>NW_026775571.1:19035247-21501497 GCF_030987335.1 Cornus florida
GTGTGTGTGTAGGCATAATTTGAACCAATTTTAATTAATTTTGTCACATTTATTTGGTATAGGTGTTGCATGTGGTTACACCACTCCTTTAGTAGGGATAGCAAGATATGTTAGGACAATTCATCAGCCTGGGTGCACTAATGTGGCTTGCAATGGGAACCAGCTATTTGGGGTTGCCGAGGCGGCAGCCCGGCAGGCGGACGCAACCGTCTTAGTGATGGGCCTGGACCAATCGATTGAAGCCGAAGGTAGAGACCGCGCTGGGCTTCTCCTACCAGGCCACCAACAAGAGCTCATTTCTAGGGTGGCCAGGGCCTCTAGAGGCCCAACTGTGTTGGTCTTGATGTCCGGTGGGCCAATTGATGTTTCATTTGCTAAGAATGATCCACACATTTCGGCCATAGTGTGGGCTGGCTACCCGGGCCAAGCTGGAGGAACTGCCATTGCAGATGTTCTATTTGGTACCACCAATCCAGGTACTTGTTAGATATTTACAATATGGACTTTGTTACAAAAGCCCACAAAATTCACCGACTGATTGGGCCAAGGCCCAACTACTCGGTGAGTTCGTTGGGCTTAAATATTATTTTGGTTATGTGCTGCCAAATGGACTTGTTAAAGTAGAGAACATGTTATCTAATTATACTTTCACATGCTTCATATTTCAGGAGGAAAGTTACCAATGACATGGTATCCCCAAAACTATGTAGCCAAGGTGCCAATGACAATAATGGACATGCGAGCTAACCCATCTAAAGGGTACCCCGGCCGAACCTACCGGTTCTACAAGGGCTCGGTGGTGTTCCCGTTCGGGTACGGGATGAGTTACACCACATTCACGCACACCCTAGCCAATGCTCCAACCCTAATTTCGGTACCCCTCGCACGTAGTCATGGGATCGAAAATTCGACAATGTTGAGAAATGCCATACGAGTTACACACACGAATTGTGACACACTTTCACTACGTGTACACATTGACGTGAAGAACACTGGCGCCATTGACGGAACTCACACACTTCTAGTTTTCTCGGCCCCTCCCGCTGGAAAATGGGCTCCTAACAAGCAATTAGTAGGGTTTGAGAAAGTTCATGTGGTGGGTGGAGGTCAGCAAAGGGTTAGGGTTGATATTGAAGTATGCAAGCACTTAAGTGTTGTGGACCAATTCGGAATTAGAAGAATTCCAATGGGTGAACATAGTCTTCACATTGGTGATCTCAAGCATTCTCTCTCTCTCCAAGCTGCTTTGGGAAAGATCAAGTCCTAGTAAAAATTTACTGGATTGACCATTATACAAAGTGCCATAAATGACAACAGCAAGTGTAAAAAGGGACATGGTTATTAGTCATTACCAATAAAACAAAGGACTAGTTAGTCTTAAAGTGTATTATTTTACATTTGATAGGATTTGTTACACACGAGGATTGCATAAGTGTAATGTTGTAGGTTGGTGTGCTTTATCTCTCACTCCCGAAGGGAGTGAAAATGTGACAATACCCTCTCTTACCTTTTGTTTAAGAAATAAAAAATTAAAAAGGTGTGTTTTATATATAATTTGTGCTCCCGAAGGGAGTCATTGTATAATTTGTGTTTTATAAGGCGTGTTTTATATATGATTATTTCTCTCTCTCTCTCTAATGTGCACCCACTCACACACATGCATGAAACCGCTCCTAAATTGAGCTCTGGTGAAAGCTTTTGATTAGAAATGACAACGGACAGATTTAGCTAAACTCAACGCAGTTAAAAATCAATCATCCCATTCCCGTCTTGGCCTTGAGACGGTATTTTAGTTACAATACCATCCCATCCAGGGAAGGTATTGTAGGGGTTTGGGCTGAGTATGCCCTGATTTTAGAATTTAATTAAAACTGGCCCAAACTAGCACATTGGTCTGAGACTTTATATTATAATCAAGCTAGCCCAAATTTCATTCGTTGTTTTTAAGAATAAAGCTGGCCCAAACTTCACTCTAAGGCCCATTAATAAAAACTTGTTAAAGCCTTTTTAGGCCCATAAATAAAAACCTGGCCCAAATTTCTTAACACTCCAACAACAACAAAACCATATAAAGAACACTTCCACAACAGTGACAACAACATCAAAACCACTTACAGAACAGCAACAAAAGAGTTGCTTGTGTGGCTACATGGGCCTTTGATTTTTGGGCTCTGACCTACTTGGCTTGGGCCTTTTGTTGCTATGGCCCAATCACTAAAGAGTTTACATGTAAGAAGAAACTATTACATGTGGACTCTTTAGTAATTTTATTGTAAGGAAAAAAAAAAAAAATTGGAGAGACAAATGATATTGGTGGAACGCCAATATCAGCTTCGCAAATACATTTATTTTTGTAACAAAAAGTGAACACACTTGTCATCCGTATTATTCAAGTTGCAAGTAAATAGACATTGGCATAATATCTTATATATATATATATATATATTTTTTTTTGGGAAAGAATGAAGGTATGAATTATAACTTGTAGGTCACAATTTATGCTTAATTGGGGGGTTAGATAAATTCTTAGTTAATTTTTTAAACTATATTGCAGTGGTGCTTGTTGCGTAGTTAGATTGGTTGTACATTCTTCTTCAATGTATACAAATTTCCTTTACCCACAATATAGATATATTGTGGGTAAAGGAAATTTGTATACATTGAAGAAGAATGTATATATATATTGTGGGTAAAGGAAATTTGTATACATTGAAGAAGAATGTGTATATATATATATATATATATATATATATATATATATATATATAAATAATTGTAGTGGTAGAAATGATAGTCAACTTAGGCTCTAATAACTGCGTGAGTTGCGCTATGCGGAATGGACGTGAAAGTTTGTATTAAAATTATGGAATGAATAGACTTTACTTGCTCCTTTATCTAATTTTTACTTATTTTAACTAGGGAGACTTTCGCAGTTTCTAATGAAACGATTTACTACGTTTGAAGCAAAAGTACAGCTCACTTTGTCTTAGGGCCCGTTTGGCATGTAATATGTTTTAGGCGTTATGGTTTTAGTTGATACTAAAACAACTATTTTGGTATAGGAGTGTGTTTTGGTATAGGAGTGTTTTAGGTAGAAATTGAAATCATGTTTGGTAAAGAATTTTTTTTTTTTTTTTTTTGGGGAATTTAGAACTAGAAACTTGAAAACGTGTTTGGTAACATCTTGCGTTTTAAGAAATTTGAAAACAAAATACGTTTGGGATGTTATTTTGTTGCCAAATTATTTGAATCAATAACATGAAACTTGTTTGGTAAAGGCTATTATGTTTTTTAAAATTATATGATAATATTAATATAATTATTAGTTTTATATGTAATAGTCCAATTTTATATGATTTGAGAAATTTTGTACACAAATATATATTTTTTTATCCATTAACACTTATTAGGATTAAAAAATTTTCTAACCATTGGTTCAATATGTTAAAGTAACTTGTATTTTACTTACAAAACTATCTCCGTTAATATATATATGATTCTTGTGTAGAGATTTGATTTTATTAGAGTAACTTTTATTAATATTATTATTGTGTAAAAAACTCAACATTTTGATGCCTTGGTCTCTCTTGCATTGGTAATATGTGCCTTGCTATATTCTTTTGCACTAAAATTATTTGTAGAACCTACTAACTTGTTTGAAATATTTTTTAATGTATTTTTAACCCAACAATAGTGTTTTTATACTTGTCTCAATAGAACTTTTATGAAATCATGTATTTGAGAAGTCCAAGTTTAATTCAATACAGGATATGTCATTGTGTGTCTGGCCTCAAGTCGGGTTTTAATTGTACATTGGCATGCATACACGAGCTAATAATTTGAAAATTACAATTCAAATGATATAAACAGGTCCAAAACACATACAAAATTTACAATAATTTGAAAAATACATTGGACTAGTTATTTGAACTGCTTTCTGAAAAATACATTTACAATATTAGCTGCATATTATGCACTAATCTGAATTTTACATTGCCATGGATCTGAAACACATCGATCAATACATAGTTTACACATTGTACTAGTTATTTGAACCGCTTTCTGAAATAACAAGGCACTGATAACAACATATTGACAACGGGAAGTACATGTCACAAGTCCAGTCCAGTCCACTCCACTCCAAAAAAGGATCAATGAACCCAGTTGTAAATTTGAGAAAATGATCCCAACCTCAATCCAAATATGACAGTTGCAGTACACAGTAGTAACCAAACACATGCGCCACCAAATACATGAAGAAGATTAGACAAATAGAAATAATAGATGGTAGGAATCAAGCAAGAACTAGTAAATGAAATATCGCTAATCTTTTTTCAGACTCAGTTTCAAATTTGAGAAAATGACCTCAAGCTCAATGCCAATATGACAGTTGCAGTACATAAGAATAACCAAACACATGTACAAGTAAACACATGAAGAAGATTCGACAAATGTCCATAACAAATGCTAGGAATCAAGCAAGAACTAGTAAATAAAATATAGCTAACCTTTTTTCAGACTCAGTTTCAAATTTGAGAAAATGACCCCAAACTTAATCCCAATATGATAGACAAGAGAACACAACGGTAATCAAGCATATGTAGAGAGTATAATAAAGAAGATTAGATAAATGTCCATAGCAGCTGCTAGGAATGAAGCAAGAACTAGTAAATGAAATATAGCTAACCTATTTTCAGACTCAGTTTCAAATTTGAGAAAATGACCCCAAACTCAATCCCAATATGACAGACAAGAGAAGACAATAGCATGTAAGCATATGCAGAGAGTATAATGAAGAATATTAGGCAAATATCCATAATAGATGCTAGTAAGCAAGCAAGAACTGCATTACATGAAATATAGCTAACCTTTTTTTAGGCTTAGTAGCAAATTCAAAAATGACCCCAAGCTCAATCCCAATATGATAGACAAGAGACCACAACAACAAGCAAACATATGCAGAGAGTATAATGAAGAAGATTAGACAAATGTCCATAACAGATGTTAGGAAGCAAGCAAGAACTGTATTACATGAAATATAGGAATTAGTACTCTTTTGATCCTGTTTTTATTTTTATTTTACTTGGGTTACTTATTGTGTTTGTTCTTGATTGGCTAGGTGAATTGAGCCAAGGGGAGTGGAGCCAAGGGGAGTTGCAAAAGCAAAGAGCCAAGCTAAGCTAAGCATAAAAAGCAAAAATCTAAAAAAAATTACAAAGCAAAACTAGGAAAAAATTGAAATTAATTTGAAATTGCTTAAGGACCCTTTGTAAGCTTTTCTAAACTCTTTCTCTAGTTAAATCGTGAGCCCGTGTGGAGGTAAGTCTTTATTTTCTTAGATAGATCGTAAGCCCGCGTAGAGACAATTTAATTTTTCTTGCATATTGTTCAAAGTATGGGAGTATGAGATCATAATATGTGGAGGTTTGTTAATTGATTTGTTGCGGAGGAGAAGTGCTTGATTTTATTGTTCTTGTTGGTATGTTACTTGGGGTGTCGTGCGATCTTTTCCTTAACCTTCATCTTAGGCATTCCAATGGAGAATCTGGAGGGTAATCTCGGTTACTTAGACCCGCATTCACCCTCCTTTTGATCAATTTCCTCCCAGAGTTCAGGCTCTAATTCCTCCCAGAGTTCAGGCTCTAATTCCTCCATTGATCCTGCGTGATCATTACAATTTTCATGAATACCATGCACCAACTTGTATTGTGCTTCCTAATTTTGGGGCCGATCAATATGAAATTAAGCTCGAGACTATTCAAATGTGTCCACTTTTCTATGGCTTAAGAGATGAGGAACCATATCAACATCTTCATGAATTTCTTGAAATATGCTCCACCGTGAAGTATATAAATGTCCCGGAAGAAGTTCTTAGGTTACTTCTTTTCCCTTTCACTCTTAAAAATAAGGCAAAGCATTAGTTCAACAACTTCAGGGCAAATTCGATAACATCTTGGATACAAATGCAAAATGAATTTTTGAAAAAATTTTACCCCGTAAGTTTGACCAATTCAATGAGAACCGCCATTAGAGAATTTTATCAAGGGGAAGGAGAACTTTTTCATGAGGCTTGGGAAAGATTGAATGACTTGCTAAGGAAATGTCCATGCCATGGCATCTCAAAATGGCAAGTGGTTCAATACTTCTATGAAAGCTTATCCGACACTCATAAGGATATAGTTGATACATCTTATGGAGGTTCATAACGACACTTCTCGGTTGAGTCATGATTCTATTAACAAAAAGAGAAATTTGAAAGTGTGTCAAATTGAAAGTCCAATGGAGATTGTAGCCGAGGTCAAAATTCTTTCTCAAAAACTTAATCGATTTTTATTGAGTCAAAAACCGGTTATCAAATCATCTCCTTTTCATCACTCCTATTGGTCTTGTGAGCCTTGCACGACATGTTCTAGTGTTCTACATTCTATTTCCAATTGTACCCATGGACATGTATTTAATGAATACTTTGAACAAGTTAATGCTACATTTGCTCACCCTTATTCAAATGTTTATGTTCCGGTGTGAAATGAAAATTCAAGTCCTTTTCAAGCTAAGCATTTTCAAAATAGATATGTCCCACCTCATAAAATGAATGAAGGCTCCCAAAGATTTGTGACATATTCTTCTCATCATCAAAGAATGAATTACTATTCACATCCTCAAGTATATGATTCTTAAATTTGCTTTCATCATCCTCATGCACTTTCTAGTAATTTTACATTCGAAGATAAGGTTTTGGTTGCTTTGGGTAGTTTAGAAATGAACACTAATTTGTTACATTCTCATTTTCAATCAATATCAAAGCTTGAATCTCAAATCAGGATGATAGCTAATGCATTGAATGAGAGAGAAATTGGAAAATTACCTAACCAACCCGAAAGGAACCCAAAAGCCCAATATTTTGTGGAAACAAACTCTACATCGGGGTGTCCTTCTCAAGAATAAGTGCAAGCAATTACTACTTTAAGAAGTGGTAAGCAAATTGACAATAGGGTTGAAAAACCAAGTGAAGATATTGAACCGGTGCAACCCAAAGTTAGCACCCGTCCTGTTTCCAATCCTATTCTTACTTCCTTAGAGGAAAATGTTCCAAATAGAAATTCTTAATCTTCTTCATCATCTCCTCAAGTTGCAAAATCTTATGAGCCAAAAGCTCCATTTCCATATGCTTTGAGAGAGACTTCGCCTTTTGGGAGGCAAGAAGGAAAAATCCATGACATGATGGAGGTGTTTAAACAAGTAAAAATAAATCTTCCTCTTTTGGATGCAATTAGGCAAATTCTGCCTTATGCAAATTTTTTGAAAGATCTTTGTACACAAAAGAGAAAGAGCAAGGGACAAGGCCCTAAAAAGGTGTTCCTCATGGAGCAAGTGAGTTCTATCATTCAACATAACACTTCACCTAAGTTCAAAGATCCCGGTGCTTTGACCATCTCATGTGTGATTGGAAACTATGAAGTTCGTAGAGCTCTTCTTAACTTAGGAGTGAGTGTTAATTTGATTCCTTACTCTGTGTATGTCCAACTAGGATTGAATGAGTTGAAGCCAACCTTGGTGCTACTTCAATTAGCCAATAGATCCATCAAAACACCTAGGGGCATGGTTGAGGACATACTCATCAAGGGTGACAAATTCTACTTCTTGGTTGATTTTGTGGTCCATGATACCGAACCGGTTGCTAATCCTACCAACCACATCCCAATCATCTTAGGAAAGCCATTTCTTTCTATCACAAATGCTACCATTAATTGTAGATCCGGGGTTATGGACCTTTCTTTTGGTAACATGATGGTTAAGCTTAATATTTTCAATGCAAGTCGACATCCCATAGATGAAGACGAGTGTTGTCTCATAGATGTCTTGGATGAGGTTGTTGAGGACTCCATTCCTTTCATGATTATGAAAAAGTCAACCGAGGACAATCTTTCATCTCTTTTCTTCGAGGATCCTCTTGCATCTTGTCTCCTTGAAATGTATGAGAATTATGGGTTTGATAATAAAGGATCAATGAATGAAGTAAATGATTTAATGGAATCCGTTGCAAGTTTGGATTTTTCACCTTGGAAAACTCCAAAAGAACCTCTTCCTCTACTCTCTAGCACTCCACCGATCCCATCTTTAGTCTTTTCTCCTACTCTTGAGCTTAAAACTCTTCCTTCCAATCTTAAGTATGCCTTATTGGGCCCAAAAGAGACTTTTCCGGTCATCATTTCTTCAAGTATTAAAAAAGACCAAGAGAATGATCTCTTAAATATGCTTAAAGAAAATAAAGAAGCTATTGGATGGAGTATGACAGATCGAAAGGGAATTGACCATTCTATTTGTATGCATCGCACACTTATGGAAGAGGATGCAAAACCGTTTAGAGATACTCAAAGGAGATTGAATCCAAACATGAAAGAGGTGGTTAAGAAGGAAATGGTTAAGCTTTTAAATGCCGGTATAATTTATCCAATATCTGATAGCAAATGGGTGAGTCCAACTCAAGTAGTTCCCAAGAAATCGGGGATTACGGTGGTTGAAAATTTGAAAGGTGAAACAATATCTAAGCGTACCGCCAATTCATGGCGTGTATGCATTGATTACCATAAATTAAATGCCGCCACTAGAAAAGATCACTTCCCTTTGCCATTTATTGATCAAATTCTAGAGAGATTGGCCGGGCAACAATATTATTGCTTCCTTGATGGCTATTCGGGCTACAATCAGGTAGCTTTAGACCCTTTAGACCAAGAGAAAACCACATTTACTTGTCCCTTTGGCACATTTGCTTATAGATGGATGCCTTTTGGATTGTGCAATGCTCCTGCCACATTCCAAAGGTGTATGATGTCAATTTTCTCGGACATAGTGGAAGAGTATCTAGAGGTCTTTATGGATGATTTTTTAGTCTTTGGGTCTTCATTTGATGCATGCCTTAAAAATCTATCTTTGGTGCTTAAAAGATGTCGTGAAACAAACCTTGTTCTTAGTTGGGAAAAGAGCCATTTCATAGTTCAACAAGGTTCTATTTTAGGTCATGTCATTTCAAAAAGGGGTATTGAGGTTGATAAAGCAAAAGTTGAGCTCATTTCTAAATTGCCCCCACCTTCTACGGTGAGAGAGGTTCGCTCCTTTTTAGGTTATGCCAGTTTCTATCGCCGTTTCATCAAAGACTTTAGCAAAATTGCTAGACCCTTATGCAAACTTCTTGCCAATGAGACACCATTCATTTTTAATCAAGCATGCTTTGATGCTTTTTATAAACTATGTGATTTATTGTCATCTACCTCTATTATATAACCACCCAATTGGTCATTACCATTTGAAATCATATGTGATGCTTTTGATTATGCCATGGGAGCAGTTTTAGGATAAAGGGTAGGAAAACTTCCATGTGCTGTATACTATACATGGAAGACTTTCTCGAGAGCCCAATTGAATTACTCCACTACCGAGAAAGAATTACTTACTGTAGTGTATGCCCTTGATAAATTCCGGTCATATCTCTTAGGGTCTAAAGTCATTGTCTATTCTGATCATGCTGCTTTGAGGCATCTTTTGACAAAGAAAGAAACAAAGCATTATTGGATAAGATGGATTTTGCTTCTTCAGGAATTTAATTTTGAAATTAAAGCTAAGAAAGGCACCAAAAATGTGGTTGCTGACCATCTTTTAAGGTTAATGGTAGAATCTTCCTCGAGCCCACCAATTCGTGATTCATTTCTGGATGAACAACTCTTCCAAGTCTCTAATGGACAAATGCCTTGGTTTGCCGACATCGTGAACTTTCTGCAATTGGCAACCTTCCAACTAATTGGTCAAACCAAGCAAAGAAGCATTTCTTTGCCAACTTTCAGAATTACTATTAGGAAGATCCTCTCTTGTTTCGATATTGTCCAGATCAAATTGTGAGGAAATGCATTCTGGAGAGTGAAATTCCAAGTGTTTTTGTGTTTTTCCATACCCTTGCATACGGTGGGCATTTTAGTGTAAAGAAGACCGCTTTGAAGGTGCTTCAAAGTGGGCTATTTTGGCCCACCATCCATAGAGATGCCTACAATTTTTACAAGGAGTGTAAGAGATGTCAAAAAATGGGATTGATGTCAAAAAGAGACATGATGCCCTTGACAAATATTCTTGTTGTTGAGATCTTTGATATTTGGGGCATTAATTTTATGGGTCATTTTCCTATGTCTTATGGATTTCAATACATTTTACTTACCGTTGACTATGTTTCTAAGTGGGTGGAGGCTTGTGCTATCAAAACCAATGACCACTCCGTGGTTGTTCAATTCATCAAATCCAACATTTTCACTCGTTTTGGTATGCCAAGAGCCATGATTAGTGATGGAGGAAAGCATTTTTGTAATCAATTCTTAAGGTAATTATTTCTTAACTACTCCGTTATTCATAAAGTCGCTACCCCTTACCATCCTCAAATAAGTGGGCAAGTAGAAGTTTCAAACCGGGAAATTAAACATATTCTTGAGAAAACGATCAACACAACCCGGAAGGATTGGTCATGCAAGTTGAATGATGCTTTGTGGGCTTACCAAACGGCATATAAAACTCCCATTAGCATGTCTCCTTATAGACTTGTTTATGGAAAACCTTGCCATCTTCCGGTTGAGCTAGAACACAAAGCTATATGGGTGGTTAAAAAGCTCAATCTTGACCTTGACAAAGCCGGAGAGAATCGGTTACTTCAATTGAGTGAGTTGGAAGAATTGAAACATAATGCTTATGATAATGCCAAACTCTACAAAGAGCGAACTAAAGCATTTCATGACAAACACATTGTGAAAATATCTTTTGAACACGGTCAAAAAGCATGGCTCTTCAACTTTAGATTAAAACTCTTTCCTGGGAAGTTGCGAACCAAATGGGAAGGTCCATATGAAATCATTTCTGTTGCGCCTCATGGGGCGGTTGAAATACAAAGCTTGAAAGATGGAACTACATTCAAAGTGAATGGACAAAGGTTGAAACCCTACATTGAGGGGCATATTTTTCAAAGACATACGGAAGCCGCCCTCTTAGTGGATCATATCTACAAAGAGATTTAGTGATGAACTCAATGTTATCAAAAGGAGTTCAATTTGTTTCTCCCTTGGTATCATTCATTCTCTTTGTCTTTGTTTTCATCATCATCATCAACTTGCTTGAGGTAGTTATGCAATGCAAAATGCACGAATTCTTGCCTGTTCGATTGATCTGAGAAAAAGTTCGATCGATCAAACATCTCTCTGTATACTCTTATCTCTTAGTTTGGTCGTGCGATGATTCTCTGCATATTTCACTTCTCTGTGTATCGTGCAAATTTCATTCCCAGATTGATCTAAGCATTGTCCGATCGATCCAACTTTTCCTTGGATCGATCTCAGTTCTATACTTAGAAATTTTTTTGAAACTTTGAAAAATCACCTCTCTGTGTATTGTTCGAAGTCGTTTGCAAGTTTTCACATTCTCGATCGATCGAGCCTAGATCGATCATTCTCAGATCGATCACATCCTCGCCACTTTCACTTTTTGACTTTTTCTTTTTTATATCTTTTTTTTTTTTTAATTTTTATTTCATTTTCTTTTACTTTTATTATTTTATTTATTTACTTGAATCTCATTTAATTCTACAAAAAAAAAATCATTCATAGTGGCATTCCGTCTAGCTAGAGACGTTAAACTTAGCAATCATTATGCATATTTCCTGCATTTTTATTTCTTTACATACTTTCATAATATATATATATATATATATATATATATATATATATATATATATATATATATATATTTCACCATTCTGCCCTTATGTGTAGTCATGCTACTTTCCTATTTTCTATTGGGCTTGATCTCATATCCCTCTTTCAATTGTGCTATATTGCCTTAGAATGCTTAATTTGGTTATCTCTATCCCGTTTGATATTTGATGTGAGTTTGCTAATGTGGTTATTTAAGTAGGTTGTTGATTCCAAGTTTGGGGGAGACGTCTTTTGAATTGGATCATTACCGGGCTTCATGTCTTTTCTACCACGGTATACTCTTTTTATTTTTTCTATTGTTCTCATTGCACATTGAGGACAATGTGCGATTTAAGTTTGGAGGTAAGGTGGCTTTGTTGCATTCTATTTAAATCGATCTTTAAATGCATGATTGATGTGACGACCCTGGATTTTTATAAACCCAGTGTGTCCTGTGATGACCCGAAACGGATCCAAAAATGCAGAAGCAAGAAACAAGACAACGGTCTCCCAAGGCACAACACACCTCTAAGATCCTGAGATGACCTTTCATGAGGTCACGAAACCCAAAGGAATAAAGTGGGGAAGCAAGAGATCGAAAAAATAACAATTAAGCCCCCAGGGGCAAAATAGTCATTTCTAAAAATATGGATTTGGGTGCCACTGAGCACACTGTTGGAAAGACAATGAAAAGCTAATCAAGATGGGCTTAAGAATCGCATGATTTGGAGTCCGGACGAAGGAGAAATGGCAAACGAAGAAAAAGAGCACTTAAGGCTAAAAGGGTAAACTGGTAATTCCAAACTGAAATGGGTACCCCCGTGTACACCATTTGATAGACAACAAAAAATTAACAAAGATGGACTCAGGAATCACTTGATTCGGAGTCCGGATGGCAAAGATATCAAGTCTTGAAGTCAAAGGAAGATAAACCACATCCTGGTTCGAACCAAATCCTGACACTACTTCACTAAAACTTGAATATCTTGAGTTACAAATGGAATCTAAAATTGTAATTGGTACCATTGGAAAGCTTATTTCGATGCGGTCAATTTAGACTTAAGAACGGACCAATTCAAAGTTGAAACAAAGAAAATACAATGACCTGAAGTCGGAGGTGGAGTGCTGAACCAAACACACACACACACACACACACACACACACACACACACACACACACACACATAAACAGTATGGACGAGCACTCATCCAAGGGTGATGAGTGCTTGTCCTGCAAATAAGCTTAGCAGCTTTTTGAGTTTGAAATGTGATTTTGAGGACTTTCTAGGCCTTTTTGAAAAAAACACAAAGAAACCCCCCCCCCCCCCCCCCCCCCCCCAAAATCATGTTTTCTACCCAACTTCGCAGACGGAAACAAAAAATAACTACTGTGAAATGTCTAGAATACCCCTAGATTAGATTAGGCTCAAAACGGCGAAAATGCAACTTTGCACCAAGCATGCATTTGACCCCAAATGCATTTCTAGGCTGAAACGAATATGCATGCAAACGTAATAAGTGATTTTGAGCGTGTGAGAATGGTCCGCAGCTCCCGAAAATGGCTGATACAAAATACGACCTATCAACGGCTAAAAATGACTAAAATGAACAAGAAATCAAAAAATTATGAACCAAAATTATGAAATGGTTTCAAATTACCGTTTAGCCCTTGGCCATACTTCATACATGATTAATGAGACCCTATGAAAGAAAAAGAATGGAATTCTCATACCCGATGCAACCATGGTCAAACAATAACTTGTTAATTTTCAATATTTTCATAATTTTTCATAAAGTCAAAAGTTACATAGGATACAAAATAATTGTCATTGGCCTCCGGCCTCATCTCATACATATCAAATACAATACAAAAGGTGTACTTATATACACGTTACATATATGAAATCAAATTTACAAGTTTTGACATATGAGCTACAAATAGCATTTCAAGCCAACCTTTACAAGAGTCATGAACAAGAATATACTTAAAGAACTTCAATTCATCGAAACAATCCTGGGATATTATGCATCCCAAACCAAGGCATCCGTACCTGACAAATCACTCAGTAACTTTGGGGTGAGTAAACAAGTTTACTCATAGGGAATGAGTATGCATAGACTTAACTTTTTGCAGATTTTTACATTAACATGAAACAATTCAAAAGGGACATGCCACCTAACATCTATGTCAAAGTGAGACTCAGGAATAATCCTAAGCTACTCATGCAATTGAAATGAGATACACGACATACAAGCATACCGGTTACAAGTGTACTAAACGAAGATGAAAACATGCGAGGTAAGTATATAAAACACAGGTATACTAACGAGATTGGAAACATGCGAGGTAAGTATACGAGACACGAGTATACTAAATGGAATCTAGATATAAGAAGCAAGTGTGCGGTTTCAAGTATACTAAATGAGATCTAAATACACGAAGTAAGCATAATATCTATGTAATTTAACAAGGTAAGAAATACTCCATATAACACGACAAGGTTCTTAGATATTCAAGAGATAACACTTGAAATCTAAAAGTTTAAAGATTTTGTATGTTAATATAAATCATTACATGTGGTCTATGCCACCTAGAATCTAAGTCAGTTACATGTATAGGATCATTCCTAAGTCACGATAGCATAAAGTAACATGAAACGAGATAACTAAGAAAATTAATAAGATTGAAGCAATTCAATTAACACAACACGGACAAGGCGTGAAATCATTGATAATGCATAATATCTATGTAATTAAACAAGGTTGGAACATTTCATATAACACGAAAAGGTCTTAAATCTTCAAGGAATGCAACACTTGAAATTTAAAGAGTGAAATCAAAGATGAAGCATAAAATATATGCAATGAAACAAGGTTGGAATATTCCATAAAGCACGAAAAGGTCTTATATCTTTAAGGAGTAACACTTAAAATTTAAGGAGTGAAATTTAAGATAAGCATAATATCTATGCAACTAAACAAGATTGGAACATTCCACATAACACGACAAGTTTTAAATCTTCAAGGAATATCAACTTGAAATTTAAAGAGTGAAATCAACCAATATAGATACTCGAATATCGCCCAGATTAAAACAGTATACTTGGGATCACTTTAGGGCTACTAACCCATGGGTACCTTCTCCTAATGCGCACTATAGTGTAGGGAGCTCTCTATCTCCTGTACTAGAACCAAGTCCTAGCCATGTCTTCTTGATTGATATCCTAAGTTCCAAAATCAACAAGTTGTGCAACCAATAATGTATCAAGATACAAGTAATAAACCACATTCTATGCACAACCAAGATTTTGGAACACAAAAGTTATGCTTTAAGTCCTCAACTATAATGGTATGTGAAATGTCAAGAAATCATAGTATGCATCTACATAGATAACAAACTAGTATTTATAGCACAAGGAACCCATTGATGTAAATATACCACTAGTATAAGACTAATGATTTAATTATTTGTTTAACAACACTTAAACAATTAAACCATTCCAAGGTAAGGGTGCAAGTTTATTAACTATATTAATGAAGTTAAGTTGCAACAAGTCATGATACATGATAAAAAGGTAAAAGCCCCATGAAATAGATGTCCAAATCATTAGAACACTAAGTAGAGATTAATTAACCTAATTAATTAATTTCTCTAAAAATCAGAGTTGTCCAAAAATTCTTAAAATAATATATGTGAATGTCCATTCCATGGTGATTGCAAATTTCACATTAATTTCACAAAGTGAGCAAGATAACATCATGTGGAATTTAATTAATTTAAATTAATTAAATCTCTAGATTTCAAAAATTATTCAAATAATCCCAAATTTATATGTACCAATGATTAAGTCATGGCCATGCCATATATCAAGTCTAAAATGGAATACAAGCAAAACACAATTAACTAGAATTTAAATCAAATTAAATTCATTTAATCCCTAAATTTGAAAACTCATTCAAATGGTTCCAAATAAATATATAACAAGGATCAAGTCAAGGCCATGCCATATTTCAAGTCAAAAATAAGTTACAAGCAAGCCATAATTAATCATTACTTCCTCAAATTGATATAAAACATGCATACAACTTGTATTTCATTACAAAAGCAATTAAAACTACTTGAAAAATAAACTATAACACCCCTACCTCACTTGAGAAATGTATCTTTAGAATCCAAGGCAAATCAACACAAAATGGCAAACCCTTCAAGGTTTACGTAGAGGAGGATGAGGGGAACAAAAAGTATTTTAAGCTTTATGGTCTAAGGTGAGTGGAAGGGTCTCAAAAATCAAAGTCAAAGCTTAAGGTTTTAAACTTCATCCATGGAGTTTAGGGTTTTCTTTACAAGAGAGGGATGAGATATGAATGATGAAGATGAAATGTGAGTGGAGGATATAGTGATGCTTCACTCACTGTGTGAGCTAGCACCATGGTCAACACACACAAGTCTTGGTTAATTGCACAAAAACCCCTCTTTAAAACCATAATCTCAAAGTAGCCCAAAAATAATTGCAAATAGGTCCCTCCTCTAAATATCTTGCAAACTTAATTGCAAAAATGGTCCTTTTTGAAAATATTTTCCAAATCAAATTGCAAAATGGTCCCTAAGATGAAAAATAATTACTTTAAGTAATTACACAGGGAACCCCAAAAACAAGAAAGTTTCTAAAGAAAGTGTGCATCCACACCCATAAGGAAGAAAGTGCACCAATGGCTTGCATTTATAGGAAAGTAAAAATACACATGATATGGAATTTAAATATCATGAATGCATGCAAAACCAGAATAAAATCCGAACACGAAAAGTGAGGTTGTGCCAACAAAGTGACAACCGAGAAAAAGATGAAAAGTGAATAGTGTTGAAAAAATGAAAATGTGGAACTGACTCGGTACTCAAAAGAAGTTATCAATCCAAATAAAAGAGTCTCGAAAACTATTTCCAAGCACTCGAGATGACACTCAGTGACGAGAAACAGAACACAGAAAAGAAAATTAAACGAAAAAATAATTCATCCGTAAAATTTGAGAAAAAAGGAAAGAGAGGAAAATGACCTGGTCATTACAACCTACCCTCCTTAAAGGAATTTCGTCCCCGAAATTAGGAACATACCGGAACAAACAAAACAATGACCGAACACAAGGTCAAATCAAAGAACAACTCATGAAGCACTGAAGGGCAACTCTCTAGAAGTTTCAAGATTAACTAAAGGAAGACGAAACCATGAACCGAGACAACACCTCACACGAATCGGCACGTTAACTCAATGTCAACCACCGAGAGAATCCCCAGACCACGAAACATTGAAACACAATAGAAGAAGAGAGTGACAAGGCAGTATGAACAACGAGCAGAACCCGCCCACACTTACTCGTCAGTAAGGTAGCATGACGGTATAAGACACTAGTTCATAACATGCCCTGAACCAGGTCAACTCTAAAAAACCTATCGATACGAATGACATCAATGTCAGAAACGATCATTACCAAAAGCACTACGGGAACCAGGCATTTTGCAAGAGTGGGGTATGGTCCAACGATGTCTGGCCAGACCATCTTGGCTAATCCCAAAACTCTGACAACAATGTCATAGGCATCGTTATGCTTAATACCTTAGATCCCTAGTGCAAGTAGAGCTAGCAGGTCTTACATTGCAAAACACCCATGACACTCCCCGACCACGTCGTGAAGCCACGAAGGAAAAGGAAATGAAACGGTGCCTCCCTGGCCCGCGTCTCACTCTACCAGACAAGGACTATGATTTTTACACTCACATGAGCCTTACTTGCATCAACCATCAGACTAAGGTCTCGAAACATGTAATACCCCTAATTTTAAAAGGATAGTCTAGGTATTTATTTATTTGTTTTAATTTTATTTTTAATTACTTAATTGATTATTTGACTAATTGCTTATGTGTTTAATTGAATTAGGTATTACTTGATTATTTGATTATGTGACTACGTGTTATTTGTATTTGTCTATGTGTTAATTGTTTAATTAGATTATGTGCTTAAATGGTGTTTTGATTAATTATAAATTAAATATTTTATTTTATTTTTCTTTTATGGTTTTGGTTAGTAGTAATGGGCTAACCAATTAGGTCCCATGGACTACTTGGATAGGAGGTTGGATGGGTATGGATTATTACCCATGGGTAGGTGTGTATGTATATATATAGATATATATTATATACATATATAAAAGGGAAAGTAATTTATTAATTACTTTTCTGGTAACTTAGATAGTAATATTTAATCTGATGTATATGTTTTATATTTAAATAATAAAAATATACATAGATTTGATACATGTTATGTTTTAAGTTACTTTATAATATTATGATAACTTAAGTATTATTGGATAATCCATTAATAATTAATGGGATGTGTATAATTTATTTATTTAATAAAGATATACATAAATTATATACGTAGCATATTTTACTTACTTTTTTTTTTTAATATATATACAAGGGAAATTAATTTATTAATTACTTTTATGGTAACCTGGGTAGTAATATTTAATCTGATGTATATGTTTTATATTTAAATAATAAAAATATACATAGATTTGATATGTGTTATGTTTTAAGTTACCTTATAATATTATGGTAACTTAAGTATTATTAGATAATCTACTAATAAATAATGGGATGTATATAATTTATTTATTTAATAAGGATATACATAAATTATATTCGTATCATGTTTTAGGTTACCTTATAATATTATGGTAACTTAAATATTATTAGATAATCTGCTAATAAATAATGGGATATATATAATTTATTTATTTAATAAGGATATATATAAATTATATACGTAACATATTTTACGTTATCTTTTTATATTTTAATTTTAATTTTTCTTTATTAAGTTTACTTGGAATGAAATTAGGATTAGGGTTAATTTTCTTTAGCCTATATATACATAAGTATAAGTCTATAGGAGGATTCAAAAATATAGTACGTGATTTTATATTAGAGAGAGAGGGTTAGAGAGAGAAGGAGGAAGAGGAAAAAATGAGGAGAAAACTCTTTAGAGAAGAGGATCTAGGAAGAAGAAGTTGAACTTTTGATCCGAAAGTTTATGGCAAGTTCTTCTTCTATCTCTTTCTCTTTGATTCGTGTTTTTATGCATGCCTAGGAAATTCTAGGATTTATTAAACACATAAAATTAAATAATTATGCATGTTTAATTGGATTAGAACATAGGTTTTATGAAATTGGTTCATATCTGTTCTTGTGTTACGAATTGATAAATGCATGATTTTAATTTGATTTCCAGTGTGAATTTTTATATGTTTACATTATGTATTTTTCATATCTGTGGAATGATGGAACGTAGAAACATGCCTAGGATTCCTGAATAATAAATAGGAACTAGGTTTGGGTTTTAATAAATTTAAATAGACTCAATCATAATGATGCTTGCTATTTGAATGTTTTAAACAAACGAATGGATTTAATCTTTTAAAATGTTTTAGTAATTAAGATTAAATGTGTAGGATGAATTGGATATGGAGAATACTTATTTGACGGTATAATAAAATATCATCATGTATAAGATTCAGTTTGTGTGGGACATATGATATAGGAAGCTTAAATAAATAATAAGTCATTCATATTTTGTGATAACTTGATATCATATATATTTCCTTAATCGTTACGTCAATTGTTAGATTGTGTGGTTTAATGCACCGGTATGGGACGGTGGCATTCTAGGGATAAATTAACTTATCAGTTAAGTCCTACCTATTTTATATAAGGGAATGGATTAACTAAAATGTTAAGTCCTACTTATATTCAAGTCAGGTCAGCTGAACAAGTTGAATGACTTATGGAGGATTAATTTATTATATAAGGGAATGGATTAACTAAAATGTTAAGTCCTACTTATATTCAAGTCAGGTCAGCTGCACAAGTTGAATGACTTATGGAGGATTAATTTATACTGGATAGGATGGTTACTAGATTATATATATATAAGTATAGTGCCATGATATGAGCTTGAGTCTCAGGATCAGTGGTTAGGGCGCGTATATCGCCAGGGATATGTAGCTAGATATAGTGTAGTTGTGTACCTTGGTAGGTCTAGGTACTTATGCCCACTATATGTGCGTTTTGCATGTTGCCTACTATTCAGGTTGAGACAACCCTATAGTCTAGTGAGGTTCCTTTAGTGTGTATATATATATATATACGGACTACTAGTTACTATTGGATTGACTAGGATGTATACGTGTATCGGATCTCTACTTGGACTGTAGTAGAGTAGAACTTATTTGTGGGCCTGACCCATCATTATTTTTCAAGTGTTCGTCAAGAGTAGAGGTTGTTCGTGCTGAGCAGGGATCAGTCTACTTCATTCTTCCGATGCTACATAGGAGTTCCTTTATGATTCAGTTTCTTGATTTAGATAGTTATTGCTGTTATTTGTTTAGTTTGGATTTTCTAGGGGTCCATACAATATGGATTCCCGAGTTGTATTTTGGAGGATCAGTTGTATCAGAAGAGTTTATTAATTAATGGAAATATATTCTGAGGTTTATTATTAGATTATCATTTTAGTTTCTTGTCAGCATTTTATTTATTCTTCTTTATTCTTTTGTACTTTGTGTTCGTTTATTATCAATTTGTTTTGATATCCTCGGGTATTCGGGCATGGGCCTGGCCAACCCGCATTCGAAAATCCGGGGGTATCACAAAACATCCAACTAACAAAACAGACAAGTAGGTTCCCGACATGGGTCCTTACAGAATGAATTTCTCCTATCTAAGGAAGAACTTCGTAAAACAAGAATGCACCTAAGGGATGCGACAGACCCCAAATGACAATGTCAAAACCAGACATAAAAGTAAATAGCTAGCATACAGCATAGCAATTGACTATCTACTCACATAAGTAGTAAGATCACATAAAGCATGTTAGTGTATACAAGAGAAGAACTTAAAGCATGATGATATGCTGCATATAATCATATCAAGATGAACAAGCGTATACAATGTACTCAGGCAGATAAACATATACCATATGCTAAAATAACAAGTATATACCACGTGCTAAGGCAAACGAGCATATATCATATGCTAAGACAGTCAAGGTAAACTTCTAAACAAGTTGCCACATAAGCAAACAAACATGTTATCAAATTAAAACATGTTATTAAGATGCACGTAAGTACACGGTATGACAATACACGTGAATGAAAAACGTAAGGTATGTCGACATACGTCGCATACTGTAACACCCCTAGTTTTGAAAGGGATATAATCGGAATTTTATTATTTATTTTATTGTTTTCAGTATTTATTTTATTATTTTTAAGTGCTTATGTGGCTATGTGTGGAATTTAAATGACGTGTTGTTTGAATTGATTTGTGGATTTAATTTAATTATATGCTTAATTTTTATTTAATTTTTTTATTTGGTATTTTTAATTAGATTAAATGTGTATTTTATTTCTGGTTTAAAATGATGGGCTTGGACAGTAGCGATGTACCAACCGGTTCGGTCTCATGGACTACTCGAATAGGAGAGTAACGGGTACTGTTAATATCCATGGATGATTATACATATATTTTTTTTGGTATATGTGTATATAGGGTAAATCAAATTAATAGGATTTTAGGGTTGTATATAACCATGAAATCTGTAGTCGACTTATATATTATTTATTTTATATTTTGTTTTATTTTTAGTTTCCTCCTAGAATTAAAATTAGGTTTTCCAATACACCTATAAATATATTGTGTTACGGCTGGTTAGGGTTGAAAAACAAAACACAGACCCTATTCACGTTCTGGGATATTAGGAGGAAACAGAGAGAGGTTTTTGAGAGAAACAGAACAAGTTGTGAGGTTTTCCGGCTGGGGCTTCAAGGCCCGACCTAGGAGAAGGGAAGAGCAGAAGTAAGGGGAGGCTAGACAGTAACTCAGTATTGCCGAAATAGTGGACACGATGCCGGAATTTCATAACTGAAATCACAGGTAAGTTCTATTCTGTCTCTCTCCCTTTGGCTTGTGTTCTGTGCATTCTTAAATGTTCTCTAGGATCTTAAACGGATATTAAATGGATCATGCATACTTAGTATAGGTTAAATTAATTATCTGTATGGGTTGAAATTAAACTAAAATCATTTTATTTGGTTTCACTGTTAAATCTTTACGCATGCTAAATCGGTAGCACCTTTAATCTCTGTATTTGATTCCAACTGGCATAATCAAACCTCTGGGGTGCTACTGGATATTGCTAGGACTCTTAGGACCAGGTTTATGAAAGAACAGGAGGGTAGGAAAGAGTCAGAGATGAAGCAGATAACCGGAAACGGCAAAGGAAGCAAACAGGGCTCTCAAAGGAGGAGAGAGCCGGCTCCAGGAAGTTGGAGCTGGCTCCCCCCCTTCATTGAGCCGGCTCCAAGGGAAAGAGAGCCAAATCTAAGGTGTTTTAGAGCCTACTCAATTTTTTTAGAGCAGGCTCAATTGGTTAGTCTTCGTTTGGTTGCAATCCGGAACAGTTTTGGGCACTTTCGGGCACTGTTTGGGTCCAAATTTGGTTTTCTAAACTGTGTTAGAGTGCGAAGAGGATTTTAAATATTAATTCATGAGGTTCTAAAGCCCTAGGATGTAACAAAGTATTTATGCTAATATTTTCTTAAAAAGGTATGTAAATTTAGAACAAGTCGCATGCTGTTCACGGATGTAACGGATAGAGAGGATTTAAATTGTTTCAACTGTGTCTAGGAATTCAATGGATTGTAACTTGGATCTCAAACATTATATTATGCTATAATTGAATCCACAATGCATATTTTATCTCTATATACTAACGGTATTCACCGTATGGAAGTTTTAAGCAAATGTCGCACACGGTTGACAGTTGTAAAGTATTTAGTTGCTTACATTTGTTTTGCAGTCTAAATAACTGGAGTAGGATTTTAAAGATTGTTTTGGATGCATAGTAGGACCTTTTACATATTAGATTTTAATATGTTTTTACCTGGATTTAATTAAAGAATTAATTATATAATTTCTGTCAATTTACATGGATATTGGTCTAGTTTTAATTGCAGAATTGGTAAATTACATTCTGTTAGTTACGTAGA
Organism: Cornus florida; assembly: GCF_030987335.1. Taxonomy (NCBI): domain Eukaryota; kingdom Viridiplantae; phylum Streptophyta; class Magnoliopsida; order Cornales; family Cornaceae; genus Cornus; species Cornus florida. The sequence goes on from NW_026775571.1 coordinate 19,058,071, forward strand.
TGTATACTAGAATTTTAATTGATGATTTTATTATATCTTGTCTCATCAATTACATGGACGAATTTTGGATTTTAACTTGACGAATTAGTAAACTTTGTCTTGTTTAATTATATGGATGGATTCTGGATTTTAACTTGATGAAACATTAAACTTTGTCTCGTTAATTACATGGATGGATTTTGGATTTTAACTTGACGAATTACTAAACTTTGTCTTGTTTAATTACATGGATGGATTCTGAATTTTTAGTTGATGACTTGTTTAAAATTTTGTGTTTATCAACTATATGGATACTGCGGACTTATTTGATGTGCTGCTTATAATGTTGCATCATTTATGGATCATATGCATAGTATGTACCGGTATGGGACGGTGACATACGGAGGGACGGATTAGATCAAAACACTAATTCCAACCCATTCATACATACGGAATGGATTAACTAAAACCGTTAATCCTATATGGTTTCATGTCCTGTCAACTAAAACAGTTGAACAACATACTGGATGGTTGTTTATATTTATGCGTTAGGATGGATAGGGTTTTAACTAAAACGTTTAAATCCTGATTATATGTTGTGTCTTGACCAATGAACTATTGATCGGCACAACATTGTATTTGGAAGGAACTTATATATATAATTGGAGTAGGGATTTAATTAAAACATTTAAATCCTAATTTTATGTCGTGTCATGGCAACGAATCAGTTGAGCGGCACTACATTGGTTTGGATGGGAATTTATATATATAAATTATGGTACCGTGATTTGAGCTTGAGTCTCATAGTCGACGGTTAGGGTGCATATATGCAGTAGGATGCGTAGCTAGCTATGTTGGTTGAGGTATACCCTGTTAGGCTTAGGTAGTTATGCCCACTCAGGTGCGTATTGCATGTTACCTTCTATTCAGGTTGAGACCCTCAGCATAGTTAGTGAGAGTCCTGTAGTGTGGATATATATTTATCTATTACGGACTATATAGATATGTTTGAGACGTCTAGGATGTATCTGCGTATCAGGTCTCTGTTTGGATTGTAGTTAGGATAGAACTTGTTCGTGAGCCTGACCCACTATTATTTTCCAAGTAACAGACGGTTCCAGGTCTTAAAGCTTGTTCGTGCTGAGCAGAGACGACTACTCATTCTACCGACGATGTAGGGGGTTCTTCATGGTTTAGCAGTGGACTTCTTTTTAGTTGTTCGCTTTCCAGTATTAGTTTTGATTAGGGGTCCACCAGATAGATTCCCGAGTTGTATTAGAATTGGAAAAGTTAGATGTATCAGACTAGTTCTTATTTATAAAATTTATTCTGAAGTTTTCAATAAAGGATTTTCATTTAGTTTCTTTCCAGCAAATTTTATTTACTTATGTTTATCTTAATTATATTCTGTGTTCGATTATTGCTAATTGATTTGATATCCTCGGGTAATTGGGCGTGGGCCTGGCCAACCCGCATCCGGAAATCCGAGGGTATCACACATACGGTCATGCTAACTTAAGCACGCATACATGATATCACACCAGGATATGATAGCAACCTAGACCATGTTATCAGGAATCATATATACACATAAAGTATGCTTAACAAATAATAGATATCTCAAAACACCAGAGCAGGTGAACCTGTTATCATATAAGACATGTTATAAAGATACAAATGACATACCAAAGCAAAACAACATGAGCACGATACGCACCCAAAACCCATCGTCTAGGGTATTCGAACCCAGACGCTCTGATACCACCTGTGACGACCCTGGATTTTTACAAACCCAGTATGTCCTGTGATGACCCGAAACGGATCCAAAAATGCGGAAGCAAGAAATAAGATAACGGTCTCCCAAGGCACAACACACCTCTAAGACCTTGAGATGACCTTCCATGAGGTCACGTAACCTAAAGGAATAAAGTGCGGAAGCAAGAGATCGAAAAAATAACATTTAAGCCCCTAGGGGCAGAATAGTCATTTTTAGAAATATGGATTCGGGTGCCACCGAGCACACTACTGGAAAGATAACAAAAAACTAATCAAGATGGATTTGAGAATCGCATGATTCAGAGTTCGGACGAATGAGAAATGGCAAGACGGAGAAAAATGAACATTAAGGCTAAAAGGGTAAACTGGTAATTCCAAACTGAAATGGGTACCCCCGTGTACACCATTTGATAGACAATGAAAAATTAACAAAGATGGACTCAGGAATCACTTGATTCAGAGTTCAAACGGCAAAAATATCAAGTCTTGAAGTTAAAAGAAAAGAAACCACATTCCGGTTCAAACCAAATCCTGACATTAATTCACTAAAACTTGAATATCTTGAGCTACAAATGGAATCTATAACTGTAATTGGTACCATTGGAAAGCTTATTTCGACACTGTCAATTTAGACTTAAGAAAGGACCAATTCGGAGTTAAAATGAAGAAGATACGATGACCTAAAGTTAGAGGTGCAATAACCAAACACACACACACACACACACACATGAACAGTACGGACGAGTGCTCTTCCAAGGGTGACGAGTGCTCGTACAGAGCACACCCTAGGGCAAAAACCCACCGCCCTATTTACGAGTGCTCGTCCGCTCATCCTACAGACAAGCTTAGCAGCTTTTGAAGTTTGAAATGTGATTTTGAGGACTTTCTGGGCCTTTTTGAATAAAACACAAAGAAGAACCCCCCCCCCCCAAATCATGTTTTTTACCTGACAGCATAGACGGAAACAAAAAATAACTACTATGAAATGTCTAGAATGCCCCTAGATCAGATTAGGCTCAAAACGACAAAAATACAACTTTGCACCAAGCATGCATTTGACCCCAAATGCATTTCTAGGCTAAAACGAATATGTACGCAAATGTAATAAGTGATTTTGAGCACGCGGGAATTGTCCGTGGCTCCAGAAATGGCCGATACAAAATACGACCTATCAACGGCCAAAAATGACTAAAATTAACTGAGGCTGTATTCCTTACAATGCAGGTTCAATTTTAGTGCAATACAGGTACCTGAGCATATGTATATATATCTGAACTACAACTGAGAAGAGACCATAGTACCCCTATGAGCACCTGTAGCTAAAACTAAAGTGCTGAATCTTCACTGTCCGAGGCTGAAACATTACAATGCTTTTTGACATTAAAAGGAAAACATTCCTTAAGGTAACTTAGGACCAATAGATCTTGTGATTTTTACTTGATTTGTATGGATTAATGCTTTCAATTGATCATTTAGTTCTATCCATATGTCTATGTATGCTAGAATGAATGTTCATATATTTTTCTCTAGATTTAATGAAATTGATGCATGACTATGTGTGTTGATGTTGTTTATCTAGTGATGGTCAAGGCATGGTGCTTAATTGAATACTTTTGTGGTTTATAGTTATTTCTTGATGGATTGTGCCACACCCTTAGTTTAATTAGCTTAATTTTCATGTCACTAGCTTAGTTGTAGTGCAATTGCTTTAATTTTTTAGATAGATGGACAATCCATTCTTATTGTTTGATGTTCTATACTTATAAGTGCAAGGAGTATATTTCTCTAGATTATTGTATGTGCACTAATTGTGGTTGAATTGAATGGTTATTGGTTTCATTTGAAAGGTTGTGCTATTCACTAGATTGACTAAAAAATCTATGCTTATTTGTCATCCATGCTTAGTTTCCAATTAGTGACACACACACACACACATTTTACAACTTAAATTTCCCTATTAATTTACAATTGCTAGTGTTTGGTGAAGTGAAGCTTAGTGGTGAACTCTAAGCCTTAAGACCTCTCTCTCATATATCTTTCCCTAATTTCCAGATTGGCATTTACTTACATTGTTTTACTTGAACCAATAGTTTAATCAAATCAATTCATCTTTTGATCATTCGACCTACTAATCCATCATTGATTCTAAAATACCGTTTATTTCCCCTGGGACGATCCCTGCTCACTCTAGGTACATTAATAGTTAGTAGTGGTAGTGACATTCTATAAATTTAAACTTGGCCACACTTTACCATAATTGTGCTTTGGTTCTTGACACCCACCACTTACCGAACTGCGTTTAAGACGCTAATTGGCATGTCACCATACCGACTCGTCTACGGTAAGGCATGTCACCTTCCGGTTGAATTAGAGCATCGTGCCTTTTGAGCCATAAAAAGGTTCAATTTCAATCTTGATTAGGCTAGCTCTAACTAAAAATTGTAGCTCAATGAGCTGGAGGAAATTCAGAATGACGCTTATGAAAGCGCCAAAATTTACAAAGCAAAGACTAAAGCATTCAATGATAAGCATATCGTTAAGAAGTCTTTTACTTCGGGTTAAAAATTTTTGCTTTTCAATTCTCGGTTGCAACTTTTTCCTGGGAAACTACGTTCACGGTGAGAAGGTCATTTCCTTATCATTTCTGTTTTCCCTCATGGTGTAGTTGTGTTGTAAAACCCAAAAAATGGGAATCTTTTTAAAGTCAATGGTCAGCGGCTTAAGCCTTACATTAACAACCTGGTCCCGGTTGGATATGTGGATTCTATCATCTTAATAGATCCACTTTATGTGGACTAGTTAGATTCCCATATCGTCTAGCGATCGACGTTAAATTTAGCACTCCAAGGAAGCAATTCTTTCTATTCCAAGCTTCCTTATATCTTTGTTACTGTAAACTAATTTTTTTTGAAAATGACTAAATAGAGACTCCACTTGGAATCATCTATATTTTCATTTCAGTGCTCATCATGGGTTTCTATAGTCCTATTATGGTTTCGGTAACATCTTCGGGAATTTTCGGGCTCATCTAAAGCAAATACCTGGGCACATTTGCGTCCGGACGCCACGTTTTGCGTCCCGATGTCAACACCTGGGCAAATTTACATCTGGATGCCAATCCTCACGTCCGGACGCATATTCCTGAGTAGACCCACGTCCTGACGCCAATCCCCGCATCCGGACGCCATCCCCTGAACAGTCCCACATCCAGATGCCAATACTCGCGTCCGGACGCCAACCCATGGGCACCCCTGCGTCCCGATGCCATCTTCATTAGTGCCCCAGCTGCGCACATAAAACAACCAGCACGCCCCATTATAGTACCTCACGTCCGTACGCCACAGCCCATGTGTGAACCCAAGCCCATAATTTGTTATATAACTTAGCCCCCTTCTCTTTTTTATTCTTCATTCCTTCATTCCATCTTTTCTTTCTATGCCTCCTACCTCATTTCCTTACCTTCGCAACCTTCTCAATCTTGTTTTTCACCATCTACACCTCCATCTTTTCCCTATTCTTCACATTCCATCATTATCATTCCATCAAAAAGGGCAAAGTTTGGGACTTCAAATTGAGGTAAGTTTTATTTATCTTCCCTCATTTTAATTCTTGGGTATTTCATGGAGATTAGGGCTTGATATTATGGAGGATTTATATATTGTTTGGGGATTGTTATGCTTTAATTGTAGGTTCATGAATCTTTGCCTTTCCTCCATCTAATCTTCATATGTGTTCTTTACTTTTCAGTCTTGCACACCACGTGTTTAACAAAAGTCCTGAACCAAAATCCTTCACTCAAATGGCTTCTACTTCTGATTCCAAGCATCCTCTCACTTCTGAGGGGTCTTCTAAAGAGGCTCCTACTCCAGATTGGTCTAACTGGCCAATTGAATATGAGTTCGAATTTACCATTGAGTATGAATTCTAAGACACCTGAAAACGATTTGGTCGATTTTGGAGTTAAAGAATCGTGGCCTCGATGTTTATTTAAGCCATGTGCTTATGTTTTCCTTCCACGTATCGTCCGGCAATTTTGTGCCAACATGTCCTACTCCTATGCCGAGCCAAATGTGATAAGGACAACAATTGATGGCATGCCTTATGCATTCACCATCTATGACATTGCCAAATTTTGGGATTTTCCTTTGACTTCCCTTTTAAATGACGAGAATGAGCCTATCTATGGCATTTTCCCGGATACCATTACCTTAATGGACATTGTGTGTGAAATTTGTCATAACAATTTCACTATTTGTCGTTTAACTAGCATTAACAAGTCCTACATTCCGTGCCGAATTTGGTTTTTGGACTGTCCTTACGCAGAATGTCTTTCCGGTTACTAGACATTCTGAAAGAAATGGTGTTTTTTTGAATACCCTCTATGCAGCAGAAAAAGGTTATTGGTTTTGTGTCTTATAGCTCATTTGGGATCAGATTTTGAAACTCTATTGTGAGCTCATTGTTAAGTAATCGGATAATGCTATGACATAGTCGTTCCCCTTTCCCTATTTGGTCACGAAGATGCTAAAGAACATGGGGCTCAAGGTGCGCCATAATGAGGAAAAGAAGGAGGATGTGTATCTGTACAACCTCACTGAATGGAAAAAAAGTCAATCTCAATTGAGAAAAGCTAGACAGTTACGTATTTGTGATGAGTTCAATTGGGGCGATGTGGATATTCCTATGGAGGTTGAGCATATTGGCCCACAGCCACATGTTGGCCCACAACCCCCTGTTATGACTAGAGTAGAGTACGACTCTCTCAGCACTAGGCTTGGCAGTTTTTAGCTATAGGTTAGTACCATGGAGGGTAACTTTACGGACTTTCGTAAGGAGACTAAATAGGGACAACAACTTTTGCAAGTGATGGTGCAGTCATTTATTGACTATGGTGGTGCCGGTCGTGGTCTATCTTCTTCCACTTCTATGAAGGATTGAGCATCTTATTACTCTTTTAGCTTTTTATTTCATGCTATTTATTTTTGCTTTATGTGTTTTGAATAATTCTAGGTTTTGGGCCATGTTTGGCATGACAATTATGGGTGCACTTTTTGATGTGCACAGATTTTGATTTCTTTCCCGGTTTTAATAAAGCATGACATGTTATTTCAGATTTATATCCTTATCTATGTCTATGCTTTTATGCTTGGTACCTAGTTTTTGTGAATAGATTATTAGGTACAAGTTTGGGGGAAGAACTTTGGCATTTTGAATGCGATTGGATGCAATGGAATCATTGTTTCACACTAGATAGTTTATCTCTTTTTACACTTCTATGCATGCTTAGTTTCTATACTTGTTTTCATGCATTGGGGACAATGTATCATTTAAATTTGGGGGTATTGAGAGTTAACTGTTCATATGCATATTGTCATTGTCAGATGTATTTCTATTATTTACATTTAAAAAAAAAAAAATTGTATGTTTAGGCAAATAATTTTTGGTGTTGTTGGAACTAAGTTTGGGGGGGAATTTATGTGATTAAGACAACTTGTATGCTTATATATGGTATCAAGGAATGATTGAAAGCTGCTAGCATGATTGTTCAAATGAAAAAGGTCCATTGCATGATTTAAATGTTTTATTTTGGAGTTTTTCATCTATAAGTGACTTCACAATACACACTGAGCACACCGGAAATTGCATTCCCTTCCTTGTGATTTTACTTAATTGGCTCCCTGAATTAGTAGGTCGGATGAGTGAAATAATCCTTAGCATTGAAAAAAATAAAATAAAATAAAATGATGAATAAAACTGCATTATTTCAACATGTCACACAAGGAAAGAATGTATGATGTATGATTAGTTTATGTTCGTAACCTAACCATTTTGAGTCAATATGCCCTTAGGAGTGTCTTTACACTTAACGCTCTAAGACCATCTGATTTGGGAGTCATTGGCTTAATGCTTGTTACATAGGGTGATTAGAAAGCTTAAGGAACTTAAACATTGCACATGGTCATGCATAATGAAAAAAAAAAAAAAAAATTAGATTATGATTTCAAAAGATTAATTAAGGATGCAGAAGACATTGTATGAGCCATAAAAAGGTTAAGAGTGCATTATAAATAGAAAATTAAATTCCGGTTCACTTCTAAAGAACTTGAGACGAAATTCTATTATAAATAAGATGTTGAAGATCATGCATGTGGACTAGTTTGTTATGCATGAATACTGGGAATTGAATATTGTTTTAAGATGTTATTGTATGCATACTTGTTGTAGTTTTCATGATAGAGTTTTTCCCCAAAGTCACATGTTTCAATGTATACTAGAATTAAATTGGGAGCATTTGAATAAGAACTGCAAATTTTATTTAATATTAATCTTTTGTGAAAGATTAATTCACATAGTTGAAACAAGTATGAAATCAACTTGTATTGTGATATTAAAGTAGGCATTGGTGAGTTCTTTAACATATGTTAAATTGAGGACATTTGGAATTGTTTAAAAATCTTAAGAAAATTAATTAATTAGCTTAATTAATTTTATTTTAAGTATTGTAGCCACTTAAATTGATATTGAGTGTAATATATGTGAAAACCATGCTATGCCCTTTAATATATATTAAACTGAGTATAACTGGAATTGATTTGAAATCTAGAGACTTTCCATGTTAGGTTGAAAATCTCTTGAAATGTTGTATGTTTAATTACCTTGCAAGCATGCTACTAACTTGTCGTAGAATTAGTACTTGTGGTCTCTAAAGATGGTAATTTGACTTAGTATAATATGTGATATCATTATCTTGAATAACTTATTTAAATATATCTTGTGTAGGTATATAGCTTGTTAGAATATTACAATTGTTTACCTTAGGAGCTAGTTACTAAATTAGAACTTATTTATTACTTGTGGCTTAGGATGGTAATGTGGCTCAATTGTTGTAAAATATTCTTGTTTTGTGTGTATATTGTATATTAAGAACATGACATGTCATATACTATTTAAACTTAAATTCTAGGACATGGTTTGTGTGGATTCAACCTTACTTGTGTATGGAATGTAGTAACTTGCATTTGATTTTGTATAAGTTTTGAACTTATTTATTTTGGAAAGCTTGTGAGGACATAATTTATGTGATAGCTAGGGTTTGGCTCTAGTACGTGGATAAGTGTCCTCTAAGTCAGAAGTGCGCACTAGGTGGTACCTTGTGGGTCGTAATTACCCGAAAATACTTGCTTGGTCTAGCGACCACATGTCCTAGTCTTTCCATGATTTGATTTCGCATTTAATTTCAAGTTGTTAATCATGGATTACTTGTAGCTTGAGAATTGATGCTTGTTTTGAATATTTGAATCCTATTTAGTATAGGGTAAAGTGCATTAAACCCGCTTAAACTATTGGTCATTTTCAAGAAACCCCCCTGAACTATAAAAAACCCCCTAAACTATGATTTTGTTACAATTTACCCCCTTGAACTATTGGTCATTTGCAAGAAACCCCCCTAAACTACAAAAAACCCCCCTGAACTATGACTTTGTTGCAATTTACTCCCCTGAACTATGATTTTGTTGCAATTTACCCCCATGACATTAGCTTCCGGCGCTGAAAATTTTGAAAGACCAGTTTACCCTTATAACACACTGCGTCGTTTTAACTTATACACTTCTTACATTTTTTTTTTTCTGCCAAACGATGTTTTTCACCCAACACAACCCAAAACAGAGAGCTAGAGAGAGAGAGAAAAGACCAAAGAAATCCGAGGTCGGCGGAATAGCTCGGTCTCGGATGATGGCGGCTTGTGCGTGGAGGACTCGGTTGTGATGAGAGCTCAGTTGACTCAGCCGTGAACTATGGAGGCGGCGGCGAGCTCAAGGGAGCTCTGCGGTGAACTATGGACGGCTATGTGCTCGACGGTGAACAAGGTGAGCTGAACGGCAGGCAAGGCGGTGACGGCGATGGGCTGACGCAACGGTGCAGAGAAGTGTGATATATATGGCCGACGGATTTGGCGAGTGGTGCAACGGCTATGATGGAGCTATGATAGGAGACCCACCAATCCCACCAACAAATTCCTCGGCTTCATCGTCCCTTTTAGTCAATCAATTTGCGCGGATGGGATAAACTGCAAAAAAATATATAGTTCAGGGGGGTTTCTTGCCCATACCCCAATAGTTCAGGGGGGTTTTTTGCAATTTTTATAGTTCAGGGGGGTTTCTTGCACATACCCTAATAGTTCAGGGATTTTTTTTTGCAACTTTATAGTTCAGGGGGGTTTCTTGCACATACCTCAATAGTTCAGGGGGGTTTAATGCACTTTACCCGTATAATATATTTGGACTTGTATACTTACTCCGCGAGTTTAAATTTCATTTAGTATGCCTGTACCGTGTATACTTGTTTTAGGCGTATCTCTTTTAGCTTAGTATACTTGTGTTCGTATACTTGATTTACGAGATTTCCATATAAAATGTATACTTGTGTAAATATGCTTAGACATTGCATAACTTGTCTTAATATAGTTTAGTATACTTGGAAATGTATGTTTGTATGTTGTATAACATGTTTTAACATTGTTTAGTATACTTGAGCACGTATACTTGTATACCGTTGTTCACTTCAAATTGCATGAGTAGCCTATGATGCTCCCTGAGTCTCATTTTGACATAGATGTTAAGTGGCATAAGCCCCATAACCTCACTCTTTTTGTTTGGAGTTGGTTTTTGACTTCACATATCTTCATTCTAAATGGTTTCCACGAAATACGTATCTTTACTTTTGTAGAAAAGTACCTCGGTTGCTCCAGGTGTCCATAGGGGCATGGATGCATAGTTTTTCATAATCTTTTTCTTTTCTTGGGGTATTTTTCATAAATATCTTTTGGAGATATTTTATTTCAGTGGTTTTTAAGAAAATATTTTTGGAAGATATTTTCATTTTAGGTTAATAGTGCAGTTTTCACTTTTTGGAGGGGTCATTGTGTAATTAATGAAAGTTATTGCAAAATGCCTTATTTTGAGCCTGGATTCTCGTATAGGACTCATTTTCACTTTTCATTGAGTTGCGTACTCTTAGAATTTCCTTCTGGTTGTTTTTCTCTAGTTTCAGGGTTTTTAGCCCGAGTTGCCGCCGAACTTGTTCAGGGCATAACTCTCTGCTCGGGACTCAGTTTTCGATGCCGTTTCTTCTGTTGTTATCTTTTCTCATTTCGGTTCTTTTTTGTTCATAGTGTTTTGCCGTTTGAGCGCGTCTGCTCGAATTTCACTTTTCCGGACCCGGTAGGGCCCATTTGGGGCACTTTATATGTTTTTCTGTAAATTGGGGACTTTTAAGTGAAAAATCAGATTTCTCACTCTCTCTCCCCTCTTTTGGCCGGATTCCATGGCTGCTAAGGGCTGCCACCTTCTCTCTCCTCTTTTGAGCCTCTTCCCTTCAGTGAAATACTGTAGTGCCTTAGTGTTTTATGTTCGCCTTGGCGAGGCCTTCGATTCCACCGATTGGAATCTCGTTTTGGCCATTTTTTGAGTTCGGGTTTGAAGTCAAGTTGTGATTTTGATGGGGCTTCCTTGGGATTCTCGTTCATCGTGTTGTCCCCGACAAAACCCAGAAGTATCGTCTAATTCGGAGCACCTTTCTTTCGGTGGGGATTTGAGATTTTTGATCTCAAATTGAGGTAGGGGATGTCTTAGGTTTATATTTATGTTGTATTAATTGTTATATAAGCATATAAAACTTGTAAGCATGCCTTTGTTCAAGTATTAGAGTTTAATTTAATTAATTTCTATATTTAATATTTAATTCATATGGTTGTGTATAACTTGGAATTAAATTGTGGCATGCTAGTAAATTAGGCCTCGGTATGTTTATCAACATATATTAAATTGGGAGCATTTGAATAAGAATTACAAATTTATTTAATATTTATCTTTTGTGAAAGATTAATTCACATAGTTGAAACATTCATGAAATCAACTTGTATTGTGCTATTGAAGTAGGCTTTGGTGAGTTCTTTAACATATGTAAAATTGAGGACATTTGGAGTTGTTTAAAAATCTAGAGAAAATTATTTGATTAGCTTAATTAATTTTATTTTAAGTATCGTAGCCACTTAAATTGATATTGGGTGCAATATATGTGAAAACCGTGCTATGCCCATTAACATATATTGGAATTGGTTTGAAATCTAGAGACTTTTCAAGTTAGGTTGAAAATCTCTTGAAATGTTGTATGTTTAATTACCTTGCGAGCATGCTACTAACTTGTTGTAGAATTAGTACTTGTGGTCTCTAAAGATAGTAATTTGACTTTGTATAATATGTAATATCATTGTCTTGAATAGCTTATTTAAATATATCTTGTGTAGGTATATAGCTTGTTAGAATATTACAATTATTTACCTTGGGAGCTAGTTACTAAATTAAAGCTTATTTAGTACTTGTGGCTTAGGATGGTAATGTCGCTCAATTGCTGTAAAATATTCTTGCTTTGTGTGTAAATTGAATATTGAGAACATGACATGTCATATGTTATTTAGACTTGAATTCTTGGACATGGTTTGTGTGGATTCAACCTTACTTGTGTATTGAATGTGGTAACTTGCATTTGATTTTGTATAAGTTTTGAACTTATTGATTTTGGAAAGCTTGTGAGGACATAATTTATGTGATGGCTAGGGTTTGGCTCTAGTACGTGGACAAGTGTCCTCTAAGTTATAAGTGCACACAAGGTGGTACCTTGTGGGTCGTAATTACCCGAAAATACTTGCTTGGTCTAGCAACCACATGTTCTAGTCTTTCCACTATTTGATTTCGCATTTAATTTCAAGTTGTTAATCATGGATTACTTGTGGCTTGAGAATTGATACTTGCTTTGGATATTTGAATCCTATTTAGTATATTTGGACTTGTATACTTGCTCCGTGAGTTTAAATTTTATTTAGTATGCCTGTGCCATGTATACTTGTTTTAGGTGTATCTCTTTTAGCTTAGTATACTTGTGTTCGTATACTTGATTTACGAGATTTCCATATAAAATGTATACTTGTGTAAATATGCTTAGACATTGCATAACTTGTCTTAATATGGTTTAGTGTACTTGGAAATATATGTTTGTTATGTTGTATAACATGTTTTAACATTGTTTAGTATACTTGAGCACGTATACTTGTATACCGTTGTTCACTTCAAATTGCATGAGTAGCCTAGGATGCTCCCTTAGTTTCATTTTGACATAAACGTTAAGTGACATGAGCCCCTTTAACATGTATCACCTTATGGTGATATAATTGTAAAATGATAGGTCGATGCATGTTCATCTCCTAAGAGTAGCTTTATGTTACTCACCTACGTAGTGGGGACATTTTTCAGGTACAGGGACCTTGATTTGGGATGCACACTATGCCATGGAAGTTTTGTAAACTTAGAGTATCATTCTCATGAAAATGTTAGCATAAAATCCTATTTGTAGCTTTGTGTGTCAAAACTTGTATCTTTGATTCTATATATGTAATTTGTACATAAGTACACTTTTTGTAAGGTATTTGACATGTATGACATGCGGCCAAGGGCCAAGCATGGTTATTATTGCACTTGTACTCATTTGGCGCTAGATTTTATCTAAAAATATAATTTTCCTACCTTTGAAGGTTTGGCATATCAAATTTTGTAAACGAATTGTAATAAGGCCATGGACCATTGTAGCATGTCTAAAATATCATATTACACTTGCGTGTATGTTCATACCATCACACAGTAGCATATAATGCAATTTGATCATGCAATGGGGGATCATTTGAGACTTAGGAATCCTTTTCAGCCTTGGTGCATAGCAGGCCTAATTTTCAGTTTTTCGGCCTATTTCGATCAACCGATGGCTTGTTTCGGTCGATCGGTTCCTTGTTCAATTTTGTTTGAATTGCATTTTGTCAATTCCAGTATCCATTTTTCATCTCGAGCCACCAATCGGTTGACCGGTTTGTCATTTCTGTCGACCGAAATAAAGGCTCATTCTTCTCCTTTTTCCTAGCTTACTTTGGCCGACCGAAGCTCCATTTCGGTCGACCGAAATGGGGCTGCCTTGTGCATTTTGTTTGGTTTGTTGCCTAGACAGGTTAACTTCGTTTGTTTGTTCCTACAGGACCTTGTTTATCTTATTTGAGCCATTCTATGGGATACATGGTCTAGTTTGGACTAGATCTTGCTCTTTTGGTTGTCATTGGTGCCATAGGGTACCAGACCTTTTTATTCTAGCTTTCGCTTCCGGTTATTCCTTTGGGTTTCGTGACCTCATAGAAGGTCATCTTAGGGTCTTAGAAGTATGTTATGCCTTGAGAGACCATTGTCTTGTTTCTTTTGCTTCCGCATCTGAATCTGTTATCGGGTCAATCTTCAGTTCATCACAGGACACTGGGTCGAAAAATCCAGGGTCACGACAGTTTTTGTGTTATTGATGCATGTCTATGCATGTTGATGCTATGGATTTAGAGATTGTCAAGGTATAGTGCTTAATAGAATACTATTGTGGTTTATTTGATGGTTTATACTCATGTCTTGATGAATTGTGCCTCTCCCTTAGTTTATTTAGTTTAATTTTCATGCCCTTAGCTTAGTTGTAGTGTAGTTGCCTTACTTGTTAGATGGGAGGAAAATTCATGCTTGTTGTTTGATGTTCCATGTAATGACCCGGTCTTTTTCCTCCTTTTCCCTTTTTGGCGATATTCTTTTTTCGTCTTTTTCTTATTTTGTCTTTTCCCTATTTCATCTTTTTCCTGTTTATCGTTTTTCCTTGCATGACCTTACTTGTTGTGCTCAGATTTGATTCCGATTTTGCATACATCCATGATATTTGATTTCCATGACATTTGTATTTTTACTTTTATAGAAAATACATTCTAGTTGCTTACATTTTTATAAAGGGCATGGATGCATTCATTATTGTAATTATTCTTTATTTTTGGGGTTTTTGTGTAATTATGTAAAATAATTATTTTTGTTTTAGGGACCATTTTGCAATTTATTTTGGAAGATATTTTCAAAAAGGACCGTTTTGCAATTTTTAGAAAATGTGACAAGTGTCACATTCTCATGGTGCCACTTGTTGGCAATGGGGTGGAGTGATTTGGATGTGTAATCTCTTGACATTTTGAGGGTGGAGATTCACCCACTTGTTGGCCTAGGATTGGTGCACATGTTGGCTTTGATTGTTGACAAGTGTAAGCTTAAGATTAAGCCTAGGAAAGAGCATTGGATTAGTGACAAGTGTAGGCTAATGGTTTAGTCTTGCATTGTGTGTGTGTGAGAGGTAGTGTAAGAGCACATAGTGAGTGGAGGATTACTAGACCCTCCACTCACCATTTTCACTTTATTTATTTCATTTGCACTTGTTCTCTAAGAACCTTAACCTAGCCACCATTGGAGAAAAGCTTGGTTCATAGCTTTGACTTCATTTTTGGCTTCCTTCCACTCACCTTAGACCAAAAACCTTATAACACAAAAGTTTCCCCTCACTCTCCTCTTCATTAACCCTAAATTTGTTTTCCATTTTGAGCTTGGTTGCTTGGATTATAAAGATTCAATTCTCTATTCAGGTAGGGGTGGTAGTATGTTTATATTTTAAGTGTTTTATAATCCTTGGGGTTTAATATATATTGTATACATGCTTTTAATATGATAGTCTTGCATATTATAGGAAACCCTCACATCTTGACTTAGGGTTTATTGATTTAAGCATGTATGATATGTATAAACCATGTGTAGAAGGATTATATACTTTAGTAGTATGCTAAATTCTTGTATTTTCACATGTAGTGATGATATAGAACTCTTGTAGAATTATTAATGTTATATGCAATTTCCATTGACTTGAATTGCTATATTTGTTGAGATGATAATTCTATATTCTTGTGGATTACTAATTGTAGTTACCTTAAGAGCTTATTACTATAATGTTGAGATTTAGTATATAAAGCTTATTGTTGAGGCATGATTTAAATTGATAAGTTGGTGGTATTATATTGTGCATAATATCATGATGAGAACTTGTCATTTTGTATGCCATTTTAGACTTGGAACCTTAAGACATGGTTTGTGTGGTTTCAAAATACTTGTGCATGGAAGGTGGTTTATATGCCTTAATTATAGTGTATGAGATTTGAACTTGATTATGATTTTGGATTCTCTTGGGATATTGTTACAATAACATGGCTAAAGTTTGGCTTTAGTGCGGGAGATATGAGTTCTCCCCAATTGAGATAGTGCACACTAGGGTGGTCTTCCC
Organism: Cornus florida; assembly: GCF_030987335.1. NCBI lineage: Eukaryota > Viridiplantae > Streptophyta > Magnoliopsida > Cornales > Cornaceae > Cornus > Cornus florida. The sequence goes on from NW_026775571.1 coordinate 19,074,043, forward strand.
AGCGGGTTAATGCCCGGAATAACCATTTTGTTCTTGGTTTAGTCCGAGACGTGATGTCCAAGTCTTCCACTAATTGATTTCGCATTAAATTCCAAGTTGACAACCAATGTTTAATTATAACTTGAAATTCTTGTTATTAGCGAATTGATGTTGTTAAGTATGTTGATGTTATCATGTGTTGTTAAAGAATCATTTAAGTTAGCTTAAGATGATCCCTTAAACACCTTGAACATAGAAGTTAAGTGGGATGATCCCTTGTATTCGTCTATATTGATCTTGCAATGATATTGAAACTTTAGGGTATACGCATATGTTTCTTCCTACGAGTAACTTGATTACTCACCCTAGTGGTTTGGGTTGTTTTTCAGGTAAAGAGACTATATTCTTGGATGCTCATCATCCTTAGAGACTTATGAGGTATTTGAAGTATTTTTGCGTATTGACATGCAAGTGTTTAGCATGGCTTTCTTTTGATGTCACATTTTGTATACCATGGGTGTATGGTACTTTAGAAGCTTATGTGACTTTCTTGACATGTAATGATACTTAAGTATTTACATTTGACATTATAAGCATGTATGTAAAGAGGCCAAGGGCCAAACATGTTTACTTTTGTAGTTGTACTCTCTTGACATCAAATCTTTGCTTCAAAACGCCTTTTACCAAATTTTGGAGGTTTGACATATGAAAATATCACAATTGATATGTATAAGGCCATGGGCCATTGTTTTACATTCAAGTATTCATATCAAAGTTGTTGGCATATCCACACATTTGAATTTCAATGAAAAATTAGTTTCTACATTCATTTTGAACCAAATCATCATGGGTTTCATAGCATAGGTTGAATCTTAACACCATTGGCACCTAGTAGGTTTTCCAGTAGCATTTCGTGGTGTTTCGGTCTACCGAAACTTCATTTCGGTCGACCGATGGCAATTGGATTTGCCTATGCACAGTAACTCATCATTCCAGTAGCCAATTCTACTGTTCAAGGCCTATTTCGGTCTACCGAAACAACAAACACTTAAATTCATGATTTCAGCAAGTTTTTTGTTCATTTTGGTCATCCGAAGCTCTATTTCGGTTGACCAAAATAGCTTTCATATGCACAGCTTCCAGGTTTCATTTCAGTATTGATCATCTAACTTCAAATGGTCATAACTTCTTCGTTTCTAATCTAAATGGGGTGATTCTTGAGCCTAAACTCAAGGATTTTGAGTCAGAATTCCAATGGTACTAATATCATCCTAAGATTCTAATCATGGTAGGAGTTATTTGTGTTTTAGTAAAGTAGTGTCAGTTTTCACTTCAACCGGGAAAAGGCATTTTGTGGGATTCTTGGCCAATGTTCTTTAAACCTCTTGGAATGTTGGGAAATGATTAGATTAGGTTGTATTCACCTTGTTTGACTTATTTAGAGTCAAGTTTCTCTCTTTAATTGTGAATTGACTATTTTGCCCTTCATTGACAGATTTAGCCCGCTTTAACCTTTAATTCCGCTTTTGTTCTCTTTAAGTTCCGTGACCTCATGGAAGGTCACATTGGTGTCTTAGGGGTGACTCCTATCCCTAGAGACCTTGGTTCACCCTTTTCTTCTGCATTTCGGGCCTGTTACCGGGTCCACTTTTGGTTTATCACTGACGCACCGGGTTGAAAAACTTGGGCCGTCACATTCCATGCTTATGAATGCAAATAGTATTATTCTCTAACCATGTGATGTGTTTGGACTATGAGCTTAAAGAAAGGATTAATGGCTTAGTTTGATGTATTGTGTTATTCACTAGGTTGCTTAGACAATATATGTTTAATTGGTCTTCCATGCTTGTTGAAACAATCAATCGCACACTCTCAAATTGCAACCATTAATTATACATTGAACGTCTAGAATGGTGTTGTTTAGTGGTGACCTCTAGACCTCACTATCTTGCTTTCTCTAAATTTCATTTAAATTGCTTGTTTTACATTGAACTTGTTTAGTTTAGTTTGTAGTTTAATCAACCAAACAATTCATTTTTGATCACTCGACCTACTAACCTATATATTGTTTCCATTGCTAGAGCACCCACAATCCCTTGGGACGATCCCTACTCACCCGAGTTATATTTTTAGTTAGAGGTAGTAGTGGCATTTATAAATTTAAAACTTGGCCACATTATTTTGTACAAATTTGATTGTACATTGACGACCACACCAAGTTTTTGGCGCCGTTGCCGAGGATTTGAATTGGCAACGCCATATTTTGGAAACAATTAGGAATTAGTACTCTTTTGATCGTGTCTTTTTTTTACTTTATTTTTAGTTGTGGTTGTTCTTATTTGGCTAGGTGAATTGAGCAAAGGAAGTTGAGAAAAGGAGAATTAAAAGCAAGGAAGCCAAGTGAAGCTAAGCAAAAGCAAAAAGGGCTAAAATCTAAAAAAATTACAAAGCATAACAAGGCTTGAAATTTGAAAATGAATTGAAGTTGCTTAAGGACCTTATGTGAGATCTTTCTAACTCAATCTCTAGTTAAATCGTCGGCCCGCGTGGTGGAAAGTTTTTCAATTCTTAGATAAATCGTGAGCCCGCGTGGAGGCAAATTACTTTTCTTAACATATTGTTCAAGCATGGGAGTATGGGATCAATATGTGTGGAGAATGTTTGTTGATTGATTTGTTGTGTGGGCAAAGAGATTGTTATTTGCTTGTTATTTGTTTAACTAGTGTATGCATGGTCGTAAGTCATTAAATCCTACTCTTGTACCTCCTAATTTGCATCTTGAATCGGTTGTTCGTAATCCTAGGGGAAGAGGTAGTTCTCATCACTCCATTTCACCAACAGAGGAACTAATGACGACCATGTGGAGGACCTTGGTCATATAAACCAACAAGGCATCCTCCACCCTCATGTGCATCATGAAAACATTCAAGTACAGTTGGGTATGCCTAGACCATTCATTCACCCACAACAACAAGGCCAAGTTCCATTGGGAATGCCTCGGCCAATTTTTGCTCCACAACCTCCCATGGTTCAAGCTAATCAAGGTATTTGTTTAGCACCACCAATTATGAATCTTGTTATTGCTTTAAGAGACCACTATGTGCTTAATGAATAGAATGCACCCACTTGCATTCAAGTGCCCCCATTTAGAGCACATCACTATGAGATTAAACCACAAACCATTCAAATGCTTCCTAACTATCATGGACTTCTAAGTGAAGAACCTTACAAGTATTTGGATGAGTTTCTCGAAGTGTGTTCCACCGTGAAATACACGGATATGCCAGAAGAAGTGTTAAGACTCAAACTTTTTCCTTTTACCCTTAAAGACAAGGCAAAATATTGGTTCAACAATCTTAAGCCTTTTTCCATAACTTTTTGGGCAGAAATGCAACAAGACTTTTTGAAGAAGTATTACCTGGTTTCTCAGACCAATGCCATGAGGACTTCCATTCGTACATTTTCTCAAGGCGATAGGGAAATGTTTCATGAGGCATGGAAAAGGTTTAATGATTTGCTTAGGAAATGCCCACATCATGACATACCTAAGTGGCAACTAGTTCAATATTTCTTTAAAAGTTTACCGGATAATCACAAGGGTATGGTTGATGCATCTATGGGTGGCTCTTATCTTAACAAGCATGAAAATGATGTGTGGCAATTGTATGAAAGTTTGAGTGAAAATTCAATTCATAGATCCTTATCTTCTAAAAATGGTAGAAACTTTGGTGGAAGGAAGAATGTCGGCTTATATCAAGTTGACAATTCCAATGATATAGACGCCAAGATGAAATCCTTATCTCAAAGATTTGATCAATTCTTGATCAACCAAACTTCAGCGAATCAAATGTCTTCCTCCCCTAATCATGTTCATCATCGTACATCTAATGAATCTTGCATGACTTGTTCAAGTGTTTTACATTCTACTTCCAATTGTCCCCATGGACATGTTCCAAGTGAAAACCATGAGCAAGTCAATGCTACATTTGTCAACCAAGGGAACAATCCCTATGGCACTCATTACAATTCAAGTTGGAGGAACCATCCAAACTTCTCTTGGAAAAGCCAAGGGGAAGGCTCAAACCCTCCCCAAGGTGGTTTTCAAGGGAAGTATGTTCCATCTCTAATGCAAGGCCAAGGTTCCCAAGGTTTTAGATCATCATCATTTCAATTGCATGGCAATCAATTTTCTAATTCTCATTTTCCTAACCAATCATCATATTCTCAAGGAAATTCTAGGAGTCCCACTTTTAAGGAGAAAGTGTTGACTGCTCTAGGTACTCTAGAGGCGAATACTCAATTGCTTCATTCCCATTCTCAATCCATTGCTAAGCTAGGAACCCAAGTCGGGCAAATAGCTAATACCTTTAATGCTAGAGAGAAAGGGAAGATGCCTTTAAATGCACCACCAAAGCAACAATGTGTTGTGGAGACTCATTCCTCATCGGAAGGTCACATAATTGAACATGTCAATGCGGTGACAACCTTAAGAAGTGGGAGAATTGTGGACAACCAAGTGAGTATGTCTAATGAAGAGAGTGAACTGGTGCAACCAAAAGTTGACACCCGTCCTGTTTCACATCCTATTCCTCCTTCATTGCATGTGCATGACCCTTTTGTTGAAAAAGTAATGGAAAATGATTTGAACAGAGTTTTAAAAGATGATTTGAAAAATTCTTGTGACAGTTTAAAAAATTCTTGTGTTGAAGATTCTTTAAAGAACGATTTTGAAAAAGCTTTTGAGCCTAAAGCTCCATTTTCGGATGCCTTGAAAGGGTCCATTTCTCTTGAAAAACAAAAGACCAAGACCAATGAAATCATTGAAATGTTTAGGCAAGTAAAGATTAATCTTCCACTTTTAGACGTAATCAAGCAAATTCCAGCTTATGCCAAGTTCTTGAAATATCTTTGCAACCAAAAGAGGAAGAACAAAAGCCAAGCACCAAAGAAAGTGGTCTTAACCGTGCAAGTGAGCTCTATTTTGCAACACAACACTCTCCCAAAGTTTTAGGATCCCGGTTCACCTACTACCTCTTGTATAATCGGAGACCATGTCTTTAATCGGGCTCTTCTAGACTTAGGAGCAAGCGTCAACCTTCTTCCCTACTCGGTATATGTCAAATTGGGCTTAGGAGACTTGCAACAGACGTCGGTAGTTTTGTAACTTGCCGTCCGATCCATCAAAAAGCCCTGGGGTATCATAGAGGATGTTTTGATTAAGATTGATAAGTTTTTCTTCCTCGTTGAGTTCGTTCTCATAGACACGGAACCGATTTCGAACCCCAAGAGCCGAATTCCCGTTATCCTTGGTCGTCCTTTCTTGGCAACCGCAAATGCCAACATAAATTGTAGGACGGGGATAATGAAAATCTCATTTGGGCTTATGAAAGTGAAGTTAAACATCTTTAATCTGACCCCGAATTCTATAGATAAGCATGAAGAAGTATGTGTTGTTGAAAAATGCATTGACAATGAATTTGATAAAGTTGAGTCCTTGCTTAGAAGTGGAATTTCCAAAAATCTATCTTTAAACTTGAATTCAAAGAAATTGTTTCAAAACCTTGTGTTAAAAGGGCATGGAAGCCCAAGAATTGCCTTAATGAAAGACCGTCAATTCCTTTTGATCCAAATCCAATAAGTTCCTTAAAGAACCATTTGTTGGATGGGGTTCAAAGTGTTTTTCACCCTGCCAAGGAGGGGATGCATAACAAGATATTTGATCTAGGCTAAAAGAGCCCAACGTCTTGCTAGAGACGTTAAAGACTAGCAATGCTTCGTAGGGTTTACAACCCTATTCCTTCCTCATTTCTATTTTATCTTTCGTTTCTTGCGACGTCTAGATATATTCTGGGTTCATACACATTGCTGGGGATTTTGGTTAAAAATATCTGCACTTTTAGTTCTGAAATAGGCATTTTGTGCCTGTTCGATCGATCTCAAAAGAGGTTCGAACGATTGAACTTCATTCATGCATCAAACCTGCATATTTCACCTCTCTGTCCCATCGTGCGAAATGTTTTGTGATCGATCTAAAATTCCAAGATCGATCCAAATTCTTCTTGGATCGATCTTCAGTTCCAACACTTAGAAATTTTTTAAACCCTACATAAAACAGATCTCTGTTTGATCGTTCGAACTTGTCTGTAGGTTTTTACCTATTCGATTGATCGAAGCATCTTCTAGATCGATCTTGGATTGATCGATCTATGTTCCTTTGTTGACTTTGACTGTATTTTGATTTTGATTTTATTTTATTCTTATTTTATTTTCAAAAAACCTCAAAAAGATTTTTATTTCAATCTTTACTTTTATTTTCATTTCATTTTATTTTTTTATTTTTCCAAAAATTCAAAAAAACAAAAACAAATTATCTTTAATTTTTAATTTTTAATTCCAAAAAAGATAAAATAAAATAATATATTTTACAAGGTTAGATCGATCTGAGTCCTTTATAGGCATTTTGACGCAGACATGGCCTTCTGACGCAGACATGGCCGTTGCACTGACAAGCCACTATGCAGCTGGTGAGACATTTGCCACTCGGACGTATCTCCTCGACAACCTATGGTTTTTCAATTTGGTCTTGTACCGAAATGTGTTTATGGCGGGGCATAAGATCCAGAGGCAATCTAATTTTCTAGCCGCCCTCTATGCTTTCTACACCGAGGACTGGGTATCTATCCCGGCACTCTACTAGAGTGTCATGATGAAGCTCTACACAGACTACATCAGCAAGGCGAATCCTAAATGGGCTAAGTACCTTCCATTTGCTCATCTTATTACTCAGATCCTGCGGGACTAGCGTTACCCTTTCTATCCACAGAAGTGTTGTAACACCTCAAATTTTTCTAAATAAATTCCTCGATTTATTCAAATCAAAATACATCAGTACTACTCCCAGGATCTCAAAAAGAAATAAAATATCCTTTATTGATACCAGTCAATTCCTCAAATAAAAACATATAATATCTCTAAATTAAATTAAATAATCCTCATACTCCAACTCTTCCACCTAAGCCCCCAACTATGAATCCAAGTTCATCATCGGTACTTGAAACTGTAGGGGGGTGAGATAGTAGGAAAAACCATAACAAGGATTTCAAAGAGTTTCATGATAAATTTGCTTCACAAAAATATATATATGCTTTTAAACAAAATACATAAATGCAATTTTAGTAAAATAACAATCAACAAAATATTTGAAATAAAATCATCCAAGCCATTCAAGGTATGATGATCCCTACACTGTAAAATGAATAAATCAACACTGGGTCATCAACATCACTGCTCCCAGCCCCCTCTGAAACTCTCGGATTTCTCTGTGAATGTTTCCTTTATTTCTCTCTTCTGTATCATCACCAAAAGGCACAATATATATAGACAATTGTACCGACACTTCACAAATATCAATTCAAAGTAAAATGAATCAATTCAATTGCTCAGGGGACAACAAACTTTAGTGGACCCCGCCACCACTGCTTACCTTATCTTTCTCCTCCCTATCCTTTCATTCATCCTCATCATATCTTTCATCAGACAAAACAACTTACCCCACAACTCACTCTAAATACAGCAGATATAGCCCATGCGAACAGACCAAGTTCAAAGAGCCTTTGGCAAAATAATTCCTTGTGGGCCCCACGGGAAAGAAAACATCATCACAAATTTTCTTCTCTCTAAATCGGCTCCTGTTCTACTCATCTAACCAATGTATATATATGTGTATCATATGTATCACATACACATGCAACCAAAAAATCAAATTTCAACCCATCAATATCTATATCAAGTGGGACCCGCAATTGCCCTTTCTTTTCTTTTTTTTACTTTCGGCCGCCACCTGCTCTTCTCATATGTATCTTTATTTTTCCATTACACAGCACTCTTATCTCTCTTTCTAGAATAACATCAAGTGCAAAAGCCAAAGTCAAAGGAAACTTTGCAAAACTAATATCATGGGTCCCATGGTCACCAGTTCAATCTTCTTTTCCCTTTCTATCCCATTTCGGGTGGCACATCCGTTCCATTCATTTTGCTTAGACAAGGCACTAAATATATGTATATATCATTATATATACAAAGGTGCCATAATGCAACAAAACTAAAAACCCTTAATAAACAAGTGGGACCCGCAAAAGTCAACTTTTAGAACTTCATTTATCTTTCTTTCCTCCCATACTCGGCTGGTAGCTCTAATTTGCTACAAAAATATATCATATATACGCAAACTAAATCAATTTAAGTAGGACCCGCAACCAACATTTCTTTCTCTTCTAATTTTTCCACTACTGGCTCCTTGTTTCGGCAGGTGCACTCTTCAACAGATGCACTAACGATACATGTGTATATATATGTATATTTATATATATATAATATATACAATGCAACCACCACTTTCCAAAATCAAAACCCATTTCATCTCTCTCAAATCCCACCATGGCTGGAAGCTCCTTCTATCTTAGCACACTATAAAAATATATTTAATATGAAACAATTTAAATCAAACCCATAAAATCTCAATCGGGTAAATCACTAATTTAAATATCGTAATCCAATCTCCAATTGATAAGTCTCCAATTAAAACAAAATAGTTAATTTTTGTCAATAAAAAATCAAGAGATAAATATAATTTAAAATCTTAAAAAAAAATTCGGGTTGTCACACGCGTCCTGAGACAGGGGCCTTTAGCTTTCTTAAGAAGGACTGGAACAAGAGCTACAATGCTCTTATCAAAAGCCTAGAGCAGGATGCTATTTTGGCAGCTGAAGAGGCGGAGCTTGCAGAGATTGAGGCAGCAGTAGCAGTAGCAGTAGCAATACCAGTAGAGCATGATCCAATAGACCCACCGACGATTGCAAACATATATATAGATATTGATTTGGAGTGAAAGCCAGCATAGGAGTCACCACATCACTCTCAGGCAGGGTCGCCATTACATATCCCGGAGCCTAGTCAGGATGAGCATCATTCTCCTGACCCAGTCATACCTAACGCTCCAGTTCTGACACCTGGCTTAGGAAAGTGTATACAGACCTTGGAGGACGTCATTTTCTCTCTTCAGTCCGATGTGGCCTCTTTCAGTACTGATGTGAGCCAGCATAGGAGTCACCACATCACTCTCAGGCAGGGTCGCCATTACATATCCCGGAGCCTAGTCAGGATGAGCATCATTCTCCTGACCCAGTCATACCTAACGCTCCAGTTCTGACACCTGGCTTAGGAAAGTGTATACAGACCTTGGAGGACGTCATTTTCTCTCTTCAGTCCGATGTGGCCTCTTTCAGTACTGATGTGACATTTCTCCATTCAGATGTCATGGCTGCACTTCGAGATATATCCAGAGATATCCAAGGATCACGCCCCGTTCGCCCGACCTCCTCTGCCTGATCTCTCTATCTCTTTACTCTCATAATTTTTATATATCTGTGATATTTGACTGTTCTATTTATACTGTTATGATATTTTTACGTCCAATCTGTTGGCCAAGACACTGTGATGTACATTATTTTTCTTTCTATACATTTTATCTTTTGGATGTCATATCTTTATATTGATATATCTGTCTATGATTGACTCTGTTTATCAGGTGGATCCCAGTGACTTCAGTGAGAGAGAGTGCTGCCCAAAATTTTTTCAGGACCACCTTTATTCCTCTCTCCTTAGTTCATTTATTATCCTATATACACTTGCATGTCCACTGTGCACTATTATTATCCCTTTTGTTATCTAATGAGTTTTATCCAAGTGCCATCTTTTCAAGACCATAGTTAATCCCGAGTTTAGGGGGGTTATACCACCCACTTTGGATGCTTGTGTCCCGGCCATTCTTTGTCATAGTTGCACTGGTATACTCTTTCCTTTGTTCTATTTGCACATTGAGGACATTGTACCATTTAAGTTTGGGAGTAATGGTGTTAATTGTAGTGTTTGCTTTCAATTCAAAATTTTAAGCATGACTTGTGTATTTGAGGGATTTTCTATGATTGGTCCATAACTAACTATGATTTTGATCTTTCGAAGACTATATTGCTTAGAATTTATAAATTGCTTGACTTGAGAGTCTAATACTCCTTGTATGCCTTGTGAATGCCATTTTGAGTAAATTTTTTGAAAGATTGATATCTTGCTTGCACTTGTGGTTCACATCATCCTGATTTTGTGATTACTTTGAGATTCACTCTAAGATTTTACACTAGCACAGGCACACATTAACATTCATTTGTGAGGTACATGCTTTGTTGATTATTGAATTGGTTATATCCCAATTGGGCTAGTAGTGCATTGAAAGCTTTCATTTTGATAAAGGTGGATAACAAACCATTTTCATTGAGTAGCTGGGATTCTAGCTCATCAAGCATTGAATTTCTCGAGCCGAAAGGTGGAGGGCCTAAACTCTAGGTTAATAATTGAATGCCATTAAAAAAAAAATAAAAAAAAAAAAGTTGCAAAAGCAATAAAAAAAAGTGAGGACTTCTCCCAAAAGGTGAGAAGTGGGAAATGATTAGATGAAAGTTGTTTTGATTTATAACCTAGTTGATTTGAGCTTGTAAGTCCTTAGGGGTGTTTGAATACCTAGTGCCCTAAAGCCATCTGGTTTGGGAGTCATTAACCTAACGCTTGACCTCATGGATTGCTAGAAAGCTTAATAGATCAACACATTACACCATGCTTCCATCTTTGATCCTTAGGATTAAAAAAAAAAAATTTGAGTGAAAAGAATAAGTGCACCTAGATCCATAAAGCTTTTATAAAAGGTCTACTCTTTGTCTTGATGATCGGTACTAGATTTGTGTGCTAGTTTGAGGGTAAGTATGTGATCATTTCTTTAGTTGGCTTAGATAGCAACATATTTGATGCCGGTCCACTCAAAAAGGATTATAGAGTTGTTTTGATTTGTATGATCATTTTCTTGATGTGTGGAGGACCATACTTGCTTGCTTGATTTTGATATTTTGGGTGATTGCTTGGAAATGGTTAAAAAATTGCATACTTGAGGTAGTTTTCTCCCAATGCTTGTTTGCAATATTGGTGCCTCTTTTATGAGAATATGCTTAATATTTGTGGGTATCATTTTTGGAAACCCTCACAAGACTTCACTCGTCTACCAGGGGTAACCTAGGGGTTCAAAAGGCTTGTTGAATGCGCTAAATGCAATCGTGTTCCCTACGAAAGTGGTGTTATCCATTTATTGCTTTCTAGATTCATAGTTGTATAGTTATTCATTTCATTCCTTTACTTCGTAGTTCATTGCTAAGGACTAGTAATATTTAAGTTTGGGGGTGTGATGAGCGTTGAAAAGTGCGCATTTAAACCCCTTAAGCTTAGGTATTCTAGGACCTTTATCTATCTTATTTTCTCGTCTTAGACTAATTTCATATTATTGCCCTTTTTAGGTGCTTATCCCTAAAATAAGCTAATTTAGCCAAATAAGAGCATTAAAGAAGCTAACTTAAGTTAGATGGAAGAAAGGAGCAAAGTGGAAGCAGAGTGTGGAAAAACGGCAAGTTCGATCGATCTCAACATTCCTTCGATCGATCAGAGCAAGATCGATTTAGACATTTCAAGATAGATCCAAGCCCTTGTTCTTATCCAAAAGATTCCATCATCTTCGATCGATCCAACATTACTTCGATCGATTGAAATTGCTTGATCTTGTCTTCACCTACCACCCCACCTACCACTTTTGTCTCTTTCCCAAAATATCCCAAAATATCTTCGAGATTTGTCTTTATTCAAAAAGGTGCCACCAAGAATGATCGATGCGATGACTCTGGATTTTTCAACCCATTGTGTCCTGTAATGACCTGAAACGGATCCAAAATACGGAAGCAAAAGAAGGAAGGTGACCTCTAGAGATGTACGTCATCCCTAAGGCACCAAAATGACTCCATATGAAGCTATGGAACTCAAATGAGCCAAGCAATGAAACAAGAATGCTAAACCCAGAAAGAAATAAACCAAAGGGAAAATGGTCATTTCACACCAAAATGGGTACCACCGTGCACACCATTGGAAAGACAACAAAAAATAAACTAGAATAGACTCAAAAATCGCATGATTCGGAGTCCGGACGGCAAAGATATCAAGTTCTGAAGTTGAAGGAAGGGAAACCCTATCCCGGTTCGAACCAAAAACAGATACTACCTTACTAAAACTTGAATATCTTGAGCTACAAGAAGAATCTGAAGCTCTAATTGGTACCATTGGAAAGCATACTTCGACATGGTCAATTTAGACTAAAGAACAAATCAATTCGGAGTTAAAACGAAGAAGATATGATGATTTGAAGTTAGAGGTGCAGTGCTGAACCAAGACACACACACACATACACCCGTGAACAGTACCTAGAGCCCAGAGGAATTATCCCAAACAACCAAGGATCCTAAGAGGTCCATAACCTCATCATGGCCCAAAACCAACAAATCCAGCACAATGGCAATGCCAAATGACTTACCTCACGAGAGCCTAAACAAAAGGTGTCTCACCACCTACCTTAAAACTAATGCTAGGTCGACAACAACCTATACTACCACGAGACTATGACTTCAATCACCATTAACCTCAACTAGTGCCTCAATGACCAATCCTGTGTCATGCCGAATATACAACACAGTTATGCATATACAAATCTAATCTAGCATACATCATATGTCATGCTCTTTATAATGGAATCCAAGCAAGCTACACAGTTAGCATACCAGATATAGCACATAAGCACATAAACATGTTATTAAACCAAAACATGTTACCATGAAGCATATAAGCTCATAGAGCATGGCAATATAAGCATGATATGCATCCAAAACCTGTCATCAAAGGTATTCAAACCTAGGAGCTCTGATACCACCTGTGACGACCCTAGATTTTTCAACCTAGTGTGTCCTGTGATGACCCGAAACGGATCCAACATGTGGAAGCAAAAGAAGAAAGGTGACCTCTAGAGATATACGTCATCCCTAAGGCACCAAAATGACTCCATATGAAGCTATGGAACTCAAATGAGCCAAGCAATGAAACAAGAATGCCAAACCCGAAAAGAAATGAACCAAGGGAAAAATGGTCATTTCACACTAAAATGGGTGCCACCCTGCACACTATTGGAAAGACAACAAAAAATCAACAAGAATAGACTCAAGAATCACATGATTCGGAGTCCGAACAACAAAGATATCAAGTTCTGAAGTCGAAGGAAGGGAAACCCTATCCCTGTTCGAACCAAAAACAGACACTACCTTACTAAAACTTGAATATCTTGAGCTACAAGAAGAATCTGAAGCTCTAATTGGTACCACTGGAAAGCTTATTTCGACGCAGTCAATTTAGACTAAAGAACGAATTAATTTGGAGTTAAAACGAAGAAGATATGACGATTTGAAGTCAGAGGTGTAGTGCTGAACCAAGACACACACACATATACACCCGTGAACAGTACCTAGAGCCCTCGAGAAAGGGCTACAAGCACTCGTAATTAGCCCTAAAAGTTCTGTCCAAAGTTGGAGCGCTCCAACGCCACTTGGAGCGCTCATTCTGCTGTAGGCTGCACCTGAAATGCCAAGTTGAAATGCAATTTTGAGGACTTTCTGGGCCTTTTTGAAAAAAACACAAAGAAGAAACCCTCCTCAAAATCATGATTTCTAACCAACCATGCAAAAAGAAAACTTTATTTTTCATGTGAAAACCCCCAAATGCCCTTATGTCAGTTTAGGCTCAAAATGGCAAAAATGTGAATTTGCACCAAACATACATTTGACCCCAAATGCACTTCTAGGCTGAAACGAATATGCACGCAAATGTAATAAGTGATTCTGAGCATGCGGGAATGGTCTGCGGCACTCGAAAATGACCGATGCAAAATCCGACCCCCTGACGGCCAAAAAGGCGAAAATGAATTTGAATTGGAAGTTTTGAAAACCAAAATTAACAAATGATTGGATATTACCGTTTGGCCCTTGGCCACACTTTATACAGGATTAATGAATGCTAATAGATGAATCTCATACACAATGCACACTCCGATGCAAAATAACATACTAAAATGCAAAATTTTCATATATTCTTATTAAAGGGAAAATTTAACATCCATGACATATATGTGATTTCGAAAGAATTTTTGCCCTTGGCCTCATGTCATATACATAAAATGAGGATCAAAAAGTGTGCTTAGGCACACACTAAAAGTTTATAATCAAATATACACATTTAACAAATAAGGTTACAAATGGCATTCCAAGCCAACCTTCACAAAGATGGAAACCTCCAAGTCCACAAACCATCCAAGCATAATGAGAGTCTCAACTTTAATTCCTGTACCTGAAAAATGTCCCCACAACGTGGGTGAGTAACATAAAGCTACTCGTAGGAGATGAGCATGCATCGACCTAACTTTTTACAATTTTATCACCTTAAGGTGAAACATGTTAAAGAGGCTCATGCCACCTAACGTCTATGTCAAAGTGTGACCCAGGGAGTATCCTAAGCTGCCTAAGATCATTTCTAGCACAAATCACATCATTCGTGCAATTCAAGTAACATGGGAGCATGCTATACAAAGCAACAAGATGTATATTCTCAAGGTCACTAACTTGAAATCTAAAATGCTAAAACAACTATAGTGGATCATGCCACCTAAAGTCTATGTTCCAAATGAATCTATAGGATCATTCCAAATTCACATTTGAACAACAAAGCACAAATCACAATATCTACGCAATTAACCAATATAGAAACATACTACACAAGTATCAAGATATAGATTCTCAAGGTTACCATCTTGAAATCTAAAATGCAATAACAACTAAATATAACAATTTAATACAATTAGAATTTCTAATACCACACATCAAGACATAGATTCTCTAAGTTATCAACTTGAAATCTAAAAGTGTGAAAACAACTAAATATAACAATTTAATATGGATGTACTTAACAACATCAATCGCCAATAGCCAAAACCACAAGTCACAATTAAACATGATTGTCAACTTGGAATTGAATGCGAAATCAAATAGTAGAAGACTTGGATATCTAAGCTCGGAATTCTGCCGAGACCTCAATGGTTATTCCGGGCACTAACCCGCAAGGAAGACCACCCTAAGTGCGCATTATCTCAATTGGGGAGAACTCATACCTCCCGCACTAGAGCCAAACTCTAGCCATGTCATTTGTAACAACAATGTCCCAAGACTCCAAAATAAACCAAATAAGTTCACAACTTATACATAATTTATATAATGCATGAAAACACCTTCCATGCACAAGTAGGTTGAAACCATAGAATCAATGCCTTAGAGTTTCAATTCTAAAATGGCATACATAATGTCAATTACAAAGTGTACAATTCATTACACAAGGCAACAATATATTCCATAAAGAAAACATGTTCTCATGAATATAAATATAACAACAATGTTATCCAATGTTCAAAACACAACCAAGTGAATACGCAATAAGTCCAAGTCCATGATTTGAATATAGAAACAACTTTTAAAACACAAATAGATCCATGGAGCCATTAGATAGAATTTAATTAAACAAGATAATCAAGTTCTCTAGATTTTAAATCAAATTCGAATAACCTCAAATTAATATATATTAAACAACATAGCATGCTCATTACATATATCAAATCAAAAGTGTCAAATGAGTAAGATAACATCATATATAATTTAAATTAATCAAATATCTAGATTTCAAAAGTTATTCAAATGATCCCAAATTAATATCAAGCACCAAATCATGGTCATACCTTATCTCAAGTCTAAAATGGAATATAAGTGAATCAAATTAAATCCATTTAATCTCTAGATTTTCTAGAATTTACTAGAATTTAAATCAAATTAAATCCATTTAGCTCTAGATTTGAAAACTCATCTAAATCATCCCAAATTAATATATATCAAAGATCAATTCATGGCCATGCCATTTACCAAGTCTAAAATGAGTTATATACAAGATATGATAAATCACTAATTTCTCAAATTAACAAAAGACATACATACAACTTATATAGGCATCAATAGCATGCAAGAAACAAAAAATATAACCCTATAACACCCCCTACCTCACTAGAGAAGTTTCTCTCTAGAATCCAAGGCGAATCAACACAAAATGGTAAACCCTTCAAGGATTATGAAGAGGAAGATGAGGGGAACAAAAAGTATTCCCAAGTTCAAGCTTGGAAATCAATGAAAGGCTCTTAAAAATCAAGGTCAAGACCTAAGGCTTCAAGCTCCATCCATGGAGGCTATGGTTTTTGGTGAGGAAGGAATGAAATAATGTGAAAATGTGTGAGTGGAGGAAATAGAAATCCTCCACTCACTATGTGCTCTTACACCATGGTCAACACACACATCTATAGTCAATTGCACAAAAATCCTTCTTTGAAACCATAATCTCAAAGTGGTCCAAAAATAATTGCAAGACTTAATTTGGAGCATACACTTGTCACAAATCCAAGGTTCCATCTTAGGCTTAATCTTAATCCTACACTTATCAACCATCCAAGCCAACAAGTGCACCAATCCTAGGCCAACAAGTGGTTAAATCTCCACCCTCCACATGTCCTCATCCAAGGCCTCAAAGTGTTTCGACACACATGTCAACAAGTGGACCAATGAGAGTGTGACACTTGTCACACTTTCCAAAAACTACAAAAAGGTCTTTTTTAAAAATATCTTCCAAATTAAATTACAAAATGGTCCCTAAGACGAAAAATAATTACTTTACAGTAATTACACAAAAATTCAGAAAGTTTAGAAAATTACAAAAAGGTTATGCGTCTATACCCTTTACAAGAAAAGTAAGCACTTAGCATGCTTTTCTACAAAAGTAAAAATACACATAGTATGGAATTTAAATATCGTGGATGAATGCAAAACCGAAATCAAATCCGAACACGAAAAGTGAGGTTATGCCAACAAAGTGACAACCGAGAAAAAGACGAAAGGTGAATAGTGTCACAAAAGTGAAAATGTGAAAATAACTCGGTTCTCAAAGGAAGTCGTCAATCCACGGAAAAGAGTCTCGGAAACCATCCCTGAGCACTCAAGATGACACTAAGTGATGAGAAACCGAACTTAGAAAGGAAGAGATCAATGGAAAAAAAATATCCTTAAAATATGAGAAAAGGAAGGGAAGAAAAATGGGCGGGTCATTACAATCGATCTCTGTAGCATTCGATGGATCTCACCTAAGTTCGATCGATCGAACCTCCTCAAGTCCGAACATTAAAAGTTGTCTGATGGTGCAATAATTGGAGGAGCCCTTGTGCACGAGTCCAGACCATTAGGTGTGACACTTAAGCTACATATATAAAGATTTGAGCTACTTTTTACACATATACTTAGAAACATTCTTAGAGAGGAAGAAAAGAGAGGATGGGAGGCTAGAGATACATTCTTGGGAGTTCTTCCATTCTTCTAGGGTTTCCATCAAGAAAGAGGTCATTCCTACCATGGAGATAGACCTTGAGGGTTGGATGGCTACTTCAATGAGTGGCTAAACATCTTCTTGGGGCTAAAGTTAGCCCTAAGTATGCCTTCTACACTCTAATGCTTTGTATTTTGAGGGGATTTGTGTTGTAATCTTGTTTTGACACTTATTTTATATATGAATCTTGTTTATTCAATGATTTATGTGGTTTAATACTTCCAATTGATCATTTCATTCTATCCATATGTCTATATATGTTAGAATAGATGTTTATGTGTTTATCTCTAGTTTTTGCGTTATTGATGCATGTCTATATGTGTTGATGTTGTAAATCTAGAGATTGTTAAGGCATACTGCTTAATAGAATACTATTGTGGTTTATTTGATGGTTCATACTCATGTCTTGATGGATTGTGTCTCTCCCTTAGTTTATTTACTATAATTTTCATGCCCTTAGCTTAGTTGTAGTGTAGTTGCCTTATGCTAGGAAAAACTTTGGTGTCTCTTCATCCTAGGTGTGCACAAAATAATGCACAACACCTTGAGTTTGGAAATTAGTGTCAAGTAGGCATCATAGTTAAATTTATAAACCGCTTAACACCTATACTATGCAGTATGAGTGAGAAGGGGTCGTCCCAAGGGATTGGAGTCGTACTTGAATGTGAAAATGCAACTAGGGTCAGTAGGTCGAGTGATCAACAAATGGTTGGTTGATTAAGTAAACTAGAGAGTAACTAAATTAAACTAAGTGATTGAATGTAACAAGAGTAAGTAAGAGAGAGAGAGAGATCTTGGGGTTTAGAGGTCACCACCAAGCAATGCTTTTCTACACTTCCAACTAGTGACTAATGAGGGTAAAGTGTGTTGTAATATTTGTGTGTGTGTGCTTTATTGATTCAATTAGCAAGGGTGACCAATTAAAGCATACATTGTCTAATCAACATGTGAAAAGCACAATATATCTAGCAATTAAGTATATATTGTCTAAATAGCATGTGAGAAGTACAACATATCTAGCAAGTCATTAATCCTTTTATTAAGCTCACAAGCCAAACACACCACAAGGTTAAAGACATATGCTACTTGCATTCAAAAGTCTGGAACATTAAATAACTAGCATGGATTGTCCTCTCATCTAACAATTATACTATCACTACACTACAATTAAACTAGTGGCATGAACTTAAACTAACTAAGCTAAGGGAGAGGCATAATCCATCAAGAAGTGAGCACAATGTTTTGACAATCCCTAAATCCATAGCATTAATACACATAGACATGCATCAGTTACACAAGAAATAGAGGTAAACACATGAACATCTATTCTAGCATACATAGACATATGGATAGAATGAAATGATTGATTGGAAGCATTAAACCGCATAAATCATTGAATAAATAAGATCTATATGTATAAAAGTGTCAAAACATTAATTACAACACTAATCCCTCAATAATACACAATATTAAGATATAAAAAGCATGCTTGGGGCTAACTCTAGCCCCAAGAGGATGTCTAGCCACTCATGGTGATGATGCTCCAACCCTCAAGGGCTAATTCCATGGTTGAAATCTGCTCCTTATTGACGAAGAGTCTCCAATGGTGTCTCTAGCTTCCTCCTCCTCTAAACTTCTTCTCCAAAAGATGATATGAAAATAATGTTACCTCCCCCCCCCCCCCCCCCACCCTCTTGTAAAAACAATCCTTATCCTTATATAGGTAGGTCAAAATGACACCCAAAATGAGCTGGGGTCGTGCACACAATATTTCCTAATGATTGGATAAAGGACAATTTTCAATGAGATGGAATTTTAACTTTTTCGTACTGGAGGAAGTTCGATCGATCGAACCTTGAACTTGGATCGATCAAAAGTACGTGAGATCGATCGAACTTAAGCTGGATCGATCCAACTGGCTGAGCTTTTTAGAAAAAGACAAATCCGAGATATTTATGGGAGATATTTATGGAAAAAGGACAAAAGTGGTTAGTGGGTGGTACAACTGTGGATAGGATCAATCATTTGAATAAAGACAAAAGTGTTTGATCGATCGAAGGATGGTGTTGGATCGATCAAACTTTTGGAACTTTATACTTTTGGGTCAAGGCTTGGATCTATCTTGAAGTGCTGAGATCGATCATTGTTCGATCGATCGAACCTTGAACTTGGATCGATCGAACTTTGCTGCTTGCCACCTTTGGCTTCATTTGCTTCCTTCTTTCTCCACTTTGCTCCTTTCTTTGATTAATCTCAGAATTGCTTCAATTAAGCTCTTATTTGGCTAAGTTAGCTTATTTTTGGGATAAGTGCCTGAAAAAGAAAATAATACGAAATCAATCTAAAACGGTAAAGTAAAATAGATAAAGGTACTAGAATGCCTAAGCTTAAGGGGTTTAAATACGCACTTTTTAGTGCTCATCACACCCCCAAACTTAAATATTACTAGTCCCTAGCAATGAACTAGAAAGTAAAGGAATGAAATAAACAACTATACGAGTATGAATCTAGAAAACAATAAATGGATAACGCCACTTTCGTAGGGAATACGATTGCATTTAGCATATGTAATAAGCCTTTTAAACCCCTAGGTTACCCCTAGTGGATGAGTGATGTCTCGTGAGGGTTTCCAGAAATGGTATTCACAAACATTAAGCTTATTCTTTCAAAAGAGGCACCAATATTGCAAATAAGCATTGGGAGAAAACTACCTTAAGTATGCAATTTTTCAACCCTTTCTAAGCAATCTCCTAAAATTTCAACATCAAGCAAGCAAGTATGGTCCTCCACACATCAAGAAAATGATCATTTAAATCAAAACAACTCTAGAATCCTTTTGAGTGGACCGGCATCAAATGTATTTCATTCTAAGCCAATTAAAGAATTAATCACATCATTACCCTCAAACTAGCACACAAATCTAGTCATTTCCCCTGCGGACTTACAAGCTCAAATCAACTAGGCTACAAATCAAAACAACCTCCATCTAATCATTTCCCACTTCTCACTTTTTGAGAGAAGTCCTCACTTTTATTGCTTTTGCAACATTTTTTTTTTTTTTTTTTTTCAATCCAATTATTAACCTAGAGTTTGGGCCCTCCACCTTTCGGCGTGAGAAGTTCAGTGTTTGATGAGGCTAGAATCCTGGCTACTTAGTGAAAAGGGGTTGTTATCCACCTTTATCAAGAATGAAAGCTTTCAATGCACTACTAGCTTAATTGGGATATAACCAATTCAATAATTAACAAAGCATGTACTCCACAAATGAATGCTAGTGTGTGTATGTGCTAGTGTAGAATACTAGAATGAATCTCAAAACAATCACAAAATCAAAATGATGTGGACCATAAGGGCAAGCAAAATATCAATCTTTCAAAAAATTTACTCTTAAATGGCATTCACAAGGCATACAAGGAGTATTGGACTCTCAAGTCATGCAATTTTTAAATTTTAAGCAATATAGTCCTCAAAAGATCAAAATCATAGCTAGATATCGACCAATCATAGAAATATCCCTCAAATACACAAGTTATGCTAAAAATTTGAATTTAAAACTAACACTGTAGAGCACCATTCCCCCCAAACTTAAATTGCACAATGTCCTCAATGTGTAAAGAGAACAAAGGAAAGAGTATACTGGTGCAACTAAGCAAGAATGATTGGGACTGAAGTATCCGAAGTGGGTGGCATTGCTCCCCCAAACTTGGGATGAACTGTGGTCCTGAAAATTGGCACTTGGATAAACTTATCAGATAACAAAATGGGATAATTAGTGCACAGTGGACATGCAAGTGTAAATGGGATAAAAAGATAAAGTAATGGGAGATGTATAAGGGTGGTCCTGGAAATTGGGTAGCACTTTTTCACTGAAGTTACTGTGATGCACCTGATGGAGTTAAAAGGGCAGATGTATCAATAAAAGCATATAACGTCCATCATAGATAAAAACAACAATAAAGTGTAATACATCCAGTGTCAAAGCCGACAGACCCGCCTGCAAAAATAATAGTATCACAACTGTAGTAGACACATAACATAGATAGAGAGCATAAAAAGATAAAGAGACTAGAAGTCTCAGGTAGAGGGAGCTCCGCGGATCTCCCTGGCTAAGTCATCAATGGCAGTCAAGATCTCCGTACGGAGGCGAGAAATGTCAGCTCAAATGGCAGCCATCATATTCAGACGAAGGGTACTAATGTCACCTCTAAGAGCAACCAACATATCCTCCAAACTCTAAAGGTGCTCCTCTAAGCGACATATCTGATCATGAACCTCAGGTGTGGCTGAAGTGGAAGAATTGTCATTCTTGGTCATGGTCTGCAAAAAGGAAATCTTGCAATGGGATTAAGTGCTAGAATAATGAATTAAAGGCACAATAGTACATGTTTGTCAGAGAGGATAGACAAAACATATATGATATAAATCCATGCAAGTGATAGGATGTGAAGTATGCCAAGAAATATAAGAATGAAACGCATCCAATGTGGAATATCACAGGCATTGGGCATAGATAGGATAGAATGAAGTGAATACAAGATGAATGAAGCGTGTGTGTGAGATCTGTGAAATTCGATTGATCAGAAAAAAGAGTGAGATCGATCACAAAAGTTGGATCGATCGAAAATAAGTGAGATTGATCTCACAACTTCAATCGATCTGGGGCACAAGTTCGATCGATCGAACTATGTCATGTGAAAAATGAGAAGTCACAGATCTGTGACTGTGGGAGCGCGGGATCCACACAAACATGTTCGTGGGCCCATCAACACAACAATCATCAATCACAATTACCTAAAATGGCTCACACTCCCAAAATTCAAAGCGACTCATTACAATGGTTATGGCATAAAGACGAAAATGGACATATAAACATGAAAAGCTTAAAATTTCATCCATGGCCAACAATCATCATGAATATGGGAGTGGATCAGACATTTAAAGCATACTGTTAACAATTCATGGTGTGAAATCAATAATGGGGTCTCGGATCTTACCTTGAAGCAAAGAAAGGAGAGTTGAAATGAAATGTGAAGAGGAAGAAGATCCGAGAAGAGGGAGAGATCGACACCTGGCTCACTATGGAGATCTCGCCGGAGATAGAGGAGTGGGCGAGGATATGGTGACGTAGGAACTAAGGTTTAGAAATGGGGGAGAATGGGATCTTATCCTCTATTTAAAAACTGTTGCACAAGAGTTCGATCGATCGAACTAGAATTTCAGATCGTCGAAACTGCTTCATCTTTTCTTTTTCTTTTTTTTTTCTAAAAAAAAATTAAAATATTTTTGGATTTTTGAAAATTGAAAATTCAAAAAAAAGTCAAACAATGAAATTGAGAATTGAGATCGATCAGAACAAGAGTTCGATCGATCAGACAGAGAGCAAAAATATGTAGGTTTTTGGTTCAAAATTTTGGCTAAGTGTTGGAACATGAGATCGATCGAACTTGGAAGTTGGATCGATCGAAAGAACTTTTAGATCGATCTTGGAATGTTTCAAATGATCAGACAAAGAGCTGAAATATGCAGGTTGATGCAGGTCGAAAATTTTTCTAAGTGTTGGATGCAGAGAGGAGTTCGATCGATCGAACTCAAGTTTGAGATCGATTGAACTTTGCAGATTGCTCAATAATGACATGAAAGCTTATGCAATCCTCACCAAAGTTCCTTGAAATGCATATGAACCAAAAAAAAGTATCTAGACTTCGCAAGAAATGAAATGAAAGATAGAAATGGGGAAGGAATAGGGTTTTGACACCCTACGAATGCTTTTGCTAGTCTTTAACGTCTCTAGCAAGACATTGGGCTCTTTTACCCCGGATCAAAGATCTTATAATACATCCCCTCTGTGTTGGGGTGATAGATGCTTTAAACTCCACCTAACAAATGGTTCTTTAAAGAACTTGTTGGATTAAGCTCAAAAGAAGTCTTTGGTCCCTTGTCTATGCAATTACAACCTTTGGGCTTCAATGCCCTTTCAAAGCAAGAGTTTGAAACAAGACTTTTAGAATGCAAGGTTGAAGATGATCCTTTGGAAGTTTTGGTTTTACACAAAAGCTCATTTCCTTGGCATTGAAGATCGTGACATTCATCCACAACATTAACTTCTCCTTTATATTTGTCAAATGAATTGGGTGTGGGATTAAAGATATTTAACTTCACCTTCATGTGGCCAAATGAAATCTTCATTATCTCCGTCCTACAATTGATGTTGGCATTAGCGGTTGCCAAGAAAGGACGGCCAAGGATAACGGGAATTTGGCTTTTAGGATTGGGAACCGGTTCTATGTCTATGACAACAAAATCAACCGGGAAGAAGAATTTGTCAATCCTTATTAAAACATCCTCAATTATACCCCTAGGCTTCTTAATAGATCCGTCGGCAAGTTGCAAAACTACCAATGTTGGTTTCAATTCACCTAAGCCCAATTTGACATAAACCGAGTATGGAAGAAGATTAACACTTGCTCGTAAGTCAAGAAGCGCCCGATTAATGATATGATCACCAATAATGCATGATGTAGTGGGCGAACCGGGGTCCTTAAACTTTGGAAGAGTGTTATGTTGCAAAATTGAGTTTATTTGCTCGGTCAAAACCACTTTTCTTGGTGTTTGGCTCTTGTTCTTCTGCTTTTGGGTGTACAAGTCTTTCAAGAATTTGGCATAAGCCAAAATTTGCTTGATTGCATCCAATAGTGGAAGATTAACTTTCACTTGCCTAAACATTTCCATGATTTCATTGGTTTTTGCCTTTTGCTTGTCTTTTGAAATGGATCCTTTTAAGGCATCCAGAAATGGAACCTTTGGTTCAAACACTTTTTTAAAAATTTCTTTTCAACTCTCTTCAACACAAGAAGTTTTCAAATCATTTTTCAATAAAACCTTTTTAACATCATTTTTCAAAACTTCTTTTCAAACACATCTTTTAAAACTTTCTCATTTACAAGGTCATGTATATGCAATGAAGGAGGAATGGGATGTGAAACGGGACGGGTGACAACTTGAGGTTGCACTGGTTCACTCTCTTCATTAGACATTCTAACTTAATTGTCCACAATCCTACCACTCCGCAAGGTAGTCACCGCATTAACATATTTAATGGTGTGGCCTTCTGATGAGGAATGGGTTTCCACAACACATTGTTGCTTAGATGGGGCATTTATAGGCATTTTTCCCTTTTCTCTTGCATTGAGAGTACTTATTATTTGCCCTACTTGGGTTTCTAGCTTCGCAATAGATTGAGAGTGAGAATGAACCAATTGAGTGTTAGCCTCTAAAATGCCCAAAGCATTTAAAACTTTCTCTTCAAAGGCGGGACTTCTAGTATTACCTTGGGAATAAGATTGGTTAGGAAAATGAGAATTAGCAAATTGATTCCCTTGTGATTGATAGGGTCTATAACCTTGGGATCCTTGGTTTTGAAGTAGAGGTGGAATGTACTTCCCTTGAAAACCGCCTTGGGAAGGGTTTAGGCCCTCTCCTTGTTTTTTCCAAGAGAAATTCGGATGATTCCTCCAACTTGGATTATAATGAGTACCATAAGGATTGTTCCCTTGGTTCACAAAAGCCGTATTGACTTGTTCATTAGGTTCACTTTACACTTGTTCGTGAGGACAATGAGAAGTAGAATGAAGAACACTAGAACAAGTCATACATGTTTCATTTGATGCACGATGAGAATGGTTAAGGAAGGAAGATACTTGGTTCGCCGAGTTTTGGTTAATAAAAAATTAATCAAACCTTTGAGACAAAGACTTCATTTCGGTGGCTATTTCATTTGAATGGTCGACTTGATGTAAGCCAACACTCTTCCTACCTTGTGAATTTCTACCATTCTTGGATGATAGTGTTTTACGCAAAGAATTTTCACTCATGCTTTCATAGAGACGCCACACGTCATCCTCATGCCTATTAATGTATAAGCCACCCATGAAAGCGTCAACCATGCCCTTATAGTTGTCTGATAAGCTCTCAAAGAAGTATTGAACTAATTGCCATTTGGGTATGTTATAATGTGGACACTTCCTAAGTAATTCATTGAAGCGTTCCCATGCCTCATGAAACGTTTCTCCATCCCTATGTGAAAATTCTTGAATTGAGGTCCTTATGGCATTGGTCTTAGAAACCGGATAGTACTTCTTCAAGAACTCTTGTTGTATTTCTACCCAAGAAGTGATTAAAAAAGGCCTAAGATTGTTAAACCAATACTTTGCCTTGTCTTTTAAGGTGAATGGAAAAAGTTTGAGTCTTAAAACCTTTTCCGGCATGTCCGTATATTTTTCGGTGGAACATACTTCAAGAAACTCATCCAAATGCTTGTAAGGTTCTTCACTTGGAAGTCCATGATAGTTAGGAAGCATTTGAATGGTTTGTGGCTTAATTTCTTAATGATGTGCTCTAAATGGTGGCAACTGGATGTATGTAGGTGCATTATACTCATTAGGCACATAATGGTATCTTAAAGCAAGAGGTGGATTAGCTACTTGAGGTGCAACATGAACACCTTGGTTTTGAATTCCTTGATTGTTGATGGGAGGTTGTGGAGCATACATTGGCCTTGGTATTCCATATGGAACTTGGCCTTGTTGTTGTGGTGGTTGGTGAATGAATGGCCTAGGCATGCCTAATGGTACTTGTATGTTCTCATTGTGCACATTGGGATGAAGGATACCTTGTTGGTCTATGTGACCAATGTCCTTAATATGATTATCATTATGGGCATCCATTGAAAGATTGGCTCTATTTGAACTTCCTCTTCCCCTATGATTTCTAACGATAGATTCAAGATGCAAATCAAGAGGGGCAAGAGTTGGTCTCAATGAACGACGCCCATGCATGCACAATACAAAACACAACAAACACAAAGAATGACAAACACTATACCTTCACAACAATGCAATTAGACTTCTTCAACAAACATTTAATTCGTACTCCCATACTTTAACAACAATGATGTAAGACTTAAAAATAAGCCTCCACGCGGGCCAACGATTTAACTAAGGGATTGAGTAAAGAAAATCTCACAAAGGTCTTTTAGCATTTCTACTCCAAATTTTAAAGCTTGGCTTAGCAATTTTAGAATTTTTAGCTTTTTGCTTTCTTTGCTTGCTTGAATTGAATACTTGATGGCTCTTTCGCATGCTTCCTCTCCAACAATGCACCTAGTTAAGTAAGAACAACATAATAAGTAACCAAAAAGAAAAATAAAAATAAAGTAAAGACACGATCAAAAGAGTACTATTCCTAATTAATTCCACAAATCCAACGTTTCCAAATCTAATCAACAAATCCCTGGCAACGGCGCCAAAAACTATGGTGTCTCTTCATCCTAGGTGTGCACAAAATAATGCACAACACCTTGAGTTTGGAAAATACTATCAAGTGGGCATCATAGTTAAATTTATAAACCCCTTCTCACTCATACTACATTAAATTTATTATTTCTTTTTTCAGGCACTTATCCCAAAAATAAGCTAACTTAGCCAAATAAGAGCTTAATTGAAGCAATTCTGGGATTAATCAAATAAATGAGCAAAGTTGAGAAAGAAGGAAGCAAATGAAGCCAAAGGTGGCAAGCAGCAAAGTTCAATCGATCCAAGTTCAAGGTTCGATCGATCGAACAATAATCGATCTCAGCACTTCAAGATAGATCCAAGCCTTGACCCAAAAGTATAAAGTTTCAAAAGTTCGATCGATCCAACACCATCCTTCGATCGATCGAACACTTTTGTCCTTATTCAAATGATTGATCCTATCCACAGCTGTACCACCCACTAACCACTTTTGTCCTTTTCCCATAAATATCTCCCATAAATATCTCGTATTTATCTTTTTCCAAAAAGCTCAGCTAGTTGGATCGATCTAGCCTAAGTTCGATCGATCTCACTTACTTTCGATCGATTCAAGTTCAAGGTTCGATCGATCGAACTTCCTCCAGTACAAAAAAGTTAAAATTCCATTTCATTGAAAGTTATCCTTTATCTAATCATTAGGGAATATTGTGTGCACGACCCCAGCTCATTTTGGGTGTCATTTTGACCTACCTATATAAGGATAAGGATTGTTTTTACAAAAAAAAAAAAGAGGGAGGAAACATTACTTTCATATCATCTCTTGGAGAGGAAGTTTAAAGGAGGAGGAGGCTAGAGACACCATTGGAGACTCTTCATCAACAAGGATCAGATTTCAACCATGGAATTAGCCCTTAAGGGTTAGAGCATCATCACCATGAGTGGCTAGACATTCTCTTGGGGCTAAAGTTAGCCCCAAGCATGCTTTCTATATCTTAATCTTGTGCATTATTGAGGGATTAGTGTTGTAATTGATGTTTTGACACTTTGATATATATATAGATCTTGTTTATCCAATGATTTATGTGGTTTAATGCTTCCAATTGGTCATTTCATTCTATCCACATGTCTATGTATGCTAGAATAGATGTTCATGTGCTTGTCTCTAGATTGTGTTATTGATGCATGTCTATGTGTATTGATGCTATAGATTTGGAGATTGTCAAAACATTGTGCTTAAAAGAATGCTTTTGTGATTCTCTTGATGGTTCATGCTTATCTCTTGATGGATTGTGTTTCTCCCTTAGTTTATTTTCATGCTAGTAGTGTAGATGTAGTGTAGTTGTAGTGTAGTGTTAAATGGAAGGACAATCTATACTTGTTGTTTGATGATCTAAGCTTTTGAATGCAATTAGCATATGTCTCTATCCTTGTGTTGTATTTAGATTGTGAGCTTAATGGAAGGATTAATGACTTGTTTTGATTTATTATGCCTTTCACATGTTGTTTAGACAATATATGCTTCATTGCTTAGTTATATTGTGCCTTTCACATGATGTTTAGACAATACATGCTTAACTAGTCATCCTTGCTTGTTGAATCAACCAAATACACACACACCAATATTGCAACACACCATTTGCCCTCATTAATCACTTGTCAATGATATAGAAATGCATTGCTTGGTAGTGATCTCTGTAATGACCCGGTCATTTTCCTTCCTTTCTTTTTCTCAGATTTTCACGGATATTTTTTTTTTTCCATTGATCTTTTCCTTTCTGAGTTCAGTTTCTTGTCAATTAGTGTCATCTAGAGTGCTCGGGGATGGTTTCCGAGACTCTTTTCTATAGATTGACGACTTCCTTTGAGGACCGAGTCATTTTCACATTTTCACTTTTATGACACTATTCACTTTCGTCTTTTTCTCAGTTGTCACTTTGTTAGCATAACCTCACTTTTTGTGGTCGGATTTGATTCCAATTTTGCATGCATCCACGATAATTAAATTCCATGCTATGTGTATTTTCACTTTTGTAGAAAAGCATGCTAAGTGCTTATTTTTCTTGTAAAGGGTATAGATGCAAGACCTTTTTGTAATTTTCCTAACTTTAGGAGTTTTTGTGTAATTACTGTAAAGTAATTATTTTTCATCTTAGGGACCATTTTGTAATTTAATTTGGAAGATATTTTCAAAAAGGACCTTTTTGTAATTTTTGAAAAGTGTGACAAGTGTCACACTCTCATTGGTCCACTTGTTGACATATGTGTGGAAACACTTTGAGGCCTTGGATGAGGACATGTGGATGGTGGAGATTCAACCACTTGTTGGCCTAGGATTGGTGCACTTGTTAGCTTAGATGGTTGACAAGTGTAGGCTTAGGATTAAGCCTATAATGGATGTTTGGATGAGTGACAAGTGTAGGCTTACAATTTGATCTTGCATTAGTGTGTGTGTGAGAGGTAGTGTAAGAGCACATAGTGAATGGAGGATCTCTATCCCCTCCACTCACATTTCATGTTCATCATTTTTCATTTCCTTCATCTCTTGTAAAGAAAACCCTAGCCTCCATGGATGGAGCCTAGAGCCTTAAACTTTGACCTTGATTTTGAGAGCCTTCCATTGATTTCCAAGCTTGAACTTAGGAATACATTTTGTTCCCCTCATCTTCCTCTTCATAACCCTAGAAGGGTTTGCCATTTTGTGTTGATTTTGCCTTGGATTCTAGAGAGACACTTCTTTAGTGAGGTAGGGGATGTTATAGGGTTATATGTCTGTTATCTTGCATGTTTTTTAAATTTATACAACTTGTATGCATGTATTGTATTAATTTGAGAAATTATGATTTATGGTAGTTTGCTTATAAATCATTTTAGACTTAGTAAATGGCATAGCCATGAGTTGATCTTTGATATATGTTAATTTGAGATGATTTAGATGAGTTTTCAAATCTAGAGATTAAATGGATTTAATTTGATTTAAATTCTAGTAAATTGTGTTTTGCTTGTATCCCATTTTAGATTTGAGATATGGTATGACCATGATTTGGTGCTTGTTATATATTAATTTGGAATCATTTGAATAACTTTTGAAATCTAGAGATTTAATTAAAATTGAATTAATTAAATTCTATATGAAGGTATTTTGCTCATTTTGTACTTTTGACTTGATATATGTAATGAGCATGCTATGTTGTTTAACATAGATTAAATTGAGGTTATTTGGAATAGATTTGAAATGTAGAGAATTTAATTATTTTGTTTAATTAAATTCTTTCTAATGGCTCCATGGATCTATTGGTATTTTAGAAGTTGTTTCTATATTCAAATCATGGACTTGAACTTGTTATATATTTTCACTTTGTTGTGTTTTGAGCATTGGACAACTTTGTTGTTATATTTATATATCATGAGAACATGTTTTCTATATGGAATATATTGATGCCATGTGTAGTGAATTGCACACTTTGTAATTGACATTATGTATGTCATTTTAGAATTGAAACTCTAACGCATGGATTGTGTGGTTTCAGCCTACTTGTGCATGGAAGGTGTTTTCATGCATTATATAAGTTATATATAAGTTGTGAACTTATTTGGTTTAATTTTGGAATATTGGAACATTGTTGAGTTAAGATGGCTAGGGTTTGGCTCTAGTACGGGGACGTGAGTCCTCTAAGTCATCGAGATAGTGCGCACTTAGGGTGGTCTTCCCTGCGGGTTAGTGCCCGGAATAACCATCGAGGTCTCGGCAGAATTCCGAGCTTAGATATCCAAGTCTTCCACTATTTGTTTTCGCATTCAATTCCAAGTTAACAATCATGTTTATATTGTAACTTGTGGTTTTGGTTATTGGCGATTTTGATGTTGTTAAGTACATCTATGTTTATGATTTTAATGAATCATTCTGATGTTGTTAAGTACATCTATGTTTTATAATTTTTGTGAATCATTTCGATGTTGTTAAGTACATCCATACTAAATTGCTATATTTAGTTGATTACACGATTTTAGATTTCTAGTTGATAACTTAGAGAACCTATGTCTTGATGTGTGGTATTAGATATTCTAATTATGCTTAATTGTTATATTTAGTTGATGTTGCATTTTAGACTTCAAGTTGATTACCTTGAGAATCTATATGTTGTTGTTTAGTGAAAGCATGCTCCTATGTTGTTGGCTTGTGTAAGCATGACCCTATGTTGCTAAATTACATGAATGGGGTGATTGAAGCTAGAAATGATCTTAGGTAGCTATGATGCTCCTTGAGTCTCACCTTTGACATAGACGTTAGGTGGAATGAACCACAATAATTAAATCATGCAAACTTGTAAAACGTAGGTCGATGCATGCTCATTTCCTACGAGTAGCTTTATGTTACTCACCCCTATGATACTGGGGCATATTTCAGGTACAAGAACCAAGGTTGCGATTCTCGTCATACTTGGATGATTGGTGGACTTGAAGATTTTCATTTCTTGTAAAGGTTGGCTTAAAAAGCCATTTGTAGCCTTATATGTCAAAATATGTATATTTGAATTTAAATATGTAATGTGTACATGAGTACACTCCTTACAATGTATTTGACATGTATGAGATGAGGCCGGAGGCCAATGACATGCATTTGTATTCTATGTAGTTTTGACTTCATGAAACATTATAAAAATATTGAAAAAATGTTAAGTTTTGTCTCACTATGTTTGCATCGGGCGTGGGAATCCCATTTTAATTCTTCCATAGGATCTCATTAATCATGCATGAAGTGTGGCCAAGGGCCAAATGGTAATTTCCAATCATTTGTTAATTTTGGTTTTTAAAATTTTCATTTCGTATCCATTTTCACCTTTTTGGTCGTCAGGAGGTCGGATTTTGCATCAGTCGTTTTTAGAAGCCGCAGACCATTCCCGCACACTTAAAATCACTTATTTCATTTGCGTGCATATTCATTTAAGCCTAGAAGTGCATTTGGGTTCAAATGTATGTTTGGTGCAAATTCACATTTTTGCCGTTTTGAGCCTAAACTGAGCATAAGGGCATTTTGGGGTTTTCAATTGAAAAATAAAGTTTTCCTTTGTCATGGTTGGATAGAAAACATGATTTTGAGGGTAGTTTCTTCTTTGTGTTTTTCTCAAAAAGGCCCAGAAAGTCCTCAAAATTGTATTTCAAGTTGGCATTTCAAGCGCAGCCTACAGTAGTTCGAGCGCTCTAAAGGGGGAGTTCGAGTGCTCTAACTTTAGGCAGAACTCTTAGGGCAATTTTCAAGTGCTTGAAGTCCTTGTTTGAGTGCTTGAGGTACTGTTCATGGGTGTATGTGTGTCTTGGTTCAGCACTGCACCTCCGACTTCAAATCATCATATCTTCTTCGTTTTAACTCCGAATTGGTCCGTTCTTGAGTCTAAATTGATCACGTCGAAATAAGCTTTCCAATGGTACTAATTAGAGCTTAAGATTATTCTTGTAGCTCAAAATATTCAAGTTTTAGTATGGTAGTGTCTGTTTTTGGTTCGAACCGGGATAGGGTTTCCCTTCCTTCGACTTCAGAACTTAATTTCTTTGCCGTCCGGACTCTGAATCAAGTGATTCTTGAGTCTATCTTTATTAATTTTTCATTGTATTTCCAATGGTGTGCACAATGGGACCTATTTTAGTGTGGAATGACCATTTTGCCCCTAGGTTCATTCTTATCCGTTATTAAAACGTTGCTTCCGCATTTTCTTCCTTTGGGTTTTGTGACCTCATTGAGGGTCACATTGGTGTCTTAGAGGAGTGTTGTATCTCTAGAGACCATTGTTCTATCTTTTGCTTCTGCATTTTGGATCCATTTTGGGTCATCACAGGACACACTGGGTTGAAAAATCTAAGGTCGTCACAATCTCTAAACCCCAAGATCTCCCTCACTCTCTCTCTTAATTACTCTTAATTGCACTCTTTTGCTATTACTTAGTTTAATTTAGTTGCTCTTTAATTAACCAACCAACCATTTGTTTGATCACTCGACCTACTAGCCCTAATTGTGATTCCACGACATTGCTCGATCCTCATAATCCCATGGGACGATCCCTACTCACTCTTGCTACGTTAGTAGTAGTGGTGATAGTGGCTTTTATAAATTTAAACTCGACCAAAAAGGCTTTTCTTGAACCGTACATTCACCATATCAATTTTGGCGTACAAGGAACGGCCTTGTCTCGTCAAATTTTGTGTTTGACGAGGCCGCTTGATATACGCCAAAATAATGTAGTGAATGTGCGGTTCAAGAAAAGCCTTTTGGGTCAAGTTTAAATTTATAAAAACCACTATCAACACTACTACTAAAGTAGCAAGGGTGAGTAGGGATCGTCCCAAGAGATTATACTTGTTGGAATTTAACTTCAACTCTAATGTATCACAAGATTGCAAAGAGAGAGATTGGTTTGATTAAACTAAGGTGCAATAAAATTAAAATGCAAGTAAAGTAAACTAGTTAGAGATAGGGATTTAAGAGATATGAAGAGAGGTCTTAGGGTGTTAGAATCACCACCAAGCTCATGTAATTAACCACTTGCTTTCCATTAATGGGGAATACATTGTTATGAATAAAATGCGACTACCAATTGCAATATTAAGCATGGACCAACTAAATTATGTGTGAGTTGTTTACCTAAACTAAGTGTAGCACAACACATTCAATTTTAAGCATGACCCATCTAAGTAGCAACAATTGTAGCACACATCAATCTAGAGAATCATGGAATTTGCAATAATAAGCCATGGAATATCTAAGCAAGCATAGATTGTCTACCTACCTACAAGCATGAATTAAATTGTAGAACAACCCATCAAGCATAAGTATAAACCATCAAATTAATTGACAAACCCATTTAATGAAAACCCATGCTTAGCCATCACTAGATTCTCAATCAACCACACATAGACATGCAATTAATACAGAAAAACTAGTGTAGAGATCAATTCCCAAATAATCACACATAAGACAACATGTAATCACATAGAGAATCAATAGGAAGAATTAATCCATACAAATCATGTAAGAAATAATTCCTAATTTAATCACACATAGACATGTAAATAAACTATAGAATTAATAAGAAGAATTAAACCATAGAAATCATAGAAATATACCAAAATTCATGAAATTCACAAGGCTAGAGCACTAATCACAACAATATTTATATAAATCCCCAAAAATAGAAATACAAGGGTTTAGATTACACAAGACTTAGGGCTCATTCAAGCCCTAAGTGTAGATCTAGCCAATCATGGAGGAGGTAGATGTGGTCATGGAATCATGCTCCAAATATGGCCCTATCTTCTTCTTCCTCTTCTTCTTCTTCTTCTTTGAAGCTCTAGAGATGGAGAGAGAGAGTAGTCTAGAGATGGATGTTGAGATGTGCCTCCACTTCCCCCTTTTCTTCTAACCCTAATCTCTAACTTTTCTAGAGAGAGAAATAAAAAATACAATATAAAAATAAAAAGATAGAAAGCTTATTTACAAATGGGTCTTTTCCCTTTATATAGAATGTCCTTTTCTTAGTCACTAAGTCAGGAATATAGCCCCAAAAATATCTAATCCCGTACTATGTGAAAGGTGGACTTTTGGGCACTACGGAATAAGACAACTCGCTGCCAGCAATGTTTGATCGATCAGAGAAAAAGTTGGATCGATCAGAGAAAAGGTTGGATCGATCAGAGAAGTTGGATCAATTAGAGAAAAGTTGGATCGATCCAACTTAGCAGTTTTCAACATTGGCCTCCTTTTGCTCTAAATCAGCCTCTTTTTGCTCCGGATCATCACTAAGACTTAGTTTGACTCCAAAAAGGCCTTAAGAATCCATTTTTAGCCCATTTTAACATTATTGACCTGAAATAGACAAAAACACAAATAAGTACTAAAACGGATAAATAAAATAGATAAAGGTCGTAGAACACTTAAGCTTAAGGGGTTTAAAAGTGTACTTTTCAGCGCTCATCACACCCCCAAACTAAAATATTGCTAGTCCCTAGCAATGAACTACAAAATAACGAAATGAAATGAACAACTAAACAACTATAACTAGAAAGCAATGAAATGATAGCGTCACTTTCATAGGGAACACGATTGCACTTAGCACATCCAACAAGCCTTTTAAACGCCTAGGTTACCCTTAGTGGACGAGTAAAGTCTCGTGAGGGTTTTCCAAAAATGATACCCACAAACATTAAGCTCATTCTTTCAAAAGAAGTACCAATATTACAAACAAGTATTGGGAGAAAACTACCCCAAGTATGCAACTTTTAAAACATTTCTAAGCAATCTCCCAAAATCTCAACATCAAGCAAGCAAGTATGGTCCTCCACACATCAAGAAAATGATCATGCAAATCAAAAGAACTCTAGAAATCTTTTTGAGTGGACCGGCATCTGCTATCTTAGCCAACTAAAGAATTAATCACATCCTTACCCTCAAACTAGCATACAAATCTAGTACCAATCATCAAGACAAAAAGTGGACCTTTTATTAAAGCTTTATTCATCTAGGTGCGCTTATTCTTTTCACTTGATTTTTTTTTTTTTTTTTAAAGGATCAAAGATGGAAGCATAGTGTAATGTGTTGATCTCTTAAGCTTTCTAG
Source organism: Cornus florida (assembly GCF_030987335.1). Taxonomy (NCBI): domain Eukaryota; kingdom Viridiplantae; phylum Streptophyta; class Magnoliopsida; order Cornales; family Cornaceae; genus Cornus; species Cornus florida. The sequence continues at coordinate 19,109,344 of NW_026775571.1, forward strand.
CGATTCATGAGGTTGAGTGTTAGGTCAATGACTCCTAAACTAGACGGCTTTAGGGCACTAGGTGTTCAAACACCCCTACAGACTTACAAGCTCAAATCAACTAGGTTACAAATCAAAACAACCTCCATCTAATCATTTCCCACTTCTCACCTTTTGGGAGAAATCCTCACTTTTTATTACCATTTTTTTTTTTAAAGCAATTTCAATTATTAAGCAAGAGTTTGGGCCCTCCACCTTTCGGCGTGAGAAGTTCAATGCTTGATGAGGCTAGAATCCCAGCTACTTAGTGAAAAGGGGTTGTTATCCACATTTATCAAGAATGAAAGCTTTCAATGCACTACTAGCTCAATTGGGATATAACCAATTCAATAATCAACAAAGCATGTACCCCACAAATGAATGCTAGTGTGTGCCTGTGCTAGTATAGAATTCTAGAATGAATCTCAAAACAATCACAAAATCATAATGATGTGGACCATAAGTGCAAGTAAGATATCAATCTTTCAAAAAATTTACTCCTAAATGGCATCCACAAGGCGTACAAGGAGTATTGGACTTTCAAGTCAAGCAATTTTTAAATTTTAAGCAATATAGTCCTCAAAAGATCAAATCATAGCTGACATCAATCCCAAATCTCAATCATGCAATTAAAACTCAACTTTAAGTAGAATGCAACAAGACACCTTACCCCCCAAACTTAAACCGCACATTATCCTCAATGTGCAATGAGAACAATGGAAAAGATGGAAAGAGTATACCATGGTGGTGAAAACGTGAAACCCAGCAATGATCCAATTTGTAAGACGTCTCCCCCAAACTTGGAGTCAACAACCTACTTTAATAACCACACTTGCAAACTTATATCAAATATCAAATGGAATAAGAATAATTAAGCATTCTAAGGCAATATAATACAAGGTGAAAGAGATATATGAGATCAAGCCCTACCTAAAGCATAAAGTATGCATGACTACACATAAGGGCACAATGGTGAATCTTTTTATATTTTTCATTTAATGAAAACAAGTATATACAAAATGCAAAAAAAACAAAGAATATAATGCATGAACAAAATATAAAAGAAAAATAAAGAATGTAAAATGTAATGAAAGAATATATACAATGCAAGAAATGAAAAACAATATGTACAATGCAAGTATATACAAAATTTTCTTTCTTTTTGCTTTTCATTTTTTATTATTATTATTATTATTATTATTATTTTATGACATAACAAGTATGTACACACACACAAAAATAAAACAAATAAACATGCAAGGAATGAAAATGCAAGGAAATAAGGGATGTAAATTTTTTTTTTCTTTTTTATTATTTTTTATTTTTTTAGGAAAGTATGTACAATGAAACAAAATGCAAGAAAAATAAAAAAATAAAAATGAAAATAAACATGTATGAAACAAGAGATAAATGACACAATGTGTCATTTGGGTGCTTATTTTAACGTCTCTAATAAGACGGAATGCTACATTGAAAAGCCGTCTTTGTTTTTTTATTTATTTTTTTTAATTTTATTATTTTTTTGAAAGTTAAAAATGAAAAATTGAAAATATTTTTAAATTTTTGAAAGATAAAACAAAATAAAGAAAATAAAATATTTTTGGAGTTTATATATATATATATATATAAATTTATTATTATTTTTTTTTTAATTTTGTTTTAATTAATTTTTTTTAATATATATTTTTTTTGAAAAATAAAATAAAATAACTAAAATAAACTAAATAAAATAAAAGAAATATTTTTGGGATTTTTGAAATATAAACAAAAATAAAAATAAAAGTAAAAGTAAAAATAAATTTTCAAAACCTGCAGACATGTTCGATCGATCTGACAAAATGCTCGATCGATCTGACAGAGAGGTGAAATATGCAGGTTTTTGGGTTTAGAAATTTTTCTAAGTATTGGAACTTAAGATCGATCCAATAATGAAGTTGGATCGATCGAAGAACTTTAGATCGATTTAGGAATGTTTTTGATCGATCGAACATTTGTTCAAATGGAGACCCCGAGAGCTGACATTTTCAGGTTGGATATAGGCTCAAAATTTTTCTAAGTGTGGGAACTAAAGATAGATCGAACTTGGAGTTTGGATCGATCGAAGGTCTTCTGATCGATCTAACAAAGAACTGAGATCCCAAATTTTCCTTGGATTGATGAGACAGAGAGTGATTTGGATGCAGGGTTGCTGCAGGAATGAAGTTCGATCGATCGAACTCTTATTTGAGATCGATCGAACTTATACAAAATGCTCAATTTCAACATGAAAGTGCATACAATCCTTATCACAGTTCCTAGCAATGTATATGAACCCAAAGCCAATATCTAGACTTCGCAAGAAATGAAAAACAAAAAGAATTGAGGGAGGAATAGAGTTGTGAAACTCTATGAATACTAGTGTTTAACGTCTCTAGCAAGACATTGGGTCAACTCATTAATCAAACGAATCAAAAACTAGATATGAAACATCCTTATTGACCCTCTTTTCCATTTTCTCATTTGATGCCTCACTTATGACAATGACATCATCCTCCAAAGAATGACTTGAAAAGAAATGAAAGAGTTGATTTCGTTCTTTTCATCCACGGTCTTGAAAACAAAATCAATCATGGTTAGCCTTGCCTCAATTTTGTGCTCTTGAAGTGTATTTAAAGAATCACTTCCTTTATGAATTGGCAAGTCAATGTCTTTCAAAGACTCATTTGAAATATCAAGGAACACCTTCTCTTTATCCTTTTTCTCCTCCTCAAAAATCACCATCTCCTCACCTTCCAAGTAAGCTAAGGAGTTCATTAGAGAGTTTATTTCATTTTTAGAGCTTTCAAAGTCAAGACCACAATTTTTATACATTTCAAAAAAACAAGTCTCAAGAGGGTTATTAGAGATAATAGAAGGAAGGCCCTCTTCAACGAGTTCCTCCTCCTCCTCTCCTACCTCAAGTGTGGTCAACACCTCCTCACTCTCTAGAGTAGCAAGGTCATAGATAAAATCATAATCAAAACAAGGAAAGTCCTCATTAATCATGTTATGCCCTATTTGATTGGCTACTAACTCACTTGCCACTTCCTCCTCTATACAAGATAGAGTGCTAGGCATTAGCTCACCTGTTTCATCCTCTTCACTCTCATCATCCTCATCTATATACATTGAAGTTCTTGCTATTTTTTCTTTTGCTTCTTCCTCCTCCTCTTGATGAGAAAGAGTACTTATAATTTTCTCAACTTGAGCTTCTAACTTGGCTAACATTTGAGAATGAGAATTAATAAGTGAAGTGTGTGAAATATGCACATCAAGTAAAGCTAATACTTTTTCTTCAAATCCGGGTGAGTACCTAGAAGGTGGTGGAATTGGTTCATCATAAAATGGTGGTGGAGGGCAATAGTCATAAGAAGGATTAAATGAGTGATCAAGTCCATAATAAGATGATGCATGAAATGAATTGGACTCAATCTCATAAGGATTAGAATATGATGGAGGGGCATAAGGTGAAGGGATGTAATTTCCCCCCAAACTTGGATCAAACAATTCCTCCATTCACAATTAAAATCCAAATACAAGAAAATATTGGCATCAACAAGGGCCTATGCTTGGACAAAGATAAAGCAATATAATGAGCCTCAACAAGGGCTATCACAAGTAGTCAAAGAAGGGCACAATTAAAATACAAGAGTTTCAAGAATTGCTCACAACGGTCCTTAAGCAACTTCAAATTTTAATATCAGCTTTAAGCTCCAATTATTGCTTCAAGTTCCAAAGTTTGCCTTCCTTGTTGTCAAGTACCTAATTGAATAAATAATAATGAGAACAAGAGAAAAGAATATACAATGGAAAATAAAATAAAAATAGAAGCAATCAAATGAATACTATTGTCTAGTTTAATTCCAACAAAACTCTCAATCCCCGGCAACGGCGCCAAAATTTGACGAGGCCGCTTGATATACGCCAAAATAATGTAGTGAATGTGCGGTTCAAGAAAAGCCTTTTGAGTCAAGTTTAAATTTATAAAAACCACTACCAACACTACTACTAAAGTAGCAAGAGTGAGTAGGGATCGTCCCAAGGGATTATACGTGTTGGAATTTAACTTCAACTCTAATATATCACAAGATTGCAAAGAAAGAGATTGGTTTGATTAAACTAAGGTGCTATGAAATTAAAATGCAAGTAAAGTAAACTAGTTAGAGATAGAGATTTAAGAGATATGAAGAGAGGTCTTAGCGTGTTAGAATCACCACTAAGCTCATGTAATTAACCACTTGTTTTCCATTAATGGGGAATACATAAATGTGAACAAAATGCAACTACCAATTACAATATTAAGCATGTACCATCTAATTTATGTATGAATTGTCTACCTAAACTAAGTGTAGCACAATCCATAAATTTTAAGCATGACCCATCTAAGTAGCAACAATTGTAGCACACATCAATCTAGAGAATCATGGAATTTGCAATAATAAGCCATGGAATATCTAAGCAAGCATAGATTGTCTACCTACCTCCAAGCATGAATTAAATTGTAGAACAACCCATCAAGCATAAGTATAAACCATCAAATTAATTGACAAACCCATTCAATGAAAACCCATGCTTAGCCATCACTAGATTCTCAATCAACCACACATAGACATGCAATTAATACAGAAAAACTAGTGTAGAGATCAATTCCCAAATAATCACATATAAGACAACATGTAATCACATAGAGAATCAATAGGAAGAATTAATCTATATTAATCATGTAAGAAATAATTCCTACTTTAATCACACATAGACATGTAAATAAACTATAAAATTAATAAGAAGAATTAAACCATAGAAATCATAGAAATATACTAAGATTCATGAAATTCACAAAGCTAGAGCACTAATCATAACAATATATTTATAAATACCCAAAAATAAAAATACAAGGGTTTATATTACACAAGACTTAGGCTCATCCAAGCTCTAAGTGTAGATCTGGCCAATCATGGAGGAGGTAGATGTGGTCACGGAATCAAGCTCCAAATATAGCTCCATCTTCTTCTTCCTCTTCTTCTTCTTCCTCTTCTTCTTTGAAGCTCTAGAGATGGAGAGAGAGAGTGGTTTAGAGATGGATGTTGAGATGTGCCTCCACTTCCCCCTTTTCTTCTAACCCTAATCTCTAACTTTTCTAGAGAGAGAAATAAAAAATACAATATAAAAATAAAAAGATAAAAAGCTTATTTACAAATGGGTCTCTTCCCTTTATATAGAAGGTCCTTTTCTAAGTCACTAAGTTAGGAATATAGCCCCAAAAATATCTAATCCCGTACTATGTGATAGGTGGACTTTTGGGCATGCACGGAATAAGACAGCTCGCTGCCAGCAATGTTTGATCGATCAGAGAAGAAGTTGGATCGATTAGAGAAAAAGTTGGATCGATCCAACTTGGCAGTTTTCAGCATTGGTCTCCTTATGCTCCAAATCAGCCTCTTTTTGCTCCAGATCATCGCTAAGACTTAGTTTGACTCCAAAAAGGCCATAAGAATCCATTTTTAGCCCATTTTAACAATATTGACATAAAATAGACAAAAACACAAATAAGTACTAAAACGGGTAAATAAGTTATATAAAGGTCCTAGAACACTCAAGCTTAAGGGGTTTAAAAGTGTATGTTTCAGCGCTCATCACATTATTTTCATATCATCTCTTGGAGAGGAAGTTTAGAGGAGGAGGAGGCTAGAGACACCCTTGGAGACTCTTCATCAACAAGGATCAGATTTCAACCATGGAATTAGCCCTTGAGGGTTGGAGCATCATCACCCTGAGTGGCTAGACATCCTCTTGGGGCTAGAGTTAGCCCCAAGCATGCTTTCTATATCTTAATCTTATGCATTATTGAGGGATTAGTGTTGTAATTGATATTTTGACACTTTGATATATATATAGATCTTGTTTATTCAATGATTTATGTGGTTTAATGCTTCCAATTGGTCATTTCATTCTATCCATATGTCTATGTATGCTAGAATAGATGTTGATGTGCTTGTCTCTAGATCTTGTGTTATTGATGCATGTCTTTGTTTATTGATGCTATAGATTTGGAGATTGTCAAAACATTGTGCTTAAAAGAATGCTTTTGTGATTCTCTTGATAGTTCATGCTTATCTCTTGATGGATTGTGCCTCTCCCCTAGTTTATTTTCATGCTAGTAGTGTAGATGTAGTGTAGTTATAGTGTAGTGTTAAATGGGAGGACAATTTATGCTTGTTGTTTGATGATCCAAGCTTTAGAATGCAATTAACATATGTCTCTATCCTTGTGTTGTATTTGGATTGTGAGCTTAATGGAAGGATTAATGACTTGTTTTGATTTATTGTGCCTTTCACATGTTGTTCAGACAATATATGCTTCATTGCTTAGACATATTGTGCCTTTCACATGATGTTTAGACAATACATGCTTAACTAGTCATTCTTGCTTGTTGAATCAACCAAATACACACACACCAGTATTGCAACACACCATTTGCCCTCATTAATCACTTGTCAATGATATAGAAATGCATTGCTTGGTGGTGATCTCTAAACCCCAATATCTCTCTCTCTCTCTCTTACTTACTCTTAATTGCACTCTTTTGCTATTACTTAGTTTAATTTAGTTGCTCTTTAATCAACCAACCAACCAACCAATTATTTGATCACTCGACCTACTAGCCCTAATTGTGATTCCACGACATTGCTCGATCCTCATAATCCCTTGGGACAATCCCTTCTCACTCATACTACATAGTATAAGTGTTAAGCGGTTTATAAATTTAAGTATGATGCCCACTTGACACTAATTTCCAAAGTCAAAGTGTTATGCTTTATTTAGTGCACACCTAGGGTCAAGCCATTAATGTTTTTAGTGCCGTTGCCGGGGATTTGCTGATTAGTTTTGGCAACGTCGGATTTATGGAATTGATTAGGATTAGTACTCTTTTGATCGTGTCTTTACTTTATTTTTATTTTTCTTTTTGGTTACTTATTGTGTTGTTCTTACTTAACTAGGTGCATTATTGGAGAGGAAGCAAGCAAAGGAGCCATCAAGCATTCAATTCAAGCAATCAAAGAAAGCAAAAAGCTAAAAAATTCTAAAATTGCTAAGCCAAGCTTTAAAATTTGGAGTTGAAGTGCTAACAGACCTTTGTGAGATTTTCTTTACTCAATCCCTTAGTTAAATCGTTGGCCCGCGTGGAGGCTTATTTTTTATTGTCTTGCAGCATTGTTGTTAAAGTATGGGAGTATGAATTAAATGTTTGTGGAAGAAGTCTAATTGCATTGTTGTGAAGGCATAGTGTTTGTCATTCTTTGTGTTTGTTGTGTTTTGTATTGTGCATGCATGGGCGTCGTTCATTGAGACCAACTCTTGTCCCTCTTAATTTGGATCTTGAATCTATCGTTAGAAATCCTAGGGGAAGAGGATGTTCAAATAGAGCCAATCTTTCAATGGATGACCATAATGATAATCATCTTGAGGACATTGGTCACATAGACCAACAAGGTATCCTTCATCCCAATGTGCACAATGAGAACATACAAGTACCATTAGGCATGCCTAGGACATACATTCACCAACCACCACAACAACAAGGCCAAGTTTCATATGGAATGCCAAGGCCAATGTATGCTCCACAACCTCCCATCAACAATCAAGGAATTCAAAACCAAGGTGTTCATGTTGCACCTCAAGTAGCTAATCCACCTCTTACTTTAAGAGACCATTATGTGCCTAATGAGTATAATGCACCTACATGCATCCAATTCCCTCCATTTAGAGCACATCATTATGAAATTAAGCCACAAACCATTCAAATGCTTCCTAACTATCTTGGACTTCCAAGTGAAGAACCTTACAAGCATTTGGATGAGTTTCTTGAAGTATGTTCCACCGTAAAATATACGGACACGCCGGAAGAGGTTTTAAGACTCAAACTTTTTCCGTTCACCTTAAAAGACAAGGAAAAGTATTGGTTTAACAATCTTAGGCCTTTTTCAGTCACTTCTTGGGCAGAAATGCAACAAGAGTTCTTGAAGAAGTACTATCCGATTTCTAAGACCAGTGCCATGAGGACCTCAATTCGAGAATTTTCACATGGGGATGGAGAAATGTTTCATGAGGTATGGGAACGCTTCAATGAATAGCTTAGGTAGTGTCAACATCATGACATACCCAAATGGCAATTAGTTTAATACTTCTTTGAGAGCTTATCGGACAACTATAAGGGTATGGTTGATGCTTCCATGGGTGGCTCATACATTGATAGGCATGAGGATGACGTGTGGCGTCTCTATGAAAGCATGAGTGAAAATTCTTTGCATAGAACACTATCATCCAAGAATGGTAAAAATTCACAAGGTAGGAAGAGTGTTGACTTACATCAAGTCGAACATTCAAATGAAATAGCCGCCGAAATGAAGTCTTTGTCTCAAAGGTTTGATCAATTTTTTATTAACCAAAACTCGGCGAACCAAGTATCTTCCTTCCCTAACCATTCTCATCTTGCATCAAATGAAACATGTATGACTTGTTCTAGTGTTCTTCATTCTACTTCTCATTATCCTCACGGATAAGTGCAAAGTGAACCTAAGGAACAAGTCAATGCGGCTTTTGTGAACTAAGGGAACAATCCTTATGCTACTCATTATAATCCAAGTTGGAGGAATCATCTGAATTTCTCTTGGAAAATTAAGGAGAGGGCACAAACCCTTCCCAAGGCGGTTTTCAAGGGAAGTACATTCCACCTCCACTTCAAAACCAAGGATCCTGAGGTTATAAACCCTATCAATCACAAGGGAATCAATTTGATAATTCAAATTTTCCCAACCAATCCTATTCCCAAGGTAATACTAGAAGTCCCACCTTTGAAGAGAAAATTTTGAATGCTTTGGGCACTTTAGAGGCTAACACTCAATTGCTTCATTCTCACTCTCAATCTTTTGCAAGACTAGAAACCCAAGTTGGACAAATAGCAAGCACTCTCAATGCAAGAGAGAAGGGAAAGATGCCTATAAATGCCCAACCTAAGCAACAACGTGTTGTGGAAACCCATTCCTCATCGGAAGGTAACACCATTGAACACGTTAATGCGGTGACTACCTTGCAGAGTGGAAGGATTGTGGACAATCAAGTTGGAATGTCTAATGAAAAGAGTGAACCAGTGCAACCTCAAGTTGTCACCCGTCCCGTTTCACATCCGATTCCTCCTTCATTGCATATACATGACCTTGTAAATGAGAAAGTTTTAAAAGATGTGTTTGAAAAAGAATTTTTGAAAAATGATGTTGAAAAGGTTTTATTGAAAAATGATTTGAAAACTTCTTGTATTGAAGAGAGTTCAAAAGGAAATTTTGAAAAAGTGATTGAACCAAAGGTTCCATTTCCGGATGCCTTAAAATGATCCAATTCAAAAGACAAGCAAAAGGCAAAAAACAATGAAATCATGGAAATGTTTAGGCAAGTGAAAGTTAATCTTCCACTATTGGATGCAATCAAGCAAATTCCGGCTTATGCCAAATTCTTGAAAGACTTGTGCACCCAAAAGCAGAAGAACAAGAGCCAAGCACCAAGAAAAGTGGTTTTGACCGAGCAAATAAGCTCAATTTTGCAACATAACACTCTTCCAAAGTTTAAGGACCCCAGTTCACCCACTACATCATGCATTATTGGTGATCATATCATTAATCGGGTGCTTCTTAACTTAGGAGCAAGTGTTAATCTTCTTCCATACTCGGTTTATGTCAAATTGGGCTTAGGTGAATTGAGATCAACGTCGGTAGTTTTGCAACTTGCCGGCCGATCCATTAAAAAGCCTAAGGGTATAATTGAGGATATTTTGATAAGGATTGACAAATTCATCTTCCCAGTTGATTTCGTTGTCATAGACAAGGAACCGGTTCCCAATCCTACGAGCCAAATTCCCGTAATCCTTGGTCGTCCTTTCTTAGCAACCGCTAATGCCAACATCAATTGTAGGACAGGGATAATGAAGATTTCATTTAGCCACATGAAGGTGAAGTTGAATATCTTTAATCTCATACCCAATTCATTTGACAAATATGAAGGAGAAGTTAATGTTGTGGATGAATGTCATGATCTTCAATGCCAAAGAAATGAGCTTTTGTGTAAAACAAAAACTTCTAGAGGATCATCTTCAACCTTGCATTCTAAAAGTCTTATTTCAAACTCTTGCTTTGAAAGGGCATGGAAGACCAAAGGTTGTAATTGCATAGACAAGGGACCAAAAGCTTCTTTTGAGCTTAATCCAACAAGTTCTTTAAAGAACCATTTCTTGGGTGGAGTTCAAAGCATCTATCACCCTAATAAGGAGGGGATGCATTATAAGATCTTTGATCCGGGCTAAAAGAGCCCAATGTCTTGCTAGAGACGTTAAAGACTAGCAAAAGCATTCGCAGGGTGTCAAAACCCTATTCCTCCCCTATTTCTATCTTTCATTTCATTTTTTGCGATGTCTAGATACTTGTTTTTAGTTCATATGCATTTCAAGGAACTTTGGTGAGTATTGCATAAGCTTTCATGTCATTATTGAGCATTCTGCAAAGTTCGATCGATCTCAAACTTGAGTTCGATCTATCAAACTCTTCTCTGCATCCAACACTTAGAAAAATTTTCAACCTGCAAAAACCTACATCCAAATCACCTCTCTGTCCCATTCGAGCCAACTCCAAGATCGACTAAGAGATCTTCGATCGATCCAACTTCCAAATTCGATCGATCTCATGACTCAACACTTATAAAAAATTTGTGCCTGCATCAACCTGCATATTTCAGCTCTCTGTCTAATCGTTCGAAACGTTCCAAGATCGATCTGAAAGTTCTTCGATCGATCCAACTTCCAAGTTCGATCGATCTCACGTTCCAACACTTAGCTAAATTTTTGAACCAAAAACCTGCATATTTTTGCTCTCTGTCTGATCAATCAAACTCTTGTTTCGATCGATCTCAATCTTCATTTCATTATTTTAACTTTATTTTGACTTTTCAAATTTTCAAAAATCCAAAAATATTTTCATTTTTATTTTTTTTTTATTTTATTTCATTTTACTTTATTTTATTTTCATTTATTTTATTACATTTTATAAAATCCCAAAATATCTTAATTAATTTTTAATTATTAAGTGTTTATTTAAAAATAAAAAAAACTTTAAAGAGAGTTCATCAAAGTTCGAACGATCAAACTAATATCTCCGATCGATCTTGAGAGATCGATCGAACTCATGTATTCGATCGATCAAAGTTGTAAAATTGATCTCACTTACTTTCGATCAATCCAACTTTTGTGATCGATCTCATTTCTTTTTATGATCGATCGAACTTCACAGATCTCACACTCACACTTTATTCACCATCTCCTATGTTCATGCTATCATATCTATGCCCAATACCCGTGATATTCCACATTGGATGCATTTCATACTTACATTGTTTAGCATGTTTCATATTCTACCACTTGCATAGATTCATATCATATTTGTTTTGTCTATTCTACTTGACATACATGATTCTATTTCGTACTTTTAAATTTCTTATTCTGGCACTAACTCCCATTGCATGTTTTTTTTTTTTCTTTTCGCAGGCTATGGTAAAGAGGAAAACCGTTGCCAACAAGCAACATGGGCCCACCAACCATACTAGGCCACAGACAGAGGAGCCCGCGGAGCCCTCTTATGCACAGCGGGAGCCAGCACAGGCTACCCCGCCTCAGTCATCATCTCATGAGCCTGAGGATGATCACATACCATCCACTTCCACGGCTCATCCTGCTTTCACTCCATCACCATCTCCACCGCAGACTAGAGTTGAGCATTCACATATACCACCTCAGACAGCTCAGCCTGCTCAGCCAGGTCATTTACGGCATGATAGGCCCACGCCTCGATATACACACATGACACTCGACCATGAGTCAGAGTTTGACACGGCCTTCTTCTCTCGATCGGTGCTGACCCGATCCGCCTACTAGGATATTATTTAGAGGGGCCTAGCCGCTATTCTTGCCCCCGTTACAGAGCCGGTTTACCCACGGCTAGTTCGGTTGTTCTACCAGAACCTCCGACCATCGCCGCGTACCACAGTTGAGATGGTTATTTCTATTGATAGCCATCCGATCACCATTACAGTGTACACTTTAGCCCGCTCTTGCCGCAGTTCACACAGATGTCCTCCAGAGCTTCAGGACACATATCCGAGGCTATTCAGGCCTTCATATGCCGACAAGGTAGTCTCCCTCACAGGTCACCATGCCAGTGGCGCGACTTTCGCAACCCAGACATACCTTCCAGACGACCTATGGTTTATTGATTCCGTCCTTTACCAGAATATATATATGGCGTGGCACAAGATTCAGAGGAGGGGCGATTATCTGACAGCCTTTTACTCTTTCTACACCGGACACTAGGTGTCTATTCCCTTGCTCATCTGGAGCGTGATGAGGAAGCTGTATGACGAGTACATCAGCAAAGAAATGCCCGGATACTCTAAGTCTCTTCCTTTCAGCCACCTCATCACCCAGATTCTCATTGACCAACGCTATCTCATCCATCCTCGGGAGCACCCCGAGAGAGGTTCCTATCACTTCCTCAAGAAGGACTGGAACAAGACCTACCACTCCCTTATTACCAGGTTGCAGGACCACGCGGTACTAGCTGTAATAGAGTTGGAGCTGGAGGAGGCACAGGTACAGGTACAGGCACAGGCCCAGGCAGAGGCACCAACCAAGGCAGCAGCAGCACATACCGTAGTGGACGACGCACCAGTCGATCTAGCTGCCGAGCATTTAGCCATCGACTTAGAGTGCCCTGTAGACAATGCAGAGCAGGACTCTCCAGCCAGGTCGCCCATTCATGAGCAGGAGCAGACCCAGGAGCTTTCTTCTGATTCATCTATGCCTGAGACTCCAGATATGACCCCCGGCTTTGGAGTACATCTGCAGACGCTCGAGGATGCTGTTGTTACCATCCGAGCTGACCTCACAGCCTACAGAGCTGAGTCTGCTGCCTTCCGCACGGATTTCGCGACCATGTTTAAAGATTTATCCGGAGACATCCGCAGAGCCAGACCTGCCTGTCCTACCTCATCTTCCTGAGCTCCCAGCCCTTTTTATCTTATAATCCCTCTCTCCTTTTGATACTTTATTACTGTCATTGTATTATTTTTACAGCCGGTCTGTCAGCTTTAATATTTTTGTTGTACCTGTACTTTCTCTATTTTTGCTATAGATGTCATATGATTGTATTCTCATATCTGTATGTTTGACTCCATCAGGTGCATCACAGTGACTTTAGTGAGAGAGTGCTACCCAATTTCCAGGACCACCCTTATGCCTCTCTCATTTCATTATCTTTTTCTCCCATTAACACTTGCATAACCACTGTGCACTGATTATCCCATTTTGTTATCTGATAAGTTTATCCAAGTGCCAATTTTCAGGACCACAGTTCATTCCAAGTTTAGGGGGGCAAAGCCACCCACTTTGGATACTTCAGTCCCGATCATTCTTGCTTAGTTGCACTGGTATACTCTTTTCTTTGTTCTCTTTGCACATTGAGGACATTGTGTAATTTAAGTTTGGAGGGAATGGTGCTCTACAGTGTTACTTTTAAATTCAAATTTTTAGCATGACTTTTGTATTTGAGGGATATTTCTATGATTGGTCCATACCTAGCTATGATTTTGATCTTTTGAGGACTATATTGCTTAAAATTTAAAAATTGTTTGACTTGAGAGTCCAATACTCCTTGTATGCCTTATGAATACCATTTAGGAGTAAATTTTTCAAAAGATTGATATCTTGCTTACATTTGTGGTCCACATCATCTTGATTTTGTGATTGTTTTGAGATTCATTCTAGAATTCTACACTAGCACAGGAGCACACTAGCATTCATTTGTGGGGTACATGCTTTATTAATTATTGAATTGGTTATATCCCAATTGAGCTAGTAATGCATTGAAAGTTTTCATTCTTGATAAAGGTAGATAACAACCCCTTTTCACTAAATAGCCGGCATTTTGCAAAAGCAATAAAAAGTGAGGACTTCTCCTAAAAGGTGAGAAGTGGGAAATGACTAGATGGAGGTTGTCTTGATTTGTAGGGGTATTTGAATGCCTAATGCCCTAAAGCCGTCTGGTTTGGGAGTCATTGACCTAACACTCGACCTCATGAATCGCTAGAAAGCTTAATAGATCAACACATTGCATTATACATCCATCTTTGATCCTTCCAAAAAAAAAAAAAAAAAAAATTGAGTGAAAAGAATAATCGCACCTAGATGAATAAAGCTTTAACAAAAGGTCCATTTTTTGTCTTGATGATCGGTACTAGATTTGTGTGCTAGTTTGAGGGTAAGGATGTGATTAATTCTTTAGTTGGCTTAGATAGCAACATATTTGATGCCGGTCCACTCAAAAGGATTCTAGAGTTGTTTTGATTTGAATGATCATTTTCTTGATGTGTGGAAGACCATACTTACTTGCTTGATGTTAAAATTTTGGGAGATTGCTTAGAAAGGGTTGAAAAATTGCATACTTGAGGTAGTTTTCTCCCAATACTTGTTTGCAATATTGGTGCCTCTTTTGAAAGAATGAGCTTAATGTTTGTGGGTACCATTGTTGGAAACCCTCATGAGACTTCACTCGTCCACTAGGGGTAACCTAGGGGTTTAAAAGGCTTATTGCATATGCTAAATGCAATCGTGTTCTCTACGAAAGTGGCGTTATCCATTTATTGTTTTCTAGATTCAAACTTGTATAGTTGTTTATTTCACTCCTTTTTTTTCTAGTTCATTGCTAGAGACTAGCAATATTTAAGTTTGGGGGTGCGATGAGCACTGAAAAGTGCGTATTTAAACCCCTTAAGCTTAGGCATTCTAGTACCTTTATCTATCTTACTTTACCATTTTAGATTGATTTCGTATTATTTTCTTTTTCAGGCACTTATCCCGAAAATAAGCTAACTCAGCCAAATAAGAGCTTAATTGAAGCAATTCTGGGATTAATCAAAGAAAGGAGCAAAGTGGAGAAAGAAGCAAGCAAATGAAGCCAAAGGTGGCAAGTAGCAAAGTTCGATCGATCCAAGTTCAAGGTTCGATCGATCGAACAATAATCGATCTCAGCACTTCAAGGTAGATCCAAGCCTTGACCCAAAAGCTTAAAGTTCCAAAAGCTCAATCGTTCCAACACCGTCCTTCGATCGATCGAACACTTTTGTCCTTATTCAAATGATTGATCCTATCCACAGCTGTACCACTCACTAACCACTTTTGTCCGTTTCCCATAAATATCTCCCATAAATATCACGAATTTGTCTTTTTCCAAAAAGCTCAGCCAGTTGGACCGATCCAGCCTAAGTTCGATCTATCTTACTTACTTTCGATCGATCCAAGTTCAAGGTTCGATCGATCGAACTTCCTCCAGTACGAAAAAGTTAAAATTCCATCTCATTGAAAGTTGTCCTTTGTCCAATCATTAGGGAATATTGTGTGCATGACCCCATCTCATTTTGGGTGTCATTTTGACCTACCAATATAAGGATAAGGATTGTTTTTACCAAAAAAAAAAAAGTGAGCCAACATTATTTTTATTTTATCTCTTGGAGAGGAAGTTTAGAGGAGGAGGAGGCTAGAGACACCATTAGAGACTCTTCATCAACAAGGAGCAGATTTCAACCATGGAATTAGCCCTTGAGGGTTGGAGCATCATCACCATGAGTGGCTAGACATCCTCTTGGGGCTAGAGTTAGCCCCAAACATGCTTTCTATATCTTAGTCTTGTGCATTATTGAGGGATTAGTGTTGTAATTGATATTTTGACACTTTGATATATATATAAATCTTGTTTATTCAATGATTTATGTGGTTTAATACTTCCAATTGGTCATTTCATTCTATCCATATGTCTATGTATGCTAGAATAGATGTTCATGTGCTTGTCTCTAGATCTTATGTTATTGATGCATGTCTATGTGTATTGATGCTATAGATTTGGAGATTGTCAAAACATTATGCTTAAAAGAATGCTTTTGTGATTCTCTTGATGGTTCATGCTTATCTCTTGATGGATTGTGCCTCTCCCTTAGTTTATTTTCATGTCAGTAGTGTAGATGTAGTGTAGTTGTAGTGTAGTGTTAAATGGGAGGATAATCTATGCTTGTTGTTTGATGATCCAAGCTTTTGAATGCAATTAGCATATGTCTCTATCCTTGTGTTGTATTTGGATTGTGAGCTTAATGAAAGGATTAATGACTTGTTTTGATTTATTGTGCCTTTCACATGTTGTTTAGACAATATATGCTTCATTGCTTAGATTTATTGTGCCTTTCACATGATGTTTAGACAATACATGCTTAACTAGTCATCCTTGCTTGTTGAATCAACCAAATACACACACACCAATATTGCAACACACCATTTGCCCTCATTAATCACTTGTCAATGATATAGAAATGCATTGCATGGTGGTGATCTCTAAACCCCAATATCTCTCTCTCTCTCCCTCTTACTTACTCTTAATTGCACTCTTTTGTTATTACTTATCAACCAACCAACCAATTATTTGATCACTCGACCTACTAGCCCTAATTGTGATTCCACGACATTGCTCGATCCTTATAATCCCTTGGGACGATCCCTACTCATTCTTGCTACGTTACTAGTAATGGTGGTAGTGGTTTTTATAAATTTAAACTTGACCAAAAAGGCTTTTCTTGAACCGCACATTCACAACATCAATTTTGGGATACAAGGAACGGCCATAGTGTCGTCAAATTTTGGCGCCGTTGCCGGGAATTTGTTGATTAGATTTGGCAACGTCGGATTTATGGAATTGATTAGAATTAATACTCTTTTGATCGTGTCTTTACTTTATTTTTCTTTTTCTTTTTGGTTACTTATTGTGTTGTTCTTACTTAACTAGGTGCATTGTTGGAGAGGAAGCAAGCAAACGAGCCATCAAGCATTCAATTCAAGTAAGCAAAGAAAGCAAAAAGCTAAAAATTCTAAAATTCCTAAGCCAAGCTTTAAAATTTGGAGTTGAAGTGCTAAAGGACCTTTGTGAGATTTTCTTTACTCAATTCCTTAGTTAAATTGTTGGCCCGCATGGAGGCTTATTTTTTATTGTCTTGCATCATTGTTGTTTAACTATGGGAGTATGAATTAAATGTTTGTGGAAGAAGTCTAATTGCATTGGTGTGAAGGCATAGTGTTTGTCATTCTTTGTGTTTGTTGTGTTTTGTATTGTGAATGCGTGGGCGTTGTTCATTGAGACCAACTCTTGCCCCTCTTGATTTGCATCTTGAATCTATCGTTAGAAATCCTAGGGGAAGAGGAAGTTCAAATAGAGCCAATCTTTCAATGGATGATCGTAAGGATAATCATGTTGAGGACATTGGTCACATAGACCAATAAGGCATCCTTCATCCCAATGTGCACAATGAGAACATACATGTACCATTAGGCATGCCTAAGCCATTCATTCACCAACCACCACAACAACAAGGCCAATGTATGCTCCACAACCTCCCATCAACAATCAAGGAATTCAAAACCAAGGTGTTCATGTTGCACCTCAAGTAGCTAATCCACCTCTTGCTTTAAAAGACCATTTAGAGCACATCATTATGAAATTAAGCTACAAACCATTCAAATGCTTCCTAACTATCATGGGCTTTCAAGTGAAGAACCTTACAAGCATTTGGATGAGTTTCTTGAAGTATATTCCACCGTAAAATATATGGACATGCCGGAAGAGGTTTTAAGACTCAAACTTTTCCCATTCACCTTAAAAGACATGGCAAAGTATTGGTTTAACAATCTTAGGCCTTTTTCAGTCACTTCTTAGGCAGAAATGCAACAAGAGTTCTTGAAAAAGTACTATCCGGTTTCTAAGACCAATGCCATGAGGACCTCAATTCGAGAATTTTCACATGGGGATGGAGAAACGTTTCATGAGGCATATGAACGCTTCAATGAATTGCTTAGGAAGTGTCCACATCATGACATGCCCAAATGGCAATTAGTTCAATACTTCTTTGAAAGCTTATCAGACAACTATAAGGGTATGGTTGATGCTTCTATGGGTGGCTCATACATTGATTGGCATGAGGATGACGTGTGGCGTCTCTATAAAAGCATGAGTGAAAATTCTTTGCATAGAACACTATCATCCAAGAATGGTAGAAATTCACAAGGTAGGAAGAGTGTTGGCTTACATCAAGTCGAACATTCAAATGAAATAGCCGCTGAAATAAAGTCTTTGTCTCAAAGGTTTGATTAATTTTTGATTAACCAAAACTCGGTGAACCAAGTATCTTCCTTCTCTAACCATTCTCATCGTGCATCAAATGAAACATGTATGACTTGTTCTAGTGTTCTTCATTCTACTTCTCATTGTCCTCACGGACAAGCGCAAAGTGAACCTAATGAACAAGTCAATGCGGCTTTTATGAACCAAGGGAACAATCCTTATGGTACTCATTATAATCCAAGTTGGAGGAATCATCCGAATTTCTCTTGGAAAAACCAAGGAGAGGGCTCAAACCCTTCCCAAGGTGGTTTTCAAGGGAAGTATATTTCACCTCCACTTCAAAACCAAGGATCCCAAGGTTATAGACCCTATCAATCACAAGGGAATCAATTTGTTTATTCAAATTTTCCCAACCAATCATATTCCCGAGGTAATACTAGAAGTCCCGCCTTTAAAGAGAAATGTAATGACCCGGTCATTTTTCTTCCTTTTCTTTTTCTCAGATTTTAACGGATATTTTTTTTCCGTTGTCTTTTCCTTTTTGGGTTCAGTTTTTCATCACTTGATATCGTCTCGAGTGCTCTGGAATGATTTCCGAGACTCTTTTCCTTGGATTGACAACTTCCTTTGGGGATTGTGTCATTTCCATATTTTATTTTTCCGAACACTATTCACATTTTGTCTTTTTCTCATTTTTCCTTTTTCCTTGCACAACCTCACTTTTTGTCCTCGGATTTGATTCCAATTTTCATGCATTCATGATATTTGATTTCCATGATAGTGATATTTTTATTCTTCTAGAAAAGTATGTTGATTGCTTACTTCTTTCATAAAGGGGCATTAATGCATACTTTAGTGTAATTATTCTTAACTTGTGGGGTTTTAGTGTAATTAAATAAAGTAATTATTTTTCATCTTGGGGACCATTTTGCAATTAAATTTGGAGGATATTTTCAAAAATGACCTTTTTGCAATTTTTGAAAAGTATGACAAGTATCATACTCTCATTGGTCCACTTGTTGACATTTGTGTGGAAACACTTTAATGCATTGAATGATGACATTTGAAGGGTGAGGATTCACCCACTTGTTGGCCTAGGATTGGTGCACTTGTTGGCTTGGATGGTTGACAAGTGTAGGTGTAGGATTAAGCCTAGGAAGGAGCCATGGATTGGTGACAAGTGTAGGTTTACAATTTAGTCTTGCAAATATCTTTGGGCAACTTTGGGATTATGGTTTTAAAGGAGGGTTTTTATGCAATTGACCATAGATGTGTGTGTTGACCATGGTGTAATAGCACATAGTGAGTGGAGGATTTCTATTTCCTCCACTCACACTTAACCACATTATTTCATTCTCTTCCTTACAAGAAAACCCTAGCCTCCATGGATGGATCTTGAAGCCTTAGGCATTGACCTTAATCTTTGAGGCCCTTCCACTTACTTTAGACCATAAAGCTTGGAATACTTTTTGTTCCCCTCATCTTCCTCTTCAAAACCCTTAAAGTATCTAGCCTAACTCCTAGTTTTGATTTTGTATCTAGAGATTCAATTCTCTAGTGAGGTATTGATCTATTATTTTGAAGTATTTTTATGTCATTATTGAGTGTTTTACATGCATGGAAGAGAAGGACTTGTATTTTGCCCTTAAATTGCTTTAACTTGAAATTAATCTTGTCAATTTAAATATAGAATATGAAAATATACTCAATTAACTTTCACTTAGTTTTGGTTTCATATAATTTGGATTTAAAATGAATTAGTTATGAATTTTTGAAGTTGCAAGCTAGTTACTGAAAATTTGAATCTTTTCCTTTTCGGTCCGGAAATGAATTTTTATATGGAGCTGTGGTGCTTCAATTGACTTTAAATTTTTACTAAAACTTCCCCCATTGGTTTTACACTACTCAGAATTTTTTAACGATTTTAGAGCATTTATAATTTTTTTTTAAAATCTGAAACTATCTGTTGTCCATGTTTTTATTGCAGCTGGAAAACATATTTTTAGATGATTTATTTCACTAACCTTTTGACATTGGATCATGGCTTAAATTTCTAGTTTTACACTCTCATATGTTTACTTCCAAAATAAATTAGGGTTGCCCAATTTGAATGTCAAATGAATTTTTCATGAATTTTCAAAGTTGGAAGCTACAGGTTGAAAATGTGTTTCCTGGCAGAATTTGTTTCAAAGTTGTGGGTCAAAACTATTTCAATTGGGAAAATATTTTGTTAAACTAAATAGATATTAGTAAATTACAGTGGTTAGGCTTTCATTGGGCTTTGGATTCATCCAATTTGGGTTAGAATTGAATTTTTTATGAATTTTACAAGTTAAAAGTAGCAAGCTGAAAAATCTGTTTTGCGGACTGAAAATTTGGGGCGATTTCATTTCGGTGGTAGTTGGGATTTTCATTCCAATTGAGGTAGGGAATGTTTTAGGATTATTTGTGTGTTGTATTGTGTGTTTGTCATGATTATACAACATATATATATGCCTTGTATCAAATCTAGAAAGTTAGTAATTTTTATTTCTTTGTATAAGATTTAAAATTTATGATGATGTATAACT
The DNA here is from genome assembly GCF_030987335.1 of Cornus florida. Taxonomy (NCBI): domain Eukaryota; kingdom Viridiplantae; phylum Streptophyta; class Magnoliopsida; order Cornales; family Cornaceae; genus Cornus; species Cornus florida. The sequence goes on from NW_026775571.1 coordinate 19,130,198, forward strand.
TTGATTGGAATTGTAACATGTTAGGAAATTGTGCTTAGATATGTTGGTTAACATATATTAAATTTGGATCATTTAATTAAGAATTACAACTTTTATATATTATTTATCTTTAGTGAAAGTTTAATTCACATAGTTGTATCAAGCATTAAATCAAGTTGTAATATGGTATTTAAATAGGCCTTGGCATGCTCTCTAACATAGATTAAATTAAGGGCATTTGGAATTGTTTAAAAATCTAAAGGAAATTAATTAATTAGCTTGATTAATTTTGTTTTAAGTGTTTTAATCACTTAACTTGTTATTTGATGTTATATATATGATGACCTTGACATGTCTTTCAATATATATTAAATTGAGGTTATTTGGATTAACTTGGAATTTAGAGAATTTAACTATTTATGTTCTATTAAATTCTACTTTATTACTCCATGGATTTAATTGCATTTTGGAAGTTGTTTCTATATTTAAATCATGAATTTGGATTTGATGAATGTTCACTTGATTACTGTTGAGCATTGGATAACATAGTTGTTACTTTTATATTCATGAGAATATGTTTTTCGATATTGAATATATTGTTGCTATGTGTAAGGAATTGCACACTTTGTCTTTGACATCTTACATGCCATAGTAGTTGTGAATTTTGAGCATGTATTGTATAAGTTTCCAAAATTTGGATTGTGCTTGGTAAATAGTTGATATCTTGTATATATATGTTGATATATATACGTTGTTACACAATTTGTTGATTTTGGAAACTTGGGGATATCGTCACTTGGCTATGGCTAGGACTTGGTTCTAGTACGGGGGATTATCCCTCTATATAGTCTAGTGCGCACATAGGGAGGTTACCCGTGGGCAAAGTAACTATGTTGTCGGTCTGATCCGGCGTGACGTCCGAGTATCCACTTTGTTTGATTTCGTATTTCATTTCAAGTTGATAACTAGATGATATCGTAACTTGTTGTTCCTTATTTGATTTCCTATTTTGAGCTTAAGATGTAGCTTTGTGAAAGCATGCTTCACGCATTGTATTGGAAGTTCCATTGTTGGTTAAATTGCATCGATATCATAATTTGTGTTTTAATGTTCAAATGTAGTTTAGGAATGACCTTATAGATTCATTTTGAATATAGACGTTAGGTGTCATGACCCACACTTGTTGTTTTCGTATTTTGGATTTCAAGTTGAAGACTTTGAGAATCTATATCTTGTTGCCTTATATAACATGTTTCCATGTTGTTTGAATTGCATGAACAATGTGATTATGATAGAACTGATCTAGGTAGCTTAGGATGCTCCCTGGGTCTCATCTTGACATAGACGTTAGGTGGCATGAGCCCCTTTAACATATTTCACCATAAGGTGATAAAATTGTAAAATGCTAGGTCGATGCATGCTCATCTCCTACAAGTAGCTTTATGTTACTCACCCCTACGATACTGGGGCATATTTCAGGTACAGGACTCAGGATTTGAAGATTCCATTGCTCCTTGGATGGCTTACAGTTTCTAAGTTTCTATTTTATGCAAGTGTTAGCATAAGATGCCTCTTTGTAGCCCTATTTGTTTAAACTTGTATTTGTTGATTCGTATATGTAAAGTGTACGTAAGTGCATTCTTTTCAATGTATTTAACATGTATGAGATGAGGCCGGAGGCAATGACACGTATCTCGTTTTCTATGCACTTTTGTTTTCAAAGTTTATTATGAAAATATTAGAAAATGTTAAGTCATTGCTTCATAACTTTCGCATCGGGTCTTGGAATTTCATATCTTTTCTGCCCGGACTCAGAATCAGACGATTCTTGAGTCTAATTTTGTTCATTTTTCGTTGTCCTTCCAATGGTGTGCACGATGGCACCCTTTTCAGTGAGAAATGACCATTTTGTCCTTAGTTCATCTCTTTTCGGGTTAGGCATTCTTGCTTCATTTGCTTGGTTCATTTAAGTTCCATGGCTTCATGGAGAGTCATTTTGGGGCCTTAGGGATGATGTACATCTCTTGAGGTCATTTGGCTTCTTTCACTTCCGCATTTCAGGTCCGTTATCGGCTCAACTTCCGGTTCATCACTAACGCACCGGGTTAAGAAATTCGGGTCGTTACAGGTGGTATCAGAGCTCCTAGGTTTGAATACCTTGGACGACGGGTTTTAGGTGCATATTATGCTTATGTTGCCATGCTCTATGTGTTTATATGCTTCATGATAACATGTTTTGGTTTGATAACATGTTTATGTGCTTACGTGCTACTTGTGGTATACCGTTTGTTTAGCATGTTTAATTATTATGTAAAGAGCATGACATATGATGTATTTTAGATCAGATTTATATATGCATAACTGTGTTGCATATTTGGCATGACACGAGATTAGTCATTGAGGCTCAAGTTGAGGTTGATGGTGATTGTAGTCACAGTTTCATGGTAGTATAGGTTATTGTCGACCTAGCATTGGTTTTGAGGTAGGTGGCGAGTCACCTTTTGTTTAGGCTCTCGTGGGGTGAGCCATTAGGCACAACCGTAGTACTGGATTTGTTGATTTTAGGCCATGGTTAGGTTTTGGACCTCTTAGGATCCTTGGTTGATCGGGATGGTTCCTTTGGGATTAAAATTTTCGTGGGCGGGTACGTTTGTGGGCGGGTGCATGGCACTGTCATGCTACCGTACTGGCTAGCTACAAGTGTAGTTCAGATGGAATCAGGGTTGGTTTTCATTTTGATAGGCGTTGTCTTTTTTATCGATGATGATGATGGTTATTTTGGATATCATTCGTGGTGATTGATTTGGTTGTTGTACGTATGGCTATAGTTGCCATTTTCTTTAAGTTCTCCTTGCGTGATGACGCTTTTAGGATCAAGTCGATTGATAGATGTTTCAGGTAGAGAGAGCATTACATTGTTAGTGTCACTTGTAGTGTCACCCTTAGATTCAGAGATGGATTGTAAGAGTCTTACCATTGTGGTAAGGGCTCACGTTTGTTTTGAGACAGGTTGTTGTTGCATTGGTTTTTGAAGTTAGTGTATGGCTAGGACTGGTCCTTTCTTTTTTACCTAGGCACTATAGGACACGATGTCCATAGGGTTCATTGTTGCATCACTTTTGTTACTTGCAGTTTCATTTACTACCATGTTAGTAGTATGATTTATGATATTGTGATGCATGAGTAGGTGGAGGTCTATCCACGTTTGTCTTCTTGTTGTGTGGCAATGGCATGCCTTTCTTATATGCTTCGAGATGCCATGTTGTTACTGTACTTTAATGACATGCTTTTATGTTTATGTGGAGACGTGCAGCATGTGCTTTTGATTTTCATCTATGTAAGTAGATTTTCTTTCTGACAGTTGCATTCCTTGTCATATGCATAACTTTCAGGTTTGGTTTTCCCATTCGTTTCCCTTGGTCGCACGTAGTCTGTATGCGGGTTTCCACAATGGTTTTGTATTAGTTCGTGTTAGGGACTTCACAAGGAGTGAGTCTCTTCCCTCCGTTGCGTTGTGCACTGTTTTAGGGTTGGTTGGTCCATGAGGATCATCTTTGTTGTCTTGAGTCCTTGGTGAGGATTTGATAGATTTTGGTCAACTTACTTCCATGTAGGGGGTGAAGTCGTTGACTTTGTTGTCTTTCATTTCAGAGATGGAGTCATGGTGTTGTCTTTTTTAAGACTGGCGGTCCCCTTTTTTTCGTGTCTTCCCTTGGGGAGTTCCTACTGTGGTTGTTGACGGTTGTGGTGCTCAAGTGAGTTGATTGGTGTGAGATCATTTTACGGAGACTTATGTCCATATCTTTGAGGATTGTTTGATTCGTGAGGTGAGCTCGATGGTCTTTTGAGAATGTCTTTTGGAGACTTGTTCCAGTTTTGGAGGCCTAGATGTGGTTGACTCTTAGGAGGAGTTTTGGAGGATCGTTGTTGGATATGGCTTGGTTGTGGAGTTTTCTCGTCCTAGTTATGACTAGGCATGGCCTTGAGGAATCGTAGTTCCAGTGGTTGTTTATAGATGGATCAAAATTGAGGAATTTTGATTTATCTTGGTGTTGTAAAGTACGATTTTGAGAGACTCGTTCTATGACCTTGGTTGTCAAGATTTTGATGTGTGTGCTACTTCGTGGACTTGTATTTCGAGGTTCTAGTTATCCGTGATAGGGATTTTAATCCGATGTTTGATTATAGTAAGTAGTTTTATAGTTGATCTATTTTAGGATGATATCTGGGATTTTGGAGATGCTGTTTTGCTTGTCAGACTTTGGATTCGTAATTGATGTTGTTGACAGTAGTGTTTTGAGACGTTAAAATTGTTGGTCTTTTTGTATTGAGGATTTAAGGCCTTAAGCGTAGCGGTACCTATGGCATTGTTGTCAGAGTTTTGGGATTGGCCAGGATGGTCCGGCCGGACATCTTTGGACCATATCTCAACTCTCACAAAATGTTGGTTTCCGTAGTGCTTTTGGTAATGATCATTTTTTACATTGAAGCCATTTGTATCGAGAGGTTTCATGGGTAGACCTAGTGGGGGCAGGTTATGAATTGGTGCCTTATACTGTCATGCTACCGTATAAGTTGTGTGCTGTGGGCGGGTGCTAGTTGCCGTCGATGTTACCTTATTGACGAGTAAGTGTGGGTGGACACTAGGAATTGTCATTGCTACCACACATTTGAGTACGTCATGGGCGGGTTCTGATCGCTATTCATACTGCCATGTCATCCTTGTTTAGTACTTTGATTTGATTCATGGATAACTTGGTGTTCTGTTGGTAGTTGTTTTTGGTTCCTTATGATGGTTCGTCAGGAGGGGGGGCTTTCGATTGTTGTCTTCCGTTCCCTCGTCTGGCCTTAAGTTCGGTGTGTGAGTTTCGACTTGTGGTGTGGCCATGTGATCACTTTCCTTTTGAGGGGTTGTCCTGTCGTGAGCACGTGGGTGCGAATGACATGGGGTTGTACGTTGTCTTCAGTTTTGGGATTACTTTCGTAGCATGTTATGAGGGATACTCAGAGATATACTCCGTAGCTATCCAGGTTTTGCCTTTTTGTTTTGTTGGGGCTAGATTTTAGGGACGAAACACTTTAAGGGGGGAAGGTTGTAATGACCCGGTCATTTTTCTTCCTTTTCTTTTTCTCAGATTTTAATGGATATTTTTTTTCCGTTGTCTTTTCCTTTTTGGGTTCAGTTTTTCATCACTTGATGTCGTCTCGAGTACTCTGGAATGATTTTCGAGACTCTTTTCCTTGGATTGACAACTTCCTTTGGGGATTGTGTCATTTCCATATTTTATTTTTCCGAACACTATTCACATTTTGTCTTTTTCTCGTTTATCCTTTTTCCTTGCACAACCTCACTTTTTGTGCTCGGATTTGATTCCAGTTTTGCATGCATTCATGATATTTGATTTCCATGACAGTGGTATTTTTACTTTTCTAGAAAAGCATGTTAATTATTCTCAACTTGTGGGGTTTTAGTGTAATTAAATAAAGTAATTATTTTTCATCTTGGAGACCATTTTGTAATTAAATTTGGAGGATATTTTCAAAAAGGACCTTTTTATAATTTTTGAAAAGTGTGACAAGTGTCACACTCTCATTGGTCCATTTGTTGACATTTGTGTGTAAACACTTTAATGCATTGGATGATGACATTTGGTGGGTGAGGATTCACCCACTTGTTGGCCTAGGATTGGTGCACTTGTTGGCTTGGATGGTTGACAAGTGTAGGTGTAGGATTAAGCCTAGGAATGAGCTATGGATTGGCGACAAGTGTAGGTTCACAATTTAGTCTTGCAAATATCTTTGGGCAACTTTGGGATTATGGTTTTAAAGGAGGGTTTTTGTGCAATTGACCATAGATGTGTGTGTTGACCATGGTGTAAGAGCACATAGTCAGTGGAGGATTTCTATTTCCTCCACTCACACTTAACCACATTATTTCATTCTCTTCCTTACAAGAAAACCCTAGCCTCCATGGATGGAGCTTGAAGCCTTAGGCATTGACCTTGATCTTTGAGGCCCTTCTACTTACTTTAGACCATAAAGCTTGGAATATTTTTTGTTCCCCTCATCATCCTCTTCAAAACCCTTGAAAAATCTAGCCTAACTCCTACTTTTGCTTTGGTATCTAGAGATTCAATTCTCTAGTGAGGTATTGATCTATTATTTTGAAGTATTTTTATGTCATTATTGAGTGTTTTACATGCATGGAAGAGAAGGACTTGTATTTTGCCCTTAAACTGTTTTAACTTGAAATTAATCTTGTCAAATTAAATATAGAATATGAAAATATACTCTATTAGATTTCATTTAGTTTTGGTTTCATGTGATTTGGATTTAAAATCAATTAGTTATGAATTTTTGAAGTTGCAAGCTAGTTGCTGGAAATTTGAAGTTTTTCCTTTTTGGTCCAGAAATAAATTTTTATATGGAGCTATGTTGTTTCAATTACCTTAAAATTTTTACTTGAACTTCCCCCATGGGTTTTACACTACTCAGAATTTTTTCACGATTTTAGAGCATTTCTAATTTTTTTTAAAAATCCGAAACAATCTGCTATCCATGTTTTTATTGCAACAAGAAAACATATTTTTAGATGATTTATTTCACTAACCTTTTGATATTGGATCATGGTTTAAATTTTTAGTTTTACACTCTCATATGTTTGCTTCTAAAATAAATTAGGTTTGCCCAATTTGGATGTCAAATGAATTTTTCATGAATTTTCAAAGTTGGAAGCTACAGGCTAAAAATGTGTTTTCTGGGCAAAATTTGTTTCAAAGTTGTGGGTCAAAACTGTTTCAATTGGGAAAATATTTTGTTAAACTAAGTTGATATTATCAAATTACAGTGTTTAAGCTTTCATTGGCCTTTGGATTAATTCAATTTGTGTTAGAATTGAATTTTTTATGAATTTTACAAGTTGAAGGTAGCAAGCTGAAAAATCTATTTTTCGAACCGAAAATTTGGGGCGATTTCATTTCGGTGGTAATTGGGATTTTCATTCCAATTGAGGTAGGGAATGTATTAGGATTATTTGTGTGTTGTATTGTGTGTTTGCCATGAGTATACAACATATATGTATGCCTTGTATCAAATCTAGAAAGTTAGTAATTTTTATTTCTTTGTATAAGATTTAAAATTTATGATGATTTATAACTTTGATTTGAATTATAACATGCTAGGAAATTGTGCTTAGATATGTTGGTTAACATATATTAAATTTGGATCATTTGATTAAGAATTACAACTTTTATATAAATTCTACTTTATTACTCCATGGATTTAATTGCATTTTGGAAGTTGTTTCTATATTTAAATCATGAATTTGGATTTGATGTATGTTCACTTGATTACTTTTGAGCACTGGATAACATAGTTGTTACTTTTATATTCATGAGAATATGTTTTTCCTTATTGAATATATTGTTGCTATGTGTAAGGAATTGCACACTTTGTATTTGACATCTTACATGCCATAGTAGTTGTGAATTTTGAGCATGTATTGTATAAGTTTTCAAAATTTGGATTGTACTTGGTAAATAGTTGATATCTTGTATATACATGTTGATATATATACATTGTTGCACAATTTGTTAATTTTGGAAACTTGGGGATATCGTTGTTTGGCTACGACTATGACTTGGTTCTAGTACGGGGATTGTTCCTCTATATAGTCTAGTGCGCATATAGGGAGGTTGCCCATGGGCTAGTAACCCTAAAGTAACTATGTTGTCATTCTGATCCGACGTGACGTCCGAGTATCAACTTTGTTTGATTTCGTATTTCATTTCAAGTTAATAACTAGATGATATCGTAACTTGTTGTTCCTTATTTGATTTCCTATTTTGAGCTTAAGATGTAGCTTTGTGAAAGCATGCTTCATGCGTTGTATTGGAAGTTCCATTGTTGGTTAAATTACATCGATATCATAATTTGTGTTTTGATGTTCAAATGTAGTTTAGGAATGACCTTATAGATTCATTTTGAATATAGACGTTAGGTGTCATGACTCACACTTATTGTTTTCGTATTTTGGATTTCAAGTTGAAGACTTTGAGAATCTATATCTTGTTGCCTTGTATAACATGTTTCCATGTTGTTTGAATTGCATGAACAATGTGATTATGATATAACTGATCTATGTAGCTTAGGATGCTCCCTAGGTCTCATCTTGATATAGACGTTAGGTGACATGAGCCCCTTTAACATGTTTCACCATAAGGTGATAAAATTATAAAATGCTAGGTCGATGCATACTCATCTCCTACGAGCAACTTTATGTTACTTACCCCTACGATACTGGGGCATATTTCAGGTACAGGACTCAGGATTTGAAGATTCCATTGCTCCTTGGATGGCTTACAGTTTCTAAGTTTCTATTTTATGCAAGTGTTAGCATAAGATACCTCTTTGTAGCCCTATTTGTTTAAACTTGTATTCGTTGATTCGTATATATAAAGTGTACGTAAGTGCACTCTTTTCAATGTATTTAACATGTATGAGATGAGGCAATGACATGTATCTCATTTTCTATGCACTTTTGTTTTCAAAGTTTATTATGAAAATATTTAAAAATGTTAAGTCATTGCTTCATAACTTTCACATGGGGTTTTGGAATTTCAAATCTTTTCTGCCTGGACTCAGAATCAGACGATTCTTGAGTCTAATTTTGTTCATTTTTCGTTATCTTTCCAATGGTGTGCACGGTGGCACCCTTTTCAGTGAGAAATGACCATTTTGCCTTTAGTTCATCTCTTTTCGGGTTAGGCATTCTTGCTTCATTTGCTTGGCTCATTTGAGTTCCGTGGCTTCATGGAGAGTCATTTTGGGGCCTTAGGGATGACGTACATCTCTTGAGGTCATTTGGCTTCTTTAGCTTCCGCATTTCAGGTCCGTTATCTGGTCAACTTCCGGTTCATCACTAACGCATCGGGTTGAGAAATTCGGGTCGTTACAAGAAAGTTTTGAATGCTTTGGGCACTTTAGAGGCTAACACTCAATTGCTTCATTCACACTCTCAATCTATTGCAAAGCTAGAAACCCAAGTAGGGCAAATAGCAAGCACTCTCAATGCAAGAGAGAAGGGAAAGATGCCTATAAATGCCCCACCTAAGCAACAATGTGTTATGGAAATGCATTCCTCATCGGAAGGCCACACCATTGAACATGTTAATGCGGTGACTACCTTGTGGAGCGGTAGGATTGTGGACAATCAAGTCGGAATGTCTAATGAAGAGAGTGAACCGGTGCATCCTCAAGTTGTCACCCATCACGTTCCATATCCCATTCCTCCTTCATTGCATATACATGACCTTGTAAATGAGAAAGTTTTATAAGATGTGTTTGAAAAAGAAGTTTTGAAAAATGATGTTGAAAAGGTTTTATTGAAAAATGATTTAAAAACTTCTTGTGTTGAAGAGAGTTTAAAAGAAAATTTTGAAAAAGTGTTTGAACCAAAGGTTCCATTTCCGGATGCCTTAAAATGATCCATTTCAAAAGACAAGCAAAAGGCAAAAACCAATGAAATCATAGAAATGTTTAGGTAAGTGAAAGTTAATCTTCCACTATTGGATGCAATCAAGCAAATTCCGGCTTATGCCAAATTCTTGAAAGACTTGTGCGCCCAAAAGCAGAAGAACAAGAGCCAAGCACCAAGAAAAGTGGTTTTGACCGAGTAAGTAAGCTCAATTTTGCAACATAACACTCTTCTAACGTTTAAGACCTCGGTTTACCCGCTACATCATGCATTATTGGTGATCATATCATTAATCAGGTGCTTCTTGACTTAGGAGCAAGTGCTAATCTTCTTCCATACTCGGTTTATGTCAAATTGGGCTTAGGTTAATTGAAACCAACGTCGGTAGTTTTGTAACTTGCCTACCGATCCATTAAGAAGACTAGGGGTATAATTGAGGATGTTTTGATAAGGATTGACAAATTCTTCTTCCCGGTTGATGTCATTGTCTTAGACACAGAACCGGTTCTCAATCCTAAGAGCCAAATTCCCGTTATCCTTGGTCGTCCTTTCTTGGCAACCGCTAATGCCAACATCAATTATAGGACGGGGATAATGAAGATTTCATTTGGCCACATGAATATCTTTAATCCCACACCCAATTCATTTGACAAATATGAAGAAGAAGTCAATGTTGTAGATGAATGTCATGATCTTCAATGCCAAGGAAATGAGCTTTTGTATAAAGCCAAAACGCCCAAAGGATCATCTTCAACCTTGCATTCTAAAAGTCTTGTTTCAAACTCTTGCTTTGAAAGGGCATGGAAGCCCAAAGGTTGTAATTGTATAGATAAGGGACCAAAGACTTCTTTTGAGCTTAATCCAACAAGTTCTTCAAAGAACCATTTGTTGGGTGGAGTTCAAAGCATCTATCACCCCAACAAGGAGGGGATGCATTATAAGATCTTTGATTCGGGCTAAAAGAGCCCAATATCTTGCTAGAGACGTTAAAGACTAGCAAAAGCATTTGTAGGGTGCCAAAACCCTATTCCTCCCCATTTCTATCTTTCATTTCATTTTTTGCGAAGTCTAGATACTTATTTTTGGTTCATATGCATTTCAAGGAACTTTAGTGAGGATTGCATAAGCTTTGATGTCATTATTGAGCATTCTGCAAAGTTCAATCGATCTCAAACTTGGGTTCGATCGATCGAACTCTTCTCTGCATCTAACACTAAGTAAATTTTTTGACCTGCAGAAACCTGCATCCAAATCACCTCTCTGTCCCATCGTTCGAGCCAACTCCAAGATCGATTAAGAGATCTTCGATCGATCCAACTTCTAAGTTCGATCAATCTCATGACTCAACACTTATAAAAATTTTGAGCCTGCATCAACCTACATATTTCAGCTCTCTGTCTGAACATTCGAAACATTCCAAGATCGATCTGAAAGTTCTTCAATCGATCCAACTTCCAAGTTTGATCGATCTCATGTTCCAACACTTAGCCAAATTTTTGAACCAAAAACCTGCATATTTTTGCTCCCTATCTGATCGATCGAACTCTTGTTTCGATCGATCTCAATCTTCATTTCATTATTTTAACTTTATTTTGACTTTTCAAATTTTCAAAAATCCAAAAAATATTTTCATTTATTTTATTTTATAAAATCCCAAAATATCTTAATTAATTTTTAATTATTAAGTGTTTATTTAAAAATAAAAATAAAAATAAAATAAAAAACTTTGAAGAGAGTTCATCAAAGTTCGATCGATCAAACTAGTATCTCCGATCGATCTTGAGAGATCAATGGAACTCATGTATTCGATAGATCGAAGTAGTGAGATCGATCTCACTTACTTTTAATCAATCCAACTTTTGTGATCGATCTCATTTCCTTTTATGATCGATCGAACTTCACAGATCTCACACACACACTTTATTCATCATCTCCTATGTTCATGCTATCATATCTATGCCCAAAGCCTGTGATATTCCACATTAGATGCATTTCATACTTATATTGTTTAGCATGTTTCATATTTTACCACTTGCATAGATTCATATCATATTTGTTTTCTCTATTCTACTTGACATACATGATTCTATTTCGTGCTTTTAAATTTCTTATTCTGACACTAACTCCCATTGCAAGTTTTTTTTTTCTTTTTACAGGCCATGGTAAAGAGGAAGACCATTGCCAATAGGCAACATGGGCCCACCCGCCATACTAGGCCACGGACAGAGGAGCCCATAGAGCCCTCTTATGCACAGCTGGAGCCAGCACAGGCTACCCCACCTCAGTCACCATCTCATGAGCCTGAGGATGATCACATACCATCCACTTCCACGGCTCATCCTGCTTTCACTCCATCACCATCTCCACCGCAGACTGGAGCTGAGCATTCACATATACCACCTCAGATAGCTCAGCCAGCTTATCTACGGCGTGATAAGCCCACGCCTCGATATGCACACATGACACTCGACCATGAGTTAGAGTTTGACACGGCCTTCTTCTCTCGATCGGTGCTGACTCGATCCGCTTACTAGGATATTATTTAGAGGGGCTTAGCTGCTATTCTTGCCCCCATTATAGAGCCGGTTTACCCACGGCTGGTTCGGTTGTTCTACCAGAACCTTTGACCATCGCCACGTACCACAGTTGAGATGGTCACTTCTATCGATGGCCATTCGATCACCATTACAGTGGACACTTTAGCCCGCTCTTATCGCTATCCACACAGATGTCCTCCAGAGCTTCAGGACGCATATCCGAGGCTATTCAGGCCTTCATATGCTGACATGGCAGTCTCCCTCACAAGTCGCCATGCCAGTGGCGCGACTTTCGCCACCCGGACATACCTTCCAGACGACTTATGGTTTATTGATTCTGTCCTTTACTGGAATATATATATGGCGGGGCACAAGATTCAGAGGAGGGGCGATTATCTGACAGCCCTTTACTCTTTCTACACCGGGCACTGGGTGTCTATTCCCGTGCTCATCTAGAGCGTGATGAGGAAGCTGTATGACGAGTACATCAGCAAAGAGATGCCCGAACAAGCTAAGTCTCTTCCTTTTAGCCACCTCATCACCCAGATTCTCATTGACCAGCTGTGACGGCCCAAGTTTTTGTAAACCCGGTGCGTTAGTGATGACCAAAAGATGGCCCGATAATGGATCCAAAATGCGGAAGTGAAAGGTGAAACAACGGTCTCTAGAGATACAATATGTCTCTAAGACACCAATGTGACCCTCAATGAGGTCACAGAACCCAAAGGAAACAAATGCAGAAGTGTCGTTTCAAAAACGGACAAAAAATCAAGTTTCCTACCCCGCTTGCGAACAGAAACAAAAAAAATGCATTGTAAAATGCCCAGAATGCCCCGAAGAAAATCAAGTCAAGAGGAAAAAAACGAATCCGAGCTACTGCCCAAGTTTTGGAAATAGGGCTTCGGGAGGTTTTTAAATTGCCTAAATTGAAAATGCAATCTTAAAATACACCCACAAGACCTCCGGAAGTTTCGGATCGGTCGTGACAATTTTCAAAAAAAAATTGATGAATAGTACCAACTACATTTGTACTAAAAATTTGCAAAACCTGGCAGCAAGGATTTTCTGGAAAAATATGGATTTTTGAGGGCCAAGATGATGTTTTCTGGAAAAACACAAAAAATAAAACCCCCTCAAAATCAAGTTTTCTACGTGACACGCATGGAAAACATCCTCTCCAAGAGATGATATGAAAATTAAATTGGCTCCCCCTTGAAAAAGCAATCCTTATCCTTATATAGATAGGTCAAAATAACACCCAAAATGAGCTGGGGTCGTGCACATAATATTCCCTAATGATTAGATAAAGGACAACTTTCAATGAGATGGAATTTTAACTTTTTCCACTAGAGGAAGTTCGATGGATCAAACCTTGAACTTGGATCGATCGAAAGTAAGTGAGATCGATCGAACGTAGGCTGAATCGATCCAACTGGTTGAGCTTTTTGGAAAAAGAAAAATCCGAGATATTTATGGGAGATATTTATGGGAAAAGGACAAAAGTGATTAGAGGGTGATACAGCTGTGGATAGGATCAATCATTTGAATAAGGACAAAAGTGTTCGATCGATCGAAGGATGGTGTTGGATCGATCAAACTTTTGGAACTTTATGCTTTTGGTTCAAGGCTTGGATCTATCTTGAAGTGCTGAGATCGATCATTATTCGATTGATCGAACCTTGAACTTGGATCGATTGAAATTTGTTGCTTGCCACTTTTGGCTTCATTTGCTTCCTTCTTTCTCCACTTTGCTCCTTTCTTTGATTAATCCCAGAATTGCTTCAATCAAGCTCTTATTTGGCTGAGTTAGCTTATTTTCGGTATAAGTGCCTGAAAATGGAAATAATACGAAATCAATCTAAAACGGTAAAGTAAGATAAATAAAGGTACTAGAATGCCTAAGCTTAAGGAGTTTAAATACACACTTTTCAGTGCTCATCACACCCTCAAACTTAAATATTGCTAGTCCCTAGCAATGAACTAGAAAGAAAAGGAATTAAATAAACAACTATACAAGTAGGAATCTAGAAAACAATAAATGGATAATGCCACTTTCGTAGGGAACACGATTGCATTTATCATATGCAACAAGTCTTTTAAACCCCTATGTTACCCCTAGTGGACGAGTGAAGTCACGTAAGGGCTTCCAGAAATGGTACCCACAAACATTAAGCTCATTCTTTCAAAAGAGGTACCAATATTGCAAACAAGCATTATGAGAAAATTACCTCAAGTATGCAATTTTTCAACCCTTTCTAAGCAATCTCCAAAAATTTCAACATCAAGCAAGCAAGAATGGTCCTCCACACATCAAGAAAATGATCATGTAAATCAAAACAACTCCAGAATCCTTTTGAGTGGACCGGCATCAAATGTGTTGCTATCTATGCCAACTAAAGAATTAATCACATCCTTACCCTCACACTAGCACACAAATCTAGTACCGATCATCAAGACAAATAGTAGACCTTTTATTAAAGCTTTATTGTTCTAGGTGCGCTTATTCTTTTCACTCGTTCAAATTTTTTATTTATTTATTTATTTATTTTTTTATTGAGGATCAAAGATGGAAGTATAGTGCAATGTGTTGATCTATTAAGCTTTCTAGCGATTCATGAGGTCGAGCGTTAGGTCAATGACTCCCAAACCAGACGGCTTTAGGGCACTAGGTGTTCAAACACCCCTATGGACTTTCAAGCTCAAATCAACTAGGCTACAAATCAAGACAACCTCCATCTAATCATTTCCCATTTCTTACCTTTTTGGGAGAAATCCTCACTTTTTTATTGCTTTTGCAACTTTTCTTTTCTTTTTCTTTTTTTTTTTTTTTTTTTTTTTTTCAAGTTCAATTATTAACCTAGAGTTTGGGCCCTCCATGTTTCGGCGCGAGAAGTTCAGTGCTTGATGAGGCTAGAATCCCGACTACTTAGTGAAAAGGAGTTGTTATCAACCTTTATCAAGAATGAAAGCTTTCAATGCACTATTAGCCCAATTGGGATATAATCAATTCAATAATTAATAAAGCATGTACCCCACAAATGAATGCTAGTGTGCGCCGGTGTTAGTGTAGAAGACTAGAGTGAATCTCAAAACAATCACAAAATCAGGATGATGTGGACCATAAATGAAAGCAAGATATCAATCTTTCAAAAAATTTACTCCTAAATGGCTTCTACAAGGCATACAAGGAGTATTGGCCTTTCAAGTCAAGCAATTTTTAAATTTCAAGCAATATAGTCCTCAAAAGATCAAAATCATAGCTAGATATGGACCAATCATAGAAATATCCCTCAAAAGCACAAGTCACGCTAAAAATTTGAGTTTAAAACTAACACTGTAGAGCACCATTCCCCCCAAACTTAAATTGCGCAATGTCCTCAATGTGCAAAGAGAATAAAGGAAAGAGTATACCAGTGCAACTAAGCAAGAATGATTGAGACTGAAGTATCCGAAGTGGGTGGCATGGCCCCCCCAATCTTGGGATGATCTGTGGTCCTAAAAATTGGCACTTGGATAAACTTATCAAATAACAAAATGGGATAATCAGTGCACAGTGGTCATGCAAGTGTAAATGTGATAAACAGATAATGAAATGAGAAAGGTATAAGGGTGGTCTTGGAAATTGGGTAGCACTCTCTCACTGAAGTCACTGTAAGGCACCTGATGGAGTCAAACATACAAATACAAGAATACAATCATATGACATCCATAGCAAAAATAGATATTTAAAATAGAGAAAGTGCAGGTACAACAAAAATATTAAAGCCGATAGACCGGCTGTACAAATAATACAGTGATAATAATAAAGTATCAAAAGGAGAGAGGGATCATAAGATAGAAAGGAGTGGGAGCTCAGGAAGATGAGGTAGGACGGGCAGGTCTGGCTCCACGAATGTCTCTGGATAAATCTCTGAACATCGTCGCAACATTCGTGCGAAAGGTAGCAAACTCAGCTCTGTGGGCTGTGAGGTCAGCTCGGATGGTAACAACAGCATCCTCAAGCGTCTGCAGACGAACTCTAAAGCCGGGGGTCATATCTGGAGTCTCAGGCATAGATGAATCAAAAGAAAGCTCCTAAGTCTTCTCCTGCTCATGAATGAGCGACCTGACTAGAGAGTCCTGCTCTGCACCATCTACAGGGCGCTCTAAGTCGATGTCTAAATGCTCGACAGCTGGATCGACTGGTGCGTCGTCCGCTGTGGGATGTGCTGCTACTGCCTCTGCCGGTGCCTCTGCCTGGGCCTGTGCTGCCGCCTCTTCCTCTAACTCCAGCTCTGCAGCCACCAGTATGGCATGGACCTGTAAGCGAGTGATAATAGCTCTGTAGCTCTTATCCCAGTCCTTCTTGAGGAAGTGACAGGAACCTCTCTCGGGGTGCTCCTGCGGGTGAATGGGATAGCGCTGGTCAATGAGAATCTGGGTGATGAAGTGGCTAAATGGAAGAGACTTGGCCCTTCCGGGTGCCTCCTTGCTGACATACTCATTGTAGAGCTTCCTCATCACGCTCCAGATAAGCGCAGGAATAGACACCCAGTGGCCGGTATAGAAGGCGTATAGGGCTGCTAGATAGTCGCCCCGCCTTTGAATCTTGTGTCCCACCATGTATATGTTTCGGTAGAGCATCGAATCTGTAAACCACAGGTCATCCGGCAAGAATGTCCGGGTGGCGAAGGTCTCGCCACCAGCATAGTGACCTGTGAGAAAAATTGCCATATCGGTGTAAGAAGGCCTGTGGAACCTGGGATATGTCTCTTGTAGCTCGAGCGGGCACCGATATGGATAGCGAGTCGAACGGGCCAAAGTATTCACTGTAATGGTGATCTCATGGCCATCGATAGAGGTGATGAGCTCGGCTGTAGTGCTCGGCGACGGTCGGAGGTTCTGGTAGAACAACCATACCAGTCGTGGGTAGATCGGCTCTGTGACTAGGGCAAGAATAGCTGAGAGGCCTCGCTGAATGATGTCCTGATAGGCAGATCGAGTCAGCACCGATCTGGAGAAGAATGCGGTGTCGAATGCTGACTCGTGCTCAATAGTCATGTGTGCATATCGAGGCATGAGTCTGTCACGCTGTAGATGAGCTGGCTGAACAGGTGGAGCCAGCTGAGCTGGCTACTCAGCGCCTCTATGCGGTGGAGATAGTGATAGAGTGAATGCTGGATGAGCCGGCGATTGGGGTGGAGTAAGGTGTAACGACTTCTCTGTATGAGAGGGTTGTGCAGTCTCCCCAGTCCGCTGTCGGACTCTCCTCTGTGTGTGCTCGGGGCTAAGATCCCGGACATGAGATGGACCAACCCCGTCGTCAAGTCTATGGCTGGAGCAGTGACGGTGTATACTTGCTACCGTCTTAACGCGAGCCATAGTCTGCAAATAGAAATTCAAAAGTTAGTGCCAGCATATATAGAATATAAAGCACAGTATAGAAACATGTATGTCAAATAAGATAGACAAAACAAAATATCGCATGATTATATGCAAGTGGCAGAATATAAAACATGCTAAACAATGTGAGTATGAAATGCATCCAATGTGGAATATCACAGGCATTGGGCATATATAAGGTAGCATGAACATAAAATAAGATGAATGAAGTATGTATATGAGATCTGTGAAATTCGATCGATCAGAAAAAGAATTGAGATCGATCACAAAAGTTGGATCGATCGAAGGTTGGGTTGGATCGATCGCAATTATTCAATCGATCAAAAATTTTTTCGATCGATCGAACAGTGCGACGATGAAACCTAACAGTCACAGATCTGTGACTTTTAAAGCATGGGGCCACACGAATGAGTTCGTGGGCCCTCCAACAACACAAATCAAGCCTAAATGCACTTCAAACGTGGCCCAAACACCCAAATCTAACAAAATCTTCAAAATCTATACACACATATACACACACATATATATATATAGACATGGATGCTAAAGCTTTGAGAATGGAAGTTCAACATGAGAGCAATATGATTATGACATTTGAAACAAGTATTAATGCATGAGAGTTCAAATCTAGGGAATGATGTCTTGGATCTTACCTCAAGAGAGCGAAAGAATGGAGAATGAACTGAGATGATCTGAGATGAAGAGGATGGAGATGAACTGAGATTCGAGATGCTTGGATCTCGCCGGAGGAGTTGCCGGAGCTAAGAGAGATAATTCACAGTGAAGAGGGATGAAAGGCTAGGGTTTGGTGAGTGAAATCGATCCAAATTATCGATTTCAAGACCCTTGGATCTGTTTTTTAAAAACATTTCCCGACTAGTTCGATCGATCGAAGATGAGTTGTGATCGATCGAACTTTGATGAACTCCTTTCAAAGTATTTTTAGATTTTTGGGTTTTTTTTTTTTTTTTTGAAACTTAATTAATTAAAAACTAAATAAATTAAAATATTTATGAATTTTTGAAAACTTGTTGAAAATTAAAACAAAATAAAAGGAGAGAGAAAATAGAAAAAAATAAAAATGAAAATATTTTTGGATTTTTAAAAAGTTGAAAAGTCAAACTAAAGTTAAAATAATGAAATGAAGATTTGTGATCGATCAAAACAAGAGTTCGATCGATCAGACAGAGAGCAAAAATATGCAGGTTTTTGGTTCAAAAATTTAGCTAAGTGTTGGAACATGAGATCGATCGAACTTGGAAGTTGGATCGATCGAAGAACTTTCAGATCGATTTTGGAATGCTTCGAACGATCAGACAGGGAGCTAAAATATGCAGGTTGATGCAGGCTCAAAATTTTTCTAAGTGTTGAGTCATGAGATTGATCGAACTTGGAAGTTGGATTGATCGAAGGTCTCTTGATCGATCTTGGAGTAGATTCGAATGATGGGATAGAGAGGTGATTTGGATGCAGGTTTCTGCAGGTCAAAATTTTTTCTAAGTGTTGGATGCAGAGAAGAGTTCGATCGATCGAACTCAAGTTT
Source organism: Cornus florida (assembly GCF_030987335.1). NCBI lineage: Eukaryota > Viridiplantae > Streptophyta > Magnoliopsida > Cornales > Cornaceae > Cornus > Cornus florida. The sequence continues at coordinate 19,149,114 of NW_026775571.1, forward strand.
GAGATCGATTGAACTTTGATGAATGCTCAATAATGACATGAAAGCTTATGTAACCTCACCAAAGTTCCTTGAAATGCATATGAACCAAAAACAAGTATCAAGACTTCACAAGAAATGAAATGAAAGATAGAAATAGGGGAAGAATAGGGTTTGGACACCCTACGAATGTTTTTGCTAGTCTTTAACGTCTCTAACAAGACATTGGGCTCTTTTAGCCCGGATCAAAGATCTTAGAATGCATTCCCTCCTTGTTGGGGTGATAAATGCTTTGAACTCCGCCCAATAAATGATTCTTTGAAGAACTTGTTGGACTAAGCTCAAAGGAAGTCTTTGGTCCCTTGTCTATGTAATTACAACTTTTGGGCTTCCATACCCTTTCAAAGTAAGAGTTTGAAACAAGACTTTTAGAATGCAAGGTTGATGATGATCCTTTGGAAGTTTTGGTTTTACACAAAAGCTCATTTCCTTGGCATTGAAGATCATGACATTCATCTACAACATTGACTTCCCCTTCATATTTGTCAAATGAATTGGGTGTGGGATTAAAGATATTCAACTTCACCTTCATGTGGCCTAATGAAATCTTCATTATCCCCGTCCTACAATTGATGTTGGCATTAGCGGTTACCAAGAAAGGACGGCCAAGGATAACGGGAATTTGGCTCTTAGGATTGGGAACCAGTTCCGTGTCTATGATAACGAAATCAACCTGGAAGAAGAATTTGTCAATCCTTATCAAAACATCCTCAATTATACCCCTAGGCTTCTTAATTGATCGGCAAGTTACAAAACTACCGACATCGGTTTCATCTCACCTAAACCCAATTTGACATAAACCGAGTATAGAAAAAGATTAGCACTTGCTCCTAAGTCAAGAAGTGCCCGATTAATGATATGATCACCAATAATGCATGATGTATCGGGTGAACCGGGGTCCTTAAACTTTGGAAGAGTGTTATGTTGCAAAATTGAGCTTACTTGCTCGGTCAAAACCACTTTTCTTGGTGCTTGGCTCTTGTTCTTCCGCTTTTGGGTGCACAAGTCTTTCAAGAATTTGGCATAAGCCGGAATTTGCTTGATTGCATCCAATAGTGGAAAATTAATTTTCACTTGCCTAAACATTTCCATAATTTCATTGGTTTTTGCCTTTAGCTTGTCTTTTGAAATGGATCCTTTTAAGGCATCTGGAAATGGAACCTTTGGTTCAAACACTTTTTTAAAATTTTCTTTTGAACTCTCTTCAATACAAGAAGTTTTCAAATCATTTTTCAATAAAACCTTTTCAACATCCTTTTTCAAAACTTCTTCTTCAAACACATCTTTTAAGACTTTCTTATCTACAAGGTCATGTATATGCAATGAAGGAGGAATGGGATGTGAAACGGGACGGGTGACAACTTGAGGTTGCACCGGTTCACTCTCTTCATTAGACATTCCAACTTGATTGTTCACAATCCTACCACTCCGCAAGGTAGTCACCGCATTAACATGTTCAATGGCATGGCCTTCCGATGAGGAATGGGTTTCCACAACACATTGTTGCTTAGGTGGGGCATTTATAGGCATATTTCCCTTCTCTCTTACATTGAGAGTGCTTGCTATTTGCCCTACTTGGGTTTCTAGCTTTGCAATAGATTGAGAGTGAGAATGAAGCAATTGAGTGTTAGCCTCTAAAGTGCCCAAAGCATTCAAAACTTTCTCTTCAAAGGCAGGACTTCTAGTATTACCTTGGGAATAGGATTGGATGGGAAAATGAGAATTAGCAAATTGATTCCCTTGTGATTGATAGAGTCTATAACCTTGGGATCCTTCGTTTTGAAGTGGAGGTGGAATGTACTTCCCTTGAAAACCGCCTTGGGAAGGGTTTGAGCCCTCTCCTTGGTTTTTCCAAGAGAAATTCGGATGATTCCTCCAACTTGGATTATAATGAGTACCATAAGGATTGTTCCCTTGGTTCACAAAAGCCGCATTGACTTGTTTATTAGGTTCACTTTGCACTTGTCCATGAGGACAATGAGAAGTAGAATGAAGAACACTAGAACAAGTCATACATGTTTCATTTGATGCACGATGAGAATGGTTAGGGAAGGAAGATACTTTGTTCGCCGAGTTTTGGTTAATCAAAAATTGATCAAACCTTTGAGACAAAGACTTCATTTCGGCGGCTATTTTATTTGAATGTTCGACTTGATGTATGCCAACACTCTTCCTACCTTGTGAATTTCTACCATTCTTAGATGATAGTGTTCTATGCAAAGAAATTTCACTCATGCTTTCATAGAGACGCCACACGTCATCCTCATGCCTATCAATGTATGAGCCACCCATGGAAGCGTCAACCATGGCCTTATAGTTGTCCGATAAGCTCTCAAAGAAGTATTGAACTAATTGCCATTTGGGCATGTCATGATGTGGACACTTCCTAAGCAATTCATTGAAGCGTTCCCATGCCTCCTGAAACGTTTCTCCATCCCCATGTGAAAATTCTCGAATTGAGGTCTTCATGGAATTGGTCTTAGAAACCGGATAGTACTTCTTCAAGAACTCTTGTTGCATTTCTGCCCAAGAAGTGATTGAAAAAGGCCTAAGATTGTTAAACCAATACTTTGCCTTGTCTTTTAAGGTGAATGGAAAAAGTTTGAGTCTAAAACCTCTTCCGGCATGTCCGTATATTTTAAGGTGGAACATACTTCAAGAAACTCATCCAAATGCTTGTAAGGTTCTTCACTTGGAAGTCCATGATAGTTAGGAAGCATTTGAATGGTTTGTGGCTTAATTTCATATTGATGTGCCCTAAATGGAGGCTGTTGGATACATGTAGGTGTATTATACTCATTAGGCACATAATGGTCTCTTAAAGCAAGAGGTGGATTGGCTACTTGAGGTGCAACATGAACACCTTGGTTTTGAATTCCTTGATTGTGGATGGGAGGTTGTGGAGCATACATTAGCCTTGATATTCCATATAGAACTTGGCCTTGTTGTTGTAGTGGTTGGTGAATGAATGGCCTAGGCATGCCTAATGGTACTTGTATGTTCTCATTGTGCACATTGGAATGAAGGATACCATGTTGGTCTATGTGACCAATGTCCTCAATATGATTATCATTATGGTCATCCATTGATAGATTGGCTCTATTTGAACTTCCTCTTCCCCTAGGATTTCTAACGATAGATTCAAGATGCAAATCAAGAGGGGCAAGAGTTGGTCTCAATGAACGACGCCCATGCATGCACAATACAAAACACAACAAACACAAAGAATGACAAACATTATGCCTTCACAACAATGCAATTAGACTTTTTCCACAAATATTTAATTCATACTCCCATACTTTAACAACAATGATCCAAGATAATAAAAAATAAGCCTCCACATGAGCCGACGATTTAACTAAGGGATTGAGTAAAGAAAATCTCACAAAGGTCTTTAAGCACTTCAACTCCAAATTTTAAAGCTTGGCTTAGCAATTTTAGAATTTTTAGATTTTTGCTTTCTTTACTTGCTTGAATTGAATGCTTGGTGGCTCCTTTACTTGCTTCCTCTCCAACAATGTACCTTATTAAGTAAGAACAACACAATAAGTAACCAAAAAGAAAAATAAAGTAAAGATACGATCAAAAGAGTACTAATCCTAATTAATTCCATAAATCCGACGTTGCCAAATCTAATCAACAAATCCCCGGCAACGGCGCCAAATTTGACGACACTATGGCCGTTCCTTGTACGCCAAAATTGATGTGGTGAATGTGCGGTTCAAGAAAAGCCTTTTTGGTCAAGTTTAAATTTATAAAAACCACTACCACCACTACTAACGTAGCAAGAGTGAGTAGGGATCGTCCCAATGGATTATAAGGATCGAGCAATGTTGTAGAATCACAATTAGGGCTAGTAGGTCGAGTGATCAAACAATTGGTTGGTTGGTTGATTAAAGAGCAACAAAATTAAACTAAGTAATAGCAAAAGAGTGCAATTAAGAGTAACCAAGAGAGAGAGAGAGAGATCTTGGGGTTTAGAGATCACCACGAAGCAATGCATTTATATATCATTGATAAGTGATTAATGAGGGCAAATTGTGTGTTGCAATAGTGGTGTGTGTGTGTTTGGTTGATTCAACAAGTAAGGATGACTAGTTAAGCATGTATTGTCTAAACATCATGTAAAAGGCATAATATATCTAAGCAATGAAGCATATATTGTCTAAACAACATGTGAAAGGCACAATAAATCAAAACAAGTCATTAATCCTTCCATTAAGCTCACAATCCAAATACAACACAAGTATAAAGACATATGTTAATTGCATTCAAAAGCTTGGATCATCAAACAACAAACATAGATTGTCTTCTCATTTAACACTACACTACAACTACACTACATCTACACTATTAGCATGAAAATAAACTAAGGGAGAGGCACAATCCATCAAGAGATAAGTATGAACCATCAAGAGAATCACAAAAGCATTCTTTTAAGCACAATGTTTTGACAATCTCTAAATCTATAGCATCAATACACATAGACATGCATCAATAACACAAAATCTAGAGACAAGCACATGAACATCTATTCTAGCATACATAGACATATAGATAGAATGAAATGACCAATTAGAAACATTAAACCACATAAATCATTGAATAAACAAGATCTATATATATATCAAAGTGTCAAAACATCAATTACAACACTAATCCCTCAATAATACACAAGATTAAGATATAAAAAGCATGCTTGGGGCTAACTCTAGCCCCAAGAGGATGTCTAGCCACTCATGGTGATGATGCTCTAACGCTTAAGGGCTAATTCCGTGGTTGAAATCTGCTCCTTGTTGATGAAGAGTCTCCAATGGTGTCTCTAGCCTCCTCCTCCTCTAAACTTCCTCTCCGAGGGATGATATGAAAATAATGTTTTCCTCCATTTTGAAAAAGCAATCCTTATCCTTATATAGGTAGGTCAAAATAACACCCAAAATGAGCTGGGGTCGTGCACACAATATTCCCTAATGATTGGATAAAGGATAACTTTTAATGAGATGGAATTTTAACTTTTTCGCACTGGAGGAAGTTCAATCGATCGAACCTTGAACTTGGATTGATCGAAAGTAAGTGAGATCGATCGAACTTAGGCTGGATCGATCCAACTAGCTGACCTTTTTGGAAAAAGACAAATCTGAGATATTTATGGGAAAAGGACAAAAGTGGTTAGTGGGTGGTACAGCTGTGGATAGGATCAATCATTTGAATAAGGACAAAAGTGTTCGATCGATCGAAGGATGGTGTTGGATCAATCGAACTGTTTGAACTTTATGCTTTTGGGTCAAGGCTTGGATCTATCTTGAAGTGCTGAGATTGATCATTGTTCGATCGATCGAACCTTGAACTTGGATCGATCGAATTTTGCTGCTTGCCACCTTTGGCTTCATTTGCTTCTTTCTTTCTCCACTTTGCTCCTTTCTTTGATTAATCCCAGAATTACTTCAATTAAGCTCTTATTTGGCTAAGTTAGCTTATTTTTGGGATAAGTGCTTGAAAAAGGAAATAATACGAAATCAATCTAAAATGGTAAAGTAAGATAGATAAAGTTACTAGAATGGCTAAGCTTAAGGGGTTTAAATACACACTTTTCAGCGCTCATCACCTTAGTTGTTAGATAGGAGGACAATCCATGCTTGTTGTTTGATGTTCCATGCTTATGAATGCAAATAGTATTATTCTCTAACCATGTGATGTGTTTGGATTGTGAGCTTAAAGGAAGGATTAATGTCTTAGTTTGATGTATTGTGCTATTCACTAGGTTGCTTAGACAATATATACTTTATTGGTCATCCATGCTTGTTGGAACAATCAATCACACACTCTCAAATTGTAACACATGTTTTATTTCATTAATTATACATTGAACATCTAGAATGGTGATGTTTAGTGGTAACCTTTAGACCCCAATACCTCACTCTCTTGTTTTCTCTAAACTTCATTTAAATGGCTTATTTTACTTTGAACTTGTTTAGTTTAGTTTGTAGTCTAATCAACTAAATAATCCACTTTTGATCACTCGACCTACTAACCTATATATTATTTCCATTGCTAGAGCACCCACAATCCCTTAGGACGATCCCTTCTCACACTAGCTATATTTTTAGTTAGAGGTAGTAGTGGCATTTATGAATTTAAAACTTGGCCACACTATTTTGCACAAATTTGGTTGTACATTGACGACCACACCAAGTATGCTTCTATATTGTTTAATTGCATAGATATTGTAGTTTATGCTTGGAATGCTTTAAAGTAGCTTAGGATGACCCCTGAGTCTCACTTATAACATAGACGTTAGGTAGCATGATCCTTTTGAATTGCTTCATGTTAATGTGAAAACCTTGTAAAAAGTTGGGTCTATGCATGCTCATTCCCTACGAGTAACTTATTTACTCACCCCAAAGTTATTGGGTGATTTTTCAGGTACGGATGCCTTGGTTTGGGATGCACAATATCCCTAGATTATTTCGTTGGATTGAAGTACTTTTAAGTGTTTTCTTGTTCACATGCAAGTGTTAGCATGCTTGATTTTTGCTCTTAAAGTTGTAACACATAATTAGGTCAAAAATGTCATTTTTGCCTTAAAACTTGTATTGTGTGCCTAAGCACACTTTTTGAGACTCATTTCATGTATAAGATATGTGGCCAAGGGCCAAACTTTATTTAAAATCCATGTATATTGAAAAATGTTGAATTTTGTCTTTAATGAGAAAAGTATAAAAATTAGGGTTTTAATATGTCATTTTTGCACCGGAGTGTGCATTGTGTATGAAACTCATCCTTTGGCATTCATTTACCATGTATGAGGTGTAGCCAAAGACCAAACACCATTTTGTTTTAAGTTTTTCATTCTTGTTTCATATATTGCATTTTTATGCTAAAATAGAAAAATCCGAGCCTTTAAGGATTCATTTCCAAATCGGGTGGCGTATAGTGTGTTCTGGCACATCCACTAGCACTCATTTGTCATGTATGAAGTGTGGCCAAGGGCCAAACAGTGTTTTGATTGCATTTAGGTAAGGTTCTTGCATTGTTTGTCTTTAAAGGGCAATTTTTCCGCATTGGGGGTCATTTTTTATCGGCGGTATTTTTAAGTTGTGGATCATTGTAACACGTCCTAATAGGTAGGTTACGTCTGTGTGCATGATCGTGTTTGGGAAAAACCTTTTCCTTGGTAATTTGAGCCTCCTATGGGCTCGTTTTGCACTATTCACGCCAAAAACTATGCATAGGGGAATTTTGGAGTTTTCACATAAAAATGGAGTTTTTTTTGGCATGGTTGGATAGAAAACATGATTTTGTAGGGGGTTTCTTCTTTGTGTTTTTTTCAAAAAGGCCCAAAAATCTTCAAAATTGCTTTCAAAGTCCAAAAAGCTGCTAAGCTTGTCTGCTAGACGAGCGCTCGTCCATGGGGGACGAGCGCTCATAGGTAGCGCATTAGCTACTGCCCCGGGGCATGCTTATTTATGAGCGCTCGTTACCCTTGGATGAGCGCTCATCCGTATTGTTCATGTGTGTGTGTGTGTGTGTGTGTGTGTGTGTGTGTGTGTGTGGTTTAGCAATGCACTTCCAACTTCAAGTTGTCGTATCTCCTTTATTTTAACTCCGAATTGGTCCATTCTTGAGTCTAAATTGATCACGTCAAAATAATATTTTGAATGGTACTAATTAGAGATTCATATTTCCTTTGTAGACCAAGATATTCAAGTTTTAGTAAGGTACTGTCATGATTTGGTTCGAACCAGGATGGGGTTTCCCTTTCTCAGACTTCAGGACTTGATATCTTTATCGTCCGGACTCCGAATCAAGTGATTCTTGAGTCCATCTTTGTTATTTTTTCATTGTATTTCCAATGGTGTGCACGATGGAACTCATTTCAATTTGAAATGACCATTTTTCCCTTGGTCCATTCCTTAGAAAGTTTTGAAACCCTAACTCTGGTCTTGCTTCCGCTGAGTCACGGGACTCTTCAGAAGGTCGTTCTTGTGTATTAGGGATGATGTACATCTCTATAGAATTTTTCATGTTTCACTTCCACATTTTGGATCTATTTTAGGTAATCACAAGACACACTGGGTTTGTAAAAATCCAGGGTCGTCATAGGTTTTAACACTTCCATAGGGTCTCTTCAATCATGCATGAAGTGTGGTCAAAGGCCAAATGGTCATTTGAATCATTTTTATGATTTTAAGTTTCAAATTTTCTTTTTAAAGTCCCTTTTAGGCATTTTGAGGTTCTGGTAAGTTGTATTTTGCATCGGCCATTTTTGGGAGCCATAGACCATTCCCGCGCACTTAAAATTACTAATTATGTTTACGTGCATAATTTTTTTAGCCTAGAAATGCATTTAGGGTCAAATGAGTACTTGGTGCAAAGTTGTGTTTTTCTTCGTTTTGGCCTATTCTGATCCAAGGGCGTTCTAGGCATTTCACCGTGTGTTTTAATTTTTTCTTTTGACATGATCGAGTAGAAAACTTGACTTAAAGGGGGGTTTCTTCTTTGTGTTTTTCCAAAAAAATTTGTTGTCTCGGACCCGAAAACCCTGCGTAAAATCTGTTTTTCTGGTGCGCGCATTTTTTTTAGAAAAAAAGTCTGGTTTATGGGGCATTTTGGGTATTTCACTTAAAGAATAAAAAATAATCTTAACATAGTCATGTAGAAAACATGATTTTGGGAGGAAAAGGGATTACTTCATAACTTTTTTCCAAAAAAATGTCATCTAAGCCTTCAAAATTACATTTCAAACTCCAAAATCTGTGCAGGCCTATACCATGTCAGGGTGCTTGTCAAGATGCTCGTGGGGGTGCTCGTTGGCGTGTGTGGCGTGCGTCGTGGGTGCCCATGGTGTCCCCGTCTTGACATCCTGACGTCGATTTTTGTTTTTGCTCGTTCTCCTTCGTCCGGACTCCAAATGAGATGAATTTTTTTTTAATTTATTAATTGTTCTCTATCTTTCCAACGGTGTGCTCGGTTGCACCTATATATCTTTATGGAAAATTATCAGTTTGCCCTTTTATGCTTTATTTGTTCATTTTTCGTCGTTAGGCCATATATTCTTCGTCCTTAATCCGAATCAAGCTATTTTTGAGTCTAACTTGATTAATTTTTCATTGTTAATCCATTGGTGTACTTAGTTACACTTAGATATTTCTAAAAAATTACCAATTTGCCTTTAGGGCTAAACTTGTCCAGTTTTTTTATTTTTTTTTATTTATTGCTTCCACTTGCTTCTTTTGGATTCCGTGACTTCGTGGGAAATCATGGATGTGTCTTCGGAATGATATACATTTCTTGAGATGTTGCTTCCATGCAAAAAGGACCATTTTGCCCTTACGGACTTCTTTTGGTATTTTTCTGTTCCTTTTTTTTTCGCGTCGGTTCTTGTATAGTTTCTTGGCATCATGGAAGGTCACTTTGGCGTCCAAAGGATGTTGTATATCCCTAGATACCATGTTTATATTTTTGCTTCCGCATTTCAGATCCGTTATTGGGTCAAGCTTCGGTTCATCACAGACGCACTAGCTTAAAAAACCAGGGCCGTCACAATTTAAAGGTGTTAAAGTTGATTGACAAAAATATCAAAAAGTGTAGAAATCCTAAACAGTGCAATGATTGGTGTATAACAATGTAAACTTGAAAAGTCATGTAATAATATTTTTTTACTTAAATTAATTGTTTTAAAATGTATATAAATATTATAAATCAAATACACTTTTATAGAATTATCTACGTACGTGCATTGCAAGTGGTGAAACTTCAATATAATATAACATACAATTGTTGAAAACAACCACATTCCTTCCTTAATATATGTAAAATAAATTGTCACCAACTACATTAAACTATATGCAATTCAAACTAAATTTACCTTGCATTTTGAGGTTAATAAATAAAAAGACGATATAAATTTTTTGCTTAGCACAATAATAGAAAGAAGATACTAACACAAAATTGCATATTTAAATCAATAAAATAAAAAAAAGTATATTCTTTGGGAAGTGTTGGATGTGTTGGGGATTATTAAAAATTCCAATGTATATATTTCTCTGTTTTAAAATTAATAATTGATCGTTTGCCAAAAGGAAGAATCCTAACATGGTTGTATAATTATTTTCATATATATTTTGTTTTGCATAAACAGTTAAGATTTTCTAGAACATTGATCGATAAGTTATTTAATGAAATGAATTTTATGGGGATAATATGGATTCAAATGTTTTCCGAGCTGATGAATGTTCTTGGTACCAGGAAAAAAAAAAAAAAAAAAAAAAAAAAAAAAAAACTCAATTTGTATAATCGTTTTAAAAGTCCTATTGAAAAAGGAAATATCACTTTAAGTATTTGAGATTAAGTGTAATGACCTAATCATTTTCCTTCCTTTCCTTTTTCTCCATTTTTACTGATTAATTTTTTTCATTGAAATTTCCTTTCGCGTAACCTCACTCTTCATGGTCAGAGTTGGTTTTTAACTCCACGTGCGTCCATCCCAGTTGGTTTCCTTGATATGCGTAGCTTTACTTTTGGAGTAAAGCTCGCTGATTGTTTCATTTTCCCATAGGGGCGTGGACGAAAAGATTCTTCAGAAACATTTTCGTTTCTTGAGGTGTTTAGAATATAACAATTGATTACCTTGAAAGCTAGTTACTAAATTATAGCTTATTTAGTACTTGAGGTTTAGGATGATAATTTGGTTTAATTTTTGTAAAATATTCTTGTTTTGTGTATAAATTGCATATCGAGGACTTGACATGTCATATGCCATTTAGACTTGAATTCTAGAACATGATTTGTGTGGATTCAACCTTACTTGTGCATGGAAGATGGTTATTAAGCATTATTTGATTTTGTATAAGTTTGGTTTAACTTATTGATTTTGCATACGTTTTGAACTTATTAATTTTGGAAGGCTTGTAAGGAAAATCTAGATGTGATGGCTAGAGTTTGGCTCTAGTACGGAGACAAGAGTTTCCTTAGTCATATGGAATACGCAATGTACATTGTGGGTTGTAATTACCCAGAATAACTTATACATGTGTGCACTAGGTAGTACCTTGTGGGTCGTAATTGCCCAGAATAACTTACTTGGTCAGTAATCAAGTATCCTAGTCTTACCACTATTTGATTTCGCATTAAATCCCAAGTAGTTAATCATGGATTACTTGTAGCTTATGAATTGGTGCTTGCCTTGTACTTTTAAGCTTCATTTTGTGTACGTGAACTTGCATACTTGTTGTGTATCTAAATTCCATCTAGTATGCTTATGTTTTCTACGCTTGTTTTGTGTATTCGGATTTCATTTTAGTATACTTGTGCAGTGTATACTTGTCTTATCCATACTTGTTTAGCTTAGTATACTTGCGCTTGTATACTTGATTTATGAGTTTTCCATATTAATTGTATACTTGTGTATGTATGCTTAGACATTGCATAACTTGTTTTAGTATGGTTTAGTATACTTGAAAGTGTGGGCTTGTATGTCGTATATCGTGTTTCAACATCATTTCGTATACTTGAGCATGTATATTTGTATGCTGTAGTTCATTTCAATTATATGAGTAGCTTGAAAGGATCCCTGAGTCTCACTTTTTACATAGACGTTAGGTGGCATGACCCTTTGAATTGTTTCACGTTAATGTGATAACCTTGTAAAAAGATAATTCTATGCATGCTCATTCCCTACGAGTAGTACAGGTTACTCACACCTCGCTGAATGCGACTTGTTTTGGGCAAGAAGACGTGGTTTCAAGATGCACAATATCACTAGGTTGTTTCATTGAATTGAAGTTCTTTTAAATGTATTCTTGTTCACATGTAAGTGTTAGCATGTTTGAGTTTTACTTTTAAAGTTGTAATATATATTTAGGTTAAAAATGTCATTTTTACCTTAAGATTTGTAATGTGTGCCTAATCACACTTTTTTATGCTCATTTTATCTATTTAATATGTGGCCAAGGGCCAAACTTCTTTTGGAATCATATCTATGTCATGAATGTAAAAATTTGCCTTAAATGGAAATAATATGAAAACCATGTGTTTTAGCATGTCATTTTTGCACCGGAGTGTGCTTTGTGTATGAAAATTGTTCTTTGGCATTCATTTACTATGTATGAGGTGTGACCAAGGGCCAAACACTATTTTGTTTTAGGTTTTGCATTCTAGTTTCATATATTGCGTTTTGGGGCAAAAATAGGAAAATCTGAGCCTTTAAGGATTCATTTCCAAATCGGGTGGTGCAAAGTGTGCAACAGCACATCCATTAGCACTCATTTAATATGGATGAAGTGTGGTCAAGGGCTAAATGGTCTTTCGATTGCATTTAAGTCTGGTTGTTGCATTTTTTGCCTTTGAAGGGCATTTTTCACGCATTGGGGTTTGGATAAGTCATATTTTGTGTCAGCGGTATTTTTAAGATGTGGATCACTGTAACGTATCCTAATAGGTAAGTTACATCTGCATGCATGATCATTTTTATGAAAAACCCTTTCCTTGGTGAAATGAGCCTCCAATGGACTCATTTTGCAATTTTTTTTCACATATTCTGGTTAAAGGGCATTTTAGGGTTTTTTTTCAGGAAATAAATTCCGTTCTTGACTCCGTCACATAGAAAATGTGATTTTAGGGGGAGTTACCTTACCGTATTTTTCCAGAAAATGTCTTCTTGGTCTCGAAAACCCCGCGTAGGTTCCATTTTTCTAGTTTTCTGCTGTTTTCGTTAAATTATGGGTTGTTGAACCTGTTCAGAGGGGCTAAACCAATTCAAGGTGCATATTTGGGTCTAACATGGACATTTTATCCATGTTAAACCGGTTCAAGGGTGTTGAACTGGTTCAGGTTCCCTAGAACTTTTTTTCTTCATGTTCAGCTTTGGTCTTCCAACTTCAAACTGTCATAACTCTATCCTTTTAACTCTGAATTAGTCCGTTCTTGTGTCTAAACAGACCATGTCAAAGTAAAATTTTCAATGGTTCCAATTTTAGTTTCAAATTCTTCTCTTAACTATAGATATCCTTATTTTAGTCAGAGGGTGTCAGATTTGGTTTGACTCGGGATAGGGTTCATAAGGGATTTCTCTTTCTTTGACCATGAGACTGTTGGGAAACGTGCTAGTTTTAAAAACTTTTCGAGGGAGTTAAATTCATAGATCTTGATTCATCACATAGAGACAAGTTTTATGCAAAAATAAAACATGATGTATCATTCAATTAAAGATTGAATACTTACATCAAGGTTTGAGTAAACCTTAGATCTCTCCTCTAAAGTGAATGTTCTCACTTATTGTAGATCCCTTTTGCTAGACACTTTTTCCATGGATCTCCATCTTCTTGGTAATTGTTTTGCCTTTAGGAATCACTCATAAGCATCCATGAATGACCTTGGAAAACTAGGCTTGTGGGAGCCTCCATTAGATGAGAACACTAACCCTAATTTTCTAGAGAGAGAAAATATATTCCTTTTTTTACTTCTTCCAAAAATCACACCTAAAAATATACATAGACCATGTATATTTATAGGCAACATAAAGATAAAGAAAAGGAAACAACAAATCCTTCTCAATCTCTAATTCACATGTCTCAAATCTAATATGATTCCAATATCAAGTTGGGCTATGAGTGAGAATCCATTGGGCCTATTATTTTATTGGCTACAATGAATTAATAATTGGCCCGGTCCGTGGACCCAATTCAATTAATTCATAAATTAATTTCTACTCCACTAAAAGAAATTAATTGAACTCCAATTAAATAATAAATAACCTCTAAGTCAATATTGCACTTGTATCCCTCTATGCATAATTAGTTATCGGATTAATAAAGCCATCAATCCGACTACTTAATTAATATATTTATTTTGGTACCTTTGATTATTTTTGGCTCGATCACAATAAAATATTTGTTTGACAAAAATAATAATTTAAATAAATAAATATATAATAAATCATTTTGTCTAAAAACACACGAAGGCCTTCGAATTTACTTTGTGATCAACCATAATCAATACAAAATAAATACAAGTAGCAATGATGCAAATATTGAAAATATAACCCTCTAACTATTAATTACATAACTACCCAAAATGTCGGTCTAAGGATCCCGAAGAATCCGCCGAACAAATCAAAGTAATTATTAATTAATAAAAGAGTCTATGTTTTTCTCATGCTTAAGAGTCAAATGCCATGACGGTGATAGGGAGCAATTGCATACGACGGCTCTCGCAATATATCTCAACCTAATGCGGATCCAGTTCTAGTCTTAATTAATTATGAGTCCATCTATAATTACCGACTATGAATAATTTATAATTACTATTTATATATCATGCATTGATTGCCATCACATACATATATATAAATATTTCTTGTAATTACAAGGATACTATCAATTTCATAGTGAATCGAAACATAATACATTGAATTCACCAATTATATAAATCATAAATATTTCAGATATGTCAGGAACATATGTCACTATAATCCAGATAGGAATTTGCTATGCTAGGGCATATAAATCCCAACAGGGACCTCGTGTGAGGTTACCAAATGATGTTTTTGGACATTTTTTTTTATCTAATTTGACTTGTTGGAAGTCAAATTCCTTTCTCTTATGGTAAAATGACCATTTTACCCTTGGTCCTTCTCTTATAGGGTTTTGATATCCTTGTCTCTATTTTGCTTCCATTGGGTCTTAAAACTCCTAGAAAGGCCATTCTTGTGTCTTAAGGGTGACGTACATCTCTAAAGACTTGCTTATATTTTTGCTTCCATATTTTTGGATCCATTTCGGGTCATCATAGGACACACTTTGTTTGTAAAATCCAGGGTCATCACAGGTGGTATCAGAGTTCCTAGGTTCGAAAACCTTAGGATGACGGGTTTTAGGTGCATATCATGCTTGTGTTTCCATGCTTTATGTTTTTAGTTGCTTCTTGATAGCATGTTGTGATTTGATAACATGTTTACGTGCTTATGTAAACGTATGTTTAGAAGTTTACTTTAACTGCTTTACCATATTGTATGTGCTTTTCTGCCTCAGTACATTGCATATACCTATTTGCTTTAGCATATTGTAGGTGCTTGTCTGCCTCAGTACATTGTATATGCCTATTTACCTTAGCGTATTGTAGGTGCTTGTCTGCCTCAGTACATTGTATATGCCTATTTACCTTAGCGTATTGTATATGCTTGTTTGCCTTAGCATACCATATATGTTTGTCAGCTTTAGTACGTTGTATATGCTTGGCTATCTTAACTTGTTATTTTGCGCTTGTTTGCTTAGCATGTTAGATATGCTTGTTTGCTTTAGCGTGTTATATGTGTTTGTTCATCTTAGCATGATTATATGATGCATACATTGACATGACTTATGTGATTTTTATTACTTGTGTAAGTATGTAGCCGTTACTATGCTGTATGGTGACCGTTTATTTTAATGTCTTGTTTTAGCATAATACGTTGTCCTAGCTTGGTTGGTTTAGATTAATGCTAGGGCATTGTTTCTTGGAGTCTGCCGTATCCCTTTGGATACATTCGTGTCTTATGGAGTTTCTTCCTTTGAAAGGAGAAATTCATTTTGTAAGGACTTATGTCGAAAACCTTCTTGTCTGGTGGAATAAGATGTAGGCCAAGGAGGCACCGTTTTATTTTCTTTTTCCTTCGTGGCTTTGCAACGTGGTCGGGGAGTGTATGGGGTGTTGGTATCATCTCTTGGGGTTTCGTGGTGACCTTGATGTGATAACGTCATTGGGGTCTTGTTTCTAGCGTAATAGGATGATAAGTTGGGATTGACTCGAGTCCTTCCTTGGGGATTGGAGTTGTTTATGTGAGCCTCAATGGCAAGGTTCTCGTATCTCTTCTCCTTAGAGTGTTGGTTAGGGGTTTGATAGGTGTGTTAACCTAGGATTCTTCTTATTTTGCCTTAGACAGCTCTTACGAGCTTAGGTTGGGGTGTGAGTAGTTTTATCTAATTAATTGCATTGGTACAATTAATTACTCTCCCTTATCATAGAAGACTTAGGGTTGCGTGTTAGAGTTTCGATAGGATCCTGTAGAGTTCCATCGAACTCATCGGCGTCTTGAGTTATGTCCTCTTGTTGGTGTCTGGTAATGGCTAGTGTCGGGACCATCCATTGCATCGTTGTTTTGTTTTGTGCGGCGTTAGGATTCCACCTTAGGTTTAAGCCAGTCTTGGGAATGACTTGTAGACTCTTTGCCTCGGGAGCCTTAGTGTTCATTCTGAAAGATGATTTCTTTCCTCATGGTGACAGATTGGAACCATCCGGGTTTTTAGGCTTCACTTTCAGTGAGTTCGTCCTTTTAAAAGGCATTTCATCCCTTTTTGCATTTGATTTTGTGGGATTATTATTTGCATAGTCCTTTTTACATGTTTATATGCCTTGTTGTTTTGAGCATGCTTTAGAAACATGTTTAGGGGATATGACTATTTGGTAGTTATTTGATGATATAGATGATGTGTTTTCCATATACTATAACTGTTTTACCATGCTAGCATCATAGGTGATGTGTAACGTGTCTCTATTGCTTGACCCATATATGATAGGTAGCATATTTGATTGCCCTTGTACATTGTGTTTAGTTATTTGGTACATGGAATTTCATTTACGTTTAGTAAACTTGTACCTAGTATGATTGTGCGTTGTATAATTCATTTCGTTTTGGTATAGTATACTTGAGCCTGTATACTTGTATGTCATTGATTTACTACTACTTAGTATACTTGTGAATGTATACTTGTACATATATATATATATATATATATATATATATATATATATATATTGCGTTTCCGTTTTGACATTGCTTAATATACCTGTGTATATATATATATATATATATATATACATACATGTTTTATGACTAATTACTTTATTTAGTTCATTTCTTTTATCATTCCTGAACTGCACTTGGGGTTAGCAGTTTTTTTTCCAGTATTGAGGATTTAAGGCCTCAAACATAGCGGTGCCTATGACATTGTTGCTAGAGTTTTGGGATTGGCCAAAATGGTCCAGCCGGACATCTTTGGACCATATCTCCACTCTCACAAAATGTCTGGTTTTCGAGGTGCTTTTGGTAATGACCATTTTGACATTGATATCATTTGTATCGATAGGTTTCACAGGTAACCTTGTTGGGGGCAGGTAATGAATTATGGCTTTATACTGTCATGCTACCGTATAGGTTGTGTGTGGGCGAGTGCTAGTTATCGTCGATGCTACCTTGCATTACCTAGCTAGTAATGTGAGTATGGGCGGGCACTTGATACTGTCGATGCTACCACACCTTGAGTACATTTTGGGCAGGTTCTAGTCATTATTTGTGTTGCCATGTTGCTTCTGGTCGTGTTCCTTATTCTGGAGTGTTGTTGCCTTGGTCTCCTTTGAGTGGTTGACATTGGGTTAGTATGTCAATTCGTTTGGAGAGGTATCTCACTATTCGCGGTTTCATGACTCTTTGTTGATCTTAAAACCTTTGGAGTTGTCCTTGGGTACTTCATGGTCTGTTCCTTGGTGTAACCATGTGTTCAGTCCTTATGCAATTCTTCTGGGAATGTTCCTGATTTCGGGGACAAAATCTCTTAAAAGAGGGTAGGTTATAATGACCTGGTCATTTTCCTTCCTTTCCTTTTTCTCCATTTTTACGAATTAATTTTTTTCATTAAAATTTCCTTTTGCGTAACTTCACTCTTCATGCTCGAAGTTGGTTTTTGACTCCACGTGCTTCCATCCCAGTTGGTTTCCTTGATATGCGTAACTTTACTTTTGCAGAAAAGCTCGCCAGTTGTTTCTTTTTCCCGTAGAGGCGTGGATGAAAAGATTCTTCAGAAATATTTTAGTTTCTTGGGTTGTTTTTCATAAATATCTTTTCAAAATATTTTGATTTGGGGGTTTTTAAGAAAATATCTTTTGGAACATATTTTCATTTGGGTCACTTACGTAGTTACCCTTTTGTGTATAGGCCTTTGTGTAGTTAATTAAAGTTAATTGTAAAGTATCTCCTTGGAGCTTGGATCCTCGTATAGGATTCATTTTCACATTTTGTCGAGTCATGTACTCTTAGAATTTTCTTATTGTTGTTCTCCTCAGTTTTTGGGTTTTTGACTCCAGTTGTTCCTGAACTTGTTCGAGGCATATCTCTCTGCTCGGGACTCGATTTTTGATATCATTTCTTCCGTTGTTCATTTTTTTTTCATTTTGGTTCTTTTTCGTTCATAGTGTTTTGCCGTTTGAGTGTGTCTGCTCAAATTTCACATTTTCAGACCTGGCGAGACCCGTTCGAGGAACTTTTAGGGTTTTCCTATAAATAGGAGGTTCTGAAGTGAAAAGTCAAACTTTCTCATCTCTTTCCCCTCTTGGCGGGCAGCCATGGGAGCCTAAGGGGTTGCCACCTTTCTTCCTTCCTTTCCGGCCACTTCCCTCTTGAATAATGTCGTAGTGCCTTAATGTTTATCGTAGGCCTTGTCAAGGCGGTCCTTTCCCCCTTATTAGAATTCCGTTTTGGCCATTTTTCGAGTTCAGGTTTGAAGCCAAGTTTGGATTTTAGTGTGACCTCCTTGGGGTTTAATGTTCACCTTGTTGTCCTCGACAAAACTAGGAAGTATCGTAGGATTCGGAGCGGTTCTATTTCGGAGGGATTCGAGATTTCATCTCAAATTAAGAAAGGGGATGTCTTAGGTTTATATGAATGTTGTATTGATTGTTTTATAAGCTTATACAACTTGTTTGCATGCCTATGTTTTATCTAGAATTTAATTTAATTATTTCTTTGTATAAGATTTAATTCTCATGGTTGTATATAGCTTAGAATTAAATTATGGCATGCTATTAAATTAGGCCTTGATATGTTCATTAACATATATTAAATGGGGAGTATTTGAATAAGTATTGCAACTTTTATTTAATAATTTTCTTTTTTAAAAATTTATTTCACATGGTTGTAACTAGCATGAAATCAACTTGTAATGTGATATTAAGATAGGCCTTAGTATGTTCTTTAACCTATGTTATTTGAGAACATTTAGAGTTGTTTAAAAATCTAGAGAAAATTTATTTATTAGCTTAATTAATTTTATTTTAAGTGTTTAATCACTTAATTTGATTTTTGATGTGATATATGTGAAGACCATGCTATGTGCTTTAACATACATTAATTTGAAACCATTTGGAATTGATTTGAAATCTAGAGAATTGAATTATTTTATTTAATTAAATACTATCTACTTGTTCCATGGATTTAACTACGCATTAGAAGTTGTTTCTATGTTTAAATCATGGTAATTGGACGTAGCATGATATCGGATATCATTGTCTTGCAAAGTTTGTTTAAATATATCTTACGTAGATATTTCACTTGTTTAAAATATTACAATTGATTACCTTGAAAGGTAGTTACTAAATTACAACTTATTTAGTATTTGTGGCTTAGGATGGTAATTTAGTTCAATTGTTATAAAATATTCTTGTTATGTGTATAAATTGCATATCGAGGACATGACATGTCATATACTATTTAGACTTGAATTCTAGGACATGGTTTGTGTATATTCAACCTTACTTGTGCATGGAAGATGGTTATTAAGCATTATTTGATTTTATATAAGTTTAGTTTAACTTATTGATTTTACATAAGT
Source organism: Cornus florida (assembly GCF_030987335.1). Taxonomy (NCBI): domain Eukaryota; kingdom Viridiplantae; phylum Streptophyta; class Magnoliopsida; order Cornales; family Cornaceae; genus Cornus; species Cornus florida. Next base: position 19,168,790 of record NW_026775571.1, read on the forward strand.
TTTGAACTTATTGATTTTGGAAGGCTTGTAAGGAAAATGTAGATGTGATGGCTAGAGTTTGGCTCTAGTATGGAGATAAGAGTTTCCTTAGTCATATGGAGTGTGCGCAATAGGTAGTACATTGTGGGTTGTAATTGCCCAGAATAACTTACACATATGCGCACTAGGTAGTACCTTGTGGGTCGTAATTGCCCAAAATAAATTGCTTGGTCAGTAATCAAGTATTCTAGTCTTTCCACTATTTGATTTCGCATTAAATCTTAAGTAGTTAATCATGGATTACTTGTAGCTTGTGGATTAGTGCTTGCATTGTACTTTTAAGCTTCATTTTGTGTACTTGAACTTGCATACTTGTTGTGTATCTAAATTCCTTCTAGTATGCTTACGCTTTCTATGTTTGTTTTGTGTATTCGGATTTCATTTTAGTATACTTGCACCGTGTATACTTGTCTTATGCGTACTTGTTTAGCTTAGTGTACTTGCGCTTGTATACTTGATTTACGAATTTTTCATATTAATTGTATACTTGTGCATGTATGCTTGGACATTGTATAATGTGACGACCCTGGTTTTTCAAGCCAGTGCGTCCTGTGATGAACCGAAGATTGACCTAATAGCGGATCTAGATGCGGAAGCAAGAAATAAAACAACGATCTCCAACGGCACAACACACCTCTAAAACACTTTGATGACCTTCCATGAGGTCGTGGAACTCAATAAGAACTGACGTTGAAGCAAAAGATCGGAAATATGACAAATAAGCCCCTAGGGGCAAAATAGTCATTTTACATGGAAATGACGTCCTTAGAATATATATTGTTCCTGAGACACATCCATGACTTCCCGTGAAGTCATAGAACTCAAAAGAAAGTAGCGAAAGCGAATTATAAGAAAACCGGAAAAAAAATAGCCACAAGGGCAAAATGGTCATTTTTAAAACATAAAATCAGGTGCTACCGAGCACACCACTTGAAAGACAGCGAAAAATTAATCAAGTTAGACTCGAGAATCAGTTGATTCGGAATCCAGATGGAAGAGAAAAGTCAAAACAAAGTTTTGACGTCGCCGCGGCTGTGAATAGTGTTTTGACAGCAATGAATAGTACCTTGGGCAAAATGCTGAAATTTGTGTGCTGTTTTGAGGCACTAAATGACATTTTCTGGAAAAACACGAAGAAGAAACCCCCCTCAAAATAATTTGTCCAAGCTGACCATGTCGAAAGAAAATTTTATTTTTGACGTGAAATTCCCAAAATGCCATCATAACAGACTTTTTTTAATAGTGCATATGCGCACAGGAAATCAGATTTGATGCGGGGTTTTTGAGACCAAGACGGCATTTTCTGGAAAAATGCAAAGAAGAAACCCCCCCTAAAATCACGTTTTCTACCTGACCATATTGAAAAATAAAAAAATAATAATAATAATAATAATTCTTATTTGTTTTCTTATTTTTACCTAAAATCACGTTTTCTACCTGACCATGTCAAAAGAAACCTAGAAATGCCCAGAATGCCCCCAAGAAAATCAAGTCAAGGGTGCCTGAAAGCTACTATAGGGACTTCTGAATTCTACTATAGGGACTTCTGAATTCTACCAGAACTGAGGGCAAAAACGGGGCCCTTAACGACATTTTCTGGAAAAACACGAAAAAGAAACCCCTCCCGAAATCTAATTTTCTACCCGACAACTCAAGAGAAAATGAAAAAACAAACACACTGTGAAATGTCCAAAATGCCCCTAGATCAATAAAGGGTTAAAAACTCAGAAAATGCATCTTTGTACCAAGTATGCATTTGACCCTAAATGCATTTCTAGGTTAAAATGAATGTGCACGCAAGTGTAATAAATGAATCTAAGCGCGCGGGAATGGTCTACGGCTCTCAAGAAGGCCCGACTCAAAATTTGACCCCCCAACGGCCAAAAATGATAAAAATGAACTTGGAATCGAAATTTTGAAAACTGAAAATATAAAATGGTATTAAATTACCATTTAGCCCATAGCCACACTTCATATATGATTAATGAGACCTTATGGAAGAATAAAAATGGAATTCCACACCCGATGCAGACACAGTGAAGCAAAGACTTGTCATTTTTCAATATTTTCATAATATTTCATGAAGTTGAAAGTTACATAGCATACAAACTAGTTACCATTGGCCTATGGCCTGATCTTATACATGTCAAATACATTGTAAAGAGTGTACTCATGTACACATGACATGTATGGAATAAAAAAATACAAGTTTTGACGTATAAGGCTACAAAATGATATTTCATGCTAACATTTGCATGAAATGGAAAATTGAAAACTACAAGTCATCCAATGAATGATGAGCATCATAAACCAAATCTTCATACCTGAAACAAATCCCCAGTAACTTCGGGGTGAGTAACATAAAGCTACTCGTAGGAAATGAGCATGCATCGACCTAGCATTTTACAAGGTTATTACATTTACATAAAGCAATTCAAGGATCATGCTACCTAACATCTATGTCATAAGTGAGACTCAGGGATCATCCTAAGCTACTCATGCAATTGAAATAAACAACGACATACAAGTATACACATTCAGGTATACAAAACGATGCTAAAACACGATATACAACATATAAACTTACATTTTCAAGTATACTAAACCATATTAAGATAAGTCATGCAATGTCTAAGTATATTCACACAAGTATACATTTAATGTGGAATCTCGTATATCAAGTACACAACACAAGTATACTAAATGCTATTTAAACTCATAGAACAAGTATACAAGTTCAAGTATACTAAACAAGATTCAAATACCCAAAGCAAGTATCAATTCTCAAGCTACAAGTAATCCATGATTAACAACTTCAAATTAAACGCGAAATTAAATAATAGAAAGACTAGGACATGCGGTCGCTAGACCAAGCAAGTATTTTCGGGTAATTACGACCCACAAGGTACCACTTAGTGCGCACTTATGACTTAGAGGACACTTGTCCATGTACTAGAGCCAAACCCTAGCCATCACATAAATTATGTCCTCACAAGCTTTCCAAAATCAATAAGTTCAAAACTTATACAAAGTCAAATGCAAGTTACCATTCCATGTACAAGTAAGGTTGAATCTATACAAACAATGTCCTAGAATTCAAGTCTATATTGCATATGACATGTCATGTCCTCAATATGTAATTTATACCCAAAGAAAGAATATTTTATAATAATTTAACCAAATTACCATCCTAAGCCACAAGTACTAAATAAGCTACAATTTAGTAACTAGCTTTCAAAGTAAACAATTGTAATATTCTAACAAGCTATATACCTACACAAGATATATTTAAACAAGTCATGCAAGATAATGATATCCTATATCATGCTAAGTCCAATTCCTTGATTTAAATATAGGAACAATTTCAAAAACATAGTTAAATCCATGGAACGAGTAGATATAATTTAATTAACTAAAATAATTAAATTCTCTAGATTGAAATCAATCCCAAATAATCTCAAATTAATATATGTTAAGGGACATAGCATAGTCTTCACATATATCACATCAAATATCGAATCAAGGGATTAAAACACTTAAAATAAATTTAATTAAACTCATTAATTAATTTTCTCTAGATTTCCAAATAACTCCAAATGTCCTCAATTTTACATAGGTTGAAGAACATATCAAGACCTATTGTAATATCATATTACAAGTTGATTTCATACTTGTTACAACTATGTGAGTTAATCTTTCACAAAAGATAAATATTAAATAAAATTTACATTTCTTATTCAAATGATCCCATTTAATATATGTTGATATACATACCAAGACCTAATTTACTAGCATGCCACAATTTAGTTTTAAGGTACACACCTTCATGAGAATTAAATCTTAAACATAGAAAATAATTAAATTAAATTCTAAAACTTGAACGAAGGCATACTTACAAGTTGTATATGCTTATATAACAATCAATACAACATTAATATAAACCTAAGACATCCCCTACCTCAATTTGAGATGAAAATCTCAAAAGCCACCAAAATGAAACCGCTCCGAATCTGACGATACTTCGGGGTTTTGTTGGGGACAACATGGTGAACATTAAACTCCAAAGAGGACCTACCAAAATCCTAACTTGACCTCAAACCTGAACTCAAAATTTGGCCAAAAACGGGTTCTAATAAGGGGGAAAGATGCGCGTCATCAAGACAAACATAAAACGTAAAGGCCCTATAACTTTTTAACAAAGGGGAAGAGGTTTAACTGAGAGAAGAAGGGTGGCAGCCCCCCCTTGGGCTACCATGGTAGCTGCTGGTCTTGCATGAAGAGAGGAGAAGGTCAAAAATGAAATGTCTCACCCCCCCTTTTATAAGAAAACCCTAAAAGTGCCCTGAGAGGGCCCTACCGGGTCCGGAAAAGTGGAATTTGAGTAGACACCCACAAATGGCAAAACTCCGTGAACAAAAAAGAACCAAAATGAGAAAAAATGAACAATGAAAGAACCAGTATCGAAAAATGAGTCCTAAGTAGATAGATATGCCCTGAACAAGTTCAGCGGTAATCGAGGCAAAAACCCTGAAACTAGGGGAAAACGACTAGAAGGCAATTCTAAGAGTACACGACTTGATGAAAAGTGAAAATGAATCCTGTACGAGGATCCAAGATCAAAACGATGCATTTTTGCAATAACTTTCATTAATTGCACAATGGTCCTTCCAAAAAGTGAAAACTGCACTAATGACCCAAAATGAAAATATCTTCCCAAAATATTTTCTTAAAAATCCCTAAAATAAAATATCTTCAAAAGATATTTATGAAAAACATCCCAAGAAACAAAATATTTCTGAAGAACTTTGCATCTATGCCCCTATGGACACCGGGAGCAACCAAAGTACTTTCCTATAAAAGTAAAGATACATATTTCGTGGAAACCACTTAGAATAAAGATACATGAAGTCAAAAACCAACTCCGAACACAAAAAGTGAGGTTATGACAATAAAGTGACAAAAGGAGAAAAGACAAAATAAGGAAAAGGTCGAAAAGTGAATAGTGTCAAAAAATGAAAAATGTGAAAATGACTCGGTCCTTAAAGGAAGTTGTCAATTCAAAGGAAAAAGTCTCAGAAACCATTTTCGAGCACTCGAGACGATACTAAATGGTGAGAAACTGAACTAAGAAAAGAAATTTTAACGAAAAAAATTCATCCGTGAAATTCTAAGGAAAAAGGAAAGGAAGGAAATGACCGGGTCATTATACATAACTTGTTTTAGTATGGTTTAGTATACTTGAAAAGTGTGGGCTTGTATGTCGTATATCGTGTTTCAACATCATTTCGTATACTTGAGCATGTATACTTGTATGCCGTAGTTCATTTCAATTGCATGAGTAGCTTGAGATGATCCCTAAGTCGCACTTTTTATATAGACGTTAGGTGGCATGACCATTTGAATTATTTCACGTTAATGTGATAACCTTGTAAAAAGTTAGGTCTATGCATGCTCATTCCCTACAAGTAATATAGGTTACTCACACCTCACTAAATGCGACCAGTTTCAGGCAAGAAGACGTGGTTTCGGGATGCACAATATCCCTAGGTCGTTTCATTGAATTGAAGTTCTTTTAAATATATTCTTGTTCACATGCAAGTGTTAGCATGTTTGAGTTTTACTTTTAAAGTTGTAACATATAGTTAGGTTAAAAATATCATTTTTACCTTGAGATTTGTAATGTGTGCCTAAGCATACTTTTTGATGCTCATTTTATGTATTTGATATGTGGCCAAGGGCTAAACTTCTTTTGGAATCATATATATGTCATGAATGTAAAAATTTGCCTTAAATGGAAATAATATGAAAACTATGTGTTTTAGCATGTCATTTTTGCACCGGAGTGTGCATTGTGTATGAAAATTGTTCTTTACCATTCATTCACCATGTATGAGGTGTGGCCAATGGCCAAACACCATTTTGTTTTAAGTTTTGCATTCTAGTTTCATATATTGCGTTTTGGGGCAAAAATAGGAAAATCCGAGCCTTTAAGAGTTCATTTCCAAATCGGGTGGTGCAAAGTATGCACGAGCACATCCATTAGCACTCATTTAATATGCATGAAGTGTGGCCAAGGGACAAATGGTCTTTTGATTGCATTTAAGTCCGGTTGTTGCATTTTTTGCTTTTGAAGGGCATTTTTCTCGTATTGGGGTTTGGATAAGTCATATTTTGCATCGACGGTATTTTTAAGCTGTGGATCATTGTAGCGCATCCTAATAGGTAAGTTATGTCTACGTGCATAATCGTTTTCATGAAAAACCCTTTTCCTTGGTGAAATGAGCCTCCTATGGACTCATTTTACATTTTTTTTGCATATTCTGGTTTAAGGGCATTTTGGGGTTTTCTTTCGGGAAATAAATTGCGGCCATGACTCCGTCACATAGAAAATATGATTTTAGGGGGAGTTTCTTCACGGCATTTTTTTGGAAAATGTCGTCTTAGTCTCGAAAACCCCGCATAGAAAACCCAGAATTTAACCAAAATAGTAGAAAACCATAAAAACGGAACCTACGCGGGGTTTTCGAGACCAAGACGACATTTTTCGAAAAAATGCTGTGAAGAAACTCCCCCTAAAATTATATTTTCTGAACCGGTTCAAGGTGCATTTTTAGGTCCAACATGGACATTCTGTCCATGTTGAACCAGTTCAGGGGTGCTAAACCGGTTCAGGTTCCCCAAAACTTTTTTCTTCAAGTTCAGCTTTGGTCTTCTAACTTCAAACTGTCATAACTCTTTTGTTTTAACTCCAAATTAGTCCGTTCTTAAGTCTGAACGGACCGCGTCGAAGTTAGATTTCCAGTGATACCAATTTTAGTTTTAGATTCTTCTTTTAACTCTATATATCCTTGTTTTAGTGATAGGGTGTCAGATTTGGTTTGAACCCGGGTAGGGTTCATATGGGATTTCTCTTCCTTTGACCTTAGGACCTCATATGAGGTTACCAAAGGATTTTTTTGGACATTTTTTTTTTTTATCTAATTTGACTTGTTAGAAGTCAAATTCCTTCCTCTTAGGGTAAAATGACCAGTTTACCCTTGGTCCTTCTCTTGTAGGGTTTTGATACCCTTGTCTCTGTTTTCCTTCCATTGAGTCTCGAAACTCCTCGAAAGGTCATTCTTGTGTCTTATGGGTGATGTACATCTCTAAAGACTTGTTTTTGTTTTTGCTTCTGCATTTTTTGATTCGTTTCGGATCATCACATGACACACTGGGTTTATAAAATCCAAGGTTGTCGCATTAAGTGATTCAATCATGGAAAACTTCAAATAAGATTGGAATTTTTATTTTTAAACAATCTTAACCGTTTAAAATATATATATATTGAGTGATGTATATAACACGAAACAAAACGTTTTATTCCTTTCCCCTTTGTAGAAAAAGTTTCAGAGATTAAATTTTTACTAAATGTTGACGCTAAAATTGGCTCCTAAGATCCGATCTTAAATTGAGATGGAGCAGGCGTGCTAGAACCACTTGTGTGGTTCAAGTGTAAATTGTCAACTTTAGTCCCTTTGAGCAAGTTGACTTTCAGGCGATGCGAGGAAAAAGGGAACAATAAAATTCCTCTTTTGAGTTCAATAATGCCTTAGTTAAAAGGACTTTATCAATGAATAATATATATATATACGTATCAAGAGAATAGAAAGGGAAAGAAATAGATATAGAAAATGATAGGGAGAGGAGATAGGGAGAAAGAGATATAGGAAGAGAAATAGAATGAGACTGAAATGATGTAGGGAGAGAGATAGATATAACAATGATGCTATTTGAGGAAAGTGCTTGAGAAAGCAAACAAAATAATAAATTGATTCTGAGGCTGCTGGACCTCTTACAAAGCATGCCTATAGTTTTATTTATAGAAAACTACGTAAAACAAACTCCTACATGCAAGTATTTCAAATACATCAAACTCTATTACATAATTAACTACTAAATTTAAATCAAATTCATCGATAACCTTCCTAACTATCAATCTAAAACAAACTAAATTACTGATAACCTAAATACTTAGCTACACTTATCTAAAAGATAAAAACTAAAACTGCAATCCTTATCCATTTTTAAATTCAGTACATATCCTTGCATGTTAGTTGTACCCCATGTGAACCTGCATAACCATTTCCTTCAAACCACTTGCAATCGGCCCACATACCAAACCGAACTTCCTCTCAACATTCAAAGCTTATCATGTTATCATATTTTCAGCCCAACAACAATTCAGGTCTCAACCTAAATCCATTGCTTAATCCAAATCCAATACTACAAACCTCCAGCCCAATGTCCTTACGGCCCAAATACCAAAATGGGTGTCAACAATGCCCCCCAATTTTGGTAGCTGCTTTAACCCTTCGGCTTCTAAAATTCAAATAACACCTATTACATTAAAAACATGAGTATACCATATAATTGCCTAAGTATCATGATTGTTGGGACTTCCAAAAACCACCGGTTGCACTAATCTATCCTTTCAGTCATTAATTCTGCGTCTAACCCTTTGGTATCCCTATACTTCACATCTCTTTCACATCCACAAAAAACTAAATGCTTCCCTTCAAACTAACAAACTCGTTTCTGCCACAGTACTTCATTCCTAAAATTTTCTGCAACTTCATCTTTCTTTTCTTTAATCATGGCTTCAAAACAAACGAAACTGGGTGATTTGAATTTGGAATCCCCTTTCCTAGAAGCAGCATCACATACCCAACTGACCAAATCAACAATCAAAACCCTAGACTAAAACGAACTGGATATTACAACGTTAATCGATATCTCCAAAAATACTAAAGGGCTTAGCCCAGCATTTCTGAATTGATTCCCTCCTTTGCTATCGCCGATATATCCACAGGTCGAGCAGCACCTTCCTTTCTCTAAACCTCTCTTCTTGACAGCAGAAGGGGATAGACCAACCCTCTCCGTCAAAAATTGGCATCCACCAATGCTCCAATGGAACGACTGGGTGGATCATGTGTCTACCGCGAAAGGAGATCAATAGAAAAAGATGAGTATCTTTGACCTCATCCATCTCAGTAAGATCCCTCTTACCTTTGACTGAGCTTTATTCTTTGCTTCTTTGCACTTTTGGTCCCCCACGACTAATTCACTACACTTGCACTGTGGCATAATGTCCCCAACATTGAGGGATGTCTACTTTCTAGTGGGTTTAAAACCTGGAGGGGATGAAATCAATTATCTCCTCTATAATGAAGACACTTCCTTTTACTTCCCAAAACAAAAAGGGTCTAAACACTTTGTATAGTCGCATGGCCCATTTTTAAAAGATATGTTGGGGGAAGAGGGAACTGAAGTAAATGAACAAGAATACATAGGTTTCTTGTTGCTGTGCTTGTGTAGATATTTATTGTGTGCACCTACTATTCAAATCACTGAAGATCTTACCCAGTTGGCCATTGCATTATCCAAAGGAAAGCCCATGGCCTTAGCTCCATTTCTTTTAGCTTCCTTATATAAGGGTCTGTCTGATCTCATTACCTCCAATTTCTCAAGATCTGGAGGCCCTTTTTGGCTTTATCAATTCTGGCTACATGTGTACTTCCCTGAATTATCCTCCCCCACTTGGCTTGGTACTAATAATCCTTTACTGTCATTCGGGTATGCCAAACTAAAGCCCAAAGATCACTCCTTTAATGATTGCTTTCAGTTTTTCTATCATCAGTGTAAATTCAGGACTCCATCTTAATTTCTTCCTTTCTCTAAATGTCGGTTAGCTCCATCCTTATTATTTCCTCCCACTATCGAGTCTTCGACAGAACAAATTGAACTTCACAACAACTCTTGGGGTCATTTCCTGACTACTAGGGATATTCCTTGTAATACAGTCGTTCCCCATCTTCCAAATAGCCGAACCGGAGTAGAATTTTATAACCCAGCTTAGCTAGCTCGACAATTTGGATTGACCCAAATGATCCCAGTACCACCCCACTTTTCTTATAACAAAAATTACCATCGACGGGTCAAGCTTTCGAACAATGAACAGTTTTAGGATATCACCAACCGATTTACTCAGCGCCTTCAAGAATTCCATTTCAAACCCTTTCTGGAAGAACCACATACTGATCCAGCTTTTGAGACTTGGTGGTCATCATACATCAACTTTACTAGAACTATAGATTCCAGCCAGTTTGTATGCAATCTTCTTGGATCCTACAAATTCATTTTCCTCAGTTTTCAAGGCGTAGACTCAATTGATCCCATTGCTCTTACTACCCCTCCTGGGTCAGAGAACATAACATACCCAACACCAAATCATCCTCCTCCAGCCACTCCTGCAAGCAGGACCAGGTCTCGATCCCGACAGAGTAAGTTCTACACCTTCAATCTTTTCATATAAGCTTGTATTCCGTTTATACACTCACTCATATGATTCCAAGCACACACTCTAATATACCAGAGCAATCAGTACCCACCAAGTCTGAAAAAACCCAAATTGATTTTCATGTTCCTCTATAAAGTATACCCCCATCACCGGCTACTACCCAGGTAATACTCATAATTAATTCATCTTCACTCTCTTAATGCACACCATCTATTTTGCTAACACTTTTTATCAGAGAAAAATAAGACAGAAAATTGTTGGAAAGAAACCTGTCAAAAAATCAAGAGCCAAGAGGCACTTTGTCTTGATTAATGATAATGAATTAGATGAGGATGCAGTCATGTCTAAGAAAAGGAAACCCGTCTCTAAAACTCCTCCGGTAATACTTCTTTTATGCCTAATCTTCACACTACATTTTATTAGATTACTACGACTAAATCGGCATTATTTTCCAGAGAACTTCACAAACAAGCCACAGTATTGATGAAAAAATGGAAATGTCGATAGGAAAAGAGCAAAAGTCTTCTCCAACAACAATTCCTCCAGTTTCTGCTAAACAACCAGCTACAGCCTTCGTGAATGAACAAATTGGTGACTCTGATGAAGTAAGTTGTGATCTACATAACTTACTTTATTTAGACTTGTAAGGATTGAAACTGATTAAAATATTTCAGGTACATAAAGATTCAGCTACTCCATCCATTCCTGCCAGCATCAATCCAAGTTCCCCTTTCGCAACCCTTGACTCTTTATTTGAGTCAGTATTCGATTCACCTGATCTCGAACCTCCTGCTGAAAAGATTTCTGAAACCCCCTTAGAAATAACAAAAGCCATTCAGCTATTGTCCCAGATGTTGCAACAAGACTTATCTTCCATTCCTACCTTCAAAGCAGAACTTACTGAGACCCTCTCCTTTCTGAGTAACTACCTAGAATTTTTTTTAATTGACCAATCCTTTTTCAAGAATTTCTAGCTTCAAGTTCCCTCTATGATCACTTCTTATGCTGATTCTACTCATACCATCAACCAATATGCTGCCCAGAACCAAGAGAAAGAGAAACTTTCTCAATCTTTAAAGTGTGGGAGAGAACTTCATTTGTCATTGAAGAAAGAGGCTACCAATTTGGATGTCAAAGAGAAAAAACTGCAAGCAAAATTAGCTCGGCTTCAACATGATAAAGCCCAGCTTAACCACAAGGTGGCAAATCTGAAGAAATAAACCGAATTTGATGCACCCAGGTTCCAAGCTTCAAATACCAAAGTTGGAACAATCGAGGAAATAGGCAGAAGTGAAGCTCACCAAAACTAAGGCCTCATGGACAGATATGAAGGCCAAATTTGAAGATTTTTGCCAAAGTTTTAAGCAATCTTGAACACTTATGTTTTTTTATGAACAATTTGTCCTTTTGGTATGTAATATGGGTTTTGAACTATTTTGCTATAACTGCATTTATTTTAATGCATCTTTTGTGTTTTCTAACTACAAACTTATTGCTCCAAAACAACTTATAAACAAAATCGCATAAATACAATTCAAACCATTTTTACTTAGCGAAGGTTTTCTTTTCCACCATAAGTTCAAAAATAGTTAGCTTATATTTTTTAAGGTACCTTCCATTTATTGGTCTCTCATGGATTTCACTATCTAGATCTTTTAACCTGTAAGCTCCTCCATGCAATACTTGATGAACCAAATATGGACCCTTCCAAGTAGGTGACCACTTGCCATAAACTCTATCCACCTTTCCAGGTGAAAGAATTGTTTACCAAACCATATCACCCTCTGCAAATGACTTGAACTTCACCCATTTGTTGTAAGCCTTCATTACCTTTGTTTTATGGACCATAAGGTGGTCCAAAGCAAGTTTTTGGACTTCATCCAAATCTTCCAACTCGGCAAGCATTGCTTCGTTGTAATCGACAGGTATAAGATTGTGTTATAAGGCTACTCTTGCCAATTTTATATTTAACTCCATTGGCAACACAGCATCATGGCCAAATGTAAGCTGATAAGGAGTTGTCCCTGTACTTATTCGCTTCGAATTTCTGTAAGCCCACAAAGCTTCTGAAAGGGTTTTATGCCAATGCCTTGGCTTATCTTTTATCTTTTTCTCTATAATTTCAATAACAACTTTATTTGAAGCTTCTGCTTAGCCATTCCCTTGAGCATAATAGGGTGTTGAAGTTACCATCTTTACTTGCATATCAATGCTGAGTTGTAATACTTCATTTGCTCGAAACATAGATCCATTATCAGCAACAATTGTTTCGGGTAAGCCAAATCGGTGAAAGATATGTCGTTCCAGAAACTGTATCACCATGTTGTGAGTTACTAAGACATATTCCTCAACTTTAACCCACTTAGTAAAATAATCGGTAGCTAAAATAATCCAATGATGACCCTTTGATGAAGGAGAATTAATCTTGCCAATTAGATCCATGGCCCAACCTCTAAAAGGCCATGGTTTAACTAGTAATTGCATCTCTATTGCTGGAACCCACTGCATTGGACTATGTTTTTGACAATCTATACAACCTTTTGCATAAGTCATACAATCTTTTCTCATTCCAGGCCAATAATATCCATATCAGCGTATCAACCATTTCATTTTTATGCCGGCTTGGTAAGCTCCGCATATCCCTTCATGTACCTCGGCCTTAATCTTCAAACCCTCAAACTTACTAATGCACTGAAATAACAAACCATCATCAGCCGATCTTCTATAAAGATCTCCATCTATAAGCACATAATTGACTACACTTCTTTTTACTCTTCGATCGGCTTCTGGAGTTGGATGTTGCAAGAATAAGATGTAAAGGATTCGCCAATCATTATCATCCAACTCGGTAACATCAGTTGCAAAGACTTCTTCCATAACTTGGTTTCTTGTTTCAACCGATGGAAGAGATCAGCGTGTAATTTTCATTATCCTTTCCTTCATACCACTCGGCACCCTGACTCATGAGGCAGTTTGTGTTAAATCATTAGCTATTTTATTCATGACCCTTGGTCTATACTCCAAAGTCACATTGTGAAATTGTTGACTAATTGGGTTGCCAACAAATGAAATGGTCTCAATTGCCAATTCAAACATCTAAAGTCTTCTGAGATTTGATTAATCACCAAACTTGAATCTCCCACAATGTGGACGTCTTTGACTACCATTTCTAGCAGAATTTCCAAGCCGATAATTAATGCTTCATAGTCGGCTTAATTATTTGAACACCTAAAATCCAAAAAGAAGAAAAACGAAATTTGATTCCCTGTTAGGGATATTATGACTATACCAGCTCCCGAGCTTTCACTGGTACTCGACCCATAGAACATTAAAGTCCATGGAGTCATGAATATGGATGCCGAGTCGAGCTCATCAAATACTTGTAACACAATTTCAGGCGAGGGATGATCGTCAAGAAAATCTGCCAAAGCTCTTCCCTTAATTGCCTTTTGTGGAACATATGCAAAGTTGAATTCCATTAATGTTAGAGCCCACTAGCCGATCCGGCCTGTGATTAATGGCCTTGATAGCATATACTTTATAAGATCTGTTTAACAAATAATATAAACCAACACAAGCAACATATAGACTCTTAATTTCATTGCTGTAAAATACAAAGCCAAACATGATTTCTCAATCGGCGTATATCTACACTCGATTTGAGTTAAAACTCGGCTGAGATAATATATTGCTTGTTCATTTCCTGCTTCGTTCTCTTGTGCCAGCATAGCCCCAATTGATTCTTCAGCAGCTGATAAATACAACTTCATCGGCCATTTCTTCCTTAGTTGCATCATGACAGGAGGACTTGACAAGTACTCCTTGATCTAATCAAATGCCCTCTGGTGTGTATCATCCCGTTTAAATTCTTCCATCGGCTTCAACTTGAGTAGTGAGGAAAACACATGTAACTTCCCAGCTGTATTAGCAATAAATCTCCAAAGATAGTTCACTTACCTAAGTAACCTCTGAAACTGTTTCTTGCTTCTTGGTGCACTAGCATCAATAATTGCCCTAGCTTTATTCCTATCGATCTCTATACCCCTTTAATGAACCAAGAAACTCAAAAATTTTCCTGCCGAGACTCCAAAGGCACACTTTATTGGATTCATTTTTAGCTTATGGGCCCTCATCCTCTCAAAGGATGCTTTGAGATGAACCAAGTGCTCCTTTTTTGTTGTTGATTTTACTACTACATCATCAATATATACCTCCATAAACTTGCCGAGTATCTCATGAAAAATCAAATTTATAACCCACTAATATTTAGCACCAGCATTCTTAAAACCAAAAGGCATTACCACCCACTCAAAAGTTCCAATTGATCCAGGACACCTAAAAGCTGTTTTTAAAATATCCTCCTCGGCTATATAAATCTGATTATAGCCCGAGTGTCCATCCATAAAAGACATAATTTGGTGCTTTGCAACCGCATCAATCAGTTGATCGGCTATCGGCATTGGGTACTCATCTTTTGGGGTTGCCAAGTTTATGTTTCGAAAATCAACATATATACATAATTTTCCATTCTTCTTGATAACAGGAACTCCATTTGATAACCATTCAACATACCTTGTAGTTCGAATGAAGCGAGCAACCAATAATCGTTCAATCTCCACCTTGGCTTTATCTACCACCTCTTGAGACATTCGACAAGGTGGCTGTTTATATGGCTTGTGGCCATCTTTAATGGGCAGCCGATGTTCTACCAAATCTCTGGATAAACCCGGCATTTCCTCATAAATTCCAAGCAAAACAGTGACTGTATTGCTTCAAAATGCCGATAACCTCGGCTTGCAACTCTGGTTCTAACAGTGCACTGATATAAGTTGGTCTAGGCTCTACATCAGTGCCTAAATTCACCTCCTTTAATGGATCCTGAGTTTCTGTTTTGAGATCATCAAGCTTAGTTGGTGCCAATTCCAAGTCTTCTGTAATACCCCTAGTTTCAAAAGGATATAATTGGCAATTAATTATTTTATTTTATTGTATTTTAGTTGTTTGTGTGTGCTTAAGTGTTTTTAATAAATTGTTTAAAGGTTTTTAAATTACAATTTTGACTATTTGCTTGACGGTTTAAATGTTTAATTGGTTAATTGAATTATTTGTTTTAATTGAATTATATGCTTAGGTGGCATTTGAATGTGTTATTAAATGTGTTGTTTTATTTATTTATCTTTAAAATGTGGTTAGGCTTGGATAGAATTAACGGACTATTTGAGTAATGTAAATGGGTGCAGTTTTTACCCATGGAAGTATATACATGTATATATGGGTATATATGTATATAGGTAGTTTTAATTATTGGTATTTATTAATAATTAAACTGGTATTGTTTATCATAATTTAATTTATGTTATAATTTTAGGGTTACGTGTATATTCTCACGTATTTAGCCGACTTGGATTATACCTTTTAGGTTGTTCTTTTCTTTCTAGGATTAAAATTAGAATTAGGGTTTTAGTTTTCTAAACCTATAAATATATCATTAGACGTCGACTTAGGGTTAGGAATCAATAAAACTTCATTCACAAACACTCGTTCACAAGCAGAGAGTTATAGAGAGAGATTGTAAGGAAAACAGAGGGATTTGCCGTCAGTGTTCGGCTGTGGATTAAAGGATGGACCTAGGAGAAGGGAAGGTGGAGCAATAGGAGATTGATAGTGAATTGGACGTCGTCAGAAAATCTAGGAAGACGGCGACAAGGTTTTTATTCAAAAACCATAGAGGCAAGTTCTATTCTGTCTCTATCCCTTTGTCCTGTGTTCTGTGCATCCCTAGATGATCTCTAGGATCTTAATCGGATAGTAACTAAATAATACATGCTTAATAAGTGTTATATTGCTTGTTTGTATGTTTTTAGGTTCATCGGTATTGTTTCTGTAAGTTGAAATAAATTGCCTGATACTAAAACGTAATAAAATCGGCAATGGTTTTATGGTTCTTTTTAATGAAAACTGGTTTGAATGAATAATTGGGATATCATTGGATGTATATTAGACTATTAGGATCACTTTGATGAAAAACAGAATGGGTTGAAGCGGCCGGAGACGAAAAAGAAAGGCCGTAAAAGTTACAGAAGTAGCAGCAGGCTCTCAAAGGAGTGAGAGCCGGCTCTAGAGCAAGGAGAGCCGGCTCCCCTTGTGGGAGAGCTAGCTCTAGGCTAGGGAGAGCCGGCTCCCTCTTGTGAGGAGCCGGCTCCATGCTAAAAACTACATAGTATGTGTAGTTCTGTTGATTTTTTTTAGGTTCAGGGGCTGCGGGGTGAATCTGAATGTGTAAAAGGGCTTCTAAATAACTTTAAATAATCTGTTAGAGTCCCAGGATGGTTAATCTCTGCAATTAAACTTAATTGACTTCAGGAAATTTAATCATTTAATTGTATGTTGTCCATGGAAGTGAAGGATTTAACTGTAGGTTGTTGTTCTAGCAAGTATTACGGCTTGGTATGATTATACTCTAAATGTAATTTAGTATAATATGCTCTATTAGGTATCGGATTTGTAATATAGCAGTCCCTAGATTATTAGTTATTTAATCACATACTGTAACCGGATAGGGAATATTTAACTATTTGTTGTGAATCTAGCAAGTTAAAGGATTGGTATGATTATACGCAAATATAATTGAATGTAATATGTGTGGTTGGTTTTCTAGTTTAAATTATATCATTCTCAGATTTATAATTAACACTTTACTGATTGCTAATGTTGTCAACTGCTGGACTGTGTTATGGATTAGTTGAAATTTAAGTTAAATGAATTAAATTATTAACTACATGGATAGGTTCTGGATTTTGAATGGATGAACTATTAAACTTTGTCTCATCTATTACATGGATTTTGTTATGGATTTTTAGTTGATGAACCATTTAAATTCTGTTTTATCAGCTACATGGATTTATGTGGATTGTGTTTGGTGTGCTAATTTAGTTGATGCATCATTTATGGATCATATGCATGGTATGTACTGGTATGGGACGGTGACATACTGAGAGACGGATTAGATCAAAACGCTAATTCCAACCCATTCATACATACAGAATGGATTAACTAAAATAGTTAAATCCTACATGGTCTCATGTCATTTCAACTAAAATAGTTGAATGACATATTGGATGGTTGTTTATATTTTCTGTTAATATGAAGGATAGGGATTTAATTAAAACATTTAAATCCTAATTTTATGTCATGTCGTGGCAACGAACAGTTGAGCGGCACTACATTGGTTTGGATGGAAATTTATATATATAAATTATGGTACCGCGATCTGAGCTTGAGTCTCATAGTCGACGGTTAGGGAGCGTATATGCAGTAGGATTGCATAGCTTGCTGTGTTGGTTGAGGTATACCCTGTTAGGCTTAGGTAGTCATGCCCACTCAGGTGTATTTTGCATGTTGCCTTATATTCAGGTTGAAACCCTCAGCATAGTCTAATAAGAGTCCTGTAGTGTGGATATATATTTATCTATTATGGACTATATAGATATGGTTGAGACATCTAGGATGTATCTGTGTATCGGGTCTCTGTTTGGATTGTAGTTAGGATAGAACTTGTTCATGCACCTAACCCACTCTTATTTTTCAGGTAATGGACGATTCCAGGTCTTAGAGTTTGTTCGTGCTGAGTAGAGACGGCTTCTCATCCTTCCGACGACGTAGGAGTTTCTTCGAGATGTAGCATTGGAGTTCTTCAGTTGTTAATTTCAGTGTTGGTGTTTATTAGGGGTCCACCAGATGGATTCCCAAGTTGTATTAGAAATGGTGAATTTGGATGTATTAGAATAATTCTTTATTAATAAAAATTTGATTCTGAGGTTTCAGTATTTGGATTATCATTCTAGTTTCTTTTCAGCAATTTATTTATTCCTATTTTCTTAATTGTATTCTGTGTTAATTTATTGCTAATTGGTTTGATATCCTCGAGTAAACGGGCATGGGCCTAGCCAACCCGCATCCGGAAATCTAAGGGTATCACATCTTCCAATTGAATAGCATCCAACTTTTATTATCGATGTGATTAGCTTCTGCAAAATTAACCGATGGTCCTGGCTCTATTGTTGCTTCTTTTTTTAGCCGTTTTTCGGCTATGTATGCTTGTAACCTAATGCAAGCGGCCCTAAAAGCCTGCTCCCGAGCAACTTCTCTTTCAAGTTTCGCTTCCATCAACAACTTCTTCTTCAATTATAGTAAGTCAAGGGAGCTCTACCTTCGGCCTAAAATTCTCCTACTACAACTCGCTAATTTCACGATCGGCAAGACTTCTTCTCATGGTTGCTGATGTAGGTCTTTCATCAGCTCCTGTTCCCACAAATCGAATAGGAACACATTCTTCGTCATACAAAATAGCATCTGCCGAGTACACTTTTGCCACGAATGGCTTGTCATCGGCATTTACTATCTTCACCTTATCTCCATCCCAAAAAATTAGCATCTAGTGTAAAGATGATGGAATGCACATATTTGGATGAATCCAGTCACGGCCTAATAACAAATTATAGGAAGCTGTGGACTCAATAATAAAAAAATGCCGCAAAAGATGTTCTTCCTCCAATTTCAACCTCCAAGGGAAGAATTCCTTTCGTGCTAGTAGATCCTCCATTAAACCCGCAAATTGCTATATCAGTAGGAATAACATCTTTCATACTCTTACCGAATTTCTTCAAAGTATTAGCCAGAATAACATTTAAAATCGAGCCATTATCTACCAAAACTCGGTTAATAGGTTGACCTTCTACCCATACCTTAACATACAAAGGCTTGAGTTGTTAAGTCATTGCTAACAAAGGTTTCTCAAAGACAACCTTCTCTACCTAAATAGAGGAAAGAATTGATAAATTTTGAATCGGCTGATTTCTTCTTTCTTCTTTACATCCATCTTTTGTTTCCTTCTTATTTTCTGTACTTGCAGTTGATGACGATGGGGTCTGGAACATTGCTGGTAAAACAAATGCCATATTACATGACATTTCATCTGGGAAACTGCCAAATTGAATTATGAACTCATTTTTGCGTCTGGGCTATGTCAGCCGATGCTTCTCTTCCTCATCCGGTTGGTCTTTAACTAGCATACTAACTTCCTCAGTAAACTCTTCTTTGCTTACCTCTTCAGTTTCCCTTTTTTCCTCGACCCTTCTTATTTGTCCCCTGCATTTTTGAGATCGAGTAAGGCCTCCATTCTAATATTGTTGAACTTTAGGGAATTTTGGGTGATTGACTCGAGTCCATCTGTCTTCCGCTGAATTTATTTTGGGTTTTACAGTCTGCACTTTATATGAATCGGCTCCCCTTTGTACCCAAATTTTTGATTGAATTGGTGACCGCCTTTTAAAACTAGAATGCCGATTTTATGGACGAGATCGGCTAAATATATTTCCTTTCCGATTCTGCTTCTCCGCCTTCACATGACTACTGCTAGAATCATCTTGCTGAAGTTGTTCACCAGGCTTAATTATGAATGTAAGCCTCTTAAGAATTCTTTTCTTCTTTGGTTGAACCTCCATAGTCTCTTCTTCTTTAGGCTTCTGCTTTCCCTTGCAATTTGGGCAACAACCCTGGTCTATCAGGGCCAACTAAGCCTCCCTCAATTGTTTCTGCAGCTCTGCCATCTTTTCAAGGGTCACATTTGATGAAAGTAACTCGCCTGATGCCCTTTTAGCCTCCTACCGATTTTCTCGCTTGGCTAAGCTTATCACATTAGTAGACGTGATTGTGGGGAATGGATTGGCATCCACCTTTATGGTCTCTGAAGTTTTATCTGGGAACTTTAAAGTACCTTCATCAATAGCTTTCTGCAATACACCTCGTAGAACAATACAATCATTAATAGCATGGTTCCAAGAGTTATGATACTTACAATACTTTTTCCTCTCAAGTCACTTGCCGATGGAATCTTATGCCTTTTAGGCAAAGATATCATCTTATCGGCCATCAAGTGATCAAAGATTTGATTTGTTTTTGACAAGTCGAATGAATAACTCTTCTCGGTATTGACAGGACCTTTCCTTGCTGCCGATGTTGATGATGATGATGCATTGCCCCCCGTAGTCGGTTTAGGTTTAACCAATGCCTCACAAATGTATGGCTTTTTGATATTGACTTCTGCAACCTCAATTTCTAATTCATCTCCAACTTCTGCCGAGAATACCTCATAATTAGGGTCCTTGTACCAAGTACCCTTAGAAGAATTCTTCCTTTCTGTCTCTTCTTTTAGTATTTCCTCATACCGAGAAGCCCTGTTTGCTAAATCGAAGAGATCTTGAAACTCAACCCCATCAAACCTCTTGCGATGTTCAATGTCTAGACCATTCAATGCCTTTAATGTATTCTGGTTCTAGCAAACTTACTCAGCACTTGAGTTTAGCCTTTTTGAACCTAGCAATAAAAGTTTCAACCGATTTACTCGGCAACTGAGTTAAACAGGATATATCTGCCAGCATAGCTTCTGTCTCTGCTCGGTAGAATTGAGTATGAAAAGCCTCCTCCATTTCGTCCCATATCTGAATAGAGTTGGCTAATAAATTGCTATACCATTCAAATGCTGCCCCAGCGAGAGAGCTAGAAAATAACCTCATCCTCAACCAAAGACTAGGGCCTGTTTCACCAGATTGTGCTATAAACCTCGCAATGTGCTGCACCGTAGAAAAATTTTCCTTACCACTATACATGGAAAAATCGAGATACCGATAATTTCTAGGCAACTCATGGGCATCGACATGATCGAGATAAGGCTTTTTATATACTGGCTGAGCACGTCTGTGTCCCTGTGCTACCTCAGCCTGTATTAAAGCCAGAATTTGAGCCCTATCGATCCCTGCATTTTGTCCCGGAGGATCATTTGGGTGTAACAGAACGAATGGATTAACCCATTCTCGTTGTTGATTAGCATTGCCTTGCCCCCCAGCAGCCGCCGGAGGTACCAATAGATTAGCCCTGCCTTGGTTTTGGATTTCAACCACCTCCTGCCAATCTCTCACCACTGGAATCGGCTGCATTGGTGGACGCTGCACATTCTGATTATGTTGATTAATCACCGGTGGTTGATACATCGGTATTACAGTTACTGCCAATGGATCTGACAATATTGGTGGGTTACCAATTGGCACACTAAGAGTAGGATTTGGCACATTGCCAATCGTAATACCCAATGGTTGAATTGGCATCATGCTAATTAGCATTCCAAGAGTTGGATTTTACAGCATTGCTTCTGTCATTGTTGTCCTTGGTTCTTCAGGGATAATCACCTTTGATGAAGAAATTTGCCGAACCAATGACTCATGCACATTTGAGGATTCGGCCTGATCAGATCTGTAATGACCCGGATTTTTCAGATAAATTTTTTCCGTTGTCTTTTCCCTTCTGAGCTTGGTTTCTTGTCGATTAGTGTCATCTCCAGTGCTCTGGAGTGATTTCTGAGACTCTTTTCTTTGGATTGACAACTTCCTTTGAGGACTGAGTCATTTCCACATTTTTCGTTTTTTGACACTATTCA
Organism: Cornus florida; assembly: GCF_030987335.1. Lineage (NCBI taxonomy): Eukaryota > Viridiplantae > Streptophyta > Magnoliopsida > Cornales > Cornaceae > Cornus > Cornus florida. The sequence goes on from NW_026775571.1 coordinate 19,190,656, forward strand.
CTTTTCGTCCTTTTCCCTATTCCGTCTTTTTCCCTATTTCGTCTTTTCCTCGTTTGGCACTTTGTTTGCGTAACCACACTTCTTGTGTTCGAAGTTGGTTTCTGACTTCGCGTATCTTCATTCCCAATGATTTCTATGAGATATTTTTACTTTCGTAAGAAAGTACTCTGGTTGCTCCCGGTGTCCATAGGGGCATAAATGCAAAGTTCTTTGGAAACTTTTTCTTTTCTTGGGGTGTTTTTCATAAATATCTTTTGAAAATATTTTATTTTAGGGGTATCTAAGAAAATATCTTTTGGAAGATATTTTCATTCTGGGGCAGTTTCGCAGTTTTCACTTTCTTGTGGGGCCATTGTGCAATTAATGAAAGTTATTGCTCAATGCCTTGTTTTGAGCCTAGATTCTTGTATGGGATTCATTTTCACATTTTGTCGAGTCGTGGACTCTTAGAATTTCCTCCTGGACGATGTTTTCCAGTTTCAGGGTTTCTGGCCCTAGTTTGCGCCAAACTTGTTTTGGACATAACTCTCTGCTCAGGACTCAGTTTACGACACCGTCTCTTCCGTTGTTCATATTATCTCATTTAGAATCTTTTTTGTTCATGGAGTATTGCCATTTAAGCGCATCTACGTGAATTCCACTTTTCCGGACCCGGCGGGGCTTGTTCGGGGCACTTTTTGAGTTTTTCTATAAATAGGAGGTCTTAGAAAGAAAAATCAGATTTTTCTCTCTCTCTCTCTCCTCTCTCATGGCCGGTCCAAGCTCCATCCATGGCTGCCATCTTCTCTCTCCTCTTTTGGATTCCTTCCCTTCATTAAAAAGTGGTGATGCCTTTTAATTTATTGTTCCCCTCGGCGAGACCTTCGATTCCAACCGATTGGAATCTCGTTTTGGCCATTTCTTGAGTTTGGGTTTGAAGCCAAGTTGTGTTTTTGATGGGGCTTCCTTGGGATTCATGTTCGTGGTGTTGTCCCCGACAAAACCTAGGAGTTTCGTCGGATTCGGAGCCAATTTATTTTGGTGGGGATTTGAGATTTCATCTCAAATGGAGTTAGGGAATGTTTTAGGATTTTATATGTGTTGTATTGTGTGTTTTCCATGTTTATACAACCTATATGCATGCCTTGTATCAAATCTAGGAAATTTGAAATATTTAATTCTTTGTATAAGATTAAATTTTCATGATGATGAGAAACTTGGTTTTGAATTGTGGCATGGTAGAAACTCTTATTTTAATATGTTGGTTAACATATATTAATTTGGGATTAATTAAATAAGAATTACTCTTTTTAATTAATATTTATCTTTTGTGAAAGATTTAAGTTCATGGCCATACCTTGCATGGAATTAAGTTGTATTATGCTTCTAAATTAAGTTTTGGCATGTTTGTTAACATACTTTAATTTGAGAGCATTTGGTTGAGTTTGGAAATCTAAAGACTTTAATTAAGGGAATTAATTAAAATCTATTTTGGTGGTTTCATGGGCCTAATTAAGCTTGTGTCTGAATATATGTAATGACCATGATATGTCTATTAACATATATTAAATTGGGGCCAATTAGAAATGATTTGAAATCTAGAGAGTTTAATTATTTTGATGTAATTAAATTCTATCTTGTGTATCCATAGATCTAATTATGTTTTAGAAGTTCTTTCTATTTTAAGAGCATGGATTTGGACTTGTGATGTATTCACTAGATTGTGATATATGCATTGAAGAGCATTGTTGTTAAGTTTATATTCATGAGAGTATGTTTCTAATATGAATATATTATTGGCTTGTGATTTCGTAGCATTATAGATATGAAATGCTTATTATGCACAATTGAGAGTTATATTGCTAACTTTGTTACTATGTAGTAGTAATATATATATAAGTTATGAACTTATTTGGCTTATTTTGGAATCTTGGAACATTGTTGAGTTGAGATGGCTAGGGTTTGGCTCTAGTACGGGGACGTGAGTCCTCTAAGTCATTGAGATAGTGCGCACTTAGGGTGGTCTTCCCTGCAGGTTAGTGCCCGGAATAACCATTGAGGTCTCGGCAGAATTCCAAGCGTGATGTCCAAGTCTTCCACTGTTTGTTTTCGCATTCAATTCCAAGTTAACAATCATGTTTACCTTGTTAACTTGTGGTTTTGGCTATTGGCGATTTTGATGTTGTTAAGTGCATCCATACTAAATTGATATATTTAGTTGATTTCACACTTTTAGATTTCTAGTTGATAACCTAGAGAATCTATGTCTTGATGTGTGGTATTAGATATTCTAATTATGCTAAATTGTTATATTTAGTTGATGTTGCATTTTAGACTTCAAGTTGATAACCTTGAGAATCTATATGTTGTTGTTTTATGTAAGCATGTGCCTATGTTGTTGCTTTGTGTAAGCATGACCCTATGTTGCTAAAATTGCATGAATGAGGTGATTGATGCTAGAAATGATCTTAGGTAGCTAGGATGCTCCTTGAGTCTCACCTTTGACATAGACGTCAGGTGGAATGAACCACTATAATTAAATCATGCAAACTTGTAAAACGTAGGTCGATGCATGCTCATTTCCTACGAGTATCTTTATGTTACTCACCCTTACGATACTGGGGCATATTTCAAGTACAAGAATCAAAGTTGAGGTCTTCATTATGCTTGGATAGTTTGTGGACTTGGAGACTTCCATTTTGTGATGGTTAGCTTGGAATGCCAATTGTAGTCTTATATGTCAACATGTATACATTTGATTCCTTATATGTAATGTGTACATGAGTACACTCTTTCTGATGTATTTGACATGTATGAGATGAGGCCGGAGGCCAATGACATGTAATTTGTATCCTATGTAATTTTTGACTTCATGGAATATTATGAAAGTATTGTAAAATATTGAGTTATTGATTCACCATGTTTGCATTGGGTCTGGGAATTCCATTTTGATCCTTCCATTAGCATTCATTCACCATGTATGAAGTGTGGCCAAGGGCCAAGCTGCATTTTGAAACCATTTCATAGTTTTGAATTCCAAGTTTTCGTTCCAAACTTCATTTTTGGCATTTTGGCTGTTGGGGGGTTATATTTTACATCAGCCATATTTTTGGGCCATGGACCATTGTAGCATATCTTACTAGGTAAGTTACATTTGCGTGCATGGTCGTTTCCGGGCAAAGCTTCTTCTTTGGTGTAATGAGCCTCCTACGGACTCATTTTACACTTTTATTGCATTTTCTGACCTAAGCGTATTTTGGGAATTTTCTTTGGGAAATAAATTCGGTTTTTCACATAGTTGAATGGAAAATATGATTTTAGGGGGGGTTTCTTTTTCGTGTTTTTCCAGAAAATGCCATCTTGGCATCGGAAATCGCATCCGAAGTTCAGCTCTCAGTTTTTAAATTTAGCAGCTTTTTGGACCCTCTGGACCAGTTTTCTTGGGAGGGCATTTTGGGCATTTCACATTGCATATTTTTCTATTTTTTGGGCGTGTCACATAGAAAACTCGATTTTGAGGAGGGTTTCTTCTTTGAGTTTTTTTCAGAAAATGTCATCTTGGCCCTCAAATTCCCATTTTTCCCGGAAAAACCGCTTCTGTCAGGTTTTTGGGCTGCCCATTCTGCCTCCTTCACATGTAAACGGTTACGAGGGGTTTCGTAACCAGTTACATGTGCATGGGCAGTGTTTTTGGCGAGATTTTTGGCTTCCTAACCGGTTAGGAAGGTCTCCTAACCGGTTAGATGTTCTTGGTTGCCATCTTTTTGACCGTTTTGCCCCTTCTTCTTCCGTTAGCCATATCTTCTTCATCCGGACTCCGAATCAAGCGCTTTTTGAGGCTAAGTTTATTAATTTTTCGTTGTCTTTCCAATGGTGTGCTCGGTGGCACCCACTTTTAAGCTGGAAATGACGATTTTGCTCCTAGGTTCATTCTTGTTCGTTTTTGAAACGTTGCTTCCCCATTTGATTCCTTTGGGTTCCGTGACCTCGTTGAGGGTCATAATGGTGTCCTAGAGCCATGTTGTATCTCTAGAGATCATTGTTTTGTCTTTTGCTTCCGCATTTTGGATCCATTATCGGGTCATTTTTCGGTTCATCACTGACGCACCGGATTGAAAAACTTGGGCCGTCACAAGTGGTATCAAAGCTCCTAGGTTCGAAAACCTTTGGACGACGAGTTTTGGGTGCATATCATGTTTTTTTTGCCATGCTCCATCTGTTTATATGCTTTATGATAACATGTTTTGGTTGATAACATGTTTATGTGTTTACGTGCTACATGTTGTATACCGTGTTCTAACATTGTTTTATTCTAATGTAAAGAGCATGTCATGTGACGTATGCTAGATTATAATTGTATATGCATAATTGTGTTGCATACTTGGCATGACACGGGATTGGTCATTGAAGCACGAGTTGAGGTTGATGGTGATTGTAGTCACAGTTTCGTGGTGATGTAGGTTATTGTCGACCTAGCATTGGTTTTGAGGTAGGTGGATGGTCACCTTTTGTTTGGGCTCTTATGAGATGAGTCATTTGGCGTTACCGTAATGGTGGATTTGTTGGTTTTAGGCTATTATGAGGTTATGGACCTCTTAGGATCCTTGGTGGATCAGGATGATTCCTTTGGGATTACAATTTTTGTGGGCAGGTACGTTTATGGGGGGGTGCATGGCACTGTCATGCTACCGTACTGGCTAGCTACAAGCGCAGTTCGGGTGGAATCAATGTTGGTTTTGTTTTGATAGGCGTTGTCCTTTGATCGGTGATGATGATGGTTGATTTAACGATCAGTCGTGGTGATTGATTTAGTTGTTATTGGTATAGCTGTGGTTGCCATTTTCCTTGAGGAGTTCTTGCGTGATGACGCTTTTGGGATCAAGTCGATTGATTGATGTTACGGGTAGTGAGAGCACTGCACTGTTAGTGTCACTTGTAGTGTCACCTCTAGATTTAGAGTTAGATTATTAGAGTCTTACCGTTGTGGTAAGGGCTCACATTTATTTGGAGACAGGTTGTTATCACATTGATTTTGGAGACAGTTTATGACTATGAATTATCCTTTCTTTTCTTAGACACTCTAGGACACGATGTCTATAGGATTCATTGTTGCATTATGTTGTCTTATGCAGTTTCATTTACTACCATGTTAGTAGTATGATTTATGATGTTGTGATGTATGAGTAGGTGGAATTATGTCCACATTTGCCTTCTTGTTTTGTGGCATTAGTATGCCTTCTTTATATACTTAGAGATGCCATGTTGTTACTGCATTTTTGTGACATGCTTTTGTGCTTACGCGGAGACGTGTTGCATGTACCTTTGATTTTTATCTATGTGAGTAGATTTTCTTTCTGGTAGTTGCATTCCTTGTCATATGGATGACTTCCAGGTTTGGTTTTCCCATTCGTTTCGCTCGATCACACGTAGTGTGTATGCAGATTTCCACAAGGGTTTTGTGTTGGTTGGTGTAAAGGACTTCACAAGGAGTGAGTCTCTTCTTTCCGTTGTGTTGTGCACTGTTTTGGGGTTGGTTGGTCCATGAGAATCATCGTTGTTGTCTTAAGTCCTTGGTGAGGATTTGTTGGATTTTGGTCGGCTTACTTCCATGTAGGGGGTGAAGTCTTTGACCTTGTTGTCTTTCGTTTCAGAGACAGAGTTGAGGTGTTGTCCTTTTTAGGACTGGTAGCTCCCTTTCTTTCGTGTCTTTCCTTGGAGAGTTTTTGCCGTGGTTGTTGACAAAGTTGTGGTGCTCAAAGTGAGTTGATTGGTGTGAGATCATTTTTTTTGGGAGACTTATGTCCATATCATTGAGGATTTGTTTGATTGTAAGGTGAGCTCGATGCTCTTTTGAGAATGTCTTTTGGAGACTTGTTTCTGTTTTGGAGACCTGGATGTGGTTAACTTCTAGGAGAAGTTTTGGAGGATTGCTGTTGGATATGGCTTGTTATGGAGTTTCTCGTCCTAGTTATGACTAGGCATAGTTTTGAGGAATCGTAGTTCTGATGATTAGTTGTGGATCAAAAATTAAGGAATTTTGATTTAGCTTGGTGTTGCCAAGCATGGTTTTGAGAGATTCATCTTGTGACCTTGGTTGTCGGCATTTTGATGTGTGTGCCACTTGGTGGATTTGTATTTTGAAGACTTAGTTATCCGTGATAGGGATGTGGATCTGATGTTTGATCATGGTGATTGGTCTTGTAGTTGATCAGTTTCAGGGAGAAATGTAGGCTTTTGCTGAAATGCCTTATGGTGAGGTTCGTTTCGATATCTGGAAGTTTTGATTTGCTTCTCAGGCTGCTCTGGATTCTCGATTGATGTTATTGGTAGTAGCATTTTAAGACATTGGAGTTGTTGGTTTTGTTGTGTTGAGGATTTTGGCCCTTAAGCATAATGGTGCCTGTGACATTGTTGTCAGAGTTTGGGATTGGCCGAGATGGTCCGGCCAGACATCTTTGGACCATATCTCAACTCTCACAAAATGTTGGTCTCCGTAGTGCTTTTGGCAATGATCATTTTTGACATTGATGTCATTTGTATCGAGAGGTTTCATGGGTAGACCTAGTGGGGGGCAGGTTATGAATTAGTGCCTTATGCTGTCATGCTACCGTACAAGGTTGTGTGTTGTGGGCGAGTACTAGTTGCCGTCGATGCTACCTTACTGACGAGTAAGTGTGGGCGGGCACTAGGTACTGTCGTTGCTACCACACATTTGAGTACGTCGTGGGCGGGTTTTGGTCACTATTCATACTACCACATTGTGTTTGTTCTGTACCCTGATTTGATATGTGGTTATCTTGGAGTTCTTTTGGTGGTTATTTTTAGATCGATTTAATAGTTTGTCAGGAAAGACGCTTACGGTTGTTGTTTTCCGTTCTTTTGTCTGACCTTGGGTACTCTATGTGAGTTCAGACTTGTCATGTGGCCATGTAGTCATTTTTCCCTTGAGAGGTTGTCTTGTCATGAGCACGTGAATGCAATTGACAATGGTTTGTGTGTTCCTTTCAGTTTCGAGGTCGCTGGTGTAGCACGTGGTGAGGGATACTCAGAGATATACTCTGTAGTTATCCTGGTTTTGCTTTCTGTTTCGTTGGGCTGGATTTCGGGGACGAAATTCCTTTAAGGTGGGAAGGTTGTAATGACCCGGATTTTTCGAATAAATTTTTTCCGTTGTCTTTTCCCTTCTGAGTTTGGTTTTTTGTCGATTAGTGTTGTCTCGAGTGCTCTGGAGTGATTTCTGAGACTCCTTTCTTTGGATTGACAACTTCCTTTGAGGACCGAGTCATTTCCACATTTTTCGTTTTTCGACACTATTCACTTTTCGTCCTTTTCCCTATTCCGTCTTTTTCCCTATTTCGTCTTTTCCTCGTTTAGCACTTTGTTTGCGTAACCACACTTCTTGTGTTCAGAGTTGGTTTCTGACTTCGCGTATCTTCATTCCCAATGATTTCTATGAGATACGTATCTTTACTTTCGTGAGAACGTACTCTGGTTGCTCCCGGTGTCCATAGGGGCATAAATGCAAAGTTCTTTGGAAACTTTTTCTTTTCTTGGGGTGTTTTTCATAAATATATTTTGAAGATATTTTATTTCAGGGGTATCTAAGAAAATATCTTTTTGAAGATATTTTTATTCTGGGGCAGTTTTGCAGTTTTCACTTTCTTATGGGGCCATTGTGCAATTAATGAAAATTATTGCTCAATGCCTTGTTTTGAGCCTAGATCCTTGTATGGGATTCATTTTCACATTTCGTCGAGTCATGGACTCTTAGAATTTCCTCCTGGACGATGTTTTCCAGTTTCAGGGTTCTAGCCTCGGTTTGCGCCAAACTTGTTTTGGCATAACTCTCTGCTCGGGACTCAGTTTTCGATGCTGTTTCTTCCGTTGTTAATATTATCTCATTTTGAATCTTTTTTTGTTCACGGAGTTTTTCCATTTGAGCGCGTCTACGCGAATACCACTTTTCCGGACCCAACTGGGCCTGTTTGAGGCACTTTTTGAGTTTTTCTATAAATATGAGGTCTTAGAAAGAAAAATCAGATTTTTCTCTCTCTCTCCTTTCTCATGGCCGGTCCAAGCTCCATCCCTGGCTGCCATCTTCTCTCTCCTCTTTTGGACTTCTTCCCTTCATTAAAAAGTGGTGATGCCTTTGTGTTTATTGTTCCCCTCGGCGAGGCCTTCGATTCCAACCGATTGGAATCTCGTTTTGGCCATTTCTTAAGTTCGGGTTTGAAGTCAAGTTGTGTTTTTGATGGGGCTTTCTTGGGATTCATGTTCGTGGTGTTGTCCCCGACAAAACCTAGGAGTTTCATCGGATTTGGAGCCGATTTATTTTGGTGGGGATTTGAGATTTCATCTCAAATGGAGGTAGGTAATGTTTTAGGATTTTATATGTGTTGTATTGTGTGTTTTCCATGTTTATACAACCTATATGCATGCCTTGTATTAAATCTAGGAAATTTAAAATATTTAATTCTTTGTATAAGATTTAATTTTCATGATGATGAGAAACTTGATTTTGAATTATGGCATGGTAGAAACTCTTATTTTAATATGTTGGTTAACATATATTAATTTGGGATTAATTAAATAAGAATTGCTCTTTTTAATTAATATTTATCTTTTGTGAAAGATTTAAGTTCATGGCCATACCTTGCATGGAATTAAGTTGTATTATGCTTCTAAATTAAGTTTTGGCATGTTTGTTAACATACTTTAATTTGAGAGCATTTGGTTGAGTTTGGAAATCTAGAGACTTTAATTAAGGGAATTAATTAAAATTTATTTTGGTGGTTTCATGGGCCTAATTAAGCTTGTGTGTGAATATATGTAATGACCATGATATGTCTATTAACATATATTAAATTAGGGCCAATTGGAAATGATTTGAAATCTAGAGAGTTTAATTATTTTGATGTAATTAAATTCTATCTTGTGTATCCATGGATCTAATCATGTTTTAGAAGTTGTTTCTATTTTAAGAGCATGGATTTAGACTTATGATGTTTTCACTAGATTGTGTTCTATGCATTGAAGAGCGTTGTTGTTACGTTTATATTCATGAGAGTATGTTTCTAATATGAATATATTATTGGCTTGTGATTTCGTAGTGTTATGGATATGAAATGCTTATTATGCACAATTGAGAGTTATATTGCTAACTTTGTTACTATGTAGTAGTAATATATATAAGTTATGAACTTATTTGGGTTATTTTGGAATCTTGGAACATCGTTGAGTTGAGATGGCTAGGGTTTGGCTCTAGTACGGGGACATGAGTCCTCTAAGTCATTGAGATAGTGCGCACTTAGGGTGGTCTTCCCTGCGGGTTAGTGCCCGGAATAACCATTGAGGTCTCGGCAAAATTCCGAGCGTGATGTCTAAGTCTTCCACTGTTTGTTTTCGCATTCAATTCCAAGTTGGCAATCATGTTTACCTTGTTAACTTGTGGTTTTGACTATTGGCGATTTTGATGTTGTTACGTACATCCATACTAAATTGATATATTTAGTTGATTTCACACTTTTAGATTTCTAGTTGATAACCTAGAGAATCTATGTTTTGATGTGTGGTATTAGATATTCTAATTATGTTAAATTGTTATATTTAGTTGATGTTGCATTTTAGACTTCAAGTTGATAACCTTGAGAATCAATATGTTGTTGCTTTATGTAAGCATGTGCCTATGTTGTTGCTTTGTGTAAGCATGACCCTATATTGCTAAAATTGCATGAATGAGGTGATTGATGCTAGAAATGATCTTAGGTAGCTAGGATGCTCCTTGAGTCTCACATTTGACATAGACGTCAGGTGGAATGAACCACTATAATTAAATCATGCAAACTTGTAAAACGTAGGTCGATGCATGCTCATTTCCTATGAGTAGCTTTATGTTACTCACCCTTACGATACTGGAGCATATTTCAAGTGCAAGAATCAAAGTTGAGTCTTCATTATGCTTGGATGGTTTGTGGACTTGGAGACTTCCATTTTGTGATGGTTGGCTTGGAATGCCAATTGTAGTCTTATATGTCAACATGTATACATTTGATTCCTTATATATAATGTGTACATGAGTACACTCTTTACGATGTATTTGACATGTATGAGATGAGGCCGGAGGCCAATAACATGTAATTTGTATTCTATGTAATTTTTGACTTCATGGAATATTATGAAAGTATTGTAAAATATTGAGTTTTTGATTCACCATGTTTGTATTGAGTGTGGGAATTTTATTTTGATTCTTCTATTAGCATTCATTCACCATGTATGAAGTGTGGCCAAGGGCCAAGCGGCATTTTGAAACCATTTCATAGTTCTGAATTCCAAGTTTTCGTTCCAAACTTCATTTTTGGCATTTTGGTCGTTGGGGGGTCATATTTTGCATTGGTCATATTTTGCATCGGCCATATTTTTGGGCCATGGACCATTATAGCACATCTTACTAGGTAAGTTACGTTTGCGTGCATGGTCGTTTCCGGACAAAGCTTCTTCTTTGGTGAAATAAGCCTCCTACGGACTCATTTTGCACTTTTGTTGCATTTTCTGACCTAAGGATATTTTGGGAATTTTCTTTGGGAAATAAACTCCGATCTTCACATGGTTGAATAGAAAATATGATTTTAGGGGGGGTTTCTTTTTTGTGTTTTTCCATAAAATGCCATCTTGGCTTCGGAAATCGCATCCGAAGTTCAGCTCTCAGTTTTTAAATTTAGCAGCTTTTTGGACCCTCTGGACTAGTTTTCTTGGGAGGGCATTTTGGGCATTTCACATTGCGTATTTTTCGATTTTTCAGGTGAGTCACGTAGAAAACTCGATTTTGAGGGGGGGTTTCTTCTTTGAGTTTTTTTTCAGAAAATGTCATCTTGGCCCTCAAATTTCCATTTTTCCCGGAAAAACCCCTGCTGCCAAGTTTTTGGGCTGCCCATTCTGCCTCCTTCACATGTAAACAGTTACGAGGGGTTTCGTAACCGGTTACATGTGCATGGGCAGTTTTTTTGGCGAGATTTTTGGCTTCCTAACCGGTTAGGAAGGTCTCCTAACCGGTTAGATGTTCTTAGTTGCCATCTTTTTAACCGTTTTGCCCCTTCTTCTTCCGTTAGCCATATCTTCTTCATCCGGACTCCAAATCAAGCAATTTTTGAGTCTAAGTTCATTAATTTTTTGTTGTATTTCCAATGGTGTGCTCAGTGACACCCACTTTTAAGCTGGAAATGATGATTTTGCCCCTAGGTTCATTCTTGTTCGTTTTTGAAACGTTGCTTCCCCATTTGATTCCTTTGGGTTCCGTGACCTCGTTGAGGATCATAATGGTGTCCTAGAGCCATGTTATATCTCTAGAGACCGTTGTTTTGTCTTTTGCTTCCGCATTTCGGATTCGTTATCGGGTCATCTTTCGGTTCATCACTGACGCACCGGGTTGAAAAACTTAGGCCGTCACAAGATCGGCTTTGAACCACCGATAGTTAATTTGATACTGCATCCATTTTTTGATTCATCCCATCCATGTGAGCATTAACCTCTTGCTTCATCCCATCCATGCGAGCTCCCAAACGAGCCTCCTGGTTTTCCATTCCCTGCCGAATGGATTCAAGTATTTGCATAAATGAAGCATCCGATGGGAAGGAAGCTCCTGCTGTATGAGATCCGACTTGACCAGTTGGCTGGACTTCCTCCTCTTCTTCTTCATTTGAATTCGTATTCTTTGTGTTCCTCTTGGGAGGCATCATTGTTGTAAATAAATTATTCACACAGTGGGTCCCACCGGGAGTGCCAAAAATGTTGACGCTAAAATCAGCTCCTAAGATCCGATCTTAAATTGAGATAGAGCGGGCGTACCAGAACCACTTGTGTGGTTCAAGTGTAAATTGTCAACTTTAGTCCCTTTGAGCAAGTTGACTTTCATGCGATGCGAGGAAAAAGGGAACAATAAAATTCCTCTTTTGAGTTCAATAATGCCTTAGTTAAAAAGACTTTATCAGTGAATAATATATATATAGTAACGTATCAAGAGAATAGAAAAGGGAAGAAATAGATATAGAAAATGATTGGGAGAAGAGATATAGGGAGAGAAATAGAACGAGACTGAAATAGAGAGGAAGAGAGATAGATATAGCAATGATGCTATTTGAGGAAAGTGCTTGAAAAAGTAAACAAAATACTAAATTGATTCTGAGGGTGTTAGACCTTTTACAAAGCATGCCTATAACATTATTTATAGAAAACTACATAAAACAAACTTCTACATGCAAGTATTTCAAATACATCAAACTCTATTACATAATTAACTACTAAATTTAAATCAAATTCATCGATAACCTTCCTAATTGTCAATCTAAAACAAACTAAATTACTGATAACCTAAATACTTAGCTACACTTATCCAAAAGATAAAAACTAAAACTGCAATCCTTATCCATTTTTAAATTCAATACATATCCTTGCATGTTAGTTATACCCCATGTGAACCTGCATAACCATTTCCTTCAAACCACTTGCAATCGGCCCATTACTAAACCGAACTTCCTCTCAACATTCAAAGCTTATCCTGTTATCATATTTTCAGCCCAACAACAATTCAGGTCTCAACCCAAATCCATTGCTTAATCCAAATCCAATACTGCATACCTCCAGCCCAATGTCCTTACGGCCCAAATACCGAAGTGGGTGTCAACACTAATTGAACCTCAATTTCAACCAACGCCAATAACTTACTTGTCACACGTGTTTTGGTTTCATTATATTACGTTTTCTTAAAGAGACGACTTTCAACAATTTTATTCAACAATAATAAAATTCAGAATATATATTTATATAAGAGTTGCAGTGTTCCATCTAACCGTAATAAAATTTAAAATACAATATAAAATCAAATATTAAAATTAAAGAGAAAAGTTGAGAAATTTCTAACCTGTATAATGAAAAGGAAAGCAATAGTACGTATAACTCCAATGTCTTCCACGCATACATTGTCATATTGTCCATAAATTCAAATATAGGGAAATGAAAATAACAATAGATTTGTTTCTGGAAAAGGGAAAGGAAGATAATGGCATAGAAAAGTTACATAAAGGTACCCAGTACATGTTAAAACTTATATGTAATATGTGAGAGGAACCTTATATACGCTACTCCACACACCTAGTAAGTAGACACGACTATTCAATATTGACAATATTGAATTCTACTATTCAATATTGAATTCTACTATTCAATATTGACACCTTTCCATATTGAATTCTACTATTCAATATTGACACCTTTCCATATTTTTATTATTCACATTTTTTCAAAATTCAACAATTGGGAAGTTTTAAAAACTTTTTTAATTAATAAAAACTTAACCATAACTAACTAAAAATTATGATTTAAAGTATATGTATATATATACACAATAGGTATTTTAATTTGGAGACAACTCTAGTTAAAATAACATCTTTTTGAGGCAATTATTCCAAAAAGTAATGTTAAAATATTTTTTAATTATTTATTTTGTTCTTAAAATGAATAGTTAGTGTCTGTTAACTGAGATTTATTTATTAATTTAAAATACACAAGGTGTTTGGCATTAATTAGAAGGTAACTTTTAGAATAGCTTTGTCATTATTACATCTGTACTTGTATAAGAAGTTAAACTTTCATGAAACAAATGTGTGAAAAGTGAGGTATGTGGAATAGGTTTTTTAGTTATTTAAAATAGTGAAGAACTTTAAAAAAGTTTTCAGGTGATGATATGTATGTGTAATAATTTGAAGGAAAACAATTGCATGAAAAGTCCCGTAATGTGTGAAAATTCTCGTATATGATTATTATATTTCTTGAATTAGAATAACCGAATAAATGTATATAAATATAAGACACTTTTCTCATTATGATATATGTATGTATAGAAGAACATAATAATTTACAAGGAAATAATTGCTTGAAAAGTCACATGATATGTGAAAAGTCACGTATATTGACTATATGTGAAAAGTTACGTATATTGACTAAATTTATATAACTGATTTAAAATATTAATTGAATTAAAATGACTGATAAATTGTATATAAAAATTAGAAAACGAATCCACTTTTATTAGTAGTATAGGTATATTGAAGCTCAACGACTAATTGATTACAAAGTTTATGAATTGGGCCTGCCGTTATAGCCTTATGGCTGTTTTGGTATTTTTGGTTCTCTAGTGATCTTGTGACCCATTGAACTGTCATTGGACGGCTGGCGCACCTTACAAATATCTTTTTCATCTATACAAATTTTGAAAGGCAGCTAGATATTTATTAGTAATGATTATTGGGCCTTGATGTAAAATCTCTCAAATATAACAAATCAAACAGTACTTATCAATTTTAATTAATGACTAATTAAAAAAATAGTTATAATTGAGATAAAATAAGTTTTTTGAAAAAATATATATATATATATGTATATATATATATAATCAATTTTCTTTTAACCAAAATGTTCCACCAAATGAAAAGTATATACCATTTCATATATGATGAACTTTTTTTAATTTTCACTCAATTACATAAATCCCACCTTTAAAAGGGTCTACTTTATCTGCCTGCAAGGTACCAAATAATGTAATTTATACATATATATTATTGCTCCATCCTTAAAATCATTTACATATACATAAATGAAAATGATCAATGTTTGCACTTAATTAGAATTCACAAGGCTGTCCTGATGACCCGATGTACAAGCTGGTCTTCTCGGGGGAAGTTGCTGGTGAGGCGTTCTCTGCAGATTAATTGCCACATTAACTATTGTAATATATACATATATATATATATATATGTGTGTGTATGTATATATGTATGGGTATTTAATTATTACCTGTAGTTTAGGCCGCAAATTCTCAATTGCCACAGTTGATTTTTGATTCACTCCTGCAGCTTGCTGTTCCATAAATGGAAAGGAAACGATGAAGAGGACGATAAAACTCTGCATCCTTTACATACTTAGATGTATATATATAATAGAACCGATAAAGAATAAAATCTATTTCATTGAATAATCACAACAATTAAAAACATTTATATGCATAATATATATATATATTTATATAGTATACTCAATTTTAAATATAACTTTAAGATCTAATGCTAATTGAAATAATAATTGTTTTTAGGAAATTACTATTTTTTTAATTAGTCATTAATTAAAATTGATAAGTGCTCTGTTGTCCGAATAATTGGATTATTTCTCGGAAGCTAGAGTTACAGCCTTACACCCTTCCCTCCCTCTTCAACCACTAACTTCTAATAATGAAAAAATATAATAAATTTAATTATAATTGAGATAAAATAACTAAAATAGACAGTTTTTTGAAAAAAAAAAAATATATATATATATATATATATATATATATATATAATCAATTTTCATTAATAATTGTCAACCACCACCACATTCCACCATCACACCACACCAGATTAAAATTAATTTTGTGTGAAATTTTAATTTGTTTTAGATTCTATTATCTTATATATGCATAATTTGTTGGTGTATTAGGAAATGCCCTTTTTTTTTTTTTTTTTTGAATATGTAGAAAATTTCCTATGTAGAGGGACCCAAGTTGTCTTATTCGTTCCATGGAGAGACTTTAATGACATGATACGAATAATTTTTTTCTTCTCCAATTACACCAAAACTTCTCTCAAACCACAAAGACAAGAAGAAAAAGACCAAAATAAAAAAAAAATAAAAAAAATGTTCATAACCCGTTAACAAAAATGTTATGAGGGAGTACTGCGTGATAATTGAATCGGTGTTTATTTGGGATTCTATAAACAAAAGATTATAATTGAATGTGTGTGTTTTGGGATTCTACGAACAAAAGATGATTTTGAGTAGCAATGGGAGTTCTTCGGCAGATCTTGGGAAACGACCATGTGCTTTTTAACCAAATTAGTTTTTTAACTCCCGCCGACGTCTTTAGCCGCGAACTCTAGTTGATTTGGTCACACATCGCCGAAGTCACAAGATCAGATCAAAAATGGTGGAGAAAGCAAAACTTGGAAACTGTGATATTTGCATACGTGGCAATTCACGTATAAAGTCAGTTATATATCCATTTTTTATGTCGGGCCAAATAGTTAGTACTCGTATATATATATATATATATATTAGAAGTTCCTATTAGGATAAAGACATTCATTATAAAGGACGTTGATGTCACACGTGATGGAGATCTTGTAAATATTAATAAGAGAATGATAAGTATTCTTAAAGTTAGGTACAAAATAAATAAGAAAAAAAATTGGAATAACTCATATAAATATAGTTGAATATTAATATATTTAAAAATAATAATCCTATTTTCCTACTATTTTTTGAAAAATAAAAAATAAAAATACCTTGCAAAGAGCCCAGTCAGCAGAATCAAAGAAGGCCCGTTCATGGTCCTGCATTCACCCAAAATTAAATCGAGTGTTAGGACAATTTCTCACATCGGTATAAAATGGAAAATTAGAGATTTATATGATACTTGCCTTTGAGATTAAGGGCTTCTTCTTTGGCACAAGTCCTCCATATTTCTTTCCAGTTGATGCAACCTATAATTGAATTATTACCACCAAATGAGTAACATGGTTTATTCCAAGAGTGATGGCATATTTTTCAAATTCACAATAAAACGAACAGAGACTAGTGGAATCCACATTTTCACTCACACAAAAATCATCCGAAATCGTCTAAATTGGGAGAATTCATCATTTTCCTTATTCCACTTATGTTTATTTATGGGTCAAGTAAAAAAAATAAAAAAATAAAAAATCCATTACCATGGATATAGTGCAAAATAGTCATTGTGTAGTGTAAAACACCCCTATACTATTGATTCGATGCAAATAACCCACTGAAGATTTAAAATAACGATAATACCCTCATTTAAGTATAATAAATTAATAAGTATAAATACAGGTCATATAAAATGACCATTTTGTCCAATTTGTGTAGGATTTTGTTTGATTGGGATAAGAACAAAATAAACATCGTTTTGTCCAAGAATGGGATAAGTTAAACCAAACAATTCCAAAACCGGATATAATAAAACCCAAACCAAACAATTCCAAAACCGGATATAATAAAACCCAAACCAAACACTCCCAAACTATATAATACATCCTTAACTTTCATTTCCTTCCCATAAAAAATAAAATAAAATAAAAAAACTTTCCAAAAAATTAATTTTCCTTCCTTGAGAAACAAATAAAATGATGGCAGAGTTGGAGTAAATGAATAAAATATAAATTAAAAAAAAATTTGGTGGGGGGGGATGTACATTCTTTTAAGGGCAAAATAGGAATAAAAAGAATAAAATCAAATTTTCATATTTACTTTTTGTGAAAAAGTGGTGGACTTATTTGCACTTTTTTTTGAATTTTAAGAACTGAAATGCACATTTTTGATTAAAAAAGAAGAAGAAAAAGAGATGTATTATGCACATAACCTATATTATATGGGATTTTTTACACTCAACCCTTTATTTATTATTAAATTTAGGGAAAATTTTTTATTTTTCTCATTCCATTTACGTCTATTTATTATTAAATTTAGGGTTGAATATGGAGTGTAAACGAAAGAAGTTCGAATCTCAATGAAAATATGTGTGTGAATATCAACTAAGAAAAAAAAAAAAAAAAAGATGAAAGGCTTTCGAAATTTTAAAAATAAAAAATTAATAATAATAAAAAATAAATTAGTTAGTGATTTTTTAATATGTAAAAAAAACTTAAAATCTCGGAGTGGGAACACACCTTGACAACATACTTGAGTATGTAAGCACTATATGTAATATAATATAATTATTGTAACAATCAAATATATTATTATATAATAATAAGAAACAAAAATAGAGTCAAATTCAGGGGATCCATTCGCACTCAAATCACCAAACCGCACGCCGAGCAAGGCAATCGTACCTAACTCAAATTTGAATGAAAAAAAGTTTTCTATCTTCTTAGACGCGCACATATATATATATATACACACACACACACACACATATATATATATATATATATTGATATGTACAATTACATGTTCTGCTAGACTTCGAAATTTCTTGAATTGGTCGTAAGAATTAGTTTTGACTGCATATAAATTCAAACAATGTGCCTAACTCAAATTTGACAAAAAATAAAAAAATCTTTAATATATATATATATATATATATATATTTTTCTGACCAAAACTTACTTAAACGATGCAAAGTCCCAGTCAGGACAAAAGAACGAAAACTTCAATGTATGGAGACCTCCAAAACTGCACTATCTTTCTTTTCTCTGAACACCACACCATCCCGTGTGACAAGCCTTATAGTATTTGTAGTGGTCAGTTAGTAATTATTTTTCAAAGTGTTTGAAATCATTATACACTAATTGTTATTAATTAGTTAATTTGATTTGTTTATATTAATATTTGTCTGAATATTATAATTGATATTATACATTACTTTACCCAACATAATATGTATACTCCGTGTGTAATACGAATATGTGTTTGTTATATATATGGTTAAGAAAAAGTCCACGTGATTCAGTCTTTAAGACGACCTAACAACCAATTCGGCTTTGTACCATTCACTATGTGACGTGCTTGACTTATGTATATATACATATTTCTGACTATATATATATATATATATATATATATATATCTTTCGCCGACAATCGTTCAATAGAATGGAATATACCTAAATCTATATGCATAATTGCCCAAACTCTGTGGCTTATATTCTGTTTTCTATATATTGATCTGAGGGTCATAGAGCTTTTCGATACTTAGATCTAAGGGACCACCAATACAGATACTGTAGGGCATGTCAAACGGAATCATTTTGGGGCCAATTCCCATAAATATCAACCCAAATTTCCGTTCACGTTTAATAAATGTGTATTATATATACACAGACACACACAATTATTCACTTGCATCATTGTGTGCAAGAAAATATACTCAGGCTCCAAGTATTAATTGTCAAATTTTGTTGAATAGTTAAAAAATAATTTATATTTTTATATTTAACAATTAAAATTTAATTCGTAAATAAATTTTATTAGATTTTGTCCCGTTATATTACGGAACAAATTGAAGCACAATGGAAGCAAAAAAAAATAGCTCATTTGGCTCCAAATCATATTAATTAATAGAGCAATAATATTATATCACCACTTATAAAATCCTTTTTTTGAATTCTTGGAATTTGAAAGATGGACTATTTTTTAATAAATATAAAATAATCTTGATTACCTGGTTGCCATGTATTTCATAGGCCACGGACACGCACACTTGCTAATGCAATCACGACGGTTAGATTGTTTATCAACGGCTTAGACGTGCTGTATATCTAAAATGTGGACCCTCCACAATTTTCTGACCATATCTCTACTAAGTGTATCTAGATCATGAAAGAGGTGGTCTTCCGAATGGATGGTCTGGATTTATGTATGATGTAGGCTCCATATTCTTCAGACCTCAAAATCTATGATAACATCGACAATTTTATACAATTTTTTTTTTTTGAAAAGTAATTCAATATAGGCATAAGTCCTTCATATATTTTTCTTAGATTTCATAGACAAGAAGTAGAATAATAAAACTTTATTTATCAAAAAAAAAAAAAAAAAAGAATAGTAATAAAGCTGAAAATGAATGAATATTATGTCTGTGAATATTTTCAATTTTTTTTTTCAGCTTTCTTTATTTACCAAAAATATAAAAGAAAATGAAGGATGTATATGCACACATCCTACACACATAAATAAATAAATATATATATATATTCACATATACACGTATTCAAATTATCTTTTGGGTAAATAAAGTTAAAAAAAAAAAAAAAAAAAAAAAGAATTCTTCATATATATATATATATATATATATATATATATGTATATTTACATACACATATTCACAAGGTAAATGGGCAATAGCCAATAGGTACCTTACCTCTTGGTCCTGGGAAGCAATGTACTCCTCGCTTCCGTTGTAATCCGCCATCTAAGCGATATATATATATATATAACCTGTTACATTCACTATCATTAATCATTGATCAATAGACAATTAACAGAAACGCTTCATTGAAATTAACTTTCATGTTATAAAAAAAACAACTAACTCTCAAACAATTGTGTGTGTGTGTGTGAGAGAGAGAGATAAACCTTCCAATTATAACAATCAAGACAATACCAGAAGTGAAATGGGTACCACTACAACAAAAACCCCAATATATATATAGACACAGCTTATCTCAAAACAATTGTGTGTGTGTGAAAAGCATAATAAAAAGCAACCACATCCCACAGTCAAAAAGGGGGAGAGAGAGAGAATCTTCCATTACCTTCAATTGCAGGAAGGGAGAGAATCGAAGCAAGCAAAGGGAGAGGAATGGGTTTGGGGAAAAAAGAGGGTGGAGTAAAAGGGCAGATAAGAATACGCTTGAATGCCTTTTTTTGTTATACATATATATATATATATATATATGGAAACAAAAGCTAACTAACAATCTAGGAAACTACAACATCCTGGAAACTATGAGACCTAAGAAGAGTTGGGTAGGTATAGAAAGGGGGACGGTGGAAGAAAGAGAGGACAATATTGAAAATTTAAATTAAAAGTGGGTTTAGCTATGAAATTTAAGCCATAGCCCATAGGGAGACTATATATATATGTATATACAATATTATAGATGTATATAAATTATATATAGACATACAATATGTCTGTGAACTGAGAACTATGGTTAAAGCTGTTAGGACATCAACATCGGTCCCCAGCTAAGCCCATACCGTACATTTCACACGTGTTTAGCATCCTATGTTACCGACACCTTCCTGATCCTCACAGGCTATACACGTGTGAACCTTTTTATTTTTATTTTTTGTTTTTCCTCTCTTTTTGTGAATGGTATCACAATATTGACCTAAAACATGTGTTTTACGTTGTACTTGATTAATTTCGGTTGAAATGCAACAGATCAATGGAACATTTAAATTGTTAAAGACAGGACAGTTTGTAACGATTCGGTGTGACACTAAGGGCCCGTTTGGCATTGTGTTTGTTATTAGTTTGGCTGTTTTGGTTTTGTACTTTGGATTCATATCATACTCGGGGTAGACTGATTTGGTATTGAACAGTACCAAAATTGATATGAAATTTGTGACAAAATCCATATCACTGAATTGGTGATATTGGATGTTATTGACACTGTAACAGCCATATCACCAAATACTGCTGTGGACATATCAAGTATAAAACCATAATTTTGTAACCCTAGCCTCATTTCTAGTGTGACCGTTTTAGTTTTTAGGCCAGCGCGTCTTGTGATAAACTGAACGTAAATCCGATAATGAATCCAGAATGCGAAAGCAAGAAACAAGACAATAGTCTCCCAAGGTAAAACACACCTCTAAGACACTTTGATGACCTTCCATGAGATCGTGCAACTCAATGAGAATTAACGCGGAAATAAAATATCGAAAATATGACAAATAAGCCCCTAGAGGCAAAATAGTCATTTTACATGGAAATGACGTCCCTAGAATGTATATTATTTCCGAGACACATTCATGACTTCCCATAAAGTTACGGAACTCAAAAAAAAGTAACGAAGCGAATTACAAGAAAACCGGACAAAAATAGCCCCAAGGGCAAAATAGTCATTTATGAAAATATAGATTCGGGTGCTCCCAAGCACACCAATGGAAAGACAATGAAAGATTAATCAAGATGGACTCAAGAATCGCATGATTCGGAATCCGGACAAAGGAGAAACGACAAAACAACGAAAAACAGATATACAAAGCAAAAAGGGTAAAATGGTAATTATCTAGGAAGATCTAGGTGCAACAGAGCACACCGTTGGAAAGACAGCAAAAAAATAGTCAAGCTCAAAATTTTTTTTACTCGATTTGGAGTCCAGACGAGGGAGAAAGGTCAAAAACAAAAAGATGGTCATGACAGCTACAGTACTGCCAACCCACTACTGTTGCCACTAAGAGTAAAAACGGGCATCTAAACTGATTTTTTTAAAAAAACTCAAAGAAGAAACCCTCTAAAATCAAGTATTCTACCCAGCAATGTAGACGGAAACAAAAAAAATGCATTGTAAAATGCCCAGAATGCCCCCAAGAAAATCAGGTCAAGAGGGTAAAAATCCTTCCGAGCTGCTGCCCAAGGAAAGGAAATGGGGCTTCGAGAGGTTTTTAAATTACCTAAATTGAAAATACAATCTTAAAATACACCCACAAGACCCCCGGAAGTTTCGGATCGGTCATCACACTTTTCAAAAAAAAGTCGATGAATAGTACCAAGTACACTTATATTAAAAATCAGCAAAAACCTGGCAGCAAGGATTTTTCGGAAAACAATGGATTTTTAAGGGCCAAGATGACGTTTTCTGGAAAAACACAAAGAAGAAACCCCCTCCGAAATAGAGTTTTCTATCAAAAATGTGGGCGAAAATAAAAAAAAAAAAACACATTATGAAATATCCAAAATGCCCCTGGAACATAATAGGGTAAAAACTCAAAAAAATGCAACTTTAAGTTTTTGTTTCATTAAAAAGGGTATTGTGTGCCAAAGTGAACATGCAAGTATACGTAATATGATAAAGTAGACGTATTACAATGGCCTACGGCCTCATGGCATGTTGTATGTAAAATATGACCCTTCAATGCATAAAATTTCCTAACTTCCATAAGCAACAATGAAGTTAAAAATTTGCATACATATCACATAAGTGTCTTTGACCCTTGGCCTCATTATATACAAGTCAAATACATTGCATAGAGTATACTTATATACACATTACATAAATGGAACTAAATACACACATTTTGACAAATAAGGCTACAAGTGGCATTTCAAGCCAACCTTTACAAGAATTAAAACCTTCAAGTCTATAATCATCCAAGCAATGTTGAACATCACGAACCAAGTCTTTGTACCTGAACAAAACCACCAGTAACTTCGAGGTGAGTAAACAAGTTTACTCGTAGAGAATGAGCATGCATCGACTCGATTTCTTATAGATTTTTACATTTACATGAAGCAATTCAAAAGGTTCATGCCACCTAACGTCTATGTCATGGTTAGACTCAGAGAGCATCCTAAGCTATCTTAAATCATTCTTAGTATAAACAACGTAGAAGCATGTTAAACGAAACAACAAGATATAGATTTTCAAAGCCATCAACTTGATATGAAAAACGAAATCAAACAAAGTGGATACTTGAACGTCACGCCGGATCAGGCCGACGCCATAGTTACTTTAGAGTTACTAGCCCACAGGTAACCTCCCTATGTGCGCACTAGACTTGTAGAGGGACAATCCTCCGTACTAGAACCATGTCCTAGCCTTAGTCAAACAACAACATTCCTAAGTTTCCAAAATCAACAAGTTATGCAACAACATATATATCAACACATATATACAAGATAATCAACTATATACCATGCATAACCAAATTTGGAAACAGATAAAATACATTCTCTAAGTCCACAACTACTATAGCATGAAAGATGTCAAATACAAAATGTGCAACTCATTTCACAAGACAATGATATATTCAATAAGGAAAACATATTCTCATGAATATAAATATAACAACTATGTTATCCAATGCTCAAAATGTAACCAAGTGAATATACAATAAGTCCAAGTCCATGATTTAAACATAGAAACAACTTCCAAAACATAATTAAATCCATTGAGCAATTAAATAGAATTTAATTAAATAAAAATAATTAAATTCTCTAGATTTCAAATCAATTCCAAATGGCTTCAAATTAATATATGTCAAAGATCATATCGTGGTCATTACATATATCATATCAATACTTTAATTTAAGCCATGAGTAGAAAAACATAATTTAATTAGATACAAATAATTAAATTCTCTAGATTTCAACATTCATCCAAATATTCCAAATTTAATATATGTTAAACAATATGCCAAGATAATCACTAATATAAGCTCAAAAGTTTAATTACATCATTGGAATAGTTGAATAGAATTTAATTAAATAAAAATAATCAAATCTCTAGATTTCAAGACATCTTCAAATCCTTCCAATTTAATATATAACAAAGATTAAATCATGATAATTACTAATATCAAGTCAAAACGTAATTATATCAATGGAGTAATTAAATAGAATTTAATTACATAAAATTTAAATAAATCTCTAGATTTCAAAACAAATCCAAAATTTTTCAAATTAATATATAACATAAATTAAGACAAGGCTTAATCAAATATCAAGTTCTTAATTAATTATTCATCATATACAACCATGTGAATTAATTTTTAACTAATGAATAATTAAATTAAATCCTAAATTTCATACAAAACATGGTATACACATAAAAAAAAAAAATAATAATAATAAATCATTCCCTACCTCACTAGAGAAGTGTCTCTCTAGAATCCAAGGCAAATCAACATAAAATGACAAACCCTTCAAGGGTTATGTAGAGGAGGATGAGGGGAACAAAAAATATTCTAAACTTTATGGTCTAAGGTGAGTGGAAGGACCTCAAAAATCACCTTTAAAGCCTAAGCATCAAGCTTCTCTTATAGTGGCTAGGTTTTGTGGTAAGGAAGATGATGATACAATATGATAAAGTGTGAGTGGAGGAAATAGAAATCCTCCACTCACTATGTGATCTTACACCATAGTCAACACACACAAGTCTTGGTCAATTGTACAAAAATCCTTATTTAAAACCATAATTTCAAAGTGGCTCAAAAATAATTGCAAGACTTAATTTGGAGCATACACTTGTCACTAATCTAAGCCAACAAGTGGTCCAATCCTAGGCCAACAAATGGGTGAATCTCCACACTTCATGTGTCAAGAGATTAAGCTTCCAAGTGGTTCCACCAAAATGTCAACAAGTGGTTCCATAGGAGTGTGACACTTGTCACACTTTTCAAAAATTACAAAAAGGTCCTTTTTGAAAATAACTTCCAAATTTAATTGCAAAAAGGTCCTTAAGATGAAAAATAATTATTTTTCATAATTATACTAAAACCCCAAAAGTTTAAGAAAATTACCAAAAGTCATGCATCCATGCCCTTTACAAGAAAAATAAACATTTAGCATACTTTTATACAAAAGTAAAAATATAGATATCATAGAAACTAAATATTATGGATGCATACAAAGCTGGAGTCAAATTCGAAGGCAAAAAGTAAGGTTATGCAACAAAAAAGGAAACCGGGAAAAGACAAAAAGTAAATAGTGACGAAAAATAAAAAATGCGAAAATGACTCAGTCTTTAAAGGAAGTTGTCAATCCCAAGAAAAGAGTTTCAGAAACCATTTTCGAGCACTCGATATGACACTAAGTGACAGAAAACCAAACAAAGAAGAGAAAAGACAGCGGAAAAAAATTTATCCGTAAAATTTGAACAAAAAGAAAAGAAATGAAAATGACCGGATCATTACAACCTTCCCACCTTAAAGGGATTTCGTCCACGAAATCTAGCCCCAACGAAATAAAAGGTGAAACCAGGATAACTATGAAGTACATCTTCGAGTATCCCACACAACATGCTACGAAAGCAATCCCAAAATTGGAAGACAACGTACAAACCAATGTCATTCGCACCCACGCGCTCACGACAGGAAAACCTCTCAAAATAAAAGTGACCTCACGGCCACACGACAAGTCAAAGTCACACATAGAACCTAAGGTCAGACAAAGTAATGGAAGACAACAACTGTAAGCATTTCTCCTGGTGAACTATCACACCGATCCAAAAACAACCACCAAAAGAACTCCAAGATAATCACATATCAAATCAAGATACTAAACAAGGATGACGTAGCAGTACGAATTACGACCAGAACCCGGCCACAACGTACTCAAATGTGTGGTAGCAATGACAGTACCTAGTACCCGCCCACACTTACTCGTCAGTAAGGTAGCATCGACGACAACTAGCACTCGCCCACAACACACAACTTGTATGGTAGCATGACAGTATAAGGCACTAGTTCATAACCTGCCCCCACTAGGTCTACCTATGAAACCTCTCGATACAAATGACATCAATGTCGTGAATCATCATTACCAAAAGCAATCCGATAACTCGGCATTCCATAAGAGTTGAGACATGGTCCAAAGACGTCGACATCCCGGCCACTCTCAAAACCCTAACGACTATGCTACAGGTACCTTCCGACTTAAGGTCTCAATCCTCAATATAACAAAACCAACAACTCTAACATCTCAAAACACTCCTATTAACAATATCAATTAAGAATCCAAAGCCTGACAGACAAATCAACACCACCAGAAATTAAAACAAACTTTACTACATGACATTTCATCGAAAGTCCTACATATTTCCCTAAAACAGATCAACTACAAAACCACACCGGAATCAAACATCGGATTAAAATCCTTATCACGGATAACTAAATCCTCGAAAAACAAGTCCACCACGTGGCACACACATCAAAATCCTGACAACCAAAGTCACAAAACAAGTCTCTCAAAACCGTGCTTGGCATCACCAAGCTAAATCAAAATTCCTTAATTTCAGTCCATACACAGTCACTGGAACTATGATTCCTCAAAACTATTATGATACCCTCGAATCCGAGACACGGGTTGATCAGGCCTAAACCCAAACCCGAAGAAAATATCAAACAATTAATACTTTAATGAACACAGAATACAAGATGAAATAATAAGAAGTAAATAAAAATAACTGGATTAAATTCTAATAAAGATCCACAAAATATAATTATTAAAATCCAAACTCCAAAACTGCCAATTAATTAACAACTCGGGAATCCATCTAGTGGACCCCTAATAAAAATCCCAACTGTAAATGAAATAACTGAAATACGATCCAAAGCTAAAAAGTAAGCAGTCCTACGTAGTCGGTGGAATAGAAGTCTGTATCTGCTCTGCATGACTAAGCTCTAACCCTGGAACTGACGAGCACCTGAAAAATAATAGAGTGGGTCAGGCCCACATGCAAGTCCTGATCTACTACGATCCAAACAAGAATCTGATACGCAGATACATCTTAGATAGACTCAACAATATCTAGAGTAGTCTATATATGTATATATTACACACTATAGGATGCTAACTAGTCCAATAGGTCTGTCTTAGCCTGAGTAGAGATACCATGCAAATCGCACAATACGTGGTCATGCGTATTTAGGCCTACTAGGGAACAACACCTCTGTCCAGCTATCCATCCTAAGCGATATACGCACCCTAACCATGGTCATGAGACTCAAGCTTATACCATGACATCATAACATATATATATAAAGTCTGTGTCCTCATAATACAAAATATCATCTATCTGATATAGTGGCGTGATATCTGTATAACAATTCATCCCAGAAATCCAATTATGCCATTCAGTTATTTACTAACTTGACACTAACAGAAGTCAGACTTAACCTTTATTGTTAATTCGAACCTCAATCCAGGTTAGGTAGGCTTAGTATCTGAACTAATCCGTACCTAGTATGCCATCGTCCCATACCGGTGCATACTACACTCTATTTACCATAGTTGACAAATCAGTATAAATAGTTATCAACTACATTCCAAAATAAGCACAAATATAATTTAACATGTTTAAAACTGAATCATGCATCCAATAATAGATTTAGGAACCAAGTCCCAGTCCTTTAAATTGACAGAATCCAACTATGCAATTACCTCCTCCAAACCGTGTCGTAACAGATGAGATATATAACAGATTTAATTGTCAGTTAATCCCAACTAAGCATACATATAATTAAATAACAGAATACTTATAACTCAGCTGCAAAACATGATTCATAATTCTAAGTCATGTAGAGAAACTTAAATCCCTAAAACAGTAAGCCATTACCAGTTTATGTCAACCCTTTCTCCTACAGGTTTACTTTGAACCTTAGGCTAATTCCATCCTAAATTTTTGGATATAAGCTTGCTTCTTAATTCTTATATAAGTCTTAAGCAGTGTATTACATCATTCAGTAGCCTTGAAATAGTTTCAGAAACTCAGTCTCAGCCAAACAATCCATTAAAACTCAGTATACGCAATAACAAGACAAAGAGAAGGCTTCAAAACTTAGAGAGCCTTCTCTATTCAAGGAGAGCCGGATCCCCTTCCTTGGGAGCCATCTCTAGATGGTTGAGAGCTGGCTCTCAACCCTAGAGAGCCAGCTCTAGCAATTTGGGAGCAGGCTCCCTCCCTTTTTGGAGCCTGCTCTCACCCCTAAGAGCCGTAAACTGTTCTTTTGTTGTCTTCTCCGACTCCGGTAGTTTCTAGTTTTTAAATTCAGTTCTATTACATGTTTTAAGGTCCCATCCTCATCCCAGATTGATCACAAGACAGAGTTATACATCTATGAATTGAATTACAGATCAATGTTTAAAGCAACAACAACCATATAAAAACTGAACTTGTAACAACTGAGAAAAAGATTTTAATTCAATGATGCTAGAAACTAATTTAACATGCATAAACGATGTAATTAAAACTTAGTTTAATTCTTGGAGTCTAACTAAGCATGCACAGAACATAGATTCATGGGAAAGAGAAGAGCAGAAACTTGCCTTTGAGTTTCAGTTTAAAACTCTAAACTATCATCTTTGAATTTTCCGACGAGATTCCCGACTGTTGTTCCACCTCCATTACTCTTGGTTTCACCCACGAACAACCTCTCCTTCCTTGGTCCAACCTTGGTCTAGACCAAAACCTAGCCCTCCTCTCTTTATTTTCCTCTGTGGCTCTCAATACCTCTCTGTATCTCTGTTCTACAGAATTTACGTTTATTTTACTAAAACCCTAGACCAAAGTACTGCGTATATTTATAGGTGAAAATAATAACCCTAGTTCATGTGCAATTAGAGACTAAGCCTTAAGTCCAATCCTTAATTGGCCCATGAAACTATACGTGAATTGTAATCCCAAGGTATAACTGTAACCTAAAAAAAATACTAACTTAATTTCAACACCACAAGAATTATAGTAATTACTACCTACGTTTAAAACAGAAAAATACAATTAATACCATTAGTAATTTAATTAAACCAATTAAAAGAATTCCATTAAAAATAATAATAATAATAAAAAATTAATCCAAGTAATTCACATAATCACAATCTAATTCAAATAATGCAAATAAGTCAAAGAATAACAATTAATTCACACAAAATAAAACAAAAAAAAAAAAATCAATAAGATGCACTTAAACAATAAATTAAATACCAGAACTATCTTTTTGAAACTAGGGGTATTACATTCTTCCCCCCTAACATAAGGAATTCCGTTCTCAGAATTCCCTCTTACCTTCTTCCAATATCTCAGGAAATTGTGAGCAAATGACATCTTCCCTTTCCCAAGTGGACTGAGCCTCATTGTGATGACTCCACTGAACACGGACTAATGGAATAACCTTGTT
Organism: Cornus florida; assembly: GCF_030987335.1. Lineage (NCBI taxonomy): Eukaryota > Viridiplantae > Streptophyta > Magnoliopsida > Cornales > Cornaceae > Cornus > Cornus florida. The sequence continues at coordinate 19,220,085 of NW_026775571.1, forward strand.
ACGAAGGATTTGATCCCGCCGGTTGACAATATGACACGGTGGCTCCAAATACGTTGCATCCGGCTGCAACTCAATCTCCCCAACATCGATATGCTAATACCGATCCTTATCGCATAAAAATTTCCGCAACATGGAAACATGGAACATGTTGTGTACGTGATCCAAATTATCCGAAAGTGCCAACCGATAAGCAATAGCTCCAACTCGATCCATAATCATGAATGGACCAAAAAATCGTGGTGATAACTTCTCTTTCTTCCTAAAGCACATAACACCCTTCATAGGAGATACTTTGAGAAGAACCTAATCCCCAACCTGAAACTCCAAAGCACGTGTGCGACGATCCGCATAGCTCTTCTGCCTACTCTGGGCAGTACGCATGCGATCCCTAATAAGAGCTATCTTCTTCGAAGTATCCTTGATGAACTCAGGACCCAAGAATCTACTCTCACCAACCTCTATCCAACAAACAGGCAATCGACACGGTCGGTCGTATAACGCCTCAAATGGTGCCATCCCAATAGTCTTCTACAAACTATTATTATAAGCAAACTTCACAAGCGGTAAGTAATCCTCCCAATGCCCTTATCAATAACACACGACCGGAGCATATCCTCCATGATCTAATTCACCCGCTCAGTCTGTCCATCAGTCTGAGGATGATAAGCAGTGCGAAGGTGCAACTCTGTACCCAAAGCCTGCTGAAAACTCTTCCAGAATCCTGACACAAAGCTTGAATCCCTGTCTGATATAATAGACAACGGAATTCCATGTAACTTCACAATCTCGGTAATGTAAAGTCTTTCCAACTGCTCCGAAGTGAAGTCAGTACGAATAGGCAAAAAATCTGATTTCGTCAGTTTGTCCACGATAACCCATATGGAATTGTGATCCTTGAAGGAATTTGGCAACCCTTCCACAAAATCCATAGAAATGCTTTCCCATTTCCACTCCGGCATCGGCAGTGGCTGTAGAGCTCCTGGCGGCCTTTAATGAACAATCTTGACCATTTGACAAGTATTACACCGAGAAACAAAAAGAGCAATATCCCTCTTTATATCTGCCTACCAAAACTGCCGCTTCATATCCCGATACATCTTGTCCTCCTAGATGAACAGAAAACTCAGAGTGGTGAGTCTCAGTCATCACATCCTTCCTTAAATCATTAGCAGAAGGTACCACCAAACGGCCCTTGTACCTCAAACCTCCATCAGTCCCAATATAGTAGAATGGAACCTCTCCGGAAGCTATCTCTACAACTTTGTCAATGCACTGCTGATCGGTGAGTTGTGCCTTCAAAACTTTGTGAATGATAGAAGGTGTAACTACCATGCAAGCCATGAAAGCATCCGACAATTCATCTACCATCTTTAATGTATTCCACTTAGTAGTGAATAGAGCGGAAAGACTACCAACAGGTCGACGACTGAATGCATTCGCTACCGCATTCGCTTTCCCTGGATGGTACTGTATAGAAAAATGATAGTCTTTCACAAACTTTAACCACCTGCGCTGTCTCATATTCAGCTCCTACTGAGTGAACAAATACTGTAGACTCTTGTGATCGCTGAATAATCTGAAGGACTCACCCAACAGATAATGCCTCCAAATACGTAAGACAAAGACCACAGCTGCCAACTCCAAATCATATGTTGGATAATTAAGCTCGTGAGGCTTAAGCTTCTAAGATCCATAAGAAATCGGTCACTCTTCCTGCATCAAAACACATCCAAGACCCTACAAAGAAGCATTTATGTAAACCAGATACTCTATTCCGCTCTTTGGGGTAGACAAAACCAGTACAGAAGTCAACTTAGTCTTCAGCTCATCAAAAGCTTTCTGACAATGTTCATCCCACACGAACCGTACACCCTTCTTAGTCAGATGAGTGAGTGGTCCCACTATCTTTGAGAACCCCTGGATGAACCTCCTGTAATATCCTGCCAAACCGAGGAAAGTCCGTATCTCAGTAGGTGAAATAGGCTGTCCCCACTCAACTACCGCTGAAACCTTGGCCGGATCCACTGCTATTCCCCTTTCTGACACCACGTGACCCAGAAACTTCACCTCCCGTTGCCAAAATTCACACTTGTCGAACTTGGCATACAACTGGTGCTCACGAAGTGTCTGCAACATAATCCATAGATGTCTAGCATGGTCGTCCTCTGACCTCGAGTAAATCAAAATGTCATCTATGAAGACAATGACAAATTGATCCAAGTAAGCCCTGAAGACTCTATTCATTAAATCCATGAAAACCGCTGGTGCATTAGTCAACCCGAATGGCATCACACGAAACTTATAAGATCTATATCTAGTAAGAAACGCTGTCCTCGGAACATCCTGCTCCCGAACCCGAAGTTGATGATATCCAAACCGCAGATCAATCTTAGAGAAATAAGTAGCTCCCATCAACTGATCAAAAAGATCATCAATCCTGGGCAAATGATACTTATTACGAATTGTAACCTTGTTCAACTCCCTGTAATCTATACACAGCCGAAGTGAACCATCCTTCTTCTTCATAAATAGAACTGGTGCTCCCCAGGGTGAAGTACTCCTACGAATAAAATCCTGGCTGAGTAATTGCTGAATCTGATCCCTCAGCTCTTGCATCTCCATTGGTGCCATCCTATACGGTGCCCTAGCAATAGGCGTAGTGCCTAAAGCTAAATTTATCACAAAGTCGATCTCACGACTAGGCGGCAACCCTGGAATCTCTTAAAATACATCCGGGAACCCTACACAATTGGTATGTTATCCAATAATACAGTAGTCCCCTCCTCTGTTTCCTCCCCCATATGAACTAATAGGTGCTAGTGACCCCGTTAGAACACGACATAGCAATGACGTACCTATCATAACCAGGTATGGTGCACACAATAGACCCATCCAAAACAAATAACTTGAGCATGGCAGTGGATAACCAATCCATCCCTAGTATCACGTCATAAGTGTGCATGTCCAGGACTAGAAGATTGGCTAGAAATCTGAGTCTACCAACATCTTGTGTCACAGGCCCATCACTCTCATGAAAACAAAATGGCAGTATTGCCTAACGGTGTACAAACATCCTGAGGTCTATTGCATACGTGTGTCACCACCCAATCCATGAAAATCCCCTGTTTCCGAATACTCCGCAAAGCAAAACAAGTAAGGTAAAATGAAAAGCTCCGCTATCGTCCTAGTTTTAGATTAGCATTCTATCCTGGGACGTCCTCATTCTAAACCAAACCTACCATAATGATTTACATAAGTTCTCTCATAAACTCCTTGGTAACCATCCTATCTCAACATAATGTACCACAAGTAAATATTTGTTTGCCTGAACAAAATCAATCACTCCACTGTGATAGACATTTATGAGCCCAACATACACATTCTAATATAATCACATAAAACCATCTGTGTATATACCACAAAAATACTATAGCAAAATATAGTAAAGATAGCTAAAACCTACTAGTTCACTTTATTAAGAACTTTTCCAAACCATAAACTGTTAAACGAATAATCGTAAAATATTCTTTAACATAATCCTAGTTTACGTGATTAAATCTGTACTACACTTACTAATACCTCCTCCATTACTAGTAATTAAAAGTACTCTTAAAAGAGCAGTCATCACTGAACTCCGATGCCCTCCATCTTGGATGCTCCGGTATCTCCTCCATCCTGATCTTCTTCGGGGTCTTCCTCTCCACTTGGTTTAGCTTCGAGCACCACAGAAGTTGTGCTAGGTCCACAGTATGGTGGCCAATCCCGCACGTAAGAAACTTTCCTTAACTTGTACTCCGATGCAACGCCTATTGGAATCAACTCCCTGGTCTCAAATTCTGCCTCTTAGTCGGCCTTCGTAGGGGAATCAACGGAGTAACCTTCCTCGGCCTTGGGCCCTTCTTTGCATTCATTGCGGCCCTCATCCTCTTTTGAGTGCCAAACATTCTGCAATTACAGAATAAACTTGAAATCAGTACTTTCTAAACGAACCTTAAAGGAATACTATGAATCCTAAACTTAAGCTCTAATCACGAGAAAACGCTGTGCGGAAGTCTTATACGATAGAATCCTAGAGACACTTGAACCTGGAGTGCTCTGATACCAACTGTGATACCCCTCGGATCCGAGACATGGGTTGATCAGGCCTAGGCCCAAACCCAAGGGAAATATCAAACAATTAATACTTTAATGAACACAGAATACAAGATGAAATAATAAGAAGTAAATAAAAATAGCTGAATTGAATTCTAATGAAGATCCTCAAAATATAATTATTAAAAGCCAAACTCCAAAACCACCAATTAATTAACAACTCGGGAATCCATCTAGTGGACCCTTAATAAAAATCCCAACTGTAAATGAAATAACTGAAATACGATCCAAAGCTAAAAAGTAAGCAGTCCTACGTAGTCGGTGGAATAGAAGTCTGTATCTGCTCCGCACAACCAAGCTCTAACCCTGGAACTGACGAGCACCTGAAAAATAAAAGAGTGGGTCAGGACCACATGCAAGTCCTGATCTACTACGATCCAAACAAGAATCCAATACGCAGATACATCTTAGATAGACTCAACAATATCTAGAGTTGTCTATATATGTATATATTACACACTATAGGACGCTCACTAGTCCAATAGGTCTGTCTCAGCCTGAGTAGAGATACCATGCAAATCACACAATACGTGGTCATGTGTACCTAGGCCTACTAGGGAACAACACCTCTGTCTAGCTATCCATCCTAGGCGATATACGCACCCTAACCATGGTCATGAGACTCAAGCTCATACCATGGCATCATAACATATATATATATAAAGTCCGTGTCCTTCTAATACAAAATATCATCCATATGATATAGTGGCGTGATATCTGTATAACAATTCATCCCAGAAATCCAATTATGCCATTCAGTTATTTACTGACTTGACACTAACAAAAGTTATACTTAACCTTTATTGTTAATCCGAACCTCAATCTAGATTAGGTAGGCTTAGTGTCTGAACTAATCCATATCTAGTATGCCACCGTCCCATATTGGTGCATACTACACTCTATTTACCATTGACAAATCAGTATAAATAGTTATCAACTACATTCCAAAATAAGCACAAATACAACTTAACATGTGTAAAATTGAATCATGCATCCAATAATAGATTTAGGAACCAAGTCCCAGTCCTTTAAATTGACAGAATCCAACTATGTAATTACCTCATCCAAACAGTGTCGTAACAGATGAGATATATAACAGATTTAATTGTCAGTTAATCCCAACTAAACATACATATAATTAAATAACAGAATGCTTATAACTCAGCTGCAAAACATGATTCATAACTCTAAGTCATGCAGAGAAACTTAAATCCCTAAAACAGTAAGCCATTACCAGTTTATGTCAACCCTTTCTCCTACAAGTTTACTTTGAACCTTAGGCTAATTCCATCCTAAATTTCTGGATATAAGCTTGCTTCTCAATTCTTATATAAGTCTTAAGCAGTGTATTACATCATTAAGTAGCCTTGAAACAGTTTCAGAAACTCAGTCTCAGCCAAACAGTCCATTAAAACTCAGTATACGCAATAACAAGAGAAAGAGAAGGCTTTGAAACTCAGAGAGCCTTCTCTATTCAAGGAGAGCCGGCTTCCCTTCCTTGGGAGCTGGCTCTAGATGGTTGAGAGCCGGCTCTTAACCCTAGAGAGCCGGCTCTAGCAATTTGGGAGCAGGCTCCCTCCCTTTTTGGAGCCTGCTCTCACCCCTAAGAGCCGTAAACTGTTCTTCTATTGTCTTCTCCGACTCCGGTAGTTTCCAGTTTTTAAATTCAGTTCTATTACATGTTTTAAGGCCCTATCCTCATCCCAAATTGATTATTAGACAGAGTTATACATCTATGACTTGAATTACAGATCAATGTTTAAAGCAAAGACAACCATATAAAAACTGAACTTGTAACAACTGAGAAACATATTTTAATTCAATGATGCTAGAAACTGATTTAACATGCATAAACGATGTAATTAAAACTTAATTTAATTCTTGGAGTCTAACTAAGAATGCACAAAACACAGATTCATGGGAAAAAGAAGAGCAGAAACTTGCCTTTGAGTTTTAGTTTGAAACTCTAAACTGTCGTCTCTGAATTTTCTGATGAGATTCCCGACTGTTGTTCCACCTCCGTTACTCTTGGTTTCACCTATGAACAACCTTTCCTTCCTTGGTCTAACCTTGGTCTAGACCAAAACCTAGCCCTTCTCTTTTTATCTTCCTCTGTTTCTCTCAATACCTCTCTATATCTCTGTTCTACAGAATTTACGTTTATTTTACTAAAACCCTAGACCACAGTACTGCGTATATTTATAGGTGAAAATAATAACCCTAGTTCATGTGCAATTAGAGACTAAGCCTTAAGTCCAATCCTTAATCGGCCCATGAAACTATACGTGAATTGTAATCCCAAGGTATAACTGTAACCTAAAAAAAATACTAACTTAATTTTAACACCACAAGAATTATAGTAATTACTACCCACGTTTAAAACAGAAAAATACAATTAATACCATTAGTAATTTAAATAAACCAATTAAAAGAATTCCATTAAAAATAATAATTAAAAAAAAAAATTAATCCAAGTAATTCACATAATCACAATCAAATTCAAATAATGTAAATAAGTCAAATAATAACAATTAATTCACACAAAATAAAACAAAAAAAATCAATAAAATGCACTTAAACAATAAATTAAATACCAGAACTATCCTTTTGAAACTAGGGGTATTACAACTATGCCTAGCCATAACTAGGATGAGAAAACTCCACAAACAAGCCATATCCAACAACAATCCCCCAAAACTTCTCCTAAGAGTCGACCACATCCAGGTCTCCAAAGACCAAAGCAAGTCTCTAAAAGACATTCTCAAAAGAGCATCAAGCTCACCTCATGAATCAAATAAATCCTCAATGAAATGGACACAAGTACCCGTAAAATGATCTCGCACCAATCCACTGACTCTGAGCACCACAACTCCGTCAACAACCACGGTAAAACTCTCCAAGGGAAGACATGAAGGAAAGGAACCACCAGTCCTAAGAAGGATAACACCACAACTCCACTTCTGAAACAAAAGATAACAAGGTCAAAGACTTCGCCCCCTACATGGGAGTAAGTTGCCTAAAATCCACCAAATCCTCACCGAGGACTTAAGACAACAACGGCGATCCTCACGGACCAACCAACCCCAAAACCGTGCACAAGGCGATGAATAGAAAAGACTCACTCCTTGTGAAGTCCTAAACACAAACCAAGAAAAAGAGGAGAAACCCTATTCTCCCACAAGTGTCAACACGATGAACACTAAAATGGAGCATTTTTCCCACTTTAGGGAAGCAGACAGCTCAAGGCAAAACAAATGTGAAAACTCCTCTACAAGGAATCTCACAACGAAACCATTACCGAAACCGGCATACAACTACGTATGACCGAGGGAAACAAAAAGGGAAAACTAAACATGAAAGTCATGCATATGACAAGGAATGCGACTACCAAATAAGTAAATCTACTCACATAGATCAAGTCAAGAGTACATGTGGCACGTTTCCATGTAAACATAAAAACATGTCATTAAAACACAGTAACAACATGACATCTCTAAGCATATATGTAAGTCATGCTAATGTCACACAACAAGAAGATAAAAGTGGATAGACTTCCAACTACTCATGCATCGCAATAACATAAATCATACTACTAACATGTTAGTAAACGAAACTGCAGAAGATAAAATGATTTAACAATGAACCCTATGGACATCGTGTCCTAGAGTGTCTAGGTAAAAGGAAAACAAGTCCTAACTATAATCTTACTCCAAAAACCAATGTGACAACAACCTGTCTCAAAACAAACGTGATCCCTCACCACAATGGTAAGACTCTAACAATCCATCTCCAAATCTGAAGGTGACATTATGAGTGACACTAACAATGCAATGCTGTCACCAACCCAAAACATTGATCAATCGACTCAACCACAAAAGCGTCATCATGCAAGAAGAACTCAAAGAAAATGGCAATTATAGCCATACCATCAACAACCAAATCAGTCTCAAGAATCGTCCCTAAAACGACCATCAATCACTAACCAAAAGGACTACGCCTGTCGGAACAAAAACCAACACCGATTCCATTTGAACTGTACTCGTAGCTAGCTAGTACGGTAGCATGACAGTGCCATGCACCTGCCCACAAACGTACCCTCCCACGAAAATTGCAATCTCAGAGGAACCTTCCAAAATAACTAAGGATCCTAAGAGGTCCATAACCTCATCATAGCCCAAAACCAACAAATCTAGCCCTATAGCTATGCTCAATGACTCAACTCACGAGAGCTTAAACAAAAGTTATCTCTCCACCTACCTCAAAACCGATGCTAGATCAACAATGACCTAAACTATAATGAAACTGTGACTACAATCACCATCAATCTTAACTCGTGCCTCAATGACCAGTCTTGTGATATGCCAAATATGCAAAATAGTTATACATATACAAATCTAACCTAGCATACATCATATGTCATGAACTTTACAATGGAATACAATCATACTAAACAAATGGCATACCACATGTAGCACGTAAGCACATAAACATGTTATCAAACCAAAACATGTTATCATGAACATATAAACACGTAAAATAAAGCAACAAAAATGTGATATGCACCCAAAACCCGTCATCCATGGTATTCAAACCTAGGAGCTTTGACACCACCTGTGACGGCCCTAGTTTTTAGGCCAGTACGTCTTGTGATGAACTGAATGTAGATCCGATAACGAATCCAGAATGCGGAAGCAAGAAACAAGATAACAGTCTCCTAAGGTACAACACACCTTTAAGACACTTTGATGACTATTTATGAGGTCGTGGAACTCAATGAGAACTGACGCGGAAGTAAAAGATCAAAAATATAACAAATAAGCCCCTAGGGGCAAAATAGTCATTTTACATGGAAATGACATCCCTAGAATGTATATTATTCCCTTGACATATCCATGACTTCCTGTGAAGTCACGGAACTCAAAAGAAAGTAGCGGAAGTGAATTACAAGAAAATTGGACAAAAATAGCCCCAAGGGCAAAATGGTCATTTCTGAAAATATAGATTCGGGTGCTACTGAGCACACCAATGGAAATAAAATGAAATATTAATCAAGATGGACTTAAGAATCGCATGATTCAGAGTTCGGATGAAGGAGAAACGGTAAAATAATGAAAAACGGACATACAAAGCAAAAAGGGTAAACTGGTAATTATACAAGAAGATCCAGGTGCAACTTAGCACACCATTGGAAAGACAGCAAAAAAATAGTCAAGTTTAAAATTTTTTTTACTCTATTTGGAGTCCGGACGAGGGAGAAAGGTCAAAAACAAAAAGAGGGTCATGACAGCTACAGTGCTGCAGACCCACTGCTGCTACAACTGAGAGTAAAAACGGGCATCTAAACAGACTTTTTTGGAAAAACTCAAAGGAGAAACCCCCCTAAAATCAAGTTTTCTACCCGTAATTATGAACAGAAACAAAAAAAATGCATTGTAAAATGCCCAGAATGCTCCCAAGAAAATTAGGTCAATAAGGTAAAAATCTTTCCGAGCTGCTGCCTAAGGAAATGAAATGGGGCTTCAAGAGGTTTTTAAATTGCCTAAATTGAAAATGCAATCTTAAAATACACCCACAAGACCCCCAGAAGTTTCGGATCGGCCGTCACACTTTTAAAAAAAAAGTCGATGAATAGTACCAAGTACACTTGTATTAAAAATCAGCAAAAACCTGGCAGCAAAGATTTTTCAGAAAAAAATGGGTTGTTGAGGGCCAAGATGACGTTTTCTGGAAAAACACAAAGAAGAAACCCCCTTTGAAATTGAGTTTTCTACCCGATAGCAAGGGAAAAAATGAAAAAAAACATATTGTGAAATACCCGAAATGCCCCTGGAACAGAATAGGGTAAAAACTCAAAAAAATGCAACCTTAAGTTTTTGTTTCATCAAGAAGGGTATTATGTGCCAAAGTGAACATGCAAGCATACGTAATATAATAAAGTATACGTACTACAATGTCCTACGGCCTCATGGCATGTTGTATGTAAAATATGACCCTTCAATGCATGAAATCTCCTAACTTCTATATGCAACAATGAAGTTAAAAATTTGCATACATATCACATAAGTTCCTTTGGCCCTTGGCCTCATTACATACAAGTCAAATACATTGCATAGTGTGTACTTATGTATACATTACATAAATGGAATCAAATACATACATTTTGACATATTAGGCTACAAGTGGCTTTTCAAGTCAACCTTTACAAGAATTAAAACCTTCAAGTCTACAATCATCCATACAATGATGAACATCACGAACCAAGTCTTCGTACCTAAACAAAACCCCCAGTAACTTTGGGGTGAGTAAACAAGTTTACTCGTAGGGAATGAGCATGCATCGACTTAATTTCTTATAGATTTTTACATTTATATGAAGCAATTCAAAAGGGTCATGCCACCTAACATCTATGTCAAGATTAGACTCAGGGAGCATCCTAAGCTACCTTAAATCATTCTTAGCATAAATCATGTCATACATGCAATTCAAACAACGTAGAAGCATGTTAAACGAAACAACAAGATATAGATTCTTAAAGCCATTAACTTGAAAAGAAGAACGAAATCAAACAAAGTGGATACTTGAACGTCACGTGGGATCAGACTGACACCATAGTTACTAACCCACGGATAACCTCCCTATGAGCGCACTAGACTTGTAGAGGGACAATCCACCGTATTAGAACCATGTCCTAGCCTTAGTGTAACGACCCACTCCACCACATGGTATGATATTGTCCGCTTTGGGCCTGAGCCCGCACAGTTTTGCTCTTGGGCTTTACCCCAAAAGGCCTCATTGGAGATGACACACTTATATATAAGCACTTCACCTTTTCCTCTCCCAGGCAATGTAGGACTTGTGTACCCGTAGTTCACCAGTGTGGTAGCCTGATAGTGTCTTTCGCACCAGCCCACGTCACACCCGGCCACAAGGTCATCACAATCCACCCCCCTTGGAGGCCCGACGTCCCCGTCGGCACACTTCTGGCTGGGTCAGGCTATGATACCATTTGTAACGATCCACTCCACCACATGATATGATATTATTCGCTTTGAGCTTGAGCCCGCGTGGTTTTTCTCATGGGCTTTTACCCCAAAAGGCCTCATATCAATTGGAGATGACACACTTACATATAAGCACTTCACCTTTCCCTCTCCCAGGCGATGTGGGACTTGCGCACCCGTAGCTCTCCAGTGTTGTAGCCTGACAGTGTCTCTTGCACCCGTCCACGTCACACCCGCCCACAAGGTCATCACAATTAGTCAAACAACGACATTCCCAAGTTTCCAAGATTAACAAGTTGTGCAACAACATATATATCAACACGTATATACAAGATAATCAACTATCTACCACACACAACCAAATTTGGAAACACATACAATACATTCTCTAAGTCCACAACTACTATACAAGACAATGATGTCAAATACAAAATGTGCAACTCATTTCACAAGACAATGATATATTCAATAAGGAAAACATATTTTCATGAATATAAATATAATAACTATGTTATCCAATGCTCAAAATGTAACCAAATGAATATACAACAAGTCCAAGTCCATGATTTAAACATAGAAATAACTTCCAAAACACAATTAAATCCATGGAGCAATTAAATAAAATTTAATTAAATAAAAATAATTAAATTATCTAGATTCCAAATCAATTCCAAATGGCTTCAAATTAATACATGTCAAAGATCATATCGTGATCATTACATATATCATATCAATACTTTAATTTAAGCCATGAGTAGAAAAACATAATTTAATTAAATACAAATAATTAAATTATCTAGATTTCAACATTCATCCAAATATTCCAAATTTAATATATGTTAAACAACATGTCAAGATAATCACTAATATAAACTCAAAAGTTTAATTACATCATTGGAATAGTTGAATAGAATTTAATTGAATAAAAATAATCAAATCTCTAGATTTCAAGACATCTTCAAATCCTTCCAGTTTAATATATAACAAAGATTAAATCATGATAATCAGTAATATCAAGTCAAAATGTAATTACATCAATGGAGTAATTAAACATTACATAAAATTTAAATAAATCTCTAGATTTCAAAACAACTCCAAAATTTCTCAAATTAATATATAACATAGATTAAGACAAGGCCTAATCAAATATCAAGTCCTTAATTAATTCTTCATCATATACAACCATGTGAATTAATTTTTAACAAATGAATAATTAAATTAAATCCTAGATTTCATACAAAACATGGTATACACATCAAAAAAAAATAATAATAATAATAAATCATTCCCTACCTTACTAGAGAAGTGTCTCTCTAGAATCCAAGGCAAATCAACACAAAATGGCAAACTCTTCAAGGGTTATGTAGAGGAGGATGAGGGGAACAAAAAGTATTCCAAACTTTATGGTCTAAGGTGAGTGGAAGGGCCTCAAAAATCACCTTCAAATCCTAAGCATCAAGCTTCTCTAATGGTGGCTAGGTTTTGTGGTGAGGAAGATGATGATATAATATGATAAAGTGTGAGTGGAGGAAATAGAAATCCTCCACTCACTATGTGATCCTACACTATAGTCAACACACATAAGTCTTGGTCAATTACACAAAAACCCTTCTTTAAAACCATAATTCCAAAGTGGCCCAAAAATAATTTCAAGACTTAATTTGAAACATACACTTGTCACTCATCCAAGCCAATAAGTGGTCCAATCTTAGGCCAACAAATGGGTGAATCTCCACCCTCCATGTGTCAAGAGATTAAGCTTCTAAGTGGTTCCACCAAAATGTCAACAAGTGGTTCCATAGGAGTTTGACACTTGTCACACTTTTCAAAAATTGCAAAAAGGTCCTTTTTGAAAATATCATCCAAATTTAATTGCAAAAAAGTCCCTAAGATGAAAAATAATTATTTTTCATAATTACACTAAAACCCCAAAAGTTTAAGAAAATTACCAAAAGTTATGCATCCATGCCCTTTACAAGAAAAGTAAACATTTAGCATGCTTTTATACAAAAGTAAAAATGTAGATATCATAGGAATTAAATATCATGGATGCATGCAAAGCTGGAGTCAAATCCGAGGGCAAAAAGTGAGGTTATGTAACGAGAAAGGAAACCGGAAAAAGACAAAAAGTGAATAATGACGAAAAATGAAAAATGCGAAAATGACTCGGTCCTTAAAGGAAGTTGTCAATCCCAAGAAAAGAGTCTCAGAAATCATTTCCGAGCACTCGATATGACACTAAGTGACGGGAAACCAAACACAGAAGAGAAAAGACAACGGAAAAAATTTATCCGTAAAATTTGAGCAAAAAGAAAAGGAATGAAAATGACTGGGTCATTACATTTAGCCTCTCATTTTTCTCTCCACACAACTCCTATGAAGCGATTCGAAGGGCGATTTTGACGAAACCCTTGTTCGTGGTCTGCCAACCACGATTCGAACGTTTTCCTCTTGTTTTTCCTTTGGTGTGTGTCTATTCTTTCAGCTTTTGTTAGGCGATTGAGACGCGAAGAGAGAGAAATTCTAATTCGTGGTTGCTACACCGTGGATTAAACGTTTTCTCTACAAAACCATTCATTTTCCCCTCGTTTATGTATATTCTTTGACCTTGTGACATGATTGAAAGGAGATTCGATGAAACACTAGAGGTCTCTTCTGCTTAATCTCGTTTCTTTCTGATCTGGAGCTTGTTTGAGGCGATTGAAAGAGCGAAGAAACCCTAGTTCTCCGTTTACGACTTCTGATCCAAGTTTTGTTTTGCGAAAAGTTTGCAAGGTATGGTTTATTTCTTGTTGTTGTTCTTTTAGATTCTTTCATGACATTCAGATCCAAGTATTATGGTTGTTCTTTCAGATTTGTGAGCGAAGGAACCCTAGTTCTTCGTTCGCTACTTATATGATACGGGTCTCTGATTTCGTTTGATGTATAGTTCACAAAATTTCTTAGTTCGGTTTCATTACTTCTGTGATACGGATCTCTGATTTTGTTTTGATGTATAGTTCACAAAATTTCTTAGTTCAGTTTCATTACTTCTGTGATACAGGTTTATGATTTAGGTTTCATGTATAGGTCACAAAATGTCTTAGTTTGAATTAATTACTTCTATGATACGAGTCTTTGATTTCTTTTTGATGTATAGTTCACAAAAATTCTTAGTTTGGTTTCATTACTTCTGTGATACTTGTTTATGATTTTGGTTTCATGTCATTGTTTCGGGAAAAAATTTGAGGGCTTTACAAGACAGTAACTATACAAGAATTGATTGACTTGTCGTGTCCATTTCTTTTTCAATGTGGGCAGAAACTTTGTGCATCCACGGGCGCCCACCGTTTTGACCAGTGACTTCATGCATCAGCGGGCGCCCGCCCTGCGCCTGCGTGCGCCTGCCATTTTGCAGACAAGCAGGTATGGGCTCCCCTTATCTTCACCAAATGTTATCCCCTTAATTAGGGGATTGCTCTGCAATGGTCTTGGGGCTTTAAGACCACAAATTTAGAGTAGATAGAAGGCTAAGGTGGATATAATAGAGAGTGGATACATGGAAAAGGTCTCTCACATTTTTGTAAGGTTTTAGAGAGAGAAATATTGTGAGCAAGAGGGTTTGTGTGTCTTGGAGCTCTTAGGTGCGAAAATGGAGGGCAAGATCACTCTTTCTCCTTCCTCCATTGCTCCTATGGGTAACTAACTCCCTTTCTAGGGAGGTGATGAAGCCCTACTTTGTAAGCATGCTCTAGTTTTTGGTTTATTTTGGGGGAATGATGTATATATATGGTTATTTCATAATCTAGAGCATTCATTTTGATGTAATAAATTCTAATCTCTATAAATGATTATGTTGAAGTTATTGTCCTGTCTTAGATTATAATTTCTCATGATTGTATGGCTTGCTTTTTCATAGTGACAATGAAAATAAGATCGTGGAATGGTTTTAATGGCATGATGTTTAAGAAGGTTGATAGTCTACAGCTTAGGGCCTTCATTTGATAGACCATTCTTGATTTCTAACTTCATGTGCTTTTATCATTTGATTAGGGGCTTGATAATCTCTAGCTTAGTGAGCATGTCTAAGGCTACACTTTACTGTAGGTAGTCTAAGTATGTAAAACTTTGATAGGTTATTCTTGCCTATTGATTTCATGAATTTCTTGAAGGTAATGTAGCAATTTTGTGTTGTTGCATTCCATGGTCATATATATATGTTGTTTTCCCAAGTTAATAATATTCTAGCATGTTTAGAAGGTTGGTAGTGGATTCACTTCCCTAGTCCTCTCTACTTAGATTTCTTTCCTCTTAATTTCCTTGCAATTATTTTTCATGCACAATTTAATTCCAAGTATCAAGTGACAAACCAAACAAAACTCTATACCCCTTTCATTAAACTAAAAGTGAATTTAAAGACCTTGGTTGCCATAAACAAGCAATCCTAGTGGTTCAACTTACTCGTCCAATAGCCCTATTTTACAATGATTTGTTCCATTGCAAAAGGGTTGATTTATAATTAAGATTGATTGACCGCATCAATTTTTGGTGCCGTAGTCAGGGATTGCAAACGGTTTTGTAACCAAGGTTTTAGGATTAACTTTGGTTTGATTGTGAATTTTGTGTTCTTGTGGATATTTTCTTGTTGGTTTTGATTAATTTGTGTTTTAAGTGTTCTTGTGAGATTCTAGGTACACAAGGCTTACCGAGGGAGAATTGAAAATATTGTAAGTCTAGAGGACTCCAGGTAAGTTTTTCAGTGTTCTAATTTCAAAAATTGTGAATATCTTGCATGTGGTTAAATTAGAGATAGTTAAATTGTGAAGCCCTTATCGAGGCTATTTATTGTTTCTCTATATTGCGAAGCATCGGTCCTTGTCGAGCCATTTATTTTTTGTCTTGTTGATAATTGAGGAGAAAGGGAACATCGTATGTGGAGGTGATGGTGATGAATTGTTGGGTTGATTGTGTAGTGTGTTGTTGATGTTTGGCCGTAGGTCATTATCTTTACCAACTCTTGAATCTCCCATTGACATAAATTTGCTTGAAAAGACTCTTAGAAGAAACCTTAGGGAATCTGCAAACATAAGAGGAATTGAACTTGAATTTAATACAATGGCCAAAAATGCGGGAAATGTCGGGGATGAGGGAAGCCAAAATGATAGGACTAAAATTCCAAATGTTATTCCTATGACTCTTAGGGACCATTTCATCCCTACAACTTATGCCTCTCCTTCTTGCATAATGATGCCAAACATCGAGGCAGCCCAATATGAGATCAAATCTAGCACCATCCAAATGCATCCATCCTTCCATGGCTTCGAAAATGAAGTCCCTTATAAGCATCTTGATGAATTCCTTGAAATATGTTCTACCATCAAGCTGAGGGGCTTCCCTGAAAATGCTCTCCATTTGCATCTCTTCCCATTTGCCCTAAAAAATAGGGCAAAATATTGGTTGAACTCCCTTGCTGCAAATTCCATCACTACATGGGCTCAATTGCAACAAGAATTCTTAAAAAAGTACTATCCAGTGAGTAAAACCAACCTAATGAGGCGTTCCATTCTTAGCTTTTCACAAAGTGATGGGGAACAACTCCATGAGACTTGGGAAAGACTACAAGACCTCCTTAGAAAATGTCCATAGCACCTAATTCCAAAATGGCAATTGGTGCAAGCTTTCTATGCTGGGTTAACCGACCCACATAGATTCATGGTTGACTCATTTTGTGGAGGGATGTTCATGTCTAAAAGTGCGGATGAGGCATAGACCTTACTTGAGAATTTAAGTAAAAACTCATTGCAACATAATTCTCGTAATGCTCCAACCTCAACCAACGCAAAGAACACCAACCTATGTCAATCGAAGACAATGAGGGAAGAGTCTTCTCAAATGGATGCCATAGCTCATAAATTCTATCAATTGATGGCACCACATCTCTCTCCTTCCTTGTCTCAAAATTCAGCCAGTGCAGTGTGTGCATCATGCATTAGTCCTTTCCACCTCTCAGAAGATTACCCCACGCTGGAGCAATTTCCTAGTCCCAATCAAGAGCAAGCAAATGCAATGTTTTCAAGGCTTGGAAACAATCCTTACTCCAATACCTACAATCCGGGATGGAGAGATCACCCGAATTTTTCGTGGAGGTAACAAACCCCACAAAATTCGCAATTTCAAAATTAAGGGCATCAAAATCAGCCCTCTTCTCAATTTCAAACTAGGTAATTTCAGGCCTCTGTGAGTTACCATCCTCCGTATAATCCAAATGTCTCTACTCCATCTCCTGTGTTCCCAACTGATAAAATTCTCGCTGCAAACAAGCAAATGATGGAATCTCTAAACAAGCAAATGATGGAATCTCTAAACAAGCAAATGTTGGAATCGAACAAGCAACTCTTGACATCATTGCAGCCCACTCTCCAAATGGTTCATTCTCATACTCAGTCCATAGCTAAACTTGAAAATCAAGTAGGGCAAATAGCTACTTCCATGAACCAAATTCTTCAAAGAGATAAGGGAAAACTTCCCGCTCAACCATTTGAGAATCCTAGAGGGATGCATGTGATTGACGAAGCCCCTCCTCCGAATGGGCCTACTCATGAACAAGTCCAAGCAATCACCACCCTTCGGAGTGGTCGAGTTGTGGACAACAAGGTTGATGGAAGAAATAATGACAAAGTTCTTCCTCTAAGAAATCCAAATCACCTCTTTTCTAATCCAAAGTTCACTCCTCAAAATCTAAATTCTAGCGCTGAAAATTCCAAGCTTGTCAACCCAAATATGGAGACTTCTTATGAGACTAAGGCTCCGTTTCCTTAACGTTTCGAAGAGTCAACACATTTTGGGAACAAAAATTGTAAAATTCAAGACATGTGGGAAGTCTTCAAGCAAGCAAAAATCAATTTGCCTCTTTTGGATGCTATCAAGCAAATCCATCCCTATGCAAAATTTCTTAAGGATTTGTGCACTCAAAAGTGCACTTCCAAAAATCATTTTCCAAAAAAGGTAAGATTAACTGAAAATGTGAGTGCAATCATTCAACACAGTACTCCTCCAAAGTATAAGGATCTAGATGCCCCAACAATCTTGTGTTATTGGTGATAACAAGATAGAAAGGGCCCTCCTTGACTTAGGTGTGAGTGTTAACTTGATTCCATATTCAGTTTACTTACAACTTGGGTTGGGAGATCTTAAGCCAACCTCCTTGGTCTTGCAGCTTGCCAATAGATCGGTCAAGCATCCGCTGGGCATTCTTGAAGATGTCATCATCAAAGTGGACAAATTCTACTTCCCGGTAGACTTTGTGGTTCTTGACACGGAACCGGTCCATGATCCAAAGAAGCATATTCCCGTGATCCTCGGTAGGCCATTCTTTACTACGGCTAATGCTTCAATCAATTGCCAAACTAGGGTGATAGACATCGCCTTTGGAAATATGCAAGTCAAACTCCATATTTTCCATGCAACTCAACATCCTCCCGACGAGGATGATTGTTTTCTCATTGATGTGGTAGATGAAGTGGTCGAAGAATCTCTCCCCTTCATTCTAAGTAAAGATCCTCTTGAAATTTGCATATCTCACTTTGACTTTTTAAACTTTGATATTGACAAATCCATCCAAGAAGTAAATTCTTTACTTGACATTGGTGCTATCATGGACTTACCTCTGTGGAAAATACCAAGAGAACTATTTCCTCAACTTTCCGCTACTCCTCTGGTCCCATCATTGAAATCTCCACCACAACTTGAGTTAAAGCCGCTCCCGGCCCACCTCAAGTATGTGTTTCTTGATGCAAATCAAACTCTTCCCGTCATCATTGCATCAGACCTTTTAAAGGACCAAGAAAATAGCCTCTTAGCGGTGCTACAAGAGAATAAAGAAGCTATTGGCTGGGCAGTGGCTGATTTGAAAGGAATTGACCCCTCTATTTGTATGCATCGCATTCATATGGAGGATAACGTGAAGCCTTCTAGAGAGGTCCAGCGCCGGTTGAATCCTCACATGAAGGAAGTGGTCATGAAAGAAGTGATCAAGCTATGAGATGCAGGAATCATCTACCCCATCTTTGATAGCAAGTGGGTAAGTCCCACTCAAGTTGTCCCTAAGAAATTCGGCCTCACCGTTGTTGAAAATTCAGTGGGAGAGCTTGTGCCACAACACACCACCATCGGGTGGCATGTGTGCATTGACTACCAAAAACTCAACTCTACTACTAGGAATGATCATTTTCCACTCCCATTCATTGATCAAATCCTAGAGAGGCTAGCTGGCCAAAGCTACTATTGTTTCCTTGATGGTTATTTCGACTATAACCAAGTGGCAATTGTCCCTCAAGATCAAGAGAAGACCACATTCACATGTCCCTTTGGAACCTTTGCTTATAAGCGCATGCCCTTTGGGCTATGCAATGCTCCGGCAACCTTCCAAAGGTGCATGATGTCCATATTCTCCGATATGGTTGAAAAATTCTTGGAAGTGTTCATGGACGATTTTTCCATCTTTGGATCCTCCTTTGACTCGTGTTTCCATAATCTATCCCTTGTGCTTAAAAATTACAAGGAGACAAATCTAATTCTAAGTTGGGAAAAGAGTCATTTTATGGTCCAAGAGGGCATTGTCTTGGGACATGTCATTTCAAAAAGGGGAATTGAGGTTGATAAAGCTAAAGTCGAGTTAATCTCTAACCTTCTTCCTCCAAATTCAGTTTGTCAAATCCGTTCCTTCCTTGGACATGCCGGCTTCTATCGCTGTTTCATCAAATATTTTAGCAAAATCTCTCAGCCCTTGTGTAATCTTCTTGCCAAGGATGTTCCGTTCAATTCTGATGAAGCCTATTTGGACGTTTTCAAGAAGCTCCGTACTCTTCTCTCATCCGCCCCAATCATGAAACCACCCAACTGGTCTCTTCCATTTGAGATCATGTGTGATACATCTGATTATGCATTAGGTGTGATTTTTGGCCAGCATGTGGACAAGCTACCGCATGCTATCTATTACGCTAGCAAGACTCTCTCTGATGCTCAGTTAAATTACACCACCACTGAAAAAGAATTACTAGCTATAGTGTATACCTTGGATAAATTCCGTTCTTATCTTCGTGGATCCAAGGTCATTGTCTTTTCAGACCATGCTGCTCTTAGGCATTTGTTCACTAAAAAAGAGACCAAACCCCACCTAATTTGATGGATACTCTTACTCCAAGAGTTCGACATTGAAATCCAGGACAAAAAAGGGACAGACAATGTTGTCGCTAACCATCTCTCTCGTTTACTCATTGAGAAATCTTCTGAATTTGTAGCAGTTCGTGATTCCTTCCCAGATGAGCAACTATTTCAGATTTCTCACTCAAATCTTCCATGGTTTGCGGATATTGTCAACTACCTTGTGGTAAGCAAAATTCTATCTAAATGGTCAAAACAAGAGAAAGACCGGTTCTTCTCCCAAGTCAAGCATTTCTTTTGGGAAGATCCGAAACTATTCAAGTATTGCCCAGATCAAATCATCCGGCGATGTATTCCTGAATTTGAATTCACAAGTGTCCTACATTTCTACTAGACTCTTGCTTGTGGGGGTCACTTAAGTGCCAAGAAGACCGCTGATAAAGTCCTTCAAAGCAGATTCTATTGGCCTTCTTTCAGGATGCTTACAAATTCTGTAAATCTTGTGAGCGTTGCAAAAAGCTCGGCTCCATGTCTAGAAGAGACATGATGCCCCTCACTCCTATCTTAATCATATAAATTTTTGATTTGTGGTGAATTGACTTCATGGGACCGTTTATATCTTTTTATGGCTATGAGTACATTCTCGTCGCGGTGGATTACGTGTCTAAATGGGTTGAGGCCAAAGCTACCAAAACCAACGATTACAAAGTTGTAGTCAAGTTCGTTCAATTGAACATCTTCAGTCGGTTTGGTATGCCTAGGACCATCATTAGTGACGGAGGATCTCATTTTTGAAATCGCTATCTCAAATCCGTCCTCCTTCAATACTCCATCATTCATAAGGTTGCCACACCTTTCCACCCTCAAACGAGTGGTCAAGTGGAAGTATCTAATCGGGAAATCAAGCATATCTTGGAAAAAATAGTTTAATCGAACCGCAAAGATTGGTCATTGAGACTAAACGATGCGCTTTGGGCCTACCAGACAGCGTATAAGATGCCCATTGGCATGTCACCATATCGACTTGTCTTTGGCAAAGCTTGTCATCTCCCAGTTGAACTAGAGCACCGTGTTTATTGGGCCATAAAATGGCTTAACTTTGATTTCAAACAAGCCGGCTCTACTTGCAAATTGCAGCTCAATGAGCTTGAGGAAATTCGAAATGAACCGTAGGAAAGTGCCAAAATCTATAAGGCAAAGACTAAAGCATTTCATGACAAGCACATTGTCAACAAGTCTTTTGCCTCTGGATAAAAAGTTTAGCTTTTCAATTCTAGATTGAGACTTTTTCCCGGTAAACTCCGTTCACGGTGGGATAGTCCATATGTCGTCACCTTCGTCTTTCCTCACGGTGCAATTGAACTCCAAGATCCTACCGATGGATCTCTCTTTAAGGTTAATGGCCAATGGCTTAAGCCTTATGTTGATGGCATAGTCCCGATCTGGAAAGTCAAGAAAGTCCTATTGACGGACCCAATTGACGAGGACTGATGCGAAATCATGGTTCATCTAGCTATTGACGTTAAATTTTGTACTTATGGGAAGTAATTCTTTCAACTTCCAAGCTTCCCTCTTCCAAGTTGCCTTAGCTAAGAATTTTCAAAAAATTAGCTAAGTATAACCAAAATGTGAACTCTTCTGGAATTGTCTCAAATTGCGTTTCAAAAGTCGCATTCGGTTTTCTTAGTCATTCTAAGGTCTTAGTACCATTTTCGGAATTTTTCAAGGTCATCTCGGCAATTTTCTCGTTTAATCCAAAAATCATAGGACATTCTGGCCTCTAAAATGTTGCTGTTGCAATTGGGCTCCAAATCCCGTTTAGAAGGTTTTACAAGGTATCTCAGGTCAATAGGAGCTTAAATTTCAAAGTTAGAAATTTCTCGACTCCATTTCGGCCCCCGTAGATCAGTCAAGAAAGTGGTTTGGCTTCAAACCCTACGGGCGCCTGCCATTTCGGGTAGCGAGATCACGGACCTATGGGCACCCACCCAAAAGCCGCAGGCGCTTGCCATTTTGGGTAGCTGCTTCATTGTTTCTGCGAGCGCTCGCCCTGTGGCTGCGGGCGCCCGCCCCCCCTTCGCAGCATCATTAAATGGGCTTGAAAGCCTATTGTGACATTATAAACTCTCCCTCTCTCTCAACCTGCGACCCCAAACCCTTCAACCCTCAATTACATTCTTCCTCTCCTCTTTTTCTCCCTTCCTTCTTCCTTTCCCTCAACCATCTCTATCATCTCTTATCTATACTCCTCATCATTCCATCTTTTTTGCACCAACAAGGGAGCTTTTGGTTCTTCAACTTGGGGTTAGTTTTCTTCTCCCTTTCTTTCCATATGTGGCACAATGGAGGACGGGATTGATTATGTGGAAGCTTTGTTTGTGTTTGGGGTTGTGATTTGTTGATTGCAGGGTCAAAATTTTTAGGATTTCACATCTCTAATACCCTTTTGTCTCTCTTCCTAATTTTGGTGCACGCCAGCTGTTCGATAAATTGCTCGAACCAACTTTTTCGCTCAAATGGCACCCAAAACCTCTTTAAAGTGCGCTCGTTCTTCCGAGAGACCCTCCGGGGAAGCCCCCATGCCAAATTGGGTGGATTGGCCCATTGAAATCGAGGCCAAATTTGTCATCAAAGACGGCTTCGAAGATAACCCGAAAATGGCGTGGGTGGTCAAAGACTTGATGGACCGTGGCCTTGAATCTCTATTCAAGCCACGTGCTAGCACTTACTATCCGCTTGTGGTCCGCTTGTTTTACTCGAAAATGTCTTATTCATGTGCCAACCCGGACATTATTAAGACTACTATTGATGGCGAAGCTTTTAAACTCAACATTCATGACCTTACCACAACTTTGTCATGTCCATTGGAGTCCCAGGTGGATAAAGCGGGCCTGCCCTTGTACGTTGATCCTCCAGCTGGGTTGACATTGTCTGACATTGTGGAGGAAATATGCCACAATCAGTATACCAGCGGTCGTAAAACGAGCACAAATAAATCGTTCCTCCCGTTCGGCTCTGGTTCGTGGACTCTGTCCTTACAAAGAATGTCCTCCCCATCCTGAAACATTCTAAATGTAAAGGGGCTTTTATGAGTGCCCTTTATGTTGCTGAGAAGGAGCAATGGTTTTGCGTCCCACGGCTTGTCTAGGACCAATTTCTCAAGGTCTATAATGACCTATTTGTGATGCAGACGAGCAATGCCATCACTTGGGTGCTTCCGTTTCCATATCTTGTCACCAGGCTCCTTAAAAACCAAGGGTTCAAAGCACCCCATCATGAGGAGAAGAAGACAGATGTATTTGATTTTAACCTTGGGGTTTCGAAGTCCAGCACAGTTCAGCTTAAGACTTCCCGTCAAGCCCGCATAGGTGATGTGCTTGATTGGGGAGCCCCAGCTGTCCTTGTTGCTCTAAAACCAACTACCCCGGTTGCCTTTCCAGTTGCTCCTGTTGCGCCGCCTCCGCGCTCTCTCAGCGCTCGTATTGATGCACTTCACATGCGAGTCGGGAACATCGAGCGCTGTGTCACGAAGACTCGGGAGGGATAGAAGATGTTACAGACTATGCTCCAGACTTTGATTGACTGCACCCCAGGCGGCGCCGGTGGTTCCTCATCCACTCCGATGGAGTGATTTTATGCTTTCTATATCTATTTTGCTTCTAGTAGTACTATTTGGATCTATTTTGGGCCGCTTTTGGCATTTGTTTTTTATTTCCTATTTTGCACTTCTAACTGCAAGTCTTTTTGCTATTTTGCATGGATATTTGGTTTTTAGGTAAATAAAATTGCAGTATCTATATTCATCTCTGTCTGGATTCATATGATGCTTGTTGTGTATAGATGTGTTTTGACAGGTTTTTCAAATCAAGTTTGGGGGCATGCTCTATGAATTCACCAGGTGGCTTATTTTTGCACCACCACTAAATTTCCACCTCCACTTAGTATTATTGCTCTTTGTACCCTCTTTTCATTTCCATTTTCATTCTTTATCTTCTCACATTGAGGACAATGTGACATTCAAGTTTGGGGATACATTATTGCATTTTTGGTATTACTGTGACGACCTTAGTTTTTAGGCTAGCGTGTCCTGTGATGAACCGTAAGGATAATCTGATAACGGATCCGAATGCAGAAACGAAAACAGAAAACAAGACTCTAAGAAGTCAAAGTGACCTTCCATGAGGTCGTGGAACTCAACAAGAACTGATGCGGAAGCAAAAGATCGAAAATATGACAAATAAGCCCCCAGGGGTAAAATAGTCATTTCTAAAAACTATAGATTCGGGTGCCACCGAGCACACCGCTGGAAGGACAATGAAAAACTAATCAAGATGGACTCAAGAATCGCATGATTTGGAGTCCGGACGAAGGAGAAACGGCATGACGAAGAAAAATGAGCACTTAAGGCAAAAAGGGTAAACTGGTAATTATCCAGGAAGAACTGAGTGCAACCGAGCACACCGTTGGAAAGACAGCGAAAAAGTAGTCAAGTTCAAAAAAAAATTCACTTGAATCAGAGTTCGGACGAAGGAGAAAAGCCCAAAAGAAGAATTGACGTCGCGGCGGCCTAACGAGGGGCCATGGCACACACGGCGCCCATGCGCGAGCCCACCGGCATGCATGCCGGTGCCCAAAAACATGGCATGGTGGCAGCCCTTGGCTGTTGCTACATTTTTTTTTATCTACCCAGAACTGAGGCTTGAAACGGATGTCAAGACGAGTTTTTCTGGAAAAACACGAAGAAGAAACCCCCCCTAAAATCGAGTTTTCTATCTGACCTTATGAACGGAATAAAAAAAAATAACTATGAAATCCCGAAAATGCCCCTAGATTAGAACTGAACAAGAGGGTCATAAAGCTGCTAAATCAAAACTGGAAGCTGAAACTTCACAAGGGATTTCCGGTACCAAGACGACCTTTTCTGGAAAAACACAAAAAAGAAACCCCCCCTAAAATCACGTTTTCTAAGCGATCATGTCAAAAGAAGAAAATAAAACTGAGGTAAAAGGTCCATAATGCCCCTAGATCAGAATATGCAAAAAAAATGCAAAATGAATTCACAAGAGGCTCAAAACACAAATGATAAGGTTTTGTCCGAAAACGACCATGCACGCAAACGTAACTTACCTATTTAGACATGCTACAATGGTCCATGGCTTAAAAATATAGCCGATACAAAATCCGACCCCCCAACAGGCAAAAAGGCCAAAATAGAACTTGGAATGAAAACTTGGAATCTAAAAATGCAAAACGGGATCAAATGACCGTTTAGCCCTTGGCCACACTTCATACAAGATTAATAAGACCCTATAAAAGAATGAAAATGGAATTCCTACAGCCGATGCAACCGTGGTGAAGGAATGACTTGCGATTTTTCAAGGTTTTCATATTATTTCATGAAGTTAAAAAGTTGTATAGAATACAATACACATGTCATTGGCCTCCGGCCTCATCTCATACATGTCAAATACATTGAAAGGAGTGCACTTATGTACACATTACATACATGGAATCAAATATACATATTTTCACATATAAGTCTACAAAATGACATTTCATGCTAACATTTGCACGAAATGGAAACTTGAAAGCTACTCGACATCCAAGGAATGCTAGGCTTCACGAACCAAGTCTTTGTACCTGAAATATGCCCCAGTATCATAGGGGTGAGTAACATAAAGCTACATGTAGGAGATGAGCATTCATCGACTTGGCATTTTACAAATTTATCACCTTAAGGAGAAACATGTTAAAGGGGCTCATGCCACCTAACGTCTATGTCCAAGTGAGACTCGGGGAGCATCCTAAGCTACCTTAGAGTCTAAGCAACAAGAATCATAATATACATACGTGTATGAAACGAATCATGGTTGGGATAATCTAAGAACACGACAAGAAGAATGCTTGAGCATAGATTAACATGAATTGCATGTTCAATACAATTGAACTAGGTCTAGAGTAATCCATACAACATGACGAAAGCATATTTGAATACAAGTTAACAAGAATCACATTATCCATGCAATTCAATAACAAAAGAGCATGTTATACAATGCAACAAGGTTTAAGTTCTCAAAGCCATCAACTTAGAATCTAAAGCACAAAATAACAGTAGTGGTTCATGCCACCTAATGTCTATGTTATAAATGAATTAATAGGATCAATCCTAAGTTTTATTAGAACGTCAAAACACGATTTTCAATATCGATGCACTTTAACCAACATTGGAACTTTCAATACAACGCATAAAGCATAATTTCGCAAAGTTAACATCCTGTAACTTAAAATGGAACGACAAATAAGAAACAACAAGTTACAACATCATCTAGTTATCAACTTGAAAATGAAATGCGAAATCAAACAAAGTGGATACTCAGACGTCACGCCAGATCAGACCGACAATATAGTTACTTTAGGGCTACTAGCCCATGGGTAACCTCCCTATGTGCGCACTAGACTATATATAGAGGGACTATCCCCCGTACTTGAACCACGTCCTGGCCATAGCCAAACAACGACATCCCCAAGTTTCTAAAATCAACAAGTTGTGCAACAACGCATATATCAACAGGAATATGCAAGATAATCAACTATCTACCAAGCACAACCAAATTTGGAAACCTATACAATACATGCTCTAAGTCCACAACTAATATGATGTGATGAATGTCGAATCTTTAGTGTGCGATTCGTTACACGCTATGCATGAATGATGTTAAACACGAAGTGTGCAAATCATTACATAAGGCAATAATATATTCAATAAGGAAAACATATTCTCATGAATACAAACATAGCAACTATGTTATCCAATGTTCAAAACATAACCAAATGAATATACAACAAGTCTAAGTCCATGATTTGAATATAGAAACCACTTCTAAAGTACAACTAGATCATGGAGCAAATTGATAGAATTTAAATAGGTAAACACAATTAAATTATCTAGATTTCGATTCAATTCCAAATAACCTCAATTTAGTATATGTTAAAGGACATGGCATGGTCATCACCTATATCCATTCTAAAACTCAATTAGGTTGTTGGAACAATAAAGTAGAACTTTAATTAAATCATGCTAATTTAATTACCAAGGTTCTAAAACAACTTCTAATAGTCCCAAATTAATATATACTAGTAAACAAGTCATGGCCAATACAAATATCAAGTTAAAACCTTAACTAAGCTAATGGGACCACAAATAGATTTTAATTAATTATTTTAATTAAAATCTCTTGATTTTCAAACTTAACCAAATGCTCTCAAATTAACCTATGTTGGAAAACATGCCAAGGACTAATGTAATATCACATTACAAGTTTATTTTATTCAATTTACGACCATGCGAATTAAACCTTCACTAAAGTTAAATATAAAACAAAAGTTGCAATTTTCATGCAATAAATCCCAATTTAATACATGTGAACAACCATACCAAAACTTAATTTTTTAGCATGCCACAATACAATTCCAAGTTGTATATCACCATGAGGATTAAATCTTAAACATGGAATTTAATTAAATAAAAGGTTTCAAAACCTAACCGAATATTATAAATCAAATATATGTGAAACTATATGGCATGTAAATCAAGAATATCAAGTCGGAATTTAAATAGAGTGAATAGTGCACTCGGGGTAAATTAATTAATCAAATTAATTAATAATTACTAATTTTCAAAACACCTCCAATCACTTTCAAATTCAACTATGTTGGAGAGCATGCTAAGGCCTAATTTAATATGCTAACACATATTGATTTTAAGCTAGTTAAGGCCATGTGAATTAATCTTTCACCTAAGATAAATATTAAATAAAATCTTTAATACTTCTTCAAATGTTCCATTTTTTATACACGACAATGAGCATATCAAGGGGCAATATAAAATCATGCTACATGTTTAAACCAAGTCATGAGCAACCGGAAAAATTAGATCCCGTACAAGAAAAATAAATAATAAAATCTCTGGATTTTATATTTAATCATGCAAACAAGTAGTATAAGCATCACAAGCATGCTATATAACAAGAATTTAAACCTAAAACATCCCCTTCCTCAATTTGAGATGAAAGTCTCAAATGCCATCAAAATGGAACGGCTCCGAATCCGACGAAACTACTAGGTTTTGTCAGGGACAACGCCGTGAACATAACCCCCATGAAAGCGCCATCAAAATCATAACTTGACCTCAAAACCAAGCTCAAGAAATGGTCAAAACTGAATTCTAATAAGGGGGAAGGGTAGAGCACGGCGAGGGGAACAACAAACGTTAAGGCCGAAGACTTTCCATCAAGGAAAAGTGAACCAAAAGAGGAGAGAGAAGATGGAAGCACCCCTTGGGCTGCCATGGGAGCTCCAGGTCGTGCATGAAGAGGGGAGAGGATGAAAAATGAAATATCTCACCCCCTTTTTATAGAAATCTCAAAAAGTGCCCCGAACGGGCCCCGCCGGGTCCGAAAAAGTAAAATTTGAGCAGACGTGCTCAAATGGCGAAACTTTGTGTACAAAAAAGATTCAAAATGATAAAATATGAACAACAGAAGAAACGACATCAAAAATTGAGTCCCAAGCAGAAAGTTATGCCCAAAACAAGTTTGGCGAAAATTGGGGCCAGAAACCCAGAAACTGGAAAACATCGACCAGGAGGAAATTCCAAGAGTACCCAACTCGACGAAATATGAAAATGAATCCTATACGAGGATCCAGGCTCAAAACAAGACATTTTGCAATAACTTACATTAATTGCACAATGGCCCCTCCAAAAAGTGAAAACTGCACTTATGGCCCAGAATGAAAATATCTTCCAAAAATATTTTCTTAAAAACCCCTGAAATAAAATATCTTCAAAAGATATTTGCGAAAAACACCCTAAGAAAAGAAAATAATTTTAAAGAACTTTGCATCCATGCCCCTATGGACACCGGGAGCAACCAGAGTACTTTCTTGCAAAAGTAAAGATACGTATTTCGAGGAAACCACTCAAGATGAAGGCACGTGAAGTCAAAAACCAACTCTGAGCATGAGAAGTGAGGTTGTGCCAAAAACTGACAAATAGAGATAAGACAGAATAGGGAAAAGGACGAAATAGCGCATAGTGTCGAAAAACGAAAAATGTGAAAGTGACTCGGTCCTCATAGGAAGTTGTCAATCCACGGAAAAGAGTCTCAGGAACCAATTCTGAGCACTCCAGATGACACTAAACGACACGAAACAGAGCTCAGAAAAGAAATTTAAACGAAAAAAATTCATTCGTAAAATTTCAGGAAAAAGGAAAGGAAGGCAAATGACTGGGTCGTTACAATTACATTTTTGCTCACTTGATCTTTCTTGATTCATGTAAGTTAATTACATCATTTTTTTTGGAAAGCAATGATAGTGTAATCTTGAAACTTGTTTGGGATTGAAGTATGTGTTTAATACTTTGTGTATATAGGCAAATGATAATTTTGAAAATAAAGAAAAATTTGAAATGATCAAGTTGATTAATATCGGTTTGTATAAATGCTTTAATTAGATTTTCGTCGGATTTCATACTCTTTTAAGCTTCATACTGTACAGATGCACACCGAAAACTAAATTGTGAGGCATGCAACCTAATTGACCTTGACCTTGACTCAGTTGATTTGAGTTGATGACCCTAAGGAATGGATATCTTTGGCATTGAATCTAAAAAAAAAAAAAATGAATAAGAATAATGACTAGTTTAAGTTCGTAGCCTTGCTAACTTGAGTTATTAAGCCCTTGGAGTGTCCTTAAACTTAACACCCTAAAGCTATCCGATTTGGGAGTTGTTGGCCTAACACTTGCTACATGGGTTAGTTAGAAAGCTTAAGGGACTTAGGCATTGCACGGTCATTCACAAAAATAAAAATAAATAAATATAGTTTGTTGGAGTTTGTAGCCTTGCCAATTCAAGTTATTAGGCCCAAGGAGTGTCTTTACACTTAGCACCCTAAAGCCATCTGGTTTGGGATTTGCTGGCCTAACACTTGCTACATGGGTTGGTTAGAAAGCTTAAGGGACTTCGGCACTACACGACCATAATATGTATCATAAACAAAAAAAAAAAAAAAAAAAACAACAACAACAAAAGTTGTATTATGAATAAATTCATACCTTAGAGACCTCATTCAAAAGGGAAATTCAATGATTTGAAGCTTGTGTTTTGAAATTGGAAAAAGAAGGTAAAAGCCGCATATTGGGAATCCGGTTCACTTTCACTGAAGTTAAAGTTGATTTCTATTCAAGAGATGACAATTGAGGTATTTATATAGACTATGATGTTGATGCATGAGAATTAAAATATGTTTAGTCATGTTGTTATATCAAGGCTTCATAAATGCAAGGTAGTCTGCTTAATGATCCCGTCTCTAATTTTCTGTTTGTTCCAAGTTACATTTGAGCTATGTAGGTATTTTCTTGCACCATGATTGCTGCATGTTGATAGCATTTCAAATGTTGTCAGTTTGTTAAGAGTTCTATTTTTGGTTTTGCTATGGGACTAGCAAAATGTAATTTTGGGGGTATGATAAGCGCCGAATATTGCATATTCAAGCACCCTTATTTGCATTAGTTAAGTCCATTAGTTGATTATACTTTATATTTTAGATTTATTTGCATGCTTTTGTCTATTTTCAGGTTGGTTCCCTAAAGAGAGTTAAAAGTGACGCTTTAATAAGTTTTGAAGATTAAAGTACGCCGTTGCCGGGGACAGTCGTTTTAGCCAAGTTAATGATCCATGGAACTCATGATGCTCTATGCACAAAGTTATAGGAAGAAGAATTACATCAACAGTCCGTGCCAAGAGAGGTTCAAGAGAAAAATTCGGAGCAAGAAGTCCACGCATTGCGGGCGCCAGCCCAGAATCTGCTGACGCCTGCCCATTTGACCAGCGAGGCTGAGGTACCGCGGGCGCCCGCCCATTTAGGCAAAAACTTCGTGGATCTGCGGGCGCCCGCTGTTTTGGCCAGTGACTTCTTGCATCCGCGGGCGTGAGCCCTGCGCCTGCGGGCGCCCGCCATTCTGTGGACAAGCAGGCATGGGCTCCCCTTCTCTTCACAAAATGTTCTCTCCTTAATTAGGGGATTGCTCTACAATGGTCTTGGGGCTTTAGGACCACAAATTTGGAGTAGATAAAAGGCTAAGGTGGATATAATAGAGGGTGGATACATGGAAAAGGTCTGTCACATTTTTGTAAGGTTTTAGAGAGAGAAATATTATGAGCAAGAGGGTTTGTGTGTCTTGGAGCTCTTAGGTGCGAAATTGGGGGGCAAGATCACTCTTTCTCCTTCCTCTAGTGCTCCTATGGTAACTAACTCCCTTTCTAGGGAGGTGATGAAGCCCTACTTTGTAAGCATGCTCTAGTTTTTGGTTTATTTTGGGGGAATGATGTATATATATGGTTATTTCACAATCTAGAGCATTTATTTTGATGTAATGAATTCTAATCTCTATAAATGATTACGTTGAAGCTATTGTCTTGCCTTAGATTATAATTTCTCATGATTGTATGGCTTGCTTTTTCATAGTGACAATGAAAATAAGATTGTGGAATGGTTTTAATGGCATGATGTTTAGGAAGGTTGATAGTCTATAGCTTAGGGCCTTCTTTTGATAGACGATTCTTGATTTCCAACTTTATATGCTTTTATCATTTGATTAAGGGCTTGAACAACTCGAGCTTAGTGAGCATGTCTAAGGCTACACCCTAGTTTATGTAGTCAAAGCATGCAAAACTTTGATAGGTTATTTTTGCCTATTGATTTCATGAATTTCTTGAAGGTAATGTGGCAATTTTGTGTTGTTGCATTCCATGGTCATATATATATGTTGTTTCCCCAAGTTAATCATAATCTAGCATGTTTAAAAGGTTGGTAGTGGATTCACTTCCCTAGTCCTCTTTACCTAGATTTCTTTCCTCTTAATTTCCTTGCAATTATTGTTTTATGCACAATTTAATTCCAAGTATCAAGTGACAAACCAAACAAAACTCTATACCCCTTTCATCAAACTAAAGGTGAATTTAAAGACCTTGGTTATCATAAATTAGTAATCCCAATGGTTCTACTTACCCGTCCAATAGCCCTATTTTACAATGATTTGTGCTATTGCAAAAGGGTTGATTTATAATTAAGATTGATCGACCGCATCACACACATTGAAAAAATTTCCTGAAAAGTTAGACTCAATGATTTTTCAAGCTCACTATCACCTTTTCAAATCATCTATATGGAATTTAGAGACTGTAGAAGAATTTGCAAGAACTTTGAATGATGCATTGGAAGCAAGTAAGCAACTTGATAATCATTGGCTAAAAAAATGGTTCACACTGCGTGATAGATGGGTTCTTGTATTTGTTAATAAACATTTTTCTGCCAGAATGTCAAGCAGTCAAAGAGCGAAAAGTTCACAGGCATTCTTCAAAAAATATTACGATAAAAATAATTCATTAATGGATTTTATCATAAAATTCAACAGGGTAATTAGTTATTTGAGGCATGAAGAGGTGAGTGACAACCATGTTGATGTCAATGAACAGCCAAAGTTAAGATCAGCGTTGTCTATGGAGATACAAATTATGGATTTGCATACAAAACAATACTTTCATAAGTTCCAAGTCGAGCTTTACAAAAGTAGTGCCTACGTAATAAATTTTATATCAAAGGATAAAAATCAAAGTTTTTATGAGATTACCAAAGTGTGCAGAGGGAAATTTAAAGTGCGAAGACTTTTACATGATAAAGGCACTGAAGTGGTCAACTGTAGTTGTCAAAAATTTGAATTTGAAGGCATCCTATGCAGGCACGT
This sequence comes from Cornus florida, assembly GCF_030987335.1. Lineage (NCBI taxonomy): Eukaryota > Viridiplantae > Streptophyta > Magnoliopsida > Cornales > Cornaceae > Cornus > Cornus florida. The sequence goes on from NW_026775571.1 coordinate 19,253,186, forward strand.
TCTTTCATTTTTTAAAATAAAACAAATCATGTTTTTGACAAAATATTATATCATGAAAAGATAGATGAAGTTTTCAAAAGTTGAAAGCGTAATAGATAAAGATGATGTGGAGATTATGTAATGACTCGGTCATTTTCCTTCCTTTCATTTTTTTCTCAAATTTTACGGATAATTTTTTTTTTTTCGTTGTCTTTTCTTTTCCGTGTTTGGTTTCTCGTCACTTAGTGTCATCTCGAGTGCTCGAAAATGATTTTCGAGACTCTTTCCTTTGGATTGTCAACTTCCCTTAAGGACACTATTTACTTTTCGTCTTTTTCTCTTTTAGGTAAGTTACGTTTGCGTGCATGATTTTTTTTCAAGAAAAACCCTTTCCTTTGTGATTTGAGCCTCCTATGGACTCATTTTATAATTTTCTTGCATAATCAAATTTTAGGGCATTTTGGGGTTTTCCTTCAAGAAAAAATTCCAGTCTTCACATAGTCACCTAGAAAACGTGATTTTAGGGGGGGTTTCTTCTTCGTGTTTTTCCAGAAAATGTTGTCTTGGTACCGGAAATCCATTGCAAAGTTCAGCTTTCAGTTTTACATTTAGCAGCTTTATGACCCTCTTGACTAGATTTCATGGAGGGGCATTTTGGGAATTTTACAGTGAGTTTTTTTTTCATTTTCTCTTACATTTCCGAGTAGAAAACTTGATTTTGGGAGGGGTTTTTTCTTTGTGTTTTTCCAGAAAAATTCGTTTGGTAGCCCATTTCTGCTCTCAGATCAGGACAATCACTATAGCAACTTTTGCCCTCTTGTCCAGTTCTGATCTAGGGGCATTTTGGGGATTTCACAGTGAGTTTTTTTTCATTTCCGTCTGAGTTATCGGGTAGAAAAATCGATTTTAGGGGGGGTTTCTTCTTCATGTTTTTCCAGAAAAACTCGTTTCGACCTCCGTTTCAAGCATGTGCATGCCTTTGGAAACTCATAATTTTTTTTCTTCTTGTCTGCATGTGCATGCCTTTGGGTGCCGCATGGGGCGCTGGGCGCGCATGGGGCTGCCATGGCCTTCGTCGGGTAACTGCGACATCTCAACTTCAAACATTTGTTTCTCCCTCGTCCGGACTCCAAATCGAGTGAAATTTTTTTTGAGCTTGACTAATTTTTCGCTGTCTTTCCAACGGTGTGCTCAGTTGCACCCGGATCTTCTTGAATAATTACCAGTTTACCCTTTTAGCCTTAAGTGCTCGTTTTTCTTCGTCCGGACTCGAAATCATGCAATTCTTGAGTCCATCTTGATTAAATTTTCGTTGTCTTTCCATCGGTGTGCTCGGTGGCACCCGAGTTCATATTTTTAGAAAATTACCATTTTGCCCATAGGGGCTTATTTGTCATATTTTTGATCTTTTGCTTCTGCATCAGTTCTCATTAAGCTCCACGACCTTATGGAAGGTCACTTTGACTTCTTGGAGTCTTGTTTTCTGTTTTTGCTTCCACATTTCGGATCCATTATCGGGTCAAACTACGGTTCATCACAGGACGCACTGGCTTGAAAAACTAGGGCCGTCACATCCCCAAATAAATGGCCAAGTTAAAATATCCAATCGTGAGATTAAAAGAATTCTTAAAAAAATAGTTAAGCCAGATCGTAAGGATTAGTCATTTAGACTAAATGATGCTTTATGGGCTTACTAAACAGCTTTTAAGACTCTGATTGGTATGTCACCTTACCGTCTCGTCTATTGTAAAGGGTGTCATCTTCCTGTAGAATTAGAGCATAGAGCTTTCTGGGCCATAAAAAAGCTCAGTTTTGATATGAACTCAACTGGTTCTAACACGAAGCTTTAACTAGCTGAGCTCGAAGAATTACGTAATGATGCTTATGAGAGTGCTAAGGTTTATAAATCCAAGACTAAGGCATTTCATGACAAACATATCTTGCGTAAGACTTTTGAGCCTGGGCAGAAGGTTTGGTTGTTTAATACACGACTGAAACTTTTTACTGGAAAGCTTAAGTCATGTAGGGAAGGTCCATATATGATAATTTCTGTTATTCCTTATGGTGCAATAGAAATATAAGATTGCAAGACTGGATAAGTGTCCAAAGTTAATGGGCAAAGATTAAAATCATACACTGAAGGTAGTGTGCAGAGAGGCACAGTATAGGCAGTAGAATTTTATGATCTTATTTACTTGGACTAGAGATGTCAGTTATCGTCGGGCTATCGACGTTAAACTTAGCATTCTGTCAAGCTATCGACGTTAAACTTAGCATTTGTATGTTGTATTTTAGTTTATTTTTATTTTTAGTTTTGCTTTAATTTCTAGGTTTTAGTTTATTTTTATTTTATTGTTATTTTATTTCTCGCTTAGTTTAGAATTAGATTGATTGAGAAAAAGAAATAAAAATTGAAAAAACAAAAAAATATAAAAATTTGTCCTCAAAACTCGAGCTTTCATTCTCATGCTCGAGCATCAGCTATCAAAAGGTCAAGCTTATACACGCTAAGCTCAAGCCATTCTTCATCACTAATTTTAGGGTTTTTAGCAACAAAGCTCGAGCCTTAAGCCTAGGGCTCGAGCTCTGGTACATATAAATAAAAAGAAACCCTCATGCTTTTAATCGTTTTCGCCTCCCTTCTCTCCCAATCTCTTTAATCTCTTTAGCTTCATCATCTCCAGCATCTCAGGCTTTATTCCTGCATCAAAACGTAAGAGATCCTCTCATTCTCTCTTCATTTGATATATATATATATATATATATATATATAATATATATATGTATATATACGTATATTTTTTCTATATATATTATATGATTTTTCCCAAAATTTATGTCCAAATGCCTTAAAAGTTAGAATAAATCCTCCATATCTAGAATTTAATCATTAATCATACTCCAAACTTGCAGAAATTCCAGATCTAATATAAGATTTGAAGAACACGGGTTTGGGTATTTTTGGAGGTGTTGAGTTGCAATTTTTGGAGGTTTGGGGCTGTTGTGTAATTGACTAGAAGTTTGGGGGTGTTTTGGAGATTTATTTAAATGATTTTGGAAGGTTTGGGGGGGGATTTGATTCAGTTTCTACCAGGAAGCTCGAGCTCTCATCTTTGGGCTCTAGCTGTTGCTTATAGAAAGCTTGAGCATAGGGAACATTAAGCTCGAGCCTTACACAGTGGAAAGCTCGAGCCATAAGCTTTTAGGCTCGAGCTTTGGAGCATAGGTTGGAGATTCTTGAGCTGAGGGGTAGTGCAGGGGTTATTATTGTAGGGATGCCTTGATGTCCATGACCGAGAGTTGTTTAGACTCCGACCATGGCACTAGTAGAGGCTTGGAGATACAACACTATATAGCAGGAGACGAATTTTGTGCTGGCTTATTTTGAGCGGCACAGATATACATTCTGGGCAGTAGAGGCCCTGCAGGCTTGTCAGTTGTCTGGATTTCTGAGGCATCTAGCACAGATAGCGTATCCTTGACTAGTGCGTGAGTTTTACCGCACCTTGGTTTTACATGCGGGCGATGACGCCCATGATGGCGAGGACTATTTTACAGCCACTGTTGAGGGGATTGTTCTGACAGTGGACTGTGCAGTTATAACGAGAGCTATGGGTTTTTATCATCGGTGTCCCACAGCTCTTCAGGGATAGTTCATACCTTTACCCCTGGTCTATCTAGAGAGGTTATGGTTCGATCCCTTGGCTAGGGGAGGCATTCCACCACTTTCGAGACGGTGCGGAAGTCACAGCTGCCGTGTCGAATTTGGTTTCTTGATTCGGCCCTTATGGCCAATGCTTGCCCTACTCGACATAAGATAGGGCGGTTTATAGAGATGGTGGATGCGCACTACACATTCCATGCCAGCTATTGGGTTTTCATACCCCAGCTCATGTTCTTATAGATTCGCAGCTCTATTATGAGATGGGAGAGGCTAAATGCCCTCCTAGCCACCACTTACAGTTCCCTGGGCTCATTACTTGCCTGACGGAGATCTCAGGCGTTCCACTACCCCCGAATGAGGTGACCATGACAGTCTTTACGCAGTATCGTTTCACTCAGTAGAACAATATCTGGGGCTATATGCCCAAGACCAGATGTAGGGAGTGGGGGCTCGATGATGAGATCTGAGAGGATCGATGGCGATTGGATACTGAGGCTAGAGGTGCGCCGCATGTGCTTGATGGACCACCTTATCCACCTCCACCTACTATTATTCCAATCGATCATGTAGAGGCAGTATTGGCGGAAGAGGAGGATGAAGACGATGATGAGGCCATAGAGGATATGATGGGTACCTTTGATGGCCAGGCACCACTAAGGAGGAGGCCAGTCCCAGCAGTATAGCATGAGAGTTTTTCTTAGGCTGAGATTAGAGAGTTACATGCCAAAGTGGCAGAGCTGTAGGATGGACAGACGTTGCTGCGAAGGATGCTGATTGAGCAGCAGAGCATTCTTGCAGAGCTATTACGCCGCACTTCGTCTGCCACTTCTATTTCTACTGATCCTCCTCCACCTCATATGGATTAGCTATCTAGGGCTTTTCTGTATTTTGTTTTGCTGGATAGGCCTCTTTTGTTGACTAGGGTAGTATTTTTGATGTATTTCATTCTCTATTGTGATACCGGGTATTACATTTATGCTGTATTTTTGCCCTAAATCTGTTATTCAAAAGCATTGTAATGATTATATTTTTTTTATATACATGCTTTTTGCCTATCCTATACTTGTGTTGATATTTGAGTTGTATGTGATATTTCTCTGTTATTACTCCATATACTTGATATTCTGATGTGTGTAGGAGTTTGCTGATTTTGCCAGGTACTACAGACCAAGTTTGGGGGGTGACTTCTCTATTTTGCCCTTCTATGCTTCATATTGGTATATATTTGCTGGTCTGGTGTAGTATGGTAATATCTTTCTAACTCTCTTTTGTTTTCACACATTGAGGATAATGTGCACACTAAGTTTGGGGCTAAGGAGAAATTAAAATTTTGATGATATAAAATAACACAAGGTCCTAAATTTTTGATGTTACAAGCATGATTTTGAGTCTGTTGATTGTTATGTATTCTTTTTGCAATCTGATGTTGGTTAGAAATGGTCTGTATGCCAAAATTATGTTGAAAATGAATTCTTGAAAATTTTTGAAGTCAATTGGTGGCCTGTGGTCCACTTTGTTAGGATGATTATTGTTTGATGATATTGATCTCTAAAATACTCCACTTTATACATATTCACATTTGCATGAATTTTGTGGGGTATAAACTTAAAGTCTTGTTTTGTTTTGAGTTAAACTAAGATGAGAAGATGAATTTGATAATCAAGGCATTTAAAAAAATAAAAGAAAGGAAAGAAATGGTATGTATGCAATAAATGAAAAAAATTATTCACTAATGTGAATGAAAGAGAAAAAAAATTTGAATAAAAAAAAGTAGAAAAAGGTCGAGTTTAGGTCTGTACCTAGATTGCTTAAGTAATTAAGTCCTTAGGGGTGTGTTCTGACACTTAATACCCTAAGACCATCTGGTTTGGGAGTCATTAGCTAAAAGCTTGTTACATAAGGGGTTTAGGTTGCCTAGATTACTTAAACAATTAGGTTTGGAGGGGTACTTTATCACTTAATGCCCTAAGATCATCTAGTTTGGGAGTCATTGGCCGAAAGTTTATTACAAGGGTGATTTAGAAAGCTTAATAGACCTGAGTATTGCACAGTATCCTTTTTGAAAAATGCATACCAGTAGAAAAAATAATAATAATGCCTTGGGAGTTAGAATTTGAAAAGTTTGCCTGTAAATTGAGGAATACGAAGGAATAAATGAAAATATGGATAGTAAGCCACATGTTTGACTGTGAGTTCACTTTTAAAGAGTTTTAGAGATTGAGATTATTGAATAAATGATTAAACTAACATATGGGGACCATGGTTGTTAAATTAAAATTGGAAGTTGAAAGTTTTTCTGATTAATATAATTGGCTGTACTTGTTATATTTGACCGATTGATGAACTGCAGGAATATTATGATTCGAAAATAGGCTTAAATGAGCTTATTGTGTAATTAAGGCTCTGTTCCAGATGTTTGTGGGTACCATCACTGGAAACCCTCTCGAGACTATAACTCGTCCACTAGGGGTAACCTAGGGGTTTAAAGGCTTGTTGCATGGCTAAATGCAACTGTGATTCCCATGAAAGTGGCTTTTTAGTTCTGCATTGCTAAGGGACTAGCAATGTGTAAGTTTGGGGGTGTGATGAGCGCTGAATATAGCATATTCGAGCCCCTAAGTATACATATGTTATGACCTAAAGTGATACTTCTATCCATTATTAGACTGATTTGTGTTTATTATGTGTTTACAGGTACTTTCCCAGAGAAACAGTTAAAACTGAGACTTTATGATGAAAAAAATGATATCGAAGCTTACAGAGTCGTTGCCGGTCATTTAAAGCAAGCCAAGAGCTTGAATGGTGAAGTTTGGAAGAATTCAAGTAACAAAGCTCAAGCTTAAGTTCTAAGGCTCGAGCCTAAGTTCTGAGGCTCGAGCCCTGCAAGAAAAAAAGAAAAATTAATAAGGCATTAAAGCTTGAGCCTTGTACCTCCAGAGCTCGAGCTCTACTCAGTGGTACTCGAGTCTTACCCCAGGGTGCTCAAGCCTTGACCTTCAAGCTCAAGCATGAGGCATTGAAATTTGAAGAGTTGATTTTAAAGAAAGCTAAGCTCTCAAGGCCTCTGGCCAGACCTTAAGGATATAACACTGTCATTTAGAGCTTGAGCTCTGAGCCCCAAAAGCTTGAGCTTTGTACCTAAAGCTCGAGCCTTATAAAGCTAGGATCGAGCAATGTTAAAAGAATAAAACCCTAAAATATTCTAAGTATTGATGGAAAAGATGCTTCAGAAAATAGTTGAAGAAATTTGACTAAGTACAAAAGTGAAGATCGAGCACCATCCTTTAAAGCTCGAGTTATAATTCAAGAAATCTCGAGCTTTGTTCCTAAAGCTCGAGCCTAAGCCCAATAGCTTGAGCTCTACTCCTTAAGCTCGAGTTTTCCAAGACAGATTAGATTATAAGTTACGGGGATTATTCTTTTCCAAGTCTTATTTCACTCCAGATGGGCTAGAAGACGTAAAAGCCCACCAAACCATTATTTCTTTTATAAAAGAAGGCACTGGACTTGATAGAAGAAGTTCCTTTTTCTCGCATTATTCAGAAGACTGATATTGTGGTGGTAGCTTTTAGGGTTTCCAGAACCTTAGAAGGTGAAGATCCTAAGAAAAGAAGTGTCGTCCGTGACAATGAAGACGACAACAACACAAATGATATTCTGCATCGTCATGAGTAGCTAATTCCTCTCTTAGGGCACTAATGTAACCCGATCTAAGTACTATAGTTTGATTATTTTAACTTTGGGATATTTCTAATATATTATATTTTTGATTACATGATTATGAGCAATTGAGACAACTCAATTGGATTTTAAATTTTAAATAGTTTCTGAAAAGTTATTACCTTGTCTTAGATATAACTATTCTTAGACTATTCTCACCCCATTCTTATTGGACGGTATCTGGCGGAGCCTTGCCGGACATAAGAATGGAGATTATGTAATGGTGCTACAATGTTTTTTATAAATGAATGTTTTCATAGTCTATGCTTAGGATAGATGGATTATTTGCAAAATTAGTTAAAGTAGTTAAAGTAGGTAGGTGGATAGTCCATGCTAACCGCAGATAGGTTATAGTTAACTAAAATTTATAAAACATCTTTTTTTAAAACCGAATTTAACGAATGTTATTGAGTTCAATTCATTTGAAATATAAATTATTAAATCCTCAGAGTTGAACATATAACCATAGTATGAAGGTTGTGGTGAAGTCAAAGCCCTAAGACTTTTCTCTCTCTAATCTTTTTATTTTAAATTTAGTTTCATTTTATTTTATGTTCATGATAATGAATCAATCAATTCAACCAGTTTCCTGTAAACCAAGAAATAAGTTTGATTAGTTAAAAACAAGGCAAAGAACACTCATCTCCCTGTGGGATCGACACCCTCTATATTGTACTATCTTACAAAGATTCATGCTATTGCGGTGGTAATAAACTAAACACATCACATACCGTGCAGTAAGAATAGGTTGAGAACAATTTAACAGTAATTATATCTAAGACAAGGTAATAATCATTCAAAAACCATTAATTCATTAAAACACCAACTGATCCGTAATCAGTTGCTCATAATTATGTAATCAAGATACATAAACTTATAAATCCCTAAAGTTAAAATGATCAAACCATAATACTCGAATTCGGGCAACATTAATGCCCTAAGAGAGGAATTAACTACTCATAACAATGTCGGATATCATCTGTGTTGTCGTGGTCTTCATCGTCATGGACTGCAATTCTCCTCTTGGGATCTCTACCTTCAAAACCCTAAAAGCTGCCACTAATTGAGAGAAAATAACTAAGAGAAAGCACCCCTAATCTGTGGCCTTGTGCCTCCTTTTATAGAAGAATTAACTTCTAATAAGAGTTGGACGGGCTTTTAGGTCTTTTAGGGTAATCCGGGCCCATCTAGGATGAAAAAGGATTTCAATAAGATAAATTCTGCATCAATTAAGTCTGGCTAAATAGCAAGGGCTCGAGCTTTTTGACTCTGGGCTTGAGCCTTAGGTCTTGGGCTTGAGCCTCTTTAGATAGGGCTCGAGCATGACTTCAACACTTAGCCATTTTTCTTCAAATAATTTTCGAAGTGTCTTTTTCTTCAACATTTAGAATATTTTTGGGATGAATCTTTAATAGTGCTCGATCACCATGCATTAGGGCTTGAGCCTTAGAGGTTGGGCTCGAGCCTTATGAACTAAGGCTCGAGCTCTGGCAACTTGAAGTTCTTCAAAGTGACTTTTGATATTCCAACGTAATTTGGGTTTAAGCACTCTTGCAAGGGCTCGAGCACCTTGATCTTGGGCTCAAGCCTTAAGATCCTAGGCTGAAGCCTTATTTGCCTTGGTTGGAATTCTTGCTTTAATTGGTTTGGGGCTCGAGCCTTAGGAACATGAGCTCGAGCCTTGGCACTTGAACTTCTCTAAAATCACCCTTTTTGACTTTCAGCTTACTTCAAATGACCGGTAATGTCTCTGTAATCTTCAATGTCAGTCTTTTCATCATAAAAGCTCAATTTTAACCATTTCTTTGGGAAAATACCTAAAAACACAAAATAAACATAAATCAGTCTACAACTGGATAGAACTATCACTTTAGGTCTTAACATATACGTATTTAAGGGCTCGAATATGCAATATTCAGTACTCATCAACAACCAACCAAATGATCAAAATATGGCATTCATAGCATGGATATGCAAATACCACATAATAGCTCATAAATCACCTTAGACTCTATGAATTAAACACCCCTACCCCAAATTTAGGTGAAAACCCTAATCCCACTAAAACCAAAGTGATCCTCTTGCAAATATGACTCTAAAGGGGGAAAAATAAGGCAAAGGAGAGCGAGAAATCCTTCTACGGCGCCTCTAAAATCCCAACTTTGATGTCACCCAAAATCCTCAAAATGGTCTGAATGAAATTCTGAGACCATAGCCACGTAGCTCTCGTTGAGCTCATCAAGTTTCCTTTCTATGGCATAATCGAATTCCTACTCGAGCTAGGTCAGATCTAAGCTTGAAAATTAAAAAGGAAAGAAAAAGAAAAGGAAAGGGAGGGGAGAGAGAGAGAGCTGCGCAGAGAGAGAGAGAGAGAAAATAGGAAATGTGGCAAAAAAAATGACATAAGGCCCTTATATAATAATGGGGTTAAGTGCAAAAATCACCCTTGTAGTTTCACAAATGTGCAAATAACACTCCTGTTGTTCAAACACCACCCCTCTAGTTTCAAAAAGTTGCAAATAAAGGCTTTTTGTCTGATGGGTAGGTAAAAATACAAAAATACCCCCCAATATTCTTTATTCAATAATAATAAAAAAAATTAGACAAGTTAAAATTACCTACATAGACATTGACCAAAACTACGTCGTTTTAGGTAATAAAACACAACACACACAAAACAACGTCGTTTGGGCTAATAATAGACTCAATACCCTAAATAGGGTTAGGGTTATACAACCCAACCCATCATCAGTCATTCTCCATTGTTGATCTCATACACACACACACAACCCCTCACAAACATAGACACCAAAGACGAAGCAAACACAATCATTCTCAGGGATTGATTGTGGATGATCCCTAATTTCTGGTTATTAGGATTTGAGATAAAAATGAACTTCAGCCATTGAAAGGAAAAAACGAGTTCCTGTGGTTAGGTGTAACGACCCTGGATTTTTCAACCTAGTGTGTCCTGTGATGACCCGATGTGGATCCAGAATATAGAAGCAAAAGGTGAAACAATGGTCTCTAGAGATACAACGTGTCTTTAAGACACCAATGTGACACTCAATGAGGTCACATAACCCAAAGGAAACAACTGCGGAAGCGGCGTTTCAAAAACGGACAAGAATAAACCTAGGGGCAAAATGGTCATTTCCAACATAAAAGTGGGTGCCACCGAACATACCATTGGTAAGACAACAATAAATTAATCAAGTTCAAAAAAATTTCACTTGATTTGGAGTTCGGATGAAGAAGATATAGCTAACGGAAGAAAGAGGGGCAAAAAGGTCAAAATGAGCAAACCCTAGAACATCTAACCGGTTACCACACCTTCCTAACCGGTTAGGAGGCCAAAAATCATGACCACAATACTGCCCAAGCACATCTAACTATTTAGGAGACCCCTTCTAACCGGTTATGAAGCAAAAAAACAGAAGGGTCAACAAGGAAACCTGGCAGTAGGGGTTTTTCGTCAAAAATTGGATTTCTGATGGCCAAGATGACATTTTTTGGAAAAACACAAAAAAGAAACCCCTCTAAAAATTAAGTTTTTTATATGACAACATGAAAGGGAAAAAAAAAAAAAACCTCACTGTAAGATGCCCAAAATGCCCCTCCATGAAATCAGGTCATGAGGGTCCAAAAAGCTGCTAAATGCAAAACAGAAAGCTGAACTTTGTGAATGATTTTTGGTACCAAGACAACATTTTCTGGAAAAACACAAAGAAGAAACCTCCCCTAAAATCATGTTTTCTATTCAACCAAGTTGAAAGAAGAAAAAGACAATTACAGTGAAAAGTCTAGAATGCCCCAAGATCAGATTGTGCAATGAAAAAGCAAAATGAGTCCATAGAAGGCTCATTTCACCAAGGATGGGATTTTTCTTGAAAACGATCATGCACGCAAACGTAACTTAATGATTTGGATGTACTACAATGGTCCATGGCTTAAAAATATAGCCGATGCAAAATCCAACCCCCAAACGGCCAAAATGACAAAAATGGAACTTTGAATGAAAACTTAGAATTCAAAATTATGAAATGATTTCAAAATACCATTTGGCCCTTGCCCACACTTTATACATGATTAGTGAGACCCTATGGAAGAATTAAAATGGAATTCCCACACCCGATGCAAACATAGTGAAGCAATAACTCAATATTTTTCAATATTTTCATAATATTCCATGAAGTCAAAATTTACATAGGATACAAATTACATGTCATTGGCCTCTGGCCTTACCTCATACATGTCAAATACATTGTAAAGAGTGTACTCATGTACACATTACATATATGGAATCAAATATACACATTTTGACATAAAAGGCTATAAGTGGCATTCCAAGCCAACCTTTACAAGAATTAAAAACCTTCAAGTCTACAATCATCCAAGCAATGATGAACATCACGAACCAAGTCTTCATACCTAAAACAGCCCCCCAGTAACTTTGGGGTGAGTAACCAAGTTTACTCGTAGAGAATGAGCATGCATGACTCGATTTCTTTAGAGATTTTTACATTGACTTGAAACAATTCAAAAGGGTCATGCCACCTAACATCTCTTTCAAAGGTTAGACTCAGGGAGCATCCTAAGCTACCTTAGAACATTTCTAGCATAAATCACAGCCTTTATGCAATCCCAAACAACATAAGGGCACTTTATACAAAGCAACAAGATATAGATTCCCAAAGTTATCAACTTAAAATCTAAGGTACGAGAACAACTAAATATAACCATTTAGCATAATTAGAAATTCTAATACAATTCATCAAGACATAGATTCTCAAAGTTATCAACTTGAAATCTAAAATGCAAAAACAACTAAATATAACAATTTAGCATAGATGTACTTAACAACATCAAAATTTACCATGATTCATTGAAATCATAAAGCTCGAATGTACTTAACAACATCAAAATCGCCAATAACCAAGACCACAAGTCATAATTAAATATGATTGTCAACTTGGAATTGAATGCGAAATCAAATAGTGGAAGAGTTGGACATCAAGCTCGGAATTCTGTCGAGACCTCAATGGTTATTCTGGGCATTAACCCGTTGGGAAGACCACCCTAGTGCGCACTATCTCAATTGGGGAGAACTCATACCTCTCGCACTAGAGCCAAACTCTAGCCATGTCACTTGTAACAACAATGTCCCAAGTCTCCAAAATAAACCAAATAAGTTCACAACTTATACATAATTTATATAATGCACGAAAACACCTTCCATGCACAAGTAGTATGAAACCATACAATCCATGCCTTAGAGTTTCAATTCTAAAATGGCATACGTAATGTCAATTACAAAGTGTGCAATTCATTACACAAGACAACAATATATTCCAAAAAGAAAACAAGTTCTCATGAATATAAATATAACAACAATATTATCTAATGCTCAAAACACAATCAAGTGAATACCCAACAAGTGTAAGTCCATGATTTGAATATAGAAACAACTTCTAAAACACAAATAGATCCATGGAGCCATTAGATAGAATTTAATTAAACAAAATAATTAAATTCTCTAGATTTCAAATCAAATTCAAAGAACCTCTAATTAATATATGTTAAACAACATAGCATGTTCATTACATATATCAAATAAAAAATGCAAAATAAGCAAGATAACATCAAATATAATTTAATTAATTTAAATCAATTAAATCTCTAGATTTCAAAAGTTGTTCAAATGATCTCAAATTAGTATATGCCAAGCACTAAGTCATGGTCATACCATATATCATGTTAAAAATGGAATGCAAGCAAAACACAATTAACTAGAATTTAAATCAAATTAAATTCATTTAATCTCTAGATTTGAAAACACATTTAAATCATCCCAATTTAATATATAACAATGATCATGTCATGGCCATGCCATATACTAAGACTAAAGTAAGTTATATGCAAGTTATGATACCTTATTAATTTCTCAATTTAATAAAAGATATGCATACAACTTATATTTCACTACAAAAGTAAGGAATACCCTTAGGTAATAAATTATACACCCCCGACCTCACTAGAGAAGTGTCTCTCTAGAATCCAAGGCAAATCAACACAAAATGGCAAACCCTTCAAGGGTTATGAAGAGGAGAATGAGGGGAACAAAAAGTATTCCCAAGGTTAAGCTTGGAAATCAATGGAAGGCTCTCAAAAATCAATGTCAAGCTTAAGGCTTTAAGCTTCATCCATGGAGGTTGGGGTTTTTGGTGAGGAAGATAATGAAACAATGAAATAAAGTGTGAGTGGAGGAAATAGAAATCCTCCACTCACTATGTGATCTTACACCATGGTCAACACACACAATTTTGGTCAATTACACAAGAAACCCTTCTTTAAAACTATAATCCCAAAGTAGCCCAAAAAAAATTGCAAGACTTAATTGTGAACTTGCACTCGTCACAAATCCAAGGTTCTTTCCTAGGCTTAATCGTAACCCTACACTTGTCAACCATCTAAGCCAACAAGTGCACCAATCCTAGGCCAACAAGTGGGTAAATCTCCACCCTCTAAATGTTAAGAGATTTTGCTTCCAAGTCACTCCACCCTAGAGCCAACAAGTGGCACCATGAGAATGTGACACTTGTCACATTTTTTAAAAATTGTAAAAAGGCCTTTTTTTGAAAATATCTTCCAAATTAAATTAAAAAATGGTCCCTAAGATGAAAAATAATTACTTTATTTAATTACACTAAAACCCCACAAGTTAAGAATATTACAAAAAAAACTATGCATCTATATCCTTTACAAGAAAAGTAAACACTAAGCATGCTTTTCTAAGAAAGTAAAAATACACATTGCATAGAATTTAAATATCGTGGATCATGCAAAACCAGAATCAAATCCAAACACAAAATGTGAGGTTGTGCCAGGAAAAATGATAAACGAGAAAAAGACGAAAAGTGAATAGTGTTCGGAAAAATAAAAAAAAGTGGAAATGACACAATCCTCAAAGGAAGTTGTCAATCCAAGGAAAAGAGTATCGGAAACCATTCTCGAGTGCTCAAGATGACACTAAGTGACGAGAAACCGAACACAAAAAAGAAAAGACAACGGAAAAAAAAATATCCGTAAAAATCTGAGAAAAAGAAAAGGAAAAAAAAAGACCGGGTCATTACAACCTTCCCACCTTAAAGGGATTTCATCCCCGAAATCCAACCCCAACAAAACAAAAGGCGAAACCAGGATAACTACGGAGTACATCTTTGAGTATCTCACATAACATGATATGAAAGCAATCCCAAAACTGAAAGACAACGTAAAACCTAATGTCATTCGCACCCATGTGCTCATGACAGGACTACCCCTCAAAAGAAAAGTGACCATACGGCCACGCCACAAGTCAAAACTCACACACAGAACCAAGGGTTAAACAAAGGAATGAAAGACCACAACCGTAAGCATCCTTCTTGACGAACCATCATACGGATCCAAAAATAACCACCAAAAGAACTCCAAGATAATCACATATCATATCAAGATACCGAATAAGGACAATGTGGTAGTACGAATAGCGACCAGAACCCGCCCACGACGTACTCAAATGTGTGGTAGCAATGACAGTACCTAGAGCCCACCCACACTTACTCGTCAGTAAGGTAGCATCGACGACAACTAGCACCCACCCACAGCACACAACCTGTACGGTAGCGTGACAGTATAAGGCACCAATTCATAACCTGCCCCCACTAGGTCTACCCATGAAACCTCTCAATACAAATGACATTAATGTCAAAAATGATTATTACCAAAAGCACTGGAGACCAATATTTTGTGATCATTGAGATATGGTCCAAAGATGTCTGGCCGGACTTTGCTAGCCAATCCTGAAACTCTGACAACAATGCCATAGGTATCGCTACGCTTAAGGCCTTAAATCCTCAATGCAATAAAACCAACAACTCCAACGTCTCAAAACACTACTATCAACAACATCAATCACAAATCCAAAGCCTGACAAGCAAAATAGCGTCTCCAAAATCCCAGATATCATCCTGAAATAGATCAACTATAAGACTACTCATCGTAATCAAACATCCGATCAAAATCCCTATCACGGATAACTAGATCCTCAAAATACAAGTCTACCAAGTGGCACACACATCAAATCCTGACAACTATTATCACAAAATGAATCTCTTTTAACTATGCTTGGCATCACCAAGCTAAATCAAAATTTCTCAATTTTGATCCATAAACAATCACTGGAATAACAATTCTTCAAAACTATGCCTAGCCATAACTATGACGAGAAAACTCCACAAACAAGCCATATCCAACAATGATCCTACAAAACTATTCCTAAGAGTCAACCACATCAAGGTTTCCAAAACTGAAACAAGTCTCTAAAAGATGTTCTCAAAAGAGCATCGAGGTTACCTCACGAATCAAACAAATCCTCAATGATATGGACACAAGTCCCTAAAAAATGATCTCACACCAATCCACTCACTCTGAGCACCACAACCCGTCAACAACCATGACAAAAACTCCCCAAGGGAAGATACGAAAGAAAGGGAACCACCAGTCCTAAGAAAGACAACACCGTGACTCTATCTCCAAAAGAAAGACAACAAGGTCGAAGACTTCATCCCTTACATAGAAGTAAGTCAACCAAAATCAACCAAATCCTTACGAAGGACTCAAAACAACAATTGTGATCCTCACGGACCGACCAAACCCCAAAACCTTGCACACGGCAATGAAGATAAGAGACTCACTCCTTGTGATGTCCAAAACATAAACCAAGAAAAGAGGAGAATTCACACAAACAAGGAATTTCACAATGAAACCATTGCAGAAACTGGCACACAAACAACGTACGACCAAAGGAAACAAAAGGGAAAACCAAATATGGAAGTCATTCGTATAACAAGGAATGCAACTACCAAATAAATAAATCTACTCACATAGATAAAATCAAGGGTACAGTGATTGTTTCTAATCCAAACTCCAAAACCTCTAATTAATCAACAACTCGAGAATCCATCTGGTGGACCCCTAATAAAAATCCCAACTATAAAATGAAATAACTAAAGTACGATCCAAAGCTAATAAGTAAGCAGTCTTACGTAGTCGGTGGAATAAAAGTCTGTATCTGCTTTCACGACCAAGCTCTAACCCTAGAATGGATGAACACCTAAAAAATAAAAGAGTAGGTCAGGCCCATATGCAAGTCCTGATCTACTACGATCCAAACAGAAATGCGATACGCAGATACATCCTAGATAGACTCAACAATATCTAGAGTAGTCCATATATGTATAAGTACACACTATAGGACACTCACTAGTCCAATAGGTCTGTCTCAGCCTGAGTAGAGATACCATGCAAATCGCACATAATGTGGGAATGTGTACCTAGACCTACCAGGGAACAATAACTACTGTCCAGCTTTCCATCCAAGGCGATATACGTATCCTAACCATGGTCCTGAGACTCAAACTCATACCATAGTACCATATCATATATATATAAAGTCCGTGTCCTTCTAATATAAAATATCACCCACCTTGTATAGTGGTATGACATATGTATAACAATCCATCCTAGAAACCAAGTTAAGTCATTCAGTTAATTATTGACCTGACACCAACAGGAATTGGACTTAACCTTTATGGTTAATCCACACCTTAATCCATTTTAGGTAGGACTTAGTGTTGAATTAATCCATACCGTGTATGCCACCATCCCATACCGGTGCATACTATCCTCTATCTAACATGGTTGACAAAACAATATAAAACATTCATCAACCATATCCTAAAATAAACATGTATATAGTTTAACATGTGTATAATCAACTTATGCGTCCAATATAAGATTTAGAAATCCTATTCTAGTCCTTGAAATTGATAAAGTAACATTATGAAATCAACTCTTCCAAACAGTACCACAATGTTTAATATAAGATTTAGAAATCCTATTCTGGTCCTTGAAACTAATAAAGTAAGATTACAAAATCAACTCCTCCAAACAGTACCACAACAGATGCAATGTATAGCAAGTTTTAATCATTAGTTAATTCCATCTAAGTAGACATATATTTAAACAATTATATGCACATATCACAGCTAAAACATGATTCATATTTTAAGACCATGCAGAGAAATAAAAATTGCTAAAATTGTAGGCAATTTAAATTATTTATCCAATCCTCTATATACGGGTTCACTATTTAACCATATGTTAATTCCATCCTCCATTTTTAAATGTAACCATGCTTCCCAACATTTTTTATAAGTCTTTAGCAATGAATTACACCATCCAGAGAAATAAAAGTTTTTAGAACAGGAGGCAATTTAAATTTATTTATCCAATATTCCATATACGGGTTCACTATTTAACCATATGTTAATTCCATCCTCCCTATTTAAATATAACCATGCTTCTCAACATTTTTATAAGTCTTTAGCAATGAGTTACACCATCCAGTAGCCTTTAAACATTTTTTTGAAAAACCCAGTTAGCTAAACAGTCCTAAAAATCAGTTTTTTTAATGATTTTAAAGGAGAGAGCAGGCTCTTAAACTTGAGAGCCTGCTCTGTTGCAAGGAGAGCGGGCTCCCCACCCTTGGGAGCCAGCTCTAGGCTGTTGAAAGCCAGCTCTCAACCTAGAGATTCGGTTCTAGCTTGGTGGGAGTAGGCTCCCTCATCTTTTGGAGCCGTAGTCCATTCTCAGTCTTCTTCCTCGCCTCTGGCAGTACTTGCAGTCTCTGTAGTAATTTTTATTACATGTTTTAATGTCCATCCTAGTTCCAGTTTGATCATTAGACCATAATATATAACCAAGACTTAAATTGAAAAATAAATTTGCAAGCAACAGCAGCAAGATTTTAAACTGAACTTCTAAAACAACTCAGAACAGAATATTTCAATGGAATTACATAACAATTTAACAAGCATAAAAGATGTATTTAAGCTTTAGTTTAATCCCTGGAGTCTACCTAGGCATGCACAGAACATAGATTAAAGGGAAAGAGTAGAACAGAGACTTGCCTTTGAGACTTTGGATCAAAATATCTACGTCGTCGTTCTAGATTTTCCGGCAAATCCTTCACCGTTAAATCCCTCTGTTTCTCCTTGGTTCCACACACTTACCACCCCTTCAATCCTTCCTTGGTTTAGCTGTAGCCTAAGGCAAAACCCTAGACTTCCTCTCTGTAACCTCCTTTGTATTTCGGTATCTCTCTATCTCTCTACTTTACAGAACAAGCTTACGTCTTGTTATTTTGTTAAAACCCTAAACCACCGTATTGCTTATATTTATAAGCTTAGACAACAAACCCTAATCCGTGTATAACTATAAAACCTAGCTACAATTTCAGTCGGCCCATCCGTGAAACCTAAAACCCTAAATAATTAAACAGTTCACAAAACGGTATAATTAATTTAATAATACAAATAGTTCAAATCATCAAATATAAATAATTCCAATTAAATAATAATCAATTAAAGCACCACAATATAAAACAATTATACAAATAATTCCAATTCAATAATAATCAATTAAAGCACCACAATATAAAAACAACTAAGCACATAACGACACATGACCAAATAAAATGCATTTAAATAATAAATTAAATACCAAAAATATCCTTTTAAAATTAGGGGTATTACATTCTTCCCCCCTAACAAAAGGAATTCCGTTCTCAGAATTCGCTCTTACCTTCTTCCAATATTTCAGGAAACTACGAGCGAATGACATCGTCCCGTTCCCAAGTGGACTCAGCCTCATGGTGATGACTCCACTGAACACGCACCAATGGAATGGCCTTGTTACGAAGGATTTGATCCCGCTGGTCAATAATAGGACACGGTGGCTCCAAATAAGTTGCATCTGGCTGCAACTCAATCTCCCCAACATCGATATGCTGATACCGATCCTTATCTCGCAGAAATTTTCGCAACATGGAAACATGGAACACGTTATGGACGTGATCCGAATTATCTAGTACTGCCAACCGATAAGCAACAGCTCCAACTCGATCCGTAATCATAAATGGACTGACAAATCGCGGAGACAATTTCATTTTCTTCCCAAAGCGCATTACACCTTTCATAGGCAACACTTTGAGGAGAACCTGATCCCCAACCTAAAACTCCAAAGCACGTGTGCAACGATCCGCATAACTCTTCTACCTACTCTGGGTAGTACACATGTGATCCCTAATAAGAGCTATCTTCTCAGAAGTATCCTTAATGAACTCAAGACCCAAGAATCTGCTCTCGCCAACCTCCATCCAAAAAACAGGTGATCGATACGGTCGGCCATACAATGCTTCAAATGGTGCCATCCCAATAGTTTTCTGGAAACTATTATTATATGAAAACTCCACAAGTGGTAAATAATCCTCCCAGTGGCCCTTGAAATCAAGAACACAAGACCGAAGCATATCCTCCATGATCTGATTAACCCTCTCAGTCTGTCCATTAATCTGAGGATGATAAGTAGTGCTAAGATGCAACTCTATACCCAAAGTCTGCTAAAAACTCTTCTAGAATCCGGACACAAAGCTCGAATCTCTATCCGATATAATAGACAATGGAATGCCATGCAACTTCACAATCTCGATAATGTAAAGTCTCGCCAACTGCTCCGAAGTGAAGTCAGTGCAAATAGGCAAGAAATGAGTTGATTTCATCAATCTGTCCACGATGACCCAAATGGAATTATGATCCTTAAAGGAATTAAGCAATCCCTCCACAAAATCCATTGAAATGCTATCCCATTTCCACTCCGGTATCGGCAGTGGCTGTAGAGCTCCTGGCGGCCTTTGGTGATCAATCTTAACCATCTGACAGATACTACACTGCGAAACAAAAAAAGCAATGTCCTTCTTCATACCTGCCCACCAAAACTGCCACTTCATATCCTGATACATCTTGTCTCTTCCTGGATAAACAGAAAACTCAGAGTGGTGAGTCTCAGTCATCACATCCTTCCTCAACTTGTTAGCAGAAGGTACCACTAACTAACCCTTATATCCCAAACCTCCATCAGTCCCAACATAGTAAAATGGAACCTCACCGGAAGCTATCTCGGTAACTTTGTCAATGCACTGCTGATTCGTGAGTTGCGCCTTCAAAACTTTATGAATGATAGAAGGTGTAACTACCATGTAAGCCATGAAAGCATCCGACAATTCATCCACCTTCTTCAATGTATTGCACTCAGTAGTGAATAGAGCAGAAAGACTCCCAACAGGTCGGCGACTGAATGCATCCGCCACCATATTCGCTTTCCCTGGATGGTACTGTATAGAAAAGTGATAGTCTTTCACAAACTCTAACCACCTGCGCTGTTTCATATTCAGCTCTCGTTGAGTGAATAAATACTGCAAACTCTTGTGATAGCTAAATAATCTGAAGGACTCACCCAACAAATAATGCATCCAAATACGTAAGGCAAAGACCACAGCTGCTAACTCCAAATTATATGTTAGATAATTAAGCTCTTGAGGCTTAAGCTTCTGAGATCCATACGAAATCGGTCGCTCCTCCTGCATCAAAACACAACTAAGACCTTACAAACAAGCATTCGTGTAGACCAGATACTCTATTCCGCTTTGTAGGATAGACAAAACCGGTGCAAAAGTCAACTTAGTCTTCAGCTCATCAAAAGCTTTTTGATAATGTTCATCCCACACGAACCGTACACCCTTCTTAGTCAGATGAGTGAGTGGTCCTGCTATCTTTGAGAACCCCTGGATGAACCTCCTATAATATCCTGCCAAACTGAGAAAACTCCGAATCTCGGTAGGTGATGTAAGCTGTCCCCACTCAACTACCGCTGAAACCTTGGCTGGATCCACCACTATTCCCCTTTCTGACACCACCTGACCCAAAAACTTCATCTCCCGTTGCCAAAATTCACATTTCTCGAACTTGGCATACAACTGGTGCTCACAAAGTGTCTGCAACATAATCCGTAGATGTCTAGCATGGTCGTCCTCTGACCTCGAGTAAATCAAAATGTAATCTATGAAGACAATGACAAATTGATCCAAGTAAGCCCTGAAGACTCTGTTCATTAAATCTATGAAAACCGCTGGTGCATTAGTCAACTCGAACGGCATCACCTGAAACTCATAAGATCCATATCTAGTGAGAAACACTGTCCTCAGAACATCCTGCTCCCAAACCCAAAGTTGATGATATCCAAACCGCAGATCAATCTTAGAGAAATAGGTAGCTCCCCTCAACTGATCAAAAAGATCATCAATCCTGGGTAAAGGGTACTTGTTACGAATAATAACCTTGTTCAACTCCCTATAATCTATACACAGCCAAAGTGAACCATCCTTCTTCTTCACAAACAAAACCGGTGTTCCCTAGGGTGAAGTACTCCTATGAATAAAACCCTGGTTAAGTAATTGCTGAATCTGATCCCTTCAACTCACGCATCTCCACTGGTGCCATCCTATACGGTGCCCTAGCAATAGCCGTAGTGCCTAGAGCTAAGTGAATCACAAAGGCGATCTCGCGACTAGGCGGCAACCTTGGAATCTCCTAAAATATATCCGAAAAATCCCGTACAATTGGTATACTATCCAAAGCTACAGTAATCCCTTCCTCCGTTTCCTCCTCCATAAGGTACAAATAAGTGCTAGTGACCTCGTTAGAACGTGGCATAGCAATGACGTAAATATCCTGACCAGGTATGGTGAACACAATAGACCTATCCAAAACAAATAACTTGAGTATGGTAGTAATAACCAATCCATCCCAAGTATCACGCCATAAGTGTGCTTGTCCAGGACCAAAAGATGGGCTAGAAATCTGAGTCTACCAATATCTAGTGTCACAGGCCTATCACTCTTATGAAAAATGGCTGTATTGCCTAACAGTGTAAAAAAAATATCCTGAGGTCTATTGTATATGTGTGTCACCAACCAATCCATGAAAATCCCATATTTTTGAATACTCCGTAGAGCCAAAACACATAAGATGAAAAAAAATGCTCCAAAATCTTCCCATTTCTAAATTATCATTCTATTCTAGGAATTCTTCCTTCTAAACCAAACCTACCATATTGATTTACACAAGTTCTTTTATAAATTCCTTGGCAATCATCCTATCTCAACACAATATACCACAAGCAGATAAAACAAAATGCTCTAAAATCTTCCCATTTCTAAATTATCATTCTATTCTAGGAATTCTTCCTTCTAAACCAAACCTACCATATTGATTTACACAAGTTCTTTTATAAATTCCTTGGCAATCATCCTGTCTCAACACAATATACCACAAGCAAATAGTTGTTTGCCTGTCCAAAAACCAATCACTCCACTGTGATAATCATTTATTGTCGCAACATACATAGTCCAATACAGTTTAATAAAACCATATGTGTATAAATCACAAAAATGCTATCACAAAACACAACTCAAAAATAGCCAAACCGCTAGTTCACTTTATTAAGAACTTTTCCAAACCATAAACTATTAAACGAATAATCGTAAAATATTCTTTAACATAATCCTAGTGTACGTGATTAAATCCGTACTATACCTTTACTAACACCTCCTCTACTACTAGTAATTAAAATTACTCTCAAAAGAGCATTCGTCCTTGAACACCGATGCCCTCTATCTCAGATGCTTTGGTATCTCCTCCATCCTGTTCTTCTTCGAGGTCTTCCTCTCCACTTGGCTTTGCTTTGAGCACCACCGAAGTTGTGTTAGGTCCATAGTATGGTGGCCAATCTCGCACCGCAGAAACCTTCCTTGACTTGTACTACGAAGCAACGCCTATTGGAATCAATTCCTTTGTCTCCAATTCTGCCTTCTTGGTCGGCCTTCGTAGGGGAATCGTCGGAGTAACCTTCCTCTTCCTTAGGTCCTTCTTTGCCTTCATCACAGACCACATCCTTTTCCTAGTGGCAAACATTCTATAATTATAGAATAATCTTGACATCAGAACTTTCTAAATGAATCGTAAAGGAATACGATGAATCCTAAACTTAAGCTCAATTAAAGAGAAAACACTACGCGGAAGTCTTAATACAAAACATCTTAGAGACACTTGAACCTGGAGTCTAATACCAACTGTGATACCCCTCAGATCTAAGACACGGGTTGATCAGGCCCAAGCCCAGACCCGAGGGAAATATCAAACAATTAATATTTAATGAACACAGAAATACAAGATGAAATAATAAGAAGTAAATGAAAATGGCTGAAATGAATTCTAATGAAAAATCCTCAAAATATAATTATTAAAATCCAAACTCCAAAACCTCCAATTAATTAACAACTCGGGAATCCATCTGGTGGACCCTTAATAAAAATCCCAACTGTAAATTGAAATAACTAAAGTACGATCCAAAGCTAATAAGTAAGCAGTCCTACGTAGTTGGTGGAATAGAAGTCTGTATCTGCTCTGCACGACCAAGCTCTAACCCTGGAACTGATGAGCACCTAAAAAATAAAAGAGTGGGTTAGGCCCACATGCAAGTCCTGATCTACTACGATTCAAACAGGAATCCGATACGCAGATACGTCCTGGATAGACTCAACAATATCTGGAGTAGTCCATATATGTATAAATACACACTATAGGATGTTCACTAGTCCAATAGGTCTGTCTCAGCCTGTGTAAAGATACCATGCAAATTGCACATAATGTAGTAATGTGTACCTAGACCTACCAAGGAATAGCAACTACTGTCCAGCTATCCATCCTAGGCGATATACGCACCCTAACCATGGTTCTGAGACTCAAACTCATACCATGGTACCATATCATATATATATAAAGTCCGTGTCCTCCTAATACAAAATATCACCCAGCTTGTATAGTGGTATGACATATGTATAACAATCCATCCCAGAAACCAAGTTATGTCGTTCAGTTATTTACTGACCTAACACTAACAGGAATTGAACTTAACCTTTATGCTTAATCCATACCTTAATCCATTTTAGGTAGGACTTAGTGTTGAACTAATCCATACCGTGTATGCCACCGTCCCATACGGTGCATATTATCCTCCAGCTAACATGGTTGACAAAACAATATAAAACATTCATCAACCACATCCTAAAATAAATATATATATAATTTAACATGTGTATAATCAACTTATGTGTCCAATATAAGATTTAGAAATCCTATTCTAGTCCTTGAAACTGATAAAGTAAGATTACGAAATCAACTCCTCCAAACAGTACCACAACGTCCAATATAAGATTTAGAAATCCTATTCTGGTCCTTGAAACTGATAAAGTAAGATTACGAAATCAACTCCTCCAAACAGTACCACAACTGATGCAATGTATAACAAGTTTTAATCATCAGTTAATTCCATCTAAGTAGACATATATTTAAACAATTATATGCACATATCACAGCTGAAACATGATTCATATTTGAAGACCATGTGGAGAAATAAAAATTGCTAAAACTGTAGGCAATTTAAATTATTTATCTAATCCTCCATATACGGGTTCACTATTTAACCATATGTTAATTCCATCCTCCATTTTTAAATGTAACCATGTTTCCTATCCAAACATTTGTTTAAGTCTTTAGCAATGAGTTACACCATCCAGTAGCCTTTAAATAGTTTTTTTGAAAAACCCAGTTAGCAAAACAGTCCTCAAAATCAGTTTTTTTTAACGATTTTAAAGGAGATAGCAGGCTCTTAAACTTGAGAGCCTGCTCTGTTGCAAGGAGAGCCAGCTCCCCACCCTTGGAAGCCGGCTCTAGGCTATTGAGAGCTGGCTCTCATCCTAGAGAGCCAGCTTGGAAGCCGGCTCTAGGCTGTTGAGAGCTGGCTCTCATCCTAGAGAGCCGGCTCTAGCTTGGTGGGAGCAGGCTCCCTCTTCTTTTGGAGCCTACTCTCACCCCTAGGAGCCGTAGTCCGTTCTCAGTCTTCTTCCTCGCCTCCGGCAGTACTTGTAGTCTCTGTAGTAATTTTTATTACTTGTTTTAATGTCCATCCTAGTTCTAGTTTGACCATTAGACCATAATATACAACCAAGACTTAAATTGAAAAATAAATTTGCAAGCAACGGCAGCAAGATTTTAAACTGAACTTTTAAAACTCAGAACAGAATATTTTAATGGAATTACATAACAATTTAACTTGAAGAAAAGACGCATTTAAGCTTTAGTTTAATCCTTGGAGTCTACCTTGGCATACACAGAACACAGATTAAAGGGAAAGAGCAGGACAGAGACTTACCTTTGAGACTTTGGATCAAAATCTTTACGCCGTCGTTCTAGATTTTCCGGCAAATCCTTCACCGTTAAATCCCTTTCTTTCTCCTTGGTTCCACACACTTACCACCCTTTCAATCCTTCCTTGTTTTAGCTGTAGCCTAAGGCAAAACCCTAGACTTCCTCTCTGTAACTCCCTCTGTACATCTGTATCTCTCTATCTCTCTGCTTTACAGAACAAGCTTACATCTTGTTATTTTGTTAAAACCCTAACCTACCGTATTGCTTATATTTATAAGCTTAGAAAATAAACCCTAATCCATGTATAACTATAAAACCTAGCTACAATTTCAGTCGGCCCATCCGTGAAACCTAAAACCCTAAATAATTAAACAGTTCACAAAACGATATAATTAATTTAATAATACAAATAGTTCAAATCATCAAATACAAATAATTCCAATTAAATAATAATCAATTAAAGCACCACAATATAAAACAATTATTTAAATAATTCTAATTAAATAATAATCAATTAAAACACCACAATATAAAAACAACTAAGCACATAACGACACATGACCAAATAAAATGCACTTAAATAATAAATTAAATATCAGAAATATCCTTTTAAAATTAGGGGTATTACAAACGCCTATCAAAACAAAACCAACATTGATTCATTTCGAACTGCACTTATAGCTAGCCAGTACGGTAGCATGACAGTGCCATGCACCCACCCACAAACCTACCCGCCCACGAAAATTACAATCCCAGAGGAATCATCTCGATCAACCCAGGATCCTAAGAGGTCCATAACTTCATCATGACCCAAAACCAACAAATCCAGCACTATGACAACGCCAAATGGCTCACCTCACGAGAGCCTAAACAAAAGGTGACTTACCACGTACCCCAAAACCAATGCTAGGTCAACAACAATCTACATTACCACGGAACTGTGACTACAATCACCATTAACCTCAACTCGTGCCTTAATGACCAATCCCGTGTCATGCCAAATATGCAACACAGTTATGCATATACAAATCTAATCTAGCATACATCATATGTCATACTCTTTACAAAAGAATTAAATCATGTTAAATAAATGACATGTCGCATATAGCACATAGGCATATAAACATGTTATCAAACTAAAATATGTTATCATAAAGCATATAAGTACATAGAGCATGGCAACATAAACATGATATGCACCCAAAACTCGTCGTCCATAGGTTCTCGAACCTAGGAGCTCTGATACCACCTGTAACGACCCTGGATTTTTTTAATTCAGTGTGTCCTGTGATGACCAGATGTGGATCCAAAATGCGGAAGCAAAAGATGAAATAACGGTTTCTAGAGATACAACGCTTTTAGTCACTAATTGACTCTAGAGGGGGGGTGAATAGAGTCAAGGGCCAATTTTTGCAATTTAAAAATATTAAATCTAACAGACTATTAATCATAGAGAAACTGAAATATTCAAGCAGTGTATGGCACAAGTAAAAGAGAGATAGAGATGAGAGATTGTAAATAATGACTCGGCGATTTAGCGAGGTTCGGAAACTCCAACTCCTCGGCTCAAGGTCCCCCTTGAGACTTCCCAAAATCACTAGAGCTTCTCCTTAATGGTGGAGAGCAAACCTTCAGTTTAAGCAAGACCTTGCTTCTCTTCCTTGCTAAGAGAACACCCTTCTCCTAGACTTTCTTTTGGGTCACACCAACCCTTTTACAATAACTTGAAAAGAAATGAATTGTATAATAAATCTCTCAAAGATAGAAGTACACAGTTCTGCTCACGACTATAGTAAAGATGAATATATATCTGAAGCCCAGAATTACTACAGTAGAATGAAATGAAGAGAGGAAGTGAAAGCAGAGGGAATGAAAGCTCAACGATTGCTTCTTTAATGCTTTTTAGGAATGGTAGAATGCTCTCTGTAATTGTGTGTTTTTTTTTATGCAGACCAACCTTTGTATTTATAGATAGACAATGGTCGATATAGCTGTTGCAGGTGGTTGGAGAACAATAAATGAAAAAGTTTCCGTTGTAGATCAAAACCCTAGAAGGAGCCGGCTCTTTGCAAAAGTGGAGCAGGCTTAATTTCAAATGGAGGTGGCTCCATTAGAAAAGTGGAGCAGGCTCTTTTTTTGAAAAGGAGACGGCTTAATGGAAAAGTGGAGCCTTCTCTAGATTTTTTGAGCCTTTTCTACTTTCGTAGAGCCTTCTCTACTTTTTGTAGAGCCTTCTCTACTTTCAGTAGGAGGCTTAAAATGAATTCCAGTATGTTGTAAGGCTCATATGAATGTGTTTAAAAAAAACCTAATAAGCTAATTTTATGTTCTTTGAGAGATGAGATGATAATGATATGCATGAATTGTAATTTTGAGCTTCAAAATATATTCAACTAAACTTTGACATTGAACCTTAGTATCTCACCATCCTATATACCTTTTTCTTCATTTCTTGATCATGATCGTCTAGGCTTGATGAAGATTTGCTGAAAAGCTTGAATGATCTTTGAAGACCGAGGTCTTCTTTATTTTCTTGCACTTTGATGCTTCTTTGAAATCATTGCTTGAGTGTTTGGAATACTTGAAATGGAATTTCTAGCTCATCATTAAGGGTTGAATGATTGAACAACTATACTTCACTCAATGAAAATATTAGTACATAAACATCATTAATGGATTGTAATCATCAAAACATAAGATTGACCTTTTGATAGAATCCTTAGGCCAACAATCTCCCCCTTTTTGATGATGACAAAACATTGATGTGTTTATAGTCACCATGGAGCATATTTTGAAAATTATATCAAACTTGATTCAATAGCAATAATTTTAGCATATAAATTTCACAGACATTTTTAGAAGACTCCCCCTATCAATATGCATTTTTCAAGATACTTAAAAAAATAATAGAATAGCACATTAGCATGATAACACATCTTTCTCCTCCTTTGTCATCTCAAAAAAAAATGAAATGAATAGATAAAGAAAAATAACTGGCCATTTCAGAATATATCAGAGAAGAACGAATTAAAGGGCAAAAGATAAGCAGAAATAGCATTTTATAGATAACAGAAAGAGACTATAAATACAAGTACCTTATGACAGATAAAGGCATAGTTAATAAAACACAGAAACAAAAAAACTTCTCTAAAGCAAATAAAGCTAATAAGAGCACACAAAAGAGGGTGTGAAATAGAGAAAAATTGTTTTAAGGAGAAGAGGGTCTATATTAGTTTCGAAATTCTGTAAAATCCTCATTAAGATGAGCGATTGCCATGTGCATTTCGTCAAGTTGAGTTTGTTGTTTTTCAAGAGTGGCTTGGTTCTGACGAGTCCCTTTGAGAATTTCCAACAAGAGAGCACGATTGGTATGATTTTCAACTGGAACTTCCTTATTTTCATCATCGTTATCACTTTCATGGTCGTCTTCATCCCCATCATCAACATCCTCAATCTCTTCTCCTCTAGCTCGAGCCTCTTCCAACCTTCGTTGCCTAGGATAAAACCACACTCCATTGTAATCCCTTTTTAGCCCCATTGACGCAAGATTTG
The DNA here is from genome assembly GCF_030987335.1 of Cornus florida. Lineage (NCBI taxonomy): Eukaryota > Viridiplantae > Streptophyta > Magnoliopsida > Cornales > Cornaceae > Cornus > Cornus florida. The sequence goes on from NW_026775571.1 coordinate 19,282,307, forward strand.
AGGCAGTGAGAATGTGTCTTGGCCCTGGTTTGACTGCTTCACGACTATCAAGCGGAACCTTTTTAGCCATAAAAATGTGAGAGAGAACCATGGGATAATATAGAGAGACCTTTTTCTTTCTTTTGCATATAAGAAGGTGATGCAATATAATGTATGCAAGATCAAAGTGCTTGCCATTTAAGACACACCAGATAAGAAAGACGTCTATGTGCAAAACTTTGGATCGACTGCCAGATTTAGGAAGAATAGGTACATGATGATCTTGTGAATCAGCCGAGCTTCCATAGTTAATTGTTTGGTGTTGACTTCTCTGGTATTTGTTACATTTGAATCATAACTCATTTGCCGAATAGCCACTAGTTTATCAAAACCTTGTCTTTTAAACCAGTTGAAATGAGAATAGAATTGAATTCCATCCACAGATGGAAGATGAAGGATTCGAGCAATGCTGTTTGTATCAAGGTGAAAATATATTCCAGCCACATAGCAGTTAAGTTTTTCTTCTCCAGGCATTTCTTCAAGATGAATGTAGAATAACTTCACTAATTTTGGATAGTAACCTTCATTCATTCCAACAAATGATCCAAGGCCAATTGCATCAAACAATCTATAGGTGTTGAGATGAAGATCATGGCAAATTGTGTCAAACAACACCATTGTTGTGGCCACTTTTTTATGCTGAAAGAATTTGTCATATATGCTTTTGTATGTGGGGTTTTTATATAGCATGGTGGTAGAGATTTGAGGTGGAGGAGGATTTGGTTCACTAGGGCCTAATTCATCATTATGTTGAGTAGACCGTTTTTGTCCATGAGAGGGATTCTTTCTACGTGAGGATGAAGCCGTGGACATTTCTAAAAATTAAACTGAAATAACAGAGGAATTCTCTGAATAAAGATTCAATTTAAAAGGCAATGAAAGATTCAAATCACAAATAAGTTTAGACAGAAGATTAACATTGGAAATAATAAAACAAAGTGAACCAAGGAAAAGGCCCTGGTTAAAGTTTCACATTTAAAAAAAAATATTTATCTAGATATAAAGAGCCAAACTGGAATCATAATGGAGGATTCAAATTTAAATTTAAATGGAAGGATATGGAATTTTGACAAGATAGTGCATGGAACAATCCTAAAATGTGTGCTTGATAAACCCCAAAAAATATATAACATGCTCAGGGGATTGAGATAAAGATAAATTCGTCTTAAGAGTAGGAGTTCAACAAAGTTATGAAATGTACTTCCCAAATGAACCATAGACATCATATGATGCAAATTTATCCCAAAAAAAAAAAAAAAAAAAAAAAATTCAAAACAAAAAAAATTGGTTTTGAAAACAAAATTTATGCAATATCTCAAGATTTGATCAATAATGAAGCAGTAGGTTAAATAGAGCCAAACTGATAGTTTAATTATAAAATTTGAATAGCAAAACATATAGTAAACAATTTTCTTAGGATGATTGACCAAAAAAAAAAAAAATAACAATAGTGAATATGAGGGTTTCATGAAGGAAAGCTTAAGGAAATGAACCAAAAAAAAAAAAAAATTGGACAGCTGAAATTATGAATTAAATGTGAGATCATCTGCAATAATGATTGAATTTGAGAGGAAGAGACTTACAGAACACAATGCCCAAAGAGAATGGAGAAGTGCCCTAGCCGAAAAGCTCTGTGGAATGAAGTGTTTATGCCCAATAGTGATACTGCCGAGGCTTACAACATCCTACAGATCAATTGCTTGACAGTCCTAGATATTGTAATGATGGGATTTAATGGAGTATTCTTATCAGTTGAGGCATCCAATACAGAATAGAGAGAATCGCTCAAGGCAACATGGAAGAGCCAAATGCTGCTGGAAGGGATCTGTTATAACCTCAAAAAGAGGATGTGCCAAGACCAAGACAATTGATGGAAGAGCCGGCTCATGGAGAATTAGGAGCTGGCTCGGTAAAAGGATTTGGAGCCGGCTCTTATGAAATGTTGAGCCGGCTCATGAAGAATTAGGAGCCGGCTCTTGAAAGTTACTTGGAGCCGGCTCTTCAAGGATATAGAGACGGCTCAGAGAGAAAAAATAGAAAAGAAAGAAAAGAAAAGAAAAAAATAAAAATAACAGCCGGCTCAAGGAAGAAATTGGAGACGGCTCTAAACAATTTTTGGAGACGGCTCAATAAATTTTTAGAGCAGGCTCAATTATCTGTAGAGGAGATCCCGAGAGTTAAAAAAAATATAGCACTAAAGGAGCCGGCTCTACCTTTTTCTAGAGATGACTCTTCCTATTCCAATTTGTATACAGGTTGGGGAGCCGGCTCTTGTTTTTATAGAGCAGGCTCTTTTAAAAAAAAATTGAGATCCCGAGAGCAAGCAATGTGATATCATCTGTGGAGACTACTCTGCCTTGTGTAGAGACGGCTCTTTTTCTTTAAAGAGATGACTCTTTTTCTGAATAAAGCTGGCTTTGCTGCTGCTTTGCTTTATTGCTGTATTTCTTCTTCTGAGCACATTCCAATTTCCCTTCTAAGCAAGCAAAACCTATCTTCTTGGAGTGGTTTTGTAAAAATGTCAGCTAATTATTTCTCCATATTGACAAACATAAGTTCAATGTCGCCCTTAGAGACATGATCCCTAAGAAAGTGGTACCTAATTTCTATATGCTTTGTCCTAGAATGCTGAATCGGATTTTTTGAAATACAAATTGCACTTGTATTATCACACATTATAGGAATATGATCAAAATGAAATCCAAAGTCCTCAAGTTGTTGCTTAATGTAAAGCGTTTGAGCACAACAACTACCGGCTGCAATATACTCGGCTTCCGCCATTGATAGAGCGACAGAGTTTTGTTTCTTACAGGACCAAGAAACCAGTGATTGTCCAATGAAGTGACAAGTCCCGCTAGTGCTTTTTCTATCAACTTTGCATCCTCCAAAGTCAGCATCCGAGTAACCAACAAGTTCAAATGACATATGTCTAGGATACCAAAGACCTAAGAATGTAGTATAACTTAAATAGCGAAAGATGCGTTTAACAGCACATAGATGAGATTCTTTAGGGCAAGATTGAAAACGAGCACATAAGCATACACTAAACATGATGTCCGGTCTGCTAGCGGTTAAATATAAGAGACTACCAATCATGCCTCTATATTTTTTAATATCCACATTAACTCCCTTTTCATCCTTGTCAAGTTTTAAAGAAGAGCTCATTGGAGTAATGGCATGTTTGACTTCCTCCAAGCCAAATTTCTTTAGCAAATCCTTAACATACTTAGATTGGCAAACAAAAATACCATCAAGTGTTTGTTTGATTTGCAACCCTAAGAAGAAGGTTAGTTCACCCATCATGCTCATTTCAAATTCATTTTGCATACAAGAGGCAAACATTTCACATAAAACACTATTGGTTGATCCAAAGATAATATCATCAACGTAAATTTGAATGACCAACAAGTTGCAGTCAATGGTTTTAGTGAAAAGAGTATTGTCAATTTTACCTCGAATGAATCCATTAGCAAGTAAAAACCACTTAGTCTTTCATACCAGGCTCTTGGAGCTTGTTTCAAACCATACAATGCTTTTGTCAATTTGAAAACATGGTTTGGACAACTATAGCTTTCAAAACCAGGAGGTTGCTCAACATACACTTCTTCTTCAATGAAGCCATTTAAGAAAGCGCTTTTTACATCCATTTGATATAACTGAAAGTTTTTATGAGATGCAAATGCAAGGAGCATTCTTATAGCTTCAAGTCGAGCTATGGGGGCAAAAGTTTCCTCATAATCAATTCCTTCTTCTTGATTATAACCTTGAGCAACAAGCCTTGCCTTATTTCTCACAATTGTTCCCGATTCATCCTTTTTATTTCTAAACACCCACTTTGTGCCAATGACAATTTTATCGTTAGGTTTTGGAACCAAATGCCAAACATTATTTCTTTCAAATTGATTAAGTTTTTCTTGAATGGCCAAGAGCCAAGATTCATCATTTTTGGCTTCAAGAATATTCTTTAGTTCAAGTTGGGAAACAAAAGCTACATAGTTGCAAATATTATTTATTTGAGATCTAGTGCTTACACCTTTAGATGGATCGCCAATAATTTGATTTATTGGATGATTGGACAGTTGCTTCCAAGCCTTAGGAAGAGTATCTTCATGAGAGTGACAATCTTTTGGAACATCTTTGGAGTGATCTTCAATAGACGAACCATTTAAATCAAGATTTTCAATGTTCTTTTCAATCTCAATCACATCTTCATTATCATCCAATGAGCACCTAAGAGGGGGTAATGGTGATTCATCAAATACGACGTGTATAGATTCCACAACCACTAGTGTTCTTTTGTTGAACACTCTAAATGCTTTGCTACGAGTTGAATAACCTAGAAAAATACCTTCATCCGATTTAGGATCAAATTTTCCTAGACTATCTTTGTCATTTAACACGAAGCATTTACACCCAAAAACTTTAAAGTATCCAATATTTGGCTTCCTTTTGTTCCAAAGTTCATAAGGAGTCTTATTAAGAAGTTTTCTAATGATTACTCTATTTATGACATAGCATGAGGTACTAACGGCTTCGGCCCATAGAGTTAGGAGATTTATGTTCATTTAACATAGTCCTAGCCATTTCTTGGAGAGACCTATTTTTCCTTTCAACTACTCCATTTTGTTGAGGAGTTCTAGGAGCAGAAAGATTATGATTGTATCCATTTTCATCACAAAATCTTTCTACATCTTGGTTATTGAACTCTCTTCCTCTATCACTTCTAATGGACTTAATCGTACACTCTTTCTCGTTCTCGACTCTCTTATAAAATTTAGCAATGATTGCATGAGCCTCATTTTTGTGTGTAAGGAAAAATACCCAAGAGAATCTACAGTAATCATCAACGATGACAAAGGCATAGAGTTTTCCACCAAGACTAGCAGTACTCTCTGGACCGAATAAGTCCATATGAATTAATTCAAGTGGCCTTGTAGTTGTTATGTCCTTTTTCCTTTTAAACGATGTCTTAATTTGCTTACCTATTTGGCATGTGCTACAAGTTTTATCTTTAGAAAAATTAGTCTTTGGGAGGCCTTTGACTAATTCATTTCTAGATAGCTTTGAAATTAAATCCATACTAGCATGACCTAACCTTCTATGCCACAACCAACAATTTTCATTTGAGGATACAAAGCACTTGACATCTTGATCATGTAATTCACATAAAAGCAAAGTATACACATTACCATTTCTTAGAGCATGAAAAACTTCATTATTATCCTTTTTGACAATGCATTTATCCGATTTAAACAAAACATCATATCCTTTATCATATAGTTAGCTAATACTAAATAAGTTGTGTTTTAAGCCTTTAACAAGTAAAACGTTATCAATAGTCAAGGAAGAGGAGATACCAATAGTTCCAATGCCAATGACCTTGCCTTTTGAGTTGTCGCCAAATGTAATATTTCCTCCTTTGTGAGGTTTGATAGAGCGAAATTTTGATTGATCTCCCGTCATATGTCTTGAGCATCCACTATCAAGGAACCGTTTGTCCTTGGATGAATATGAAGACTTCACGCAAACCTACAAAATGAATTTGAGTAATCTTCTTTTGGTACCCACATTCTTTTGAGTCCATGAGAGTTAGGAAGAAGCACATAAGTTCCTTTAACAACCCAAACCTCTTTTGTCCTACATGGCCTAATAGGACAATGATTGATCTTATGTCCTATCTTTTACAATAATTGCATGTTGGACTAAAGGAGAAATTTTTAACAAAGTAATTGTTCAAGGGCTTGAATCTTTGTTATGAGGATCAAATCCAAGCCCATCCTTAGCATAAGCATTTCGTTGCTTTCCAAGAATGATGCTTAAATTCTCTCTGCCTTTTGTGAATTTGGCTAAGGTTTCAACTTGATCCTCAATAATGACTTTCAATGATTCATTTTCAGAAATTAACTCAATTGAGGCTGCTTCTTTAGCTAATTCTTTTTCCTATTTCAAGGTTTCATTTTCAAGTTGAGATTTTTCAAGGTTTTGAGAGATGATAAGCTTTTCTCTTCTAAGGCTAGCACACTTTTGAACCATTTTGCCTAATTCATCATGTAATTCTTTGAAAGCATCTAGCAAATAATTGTGTGCGTCAACTAATTCATCATATGAAGTTTCTAAATCAAATGAGTCATGATTAGAATTTACCTCGTCTTCATCGGCCATGAGACAAAGATTGACCAATTCATTGAGTTCATCGTCACTTTTAGATCCATTTGAATCATCATCTTCCCATGTAGCTCGCATGGCTTTGCCTTTCTTTTTCCTTTCCTTTTCTTTTTTGTAGGCAAAGCAATCGGATTTGAAATGTCCCAATTTTCCACAATGAAAACATGTAGGTGCTTCTCTTTTTCCTTGCTCACTTGATGCACCATTTCTTTTGAAGTTGTTACTCTTTTGGAATTTTTTCTTTTGAAGAACTCTTCTCACTGTCTTGGTAATGAAAGCAACTTCTTCTTCTTCTTCATCATTAGGAGCTTTATCAATTGTGACTTCTTTTGCAGAGGCTTGAAGAGCTATATCCGTCTTTTGAGCTTCTTTGTCTTCATCTCTATCATTCATCTCTAACTCATAAGCCATTAATGAGCCAATAAGTTCATCTATGGGGAGTGTATTGAGATCCTTGGCCTCTTGGATGGTGGTCTTCTTGGCTTCCCAGTTTTTAGGCAGAGACCTAAGAATTTTTCTCACATTCTCAGACGATGTATATGATCTTCTAAGAGCCTTCAAAGGATTCACAATGTTAGTAAAACGAGAATACATTTTACTAATAGATTCTCTGTTGTTCATAGTGAAAAGTTCATATTTATGGACAAGCATATTCATTTTGGATTCCTTTACATGACTGGTCCCTACATAGGTAACTTCAAGTTTATCCCAAATTTCTTTGGCTGTTTCGCAATCCGAAATTCTATTAAATTCGTCTTTGCTTAAAGCACAATAGAGATTGGTGATAGCCTTGACATTACATTGTACAAGCCTACGATCATTTAGGGTCCATTCAATATCAGGTGTTGGAACAGTTTCACCATTTACAATTTTGGTTGGAACGTGGTCCCCTTTTTCTGTGGCTTTCCAGACATCTATATCAACACCTCTTAGAAATGCTCTCATTTTGATCTTCCAGTAGTTGTAGTCATTTCCGTTAAACCAAGGAGGTCTATTGTTAGATTGACCTTCTTGATGAAAATTTGTATTGGCCATGGTCGTTCTCTAAGATGGTTAGATCTTTTTCTAGAGATTAGGCTCTGATACCAATTGTTAGTCACTAATTGACTCTAGAGGGGGGTGAATAGAGTCAAGGGCCAATTTTTGTAATTTAAAAATATTAAATCTAACAGACTATTAATCATAGAGAAACTGAAATATTTAAGCAGTGTATGGCACAAGTAAAAGAGAGATAGAGATGAGAGATTGCAAACAATGACTCGGCGATTTAGCGAGGTTCGGAAACTCCTACTCCTCGACTCAAGGTCCCCCTTGAGACTTCCCAAAATCACTAGAGCTTCTCATTAATGGTGGAGAGCAAACCTTCAGTTTAAGCAAGACCTTGCTTCTCTTCCTTGCTAAGAGAACACTCTTCTCCTAGAATTTCTTTTGGGTCACACCAACCCTTTTACAATAACTTGAAAAGAAATGAATTGTACAATAAATCTCTCAAAGATAGAAGTACACAGTTCTGCTCACGACTATAGTAAAGATGAATATATATCTGAAGCCCAGAATTACTACAGTAAAATGAAATGAAGAGAGGAAATGAAAGCAGAGGTTGAAAGCTCAACGAATGCTTCTTTAATGCTTTTTAGGAATGGTAGAATGCTCTCTGTAATTGTGTGTTTTTTTTTATGCAGACCAACCTCTGTATTTATAGATAGACAATGGTCAATATAGCTGTTGCAGGTGGTTGGAGAACAATAAATGAAAAAGTTTCCGTTGTAGATCAAAACCCTAGAAGGAGCTGGCTCTTTACAAAAGTGGAGGCGGGTCAATTTCAAATGGAGGCGGCTCCATTAGAAAAGTGGAGCAGGCTCTTTTTCTGAAAAGGAGACGGCTTAATGGAAAAGTGGAGCCTTCTCTAGATTTTTAGAGCCTTCTCTACTTTCGTAGAGCCTTCTCTACTTTTTGTAGAGCCTTCTCTACTTTGAGTAGGAGGCTTAAAATGAATTCCAGTATGTTGTAAGGCTCATATGAATGTGTTTAAAAAAAACCTAATAAGCTAATTTTATGTTCTTTGAGAGATGAGATGATAATGATATGCATGAATTGTAATTTTGAGCTTCAAAATATATTCAACTAAACTTTGACATTGAACCTTAGTATCTCACCATCCTATCTACCCTTTTCTTCATTTCTTGATCATGATCGTCTAGGCTTGATGAAGATTTGCTGAAAAGCTTGAATGATCTTTGAAGACCGAGTTCTTCTTTATTTTCTTGCACTTTGATGCTTCTTTGAAATCACTGCTTGAGTGTTTGGAATGCTTGAAATGGAACTTCTAGCTCATCATTAAGGGTTGAATGATTGAACAACTATACTTCACTCAATGAAAATATTAGTACATAAATATCATTAATGGATTGTAATCATCAAAACATAAGATTGACCTTTAGATAGAATCCTTAGGCCAACAAATGCGTCTTATAATACTGGTCTTATACAGTCTTATACAGTCCTATACATCACTTAAAACAAATTAAACTAAGTGTATATACCCAGAAAACCCAAACAGCCCTTAAAACACTCGTTATAGTGCCTTTCAAGAGAGAGTAGGCTCTTAAAATGGGAGCCTGCTCTATTTTTTCACCTAGGGCTGGCTTTAGACTCTTAGAGCCGGCTCCAAGAGACCAAGGGCCAGCTCTCCCCTTTGGGAGCCGGCTCTAAGAGGTTTGGGAGCCTTCTCACCCTCCTCTTAGCAGCCCTCGTCTGTTCTAGCTTCGTCTTCTTCAACTCCGGTGACGTTCCAGCCCTCTACACTGTATTAAATTCATATTCTAATATCTAATTAACATTCTAGACTACTTACAAGGCATCCATATGCATCATTAATCTCAAATAGCAAAACTTAAAATGCATAAACAGAAAGAACAAAGCTAACGGAGACTTATAGAATTTTGTATAACAGTTTTGTTAAACGAGACTAATTATCAGTCAAGCTTGCAATATAGATTGTATAAGTATTATTAAACTCCTAGAGTCTATCTAAACATGCATAGAACACAGATTCATGGAAAAGAATAGAACAAAAACTTGCCTTTGAGACTTTGAATAAAAAAAATCTCTAACTGTTGCTTCTATCTTCTCTAGCCACGTTGGTTGTGTTAAATAGCTCTTGCTGCTCCTATTACAGTCTAGTAGCCCACACCAAAATTCCCTCCTTGATTTTGTTTTGTGAATCACCCAAGTTCGCTCTCTGTTTTCCCTCTGCATCTCACATTCTTTGTTTTTAGAGAACTTACGTTTATTTTTCTAAGCCCTAAACCACCGTATTGCGTATATTTATAGGTATAAATTAATCACCCTAATCCATGAATAATTAGACTAAGCCCTGATTCCAATCCTAGTCGGCCCATGAAACTATCTATGTTTCCCTATGGCGGCTTCCCTATACGTAAATTGTAATCCAAAATTAACTGTAACTTAAAAATGTTCAATAATTTAATCAAGTAAAATAAAAAAAATTAAAATCCAATTAAGTAAACTAACATAATGAAAAACCAATTAAATAATTAAATACACTTAAACAATTAATTCCAAGTAAATACTTAAAAATAACACAATTAATTCAATTTAATCACCACAATAAAATAATTGAGCAAGTAATCAAATAAAGATGCAATTAAATCATAAATTAAATACCAGACATAGCCTTTTAAAATTAGGTGTATTACAAATTCCTCTACAAGGAATTTCACAATGAAACCATTGCAGAAATCGACACACAAACAACGTGCGACCGAAGGGAAACCGGAGGGAAAACCAAATATGGAAGTCATGCATACAACAAGGAATGCAACTACTAAATAAATAAATCTACTCACATAGACAAAATCAAGGGTACATGCAGCACGTCTCCACGTAAGCACAAAATCATGTCACTACAGTAACAACATGACATCTCTAAGTATATAAATAAGGCATGCTAATGCCACATAACAAGAAAGTAATGTGGACACACTTCCACCTACTCGTGCATCACAACATCATAAATCACACTACTAACATGGTAGTAAACGAAACTGCAGAAGATAAAAATGATGCAACAATGAACCCTATGGACATCGTGTCCTAGAGTGTCGAGGTAAAAGGAAAGACTAGTCCTAGCCATAAACTGACTCAAAAAACCGATGCGACCAAAACTTGTCTCAAAACAAACGTGAGCCCTCACCACAATAGTAAGACTCTAACAATCCATCTTCGAATCTAGAGGCGACACTAACAGTGTAATGTTCTCTCTATCCAAAACATCAATCATTCAACTTGATCCCAAAAGTGTCATTATGCAAGGAGAACTCAAAGAAAATGGCAACGATAACCATACCACCAACAACTAAATCAATCACGACGACTGATCCCCAAGACAACCATCATCATCATCGATCAAAATGACAATGCCTATCAAAACAAAACCAACATTGATTCCATCCGAACTGCACTTATAGCTAGCCAGTACGGTAGCATGGCAGTGCCATGCACCCATCCACAAACGTACCCGCCCATGAAAATTGCAATCCCAGAGGAATCATCCCGATCAACCCAGGATCCTAAGAGGTCCATAACTTCATCATGGCCCAAAACCAACAAATCCAGCACTATGACAACGCTAAATGGCTCACCTCACGAGAGCCTAAACAAAAGGTGACTTACCACGTACCCCAAAACCAATGTTAGGTCGACAACAACCTACACTACCACGAAACTGTGACTACAATCACCATCAACCTCAACTCGTGCCTTAATGACCAATCCCGTGTCATGCCAAATATGCAACACAGTTATTCATATACAAATCTAATCTAGTATACATCATATGTCATGCTCTTTACAAAAGAATTAAATTATGTTAAACAAATGACATGTCGCATATAGCACATAGGCATATAAACATGTTATCAAACTAAAATATGTTATCATAAAGTATATAAGTACATAGAGCATGGAAACATAAGCATGATATGCACCCAAAACTCGTCGTCCATAGGTTTTCGAACCTAGGAGCTCTGAAACCACCTGTAACGACCCTGGATTTTTCAACCTAGTGTGTCATGTGATGACTCGATGTGGATCCAGAATGCGGAAGCAAAAGATGAAACAATGGTCTCTAGAGATGCAACACATCTCTAAGACACCAATTGACACTCAGTGAGGTCACAGAACCCAAAGCAAATAAATGCGGAAGCGGCGTTTCAAAAACGAACAAGAATGATCCTAGGGAAAAAATGGTCATTTACAACATAAAAGTGGGTGCCACCAAGCATACCATTGGTAAGACAACAAAAAATTAATCAAGTTCAAAAAAAATTTCACTTGATTTGGAGTCCGGATGAAGAAGATATAGCTAACGGAAGAAAGAGGGGCAAAAAGGTCAAAAGGAGCAAACCCTAGAACATCTAACCGGTTACCACACCTTCCTAACCGATTAGGAGGCCAAAAATCATGACCACAACACTGCCCAAGCACATCTAACTGTTTAGGAGATCCCTTCTAACTGGTTATGAAGCAAAAAAACAGAAGGGTCAACAAGGAAACCTGGCAGTAGGGGTTTTTCGTCAAAAATTGGATTTGTGAGGGCCAAGATGACATTTTTTTGGAAAAACACAAAGAAGAAACCCCCCTAAAAATTGAGTGTTATACGTGATAGAGTGGAAGGAATAAAAAAAAAAAACTCACTGTAAGATGTCCAAAATGCCCCTCCATGAAATCAGGTCATGAGGGTCCAAAAAGCTACTAAATGCAAAACTGAAAGCTAAACTTCGTAAACAATTTCCGGTACCAAGATGACATTTTCTGGAAAAAAATGAAGAAGAAACCCCCCCTAAAATCATGTTTTCTATTCAACCATTTTGAAAGAAGAAAAATAAAATTACAGTGAAAAGTCTAGAATACCCCTAGATTAGATTGTGCAATCAAAAGGCAAAATGAGTCCATAGAAGGCTCATTTCACCAAGGATGGGATTTTTCTTGAAAACTATCATGCACACAAATGTAACTTACCTATTTGGATGTGCTACAATGGTCCATGGATTAAAATATAGTCGATGCAAAATCCGACCCCGCAATGGCCAAAATGACAAAAATGGAACATGGAATGAAAACTCGGAATTCAAAATTATGAAATGGTTTCAAAATACCATTTAGCCCTTAGGAACACTTTATACATGATTAGTGAGACCCTATGGAAGAATCAAAATGAAATTCCCATACCCGATACAAACATGGTGAAGCAATAACTCCATATTTTTCAATATTTTCATAATATTCCATGAAGTCAAAATTTACATAGGATACAAATTACATATCATTGGCCTCTGGCCTTATCTCATACTGGTCAAATACATTGTAAATGTGACAGCCCAAGTTTTTCAATCCGGTGCGTCAGTGATGAACCGAAAGTTGATCCGATAACGGATCCAAAATGCGGAAGCAAATAATAAAAAAAGGTCTTAAGAGATAGGAGTTACCCCTAAGACACCAATGTGACCATCCCTGAGATCACAGATCCTAAAGAGGGCAAAAATGGAATCAAAGGTCAAAGAGAACAAGATTCGTCATCTAAGGGGCAAATTGGTCAATTCACAATTAAAAGGAGAAACTTGACTCTAAACAAGTCAAACAAGGTTAATAGAACCTAATATAATCATTTTGAAACATTCCAAGAGGTTCCATAGACTTTGGCTAAGAATCCCACAAAATGCCCCGTCCCGGTTGAAGTGAAAACTGACACTGCTTCACTAAAATATACATAACTCCCACTGTGTTTGGAATCTAAGGATGGAATTGGTACCATTGGAAATCGGACTCAAAATCCTTGAGTTTAGGCTCAAGAATCACCCTATTTGGATTAGAGACAAATTAGTTATGACCCTTTGAATTTGGAAGAATAGTGCTGAAACTCAACAGAAGCTAGGCTCGGGTTCTAGCTATTTCGGTCGATCGAAATGAAGTTTCGGAAGGCCAAAATGAAGATGCTAAGAGCTAAAAACATAACAAAAAGGTTCTTGGTGCTTCAGTAGACCGAATTAAAGGTTCGGTCAACCGAAATGACTCATGAACAGTGGATTTGGCTACTGGAATGTGATTATACTATGCATTGGCAATTCCATTTGCCATCAGTCGACCGAAATAGAGTTTCGGTCAACCGAAACACCACAAAAAACTGCTGAAAAAGCTGCTATGAGCCCAAGGTGTTAAGGTTCAACCTCAACTTTGAATCCCATGATGTTATGGTTCACAATGAATATGTAAAACTGATTTTTCATGAGTTTTGAGAATGTGAACATGTCAACAACTTTGATATGAATAAATAAATTTAAAATAATGGCCCATGGCCTCATACACATCATTTACAAGATTTTCATATGTCAAATCTCAAACTTTGGTTTAAATACATTTTTGATGGTTTAAATACATTTTTGATGCAAAGATTGATACCAAAAGTGTCTAAGTACAAAAGCATACATGTTTGGCCCTTGGCCTCTTTGCATACATGTTTACAATGTCAAAAGCGAATGTTTGAGTGTCATTACATATCAAGAAAGTTACTAAAGCTCCAAAAGTACCATACACCCATGGCATTCAAAATATGATATCAAGAGAAAGGCATGCTAAACACTTGCATGTCAAAATACAAAAATGCTTTATTTAGCTCAAAAGCTTCTAAGGATGATGAGCATCCAAGAACATAGTCTCTTTACTTGAAAAACAACCTAACCCACTAGGGTGAGTAATCAAGTTACTTATAGGAGAAGCATATGCGTATATCCTAAAGTTTCAATATCATTACAAGATCAATATAGACGAATACAAGGGAGCATTCCACTTAACGTCTATGTTCAAGGTGTGCTAAGGGATCATCTTAAGCTAACTTGAGTGATTCTTTAGCAATACAAATCAATATCAATGTACTTAACAACATCAATTCGCCAATAACAAGAATTTCAAGCTACAATTAAGCATTGGTTGTCAACTTGAAATTTAATGCGAAAACAAGTAATGGAAGACTTGGACATCATGTTTCGGACTTAACCAAGATCAATACGGTTATTCTGGGCATTAACCCACTGGAAAGACCACCCTAGTGCTCACTATCTCAATTGGGGAGAACTCATACCTCCCGCACTAAAGCCGAACCTTAGCCATGTCACATGTAACAATGTCCCAAGAGATTCCAAAATATATATCAAGTTCAAAACTTATATATATATATATATATATATATATAATAAAGCATACAAACCACCTTCCACGCACAAGTATTTTGAAACCATACAACCCATATCTTAGGGTTCCAAATCTAGAATGGCATGCCAAATGACAAATTCACATCATGATATTATGCACAATACAATATCACAAATTTATCAATTCAAGTCATGCCTCAATAACAAGCTCTATATACTAATTATCAACATTTAGCAATAGGCTCATAAATTAATCATAATTTGTAATTCATAAGAACATAGAATTATTATCACAAAGATATAGCAATTCAAGTCAATAAGAATTGCATATAACACTAATAATTCTACTAGAGTTCTATATTACTACCACATGTGAATTTACTAGAATTTAGCATCTACTAAATTATATAATCCTTCTACACATGGTTTACACATATCATACATGCTTAAATCAATAAACCCTTAGTCAAGAAGTGAGGGTTTCCTATAATATGCAATACTATCATATTAAAAGCATGTACACAATATATATTAAACCTCAAGGATTATAAAACACTTAGAATATAAACATACTACCACCCTTACATCAGTAGAGAATTGTATCTCTATACTCCAAGCTACCAAGCACAAAATGGAAAACAAGCTTAGGATTATTGAAGAGGAGAGTGAGAGGAATCTTTCCTCTCTCAAGGTTTTCACTCTAAGGTGAATGGAAGTGAGCCAAATTGAAGGGATAAGCTAAGGTGAATAGAAGTGAGCCAAATTGAAGGGATAAGCTATGAACTAAGCTTTCCTTCAATGGTGGATTGGCTAGGGTTCATAAGAGATAATGAAATGAAGAAGGTAAAGTGTAAAAATGGTGAGTGGAAGGGCTAGAAATCATCCACTCACTATGTGTTTTTGCACTACCTCTCACACACACATAATGCAAGACTAAATCTTGATCCTACACTTGTCACTAATCCAATGGCTACATGTGCACCAATCTTAGGCCAACATGTGGGTGAATCTCCACCCTCCAAATGTCAAGAAGTCATGGTGCCAAGTCTCTTCACCCAAATGCCAACAAATGGTTCCATGAGAGTGTGACACTTGTCACACTTTCCAAAAATTGCAAAATGGTCCTTTTTCAAAATATCTTCCAAAATAAATTGCAAAAAGGTCCCTAAAACGAAAAATAATTATTTTACATAATTACACCAAAACCCCAAAATTAAGAATAATTACAGAAAAGTATGCATTCATGCCCTTTACAAGAAAGGTACTAATCTAGCATACTTTTCAAGAAAAGTAAAAATACCAATGTCATGGAAATCAAATACCATGAATGCATGCAAAACGGGAATCAAATCCGAGCATAACAAATGAGGTTATGCAAGGAAAAATGAAAAATGGGAAAAAGACGAAACAGGGAAAAGACAAAATAGGAAAAAGACAAAAAAAGAAAATCACCGAAAATGAAAAAGGAGGAAAAAGACCGACTTATTATAGTAAAGAGTGTACTCATGTACACATTACATATATGGAATCAAATATACACATTTTGACATAAAAGGCTATAAGTGGCATTCCATGCCAACCTTTACAAGAATTAAAAACCTTCAAGTCTACAATCATCCAAGCAATGATGAACATCACGAACCAAGTCATCGTACTTGAAATAGCCCCCCAATAACTTTGGGGTGAGTAAACAAGTTTACTCGTAGAAAATGAGCATATATGACTCGATTTCTTTAAAGATTTTTACATTGACTTGAAACAATTCAAAAGGGTCATACCACCTAACGTCTATGTCAAAGGTTAGACTCAGGGAGCATCCTAAGCTACCTTAGAACATTTCTAGCATAAATCACATCCTTCATGCAATCCCAAACAACATAAGGGCATGTTATATAAAGCAACAAGATATAGATTCACAAAGTTATCAACTTGAAATCTAAGGTACGAGAACAACTAAATAAAACCATTTAGCATAATTAGAAATTCTAATACAATGCATCAAGACATAGATTCTCAAAGTTATCAACCTGAAATCTAAAATACAAAACAACTAAATATAACAATTTAGCATAGATGTACTTAACAACATCAAAATTTACCATGATTCATTGAAATCATAAAGCTTGGATGTACTTAACAACATCAGAATCGCTAATAACCAAAACCACAAGTCACAATTAAACATGATTGTCAACTTGGAATTGAATGCGAAATTAAATAGTGGAAGACTTGGACATCAAGCTCAGAATTCTGCCAAGACCTCAATGGTTATTCCGGGCATTAACCCACTAAAAAGACCACCCTAGTGCGCACTATCTCAATTCGGGAGAATTCATACCTCCCGCATTGAAGCCAAACTCTAGCCATATCACTTGTAACAACAATATCCCAAGACTCCAAAATAAACCAAATAAGTTCAGAACTTATACGTAATTTATATAATGCACGAAAATACCTTCCATGCACAACTAAGTTGAAACCATACAATCCATGCCTTAGAGTTTCAATTCTAAAATGGCATACGTAATGTCAATTGCAAAGTGTGCAATTCATTGCACAAGGCAACAATATATTCCAAAAAGAAAACAAGTTCTCATGAATATAAATATAACAACAATATTATCCAATGCTCAAAACACAACCAAGTGAATAAACAACAAGTGCAAGTCCATGATTTGAATATAGAAACAACTTCTAAAATACAAATAGATCCATAGAGCCATTAAATAGAATTTAATTAAACAAAATAATTAAATTCTCAAGATTTCAAATCAAATTCAAATAACCTCTAATTAATATATGTTAAACAACATAGCATGCTCATTACATATATCAAATCAAAAATGCAAAATGAGCAAGATAGCATCAAATAGAATTTAATTAATTTAAATCAATTAAATCTTTAGATTTCAAAAGTTGTTCAAATGATTTCAAATTAATATATGTCAAGCACTAAGTCTTGGTCATACCATATATCAAGTTAAAAACGGAATACAAGCAAAACACAATTAACTAGAATTTAAATCAAATTAAATTCATTTAATCTCTAGATTTGAAAACTCATTTAAATCGTCCCAATTTAATATATAACAAAGATTATATCATGGCCATGCCATTACCAAGACTTAAGTAAGTTATATGCAAGTTATGATACCTCATTAATTTTTTAATTTAATAAAAGATATGCATACAACTTATATATCACTACAAAAGCAAGGAATACGCTTAGGTAATAAATTATAACACCCCCTACCTCACTAAAGAAGTGTCTCTCTAGAGTCTAAGGCAAATCAACACAAAATGGCAAACCCTTCAAGGGTTATGAAGGGGAGGATGAGGGGAACAAAAAGTATTCCCAAGGTTAAGCTTGGAAATCAATGGAAGGCTCTCAAAAATCAAAGTCAAGCTTAAGGCTTTAAGCTTCATCCATGGAGGCTAGGGTTTTTGGTGAGGAAGATAATGAAACAATGAAATGAAGTGTGAGTGGAGGAAATCGAAATCCTCCACTCACTATGTGATCTTACACCATGGTCAACACACACAAGTTTGGTCAATTACACAAGAAACCCTTCTTTAAAACCATAATCCCAAAGTGGCCCAAAAATAATTGAAGACTTAATTGTGAACCTACACTTGTCACAAATCCAAGGTTCCTTCATAGGCTTAATCTTAAGCCTACACTTGTCAACCATCTAAGCCAACAAGTGGGTGAATCTCCACCCTCTAAATGTCAAGAGATTATGCTTGCAAGTCACTCTACCCCAAAGCCAACAAGTGGCACCATGAGAATATGACACTTGTCGCATTTTTCAAAAATTGTAAAAAGGTCCTTTTTGAAAATATCTTCCAAATTAAATTACAAAATGGTCCCTAGGACGAAAAATAATTACTTTATTTAATTACACTAAAACCCCACAAGTTAAGAATATTACAAAAAAAGCTATGCATCCATATCCTTTACAAGAAAAATAAACACTAAGCATGCTTTTCTAAGAAAGTAAAAATACACATGGCATAGAATTTAAATATCGTGGATGCATGCAAAACCGAAATCAAATCTAAACACAAAAAGTGAGGTTGTGCCAGGAAAAATGATAAACGACAAAAAGACGAAAAGTGAATAGTGTTCAGAAAAATAAAAAAAGTGGAATTGACACAATCCTTAAAGGAAGTTGTCAATCCAAGGAAAAGAGTCTCGAAAACCATTCCTGAGCACTCAAGATGACTTTAAGTGATGAGAAATTGAACACAAAAAAGAAAAGAGAAAGGAAAAAAAAAATATCCGTAAAATCTGAGAAAAAGAAAGGAAGAAAAAGACTGCGTCATTACAACCTTCCTACCTTAAAGGGATTTTGTCCCTGAAATCCAACCCCAATAAAACAAAAGTTGAAACCAGGATTATTACGGAGCACATCTCCGAGTATCCCACACAACATTCTACGAAAGCAATCCTAAAACTGAAAGACTATGTAAAACCCAATGTCATCGCGCCCACGTGCTCACGATAGGACTACCCCTCAAAAGAAAAGTGACCATACGGCCACACCACAAGTTAAAACTCACACACAGAACCCAAGATTAAACAAAGGAACGGAAGACCATAACTGTAAGCATCCCTCATGACGAACCATCGTACGGATCCAAAAACAACCACCAAAAGAACTCCAAAATAATCACATATCATATTAAGGTACTGAACAAGGACAATGTGGCAGTACGAATAGTGACCAGAACCCGCCCACGATGTACTCAAATGTGTGGTAGCAGTGATAGTACCTAGAGCCCACCTACACTTACTCGTCAGTAAGGTAGCATCAACGGCAACTAGCACCCGCCCACAGCACACAACCTGTGCGGTAGTATGATAGTATAAGGCACCAATTCATAACCTACCCCCACTTGGTCTACCCATGAAACCTCTCGATATAAATGACATCAATGTCAAAAATAATCATTACCAAAAGCATTATGGAGACCAACATTTTATGAGAGTTGAGATATGGTCCAAAGATGTCCGGCTGGACCATCCTAGCCAATCCTAAAACTCTGACAACAATGCCATAGGTACCACTATGCTTAAGGCCTTAAATCCTCAATGCAACAAAACCAATAACTCCAACGTCTTAAAACACTACTATCAACAATATCAATCATGAATCCAAAGCCTGACAAGCAAAATAGCGTCTCCAAAATCGCAGATATCATCTTGAAATAGATCAACTATAAGACTACTCACCGTAATCAAACATCGGATCAAAATCCCTATCACGGATAACTAGGTCCTCGAAATACAAGTTCACCAAGTGGCACACACATCAAATCCTGACAACTATGATCACAAAACGAATCTCTCGCAACCGTGCTTGGCATCACCAAGCTAAATCAAAATTTCTTAATTTCGATCCACAAATAATCACTGGAACAATAATTCCTCAAAACTATGCCTAGCCATAACTAGGGAGGAGAAAACTTCACAAACAAGCCATATCCAACAACGATCCTTCAAAACTCTTCCTAAGAGTCAACAACATCAAGGTCTCCAAAATTGAAACAAGTCTTTAAAAGACATTCTCAAAAGTGCATCGGGCTCACCTCACGAATCAAACAAATCCCCAATGATATGGAGACAAGTCCCTAAAAAATGATCTCACACCAATCCACTCACTCTGAGCACCACAACCCATCAACAACCACGGCAAAAACACCCCAAGGGAAGACACAAAAGAAAGGGAACCACCAGTCCTAAGAAGGGCAACACCACGACTCTATCTCCAAAAGAAAGACAACAAGGTCGAAGACTTCACCCCCTACATGGAAGTAAGTCGACCAAAATCAACTAAATCCTCACCCAGGACTCAAAACAACAATTGTGATACTCAGAAACCGACCAAACCCCAAAACCTTGCACACGGCGATGAAGAGAAGAGACTCACTCCTTGTGAAGTCCCAAACATGAACCAAGAAAAGAGGAGAATTCCTCTATAAGGAATTTCACAACGAAACCATTGCAGAAACCAGCACACAAACAACGTGCGACCGAAGGAAATAAGAGGGAAAACCAAATATGGAAGTCATGCATATAACAAGGAATGCAACTACCAAATAAATAAATCTACTCACATAGATAAAATCAAGGGTACATGCAGCATGTCTCCACGTAAGCACGAAATCATGTCACTAAAGTACAGTTACAACATGGCATCTCTAAACATATAAATAAGGCATGCTAATGCCACACAACAAGAAAGCAATGTGGACACACTTTCACCTACTCATGCATCACAACATTATAAATCACACTACTAACATGGTAGTAAACGAAACTGCAGAAGATAAAAATGATGCAACGATGAACCCTATGGACATCGTGTCCTCGAGTGTCTAGGTAAAACGAAAGACCAGTCCTAGCCATAAACTGACTCCAAAAATCGATGTGACCAAAACTTATCTCAAAACAAACGTGAGCCCTTACCACAATAATAAGACTCTAACAATCCATCTTTGAATCTAGAGGTGACACTACAAGTGACACTAACAGTGCAATATTCTCTCTACCCAAAACATCAATTAATCGACTTGATCCTAAAAGTGTCATCACGCAAGGAGAACTTAAAGAAAATGGCAACTATAACCATACAACCAACAATTAAATTAATCATTACAACTAATCCCCAAGACAACCATCATCATCATCGATCAAAGGGACAACGCCTATCAAAACAAAACCAACATTGATTCCATCCATACTACACTTATAGTTAGGCAGTACGGTAGCATGACAGTGTCATGCACCCGTCCACAAATGTACCTACCCACGAAAATTGCAATCCTAGAGGAATCATCCCGATCAACCAAGGATCCTAAGAGGTCCATAACCCCATCATGGCCCAAAACCAACAAATCCAGCACTACGGCAATGCCAAATGACTCACCTCACAAGAGCTTAAACAAAAGGTGACTTACCACGTACCCCAAAACCAATGCTAGGTCGACAACAACCTACACTACCACGAAACTGTGACTACAATCACCATCAACCTCAACTTGTGCCTTAATGACCAATCTCGTGTCATGCCAAATATATAACACAATTATGCATATACAAATCTAATCTAGCATACATCATATGCCATGCTCTCTACAGAAGAATTAAATCATGCTAAACAAATGGCATGTCGCATATAGCACATAGGCATATAAACATGTTATCAAACTAAAACATGTTAGTATAAAGCATATAAGCACATAGAGCATGGAAACATAAGCATGATATGCTCCTAAAACCCGTCATCTATAAGTTTTCAAACCTAGGAGCTTTGATACCACCTGTAACGACCCTGGATTTTTCAACCAGTGTGTCCTGTGATGACCCGATGTGGATCCAGAATACGGTAGCAAAAGATGAAACAATAGACTCTAGGGATACAACGTGTCTCTAAGACACCATTGTGACATTCAAAGAGGTCATAGAACCCAAAGGAAACAAATGCGGAAGCGGCGTTTAAAAAATGAACAAGAATGAATCTAGGGGCAAAATGGACATTTCTAATATAAAATTAGGAGCCACTGAGCATACCATTAGAAGGATAATGAAAAATTAATCAATTTCAAAAAAAATTTCACTTGATTTGGAGTCCAGATGAAGAAGATATGGCTAATGGAAGAAAGAGGGGCAAAAAGGTCAAAAGGAGCAAACCCTAGAACATCTAACTGGTTACCACACCTTCCTAACCGGTTAGGAGGCCAAAAATCCCGACCACAACATTGCCCAAGCACATCTAACTATTTAGGAGACCCCTTCTAACTGGTTACGAAGCAAAAAAATAGGAGGGTCAACAAGGAAACCTGGCAGCAGGGGTTTTTTCGTAAAAAATTAGATTTGTGAGGGCTAAGATGACATTTTTTGGAAAAACACAAGGAAGAAACCCCCCTAAAATTTGAGTTTTCTACGTGACAATATGCAAGGAATAAAAAAAAAACTCACTGTAAGTTGCCCAAAATGCCCCTCCATGAAATCAGGTCAAGAGGGTCCAAAAAGCTGCTAAATACAAAACTGAAAGCTGAACTTCATGAATGATTTCCGGTAACAAGACGACATTTTCTAGAAAAACACAAAGAACAAACCCCCCCTAAAATCATGTTTTCTATTCAACCATTTTGAAAGAAGAAAAATAAAATTACAATGAAAAGTCTAGAATGCCCCTAGATCAGATTGTGCAATGAAAAGGCAAAATGAGTCCATAGAAGACTTATTTCACCAAAGATGGGATTTTTTTCTTGAAAACGATCATGCATGCAAATGTAACTTACCTATTTGGAAGCACTACAATGGTCCATGGCTTAAAAATATAGCCGATGCAAAATCCGACCCCCCAACGGCCAAAATGATAAAAAAGGAACTTGGAATGAAAACTCGGAATTCAAAATTATGAAATGGTTTCAAAATACCATTTGGCCGTTGGCCACACTTTCTACATGTGATACCCCTCGGATCCGAGACACGGGTTGATCAGGCCCATGCCCAAAACCTGAGGGAATATCTAACAATTAATATTTTATAATGAACACGGAATACAAAATGAATTAAAAAATGAAATTAAAGCTAAAAGGAACTAAAAATAGAATCCGCAAAATAATATAATTATTAAAATTCATCGAACCCAAACTCCAAAACTCCATCGGTTTACAACTCGGGAATCCATCTCTAGTGGACCCCTATTAAACATCTAAACGGAAGAAAAAACAACTATAATAAACATCCAGAAATAAACTATCGAGAGAATCTTACATCGTCGAAAGAGTGAATAGAGACCTCTGCTCATCACGAACACGTCTAAGCCTGGAACTATCGTGTATCTGAAAAATAGAAGTGTGTCAGGCCCACGCGCAAGTTCTATACTACTACAATCCAAAGAGAGGCCCGATACGCATGTACATTCTAAACAATTCATCAATAGCTAATAGTCCGTAAATATATATATAGTCACACTAAAGGACTCTCACTGGACTACAGGCCGGTCTCAACCTGAATAGAAGTAACATGCTAAAACGCACACAAAGTGGGCATATGTACCTATAACTAAATAGGGTACACCTCTAACCATCGTATCCAGCTATGCATCCCAATGCATATACGCTCCCTAACCGTCGATCCTGAGACTCAAGCTCATATCCAGGTACCATAACAATATATTTAAAGTCCATCCCGAATCCTAGTAGTTCCGCTCAACTAGTCGTTGCCATGACACTACAATTAATAGGACTTAACTTTTAGTTAATCCAATTCTTATTCTAGGGTAGGTAGGTTTTGGTATTTTAAAACAAAACCATCCCTAGCATACCACCATCCCATACCAGTGTATACTATCCAATCATCTAGTAGTTGATAATATCAACAATTAAAGTAAACATCAGCTAAATCCATATTTCCATTACTGATACTAATAGACATAGTGTAAGCATCAACAAAAAGAATCAGATATATACATAAAAAAATTCAGTTTTATATCCAACACTGATACTAACAGACATAATGTAAGCATTAAGAATCGTAGTCACTGTATATACACAAACTTACTCAGTTTAGGTTGTTCCATTCAATCAGATATAATGATAAGATTATTTTAAATTATCATTCAATACCCAGCAGCTGATATTACAGACATTTAAGATAACCGTTAACAAAGCTCATTCCTCCAATAGTTGATACTACTAGTATTAATGCAAGCATCAAGACAGAACTACAGTAGGTACATATACCTAATTAGTTTAGGTTGTTCTACAAAATCGTATTAATGTTAATTTGAGAAATTATTATTCTTCAACAGTACCACATTCTAAACAAGTGTAGTTCAGATACATACTCATGATATAGAATTAACCACGTTCCAATTATATCATTCGTCTCAAAAGATTTCAGAATTAAACACAGTGTACTCACAGAACTTAACACTATGGAACTACCTGTTTAGAACCTTACTGTCCAAACTTTTCTACACAAGTAGACTTAGTTAACACTACCTCTGAAGCTTTAATTTATCTCTATACATTACTTAGACCTTCCACATCCAATTCTGCACTCAATTGAAAGCACCAAAAATCAACCATTGCATGCAAAACTGATCGGAAACGAAGAAAATTACAAAAACTGAGCAATAAGACGTCTCCAAAAATTGGAGCCACCTCCTTTAAACCCTGGAGCCGGCTCTAATTTCTTGGAGCTGCCTCCACACTAAGGGGAGCCGGCTTCTGATCGGTTGATCAACTATACATCAACCTTCGCAATAGCACGAATCATTGTAAAATAGGGCTATTGGTCGGGTAAGTCGAACCACTGGGACTGCGCTAGTCTTAAGGCAACCTAAGTATCTAGAGTTATTTAAGAATGATAAGGTGTAATAAGGAGTTGTTGATTGGTTTGTCACTAAGCTAGTAATTGAAGTGTGCATAAAACAAGAATGCTAGTAAATGTAAAGGAAGGAGATCTAGGTAGAGAGGGCTAGGGAAGTGAATCCACTACCTATCCATAAGCATGTTAATACATGATTTACTTGGGGAATAATATATACATAAAACCATGAAATGCAACAACATAAAATTGCTACATTACCTTCAAGAATTTTTATGAAATCAATAGGAAAGAATAACTTATCAAAGTATTGCATGTTTTGGTTACCTAAACTAGGTTGCAACCTTAGACATACTCACTAAGCATAGAGTTATCAAGCCCTTAATCACATAGTAGAAGCACATGACATTAGGAATCAAGAATAATCTATCAAAAGAGAACCCTAAGCTATAGACTATCAAATTTCCCAAGCATCATGCCAATAAAAACATTTCCATAAACTCATCTTCATTGTCACTATGAAAATGGAAGCAAAATAATCATAAGAGGAGACAATCTTAAGACAAGATCTTAAACTCAAAATGATCATTAATAGACATTGAAGCTCTTCACATCAAATAAAGCTCTAGTTCATGGAAAGGTCATATATATACATTACATCCCCAAATGTAAATCAAAAACAAGACATGCTTACAAGAAGGAGTTTCATCACCTCCCTAGAAGGGAGTTAGTTACCCATTGATGCACTAGAGGAAGGAGGAAGCAAAGCCTTGACCTCCATTTTCGAGCTCCCCTCTTCTAGCTCCAAGAACACACCTTTCTTGCTCTCTTCTCTCTCCTCCAATCTTGTAAAATGAAGCTCCCTCATATTGTGTGGCTTCCCTCTCTTATCTTCTAGAGATAAGGCTCTAGAAACCCCCACCAACCAACATCTCCAACCAACCATTAAAGAGGGAAATTAGAATTGAGGAACCCAAGATGCAAGTGGCTGAAAATGGGCCATTTCCGGATGCAATTCTGCCCTAAGTTCGAGCACTCGAAATAAGGGCTCGAGCACTCGAAATTGGAGCAGAATGCTCCATTCTTGCCTTGCTCCGCCCAGACCTACTTTGATTAAACAGCCATAACTTTGCGCTCCGAACTCCGAATGATGAACCGTTTGAAGATTTAGAAAGCTAATTCAGAGCTCTAAATATTTCATCTTTTGGTGGAGATCCAATTCTCAAGGATGGTTGGTCGAAACTGAAGATCAAGGCAGAATTTCATTGCTGCCAGGCAGTTCTGCGCACCTCTGGTAACAAGGCCATAACTCTCTGCTCCGAGCTCCGAATGACAAACCGTTTGAAGATTTAGAAAGCTAATTCAGAGCTCTAAATCTTTCATGTTATGAGGGAAGTCCAGTTCTCGAGTTTGGAAGGTCAAAATGGCAAGCAAAGTCCAGGTTCTACTGCTGCCAGAATTCAGCATTGGCACCTTTTGTTGCTCAAGATTCCACAAGGCCTTATTCTTGTTCCATTTTGGCCAATGAACCTGAAAATGCATAAAAACATAGAAATGAAGATAATCTACATAAATTAACATACAACGGACTTTACTAATGCAATTTAGGGCGCTTGAATATATAATATTCGGCGCTTATCAGCTTCCTCCAGGGGAGAACCGGCTCCCTCCCTTTCTGCTTCGTCGTTCCCTCCTCCGATGAACTTTGCAGCCTCTACACCTCACCGTTATGACTTCGAAATCCTGTAACCTAACCCGAGTGTGTTCCCAGTCTGTGTTTAAATCCTTATACCATTATTAATCATGAATTTAATTCAAGAATTATGCACACAACTATCAAGTTTAAACAGTTTAACAACCAAGCAACACATACTGGTGTGTATCAAACTTTAGCACGAACAGAGAAACTTTTTAAGTTACAATTAATCCTGGAACAGTTTAGGAATGAAAAGAACACGAAGCTTAAGGGAGAGAGTAAGGATAGAACTTGCCTTTTGAGATTTTTGTTTAAAATCTCAACGTTGTGTTCTACGATCTCTGGCAATTCCTACGGCAAACTTCTTCTGTTCCTCCTCTCTATTTCCACAGACGTGTTTTGGGTTTTGTTTGTTTATTTTTTATTTTTTAAAACCCTAGTACAACATTATTACATCTATTTATAAGGTTACACAAAACCTACAGCTAATTGAAGCCCTAATGTGAAACCTAATCGGCCCATAACACCATCCAAGTGAAAAAGAAAACATGTCGGCTACTTACCACCAATCCTACAGTAACGTGAATTTAGGAAAACAAGTAAATTTAATTTATTTTAATTACCAATTAACAAAAAAACTAAATAAAACAATTTACAAAAAAAATCAAAGAACACAATTAAGCAAACAAATTTAAACTAAGTAAAACAATTAAATAATTAAAGTTAATAAACAGGTCCACCAAACAACTAATTACAATTAAACCAATTAAAACATTAAATAAAAAAAAATTAATGAAAAGAAAACAATTAATGAAAATACCGAGACTATCCTTTTGAAAATTAGGGGTATTACATTCTTCCCCCCTAACAAAAGGAATTCCGTCCTCGGAATTCGCTTTTACCTTCTTCTAAAATTTCAGGAAATTGAGAGCGAATGACATCCTCCCGTTCCCAAGTAGACTCAACCTCATTGTGATGACTCCACTGGACACGAACCAAAGGAATAACCTTATTACGAAGAATCTGATCTCGTCGGTCGACAATACGACACGGTGGCTCTAAATAAGTTGCATCCGGCTGCAACTCAATCTCCTCAACATCGATATGCTGATACCGATCCTCATCTCGCAGAAATTTCTGCAACATGGAAACATGAAACACGTTGTGGACACGATCCAAAGTATCCGGAAGTGCCAACCGATAAGCAACAGCTCTAATGCGATCCGTAATCATGAATGGACCGACAAATCGCGATGACAACTTCCCTTTCTTCCCAAAGCGTATAACACCCTTTATAAGAGACACTTTGAGTAGAACTTGATCCCCAACCTGAAACTCCAATGCCCGAGTACGACGATCAGCATAGCTTTTCTGCTTACTTTGGGCAGTACGCATGCGATCTCGAATAAGAGCTATCTTCTCAGAAGTATCCTTGATAAACTCAGGACCCAAGAATCTGCTCTCACCAACCTCCATCCAATAAACAAGCGATCGACACGGTCGGCCGTATAACGCCTCAAATGGTGCCATCCCAATAGTCTTCTGGAAACTATTGTTATAAGCAAACTCCACAAGTGGCAAATAATCCTCCCAGTGGCCTTTAAAATCAAGAACACACGATTGGAGCATATCATCCATAATCTGATTTACCCTCTCAGTCTGTCCGTCAGTCTGAGGATGATAAGCAGTACTAGGATGTAACTCTGTACCCAAAGCCTGCTGAAAGCTCTTCTAAAATCCAGATACAAAACTCGAATCCCTGTCTGATATAATAGACAATGGAATGCCATGTAGCTTCACAATCTCTGAAATGTAAAGCCTCTCCAACTGCTCCGAAGTGTAGTCAGTGCAAATAGGCAAAAAATGTGCTGATTTGGTCAACCTATCCACAATAACCCAAATGGAGTTATGACCCTTGAAAGAATTTGGCAACCCTTCCACAAAATCCATAGATATGCTCTCCCATTTCCACTCCGGAATTGGTAGTGGCTGTAGAGCTCCTTGTGGCCTCTGATGATCAATCTTAACCATCTGACAAATACTACACTGAAAAACAAAAAGAGCAATGTCCCTTTTCATACCTGCCCACCAAAACTGTCGCTTCATATCCTGATACATCTTATCGCCTCCTGGATGAACAGAGAACTCAGAGTGGTGAGTCTCAGTCATCACATCCTTCCTTAAATCATCAGCAGAAGGTACCACTAACCGTCCCTTGTACCTCAAACCTCCGTCAGCCCCAACATAGTAAAATGGAACCTCTCCAGAAGTTATCTCTGCAACCTTGTCAATGCACTACTGATCCGTGAGTTGTGCTTGTAAAACCTTGCAAATGATGGAAGGTGTAACCACTATGCAAGCTATAAAAGCATTCGATAACTCACCCACATTCTTCAAAGCATTCCACTCAGTAGTGAATAGAGCAGAAAGACTACCAACAGGTCAGCGACTGAGTGCATCTGCCACCATATTCGCTTTCCCTGGATGGTATTGTATAGAAAAATGATAGTCTTTTACAAATTCCAACCATCTGTGCTGTCTCATATTCAGCTCCCGCTGAGTGAACAAGTATTGCAGACTCTTGTGATCACTGAATAATCTGAAGGACTCACCCAACAGATAATGCCTCCAAATATGCAAGGTAAATACCACTACTGCCAACTCCAAATCATGTGTTGGATAATTAAGCTCATGAGGCTTAAGTTTCCGAGATCCATAAGAAATCGGTCGCTCCTCTTGCATCAAAACACATCTAAGACCCTGCAATGAAGCATCCGTGTAGACAAGATACTCTATCCCGCTCTGTGGAGTAGCCAGAACCGGTGCAGAAGTCAACTTCCTTTTTAGCTCATCAAAAGCTCACTGACAGTGTTCATCCCACACAAACTGTACACCCTTCTTGGTCAGATGAGTGAGTGGTCCTGCTATCTTGGAGAACCCCTGGATGAACCGACGATAATATCCTGCCAAACTGAGAAAACTCCGAATCTCAGTAGGTGATGTAGGCTATCCCCACTCAACCACCGCTGAAACCTTGGCCTGATCCACTGCTATCCCCTTTTCTGACACCACGTGACCTAGAAATTTCACCTCCCGCTGCCAAAATTCACACTTCTCGAAGTTAGCATATAACTGGTGCTCACGAAGCGTGTGCAAAACTATGCGAAGATGTCTAGCATGATCGTCCTCCGACCAAGAATAGATCAAGATGTCATCAATAAAAACAATAACAAACTAATCCAAATAAGCCCGGAAGACTCTATTCATTAAGTCCATGAACACTGCAGGTGCATTAGTCGTTCCAAACAGCATAACACGAAACTCATAAGAACCATATCTCATAAGAAATGCTGTCTTAGGGACATCCTGCTCCCTAACCCTCAGTTGATGATACCCAAAACGCAGATCAATCTTGGAGAAATATGTGACTCCCCTTAACTGATCAAACAAGTCATCAATCCTGGGCAAAGGATATTTGTTACGAATCGTAACCTTGTTCAACTCCCTGTAATCTATACATAGGCGAAGCGAACCATCCTTCTTCTTCACAAACAGAACCGGTGCTCCCCAAGGTGATGTACTCCTACGAATAAAACCCTAGCTGAGTAACTGCTGAATCTGATCCCTCAGCTCTCTCATCTCCACTGGTGCCATCCTATAGGGTGCCCTAGCAATAGGCGCAGTGCCTGGAGCTAAGTCTATCACAAAATCGATCTCGCGACTAGGTGGTAACCCTGAAATCTCCTGAAATACATCCAGGAAATCCTGTACAATCGGTATATTATCCAATGACACAGTAATCCCCTCCTCATTTTCCTCCTCCACATGGAACAAATAGGTGCTACCGCCCCCTTTAGAACGTGGCATAGCTACTACATACATATCCTGACCAAGTATGGTAAAAATAATAGATCTATCAAAATAATCAACTTGGGCATGGTAGTGAGACAACCAATCCATCCCAAGTATCACATCATAAGTGTGCATGTCCAGAACCAATAGATTGGCTAGAAATCTGAGTCTGCCAAGGTCTAGTGTCACAAGCCCATCACTCTCATGTACAATAGCTGTATCGCCCAATGGTATAGAAATACCATGAGGTCTAGTGCACACCCTCGTCCTCATCCCAGATAAAACAACAAAAGTCCTAGCAACAAATAAGTGTGTAGCACCCGTATCAAATAAAACACGTCTATGAAAACCATGTATAAGAAACTTACCCTCAACAGCCTGAGGTGCCTGCATATCCTATGGCTTAGGGTTGTACACCCTGCCATAATGTAACTGCTGCAGTGCCTGTCCCTGAGGTTGCGACGGTGCCGGTAAGGCCAGATGTGTCTGTCTCTGAATCCGTGGAACCTATGGAGCTGGTAAAGGCACTGGCACCCTCTGTCCCTGCTGTATATGCTGTCCATATCCCTATCTTTGTCCTTGTCCCTGTCTGACTGTAGGACACTGCCTGGAAGTGTGACCATACTCCTCACAAGTATAACAACTACCCTGGAAAGTACCAAATGGCCTTCTCTGTCGATTAGCCTGTGGCTGACCCTGTCCTACCTGCGGTCCCCCATTCTGTTGTCGTTGAACAGGTGCCACATCCTTGGGAGCATCTGATCCACCCTTGTGCTTCTTCCAAGGCTGTTGTCCCTGGAACTTGCCCTTGTCATTCTGTCGGTGACCGTTCCCATTCCCTTTCTCAGTTGACTGATTAGCAGAGTCTTTGTCACACCGTTTCTCACCCTTGGCCTGTCTGATATCCACAGTCAATTGATACTGCTGTAGCACGGCGTCTACCACCTGAGCATAGGTAGTATAAGCTGGACTACCTGTAATAGCTCTCTTGATAGACCACATCAGTCCCTTGACGAAACTGTTGCGCTTTTTCTCCTCTGTATCCACCTCCTCCGGGAGACAAACGTGTGAACTGCTGCTCATACTCCGCCACTATTATGTTTCCCAGCTACAGATTTAGAAACTCAATCTTCATAGTTGCCCTGATTGCATAAGGAAAAAACTTTTCATCAAAGCATGCACTGAACTGATCATAAGTCAATGTTATCCTTTCCTCTGCAGTGGTAACTGACTCCCACCACTGTAATGCATCCCCAACTAGCTTGAATGTTGCAAGCATCTGCTTCTGAACCTCCGTGCACTGAACCAAACGAAGATGTTGCTCGATGTCCTGTTTCCACTGGTGAGCTGCTCTCGCATCAGTGGAGCCTGTGAACTCAGGTGGGCTCCCCTTTGTGAAAGAACTCCTGGCCTTCTCCCAAGTATCAGTCTGAACAACCGGTGCTGGTAGCGGTGCCGGCTGTACTTGAGGCTGATTTCAAAGTACAGCTGTTACCCCAGCTTCTATAGCCAGAGTAACGAGGTCATTGAGGTGAAGAGGAATCTCTGGATCCCCAACCCGATCCTGAGCCTGTTGAACTTCCTCCTGTTCCTCCTGAAACTGACCCATGTTATCCTGAAACCCAAGCCTTTGCTGCTCTTCCTCCATTTGCTGACGCCGTAGGAGATATTGTTGCCTACGTGCCGCTCTCCTTTCCTTCCTAGTTCCTTGCATGTTCTGTCCATTTATAGCGTTAACCATCTGTTAACACGAAAAGACAGACATCAGTACCATTTCTATACGAACCGTAAGGAATACAATAAATCCTAACTTAAGCTCTAATCAAGAGAACGCTACCCGGAAGACTTAATATGAAACATCCTAGAGACACTTGAACCTGGAGTGCTCTGATACCAACTGTGATACCCCTCGGATCCGAGACACGGGTTGATCAGGCACAGGCCCAAAACCCGAAGGAATATCTAACAATTAATATTTTATAATGAACACGGAATACAAAATGAATTAAGAAATGAAATTAAAGCTGAAAGGAACTAAAAATAGAATCCACAAAATAATATAATTATTAAAATCCATCAAACCCAAACTCCAAAACTCCATCAGTTTACAACTCGGGAATCCATCTCTAGCGGACCCCTATTAAACATCCAAACGGAAGATAAAACAACTATAATAAACATCCAGAAATAAACTATGGAGAGATTCCTACATTGTCGGAAGAGTGAATAGAGACCTCTGCTCACCACGAACACGTCTAAGCCTAGAACTGTCGTGTACCTGAAAAATAGGAGTGGGTCAGGCCCACGCGCAAGTTCTATACTACTACAATCCAAACAGAGGCCTGATACGCATGTACATCCTAAACAATTCATCAATAGCTAATAGTCCGTAAATATATATATAGTCACACTAAAGGACTCTCACTGGACTACAGGCCGGTCTCAACCTGAATAGAGGTAACATGCTAAAACGCACACAAAGTGGGCATATGTACCTATAACTAAACAGGGTACACCTCTAACCATCGTATCCAACTATGCATCCCAATGCATATACGCTCCCTAACCGTCGATCCTGAGACTCAAGCTCATATCGAGGTACCATAACAATATATTTAAAGTCCATCCCGAATCCTAGTAGTGCCGCTCAACTAGTCGTTGACATGACACTACAATTAATAGGACTTAACTTTTAGTTAATCCAATTCTTATTCCAGGGTAGGTTTTGGCATTTTAAAACAAAACCATCCCTAGCATACCACCATCCCATACCGGTGTATACTATCCAATCATCCAGCAGTTGATAATATCAACAATTAAAGTAAACATCAGCTAAATCCATATTTCCATTACTGATACTAACAGGCATAGTGTAAGCATCAACAAAAAGAATCAGATATATACATAAACAGATTCAGTTTTATATCTAACACTGATACTAACAGACATAATGTAAGCATCAAGAATCGTAGTCACTGTATATACACAAACTTACTCAGTTTAGGTTGTTCCATTTAATCAGATATAATGATAAGATTATTTTAAATTATCATTCAATACCCAGCAGTTGATATTATAGACATTTAAGATAACCGTTAACAAAGCCCATTCCTCCAACAGTTGATACTAATAGTATTAATGCAAGCACCAAGACAGAACCACAGTAGGTACATATACCTACTTAGTTTAGGTTGTTCTACAAAATCCTATTAATGTTAATTTGAGAAATTATTATTCTTCAACACTACCACATTCTAAACAAGTGTAGTTCAGATACATACTCATGATATAGAATTAACCACGTTCCAATTATATCATTCGTCTCAAAAGATTTCAGAATTAAACACAGTGTACTCACAGAACTTAACACTATGGAACTACCTGTTTAGAACCCTATTGTCCAAACTTTTCTACGCAAGTAGACTTAGTTAACACCACCTCTGAAGCTTTAATTTATCTCTATGCATTACTTAGACCTTCCACATTCAATTCTGCACTCAATTGAAAGCACCAAAATCAACCATTGCATGCAAAACTGACCGGAAACGAAGAAAATTACAAAAACTGAGCAAGGAGACGTCTCCAAAAATTGGAGCCGCCTCCTTTAAACCTTGGAGCCGGCTCCAATTTCTTGGAGCCGCCTCCACACTAAGGGGAGATGGCTCCCTCCAAGGGAGAGCCGGCTCCCTCCCTCTCTGTTTCGTCGTTCCCTCCTCCGATGAACTTTGCAGCCTCTACACCTCACTGTTATGACTTTCAAATCCTGTAACCTAACCCTAGTGTGTTCCCAGTCCATGTTTAAGTCCTTATACCATTATTAATCATGAATTTAGTTCAAGAATTATGCACACAACTATCAAGTTTAAACAGTTTAACAACCATGCAACACATACTGGTGTGTATCAAACTTTAGCACGAACAGAGAAACTTTTTAAGTTACAATTAATCCCGGAACAGTTTAGGAATGCAAAGAACACGAAACCTAAGGGAGAGAGTAAGGATAGAACTTGCCTTTTGAGATTTTTGTTAAAAATCTCTACATTGTCTTCTACGATCTCCGGCGATTCCTACGGCAAACTTCCTCTGTTCCTCCTCTCTATTTCCACAGACGTGTTTTGGGTTTTATTTGTTTGTTTTTTTTTTTTTAAACCCTAGTACAACATTATTACATCTATTTATAAGGTTACACAAAACCTATAGCTAATTGAAGCCCTAATGTGAAACCTAATCGGCCCATAACACCATCTAAATGAAAAAGAAAACATGTCGGCTACTTACCACCAATCCTACAGTAACGTGAATTTAGGAAAACAAGTAACTTTAATTTATTTTAATTACCAATTAACAAAAAAACTAAATAGAACAATTAACAAAAAAATCAAAGAACATAATTAAGCAAACAAAATTAAACTAAGTAAAACAATTAAATAATTAAAGTCAATAAACAGGTTAACCAAACAACTAATTACAATTAAACCAATTAAAACATTAAATAAAAAAATTAATGAAAAGAAAATAATTAATGAAAATACCAAGACTATCCTTTTGAAAATTAGGGGTATTACAATACATGATTTGTGAAGCCTTATGGAAGAATCAAAATGGAATTCCCACACCCGATGCAAACATGGTGAAGCAATAACTTAATATTTTTCAATATTGTCATCACATTCCATGAAGTCAAAATTTACATAGGATACAAATTACACGTCATTGGCCTCTGGCCTCAACTCATACATGTCAAATACACTGTAAAGAGTGTACTCATGTACACATTACATATATGGAATCAAATATACACATTTTGACATAAAAGGCTATAAGTGGCATTCTAAGCCAACCTTTACTAGAATTAAAAACCTTCAAGTCTTCAATCATCCAAGCAATGATGAACATCATGAACCAAGTCTTCATACCTGAAACAACTCCCTAGTAACTACGGGATGAGTAAAAAAGTTTACTAGTACAGAATGAGTATGCATGACTCGATTTCTTTAGAGATTTTAACATTGACTTGGAATAATTCAAAAGGGTCATGCCACCTAACGTCTATGTCAAAGGTTTGACTTAGGGAGCATCCTAAGCTACCTTAGAACATTTCAAGCATAAATCACATCCTTCATTAATCCCTAATAACATAAGGGCATGTTGTACAAAGCAACAAGATATAGATTCCCAAAGTTGTCAACTTGAAATCTAAGGTACGAGAACAAATAAATATAACCATTTAGCATAATTAGAACTTCTAGTACAATGCATCAAGACATAGATTCTCAAAGTTATCAACTTAAAATCTAAAATGCAAAAACAACTAAATATAACAATTTTGCATAGATGTACTTAACAACATCAAAATTTACCTTGATTCGTTGAAATCATAAAGTTAGGATGTACTTAACGACATCAAAATCGCCAATAACCAAAACCACAAGTCACAATTAAACATGATTGTCAACTTGGAATTGAATGCGAAATTTAATAGTGGAAGACTTGGACATCAAGCTCGGAATTCTGCCGAGACCTCAATGGTTATTTCGGGCATTAACCCGCTGGGAAGACCACCCTAGTGCGCACTATCTCAATTGGGGAGAACTCATACCTCCCGCACTAGAGCCAAACTCTAGCCATGTCACTTGTAACAACAATGTCCCAAGACTCCAAAATAAACCAAATAAGTTCAAAACTTATACATAATTTATATAATACACGAAAACACCTTCCATGCACAAGTAGGTTGAAACCATACAATCCATGCCTTAGAGTTTCAATTCTAAAATGACATACGTAATGTCAATTACAAAGTGTGCAATTCATTACACAAAGCAACAATATATTCCAAAAAGAAAACAAATTCTCATGAATATAAATATAACAACAATGTTATCCAATGCTCAAAACATAACCAAGTGAATACACAACAAGTGCAAGTCTATGATTTGAATATAAAAATAACTTCTAAAACACAAATAGATCCATGGAGCCATTAGATAGAATTTAATTAAACAAAAAAATTAAATTCCCTACATTTCAAATTAAATTCAAATAACCTCTAATTAATATATGTTAAACAACATAGCATGCTCATTACATATATCAAATCAAAAATGCAAAATGAACAGGATGGCATCAAATAGAATTTAATTAATTTAAATCAATTAAATCTCTAGATTTCAAAAGTTGTTCAAATGATCTCAAATTAATATATGTCAAGCACTAAGTCATGGTCATACCATATATCAAGTTAAAAATGGAATACAAGTAAAACACAATTAACTAGAATTTAAATCAAATTAAATTCATTTAATCTCTAGATTTGAAAACTCATTTAAATCATCCCAATTTAATATATAACAAAGATCATGTCATGGCCATGCCATATACCAAGACTAAAGTAAGTTATATGCAAGTTATGATACCTCATTAATTTCTCAATTTAATAAAAGATATGCATACAACTTATATATCACTACAAAAGCAAGGAATACCCTTAAGTAATAAATTATAACATCCCCTACCTCACTAGAGAAGTGTCTCTCTAGAATCTAAGGCAAATCAACACAAAATGGCAAACCCTTCAAGGGTTATGAAGAGGAGGATGAGGGGAACAAAAAGTATTCCCAAGGTTAAGCTTGGAAATTAATGGAAGGCTCTCAAAAATCAAAGTTAAGCTTAAGGTTTTAAGCTTTATCCATGGAGGCTAGGGTTTTTTGTGAGGAATATAATGAAACAATGAAATGAAGTGTGAGTGGAGGAAATAGAAATGCTCCACTCACTATGTGATCTTATACCATGATTAACACACACAAGTTTGGTCAATTACACAAGAAACCCTTCTTTAAAACCATAATCCCAAAGTAGCCCAAAAATAATTAAGAGTCTTAATTGTAAACCTACACTTGTCACAAATCCAACGTTCCTTCCTAGGCTTAATCTTAAGATTACACTTGTCAACCGTCTAAGCCAACAAGTGCACCAATCCTAGGCCAACAAGTGGGTGAATCTCCACCCTCTAAATGTCAAGAGATCATGCTTCCAAGTCACTCTACCCCAAAGCCAACAAGTGGCACCATGAGAATGTGACACTTGTCACATTTTCCAAAAATTGTAAAAAGGTCCTTTTTAAAAATATCTTTCAAATTAAATTACAAAATAGTCCCTAAGATAAAAAATAATTACTTTATTTAATTACACTAAAACCCCACAAGTTAAGAATATTACAAAAAAAAGCTATGCATCCATATCCTTTACAAGAAAAGTATACACTAAGCATGCTTTTCTAAGAAAGTAAAAATACACATGGCGTGGAATTTAAATATTATGGATACATGCAAAACTAGAATTAAATCCGAACACAAAACGTGAGGTTGTGCCAGGAAAAATGATAAACGAGAAAAAGACAAAAAGTGAATAGTGTCCGGAAAAATAAAAAAGTGGAAATGACACAATGCTCAAAGTAAGTTGTCAATCAAGTAAAAGAGTGTTAGAAACCATTCCCGAGCACTTAAGATGACACTAAGTGACGAGAAACTGAACACAAAAAAGAAAAGACAACGGAAAAAAAAAATATCTGTAAAAATTTGAGAAAAAGGAAAGGAAGAAAAAGACCGGATCATTACATTAGGGTTTTTATGTTTTCGCATTTTTTATTTCTTTAATGATGATAAAACTTGGGTTATTTATGTTATTGTGTCTGTATTTGTGTGATTCAATGGTTTATGTAATGTTATTGTTATTTTTCTGTTCGATAAAAGGTTTTTTCAGAATCTGTGTGGTCCCCTTTTGGGTTTTGTTTCGATTGTCAATGAATTTGGGTTCCACATGTCTCTATTTGCTTTAATTATAGTTAAATAACTTCCACTTTGTCTTCTTCATACTTATTGTAGTGTATTGTATAGTTGTTTATTAAAAAGTAGGGTTAAAGTTTGAGATAAAAATGAGGGTTTTTTTTGCCTTTTTTCTTTTTTGGGCTCCATATGTTTAAAAAAGTGTTAAACTGACTTTAACTTGTGTAATTTTTTACTTTTTATAATTTTTTTTTGGCATTTGAGGTTGGTTCTATTAATGTCTTTACACTGATATTAGTATTCTTTATTGTCATATTGTGTCTGCACATAATATAATATATTAGGTATGTTTTTGTCCTTATAGTGCATGTAAATATTGTGTCTATACATGCATGTAATTTGATGTTAGTCTACACATGTAATTTCATGTTAATTAGTATTGTGTGTTAGAATTTTGTAGGTGTAGTTCATTGTAACGACCCGGTCATTTGCTTTCCTTTTTCCTGAAATTTTACGAATGAATTTTTTTTTTTTGTTTAATTTTCTTTTCTGAGCTCTGTTTCGTGTCGCTTAGTGTCATCTCGAGTGCTCGGAATTGGTTTCTGAGACTCTTTTCCATGGACTGACAACTTCCTTTGGAGACCGAGTCATTTTCACATTTTTCATTTTTTGACACTATGCGCTATTTCGTCCTTTTTCCCTATTCTGTCTTATCTCCGCTTGTCAATTTTTGGCACAACCTCACTTCTCATGCTCGGAGTTGGTTTTTGACTTCACGTGCCTTCATCTTGAGTGGTTTCATTGAAATACGTACCTTTACTTTTGCAAGAAAGTACTCTGGTTACTCCTAGTGTCCACAAGGGCATAGATGCACAATTTTTCAAAATCTTTTTCATTTCTTGGGGTTTTTTCCATAAATATCTTTTGAAGCTATTTTATTTCAGGAGCATCTAAGAAAATATCTTTTGGAAGATATTTTCATTCTGGGGCAGTTTCGCAGTTAACACTTTTTGTAGGGGCCATTATGCAATTAACAAAAGTTATTGCAAAATGTCTCGTCTGGAGCCTGGATCCTCGTACGGGATTCATTTTCACATTTCGTCGAGTCGTGGACTCTTAGAATTCCGTTCTGGTCATTTTTCTCTAGTTTCAGAATTTCTGGACCCAATTGCCGTTGAACTTGTTTGGGGCATAACTTTTTGTTCGGGACTCGGTTTTTGATGCCATTTCTTCCGTTGTTCAGATTTTCTCATTTTGAATCTTTTTTGTTCATGGAGTTTTTCCATTTGAGCGCGTTTGCTCAAAATCCATTTTTCCAGACCCGGCGGGGCCCTTTCGGGGCACTTTTAGGGTTTTTCTATAAATAGGGGACTTAAAGAGAAAAATCAGAATTTTCTTCTCTCTCTCCTCTTTCTTGGCCGGCAGCCATGGCTGCCAAGGGGCTGCTATGCTTCTTCTTCATTTTCTGGCCACTTCCCTCGAGTGAAAACTATTCGGCCTTAACGTGTAATGCTTGTCTTGACGCCGTGCATCTTATGCCCATATTAGAATCCATTTTTGACGATTTTTCGAGTTCCGATTTGGAGTCAAGTTGAGATTTTCATGGGGCTTCTTGCGGATTCTTGTTGATGGTGTTGTCCCCGACAAAACCTCTCGGTATCGTCGAATTCGGAGCACTTTTATTTTGGTGGGCCTTTGGGATTTTCATCTCAAATTGAGGTAGGAGGTGTTATAGGTTTTATTCTTGTTATATAACATGCTATTGATGCTTATATAACTTGATTGCATGCTTAAATATGAAATCTAGAGATTTTATTATTTAATTTTCTTGTATTGGATTTGATTTTCCCAGTTGCTTATGACTTCTTTTAAATATGTAGCATGGTAATATAATGCTCTATAATATGGTCATTGACATATATTAAATTGACGGAATTTGAACAAGTATTAAAAATTTTATTTAATATTTATCTTGAATAAAATATTAAATCATATGGCCTTAACTAGCTTAAAATTAATATGTGTTATCATATTAAATTAGGCCTTAGCATGCTCTCCAACATAGTTGAATTTGAAAGTGATTGGAGGTGTTTTGAAATTAGTAATTATTAATTAATTTGATTAATTAATTTACCCCGAGTGCACTATTCACTCTATTTAAATTCCGACTTGATATTCTTGACTTACATGCCATATAGCTTCACATATATTTGATTTAGAATATTTGGTTAGGTTTTCAAACCCTTCATTTAATTAAATTCCTTGTTTAAGATTTAATCCTCATGGTGATATACAACTTGGAATTGAATTGTGGCATGCTATAAAATTAAGCTTAGGTATAGTTGTTCATATATATTAAATTGGGACTAATTGCATGAGAATTACAACTTTTAATTTATATTTAACTTTAATGAAAAGTTAAGTCACATGGTCTTAAATTGAATGAAATAAACTTATAATGTGATAGTACATTAGTCCTAGGCATATTCTCTAAGATATGTTGAATTGAGAGCATTTGGTTAAGTTTGAAAATCTAGAGATTTTAATTAAAAGAATTAATTAAAATCTATTTTGTGGTCCCATTAGCTTAATTAAGGTTTTAACTTGATATTTGTATTGGCCATGACTTGTTTACTAGTATATATTAATTTGGGACTATCTGAAGTTGTTTTAGAACCTTGGGATTTAAATTAGCATGATTTAATTAAAGTTCTACTTTGTTATTCTAACAACCTAATTGAGTTTTAGAATAGATACAGGTGATGACCTTGCCATGCCCTGTAACATGTATTAAATTGAGTTTAATTGAAATTGAATCAGAAATCTAGAGAATTTAATTGTGTTAATCTATTTAAATTCTATCAATTTGCTCCATGATCTAGTTGTGTTTTAGAGTTGGTTTCTATATTCAAATCATGGACTTAGACTTGTTGTATATTCATTTGGTTATGTTTTAAACATTGAATAACATAGTTGCTATGTTTGTATTCATGAGAATATGTTTTCCTTATTGAATATATTGTTGCCTTGTGTAATGATTTGCACACTTCGTGTTTAACGTCTTTCATGCATAGTGTGTAACGAATCGCACACTGAAGATTCGACATTCATCATATCATATTAGTTGTGGATTTAGAGCATGTATTGTATAGGTTTCCAAATTTGGTTGTGCTTAGTAGATAGTTGATTATCTTGTGTATTCCTGTTGATATATGCGTTGTTGCACAACTTGTTGATTTTGAAAACTTGGGGATGTCGTTATTTGGCTATAGCTAGGACGTGGTTCTAGTACTGGGGATAGTCCCTCTATATATTCTACTGCGCACATAAGGAGGTGACCCATGGGCTAGTAACCCTAAAGTAACTATGTTGTCGGTTTGATCCGGCGTGACGTCTGAGTATCCACTTTGTTTGACTTCGCATTTCATTTTCAAGTTGATAACTAGATGATGTTGTAACTTGTTGTTCCTTATTTGTTGTTCCATTTTAAGTTACATGATGTTAACTTTGCGAAATTGTGCTTTATGCGTTGTATTGGAAGTTCCAATGTTGGTTAAATTGCATCGATATTGAAAATTGTGTTTTGACGTTCTAATAAAGCTTAGGATTGATCCTATTAATTCATTTAGAACTTAAAGTTTAGGTGGCATGAACCACTACTGTTATTTTGTGCTTTAGATTCTAAGTTGATGGCTTTGAGAACTTATACCTTGTTGCATTGTATAAAATGCTCTTTTGTTGTTGAATTGCATGGATAATGTGATTATTGTTAACTTGTATTCAAATATGCTTTTGTCATGTTATATGGATTACTCTAGACCTAGTTTAATTGTATTGAAAATGCAATTCATGTTAATCTATGCTCAAGCATTCTTCTTGTCGTGTTCTTAAGATTACCCCAACCATGATTCGTTTCATACACGTATGTATATCATGATTCTTGTTGCTTAGACTCTAAGGTAGCTTAGAATGCTCCCCGAGTCTCACTTGGACATAGACGTTAGGTGGCATGAACCCCTTTAACATGCTTCACCTTAAGGTGATAAAGTTGTAAAATGCTAGGTCGTTGCATGCTCATTTCCTACGAGTAGCTTTATGTTACTCACCCCTACGATACTAGGGCATATTTCAGGTGCGAAGACTTGGTTCGTGAAGCCTAGCATTCCTTGGATGTCGTGTAGCTTTTAATTTTCCATTTCATGCAAATGTTAACATGAAATGTCATTTTGTAGACTTATATGTCAAAATATGTATATTTGATTCCATGTATGTAATGTGTACTTAAGTACACTCCTTTCAATGTAGTTAATATGTATGAGATGAGGCCGGAGGCCAATGACCATTATATTGTATTCTATGTACTTTTTAACTTCATGAAATATTATGAAAATCTTAAAAAATCGCAAGTCAATGCTTCACCATGGTTGCATCGTGTGTGGGAATTCTATTCTCATTCTTTCATAGGGTCTTCTTAATCTTGTATGAAGTGTGGCCAAGGGCCAAACGGCTATTTGATCCCGTTTTGTATTTTTGGATTCCATGTTATCCATTCCACGTCTATTTTTGCCCTTTTGCCAGTTGGGGGTTCGGATTTTGCATCGGCTATATTTTTAAGCCATGGACCATTGTAGCGC
This sequence comes from Cornus florida, assembly GCF_030987335.1. NCBI lineage: Eukaryota > Viridiplantae > Streptophyta > Magnoliopsida > Cornales > Cornaceae > Cornus > Cornus florida. The sequence continues at coordinate 19,325,053 of NW_026775571.1, forward strand.
ATCTAAATAGGTAAGTTACGTTTGCATGCATGGTCGTTTCTTGGCAAAACCTCATCGTTTGTGTTTCGAGCCTCCTACAGATTCATTTCACCTATTTGTTGAAAATTCTAGCTTAAGGGCATTTTGGGTATTTCCTTTGAGAAATAAATTCCGTTCTTGACTCTGTCACATAGAAAATGTGATTTTAGGGGGAGTTTCTTCTTCTTCGTGTTTTTCCGAAAAATGTCATATTGGCCTCGAAAACCGCGACGCAAACTCAAATTTCTGCTCAATCACTGTTCTTGCTGTCTTGGGTTACTTCTGCCCAATTGGGCAGGCGCCCGTGGGTCTTGGTTCTATGTGAACTTCCTCTTCCCCTTGGATTCCTAATAGTGGATTCTAAATGCAAATCAAGAGGGACAAGAGTAGGTCTCAATGAACGACGACCATGCATGCACAATGCAACACGAATAAGCAACTTTTTCAACAATGCAATTAAACTTCACAACTACAATTTTCAAATACAATGTATGTCAAACAAATGCCTCCACGTGGGCCCCCGATTTAACTAAGGAGATTGAGTAAGAAGGTCTCATAATAGTCCTTTCGCACTTCAACTCCAAATTTAAAAGCTTAGCTTAGCAAAATTTTTTAGCAACTCTTCATTTTAAGCATTTTTCCTTTGCTTTGCTTTGCTCCTTAGCTTGGAATTACCTTGCTAGCTCCTTGCTCAATGCACCTTGTTAATGAAGAACAAACTTAATAAGTAATCAAAAACAGAAAATAAAAAGAAAGTAAAGACACGATCAAAAGAGTACTAATCCTAATTGAATTTCACAATTCGACGTTGCCAATTTAAAATCCCCGGCAACGGCGCCAAAAACTGACCAGTCCTCTTTTACAAGGGTCGCGATACCAAGTCAAGCTTGAAAGTTGTGTGAGAATTTAGGAGGTGGCCAAGTTTTACATTTATAGAAAGCCACTACTACCTTTCTCTATATAAAATATAGATAGGGCGAGTAGGGATCGTCCCAAGGGATTTGATGGTGTATCGAATTGTGAAACTATGGTAATTAGGGTTAGTAGGTCGAGTGATCACACAATTGGTTGGTTGGTTGATTAAGCTAAATTGAATTCAACTAAATAAAATAATATGAGGTAAACAAGAGAGAGAGAGGTCTTGGGGTGTAGAGATCACCACCAAGCAATACTTTTCTATACTACTAATAAGTGATCAATTGAGGGTAATGGATGTGTTGCAATATGATAAGGGTGTGTGTGCATTAGGTTGATTCAATTGGCAAGGATGACAAATCAAGCAAGTATTGTCTAAACATCATGTGAAGAGCACAAAATATCTAAATAATAGAGCATATATTGTCTAGACAACATGGGGATAGCACAATAGATCAAAACAAGTCATTAATCCTTCATTAAGCTCACAATCCACATGCAACACAATATTAGAGGAATATGCCATTTGGACTCACAAGCATGGAACATCAAACATCAAGAGTAGATTGTCCTCCCATCTAACATTATACTACCACTACACTAAATCTACACTACTAGCATGAAAACAAAGCTATCTAGACTAGGGGAGAGGCACAAACCATCAAGAATAGGCATAAACCATCAAATGAACCAAAATAACATTCATTAAGCATATCATCTTGATAATCTCTAGATCTATAGCATCAATACACATAGACATGCATCAAAAACACTAAATCTAGAGATAAGCACATGAATATCCTACTTTAGCATACATAGACATATGGGTAGAATAGAATAGTCAATTGGAAGCATTAAACCATACAAACATGAAATAATCAAGATTTATATATACATGAATATCAAGATGTATCATACAACACTAATCCCTCAATAATACACAATATTAGAGTATAGAAAGCATGCTTGGGGCTAACTCTAGCCCCAAGAAGATGTCTAGCCACTCATGGTAGTGATGATCCAACCCTCAAGGGCTAACTCCATGGCTGCTCCTTGTTGGTGAAGATCTCCTCCAATGGTTGCTCTAGCTTCCTCCCTTCTTTCTCTCCAAGAATAGCCTCCAAGATGATTTTCAATGTGTGACAAGAGACTCTAGAGCCTTTGTCAAAAAGTGTATCATATTCCTTATATAGGTAGGTCAAATACACCCTATGATGAGCTGTGGTCGTGCAAGGCATATTCTCCAATGATTGGGTGAAGGACGGAATAAATGAGCTGGACTTTAACTTTTTCTCGCTGGAGGAAGTTCGATCGATCGAACCTTAACTTGGATCGATCGAAGATGGGTTCGATCGATCGAACTGCATCTTGGATCGATCGAAGTGGTCTGACTCCTCCGGATAAGGACAAGGCTGAGATATTTCGAAGATATTTATGCGGAAAAGGACAAAAGTGGTTGGTAGGGTACAGCTGTGGATAAGATCAATCATTTGAATAGGACAAAATAGGGTTCGATCGATCGAAGGTGATGTTGGATCGATCGAACTTGGAATTTCAGCAAAGGCCAAGGTTGGATCTATCGAGAAGTACTGTGATCGATCATAGATGTTCGATTGATCGAACTCTAAGTTGGATCGATCGAACTTTTCAGCTGCACAACTTTGATTCCTTTTTGCTCATTTCTTTCTCCACTTTGCTCCCTCCTTTGGTTTATCTCAGGATTGCTTCAATTAAGCTCTTATTTGGCTGAGTTAGCTCAATTTTGGGATTAGTGCCTGAAAATATAAATAACACGTAATAAGTCTAAAACGGCAAAGTAAAATAGATAAAGGTACTAGAATGCTTAAGCTTAACGGGTTTAAATGTGCACTTTTTAGTGCTCATCAGCACCCACGTGCTCACGACAGGACAACCCCTCAAAAGAAAAGTGATCACATGACCACACCACAATTCGAAACTTACACACAGAACTTAAGGCCAGACGAGGGAACGGAAGACAACAATCGAAAGCACCCCTCCTGACGAACCATCATAAGGAACCAAAAATAACCACCAATAGAACTCCAAGATATCCATAAATCAAATCAAAGTACTAAACAAATACGACATGGCAGTATGAATGGTGACCAGAACCCGCCCACGACGTACTTAAATGTGTGGTAGCAATGACAATTCCTAGTGTCCGCCCACACTTACTCGTCAATAAGGTAGCATCGACGACAACTAGCACCCGCCCACAGCATACAACTTGTACGATAGCATGACAGTATAAGGCACCAATTCATAACCTGCCCCCACTAAGTCTACCCATGAAACCTCTCGATACAAATGACTTCAATGTCAAAAATGATCATTACCAAAAGCACTACGGAAACCAACATTTTGTAAGAGTTGAGATATGGTCCAAAGATGTCCGGCCGGACCATCCTGGCCAATCCCAAAACTCTAACAACAATGCCATAGGTACCGCTATGCTTAAGGCCTTAAATCCTCAATACAAAAAGACCAACAATTTTAACATCTCAAAACACTACTATCAACAACATCAATTACGAATCCAAAGTCTGACAAGCAAAACAGCATCTCCAAAATCCCAGATATCATCCTAAAAGAGATCAACTATAAGACTACTCACCGTAATCAAACATTGGATCAAAATCCCTATCACGGATAACTAGATCCTCAAAATACAAGTGCACGAAGTGGCACACACATCAAAATCTTGACAACCAAGGTTATAGAATGAGTCTCTCAAAATCGTACTTGACAACACCAAGCTAAATCAAAATTCCTCAATTTCGATCCATCTATAAACAACCACTGGAACTACGATTCCTCAAGGCCATGCCTAGTCATAACTAGGACGAGAAAACTCCACAAGCAAGCCATATCCAACAACAATCCTCCAAAACTCCTCCTAAGAGTCAACCACATTCAAGCTTCCAAAACTAGAACAGGTCTCCAAAAGACATTCTCAAAAGAGTATTAAGCTCACCTCACGAATCAAACAATCCTCAAAGATATGGACATAAGTCTCCGTAAAATGATCTCACACCAATCAACTCACTTGAGCACCACAACCGTCAACAACCACGGCAGGAACTCCCCAAGGGAAGATACGAAAGAAAGGGGACCACCACTTTTAAAAAGGACAACACCACGACTCCATCTCTGAAATGAAAGACAACAAAGTCAATGACTTCACCCCCTACATGGAAGTAAGTCGACCAAAATCTATCAAATCCTCACCAAGGACTCAAGACAACAACGATGATCCTCATGGAACAACCAACCCCAAAACAGTGCACAATGCAACGGAGGGAAGAGACTCACTCCTTGTGAAGTCCATAACATGAACCAGCACAAAACCATTGTGGAAACCCGTATACAGACTACGTGCGACCAAGGGAAATGAATGGGAAAACCAAACCTAAAAGTCATGCATATGACAAGGAATGCAACTACCAGAAAGAAAATCTACTTACATAGATGAAAATCAAAAGCACATACTGCACGTCTCCACATAAACACAAAAGCATGTCATTAAAGCGCAGTAACAACATGGCATCTCAAAGCATATAAGAAAGGCATGCTATTGCCACACAACAAGAAGGCAAACGTGGATAGACCTCCACCTACTCATGCATCATAATATCATAAATCATACTACTAACATGGTAGTAAATGAAACTGCAGAAAACAAAAGTGATGCAACAATGAACCCTATGGACATCGTGTCCTAGAGTGCCTAGGTAAAAAGGAATGACCAGTCCTAGCCATACACTGACTCCAAAAACCAATGCAATAACAACCTGTCTCAAAACAAACGTGAGCCCTCACCACAATGGTAAGACTCTTACAATCTATCTCTGAATCTAAGGATGACACTACAAGTGACACTAACAATGCAATGCTCTCTCTTCCCCAAGCATCTATCAATCGACTTAACCCCAAAAGCGTCATCGCACAAGGAGAACTCAAAGAAAATGGCAACTCTAGCCATACAATCAGACAACCAAATCGATTACTACGACTGATCCCTAAAATAACCATCATCATTATCAATAAAAAGGACTACACCTGTCGGAACAAAACCCAACGCTGATTCCATCCGAACTGCACTCGTAGCTTACCAGTACGGTAGCATGACAGTGCCATGCACCCGCCCACAACGTACCCGCCCACGAAAATTGCAATCTCAAAGGAACCTTCTAAAACAACCAAGGATCCCAAAAGGTCCAAAACCTAACCATGGCCTAAAATCAACAAATCTAGTACTACGGTTGTGCCTAATGTCTCACCCCACGAGAGCCTAAACAAAAGGTGTCTTTCCACCTACCCCAAAACTAACTCTAGGTCAACAACAACCTAAACTACAATGCAACCATGACATCAATCACCATTAACCTCAACTCGAGCCTCAATGACTAATCTCGTGTCATGCCAAATATGTAACACAATTATGCATATACAAATCTGAACTAGAATACATCATATGTCTTGCTCTTTACATAATAATTAAATCATGCTAAACAAACGGCATACTACATGTAGCACGTAAGCACATAAACATGTTATCAAACCAAAACATGTTATCACGAAGTATATAAACACATAGAGTATGGCAACATAAGCATGATATGCACCCAAAACCCGTCGTCCAAGGTATTCAAGCCTAGGAGCTTTGATACCACCTGTAACGACCCGGATTTCTCAACCCGGTGCGTTAGTGATAAACCGGAAGTTGACCCCATAACGGACCCGAAATGCGGAAGCGAAAGAAGCCAAATGACCTCAAGAGATGTATGTCATCCCTAAGGCCCCAAAATGACTCTCCATGAAGCCACAGAACTCAAATGAGCCAAGCAAATGAAGCAAAAATGCTTAACCCGGTAAAGAGATGAACTAAGGGTAAAATGGTCATTTCTTACTGAAAAGGGTGCCACCGTGCACACCATTGGAAGGACAACGAAAAATGAACAAAATTAGACTCAAGAATCGTCTGATTCTGAGTTCGGGCAGAAAAGAAATGAAATTCCAACACCCGATGCGAAAGTTATGAAGCAATGACTTAACATTTTCCAATATTTTCATAATAAACTTTGAAAACAAAAATGCATAGAAAATGAGATACATGTCATTGGCCTCCGGCCTCACCTCATACATGTTAAATACATTGAAAAGAGTGCACTTACGTACACTTTACATATACGAATCAACGAATACAAGTTTAAACAAATAAGGCTACAAAGAGGCATCTTATGCTAACACTTGCATAAAATAGAAACTTAGAAACTGTAAGCCATCCAAGGAGCAATGGAATCTTCAAATCCTGAGTCTTGTACCTGAAATATGCCCCAGTATTGTAGGGGTGAGTAACATAAAGCTACTCGTAGGAGATGAGCATGCATCGACCTAACATTTTACAATTTTATCACCTTATGGTGAAACATGTTAAATGGACTCATGCCACCTAACGTCTATGTCTATGTCAAGATGAGACCCAGGGAGCATCCTAAGCTACCTAGATCATTTCTATCATAATCACATTGTTCATGCAATTCAAACAACATGGAAATATGTTATACAAGGTAACAAGATATAGATTCTCAAAATCATCAACTTAAAATCTAATATACGAAAACAACAAGTGTGGGTCATGCCACCTAATGTCTATGTTCAAAATGAATCTATAAGGTCATTCCTAAACTACATTTGAACATCAAAACATAAATTATGATATCGATGCAATTTAACCAACAATAGAACTTCCAATACAACGCATGAAGCATGCTTTTACAGAGCTACATCTTAAGCTCAAAATAGGAAATCAAATAAGGAACAACAAGTTACGATATCATCTAGTTATCAACTTGAAATGAAATACGAAATCAAACAAAATGGATACTCGGATGTCACGCCAGATCAGACCGACAACATAGTTACTTTAGGGTTACTAGCCCATGGGTAACCTCCCTATGTGCGCACTAGACTGTATAGAGGGACAATCCTCCGTACTAGAACCAAGTTCTAGCCGTAGCCAAACAACGACATCCCCAAGTTTCCAAAATCAACAAATTGAGCAACAACGTATATATATCAACATGCATATACAAGATATCAACTATTTACCAAGCACAATCCAAAATTTGGAAACTTATACAATACATGCTCAAAATTCACAACTACTATGGCATGTAAGATGTCAAATACAAAATGTGCAATTCCTTACACATACAACAATATATTCAATAAAGAAAAACATATTCTCATGAATATAAAAGTAACAACTATGTTATCCAATGCTTAAAAGTAATCAAGTGAACATACATCAAATCCAAATCCATGATTTAAATATAGAAACAACTTCCAAAATGCAATTAAATCCATGGAGTAATAAAGTAGAATTTAATTAAACATAAATAGTTAAATTCTCTAAATTCCAAGTTAATCCAAATAACCTCAATTTAATATATATTGAAAGACATGTTATGGTCATCATATATATAATATCAAATGACAAGTTAAGTGATTAAAACACTTAAAACAAAATTAATCAAGCTAATTAATTAATTTCCTCTAGATTTTTAAACAATTCCAAATGCCCTCAATTTAATCTATGTTAAAGAACATGCCAAGGCCTATTTAAATACCACATTACAACTTGATTTAATGCTTGATACAACCAAGTGAATTAAACTTTCACTAAAGATAAATATTAAATAAAAGTTGTGATTCTTAATCAAATGATCCAAATTTAATATATGTTAACCAACATATCTAAGCATAATTTCCTAGCATGTTACAATTCAAATCAAAGTTATACATCATCATAAATTTTAAATCTTATACAAAGAAATAAAAATTACTATCTTTATAGATTTGATACAAGGCATACATATATGTTGTATAATCATGGCAAACACACAATACAACACACAAATAATCCTAAAACATTCCCTACCTCTATTGGAATGAAAATCCTAATTACCACCGAAATGAAATCGCCCCAAATTTTCGGTCCGCAAAACAGATTTTTTAGCATGCTACCTTCAACTTGTAAAATTCATAAAAAACTCAATTCTAACCCAAATTGAATGAATCCAAAGCCCAATGAAAGCTTAAACACTGTAATTTGATAATATCAACTTAGTTTAACAAAATATTTTCCCAATTGAAACAGTTTTGACCCACAACTTTGAAACAAATTTTACCCAGAAAAACACATTTTCAGCCCGTAGCTTCCAACTTTGAAAATTCATGAAAAATTCATTTGACATCCAAATTGGGCAAACCTAATTTATTTTGGAAGTAAACATATGAAAGCATAAAACTGGAAATTTAAGCCATGATCCAATGTCAAAAGGTTAGTTAAATAAATCATCTAAAAATATGTTTTCCAACTGCAATAGAAACATGGACAGCAGATAGTTTCGGATTTTTAAAAACATTTAGAAATGCTCTAAAATCGTGAAAAAATTCTGAGAAGTGTAAAACCCATGGCGGAAGTTGCAGTAAAAATTTCAAGGCAATTGAAGCACCACATCTCCATATAAAAATTCATTTCCGGACCAAAAAGGAAAAGTTTCAAATTTCTAGCAACTAGCTTGCAACTTCAAAAATTCATAACTAATTCATTTTAAATCCAAATAACATGAAACCAAAACTAAATGAAAGCTAATTGAGTATAGTTTCATATCCTATATTTAATTTGACAAGATTAATCTCAAGTTAAAACAGTTTAAGGGCAAAATACTAGTCTTTCTCTTCCATGCATGTAAAACACTTAATAATAACATAAAAATACTTCAAAATAATTGATCAATACCTCACTAGAGAATTGAATCTCTAGATACCAAAGCAAAACTAGGAGTTAGGCTAGATCCTTCAAGTGTTTTGAAGAGGAGAATAAGGGGAACAAAAGGTATTCCAAGCTTTATGGTCTAAAGTAAGTGGAAGGGCCTCAAAGATCAAGATCAATGCCTAAGGCTTCAAGCTCCATCCATGGAGGCTAGGGTTTTCTTGTAAGGAAGAGAATGAAATAATGTGGTTAAGTGTGAGTGGAGGAAATAGAAATCATCCACTCACTATGTGCTCTTACACTATGGTCAACACACACATCTATGGTCAATTGCACAAAAACCCTCCTTTAAAACCATAATCCCAAAGTGGCCCAAAGATATTTGCAAGACTAAATTGTGAACCTACACTTGTCACCAATCCATGGCTCCTTCCTAGGCTTAATCACACACCTACACTTGTCAACCATCCAAGCCAACAAGTGCACCAATCCTAGGCCAACAAGTGGGTGAATCCTCACCCTCCAAATGTCATCATCCAATGCATTAAAGTGTTTCCACACAAATGTCAACAAGTAGACCAATGAGAGTGTGACACTTGTCACACTTTTCAAAAATTTCAAAAAGGTCCTTTTTGAAAATATCTTTCAAATTTAATTACAAAATGGTCCCCAAGAAGAAAAATAATTATTTTATTTAATTACACTAAAACCCCACAAGTTAAGAATAATTACACTAAAGTATGCATTATTGCCCCTTTATGAAAAAAGTAAGCAATCAACATGTTTTTCTAGAAAAGTAAAAATACCACTATCATGAAAATCAAATATCATGAATGCATACAAAACCGGAATCAAATCTGAGCACAAAAAGTGAGGTTGTGCAAGGAAAAATGATAAACGAGAAAAAGACAAAATGTAAATAGTGTTCGGAAAAATAAAATATGGAAATAATACAATTCCCAAAGGAAGTTGTCAATCTAAGGAAAAAAGTCTCGAAAATCATTCCAGAGCACTCGAGACGACATCAAGTGATAAAAAACCAAACCCAAAAAAGAAAAGACAACAGAAAAAAAATATCCGTTAAAATCTGAGAAAGAGAAAAGAAAGAAAAATGACCAGGTCATTACATCTTGGGCAGGCCCCCGCCAAGTTTCAGGGCTGCCCCGCACCTCGTCCTGTGGTTCTGCCCATTTGGGTGGGCGCCAGCAGGTTTTGGGCGGGCGCCCGCGGATACTATTCCTGCACTGGACACTCTTCTTCAACGGGCCATATCTCACTCATTTTAACTCCGAATTGGTCCATTCTTGACTCTATACTGACCGCATCGAAATGAGCTTTCCAATGGTACCAATTAGAGCTTCAGATTCCATTTTTAACTCAAGTGATTCATGTTTTAGTGAAGTAGTGTCAGAATTTGGTTCGAACCGGGATAGGGTTTCCCTTCCTTCGAGTTTGGGACTTGATATGTTTGCCATCTGGACTCCGAATTAGGTGATTCTTGAGTTTAAATTCATTAATTTTTCATTTGCTTTCCAATGGTATGCTTGGTAGCATCCATTTCTCTGTGAAATGACTATTTTGCCCCTGGGGGCTTAATTGTTATCCTTCCGATCTCTTGCTTCCGTACTTATTCCTTTGGGTTCTGTGACCTCATGGAGGTCATCTTAGGGTCTTAGAGGTGTGTTGTGCCTTGGGAGACCATTGTCTTATTTTAGCTTCCGCATCTTGGATCCAGTTCGGGTCATCACAGGACACACTGGTTGAAAAATCCAGGGTCGTCACATTCATAATGTCTAAAAAGTATACAATTGAGATACATTATCATTAGGAAATTTGATAAGGACCACTATTACTATATTGGGGAAAAAGTTGATGAATTTGATAACTGTGATCCTGGTCGTATGTCATAATTTGAAATTGAAGATATGTTGACATTACTGAACTTAGATCCCAAAAGTGAAGTCTATTATAGAAACCTTAGTAATGGAAATCCTGTGTTAATAGTCTCTGATAATGGTCTGTTGGAAATGTTTGCAATGTACAAGAACTTTTTATTGGTGAAGGTACTTGTAGTTGGAAGTAAATATATTCCAGTTGTTGATGTTGATGTGTCAACTGCACCTACACCTGCACCTCATTCTCCTTCCCATTCATCTGCCCATTCATCTTCCCATACCTCTTCCCATTCCTCTTCCCATTCACCTACACCTGAAAGTAAGAATTAAGCTTTATGGGGTCAAGTAGAAGACTTAGATGGAGATTTTGTATATGCACCAAGTGATGAGTTATGGTGTGTTCATAGCTCATCAGATAAGGAAGTTGATATCAACATTAGGGCTAGTGAATATGTTGTTGAGAGGGATTTGGGCATTAAACTCGTAGAAATTGGGATAAAGTTTGCATGTGCAGATGATTTTAGGGTAGCATTGAGGGACCATGCTATAAAACACAAGTATGATTTTAGGCTTAAGAAAAATGAGAAAAACAGGATTATTGCTGTGTGCATTAGTAAATGTGGTTGGAGGATTCATGCCTCAAAGAATAGCAGTGATAATAGCTTTCAAATCAAGACATATAAAAGTGGACACCACTGTATTCCACCTAAAACAAATAGACAAGCAACATCTAGGTACATAGCCAATCACTACATAAACCAATTCAGAGTGGACCCAACTTGGAAGAATTATAGTTTAAATGGCTTTATTGAAAAGGATTTTGAGATACAAGTTTCTAGATTCAAGGTAAGCAAAGTTAAGGCAAAAGTCTTGGAAATGATTGAAGGTAATTTGAAGAGCAGTTTTTGAAGATCAGAGAATACTGTGAGCTTGTTATGCAGACAAATCCTGGCAGTGTATGCAAAGTGAAAACTGAAATCGACAAGGAGGGTAAGCAAAGGTTTCTGAGGGATTTTTTATTGTCTAGATGCAATGTGGAGAGGCTTCAAAGCAGGCTGCAGGACATTTGTAGGGTTAGATGGTTGTTTTTTGAAAGGGCCATATGGAGGACTGTTGTTAAGTGCTGTTGGTAGGGACCCAAATGATAGTTATTACCCAATTGCTTTTGCAATGGTGGAGGTTGAGTCAAAGGCCACTTGATAGTGGTTTATTAATGAGTTGATAACAATCATTGGTCCCCCTTATCACTTAACTTTTATCTTTAACAGACAAAAGGGATTGGTTAATGTGTTAGATAGGTTGTGTGAGAATACTGACCATAGGTTTTGTGCTAGACATATGTATAAAAATTTTAGGAAGAAATTTCCATGTCTTAGATTGAAAACTAAATTCTTGAATGCTTCTAATGTATTTACACAAGAGGTGTTCCAGAATCAGACAAACATTAAGAAGATGAACAATGATGCTTTTGAGTGGCTGAATAGAATGCCTCACCATTTATGGTCCAAGTGTGGCTTTACAGTGGACTCAAAGTGTGATTTAAATAGCAATAACATGTGTGAGTCTTGGAATAGGTAGAATCTAGAGGCCAGGAGCAAACCACTGATTTACATGTTTAAAATGATAATGAGGTACTTATTGAAGAGGTGCAATAATAAGAGAGAAAACATGGAAGGCCAACATGGTCTTTTATGTCCAACGGTGTAGGATGAAGTGGGTAAATTGAGGCTGAAAGCTAGAAAATGTCATGCAGCCAGCAGGACCACAACTATATGAGGTTAACAGTAATGAGGAGAATGATGCAGTTGATATGGCAAATAAAACTACAGTTGCATGGTTTGGGAGGTCAATGGTATACCTTGCATACATACAGTAGCTGTTACCAATTCTAGGAAAGGCAATATTGAAGACTATGTGAGTTATTACTGGTACAGGGAGACACGCCTTAACATATATACACACATTATGAAGCCCCTTTGTTTGAGAAAAATTTTAAACATTGAAGGATATCCTCCAATACTCCCACCATTGAGTGAAAAACCAAAAATAGGAAGGCCAACAAAGCAAAGAATAAAGAGTGCTGAAGAAATGAGAGATATCAAAGCTAAAAAGGCTGCTTCTGGGAGATTGAGCTTTTAAGTGAGGTGTGGAAAGTGTAATATAGAAGGCCATAATGTCAGAAGCTGCAAGAATGATGCAGCACCTCCTAAACCACCAGGAGGCAAAGGTGGAAGGCCTCATTTGAAGAGAACTAGGCTGTTTGTGGGAGAAAATAGCAGTGGGGGAGGTGCAAAATCAGTTAAAGCAAAAGGACATGCAACTGTGCAACAAGAGGTAATATATATTCTTATTTTTCTTAACTGTGTAATTTATGAGTGTAATAATTATGTATGTCATACTTATGCTTGTCTACTTTTATTGCATGCGAAAGTTACTTATGTGCCCCAATCTGAAACACTTGGAATTGACCTTACACTTTGTGACGGCCCGAGTTTTGTAACCCAGTGCGTCAATGATGACCCAAAAGTTAACCCAGTAACAGGTCCAAAATACAGAAGTGAAAGATAAAACCATAGTCTTTAGATATATAAATCATCCCTAAGACACCAATGTGACCATCCATGAAGTCACGGAACTAAAAGAGAGCGAAAGAGCAAACGAGGGTCAAAAGGGGCAAAATCCATTAATCAAGGGCAAAATGGTCAATTTACAAATAAGAAGGGAAATTTGACTCGAAGAAAGTCAAATGAGGTTCATACAAGCTAAGCTAGTCATTTCATAACATTCTAAAAGGTTCTAAGAACTTTGGATAAGAATCCTACAAAACACCCATTCCCAATTCAAGCAAAATCTAACATTATCTCACTAAAACATGAATAACTCCCACTGTGATTTGAATCCAAGAATTTTATTGGTACCATTGGAAAGCTGACTCAAAATACTTAAATTTAGGCTCAAGAATCACCCCATTTGGATTAGAAATGAAGAAGTTACGACCGTTTGAAGTCAGAGCAACACTGTTGTCCCAAAACAAAAGAATAAAGAACTGAAGCATTTAGGTTGACTAAAATGGAATTTGGTCGACCAAAATGAACCTAGAATGGCTCGAAATCTTCAAAATGAAGGAAAATCATTTAGGTCGACCGAAATGAAGAATCAGTCGATCGAAATGGACCAAAACAGTGTTTTTAGCTATTGGAAAGTAAGTTTTACTGTGCAAACAAATCCTAAAAGCAATCGGTCGACCGAAATGACCTTTTGGTCAGCCAAATGACTCGAAATGGTGCTGAAAGACCTGTTATACACCAAAAATGTTAAGGCTTAACCCAAGCCTCAATTGCCATCATGAATTGGTCCAAAAACAAATCTTTAAAGCTGTACAAACATGCCAACAAATGTACTTTACATATTGATGGCCCATGGCCTCATTACATATCATTTACTCCAAATCACATGCCAAACCTCAAAGTTAGAAAAATTACATTTCAAAAGCAAAACTTGGAATTTAAATGCATACACTTGAACTTTAAAGTTTGTGGCCTTTGGCCTCATTACATACATATCAAATAGGTTCCAAATAGTATATCTAAGTACACTTTCCACATCATTAGGCAAAAATGGCATATTGAACCTAACTAAGTATTACAATTTTATAAGTATAACTTAAACATGCTAACACTTGCATGTGAACAAGAATGCATTTAAAAGAACTTCAAATCAACAAAACAGCCTAGGGATATTGTGCATCCTGAAACTACGTCTTCTTACCTGAAAAATAACCCGATAACTTTGGGGTGAGTAAACAAGTTACTCGTAGGGAATGAACATGTATGGACCTAACTTTTTACAAGTTTGTGTAAATTAATCCTTGTGGTTCATTCCACCTAATGTCAATGTCAAAAGTGAGATCCAAGGAGCATCCTATGCTACCTTAAAACATTTCTAGCATAAACCACATTTTTATGCAATTAAATAGCATAGGATCATATGATACAACACAACAAAATATAGATTATCAAAGTTATCAACTTGAAATCTAAAATACGAAAAGAACCACAGTGGGTCATGCCACCTAACGTCTATGTTCCAAATGAGTCTATAGGATTATTCCTAAGCTACACATGAACAATATAGCATAAATGTACTTAACAACATCAAGATTGCAATGATTCTTTAGAAATCATAATTCATAAATGTACTTAACAACATTAAATCGCCAATAACCAAAATCACAAGTCACAATTAAACATTGGTTGTCAACTTGAAATTGAATGCGAAATCAAATAATGGAAGACTTGGACATCTAATCTCGGAGTAAAACCAAGACCTAAACGGTTATTTCGGGCACAAACCCACTGGGAATACCACCCTAGTGCGCACTATAAAATGGGGAGACCTTATACCTCCCACACTAGAGCCAAACTCTAGCCATGTCTTTGTAACAATGTCCCAAGTGACTCTAAAATCAATAAATAAGTTCACAACTTATACGCAATTAAATAATGCACGAAACCACTTTCCATGCACAAGTTGGTTGAAACCACACAATCCATGCCTTAGAGTTTCAATTCTAAAATGGCATATATAATGTCAAATACAAGTGTGCAATTCATTGCACAAGACAATAATATATTCAATATTGGAAACATGTTCTCATAAATATAAATTTAACAACAATGTTACTCAATGCTTAAAACATAATAAAGTGAATACACAAAAAGTCCAAATCCATGATTTAAATATAGAAACAACTTCTAAGACATAATTAAATCTACGGAACAAGTACATAGAATTTAATTAAATAAAATAATTAAATTCTCTAGATTTCAAATCAATTCCAAATAGTCTCAATTTAATATATGTTAAAGAACATAGCATGGTCATCAACAATATCAAGTTAAAAATCCAATTAAGTGCACAAAACACTTAAAAATGAAATTAATTAATCATCTAATTAATTAATTTCCTTTAAAATTTAAAACAACTTCAAATGTCCTCAAGTTAACATAGGTTAAGGAACATACCAAGGCCTATTTTAATATCACATTATAAGTTGATTTTATGCTAGTTACAACCATATTAATTAAACTTTCATAAAAGAAAATTATTAAATAAAAGTCTTAATATTTATTCAAATGTCCTCAATTTAATATATGTTAATAAACAAATCAAGACCTAATTTAACAGCATGCTACCATTTAATTCCATCACATATACAACCATGTGAATTAAATCTTACACAAAGAAAATAATTGAATTAAATTCTAGATTATGAACAAAAGCATGCATACAAGTTGTATATGCATCAATAACATTCAAGACAACAAGAATATAAACATATACATCCCCTACCTCAATTTCAGATGAAAATCTCAAATCCCCACCGAAATGAAACCGCTCCGAATCTTACGATACTTTGGGGTTTTGTCGGGGACAACAAGGTGATCATTAAACACTAAGGAGGTCATACCAAAATTCAAACTTGGTTTTGAAACCCGAACCCAAAAAATGGCCAAAAACAGATTCTAATAAGGGGGAAAGGTGCGCCTCGCCAAGGCCTACAATAAACACTAAGGCACTACGGCATTTTACTAAAGGGAAGAGGCTAAAAAAAGAAGAAGAAGGGTGGCAGCCTGTAATGACCCGGTCATTTGACTCTCTTTCCT
This sequence comes from Cornus florida, assembly GCF_030987335.1. Classification (NCBI taxonomy): domain Eukaryota; kingdom Viridiplantae; phylum Streptophyta; class Magnoliopsida; order Cornales; family Cornaceae; genus Cornus; species Cornus florida. Next base: position 19,341,348 of record NW_026775571.1, read on the forward strand.
TTTTCCTAAAATTTTACGGATAAATTTTTTCCGTTTAATTCTCTTTTTTGAGATCTGTTTCTCGTCGTTTAGTGTCATCTCGAGTGCTCAGAATTGGCTTCTGAGACTCTTTCGTGTGGATTGACAACTTCCTTTGAGGACCGAGTCATTTCCGCATTTTCACTTTTCGGGACACTATTCACTTTTGTCCTTTTCCCTATTCTGTCTTTTCCCCGTTTGCCAATTTTTGGCACAACCTCACTTTTCATGCTTGGAGTTGGTTTATGACTTCACATGTCTTCATCTTCAGTGATTTCCTCGAAATACGTATCTTTGCTTTTGCAAGAAAATACTCTAGTTGCTCCTGGTGTCCATTGGGCCATGGATGTAGAATTCTTAAGAATCTTTTTCATTTCTTGGGCTATTCATTTCAGGGGCATCTAAGAAGATATTTTCATTCTGGGGCAGTTTCGCAGTTAACCCTTTTTGTAGGGGCCATTGTGTAATTAATGAAAATTATTGCAAATTGCCTCGTCTGGAACCTGGATCCCCATACGGGATTCATTTTCACATTTCCTCGAGTCATGGACTCTTGGAAATACCTTCTGGTGATTTTTCTCCAGTTTCAGAGTTTTTGGACCCGGTTGCCACCGAACTTGTTCGGGGCATAGCTTTTTGCTCGGGACTCAGTTTTTGACGTTGTTTCTTCCGTTGTTTATATTTTCTTATTTTGAATCTTTTTCAGTTATAGAGTTTTGCTGTTTGAACGCGTTTGCTCAAAATCCACTTTTCTGCACTTGGCGGGACCCTTTCGGGGCACTTTTTGAGGCTTACTATAAATAGGATGCCCTAAAGTGAAAAATCACTTTTTCACTCATCTTCTCCAGCTCTTGGCCGGCAGCCATGGGAGCTCCTTGGCTACCACCCTTTCTCCATCTCCTCCACTTGATTTCCTTGGTAGAAATCCTTCGACCTTTACATTTATTGTTCCCTTCGACGTGCTCTACCATTCCCCCTTATTAAAATTCATTTTCAAAAATTTCTTAAGTTTGGGTTTGAGGTCAAGTTGAGATTTTCTTGGGTTTCCTTCGGATTCAAGTAGATCGTGTTGTCCCCGACAAAACCCTTCGGTTTCGGCGGATTTAAAACACTTTTTTTTCGGTGGGCCTTTGAGTTTTTCTTCTCAAATTGAGGTAGGGGGTGTTATAATTTACTTTCTTACTATATTACATGCTTGTGATGCTTATGCAACTTGATTACATGCTTGGATCTCAAAATCTTGAGATTTCATTATTTATTTTTCTTGTGAAGAATTTAATTTTTCCGGTTGTCCATAGCTTTGTTAAATCATGTGGCATAATAGAATATTACCCCTTGATATGTTGATTCACATATATTAAATCTAGATCATTTGGAAAAGTATTGAAGATTTTATTTAATATTTATCTTGAATAAAATATTAAATCATGTGGCCTTAACTAGCTTGAAATCAATATGTGTTAGCATATTATATTAGGCCTTGGCATGCTCTTCAAAATAGGTGAATTTGAGAGAAATTGGAAGTGTTTTGAAATCTAGAAATATTTAATTAATTAGATTAATTAAATTGCTCTAAGTGTACTATTCTCCCTTTAGAATTCCGACTTGAAATTCTTGATGTGCATGTCATTTAGTTTCACATATATTTAATCTGGAATATTTGATTAGGTTTTGAAACCTTTCACTTAATTATTTTCTTTGTTTAAGATTTAATCCTCATGATGATATGGAACTTGGAATTAAAGTGTGGAATGCTAGTAATTTAGGCCTTGGTATACTTATTAACATATATTGAATTTGGAACATTTGAATAAGAATTGCAAGATTTATTTAATATTTATCTTTTATGAAGGTTTAATTCACATAGTTGAAACAAGCATAAAATCAACTTGTAATGTGATATTGAAGTAGGCCTTGATGAGTTCTTTAAACTATGTTAAATTAAGGACATTTGGAGTTGATTGAAAATCTAGAGAAAAATTAATTAATGAGCTTAGTTAATTTTATTTTAAGTATGCTGGTCACTTAAATTGATTTTGGATGTAATAGGTTGATAATCCATTGAGATGTAATCCGTTTAATCACCTTGTGAACATATTATTAATTTGATGTAGAATTAGTATTTGATGCATCTTAGAATGGTAATTGGGCTTAGCATGAAGTGTAATATCACTGTCTCGCATAGCTTGTGTAAATATATCTTGTATAGGTATATAGCTTGTTAGAATATTACAATTGTTAACCTTGGAAGTTAGTTACTAAATTGGGACTTGTTTAGTACTTGTGGCTTAGGATGGTAATGTGGTTCAATTGTTGAAAAATATTCTTGCTATATGTATAAATTGCATATTGGGGACATGAGATGTCATATCCTATCTAGACTTAAATTCTAGGACATGAATTGTGTGAATTCAACCTTACTTGTGCATGGAACGTGGTAACTTGCATTTGATTTTGTATAAGTTTTGAACTTATTGGTTTTGGAAGGCTTGTGAGGACATAATTTATGTGACGGCTAGGGCTTGGCTCTAGTACGGAGACAAGAGTCTTCTAAGTCATGAGTACACACTAGGTGGTACCTTGTGGGTCGTAATAGCCCAGAATAACTTATGCACGTGCACACTAGGTAGTGCCTTGTGGGTCGTAATTACCCGGAAACACTTGCTTGGTCTAGTGACCACATGTCCTAGTCTTTCCACTATTTGCTTTCGCATTTAATTCCAAGTAGCTAATCATAGATTACACGTAACTTGTGAATTGGTGCTTGCTTCGTGTATTTTGATCTCATTTGTTTTGTTTGGACTAGTATACTTGTTTATGTATTCAAGCCTATTTTAGTGTACTTGAACTTGTATACTTAATTCGTGAGTTTAGATCGCATTTAGTGTTTTGTGCCATGTATACTTGTCTTATGCGTATCTCGTTTAGCTTAGTATACTTGTGTTTGTATACTTGATTTATGAGTTCTCTGTATATATCTCATACTTGTGTATGTGTGCTAGATATTGCTTATCCCGTTTAATATGATTTAGTATACTTGTGAGCATGTGTACTTGTAAATCGTGTATCATGTTTTACTATGGTTTAGTATACTTGTAAATGTATGTTTGTATATCGTATACCCTGTTTTGATATTGATTTGCATACTTGAGCATGTATACTTATAGTCCATGGTTTAATGCAATTGCATAGGTAGCTTAGGATGCTCCCTTAGTCTAACCTTTGACATAGACGTTAGGTGACATGATCCCTTTTGAAATGATTCATGTTGTCTAAAAATCTTAAAGAAATCAAGTCATGCATGCTTATTCTCTACGAATAAACTTGTTAGTCTTGTTTATTCACCCCGAAGTTACTGGTGTTTTACAGGTAAAGAAGGCTTGTTATGGGATACACAACACTCCTAAACATGCTAGAAGTCTTAAAGTATTTTGATGACATTGAATATGCACATGTTAGCATATCATGTTTGCCTTTGCTTATTTTGACAAAACTTGTATTCTTGATTTTATGTATGTAAAGTGTACATAAGTACACTCTTTTCAATGTATTTGACATGTATAACATGAGGCCAAGGGCTATAGACTTTAAACTTCAAGTGTATGTATGAAAACCTCAAGTTTTGCCTTTGAAAGGCAAACTTTTCCAACTTTAGAGGTTTGACATGTCAAATTTTGTAAATGAAATGTAATGAGGCCATAGGCCATTGTAGCATGTCTAAAATGCAATATTACACTTGCGTGCACGTTCACATCATCACACTTGCGTGCACGTTCACATCATCACACATTTGCTTATAATGTAAATTGAATATGCCATGGGGGATTCCAAATAGACTTTCAGCCTTAGGTGCATAACAGGTCCATATGCACATTCTTGAGCCATTTCGGTCGACCAAAATGCTAGTTTCTTATGTTCATCAAACGATCTTTTTCAGTAGGCTTTTGCACTGTTTGGACCTATTTCGGTCGACCGATGGTTCATTTCGATCTACCGAACCAACCGAGCCTTAAAAACTTGTTTTTAGCATTATTTGTGTTCATTTTGGTCGTCCAATGGGTTATTTCGGTCGACCGAAACAGCTAGATCCCGAGACTAGTCTCTGTTGAGTTTTAACACTGAACTTCCAACTTCGAATGGCCATAACTTCTTCGTTTCTAACCCAAATGGGGTGATTCTTGAGCCTAAATTCATGAGCTTGAAGTCGTATTTCTAATGACACCAACCATGCATTCAAACTCCAATTTTAGTGAGAGTTATTTATGTTTTAGTGAGAGGGTGTCAATTTTCGCTCAAATAGGGAAAGGGCGTTTCGTGGGATTCTGGTCCAATGTTCTTGGAACCTCTTAGAATGTTGTGTAATGATTGCTTTAGGTTTTGTGGACCTTATTTGACTTGTTTAGAGTCAAATCTCCCTTCACATTTGCAAATTGACCATTTTACCCTTGAGTAACGGGTTTCGCTCATTTTTCTTCATCTTGACATTTCTCCTTCATTCGGACTTGGGATCATGAAATTCTTGAGTCCATCATGATTTGTTTTTCATTGTATTTCCAATGGTGTGCTCGGTGGCTCCTGAATCTATACATTTTGAAATGACCTTTCTAACCCCAGGTTCATTCTTGTTCGTTTTTGAAACATTGCTTCCGCATTTTGTTTCCTTTGAGTTCCTTGACCTCATGGAGGGTCATCTTAGGGTCTCAGAGGTATGTTGTGCCTTGTTAGATCAATGCCTTGATTCTTGCTTCTGCATCTGGATCCGTTATCGGATCAATCTTCGGTTTATTATAGTACACACTTGGTTAAAAAATCCAGGGTCGCTACAAGTGGTATCAGAGCGTCTGGGTTCAAATACCTTGGACGACGGGTTTTAGGTGCATATTATGCTCACGTTGTTTTGCTTTGATATGTCATTAGTGTTATTACATCTTGATAACATGTCTTGTATTATAATATGTTTACCTGTTCAGGTGTTTTATGACATCTATCTTTTGTAAAGCTTGCTTTGTGTGTATGTATGCTTCCTGATAACATGATTTGGATTTCTATCATGTCCTAGTGTGATGTCATGTTTGTGTGCTTATGTTAGCATGACTATATGCGACGTAGGTCGGCATACCTTACGTTTTTCATTCGCGAGTGTTGTCGTACCATGTTCCTACATGCTTTTTGATAACATGTTAGATTTGATAACATGTCTATTTGCTTATATGGCAACTTGTTTACTACTTGTGTGAGTAGATAGTTATACTATGTTGCATGCTACTTGTTTACTTTCTGTCAGGTTTTAACATTGTCTCTTAAGATCTGTCGTATCCCTTAGATGCGTTCTTGTTTCACGAGTTTCGTCCTTGGATGGGAGAATTTCATTCCATAAGGACCCATGTAGGAACCTTCTTGTCTGTTCTGACGGTTGATACGAGTAAGGTTCATGTGAGTGTAGAATCGTAATCTTTGTCTGGTGGAGTGAGACGTGGGCAAGGGAGGCACCGTTTCATTCCCTTTCCTTCGTGGCTTCTAGATCTAAGGCCTTAACCGTAGCGGTGCCTATGACATTGTTGTTAGAGTTTTAGGATTAGCTACCCCAACTCTCGCAGGTGCCTAGTTCTCGCAGTGTTTTTGGTAATGATTATTTCAACATTGATGTCATCTGTATCAATAGGTTCTTAGAGTTGACCTAGTTTGGGGCATGTTATGGACTAGTGCCTTATACTGTCATACTACCTTGCTGACGAGTAAGTGTGGGCGGGTTTTGGTTAATGTTCGTATTGCCTTGTCACTCTCTTCTTCTATTCTGTTTTAATATTTCGTTGTCTTAGAATTCTCTCCATAGTTAGCGTTGAGTTGACGTGCCGAAGTGTGTGGGGTGTTGTCGCAGTTCGTGGTTTCACGTTCTTTCGGTTGATCTTGGACTTCAGGAGTTGTCCTTCAGTGCCTTATGAGCTATTTTTGCTTCGACCTTTTGTTCGGTCCTTGTTCTGTTTTTCCTTCCGGTATGTTCCAATTTTTGGGGAAGAAATTTCTTTAAGGAGGGTAGGTTGTAATGACCCGGTCATTTAACTCCCTTTCCTTTTTCCTGAAATTTTACGGATAAATTTTTTCCGTTTAATTCTCTTTTCTGAGATCTGTTTCTCGTCGTTTAGTGTCATCTCGAGTGCTTAGAATTGGCTTTTGAGACTCTTTCGTGAGGATTGACAACTTCCTTTGAGGACCGAGTCATTTCCGCATTTTCACTTTTTGAGATACTATTCACTTTTGTCCTTTTCCCTATTTCGTCTTTTTCCCTATTTTGTCTTTTTCCAGTTTGCCAATTTTTGGCACAACCTCACTTTTCATGCTCAGAGTTGGTTTTTGACTTCATATGTCTTCATCTTCAGTGGTTTTCTCAAAATACGTATCTTTGCTTTTGCAAGAAAGTACTCTGGTTGCTCCCAGTGTCCCTAGGGGCATGCATGCACAATTCTTAAGAATCTTTTTCTTTTCTTAGGGTGTTTTTCGTAAATATCTTTTGAAGATATTTTATTTCAGGGGCATCTAAGAAAATATCTTTTGAAAGATATTTTCATTCTGGGGCAGTTTCGTAGTTAACCCTTTTTGTAGGAGGCATTGTGCAATTAACAAAAGTTATTGCAAAATGCCTCGTCTGGAGCTTGGATCCTTGTATGGGATTCATTTTCACATTTTGTTGAGTCATGGACTCTTGGAAATTCCTTCTGATCATTTTTCTCCAGTTTCAGAGTTTCTGGACCCGGTTGTAGCCGAACTTGTTTGGGGCATAGCTTTCTGCTCGAAACTCAGTTTTTGACGCCATTTATTCTGTTGTTCATATTTTCTTATTTCAAATCTTTTTCGTTAACAGAGTTTTGCCGTTTGAACGTGTTTGCTCAAAATTCACTTTTCCGGACCCAGCGGGACCCTTTTGGGGCACTTTTTGAGACTTACTATAAATAGGATGCCCTAAAGTGAAAAATCACTTTTTCACTCATCTTCTCCAGCACTTGGCCGGCAGCCATGGGAGCTCCTTGGCTGCCACCCTTTCTCCTTCTCCTCCACTTGATTTCCTTGGTAGAAATCCTTCGGCCTTTACATTTATTGTTCCCCTCGACGTGCTCTACCATTCCCCCTTATTAAAATTCATTTCCGACCATTTCTTGAGTTTGGGCTTGAGGTAAAGTTGTGATTTTCATGGGGCTTCGTTCAGATTCATGTAGATCGTGTTGTCCCCAACAAAACCCATCGGTTTCGGCGGATTCGGAACACTTTTTTTTTTGTGGGCCTTTAAGGTTTTCATCTCAAATTGAAGTAGGGGGTGTTATCATTTACTTTCTTGCTATATTACATGTTTCTGATGCTTATGCAACTTGATTACATACTTGGATTTCAAAATCTTGAGATTTCATTATTTATTTTTCTTGTAAAGAATTTAATTTTCCCAGTTGTCCATAGCTTTGTTAAATCATGTGGTATGATAGAATATTACCCCTTGATATGTTGATTGGCATATATTAAATCTAGATCATTTGGACAAGTATTGAAGATTTTATTTAATATTTATCTTGAATAAAATATTAAATCATGTGGCCTTAACTAGCTTGAAATCAATATGTGTTAGCATATTATATTAGGCCTTGGCATGCTCTTCAACATAGGTGAATTTGACAGAAATTGGAAGTGTTTTGAAATCTAGAAATATTTAATTAATTAGATTAATTAAATTGCTCCGAGTGTACTATTCATCCCTTTAAAATTCTGACTTGAAATTCTTGATGTGCATGTCATGTAATTTCACATATATTTAATCTAGAATATTTCATTAGATTTTGAAACTTTTCACTTAATTATTTTCTTTGTTTAAGATTTAATCCTCATGATGATATGCAACTTGGAATTAAAGTGTGACATGCTAGTAATTTAGGCCTTGGTATACTTGTTAACATATATTAAATTTGGAGCATTTGAATAAGAATTGCAAGATTTATTTAATATTTATCTTTTATGAAGGTTTAATTCACATAGTTGAAACAAGCATGAAATCAACTTGTAATGTGATATTAAAGTAGGCCTTGATGAGTTCTTTAACCTATGTTAAATTGAGGATATTTGGAGTTCATTGAAAATCTAGAGAAAAATTAATTAATGAGCTTAATTAATTTTATTTTAAGTATGTTGGTCACTTAAATTGATATTGGATGTAATAGGTTGGTAATCCCTTGCGATGTAGTCCGTTTAATCACCTTGTGAACATATTACTAATTTGATGTAGAATTAGTATTTGAGACATCTTAGAATGGTAATTGGGCTTAGCATGAAATGTAATATCACTGTCTTGCATAGCTTGTGTAAATATATCTTGTATAAGTATATAGCTTGTTAGAATATTACAATTGTTTACCGTGGAGGCTAGTTACTAAATTGGGACTTGTTTAGTACTTGTGGCTTAGGATGGTAATGTGGTTCAATTGTTGAAAAACATTCTTGCTATATATATAAATTGCATATTGGGGACATGACATGTCATATGCTATCTAGACTTTAATTCTAGGACATGAATTGTGTGAATTTAACCTTACTTGTGCATAGAACGTGATAACATGCATTTGATTTTGTATAAGTTTTGAACTTATTGGTTTTGGAAGGCTTGTGAGGACATAATTTATGTGACGGCTAGGGCTTGGCTCTAGTACGGACACAAGAGTCTTCTAAGTCATGAGTGCGCACTAGGTGGTACATTGTGGGTCGTAATATCCCGAAATAACTTATGCACGTGCACACTAGGTAGTGCTTTGTGGGTCGTAATTACCCGGAAACACTTGCTTGGTCTAGTGACCGCATGTCCAAGAATTCCATTATTTGCTTTCGCATTCAATTCCAAGTAGCTTATCATAGATTACTTGTAACTTGTGAATTGGTGATTGCTTCGTGTATTTTGATCTCGTTTGGTATGCTTGGACTAGTATACTTGTTTTTGTTTTCAAGCCTATTTTAGTGTACTTGAACTTGTATACTTGCTTCGTGAGTTTAGATCGCATTTAGTGTATTATGCCATGTATACTTGTCTTATGCGTATCTCGTTTAGCTTTGTAGACACTAAAATTTAGTGGGCTTTGGTTTTAACGAATGGACCTATTAAATATAGGCCTAATGTTTAAATAAATTATTTAATTTACCAGGCTTGGTCCACTGAAATTATTTAATTAGCCCAGCCCAGATAATTAAATGAAACGATAATTATTCCTAATAAAATATATTTTGAATAATTATCTTTAAGGATAATTATCACAATATAACCGGCCCGGCCCAGTTATAGTTTTTTTTCCTTATCAGGAGATGACATGTGTCATCATCCTATTAATCCAAGAAGCCTATAAATAGAGGCTTGGAAGAAGAAAAAGGGGAGAGGATTCAGAATTCAGAAGTCTACAAATTCAGACACAAATTCAGAATTCAGAAGTTCAGAGACTCAGAAATCCAGAGACTCAGAATTCAGACACAAATTCAGAATCGAAACCCAAAAGCGAAGAACATCAAGCACATCCAACAACGTGCCGTTCTTCATCAAATTCCACCATGATTCAAGAACAAGCTCGTGCAGCCCTTGGATCCAACCAACCAAAAACAAGGAGATCGAATCAGAGGACCATTCTTTTTTTTGTAAAAGATATTACAAAGGACTGTACTCCACATTCATAAATTAATAAAATTCTATTTGCTTCATATTTTGTTTCTATTGCAGACTTACAAAATTTGTGTGTACAAGCTTAGTATACTTGTGTTTGTATATTTGATTTATGAGTTCTCTGTATATATCTCATACTTGTGTATATGTGCTAGATATTGCTTATCCTGTTTAATATGATTCAGTATACTTGTGAGCATGTGTACTTGTAAATCGTGTATCATGTTTTAATATGGTTTAGTATACTTGTAAATGTATGCTTGTATATTGTATATCCTATTTTGATATTGATTTGCATACTTGAGCATGTTACTTGTAGGCCATAGTTTAATTCAATTGCATAGGTAGCTTAGGATGCTCCCTGAGTCTAACCTTCGACATAGACGTTAGGTGACATGATCCCTTTTGAAATGATTCATTATGTCTAAAAATCTTAAAGAAATCGAGTCATGCATGCTTATTCCCTACGAATAAACTTGTTAGTCTTGTTTATTCACCCCGAAGTTACTGGTGTTTTACAGGTAAAGAAGCCTTATTGTGGAATACATAACACTCCTAGACATGCTAGAAGTGTTGAAGTATTTTGATGACATTGAATATGCACATGTTAGCATATTCTGTTTGCCTTTGTTTATTTTGACAAAACTTGTATTCTTGATTCTATGTATGTAAAGTGTACATAAGTACACTCTTTTCAATATATTTGATATGTATGACATGAGGCTAAGGGTCATAAACTGTAAACTTCAAGTGTATGTATGTAAACCTCAAGTTTTGCCATTGAAATGCAAACTTTTCCAACTTTAGAGGTTTGACATGTCAAATTTTGTAAATGAAATGTAATGAGGTCGTAGGCCATTGTAACATGTCTAAAATGCAATATTACACTTGCGTGCACGTTCACATCATCACACATTAGCTTATAATGTAAATTGAACATGCCATGAGGGATTTCAGACAGACTTTCAGCCTTAGGTGCATAACAGGTCCATATGCCCATTCTTGAGCCATTTCGGTTGACCGAAATGCTAGTTCGGTCGACCGATTCTCCTTTGGTTTCTTATGTTCATCAAACCATCTTTTCCAGTAGGCTTTTACACTGTTTGAACCTATTTCGGTCGACCGATGGTTCATTTTGGTCTACCGAACCAACCAAGCCTTAAAAATTTATTTTCAGCATGATTTTTGTTCATTTCAGTCATCCAATGGGTTATTTCGGTTGACCGAAATAGCTAGATCCCGAGACTAGTCTCTGTTAAGTTTCAGCACTGAACTTCCAACTTCGAATGGCCATAACTTCTTCGTTTGTAACCCAAATGGGGTGATTCTTAAGCCTAAATTTATGAGCTTGTAGTCAAATTTCCAATGACACCAACCATGCATTAAAACTCTAATTGTAGTGAGAGGTATTAATGTTTTAGTGAGAGGGTGTCAGTTTTCGCTCAAACAGGGAAAGGGTGTTTCTTGGGATTCTGGTCCAATGTTCTTAGAACCTTTTGAAATGTAGTGTAATGATTGGTTTAGATTGTATGGACCTTATTTGACTTGTTTAGAGTCAAATCTCCCTTCATATTTGTAAATTGACCATTTTGCCCTTGAGTAACGGGTTTCGCTCATTTTTCTTCATCTTGACGTTTCTCTTTCGTTCGGACTCGGAATCATGAAATTCTTGAGTCCATCATGATTTTTATTTTTTATTGGCTTTCCAGTGGTGTGCTCGGTGGCAGCTGATGTGGCGACCCTGGTTTTTAGGCCAGCGTGTCCTGTGATGAACCGAAGATTTGACCCGATAACGGATCCGATATGCGGAAGCGAAAACGGAAAACAGGACTCTAATAAGTCAAAATGACCTTCCATGAGGTCATGGAACTCAATGAGAATGATGCGGAAGCAAAAGGTCAAAATATGACAAATAAGCCCCTAGGGGCAAAATAGTTATTTTTTAAAAAGGTGGATTCGGATGCCACCGAGCACACCGCTGGAAAGACAACCAAAAACTAATCAAGATGGACTCAAGAATCGCACGATTCGGAGTCCGGACGAAGGAGAAATGGCATGACGACGAAAAACGGATACTTAAATCTTTAAGGGAAAACTGGTAATTATCCAAGAAGAACCAGGTGCAACCGAGCACACCGTTGGAAAGACAGTGAAAAATTGGTCAAGTGAAAAAAAAAAATTCACTTGAATCGGAATCCGGACGAAGGAGAAAAGCCCAAAAGAAGAATTGATGTCGCGGCGGCCAGACGAGGGCCATAGCGCACACAACGCCCGTGCGTGAGCCCACCGGCGCGCATGCTGGCACCCAAAGACATGGCTGGTGGCAGCACTTGGCTGCTGCTACATTTTTTTTTTTTATATGCCCAAAACTGAGGCTTGAAACGGAGGTCAAGACGAGTTTTTCTGGAAAAACATGAAAAAGAAACCCCCCTAATATCGAGTTTTCTACCCGACAGCGCGAACGGAATAAAAGAAAACTCACTATGAAATCCCCAAAATGCCCCTAGATCAGAACTGAACAAGAGGGTCATAAAGCAGCTAAATGAAAACTGGAAGTTGAAATTTCACGAGGGATTTCCGGTACCAAGACAACATTTTCTGGAAAAACACGAAGAAGAAACCCCCCCCCCCCCCCCCTAAAATCATGTTTTCTATTCAACCATGTCAAAAGAAGAAAATAAAACTGATGTGAAAGGTCCATAATGCCCCTAGATCAGAATATGCAAAAAAAATGCGAAATGAATTTACAAGTGGCTCAAAACACAAACGATAAGGTTTTGCCCGGAAACGACCATGCACGTAAACGTAACTTACCTATTTGGACGTGCTAGAATGGTCCACGACTTAAAAATACCACCGATACAAAATCCGACCCCCCAACGGGCAAAACGGCAAAAATGGAACTTGGAATGAAAACTAGGAATCCAAAAATACGAAACGGGATCAAATGACCGTTTGGCCCTTGGCCACACTTCAAACATGATTTATGAGACCCTATGAAAGAATGAGAATGGAATTCCCACACCCGATGCAACCATGGTGAAGCAATGACTTGCGATTTTCCAAGATTTTCACAATATTTCATGAAGTTAAAAAGTACATAGAATACAATATAATGTTCATTGGCCTCCGGCCTCATCTCATACATATCACATACATTGAAAGAATTGTACTTAAGTACACATTACATACATGGAATCAAATATACATATTTAGACATATAAGTCTACAAAATGACATTTCATACTGACATTCGCATGAAATGGAAACTTGAAAGTTATACGACATCCAAGGAATGCTAGGCGTCACGAACCAAGTCTTCGTACCTGAAATATGCCCCAGTATCGTAAGGGTGAGTAACATAAAGCTACTCGTAGAAGATGAGCATACGTCGACCTAGCATTTTACAAATTTATCACCTTAAGGTGAAACATGTTAAAGGGGTTCATGCCACCTAACGTCTATATCGAAATAAGACTCAGGGAGCATCCTAAGCTACCTTAAAGTGTTTCTAGCATAAATCACATCATCTATGCCATTTAAACAATATGGAAGCACGTTATACAAATCAACAAGATATAGGTTCTTAAAGGTATTAACTTGCAATCTCGAATACAGAAACAACTAAAGAGATTATGTCACCTAACGTCTATGTTCTAAATAAGTCTAAGGAATCATCCTAGGCCATGCTGAACAATCAAACCGCAATTTACAACTTCAATGCAATCTAACCACATAAAAGCATATTATACAAGGCAACAAAATACAATTTCTTAAAGCTATCAGCTTGAAATCTAAAGCACGAAAACAACAGAAGTGGGTCATGCCACCTAACGTCTAAGTTATAAATGAATCAATAGGATCAATCCTAAGCTTTGTTAGAACGTCAAAACATAATTTTCAATATCGATGCAATTTAACCAACATTGGAACTTCCAATACAATGCATAAAGCACAATTTCGCAAAGTTAACATCATGTAACTTAAAATGGAACGACAAATAAGAAACAACAAGTTACAACATCATCTAGTTATCAACTTGAAAATGAAATGCGAAATCAAACAAAGTGGATACTCGGACGTCACGCCGGATCAGACCGACAACATAGTTACTTTAGGATTACTAGCCCATGGTTAACCTCTCTATGTGCGCACTAGACCATATAGAGGGACTATCCCCCGTACTAGAACCACGTCCTAGCCATTGTCAAACAACGACATCCCCAAGTTTCCAAAATCAACAAGTTATGGAACAACGCATATATCAATAGGAATATGCAAGATAATCAACTATCTACTAAGCATAACTAAATTTGGAAACCTATACAATACATGCTCTAAATCCACAACTAATATGATATGATGAATGTCGAATCTTCAGTGTACGATTCGTTACACGCTATGCATGAAAGATGTTAAACACGAAGTGTGCAAATCATTACACAAGGCAACAATATATTCAATAAGGAAAACATATTATCACGAATACAAACATAGCAACTATGTTATCCAATGTTCAAAACATAACCAAATGAATATACAACAAGTCTAAGTCCATGATTTGAATATAGAAACCACTTCTAAAACACAACTAGATCATGGAGCAAATTGATATAATTTAAATAAATAAACACAATTAAATTCTCTAGATTTCGATTTAATTTCAAATAACCTCAATTTAATACATATTAAAGGACATGGCATGGTCATCACCTATATCCATTCTAAAACTCAATTAGGTTGTTGGAACAACAAAGTAGAACTTTAATTAAATCATGCTAATTTAATTACCAAGGTTCTGAAACAACTTCTAATAGTCCCAAATTAATATATACTAGTAAACAAGTCATGGTCAATACAAATATCAAGTTAAAACCTTAATTAAGCTAATGGGACCACAAAATAGATTTTAATTAATTCTTTTAATTAAAATCTCTTGATTTTCAAACTTAACCAAATGCTCTCAAATTAACCTATGTTGGAAAACATGCTAAGAACTAATGTAATATCACATTACAAGTTTATTTCATTCAATTTGCGATTATGCGAATTAAACCTTCACCAAATTTAAATATAAAACAAAAGTTGTAATTCTCAAGCAATAAATCCCAATTTAATACATGTGAACAATCATACCAAAACTTAATTTTTCAGTATGCCACAGTATAATTCCAAGTTGTATATCACCATGAGGATTAAATCTTAAGCATGGAATTTAATTAAATAAAAGGTTTCAAAACCTAACCGAATACTCTAAATCAAATATATGTGAAACTATATGGCATGTAAATCAAGAATATCAAGTCAGAATTTAAATAGAGTGAATAGTGCACTCGGGGCAAATTAATTAATCAAATTAATTAATAATTACTAATTTTCAAAACACCTCCAATCACTTTCAAATTCAACTATGTTGGAGAGCATGCTAAGGCCTAATTGAATATGCTAACACATATTGATTTTAAGCTAGTTAAGGCTATGTGAATTAATCTTTCACCTAAAATAAATATTAAATAAAATCTTTAATACTTATTCAAATGTTCCAATTTTAATACACAACAATGAGCATATCAAGGGGTAATATAAAATCATGCTACATGTTTAAACCAAGTCATGAGCAACTAGGAAAATTAGATCCCGTATAAGAAAAATAAATAATAAAATCTCTAGATTTTATATTTAATCATGCAAACAAGTAGTATAAGCATCACAAGCATGCTATATAACAAGAATTTAAACCTAGACCATCTCCTACCTCAATTTGAGATGAAAATCCCAAAGGCCCACCAAAATGGAATGGCTCCGAATTCGACGAAACTACTAGGTTTTGTCGGGGACAGCGCCGTGAACATAACCCCCATGAAAGCCCCATCAAAATCATAACTTGACCTCAAAACCAAACTCAAGAAATGGTCAAAACTGAATTCTAATAAGGGGGAAAGGTAGAGCACGGCGAGGGGAACAACAAACGTTAAGGCCGAAGACTTTCCATCACGGAAAAGTGAACCAAAAGAGGAGAGAGAAGATGGAAGCACCCCTTGGGCTGCCATGGGAGCTCCAGGTCGTGCATGAAGAGGGGAGAAGATGAAAAATGAAATAGCTCACCCCCCTTTTATAGAAATCTCAAAAAGTGCCCCGAAAGGGCCCCATCGGGTCTAAAAAAGTAAAATTTGAGCAGACGCACTCAAATGGCAAAACTTTGTGAACGAAAAAGATTCAAAATGATAAAATACGAACAACAGAAGAAACGGCGTCGAAATCGAGTCCCGAGCAGAAAGTTATGACTAAAACAAGTTTGGCGCAAATCGGGGCCAAAAGTACACAACTCGACGAAATTTAAAAATGAATTCCGTACGAGAATCCAGGCTCAAATAAGACATTTTGCAATAACTTCCATTAATTGTACAATGGCCCCTCCAAAAAGTGAAAACTGCACTTATGGCCCAAAATAAAAATATCTTCCAAAAATATTTTCTTAAAAACCCCTGAAATAAAATATCTTCAAAAGATATTTACGAAAAACACCCCAAGAAAAGAAAATAATTTCAAAGAACTTTGAATCCATGCCCCTATGGACACTGGGAGTAACCAGAGTACTTTCTTGCAAAAGTAAAGATACGTATTTCGTGGAAACCACTAAAGATGGAGATACATGAAGTCAAAAACTAACTCCGAACACAAGAAGTGTGGTTACGCCAACAAAGTGTCAAAGGGGGAAAAGACAAAATATAGAAAAGGACGAAATAAGGAAAATGACGAAAAGTGAATAGTGTCGAAAAACGAAAAATGTGAAAATGACTTGGTCCTCAAAGGAAGTTGTCAATCCACGGAAAAGAGTCTCAAAAACCAATTCTAAGCACCCGAGATGACACTAAGCAACACGAAACAGAGCTCAGAAAAGAAAATTAAACGAAAAAATTTCATTCATAAAATTTTAGGAAAAAGGAAAGGAAGACAAATGGCTGGGTCATTACACCTGAATCCATACATTTTGAAATGACCTTTCTAACCCCAGGTTCATTCTTGTTCATTTTTTAAACGTCGCTTCCGCATTTTGTTTCCTTTGATTTCCTTGACCTCATGGAGGGTCATCTTACGGTCTTAGAGGTGTGTTGTGCCTTGTGAGACCAATGCCTTGATTTTTGCTTCCGCATCTGGATCTGTTATCAGGTCAATCTTCGGTTCATCACAGTACACACTGGGTTGAAAAATCCAAGGTTGCTACACAGCCCCTTGGCTGCCATGGCTGCTGGCCAACAAAGGGAAAAGAGATAAAAAAAAAAAAATCTAATTTTTCATCTTAAGTCACCCTATTTATAGAAAAACTCTAAAAGTGTCCCGAATGGGTCCCGCCGGGTCTTGAAAAGTGGAATTTGAGTAGACGCGCTCAAATGGAAAAATACAATGAACAAAAAAGAACCAAAATAAGATAAAATGAGTAATGGAAGAAACGACATTGAAAACTGAGTTCCGAGCAAAAAGATATTCCCCGAACAAGTTTGGCGGCAACTAGGGTTAAAAACCCTAAAACTAGGGTAAACGACCAGAAGACAATTCTAAGAGTAAAAGACTTGAAAAAAAGTGAAAATGAATCCCGTAGGAGGAGCCAGGCTCAAAATAAGGCATTTTGCAATAACTTTCATTAAATGCACAATGGCCCCTACAAAAAGTGATAATTGCAAAACTAGCCCATAATGAAAACATCTTCCAAAAGATATTTTCTTAAAAAATCTTGAAATAAATATCTTCAAAATATATTTATGAAAACCACCCCAAGAAATAAGAATGTCTCTAAAGAATCCTTTCATCCACGCCCCTACGGGAAAAAGAGACAACCGATGAGCTTTTTTCCAAAGTAAAGTTACGCGTTTCGAGGAACTCAACTAGAATGAAAACTCATAAAGTCAAAACTTAACTTCGAACATGAAAAGTGAGATTGTGCCAACAACGTGACAAATGGGAAAAAGACGAAAAGTGCATAGTATCCAAAAAGTGAAAATGTGAAAATGACTCGGTCCTTAAAGGAAGTTGTCAATCCAAAAGAAAGAGTCTCAGAAATCATTCCCGAGTACTCAAGATGACACTAAGTGACGAGAAACTGAACTCAGAAAAGAAATGACAATGGAAAAAAAAATATCCATAAAAATCTACAAAAAGGGAAAGAAGAAAAATGACCGGGTCATTACACACTTGCTACCCAGGAATCTATAGTATGTGGACAGTCCTAAAAAGTTTGATTCCAATCATTTATCTGTAATAAAGGTCTGCACATATAATACATTCATTTTTTACTTGTAAGACAATGGAAAGTGGCTGAACTGACTTTGGATGCAACTCTTTTGGTGTACTTTTGCTTAAAGCTTTGGGACTTATAGGTGGCCTGTTTGCTTCATATGCATGCAGCGTTCTAATTAATTCAATGACTTTTTGTGGTTGTACTGACTTCAATGAAAATATTTTTTGTGATGTGCATGCATAGGTTCACACTTTGCACAGGTTCACATTAGTATATGAAACTTTACTGCTAGTAGTTGTGCATGCAGTGTCTAGTAGTTATGCATGCAGTGTTCTAATCAATTACTTTTTGTGGTTGTACTGACTTGAATGATAGTATTTTTTGTGATGTGTATGCACAGCTCCACACTTTGCACAGGTTCACAATGGTATATGAGTTGTAAAACTTTACTGCTAGTAGTTGTAAGACTTTAATACTCTTTGTGATGTGGATGGTATATGGTTATATTGAATGACTTATGGTGACTTACTTTCAATCACAACTTCACAATGATGCGTGTCTTATTTTCAATCATAGGTTCATAATCCAATAAAAGTAGACAAACATTGTTTTGCATCACAAGTTCACAAATTCATAAATTTTGCATGATTCATTTTACAACTGCAAACATTGCTACAGTAACTGCAATACAAGTAAAAAGAACTGAGAAGAAAACCTACACAAACACCATTACAACTATTACCACCATTTATGTGCCTCAGACCCCTCATGGTAGTTTTCATTTCTCAACTTCCTCACTTCACACATGAGATCAAACACAAACCTTTTGTAATATTCTGATAATTCTTCATCCTCCCACCTATAAAACTTGCATGATTTTATTTTGTAATTTGGATAGCCATAGAATCTTCTGCCTGGATTTCTTTCAATCCAAGAGGTCTTCAATGGAGTCAAAACTCCACAATCACAATACAAATTTTTTGTTGGACTTGATGTTTGCATTCTTGACTTCTTGCATGAGCTTGAAGATGAAACCATTTTCCATCAACCTACAAAAAGAGTGAAAGAAATACAAAATGGAAATATAATGGTGGGAGAGAAGTTAGAGAGAGAGAGTGTGTGTGTGTGTGTGTGCGTGCTAAAATGAAAGAGAGAGTAAACATTATATAGAGAGAGAAAGAGTTGTTAGATAAGAGAGAGAAAATAAAATTACGTAGTAATTATTTAGAGAGAGAGCCGTTAGAGAGGAAAGAATAACAAAATTTTAAAATTATGTTCATTATTTACAACAAAAAAAAAAAAAAAAAAACCCTGTAGTTTCAAAAGTGTGCAAATAACCCCCTTTGGGCATTTTGGGTAGTGCAAAAGGGTATTTTTAGTATTAAAGGCTAACTTTTGCTCATATGCACGGCACATGCCAAATTTGTTGGTCAGAAGCCCTTAATTGTAACTTTTTGAAACTAAAGGGGTCAAGTTTGAACAATAAGGGTGTTATTTGCATATTTTTAAAAACACATGGGTGTTTTTTGCACTTATCCCTATAATAATATCATATATGTGGGTCTCGCCTTCCACTGAAATGCTTCAAACGGCCCGTTTAAGCCTCGAACAGTCGCAAAAGACACAATACAGCGTAAAATGGGTTGTGACAAAATAAACAAATAATACAGTGACGTCGAAAAATTTTCGAAAACGAAAATCCGTCATGGGACCCTGTAACGGCCCAAGTTTTGTAAACCTGGTGCGTCAGCGATGATCCAAAGATGACCCGATAACGGATTTAAATTGTAAAAGCAAAAGACTAAACGATGTCTTTAGAGATACAACATGTCTCTAAGACACCAATGTGACCCTCAATGAGGTCACAGAACCCAAAGAAAATGAATGCGGAAGCGAAGTTTAAAAAAAAATAAACCAAGTATACCTCCAAGGGCAAAATGGTCTTTTCACACAAAATGAAAGTCTAGAGAGATGTACGTCATCCCTAAGACACAAAAGTGGCTTCCCGAGGAGTCCCGAGACTCAAAGGAAGCAAGAAGGGAACTAGGTTTATGGACCATGGGTAAAAGGGTCATTTTACCCCGAAATGGGTACTGCCATGCACACTATTGGAAAGACAATGAAAAAATAATAAATTTAGACTCAAGAATCACTTAGTTTGGAGTCCGGATGATAAAGTTATGATCAAATGAAGAAAAAGGGTCAAAAGATGCAACTCAGGACCATCTAATCGATTAGATACCAAAACAGAATGCTAGAAATCCCACGGAAGACCATCTAATCGATTAGATGAGGCTAATAGTAAGCAAATTTATTTTTTACCAAGAAATTGAATTTGAAATGGGATTTCCAGGACCGAGACGACTTTTTTTGGAAAAACACAAAGAGGAAACTGCCCCCCTCCCCCTTTAAAATCACATTTTCTACATGACCATTTTAAGAGAAGTTTTTATTTTTTAAGTGAAATACCCAAAATGCCCTTATACTCAGTTTATGCAAAAAAAATATAAAATGAGTCCGTAAGAGACTCAAATCACCAAGGAAGAGGTTTTTCTTGAAAATAATCATGCACGCAATCGTAATTTACCTATTATGATACGTTACAATGGTCTACGGCTTAAAAATACCGCCGATGCAAAATATGACCAATCAAACCTCAAATGCTCGAAAAATGTCCTTTAAAGGCAAAAGATGCAAGAATCAAACCTAAATGCTATTAAAAGGCCGTTTGGCCATTTGCCGTACTTTATGCATATTAAATAGGTCCTAATGAATGTACTCGTGCACACTTGCATCACCCGATTTGGAAATGAACCCTTAAAAGCTAGGATTTTACTATTTTAGCCCAAAATGCAAAGTATGAAGCTAAAATGCAAAAATGAAAACAAAGTGGTGATTGGCCTTTGGCCACACCTCATACATATTAAATGAATGTTAGATAATGAATTTCATACCCAATGCACACTTCGGTGCAAAAATGTCATGCTAAAACCCTAATTTCTCATATATTCTCATTAAAGGCAAGATTTCAACATTTATAAATATACATGAATTTCAAATATGGTTTGGCCCTTGGCCTCATATCATATACATAAAATGGGAATCAAAAAGTGTGTTGAGGCATACATTACAAGTTTAGAGTCAAATATGCACATTTGACAAATAAGGCTACAAATGGTATTTCTAGCCAACCTTTACAAAAATGGAACCTTCAAGTCCACTAATCACCCAAGCATAATGAGATTCTCAACCTTAATTCTTGTACCTGAAAAATATCCCCAGTAACTTCGGGGTGAGTAACATAAAGCTACTCGTAGGAAATGAGTATGCATTGACCCAGCATTTTACAATTTTATGACCTTAAAGTGAAAAATGTTAAAGTGGCTCATGCCACCAAACGTCTATGTCAAGATGAGACTCAGGGAGCATCCTAAGCTACCTTAGATAATTTATAGCATAAAACACATCATTCATGCAATTTCAGTAACATAGGAACATGTTATACAAGGCAACAAGATATAGATTCTCAAAGTTATCAACTTGAAATCTAAAATGCGAAAACAACCAAAGTAGATCATGCCACCTAACAGTCTATGTTCCAAATGAATCTATAGGCTCATCCCTAAGTTACATTTGAACAATATAGCATAGAAGTACTTAACAATATCAAAACTTGCAATGATTCATTAAAATCATAATGCATAAATGTACTTACAACATTAAATCGCCAATAACCAAAACCACAAATCACAATTAAACATTGGTTGTCAACTTGGAATTGAATGCGAAAACAAATAGTGGGAGACTTGGACATCCAATCTTGTATAAAACCAAGACTAACGGTTAGTCTGGGCATTAACCCGCTGGGAATACCACCCTAGTGCGCACTATAAAATAGGAAGAACTCATACCTCCCGTACTAGAGCCAAACTCTAACTATGTCTCTGTAACAAATGTCTCAAGTGACCCCAAAATAAATAAGTTAACAACTTATAACGAAAACCACCTTCCATGCACAAGTAGGTTTAAACCACATAATACATGCTTTAAATCCACAACTACTATAGGATGAAAATGTCGAATCTTCAGAGTGCGATTCGTTACACGCTGTAATAACATCACATGTTGAATCTTCAGTGTGCGATTCGTTACACGCTATAACAATATAATCCAATATTGAAAACATAAAGTGAAGAATCTAATACAAGTCTAAAATCATGATTTAAACATATAACCAATGTCAAACACATGATTAAAACATTAACGCAATAGAAACGGAAATTAATTACATAACTTAATTAATTTTTCTAAGTTTCAAATCTCAATCAAATGACTCCTAATTAACACATGTTAAACAACACAACATGGCTATTACATATACCACATCAAAACTTAATTAGCCCATTGGAACATTAAAATGGAATTTAATTAAATCATGATAATCAAATCCCTAATTTCTAAAACTACATCAAATGGTCCCAAATTAACATATGCTAGAATACAAGTCCTAGTCATCACGAATATCAAGTTAAAAACTTAATTAAGCCAATGGAACCTTTAAATAGATTTTAATTAATCCTTTTAATTAAAATCTTTAGATTTTTATACTCCTCCAAATGCTCTCAAATTAAAGTATGTTAAAGAACATGCCAAGACTTAATTTAAAAGCATGTCACAAGTTAATTTCATGCAAGGTACATCCATGAGAATTAAACTTTCATAAAAGATAATTATTAATAAAAAGTACAATTCTTATTTAAATAATTCTAATTTAATATATGTTAATAAACATATCAAAGCATAATTTACCATCATGCCACAATTCAATTCTAAGCTATATACATCATTGTAAATTTAATCTTACACAAAGAAATAAATATTACTAATTTTCTAGGTTTGATACAAGGTATGCAAACAAGTTGCATAATCATGGAAAATACTAAATACAACACATGCAAAATCCTAAAACACCCCCTACCTCAATTTGAGATGAAAATCTCAAAAGCCACCAAAATGAAACCGCTCCGAATCCGACGAAACTTCTATGTTTTGTCGGGGACAACATGGTGAACAAGAACCCCAAGGAAGCCCCATTAAAATTATAACTTGACTTCAAACCTAAACTCAAGAAATGGACAAAACGAGATTCCAATTGGTGGAATCGAAGGCCTCGCCAAGGCGAACATAAAACACTAAGGCACTAGGGTAATTATCACGAGGGAAAGGTTTCAAAAGAGGAGAATAAGAATGGAAGCCCTTTGGGCTGTTAGGGCTGGCCATGGGAGAAAGATAAGAGATTTTTAAAAATTTTGTCTATCACCTCCTATTTATAGAATTTCAAAAAGTGCCCCAAATGGGCCCCGCCGGGTCCGAAAAAGTGGAATTTGAGCAGACGCACTCAAATGGCAAAACTCCGTGAACAAAAAAGAACCAAAATGATAAAAGATGAACAACAGAAGAAACAACGTAGAAAACCGAGTCCCGACCAGAAAGATATGCCCCAAACAAGTTCGGCGGTAATCGGGGCCATAAACCCTAAAACTGGAGAAAAATGACCAGAAGGATATTCTAAGAGTACACGACTCGGCAAAAAGTGAAAATGAATCCTATACGAGGATCCAGGCTCAAAATAAGGCATTTAACAATAACTTTCATTAATTGCATAATGGCCCCTCCAAAAAGTGAAAACTGCACAACTGCCTAGAATGAAAATATCTTCCAAAAATATTTTCTTAGAAACCCCTGAAATAATATATTTTCAAAATATATTTACGAAAAACACCCCAAGAAAAGAAAAAAATTCTGAAGAACTATGCATACATGCCCCTATGGACACCGGGAGCAACCAGAGTACTTTTTTGCAAAAGTAAATATACGTATTTCGTGGAAACCAGTTAGAATGAAGATACGTGAAGTCAAAAACCAACTCTTAACACAAAATAGAGGTTATGCCAATAAAGTGACAAATGAGGAAAAGACAAAATAGGGAAAAGGACGAAAAGTGAATAGTGTCAAAAAAATGAAAATGTGAAAATGACGCGGTCCTCAAAGAAAGTTGTCAATCCAACGAAAAGAGTCCCGGAAATCATTCCAGAGCACTCGAGATGACACTAAGTGACGAGAAACTGAACTCAAAAAGGGAAAGATCAATGGAAAAAAAATATCTGTGAAAATCTGAGAAAAATAAAAGGAAGAAAAATGACAGGGTCATTACAGACCCACCCGAAACCTCTCGGGCACGAAAACCAAAACTATTCAAAATGAACTCAATTGAGTTTCTAAGGGTTCTGAACCCAAAGAAACAAGCCATAGAACTCTCGAAACACCATGGCACACATCCCCGTGCACAAATAAAATAAAAGAAAAATAACCAAAAAATACCAAAAAATTCGAGACGTCATAAATTATTATGGAAGGAGATACATATACACACACACACACACACACACACACATATATATATATATATCATGGTATATATGTATACAGTGGCGTTCAATTTCTCCCTAGTGAGTAGAGAGTAGTATACTCAATTTTAGTCCTGACCTTAGAATCTAATCCTATGGTAATTAATTAATCAGTGTTAGGCAATTGCTTTTTTTTTTTTTTAATTACCATTATGTACTATTAATGGACAATGACAAAACTAGACATGTTTTTAATAGAAATAAACTAAAACCAAATTGGTGAAGATTTTCTTTTATATGAATTCCTTCCTATCCGAATTCTCAAAGCATACCTATTGTAATGACTGGTACTTTTTCTTATTTTTTTTATGGATTTTCTTTTTCCGTTAAAGTTCCTTTTTAAAGTTCAGGTTTAGTCCCTTTGGGTCATTTTAAGTGCTCGGGAATAGTCCTGACACTCTTTTCTTTGGAGTTTGATACCATCCTTGTGAGAACCGTGTCATCTTCTCTCTTTTTCTGACGTTTTTCTTTTTCGTATAACCTTAGGGTTTTAGAGACCCGAAGTGAGGTTTCGAGTTTGGATTTGATTTCTGACGTGCATTCACCATATTTGATTTCTATAAAATGCATAGTTTTACTTTTATAAAAAAACATGTTAGTTATTTACTTTTCCCGTAGGGGCATGGATGCATTGTTTCTTCAGAAACATTTTTGTTTTACGTGGTGTTTTATGTAATTAAATTTTCTTTAGATATTCGTCTTAGGGACCTATTTGTAATTTTATTTTGTAGATATTTTAGGGAGTGACTTTTTTGCAATTTTGAAAAGTGTGACAAATAGGCACCCCATTGGTGACACTTGGGAGCCTTGGATGATAACATGTTAAAGGTGAGGATTCACCTACTTGGTGGCCTAGGATTGGTCCACTTGTTGGCTTAGTTTGAGGACATGTGTAGGGCTTAGATTAAGTCTTGTGAGGAGGCTTAAGATGGTGACAAGTGTAGGCCTAGGATGTAATCTTGTGAGGTGGCTTAGTTGGTTGACAAGTGGAGAGTGGTGATGACTCATGTGTGTGTGAGAGGTAGTGCTAGTTCACCTAGTGAGTGGAGGAATGCATGATATTCCACTATTTTCATCTCTCTCTCTTATTTTGCTCTCTTGCCTCCATTGTTATCGTTGGAACCCTAGACCTAAGACCTTGATTTTAAGCCTTTTCCCTTCACCTTTTGGCTTAACCCTTGGAAGACATTAGCTTCCCCTTATCCTCTTCTATGAAACCCTTGTCCGGTTTCTTGATTTGCCTTTACCTCATTTGAATTATAGAGATTCTATTCTCTATTAATGTAGGGGTTGTAGTATGTTTATCTCCTTAGTGTTTTTGATGTTTTTAGGATTTAATATATGTGATATGCATGCTTGTTATATTGTAGGATTGCATCTAGATATAGGTTCTATATTTCTGACTTTTAGTTTGATGAATTAAAGCATGCTAGCATATATATCTTGTGAAGAGATGATATTTAATTTAGTAGATTACTAAATTCTAGAATTTCATGTTGTTGTAATATGGAAATTCATGTGGATTATTATTATTTCATTAGTAGCTTGATAAATTCTAGAGATTTTATAAGTGATGTGTTAATGAATTCTTGTAGGATATTACTAATGATTACTTCACAAGCTTATTACTATATTGTTGTTAATTTAGTATTTAAGCTACCTTGGTAATTAGATTTAATTATATACGACATAATTTTTGGTGTAACGAATCGCACATTAAAGATTCAATATTTATGTCTTGTGTGTGTAGCGAATCGCACATTGAAGATTTGACATTTCGTATGTCATTTTAGACTTGAAACCCTAGGATATGGTTTTTGTGGTTTCAACCCTACTTGTGCATGAAACGTGGTTTATATGCATTATTTACTTTTCTATAAGTTATCGACTTATTTGTTGATTTTGGAAACATTTGGGATGTCGTTTTCTTGACTACGGCTAGAGTACGGCTCTAGTACGGGAGATAAGAGTTTTCCCTATAATATGGTGTGCACTTGTGTTGTTCCCATGGGTTAGTTACCCGATTAACTGCTTACGTTTTGGTTCTACTCCGGGATTTGATGTCGAAGATATTTTGCTACTCGATTTTGCATTCAATTTCAAGTTGACAACCAATGTTTAATTGTGACTTGTGATTTTGGTTTTCTTCAAGTTCTAAAGTTATTTAGTATACTTGTGTACATCATCTTTCATTTTAATTATTTAGAGTAGCTTAAGATGATCCTTTAGTCCACCTTATAAATTAGACATTAAGTGGAATGATCCATTGTATTCATTTATATTGAATTTGCATGACATTGGAAACTTTAGGGTATACGTATGCTCTTCTTCCTACGAGTAACTTGTTTACTTACCCTAGTTGTTTGGGATATCTTTTAGGTAAGGAGACTTTGTTTTGTGGTACATAACATCCCTAGGTTGGCATGGTAGTTTTGGATACCTTTTTGTGTAATTTTCACAAACATGCAAGTGTTAGTATGTTATGCTTTCTTTTGAAGTTGTATCACATAACTAGGTTTTGATATGTCATTTTTACTTTAGAATATGTAATGTGTACCTAAGTATACTTCTTGAGACTCATTTTATGTGTATGATGTGTGGCCAAGGGCCAAACCCCTTTTAGATTTCATTTACACTCTATGGTATCATGTTTTTCTTTTAAAGTCAATTTTACGGATTTTGGAGGTTTGGCATGTCATATTTTGTAAATGGCATGCATTGAGGCCATGGGCCATTGTAGCGCATGTAAAAAAGCATATTACGTTTGTGTGCATGTTCACTTTTGCACACAACACCTTTTTGTATGAAAAGCACACTCTTAGCTCTTGCATTTTAATATTTTTGCAAAATATGCGCGTAGGGGCATTTTGGGCACTTCACTTGCAAAATAAGAACTTTCATTGACATGGTCACTTAGAAAATATGATTTAAGGGGGGGGGGGGGATGTTACAGTTTATTACCACTCGCAATAACACAAATCTTTGTAGGATAGTACTATATAAAGGGTATCGATCCCATAGGGAGAGAAGTTTTCTTTGCTTTGTTTTTAACTAATATCTTGGTTTATAAGTAACTGGTTGAATTGATTGCTTGATTGGTTGTCACGAACATAAATAAAATTAAAATGAAATTAAACTAAAGTGATCAGAGAGAGAAAAGTCTTATGGCTTTGACTTCACCACAACCTTCATACTATGGTTAACTATTTCAACTCTAAGGATTTAACAATTTATACTTCAAATGAATTGAACTCAATAACATTCATTCAATTCAGTTTTTAAAGAAAGATGTTTTAAAATTGCAGTTAACTATAACCTATCTGCGGTTAGCATGGACTATCCACTTACCTACTTTAACTAATTTTGTTAACAATCCATCTTTCCTAAGCATAGACTATGAAAACATTCATTTATAAAAAACATTGGAACACCATTACATGATCTCTATTCTTATGTCCGTTAGGGCTCCGCCAGATACCGTCCAATAAGAATAGGTTAAGTATAGTTAATGAACAGTTATATATAAGACAAGGTAATACTAATTCAAAAATTATTAAAACTTTAAAGATCCAATTGAGTTGTCTCAATCGCTCATAATCATGTAATCAGAAATATAATATATATTAAAAATATCCTAGAGTTAAAACAATCAGAAATATAATATTTAACCGTTTCTTTGGGAAAGTACATATAAACCCACAATAAGCATAAATCAGTCTAACAATGGATAGAAGTATCACTTTAGGCCTTAACATACATATATTTAGGGGCTCAAATATGCAATATTTAATGCTCCTCAAGGGGTTCCTTCACAAACTTTTTTCGAAAAAGTTCATATTTGGCCTCAAAATCATCTTTGTTCCGAATTAAACCAAAAATCCTCATTTTTAAACTTAGGGTATGGGTATTATTCATCGATTGTTTTTTTTTAAAACCGTGTCGACCGTTCGGAAACTTCTGTTGGCCTTGTAGGCATATTTTAAGGTTGCATATTAAATTTAGGTGTTTTAGAAACCATCCCGAACCTCATTTCCATCTGTTTGGAAGCTATTTGACATGCGCTCGTAGTGTTGTCATGGCGGTTGCCCACAGGGGTTGGCATCCGCCCGCAGCGTTCGAGTCTTACTTGTTGGCAGCCTTTACACTTGACCTTGTGTTGGCCATATCTTCTTTGTCCAGACTCCGAATCAAGTGATTCTTGAGTCTAACCTTGTTAATTTTTCATTGTCTATCCAATGACGTGCACAGTAGCATCCATCTCTATATGAAATGATCATTTGGCCTCAGTTCATTTCTTGTCAGGTTTTCAAAGCCTAGTTTCCGCATTTGTTTCCTTTTGACTTCCGTAGCTTCGTGGGAAGTTACTTTGGCATCTTAGGGATGACGTACATCTCTAGAGACCATGGTTTTATCTTTTGTTTCTGCATTTCGGATCCATTTTCGGGTCAACTTTTGGGTCATTATTTATGCACTAGGTTGTCAAAAACTTAGGCCATCACATCAATTAAAAATAAAAAATTTAATTATTTCCAATCCCTTCAATGACAGAAGGTTGAAACATAGAAGGCAACCACATATGAAAAAAAAAAAAAAATGAAATAATTTATCCCTTCAATGATAGAAGGTTCATTCCCTTCGTTCCTATCTATTCAGATAAGGAATTCTTAAAGCATACCAATTAAAAAAAAAAAATTGGAAATAATTTTTTTTCCTTTTATATGCTTTGCGAATTCCCTTGCTAAATGGATGGGAAGGAATTTTTTTAGGCTCTAGGAATTTCTTAATTAGCTTACTATATACAAGTTTGCTATTCATGTTGATTTTTATTTGTTGTTATTTGATCTCTCTAGCTACTTAAAGAGACTAAGGCTACGTTTGGTGTGTAGGAATGAAATGGAATGCAACTTAGAATGGAATGAGAATGAGAATGGGAATGGAATGGAATGAGCATTCAATTCAATTGTTTTGTGTGACACGGTGAATCGTTATGGAATGGAATGATTATTACCATTCTATTGTTTGGTTGATTATCATTAAATCTGGAATGAAATTATTATTCTCAAAAATACCCTTTTCAGTGGCTTACATTATTTTTTAATAAAACCAATCTAATTAATATTGTGACAATGAATTATGGAATGTTATATTATTTTTTAATAAAATCAATCTAATTAATATTGTGACAATGAATTATAGAATGTTATAAGATGTCCAATACTGCCATTGAAAAAAAATAAAGAAAAACCTTAAAATAAAATAAAATAAAATATTAATTTTTACTCTAGATGATTGTTAATTTTTATTTTATGTTATCATTGCTCCATATATAAATGTTCAAAGAGAGAAAGATGGAGAAATCACACAAACGTTTCAACACAAAGATAAAAATAAAAAAAAAAATAAAAAATAAAAGAAAAAAGTTGATATACTTAGAAGATAAAGAGATTAATATCTGTAATTTGGTTGAAGTACCTGCAAATTTTTGTCAATGGCGTCATATTCAAAAGAGAGAGAAGGTGAAAGACCTTTACCACGTCTAATAAAGAAGCTCGATAACGTAAAAAATGGAATGTGAAAGATTTTTTGTCTATGCGAAAGATTTTGCCTTATTGGAATATGATGAAGGGCTTATTAGGAATATTACAAAAATATTTTATCTTACTATAGAATGGAATGGTCATTCCATAGGTTTAGTAATAGAATAGATTTTCATTCCAATGGAATGGTCATTCCATTCATTTCTGCACACAAACAAATGAATGGTTGGAATGGGCATTCCATTCTTGCACACTAAACGTAGCATAAGAGATTTTTTTTTTTTTTTCATGTTAAATAGATTTTGAAAAGGAGATTAGAGTAAAACATTGTTAAAAGGACTAGGCTTGCTGGACTATTTTTGCCAGTCTTTTTAACTACCTGGAGAATAAATTCACCTCATTCACTACTTATATATATATAATCACCTCATTCACCATTTTAGTGAAACCAAATTTGAGATCAACAGTTCAAAAAAAATATTAAAAAAAACGTAAATTCAATAATTATTTGATTTAGAATATTTAACTCAAAACCACATTAAATTAAGAGTTTTAAATTCTGCACCCACCTGTAAAGAAATTATTTTAGATTAATCTATACACTAGAATTGAATAATCTTCATTAGGAAAATTGAAGTTAAATCTTGCACCAAGTGACTAATATTTAACATTGTAAATTATGCTCAAGTGAGTGATGTAAAGAATCAAATTCCAAACAAAATGGTAGCATTAAGGTAGACAATGAAATGAAATAATTTTAAAACATGATTGAATCCTTCCAATAAAAATTCCACATTGAATTCACGATAATGTTAACTTAATAAATAATCTAAACAACCTAGCAGAGTTAGTACGAGGCTTTTCTTATTTACTGTATCTCCAACAAACACCTACAAAAAATGGAATTATGATTTCAACTAAGTAAACTCATTAAAAAAATTTCTAAAGCAACAATAAATAAATAGAGACATACCTTAAAAATGATTCATTCATATCCACTATTGACATATTCTAAGTCATTTGAAATATCATCATCAGTATTTGCAGTTGACCTGTTTAAGAGAAAAGAATAAATGTTGTAACTATTTTAATAAAATTAAAGGAAAAAAACAATATGTAAGATACTACTTTGCCTATTATTAAGTATTGGACAATTTCTTTTATCATGGGTTTGTCTAAGTTTGCCACAACTATTACAATGCCTAGCTTTCGTCTTTCCTTTTTCTTACCATGACTTCAAACATTTACCACACCCTTTCGCCCTAACTTGAAAGGGATCATTAAAATTTCATCATTTAGGAATGTCGAATTGCTTCTCTTGCACATAACTATTATTTTCTTTAACTTTAGTTGCTTTCATGACTCTAACTTGTTCAAGAACTATTTCCAATGCCCTTGTTAATACTTCACACCCTTTTTCCATGACAACATCTTCATCAATAATAGTAGGTACAAGTTAAGATAATTTAGTGTCCCTTATCAAAAAAGACTTATCAGGCACATCTTTAATCTATGACGACCTTGGATTTTTCAAACCCAATATGCCCTATGATGACCCGAAATGGATCCAAAATGCGAAAGCTAAACATGAACAAGTCTATAGAGATGTACGTCATCCCTAAGACACAAGAACGACCTTCTGAGGAGTCCCGTGACTCAGCGGAAGCAAGACCGGAGTTAGGGCTTCAAACCTCTAAGGAATGGACCAAGGGCAAAATGGTCATTCCAAACTAAAATAGGTACCACCGTGCATACCATTGGAAAGGCAACAAAAAAATAATAGAGATGGACTAAGAATCACTTGATTCGGAGTCCGGACGGCAAAGATATCAAGTCTTGAAGCCAAAAGAAGGGAAACCCCATCCCGATTCGAACCAAATCCTAACACTACCTCACTAAAACTTGAATATCTTGAGATTTAGATGGAATCTAAAACTAAAATTGGTACCATTGGAAAGCTTATTTTGACTCGATCAGTTTAGACTTAAGAACAGACCAATTTAGAGTTAAAATGAAGAAGATACGATGATTTGAAGTCGGAGGAGTAGTGTTGAAACAAGGTGCAAGAAAGATGGATGAGCTCTCGTCCAAGGGCAATGAGCACTCATGAATGAGCATTCCCTGAAGCAGTAGCCAATGCCCTAACTACGAGTGCTCATCCCCCATGGATGAGCGCTCGTCCAATAGACAAGCTTAGTGGCTTTTTGTACTTTGAACGCAATTTTGAGGACTTTCTGGGCCTTTTTGAAAAAAAAAACACAAAGAAGAAACCCCCCAACCCCCCCCCCCCCCCCCCAAATCATGTTTTCTAGCCAACCATGCCAAAAGAGAACTTTGTTTTTCATGTGAAAACCCCAAAATGCCCCTATGCATAGTTTTTGGCATGAATAGTGCAAAATGAGCCCAAAGGAAGCTCAAATCACCAAGGAAAGGGTTTTGTCTTGAAACGACCATGCACACAGATGTAACTTACCTATTAGAAAGTGTTATAATGATTCACGGCTTAAAAATACTGCTGATACAAAATATAACCTATCCAAACCCTAATGTAAAAAAATTACCCTTCAAAAGCAAACAATGCAAGAACCGTACCTAAATGCAATCAAAAGACCGTTTGGCCCTTTCCATACTTCATGCATAGTAAATGAGTGCTAGTGGATGTGTCGGAACACACTATATGCGACCAATTTGAAAATGAACCCTTAAAGGCTCGGAATTTTCTATTTTAGCCCAAAATTGCAATATATGAAACAAGAATGTAAAACCTAAAACAAAATGGTGTTTAGCCCTTAAGCCACACCTTATATATGGTAAATGAGTGCCAAATAATGAATTTCATACACAATGCACACTCCGGTGCAAAAATAATATATTAAACCCTAGTTTTCATATTATTTTCATTAAAGGCAAAATTCAACATTTTTCAATATACATGGATTTCAAATGAAGTTTGGCCCTTGGCCAAATATCAAACACATAAAATGAGTGTCAAAAAGTATGCTTAGGAACACATTACAAGTTTGAAGGCAAAAAAGACATTTTTGTCCTAACTATACATTACAACTTTAAAAGTAAAACTCAAACATGCTAGCACTTGCATGTGAACAAGAATACACTTAAAAGAACTTTAATCCAATGAAACGACCTAAGGATGTTATGCATCCCGAACCAAGGCATCCATACCTGAAAACAACTCGATAACTTTGGGGTGAGTAAACAAGTTACTCGTAGGGAATGAACATGCATAGACTTAACTTTTTACAAGGTTTTCACATTAACGTGAAACAATTCAAAGAGTTCATGCCACCTAACGTCTAGGTCAAAAGTGAGACTCAGGGATCATCCTAAGTGACTTTAAAGCAGTCCTAGCATAAACCATAATATTTATGCAAGTCAACAATATAAGAGCATACGATGCCACGTAACAAGGTATAGATTATCAAAGTTATCAACTTGAAACCTAAAATATGAAAACAACTAAAGTGGGTCGTGTTACCTAACGTCTATGTTCCAAATGTATCTATAGGATCATTCCTAAGCTACATTTGAACATTTTAGCATAAATGTACTTAACAAATTGAATGCGAAATCAAATAGTGGAAGACTTGGACATCAAATCTCGAAGTAAAACCAAGACCTAAATGGTTATTCCAGGCACCCGTTGATAATACCACCCTAGTGCACACTATAATTTGGGGAGACCTCATACCTTCCGCACTAGAGACAAACTCATGCCATGTCTTTGTAACAATGTCCCAAGTGACTCCAAAATCAATAAATAAGTTCACAACTTATACGCAATTAAAGAGTACACGAAACCACCTTCCATACACAAGTAGGTTGAAACCACACAATCCATGTCTTAGGATTTTCGATTCTAAAATGGCATATATAATGTCAAATACAAAGTGTACACTTCATTGCATAAGACAATAATATATTCAATATTGGAAACATGTTCTCATGAATATAAATTTAACGACAATGTTATTCAATGCTTAAAGCGTAATCAAGTGAATACACAACAAATCCAAATCCATGATTTAAACATAGAAATGACTTCTAAAACATAATTAAATCCATGAAACAATTAGATATAATTTAATTAAATAAAAATAATTAAATTCTCTAAATTTCAAATCAATTCTAAATAGCTTCAAATTAATGTATGTTAAAGAATATAACATGATTATCAATAATATCATATCAAAAGTGCAAAATGAGCAAGGTATCATCATGTAGAATTTAATTAATTTAAATTAATTAAATCTCTAAATCTCAAAAGTTATTCAAATGATCCCAAATTAATATATAATAAGGATTAAGTCATGGCCATGCCATATATCAAGTCTAAAATAGAATACAAGTAAAGTACAATTAAGTAAAATTTAAATCAAATTAAATTAATTAAATCTCTAGATTCTAAAACAATTCCAAATAATTTTATACTAATACGAGTTATAGATCAAGTCATGGCCTTTACGAAAATCATGTCCTAGATTAATTTCATGCAAGGTATAACAGCCTACTAATTTAAAAATAAGTAAAAACATATAAACAATTTATAGTAAACTATAAAAACAATCAAAACACTTAGATTATAAACCTAAATCACCCCCTACCTCACTAGAGAAGTGTCTCTCTAGAATCCAAGGCAATAAAGCTGAAAATGGTAAACCCTTATAGGGTTATGAAGAGGAAGGTGAGGCAAGGCTTTTGTATTCCAAGCTTTATGGTCAAAGGTGAGTGGAAGGGGACCAAAATGAAGCTCTAAGCTCTAAGTTAAGTTTTGCTTCAATGGTGGCTAGGTTAGGGTTTGAGAGGAAAGAGATGAAATACAATTAAAATGAAAACCCTAAACCAATTTTGGTGAAATCCTCCACTCACTATGTGCTCTTACACTATCTCGCACACACACAATAATGCAAGACTAAATTTGGAACCTACACTTGTCACTCATCCAAGCATCCGTTGTAGGCTTAATCCTAAGTCTACACTTGTCAACCATCCCAAGACAACAAGTGCACCTATCCTAAGTCAACAAGCGGGTGAATCTCCACCCTCCACATGTCACAAGATTAAGCTTCCAAGTAACTCCACCCCAATGCCAACAAATGGCTCCATGAAAGTATGACACTTGTCACACTTTTCAAAAATTGTAAAAGGTCTTTTTCCAAAATATCTTCCAAATTAAGTTACAAAATGGTCCCTAAGATGAAAAATAATTATTTTAATTAATTACAATAAAACCCCAAAAATCAAGGATGTTTCTAAGAAACCATCTATTCATGCCCTTTTACGAAAAAGTAAGCAACTATCATGCTTTTCTATAAAGTAAAAATACACAGCATGGAATTTAAATATCGTGGATGCATACAAAATTGGAATCAAATCCGAACACGAAAAGTGAGGTTGTGCCAATAAAGTGACAAACGGGAAAAAGACGAAAAGTGAATAGTGTCTAAAAAGTGAAAATGTGAAAATGACTCGGTCTTTAAGGGAAGTTGTCAATCGAAAGGAAAGAGTCTTGGAAACCATTTTTGAGCCCTCGAGATGACACTAAGTGACGAGAAACCAAACTGTAATGACCCTGGATTTTTCATCCTAGTGTGTTCTGTGACGAGCCGAACTGGATCCATGATGCGGAAACAAAAGAAACGAGACAATGGTCTTCCAAGGCACAACACACCTCAAAGACACTTTGATGACCTTCCATGAGGTCAATGGAACACCAATGAACCAAGAAATGAAGCAAGAATGCCAAACCCGAAAAGAAAGGAGCCAAGGGTAAAATGGTCATTTCACACTGAAATGGGTGCCGCCGTGCACATCATTGGAAAGACAACAAAAAATGGACAAAGATAGGTTCAAGAATCGCTTGATTCTGAGTCCAGATGGGAAAGATATGAATTTAAAACAAAGTGGCCTTTTCCATTTAAGGATTACCACGACCCTATCTCACTAGAACTAGAATAACTCCCACTACAATTGGAGTTTTAATGAGTGGTTGGTACCATTGGAAAGCTAACTTCAAGCTCTTAAAGTTAGCCACAAGGATGATAAGATTTGAATAAAAAATGAAGGAGATATTATCCCATGAAGTCAATACAAGAAAACTGTCCAAGGAAAAGATGAAGAAAATGCTCCTAGGGAAGATCGGTCGGCCGAAGGCAAGGGTCAGTCGACCGAAAGTGCATCATCAGCCGGCTGAACCCCAATGGTCAGCAGACTGAAACGCCAAAAATCCCAAAAGGCTACTGGAATGGATTCTCGAGGCTTTGTCAGCCGATCGGTGAACCCTCATCAGCTGACCGACACATTTGCTACAGCTATGAAAAGCTGCTGTAATGTGTGACAATGGTGCTTGGGCCAATCATAAGGTCCTACATGCATTATACATGATCCGAACATGTTTCAAAACATTTCCTAGCCCCGTTCAAGCATCCAAAACATGCCAAAACAAAGAGAAACTCAAATCATACTCCCACGCATGAATTTTCATGAAAATTCATAAAAATCACCCAAAAATAGGTCAAAAGTTGAAACTTAAGAGTTTTGTGAAATATGGACATGCACGCAAACGTAAAAAGACATTTAAGAAGAGTCCCAATGGTCCGCGGCCTCAAAATATCTCAAATGCAAAATATGACATCTCAACGGCCAAAAATGCTTAAAAACACTATAAAGGGAACCACAATGCAAAACCTAGAATGAAATGGTGTTTGGCCCTTAGCCACACCTCATACATGACCATAGAAACCATATGAAAGAAAAATAATGGAATTCCCACATCCGATGCAAAAGTTATGAAAGAATGACTTACGATTATTGAATATTTTCATATTAAACTTTGAAAACAAAAGTGCATAGAATACAAGATACATGTCATTGGCTATCGGCCTCACCTTATGCATATTGAATACAATGAAAAGGGTATACTTATGTACACATTACATAAATAGAATCAAAGAATATAAGTTTGATATATAAGGCTACGACAATGGCATTTCATGCTAACACTTTCATGAAATGGAAACTTTAAAAGCTAGAAGCCATCCCAATGAACAACAAGCACCACGAACCAAGTCTTTATACCTGAACAATACCCCCAGTAACTTCAGGATGAGTAAACAAGTTTACTCGTAGAGAATGAGCATGCATCAACTCGATTTCTTTCAGATTTTTAGATTAACATGAAATAGCTCAAAAGGGATCATGCCACCTAGCGTCTATGTCAAAGTGAGACTTAGGGATCATCCTAAGCTACCATAAAGTATAAACAACAAGAATCACGATATGCTAACATATATGAACTGAATCAAAGTTGGGATAATCCAAGGAACACGACAAGAAGGATACTTGAATATAGATTAATATAAATTATATTATCAATACAATTAAGCAAGGCTTAGAATAATTCATACAATGCGACAAGAGAATACTAGAATACAAGGATCACATTATCTATGTAATTTACATGATTGGAACATACCAATTAACACGACAAGAAGTATACTCAGATACAAGTTAACAAGAATTACATTATCAATGCAATTTACATGATTGGAACATACCAATTAACACGATAGGAGTAATACATGAATTAAAGGACAAGGCATAATATCTATGCAATAAACAAGATTGGTGCATTTCACATAACACGACAAGTTTTAAATATTCAAGGAATAGCAACTTAAAATTTAAAGAGTGAAATCAACCAATGTGGAAACTCGGATATCGCCCGGATTAAAACCGTACTCTTGGGATCACTTTAGGGCTACTAACCCATGGGCACCTTCCCTTAGTGCGCACTATAATGTAGGGAGCTCTCTATCCCCCGTACGAGAACCAAGTCCTACCCATGTCAATTCTTGATTGATATCCCAAGTCCCAAAATCAACAAGTTGTGCAAGTCAAGATTGTATCAAAATACAAGAAATGCATTAACCACGTTACATACACAACCAAGATTTTGGAACACATAGGCCATGCCCTAAGTTCATGAATTATAATGGCATGTGAAATGTCAAGAAATCGTAGTGTGTGTCTATATAGATTAGAACCAAGATATATAGCACAAGAATCCATTGAAGTAAATATACCACAAGTATAAGATATATGGTTCAATTACTTGCTAAACAACACATGTGTAATTCAAACCATTCCAAGACAATGTGCATGTTCATTAAGTACACTAATGAAACCGATAAACAATGAGTCATAATTAAATCGATGGAAGCATAAAAAGGAATTTAATCTACTTAAGTGATTTAATTATCAAGGTTACAAGGCAAGTCCAAATGTTCTACGAATAAGTTATATCAAGGATCATGTCAAGGGCAAGTTCAATATCAAGTTACAAGTTCATTTCATACAAGACACGACCATGTGCATTTAGTTCCATACAAAGGAAATGATTAAATATAAGTTTCAAAACTTATCCGATTATTCTCGAATTGATACACATGAAGGAACTTGTCAAAGAAAGCAGGAATGCTAAGTTAGAAACTTCATCAAGAACAAGGAGCCATTGAATGGATTTCAACTAATCTTTTTAATTAAAATCCATAGGTTTTGAAATTCATCCAAATGATCTCAAATTAATATATGTTATACAACATGTCAAGACTTGATTTAAAACATAATACAAGCGAATTCTAAGCAAGATACGTCCATGAGTATTAAACTTTAATACTAGAAAATAATTAATGAAAGGTTTTCAAAACCTAATCAAATATTCTTGATTTAATATATGTGAATTTATATGGCATGCACATCAAGAATATCAAGTTGGAAATCCAATGGAGTGAATAGTGCACATTGAATAAATAAATAAATTAAATTAATTAAATATTACTAGATTTCAAAACATCTCCAATTACTCTCAAATTCACTTATGTTAAAGAGCGTACTATGGCCTAATATAATATGGTAACACACATTGATTTCAAGCTAGTTAAGGCCACACGAATTAAATATTTACTCAAGATAAATATTAAATAAAAACTTCATTACTTGTCCAAAAGCTCTCAATTTAATATATGTCAATGACCATGTCAAAGGGTAATATAATATCATGCCACATGTTTAAACCAAAGTATGAGCAACCGAGAAAATTAAATCTTACATAAAGAAATAATAAATTAAAGTTTCTAGATTTGATGCAAAAACATGTAATTGAGTTGTATAAGCATCAATAGCGTGCAATATAACAAGAATATAAACTATAACACCCCCTATCTCAATTTGAGATGAAAATCTCAAATCCCCACCGAAAGAAAAGTGTTTTGAATCCGACGATACTTTGGGGTTTTGTCAGGGACAACACGGTGAACAAGAATCCCAAGGAAGCCCCATGAAAATCACAACTTGACTTCAAACCTGAACTCACAAAATGGTCGGAAATGGGTTCTAATAAGGGGGAAAGGTAGAGTACGTCGAGGCCTACGATAAACGTTAAGGCCGAAGAGTTTTTACAACGGAAATCAAGTGGAGGAGAAGACGAAAAGGTGGCAGCCTAAGGAGTTCCCATGGCTGCTGGCCCAAGAAGGAGGAAGATGATGGAAAAAATGACTTTTCACTTTAAGACATTCTATTTATAGGAAAACCCTAAAAGTGCCACGAAAGGGCCTCGCCGGGTCCGAAAAAATGGAATTTGAGCAAACGCGCTGAAATGGCAAAACTCCGTGAATGAAAAACAACCAGGATGAGAAAATATGAACAATAAAAGAAACATCATCAAAAAGTGAGTCCCGAACAGTGAGATATGCCCTGAACAAGTTCGGCGGCAACCGGGGTCAGAAACTCTGGAACTGGAGAAAAACGACCAGAACAGAATTCTAAGAGTACACGACTCGATAAAATGTAAAAATGAATCCCGTACGAGGATCTAGGCTCAAAACAAGGTATTTTTGCAATAACTTTCGTTAATTGCACAATGGCCCCTCCAAAAAGGGTTAACTGCACTAATGACCCAGAATAAAAATATCTTCCAAAAATATTTTCTTAAAAACCCCTAAAATAAAGTATCTTGAAAAGATATTTATAAAAAACACCCCAAGAAAAGAAAAAGTTTCTGAAGAATTGTGCATCCATGCCCCTATGGACACCAGAAGCAACCAGAGTACCTTCTTGCAAAAGTAAAGATACGTATTTCATGGAAACCACTTCAAATGAAGACACATGAAGTAAAAAACTAACTCTGAGCACGAGAAGTGAGGTGATGCCAAAAAGTGACAAATGGGGAAAAGACAGAATAGGGAAAAAGACGAAAAGTGAATAGTGTCCGAAAAGTGAAAATGTGGAAATTACTCGGTCCTTAAAGAAAGTTGTCAATCCAAACAAAAGAGTCTCAGAAACCATTTCTGAGCACTCGAGATGACACTCAGTGACGAGAAACAGAACTCAGAAAACAAAATTAAACGGAAAAAATTCTTCTGTAAAATTTGGGAAAAATGAGAGGGAGGAAAATGACCAGATCATTACAACCTACCCTCCTTAAATGAATTTTGTCCCCGAAATTAGGAACATACTGGAATAAACATAATATGGACTAAACAAATGGTCAAACCAAAGGACAGCTCATAAGGCATTGAAGGACAACTCCAGAAGTCTCAAGATCAACTGAAGGAACACGAAACCATGAACCGAGACAACACCTCATACGAATCGGCACGTTAACTCAATGTCAACCATCGAGAGAATCCCAAGACAACGAAACATTGAAACACGAAAAAAGAAGAGAGTGACAAGGCAGTACGAACAGCGACTAGAACCAACCCACACTTACTCGTCAGTAAGGTAGCATGACAGTATAAGGCACTAGTTCATAACATGCCCCAACTAGGTTAACTCAGAAAACCTATCGATACGGATGACATCAATGTCGAAAATGATCATTACTATAAGCACTACTGGAACCAGGCATCTGCGAAAGTTGGGGTAGCTAATCCCAAAACTCTGACAACAATGTTATGGGCACCGCTACGCTTAAGGCCTTAAATCTAGAAGCTACGAAGGAAAATGACATGAAACGGTGCCTCCCTTACCTGCGTCTCACTCCACGAGACAATGACTATGATTCTACACTCACATGAACCTTACTCGTATCAACTGATAGAACATACAAGAAGGTTCCCTACATGGGTCCTTACAAAATTTCTCCTATCCAAGGAAGAAACTCGTAAAACAAGAATGCATCCATGGGATGCGACAAATCCTTAGAGACAATGTCAAAACCAAACATGAAAGTAAACAGCTAGCATATAACATAGCAACGGACTACCTACTCACACAAGTAGTAAAATCACATAAAATATGTTAGTGTTTACAGGAGAAGAACATAAAATATGACGATATGCTGCATAGAATCATGTCAAGATGAACAAGCGTATAGAATGTACACAGGCAGATGAGCATATACTATATGCTAAGATAACAAGTAGGTACAATGTGCTAAGGTAAGCGAGCATATATCATACGCTAAGAAAGTCAAGGTAAGCTCCGAAACAAGTTGCCACGTAAGCAAACAAACGTGTTATTAAGTTAAAAGATGTTATCATACAAGACATGTTATCAAACAAGACATGTTATCAAGGTACAAATGACATATCAAAGTAAAACAATATGAGCATGATATGCACCCAAAACCCGTTGTCCAAGGTATTCGAACCCGGATGCTCTGATACCACCTATAATGACCCTGGATTTTTTAACCCAGTGTGTTCTATGATGACCCGAACTGAATCCATGATGCAGAAGTAAAAGAAACGAGACAACGGTCTTCCAAGGTACAACACACCTCTAAGACACTTTGATGATCTTCCATGAGGTCAATGGAACACAAATGAACCAAGAAATTAAATAAGAATGCCAAACCCGAAAAGAAATGAACCAAGGGCAAAATGGTCATTTCACACTGAAATGGGTGCCACTGTGCACATCATTGGAAAGATAACAAAAAATAAACTAAGATAGGCTCAAGAATCGCTTGATTCTGAGTCCAAACGGGAAAGATATAAATTTAAAACAAAGTGGCCTTCTCCATTTAAGGATTACCACGACCCTATCTCATTAGAATTAGAATAACTCTCACTACAGTTGGAGTTTTGATGAGTGGTTGGTACCATTGGAAAGCTAACTTCAAGGTCTTGAAGTTAGGCTTAAGAATGATCAGATTGGAATAAAAAATAAAGGAGATATGATCCCATGAAGTCAATGTAAGAAAACTGTCCAAGGAAAAGATGAAGAAAATGCTCATAGGGAGGATCGGTTGACTGAAGGTAAGGGTCAGCCAACCGAAGTGCATCGTCAGCTAGCCAAACCCTAATGGTTAGCCGACTGAAAAGCCAAAAATCCCAAAAGGCTATTAGAATGGATTCTCAAGGCCTTGTCAGCTGACCGATGAACCATCATCAGCTGACTGACACATCTGCAGTAGCTATGAAAAGCTGCTGCAATGTGTAAATTGGTGCTTGGGCCAATCCTAAGGTCCTACATGCATTCTACATGATCTGAACATGTTTCAAAACATTTCCTAGCCCCGTTCCAGCATCCAAAACATGCCAAAACAAGGAGGAACTCAAATGACACTCCCATGCATGAATTTTCTTGAAAATTCATAAAAACTGCCCAAAAATAGGTCAAAAGTTGAAACTTAAGAGTTTTGTGAAATGTGGACATCCACGGAAATGAAAACAGACATTTAAGACGCATCCTAATGGTCCGCGGCCTCAAAATATCTCAAATGCAAAATATGACCTCTCAATGGCCAAAAATGCTTAAAAACACTATAAATGGAACCACAATGCAAAACCTAGAATGAAATGGTGTTTGGCCCTTGGCCACACCTCATACATGATCATAGAAACCCTATGAAAGAAAAAGAATGGAATTCCCACACCTGATGCAAAAGTTATGAAGGAATGACTTGCGATTTTTTAATATTTTTATATTAAACCTTGAAAACAAAAGTGCATAGAATACAGGATACATGTCATTGGCCTCTGGCCTCACCTTATACATATTGAATACAATGAAAAGGGCGTACTTATGTACACATTACATAAATAGAATCAAAGAATACAAGTTTGATACATAAGGCTACGACAATGGCATTTCAAGCTAAC
The DNA here is from genome assembly GCF_030987335.1 of Cornus florida. NCBI lineage: Eukaryota > Viridiplantae > Streptophyta > Magnoliopsida > Cornales > Cornaceae > Cornus > Cornus florida. The sequence goes on from NW_026775571.1 coordinate 19,384,409, forward strand.
ACTTACATGAAATGGAAACTTTAAAAGCTAGAAGCCATCCCAATGAACGACAAGCATCACAAACCAAGTCTTTGTACCTGAACAATACCCCCAGTAACTTCGGGGTGAGTAAACAAGTTTTCTTGTAGAGACTGAGCATGCATCGACTCGATTTCTTTCAAATTTTTAGATTAACATGAAACAGTTGAAAAGGATCATGCCACCTAGCGTCTATGTCAAAGTGAGACTCAGGGATCATCCTAAGCTACCAAAAATTATAAACAACAAGAATCATGATATGCTTACATATATGAAACAAATCAAAGTTGGGATAATCCAAGGAACACGACACGAAGGATACTTGAATATAGATCAACATGAATTGCATTATCAATACAATTAAGCAAGGTTTGGAATAATCCATACAACGCGACAAGAGAATACTAGATTACAAGGATCACAATATCTATGCAATTTACATGATTGGAACATACCAATTAACACGACAAGAAGTATACTCAGATACAAGTTAACAAGAATTACATTATCAATGCAATTTACATGATTAGAACATACCAATTAACACGATAGGAGTAATACATGAAATTAAGGACAAGGCATAATATCTATGCAGTAAACAAGATTGGTGCATTTCATATAACACGACAAGTTTTAAATCTTCAAGGAATAGTAACTTGAAATTTAAAGATTGAAATCAACCAATGTGGAAACTCGGATATCGCCCGGATTAAAACCGTACTCTTGGGATCACATTAGGGATACTGACCTATGGGTACCTTCCCCTAGTGCACACTATAGTGTAGGGAGCTCTCTATCTCCCGTACTAGAACTAAGTCCTAGCCATATCAATTCTTGATTGATATCCCAAGTCCCAAATTCAACAAGTTATGCAAGTCAAGATTGTATCAAAATACAAGAAATGGATTAACCATGTTTCATGCACAACCGAGATTTTGGAATACACATGTCATGCCCTAAGTTCATTAACTATAATGGCATGTGAAATGTCAAGAAATCATAGTGTGCATCTATATAGATTAGAACAAAGATATATAGCACTAGAATCCATTGAAGTAAATATACCACAAGTATAAGATACATGGTTTAATTACTTGCTAAACAGCACATGTGTAATTCAAACCATTCCAAGACAATGTGCATGTTCGTTAAGTACACTAATGAAACCGATAAACAAGGAGTCATGATTAAATCGATGGAAGCATAAAAGGGAAATTAATCTACTTAAGGGATTAAATTATCAAGGTTACAAGGCAAGTCCAAATGTTCTACGAACAAGTTATATCAAGGATCATGTCAAGGGCAAGTTCAATATCAAGTTACAAGTTCATTTCATACAAGACACGATCATGTGAATTTAGTTCCATACAAAGGAAATAATTAAATATAAGTTTCAAAACTTATCCAATTATTCTCGAATTGATACACGTGAAGGAACTTGTCAAAGAAAGCATGAATGCTAAGTTAGAAACTTCATCAAGACCAAGGAGCCATTGAATGGATTTCAATTAATCTTTTTAATTAAAATCCCTAGGTTTTGAAATTCATCCAAATGATCTCAAATTAATATATGTTATACAACATCTCAAGACTTGATTTAAAAACATGATACAAGTGAATTCTAAGCAAGATACGGCCATGAGTATTAAACTTTAATACTAGAAAATAATTAAATTAAAGGTTTTCAAAACCTAATCAAATATTCTCGATTTAATTTATGTGAATCTATATGGCATACACATCAAGAATATCAAGTTCGAAATCCAATGGAGTGAATAGTGCACATTGAATAAATTAATTAATCAAATTAATTAAATATTACTAGATTTCAAAACATCTCCAATTACTCTCAAATTCACCTATGTTGAAGAGCATACTAGGGCATAATATAATATGCTAACACACATTGATTTCAAGCTAGTTAAGGCGACATGAATTAAATATTTACTCAACATAAATATTAAATAAAAACTTCATTACTTGTCCAAAAGCTCTCAATTTAATATATGTCAATGACCATGTCAAGGGGTAATATAATATCATGCCATATGTTCAAACCAAGGTATGAGCAACCGGGAAAATTAAATCTTACACAAAGAAATAATTAATTAAAGTTTCTAGATTTGATACAAAAATATGTAATTGAGTTGTATAAGCATCAATAGCATGCAATATAACAAGAATATAAACCATAACACCCCTTACCTCAATTTGAGATGAAAATCTCAAATCCCCATCGAAAGAAAAGTGTTTTAAATCCGATGATACTTCGAGGTTTTGTCGGGGACAATAAGGTGAACGAGAATCCCAAGGAAGCCCCATGAAAATCACAACTTGACTTCAAACCCGAACTCACAAAATGGTCAGAATAGGTTCTAATAAGGGGGAAAGGTAGAGCACGTCGAGGCCTACGATAAACATTAAGGCAGAAGAGTTTTTACAACGAAAATCAAGTGGAGGAGAAAAAGAAAAGGTGGCAGCCCAAGGAGTTCCCATGGTTGCTGGCCTAAGAAGGAGGAAGATGATGGAAAAAATGACTTTTCACTTTAAGACATTCTATTTATAGGCAAACCCTAAAAGTGCTCCGAAAGGGCTCCGCCAGGTCCGAAAAAGTGGAATTTGAGCAAACGCGCTCAAACGGCAAAACTCCGTGAACAAAAAAGAACTAAGATGAGAAAATATGAATAATGGAAGAAATGGCATCAAAAATTGAGTCCCAAGCAGAGAGATATGCCCCAAACAAGTTCGGTGGCAACCGGGGTCAGAAACCCTGAAACTGGAGTAAAACGACCAAAATTGAATTCTAAGAGTACACGACTCAACGAAATGTGAAAATAAATCCCGTATAAGGATCCAGGATTAAAACAAGGTATTTTTGCAATAACTTTCGTTAATTACACAATAGCCCCTCCAAAAAAGGTTAACTGCACTAATGACCCAGAATGAAAATATCTTCCAAAAATATTTTCTTAAAAACACCTAAAATAAAATATCTTCAAAAGATATTTACGAAAAACACCCAAGAAAAGAAGAAGTTTCTGAAGAATTGTGCATCTATGCCCCTATGGACACCGTGAGCAACCAGGGTACCTTCTTACAAAAGTAAAGATACGTATTTCGTGGAAACTACTTCGAATAAAGACACGTGAAATGAAAAACTAACTTCGAGCATGAGAAGTGAGGTTATACCAAAAAGTGACAAACGGGGAATAGACAGAATAGGGAAAAGGACGAAAAGTGAATAGTGTCCGAAAAGTGAAAATGTGGAAATGACTCGGTCCTTAAAGGAAGTTATCAATCCTAACGAAAGAGTCTCAGAAACCATTTCCGAGCACTCGAGACGACACTCAGTGACGAGAAGCAGAACTCAGAAAAGAAAATTAAACAGAAAAAATTCATCTGTAAAATTTGAGAAAAAGGAGAGGGAGGTAAATGACCGGGTCATTACACAAACACAGAAAAGAAAAGACAACAAAAAAAAAAAAATTATTCATAAAATTTGAGGAAAAAGGAAGAGAAGGAAAATGATCGGGTCATTACAACCTTCTCACCTTAAAGGGATTTTATCCCCGAAATCCAGCCTCGAAAAAACAAAAGGCGAAACCAAGGTAACTACGGAGTACATCTCCGAGTATCCCACACAACATGCTACAAAAGCAATCCCAAAATTAAAGGAGAACCCACAAACCAATGTCAGTTGCACCACGTGCTCATGACGACCACTCTCAAATGAATGGTGACCATACGGCCACACGATAATTCGAAACTCACACACGGAACCTAAGGTCAAACAAAGGAACGGAAGACCACAATCATAAGCATCCCTCCTGCCGAACCATCATACGGATCCAAAAATAACCACCAAAGGAACTCCAAGATAACCATGTATCAAATTAAGGTAATGAACAAAGATGACGTGGCAGTATAAATAATGACCAGAACCTGCCCACGACGTACTCAAATGTGTGGTAGCAATGACAGTGCCTAGTGCCCACCCACACTTACTCGTCAGTAAAGTAGCATCGATGGCAACTTGTACCCGCCCATAGCACACAACTTGTACGGTAGCATGACAGTATAAGGCACTAGTTTATAACCTGCCCCCATTAGGTCTACCCATGAAACCTCTCCATACAAATAACATCAATGTCGGAAAAGATCATTACCAAAAGCACTATGAAAACCAGGCATCTTGTGAGAGTTGGGGTAGTAAATCCCAAAACTCTGACAACAATGTCATAGGCACCGCTATGCTTAAGGCCTTAAATCCTCAATGCAAGTAGAGCCAGCAACATCCTCCTACATTGCAAAACACCCTCATTAATGACCTTAGTCACGAATCCCAAGCCTGACAAGCAAAACAACATATCCAAAATTCTAGATATCATCCTGAAACAGATCAACTATTAGACTACTTATCATAATTAAACATCAGATTAAAATCCTTATCACGGATAACTAAATCCTCAAAAAATAAGTCCACCACGTGGCATACACATCAAAATCCCGACTATCAAGGTCACAAAATGAGTCTCTCAAAACCGTACTTGGCATCACCAAGTTAAATCAAAATTCCTCAATTTTAATCCATAAATAACCATTGGAACTATGATTCCTCAAAACTACGCCTAGTCATAGCTAGGATGAGAAAACTCCACAAACAAGCCATATCCAACAGTGATGCTTCAAAACCCCTCTTAAGAGTCTATCATATCTAGATCTTTAAAACTAAAACAAGTCTTCAAAAGACATCCTTAAACAACGTCAAGCTCACATAACAAATCAAACACATCTTCAATGATATGGACATAAGTTCCCGTGAAATGATCTTATACCAATCTGGGCACCACAACTCCATCAACAACCATGGCAAAACTCCCCAAGGAAAGATACGAAAGAAGGGAACCACCAGTCCTAAGAAGGACAACTCCATGACTCTATCTCTAAAAAGAAAGACAACAAGGTCAAAGACTTCACCCCCTATATGGAAGTTAGTCGACCAAAATCCATCAAATCCTCACCAAGGACTCGAGACAACAATAGTGATCCTCATGGACCGACCAATCCTGAAACCGTGCACAAGGCGACGAAGAGAAGAGACTCACTCTTTGTGAAGTCCCTAACACGAACCAAGAAAAGGAGGAGAAACCCTATTCTCCCATAAGTGTCAACACGACAAACACGAAAATAGAGCATTCTTCCTACCTTAGGGAAATGGGCATCTCAACACAAAATAAATGTGACAACTCTTCTATAAGGAATTATACAACGAAACCATTGTAGAAACTGGCATACAAACTACGTGCGACTAAGGGAAACAAAAGGGAAAACCAAACATGGAAGTCATGCATATGACAAGGAATGCAACTACCAAATAAGTAAATCTACTCACATAGATAAATCAAGGGTACATGCGGCACGTCTCCACGTAAACACAAAAGCATGTCATTAAAGCACAGTAACAACATGACATCTCTAAGCATATAAATAAGCATGCTAATGCCACACAACAAGAAGACAAATGTGGACATACCTCTACCTACTCATACATCACAATATTATAAATCATACTACTAACATGGTAGTAAAGGAAACTGCAGAAAATTAAATGATGCAACAATGAATCCTATGGACATTGTGTCCTAGAGTGTCTAGGTAAAAGGAAAACCAGTCCTAGCCATAAACTAACTCCAAAAACTAATGGGATAACAAGCTATCTCAAAATAAATGTGAGCCCTCACTATAATGGTAAGACTCTGACAATCCATCTATGAATCTAAAGGTGACACTATAAGTGACACTAACAATGCAATGCTCTCACTAACCCAAAACATCAATCAATCGACTCGATCCCAAAAGCATCATCATGCAAAGAAAACTCAAACGAAATGGCTACTCTAGGCATATAATTAGACAATCGAATCAATCTCAAGAATCATCCCCAAAGTGACCATTAATCATCAACCAAAAAGGACAACGCCTATGAAAAAAAAAAAACCTATACTGACCTTATCTAAGCTGCACAATAGCAGACCCAATATGGTAGCATGACAGTGTCGAGCACCCACCTACAACGTACCTGCCTACAAAATTGCAATCTCAGAGGAATCGGTCCCAACCAACAAAGGAGCCTGAGAGGTCCAAAACCTCATTATGGCTCGAAACCAACAAATCCAGCACTAAACAAAAGGTGACCCTCCACCTATCCAAAGCTAACGCTAGGTCAACAATGACCTAAACTACCATGAAACCAAACTGCAAATGCCAACAACATCCAAAAAGAGTACCTAAACATAACCAGATAGACCAACCATCGCACCAAGTGCCAACTCACCAAACAACTCAACCATAACTCAAACATCCCATGACTAATCCCAAGTCCTGTCAAATATGCAAAACAATCATGCATATACATATTTAATCTGGCATACATCATACGTCATGCTCCTTATAATAGAATTAAATTATGCAAAACAAATGGCATACCACATGTAGCACGTAAGCACATAAACATATTATTAAGCCAAAACATGCTATCAGGCTAAAACATACTATCAAGAAGCGACTAAAAATATAGAACATGGCAACATAAGCATGATATGCACCCAAAACCTATCGTCCATAGGTTTTTGAACATAGGAGCTCTAATACGACCTGTGATGACCCTGAATTTTTCAAACCCAATGTGTCCTGTGATGACCCAAAACGGATCCAAAATGCGAAAGCTAAACATAAACAAGTCTATAGAGACGTATATCATTCCTAAGACACAAGAACGACCTTTTGAGAAGTCCCGAGACTCAGCAGAAGCAAGACTGAAGTTAGGGTTTTAAAACCCTCTAAGGAATGGACCAAGGGCAAAATGGTCATTCTAAACTGAAATAGGTACCACCGTGCACACCATTGGAAAGACAACAAAAAAATAACAAAGATGGACTCAAGAATCACTTGATTTGGTGTTTGAACAGCAAAGATATCAAGTCTTGAAGTCGAAAAAAGGGAAACCCCATCCTAGTTCGAACTAAATCCTGACACTACCTCACTAAAACTTGAATATCTTGAGCTATAGATAGAATCTAAAACTAAAATTAGTACCATTGGAAAGCTTATTTTGACGCGGTAAGTTTAGACCTAAGAACGGACAATTCGGAGTTAAAATAAAGAAGATACGACGATTTAAAGTCAGAGGAGCAGTGCTGAAACAAGGCACAAGAAGGATGGGCGAGCGCTCGTCGAAGGGCGATGAGTGCTCATGAATGAGCATGCCCTAGGGTAGTAGCCAATGCCTTAACTATGAGCGCTCATCCCCTATGGACAATCGTTTGTCTAGCAGACAAGCTTAGCATCTTTTTGGACTTTGAAAATTTTAAGGACTTTCTGGGCCTTTTTGAAAAAAAAAAACTAAGAAGAACCCCCCCCCCCCCCCCCAAAAAAAATCATGTTTTCTAGCCAACCATGCCAAAAGAAAACTTTGTTTTTCATGTGAAAACCCTAAAATGCCCCTATGCATAGTTTTTGGCATGAATAGTGCAAAATGAGCCCATAGGAGGCTCAAATCACCAAGGAAAGGGTTTTGCCTGGAAATGACCATTCACGCAGATGTAACTTACCTATTAGAATGTGCTACAATGATTCATGGCTTAAAAATACCGCCGATACAAAATATAACCTATCCAAACCCTAATGTGGAAAAATTGCTCTTCAAAGGCTAACAATGCAAGAACTATAATAACCCGGTTATTTTCTTTCCTTTCCTTTTTCCTCAAATTTTACGAATAAATTTTTTCCGTTGTCTTTTCCTTTATGTGTTAGATTTCTTGTCTTTTGGTGTCATCTCGAGTACTCGGGAATGGTTTCCGAGACCATTTCCTTTGGATTGACAACTTTTTTTAAGGACCGAGTCATTTTCACATTTTCATTTTTTTTTACACTATTCACTTTTCGTCATTTTCCCATTTATCACTTTGTTGGCACAACCTCACTTTTTGTGTTCAAATTTGATTCTGATTTTGCATGCATCCACGATATTTAAATTCTATGTTATGTGTATTTTTACTTTTGTAGAAAAGCATGCTAGTAGTGTACTTTCTTCCTTAGGGGTGTAGATGCACACTTCTTTGGAATTTTTCTTTCTTTTGGGGTTAATTGTGTAATTACTATAAGTAATTATTTTTGTCCTGAGGACCACTTTGCAATTAAGTTTGCAAGATATTTAGAGGAGAGACCTCCTTGTAATTATTTTTGGGCTACTTTGGGATTATGTTGTTAAAGAAAGGGTTTTTGTGCAATTGACCAAGACTTGTGTGTGTTGTCCATAGTGTTAGTTCACCTAGTGAGTGGAGGACTTCAAAATCCTCCACTTATATTTCACCTCCCTCACATTTTGCATTATCCTTTACATTAGAACCCTAGCCTCCATGGATGAAGCTTAAAGCCTTAAGCTTTGACTTTGATTTTTGAGAGCCTTCCATTGATATTCAATCTTAACCTTTGGAATACTTTTTGTTCCCCTCATCCTCCTCTACATAACACTTGAAGGATGAATCATTTGGAGCTTCCTAGCCTTGGATTCAAGAGGAACAATCCGCTTGTGAGGTAGGGGGTGTTCTAGTTTATTATCTAAGGGTTTTACTTGCTTTTGTAGTGAAATATAAGTTGTGCGCATGTCTTTTATTAATTTGATAAATTAATGATTAATTATAGTTTGCATATAACTCACTTTAGACTTGATATACGGCATGACCATGACTTGATCTTCGTTGTATATTAATTTGGGATGATTTAAATAAGTTTTCAAATCTAGAGATTTAATAAATTTAATTTGATTTAAATTCTACTTAATTGTACCTTGCTTGTATTCCATTTTAGACTTGATATATGGCTTGGCCATGACTTGATCTTTGTTGTATATTAATTTGGGATGATTTAAATGAGTTTTCAAATCTAGAGATTTAATGAATTTAATTTGACTTAAATTCTACTTAATTGTACCTTACTTGTATTCCTTTTTAGACTTGTTATATGGCATGGCTATGAGTTAATCCTTGTTATATATTTATTTGGGATCATTTGAATAACTTTTGAAATCTAGAGACTTAATTAATTTAAAATTAATTAAATTCTACATGATGATGTCTTGCTCATTTTGCACTTTTGATTTGATATATGTAATGACCATGCTATATTGTTTAACATATATTAATTTGAGGTTATTTGGAATTGATTTGAAATCTAGAGAATTTAATTATTTTTGTTTAATTAAATTCTATCTAATTGCTCCATGGATTTAATTGTGTTTTAGAAGTTGTTTCTATGTTTAAATCATGGACTTGGACTTGTTGTATATTCACTTGGTTATATTTGAGCATCAGATAATGTAGTCGTTATATTTATATTCATGAGAACATGTTTTCTGTATTGAATATATTGTTGTTTTGTGTAATGAGTTGCACACTTTGTTTTTGGCATCTTTCATGCCATAGTAGATGTAAACTTAGAGCATGTATTGTATGTGTTTCCAAATTTGGTTGTGTGTAGTAGATAGTTGATTATCTTGCATATACATGTTGATATATACGTTGTTGCATAACTTGTTAATTTTTCAAACTTGGGATGTCGTTGTTTGACTACGGTTATGACATGGTTCTAATACGGGGGATTGTCCCCCTGTAGTCTAATGCGTACATAGGGAGGTTACCCTAAAGTAATCACGTTGTCAATCTGATCCGGCGTTATGTCCAAGTATCCACCTTATTTGATTTCACATTTAATTTTAAGTTGATGACTAGATGATATCGTAACTTGTTGTTCCTTATTTGATTTCCCATTTTAAGTTTCAAGATGTTAACTTTGAGAAATCATGCTTTATGCATTGTATTGGAAGTTCCAATTTTAGTTAAATTGTATCAATATTGTGATTTGTGTTTTATTGTTCTAATGTAGCGTAGAACGATTCCTTAGTCTCATTTGGAACATAGACGCTAGGTGGCATGAACCACTTTAGTTGATTTCGTATCTTAGATTTTAAGTTAATGATTTTGAGAATCTATATCTTGTTGCTTTGTGTAACAAGCTTCTATATTGTTTGAATTGCATGAATGATGTGGTTATACTAGAAATGATTTAAGGTAGCTTAGGATAATTCCTAAGTCTCACTTATGACATAGGCGTTAGGTGGCATTATCCTTTTGAATTGTTTCATGTTAATGTAATAACCTTGTAAAAATTTGAGTCTATGCATGCTCATTCCCTACGAGTAAACTTGTTTACTCACCCCAAAGTTATCGGGTGATTTTTCAGGTACGGACGCTTGGTTTGGGATGTGCAGATCATTTCGTTGGATAGAAATTCATTTAAATGCATTCTTGTTCACATGCAAGTGTTAGCATGTTTGATTTTCACTTTTAAAGTTGTAATACATAGTTAGGACAAAAATGTTATTTTTGCCTTGGACTTGTATTATGTGCTGAAGCACACTTTTTGACACTCATTCTATGTATATGATATGTGGCCAAGGGTTAAACTTCATTTAAAATCCTTGTATACCTATAAATGTTAAATATTGCCTTTAATGAGAAAAGTATGAAACTAGGGTTTCAATATGTTATTTTTGCACCAGAGTGTGCATTGTGTATGAAATTCATTCTTTAGCATTCATTTACCACATATGAGGTGTGGCCAAGGGCCAAACATCAATTTTTTTTTTTTCACTTTTGCATTCTTGTTTCACATATTGCATTTTTGGGTTAAAATAGGAAAATCCAACCCTTTAAGGGTTCATTTTCAAATTGGGTGGTGAAAAGTGTGTTTCGGCACATCCACTAGGATTTATTAATCTTGCATGAAGTGTGGCTAAGGGCCAAACAGTAATTCGAAATCATTTTAAAATTTTAAGTTTCAAAATTCCCTTTTCATGTGCATTTTCGCCTTTATGGCCGTCGGGGGGTCGAATTTTGCATTGGCAGTATTTTTAAGCCATGGATTATTGTAGCATGTCCTAATAGGTAAGTTACGTCTACATTCATGATTGTTTCCAGGAAAAACTCTTTCGTTGGTGAAATGAGCCTCATATGGACTCATTTCACATTTTTGTTGAAAATTTTGGTTTAAGGGCATTTTGGGGTTTTTCTTTAGGAAATAAATTTCAGTCTTGGCTCCGTAACATAGGAAATGTGATTTTAGGGGGAGTTTATTCACGGCAGTTTTTTAAAAAATGTCATCTTGGTCTCGAAAACCCCGCGCTGGTTCCATTTTTCTGCATTTTTACTGTTTGGGTTCAATTCTGGTTGGGTTGAACTGGTTCAGAGGGACTAAACCATTTCAAAGTGTACATTTGGGTCCAACATGGGCATACTATCCATCTTGAACTAGTTCAAGAATGTTGAACCGGTTCAAGTGCTCCAGTCTAAACTGACTATGTCAAAGTAATATTTCCAATGGTATAAATTTCAATTTCATATTTTTCTCCTAGCTCGAGATATCCTTATTTTAGTGAGAGGGTGTCAGTTTTGGTTTGAACCGGGATAGGGTTCATTTGGGGTTTCTCTTCCTTTGGCCTTGGGACTTCTTGTGAAGTTACCAAAGGATGTTTTTGAATGTTTTTGATCTCATTCAACTTGTTGGAAGTCAAATTCCTTCCTCTTAGGGTAAAATGACCATTTTACCCTTTAGTGCTTCTTTTGTAGGCTTTTGATACCCTTGTCTTTGTTTTTCTTCCGTTGAGTCTTGAAACTCCTCAAAGGGCCATTCTTATATCTTTGGATAATGTACATCTCTAAGGACTTGTTTTTATTTTGCATTCACATTTTTGGATCCGTTACGGGTCATTACAGAACACACTGGGTTAAAAAATCCAGTGTCATCACAGGTGCTTTCACATTTATGTTGCCATGCTCTATGTGTTTGTATGCTTCATGATAACATGATTTGGTTTGATAACATGTTTATGTGCTTACGTGCTACATGTGGCATGCCGTTTGGTTTGCATGATTTAATTCTAATGTAAAGAGCATGACATATGATGTATGCTAGATTAGATTTGTATATGCATGATTGTTTTGCATATTTGACAGGACTCGGGATTAGTCATGGGATATTTGAGTTGTGGTTGAGTTGCTTGGTGAGTTGGCACTTAGTGTGATGGTTGTTTTGTTTGGTCATGTTTAAGCACTCTTCTTTGATGTTGTTAGAATTTTTCAGTTTGGTTTCATGGTAGTTTAGGTCATTGTTGACCTAACATTAGCTTTGGATAGGTGGAGGGTTAGTTTTGTTTGGGCTCTTGTGAGGTGAGCCATTAGACGTAGCCGTAAGGCTGGATTTGTTGGTTTTGGGCCATGAAGAGGTTATGGACCTCATAGGCTCCTTGTTTGTTTGGGAAGGTCCTTCTGAGATTTCAATTTTTGTGGGTAGGAACATTTGTGGGTGCGTGCATGGCACTGTCATGCTACCGTACTGGCTAGCTACGAGGTTTTCATTCTGATAGGCGTAGTTCTTTTGGTTGGCGATGATGTGAGTTTTGTTTAGAGCATCTGGTGTTGAGACAGTGATTGATGGTCGTTTTGGGGATGGTTTTGGAAATTGATTCGATTGTTCGAGGGTATGGCTAGAGTAGCTATTTTGTTTGAGTTCTCCTTGCGTAATGATGCTTTTGGAATCGAGTCGATTGATCAATGTTTTGGGGTTAGTGAGAGCATTACATTGTTAGTGTCCCTTGTAGTGTCACCTTTAGATTTGGAGATAGATTGTTAGAGTCTTACCATTGTGGTAAGGGCTCATATTTGTTTTGAGATAGGTTGTTGTCACATTAGTTTAGATTATGGCTTGGACTAGTCTTCCCTTTTACCTAGACACTCCAAGACATAATGTCCATAGGGCTCATGGTTGCATCATTTTATTTCTGCAGTTTCGTTTACTTCCATGTTAGTAGCATAACTTATGATATTGTGATGCATGAGTAGGTGGAAGTGTATCCACATTTGTTTTCTTATTGTGTGACATTAGCATGCCTTATTTGCATGCTTGGAGATGCCATGTTGTTGCTGTGCTATAATGACGTGCTTTTGTGTTTACGTGGAGACGTGCCGCATGTTCCTTTGATTTTATCTATGTTAGTAGATTCACTTATTTGGTAGCTGCATTCCTTGTCATATGCATGACTTCCATGTTTGATTTTCCTTTTTATTTCCCTCGATCACACGTAGTTTGTGTACCAGTTTCCATAATAGTTTCGTTGTGAAATTCCTTATAAAGGAGTTGTCACATTTGTTTTGTCTTGAGCTGTCCACTTCCCTAAGGTGGGAATAATGCTCCATTTTTGTGTTTTTCATGTTGATGCTTGTGGGAGAATAGGGTTTCTCCTTTTTTTTATGGATTCGTGTTAGGGTCTTCACAAGGAGTGAGTCTCTTCTCTTCGTCATCTTGTGCACGGTTTTGAGGTTGGTCGGTCCGTAAGGATCACCATTGTTGTCTTGAGTCCTTGGTGAGGATTTGATGGATTTTGGTTGACTTACTTCCATGTAGGGGTGAAGTCTTTGACCTTATTGTCTTTTGTTTCAGAGATAGAGTCATGGTGTAGTCCTTCTTAGGACTGGTAGTTCCCTTTCTTTTGTGTCTTCCCTTGTGGAGTTTTGCCGTGGTTGTTGACAGAATTTGCTGTACTCAGAGTTAGTGGGTTGATGTGAGGTCATTTTATAGGGACTTGTGTCCACATCATTGAGGATTTGTTTGGTTCGTGAGGTGAGCTCGATGCTCTTTTGAGGATGTCTTTTGGAGACTTGCTTTGGTTTTGGAGACCTGGATGTGGTTGACTCTTAGGAGAGTTTTTGGAGGATCGTTGTTAGATACTGCTTGTTTATGGAGTTTTCTCGTCCTAGTTATAACTAGGCATGGTCTTGAAGAATTGTAGTTCCAGTGGTTATTTATGGATGAAAATTGAGGAATTTTAATTTAGCTTGGTGTTGCCAAGCACAGTTTTGAGAGACTCATTTTGTGACCTTGGTTGTCGGGATTTTAATGTATATGCCATGTGGTGGACTTGTTTTTTGAGGATTTAGTTATCCGCGATAGGGATTTTGATTCAATCTTTGATTACGGTGTAATCTTGTAGTTGAGCTGTTTTAGGGAGATATGTAGGACTTTCGATGAAATGTCTTGTGGTGAGGTTCGTTTTGATATTTAGAGGTTTTGAATTGCTCGTCAGGATTTGGATTCTTGATTGATGTTGTTAATAGGAGTATTTTGAGACGTTAGAGATGTTGGTTTTGCTGTATTGAGGATTTAGGGCCTTAAGCATAATGGTGCCTATGACATTGTTGTTAGAGTTTGGGATTGGTTGGGATAGTCTGGAAGGTCTGTGGACCATATCCCAACTCTCACATATGCCTAGTTCCCACATTGCTTTTGGCAATGATCATTTTGCGACATTGATGTCATTTGTATTGAGAGGTTTCGTGGGTAGACTTAGTGGGGGGCAGGTTATGAACTAGTGCCTTGTACCATCATCTTACTATACAAGTTGTGTGTTGTGGGTGGGTGCTAGTTGTTGTCGATGCTACCTTACTGACGAGTAAGTGTGGGCAGGCACTAGGCACTGTCATTGCTACCACACATTTGAGTACATCGTGGGTGGGTTTTGGTCGCTATTCCTATTGCCACATCGTCTTTGTTCAGTACCTTGATTTGATATGTGATTATCTTGGAGTTCTTTTAGTGGTCGGTTTCGAATCCGTATGATGGATCGTCAGGAGGGATGCTTACGGTTGTTGTCTTTCGTTCTTTTGTCTGACCTTAGGTTCTGTGTGTGAGTTTTGACTTTTAGCGTGGCCGTATGGTCACTTTTCTTTTGAGAGGTTGTCCTGTCGTGAGCACGTGGGTTCAAATGACACTAGTTTATGGGTTGTCTTTCAGTTTTGGGATTGCTTTTATAGCATGTTGTGTAGGATACTCAAAGATGTACTCCGTAGTTATCGTGGTTTCGCTTTTTGTTTGTTGGGGCTGGATTTTAGGGACAAAATCCCTTTAAGGTGGGAAGGTTGTAATGACCCGGTTATTTTCCTTCCTTTCTTTTTTCCTCAATTTTACGAATAAATTTTTTCCGTTGTCTTTTCCTTTCTGTGTTTGGTTTCTCATCTTTTGGTATTGTCTAGAGTACTCAAGAATGGTTTTCGAGACCATTTCCTTTGGATTGACAACTTCGTATAAGGACTAAGTCATTTCCACATTTTCATTTTTTTTACACTATTCACTTTTCATCCTTTTCCCATTTGTCACTTTATTGGCACAACTTCACTTTTCATGTTCGGATTTGATTCTGGTTTTGCATGCATCCACGATATTTAAATTCCATGCTATGTGTATTTTTACTTTTGTAGAAAAGTATGCTAGTAGTGTACTTTCTTCCTTAGGGGTGTGGATGCACACTTCTTTGGAATTTTTCTTGCCTTTGGGTTTAATTGTGCAATTACTATAAGTAATTTTTGTCTTAAGGACCACTTTGCAATTAAGTTTACAAGATATTTAGAGGAGGGACCTACTTGCAATTATTTTTGGGCTACTTTGGGATTATGTTGTTAAAGAAGGGTTTTTGTGCAATTGACCAAGACTTGTGTGTGTTGACCATAGTGTTAGTTTACCTAGTAAGTGGAGGACTTCTAAATCCTCCGCTTACATTTCATCTCCCTCACATTTTATACTATCCTTTACATTAGAACCCTAGCCTCCATGGATGAAGCTTAAAGCCTTAAGCTTTGACTTTGATTTTTCAGAACCTTCCATTGGTATTCAAGCTTAACCTTGGGAATACTCTTTGTTTCCCTCATCCTCCTCTACATAACCCTTGAAGGATGAATCATTTGGAGCTTCCTTATAATGACCCGAGTTTTGTAAACCCGATGCGTCAGTGATTACCAAAAGATGACCCGTTACCGGGTCTGAAATGTGGAACAAAAGGTGAAACAATGGTCTCTAGAGATACAATGTCTCTCTAAGACACCCACATAACTCTTAATGAGGTCACGGAACCCAAAGGAAAACAATTGCAGAAGTGACGCTTCAATAATGGGCAAAAAGGAACCTAGGGGCAAAATGGTCATTTCCAAGGTAAAAGTGGGTACTACCGAAAAATTGGAAAGACAACGAAAAATTAGACTCAAGAATCACTTGATTCGAAGTCCGGATGAGGAAGATACGGCTAACAGAAGAAACAGGGGTGAAAAGGTCAAAATAGTCAACCTTAGGTCATCTAACCGGTTACCAAGCCTTCCTACCCGGTTAGGAGGCTAAAAATGAAAACCACAACACTGCCCACATCATCTAACCGGTTACGAGGCCCCTTCTAACCTGTTACGAAGCAAAAAACAGCAGGGGTTTTTTGACAAAAAAATGGAATTTTGAGGGCCAAGAGGGCATTTCTGGAAAAACACAAAAAAGAAACCCGCCCCCCCCCCCCCCCCTCCCCCCCTAAAATCGAGTTTTCTACTTGGTAATGTGAGCAAAAATGAAAAAAAACACATTGTGAACTACCCAAAATTCCCTTGGAACAGAATAAGGTAAAAACTCGATTATATGCAACCTTAGGTTTTTATTTCATCAAGAAGGGCATTGTTTGCCAAAGTGAGCATGCAAGTATATGTAATATGATAAAATAGATGTGCTACAATGGCCTAAGGCCTCATAGCATGTCATATGCAAAGTATGACCCTTCAATGCATTAAATCACATATCTTCCATAGGCAACAATGAAGTTAAAATTAGCATACATATCACATAAGTGTCTTTGGCCCTTGGCCTCATTACAAACACATTCTAAGAGTAACAAAAGGTGCACTTAAATGCACATTACATAGCTTAGAAAATAAATACAAGCTTTGATACATTAAACCAAAAAGGATCATGATATTCAATATCACCGAAAATACTCCAACAATTCTAGCAAGTCTAAGAGTGTTGTGCATCCCATAATAAAGCTTCTTTACCTGAAAAACACCCAGTAACTTCGGGGTGAGTAAACAAGTTTATTCATAGGGAATGAGCATGCGTAAGTTTAACTTATTACAAGATTTGCAATTCATTAGAATTTAGTCCATGCTAATAAAATGACATTGGAACCTTTAACATAGCACAATAAGATACAATCTCACAAAGTTATTAACTTGGAAATTAAAGAGCGAAATCAACTAAAGTGGATACTTGGATATCGTCCGGACTAAAACTGTACTCTTGATACCTCTTTAGGGCTATTAACCCATAGGTACCTTCCCCTAGTGCGCACTATAGTTTAGGAAGCTCTTTATCTCCCATACTAGAACCAAGTCCTAGCCATATCAAGTTCTTGATGATATCCCAAGTTTCCAAAATCAACAAGTAGAGCAATATGTCATGATATATGATAAAACACAACAAGTTCCATGGATTACATGACTAAATCATTAGATCAACATGATAGAAATTAAGTAGGCCAACTAAGTAATTTCTCTAGATTTCAAGAGTTGTCCAAATGATTCCAATTTAATATATGACAATGAGTAATTCATGGCCATGTCATATATCAAATCAAAATGAAATACAAGCAAGGTACAAATAATTATAATTTAAATTAACTTAAATCAATTAATCCTCTAGACTTAAAAGCTCATTTAAATCATGTCAAATTAAGATACAACAAAGATCAAGTCATGGCCATGCTATATATCAAGTCTTAAGTGAGTTATATACAAGCTACAATTAATCATTTATTTCTTATTTCAATACAAGGCATGCATACAACTTGAATATCACTACAAGAACAATTAAATCACTTGGAAAATAAATTATAACTCCCCCTACCTCAATAGAGAATTGAATCTCTATAATCCAAGGCAACCAAGCTTAAAAATGGTAAACCAAACAAGGGTTTTGTAGAGGAGAGTGAGAGGAAACTAAAGTATTCCAAGCTTCAAGGTCTTAGGTGAGTGGAAGGGCACCAAAATGAAGTCTAAAGCTTTAAACCAAGCTTAGTCTTCAATGGTGGCTAGGTTAGGGTTCTTGAGAGGAAAGAGATTAATAAATTAAATGTGAAACCCTAAGTTAAAATGGTGGGATTCTCCACTCACTAGGTGCTTTTGCACTACCTCTCACACACATACACTTGCAAGACTAAAGGTGAGTCATACACTTGTCATGAATCTAAGTAAGCTTCCAAGATTAAATATCAAGCCTACACTTGTCACAAATCCAAAGCTCCTTCCTAGGCTTAATCCTAAGCCTACACTTGTCAACCATCTAAGCCAACAAGTGGTCCAATCCTAGGCCAACAAATGGGTGGACCTCCACCTTCTATGTGTCATCAAACAAGGCTTCCAAGTGGTTTCACCACAAAATCAACAAGTGGCACCATGAGAGTGTGGCACTTGTCACACTTTCTGGAAATTACAAAAAGGTCCTTTTTGAAAATATCTTCTAAATTAAATTGCAAAATAGTCCCTAAGACGAAAAATAATTACTTTCATAATAACCCAAAAACCCCTCAAGTTATTAATAATTACCAAAAGTCATGTATCTATGCCCTTTACAAGGAAAGTAAACATTTAACATGCTTTTCTACAAAAGTAAAAATGTAGATATCATGGAATTTAAAAATCATGGATGTATGCAAAGCTGGAATTAAATCCGAGCACAAAAAGTAAAGCTATGCAAGTAAAAGTGAAAAATGATAAAAGGATGAAATAGGGAAAAGACAAAAAAAAAAAGAAATTATCGAAAAAAGAAAGGAAGGTAAATGACCGAGTCATTACATTCCTAGCCTTGGATTCAAGAGGAACAATCCTTTTTTGAGGTAGGGGGTATTCTAGTTTATTATCCAAGGGTTTTACTTACTTTTGTAGTGAAATATAAGTTGCGTACATGTCTTTTATTAATTTGAGAAATTAATGATTAATTATAGTTTGCATATAACTCACGTTAGACTTGATATATGGCATAACCATGACTTGATCTTTGTTGTATATTAATTTGGGATGATTTAAATGAGTTTTCAAATCTAGAGATTTAATAAATTTAATTTGATTTAAATTTTACTTAATTGTACCTTCCTTATATTCCATTTTAGACTTAATATTTGACAACCCTAGTTTTTAAACCAGCGTGTCTTGTGATGAACCGAAGATTGACCCGATAACGAATCCGATATGCGGAAGCAAAAACAGAAAACAAGACTCCAAGAAGTCAAAATGAACTTCCATGAGGTCGTGGAACTCAATGAGAGCTGATGCGGAAGCAAAAGACCAAAAATATGACAAATAAGCCCCTAGGGGCAAAATAGTCATTTATGAAAACTATGGACTCGGGTGCCACCGAGCACACCACTGGAAGGATAAGGAAAAACTAATCAAGATGGACTCAAGAATCATTTGATTCGGAGTCCAGATGAAGAAAATATGAAACTCCAAAGTTTCATAAAAATCACATTTTTGGGTTTGAAATCAATGCAGCAAAGGTACTCCGCAAGGGGTAAAAAGGTCTTTTTAGACAAAATTGGATGCAACTGAGCATACCGTTAGATAGACCGGGAAAATTTAATGAATCTAGACTCAAGAATCACTTGATTTGGAGTCGAGATGAAGAAGATATGAAGCCTCAAAGTTTTTAAAAAAAAAATTTTCTGGGTTCAAATCTGGGCAGGACCTGCCCAGATTTTTGGACTTCAAATGTGGTTTTGAGGGCTTAAACCACATTTTTTGGCAAAAAGTTGTAAACAAACCCGCCCCCCCTCTCCCCCCCCCCCCCCCCCCCCCCCCACCCCGCCCCTCCAAAATCATGTTTTCTAAATGACCATGTCAAGAGAAGATTTTATTTTACAAGTGAAATACCCGAAATGCCCATTAGATCAGCACTTTTTCCAGAAAAACCTGGAACGACCAGATTTCCAGATTTGCGAGTTGTTTTCGGCATCAATATGATTTTTTTTGTAAAAACACGAAGAAGAAACCCCCCCTAAAATCACGTTTTCTACCCGAATCACGGACGAAAATGAAAAATAAACACTATGAAGTACCCAGAATGCCTCTAGATCAGAAAAGGGTAAGAGGATTAAAAAGCTGCTATATGCTTAACAGAAAACTAAACTTTGCGATCGATTTCCGGTACCAAGATGACCTTTTTTGGAAAAACACGAAAAAGAAACCCCCCCTAAAATCCCGTTTTCTAAGCGACCATATCTAAAGAAGAAAATAAAACTGAGGTGAAAGGTCCATAATGCCCCTAGATCAGAATATGCAAAAAAAATGCGAAATGAATTCACAAGAGGCTCAAAACACAAACGATGAGGTTTTGCCCGGAAATGACTATGCACACAAACGTAACTTACCTATTTAGACGCGCTACAATGGTCCATGGCCTAAAAATATAGCCGATGCAAAATCCGACCCCCCAACGGGCAAAAAGGAAAAAATGGACTTGGAATGGAAAACATGGAATCCAAAAATGCAAAACGGGATCAAATTACCGTTTGGCCCCTGGCCACACTTCATACAAGATTAATAAGACCCTATAAAAGAATGAAAATGGAATTCCCACACCCGATGCAACCGTGGTGAAGCAATGACTTGCGATTTTTCAAGTTTTTCATAACATTTCATGAAGTTAAAAAGTTGCATAGAATACAATATACATGTCATTGGCCTCCGGCCTCATCTCATACATATCAAATACATTGAAAGGAGTGTACTTAAGTACACATTACATACATGGAATCAAACATACATATTTTGACATATAAGTCTACAAAATGACATTTCATGCTAACATCTGCATGAAATGGAAACTTGAAAGCTACTTGACATCCAAGGAATGCTAGGCTTCACAAACCAAGTCTTCGTACCTGAAATATGCCCTAGTATCGTAGGGGTGAGTAATATAAAGCTACTCGTAAGAGATGAGCATGCATCGACCTAGCATTTTACAAATTTATCACCTTAAGGTGAAAAATGTTAAAGGGGCTCATGCCACGTAACGTCTATGTCCAAGTGAGACTCGGGGAGCATCCTAAGCTACCTTAGAGTCTAAGCAACAAGAATCATGATATACATACGTGTATGAAACGAATCATGGTTGGGATAATCTAAAGAACACAACAAGAAGAATGCTTAAGCATATATTAACATGAATTGCATTTTCAATACAATTGAACTAGGTCTAGAGTAATCCATACAATATAACAAAAGCATATTTGAATACAAGTTAACAAGAATCACATTATCCATGCAATTCAACAACAAAAGAGCATGTTATACAATGCAACAAGGTTTAAGTTCTCAAAGCCATCAACTTAGAATCTAAAGCACAAAATAACAGTAGTGGTTCATGCCACCTAACATCTATGTTATAAATGTATCAATAGGATCAATCCTAAGCTTTATTAGAACGTCAAAACACGATTTTCAATATCGATGCAATTTAACCAACATTGGAACTTCCAATACAACGCATAAAGCACAATTTCTCAAAGTTAACATCCTGTAACTTAAAATGGAACGACAAATAAGAAACAACAAGTTACAACATCATCTAGTTATCAACTTGAAAATGAAATGCGAAATCAAACAAAGTGGATACTCGGACATCACGCCGTATCAGACCGACAGCATAGTTACTTTAGGGTTACTAGCCCATGGGTAACCTCCCTATATGCGCACTAGACTATATATAGAGGGACTATCCCCCGTACTAGAACCACGTCCTAGCCATAGTTAAACAACGACATCCCTAAGTTTCCAAAATCAACAAGTTGTGCAACAACGCATATATCAACAGGAATATGCAAGATAATCAACTATCTACTAAGCACAACCAAATTTGGAAACCTATACAATACATGCTCTAAATCCACAACTAATATGATATGATGAATGTCGAATCTTCAGTGTACAATTCGTTACACGCTATGCATGAAAGATGTTAAACACGAAGTGTGCAAATCATTACACAAGGCAACAATATATTCAATAAGGAAAACATATTCTCATGAATACAAACATAGCAACTATGTTATCCAATGTTCAAAACATAACCAAATGAATATACAACAAGTCCAAGTCCATGATTTGAATATAGAAACCACTTCTAAAACACAACTAGATCATGGAGCAAATTGATAGAATTTAAATAGATAAACACAATTAAATTCTCTAGATTTTCGATTCAATTTCAATTAACCTCAATTTAATACATGTTAAAGGGCATGGCAAGGTCATCACCAATATCCATTCTAAAACTCAATTAGGTTGTTAGAACAACAAAGTAGAACTTTAATTAAATCATGCTAATTTAAATCTCAAGGTTCTAAAACAACTTCAGATAGTCTCAATTGAATATATACTAGTAAACAAGTCATGGCCAATACAAATATCAAGTTAAAACCTTAATTAAGCTATTGGGACCACAAAATAGATTTTAATTAATTCTTTTAATTAAGATCTCTAGATTTTCAAACTTAACTAAATGCTCTCAATTTAACATATCTTAGAGAATATGCCAAGAACTAATGTAATATCACATTACAAGTTTATTTCATTCAATTTAAGACCATGTGACTTAACCTTTCACTAAAGTTAAATATAAATTAAAAGTTGCAATTCTCATACAATTAATCCCAATTTAATATATGTGAACAACCACACGAAAGCTTAATTTTCTAGCATGCCACAATTCAGTTCCAAGTTGTATATCACCATGAGGATTAAATCTTAAACAAGGAATTTAATTAAATGAAAAGTTTGAAAACCTAACCGAATATTCTAAATCAAACATATGTGAAGCTATATGGCATGTAAGTCAAGAATATCAAGTCGGAATTTAAATAGAGTGAATAGTGCACTCAGGGCAAATTAATTAATAATTACTAATTTTCAAAACACCTCCAATTACTTTCAAATTCAACTATGTTGGAAAGCATGCAAAGGCCTAATTTAATATGCTAACACATATTGATTTTTAGCTAGTTAAGGCCATGTGAATTAATCTTTCACCTAAGATAAATATTAAATAAAATCTTTAATACTTATTCAAATGTTCCAATTTTAATACACGACAATGAGCATATCAAGGGGCAATATAAAATCATGCTACATGTTTAAACCAAGTCATGAGCAACCGGAAAAATTAGATCCCGTACAAGAAAAATAAATAATAAAATCTCTAGATTTTATATTTAATCATGCAAACAAGTAGTATAAGCATCACAAGCATGCTATATAACAAGAATTTAAACCTAAAACATCCCATACCTCAATTTGAGATGAAAATCTCAAATGCCATCAAAATGGAACGACTCCGAATCCGACGAAACTACTAGGTTTTGTCGGGGACAACGCTGTGAACATAACCCCCATGAAAGCCCCATCAAAATCATAACTTGACCTCAAAACAAAACTCAAGAAATGGTCAAAACTGAATTCTAATAAGGGGGAAAGGTAGAGCACGGCGAGGGGAACAACAAACGTTAAGGCCGAAGACTTTCCATCAAGGAAAAGTGAACCAAAAGAGGAGAGAGAAGATGGCAGCACCCCTTGGGCTGCCATGGGAGCTCTAGGTCGTGCATGAAGAGGGGAGAAGATGAAAAATGAAATATCTCACCCCCCTTTTATAGAAATCTCAAAAAGTGCCTCGAACGGGCCCCGCCGGGTCCGAAAAAGTAAAATTTGAGTAGACGTGCTCAAATGGCAAAACTTTGTGAACGAAAAAGATTCAAAATGATAAAATACGAATAACGGAAGAAACGGAGTCAAAAACCAAGTCCCGAGCAAAAAGTTATGCCCAAAACAAGTTTGGCGCTAATTGGGGCCAGAAACCCTAAAACTGGAAAACATCGTCGAGGAGGAAATTCCAAGAGTACACAACTCGACAAAATGTGAAAATGAATCTTGTACGAGTATCCAGGCTCAAAACAAGACATTTTGCAATAACTTTCATTAATTGCACAATGGCCCCTCCAAAAAGTGAAAACTGCACTTATGACCCAGAGTGAAAATATCTTTCAAAAATATTTTCTTAAAAATCGCTGAAATAAAATATCTTCAAAAGATATTTATTAAAAACAGCCCAAGAAAAGAAAATAATTTCAAAGAACTTTGCATCCATGCCCCTATGGACACCGGGAGCAACCAGAGTACTTTCTTGCAAAAGTAAAGATACGTGTTTCGAGAAAACCACTCAAGATGAAGGCACGTGAATTCAAAAACCAACTCCGAGCATGAGAAGTGAGGTTGTGCCAAAAACTGACAAACAGAGATAAGACGAAATAGGGAAAATGACAGAATAGGGAAAAGACGAAATAACGCATAGTGTCCGAAAAATGAAAAATGCAAAAATGACTCTGTCCTCAAAGGAAGTTGTCAATTCACATGAAAGAGTCTCAGAAACCAATTCTGAGCACTCGAGATGACACTAAGCGACACGAAACAGAGCTCAGAAAAGAAAATTAAACGAAAAAAATTCATTCGTAAAATTTCAAGAAAAAGGAAGGGAGGCAAATGACCGGGTCTTTACATGATATATGGCATGGCCATGACTTCATCCTTGTTATATATTTATTTGGGATCATTTGAATAACTTTTGAAATCTAGAGATTTAATTTATTTAAAATTAATTAAATTCTACATGATTATGTCTTACTAATTTTGCACTTTTGATTTGATATATGTAATGACCATGCTATATTGTTTAACATATATTAATTTGAGGTTATTTGGAATTGATTTGAAATCTAGAGAATTTAATTATTTTTGTTTAATTAAATTCTGTCTAATTGCTCAATGGATTTAATTGTGTTTTAGAAGTTGTTTCTATGTTTAAATCATGGATTTGGACTTGTTGTATATTCACTTGGTTAAATTTGAGCATTGGATAACATAGTCATTATATTTATATTCATGAGAACATGTTTTCTTTATTGAATATATTATTGTCTTCTGTAATGAGTTGCACACTTTATTTTTGACATCTTTCATGCCATAGTAGATGTGGACTTAGAGCATGTATTGTATGTGTTTCCAAATGTAGTTGTGTGTGGTAGATAGTTGATTATCTTGTATATACATATTGATATATACGTTGTTGCATAACTTGTTGATTTTGGAAACTTGGGATGTCGTTGTTTGACTATGGCTAGGGCATGGTTCTAGTATGGGGGATTATCCCCCTATAGTCTAGTGCGCACATAGGGAGGTTACCAGTGGGCTAGTAACCCTAAAGTAACAACGTTGTCGGTCTGATCCGACGTGATGTCCAAGTATCCACCTTATTTGATTTCGCATTTTATTTCAAGTTGATGACTAAATAATATCGTAACTTGTTATTCCTTATTTGATTTTCCATTTTAGGTTTCAATATGTTAACTTTGAGAAATCATGTTTTATGCATTGTATTGGAAGTTCCAATGTTGGTTAAATTGCATCGATATTGTGATTTGTGTTTTATTGTTCTAATGTACCCTAGGACGATTCCTTAAACTCATTTGGAACATAGACGCTAGGTGGCATGAACCACTTTAGTTGATTTCATATCTTAGATTTTAAGTTAATGATTTTGAGAATCTACGTAATGACCCGGTCATTTTCATTCCTTTCCTTTTCTCGGATTTTCACAGATTTTTTTTTTCTGTTGATCTTTTCTTTTCTGAGTTCGGTTTCTCGTCACTTAGTGTCATCTTGAGTACTCGGGAATGGTTTCTGAGACTCTTTTCGGTGGATTGACGACTTCCTTTGAGGACCGAGTCATTTTCACATTTTCACTTTTGTGACACTATTCACTTTCGTCTTTTTCTCGGTTGTCACTTTGTTAGCATAACCTCACTTTTTGTGTTCAGATTTGATTCCGGTTTTGCATGCATCCACGATATTTAAATTCCATACTATGTGTATTTTCACTTTTGTAGAAAAGCATGCTAAATGCTTACTTTTCTTGTAAAGGGTATAGATGCATGACTTTTTTGTAATTTTCTAAACTTTAGGGGTTTTTGTGTAATTACTGTAAAGTAATTATTTTTCGTCTTAGGGACCATTTTGCAATTTAATTTGGGAGATATTTTCAAAAAGGACCTTTTTGTAATTTTTGAAAAGTGTGACAAGTGTCACACTCTCATTGGTCCACTTGTTGACATGTGTGTGGAAACACTTTGAGCCCTTGGATGAGGACATGTGGATGGTGGAGATTTAACCACTTATTGGCCTAGGATTGGTGCACTTGTTGGCTTGGATGATTGACAAGTGTAGGCTTGAGATTTAGCCTAGGATGGAGCCTTGGATTTGTGACAAGTGTAGGCTCACAATTTGATCTTGCATTAGTGTGTGTGTGAGAGGTAGTGTAAGAGCACATAGTGAGTGGAGGATCTCTATTCCCTCCACTCACATTTCATCTTCATAATTTTTCATTTCTTCCCTGTTTTGTAAAGAAAACCCTAGCCTCCATGGATGGAGCTTAAAGCCTTAAGCTTTGACCTTGATTTTTGAGAGCCTTTCATTGATTTCCAAGCTTGAACTTGGGAATACATTTTGTTCCCCTCATCTTCCTCTTCATAACCCTAGAAGGGTTTGCCATTTTGTTTTGATTTTGCCTTGGATTCTAGAGAGACACTTCTCTAGTGAGGTAGGGAATGTTATAGGGTTATATGTTTGTTGTCTTGCATGTTTTTGATGCTTATACAACTTGTATGCATGTAGTGTATTAATTTGAGAAATTATTATTAATGGTAGTTTGCTTATAACTCATTTTAGACTTGGTAAATGGCATGGCCATGAGTTGATCTTTGATATATATTAATTTGGATTGATTTAGATGAGTTTTCAAATCTAGAGATTAAATGGATTTAATTTGGTTTAAATTCTCGTAAATTGTGTTTTGCTTGTAATCCATCTTAGACTAGATATATGGTATGACCATGACTTAGTGCTTGATATAAATTAATTTGAGATCATTTGGATAACTTTTGAAATCTAGAGATTTAATTGATTTAAATTAATTAAGTTCTATTTGATGATATCTTGCTTATCTTGCACTTTTGATTTCATATATGTAAAGACCATGATATGTTGCTTAACATATATTAATTTGAGGTTATTTGAAATCTAGAGAATTTAATCACCTTGTTTAATTAAATTTTATCTAATGGCTCCATGGATCTATTGGTATTTTAGAAGTTATTTCTATATTCAAATCATGGACTTGAACTTGTTATGTATTCACTTGATTGTGTATTAAGCATTGGACAACTTTGTTGTTATATTTATATTCATGAGAACATGTTTTCTTTATAGAATATATTGATGCCATGTGTAGTGAATTGCACACTTTGTAATTGATATTATGTATGTCATTTTAGAATTGAAACTCTAAGGCATGGATTGTATGGTTTCAACCTACTTGTGCATGGAAGGTGTTTTCATGCATTATATAAGTTATGTATAAGTTGTGAACTTATTTGGTTTAATTTTGGAATCTTGGAACATTGTTGAGTTGAGATGGCTAGGGTTTGGCTCTAGTACGGGGACGTGAGTCCTCTAAGTCATTGAGA
Source organism: Cornus florida (assembly GCF_030987335.1). NCBI lineage: Eukaryota > Viridiplantae > Streptophyta > Magnoliopsida > Cornales > Cornaceae > Cornus > Cornus florida. Next base: position 19,411,965 of record NW_026775571.1, read on the forward strand.
TAGTGCGCACTTAGGGTGGTCTTCCCTGCGGGTTAGTGCCCGAAATAACTATTGAGATCTCGGTAGAATTCCAAGCTTAGATGTCCAAGTCTTCCACTATTTGTTTTCGCATTCAATTCCAAGTTAACAATCATGTTTATTTTGTAACTTGTTGTTTTGGTTATTGGTGATTTTGATGTTGTTAAGTACATCCATGTTTATGATTTTAATGAATCATTTTGATGTTGTTAAGTACATCCATACTAAATTGATATATTTAGTTGATTTCACACTTTTAGATTTCTAGTTGATAACCTAGAGAACCTATGTCTTGATGTGTGGTATTAGATATTCTAATTATGCTAAATTGTTATATTTAGTTGATGTTGCATTTTAGACTTCAAGTTGATTACCTTGAGAATCTATATGTTGTTGCTTTGTGTAAGCATGACCCTATGTTGCTAAAATTGCATGAATGAGGTGATTGATGCTAGAAATGATCCTAGGTAGTTAGGATGCTCCTTGAGTCTCACCTTTGACATAGACGTTAGGTGGAATGAACCACAATAATTAAATCATGCAAACTTGTAAAACGTAGGTCGATGCATGCTCATTTCCTATGAGTAGCTTTATGTTACTCACCCCTACGATACTGGGGCATATTTCAGGTACAAGAATCAAGGTTGCGATTCTCGTCATGCTTGGATGATTGGTGGACTTGAAGATTTTCATTTCTTGTAAAGGTTGGCTTAAAAAGCCATTTGTAGCCTTATATGTCAAAAAATGTATATTTGAATTTAAACATGTAATGTGTACATGAGTGCACTCCTTACAATGTAATTGACATGTATAAGATAAGGCCGGAGGCCAATGACATGTATTTGTATCCTATGTAGTTTTGACTTCATGATATATTATGAAAATATTAAAAAATGTTAAGTTATTGTCTCACTATGTTTGCATCGGGTGTGGGAAATTCATTCTTACTCTTTCATAGGATTTCATTAATCATGTATGAAGTGTGGCCAATGGCCAAATGGTAATTTCCAACCATTTGCTAATTTTGGTTTTAAAATTTTCCATTTCAAATTTTCCATTTCGAATTTTGCATCGGTCGTTTTCGGGAGCCGCGGACCATTCCCGTGAGCTCAAAATCACTTATTACGTTTGCGTGCATATTTGTTTCAGCCTAGAAGTGCATTTGGGGTCAAAAGTATGTTTGGTGCAAACTTATAATTTTTGTCGTTTTGAGTCTAAACTGAGCATAAGGGCATTTTGGGGTTTTCACTTAAAAAATAAAGTTTTCTTTTGGCATGGTTGGCTAGAAAACATGATTTTGAGGGTAGTTTCTTCTTTGTGTTTTTCTCAAAAAGGCCCAGAAAGTCCTCAAAATTGCATTTCAAGTCAGAATTTCAGGAGTAGCCTATAGGAGTTCGAGTGCTCTAAATAGGGAGTTCGAGCGCTCGAACTTTGGGCAGATTTCTGAGGGCAATTTTTGAGCACTCGAAGTCCTTGTTCGAGCACTCAAAGTACTGTTCACGGGTGTGTATGTCTTGGTTCAACACTGCACCTCTGACTTCAAATCATCATAACTTCTTCGTTTTAACTCTGAATTGGTCCGTTCTTAAGTCTAAATTGATCGTGTTGAAATAAGCTTTCCAATGGTACTAATTAGAGCTTCAGATTCTTCTTGTGGCTCAAGTTATTTAAGTTTTAGTAAGGTAATGTCTGTTTTTGGTTCGAACCGGGATAGGGTTTCCCTTCCTTCGACTTCAGAACTTGATATCTTTGCCGTCCGGACTCTGAATCAAGTGATTCTTGAGTCTATCCTTATTAATTTTTTGTTGTCTTTCCAATGGTGTGCACGGTGGCACCCATTTTAGTGTGGAATAACCATTTTTCCCCTAGGTTCATTCTTATCCTTTTTTGATACGTTACTTCTGCATTTTCTTCCTTTGGGTTTCGTGACCTCATTGAGAGTCACATTGGTGTCTTAGAGGAGTGTTGTATCTCTACAGACCATTGTTCTATCTTTTTCTTCCGCATTTTGGATCCGTTTTGGGTTATCACGGGACACACTGGGTTAAAAAATCTAGGGTCGTCACAATCTATATCTTGTTGCTTTGTATAACATGCTTCTATGTTGTTTGAATTGCATGAATGATATTATAATGCTAAAAATGATTTAAGGTTACTTAGGATGATTCTTGAGTCTCACTTATGACTAGACGTTAGGTGGCATAATCCTTTTGAATTGTTTCATGTTAATGTAATAACCTTGTAAAAAGTTAAGTCTATGCATGCTCATTCCCAAAACTTGTTTACTCACCGCAAAATTACCGAGTGATTTTTCAGGTACGGATGCCTTGGTTTGGGATGTACAATATCCCTATATCACTTCGTTGGATTGAAGTTTATTTAAATGCATTCTTGTTCACATGCAAGTGTTAGCATGTTTGATTTTCAGTTTTAATTTTGTAATGTATAGTTAGGACAAAAATGTCATTTTTGCCTTGGACTTGTATTATGTGCTTAAGCACACTTTTTGACACTCATTCTATATATATGATATGTGGCCAAGGGCCAAACTGTTGGGAAACGTGCTAGTTTTAAAAACTTTTCGAGAGATTTAAATTCATAGATCTTGATTCATTACATAGAGACAAGTTTTATGCAAAAAATAAAACATGATGTATCATTCAATTAAAAGATTGAATAATTACATCAAGGTTTGAGTAAACCTTAGATCTCTCCTCTAAAGTGAATGTTCTCACTTATTGTAGATCCCTTAGCAAGATGCATTCTCCTTGGATCTCCATCTTCTTGGTAATTATTTTGCCTTTAGGAATCACTCATATGCCTCCATGAATGACCTTGGAAAACTAGGCTTGTGGGAGCCTCCATTAGATGAGAACATAAACCCTAATTTTCTAGAGAGAGAAAATATATTCCTTTTTCCTTCTACTAAAAATCACACTTAAAATTTACATAGACTATGTATATTTATAGGCAACATAAAGGTAAAGAAAAGGAAACAACTAATCCTTCTAATTCTCTAATTCACATGTCTCAAATCTAATATGATTCCAATATCAAGATGGGCTATGAGTGAGAATCCATTGGGCCTATTATTTTATTGGCTACAATGAATTAATAATTGGCCCGGTCCATGGACCCAATTCAATTAATTCATAAATTAATTTCTACTCCACTAAAAGAAATTAATTGAACTCCAATTAAATAATAAATAACCTCTAAGTCAATATTGCACTTTGACCCCTCTATGCATAATTAGTTATCGGATAAAAAAAGCCATCAATCCGACTACTTAATTAATATATTTATTTTGGTACCTTTGATTATTTATGGCTCGATCACAATAAAACATTTATTTGACAAAAATAATAATTTAAATAAATAAATATATAATAAATCATTTTGTCTAAAAATATACGAAGGCCTTCGAATTTACTTTGTGATCAACCATAATCAATACAAAATAAATACAAGTAACAATGATGCAAATATTGAAAATATAACCCTCTAACTATTAATTACATAACTACCCAAAGTGTCGGTCTAAGGATCCCAAAGAATCCGCCGAACAAATCAAAGTAATCATTAATTAATAAAAGAGTCTATAATTTTCTCATACTTAAGAGTCAAATGCCATGACGGTGATAGGGAGCAATTGCATATGACGGCTCTCGCAATATATCTTAACCTAAAGCGAATCCAGTTCAAATCTTAATTAATTATGAGTCCATCCATAATTACCGACTATGAACCATTTATGATTACTATTTATATATCATGCATTGATTGCCATCACAAACATATATATAAATATCTCTTGTAATCAAATGGACACTATCAATTCTATAATGAATCGAAATACAATACATTGAATTCACCAATTGTATAAAACATAAATATTTCATAAACGTCAGGAACATATGTCACTTTAATCTAAACAGGAATTTGCTATGCCAGGGCATATAAATCCCAACAGCTCCCACTTGCCCTCATAGCCAATTCAAATTGCACCTAACTCTAATGTTATCCAGATGATGATCAAAATTATTGATCAATAACACCTTTGATAATGGATCAACAAAGTTGTGTTCCAATGCAATGTTCTAGCCACAAGTACATTTTCCTCATAGCCAATTCAAATTGTATCTAACTCCAATGTTATCCAGGTGTTGATCAAAACTATTGATCGATGACACCTTTGTTAATGGATCAACAAAGTTGTGTTCCAATGCAATGTTTTAGCCACAAGTACATTTTCTTGCCGGACAATATCATGTAGAACATGTACTTCCTATCAGTGTATTTTGTTCATCTATGGAACCTTGGGTCATTGGTTTGGATTACTTCTGCACTATTGTCGCAATATAGCTCGATAGGTAGGCTAGTATGCTCCACAACCTCTAAATCAGTGAGATCAAACCAATAGGCTTCTTTTGCCGCCTTTAAGGCTGCAATATATTCCACTTGCAAGTTTGAGTCAGCAGTTGAAATCTGCTTAACAATCTACCAACTGATTTCCCTTCCATTAAGTGAACATACATTAAGTCATGAACCTCATAGTATCTACTTCTGATTGAAAATCAGAACTAGCATACCTGACTAGGACCATATCATCACATCCATAAATGAGTATGATATCATTGATTCTCCTTAGGTACTTAATGATATTTTTCACAACAGACTAGTTGTCAAGTCCAGTATTGGACTGATCTTTACTGACTATCCCTACTATGTAGCGGATGTCCTGTTTGGTATAGACCATGGCATATATGAGACTCTCATATGCCGAAGCATATTGTTCCAGTCTCATTTGCTCAATCTCCTTTGATAGTCTTGAAAAACTACTTACTAGAGAGAGCAATCCATATCAATAAAGCAAGAACTCATTCTTTGAGTTATGCATACCAAACCTGGTCAAAACTTTATCAATGTAGGATTATTAAGATAAGCCTATTTTCCTTTTATCCTGATCTTGCAAAAGCTTGATCCTAGGAATATAGCTTACATCTTGAAAATCCTTCATTTAAAAGTAATTAAACAGCTACCTTTTTATTGATGACAAAACTTCCACGTCATTATAAATGAGTAGGATGTCATCAATATATAGAATTAAGAAAAATAATGACATTCCCTTGTACACTCATGATTTATTCACTAAGAAATCTTCTGGTATCTTTTTGTAGATTAACTTGCCTTCCATAGGTATCACCCTACTAGAAAGTTCTACAAGATCCCAGAATTTATTAGAATACATAGATTCCAACTCTGATTTCATAGTAACTCGCCAAAACGATTTGTATCCATATCGGTTCACGCTTCCGTATAGCTTACTGGATCCAACTCATGTTTAACAGGGATGTCCATAATGGTCTCACCTAAAAACATGATTCTGTCGGTTGGATGATAATCCTCCCACTACATTAATGTACCGATGCAGGAATCTTTGTACTAGATGATGCTGACGCATCAATAGAGAATTCATATATTATTTTCAATCTCTATAATAAGTGTGTTCACATGTGGTACATCTGGTACTCATACCATATTCTCTAACATTATGTTACTAGATGTGTGATTCATAATATGATTCTCCTATAGATAAACAGTGAGTGTAAACAATCAACTTTTATCTTTGAGATCATAAAATAATCCATCCTAGTGACTTAAGAGTAGCTATCAAATCTAGCATGCCTATGATCTGCTTCCAACTTACTTGTCCATATCAAACGCACATGTGCAAGACTACCCCATACGTGCATGTGATTCAAACTAAGATTTAGTAAAAAACACAGCTCAACGGTATCCTTGAGACAGACTAAGATGGAATGCAGTTCATAATGCGCATCGATGTCATTAACGCTAAACTCTTAAATGAAAGAGATAATGTGGCATAACTGATCATAGATCTAACCATGTTAAGTGGAATTCTGTTATTCCTATTTGACACCTAAATGCATTTAGCGTCAATTGCGGAAAACTGGTACATAATACCCTCATTGACCATATAGTCTTTGCACTATCCCAAGAAATACTCATATCCTCGATCAGATCGAAGTGTCTTGATAAGTTTACCTAATATGTGCTCCACATCAGTCTTAACCTTCTCAGAATATACCAAGAGTTTAAGACTTGTGTTGCATCAGATAAACTTATCCAAAACGTGAGTAATCTTGCTTGGATGTTCATAAGACCACATGTGTCAGTGTGTACCGACTCCAATTGTCCTTTATGTCTATTTCATCTGGCTAATTAAGCCCTAAGAGTTATCTATCCTTTAAAACAGGGTTCACAAGTTTGGTTTAGGCTCCCCTGCCTCACTAGGTAATTAACCTTCTTTGACCAATCTTTGAATCTTATTTTGATTGATAACAACCCAAAAATAGATATTAAAAATACAATGAGTCAGGAATAACAATTTTTCTCTTAACATTCAATATAGAAGATGCAACATTAGTTTTTACATTCTGCAAATCTTAAGAGTTTGTGATTATAGCATATTAACCATCTTTCAATGCACCAGAAGCAATAACATATCTATTCAATTTTATAAAACCAGTTTTACAAAATAACAACACAGTTTTTATAAACCACAAGTGAAACAAAAATTAGATTGCATTTAACTTCTGTGCATAAAGATAGTTCTCTAATACTAATATTCTCATACTCTCTAATTTCAGATGTAATACTCCCACTGACCTAACTACAACCTTGTCATCAGGTCAAAAGATAAATATATATCCATATCATCAAGGCTTCTGGATTCCTGAAATCCTTACGATGAATTGCAAACATGTTTAGTGGCTCCAGAATCTATCCATTATAAATTAATAGATGCAACCACATAACATGGCTCAATGATTAAATATATATTTTCCTATGCCACGTCATTGCTTAGACAGTTCGTCCTATAGTGTTTTAGTTAACGGCAAAAGAAACAGTTTCATTCGCCCTCAACATACACTACCTTATTTCCTTTAACCTTTTAGATACCTATGTTTTGTGCTAGCCTAGTCCTATTATCATCATTTTTCTTTGCTTTGCCCGTCCACTTGGGCCTAGAAGAAGATGGTATAGACTAGGTTAGATTGATAGGAACGCCCAAACTCTTGATTATCCCTTCATCTGTTACTAATTCTATAAGAATATCAGCGAGTGTGAACTCAAACTGATTCCTTATTTAATTCACTCTAACAGAGTCGAACGAGTTTGGTAACAAGGCAATAATCATGTCAACTTGAAACTTACCACCCAAGTCAGCCCTATTGATCTCCAGCTAATTTTAAATAATAAACAATCATTTTCCAAAATTCGATTTCATACTAGAGTTCCTTAGGCTATCTTGATGCTATTCAAGTCTGATATAGTACTTTAGCATACTCTCTATCTAATCTCACCAAAACATCTTATTGACATTTAACATGATGCTTGAAGAAAATAAAATAATGTAAATGTTAGCTTTGGAGTGTATTCGAGGTAAACTCTAGAATATTACACCAATTCATCTCATTTGTCTTATTTCACTTATTCAAAGCATTAATGTTCTCTTGGGTATCTTAAAGTAAAAGGATTAGGTTTTAGGAGTAGTAAATACATTTGTACCACCACATTATGAATAAAATATCTAAATTCCTTTTCTAGTCATTATAAATGAAATCCACATACATTGAAATTAGCAAGCAGATAAAATGGATTAGACATAATTAGTCTAAATATAAATGTATTCATACAATATGCAAGGTGAATTATTAATACTGTCATGCATATTTAAAATTAAAATGAGTTTGTTTACCACATAATATAATAAATCTCAATCGAACAAGAGATCATTATCATTATTGGTGAACAATCCCTTTTAATTAATGTGGGTCCCTCAACTCTATAGTATAATAAATCAACCAATCAATATGTCAATAACTTACCCTGTTGGAGGAGTTCATTATTACTATTGTAGAGATTCATTTGCTATTAGGTGAGCACTTCCATTAAAATAATATGTGGGTCCCTTAACCACTGCATGAAAAATCGGATAACCAATACACCAATAACTTATTCGGTTGGCGAAGTTCATTATTGTTATTGGCGGGCAAATCCCATCATCTCCACATTTCTTAAGACAATGTCTTGTCTATCTATATGAAATGATTCCCGATTATATTTAGCCTTTCTAAAATTACCTAGTGTAAACCACTCCGTTGGGGAGCTAACACTATTGATTTTAGATTGAGTGTATAACGTTATTAAAACTCTAATGAAAAATAAAATATTAAATATCTTGTCATTATAATCTAGACTCTTTAAATCACACGTAGGGCCTTATTTTTAAAGATTTAATTACAATTAACATTTAATATTATTATTTTCATGAGATAACCATTCTTGTAATATTAAGACTCTTCAAATCATGCGTGGGGCCTTATTTTTGAAGATCTAATTGCAATGGTGTTAATAACAAAGGCCATGGGGCAATGTATAAAAATCCCCGCTCCCACTTAATTTTTAATCATTCATAATTAGAGTTTTCATTTTATTCATTTACATGATATAATGCATGCAAAACGTCTTGATTTTAATCCAATTAAATTTAGAAAATATTTGGACTTTAAACGATTCACTAATATTTAATTTGAGACACACTTTAAAAATAATTTACAAAAATAATTTTTCGTTTCCCAATAAGTGCTCTCAAATTAATTAGTAATCAAATCCAATTAATTTTCATAATTTAATTAATATAAATCAAGTCATTTAATTAAATATCATGGATCCAATGTATGAATAATAATAATAAACAATTAATTATTCCATGCATCAGTTAAATAAATAAATAATAGACAGAAGCAATTTAAATGGCCAATGGATTCAGCTTTTAACATTTATATGCTCTAAGTAATGTGCGAGGGTCTATCATTAGCCGCGTCACATGGGATTATTTCCCATCAATCCCTCTTGATCTCCCGCCAAAACCTTGCCGCCGACAACTCTCCGGTCGCCGGAAAATTGCCGAAAAATTCCAAAAATTAAATTAGGCCTTAAAAAATTCCAGAAAAATTCCGGAAAATTTCTAAAAAAATCCCAGAAAATTCCTGAAGCCTAATTTAACCCTCTTGGACCTTCTTGAAGCTTCATAGCATCCTTTGACGAAGATTACATGGCTTTAAAAATATTTACAATTTGAAATACAATGGAAAAAATTAAATTACATCATTGAACTTTCAAACGGCTAAATCAAAGCCTTAATTACATTCATCCAAAGATAAAATTATATTAATTTAACCTATAAGCTTCATCTATGACCCAACCATACATCATCATTCATTCACAATTATTCATACATCATCATGTATCAATATATATCAACATATTAAATCATACATCAACATACATCAATAAAAATATATATAAATATAATTTTGGATCCACGAATGATGATTTTCATAAAATCATGATCTCTAGTAATGAATCAAACCATGCTCTGATACCACTGTTGGGAAGCGTGCTAGTTTTAAAAACTTTTCGAGAGATTTAAATTCATAGATCTTGATTCATTACATAGAGACAAGTTTTATGCAAAAATAAAACATGATGTATCATTCAATTAAAAGATTGAATACTTACATCAAGGTTTGAGTAAACCTTAGATATCTCCTCTAAAGTGAATGTTCTCACTTATTGTAGATCCCTTAGCAAGATGCATTCTCCTTGGATCTCCATCTTCTTGGTAATTATTTTGCCTTTATGAATCACTCATTTGCCTCCATGAATGACCTTGGAAAACTAGGCTTGTGGGAGCCTCCATTAGATGAGAACATAAACCCTAATTTTCTAAAGAGAGAAAATATATTCATTTTTCCTTCTACTAAAAATCACACTTAAAGTATACATAGACCATGTATATTTATAGGCAACATAAAGGTAAAGAAAAGGAAACAACTAATCCTTCTTAATCTCTAATTCACATGTCTCAAATCTAATATGATTCCAATATCAAGTTGGGCTATGAGTGAGAATCCATTGGGCCTATTATTTTATTGGCTACAATGAATTAATAATTGGCCCGGTCCATGGACCCAATTCAATTAATTCATAAATTAATTTCTACTCCACTAAAAGAAATTAATTGAATTCTAATTAAATAATAAATAACCTCTAAGTCAATATTGCACTTTGACCCCTCTATGCATAATTAGTTATCGGATAAATAAAGCCATCAATCCGACTACTTAATTAATATATTTATTTTGGTACCTTTGATTATTTCTGGCTCGATCACAATAAAACATTTGTTTGACAAAAATAATAATTTAAATAAATAAATATATAATAAATCATTTTGTCTAAAAATATACGAAGGCCTTCGAATTTACTTTGTGATCAACCATAATCAATACAAAATAAATACAAGTAATAATGATGCAAATATTGAAAATATAACCCTCTAACTATTAATTACATAACTACCCAAAGTGTCGATCTAAGGATCCCAAAGAATCCGCCGAACAAATCAAAATAATTATTAATTAATATAAGAGTCTATAATTTTCTCATACTTATGAGTCAAATGCCATGACGGTGATAGGGAGCAATTGCATATGACGGCTCTCGCAATATATCTCAACCTAACGCGAATCCAGTTCAAATCTTAATTAATTATGAGTCCATCCATAATTACCGACTATGAACCATTTATGATTACTATTTATATATCATGCATTGATTGCCATCACAAACATATATATAAATATCTCTTGTAATCAAATGGACACTATCAATTCTATAATGAATCGAAATACAATACATTGAATTCACCAATTGTATAAAACATAAATATTTCATAAACGTCAGGAACATATGTCACTTTAATCCAAACAAGAATTTGCTATGCCAGGGCATATAAATCCCAACAGAAACTTCATTTGAAATCCTTGTATACCTATAAATGTTAAATTTTGCCTTTAATGAGAAAAGTACGAAAACTAGGGTTTCAATATGTCATTTTTGCATCGGAATGTGTATTGTGTATGAAATTCATCCTTTAGCATTCATTTATCATATATGAGGTGTGGCCAAGGGCCAAACACCACTTTGTTTTCACTTTTGCATTCTTGTTTCACATATTGCATTTTTGGATTAAAATGGAAAAATCCAACCTTTAAGGGTTCATTTTCAAATCGGTTGGCGAAAAGTGTATTCCGGCATATCCACTAGGATTCATTTATCTTGCATGAAGTGTGGCCAAGGGCCAAATGGTAATTTGAAACCATTTTAAAATTTTAAGTTTCAAAATTCCCTTTTCATGTGCATTTTCGCCTTTTTGGCCGTCGGGGGGTTGAATTTTGCATCGGCGGTATTTTTAAGCCGTGGATCATTATAGCATGTCCTAATAGGTAAGTTACGTCTGCGTGCATGATCGTTTCCAGGAAAAACTCTTTCGTTGGTGAAATGAGCCTCCTATGGACTCATTTCACATTTTTATTGAAAAATTCAGTTTAAGGGCATTTTAGGGTTTTCCTTTGGGAAATAAATTCCTGCCTTGGCTCCGTCACATAGAAAATGGGATTTTAGGGGGACTTTTTCATAGAATATTTCTAGAAAATGTCATCTTGGTCTCGAAAACCCTGCACTGGTTCCATTTTTCTGCATTTTTACTATTTTGGTTCAATTCTGGTTGGGTTGAACTGGTTCAGAGGGGCTGAATCGGTTTAAGGTGCACATTTAGGTCCAGCATGGGCGTATTGTCCATGTTGAACTAGTTTAAGAATGTTGAACCGGTTCAAGTTCTCCAGAACCCTTTTTGCAGGTTTAGCTTTGGTCTTCCAACTTTAAACTATCATAACTCTTTCGTTTTAACTCCGAATTGGTTTGTTCTTGAGTCTAAACTGACTGCGTCGAAGTAAGCTTTCCAATCGTATAAATTTCAGTTTTATATTTTTCTCCTAACTTAAGATATCCTTATTTTAGTGAGAGGGTGTCAGTTTTGGTTTGAACCGGGATACGGTTCATTTGGGGTTTCTCTTCCTTTGGCCTTGGGACTTTTTGTGAAGTTACCAAATGATATTTTTGAATTTTTTTTATCTCATTCAACTTGTTGACAGTTAAATTCCTTCCTCTTAGGGTAAAATGACCATTTCACCCTTTGGCCTTTCTTTTATATGCTTTTGATACCCTTGTCTTCGTTTTGCTTCCGTTGAGTCTCAAAACTCCTCGAAGGGCCATTTTTATGTCTTTGGAATGACGTACATCTTTAAGGACTTGTTTTTGTTTTGCTTCTGCATTTTTGGATCCGTTATGGGTCATCACAAGACACACTAGGTTGAAAAATCCAGGGTCATCACAAGAACCGTACCTAAATGCAATCAAAAGACCATTTGGCCCTTGGCCACACTTCATGCATATTAAATGAGTGCTAGTGGATATGCCGGAATACACTTTTCGCCACCCGATTTCAAAAGGAACCCTTAAAGGCTCCAATTTTTCTATTTTAGCCCAAAATTGCAATATATGAAACAAGAATGTAAAACCTAAAACAAAATAGTGATTGGCCCTTGGCCACACCTTATATATGGTAAATGAGTGCCAAATAATGAATTTCATACACAATGCACACTCCGGTGTAAAAATGACATATTAAACCCTAGTTTTTCATATTATTCTCATTAAAGGCAAAATCCAACATTTTTCAATATACATGGATTTAAAATGAAGTTTAGCCCTTGGCCATATATCATACACATAAAATTAGTGTCAAAAAGTATGCTTAGGCACACATTACAAGTTGTAAAAATAACATTTTTGTCCTAACTATACATTACAACTTTAAAAGTAAAACTCAAACATGCTAACAGTTGCATGTGAACAAGAATACACTAAAAAAACTTTAATCCAATCAAACGACCTAGGGATATTATGCATCCCAAACCAAGGCATCCGTACCTAAAAATAGCCCGATAACTTTGGGGTGAGTAAACAAGTTACTCGTAAGGAATGAACATGCATAGACTTAACGTTTTACAAGATTTTCACATTAACGTGAAACAATTCAAAGAGTTCATGCCACCTAACATCTAGGTCAAAAGTGAGACTCAGGGATCATCCTAAGCTATTTTAAAACATTCCTAGCATAAACCACAATATTTATTCAAGTCAACAATATAAGAGCATACGATGCCACGTAACAAGGTATAGATTATCAAAGTTATCAAGTTGAAACCTAAAATACGAAAACAACTAAAGTGGGTCATGCTACCTAACGTCTATGTTCCAAATGAATCTGTGGGATCATTCCTAAGCTACATTTGAATATTTTAGCATAAATGTACTTAACAACATCAAAATTGCAAAGATTTATTAAAAATCATAATGCATAAATGTACTTAACAACATAAAAATTACAACGATTCATCAAAAATCATAATGCATAAATGTATTTAACAACATTAAATCGCCAATAACCAAAATCACAGGTCACAATTAAACATTGGTTGTCAACTTGAAATTGAATGCAAAATCAAACAGTGGAAGACTTGGACATCAAATTTCAGAGTAAAACCAAGACCTAAATGGTTATTTCGGGCACTAACCAGCTGGGAATACCACCCTAGTGCGCACTATAATTTGGGGAGACCTCATACCTCCCGCACTAGAGCCGAACTCTAACTATGTTTTTGTAACAATGTCCCAAGTGTGTGACGGCCCTGGTTTTTAGGCCAGTGTGTCTTAAGATAAACCTAACGTAATTCCAATGATGAGTCCAGAATGTGGAAGCAAAAGGTGTAACAATGGTCTCTAGGAATACTACCCATTTATAAAAAATTAATGTGATCCTCAATGAGGTCACGAAATCCAATGAAAACAAATGCGAAAACGACATCTAAAAAATGGACAGGAATGAACCTAGGGGAAAAATGGTCATTTCATAGATAAATGGATGCTACCAAGCATACCATTGGAAGGAAAATGAAAAATTAATGAATTTTGACTCAAGAATCTCCTGATTCGGAGTTCAGATAGAAAAGATATGAAAATAGAATGAAGAGGCATCCTCCGTTTAAGAGACAACACGACCCTATCTTACTAAAACTAGTATAACTCTCACTACGGTTGTATTTTGAGTATGGTTGGTATCATTGGAAATCTAACTTCGTGATCTTAAGTTTAGGCTCAAGAATGACCTGATTTGGATCAGAAACGAAAGAGATATGGCCCTCTAAAGTTGACCCAAGAAATCTATCTAAGAAGCTGAAAGGAAACCAAGCTTCAGGGAGGATCAATAGGCTGATGGAATAGTACTAGCTAGCCAAAACTCCATCATCAGCCGGCTGATGTACAGTACCAGTAGACCGAAATGCCTTTTTTTGAATGCAACTCTCGGGAAAAACACTGTAGACACTCATCGGTCGACCGATGACTGCTATCAGCTGACCGGTGGACCTGTTAGCAGCAGAAAAAGCTGTTGTAACCCATAGGAAGGTGCTTGGCTTGGTTCTAAGGTTATACATGCATCCTAAGTGATCCAAACAAGCTTCAAAACCATCCCTAACCTCATACAAACATCTAAGTCATGCTAAATCAAAATGGAGCTTTAAATCAAATCTCAATGCATGGATTTTGCTTTAACTTTTCATAAATCCTCCATAAATAGTTCAAAAGTTGGAACTTGAGAATTTTGTGAAATGTAACCATGCACGCATACGTAAAATGCAAAAATAGACGAGCTACAATGGCCTACGGCCTCATGGCATGTCATATGCAAAATATGACCCTTTAATGCATGAAATCCCTTAAATTTCATAAACAAACTATGAAAATAAAATAGTATACATAGCATATAAGTATCTTTGGCCCTTGGCCTCATTACATACACATCAAGTGAGTATCAAAAGGTGTACTTAAGTGCACATTACATAGTTTGAATATTAAATACATGTTTTGTCAAAATAAACAAGAATGGAGCATGATATGCTAACAAGTGCATATTCTAACATACAAAAATATTCCAAGTAGTCAAGCAATCCTAAGAGTGTTGAGCATCCCACAATAATGTTTCTTTACCTGAAAAACACCCAGTAACTTCGGGGTAAGTAAACAAGTTTACTCGTATGGAATGTGTATACATAAGTTTAACTTATTACATAGTTTGCATTTCAATAAAATTTAGTCCATGATATTAAAATGACATTAGAACTCTGCACATGGCACAATGAGATACAAAATCACATAGTTTTCAAATTTGGAAATTTAAATGCGAAATCAAACCAAAGTGGATACTTGGACATCGCGCTGGATCAAACCGACAACGTGGTTACTTTAGGATTACTAGCCCATGGGTAACCTCCCTATATGCACACTAGACTTGTAGAGGGACAATCCCCCGTACTAGAACCATGCCCTAGCCTTAGCCATAACAACGACATCCTAAGTTTCCAAAATCAACAATTTGTGCAACAACATAAATGTATTAGCATAACATATATATACATAATGTAAAGCCATCTACCATGCACAATTCAATTTTGGAAACATAATACATGCCCTAAGTTCACAACTACAATGGCATGAAGAATGTGAATAATCATTATACAATTTGTTCCTCTTTATAACAATATCATTCAACAATAAGAACATAGTCTCACAAGTATGATATAAGTTTAAAATCATAACTTGAACATGGAATCAACATAGGATACATACTCCTTCACTAACACAACAAGGATATAAATTAATTAATTAAGACAACTAATTTCTCTAAATTTCATTTCTCATCCAAACATGCTCAATTTAATATATGTTGTAGTACCTATCATGGTCATTACATAAATCACTTCAAAACTTGATTTAAATCATAAGAACATAATAATGAAAATTAATTAAATTAATTAACTAATTCCTCTAGATTTCAAAATAACCCTAATTGACTTCAAATTAACATAAGTTATGAATCAAGTCATGGCCCTTCCAAGAATCATGTCTTAGCTTAATTTCATGGAAGGTCTCATTGACTATCAATTTAAAGATTTAGATTAGAGACATGTATTCCATTTGTATCAAGATATCAAAACATATAAAACATCAAAGACATAACTTAGAACACCCCTTACTTCACAAGAGGATTGTTCCTCTTGAATCCAAGGAAAGTAAAGGAATTTCAAGTTTTCCTCCTAGGGTTATGAAGAGGAAGATGAGGCAAGGCTTTTGTATTCCAGGCTCAATGATCTAAGGTGAGTGGAGGATGGTCAAAAATGAAGTCAAAGCCTTGAACCAAGCTTGTCTTCAATGGTGGCTAGGTTAGGGTTCTTAAGAGGAAAGGGATGAAATGAAAAATGAAATAAAACCCAAAGCTAAATTTGGTGGGATTCTCCATTCACTAGGTACTCTTGCACTACCTCACACACACACACTTACAAGACTAAAGGTGAGTCCTACACTTGTCATGAATCTAAGTAAGCTTCCTAGATTAAATCCTAAGCCTACACTTATCAACCATCTAGGCCAACAAGTGGTCCAATCCTAGGCCAACAAATGGGTGAATCTCCACCCTCCATGTGTTAAGAGATTAAGCCTCCAAATGGTTCCTTCATAATGTCAACAAGTGGCACCTTAGGAATGTGACACTTGTCACATTTTCTGAAAATTGCAAAAAGGTCCTTTTTGAAAATATCTTCCAAATTAAATTACAAAATGGTTCCTAAGATGAAAAATAATTACTTTGCATAATTATACTAAAACCCCAAAAGTTTAAGAAAATTACGAAAAGTTATGCATACATACCCTTTACAAGAAAAGTAAATATTTAGCATGCTTTTATACAAAAGTAAAAATGTAGATATCGAAGAAATTAAATATCATGGATGCATGCAAAGCTGGAATCAAATCCGAGCACAAAAAGTGAGGTTATGCAACGAAAATGATAAATTGGAAAAGACGAAAACGAAAAAAAAAATAATAAATAAAATAAAAATAAATAAATAAATAAATAAATTACCAAAAAAAGAAAAGAGCAAAAAGACCGAGTCTTTACAACCTCCCCACCTTAAAGGGATTTCATCCCCGAAATCAAGTCGTACCTGAAAGAGAGAACAAATATGGATACCAGGAGCGAACCTCCTACTCGAGCTCCCAAGTAGCCTCCTCAATGCCGTGGTGTCTCCACAAGACCTTGGCCAATGGAATAGTCTTGGTCCACAAGACCTGCTCCCGTGAATCAAGCATCTAAGCCGGACCTTCCTCGTAGGTCACATCCTCATCAACAACCACATCAGTCCACCGCAGAACATGCGATGGGTCGGCTCGTACTTTCTGAGCATGGAGACATGAAAGACGTCATGAACCCTATCCAAGTTTGGCGGCAATGCCAAACGATAAGCAACCTCACCGACGCATTCCAAAATCTCAAATGGTCCAATGAATCTAGGAGACAACTTGCCAGTCTGTCAAAATCTCAAAAGCCCCTTGCACGGAGAAATCTTAAGAAAGACATGGTCCCCTACCTCAAATGACACGGATCGCCTCCTCCTGTCAGCATAACTCTTCTGTCTGCTCTGTACTATAGCCAACCGCGGCCGAATCAACTTGATTTTCTCTGTAGTCTTAATGACAATGTTAGGACCCAAGGCAATAGTATCACCGACCTCAGTCCAACAAACTGGAGATCTATAAGGTCTGCCATACAACGCCTCAAAAGGAGTAGGCAAACACAACCAAAGGCAAGTAGTCCTCCCAACTACCCCCGAAATCCAAGATGCAAGCCCGTAACATATCTTCCAATATCTAAATGGTACGTTCTGACTGACCATCAGTCTGAGGATGGAATGACGTGCTGAAATGAAGCTTTGTATTAAGAGCCTCCTGAAAGCCCTCCCAAAAGTGAGTTGTGAACTGTGGATCCCTATCCGAAACAATGGATACAGGAACCCCGTGAAGCCTGACGATCTGCCTCACATACAGTCCACTTATTCTCTCAACATTGTCAGTCACTGCCATGGGTAAGAAGTGAGTTGTCTTAGTCAACCTATCAACTATGACCCAAATGGCATCATTCCTTGCCTGAGACCTCGGAAGTCCCGTTACGAAATCCATAGTGATATGCTCCCATTTCCACTTAGCTATTGGTAATGGTTGCAACAATCCTGCCGGTCGCTGATGCTCTACCTTCACTTGCTGACAAGTAAGGTATCGAGCCACAAACTGTGAAACATCCCGTTTTATGCCCTGCCACCAAAACTGTCGTCTTAGATTGTTATACATCTTCATACCACCAAGATGAACTACGAGTCGAGAGTGGTGAAAATCTCAAAGAACATCTTCACAACAAGATAAGGAAACAAATATCATCCCCTTGTACCTGAGACCACCATCTGAATGTAAGGTCCAACCCTCTACATCCTCGCTGCCTGAAATCCAAACATGGATGGCCTTCATCTCCCCATCCTCTAACTGTGCCTCAATAACTCTGCTAACAAGGGCTGGTTGAGCCACAAGGCTAAACAAAATAGCCAGTGAAACAACCTCATAAGACTGTAAACTAAGATCTGCAAGCTCTTCTAGCATCTTCCATCTGTGAATGGAAATGCTAACAAGAGTCCCCCATGACTTCCTACTTAATGCATCAGCCACCACATTGGCCTTACCCGGATGGTACAGTTACTCAAAGTCATAGTCTTCCATGAACTCAACCCATCTGCGCTGTCTCAAGTTCAAATCCTTCTAAGAGAAGAGATACTTAAAACTCTTGTGATTGGAGAAAACCTCAAAATTTTCCTCGTACAAATAGTGTCTCCACCCTTTTAGGGCAAAGATAACTGCTGCTAACTCCAAATCATGTGTCGGATAGTTCAACTCGTGAGTCTTCAACTGTAGAGACCCATAAGCAACCACCCGCTTTGTCTGCATTAAGACACAACCCAAACCTTCCCGCGAAGCATTACAAAAGATCACATAACCTAAACCACGTTCAGGAATGATCAAAACTGGAGCCAATGTCGACCTCACCTTCAACTCCTGAAAAGCAAAGTCACATGCCTCATTCCATACGAACTTGACCACCTTGTGGGTAAGTTAAGTCATAGGTGCCATTAAACGAGATAAATCCTGAACAAATCTCCGGTAGTAGCCGGCTAGGCCAAGGAAACCCCGAATCTCAAACACTGTCTTCGAACACTCCCAATCTATCACCGACTCAATCTTCGTCGGATCCACTACAACACCGCCCCCTGATACAACATATCCAAGGAACTTCACTTCCGGTAGCCAAAATTTGCATTTCTCGAACTTGGCGTACAACCGATTATCCCTAAAGATCTACAACACTGTCCTCAAATGATACTCATGCTCTTCCATCAAAGCTGAGTATATGAGAATGTCATCAACAAAAACCACAATGAACTGATCAAAATAGTCACTAAATTTATGGTTCATCAAGTCTATAAAAGCTGCTGGAGCATTGGTCAAACCAAATGGCATCACCAGAAACTCATAATGGCCATATCGTGTGCGGAAAGCGGTCTTCGATACATCCTCATCCTTAACCCTCAACTGATAGTAACCTGATCTCAAATCAATCTTTAAAAAACAAGTGGCTCATTTCAACTGATCCAACAAGTCATCAATCCTAGGCAAAGGATACATGTTCTTGATCGTAACGTGATTCAGCTTGCGATAATCGATGCAAAGTCTCGAAGACCAATCTTTCTTCTTCCCAAAAAGAACCGGTACACCCCATGGTGTAGCACCAGGACGTATAAAGCCCTTAGCTTTCAAATCATCCAATTGAGCTTTCAGCTCATCCAACTCTACCAGTGCCATGTGGTACGGTGCCATAGAGATCGACGCAGTACCGGGAATGACGTCGATGGCAACGATAACTTCTCGAAGAGGAGTAAGTTCTGTCAACTCCTCTAGAAAAACATCTGAAAACTCCACGACAACTGCTGGATAAACACGAACTGAACTATTGTCTTCCTCAACTAATAGGCTAGCCAAGTAAGACCTGTGATGACTCCAGTCACCAATACTGAAAATCATCATCGAGTGGGAATCGCTTTGATCTCCCACAAAGTGAAAACAATGTCCTGTGGGAGTGCAAATAGACACTCGCCCACGAAAGCAATTGATTATGGCACGAAAGAAAGACAACCAGTCCATCCTGAGAATGACGCCAAAGCCTGTCATGTCAAAAATGATGAAATCGAACTCTAAAGTCCGCCTAGCTATCTCAACAGCACAACCCCAACAAACACGGTCCAAGGACACTGGACCCCCAACTGGTGTGTCAACACAAAGGGAACTATCCCACTGCGTGACCTCTAGACCCAAAGAATGTGTAAATGAAGCAGATATGAATGAATGTGATGCACCCATGTCAACAAGAACTCTAGCCCAAGAACTAAAAACTAGAAAGATACCTCGAACTGTAGAAGTCCCAGCGGAGGTATCGGCTCACAAGTATCTTTGGCCAAGAACATAGTCTCACAAGTACAATATAAGTTTAAAATCATAATTTAAGCATGGAATCAACATAGGATACATACTCCTTCACTAACACAACAAGGATATAAATTAATTAATTAAGACAACTAATTTCTCTAGATTTCATTTCTCATCCAAACATGCTCAATTTAACATATGTTGTAGTACCTATCATGGTCATTACATAAATCACTTCAAAACTTGATTTAAATCATAAGAACATAATAATGAAAATTAATTAAATTAATTAACTAATTCCTCTAGATTTCAAAACAACCTTAAATGACTTTAAACTAGCATAAGTTATGAATCAAGTCATGGCCTTTCCAAAAATCATGTCTTAGCTGAATTTTATGCAAGGTATCATTGACTATCAATTTAAAGATTTAGATTAGAGACATGTATTCCATTTGTATCAAGATATCAAAACATATAAAGCATCAAAGACATAACTTAGAACACCCCCTACCTCACAAGAGGATTGTTCCTCTTGAGTCTAAGGAAAGCAAAGGAATTTTAAGTTTTCTTCCTAGGGTTATGAAGAGGAAGATGAGGCAAGGCTTTTGTATTCCAAGCTTAATAATCTAAGGTGAATGGAGGGTGGTCAAAAATGAAGTCAAAGCTTTGAACCAAGCTTGTCTTCAATGGTGGCTAGGTTAGGGTTCTTAAGAGGAAAGAGATGAAATGAAAAATGAAATAAAAACCCTAAGTTAAATTTGGTAGGATTCTCCACTCACTAGGTGCTCTTGCATTACCTCACACACACACACACAGTTGTAAGACTAAAGGTGAGTCCTACACTTGTCATGAATCTATGTTAGCTTCCTAGATTAAATCCTAAGCCTACACTTGTCAACCATCTAGGCCAACAAGTGGTCCAATCCTAGGCCAACAAATGGGTCTCCGCCCTCCATGTGTCAAGAGATTAAGCCTCCAAGTGGTTCCTCCACAATGTCAATAAGTGGCACCTTAGGAATGTGACACTTGTCACATTTTTCAAAAATTACAAAAAGGTCCTTTTTAAAAATGTCTTCCAAATTAAATTGCAAAATAGTCCTTAAGACAAAAAATAATTACTTTGCATAATTACACTAAAACCCCATAAGTTTAAGAAAATTACGAAAAGTTATGCATCCATACCCTTAACAAGAAAAGTAAACATTTAGCATGCTTTTATACAAAAGTAAAAATGTAGATATCGAAGAAATTAAATATCATGGATGCATGCAAACCCAGATCAAATCCGAGCACAAAAAGTGAGGTTATGCAAAGAAAACGATAAACGGGAAAAGACGAAACAAGGAAAAAGACGAAAATGAAAAAAAAAAAAAAAAAAAAAAAAAAAAATTGCCTGAAAAAGAAAAGAGGGAAAAGGCCGAGTCTTTACAAAGTGACTCCAAAATCAATAAATAAGTTCACAACTTATACACAATTAAAGAATGCATGAAACCACCTTCCATGCACAAGTAGGTTGAAACCACACAATCCATATCTTAGGGTTTTATTTCTAAAATGGCATATATAATGTCAAATACAAAGTGTGCAATTCATTACACAAGACAATAATATATTCAATATTGGAAACATGTTCTCATGAATATAAATTTAACGACAATGTTATTCAATGCTTAAAGCATAACCAAGTGAATACAAAACAAATCCAAATCCATGATTTAAACATAGAAACGACTTCTAAAACATAATTAAATCCATGGAACAATTAGATATAATTTAATTAAATAAAAATAATTAAATTCTCTAAATTTCAAATAACCTCAAATTAAGGTATTTTAAAGAATATAGCATGATCTTCAACAATATCATATCAAAAGTGCAAAATGAGCATGGTATCATCATGTAGAATTTAATTAATTTAAATTAATTAAATCTCTAAATCTCAAAAGTTATTCAAATGATCTCAAATTAATATATAATAAGGATTAAGTCATGGCCATTCCATATATCAAGTTTAAAATGGAATACAAGCAAAGTACAATTAAGTAGAATTTAAGTCAAATTAAATTAATTAAATCTCTAGGTTCTAAAACAACTCCAAATGACTTTATACTAATACAAGTTATAAATCAAGTCATGGCCTTCAAGAAAATCATATCCTAACTTAATTTCATGCAAGGTATAACAACCTACTAATTTAAAAAATAAGTAAAAGACATGTAAACAATTTGTAGTAAACTATAAAAACAATCAAAACACTTAGATTATAAACCTAAATCACCCCTACGTCACTAGAGAAGTGTCTCTCTTGTATCCAAGGCAATCAAGCTCAAAATGGTAAACCCTTCTAGGGTTATGAAGAGGAAGATGAGGCAAGGCTTTTCTATTCCAAGCTTTATGGTCAAAGGTGAGTGGAAAGGGACCAAAATGAAGCTCTAAGCTCTAAGCTAAGCTTTGCTTCAATGGTGGCTAGGTTAGGGTTTGAGAGGAAAGAGATGAAATGCAATTAAAATAAAAACCCTAAACCAATTTTGGTGAAATCCTCCACTCACTATGTGCTCTTACACTACCTCTCACACATACACTAATGCAAGACTAAATTTGGAGCCTACACTTGTCACTCATCCAAGCATTCATTGTACGCTTAATCCTAAGCCTACACTTGTCAACCATCCAAGAAAACAAGTGCACCTATCCTACTTCAACAAGTGGGTGAATCTCCACCCTCCACATGTCACAAGATTAAGCTTCCAAGTAACTCCACCCCAATGCCAACAAGTGGCTCCATGAAAGTCTGACACTTGTTACATTTTGCAAAAATTGCAAAAGGTCCTTTTCCAAAATATCTTCCAAATTAAATTTCAAAATAGTCCCTAAGAAGAAAAATAATTACTTTAATTAATTATACTAAAACCCCAAAAATCAAGAATGTTTCTATGAAACCACGCATTCATGCCCTTTTACGAAAAAGTAAACAACTAGTATGCTTTTCGGCAAAAGTTAAAATACACATAGCATGGAATTTAAATATTGTGGATGCATGCAAAACCGGAATCAAATCCGAACACGAAAAGTGAGGTTGTCCCAATAAAGTGACAATTTGGACGTGCTACAATGATCCACGGCTTAAAAATACCGCCGATGCAAAATTCGACCCCCCGAATGGCCAAAAGGGCGAAAATGAACAAGAAATGAGAAATTTGAAAACTAAAATTAACAAATGATTTCAAATTACCGTTTGGCCCTTGGCCACACTTCATACATGATTAATGAGACCCTATGAAAGAATAAGAATGGAATTCCCACACCCGATGTAAAAGTTATGAAGTAATGACTTAGCATTTTTCAATATTTTCATAATATTTCATGAAGTTAAAAGTTACATAGGATACAAATTAGATGTCATTGGCCTATGGCCTCATCTCATATATGTCAAATACATTGTAACGAGTGTACTTACACATTACATGATTAGAATAAAATATACACATTTTGACATATAAAGCTATAAATGGCATTTCTAGCCAACATTTACAAGCAATGAGAACTTCAAGTCTACAAATCATCCAAGCATGATGTGAATCCCAAATCTTGATCCCGGTACCTGAAAAATGTCCCCACTACGTGGGTGAGTAACATAAAGCTACTCGTAAGAGATGAGCATGCAAAGACCTAACATTTTACAAACCCATTAAGTTACTATAATTTAACTCAAATGGTCATGCCACCTAGCGTCTTTGTCAAAGGTGAGACTTAGGGAGCATTCTAAGCTACCTAGAGTATTCCTAGCATAAACCACATCATTCATGCAATTTAAATAACATAGGAGCATGCGGTACACACAACAAGTCATTCGATATACGAGTATACGTACGCAAGTATACAATCAAGATTGAAATGCACTTAAGACAAGTACAGAAGATATAAGTATACTAGGTTATCTAGAAAGTAAATCATCAATATACAAGGGTACACACTAAGTACACTAAGCAATATTGAAATAGAAATACAACATATAAATTCAAGTATACATTTCTAAGTATACTAAGAAATATTGACATGCATGGCATACAAGTATACAAATCCAAGTATGCTAAGTAAGAAATGAAGTACCATGCATCCAAGCACAAGTTAAAAGTAATCCACAATTACAAATAGGAATTGAATGCGAAATCAACTAATGGCGGAAAAACAAAGGACATATGGTCTCAATGACCAAACAAGTGGTTCCAAGTTACGAGCAGGCAAGGTACTACCTAGTGCGCAACTAAACCAGGAATAAAACCGTTATATTGGTGATTTTGGGTTACTAGCCCACAGGGTACCACACGGTGCGCACTAAATGAAATAGAGGGAACTCTCATCCCCCGTACTAGAGCCATGCACTAGCCGTAACAATTTTCAATGTCCATACAAGCTTTCTAAAAATCATTAAGTTATGCAACAAGTATATGACATATACACAATGCACCAAAATCAATTACCACGCACAACCAAGTCATGGAATACACACAAGCCATGTTCTAGGCATTCAAGCTACAATGGCATATTAAATGTCATATAAGAAAATGTGAATACTCACAAGTTAAATCATAACTCCAATTCATGGAATATTATCATGTAATCGAATGACAAGTTCCAAACTACAAATTAAGCAAGCATACAACATCAATGCCTAATTATCTCAATGGAAGCATAAAAGGGAATTTAATTAACTTAAATAATTAAATTCTCAAGATTACAAAGTAACTCCAAAAATTTTACAAATCATACATGTCAAAGGTCATATCAAGGCCTATTTTAATTTCATGACACAAGTTAATTCTACACTAGGCATCACTAGGTGAATTACATTCCATACAAGGAAATAATTAAACAAAGTATTCAAGGCTTACTCAAATATTCTCAATTCAAGGTATGTTAATGAACATATCAAGGCCCACTTTAAAATCATATTACAAGTTAATTATACACTAGTTACAACTAGGTAAATTAAACTCAATACCAAGAAAATAAATAAATAAAGTTCTCTAAACTTATCCAAATACTCTCAATTTAGTATATATGATAGAACATGCCAAGCTCATGAACAATATCAAGTCAAAATCCAATTAAGTGATTAGAACACTTAGAGTAAAATTAATTAATCTAACTAATTAATTTTCTCTAGATTTTAAAACAATTCCAAACATCCTCAAATTCATATATGTTAAAGAACATACTAAGGCCTAATTTAATATCACATTACAAGTTGATTCCATGCTAGTTACAACCATGTGAATTAAATTTTCATTCAAGTGAAAGATTAATTAAAAGTTGCAATACTTATTCAAATCCTCCCAATTTAATATATGTTAACAAGCATATCAAGGCTTAATTTAATAGCATGCGACAATTTAATTCTAATCTATATACAACCATAAGAATTAAATCTTATACAAAGAAAATAATTAAATTAAATTCCAGATAAAATACCTAGGCATGCATTCAAGTTGTATAAGCATGAAATACATTCAATACAACATTTATATAAACCTAAAACATTCCCTACCTTAATTTGAGATGAAAATCTCAAAAGCCACCAAAATTAAGCCACTCCGAATCCGATGATACTTCGGGGTTTTATCAGGAAAAACATAGTGAACATTAAACTCCAAAGAGGACCTACCAAAATCCTAACTTGACCTCAAACCCAAAATCAAAATTTGGCTGAAAATGGGTTCTAATAAGGGTGAAAGATGCGCGTTGTTAAGACAAACACAAAATGCAAAAGCCTTATGACTTTATAACAAAGGGAAGGAGGTTTAAATGAGAGAAGAAGAGTGGCAGCCCCCTTTGGGCTGCCATTGATGCTTCTGGTCGTGCATGAAGAGAGGGGAAGATAGCTTTTTAATTTTATAACCCCCTATTTATAGTAAAACCCTAAAAGTGCCCCGAAAGGGCCCCGCCGGGTCTCAAAAAGTGAAATTTGAGCAGACGCACTCAAATGAAAAAACTCTATGAATGAAAAAGATTCAAAATAAAATATGAACAATGGAAGAAACGGCGTCAAAAATCGAGTCCCGTGCAGAGAGATATGCCCCGAACACGTTCAGCGGCAACCGGGGCCAAAAACCCTGAAACTGGAGAAAAATGACCAGAAGAGAATTCTATGAGTACACGACTCGACAAAAAGTGAAAATGAACCCTGTACAAGAATCTAGGCTCAAAATGAGGTATTTTTGCAATAACTTTTATTAATTGCACAATGGCCCCTTCAAAAGGTGAAAACTGCACTAATGACCCAGAATGAAAATATCTTCTAAAAATATTTTCTTAAAAACCCCTAAAATAAAATATCTTCAAAATATATTTATGAAAAACAGCCCAAGAAAAGAAAAAGTTTCCAACTAACTTTGTATCCATACCCCTATGGACACCGGGAGCAACTAGAGTACTTTTCTGCAGAAGTAAGGATACGTATTTCATGGAAACCACTCAAGATGAAGGTACGTGAAGTTAAAAACCAACTCCGAGCACAAAAAGTGAGGTTATGACAACAAAGTGACAAATGGGGAAGAGACAAAATAGGGAAAAGGACGAAAAAGTGAATAGTGTCGAAAAACGAAAAATGTGAAAATGACTCGGTCCTTTAAGGAAGTTGTCAATTTATGGAAAAGAGTCTCGAAAACCATTCTCGAGCACTCGAGATGACACTAAGTGATGAGAAACCGAACTCAGAAAGGAAAAATCAACGGAAAAAAGTTATCCGTAAAAATCTTAGAAAAAGGAAAAGAAGTAAAATGACCGGGTCATTACAGGGGATGATAGGGAGTAGCAACTTTATGAGTAATGGAGTACTTTTGTACCAAAGTACGGAAGTACCTATTACAGAAGTGAGCACCCCCATCACTAATAATAACTTGTGGCATACCAAACCGACTAAAAATGTTCGTTTGACTGAACTCAATCACAACTACGTGATCGGCGGTTTTAGTAGCCACTGCCTCAACCCATTTATACATATAATCAACAGCCACAAGAATATACTCATTTTTATTTGACTGGATAAAAGGACCCATGAAATCAATACCTCATACATCAAAAACCTTAATGACTAAAATCGAAGTTAAGGGCATCATGTCTCTTCTGGAAATTGATCCTAACTGCTGACATCGAAGGCATGACCTACAAAACAAATACACATCCTAAAAGAGTGAAAGCCAAAAGAAACCACACTGAAGAATTTTAGCTGTAGTTTTCTTTGCACTAAAATAACTTCCACAAGCCAAACTATGATAGAAGGTCAAAATACTATGAAACTCACTCTCAGGAACACATCTACGAATGATTTGGTTAGCACAATACTTGAAAAGCTGGGGATCTTCCCAATAATATATCTTAATCTGAGATAAGAATTGCTCTTTTTCCTACTTTGACTAAGACAAAGGAATTTTTCTTATTGTGAGATAATTCACAATATTAGCAAACCAAGGCAAATTCGTATGAGAAACCCAAAACAATTGTTCATCTAGAAAGGAATCACAAACTAGAAGTGAAGTTGAGGTATCCTCAATTTGAATTCTAGAAAGATTATCAGCTACCACATTCTCTAACCCTTTTTTATCCTAGATTTCGTAATCAAACTCTTAAAGCAAAAGTATCCATTGAATCAAACGGGGTTTAGTTTTCTTTATGGAGAGAAAATGTCTCAAAACAGAATGATCAAAATAGACCATTACTATGAAACCCAACAGATATGATCTGAAACAAAGACAACTGCAAGCAACTCTTTTTCAATAGTGGTATAATTAAATTGTGCATCTGAAAGAGTTTTACTCGCATAGTAGATAACATGAGGAAGTTTATCTACTCGTTGTCCCAACGCAGCACCCATAGCATAATTGGATACGTCATACATGATCTCAAATGGAAAAGCCCAGTTTAGAGGATTTATGATAAGAGCTAAAGAAAGAAGAGAGCAAAGCTTATGGAAAGCTTCTAGGCATGATTCATTAAAGACAAAAGGAGCGTCCTTTGCAAGTAGATTACACAAAGGATGAGAAATTTTGTTAAAATTTTTAATGAAACGTCGATAGAACCTAGCGTGCCCAAGAAATCATCGCACTCCCCTTACGAAGGTAGGAGGAGGCAATTTAGAAATCAAATCTACTTTGGCTTTATCAACTTCAATACCTCTCTCTGAAATGATATGTCCTAAAACAATCCCCTCTTAAACCATAAAATGGCTCTTCTCCCAACTAAGAATAAGATTTGTTTCCCGAAAACGCTGAAGCACTAGGGACAAATGTTGGAGACAGTTCTCGAATGTGGATCCAAAAATAGAGAAGGCATCCATAAAAACCTCGAAAAACTTTTCAACTATATCTGAAAAGATAGAAATCATACACCTCTGGAATATTGTTAGTGCATTACACAATCCGAAAGGCATCCGTCTATATGCAAATGTACCGTATGATCAAGTAAAAGTAGTTTTTTCTTGATCCTTAGGATTAATGGCCACCTGATTATAGCCAGAATATCCGTCTAAGAAATAATAATATCTCTGGTTAGCCAACCGCTCTAGGATATGATCAATGAATAGTAATGAAAAATGATCATTTCTAGTAACGGAGTTGAGTTTCCGGTAATCAACACACACACGTCATCCAATAGTGGTGTGCTGTGGAACTAATTCTCCCTCGAAATTCTCAACTACTATAAAAACTGACTTTTTAGGTATTACCTGAGTAAGAGTTACCCACTTGCTATCTGAGATAGGGTAGATTATTCCCGCATCAAGTAACTTCACAACTTTCTTCATTACTACCTCCTTCATATTGGGATTCAATCTTTAAATCAGCCACACTCCACCCAAAAGCCTCTTTATTTTACTCAAGGACTTTTGAGAAACTACTTTGTTAGGAACTTATAAGATTAGAAGCAATGATCACTGGGAGGGTGTCATTTAAACCCAAGAAAGCATACTTGAGCTTATCCAGTAGTAGCTTAGGCTCAAGCTTAGGTGCAAACTCTAAGGAAGGAATATGCAGAGTACTAGAAAGTGGAGGAAGAGGCTCAAGTCTAGATTTTCATGGAGGAAAATCTGTGATAGGAGTGGAGTTGAGCAATGAATTCACTTTAGTAATTGAAGATTCGATATTGAAGTCTTCATAGTGGAAGTGATTTCTAAAGGATCCTTGGATAAAATAGTTGGGAGTGATTCCTTAACCAACTCATCAATAACATCAAGGAAGAAGCATTCACTATCATCGTGGGGATGATGAATAGCATTGAAGATGTTTAACTTGACTTTCATATTCCCAAAAGATAAATCCATGTCTCTAGTCCTACAGTTAATGCAAGCATTTGTTGTGGCTAGAAAAGGACGCCCAAGAATAACTGGAATATACTTTTTGCAATCGTGGACCAGTTATGTATCAAGAACTAAGAAATTGACCAAAAAATAGAACTTGTCCACTTTTATGAGTACATCTTCAACAATACCTCATGGTTGTCTAATAGAACGGTCAGCAAGCTATAAAACATTCAACATAGGTTTTAATTCTTCTAAACCTAACTTCTCATACACCAAGTAAGGAATAAGATTTACACTTGCTCCAAGATCAAGAAGTGCTCACTCTATCACATTGTTTCTAATGATACAAGAAATTATAAGAGCACTAGGATCTTTAACCTTTAGAGGAGTGTTATACTTAAAAATAGCAATAACTTGCTCAGTGAGACAAATTTTCTTAGGAACTTTACTTTTGGATTTTCTCTTAAGAGTGCACAAGTCCTTTAAAAATTTAGAGTAGGCTGGAATTTGCTTTATAGCATCAAGCAGGGGAAGATTGATTTTGACCTGTTTAAAAACCTCCATCATATCTTGAATTTTCTCCCCTTGCTTACCAAAGTAGGAGAGTTCCTTGAGACGTTCAAGATAAGGCAATATTGGCTCATAAGCTATCTCAAGGTTAGGAGTAGATGAAAAAGTGACTCCACCTTTAACTCCTATTGTGGTTTGTGGAATAGATTTTAAATGAACATCCTTGGGATGTGGATTATGGATGATAGGATCAATGGGAACCTTAAGCCTCTCTTTTTCTTCCTGTCCTTTTTTTAACTTGATTATCAACCACTCTCTCACTCCTCAATGTAGTGATAGCATGAACTTGCTCATGATAAATACCTGAGCAATTTGTTTCATCAATCATGTAAGTCTACTATTTTGGGTTGGCTACTAGTTAACTAGGCAGCTTTCCATCCCTCTTCGAGATAGAGTACTCGCTATTTGCCTAACTTGTGCCTCTAGCTTTGCTATGGCTTGTGAATGTGAATTAAGAAGTTAGGTATTGGCTTTAAGATCAACAAGAGCATTGTGTACTTGATCCTCAAAAGTAGAATTTCTAGGAGGAGGTGAAAGATTAGAAGTTTAAGTGGGTTGATTCCGAAACTGAGGTGGATGATAAATAGTAAATTGATTGAAAGAATTATTTTGTGGCAGAGGGTTGGATGAATTTTGGTACTATCCCTGTGATTGTGGAACAATGGCTCCTTAACTTTAATTATGCTATGATAGATTGGGATCATCTCTCCAGCGAGGATTATATGTAGAAGCATATGGACTATAAGCTAGTCTAGAGAATGTAGCATTCACTTGCTCCTGTGGGATCTCAGATGGTTGTCCCATCATAGGGCAAGTGTCAGTAAAATGGGAACAATTAACACAGATTAAACAAACTTCCTTTGGCAATGCAGTTTAGGGATTAGCAACAGGAACATAGCCAGATGATAAGACTTGGTCAAACCTACAGTTTAACGCTTCTATTTGAGCGACTAACTCACTAGATTTTTCTACCTTATAGAGTTTTTTAACCTTATGAATTCCAGGTGAAGACCTAGACCTAGAAGAAGAAGCACGTTACATTGAATTTTCACTTAGGGCCTCAAATAGTTCCCAAGCATCTGCCGAACTCTTACGAAGAAAAGTTCCATTACTGGATGCATCAACCATGTTCCTATGAGAATCAAAAAGACCATCATAGAAAATCTATACTAAGTGGTGTGGACACTTTCTTAGAAGATCATTATATCTTCCCGATGAATCATGAAATTGTTCTCCAGGGATTTGGGAAAATGCCATGATATCTCTTCTCATTTATGAGGTTTTACCCACTGTGTAGTACTTTTTCAAGAACTCTTGTTGCAACATGTCCCATGTAGATATGGAATTTGATGGAAGGGATTGCAACCAAGTTCTTACTTTGCCCTTGAGAGAAAATTGGAAAAATTGCATCCTAAATGAATCATTGGTAAGAGTGGTCAACTTGGCAGTCGAACACAATTCCAAAAATACATCCAAGTACATATAAGGATCCTCTATTGCAAACCCATGGAAAAAAAGAAGTATTTGAATCATAGCAGGCTTGATTTCATAATGGGTTGCATCAGTATCAGAAAATACAAAGCACGAAGGGGAACTGTATGTAGTTGGAATAAAATGATCTCTCAATTGTGGTTGTGGAGGAACAGGTGCTTGTGGCACTCGTTTTCCATTACCCAGTGCATCACGATTATCAGCCATGTTATTAGAGAAACTTTCTATTAAATTTAAATCCTTTTTAAGTTTTCTTAGTTGACTAAGAGTTCTCTCTATTTCAGGATCATGCACTAAAGGTTCTGACTGAGAATGGCAAGTTAACATGCACCAATTCCACTAACCCTAATAGTAACAAAAATAAAATTTCTAAACAAAAGAAAACAGCAAAAACTCACAAAGGTTTTATAAACCAAAGCTTTTTATCCCTTAAGCATCTTTATCCTCACTACTAATTTCTTGCACTTGAAAAGAAAAAGAATTAAGGTGAGATATCAGAAAGTCAAAAGACTGGTAAACCAAAAATAATAAACTAATTAAAAACTAAACAAATAAACAAATCTCCCCAGCAACAGCGCCAAAAATTGACGTGTTTAGTTTATTATCACTCACAATAGCACTAATCTTTGTAGGATAGTACTATATAGAAGGTGTCAATCCCATAGGGAGATAAGTGTTCTTTGCTTTGTTTTTAACTAATCAAACTTATTACTTGGTTTACAGGTAACTAGTTGAATTGATTGATTGGTTGTCACGAACATAAAATAAAATAAAATTGAATTTAATCTAAAGGGATTAGAGAGAGAAAAGATTTAGGGCTTTGACTTCACCACAACCTTCATATTAGGGCTAACTATTCAACTATGGTGATTTAGTGATGAGCACTGAAAAGTGCGCATTTAAACCCGTTAAGCTTAAGCATTCTAGTACCTTTATCTATCTTACTTTGCCGTTTTAGACTTATTATGTGTTATTTATATTTTCAGGCACTAATCCCAAAATTGAGCTAACTCAGCCAAATAAGAGCTTAATTGAAGCAATCCTGAGATAAACCAAATGAGGGAGCAAAGTGGAGAAAGCAAGGAGCAAAAAGGAATCAAAGTTGTGCAGCTGAAAAGTTCGATCGATCCAACTTAGAGTTCGATCGATCGAACATCTATGATCAATCACAGTACTTCTCGATAGATCCAACCTTGGCCTTTGCTGAAATTCCAAGTTCGATCGATCCAACATCAACTTCGATCGATCGAACCCTATTTTGTCCTATTCAAATGATTGATCTTATCCACAGCTGTACGCCTACCAACCACTTTTGTCCTTTCCCTATAAATATCTTCGAAATATCTCAGCCTTGTCCTTATCCGGAGGAGTCAGACCACTTCGATCGATCCAAGATGCAGTTCGATCGATCGAACCCATCTTCGATCGATCCAAGTTAAGGTTCGATCGATCGAACTTCCTCCAGCGAGAAAAAGTTAAAGTCCAGCTCATTTATTCCGTCCTTCACCCAATCATTGGAGAATATGCCTTGCACGACCACAGCTCATCATAGGGTGTATTTGACCTACCTATATAAGGAATATGATACACTTTTTGGTGAGAAGTCTAGAGTCTCTTGTCACACATTGAAAATCATCTTGGAGGCTATTCTTGGAGAGGAAGAAGGGAGGAAGCTAGAGCAACCATTGGAGGAGATCTTCATCTACAAGGAGCAGCCATGGAGTTAGCCCTTGAAGGTTGGATCATCACTACCATGAGTGGCTAGACATCTTCTTGGGGCTAGAGTTAGCCCCAAACATGCTTTCTTTACCTAATCTTGTGTAATTTTGAGGGATTTGTGTTGTAATGCATATTTTAATTCTTGAACTTATGAAGATCTTGATAATTCATTGAGTTCTATGGATTAATGCTTCTAATTGATCATTTTCTCTATCTATATGTCTATGTATGCTAGAGTAGATGCTCACCTCTAGATTTAATGTTATTGATGCATGTCTATGTGTATTAATGCCTTTAATCTTGAGATTGCCAAAATATGAAGTTCTTAATGTAATGCTCTTGTTATGTCTCTAGATGGTTCATACTTATTCCTTGATGGATTGTGTTTCTCTTTTAAGTAGTGTAGTGTTAGTTGGGGAAACAATTCATGCTTGTTCTTTGATGTTCCATACTTTTGAATGCAAGAAGCATATGCTCTAATTTTGTGGTGTAAAGGAATTTTGAGCTTAATGAAGGATTAATGATTAGTTATGATATGTTGTATCTTTCACATGTGTTTAGACAATTTATTCCTCTTCCAATAGATATTTTGTACCTCTCACATGATGATTAGATAATGCATGTTTAACTAAGTCCTCCTTATGGATTGCTTGGACTATGAGCTTAATGAAAGGTTCAATGACTTGAATTGTTATTTTGTTATCTTCACATGATGTTTAGACAATATATTCCTCTACCAATAGATGTATTGTGGCCTCACACATGTTGATTGAGACAATTTGCACTTGTTGAGTCACCCTTACCAATTGAATGTCTTTTACACACACAACATTGTTGCAACACATTCATTTCCCTCATTAGTCACTTGACTATGGTTTGGAATAGTATTGTTTAGTGGTGATCTCTACACCCTAAGACCTTTCCTTCTTACTTACTCTTTATCTTATTGCATTGCTTTATTATAGTTTAGCTCATTTAGTATAATCAACCAACCAACCAATTGTGTGATCACTCGACCTACTAACCCTAATTACCATAGTTCACAATTTGATACACCATCAAATCCCTTGGGACGATCCCTACTCGCCCTATCTATATTTTATATAGAGAAAGGTAGTAGTGGCTTTTTATAAATATAAAACTTGGCCACCTCCTAAACACACACAACTCTCAAGCTTTGTTGGTTGTGGCGACTCCATCAAGGAAACCGATAGCAAGTTTTTGGCGCCGTTGCCGGGGATTTTAAATTGGCAACGTCGAATTGTGAAATTCAATTAGGATTAGTACTCTTTTGATCGTGTCTTTACTTTTTTTTTATTTTCTATTTTTGATTACTTATTAAGTTTGTTCTTCATTAACAAGGTGCATTGAGCAAGGAGCTAGTAAAGTAATTCCAAGCTAAGGAGCAAAGCAAAGCAAAGGAAAAATGCTTAAAATGAAGAGTTGCTAAAATTTTTTTGCTAAGCTAAGTTTTTAAATTTGGAGTTGAAGTGCTAAAGGACTATTGTGAGACCTTCTTACTCAATCTCCTTAGTTAAATCGGGGGCCCACGTGGTGGCATTGCATATCATTGAAAGCATGGGAGTATGGGAATTATTGTATATGGAGGAAGTTGATGATATTTGACTTGTTGTGGAGGAGAAGTGTTTGTTTGATTGCTTTGTTGTGATTTGTGGTCTTTACTTGAACATTCACTCTAGGCATTCACATGGAAAACCTAGAGGGTAATCTTGGCTACCTAGACCTGCATTTCATGCAAAACCTCCCTCCCGATCAATACGGTCTCGGGGCTCAAGCTCCAATGCCTCCAATGGTACTTCGTGACTATTATGATCTCCATGCATACCATGCACCTTCTTGTATCATGTTGCCTAATTTCGAGACAAATCAATATGAAACCAAGCCCGAAACTATTCAATTGTGTCCACTTTTCTATGGTCTAAATGATGAGGAGCCTTATAAGTATCTAAATGAATTCTTTGAAATATGTTCCACCATTAGATACATGAATGTCCCGGAGGAAGTGATTAGACTACTCCTTTTCCCTTTCACACTCAAAAGCAAGGCAAAGCATTGGTTCAATACTTTGGAAGCAAATTCTATAACTTCTTGGATGCAAATGCAAAATGAATTTTTAAAAAAGTTTTATCCCATGAGTTTGACTAATGCTATGCGTACTTCAATTAGAACTTTTTCTCAAAAGGAAGGGGAGTTATTACATGAGGCTTGGGAAAGATTGAATGACTTGCTAGGGAAATGCCCACATCATGGCATTCCAAAATGGCAAGTGGTTCAATCTTTCTATGAGAGCCTATCCGACATTCATAAAGACATTGTTGATACATCATGTGAAGGATCATATTTTGGGAAACATGAGGATGACATTTGGCAACTCTTTGAGAAGATGAGCGAAAACTCTTTACAAAAATTTTATACTTCTCAAATTGACCATGAACGAAAAGAGAAAAAGAAAAATTCTCAAGTTTGTCAAATAGAGAGTTCAATGGGAATTGTAGCCGAGATTAAAACTCTTTCTCAAAAGTTTAACCAATTCTTGTTAAATCAAAAACCGGCTAACAATTCCTATCCTCATCATCATACCTCTCAAATGAATGAGCCTTGTATGACATGTTCAAGTGTTTTGCACACTACTTTTGATTGTCCCCACGGACATGCTTAGAATGAACACTATGAACAAGTCAATGCTACATTTGCTTATCCCTATTCCAATGCTTATGTTCCAAGGTGGAATGAACATCCAAATTCTTTTCAAGCTCAGAATTTTCAAAACAAGTACATTCCACCTCACAAGAGAAATGAAAGTTTTCAAGGGTTCACTCCTTCATATCATCAAAGAATGAATAATTCTTCACATCCTCAATTGTATAAATTCCAAACGGAGCATCATTCTCCTCATGCACTTCATAATGATTCTATATTTGAAGATAAGGTTTTAATGGCTTTGGATAGCCTAGAGAAGAACACAAATTTGTTGCATTCACACTCTCAATCTATATCAAAGCTAGAGTCCCAAATCGGGATCATAGCTAATGCATTGAATACAAAGGAAGTGGGTAAGTTACCTAGTCAACCCGAGAGGAACCCAAAAGCTCAATTTTGTGTGGAGGCAAACTCTACGTCGGAGAATGCCTCACAAGTTCAAACACAAGCACTCACTACTTTGAGAAGTGGTAAGCAAGTTGACAATAAGGTTGAGTTGCCAAAGGAGGATAGTGAATCGGTGCAACCAAATGTTGTCACTTATCAAAATTCCAATTCCATACCTATCTCTTTAGATGAGAATGTTCCAAATCAGAATACTCAATCTTCATCATCTTCTCAAGTGCCAAAATGTCATGAGCCAAAAGCTCCTTTCCCTTATGCTTTGAGAGAAACCTCACCTCAAGAGAGGCAAGATAGGAAAATACTTGACATGATGGATGTTTTCAAGCAAGTGAACATAAATCTTCCCCTCTTAGATGCAATTAAGCAAATTCCGCCTTATGCCAAATTCTTGAAAGATCTTTGCACACAAAAGAGGAGGAACAAAGGACAAGGTCCTAAGAAAGTGTTCATCACGGAGCAAGTGAGCTCCATTCTTCAAAAAAATACTCCACTCAAATGCAAAGACCCCGGTGCTCCAACCATTTCATGTGTAATTGGAAATCACGAGATCCAGAGAGCTCTTCTTGACTTAGGTTCAAGTGTTAACCTGATTCCTTATTCTGTGTATGTCCAATTGGGGTTAAATGAGTTAAAACCAACCTCGGTGGTGCTTCAAATGGCCGATAGATCCGTCAAAATACCTAGGGGTATGGTTGAGGACATCCTTGTCAAAGTAGATAAATTCTACTTTCCGGTTGATTTTGTAGTGTTAGACACTGAACCGGTTGCTAATTCCACTACTCAAATCCCAATCATCTTGGGAAGACCATTTCTTGGCACCGCCAATGCCACTATCAATTGTAGGTCCGGAATCATGGATCTTTCTTTTGGCAACATGATGGTCAAACTTAATGTTTTCAATGCAAGTCGACATCCCATAGATGAAGATGAGTGTTATGTTATTGATGTGTTAGATGAGGTTATTGAGGAATCAATTCCCACAATGATCATGAAACAACCGCTTGAGGATGATCTCTCATCTCTTTTATCCAATGATCCTCTTGCCTCATGTCTTCTTGAAATGTATGAGAGTTGTGGGTTTGATAATGAAAATTCAATCAATGAAGTAAGCAATATAATGGAATCCGTAGCAAGTTTGAATTGTCCACTATGGAAAACTCCAATTGAGCCTTTTCCTTCACTTTCTAGTACTCCTCCGGTTCCATCTTTGGTATCTCCACCAACTCTTGAGCTAAAAACTTTGCCTTCTAATCTTAAGTATGCATTTCTAGGTCCTCGCGACACTCTTCCGGTTATCATCTCTTCAAGCCTAGATGAGGACCAAGAAAATGCTCTACTTAATGTACTTAAAGAAAACAAAGAAGCTATAGGGTGGAGTGTGGCGGACCTTAAGGGAATTGATCCTTCCATTTGTATGCATCATATACTCATGGAAGAGGATACAAAACCCTTTAGGGATGCCCAAAGGAGATTGAATCCTAACATGAAAGAGGTAGTTAAGAAAGAAGTAGTGAAACTTTTGGATGCCGGAATCATCTACCCAATCTCCGATAGCAAATGGGTGAGTCCTACACAAGTAGTTCCCAAAAAGTCAGGAATTACCGTGGTTGAAAATGCTAAAGGTGAGGAAATCTCTAAGCGCACCGCCAACTCATGGCGTGTGTGCATTGATTACCGAAAATTAAATGCCGTCACTAGAAAGGATCATTTCCCTTTACCCTTCATTGATCAAATCTTAGAGAGACTGGCGGAGCAACAATACTATTGCTTTCTAGATGGATATTCCGGTTACAACCAAGTGGCCCTTGACCCATTAGACCAAGAGAAAACCACCTTTACATGTCCATTTGGCACATTTGCTTATAGACGGATGCCTTTTGGTTTGTGCAATGCTCCTGCTACATTCCAAAGGTGTATGATGTCTATCTTTTCGGATATGGTGGAAGAGTATCTTGAGGTCTTCATGGATGATTTTTCTGTTTTTGGGTCTTCCTTTGATGCTTGCCTCAAAAATTTAGACTTAGTGCTTAAAAGATGCCGTGAAACAAACCTTGTTCTTAGTTGGGAAAAGAGCCATTTCATGGTTCAAGAGGGAATTGTTTTGGGTCACGTCATATCTAGAAGAGGAATTGAGGTAGATAAGGTGAAAGTTGAACTCATCTCTGAACTACCCCCACCTTCAACGGTGAGGGAAGTTCGCTCTTTTCTAGGTCATGCCGGCTTCTATCGCCGCTTCATCAAGGACTTTAGCAAAATCGCTAGACCTTTGTGCAATCTTCTTGCCAAGGATACTCCTTTCATCTTCGATTAAGCATGCCTAGACGCCTTTCATAAATTGCGCACTTCATTGTCATCTGCTCCTATCATGCAACCTCCTAATTGGTTTTTGCCCTTTGAAATTATGTGTGATGCTTCTGACTATGCCATGGGGGCAGTTTTGGGCCAACGAGTAAGTAAGCTCCCTTGTGTCATATACTATGCAAGCAAAACCTTCTCAGGAGCTCAATTGAATTACTCCACTACCGAGAAGGAATTACTTGCTATAGTATATGCTCTTGATAAGTTCCGCTCTTATTTGCTATGATCTAAGGTTGTTGTTTACTGTGATCATGCTGCATTGAGACATCTTTTAACAAAGAGGGAAACAAAACCTAGATTGATTAGATGGATTTTACTCCTCCAGGAATTCGATTTTGAAATCAAGGGCAAAAAGGGCACCGAAAATGTGGTTGTTGATCATCTTTCCAGATTACAAATAGAACCTTTCCCTAGTCCTCCAATTCATGATTCCTTCCCGGATGAACAACTTTTTCAAGTCTCAAATGGAATAATGCCTTGGTTCGCTGATATTGTGAATTATTTGGCAATAGGCAAGCTTCCAACCTCTTGGTCAAAGAACGAAAAAAGTCGTTTCTTTGCCAACATCCGGAATTACTATTGGGAAGACCCTGTTTTATGCCGTTATTGTCCCGATCAAATTGTGAGAAGATGCATTCCGGAGAGTGAAATCCCAAGTGTCCTAGTGTTTTGCCACACACTTGCATGTGGTGGGCATTTTAGTGCAAAGAAGACCGCCCTAAAGGTTCTTCAAAGTGGGCTCTTTTGGCCCACTATTCATAGAGATGCCTACAACTTTTGCAAGTCGTGTGAGAGGTGTCAAAAGATGGGAACAATGTCTAAAAGAGATATGATGCCATTAACCAATATATTGGTTGTTGAAATTTTTGATATTTGGGGCATTGATTTCATGGGTCCATTTCCTATGTCATATGGTTATCAATACATTCTTCTTGCCGTTGATTATGTTTCTAAGTGGGTTGAGGCTTGTGCTACCAAAACAAATGATCACTCCGTGGTCATTCAATTCATTAAATCCAATATCTTTGCTCGTTTTGGTATGCTAAGGGCTATGATAAGTGATGGAGGAAAGCATTTTTGCAATCATTTCTTGAGGCAATTATTTCTTAAGTACTCCGTCACTCACAAAGTAGCCACTCCCTACCATCCTCAAACAAGTGGACAAGTTGAATTGTCTAACCGGGAAATTAAGCATATCCTTGAGAAAACGGTTAACCCCACCCGAAAAGATTGGTCAAGAAAGCTAAATGATGCTTTGTGGGCTTATCGTACGGCATATAAGACTCCCATTGGCATGTCCCCTTATAGAATTGTTTATGGGAAGCCTTGCCATCTTCCAGTTGAGCTAGAACACAAAGCCTTTTGGGCAGTTAAAAAGCTCAATTTTGACCTAGCCAAAGCCGGAGAGAATAGGCTACTTCAATTGAGTGAATTGGAAGAGCTAAGGCACAATGCTTATGATAATGCCAAGCTCTACAAAGAAAGAACCAAAGCCTTCCATGATAAGCATATTGTGAAGAAGTCCTTAGAACCCGGTCAAAAAGCTTGGCTTTTCAACTCTAGGTTAAAACTCTTTCCCGGAAAATTGAGAACCAAGTGGGAAGGTCCCTATGAAATTATCTCGGTTGCACCGCATGGAGCGGTAGAGATACAAGACTTGAAGAAGGGGTACATCTTCAAGGTGAATGGGCAAAGATTGAAACCATACATAGAGGGTCAAGTCTTTCAAAGACATTTAGAGGCTGCAAATCTTATTGACTCGATGTATGAACATATTAATGAAGATTTTGATAAGAATTTAAAAACATCTTTTGAGTTAAATCCAACAAGTTCTTCCAAGAACCATTTGTTGGGTGGAACTCAAAACATCTCTCATCCCAAAAAGGAGGGGATGCATTGCAAGATCTTTGATCCGGGTTAAAAGAACCCTAGGTCTTGCTAGAGACGTTAAAGACTAGCACCGAAATTCGTAGGATGTCAAAACCCTATTCCTCCCTCATTTCTATCTTGCATTTTGATTCTTGCAAAGTCTAGATACTGTTTTGTGGTTCATATACATTGGAAGGAACTGAGTAAGGGATTGCATGAGCATTCAAGTCATTTTGAGCATTTAGGCATAATTTCGATCGACCCAAGTCTTGGTTCGATCGATCAAACTTAGGTTCGATCGATCCAACTATGGACTCGATCGATCCAGCTCTCATTTTGCACCCAACACTTACAAAAATTTTGGACCTGCATCCAAATTCCAAAATGCATGCTCTCGGGATCTCCAAATTTTCAAAAGTTCGATCGATCGTAAACCATTTCGATCGATCGAACTACCTTTCGATCGATCCAACATGCGGTTCGATCGATCATGAGTCCCAACACTTAGAAAAATTTTGGACCTGCATCCAAATTCCAAAATGCATGCTCTCGGGACTTTTCAAAAATTTTCATGTTCGATCGATCGAATTCCAAGTTCGATCGATCCAAGGTTCCAGCACATATCAACTCTTGAACCCTTAAACTTGTACATTCTTTATCCTCTTCGATCGATCGAAATCTTTCTTCGATCGATCAAAATTTGCATCTCATTAAAAAAAAAAAAAAAAAAAAAAAAAAAAAAAAAAAAATTCACAAAAAAAGGCCATTAAGAGTGGAGACCTAAGTTCGATCGATCGAACTCCATCTTCGATCGATCGAACTCTGCATATCGTGTTTTTAAAAATATAACTGAGTTGGATCGATCACTTTGGATCGATCCAACTTCAAAAGGAAACCAAACCCTAGTCTCCCTCTTCTCTCAATCTCACCTCAATTCGGCCAACCTCCATTCCAATCATCTTCCCCATCTCCGGCGAGCCAATTCCGGCAAGGTAGAGCCTTATTTTCACCGCGGCTTCGCACCCTCTCTCTCATCTCATCCCTCTCGGTTTTGAGGTAAATCGCGAGCCATTTCTTGATTTAAAAGTTTAATCAATGCATGATTCATGATTTTCTATATTGATTTATGTTGTATGTGTATTAATCATCCATTTTGAAGCATCAATTTCATGATTATGGTATACATATTCACACATGCATTCGGCCGAACCAAATTGGGGATTTTTGATTTGATTTGGCATTTGGGGAGTGTTTGGGTGTTGAGGATGGGATGTTTGGTGTGTAGATTAGCCCACAAACACGTTTGTGTGGGCCCCGTGCTCTAGATCTCACAGATCTGTGACTTTTCAAATTCGGCATTCGCACAGTTCGATCGATCGAACTTGTGCTTCGATCGATTGAAGTAGTGAACTTCATTTCACTATCTTCGATCGATCCAATCTTGTGCACTTTCATGCTTCGATCGATCCAAGTGTTGGATTGATCCAATTCACTTCGATCGATCCAACTTTTGAACATTTTTCACTTCGATCGATCGAAAATTTCTGTGATCGATCGAACTCCATCTTTGATCGATCGAACTTTCACAGATCATACATACACACTCCATTCATCTTGTGTCGTCTTCATGCTATCTTTATATGCACAATGCCTGTGATATTCCACATTGGATGCATTTCATACCTACATTGCTTAGCATGATTCACATATCATCATCATCATAGATTCATGTCATCCGTATTTTGTCTATCTTATTTGACATACATGTTTCTATTATGCACTTAAATTCTTATATATCTGGCACTGACTTATATTGAAATTTTCTTGTCTTTTTACAGATCATGCCTCCGCGATACAAGAGTACAGCCAGGAGATCTTCGGGGCCACAGTGACCCCGCAGACATATGCGGCCCAGGATAGAGATGGTTGCAGAGCCATCTCATGCTCAGGCGGAGCCCACACAGGCTACTCCCCCTCAGTCCCCATCCCACGAGGCTGAGGAGGGAGCTGACCACATGCCATCTACATCCCAGGCTCCTCCAGCCTTCAAACCATCACCTTCTCCTGTGCGCCATCAGGCAGATGCAGCCGCCATGCCATCACCGCAGCCACCTCTACCGGCTCAGCGCCGTGACCAGTTGCTGCCGAGATATGCAGCTATGACCGTGGCTCAGGAGTCGTACTTCGATACTGCGTACTTCTTCGAGTCTATCCTGACCCGGTCTGGCTATCAGGATATCATGCAGCAGGGCCTCTCAGCCATCTTTACCCCAGTCACCGGCCTTGTATACCCACGACTGGTGCGGTTATTCTTTCAGCATCTCCGGCCCTCGCCACGATCTACCGCAGAGATGATCACTACACTGGACGGCCACGAGATTGTCATCACAGTTGACACCCTGGCCCGTGCTTGCCGGTGCCCACACCGGTGTCCACCTGAGCTTGCAGAGACATACCCGAGGCTGCATAGGCCTTCATTTTCTGACATGGCTGTCTCCTTGACAGGCCATCATGCCGGTGGTCAAACATTCGCCACCAGGACCTTCTTGCCTGACGACCTCTGGTTCATCGACACAGTTCTTTTTCAGAACATTTACATGGCGGGCCACAAGATCCAGAGGCGTCATGACTACTTGACAGCTCTTTACACTTTTTACACGGGCTGCTGGGTATCTATCCCAGTCCTCATCTAGAGCGTGATAAGGTTGCTGTATGATTCTTTCATTTCCAGGAAGGACCCTAAGTGGTCCAAGGTCCTGCCCTTTGGACACCTCATCACGTAGATCCTTCTTGACCAGCGCTACAGAGTGCCCCCAGATAAGGAGCCCCTTGCACGGTCCAGCTTCTATAGGCGGAGCGACTGGAATAAGAGCTACAAGGCTCTTATTCGGAGTCTTCAGGAGCCAGCTGTAGAGGCAGCAGCTGAACTAGAGGAGGAGGAGGCAGCCCAGGCACAGCCGGCACCTCTAGCAGCAGCAGATATCGCAGCGGACGACGCACCAGTCGGTCCGGCTACTGATCGCATGGACATTGACCTGGAGTGGCCTGCGGAGGAGTATGCCGATGCTGCAGATGATGCTGATACCGATGATACCAGTGATCGAGCTGCTGCTCAGAAGCGAGTTCGGGAGTTTTCTTCAGAGGCATCTCTGCCTGAGTCTCCAGTTCCCACTCCCGGTTTCAGAGCACGCTTGCAGACACTAGAGGAGGACGTAGCAGCCATGCGAGCCGACATCACTGCCCACCGAGCTGAGTTCACCTCTTTCAAGGTGGATGTCATGGCTTGGTTTGCCGATCTCTCCAGCCGACTCCCTGCACCTGCACCTGCACCTGCACCTCCAGCCACTGCAGATCTTCACGATCAGGCCTCCTGAGACTCCACTTCCAGTTATTTTATGCTTTCATTTCTTTTATTCTGGATCTGTATTATACTGTCACTGTTACTGTATTATACCTTGCGGCCGGTCTGTCGGCTTTATTATTTTATTGATGTACCTGCACTTTATATTCTCTATATATTGCTTTTTGATTATGGATGTCTCTTAGTATCTCATATTCGTATGTTTGACTCC
This sequence comes from Cornus florida, assembly GCF_030987335.1. Classification (NCBI taxonomy): domain Eukaryota; kingdom Viridiplantae; phylum Streptophyta; class Magnoliopsida; order Cornales; family Cornaceae; genus Cornus; species Cornus florida. The sequence goes on from NW_026775571.1 coordinate 19,456,398, forward strand.
ATCAGGTACACCACAGTGACTTCAGTGAGAGAGTGCTGCCTAATTTTTCAGGACCACTCTTACACCTCTCTCTCTATTCTCTATTTATTCCATCTTACACTTGCATGTCCACTGTGCACTGATTATCGTATCTTGTTATCTAATGAGTTTATCCGAGTGCAAACTTTTCAGGACCATAGTTTATCCCAAGTTTGGGGGGGCCATGCCACCCACTTTGGATACTTCTATCCCAATCATTCATGTCTAAAGCACTGGTATACTCCTTCCTTTGTTCTCTTCACACATTGAGGACAATGTGCAGTTTAAGTTTGGGGGTATTGATGTATATTTCAGTGTTACTTTAAAATTCAAATTTTGAGCATGTCTTGTGTATTTGAGGGATATTTCTATACTTGGTCCATTTCTAGCTATGATTTTGATCTTGTGAGGACTATATTGCTTAAAATTTAAAAATTGCTTGACTTGAGAGTCCAATACTCCTTGTATGCCTTGAGGATGCCACTTAGGAGTAAATTTTTCAAAAGATTGATATTTTGCTTGCATTTGTGGTCCACATCATCCTGATTTTGTGATTGTTTTAAGATTCATTCTAGGATTCTACACTAGCATCGGCGCACGCTAGTATTCAATTGTGGGGTACATGCTTTGTTGATTATTGAATTAGTTATATCCTAATTGGGCTAGTAATGCATTGAAAGCTTTCATTCTTGATAAAGGTGGATAACAACCCCTTTTCATTGAGTAGCCGGGATTCTTGCCTCATTAAGCAGTGAACTTCTCGCGCCGAAAGGTGGAGGGCCCAAACTCTAGGTTAATACTTGGTTAAAAAAAAAAAAAAAGAGAAAAAAAGTTGCAAAAAAGCAATAAAAGTGAGGACTTCTCCCAAAAAGTGAGAAGTGGAAAATGATTAGATGGTTGTTGTCTTGATTTGTAGCCTAGTTGATTTGAGTTTGTAAGTCCGTAGGGGTGTCTTAACACCTAATGCCCTAAAGCCATCTGGTTTGGGAGTCATTGACCTAAAGCTCGCTACATGAATCTTCTACAAAGCTTAAGAGATCAACACATTGCACAATACTTCCATCTTTGATCCTCAATAAAAAAAAAATAAAAAAAAATAGAGTGAAAAGAATAAGCGCACCTAGAACAATAAAGCTTTAATAAAAGGTCCACTCTCTTATCTTGATGATCGGTACTAGATTTGTGTGCTAGTTTGAGGGTAAGGATGTGATTACTTCTCTAGTTGGCTAAGATAGCAACACACTTGATGCCGGACCTCTCACATAGATTCTAGACTTGTTTCGATTTTCATGATCATTTTCTTGATGTGTGGAGGACCATGCTTGCATGCTTGATATTGAAATTTTGGGAGATTGCTTAGAAACGGTTGAAAAATTGCATACTTGTTTGCAATACTGGTGCCTCTTTTGAAAGAATGAGCTTAATGTTTGTGGGTACCATTTCTGGAAACCTTCACGAGACTTTACTCGTCCACTAGGGGTAACCTAGGGGTTTAAAAGGCTTGTTGCATATGCTAAATGCAATCGTGTTCCCTACGAAAGTGACGCTATCATTTTACTTGCTTTCCAGTTTATACTTGTTTAGTTGTTCATTTCATTCCTTTACTTCTTAGTTCATTGCTAGGGACTAGCAATATTTAAGTTTGGGGGTGTGATGAGCACTGAAAAGTGCGCATTTAAACCCGTTAAGCTTAAGCATTCTAGTACCTTTATCTATCTTACTTTTCCGTTTTAGACTTATTACGTGTTATTTATATTTTCAGGCACTAATCCCAAAATTGAGCTAACTCAGCCAAATAAGAGGTTAATTGAAGCAATCCCGAGATAAACCAAAGGAGGGAGCAAAGTGGAGAAAGCAAGGAGCAAAAAGGAATCAAACTTGTGCAGCTGAAAAGTTCGATCGATCCAACTTAGAGTTCGATCAATCGAACATCTATGATCGATCACAGTACTTCTCGATAGATCCAACCTTGGCCTTTGCTGAAATTCCAAGTTTGATCGATCCAACATCACCTTCGATCGATCGAACCCTATTTTGTCCTATTCAAATGATTGATCTTATCCACAGCTGTACGCCTACCAACCACTTTTGTCCTTTTCCCCATAAATATCTTCGAAATATCTCAGCCTTGTCCTTATCCGGAGGAGTCAGACCACTTCGATCGATCCAAGATGCAGTTCGATCGATTGAACCCATCTTCGATCGATCCAAGTTAAGGTTCGATCGATCGAACTTCCTCCAGCGAGAAAAAGTTAAAGTCCAGCTCATTTATTCTGTCCTTCACCCAATCATTGGAGAATATGCCTTGCACGACCACAGCTCATCATAGGGTGTATTTGACCTACCTATATAAGGAATATGATACACTTTTTTGTGAGGAGTCTAGAGTCACTTGTCACACATTGAAAATCATCTTGGAGGCTATTCTTGGAGAAGAAGAAGGGAGGAAGCTAGAGCAACCATTGGAGGAGATCTTCATCTACAAGGAGCAGCCATGGAGTTAGCCCTTGAGGGTTGGATCATCACTACCATGAGTGGCTAGACATCTTCTTGGGGCTAGAGTTAGCCCCAAACATGCTTTCTTTACCTAATTTTGTGTAATTTTGAGGGATTTGTGTTGTAATGCATATTTTGATTCTTGAACTTATGAAGATCTTGATTATTCATTGAGTTCTATGGATTAATGCTTCTAATTGATCATTTTCTCTATCTATATGTCTATGTATGCTAAAGTAGATGCTCACCTCTAGATTTAATGTTATTGATACATGTCTATGTGTATTAATGCCTTTAATCTTGAGATTGCCAAAATATGAAGTTCTTAATGTAATGCTCTTGTTATGTCTCTAGATGGTTCATACTTATTCCTTGATGGATTGTGTTTCTCTTTTAAGTAGTGTAGTGTTAGTTGGGGAAACAATTCATGCTTGTTCTTTGATGTTCCATGTTTTTGAATGCAGGAAGCATATGCTCTAATTTTGTGGTGTAAAGGAATTTTGAGCTTAATGAAGGATTAATGATTAGTTATGATATGTTATATCTTTCACATGTGTTTAGACAATTTATTCCTCTCCCAATAGATATTTTGTACCTCTCACATGATGATTAGATAATGCATGTTTAACTAAGTCCTCCTTATGGATTGCTTGGACTATGAGCTTAATGAAAGGTTCAATGACTTGAATTGTTATTTTGTTATCTTCACATGATGTTTAGACAATATATTCCTCTACCAATAGATGTATTGTGGCCTCACACATGTTGATTGAGACAATTTGCACTTGTTGAGTCACCCTTACCAATTGAATGTCTTTTACACACACAACATTGTTGCAACACATTCATTTCCCTCATTAGTCACTTGATTATGGTTTGGAATAGTATTGTTTGGTGGTGATCTCTACACCCCAAGACCTTTCTTTCTTACTTACTCTTTATCTTATTACATTACTTTATTATAGTTTAGCTCATTTAGTATAATCAACCAACCAACCAATTGTGTGATCACTCGACCTACTAACCCTAATTACCATAGTTCACAATTCGATACACCATCAAATCCCTTGGGACGATCCCTACTCGCCCTATCTATATTTTATATAGAGAAAAGTAGTAGTGGCTTTTTATAAATGTAAAACTTGGCCACCTCCTAAACACACACAACTCTCAAGCTTTGTTGGTTGTGGCGACTCCATCAAGGAAACCGATAGCATTTAACAATTTATATTTCAAATGAGTTGAACTCAATAACAGTCATTCAATTTAGTTTTAAAGAAAGATGTTTTATAAATTTCAATTAAGTATAACCTATCTGCGGTTAGCATGGACTATCCACCTACCTACTTTAACTAATTTTGCAAACGATCCATCTTTCCTAAGCATAGACTATGAAAACATTAATTTATAAAAAAACATTGGAACACCATTACATGATCTCCATTCTTATGTCCGGCATGGCTCCGCCAGATACCGTCCAATAAGAATAGGGTAAGAATAGTTTAAGAATAGTTATATCTAAGACAAGGTAATAACTTTTCAGAAACTATTTAAAACTTTAAAATCCAACTGAGTTGTCTCAATTGCTCATAATCATGTAATCAGAAATATAATATGTTAAAAATATCCCAGAGTTAAAATAATCAAACCATAGTACTTAGATCGGGTTATATCAGTGCCCTAAGAGAGGAATTAGCTACTCATGATGATGCAGAATATCATCTGTATTATTGTCGTCTTCATCGTCACGGACAACACTTCTCTTCTCTAGATCTTCACCTTCTAAGGTTCTAGAAACCTTAAAAGCCGCCACCATAATATTATCCTTCTGAATAATACAAGAAAAATGAACTTCATTTATCAAGGCCTATGCTTTCTTTTATATAAGAAATAAGGGTTTGGTGGGCTTTCAGGTCTTTTGACCCATCTAGAGTGAAATAAGACTTGGAAAAGAATAATCCCCATAACTTATAAATCCAATCTGTCTTGGAAGACTCGAGCTTAAGGAGTAGAGCTCGAGCTATTGGGCTCATGCTCGAGCTTTAGGAACAAAGCTCGAGCTTTCTTGAATTATTGCTCGGGCTTTAAAGGATGGTGCTCGATCTTCACTTTTGTACTTAATCAAACTTCTTCAACTATTTTCCGAAGCGTCTTTTCCATCAATACTTAGAATATTTTGGGGTTTTCTTCTTTTAACATTGCTCGATCCTAACTTCATAGGGCTCGAGCTTTAGGTACAAAGCTCGACCTTTTGGGGCTCAGGGCTCGAGCTCTGAATAACAGTGCTCGATCCCTGAGGTCTAACCCAAGGCCCTCGGAGCTTGGCTTTCTTTAAAATTAACTCTTTAAATCCCGATGCCTCATGCTCAAGCTTGAAGGCCAAGGCTCGAGTATCAGTCTTTTCATCATAAAGTCTTGGTTTTAATAGTTTATCTGGGAAAGTTAGTTGAAGTTAATTTTACATCTTTCTTTAAAACCCGAATTAAATGAATGTTATTAAGTTTAATTCATTTGATACATAAATTGTGAAATCCCAAGGTTGAATGGTTGACCATAATACAACGTTTGTGGTGAAGTTAATCCTTAAGACTTTCTCTCTCTTAATCTTATCTTTAATTTAATTTCGTTTTTTTTTTATGTTCGTGATAAATAATTAAATCAATCAACTTTTCTCTTTGAATCAAAATCATATTAATTGGATACTAAAATAAACTACGATAGTCTTTGTGGTTCGACACCCTCAATATAGTCCTATCCTATAAGGATTTGTACTATTTCAAGTGGTATAATTTGGCACGCATCAATTTTTGGCACTGTTGCCAAGGATTGTGTAACAGTTTATTTAGTTGAAAACTAGTTTTATTTCGATTATTAGTTTTAGGACTTTCTTATATCTCACCTTATTTCTTTTTTCTTTTCAAGTGCAGGAATCTAGCAGCGAGGGCAAAGACACTTAAGGAATAAAAGCTTCGATTTTTGGACCTTTTGTGAGTTCTTGTTGGTTTCTTTAACTTAGAATTTTCTTTTTGTTACTGCTTGTGCAAGTTGAATTAGTGCATGTTAAGTTGTCATTCTCAATCAAAACCAATAATATTGTACGACCCTGAAATAGAGAAAACTCTTGCTCAAATTAGAAAATTTAAAAAGGATTCGAATTTATTCGGAAGTTCATCTATTGATAACATGGCTGATAATACTAATGCACCACGGAATGGGACACATGTGCCATAAGCAATTGTTCCTCCACCACCACCACAAATGATGGATCACTTCATTCCCACTTCATATATGGTGTGTCGTCAACTCAATCCAAAGTTTGTGCACCAAAAGATAGTGGTGTAGGGCTATGATGAATGTGGCCAAGTTTCACATTTAGAAATTGCCACTACTACCTTTCACTAAAAATATAGTTAGGACGAGTACGGATCGCCCCAAGGGATTGGTGGGTCATATTAGGTTGTGGAATCAAGATTAGGGTTAGTAGGTGGAGTGATCAAAAGATTGGTTGGTGGTTGAATTACACTAAGATGTAATTTATACTAAAGTAGGCAATTAAATGTAATGGAGAGAAAATAAGAGAGAGAGAGATCTTGGGTTTACAGATCACCACTAAGCATAACTTTTCTACACCTTTAATGAATGATTAATGAGGGGAAAACATGTATTGCAACATTAGTGTGTGTGTGGTTGTTTCAATAAGCATGGATGACTAATTAAGTATATATTGTCTAAGCAACATGATGAATAGCACAATATATCAAACTAAGCCATTAATCCTTTCTTTAAGCTCACAATCCAAACACATCACAAAGTTAGAGACATATGCTACTTGTTTTCATAAGTATGGAACATAAAACAACAAGCATGGATTGTCCTCCCATTTAACATCTAAACTACAATTACACTACAATTAAGTTAATAACATGAAATTAAACTAATTAAACTAAGGGAGAGGCACAATCCATCAAGAAATGAATATGAACCATCAAATAAACTACAAGAGCATTCTATTAAGCACTATGTCTTGACAATCTCTAGATCGATAGCATTAATACACATAAACATACATCAATAACACAAAATCTAGAGATAAACACATGAACATCTATTCTAGCATACATAGACATATGGATAGAATGAAATGATCAATTAGAAGCATTAAACTACACAAATCATTGAATAAACAAGATCTATATATATATAAGTGTCAAAACATGTATCACAATACAAATCCCCTCAAAAATACATAAATCAGGATGTAGAAGCATGCTTAGGGCTAACTCTAGCCCCAAGAGGATGTCTAGCCACTCATGGATGGTGTCCTCCAACCCTCAAGGGCTAACTCCATGGTAGAGATTGCTCCTCTTCTTGGTTGATGGAAGAACTCCAAGCTTGTGTCTCTAGCCTCCTTTCTTCTTTTCTTCCTCACTAAGAATATGGAAAATTGTGTCTCTAGTGTATCTCTCTATCGTGTAAAAGTATGGTCTCAAGAATGGCTCATATTCCTTATATAGGTAGTTTAAAATGTCACCCTAATGAGCTGGGCTCGTACACCAATATTCCTTCCAATGATTAGATATGAGACAACTTTTAATGAGCTGGAAATTTGATTTTCTCGGGCTTGAGGAAGTTCGATCAATCAAACTTGTGGTGAGATCGATCGAACATGGCTGAGATCTATTGAATTTAAGTTGGATCAATCCTCGATGGCGGCGCCTTTTTGGATAAAGACAAATCTGAGATATTTTGAAGATATTTTTGGGAAAGAGATAAGTGTGGTAGGTAGGGTGGTACAACTAGATAAGATGGAATCTTTTTAATCGATCGGAAGAAAGTTGAATCGATCGAACTTTGTGGGATCTTTAGATAAGGACAAAAGAGCTTGGATCCATCTTGAAATGCTGAGATCGATGAACTTTCGATCGATTGAATATTTTCTGAGATCAATCAAACTTGCTGAATTTCCACCACTTACTTCCTTTTGCTCCCACTTTACTCCTTTCTTTGATTCATCTCAAGATTGCTTCAATTATGCTCTTATTTAGTAGAGTTAGCTTATTTTGGGGATAAGCACCTGAAATGGAAATAATACAAAATTTATCTAAAGCGGGAAAATAAGATAGATAAAGGTCATAGAATACCTAAGCTTAAGGGGTTTAAATGCGCACTTTTCAACTCTTATCACACTCTCAAACTTAAATATTGCTAGTCCCTAACAATGAACTAGAAAGTAAAGGAATGAAATAAATAACTATACTACTATGAACTGAAAAGCAATAAATGGATAATGCCACTTTTGTAGGGAACACGATTACATTTAGCAAATGCAACAACCCTTTTAAACCCCTAGGTTACCCCTAGTGGACGAGTGAAGTCTCGTGAGGGTTTTCATAAATGATACCCACAAACATTAAGCTCATTCTTTCAAAAGAGATACCAATATTGCAAACAAACATTGGGAGAAAACTACCTCAAGTATGTAATTTTTCAACCCTTTCCAAGCAATCTCCCAAAATTTCAACATCAAGCAAGCAAGCACGGTCCTCCACACATCAAGAAAATGATCATGCAGATCAAAACAACTCTAGAATCCTTTTTGAGTGGACCGACATCAAATATGTTGCTATCTAAGCCAACTAAAGAAATGATCACATCCTTACCCTCAATCTAGCATACAAATCTAGTCCCGATCATCAAGACAAATAGTGGACCTTTTATTTAAGCTTTATTGTTCTAGGGGCGCTTATTCTTTTCACTAGATTTTTTTATTTTTTTTAGGATCAAAGATGGAAGCATGGTGCAATGTGTTAATCTATTAAGCTTTCTAGCGATCCATGAGGTCGAGCGTTAGGTCAATGACTCCCAAACCAGACGGCTTTAGAGCATTAGGTGTTCAAACACCCCTAAGGACTTACAAGCTCAAATCAACTAGGCTACTAATCAAAACAACCTCCATCTAATCATTTCCTACTTCTCACCTTTTGAGAGAAGTCCTCACTTTTTTATTACTTTTGCAACTTCTTCTTCTTCTTCTTCTTTTTTGTCAAGTTATTAACCTAGAGTTTGGGCCCTCCACCTTTCGGCATGAAAAATTCAGTGCTTGATGAGGCTAGAATCCCGGCTACTCAATGAAAAGGGTTTGTTATCCACCTTTATCAAAATGAAAGCTTTCAATACACTACTAACCCAATTGGGATATAACCAATTCAATAATCAGCAAAGCATGTACCCCACAAATGAATGCCAAGATGCACCTATGTTAGTGTAGAATCCTAGAGTGAATCTCAAAACAATCACAAAATTAGGATGATGTGGACCACAAATGCAAGCAAGATATCAATCTTTCAAAAAATTTACTCCTAAATGGCATCCACAAGGCATACAAGGAGTATTCGACTCTCAAGTCAAGCAATTCTTAAATTTTAAGCAATATAATCCTCAAAAGATCAAAATCATAGCTAGTTATGGACCAATTATAGAAAATTCCTCAAATACACAAGATATGCTCAAAATTTTATTGAAAGCAAATATTGTAATTAACACCATTACCTCCCCCCCCCCCCCCCCCTTAAACTTAAATGGCATAACGTCCTCAATGTGAAAAAAGAACAAAGGAAAGAGTATACCAGTGCAGGTAAGCAAAGAATGGCTGAGACATAAGTATCCAAAATAGGTGGCATAGCCCCCCCTCCAAACTTGGGATTAACTGTGGTCCTGAAAATATGGCACTGGATAAAAGTTCATTAGACAACAAAGGGGATAATAACAGGTGCACAGTGGACATGCAAGTGTAAATGGGATAAGAAATTGAAGTAAGGAGAGAGGAAAAAGGGTGGTCCTGGAAAATTCGGACAGTACTCTCTCTCATTGAAGTCACTGGAATGCACCTGATGGAGTCAAGTACAGATAGATATATCAATACGCAAATATGACATCCAAAAACAAAGTAAGCATAAAAGAGAAGTAAAGAATAGTACAGTACATCCAATGTCTAGGCCAACAGACTGGCCGTAAATATATAACAGTAGTAAAAATATGATAGATATCACAGATATATAATAAGATAAGAAGATATGGAAATCATGAAGAGGAGGTAGGACGAGCAGGGCGTGCTCCACGGATGTCTCTGGATAGATCACATAATGTAGCTATGACATCCGTGCGGAGTGAAGTAATATCAGCCCGGATGGAAACCATGCCGTCCTCCAGAGTCTGAAGATGTTCTTTGAAGCTAGGTATCTGAAGTGGAGCCTCAGGTGCTGCTGGAGTGGGAGAATGATGATCCTGAGCTTGCTCCTCATTGTGAACGGGTGACCTAACTGAAGAGTGATGCTCTGGGTCTTCTGCGGACTGCTCCTAGTCAATATCCATGTGCATGGCAGCTGGATCGACTGGTACATCGTCCGCCGCCTGCTCTGCTATTGCTACTGCTACAACCGCTACCTGCTCTAACTCCTCTCTCTCTAGCTCATCAGCTGCCTCTACAGCGTCATCTTGTAGACTCTTAATAAGAGCCTTGTAGCTCTTATCCCAATCCTTCTTCTGGAATGTGCAGGCCCCAGACTCAATACGCTCCCGTGGTTGGAAGGGATAACTCTAGTCACTCAGAATCTGTGTGATGAGATGGCCGAATAGGAGATACTTAACCCGTTTGGGCTTGGCCTTGCTGATATGATCGATATACAGCTTCATCATAGTGCTCCAGATGAGCGCAGGAATGGATAACCAGTACCCTGTATAGAAGGCGTATAAAGCTGTAAGATAATCACCGCACCTCTGTATTTTGTGGCCCGCCATAAAAATATTTTGGAATAGCACCGAATCAAAGAACCACTGGTCGTCTGCCAGATAAGTCCGAATGGCGAAAGTCTCGCCACCTGAACAGTGACCTGTGAGTGCAACGGTAATGTCTGCATATGAGGGCCTCCATAGGGTAGGATATGTATCCTGGAGATAGGGAGGGCAGACGTTTGGACAACGACAAGATCTGGAAAGAGTGTCTATAGTGATAGTGATGGGGTGGCCGTCAATGGTAGTCCATAGCTCCGCCAGGTTACTCGAGGCAGGTCGGAGGTTCTGGAAGAACATCTAGACCAACCTCAGGTACACTGGGTATGTAACAGGGGCTAGGATGGCTGAGATGCCCCTCCGGTCTATATCATCATATGTTCCTCTGGTAAGAACAGACCAGGAGAAGTAGTCTATGTCGAAGACCGACTCATGCGCCACCTGAAGGCATGAGTATCTCGGTAATGGCCGGTCTAAGTCCTAAGCTGGCTGAGCTAGTGGTGGTGATGGAGATGGTATGTGCTCATCCTCAGCATCAGCCTGTAAAGCAGATGCCTCAGCTGAAGACTGTAATCTACTATCAGTGGATGGAGACTGAGGTGGAGTAGGCTCTGCTGGTTCCTCCTGAATATGAGAGGGCTCTAGCTTGGACTCATAAATGGGGTCCTGGATGTGAGATGGACCTGCCTCGTCATCCAATCTCCACCTGGCCTGCAGTGATAATGTCCACGAGCAACAGTCTCGCCATGACCTGTAATAAAAGAAAACTCAAAAAGGAAGTCAGTGCCGGTATAAAGAATTAAAGCACAGTTTATAGAATCATGCATGTCAAATGAGACAGACAAAATAGATAAGGAACGTGAATCTATATAAGTGACAAAGAATAAGTGACATGATGTGAAGCATGCTAGACAGTATAAGTATGGAATGCATCCAATGTGGAAAACACAGGCATTGGACATATATGAGATAGCATAAAACACAAGAGATGGTGTGTGAAGTGTGTGAAGCAAATCTGTGAAGTTCGATCGATCACAAAAATGTGAGATCGATTCAAGTTCGATCGATCGTGAATAAGTGAGATCGATCTGTTATAGATTGATCTGAGAAAAAGTTCGATCGATTGAACTGTGAGGTAAAATTCGAAAAGTCATAGATCTGTGACGTGGATGGCACGGGGGCCTCACAAAGAAGCTTGTGGGCCCCTCTACACAACAAATCAACATTTTTGGTCACTTTCCTTAGCCCGTGACCCCCAAAATCAATAATTAAAATCAAAGAATATAAAACCTATATATACATATATATATATACATATGTACATAGCTTTAAAGCTTCATCAATGGCAAGATTCTTCATCAAAACATCATAGATCTAACATAGAAGGCATGGATTCATGAAGATAAAGCTTGAAATCAAAAGAGGGGTTTCAAATCTTACCTAAAACTAAGAGATGAGATGAAAGGGAGATGAAACTTGAGATCTGAGATGAGGGAGAGAGATTTGAGATGAGATGGACTCACCGGAGGGTTCGCCAGAGGTGGGGAGGTGAGTTGCAGCGGCGAGGGATAAAGGTGAGGGTATGAGATCGATCTGTGGTATTGATCTAATAACCCTAGGTCTGGTTTTTTAAAAACATCCCATTACTAATTCGATCGATCGAACTGAAATCTCAGATCGATCGAACTGTGATCGATCTCTCCTCACTAAAAGACAAAATTATTATTATTATTATTTTTACTAATTAAAATTCAAAACCAAAAAAAAAAAAAAATCAAACTTAAAACAGTAAATGAAATAACAGAGATTGATCTCTCCAAGATCGATCTCAGATAAACTCTGATCGATCGAACATGCAAAAACTAGCAGACATGTTCGATTGATGGGACAGAGAGCTTTTTGATGCAGGTTCAAAAATTTTCTAAGTGTTGGGACTGTAGATCGATCCAAGATGAAATTGGATCGATCGAAAAACTAAAGATCAATCTAGGAACAAGTTCGATCGATGGAACAGAGAGCTGAAATATGCAGGTTTTCTTTGAACGATTAGACAGAGAGGTGATTGGATGCAGGTTTGATGAAGGTATGGAGTCCGATCGATCGAACCTCCTTGGAGATCGATCGAACTTATGCAAAATACTCATTTTCGACATGAAAGTGCATGCAATCCTAATCACAGTTCCTAGCAATGTATATGAACCTAAACTAAATATCTAGACTTCACAAGAAATTAATGAAATTTAAAATAGAAATGAGGGAGGAATAGGGTTGTGACACAATACGAAATGTACTAGTCTTTAACGTCTCTAGCAAGACGTTAGGCTCTTTTAGCCCAGATCAAACATCTTGTAGTGCATCCCCTTCTTGATGGGGTGATAAGTGCTTTGAACTTCACCTAACAAATGATTCCCTAGATAACTTATTGGATTAGGCTCAAAAAAAAATTTTGGTCCTTGGTCAAAATGATCTTTGGGTTTCCATGCCCTTTCAAAACAAGATTTTGAAACTACTTTCTTAGAATTCAAGGTTGAAGATGAACTTTTTGGAGTTTTGGTTTCACACAAAGACTCTATTCCTTCACATTCATGGTCATGATATTTCTCTATAACATTCACTTCTTCATGCTTATCAAATGAATTGGGGGTCATTGAAGATATTCAACTTCACCTTCATGTAGCCAAATGAGATCTTCATTATCCCCGTCCTACAATTAATGTTGGCATTCGCGATTGCCAAGAAAGGACGGCCAAGGATAACGAAAATTTAGCTCTTAAGGATCAGGACCAGTTTCGTGTCAATGACAACGAAATCAATGGGGAAGAAGAATTTATCAATCTTAATCAATACATCCTCAATGATGCCCCTAGGCTTTCTGATGGATCGGTCGGCAAGTTGCAAAACCACCGACATCGATTTTAAGTCTCCTAAGCCTAATTTGACATATACCGGGTATGGAAGAAGGTTAACACTTGCTCCTAAGTCTAAAAGAGCACAATTAATGATATGATCTCCAATAATACATGAAGTGGTAGGTGAACCAAGGTCTTTAAACTTTGGAAGAGTGTTATGCTGCAAAATTGAGCTTACTTGCTCGGTTAAGACCACTTTCCAAGGTGCTTGGCTTTTGTTTTTCCTCTTTTGGGTGCATAAGTCTTTCAGAAACTTGGCATACGCCGGAATTTGCTTGATTTCATCCAAAAGTGGAAGGTTGACTTTCACTTGCCTAAACACATCCATAATTTCATTTGTTTTGGCCTTTTGCTTGTCAATTGAAATGGATCCTTTTAAGGCATCCAGAAATGGAGCTCTTGGCTCAAAAACCTTTTCAAAAAATTTTCTTTGAAGTCACTTGAACATAAGAAGTTTTGAAATCATTTTGCAAATTTTTCTTTTCAAAATCACCTTTCAAATCACTTTTCAAGATATTCTCATTTGAAAGATCAAGCATATGTAATGAATGAGGAATAGGATGTGAAACGGGATGGGTGTTAACTTGTGGTTGTACCGGTTCACTCTCTTCATTGGACATACCCACTTGGTTATCCATAATCTTTCTACTTCTTAAGGTAGTCACCGCATTGACATACTCTATTGTGTGACCTTCTGATGAGGAATGAGTTTTCACAACACATTATTGCTTGGGTAGGGCATTCAAAGGCATTTTCCCTTTCTCTCTAGCATTTAAAGTAATAGCTATTTGCGCTACTTGGGTTTCTAGCTTAGTAATAGATTGAGAATGAGAATGAAGCAATTGAGTGTTCGCCTCTAGAGTGCCTAGAGCCGTCAAAACTTTCTCTTCAAAAGCGGGACTCCTAGAATTTCCTTGAGAATACGATGGTTGATTAGGGAAATGAGAATTAGAAAATTAATTTCCTTGTGATTGAAATGATGATCTAAAACCTTGGGAACCTTGGCTTTGCATTGGGTAGAACATACTTCCCTTGATAACCACCTTGGGGAGGGTTTGAGCCTTCTCCTTGGTTTCTCCAAAAGAAATTCAGGTGATTCCTCCAACTAGGATTATAGTGATTGCCATAAGGATTGTTTCCTTGATTAACAAAAGTTGTATTGACTTGTTCATAATGCTCACTTAGCACATGTCCATGGGGACAATTGGAAGTAGAATGTAAAACACTTGAATAAGTCATACATGTCTCATTGGATGCATGATGGGAATGGTTAGGGACGGAAGATACTTGATTTGCTGAGTTTTGGTTGATCAAGAATTGGTCAAACCTTTAAGATAAGGATTTCATCTCGGCGGCTATTTCATTGGAATGGTTAACTTGATGTAAGCCAACACTCTTCCTTCCACTTGAATTCCTACCATTCTTAGAAGATAAAGTTCGATGCAAATAATTTTCACTCATGCTCTCATAAAGATGCCACACGTCATCATCATGCTTATCAATGTAAGGGCCACCCATGGAAGCATCAACCATGCCCTTGTATTTGTCCGATGAGCTCTCAAAGAAATATTGAACTAATTACCATTTGGGCATGTCATGATGTGGACATTTCCTAAGCAATTCATTGAATCTTTCCCATGCCTCATGGAACGTTTCTCCATCCCCGTGTGAAAACTCTCGAATTGAGGTTCTCATGGCATTGGTCTTAGAAACCGGATAGTACTTCTTCAAGAACTCTTGTTGCAATTTTGCCCAAGAAGTTATTGAAAAAGGCCTAAGATTGTTAAACCAATATTTTGCCTTGTCTTTAAGGGTGAATGGAAAAAGTTTAAGCCTTAAGACCTCTTCTGGCATGTCCGTGTATCTCACGGTAGAATATACTTCAAGAAACTCATCCAAATGCTTGTAAGGTTCTTCACTTGGAAGTCCATGATAGTTAGGAAGCATTTGAATGGTTTGTGGTTTGATCTCATAGTGGTGTGCTCTAAATGGTAGCAATTGAATGCATATGGGTGCATTATATTCATTAGGCACATAGTGATCTCTTAAAACAAGGGGAGGATTAGCAATTGGAGGTGCAACATGGGCACCTTGATTGCCTTGGATGATGGAAGGTTGTGGAACATAGATTGGCCTTGGCATTCCCAATGGAACTTGGCCTTGTTGTTATGGTGGGTGAATGAATGGCCTCGGCATGCCTAATGGTACTTGCATATTAACATGATGCACATTGGGGTGGAGGCTACCTTGTTGGTCTATATGACCAAGGTCCTCCACATGATCCTCATTATGTCCTTCCATTGATGAAATAGATTGACTAGAACTTCCTCTTCCCCTAGGGTTTCGAACAACGGATTCAAGATGAAAATTTAGAGGGACAAGAGTAGGTTTCAATGATCTACGACCATGCATGCACAACAAAACACAACAAGCAACAAGTAATGAACAATCACTTCACCTTCGCAACAAATCAATTATCAAACTTCCTCTACATACAATGATCCCATACTCCCATGCTATCAACAATATGCAACGAATAATAAATTGCCTCCACGTGGGCTCATGATTTATTTAAGAATTGAAATACAAGCCTCCACGCGGGCTGATGATTTAACTAGAGATTGAGTTAAGAAAGAGCTCACAAAGGGTACTTTAGCACTTTAATTCAATTTTCAATTTTAGCTTTGCAAATTTTTAGATTTCAGCTTTTTCCTTGCTTTTGCTTAGCTCCTTGCTTGAAATGCTCCTTTGCTCACCTTCTAGCTCAATGCACCTAGTCAAACAAGAACCAACACAATAAGTAACCAAAATGAAAATGAAAATAAAGTAATGACACGATCAAAAGAGTACTAATTCCTAATTGATTCCACAAATACGATATTGCCCTCAATCAATCCCCGGCAACAGCGCCAAAAACTTGGTGTTGCGTGGCCTCACTCCAAAGTTTGTGCACCAAAAGATAGTGGTGTAGGGCTATGATGAATGTGGCCAAGTTTTACAATTAGAAATTGTCACTATTACCTTTCACTAAAAATATAGTTAGGGTGAGTAGGGATTGTCCCAAGGGATTCGTGGGTTATATTAGGTTGTGGAAACGAGATTAAGGTTAGTAGGTCGAGTGATTAAAAGATTGGTTGGTGGTTGAATTACACTAAGATGCAATTTATACTAAAGTAAGCAATTAAATGTAATGGAGAGAAAATAAGAAAGAGAGAGATCTTGTGGTTTAGAGATCACCACTAAGCATAGCTTTTCTACACCCTTAATGAATGATTAATGAGGGGAAAGCATGTATTACAACATTAGTGTGTGTATGGTTGTTTCAACAATCATGGATGACTAATTAAGTATATATTGTCTAAGCAATATGATGAATAGCACAATATATCAAACTAAGCCATTAATCCTTTCTTTAAGCTCACAATCCAAACACATCACAAGGTTAGAGACATATGTTACTTGTTTTCATAAGTATGGAACATCAAACAACAAGCATGGATTGTCCTCCCATTTAACATCTAAACTACAACTACACTACAATTAAGCTAATAACATGAAATTAAACTAATTAAACTAAATAAGAGGCATAATCCATCAAGAAATGAGTATGAACCATCAAATAAACCACAAGAGCATTCCATTAAGCACTATGTCTTGACAATCTCTTGATTTATAGCATTAATACACATAGACATGCATCAATAACACAAAATCTAGAGAAAAATACATGAACATCTGTTCTAGCATACATTGACATATGGATAAAATGAAATGATCAATTGGAAGCATTAAACCACACAAATCATTGAATAAACAGGATCTATATATATATAAGTGTCAAAACATGTATCACAATACAAATCCCCTCAAAAATACATAAATCAGGATGTAGAAGCATGCTTAGGGCTAACTCTAGCCCCAAGAGGATGTCTAGCCACTCATGGATGGTGTCCTCCAACCCTCAAGGGCTAACTCCATGGTAGAGATTGCTTCTCTTCTTGGTTGATGGAAGAACTCCAAGCTTGTGTCTCTAGCCTCCTTTCTTCTTTTCTTCCTCACTAAGAATATGGAAAATTGTGTCTCTAGTGTATCTCTTTATCGTGTAAAAGTATGGTCTCAAGAATGGCTCATATTCCTTATATAGGTAGTTTAAAATGTCACCCTAATGAGTTGGGCTCGTACACCAATATTCCTTCCAACGATTAGATATGAGACAACTTTTAATGAGCTAGAAATTGGATTTTCTCGGGCTTGAGGAAGTTTGATCAATCGAACTTGTGGTGAGATCGATCGAACATGGCTGAGATCTATTGAATTTAATTTGGATCAAACCTCGATGGCGGCGCCTTTTTGGATAAAGACAAATCTGAGATATTTTGAAGATATTTTTGGGAAAGAGATAAGTGTGGTAGGTAGGGTGGTACAACTGGATAAGATGGAATCTTTTTGATCGATCGGAAGAAAGTTGGATCGATCGAACTTTGTGGGATCTTTGGATAAGGACAAAAGAGCTTGGATCCATTTTGAAATACTGAGATCGATGAACTTTCGATCGATCGAATATTTTTTGAGATTGATCAAACTTGCTGAATTTCCACCACTTGCTTCCTTTTGCTCCCACTTTGCTCCTTTCTTTGATTCATTTCAAGATTGCTTCAATTATGCTTTTATTTAGCTGAGTTAGCTTATTTTGGGGATAACCACCTGAAAATCGAAATAATACAAAATTAATCTAAAGTGGGAAAATAAGATAGATAAATGTCCTAGAATACCTAAAGCTTAAGGGGTTTAAATGCGCACTTTTCAGCGCTTATCAATATACATCCCCTTCTTGCTTTGTATTTCCACAATCTGATGCAACCCACTTTGAGATCAAGCCTGCTATGATCCAAATGCTTCCTACATTCTATGGGTTTGCAACAGAGGATCCTTATAAGCACTTAGATGCAGGGGCGGAGCCAAGGGGGGGCAGGGGGTGGCCGTGCCCCACCCCCCCCAAGTTTTTGGAAATTTTTTTTTTAATATAGGTAAAAATAAAAATAATATAGCATATATGGTATAAAATCTATACTTGGTCCACCTAAGGAAAATAAAAAATTCTTTCTTTAATTAGCATTTAAAAGATAATTTATATATAATCTAAAGGAAAGTGATTTAAATGACGACTATAGAATCCCGATAAAAACTGACTCATATAAAAATTTAATGTGACTATCTTAAAATTTTAACTCACACTGAGTTCTTTCCATAATGTGACTATCTTATTATCCTAAAATTCCAACTCAATCACAATTCTTTCCATAACCTTATTATTCTAAAATTCCAACTCAACCACGATTCTTTCCATAACCTTATTGACCTACGGAATCACTTTTTCTTCTCATGGATGTAGATAATTTTTATGCACACTGCAATCCAGGTTAATCTCATTGTTTTTTTTGTTCCTCTCTCTATATAAATTTTATATGTATATATGTATTTTTGTGTGGGTGTGTGTCTTTTTTTTTAGATATATTTTTGTATAAATATAATAAATAGTAAAATATTTTTGCCTACGTAATATTTTTTTTCCCCCTAAAAGTTCTAGCTAAGTAATGTTGCCTATAATTTTGGCCCCCCTAACCTCAAGATCCTGGCTCCGCCCTTGCTTGGATGTGTTTTTGGAATTATGTTCAACTACCAAGTTGACTACTCTTTTCGATAACACATTTTGGATGCAACTTTTTCAATTCTCTCTCAAGGACAAAGTGAAAACCTAGTTGCATTCCCTTCCATCTACTTCTATATCTATTTGGGACATATTGCAATAGGAGTTCTTAAAAACTGTGGGTAAAACCACACAAATGAGAAGAGAGTTCATGGCGTTCTCCCAAATCTCAGGTGAACAACTCCATGATTCATGGGAAAGGTATAATGATCTTCTAAGAAAGTGTCTACACCATGATATTGCTAAATGGAATTTAGTGCAGATTTTCTATAATGGTCTTTCTGATTCACATAGGAACATGGTTGATGCCTCCAGTAATGGAGCTTTTCTTCATAAGAGTGCAGCTGATGCTTGGGAACTGTTTGAGGCCCTAAGTGAAAACTCCATACAACATGTTTCTTCCTCTAGGTCTAGGTCTACTCCTAGAATCCATAAGGTTGAAAAACTTTTTAAGGTTAAAAAATCTAATGAGTTAGCTGCTCAAATATAAGCGTTAAACTGTACGTTTGACCAAGTCTTATTATCTAGCTATGTTCCTATTGTTGATCCTTCTGCTTCCTTGCCAAATGAAGTATGTTCCATTTGTGCTAATCCGTCCCTTTTTGTTGATACTTGCCCTATGATGGGACAATCATCTGAGACTCCTCAGGAGCAAGTAAATGCAGCATTCTCCAGATCAACCTACAATCCATATTCATCTACTTATAATCCTGGCTGGAAAGATCATCCAAATCTATTATGGCGAAATTAGAGTCAAGGATCTGTTGTTCCACAATCTTAGGGACAATATCAAAATCTATCCAATCCTTCGTCCCAAAACAATTCTTTCAATCAATCTTCCATCTATCGTCCAACTCAGTTTAGGAACCAATCTACTCAAGCTCCTAATTTTACTCTTTCTTCCAAGTATTCTGATGAGTTTGAAGAGAAAGTGTTATTTGCACTTGAAGAAATTAAATATCATACCCAAATTCTTCATTCTCATTCCCAAACCATAGAAAAGCTAGAAGTGCAAGTTGGGCAAATAGCGAATCTTTATCTCGTAAAGAGGAAGGAAAGCTGCCTAGTCAGCTGGAGGCTAACTCGAAAGGGCAGACTTACATGATTGGTGAAAACAATTCTTTAGGTATTCATTATGAGTAGGTTGAGGCTATATCCATATTGAGGAGTGGTAAGGTAGTTGATAACCAAGTTGAGAAGGATGAGGAAGAAAGAGAGAGGCTTAGGATTCCAATTCGTCCAATCATTCATAATCCACATCACACAAATGTTCTCTCACATTCTATTCCATCGAGTTTTAAAGGAGTTGAAGGTGGAGTCACTTCTTCATCTGCTCCGAACCTTGAGATAGCTTATGAGCCAAGAGCGCATTTTCCTGAACATCTCAAAGGACCGTCTTACTTTGGTAAGCAAGGAGGGTGAATATCCCATCTCTTTAGTCGCTCCATATAGATGTTCCATTTCTCATCATGTTGTGTGCCACCTCCTACTATATTTATATATTTTAAATAACAATTTCTCATTTTTTCTATGTTCTTCTTTCGTTTTGCCTTTACTTCTTTGTTTCTGACATCTTTTGGCATCATAGACTGTAATAAGTTTTTTAACGCCTCCCAAGACATAATGGATGTCTTTCAGCAAGTTAAAGTAAATATTCCTCTCCTAGATGCTATAAAACAAATATCTACCTATGCAAAATTTCTGAAAGACTTATGCACCTAAAAGAGGATATCAAGGAGTCCAGTTCCTAAGAAAATTTGTCTCAACAAGCAGGTCAGTGCACTTATTCAGCACAACACTGCTCCCAAGTTCAAAGATTCTGGCGCTCCTACCATATCTTGTATCATTGGTAATAATATGATAGACTGTGCATTTCTTGATCTTAGAGCAAGTGTTAATATTCTTCTATACTCGGTGTATGAGAAATTAGGCTTGGGAGAGCTTAAACCCATGTCTGTTGTACTTTAATTTGTTAATCGATCTTTAAAGCAACAGTGTGGGATCATTAAAGATGTTCTCATCAAAGTAGATAAGTTCTATTTTCCAGTTGATTTTCTTATCCTGGATACTGAACCTGTCTACAATCCTAATAAGTGTACTCCGATGATCCTCGGTCGTCTATTTTTGGCTATAGCTAATGCCACCATTAACTGTAGAACTGTGGCTATGGATATAACTTTTGGGAATATAAAAGTTAAATTAAACATCTTCAATGCCACTCCATATTCCTCGGAAGGAGATGAGTGTTTCTTTATTGATGTTATTGATAAGTATTCATTCACAGTTGTTCCAACCAAAAATTGTCATTCACTGACCTTGAGTCTTCCTCGTAGTCCATCTCATAAGTTTGCTCACAAACTTGAGCCCGATCCACCTCCGGATAGGTTTAAGTATTTTTGTCAGGATCTGAAAGGAACTGTATCAATTTCCAAAACTTCACATTCCATAAGATCTCACAAGACTAGGTTGGGGTTGAAGGAGGTAGTTGATCTCTTGTGTGACGACCCTGGTTTTTAGGCCAGCGTGTCCTGTGATGAACCGAAGGTCGACCCGATAACGGATCCGAATGCAGAAGCGAAAATAGAAAACAAGACTCTAAGAAGTCAAAGTGACCTTCCATGAGGTCGTGGAACTCAATAAGAACTAATGCGGGAACGAATGATCAGAAAAAGACCGAACAGGCCCCCAAGGGCAAAATGGTCATTTCTGAAAACTGTAGATTCTGGTGCCACCGAGCACACCACTGGAAGGACAACAAAAAACTAATCAAGATGGATTCAAGAATCGCATGATTCGGAGTCCGGACGAAGGAGAAACGGCATGACAAAGAAAAACGAGCACTTAAGGCAAAAAGGGTAAACTAGTAATTATCCAGGAAGAATCTGGTGCAACCGAGCACACTGTTGGAAAGACAACAAAAAATTAGTCAAGTTCAAAATAAAATTCACCTGAATCGGAATCCGGACGAAGGAAAAAAGCCCAAAAGAAGAGTTGACGTCGCGACAACCCGACGAGGGGCCACGACGGCCCCATGCACATGCCCATGCGTGCACCCATGCATGCCGCGCGCGCGCCGGTGCACACATGGCTGGCAGCAGCAGCCCAAAAGCTGCTATGTGGTTATTTTTCAGAAAAATCCAGAATAGAGGCTGAATTTGGAGGCCTAGATGAATTTTTTTGCAAAAACACAGAGAAGAAACCCCCATCAAAATTGAGTTTTCTAGGTAACTCACAAGAGAATAAAAAAAAAAAACGCAATGTAGAATGCCCGAAATGCCCCTCCATGAAATCTGGTCATGGAGGTCCAAAAATCTGCTATTTTGAAAACTGAGAACTGAACTTCGTAAGCGATTTCCGATATCAAGATGACATTTTCTGGAAAAACACGGAAAAGAAACCCCCCTTAAAATCATGTTTTCTATTCAACCATGTTGAAAGAAGAAAAGAAAACCACCGTGAAAAGTCTAGAATACCCCTAGATCAGAATATGCAACAAAAACGCAAAATGAAATCGTAGGAGGCTCAAAACACAAATGATAAGGTTTTGCCCGGAAACGACCATGCACGCAAACGTAATTTACCTATTTGGACATGCTACAATGGTCCACGACTTAAAAATACCACCGATACAAAATCCGACCCCCCAACGGGCAAAAAGGCAAAAATGGAACTTGGAATGAAAACTCGGAATCCAAAAATACAAAACAGGATCAAATGACCGTTTGGCCCTGGGCCACATTTCAAACATGATTAATAAGACCCTATGAAAGAATGAAAATGGAATTCCCACACCCGATGCAACCATGGTGAAGCAATGACTTGCGATTTTTCAAGATTTTCACAATATTTCACGAAGTTAAAAAGTACATAGAATACAATATACATGTCATTGGCCTCCGGCCTCATCTCATACATATCGATTACATTGAAAGGAGTGAACTTAAGTACACATTACATACATGGAATCAAATATACATATTTTGACATATAAGTCTACAAAATGACATTTCATGCTAACATTTGCATGAAATGGAAACTTGAAAGCTACACGACATCCAAGGAATGCTAGGCTTCACGAACCAAGTCTTCGTACCTGAAATATGCCCCAGTATCGTATGGGCGAGTAACATAAAGCTACTCGTAAGAGATGAGCATGCATGGACCTAGCATTTTACAAATTTATCACCTTAAGGTGAAACATGTTAAAGGGGCTCATGCCACCTAATGTCTATGTCCAAGTGAGACTCGGGGAGCATCCTAAGCTACCTTAGAGTCTAAGCAACAAGAATTATGATATACATACGTGTATGAAACGAATCATGGTTGGGATAATCCAAAGAACACGACAAGAAGAATGCTTGAGCATAGATTAATATGAATTGCATTTTCAATGCAATTGAACTAGGTCTAGAGTAATCCATACAACATGACAAAAGCATATTTGAACACAAGTTAACAAAAATCACATTATCCATGCAATTCAATAACAAAAGAGTATGTTATACAATACAACAAGGTTTAAGTTCTCAAAGCCATCAACTTAGAATATAAAGCACAAAATAACAGTAGTGGTTTATGCCACCTAACGTCTATGTTATAAAAGAATCAATAGGATCAATCCTAAGCTTTATTAGAACGTCAAAACACGATTTTCAATATCGATGCAATTTAACCAACATTGGAACTTCCAATACAATGCATAAAGCACAATTTCGCAAAGTTAACATCCTGTAACTTAAAATGGAATGACAAATAAGAAACAACAAGTTACAACATCATCTAGTTATCAACTTAAAAATGAAATGCGAAATCAAACAAAGTGGATACTCGGACGTCACGCCAGATCAGACCGACAACATAGTTACTTTAGGGTTACTAGCCCATGGGTAACCTCCCTATGTGCGCACTAGACTATATAGAGGGACTATCCCCCTGTACTAGAACCACGTCCTAGCCATAGTCAAACAACGACATCCCCAAGTTTCCAAAATCAACAAGTTGTGCAACAACGCATATATCAATAGGGATATGTAAGATAATCAACTATCTACCAAGCACAACCAAATTTAGAAACCTATACAATATATGCTCTAAGTCCACAACTAATATGATTTGATGAATGTCGAATCTTCAGTGTGCGATTCGTTACACGCTATGCATGAATGATGTTAAATACAAATTGTGCAAATCATTACACAAGGCAACAATATATTCAATAAGGAAAACATATTCTCATAAGTATAAACATAGAAACTATGTTATCCAATGCTCAAAACATAACCAAATGAATATACAACAAGTTTAAGTCCATGATTTGAATATAGAAACCACTTCTAAAACACAACTAGATCATGGAGCAAAGTGATAGAATTTAAATAGATAAACACAATTAAATTCTATAAATTCCGATTTAATTCCAATTAACCTCAATTTAACACATGTTAAAGGACATAGCAAGGTCATCACCTATATCCATTCTAAAACTCAATTAGGTTGTTAGAACAACAAAGTAGAACTTTAGTTAAATCATGCTAATTTAAATCCCAAGGTTCTAAAACAACTTCTAATAGTCCCAAATTAATATATACTAGTAAACAAGTCATGGCCAATACAAATATCAAGTTAAAACCTTAATTAAGTTAATGGGACCACGAAATAGATTTTAATTAATTCTTTTAATTAAAATCTCTAGATTTTTCAAACTTAACCAAATGCTCTCAATTTAACATATCTTAGAGAACATGCCAAGGACTAATGTAATATCACATTTCAAGCTTATTTCATGCAAGTTACACCTATGTAAATTAAACTTTCACTAAAGTTGAATATAAAATAAAGGTTGCAATTCTCATGCAATTAATCCCAATTTAATACATGTGAATAACCACACCAAAGCTTAATTTTCTAGCATGCCACAATTCAATTCCAAGTTATATATCACCATGAGGATTAAATCTTAAACAAGGAAATTAATTAAATGAAAGGTTTCAAAACCTCACCGAATATTCTAAATCAAATATATGTGAAGCTATATGGCATGTAGATCAAGAATATCAAGTCGGAATTAGAATGGAGTGGATAGTGCACTCGGGGCAAATTAATTAATAATTACTAATTTTCAAAACACCTCCAAATACTTTCAAATTCAACTATGTTGGAGAGCATGCTAAGGCCTAATTTAGTATGCTAACACATATTGATTTTAAGCTAGTTAAGGACATGTGAATTAATCTTTCACCTAAGATAAATATTAAATAAAATCTTTAATACTTATTCAAATATTCCAATTTTAATACACGACAATGAACATATCAAGGGGCAATATAAAATTATGCTACATGTTTAAACCAAGTCATGAGCAACCGGGAAAATTAGATCCCGTACAAGAAAAATAAATAATAAAATCTCTAGATTTTATATTTAATCATGCAAACAAGTAGTATAAGCATCACAAGCATGCTATATAACAAGAATTTAAACCTAGAACATCTCCTACCTTAATTTGGGATGAAAATCCCAAAAGCCCACCAAAATAAAAGTGCTCTGAATTCGACGATACCGAGAGGTTTTGTCGGGGACAACACCGTGGACAAGAATCCGCAAGAAGCCCCATGAAAATCATAACTGGACCTCAAAACCAAACTCAAGAAATGGTCAAAACTGAATTCTAATAAGGGGGAAAGGTAGAGCATGGCGAGGGGAACAACAAACGTTAAGGCCGAAGACTTTCCATCAAGGAAAAGTGAACCAAAAGAGGAGAGAGAAGATGGCAGCACCCCTTGGGCTGCCATGGGAGCTCCAGGTCATGCATGAAGAGGGGAGAAGATGAAAAATGAAATATCTCACCCCCCTTTTATAGAAATCTCAAAAAGTGCCCCGAACGGGCCCCGCCGGGTCCGAAAAAGTAAAATTTGAGCAAACGCGCTCAAATGGCAAAACTTTGTGAACAAAAAAGATTCAAAATGATAAAATATGAACAACAGAAGAAATGGTGTTGAGAACCAAGTCCCAAGCAGAAAGTTATGCCCAAAACAAGTTTGGCACAAAGCGGGGCCAAAAACCCTGAAACTGGAAAACATCGACCAAGAGGAAATTCCAAGAATACACAACTTGATGAAATGTGAAAATCAATCCCGTACGAGGATCCAGACTCAAAATAAGACATTTTGCAATAACTTTCATTAATTGCACAATGGCCCCTCCAAAAAGTGAAAACTGCACTTATGGCCCAGAATGAAAATATCTTCCAAAAATATTTTCTTAAAAACCCCTGAAATAAAATATCTTTAAAAGATATTTATGAAAAACACCCCAAGAAAAAAAAATAATTTCAAATAACTTTGCATCCATGCCCCCTATGGACACCGGGAGCAACCAGAGTACTTTCTTGCAAAAGTAAAGATAAGTATTTCATGGAAACCACTCAAGATGAAGGCACGTGAAGTCAAAAACCAACTCCGAGCATGAGAAGTGAGGTTGTGCCAAAAACTGACAAACGGAGATAAGACAGAATAGGGAAAAGGACGAAATAGCGCATAGTATCGAAAAACAAAAAAAGTAAAAATGACTCAGTCCTTAAAGGAAGTTGTCAATCCACGGAAAAGAGTCTTAGGAACCAATTCTAAGCACTCGAGATGACACTAAGCGACACAAAACAGAGCTCAGAAGAGAAAATTAAACGAAAAAAATTCATTCGTAAAATTTCAGGAAAAAGGAAAGGAAGGCAAATGACCGGGTCGTTACAACCTACCCTCCTTAAAGGAATTTCATCCCCAAAATTAGGAACATACCAGAGAGAATAGAATAATGATCGAACAAAAGGTCAAATCAAAGGACCACTCACAACGCACTGAAGGACAAATCCTGAAGTCTAAAGATCAGCTGAAGGAACACGAAACCATGAACTGAGACAACACCCCATACGAATCGGCACGTTAACTCAACGTCAACTACCGAGAGAATCCCAAGACAATGAAACGTTGAAACATGATAGCAGAAGAGAGTGACAAGGCAGTACGAACAGTGACCAGAACCCACCCACACTTACTCGTAAGCAAGGTAGCATGACAGTATAAGGCACTAGTTCGTAACATGCCCCAGAAGGGAACTTTTCGATACAAATGACATCAATGTCAGAAATGATCATTACCAAAAGCTCTGCAGGAACCAGGTATTTGCGAGAGTTGGGGTAGCTAATCCCAAAACTCTGAGAATAATGACACTGGTACCATTACACTTAAGGCCTTAGATCTAGAAGCCACAAAGGAAAAGGAAATGAAACGGTGCCTCCCTGGCCCACGTCTCACTCCACCAGATAAGAAATGCGATTCTACACTCACATGAGCCTTACTCGCATCGATTGACAGAACAGACAAGAAGGTTCCCTACATGGGTCCTTACGGAATGAATTTCTCCTATCCAAGAAAGAAACTCATGAAACAAGAATGCATCCAAGGGACACGATAGATCCTAAGAGACACTGTCAAAACCAAACATAAAGTAAATAGCTAGCATGCAACATAGCAATGGACTATCTACTCAAAGTGCCACATAAGCAAATAGACATGTTATCAAATCAAACATGTTATCAAGGGCATATATACATATAAAGTATGCTTAACAAATAATTGATGTCTCAAAACACCTGAACATGTGAACATATTATCATACAAGACATGTTATCAAACAAAGCATGTTTGCAAGATATAAATGACACATTAGAGCAAAACAACGTGAGCATGATATGCACCCAAAACCCGTCGTCCAAGGTATTCGAACCCGGATGCTCTGATACCACCTGTGACGACCCCGATTTTTAAGCTAGCGTGTCATGTGATGAACCAAAGGTTGACCCGATAACGGATCCGAATGCGGAAGCGAAAATAGAAAACAAGACTCTAAGAAGTCAAAGTGACTTTCCATGAGGTCGTGGAACTCAACAAGAACTAATGCGGGAACGAATGATCAGAAAAAGACCGAACAGGCACCCAAGGGCAAAATGGTCATTTTTGAAAACTGTAGATTCGGGTACCACCGAGTACACCACTGGAAGGATAACAAAAAACTAATCAAGATGGACTCAAGAATCGCATGATTCGGAGTCCAGACGAAGGAGAAATGGCATGACGAAGAAAAACGAGCACTTAAGACAAAAAGGGTAAACTGGTAATTATCCAGGAAGAACCGGGTGCAACCGAGCACACTGTTGGAAATACAGCGAAAAATTAGTCAACTTCAAAAAAAATTCACTTGAATCGGAGTCCGGACGAAGGAGAAAAGCCCAAAAGAAGAGTTGACGTCGCGGTGGCCCGACGAGGGGCCACGACAACCCCATGCGCACGCCCATGCGCGCGCCCATGCACGCCGCGGGCGCGCCAGTGCACACATGGCTGGCTGCAGCAGCCCAAAAGTTGCTATGTGCTTATTTTTCAGAAAAATCCAGAACAGAGGCTGAATTTGGAGGCCTAGATGAATTTTTTTGCAAAAACACAGAGAAGAAACCCCCATCAAAATTGAGTTTTCTACGTGACATTCGAGAGAATTAAAAAAAAACGCAATGTAGAATGCCCGAAATGCCCCTCCATGAAATCTGGTCATGGAGGTCCAAAAAGCTGCTATTTTGAAAACTGAGAACTGAACTTCGTAAGCGATTTCCGATATCAAGACGACATTTTCTGAAAAAACACGGAAAAGAAACCCCCCCTAAAATCATGTTTTCTATTCAACCATAATGAAATAAGAAAAGAAAACCACCGTGAAAGTCTAGAATACCCCTAGATCAGAATATGCAACAAAAACGCGAAATGAAATCGTAGGAGGCTCAAAACACAAAAGATAAGGTTTTGTCTAGAAACGACCATGCACGCAAACGTAACTTACCTATTTGGACATGCTACAATGGTCCACGACTTAAAAATATCACCGATACAAAATCCGACCCCCCAACGGGCAAAAAGGCAAAAATGGAACATGGAATGAAAACTCGGAATCCAAAAATACAAAACGGGATCAAATGACCGTTTGGCCCTTGGCCACACTTCAAACACGATTAATAAGACCCTATGAAAGAATGAAAATGAAATTCCCACACCCGATGCAACCATGGTGAAGCAATGACTTGCGATTTTTCAAGATTTTCACAATATTTCACGAAGTTAAAAAGTACATAGAATACAATATACATGTCATTAGCCTCCAGCCCCATCTCATACATATCAATTACATTGAAATGAGTGTACTTAAGTACACATTACATACATGGAATCAAAAATACATATTTTGACATATAAGTCTACAAAATGACATTTCATGCTAACATTTGCAAGAAATGGAAACTTGAAAGCTACACGACATCCAAGGAATGCTAGGCTTCACGAACCAAGTCTTCGTACCTGAAATATGCCCCAGTATCGTATGGGCGAGTAACATAAAGCTACTCGTAAGAGATGAGCATGCATCGACCTAGCATTTTACAAATTTATCACCTTAAGGTGAAACATGTTAAAGGGGCTCATGCCACCTAATGTCTATGTCCAAGTTAGACTCGGGGAGCATCCTAAGCTACCTTAGAGTCTAAGCAACAAGAATCATGATATACATACGTGTATGGAACGAATCATGGTTGGGATAATCCAAAGAACACGACAAGAAGAATGCTTGAGCATAGATTAATATAAATTGCATTTTCAATACAATTGAACTAGGTCTAGAGTAATCTATACAACATGACAAAAGCATATTTGAATACAAGTTAACAAGAATCACATTATCCATGCAATTCAACAAAAAAAGAGCATGTTATACAATGCAACAAGGTTTAAGTTCTCAAAGCCATCAACTTAGAATATAAAGCACAAAATAACAGTAGTGGTTCTTGCCACCTAATGTCTATGTTATAAAAGAATCAATAGGATCAATCCTAAGCTTTGCTAGAACGTCAAAACACGATTTTCAATATCGATGCAATTTAACCAACATTGGAACTTCCAATACAACGCATAAAGCACAATTTCGCAAAGTTAACATCTTGTAACTTAAAATGGAACGACAAATAAGAAACAACAAGTTACAACATCATCTAGTTATCAACTTGAAAATGAAATGCGAAATCAAACAAAGTGGATACTCGGACGTCACGCCGGATCAGACCGACAACACAGTTACTTTAGGGTTACTAGGCCATGGGTAACCTCCCTATGTGCGCACTAGACTATATAGAGGGACTATCCCCCTGTACTAGAACCACGTCCTAGCCATAGTCAAACAACGACATCCCCAAGTTTCCAAAATCAACAAGTTGTGTAACAACGCATATATTAACAGGGATATGCAAGATAATCAACTATCTACCAAGCACAACCAAATTTGGAAACCAATACAATACATGCTCTAAGTCCACAACTAATATAATGTGATGAATGTCGAATCTTCAGTGTGCGATTCGTTACACGCTATGCATGAATGATGTTAAATACGAAATGTGCAAATCATTACACAAGGCAACAATATATTTAATAAGGAAAACATATTCTCATGAGTATAAACATAGCAACTATGTTATCCAATGCTCAAAACATAACCAAATGAATATACAACAAGTCTAAGTCCATGATTTGAATATAGAAACCACTTCTAAAACACAACTAGATCGTGGAGCAAATTGATAAAATTTAAATAGATAAACACAATTAAATTCTATAGATTCTGATTCAATTCCAATTAACCTTAATTTAACACATGTTAAAGGACATGGCAAGGTCATCACCTATATCTATTCTAAAACTCAATTAGGTTGTTAGAACAACAAAGTAGAACTTTATTTAAATCATGCTAATTTAAATCCCAAGGTTCTAAAACAACTTCTAATAGTCCCAAATTTATATATACTAGTAAACAAGTCATGGCCAATACAAATATCAAGTTAAAACCTTAATTAAGCTAATGGGACCACGAAATAGATTTTAATTTATTCTTTTAATTAAAATCTCTAGATTTTTCAAACTTAACCAAATGCTCTCAATTTAACATATCTTAGAGAACATGCCAAAGACTAATGTAATATCACATTTCAAGCTTATTTCATGCAAGTTACACCTATGTAAATTAAACTTTCACTAAAGTTAAATATAAAATAAAGGTTGCAATTCTCATACAATTAATCCCAATTTAATACATGTGAACAACCACACCAAAGCTTAATTTTCTAGCACGCCACAATTCAATTCCAAGTTGTATATCACCATGAGGATTAAATCTTAAACAAGGAAATTAATTAAATGAAAGGTTTCAAAACCTCACCGAATATTCTAAATCAAATATATGTGAAGATATATGGCATGTAGATCAAGAATATCAAGTCGGAATTCGAATGGAGTGAATAGTGCACTCGGGGCAAATTAATTAATAATTACTAATTTTCAAAACACCTCCAATTATTTTCAAATTCAACTATGTTGGAGAGCATGCTAAGGCCTAATTTAGTATGCTAACACATTGATTTTAAGCTAGTTAAAGACATGTGAATTAATCTTTCACCTAAGATAAATATTAAATAAAATCTTTAATACTTATTCAAATATTCCAATTTTAATACACGACAATGAGCATATCAAGGGGCAATATAAAATCATGCTACATGTTTAAACCAAGTCATGAGTAACCGGGAAAATTAGATCCCGTACAAGAAAAATAAATAATAAAATCTCTGGATTTTATATTTAATCATGCAAACAAGTACTATAAGCATCACAAGCATACTATATAACAAGAATTTAAACCTAGAACATCTCCTACCTCAATTTGAGATGAAAATCCCAAAGGCCCACCAAAATAAAAGTGCTCCGAATTCGATGATACCGAGAGGTTTTGTCAGGGACAACACCGTGAACAAGAATCCGTAAGAAGCCCCATGAAAATCATAACTGGACCTCAAAACCAAACTCAAGAAATGGTCAAAACTGAATTCTAATAAGGGGGAAAGGTAGAGCACGGCGAGGGGAACAACAAACGTTAAAGCCGAAGACTTTCCATCAAGGAAAAGTGAACCAAAAGAGGAGAGAGAAGATGGCAGCACCCCTTGGGCTGCCATGGGAGCTCCAGGTTATGCATGACGAGGGGAGAAGATGAAAAATGAAATATCTCACCCCCCTTTTATAGAAATCTCAAAAAGTGCCCCCAACGGGCTCCGCCGGGTCCGAAAAAGTAAAATTTGAGCAAACGCGCTCAAATGGCAAAACTTTGTGAACAAAAAAGATTCAAAATGATAAAATATGAACAACAGAAGAAATGGTGTTGAGAACCAAGTCCCAAGCAGAAAGTTATGCCCAAAACAAGTTTGGCACAAACCGGGGCCAAAAACCCTGAAACTGGAAAACATCGACCAAGAGGAAATTCCAAGAATACACAACTTGATGAAATGTGAAAATCAATCCCGTACGAGGATCCAGGCTCAAAATAAGATATTTTGCAATAACTTTCATTAATTGCACAATTGCCCCTCCAAAAAGTGAAAACTGCACTTATGGCCCAGAATGAAAATATCTTCCAAAAAGATTTTCTTAAAAACCCCTGAAATAAAATATCTTCAAAAGATATTTACGAAAAACACCCCAAGAAAAGAAAATAATTTCAAAGAACTTTGCATCCATGCCTCCTATAGACACCGGGAGCAACTAGAGTACTTTCTTGCAAAAGTAAAGATACGTATTTTATGGAAACCACTCAAGATGAAGGCACGTGAAGTCAAAAACCAACTCCGAGCATGAGAAGTGAGGTTGTGCCAAAAACTGACAAACGGAGATAAAACAGAATAGGGAAAAGGACGAAATAGCGCATAGTGTCAAAAAACGAAAAATGTGAAAATGACTCAGTCCTTAAAGAAAGTTGTCAATCCACGGAAAAGAGTCTTAGGAACCAATTCTAAGCACTCGAGATGACACTAAGCAATACGAAACAGAGCTCAGAAAAGAAAATTAAACGAAAAAAATTCATTCGTAAAATTTCAGGAAAAAGGAAAGGAAGACAAATGACCAGGTCGTTACATCTTGGATACGGGGTAAGGAGTGGACTATCGTCGAGCTAGCAACGTTAAACTTAGCACTATTGTCGACGTTAAACTTAGCAATTGTATGTTATACTTTAGTTTAGTGCTATTTTCTTTTTATTTTTTATTTTTTATATATATTTTTAAGTTAGTTTAGTTTAATTTAGACTTAGGTTGAATTTAGAAAAATAAAATTAAAAAAAATAAAATTTTGTCTCAAAGCTCAAGCCTCACCATTTTAGGCTTGAGGCCAAGCTTCTCCAAAGCTCGAGCACAATGCCATGTGCTCGAGCCTTTCGGCATTGCCAACAGTAGGGTTTCAAGAGTTAAGGCTCGAGCCTTACCAAGTAAGCTCAAGCCCTATGTTTTAAAAGCTTTATAAAACCTTCATTCATTCCTTTCATTCTATTCATTTCTTGCCAAGATCAAAAACTCTACTTATTTTCATTCTCATCTATCATGGTTTTTGAAACTCCTCTTCCAATGTACATCTAACAAAGGTAAATCTATTCTTCATCTTCATCTTTACATTATTTTCTCCATGATTGAATGAACTCTTAAATCTTGAGTATGGAGAGATTAAAATCTTTATGGATGTTGATTATTTCAATTTTCATAGATGTTGATTCGATTTTCATGATGGTTTGCGCATAATATGGATGTTTAAAGGAGTCATTGATTGTGATACAGGAGTTATCTTGGTGTCGTTACACATAGAGCTCAAGCCCAATTGTTTAGGCTCGAGCCTTTGTTGAGCTCGAGCCTTGTAGAGTTAAGCTCGAGCCTTAATTTTCATATTGCAGATTTTAGTCACTTCTTGAGATTTAGGATTATTTCTTTAAGGAATCTTAGTTCATAGCACCTGTTGACAATTAAGATGGTTCACCCTGCTCTATCTAAGCATGCTAGGATGACTAAAGGTATCATACCAAGTGCTTAGATGAATTTTTCGGTTTCTTATGAAATGACCTTTGACTTTAAGGTGTTTATCACTAATCCTCACACTAGATGGGCTACGAAATCTTTTAGTTATAGGCATTTTCTTCATACTATGGTTCCTGCTGCTAAGATTGCTTATCCTCGATTTGTCCGATTGTTTTATCTCAATCTTGCGTATAGTGAGATAACCCATGGGAACTTTGGACAATTGTGGATGGATATAAGTTGGTTGTTACTCGTAGTGCAATTTTTACAGCTTTAGATTGTTATCATAAAATACCTCAGCTAGTGGATGAAAGGCGTGACAGGCCAAGTTTTATAAACCTGGTATGTCAGCGATGACCAAAAGGTGACTCGATAACGGATCCGAAATCCAAAAGTGAAAGATGAAAAATGGCCACTAGAGATGTACGACATCCTAAGGCACCAAAATGACTCCCTATAAAGCCATGGAACTCAAATGAGTCAAGTAATGAAACAAGGATTTCAAACTCGATAAGAAATGAACTAAGGGTAAAATGGTCATTTCAAACTGAAATGGATGCCACCGTGCATACCATTAGAAAGACAATGAAAAATGAATGAATTTAGACTCAAGAATCACTGGATTCAGAGTCTAGACAGAAAAGATATTAAGTCTTGAAGTCGAAGGAAGAGAAACCCCATCCCAGTTCGAACCAAATCCTGACACTATCTCACTAAAACTTGAATATCTTGAGTTACAACTAGAATTTGAATCTATAATTGGTACCATTGGAAAGCTTATTTTGACGCGGTCAATTTAGACTCAAGAATGACCAATTCAGAGTTAAAATGAAGGAGATACGATGATTTGAAGTCGGAGGTGCAGTGTTAAAAAAAGGATGGACAAGCGCTTATCCAAGGGTGATGAGCGGTCATACAGAGCACGCCCAGGGTAATTCCCACTTCCCTATCTATGATCGCTCATACCCCATGGACAAGCACTCGTACAGAGCATGCCCAGGGCAATTCCCATTGCCCTATCTATGAGCGCTCGTACCCCATGGACGAGCGCTCGTCCTGCAGACAAGCTTAGCAGCTTTTTGAGTTTGAAATATAATTTTGAGGTCTTTCTGGGCCTTTTTTGGAAAAAATTTGTGAAGTAACACCCCCCCCCCCCCTTAAAATCTTGTTTTCTGGTCAACCATGATAAGATCAACATTTATTTTTTAAGTGAAATAATAAAACTGCCCTGAAGATCAAATTTAGCAAAAATGTGAAAATAAATGCTACTCTAAGTGTTCATTTCATCAAGAATGGTGTTGTGTGCCAAAGTAAACATGCATGCATGTTTAAAATGAATAAATACACGTGTTCCAAAAGCCTATGGCCACATAGCATGTCATATACAAAATACGACCTATCAAACCTCGAATTCTCATAATTTCATAAAGCAAACTATGGAATTAAACTAGCATACATATAATATAGATGTATATGGCACTTGGCCTCATGTTTTACATGCAAAATAGGCATCTTCAAGTATTCTTAGATATACATTACACATCAAGGAAGCCATCTTAGCTTCTAAAATACCATACATCCATGGTATACAAAACATATCATCCAAAAGTGAAGCATGCTAAACAAGTACATATCCATATATATAAATGTTCCAAATTGCTCATAAGCCTCTAAGGATGATAAGCATCCAAGAACATAGTCTCCTTACCTGTAAAATAACCCACACAACTAGGGTGAGTAATCAAGTTACTAGTAGGAAGAAGCATATGCGTATACCCTAAAGTTTCAATATCATTGCAAGATGAATATAGACGAATACAAGGGAGCATTCCACTTAACGTCTATGTTCAAGGTGTTCTAAAGGATCATCTTAAGCTAACTTAAATGATTCTACAGCAATACAATAACAATATCAATGTGCTTAACAACATTAATTCGCAAATAACTGAAATCACAAGTCACAATTAAACATTGGTTGTCAACTTCGAAAAGAATGCAAAATCAATTAATGGAATACTTGGACAACAAATCTCGGATAAAGCCAAGACCTAAACGGTTATTCCGGACATTAACCCGCTGGGAATACCACCCTAGTGCACACTATAAATGGAGAGAAATCATACCTTCCGCACTAGAGCCAAACTCTGGCCATGTCACTTGTAACAATATCCCAAGAGAATCCAAAATATATCAAGTTCAAAACTTATATACTATATTAAGGCATGTATACCACCTTCCATGCATAAGTATTTTGAAACCACACAAACCATGTTTTAGGGTTCCAAGTCTAGAATGCCATAATAGATGACAAATTATCATTATGATACAATGTGCAAAACAATATCACCAACTTATCAATTTAAATCATGCCTCAACAATAAGCTTTATATACTAATTCTTAACATTTTAGCAATAAGCTTCCAAAATAGTCACAATTAAGCATTGAAAAAAATATAGAATTATCACTACCATAAATATAACAATTCAAATCAAAAGGAATTGTGTATAACATTAATAATTCTACAAGAGTTCTATATCACTACCACATGTGAAAATACTCGAATTTAGCATACTCTAAATTATACAATCCTTCTACACAAGGTATATACATATTACACATGCTTAAATCAATAAACCCTAAGTCAAAAGTGAGGGTTTCCTATAATATTGAAGACTATCGTATTAAAAGCGTGTACACAATATATATTGAACCCCAAAAGACTTAAAACACTCAAAATATAAACATACTATCACCCCTACCTCAATAGAGAATTGAATCTCTATAATCCAAAGCAACCAAGCACAAAATGGATAACAAGTCGAGGGTTTATGAAGAGAAGAGTGAGAGGAAACTTTTATCTCCCAAGGTTAATGGTCTAAGGTGAGTGGAAGGAGGCCAAAATAAAGAAATAAGCTATTAACCAAGCTTTTCTCCCATGGTGGCTAGGTTAGGGTTTCTAAGAACAAAGGAATTGTGAAAGATGAAATGAAAAATGGTTAGTGGAGGATCTAGTATTACTCCACTCACTATGTGCTCTTACACTACCTCTCTCACACACACAATGCAAGACTAAATTGTGAGCCTACACTTGTCACAAATCCAAGGCTCCTTCCTAGGCTTAATCTCAAGCCTACACTTATCAACCATCTAAGCCAACAAGTGCACCTATCCTAGGTCAAAAAGTGGATGGATATCCACCCTCCAAATGTCATAAGATGATGCATCCAAGTCTCTCCACCCTAACGCCAACAAGTGGCTCCATGAGAATGTGATACTTGTCACATTTTCCAAAAATTGCAAAAGGCCCTTTTCCAAAACATCTTCCAATTTGAATTACATGATGGTCCCCAAGACGAAAAATAATTACTTTCCAAAATTACACAAAAACCCCAAAATCAAGAATATTCCCAAATAAAGTATGCATCCATGCCCTTTACAAAAAGTAAGCAACTAGAATGTATTTTCTGCAAAAGTAAAAATACAATTATCATAGAAATCAAATATCATGGATGCATGCAAAGCCGGAGATCAATCCAAGCACAAAAAGTGAGGTTTTGCGAGGAAAAACAATAAACTGGAAAGAGACGAAACAGGGAAAAGGACGAAAAAAGAAATCACCTAAAAAAAGAAAGGAAGGAAAATGACCGGGTCATTACAAAAGGCGTAGTTGCCCTAATTACAAAACTTTTCCTAGGGAACCAATTACAAAGAATCTAATTAAGGAATTATGTGATGGTAGTGATGAGCGCTGAAAAGTGTGCATTTAAACCCCTTAAGCTCGAGTATTCTAGGACCTTTATCTATCTTATTTTCCCGTTTTAAACTAATTTCATGTTATTGCCCTTTTCAGGAGCTTATTCCCAAAAGAATTCAATTCAGCCAAATTAGAGCATAAAAGAAGCAATCTCAAGATAAATGGAAGAAATGAGCAAAGTGGAAGCAAAGTGGTGGAAAACATTAAGTTTTGATCGATCGGACCAAGCCCAAATCGATCTCACAATGATCGTTCTAACCATTTCAAGATAGATCGAGCCTTTTGTCATTTTCCTCACCAAATTACCTTCTTTGATCGATCCAACTATTCTCTGATCGATCGAACTTCTTCGATCTTATCCCCACCTACTACTTTTATCTTTTTCCCAAAATATCTCAGATTTATCTTATTCCAAAAAGGCGTTGGAAAGGTTTGATCGATCTAGCCATACTTTGATTAATTTAGCCATAGTTTGATTGATCTCATCAGAATTCAATCGATCGAACTCCCTTAAGTTTAAAAAAAAAAAAAAAAAACAGAGTCCAGCTCATTAAAAGATGGCTCGTGGTGCAATCATTGAAGGGGCCCTAATGCACGAAACCTGACCATTGGGTGTGACATTTGAGCTACCTATATAAGGATTTTGAGCCATTTTACATATATAGAATTGGAGATGAGGAGAGATACAATCTTAGATATATACACAATCTTGGAGAAGAGTCTAAATATTAGAGAGATACACACCATTTGGAGAGTTCTTCCATTCGTCTAGGGTTTCCATCAAGAAGAAGATCATTCTTACATGGAGATGGCCCTTGAGGGTGGGATAACTATATCAATGAGTCGCTAAACATCTTCTTGGGGCTAGAGTTAGCCCTAAGCATGCATTCTAGATCTTGATATTTTTTTATTTTGAGGGGATTTGTGTTGTAATCTTGTATTGACATTTGATTTATATATGAATCTTGTTTCTATAATGATTTATGTTGTTTAATACTTCCAATTGATCATTTCATTGTACTTATATGTCTATGTATGCTAGAATAGATGTTTATGTGTTTATCTCTTGGTTCTGTGATATTGATGCATGTCTATATGTGTTGATGCTATGAATCTATAGATTGTCAAGGCATAGTGCTTTAATGGAATACTCTTGTGGTTTGTTTGATGGTTCATACTCAGTTTTTATGGATTATGCCTCTTCTTTAGTTTAATTAGTTTAATTTTCATGTCCTTAGTTTAGTTGTAGTGTAGTTGCCTTATTTTCCTAGATGTGAGGACTATTCATGCTTGTTGTTTGATGTTCTATGCTTATGAATGCAAGTAGTATAATTCTCTAGCTTGTTAATGTGTTTTGATTGTAAGCTTAAAGGAAGGAATAATGGCTTAATTTGATATATTGTGCTATTCATTATGTTGTCTAGACAATGTATACTTAATTAGTCATCCATGCTTGTTGATTCAATCAATCACACGTTTTAGTATTGCAACACATATTTCCCCTCATTCATTACACATTGAGCATCTAGAAAGGTGATGTTTAGTGGTGACCGCTAAATCCCAAGATCTCTCTCTCTTGTTCTCTACCCTTTATTTACTTTAATTGCTTTGTATTGAATTTGTTTACATTGTAGTTTAATTAACCAATTAAATCACCTTTTAATCACTCGACCTACTAATTCAACCTTGTTTCCATATCAATATTGCTTCCAATTCCCTTGGGACGATCCCTACTCACCTTAGCTATATTAGTACTTAGAGGTAGTAATGGCATTTTATAAATTCAAAGTTGGGCACACTACACACAATTTGGTGCATTGGCATGACACCACACCAGGTAGGTTTGCCAAAGGAAAGCATAGTAGCACTACCAAATCCAAGCTTCCAAAAAGGTTATGGATTGTGGATATTATTCTCTCTACCAATGTCCATCCACTTGGACATAAGATTATAAGGAATACTGATTTTCTTCAGGCACTCTATGCTATTTAGTTTGAGCATAAGTATTCATTCTTAAGAATGATCTTTTACCAATTGTTTCAGTTTTGATCTCAGATTGGACCTACTAAGAGTGTACCAGCCCATAAGCTTCCTTTTCCATATATGATTAACAAGCTATTAGAGCTACAGGGTTTTGTGATTGAGTAGAGAGAGGAGAGTAGTGAGGAGTCCCCACTATTTGGTATAAAGGAATGGAACAAAGTTTGGTCTCATATGCCTTAGGAGTGCTGCACTATAGTAGAGTTTGGTGATAATGGTTTCACTGTTAGAGCTAATATCCTAGAAGGGCAGAAGATAAAGTCGAGGATGCTGAGGAGGATGATAATGATGACGGTGATGATTCAGAGAAGGATATGGATGCCTCCGATGACCAGGCACAAAGGTATCGACAGCCAGACCCTGCAGCACAACCTGGGAGTTCTTCTCAGGCTGAGATTCTAGAGCTACGTGCCGAGGTGGCACAACTGAAGGCTAGATAGACGGAGTTGCGAGATATGCTAACTGAGCAACAAGCCATTCTTGATGAGCTTCTCCGCTGCACTCCTCTACCGCTACTTCCACATCCACATCCAATCCTCAATCACACACAGATTAGCTGTCTAGGGCTAGTTTGTATTTTTTTTTTATTTTTTATATATAGGCATGATGACTTGGGCAGTTGACTTTTGTTATATTTTGTTTTTATATCTATATTCCTGCCCAAAGTCTTTTGTTAAAAGCATTGTACTGATATTCACCATATATATATATGCGTTTGCCTATTTTATCATGTGTTGTTATATCTGTCTGTGCTAATTGATATATATTTGTTTTACTCTATATACTTGATACTCTTATATGTGTTGTGGAGTGTGATTGTTTTGCCAGGTACTAACATTAAGTTTGGGGGTGAGATGACTAATTTTGCCCTTTATGCTAGAATTCCTGATCTTTACTGGTTCTACATATTTGGTAATATCTTTCTATCTCCACATCTGTTTTCACAGATTGAGGACAATGTGCACACTAAGTTTGGGGGTAAGGCAGATAACTTTAAAATTTTGTTGATGATATAATATGCATAAGAGGATGAAATTTAACTATTTAAGCATGATTTTAGATCTGTTGATTGTTGTGATGTCCATATGCAATTTGATATTGGTTAAAGATGGCTTGTATGCCGAATTCAAGCTAAATAGAGATTTTTGAAAATTTTTTGTATTAGTTGGTGGCATGTGGTCTACTTTGTCAGGATAGTTACAATTTGATGATTTTTTATTCCTATAATATTTCACTTTGCACATGTTCACACTTACATGCATTCTGTGGGGTATAAACTTGAAATCTTATTCTGAATTGTGTTAAACTGAGATAAACAGGTGAATTTAATGATTTTGAGAACCAAGGTATAAAAAAAATGAAAGAAAAAATGGTATGTATGCATTGAAAAAAATATTGAATGAAAAGAGCTTCTCACCAATGTGAAAAAAATAGAAAAAGAGATAAACAAATGGTTAAGTTCAGGTATGTACCTAGATTGCTTGAGCTATTAAGTCTTTAGGGGTGTTTCAACACCTAATGCCCTAAAACTGTAATCAGCCGATCATTTACCTTCCTTTCCTTTTTCTGAAATTTTACGGCTAAATTTTTTTCATTTAATTTTCTTTTCTGGGGTCTGTTTCTCGTCACTAGGTGTCATCTCGAGTGCTTGGAAATGGTTTCTGAGACTCTTTTGTTTGGATTGACAACTTCCTTTAAAGACTGAGTTATTTCCACATTTTTCGTTTTTCGACACTATTCATTTTTTGTCCTTTTCCGTATTCTGTCTTTTCCTCGTTTGTCACTTTGTTGGCATAACCTCACTTGTCATGCTCAAAGTTGATTTTTGAATTCACGTATTTTCATTTTAAGTGGTTTCCATGAAATACGTATCTTTACTTTTGTAAGAAAGTACTCTGGTTGCACCCGGTATCCATAGGGGCATGGATGCATAGTTCTTCAGAATCTTTTTCTTTTCTTGGGGTGTTTTTCATAAATATCCTTTGAAGATATTTTATTTCAGGGGTTTTGAAGAAAATATTTTTGGAAGATATTTTCATTCTGGGTCATTAGTGCAGTTAAACCTTTTTGAAGGAGCTATTATCCAATTAATGAACGTTATTGCAAAAAACCTCATTTTGAGCCTGGATCCTCGTACAGGATTCATTTTCACACTTCATCGAGTCGTGTACTCATACAATTTCCTTCCGGTCGTTTTCCCAGTTTTAGGGATTTTTGACCCTAGTTATCGCCGAACTTGTTTGGTGCATATCTCTCCGTTCGGGACTCAGTTTTTGACGTCATTTCTTTCGTTGTTCATATTTTCTCATTTTGGTTCCTTTTTGTTCACGGAGTTTAACCTTTTGAGCACGTCTGCTCAAATTCCACTTTTCCGGAGCCATTGGGGCCCTTTCGGGGCACTTTTTCAGTTTTTCTATAAATAGGGAATCTTAAGTCAAAAAAATCAGATTTCGTCATCTTCCTCCCCTCTTTTGGCCAGATACCATGGCAGCTATGGCTGCCACCTTCTCTCTCCTCCTTTGAACCACTTTTCCTTAGTGAAAAGTCTTCGGCCTTAACGTTTATCATAGGCCTTAATGTGTTAGACCTTTCACCCTTATTAGAACCCGTTTTTTACCAATTTTTGAGTTTGGGTTTGAAGTCAAGTTGTGATTTTCATGGGGCTTCCTTGGGATTCTTGTTCACCGTGTTGTCCCCGATAAAACCCCATTGTATCGTCGGATTCGGAGAACTTTTCTTTCGGTGGGGATTTGAGATTTTCATCTCAAATTGAGGTAGGGGGTGTTATAGTTTATATTCTTGTTATATTGCATGTTATTGATGCTTATACAACTCATTTACATGTCTTTGTATCAAATTTAGAAACTTTAATTAATTATTTCTTTGTGTAAGATTTGATTTTCCCGGTTGGTTGCAACTTGGTTTAAACATGTAACATAATAGAATATTACCCCTTGATATGTTCATTGACATATATTAAATTGAGAACTTTTGGACATGTATTCAAGATTTTATTTAATATTTATCTTGAATAAATATTTAATTCATGTGGCCTTAACTAGTTTGAAATCAATATGTGTTAGCATATTATATTAGGCCTCAGCACGCTCTTCAACATAGGTGAATTTAAGAGTAATCGGAGTTGTTTTGAAATCTAATAATATTTAATTAATTTGATTAATGAATTTATTCCAAGTGTACTATTCACTTCATTAGATTTTCGACTTGATATTTTTGATCTGCATGCCATGTATCTTCACATATATTAAATCTAGCATATTTTATTAGGTTTTGAAACCTTTCATTTAATTATTTTCTACAATTAAAGTTTAATACTCATGGCCGTATCTTACTTGGAATTCAGTTGTATTATGTTTTAAATCAAGCCTTGAAATGTTGTATAACATATATTAATTTGAGATCATTTCGATGAATTTCAAAATCTAGAGATTTTAATTAAATGAATTAATAAAAATCCATTCAATGGTTCCTTAGACTTGGTTAAGTTTCTAACTTGGTATTCATATTTTCCCTGACAAGTTCCTTCACATGTATCAAACTGAGAATAATCGGATAAGTTTTGAGACTTGCATTTATTTATTTCCTTTGTATGGAATCTAATTCACATGGTTGTACTTCGTATGAAGTAAACTTGTAACTTGACATTGAACTCATCCTTGACATATTTTGTTCGTAAAACATTGGACTTGCCTTGTAATCTTGATAATTTAATCCCTTAAGTAGATTAAATTCCCTTTTATGCTTCCGTTGATTAATTCATGACCCCTTGTATCTTGGTTTCATTAATTTACTTCATAGACTTGCACAATTGTCTTCGAATGGTTTAATTACACATGTGTTGTTTAGTAAGTAATTCAATCCTGTATCTTATATTTGTGGTATATTTACTTCAATGGATTTCTTGTGCTATCTATCTTGGTTCTAGTCTTTATAGATGCACACTGTGATTTCTTGACATTTCACATGCCATCATAGTTGGGAACTTAGGGCATGTCTTATGTGTTCCAAAATCTTGGTTGTGCATGAAACGTGGTTAATGCATTTCTTGTATTTTGATACAATCTTGACTTGCACAACTTGTTGATTTTGGGACTTAGGATATCAATCAAGAATTAACATGGCTAGGACTTAGTTCTAGTACGGGAGATAGAGAGTTTCTTACACTATAGTGCGCACTAGGGGAAGGTACCCATGGTTTAGCCCTAAAGTGATACTAAGAGTACGGTTTTAATCCGGGCGATATCCGAGTTTCCACATTGGTTAATTTCATTCTTTAAATTTCAAGTTGCTATTCCTTGAAGATTTAAAACTTGTCGTGTTATGTGAAATGCTCCAATCTTGTTATTTGCATAGATATTATGCTTTATCCATGATTTCAAGTATACTTCTTGTCGTGTTAATTAGTATATTCCAATCATGTTAATTGCATTGATAATGTAATCCCTGTTAACTTATATCCGAGTATACTTCTTGTCGTGTTATGTGGAATACAGCAATCTTGTTAATTGCATAGATATTGTATCCTGTCCTTGATTTCAAGTATTCTTCTTATCGTGATAATTGGAATGTTCTAATCATGTAAATTGCATTGACAATGTGACCTTTGTATTCTAGTATCTTCTTGTCATGTTGTACGAATTATTCCAAATCTTGCTTAATTGTATTGATAATGCAATTCATGTTGATCTGTATTCAAGTATCCTTCTTACTGTGTTTTTTGGATTATCCCGACCTTGATTCGTTTCATATATGTATATATATATCATGATTCTCATTAATATCACTATAAGGTAGCTTAGGATGCTCCCTGAGTCTCGCCTTTGACATAGACATTAGGTGGCATGATCCATTTTGAACTGTTTCATATTAATCTAAAAATCTGAAAGAAATCAAGTCTATGCATACTCATTCCCTACGAGTAAACTTGTTTACTTACCCCAAAGTTACTAGGGTATTGATTAGATACAGGATTCAAGACTCGGAGATTTGCACTTGCCTTGGGTGATT
Source organism: Cornus florida (assembly GCF_030987335.1). Lineage (NCBI taxonomy): Eukaryota > Viridiplantae > Streptophyta > Magnoliopsida > Cornales > Cornaceae > Cornus > Cornus florida. Next base: position 19,501,104 of record NW_026775571.1, read on the forward strand.
TGGAGATTTGAAGTTTCTTTTAAAGTTTTCTTGTTCACATGCAAGTGTTAGCATATTTATGTTTTGCTTATAAGGATGTAATACCTAGTGATGAGCACTGAAAAGTGCGCATTTAAACCCGTTAAGCTTAAGCATTCTAGTACCTTTATCTATCTTACTTTGCCACTTTAGACTTATTACGTGTTATTTATATTTTCAGGCACCACTCCCAAAATTGAGCTAACTCAGCCAAATAAGAGCTTAATTGAAGCAATCCTGAGATAAAACAAAGGAGGGAGCAAAGTGGAGAAAGAAATGAGCAAAAAGGAATCAAGTTGTGCAGCTGAAAAGTTCGATCGATCCAACTTAGAGTTCGATCGATCGAACATCTATGATCGATCACAGTACTTCTCGATAGATCCAACCTTGGCCTTTGCTGAAATTCTAAGTTTGATCGATTGAACATCACCTTCGTCAATCGAACCCTATTTTGTCCTATTCAAATGATTGATCTTTTCCACAGCTGTACGCCTACCAACCACTTTTGTCTTTTTCCCCATAAATATCTTGAAAATATCCCAGCCTTGTCATTATCCGGAGGAGTCAGACCACTTCGATCGATCCAAGATGCAGTTCGATCGATCGAACCCATTTTCGATCGATCCAAGTTAAGGTCCGATCGATCGAACTTCCTCCAGCGAGAAAAAGTTAAAGTCCAGCTCATTTATTCCGTTCTTCATCCAATCATTGGAGAATATGCCTTGCACGACCACAGCTCATCATGGGATGTATTTGACCTACCTATATAAGGAATATGATACACTTTTTGAGAGAGTTTCTTGTCACACATTGAAAATCATCTTGGAGGCTATTCTTGGAGAGGAAGAAGGGAGGAAGCTAGAGCAACCTTTGAAGGAGACCTTCATCATCAAGGAGCAAATTTTCACCATGGATTTAGCCCTTGAGGGTTGGAGCTTCATCATCATGAGTGGCTAGACATCTTCTTGGGGCTAGAGTTAGCCCCAAGCATGCTTTCTATACTTTAATCTTGTGTAATTTTGAGGGATTTGTGTTGTAATGCATATTTTGACTCTTGAACTTATAAAGATCTTGATTATTCATTGAGTTCTATGGATTAATGCTTCTAATTGATCATTTTCTCTATCTATATGTCTATGTATGCTAGAGTAGATGCTCACCTCTAGATTTAATGTTATTGATGCATGTCTATGTGTATTAATGCCTTTAATCTTGAGATTGTCAAAATATGAAGTTCTTAATGTAATGCCCTTGTTGTGTCTCTAGATGGTTCATACTTATTCCTTGATGGATTGTGCTTCTCTTTTAAGTAGTGTAGTGTTAGTTGGGGAAACAATTCATGCTTGTTCTTTGATGTTCCATGCTTTTGAATGCAAGAAGCATATGTTCTAATATTGTGGTGTAATGGAATTTTGAGCTTAATGAAGGATTAATGACTAGTTATGATATGTTGTATCTTTCACATGTGTTTAGACAATTTATTCCTCTCCCAATAGATATTTTGTACCTCTCACATGATGTTTAGATAATGCATGTTTAACTAAATCATCCTTATGGATTGCTTGGACTATGAGAAAGGTTCAATGACTTGAATTGTTATTTTGTTATCTTCACATGATGTTTAAACAATATATTCCTCTACCAATAGATGTATTGTGGCCTTACACATGTTGATTGAGACAATTTGCACTTGTTGAGTCACCCTTACCAATTGAATGTCTTTTACACACACAACATTGTTGCAACACATTCATTTCCCTCATTAGTCACTTGATTATGGTTTGGAATAGTATTGTTTGGTGGTGATCTCTACACCCCAAGACCTTTCCTTCTTACTTACTCTTTATCTTATTGCATTGCTTTATTATAGTTTAGCTCATTTAGTATAATCAACCAACCAATCAATTGTGTGATCACTAGACCTACTAACCCTAATTACCATAGTTTCACAATTCGATACACCATCAAATCCCTTGGGACGATCCCTACTCGCCCTATCTATATTTTATATAGAGAAAGGTAGTAGTGGCTTTCTATAAATGTAAAACTTGGCCACCTCCTAAATTCATAACTCTTCAAGCTTAACTTGGTATCGCGACCCTTGTAAAGGACAGGTCACCTAGCTAGGTTCAATATGCCATTTTTGCCTTATAACATGTAAAGTGTACTAAAACACACTATTTGGGACCTATTTGATATGTATGACATGAGGCTAAGAGCCACAAACTTTAAAATCCAAGTGTATGTATTTAAACTTCAAGTTTTGCTTAAAAATGTATCTTTTTCAACTTTGGTGGATTGGCATGTAAAATCTTGTAAATGAATTGTAATGAGGCCGTAGGCCATCGTAACCTTTTTAAAATGCCATTTTACACTTGCGTGCATGTTCACATCATCGCACAATAGCATATAATGCAAATTGATCATGCCATGGGGGATTCAAATGAAACTTAGGAACTCTTTTTAGCCTCGGTGTATAGCAGGCCTGATTTTTCCATTTTCGACCTATCTTGATCGACCGGTGGCTTGTTTCGGTCGACCGGTTCTTTGTTCAATCCATTTGCACAGTAAAAACACTTGTTCTAGTAGACATTTTCACCATTTGGGCCTAGTTCGGTCGACCGATGGTTTATTTCAGTCTACCAAACCAACCTCCCCTTAAAAACATGTTTTTATGAAAGTTTTTGCCCAATTCAATCATTCAAAACTCCAGTTCGGTCGACCAAATAGCCCACATTCATCAGCCTTCCAGATTTTGTATCAATACTGATGTTTCGACTTCAAAAGGCCATATCTCCTTCATTTCTAATCCAAATGGGGTGATTCTTGAGCCTAAATTCATGGATTTTGAGTTCGCTTTCCAATGGAACCAATGCCATTCTTAGATTCAATTCCTAGTGGGAGTTATTCAAATTTTAGTGAAGTAGCATCAGGATTTGGTTTGAACCGGGATGGGGTTTCTTTTCCTTTGACTTCAATACTTGATATCTTTGTCGTCCAGACTCCGAATCAAGTGATTCTTAAGTCTGACCTTGTTATTTTTTTGTTGTCTTCCAATGGTGTGCTCGGTAGCACCCACTTTCATTTTGGAAAAGATCATTTCGCCCTAGGTTCATTATTGTCTGTTCTTGAAACGTCGCTTCCGTATTTACTTTCTTTGGGCCCTATGACCTTATTTAGGGTCACATTGGTGCCTTAGAGGCGTGTTGTATCTCTAAAGGCCATTATCTTGTTTCTTGCTTCCGCATTTGGATCCGTTAACAGGTCAATCTTCGGTTCATCACTGACGCACCGGGTTAAATAAAAACCTAGGTCTCTACAAGTGGTATTAGAGCGTCCGAGTTCGAATACCTTAGACGACAGGTTTTGGGTGCATATTATGCTTGTGTTGCCATGCTCTATGTGTTTAAATGCTTCTTGAAAACATGTTTTGTTTGATAACATGTCTTGTATGATAACATGTTCACATGGTCAGGTGTTTTGAGATATCTATTATTGTTAAGCATACTTTATGCGTATATATATGCTTCCAGATAACATAGTCTAGGTTGTTATCATGTCCTGGTGTGATATCATGTCTGCGTGCTTATGTTAGCATGACCGTATGCGACGTATGTCAGCATACCTTACACTTTTCATTCACGTGTATTATCATACAACGTACTTATGTGCTTCTTGATAACATGTTTTGATTTGATAACATGTCTGTTTACTTATGTGGTAACTTGTTTAGAAGCTTAAATTGACTATCTTAACATATTGTGGGTGTTTGCCTGCCTTAGTGCATTATATACACTTGTTCATCTTGACATGATTATATGCAGCATACCCTCATGCTTTACGTTCTTCTCTTGTATACGCTAACATGCTTTATGTGATCTTACTACTTGGTTGAGTAGATAGTCCGTTGTTATATTGTATATTAGATGTTTCCTTTTATGTCTGGTTTTGGCATTGTCACTAAGGTCTGTCGCATCCCTTGGATGCATTTCTGTTTTACGAGTTTCTTCCTTGGATAGGAGAAATTCATTCTGTAAAGACCCATGTCGTGAACCTTTTTGTTGGTTGGACGTTTCGAGACCTTAGTCTGACGGTTGATGCGAGTAAGGCTCATGTGAGCATAGAATCACAGTCCTTGTCTGGTGGAGTGAGACGCGCACCAGGGAGGCACCGTTTCATTTCTTTTTCCTTCGTGGCTTCTAGATCTAAGGCCTTAAGCATAATGGTGCCTATAACATTGTTATCAGAGTTTTGGGATTGGCCAACGTGGTCTGACTGAACATTATTGGACCATACCCTACTCTCACAAAATGCTAAGTTCTCGTAGTGCTTTAGGTAATGATCATTTTTGACATTGATGTCATCCGTATCGATAGGTTTTTCGAGTTGACCTGGTTGAGGCATGTTATGAACTAGTGCCTTATACTGTCATGCTACCTTACTAACAAGTAAGTGTGGGCGGGTTTTGGTCACTGTTCCTGCTGCCTTGGCACTCTCTTCTTTTGTCGTGTTTCAATGTTTCGTGGCCTTGGGATTCTCTCGACAGTTGATATTGAGTTAATGTGCCGATTCATAAGGTGTTGTCTCAGTTTATGGTTTCTCGTTCCTTTAGTTGATCTGGAGAGTTCTGGAGTTGTCCTTCAGTGCTTTATGAGCTTTCTTTGGTTTGACCTTTTGTTCGGTCCCTGTTCTGTTCTTTTCCAGTATGTTCCTAATTTCGAGGACGAAATTCCTTTAAGGAGGGTAGGTTGTAATGACCCGTTCATTTACCTTCTTTTCCTTTTTTCGTAATTAATTTTCTTTTTTGAGCTCTGTTTCTCGTCATTGGGTGTCGTCTCGAGTACTTGGAAATGGTTTCTGAGACTCTTTTGTTTGGATTGACAACTTCCTTTAAGGACCGAGTTATTTCCACATTTTTTGTTTTTCGACACTATTCATTTTTCGTCCTTTTCCGTATTCTGTCTTTTCCCATTTGTCACTTTGTTGGCATAACCTCACTTTTCATGCTCGGAGTTGGTTTTTGACTTCACATATTTTCATTCTAAGTGGTTTCCATGAAATACGTATCTTTACTTTTGTAAGAAAGTACTCTGGTTGCTCCTGGTGTCCATAGGGGCATGGATGCACAGTTCTTCAGAATCTTTTTCTTTTCTTGGGATGTTTTTTATAAATATCTTTTGAAGATATTTTATTTTAGGGGTTTTTAAGAAATTATTTTTGGAAGATATTTTCATTCTGGGTCATTAGTGCAGTTAACCGTTTTTGGAGGGGCCATTATGTAATTAATGAAAGTTATTACAAAATACCTCGTTTTGAGCTTGGATCCTCGTACGGGATTCATTTTCACATTTCATCGAGTCGTGTACTCTTAGAATTTCCTTCCGATCATTTTCCCCAGTTTTAGGGATTTCTGACCCCGGTTGCCACCGAACTTGTTTGGGGCATATCTCTCTGCTCGAGTCTCAGTTTTTTACATTATTTCTTTCATTCTTCATATTTTCTCATTTTGGTTCCTTTTTGTTCATGGAGTTTTGCCATTTGAGTGCGTCTGCTCAAATTCCACTTTTCCAGACTCGTTGGGGCCCTTTCGGGGCACTTTTTGAGTTTTTCTATATATAGGGAGTCTTAAGTCAAAAAATCAGATTTCATCATCTTCCTCCCCTCTCTTGGCCGGATTCCATGGCAGCCATGGCTGCCACCTTCTCTCTCCTCCTTTGAACCATTTTTTCTTGGTGAAAAGTCTTCGGCCTTAACGTTTATCGTAGGCCTTGATGTGTTCTATCTTTCCCCCTTATTAGAACCCATTTTTGACCAATTTTTGAGTTTGGGTTTGAAGTCAAGTTGTGATTTTCATGGGGCTTCCTTGGGATTCTTGTTCACCGTGTTGTCCCCGACAAAACCCCACGGTATCGTTAGATTCAAAGCCCTTTTCTTTCAGTGGGGATTTGAGATTTTCATCTCAAATTGAGGTAGGGGGTGTTATAGTTTATATTCTTATTATATTGCATGCTATTGATGCTTATACAACTCATTTACATGTCTTTGCATCAAATCTAAAAACTTTAATTAATTATTTCTTTGTGTAAGACTTGATTTTCCCAGTTGGTTGCAACTTGGTTTAAACATGTAACATAATAGAATATTACCCCTTGATATGTTCATTGACGTATATTAAATTGAGAGCTTTTGGACAAGTATTGAAGATTTTATTTAATCTTTATCTTGAATAAATATTTAATTCGTGTGGCCTTAACTAGCTTGAAATCAAATATGGGTTAGTATATTATATTAGGCCTCAGCATGCTCTTCAACATAGGTGAATTTGAGAGTAATCGGAGTTGTTTTGAAATCTAGTAATATTTAATTAATTTGATTAATGAATTTATTCCAAGTGTACTTTCACTTAATTGGATTTCCGACTTGATGTTCTTGATGTACATGCCATGAATCTGCGCATATATTAAATGTAGCATATTTTATTAGGTTTTGAAACCTTTCATTTAATTCTTTTTCTAGTATTAAAGTTTAATACTCATGGCCGTATCTTGCTTAGAATTCACTTGTATCAAGTTTTTAAATCAAGTCATGAAATGTTGTATAACATATATTAATTTGAGATCATGTGGATGAATTTCAAAATCTAGAGATTTTAATTAAATGAATTAATTAAAATCCATTCAATAGTTCCTTGGACTTGGTTAAGTTTCTAACTTGGTATTCATGTTTTCCTTGACAAGTTCCTTCACATGTATCAAATTGAGAATAATCGGATAAGTTTTAAAACTTGCATTTATTTATTTCCTTTGTATGGAATCTAATTCACATGGTTGTAATTCGTATAAAGTGAACTTGTAACTTGACATTGAACTTATCCTTAACATATTTTGTTCGTATAATATTGGACTTGCCTTGAAATCTTGATAATTTAATCCCTTAAGTAGATTAAATTCCCTTTTATGCTTCCGTTGATTGAATCATGACCCCTTCTATCTTGGTTTCATTAATGTACTTCATAGACTTGCACAATTGTCTTGGAATGGTTTAATTACATATGTATTGTTTAGTAAGTAATTGAATCATGTATCTTATACTTTTGGTATATTTACTTCAATGGATTTCTTGTGCTATATATCTTGGTTCTTGTCATATAGATGCACACTGTGATTTCTTGACATTTCACATGTCATCATAGTTGAGAACTTAAGGTATGACTTTTGTGTTCCGAAATCTTGGTTGTGTAAGAAACGTGGTTAATGCATTTCTTGTATTGTGATACAATCTTGACTTGCACAACTTGTTGATTTTGGGACTTGGGATATCAATCAAGAATTGACATAGCTAGGACTTGGTTCTAGTATGGGAGATAGAAAGCTTCTTACACTATAGTGCGCACTAGGGGAAGGTACCCATGGGTTAGTAGCCCTAAAGTGATCCCAAGAGTATGGTTTTAATCTGGGCGATATCTGAGTTTCCACATTAGTTGATTTCACTCTTTAAATTTCAAGTTGCTATTCGTTGAAGTTTAAAACTTGTCGTGCTATGTGAAATGCTCCAATCTTTTTATTTGCATAGATATTATGCCTTATCCATGATTTCAAGTATACTTCTTGTCTTGTTAATTGGTATATTTCAATCATGTTAATTGCATTGATATTGTAATCCTTGTTAACTTATATCCGAGTATACTTCTTGTCGTGTTATATAGAATACATCAACCTTGTCCTTGATTTTAAGTATTCTTCTTATCGTGAGAATTGGAATGTTCTAATCATGTAAATTGCATTGACAATGTGACCTTTGTATTCTAGTATTTTCTTGTCGTGTTGTATGAATTATTCCAAATCTTGCTTAATTGTATTGATAATGCAATTCATGTTGATCTATATTTAAGTATCCTTCTTACCGTGTTCTTTGGATTATCCCGACCTTGATTCGTTTCATATATGTATATGTATATCATGATTCTCGTTAATATCACTATAAGGTAGCTTAGGATGCTCCTTGAGTCTCACCTTTGACATAGACATTAGGTGGCATGATCCCTTTTGAACTGTTTCATGTTAATCTAAAAAACTGAAAGAAATCGAGTCTATGCATGCTCATTCCCTACGAGTAAACTTGTTTACTCACCTCGAAGTTACTGAGGGTATTGATCAGGTACAGGATTCAAGACTCGGAGATTTGCACTTGCCTTAGGTGATTTGGAGATTTGAAGTTTCTTTTAAAGTTTTCTTGTTCACTTGCAAGTGTTAGCATGTTTAAGTTTTGCTTATAAGGATGTAATACATAGCTAGGTTCAATCGGCTATTTTTGCCTTATAACATGTAAAGTATAAATAGATACACAATTTGGGACCTATTTGATATATATGACATGATGCCAAGGGCCACAAACTTTAAAGTCCAAGTTTATGTATTTAAACTTCAAGTTTTGTTTAAAAATGTATCTTTCTCAACTTTAGAGGTTTGGCATGTAAAATCTTGTAAATAAATTGTAATGAGGCCGTAGGCCATTGTAACATGTTTAAAATGCCATTTTACACTTGCGTGCATGTTCACATCATCGCACAATAGCATATATTGCAAATTGATCATGGCATGGGGGATTCAAATGAAACTTCGGAACTCTTTTTAGCCTCGGTGTATAGTAGGCCTGATTTTCCCATTTTCGACCTATTTCGGTCGACCGGTACTTTGTTCAATCCATTTGCACAGTAAAAACACTTGTTCTAGTAGCCATTTTCACCATTTGGGCCCAATTCGATCGACCGATGGCTTATTTCGGTCTACCGAACCAACCTCCCCTTGAAAACATGTTTTTAGCAAAGTTTTTGCCCAGTTCGGTCGTCCGAAACTCCAATTCGGTTGACCGAAATAGCCCACATTCATCAGCCTTCTAGATTTTGTATCACTACTAATGTTCCGACTTCAAACTGCTATATCTCCTTCATTTGTAATCCAAATGGGGTATTCTTGAGCCTAAATTCATGAATTTTGAGTCAGCTTTCCAATGGCAGCAATCCCATTCTCATATTCAATTCCCAGTGGGAGTTATTCAAGTTTTAATGAAGTAGGGTCTGGATTTGGTTTCAACCGGGATGGGGTTTCTTTTCCTTCGACTTCAATACTTGATATCTTTGTCATCCAGACTCCAAATCAAGTGATTCTTTAGTCTAACCTTGTTATTTTTTTGTTGTCTTCTAATGGTGTGCTCGGTAGTCCCCACTTTCATTTTAGAAATAACCATTTCGCCTCTAGGTTCATTCTTGTCCGTTTTTGAAACGTCGCTTCCGTATTTACTTTCTTTGGGCTCCATGACCTTATTGAGGGTCACATTGGTGTCTTAGAGGTATGTTGTATCTCTAAAGATCATTATCTTGTTTCTTGCTTCCGCATCTGGATCTGTTAACAGGTTAATCTTCGGTTTATCACTAACGTACTAGGTTGAATAAAAACCTGGGTCGCTAAAAAAACCAACTGGTTTGGGAGTCATTGGCTGAAAACTCATTACTAGAGTGATTTAGAAAGCTTAATAGACCTGAGCATTGCATAATACCCTTTTTGAAAAAATGAGTGTTGAATGAAATAAATGCATACCAGTAGAAAATTGAGAAAAATACCTTGGGGATTGGAATTTGAAAAGTTTGCCTGTGAATGGATGAATAACATAAGTTAGATATGAGTATGGATAGTAAGTGTGATACCCCTCGGATCCGAGACACGGGTTGATCAGGCCCAGGCCCAAACCCGAGGGAATATCAAATAATTAAAGTATTTTAAAGCGAACACATATGATAAAATGAAATAATAAAGATAGAATAAAACTGAAAGAAACATTAATTATAAAACCCTCTATGCATAACTGAAAAAAATAAAACTCCAATCCTCCCAAAACTTTAAGGTTACAACTTGGGAATCCACTGGTGGACCCCTAACCAAAAGTTCAACTGAAACTGAAAATTTAAAATAGAAAATGCTAGAAACATCGAGAAAATCCTACGTAATCAGATGAATGTGAGACTGTCCTTGACAAGCACGATCAAGCTCTAAGGCTGGAATCGTCCTGTACCTGAAAAGAATAATAAAGGTGTGGGTCAGACCCACGAGCAAGTTCTAATCTAACTGTAATCCATACAATGACCCGATACGCAGATACATCGTAGACACCTCACAATATCTATCTAGTCCATACGTATAAATATATCCACACTAAGGGACATTCACTAGTCTATAATAGGGGTCTCAACCTGAATAGAAGGCAACATGCGAATACGCACCCAAAGGTGGGCATGAGTACCTAGACCTAACAGGGTACACCTCAACCTATTATAACCAGCTACGCATCCACTGCATATACGCACCCTAAGCAACGAGTTTGAGACTCAAGCTCAGCTCGTGGTACCATAAACATATATATAAAATCCATCCAAATCCAGGGTATGTAGTTCAAATATTTAATAAACTGACATACAACAAACCAACTAGTTAGTCACTCAACTTATTCAGTTGATGTGACTTAACCTCCGTCCATTAATCCAGGAAGCCACTCAACTTAGTTGCAGTTGACATGTCTTAACGAAAATTAGGATTCAATATTTATAAACCCATTCCTTAAATCCGTTAGGTTAGGTTTAGGTGTTTGGAGCTAAACCGTCACCAGTATGTCATCGTCCCTTACCAGTGCATACAATCCTCCATATCCAGGTAAATTACAATGTATACATAATGAACAAGTAATTTACAGTTCAAAACCACCATCCAAATAATTGTAGAAAAGTATTTAAGATTTCAGCAATTTAAATCCCAGAATTAAACCATGTAATTGCAGGAAACAGTTTAATAGTTTACATAACTAGCATCCAAAGCATGCATAGACCCAATCCAATATATCAATGACTCTATCATGCATTTAGAACAAATTCTATAATCATATTATAGTCCAACAAATTGCTAAATTAACCTAAACAATTTATTTTGTCCCATCCGATAACAGTGTACTAAGTCATACGCTTTTATACTGTTTTATCCTTTATCTTAGAGACTTAAACCATGCATCAACTAGTTTAATCACACTTAGAATCAAGTAATTAGATCCTCTAAAAATTCCCCACAATCCATTAGAAACATCCCAAGGCTCAAACAGTGTCCATAATACCAAACAGTGCCTTAAAAACTAAAAAAAAAAATTAAAATTAATCGTATATTGCAAAGGGAGCCTGCTCCAAATTTTGGGAGTAGGCTCTTTCAGGCTAGAGCCGGCTCTAGGAGTCCTTAGAGCTGGCTCTACTTGTTGTGGGAGCCGGCTCCCACATCCATAGAGCTGGCTCTCACCTCCTTTGAGAGCCTCTGTCCCCGTTGCTTCGTTTCAGTCCGTCTGCTCCCTCTCTGATCAATTCCTACCACTCTGTTGGTTTCTAAAATAGATCTTAAGCATCTTATTAACACCCATGAGCATCCCAAAGGTTTGATAACAACCATTAGAATCAATTACAGAGGTTAAATTGGCTACCGAACTAACACGCGTTAGGAATAAATCTGCAACTATTTTGCAATAACAGTTCTAGTCCAACCCCTCTATTCCTCTTCACTACTGATCTTAAGAGTCCTATAACACCCCATAATCATCCCCATGATTTATTTACAGAGGTTAAAAACAATTACACAAACTAAAATTGCTAACAACAAAACATGCTTAAACAAAGAACTGAAACAAGACTTGCAAGCATTAAACAGAATTTATTTTAACACACAAAGGTCATCAATATTTTATATGGTAAGCATTTAAGTTCTGTTTTAATAATTAATTAAACCCTAGAGATTATCTAGGTGCACAGAACACAAGCCAGATGGAAAGAGGAAGAGAAGAACTTGCCTGTAGTTTTAGACTCAAAACTTGTCGCCATCGTCCTAACTTCCGGCAACCACTGCAACACTGTCTAGCCTCCTATTACTTCTGTTCTTCCCTTTTCCTAAGCCAAATCCTGAAGCCTTGGTTGGAAACCTCACAAACTTGATCTGCTCTCTCAAAGCCTCACTCTGTAACTCTCTGTATCTATGTTACGTGAGTAGGTTTTTTTTTGTTCCAACCCTTAATACAGATTATAACTATATATATATAGGCGTAAAAATCCTTAACCCTAATCCTTGTTTAATTAAAGCCAGAGCCCTAATGTAAAACTCTAGTCAGTCGGCCCATATAGCAATATTGGTTATAAGATACTCGGCTATATACGCGTAACCTCTTAAGGAACCCTACTGTTTAAAATTAGACCAGTTATTAATTTATTTTAATACAGTAACTGATACTAATTTAATCTAATTAAAACATTTAAATAAACCAATTACACATTAGAATGACCAAACTAATCCAATTACAGAAAATACACATATAACTAAATACACAACCCAATTAAAGAAAACAAGAAACAATTAACAAAAATAAAATTCATAATTAAACAATAAATACCAATTAAACAATTAAAACACTTAAACAATAAATGCCAATTAAATATATGTCACATAGGTAAACAATTAAATAAAATTAATAAATAAAAATAATTAAACCAAATAATCACGCAAAAATACAATAAAAATAATAAATAAATGCCGAGACTATCCTTTTAAAATTAGGGGTATTACAGAAGCCACATGTATAAAATTGTAAGTTCACTATTAAAAAGGATTTTGGGGATTGAGATTGTTAAACATATGATTAAACTCACATATGGGCACATTGCTGCTGATATGATGTTGAGAATTTGAAATTTTTCGTGTTTAATATAGTTACTTACACTTGTTGTAGTTAACTAATTGATGCATTACCGGGACATTAAGATATGAAAATAGGTTTAAATGAGCTTACCGTTCAATCAAGGCACTGATTTGAGAAGTTTGAGTGTATCTTCACTGGAAACCTTCAAGAGACTATAACTTGTCCACTATGGGTAACCTAGGTATTTAAAGGCTTGTTGCATAGGGGTACACAAAAGAACCATGAAACCGGAAACCAAACCCGAACCGTGAGAACCAGAACCTAAATTCCGGTTTTCACGGTTCCAGTTCTGGTTCCTAAAATGAGGAACCATTGAGAATTGGTTCAGTTCCGGTTCTGATCTTATGATCTGATTCTGGAACCGAACCGAACCGAACCGTAATATATATTATATATATTTAATTATATTATTAATATTAGTAACTCTAATTTATAAACCTTTAAAACAAAATATTTTTAAGGCAAATCATTTTTGCCTCCCTAAGCACCTCCATCTCTATTCTCATTCTTGACTCTGAACTTGCCCTCTCTCTCTCTCTCCGCGTCTCTCTCTCTCTCTATCTATCTCTCTCTACAACTGCAAACTACAAAATCTACAAGAATTAGAATTTCAAAACACATACCCATATATTTCAAATCTATAAAATCTACAAGAATCAGAAGTTCAAAACCCATATATTTCAGATCTGTCTGCAAGAATCAAAAGTTCAAAACCCATATCGGCATATCATTTTAAGATTATTCAAAAAATCAAAACCCATATCTTTCAGTTTCCATCGCTCGCTGTTCCAGTTCGGGTTCGCCGTTCGCAAGCTTTAGCCGCTGTCTCTCAATTCTCAAGCTTTCCCCCTTCTCTCTGTGCAACTACTAACTTGTATGTATGGGTTTTCTTTTAATTTTTTTTCTAAATCAACTTATCAAGGTCTATAATTCTTGTTTTGCAAACTAAAATCAAGTGTAATTTTTTTTTTTTTTTGTGTATGCATATATATATATATATATATATATATATATATATATATATATATATATATATATATATATATATCAAGGTCTGTAATTCTTGTTTTGTAATCAAAACCCATATATTTCTGTTTTTTTTCTCTTTTTTTTTTTATTTAGTGAATGACCTTTCATATCAAGCCTTGGAAAGGAAGAGGGGTGGACTGTGGCCGGAGATTTGCAAAACACTTATTGAGAATTTAGCCGCTGCCTCGGCAAAAGTCTTCTCAGATCTTCGACTTCCGGTCTCAATTTGGTCAACGGTTTCACTACTCACGATTCCGATTTCGGTTCCGGTTCTGGTTCCATTTTTTAGGAACCATTCAGACTGGTTCTAGTTCCGATTCCAGTAGGAACCATACCAAACCGAACCATGTGCACCCCTATTGTTTCATAAGATAAATGTAACCGTGATTCCCACGAAAGTGGCTTTTTAGTTCTGTATTGTAAAGGGACTAACAATATGTAAGAGGGGTGTGATGAGTGCTAAATATTGCATATTCAAGCCCCTAAATATTGCATATTCAAGCCCCTAAATAAGCTAACTCAGCCAAATAAGAGCATAATTGAAGCAATTCTGGGATGAATCAAAGAAAGGAGCAAAGTAGGGCAAAAGGAAGCAAATGGTGGAATTCCAGCAACTTCGATCGATCTCAAGAAAAGTTCGATCGATCCAACTTTCATCGATCTCAGCACTCCAAAGATAGATCCAGGCCATGATGTCATCTTCAGAGATCTCAAAAGTTCGATCAGTCCAACATCATTCTCTGATCGATCTAACTTTCTTGTCCTTATGCACATGCCAGATCTTATCCAGCTGTACCACACTACCAACCACTTTTGTCCTTTTCCCAAAAATATCTTCAAAATATCTCAGATTTGTTTTTATCCAAAAAGGTGCCACCATTGAGGATCGATCCAACTTCAATTCGATAGATCTCAGCCATGTTCGATCGATCGCACCTCAAGTTCGATCGATCGAACTTCCCAAATCCCGAGAAAATTCCAAATTCCAGTTCATTAAAAGTTGTCTCATATCAAATCATTAGAGGATTATTGGTGTACGAGCCCAGCTCATTGGGGGTGATATTTGACCTACTTATATAAGGAATATGAGCCACTTTTATACATATATACATACTTAGAGAAGATAATACTTAGTGAGGAAGTAAAGGAGATGAGGAGGCTAGAGACACCATTGGAGACTCTTCATCAACCAAGGAGCAGATTTCTTCCATGGAGCTTACCCTTGAGGGTTGGAGAACATCATCCATGAGTGGCTAGACATCCTCTTGGGGCTAGAGTTAGCCCTAAGCATGCTTTCTACTTCTTGATTTATATATTTCTGAGGGGATTTGTATTGTGATACATGTGTTGACACTTATATATATATAGATCTTATTTATTCAGTGATTTACGTGGTTTAATGCTTTCAATTGATCATTTCATTCTATCCATAGGTCTATATATGCTAGAATAGATGTTCATGTGTTTGTCTCTATTTCTTGTGTTATTGATGCATGTCTAGGTGTATTGATGCTATAGATCTAGAGACTGTCAAGACATAGTGCTTAATGGCATATTCTTGTGGTTTATTTGATGGTTCATACTCATCTCTTGATGGATTGTACCTCTCCCTTAGTTTAATTAGTTTAATTTCATGTCATTAGCTTAGTTGTAGTGTAGTTGTTAAGTGGGAGGACAATCCATGGTTGTTGTTAATGTTCCATACTTATGAAAGCAAGTAATATATTTCTCTAACCTTGTGATGTGTTTGGATTGTGAGCTTAAAGAATGAATTAATGGCTTAGTTTGATATGTTGTGTTATCCACCATGTTGTTTAGATAATATATGCTTAATTTGTCATCCATGCTTGTTGGAACAACCACAAACACACACCTTGTTGCAATACATGTTCTTCTCCTCATTAATCATTCATTAAAGGTGTAGAAAAGCTATGCTTAATGGTGATCTCTAAACCCCAAGATCTCTCTCTCTCTCTCTTTCATTCTCTTTATTGCATTATTGTTCACTTTAGTTTAAATTGCTTCTTAGTGTAATTCAACCACCCAATCACTATTTTGATCACTCGACCTACTAACCCTAATCTTGATTCCCCAACCTAGTACGACACCTCAATCCGTTGGGACGATCCCTTCTCACTCATACTACATAGTATAGGTGTTAAGCGGTTTATAAATTTAAATTATAGTGCCCACTTGACACTAATTTCCAAACTCAAAGTTTTGTTCATTGTTTTGTGCGCATGCACGAAAAGCCACCATAGTTTTTGGCGCCGTTGCCGGGAATTGATTAATTGGCAACGTCGTATTTGTGGAATCAATTAGGAATTAGTACTCTTTTGATCGTGTCTTTACTTTGTTTTCAATTTTTGTTACTTATTGTGTTTGTTCTTGTTCGACTAGGAGCATTGGGCTAAGAAGGTGAGCAAAGGAGTGTTTCAAGCAAAGGAGCTAAGCAAGCAAGGAAAAAGGTTAAAATTAAAAAATTGCTAAGCTAAAAGCTAAAAATTTGGAGTTGAAGTACTAAAGGACCTTTGTGAGCTTTTTCTTACTCAAACCCTTAGTTAACTCATCGGCCCATATGGAGGCTTGTATTTTAATTCTTAGATAAATTGTGAGCCTGCGTGGAAGCAATTTACTTTTCTTGCATATTGTTGTTAAAGCATGGGAGTATGGGAATATTGTATGTGGAGGAAGTTTATTGATTATTGACTTGTTGTGAAGGTAAAGTGTTTGTCATTATTTCTTGTTGTGCTGCATTGTGCATGCATGGTCGTAGATTATTGAGACCCACTCTTATCCCTTTAAATTTTCATCTTGAATCCATTGTTCGAAACCCTAGGGGAAAAGGTAGTTCTATTCAATCAATTTCATCAATGGAAGGACACAATGAGGACCATGTGGAAAACCTTGGTCACATAGACCAATAAGGTATCCTCCACCCCAATGTGTATTATGATAACATGCAAGTTCCATTAGGCATGCCAAGGCCATTCGTTCATCCACCACAACAACAAGGCTAAGTTCCATTAGGAATGCCAAGGCCAATCTATGCTCCACCACCTCCCATCATTCAAAGCAATCAAGGTGCCCATATTGCACCTCCAATTGCTAATCCTCCCCTTACTTTAAGAGATCACTATGTGCCTAATGAATATAATGCACCCACATGCATTCAATTGCCACCATTAAGAGCACACCACTATGAAATCAAACCACAAACCATTCAAATGCTTTCTAACTATCATGGACTTCCAAGTGAAGAACCTTATAAGCATTTGGATGAGTTTCTTGAAGTATGTTCCACCGTGAAATACACGGACATGCCGGAAGAGGTCTTAAGCCTCAAACTTTTTTCATTCACCCTTAAAGACAAGGCAAAATATTAGTTTAACAATCTTAAGCCTTTTTCAATAACTTCTTGGGCGGAAATGCAACAAGAGTTCTTGAAGAAGTACTATCTGGTTTCTAAAACCAATGCCATGAGAACTTCAATTAGGTAATTTTCACATGGGGATGGGGAAACATTTCATGAGGTATGGGAACGCTTTAATGAATTACTTAGGAAGTGTCCACATCATGACATGCCCAAATGGCAATTAGTTCAATATTTCTTTGAGAGCTTATTGGATAATTACAAGGGTATGGTTGATGCTTCCATGGGTGGCTCTTACATTGATAGGCATGAGGATAACGTGTGGCGTCTTTATGAGAGCATGAGTGAAAATTCTTTACATCGTACCTTATCTTCGAAGAATGGTAGAAATTCTAGTGGTAGGAAGAGTGTTGGCTTACATCAAGTCGACCACTCTAATGAAATTGCCGCCGAGATGAAATCATTATCTCAAAGGTTTGATCAACCAAAACTCGGCGAATCAAGTATCTTCCTTCCCTAACCATTCTCATCATGCATCTAATGAAACATGTATGACTTGTTCAACTGTTTTACATTCTACTTCCAATTGTCCCCATGGACATGTGCAAAGTGAGCATCATGAACAAGCAAATGCTGTTTTTGCTAATTAAGGGAACAATTCTTATGTCAATCATTACAATCCTAGTTGGAGGAATCACCCGAATTTCTCTTGGAAAAACCAAGGGGAAGGCTCAAACCCTCCTCAAGGCGGTTTTCAAGGGAAATACATTCCACCTCCACTACAAGGCCATAGTTCCCAAGGTTTTAGATCATCATACCAATCACAAGGAAACCAATTCTCTAATTCTCATTTTCCTAATCAACTATCATATTCCCAAGGAAATGTTAGAAGTCCCGCTTTTGAAGAGAAAGTTTTGACCGCTTTGGGCACTTTAGAGACAAACACATAATTAATTCATTCTCACTCTCAATCTATTGCTAAGCTAGAAACCCAAGTAGGGCAAATAGCTAGCACTTTAAATGCTAGAGTGAAAGGAAAAATGCCTTTGAATGCCCCACAAAAGCAACAATGTGTTGTGGAGACTCATTCCTCATCGGAAGGTCACACCATTGAGCATGTCAATGCGGTGACTACCTTGAGAAGTGGAAAGATTATGGACAACAAAGTGGGTATGTCCAATGAAGAGAGTGAACCGGTGCAACCAAAAGTTGACACTCGTCCCGTTTCATATCCTATTCCTCCTTCATTGTATGTGCATGACCATATAAATGAGAATGTGTTGAAAAGTGATTTGAAAAGTGATTTTTAAAAAAAAAAAAAGATTTGCAAAATGATTTGAAAACTTTTTGTGTTGAAGAAACTTCAAAGAGAATTTTTGAAAAGGTTTTTAAACCAAAAGCTCCATTTCTGGATGCCTTAAAAGGATCCATTTCAAATGACAAGCAAAAGGCTAAAGTAAATGAAATCATGGACGTGTTTAGGCAAGTGAAAGTCAATCTTCCACTTTTGGATGCAATCAAGCAAATTCCGGCTTATGCCAAGTTCTTAAAAGACTTGTGCACTCAAAAGAGGAAGAACAAAAGCCAAGCACCTAGAAAAGTGATCTTCACCTACTACTTCATGCATAATTGGTGATCACATCATTAATCGGGCTCTTCTTGACCTAGGGGCAAGTGTTAATCTTCTTCCATACTCGGTATATGTCAAATTAGGCTTAGGAGAATTGAAACCGATGTCGGTAGTTTTACAACTTGCCGACCGATCAATCAAGAAGCCTAGGGGTATCATTAATGTAATGACCCGGTCATTTGTCTCCATTTCCTTTTTCTTGAAATTTTACGAATGAATTTTTTCGTTTAATTTTCTTTTCTGAGCTCTGTTTCATGTCGCTTAGTGTCATCTCGAGTGCTCAGAATTGGTTTTTGAGACTCTTTCATGTGAATTGACAACTTTCTTTAAGGACTGAGTCATTTTCGCATTTTTCGTTTTTCAGACACTATGCGCTATTTCGTCTTTTCCCTATTCTGTCATTTTCCCTATTTCGTCTTATCTCTGTTTGTCAGTTTTTGGCATAACCTTACTTCTCATGCTCGGAGTTGGTTTTTGACTTCACGTGCCTTCATCTTGAGTGGTTTCCTCGAAATACGTACTTCACTTTTGCAAGAAAGTACTCTGGTTGCTCCCGGTGTCCATAGGGGCATGGATGCAAAGTTCTTTGAAATTATTTTCTTTTCTTGGGGTGTTTTTCGTAAATATCTTTTGAAGATATTTTATTTCAGGGGTTTTTAAGAAAATATTTTTGGAAGATATTTTCATTCTGGGTCATAAGTGCAGTTTTCACTTTTTAGAAGGGCCATTGTGCAATTAATGAAAGTTATTGCAAAATGTCTTCTTTTGAGCTTGGATCCTCATACAAGATTCATTTTCACATTTCGTTGAGTTGTGTACTCTTGGAATTTCCTCCTGGACGATGTTTTCCAATTTCTGGGTTTCTGGCCCCGGTTAGCGCCAAACTTGTTTTGGGCATAACTTTTTGCTCGGGACTCAGTTTTTGACGCCATTTCTTTCGTTGTTCATATTTTATCATTTTAAATCTTTTTTGTTCACAAAGTTTTGCCATTTGAGTGCGTCTGCTCAAATTTTACTTTTTCAGACCCAGCGGGGCCCGTTCGGGGCACTTTTTGAGATTTCTATAAAAGCGGGGTGAGATATTTCATTTTTCATCTTCTCCCCACTTCATGCACGACTTGGACCTCCCATGGAAGCCCAAGGGGTGCTGCCATCTTGTCTCTCCTCTTTTGGTTCACTTTTCCTTGATAGAAAGTCTTCGGCCTTAACGTTTGTTGTTCCCCTCGCCGTGCTCTACCTTTCCCCCTTATTAGAATTCAGTTTTGACCATTCCTTGAGTTTGGTTTTGAGGTCAAGTTATGATTTTGATGGGGCTTTGATGGGGGTTATGTTCACGGCGTTGTCCCCGACAAAACCTAGTAGTTTCGTCGGGTTCGGAGCCGTTCCATTTTGATGGCTTTTGAGATTTTCATCTCAAATTGAGGTAGGGGATGTTTTAGGTTTAAATTCTTGTTATATAGCATACTTGTGATGCTTATACTACTTGTTTGCATGATTAAATATAAAATCTAGAGATTTTATTATTTATTTTTCTTGTACGGGATCTAATTTTCCCGGTTGCTCATGACTTGGTTTAACCATGTAGCATGATTTTATATTGCCCCTTAATATGCTCATTGTCGTGTATTAAAATTGGAACATTTGAATAAGTATTAAAGATTTTATTTAATATTTATCTTAGGTGAAAGATTAATTCACATGGCCTTAACTAGCTTGAAACCAATATGTGTTAGCATATTAAATTAGGCCTTCGCATGCTCTCCAACATAGTTGAATTTGAAAGTGATTGGAGGTGTTTTGAAAATTAGTAATTATTAATTAATTTATTTAATTAACCCGAGTGCACTATTCACTCTATTTGAATTCCAACTTGATATTCTTGATTTATATGCCATATAACTTTACATATATTTGATTTAGAATATTCGGTTAGGTTTTGAAACCTTTTTTTTAATTAAATTCCATGTTTAAGATTTAATCCTCATGGTGATATACAGCTTGGAATTGAATTGTGGCATGCTAGAAAATTAAGTTTTGGTATGGTTGTTCACATGTATTAAATTAGGATTTATTGCATGAGAATTGCAACTTTTGTTTTATATTTAACTTTAGTGAAAGTTTAATTCGCATGGTCGAAAATTGAATGAAATAAACTTGTAATGTGGTATTACATTAGTCCTTGGCATATTCTCTAAGATATGTTAAATTGAGAGCTTTTGGTTAAGTTTGAAAATCTAGAGATCTTAATTAAAAGAATTAATTAAAATCTATTTTGTGGTCCCAATAGCTTAATTAAGGTTTTAACTTTATATTTGTATTGGCCATAACTTGTTTACTAGTATATATTAAATTGGGACTATCTGAAGTTGTTTTAGAACCTTGGGATTTAAATTAGCATGATTTAATTAAAGTTCTACTTTGTTGTTCTAACAACCTAATTGAGTTTTAGAATGGATATAGGTGATGACCTTGCCATGCCCTTTAACATGTATTAATTTGAGGTTAATTGAAATTGAATCAGAAATCTAGAGAATTTAATTGTGTTTATCTATTTAAATTCTATCAATTTGCTCCATGATCTAGTTGTGTTTTAGAAGTGGTTTCTATATTCAAATCACGGACTTGGACTTGTTGTATATTCATTTGGTTATGTTTTGAACATTGGATAACATAGTTGCTATGTTTGTATTCATGAGAATATGTTTTCCTTATTGAATATATTTGTTGCCTTATGTAATGATTTGCACACTTCGTGTTTAATATCTTTCATGCATAGCGTATAACGAATCGCACACTGAAGATTCGACATTCATCATATCATATTAGTTGTAGATTTAGAGCATGTATTGTATAGGTTTCCAAATTTGGTTGTGCTTAGTAGATAGTTGATTATCTTGCATATTCCTGTTGATATATGCGTTGTTGCACAACTTGTTGATTTTGGAAACTTGGGGATGTCGTTGTTTGACTATGGCTAGGACGTGGTTCTAGTACGGGGGATAGTCCCTCTATATATGGTTTAGTGCGCACATAGGGAGGTTACCCATGGGCTAGTAACCCTAAAGTAACTATGTTGTCGGTCTGATCCGGTGTGACGTCCGAGTATCCACTTTATTTGATTTCGTATTTCATTTTCAAGTTGATAACTAGATGATGTTGTAACTTGTTGTTTCTTATTTGTCGTTCCATTTTACGTTACAGGATGTTAACTTTGCGAAATTGTGCTTTATGCATTGTATTGGAAGTTCCAATGTTGGTTAAATTGCATCGATATTGAAAATCGTGTTTTGACGTTCTAATAAAGCTTATGATTGATCCTATTGATTCATTTATAACATAGACGTTAGGTGGCATGAACCACTACTGTTATTTTGTGCTTTAGATTCTAAGTTGATGGCTTTGAGAACTTAAACCTTGTTGCATTGTATAACATGCTCTTTTGTTGTTGAATTGCATGGATAATGTGATTCTTATTAACTTGTATTCAAATATGCTTTTGTTATGTTGTATGGATTACTCTAGACCTAGTTCAATTGTATTGAAAATGCAATTCATGTTAATATATGCTCAAGCATTCTTCTTGTCGTGTTCTTTAGATTATCCCAACCATGATTCATTTCATACATGTATGTATATCATAATTCTTGTTGCTTAGACTCTAAGGTAGCTTAGGATGCTCCCCGAGTCTCACTTGAGCATAAACGTTAGGTGGCATGAGCCCCTTTAACATGTTTCACCTTAAGGTGATAAATTTGTAAAATGCTAGCTCGATGCATGCTCATCTCCTACGAGTAGCTTTATGTTACTCACCCCTACGATACTGGGGCATATTTCAGGTACGAAGACTTGGTTCGTGAAGCCTAGCATTCCTTGGATGTCGAGTAGCTTTCAAGTTTCCATTTCATGCAAATGTTAGTATGAAATGTCATTTTGTAGACTTGTATGTCAAAATATGTATGTTTAATTCCATGTATGTAATGTGTACTTAAGTACACTCCTTTCAATGTATTTGATATGTGTGACATGAGGCCGGAGGCCAATGACATGTATATTGTATTCTATGCAACTTTTTAACTTCATGAAATGTTATGAAAAACTTGAAAAATCGCAAGTCATTGCTTCACCACGGTTGTATCGGGTGTGGGAATTCCATTTTCAATCTTTTATAGGGTCTTATTAATCTTGTATGAAGTGTGGCCAAGGGCCAAACGGTCATTTGATCCCGTTTTGCATTTTTGGATTCCATGTTTTCCATTCCAAGTCCATTTTTGCCTTTTTGCCCGTTGGGGGGTCGGATTTTGCATCGGCTATATTTTTAAGCCATGGACCATTGTAACGCATCTAAATAGGTAAGTTACGTTTGCGTGCATAGTCGTTTCCAAGTAAAACCTCATCGTTTGTGTTTTGAGCCTCTTGTGAATTCATTTTGCATTTTTTTTGCATATTCTGATCTAGGGGCATTATGGACCTTTTGGCTCAGTTTTATTTTCTTCTTTCAACATGGTCGCTTAGAAAACGTGATTTTAGGGGGGGTTTCTTTTTCGTATTTTTCCAGAAAAGGTCGTCTTGGTGCTGGAAAATTGATCACAAAGTTCAGTTTTCTGTTATGCATATAGCAGCTTTTTAATCCTCTTGCCCTTTTCGGATCTAGGGGCATTCTGGGTACTTCATAGTGTTTATTTTTCATTTTTGTCCACACTCCGGGTAAAAAACGTGATTTTAGGGGGGGTTTCTTCTTCATGTTTTTACAAAAAAAAAAAATCATCTTGATGCCGAAAACAACTCGCAGATCTGGAAAATCTGGTCGTTCCAGGTTTTTTCGAAAAAAGTGCTGATCTAAGGGGCATTTCGGGTATTTCACTTGTAAAATAAAATCTTCTCTTAACATGGTCATGTAGAAAACATGATTTTGGGGGGGCCGGGGGGGGGGGGGTTTGTTCACAACTTTTTGCCAAAAAATGTGGTTTAAGCCCTCAAAACCACATTTGAAGTCCAAAAATCTGGGCAGGTCCTGCCCAGATTTGAACCCAGAAAATTGTTTTTTTAAAAACTTTGAGGCTTCATATCTTCTTCGTCCCGACTCCAAATCAAGTGATTTTTGAGTCTAAGTTTATTAGTTTTTGCTGGTCTATATAACGGTATGCACGATTGCATCAAATTATATCTTAAAAGACCATTTTTCCCCTTGTAAAGTACCCTTGCCGCACTGATTTTAAACCCAAAAGTTGGTTTTTATGAAACTTTGACGTTTCATATCTTCTTCGTCCGGACTCCGAATCAAGTGATTCTTGAGTCTAGATTCATTAAATTTTCCCGGTCTATTTAACGGTATGCTCAGTTGCATCCAATTTTTTTCTAAAAAGACCTTTTTACCCCTTGCGAAGTACCCTTGCTGCATTGATTTCAAACCCAAAAATGTGATTTTTACGAAACTTTGGAGTTTCATATTTTCCTCATCCGGACTCCGAATCAAGTGATTCTTGAGTCCATCTTGATTCGTTTTTTGTTGTCCTTCCAGTGGTGTGCTCGGTGGCACCCGAGTCCACAATTTTCAGAAATGACTATTTTGCCCCTGGGGGCTTATTTGTCATATTTTTGGTCTTTTGCTTCCGCGTCAATTCTCATTGAGTTCCACGACCTCATGGAAGGTCATTTTGATTTCTTAGAGTCTTATTTTCTGTTTTTGCTTCTGCATATCGGATCCGTTATCGGGTCAATCTTCGATTCATCACAGGACACGTTGGCCTAAAAACCAGGGTCGTCACAATTAAGGACGTATTAATTAAAATTAATAAATTCTTCTTTCCCGTTGATTTCATTGTCATTGACACGGAATCGGTCCCAAATCCTAAGAGCCAAATTCCCGTTATCCTTAGCCGTCCTTTCTTGGCAACCGCGAATACCAACATTAATTGTAGGACAGGGATAATGAAGATTTCATTTGGCCACGTAAAGGTAAAGTTGAATATTTTCAATCCAACCCCTAACTCATTTGAAAAGCATGAAGAGATTAATGTTGTAGAGAAATGTCATGACCTTAAAAGTGAAGGAATTGAGTTTTTGTGTGAGACCAAAGTTCCAAAAAGTCCATCTTCAACCTTGAAACCAAAAAAAAGTTGTTTTAAAATCTTGTTTTGAAAGGGTGTGGAAGCCCAAAGGTTGTCTTGACCAAGGACCGAAAACATCTTTTGAGTTTAATCCAACAAGTTCCTTAAAGAACTATTTGTTGGGTGGAGTTCAAAGCACTTATCACCCCATTAAGGAAGGGATGCACTACAAGATATTTGATCTGGGCTAAAAGAGCCCAACATCTTGCTAGAGACGTTAAAGACTAGCATGACATTTCGTAGGGTGTCAAAACCCTATTCTCCCTCATTTCTATCTTTAAGTTCATTTCTTGCGAAGTCTAGATATTAGCTTTGGGGTCATATGCATTGCTAGGAACTGTTATTAGAATTGCATGCACTTTTATGTTGAAATTGATCATTTTTCATCAGTTTGATCGATCTCAAAATGAGTTCGATCGATCGAACTTCCCACCTGCATCAAACCTGCATCCAAATCACTCTCTGTCCAATGGTTCGAACAAAACCTGCATATTTCAGCTCTCTGTCCCATCGTTCGAACTTGTTGCTAGATCGATCTAAACTTCTTCGATCGATCCAACTTCATCTTGGATCGATCTGCAGTTCCAACACTTAGAAAAATTTTGAACCTGCATCTACCTGCATCCAAAAGCCTCTTTGTCTCATCGATTGAACATTTCTCGAATTCTATGCATGTTCGATCGATCGAAGGTATTCTGTGATCAATCTTGAGGAGATCGATCTTTGTTCTTTGTTTTTCAATTTTGACTTTGTTTTGACTTTGTTTTAAATTTCAAAATTTTCAAATATATATATATATATATATATATATATATATATATATATATATATATATATATATTATTGCTTTTATTGTCATTTATATTTTCCAAAAATATATATTTTATAATTTAATTTTTATTGTCATTTTTATTTTTTATTTTCTAAAAAAAAATAATAAATAATAAATAATTTAAATAAATATTCTTCAAAAATCCTAAAAAATCCTAAAAATATTTTACTTTTTATTTTATTTTTATTTTACTTTTTCAAAAATCACAAAAATACTTTGTCACTTAAGAGGAGAGAATGATGTCAGTTCGATCGATCTGAGATTCAGTTCGATCGATCGAACTGGCAAGGGAATGTTTTTAAAATCGATTCAGGGTCATTCGATCAATTCAACTTGAATCGATCTCAGACCCTTGTTCCCCCTTCGCCGCTGCATCCCAACTTTTCCCCATCTCCGGCGAAACTCCAGCGAGCATCCCAGGCGTCGAATCACTCTCTCCCCTCTCGGATCTTGACTCACATCTCACCCCCCTTCGCATTTCCACTTCTCTCTTCACTCCGGTGAGATCTGAACCTCATCTCTTGTGATTTCAAGCTTTAATTTATTCAATACATGTTTTAAATGCTAGATCTAAGCTACTTTGATGCTGAAAATCTCCATTAATGACGTTTGAAGCTCTTTGTATATATGTGTATATATATGTATATATAGTTATTTATATTTTGAGATTTGTTTCGAATTTTGGGAGTATGGGCCTCATAAAGTGATTAGGATTGATGCTTTATTGTGTTAATGGGCCCACAACCATGTTCGTGAAGGCCCCGTGTCATCCACATCACAGATCTGTGACTTTTCGAATTTCACTTCACAGTTCAATCAATCGAACTTTTTATTCGATCAATCTGTAATAGATCGTTCTCACTCATTCTTGATCGATCAAACTTGAATCGATCTCACATTTTTGTGATAGATCGAACTTCACAGATTTGTTTCACATATCTCACACACCATCTTTTGTGTTTCATGCCATCTCATACATGCCCAATTCCTGTATTTTCCATATTGGATGCATTCCATACTTATACTGTCTAGCATGTTTCACATCATTTCACTTATTCCTTGTCACTTGCATAGATTCATGTTCCCTATCTGTTTTGTCTATCCTATTTGACATATATGATTCTATGATGTACCGACCCGGTCATTTGCCTCCCTTTCCTTTTTCTTGAAATTTTACGAATGAATTTTTTTCGTTTAATTTTCTTTTCTAAGCTCCGTTTCGTGTCGCTTAGTGTCATCTCGAGTACTCAGAATTGGTTCCTGAGACTCTTTCATGTGAATTGACAACTTCCTTTGAGGACCGAGTTATTTCTGCATTTTTACTTTTTGGACACTATGCGTCTTTCGTCCTTTTCCCTGTTTCGTCTTTTTCCCTATTCTGTCTTTTCTCTATTTGTCATATTGTTGGCACAACCTCACTTCTCATGCTCGGATTTGGTTTTTGACTTCACGTGCCTTTATCTTGAGTGGTTTCCTCGAAATATGTATCTTTACTTTTGCAAGAAAGTACTCTGGTTGCTCCCGGTGTCCATAGGGGCATGGATGCAAAGTTCTTTGAAATTATTTTCTTTTCTTGGGGTGTTTTTTGTAAATATCTTTTGAAGATATTTTATTTCAGGGGTTTTTAAGAAAATATTTTTGGAATATATTTTCATTCTGGACCATAAGTGCAGTTTTCACTTTTTGGAAGGGCCATTGCGCAATTAATGAAAGTTATTGCAAAATGTCTTGTTTTGAGCCTGGATCCTCGTACGGGATTCATTTTCATATTTTGTCGAGTTGTGTACTCTTGGAATTTCTTCCTGGTCGATGTTTTCCAGTTTCAGGGTTTCTGGCCCTAGTTTTCGTCAAACTTGTTTTGGGCATAACTTTCTGCTCGAAACTCGATTTTTGACGCCGTTTCTTCCGTTATTCATATTTTATCATTTTGAATCTTTTTCATTCACAAATTTTTGCTATTTGAGCACGTCTGCTCAAATTTTACTTTTTCGGACCCGGCGGGGCCCGTCCGGGGCACTTTTTGAGATTTCTATAAAAAGGGGGTGAGATATTTCATTTTTCATATTCTCCCCTCTTCACGCACGACCTGGAGCTCCCATGGCAGCCCAAGGGGTGCTGTCATCTTCTCTCTCCTCTTTTGTTTCACTTTTCCTTGATGGAAAGTCTTCGGCCTTAACGTTTGTCGCTCCCCTCGACGTGCTCTACCATTCCCCCTTATTAGAATCCATTTCCGACAATTTTTCGAGTTCGGGTTTGGAGTCATGTTGAGATTTTCATGGGGCTTCTTGCGGATTCTTGTTCCCGGGGTAGTCCCCGACAAAACCTCTCGGTATTGTCGGATTCGGAGCACTTTCGTTTCGGTGGGGATTTGAGATTTTCATCTCAAATTGAGGTAGGAGATGTTCTACGTTTAAATTCTTGTTATATAGCATGCTTGTGATGCTTATACAACTTGTTGGTATAATTAAATATAAAATCTAGAAATTTTATTATTTATTTTTCTTGTACGGGATCTAATTTTCCCGGTTACTCATGACTTGGTTTAAACATGTAGCATGATTTTATATTACCCCTTGATATGCTCATTGTCGTGTATTAAAATTGGAACATTTGAATAAGTATTAAAGATTTTATTTAATATTTATCTTAGGTGAAAGATTAATTCACATGGCCTTAACTAACTTGAAATTAATATGTGTTAGCATATTATATTAGGCCTTAGCATGCTCGTCAACATAGTTGAATTTGAAAGTAATTGGAGGTGTTTTGAAAATTAGTAATTATTAATTAATTTGATTAATTAATTTGCCCCGAGTGCACTATTCACTCTATTTGAATTCTGACTTGATATTCTTGATCTACATGCCATATAGTTTCACATATATTTGATTTAGAATATTCGGTGAGGCTTTGAAACCTTTTATTTAATTAAATTTCATGTTTAAGATTTAATCCTCATGGTGATATACAACTTGCAATTGTGTTGTGGCATGCTAGAAAATTAAGCTTAGGTAAAGTTGTTTACATATATTAAATTGAGATTAATTGCATGAGAATTGGTACTTTTAATTTATATTTTACTTTAGTGAAAGTTTAATTCACATGGTCTTAAATTGAACGAAATAAACTTGTAATGTGATATTACATTAGTTCTTGGCATGCTTTCCAACATAGGTTAATTTGAGAGCATTTGGTTAAGTTTGAAAATCAAGAGATTTTACTTAAAAGAATTAATTAAAATCTATTTTGTGGTCCCATTAGCTTAATTAAGGTTTTAACTTGATATTTGTATTGGCCATGACTTGTTTACTAGTATATATTAATTTGGGACTATTTGAAGTTGTTTTAGAACCTTGGGATTTAAATTAGCATGATTTAATTAAAGTTCTACTTTGTTGTTCTAACAACCTAATTAAGTTTTAGAATAGATATAGGTGATGACCTTGCCATGTCCTTTAACATGTATTAAATTGAGGTTAATTGGAATTGAATCGGAATCTATAGAATTTAATTGTGTTTATCTATTTAAATTCTATCAATTTGCTCCATGATCTAGTTGTGTTTTAGAAGTGGTTTCTATATTCAAATCATAGACTTAGACTTGTTGTATATTCATTTGGTTATGTTTTGAACATTGGATAACATAGTTGCTAAGTTTGCATTCATGAGAATATGTTTTCCTTACTGAATATATTGTTGCCTTGTGTAATGATTTGCACACTTCGTATTTAACATCTTTCATACATAGCGTGTAACAAATCGCACACTGAAGATTCGACATTCATCATATCATATTAGTTGTGGATTTAGAGCATGTATTGTATAGGTTTCCAAATTTGGTTGTGCTTAGTAGATAGTTGATTATCTTGCATATTCCTGTTGATATATGCGTTGTTGCACAACTTGTTGATTTTGGAAACTTGGGGATGTCCTTGTTTGACTATGGCTAGGACGTGGTTCTAGTACGGGGGATAATCCCTCTATATGGTCTAGTGCGCACATAGGGAGGTTACCCATGGGCCAGTAACCCTAAAGTAACTATATTGTCGGTCTGATCCGGCGTGACGTCCGAGTATCCACTTTGTTTAATTTCACATTTCATTTTCAAGTTGATAACTAGATGATGTTGTAACTTGTTGTTTCTTAATTGTCGTTCCATTTTAAGTTACAGGATGCTAACTTTACGAAATTGTGCTTTATGCGTTGTATTGGAAGTTCCAATGTTGGTTAAATTGCATCGATATTGAAAATCGTGTTTTGACGTTCTAATAAAGTTCAGGATTGATCCTATTGATTCATTTATAACTTAGACGTTAGGTGGCATGACCCACTTCTGTTGTTTTTGTGCTTTAGATTTCAAGCTGATAGCTTTAAGAAATTGTATTTTGTTGCCTTGTATAATATGCTTTTATGCGGTTAGATTGCATTGAAGTTGTAAATTGCGTTTTGATTGTTTAGTATGGCCTATGATGATTCCTTAGACTTATTTAGAACTTAGACGTTAGGTGACATGATCACTTTAGTTGTTTCTGTATTCGAGATTGCAAGTTAATACCTTTAAGAACCTATATCTTGTTGCTTTGTATAACGTGCTTCCATATTGTTTAAATGGCATAGATGATGTGATTTATGCTAGAAACACTCTAAGGTAGCTTAGGATGCTCTCTGAGTCTCATTTCGATATAGACGTTAGGTGGCATGAACCCCTTTAACATGTTTCACCTTAAGGTGATAAATTTGTAAAATGCTAGGTCAATGCATGCTCATCTCCTACGAGTAGCTTTATGCTACTCACCCCTACGATACTAGGGCATATTTTAGGTACGAAGACTTGGTTCATGACGCCTAGCATTCCTTGGATGTCGTGTAACTTTCAAATTTTCATTTCATGCAAATGTTAGCATGAAATGTCATTTTGTAGACTTATATGTCAAAATATGTATATTTGATTCCATGTATGTAATGTGTACATAAGTGCACTCCTTTCAATGTATTTGACATGTTTGAGATGAGACCGGAGGCCAATGACATGTGTATTGATTTCTATACAACTTTTTAACTTCATGAAATATTATGAAAACCTTGAAAAATCGCAAGTCATTGCTTCACCATGGTTGCATCGGGTGTGGGAATTCCATTTTCATTCTTTCATAGGGTCTTATTAATCATGTTTGAAGTGTGGCCAAGGGCCAAATGGTCATTTGATCCCGTTTTGTATTTTTGGATTCCGAGTTTTCATTCCAAGTTCCATTTTTGCCTTTTTGCCCGTTGGGGGGTCGGATTTTGTATCGGTGATATTTTTACGTCATGGACCATTGTAGCACGTCCAAATAGGTAAGTTACGTTTGTGTGCATGGTCGTTTTCGGGCAAAACCTTATCGTTTGTGTTTTGAGCCTCTTGTGAATTCATTTCGCACTTTTTTTGCATATTCTGATCTAGGGGAATTAAAGACTTTTCACGGTAGTTTTATTTTCTTCTTTCAACATAGTTGAATAGAAAACATGATTTTAGGGGGGGTTTCTTTTCTGTGTTTTTCCAGAAAAAACCATCTTGGCATCAGAAAGCGCATCCGAAGTTCAGCTCTCAGTTTTTAAATTTAACAGCTTTTTGGACCCTCTGGACCAGTTTTCTTGGGAGGGCATTTTGGGCATTTCACAGTGAGTTTTTTTCAATTTTTTTGCGGAAGTCACGTAGAAAACTCGATTTTGAGGGGGGTTTCTTCTTTGTGTTTTTGCAAAAAAGTTCATCTAGACCTCCAAATTCAGCCTCTGTTCTGGATTTTTCTGAAAAATTACCCCATAGCAGCTTTATGGCTGCTGCTGCCAGCCATGGTGCAGCCAGCGCGCGGGTGGCGTGCATGGGCGTGCGCATGGGCGTGCGCATGGGGCTGTCATGGCCCCTCGTCGGGCCACCGCGACGTCATTTCTTCTTTTGGGCGTTTCTCCTTCGTCCGGACTCCGATTCAAGTGAATTTTTTTTTGAACTTGACTAATTTTTCACTGTTTTTTCAACGGTATGCTCGGTTGCACCCAGTTCTTCCTGGATAATTACCAGTTTACCCTTTTTGCCTTGAGTGCTCGTTTTTCTTCGTCATGCCGTTTCTCCTTCGTCCGGACTCCGAATCATGCGATTCTTGAGTCCATCTTGATTAGTTTTTTGTTTTCCTTCCAGTAGTATGCTCGGTGGCACCCGAATCTATAGTTTTCAGAAATGACTATTTTGCCCCTTGGGCTTATTTGTCATGTTTTCGATC
The DNA here is from genome assembly GCF_030987335.1 of Cornus florida. Classification (NCBI taxonomy): domain Eukaryota; kingdom Viridiplantae; phylum Streptophyta; class Magnoliopsida; order Cornales; family Cornaceae; genus Cornus; species Cornus florida. The sequence continues at coordinate 19,533,118 of NW_026775571.1, forward strand.
TTTTGCTTCCGCTCAGTTCTTGTTGAGTTCCACGACCTCATAGAAGGTCACTTTGACTTCTTAGAGTCTTATTTTCTATTTTTGCTTCCGCATTTGGATCCGTTATCGGGTCAATCTTCGGTTCATCACAGGACACGCTGGCCTAAAAAACCAGGGTCGTCACATATGAACTGTGCCTTAATTCTTTATATCGGCACTAACTTCCTTTGCAAGTTTTTCCTTTTATTTTGCAGGCTATGGCTAGGGTCAAAACTGTTGTGACGGCCCTGCTTTTTAGGCTAGTCCGTCAGTGATGAACCGAAAGGATGATCCGAAATGCAGAAGTGAAAACAGAAAATAAGACTCTATGAAGTCAAAGTGACCTTCCGTGAGGTCGTGGAACACAATGAGAACTGATGCGGAAGCAAAAGGTCAAAATATGACAAAAAAGCCCCTAGGGGCAAAATAGTCATTTTACATAGAAATGAAGTTCCTGGAATGCAAATTATTCTCGAGACATATCCATGACTTCCCGTGAAGTCACAGGACTCAAAAGAAAGTAGCGGAAGAGAATTACACGAAAACTGGACAAAAATAGTCTCAAGGGCAAAATGGCCATTTCTGAAAAAATATAAAATCTGGTGCTACCAAGCACACCGTTGGGAAGACAGTGAAAAATTAATCAAGTTACACTCAAGAAGCACTTGATTCGGAGTCCGGATGGAAGAGAAAAGTCAAAACAAAGTTTTGACGTCGCCGCGGCCGTGAATAGTAACCTGGGGAAAATGCTGAAGTTTGTGTGCCGTTTTGAGGTACTAAACGATGTTTTCTGGAAAAACACAAAGAAGAAACCCCCCTTAAAATAATTTTTCCAAGCTGAATATATCAAAAGAAAATTTTATTTTTGACTTGAAATCCCCAAAATGCCCCTACAACAAACTTGTTCAAATAGTGCAAATGCGCACAGGAAATCAGGTTTTGGCGCGGGGTTTTTGGGTCCGAGATGACATTTTCTGGAAAAATGTTGTGAAGAAACCCCCCCTAAAATCACGTTTTCTATGTGACTATGTCAAGAACGGAATTTATTTTTCAAATAAAATTCCCAAAATGGCCCTAGATCAGTCTAGACCAAGAGGGTAAAAAGCTGCTACAGGATTTGAGATTGAAAACGGGCTACCAAACGAATTTTTCTGGAAAAACACAAAGAAGAAACCCCCCCTAAAATTGAGTTTTCTACCTGATTGCAGACAGAAACGAAAAAAACTCACTGAAAAATGCCCAAAATGCCCCTCCAAGAAATCTGATCATGAGGGTCCAAAAGGCTGCTAAATGAAAAACAGAAAGCTGAACTTTGCGATGGATTTCCGGCACCAAGACGACATTTTCTGGAAAAACACAAAAAAAGAAACCCCCCCTAAAATCACGTTCTCTAAGTGACCATATGGAGACCGGAATTTATTTCCCTAAGGAAAACCCCAAAGTGCCCCTAAACCAGATTATGCAACAAAATGTCAAAATGAATCCCTAGGAGGCTCAATTCACAAAGGAAGAGGTTTTTCTTGAAAAGATCATGCAAACAAATGTAACTTACCTATTGGGATGTCCTACAATGGTCCACAACTTAAAAATACCACCGATGCAAAATTCGACCCCCCAACGACCAAAAAGGCAAAAATGGACTTGACATGGGAAAAATGAAAACCAAAATTAGGAAATGGTTTCAAATGACCATTTGGCCCTTGGCCACACTTCATACAAGATAAATGAGACCTATTAGAGGTACCGGAACACACTTTACACCACCCGATTTGAAAATGAACCCTTAAAGGCTCGGTTTCTACTATTTAGCCCAAAAATGCAATATGTGAACTAATATGCAAAAATGAACACTAAATGGTGTTTGGCCCTTGGCCACACCTCACATATGGCAAATGAATGCTAAAGGATAAATTACATACACAATGCACACACCGGTGCGAAAATGACATATCAAAACCCTAATTTTCATACTTTTCTCATTAAAGGCAAAATTCAACATTCATGAATATTCATGGATTTCAAATAAAGTTTGGCCCTTGGCCACAAATTATATACATAGAATGAATATCAAAAAGTGTGCTTAAGCACATAATACAAGTTTTATACAAAAGGCTATAAAATGATATTACATGCTAACATTTGCATAAAACAAAAACTGAAAAGCTAGAAACCATCCCAACGAATAGCAAGCATCACGAACCATGTCTTCATACCTGATCAAATCCCACAATAACTTCAGGGTGAGTAAACAAGTTTACTCGTAGAGAATGAGCATGCATCGACTCGATTTCTTTAGAGATATTTAGGACTAACATGATATAATTCAAAAGGGATCATGCCACCTAACATCTATGTCAAAGATTAGACTCAGGGATCATCCTAAGCTGTTCATGCAATTGAAATGAATTACACGACATACAAGCATACCGGTTACAAGTGTACTAAACGAAGATGAAAGCATGTGAGGTAAGTATACAAAACATAGGCCTACTAACAAGATGGGAAACACACAAGGCAGGTATACAAGACAAGAGTACACTAAACGGAATCTAGGTACAAGAAGCAAGTGTGCAGTTCCAAGTATGCTAAATAAGATCTAAATACACAAGTAAGCATAACATCTATACAGTTAAACAAGGTGGGAAAATACTCCATAAAACACGACAAGGTTCTTAGGTCTTTAAGAGATAACTCTAGAAATCTAAGAGTTCGGAGATTTGCATGTTGATATAAATAGTTACTCGCGGTCCATGCCACCTAGAATCTAAGTCAAGTTACACGTAGAGGATCATTCCTAAGTCATGGTAGCAACAAGTAACATGAAACAGGGTAACTAAGAAGTTTAACAAGTTTGAAACAATTCAACTAGTACGACAAGGACAAGGCATGAAATCAAGGATAAGGCATAGTATCAATGTAATTAAACAAGGTTGGAACATTTCATATAATAAGAAAAGAGCTTCAAATCTTCAAGGAATAGCAACTTAAAATTTAAAGAGTGAAATCAACCAATGTGGAAACTTGGATATCGTCCGGATTAAAACCATTCTCATGGGATCACTTTAGGGCTACTAACCCATGGGTACCTTCCCCGAGTGCGTACCATAGAAAACCGAAATTTGGGATCACTTTAGGGCTACTAACCCATGGGTACCTTCCCCGAGTGCGTACTATAGAAAACCGGAATTTGGGATCACTTTAGGGCTACTAACCCATGGGTACCTTCCCCAAGTACGCACTATAGTGTAGAGGGACTTTCCCCCATACTAGAACCAAGTCCTAGCCATGTCAATTTTGATTGATATCACCAAGTTTCCAAAATCAACATGTTGTGCAAGTCAAGATAGCATTAAGACATAAGTAATGCATTGGACACGTTTTATGCACAACTATGATTTTGGAAATATATAAGTCATGCCCTAAGTTCTCAATTAACATGGCATGTGAAATGTCAAGAAATCATTGTATACATCCTCATAGACTACAAACTAGGATATATGTCATATAGAATCCATCAATGTAAAAATACCACAAGTATAAGATTAATGATTTAATTATTTACTAAGCAATATATGGATAATTAAATCATTCAAAGACAATTGTGCTAGTTCATTAAGTACATTAATGAAACTAAGATACACGGGGTCTAGTTACATGATGAAAAGCTAAAACTTCCATGGAATACAAGTTATAACTAAGTGAACTAAGTTCTATACGAGTAAAACAAGTAAGTGTAAGTCTCTAACTTATCCGATTGTTCTCAATTTAATACACGTGAAGGAACATGTCAAGGAAATCATGTATGCAAGGTTGGAAACCTAATCAAGTGCATAGAACCATTGAATGGATTTTAATTATTTCATTGAATTAAAATCTCTAGATTTTGAAACTCGTCCAAATGATCTCAAATTAATATATGTTATTAAACATGTCTAGACTTGATTTAAGAGCATGATACAAGTACATTCTATACAAGTTACGGCCATGTGTATTAAACTTTAATACAAGAAAAATAATAAATGAAAGGCTTCAAAACCAAATCAAATATTCTAGATTTAATATATGTGAAACTATATTGCATGCACATCAAGAATTTCAAGTCGGAAATCCAACGAGATGTATAGTACACTTAGAGCAAATTAATTAATCTAATAAATTAAATATTACTAGATTTCAAAACTTCTCCGATTACTCTCAATTTAATCTATGTTGAAGAGCATGCTAGGGCCTAATATAATATGCTATCACATGTTGATTTAAAGCTAGATAAGGCCACATGATTTAATATGTTATTCAAGATAAATATTAAATAAAATCTTCATTTCTTATCCAAATAATCTAGATTTAATATATGTCAATCTACATATCAAGGGGTAATATTCTATCATGCCACATGATTAAACAAAGTTATGGATAACCGGAAAAATTAAATCCTTCACAAGAAAAATAAATAATAAAATCTCTAGATTTTGAATCCAAGCATGTAATCAAGTTGTATAAGTATCACAAGCATGTAGTATAGCAAGAATTTAAATTATAACACCCCCTACCTCAATTTGGGATGAAAATCCCAAATCCCCACAGGGAGAAAGTGTTCTGAATCCGCCGAAACCGAAGGGTTTTGTCGGGGACAACACGATCTACATGAATTCGAAGGAAGCCTCATGAAAATCACAACTTGACCTCAAACCCAAACTCAAAATTTGCCCAAAAATGGATTCCAATAAGGGTGAAAGAAGCGCGTAGTCAACACGAACACAAAACGTAAAGGCACTTCAACTTTTTAACAAATGAATGATGTTCAAAAGAGAAGAGAGGTGGTGGCAGCCTCCCTTGGGTTGCCATGGGAGCTCTGGTCGTGCAAGGTGAGTGGAGAAGATGAAAAATGAAATATCTCCTCCCCTTTTTATAGAAAAATCCAAAAAGTGCCCCGAAAGGGTCCCGCCGGGTCCGAAAAAGTGCATTTTGAGCAAACGCGCTCAAATGGAAAAACTCCGTGAACAAAAAGATTCAAAATGAGAAAATATGAATAACAGAAGAAACGACGTCGAAAACTAAGTCCCGAGCAGAAAGATATGCCCTGAACAAGTTCAGAGGCAACCGGGTCCAGAAACTCTGAAACTGGAGAAAAATGACCAGAAGGAAATTCTAAGGGTCCATGACTTGACAAAATGTGAGAATGAATCCCATACGAGGATCCAGGCTCCAGACGAGACATTTTGCAGTAACTTTCGTTAATTGCACAATGCCCCTACAAAAAGGGTTAACTGCGAAACTGCCCCAGAATGAAAATATATTCCAAAAGATATTTTCATTAGATACCCCTGAAATAAAATATCTTCAAAAGATATTTATGAAAAACACCCAAGAAATGAAAAAGATTCTGAAGAATTGTGCATCCATGCCCCTATGGACACCGGGAGCAACCAGAGTACTTTCTTGCAAAAGTGAAGACACGTATTTTGAGGAAACTACTCAAGATGAAGACACGTGAAGTCAAAAACCAACTTTGAGCATGAAAAGTGAGGTTTTGCTAAATAAGTGACAAATGGGGAAAAGACAGAATAGGGAAAAAGATGAAAGGCGCATAGTATCGAAAAACGAAAAATGCGAAAATAACTCGGTCCTCAAAGGAAGTCGTCAATCCTTGAAAAAGAGTCTCAGAAACCATTTTTGAGCACTCGAGATGACACTAAGCGACACAAAACAGAGCTCAGAAAAGAAAATTAAACGAAAAAAATTCATTCATAAAATTTCAGGAAAAAGGAAAGGAAGGCAAATGACCGGGTCTTACAATTATAGCTCATGGACACTATCACCGCAGAGGCAGGCTGAGTTTGGATGATGAGGCCAGTACATCTCATGCTCAGGAGGCCACTCCACCTCAGTCTCCCTTATCTGACAGCAGTTTACACTCTGACGCTGAGGCTGAGCACATACTATCTCCACCACCGCCAACTCAGCCAGCCTAAGAGTTAGACCAGCCATTACGTAGATACTCACGCCTTTCAGTGGTGCACGAGTCAGTCTTTGACACAAACTTCTTTTCTCGATCGGTGCTTTCCTGGTTAGCATATGATGATATCTTCAGACGGGGCATCTTAGCCATACTAGCCCCTGTCTCATACCTAGTGTACTGGAGGTTAGTCTGGATGTTCTTCCAGAACCTCCGGCCTGCCCTGAGTAACTTGGCGGAGCTGCGGACCACCATTGATGGCTACCCAATCCGCATCACTGTGGACACATTGTCCAAATCTTGCCAGTGTCCACACATTTGCCCTCCAGAGCTACAGGACATATATCCCACTCTCTACAGGCCCACATATGCAGACATGGCCATTTTACTCACAAGTCACTATGCCAGTGGCCAGACCTATGCCACCCAGACCTATCTTTCAGATGACCTGTGGTTTTTTAACTCTGTCCTGTTCCGTAACATCTTTATGGCCGGCCATAAGACATAGACGCGCGGCGACTATTTGACAGCTCTGTACACATTCTATACAAGGCATTGGCTATCTATTCCAATGCTTATCTGGAGTATCATGATAAAGTTGTATATTGACCACATCAGCAAGGCCAAGCCTAAAAGGGCTAAGTATCTTCCATTTGGCTACCTCATCACCCAGATTCTACGAGACCAGTGCTATCCCTTCCAGCCACGGGAGCAGACTGAGTCTAGGGCCTGTTCCTTTAAGAAGAAGGACTGGGATAAGAGCTACAACACTCTTATCAAGAGTCTGAGGGATGATGTTGTAGAGGCAGCTGAGGAGTTAGAGGTAGAGGAGTAGGCAGCAGCAGTAGCAGACCCGGCAGTGGACGATATACCAATCGATCTGGCTGCCGTACACATGGACATCGATTTGGAGCAGCTTGCAGAGGACGCAGAGCAACACTCTCCAGTTGGGTCACCCATTCACGATAAAGAGCAAGCTCAGGATCATGATTCTACCGATCCAGCCACACCCGAGGCTCTTGCTCACATACCCAACTTCAGATAGCGATTCCAGGCTTTAGAGGATGCTGTAGTATCTATCCACGCCGACACAGTCTCTCTCCGAGAGGATACTGTCTTCATTAGAGCTGATATTGCTTCCCTCCATACGGATGTCATGACCGTATTCAGAGATCTATCCAGCGACATCCGCGGAGCGCGACCTGCCCGTCTTACCTCTTCTTCCTGATCTCTCTATCCCTTTCCTCCTGTCATTTTCTATATCTGTGATCTTCGTATATTTTTGATGCTGTTATATTATTTTTGCAGCCGTGTCTGTCGGCTTTGATACTTGATGTACTGTACTTTATTATTATTTTTTTATATATATGTTTTCTGTATGGATGTCATATTTTCATATTCTTATGGCTATCTGTTTAACTCCATCAGGTGCATCCCAGTGACATAAGTGAGAAAAAGAGTACTTCCTCATTTTTAGAACCACCCTTTTACCTCTCTTTATTTTTAGTTACTATCCCATTTACACTTGCATGTCCACTGTGCACTGTTATTATCCTTTTTGTTATCTGATGAGTTTATCCAAGTGCCAAATTTTAGGACCACAGTTAATCCCAAGTTTGGGGGGCTATGCCACCCACTTTGGATACTTCTGTCCCAGCCATTCTTTGCTTTAGTTGCACTGGTATACTCTTTCCATTTGTTCTCTTTGCACATTGAGGACATTGTACCATTTAAGTTTGGGGGCAATGGTGCTTTGCAGTGTTTGTTTTTAAATTCAAAATTTTGAGTATGACTTGTGTATTTGTGAATTTTCCATCTTTGGTCTATAATTAGCTATGATTTTGATCTTTTGAGGACTATATTGCTTAAAATTTAAAAATTGCTTGACTTGAGAGTCCAATACTCCTTATATGCCTTATGGATGCCATTTATGAGTAAATTTTTCGAAAGATTGATGTCTTACTTGTATTTATGGTCTACATCATCTTGATTTTGTGATTATTTTGTGATTCATTCTAGGATTCTACACTAGCACAGACGCAAACTAGCATTCATTTGTGGGATATATGCTTTGTTGATTATTGAATTGGTTATATCCCAATTGGGCTATTAGTGCATTGAAAGCTTTCATTTTTTATAAAGGTGGATAACAACCCTTTTCACTCAGTAGCCGGGATTCTAGCCTCATCAAGTACTGAACTTCTTGTGCCGAAAGGTGGAGGGCCCAAACTCTAGGTTAATAATTGAACTTGTTAATAAAATAAATAAATAAATAAATAAGTTGCAAAAGCACATAAAAAATAAATAAATAAAAAAAGAAGAAATGAGGCTTCTCCTAAAAGGTGAGAAGTGGGAAATGATTAGATGGAGGTTGTTTTGATTTGTAACCTTGTTGATTTGAGCTTGTAAGTCCGTAGGGGCGTTTGAACGCCTAATGCCCTAAAGGCATTTAGTTTGGGAGCCATTGACCTAACGTTCGACCTCATGAATCGCTAGAAAGCTTAATAGATTAACACATTGCACCATGCTTCTATCTTTGATCCTATGAAAAAAATAATAATAATAAATAAAATAAAAAATTTGAGTGAAAAGAATAAGAGCACCTAGAACAATAAAGCTTTAATAAAAGGTCCACTTTTTGTCTTGATGATCGGTACTAGATTTATGTGCTAGTTTAAGGGTAATGATGTGATTAATTCTTTAGTTGGCTAAGATCGCAACATATTTGATGCCGGTCCACTCAAAAAGGATTCTAGAGTTGTTTTAATTTTCATGAGCATTTTCTTGATGTGTGGAGGACCATACTTGCTTACTTGATGTTAAAATTTTGGGAAATTGCTTGGAAATGGTTGAAAAATTGCGTACTTGAGGTAGTTTTCTCCCAATGCTTGTTTGCAATATTGGTGCCTCTTTAGAAAGAATGAGCTTAATGTTTGTGGGTATCATTTCTGGAAACCCTCACGAGACTTTACTCATCCACTAGGGGTAACTTAGAGGTTTAAAAGGCTTGTTGCATATGCTAAATGTAATCGTGTTCCCTACGAAAGTGGCGTTATCCATTTATTGCTTTTTAGTTCGTAGTTGTATAGTTGTTCATTTCATTCCTTTACTTTCTAGTTCATTGCTAGGGACTAACAATATTTAAGTTTGGGGGTGTGATGAGCGCTGAAAAGTGCGTATTTAAACCCCTTAAGCTTAGGTATTCTAGAACCTTTATCTATCTTATTTTACCGTTTTGTATTGATTTCGTGTTATTTCCATTTTCAGGTACTTATTCCCAAAATAAGCTAACTCAGCCAAATAAGAGCATAATTGAAGCAATTCTGGGATGAATCAAAGAAAGAAGCAAAGTAGAGCAAAAGGAAGCAAAGGGTGGAATTTCAGCAACTTCGATCGATCTCAAGAAAAGTTTGATCGATCAAACTTTCATCGATCTCAGCACTCCAAGATAGATCCAAGCCATGATGTCATCTTCAGAGATCCCAAAAGTTCGATCGATCCAACATTATTCTCTGATCGATCGAACTTTCTTATCCTTATCCACATGCCAGATCTTATCTAGCTGTACCACACTACCAACCACTTTTGTCCTTTTCCCAAAAATATCTTCAAAATATCTCAAATCTGTTTTTATCCAAAAAGGCACCGCCATTGAGGATCGATCCAGCTTCAATTCGATATATCCCATCCATGTTCGATCGATCGCACCTCAAGTTCGATCAATCGAACTTCCCAAATCCAGAGAAAATTCCAAATTCCAGCTCATTAAAAGTTGTCTCATATCCAATCATTAGAGAATTATTGGTGTACGAGCCCAGCTCATTGGGGGTGATATTTGACCTACCTATATAAAGAATATGAGCCACTTTTACACATATACACATACTTAGAGAAGATAATACTTAGTGAGGAAGCAAAGAAGAGGAGGAGGCTAGAGACACCATTGGAGACTCTTCATCAACCAAGGAGCAGATTTCTTTCATGGAGCTTGCCCTTGAGGGTTGGAGGACATCATCCATGAGTGGCTAGACATCCTCTTGGGGTTAGAGTTAGCCCTAAGCATGCTTTCTACTTCTTAATATATGTATTTTTGAGGGGATTTGTATTGTGATACATGTGTTGACACTTATATAAATATAGATCTTGTTTATTCAATGATTTATGTGGTTTAATGCTTCCAATTGATCATTTCATTCTATCGATATATCTATGTATGCTAGAATAGATGTTCATGTGTTTGTCTCTATTTCTTGTGTTATTGATGCATATCTAGGTGTATTGATGCTATAGATCTAGAAATTGTCAAGACATAGTGCTTAATGGCATGTTCTTGTGGTTTATTTGATGGTTCATACTCATTTCTTGATGGATTGTACCTCTCCCTTAGTTTAATTAGTTTAATTTCATGTCATTAGTTTAACTGTAGTGTAGTTGTTAAATGGTAGGACAATCCACGCTTGTTGTTGATGTTCCATACTTATGAAAGCAAGTAACATATTTCTCTAACCTTGTGATGTTTTTGGATTGTGAGCTTAAAGAAAGGATTAATGGCTTAGTTTGATATGTTGTGCTATCCACCATGTTGTTTAGACAATATATGCTTAATTTGTCATCCATGCTTGTTGGAACAACCACACACACACACCTTTTTGCAATACATGTTCTTCCCCTCATTAATCATTCATTAAAGGTGTAGAAAAGCTATACTTAGTGGTGATCTCTAAACCCCAAGATCTCTCTCTCTCTCTTTCATTCTCTTTATTACATTATTGTTTACTTTAGTTTAAATTATGGTGCCCACTTGACACTAATTTCCAGACTCAAAGTTTTGTGAATTGTTTGGTGCACACGCACGGGAAGCCACCATTAATGATAAGGGATGACATGTTCATTTCATAGAGATAGCTAGGTGCATTCATGGAAGCATTGTAGCTCATATATTGGGTAGAGATTGTGTATATGAAAAGGGTGATGTGAGATGGATGAAATTCGGGTTAAGGAAGTTTTATGATAGACAGAAGATAAGCGATAGTCTTGTTTCTGAGATTTTGGTAGCTAGGCCCCACATGGTAAAAAATGGTAGTATTATGTCAAGGATAGCTAGCCGGTAAGCCAAATTGTGGATGAGCGGCGGGCTTGTGCCATTTGGAGTTTATGGGCATTGGTTGGGGTGTGTGTGGAATGTTGGATTGGCTAGGCAATTGTATTGTGTCTAGGATGAGGTCTTGGGATTAGTTCGGGAAAGGACATGACATAAGCACTCATTACATTGATGGTGTGGTGATAGACTTGTGTGTGTGCGGATATGGTTATGTTATTATATACTTCTGTTGCTAATGCCATTGATGATGATCTTCATTGTTTTCCCCATAAATGCATGACCCCTTGTCTCGACCTCAATTTCTTTAAGTGTTTGCTCACAGGCCTTTAGGAGTAATGCCTTAGGCAACCTCTACTGAGAGGTGGTGCTCACCTTTAACTTTAAACATTTTCAGGACATAGAAGCGAGATGGAGGACGGGGTGTTTGTACGAGCTTAAACTTAGGCATAGATTTTGTTTTGGTCATATTTTGAAGCCACGACTATTTTCGTAAAGTGTGACATGAATTTGTATAATTTATAAGTCATTTCAAGTGAAATGTGTAATCAATGTATGTTATCAAGCATGTTATTGTTTTGACTATAAATAGACATGGATATTTCAAATGATGCATGGATTCCATTTTGTTGTCATTTATAGTCTTATAGATCATGATTGAGTCGGTTGGAAGGCACCCTAATGACCTCCCATGGGACCTAAGAGGTGTCCATAACCATAAACACTCAATTTAGGCTTTTCTAGGCTATTTTTAACATTTTGCCCATGTTAAACTGGTTCAACCCATTTGAACTGGTTCAAAAGTGAAATTTGGTTCCCAATGTGGGCACACTACCCATGTTAAACCTATTCAAGCACCCTGAACTGGTTTAAGTTCCCCAGAACCATTTTTGTCTTGACAAGTTCCAACTTTGGACCCCTAATTTCTAGCATTCATAACTTCTTTATTTCAAATTCAAATGGGGTCATTCTTGAGTTCAAATAGATGCATTTTAAGTTAGATTTCAAATGATATCAACCGAATAGTCAGATTTCAATCATACTGAGAGATATGTATGTTTTAGTGAGACAGTGTCAGGATTTCTCTTGAACCGAGCAGGGGCACTTTTGGGTAAACCATGACTAATGCCCTTAGAACCTCTTAAAATGTTATGGAATTACTAGTATAGATTGTATAAACCTTATATGACTAGTTTAGGGTCAAATTATCCCTACCTAATGTAAAATGACCACTTTAGCCTTAGTGTGTCCTAAGGTTTAGTAATGACCCGGTTAGGGAATTTGAACCCCTGGGTTTGGGTCGTTACAAAATTTGGTATCAAAAATTTAGGTTTAAAAATGTAAGGATGACGGGTAGGGTTGATTTAGATGGGAATCGAAAGTTGAATTGATTGTATTATGTGTTTAAGTGTTATTTATTGAATTAGTAGAAAGCATGTTTTAGAGTTTCGTGTTTATGCAAAAATAATTATAAGATTAATGAAGTGGTCATTCAAATTAAACATGCTTAAATGGTAATGTGTTTACATGCAAATTGACTACATTCTTAGCAAAGTGTTTAAATATTTTAAAAAATGTTTGATTGACTATATGCTTATTGAATAGAATGTTTATTGTTTACTCAAGCATATTAATAGCTGAGACCGGGAATTCATTGAGCATGGTATACATGAGTTTAGCTGATATTTGTTTAATTGATCACATGATTACTTGGTAGATGTTTTGTTATCGCACAAGCATGTTTGCATGATGAGTGATAAGTGCTCCAATGTTGCACATTTTAGCCCTAAACTAGGGTATCTTAGTCCTTGCATCTATCTTTATTTTTTTGTTTCAGTTTTAATTTGTGTTTTTGTCAATTTCAAGTCAATAAGGTTCAAACGGGCTAATTTTGGTTCATTAAAGCCTTTTTAGAGTCAAGCAAAGACAATCGGAAAAAGTTTAGAAAATGGCAAAAAAGTGGCCATAGCCATCATTCGTATAGTGTGCTTATCTTTCAAAAGCGGTCAATTCTACCTTTTTTCGGGCCTTTGATGATGTTTCCAATGATCAAGAAGCAAACCGATTAGCCCGAGGTTAAAATGAAGTTAAAAAGGGGCTTAAAGAAAATTTCAGCACTGGGGATCGATCCCCTACTGTTCACAGAACTAAAAATGCCCTTTGGGGATCGATCCCCCAGCCCCTGGCAGCATTGTAGGTTTTATCATTTTTTTCTCTTTTCTTTCCCTACCTGGGCTACACTTCTTCCAAATGGGCCAACCATTATTTTGTTACATTTCATTTTGTAAAAAGTGGATAGAAAGTTTGAGATAGAGATTAGGGTTTGGAAAAAAAGAGAAGTGGAACCACAAATGAGTGATTCATATTTTTATTTTAGATTGTAACTTATATATTTTGATTACTTTCTCTCTCCAGGAAAGTGAGAGATTAGGGTTAGAAGAAAAGAGAAGAGTGGAGTCACCAAGAACACAATAAGATCTACGCATTCTCTCTCTAGAATTCAACAAAAAAGAAGAGGAAGAAAATGGAGCCATGTTTAGAGATAGCTTTTGAGGATTCTATGACCACATCCACCTCCTCCATGATTGGCTAGACTTCTCGTTGGGACTTGGATGAGCTCCAAGTTTGTAATCTAAACACTTTCTTTAACTTTTGGGGAATTTATCTTGTGATTAGTGTTTTAGCATTGTGTAAAAAATGAATTCTTCCTATTGATTCTCTATGTAATTACATGTTGTCTTATGTGTGATTATTTGGGAATTGGTCTCTACACTAGTTTTTCTATATTAATTGCATGTCTATGTGTGGTTAATTGGGAATTTAGTGATGGCTATGCATGGTTTTCATTGAATGGATTTGTCAATTAATTTGATGGATTATGCTTAGGCTTGCTAGGTTGTGCTACACATTAGTTTACTTGTTGTTAGGTAGACAATCTATGCTTGAATTTGATATTCCATGGCTTATTATTGCAAATTCCATGATTCTCTAGATTGATGTGTGCTACAATTGTTACTAGTTTGGTGGGTCATGCTTAGAATTGATGGGTTGTTCTACACTTAGTTTTCTTGCTGGTTAGGTAGACAATTTATACTTGAATTTGATGGTCCATGCTTAATAAAGCAATTGGTAGTCATATTTTGTTCACAAGAATGTTTTTTCCTAATTAGTTTAATGAAGTGGATTAGTGAATGAGCTTGGTGGTAATTCTAATGCCCTAAGCCGCTCTTCTAATCTCTTAAATCCCTATATAACTTAGTTTATTTTAATTGCATTTTAATTAATTGCATCTTAGTGTGATCAAACAACCTACCCTCCTTTGTAATCAATTGATACATTAGAGTTGAAATTAAAATTCCAACTACGTGTTTAATCTCTTGGGACAATCCCTTCTCACTTCATACTACATAGTATAGGTGTTAAGTGGTTTTATAAATTATAAAGTACGATGCCCACTTGACACTATTTCTAAACTCAAAGTGTTTTGCATTATTTTGTGCACACGCTTAGGTAGCATCAATGAGTATATTTTTGTTTTAGGACATGTTTATATGTTTAAGCGCATGCTGTGGTCATTTAGTCGTTGGTATGTTGTTTGATATAGCGAGCACGTTATAGTTGTTGATGGAATTAAGTTAATTATAATGATATAGTGTATTTGTATGTAGAAGGTTGCAACCTAAGAAAGTGAGGAGTTTTCTCGTTTTGAGTTGGCATGAGTTTTAGTCCCTATCGGACGAGTTACGTCAGTTTCTTAGCTCGTGGATTGAGCTCTTTAATGTGATGTCACTTTTCACCATTTCCTTGTTCTTATAGTACTATGCTTGAGGATAGTGTAGAGGGTTGGATCCGAGTATAATTGAAAAAAAGGTGGATGAAGGGCAGTCCCCACAGGACAAAATCCCATTAGAACAAGGCGAAGGTGTAGAAGTGGAAGTTAATCCATGAGTACCGGTAGATGAAGCTTTATTAACGAGAGCTATAACCTTAGTTCTTCAGAGTTTAGCATATACCACTATACCACAAGTGGTACAACAACCAATTCCTCAACCACCGAAGACGAAGATGGAAAGGAACCTTTGGTGTATTATTCAGTTTGATAATCGTATAAAGGAGTTGTTTGAAGGAGGTAAGGACCCATTAGTTGTGAAGATTGGAACAGGTTAAAAAGCATTTCGGGGTAATGGTGGGACCCAATGATTAATTAAAGATCACTTTAGCCATGTATAAGTTCACTGAGGACGCGAGGATATCGTGGAAGACCATGACTAGTGCTTGTGGCATTGATGGTATGAGTTGGAATACCTTCAAGGATCTTTCTTGGAAAATTACTTTTCGATGACTAAAAAGAGGGAATTAAGGATGTAGTTTGACCACCTTAAGCAAGGCGATATGACGATAGCTGATTATGAGAATGAGTTCACTTTCTTTCACGCTAACAGAAGTGGTAAGGGGTGAAAATGAGAAGACTTGGAAGTTTGTTCATGGTTTGCATCACTCCATTAGGCCCAGTGTGGCGCCTTTCAAATTGGGGATGATTTAGAGGCAGTGAGGAAGGCATTGAAGTTGAAGCCGAGGCAAATGATTGGTAGACTAAGAGCAGAGGTGTTTCTTCCGAGAGACAGGAAGGAAAGAAATATAAAAGTAATGCATCTTCTTCTCAGGATCTGCAGATGGTACGATCTACACATATTGTTTCAGTGTCTATAGGTTATCAAACCGAGGCAGTGTGTTATCATTGTAGATAACCAGGTCACTTTAGGGCAGAGTGCCCGTAGGGCCGGCCTAGTTCCAATGTCTGTTTCAAGTACGGTGGGTCAAACCACAGAAAGAAGGATTGTCCGTTGAAAGGTAATGGGGTGATTGATAGTACGGGTTTCCATTAAGGTTCTCAGAGTTCACGACCCGCTAGATGAACTACCCCTAGTGCATCTTTTCGCCGGTCAGGATTCCATGGTGGTGGTCAGAGAGGGCAGAGAGCCAGGACCGTTAGTCGTACCAACGTACATTTCAATGTATATTTTTTTGAGTCTGCATTTTGGTTAGCTTATACAAGCTTCACATCTTTTTTTTATTATCTTTATATTGTATATGTACTTGACATCTATGAGTTATGTGATGATCTATTGGTGAGTTGAGTAGTAAAACTGGCGCATATAGCATCGTCTCTTGCGGATAGTATGTTGGCATGGTCATATCTATCATATGACATTTTGTATATGAATTGCATAGGCATTGGGTATGTATGGTATATGTAGAGTGTGGTGTGGGACCACAATTGTGGGAAGGTATGCATGAGTGTGGTATAGTTGTCATTCGTGCATTACATTGGCGGCATGGGAGTATGGATAGTGACCTTTTAGAGGTCAACATTGTTAATGTGAGTACTGGTTTATGATTATGAGACAAATTTATGGGTTTAAGGAAGACAAGTGGTAGTCTGGTTTCTGATGTCCTTTAGCTAGGCCCGGGGGGCGGTATGCGGTTGACTCACGCCAGGGATAACTAACAAACATTTTTGCCCTAGCAATAAGCGATAGACTTATGCTAATGGTATTGGCAGTTTTGGTATGGATTGAGTTAGGTGGCAACTATGATTGTTATTAGATGTCCCAAAAGGACACGACAGGGTTTTCATTGTGGGTCACTACCGACGAGTCTATAACCAAAGGTAGATGGTTTTGTGTTAACTTCACTACATGCATGTATTTTATGGGTTATTGCATTAGGGTTGTAGCCTTAAGAGCTGAGATTACAAGAGGACATGTTTGTATGTAGACTATGAGTGTTGTAGCTATGGGCTAGCATCGGGATTGAGTCATTTGTGGCACGAGTTAGTAACCATTTTATGAGTGGCTTAGTCATGTTTTGTAGAAGGGACCAGTTTTGTCAAAGATTCACTCGATAGGCTAGACCCATTGTAATTCAAGATCGTTGTGAGTATAGATTCTTTTGAAGTACAAGTGAGGTGTTATAGTAGAGTTTTAAGCCTGTGCTTATAGGTCTTGAGTAGATTTTGATTTGATTGTTATAAGGTTTGAGTCTTAGAGACTTGTGATTTAGATGCGGTGGATTTGATCAAGTACTTGGGGATTTAGGCTGTAAGCATGTCGGTGAAGATGTCATTATTATTTGAGTATGAGATTGGCCAAAATGGACTAGCCGGACATTTATGGACCACACCCATGCTCAAAACAAAATGTCAGGACACCGTTAAGCTTAGGGTAATGATTGTTCATGTCATTAGAGACACTTATTGCTTTAAAAAGCTTCATTAGTAGCATGGGCAAGGATATGTCCTAGGCTGGTACTAGACGATGGTGATGCCACCTTACATATGAGGATGCTGTGGGCGAGTGTTAGGCACCGACAATGCTACCATGCTGCCGAGTATGTTGGCGGGTCCTAGACGCCGACGAGGCTACCGTTCTTGTGAGTCTGTGTTAATAGACACTAATTGCTAGTCAGACTATCATATCAAAAGAGTACATGTTATTTAATGATTGGTATGATTGAGGTTTGGGAGTGTTCCTTTGGAATGGTGTTGGATTAACTGGCAACAGTGGTGATGTTATGACGGTATTGGTATTATAAGATCTCAAAGTTGCCAAGCAACTAGATTATAAGTACCTAGTTTGAATGTTGCGTTGGATAATGATAGTGATGGAGTCGATGTGGTGATATTCTTGGGCTTGACCACTAAGTTGACTTGAGTTTTTGGTTTGAGTATTGGTTTACCGATAATGGCTAATTAGAGTTTAAGGTTGATCTTGACATGGTGGAATGGTATGTTGAAGGTGTTCATTTCTTCGAGCCTTTTAAGGTTGGCAGTTAGCTAGAGATTCTCGGTAGGGATTTCTCTTTCTGTGATGTGGCGGTACAGAAAGGAGTAACGGAATAGTGGTTTGATTGGAAGAATGTGAGAATGGTGTAGGGATGAAGGTCGGCATGTCCTTCTCTTTAAGGAATATAGATTTCGGGGCGAAATCCTTTTAAAGAAGATAGATTGTGACGTCCCGAATTTTTTGGTATCTTTCAGCTATTTTTCTTTTATTTTATTTATGCACGGGGATGCATGCCATGGAGTTCCAGGAGTTGTGTGGGACATTTCTTCTGGTTTAGAACCCTTAGAAACCTATTTGGATTCATTTCGGATAGATACGGTTTTCACGTCCGGGAGGTGCCGAGTGGGTCTCACAGCGGATTTCCGTGTTCGAAAATTTTTTGACGTCACTGTATTCTTCGTTTATTTTGTTACAACCCATTTTGCATTGCATTGCATTGCATTGCATTATTTTTTACTATTCGGGGCTCAAACGAGCTGTTTGAAGCATCTCAGTGAAAGGCAGGACCCGCATATATGGCATTAGTATATATGGGCCTTGTATCATTTTTATTAGCTGCATTTCCCATTTTTTCTCTCTCGCTGCACAGCTCTCTCTCTCTCTCTGACCTAGCTCAGCTAGGAATTTAATGACGTCGTAAAAGTGAACTTAGTGAGCTCAATGAGAGCTACGCGGCTATTATAACAACCCGAATTTTTAAGAGTTGAAATTATTTTTATTTCATTGTCATAGTTGATTATTAAAATTTTCATTGGAGATTTCTTAATTGGAGATTGATATTTTTATTTTTGTTAAATTGGAGACAGTTATTGATTTGGTTATTTTGTTGCATAATATATATAAAATATAATTATGCAATGTTGAAGCAAATGGAAGAGGCTGCCAGCGAAATTCAGAGAAGGAAAATTCATAGGGCTTTTGGCAGGTCCCATGGGTGATGATCTAATAGGCATAATTGGTTTCATTATATATAGAATATACATATATACATTTTGCTTCAGAGGGGAAAACAGGGGCTGCGAAATGAAGGGAAGAGAAGTGGGTTTTGATTAATTTTTCATTATTTAAGTCTTGGATATGTATTACATAAATTGGTGATGATGGAATACAGTAGGCTGCCGAAATGGAAGGAAGAGAAATGGGTTTTGATGTCTGTTGAAGGAATAAGGAAAAGTGGAAAAATAAAGAAAATAATGAAAAGAGAAATTGATAATTACTGGGTCCCATTGGTGATGATTTAATGGGCTTAAATTTGGTTTCATTTGTATTTATATTGTATGTATCTATGTGATTGTCTGATGGAAACGTGGGCAGCGAAATTGAGAGAAAGAAATTGAGATGGATGGTGATGGTGCAGTCCCACTTGATAACTTTTAGCCAAATTCATTTGGCCTTGAATTATACACGTGACATTGTGTTTTTGTTTGGAGAGAGAAATTGTATTTGTTAAGTTTGTAGATTCAGATGAATGAATGTAATATGAAGATAAGGAACAAAGATAGAGTAGCGGGACCCAACTGGACTTTTTGGTTCAAATATGTGATATTTTATTTTGGTAAGCTGAATTGATATTTTATGTCGGTAAAATGCTTTATAAATATTGGATGTCATGTAACCTTGGTAATGATACAAATAATAGAGGAAAGATTACAGAGAGAGTTTAGAGTTACAGAGAGAGCCGAGAGTCTACATAGAGGGCTGGACTTGTGGCTTTGATATTCCAGTGTTAATTTATTCTTTCACAGGGTAGGGTTCTTTATACCGTGAATTGCCTAGGTGATTTTATCTCAAATATTTTGTTAGTGCTGTTTTGTTAAATTGTAAATATATATTTTTTGTTCAAAAATATATTTATATTTTATGAACTAATTTTCATAAAACCTCTTTGAGATTCTTGTTATGGTTTTTCCTACTGGGACTTTCCCCGTCTCACCCCCCTACAGTTTCAGGTACCGAGGATAAGCTTGGATTGCTAGTTGCGGGATTAGGTGGAAGAGTAGGAGTTGAGGAAAAAAAAATTTATTTAGTGATTTTTATGTATTTATTTGAGAAAATTGATTTAGTATCAATTTAATTAATTTGAAATGTTATCTTATTTATTTGAGGAAATTTGATTGATTTTGTATCAATAAAAGGTATTTTATTTCTTTTGAGATCCTGGGTGTCTTTTATGAAGTATTTTGATTTAATGAAATCGAGGATTTTATTTAGAAAAAAATTCGGGGCGTGACAGCTATGGTCTCATAATTTCATTAGGAGCATTTTAAAGATTTCGGGTGAGATCAAAGTTGTAACGACCCGGTCATTTACCTTCCCTTTCTTTTTCCAGAAATTTTACGAATGAATTTTTTTCGTTTAATTTTCCTTTTTGAACTCTATTTCATGTCGCTTAGTGTCATCTCAAGTGCTTGGAAATAATTTCTGAGACTCTTTTCCATGGATTGACAACTTTCTTTGAGGACCGAGTCATTTCCACATTTTTACTTTTCGGACACTGTGCATTATTTCGTCATTTTCTCTATTCTGTCTTATTCTTGTTTGTTAGTTTTTGGCACATCCTCACTTCTTTTGCTCGGAGTTGGTTTTTGACTTCACGTATCTTCGTCTTGAGTGGTTTCCACGAAGTACGTATCTTTACTTTTGCAAGAATGTACTATGGTTACTCCCGGTGTCCATAGGGGCATAGATGCACAATTCTTCAGAATCTTTTTCATTTCTTGGGGTATTTTTCATAAATATTTTTTGAAGATATTTTATTTTAGGGGTATCTAAGAAAATATCTTTTGGAAGATATTTTCATTCTAGGGCAGTTTCGCAGTTAACCCTTTTTGTAGGGGCCATTGTGCAATTAACGAAAATTATTGCAAAATGTCTCATCTGGAGCCTGGATCCTCGTACGGGATTCATTTTCACTTTTTGTTGACTTGTAAATTCATAGAATTCCATTCTGGTCGTTTTTCTCCAATTTCAGAGTTTCTGACCCTAGTTGCTACTGAACTTGTTTGGGGCATATCTCTCTGTACAGGACTCAGTTTTTGATGTTGCTTCTTCCGTTATTCATATTTTCTCATTTGAAATCTTTTTTGTTCTTGGAGTTTTGCCGTTTGAGCGCATCTACTTAAAATTCACTTTTCCAGACCTGGCGGGGCCTTTTCGGGGCACTTTTAGGATTTTTCTATAAAAAGGGGACTTAAGGAGAAAAATTAGATTTTCCATCATCTTCCCCACCTCTCTTTGCCGGATCTCCTAGCAGCCATGGCTGCCGCTCCCTCTTTCCTCTTTTGGTCCACTTTTCCTTGGTGAAAAGTCTTTGGCCTTTGCAATTGTTGTTCCTTTCTTCGTGCTCTACCGTTACCCCTTATTAGAACCCATTTCTGACCAAATTTCAAGTGTAGGATTGAGGTCAAGTTTGGATTTTCATGGGGCTTCTTACAGATTCTTGTTCCCGGTGTAGTCCCCAACAAAACCTCCCGGTATCGTCAGATTCGGGACACTTTTATTTCGGTGGGTTTTGAGATTTCATCTCAAATTGAGGTAGGGGATGCTCTAGGTTTAAATTCTTGTTATATAGCATGCTTGTGATGCTTATACTACTTATTTGCATGATTAAATATAAAATCTAAAAATTTTATTATTTATTTTTCTTGTACGGGATCTAATTTTCCCCGTTGCTCGTGACTTGGTTTAAACATGTAGCATGATATTATATTGCCCCATGATATGCTCATTGTCGTGTATTAAAATTAGAGCATTTAAATAAGTACTAAAACTTTTATTTAATATTTATCTTAGGTGAAAGATTAATTCACATGGCCTTAGCTAGCTTGAAATTAATATGTGTTAGCATATTATATTAGGCCTTAGCATGCTCTTCAACATAATTGAATTTGAAAGTAATTGGAGGTGTTCTGAAAATTAGTAATTATTAATTAATTTGATTAATTAATTTACCCCGAGTGCACTATTCATTCTATTTAAATTCTGACTTGATATTCTTGACTTATGTGATACCCCTCGGATCCGAGACATGGGTTGATCAGGCTCGGGCCCAAACCCGAGGGATGTCAAACAATTAATATGTAACCGAACAAAGAATACAAGATGAAATATGAAAAAAAAAATAATAATAAGCTGAAAGAATCCAGAAATACAATCATTTATAATTAAATACTTAAAACCTGATAATCCAAAACTCCATAAGTTTACAACTCGGGAATCCATCCATTGGACCCCTTATTTAATTTCTCCAAACGATACTGAAATAATAAAAATAAAATCCAAAGCTATCATAGAGAAAATTCCTACATAATCGGAGGAGTGATTAGCTGTATTTGTTATGCACGTCCAAACTCTAACCCTAGAACTGACGAGTACCTGAAAAATAAAGAAGTGGGTCAGGCCCACATGCAAGTCTGATCTACTGCAATCCAAACAGTAATCCGATACGCAGATACATCCTAGGAAGACTCAACAATATCTAGAGTAGTCTATATATGTATATAGTACACACTATAGGACGTTCGCTAGTCCAGTAGGTTTGTCTCAGCCTGAATAGAAGGCAACATGCGAATACGCACCCTAGGGTGGGCATAAGTACCTAGACCTACCAGGGAACAACACCTATGTCCAGTTATCCATCCTAGGCGATATACGTGCCCTAACCATGGTCATGAGACTTAAGCTCATACCACGGCACCATATAATATATATATAAAGTCCGTACTCCTCCTAATACATAATACCATCCATCTGTGTAGTGGTCTAATATATGTATAACAAATCCATCCTGAAACCATAGTGGATCATTCAATTCACAATTGATATGACATATGTTGGTAATGGACTTAATCTTTATGATTAATCCATACCTTAATCCAAATTTAGGTAGGGCTTAGTGTCTGAACTAATCCGTACCTAGTATGACACAGTCCCATACCGGCGCATACCATCCTCCAGTTTCCGTAGTTAATAACACAGTATAATTACTTATTAACCAACATCCCAGAATAAACATAAATATAATTTAGCATGTACACAACCAATATATGCATCCAATATAACATTTAGATATCCCATTACAGTTCTTGATATAAATGAAAAGACTATACATTTAGCTCCTCCAGATAACACAGTTGATGAAAACAGTATCAAACACTAATCAACAATACTCCAAAATTTGCATAATTACAGTTTAACATGTGTATAACTAAATTATGCATCCAATAAAAACTTTAGAATCCCAGTTCCAGTCATTTAAATACATGAAATAAAACTGCACATTTAATTCCTCCAAACAGAACCATAATTAATGCAATCAACGAAAAAGGTAATCATCAATTAATTCCAGCTAAATAGATTTATGTTTCCGGATAAATAACTATAAACTTGTACACAGTTAAGAAATGTTTAATGTCTTTAATTTAGACAAAGAACCCCAATTGTTTCAGAAAATAGTAAGAACAATATACTAATTTCAATCCTTTCATCCACTGTTTCCCAAACAGGTTTAGTGTTGAACCTTATCTTTGTGCATGCTTCAACATAATAACATTAACATGTTTCCCAACAGTTTATGCATCTCTGGAATAATTATACAGATCATCGACATTCCCTGAACCAACCCAGAAACCTTCCTACAGGCCAAATTGGACCCAGAACCACGCAAAACCTCAAGAAAAGGGGTTGGAGCTGTCTCCAGAAAGTTGGAGCCGGCTCCCCCCTTAGTGGAGCCGCCTCCACTTCATGTGGAGCCGGCTCTACCCCATGTAGAGCCGGCTCTACAAGTCCTAGAGCCGGCTCTACCCTTTTTGGTGAACCGGCTCTCCTCTTTTGAGAGCCGCATCCCCTAACCTGTTCGTCTTCTTCACCTCCGGCGAAGTCCAGAGTCTCTATAGTATTTTAAACTCCTGTTCTGGTGTTCATTTAATGTCCCAGATTTATTTGAAAGCCCCCAACATGCAACAACAATCCCAATTAAACCAAGCTTAAACTCAAGAACAGCATGCAACAAAACACAGAAACTTTAAGAACTTGCACCAGTTTGGTTCACGAGATTTATTATAGTTTAAACATGCATTCAAAATAAATTTTAACATTTATTTAATCCGTTTTAATGTTGGTTTAATCCCTGGAGTCTTTCTAAGCATGTACAGAACACAGATTAAAGAGATAGAGTGGAATAGAGACTTGCCTTTGAATTTCATATTTGAAATTCTAATTCACCGTCTCTGTGTGATATGTTTGTGTCATACACTGTAGTTCCCCACTACCACGCTCCTTCCTCCTTGAGTTGCTTTGCTAATCACCCAAGTTCACTCTGTGTTTCCCTTAAATCTTTCTCTCTGTATTCCCCCTATCTCACTGTATAAGTGACTATGGTGAATAGGGTTTTATTTGTAACCCTAAACCAACGTATAACAACATATATATAGACACTATAGAAACCCTAAGTCCATAAAGATATAACTCGGCCCATAGATAAACCTAGGTTATAATCAACGTCGGCTACCCATGTAAATTTAAACCTAACTTATAAACCTAACTTACGATAAGCAAGTAAATTCAAAAATGAAAACAATTAATTAATAACAATTCTATCAGGTAATTAAATCAAATAATACAATTTAAAGAAAATTAAAGCCAAATAAATAATTAAAACAATTAACTCAAATAATCACAATTAATGTAAATAATTCAAATAATTAACTAAATCAAAGAAAACAAGTAAACCAAATAATTAATTCAAATAATACAAATAAGTCAAGTAAGTCAAATAATTAAAAAGTCAATTAAAACATATATTAAATACCAGGACTATCTTTTTGAAAGTAGGGGTATTACAACTTACATGCCATATAGCTTCACATATATTTGATTTAGAATATTCGGTTAGGGTTTCAAACCCTTCATTTAATTAAATTCCTTGTTTAAGATTTAATCCTCATGGTGATATACAACTTGGAATTGAATTGTGGCATGCTAGAAAATTAAGCTTAGGTATAGTTCTTCACATATATTAAATTGGGATTAAATGCATGAGAATTGTAACTTTTAATTTATATTTAACTTTAGTGAAAGTTTAATTCACATGGTCATAAAATGAATGAAATAAACTTGTAATGTGATATTACATTAGTCCTTGGCATGTTCTCTAAGATATGTTAAATTGAGAGCATTTGGTTAAGTTTAAAAATCTAGAGATTTTAATTAAAAGAATTAATTAAAATCTATTTCGTGGTCCCATTAGCTTAATTAAGGTTTTAACTTAATATTTGTATTCGCCATGACTTGCTTACTAGTATATATTAATTTGGGACTATCTGAAGTTGTTTTAGAACCTTGGGATTTAAATTAGCATGATTTAATTATAGTTCTACTTGGTTGTTCTAACAACCTAATTGAGTTTTAGAATGGATATAGGCGATGACCTTGCCATATCCTTTAACATGTATTAAATTGAGGTTAATTGGAATTAAATCAGAATCTAGATAATTTAATTGTGTTTATCTATTTAAATTCTATCAATTTGCTCCATGATCTAGTTGTGTTTTAGAAGTCGTTTCTATATTCAAGTCATGGACTTAGACTTGTTGTATATTCATTTGGTTATGTCTTGAACATTGGATAACACAGTTGTTATGTTTGTACTCATGAGAATATGTTTTCCTTATTGAATATATTGTTGCCTTGTGTAATGATTTGCACACTTCATATTTAACATCTTTCATGCATAGCGTGTAACGAATCGCACACTGAAGATTCGACATTCATCATATCATATTAGTTGTGGATTTAGAGCATGTATTGTATAAGTTTCCAAATTTGGTTGTGCTTGGTAGATAGTTGATTATCTTGCATATTCCTATTGATATATGCGTTGTTGCATAACTTGTTGATTTTGGAAACTTGGGGATGTCGTTGTTTGACTATGGCTAGGACGTGAATCTAGTACGGGGGATAGTCCCTCTATATAGTCTAGTGCGCACATAGGGAGGTTACTGTAATACCCCTAGTTTTAAAAAGGATAAAATTAGGATTTTTATTTATTTATTAATTAATTGATTTAATTACGTGATTTAGTTGTTTTGTTTTTCTTAAGTGATTAATAGTGTGTATTTAAATTAATATTGTTTAATTGTGAATAGTGGGTATGTATTTAATTATTTATTGTCTTGAATTTATTTATGTGTTTTGAGTGATTATTTATTTGCTTTCCTTATTTGTTTTACGTGTAATTAATTAATTAGGTTTAGGGTGTTATGATTATGTAATTATGGGTGCCGACTTATAGGAGGTTGGAATTAGGGTTAAGTTTTTATGGTAGCCTATATATTTAACTTTACAAGTCTGCTAGGGTTAAAAACAAACTATGCACGTAAGAATTCTTGAGAGAGAAAACAGAGGCACACATAATGGTTTTGAGAGGAAACTATATGGGCCACCAGTTAGGAGTTCAACCGTGACCTAAAGGTCATATCAAGGAGGAAGGAGTGGATGGATTGTGGTATTGGAATTGAGCAGTAGGAAGGTTGCCGGTCGTCCGTTCGTCGAAAACTCCATAGACGACGTTGTAAGGTTTCAAACCGAAACCTAAAGGCAAGTTTTATTCTATCTCCTTCCTGTAAACTTGTGTTCTGTGCATTCTATATACTCTCCAGGAAATTAATTTAACTTTAAAATGGAAGGTTGATACAAGATTATCAGACTGTAACCTGTTGCATGCTTAATTAATTGGTCTCAGTTCTCTTGCATAAATTGTGTTGTTTTCGGTTTAGATTTTTGTCAATTGATTTAAATTAGAACATGAAGGGCTTCTAGGGTTGTTTAAACTCTAATTGAACCTTGTAAACTTTAAAAAAAAAATCAAAACCGAAGGATGGAGTTCGCCGGTAGCAGAGAGGGCAAACAGGGGAACTATAAACTGTTTCGTTTATGGTTTATGTTTTGTCAATTAATTCATATTAAAATTGGAGAAGCTTCTAGGATTGTTAGGACTTAAACGGATAGTAAAATTTATTTAATTAATGTGCTTGAATTTAATGGAATTTAATTGCATGCAATTGAATTTGTTTTAAGACTGCTTTTACGGTTGGATTATGTACCTGTTTTAACCATGATTTCTCTTGAATGTACACTTGTTTTGAATCATGTAGTGATACAAAACTACTTTTTATAATTAGTTGGGATGGTCTGGAACTTAAAACAGTGGGTTAGGAACTTGAACAGGGGCAACCGGAAAGTCAGAAAGTGTCCGGAATTGAAGAAGACGGAGGTTCAGATAATGGAGCAGGCTCCATTCTTCAAAGGAGCCGGCTCCATTGAGATGGAGCAGGCTCTAAATTATTTTGGAGCCGGCTCCAAGAGGATAGAGCAGGCTCCAAAATATAATGGAGCCGGCTCCACTTTTGGTAATGCACAGTAAGTGCGTTTTTGTGGTTTTTCTGATTTCAGGGGCTTAAATGAAATTAATGGAAAGTGGTGTGGGGTTTTAGATGTTTAAAATTAACCCATTAAAACCATAAAATAGTTAGTATATGCTAGTGTGTTAATATAAATGGACATCATGAATTTTTAAAAAAAGATTAATGTGCATGTTGTCCAGGAAGGAGAAAGTCTTAAATTTCTAGTTTGGTTAGCCAATTGAATGGACTGAATTGAAAGATATTTTAGGGATGTTTTACCAAAGATATTTGTGATATTTAAGTTCCATGAGGGTTGGTTGGGTTGTGGTTGTGGACGTCATGTAATTTAAATACATTGTTGCATGCTGTCAGGAGTGGAGGAGTTTTTATTTGCCGGTTTGTTTTAACCAGTTTATTTTGGTAAGTATAAAATACCATTGGGGTTGTATATAATGTGTCATGAGACTTCTTAGTTGACATATTATGTCAAGCACAGGCTTTAACATGGAGGATTAAAAAGGACGTCATGTAATGAAACGATAATTTTCATGCCGTCAGGGATTAAGGAGGATTTTCATTACTAGTCTTTGTTTTAATAATTTAAATGATCTAGTATGAGAGTATGGTTAGGGATGTCTAGTATAATGTGCTCAGCTCATATTTCTGATAGTTATTATACCATGGTGTGGGTGTTAATTGATGAACTATTGAAATTTCTGTTTTGTCAATTGGATGGATATGGATGGTTTAAATTGTCTATCAATGCTTTAACAATTTAAATGGAAGTTTTATGATTATAATCATATACTGGATACATAGTTTGGTCATACATATAATAGACTGTATTTATGTTTATTTTGGAGTATGGTTGATGAATATTTATTATTGATTTGTCAACTATATTGGATGGAGGATGGTATGCACCGGTATGGGATGGTGGCATACTAGGTATGGATTAGTTCAAACACTATAACCTACCTATTCTGGATTGAGGTGTGAATTTACCATAAAGGTTCAGTCCCACTCATATTTGTGTCATATTAATTATGAATTGAATGACCTACTTTGGTTTCTGGATGGATTGTTATACTTATATCAGACCACTACAAAAGATGGATGATATTTTGTATTAAGAGTATACGGACTTCATATACATATCATTATGGTGCCATGGTATGAGCTTGAGTCTCAGGACCATGGTTAGGGTGCGTATATCGCCTAGGATGGATAACTGGACATAGGTGTTGTTCCCTGGTAGGTCTAGATACACATGACCACAGTATGTGCGATTTGCATGGTATCTCTACTCAGGCTGAGACAGACCTATTGGACTAGTGAGCGTCCTATAGTGTGTATCTATATCTATATGGACCATTTTAGCTATTACCAAGCTATCTAGGATGTATCTGCGTATCGGGTTTATGTATGGATTGTAGTAGTATGGAACTTGCATGTGGGCCTGACCCACCCTTATTTTTCAGGTGTTCGTGAGTACCAGGCTTAGGGCTTGATCGTGGTGATGCAGATACAGACACTCACTCTTCCGACTATATAGGAGTTTCTTTCTTATTTTAGTCTTGGGTTTTAATTCTGTATTTCATTTACAGTTGAGGATTATTAGGGATCCACTTGGTGGATTCCCGAGTTGTAAGGATTAGAAGGTTTAAATTATATTAAAATTTTATTTGAAGGTTTTTTCGTATTTGGAATTCTTATCAGCTTATTATTATTTTATCTTATTTCATTTTTTTTTATATATATTCTATGTTCAATTACATATTGATTGTTTGGTATCTCTCGAATCTGTGCCCGGACTTGATCACCCGTGGCTCTAGAATCGAGGGGTATCACGTTTACCCATGGGCTAGTAACCCTAAAGTAACTATGTTATCGGTCTGATCCGGCGTGACGTCCGAGTATCCACTTTATTTGATTTCGCATTTCATTTTCAAGTTGATAACTAGATGATGTTGTAACTTATTGTTCCTTATTTGTCGTTCCATTTTAAGTTACATAATGTTAACTTTGCGAAATTGTGCTTTATGCATTGTATTGGAAGTTCCAATGTTGGTTAAATTGCATAGATATTGAAAATTGTGTTTTGACGTTCTAACAAAGCTTAGGATTGATCCTATTGATTCATTTATAACTTAGATGTTAGGTGGCACGACCCACTTCTGTTGTTTTCGGGCTTTAGATTTCAAGCTAATACCTTTAAGAACCTATATCTTGTTGCTTTGTATAACGTGCTTCCATATTGTTTAAATGGCATAGATGATGTGATTTATGCTAGAAACACTCTAAGGTAGCTTAGGATGCTCCCTGAGTCTCATTTCGATATAGACGTTAGGTGGCATGAACCCCTTTAACATGTTTCACCTTAAGGTGATAAATTTTTAAAATGCTAGGTCGATGCATGCTCATCTCCTACGAGTAGCTTTATATTACTCACCCCAATGATACTGGGGTATATTTCAGGTACGAAGACTTGGTTCGTGACACCTAGCATTCCTTGGATGTCATGTAGCTTTAAAGTTTCCATTTCATGCGAATGTTAGCATGAAATGTCATTTTGTAGACTTATATGTCAAAATATGTATATTTGATTCCATGTATGTAATGTGTACTTAAGTACACTCCTTTTAATGTAATTGATATGTATGAGATGAGGCCGGAGGCCAATGACCATTATATTGTATTCTATGTACTTTTTAACTTCATGAAATATTGTGAAAATCTTGAAAAATTGCAAGTCATTGCTTCACCGTGGTTGCATCGGGTGTGGGAATTCCATTCTCATTCTTTCATAGGGTCTCATTAATCTTGTATGAAGTGTGGCCAAGGGCCAAATGGTAATTTGAAACCATTTGTTGGTTTTAGTTTTCAAGTTTTCCATTTTAAGTTCATTTTCTCCTTTTTAGCCGTTGGAGGGTCGGATTTTGACTCAGCCATTTCTGGGAGCCGCGGACCATTCCCGCACGCTCAAAATATCTATTTACGTTTACATGCATGATCATTTTCATGAAAAACCCTTTCGCTTGTGTTTTGAGCCTCCTACAGATTCATTTCACCTATTTGTTGAAAATTCTAGCTTAAGGGCATTTTGGGTATTTCCTTTTGGAAATAAATTTCATTCTTGACTCTGTCACATAGAAAATTTTATTTTAGGGGGAGTTTTTTCTTCGTGTTTTTCCAAAAAATGTCATCTTGGCCTCAAAAATCGCATCGCAAACTCATTTTTCTGCTAAAACACTGTTTCTGTATTTGACCCAGGGTTCTGCCCATTTGGGCAGGCGCCCGCAAGTCTTAGGCGAGGGCCCGCAGGTCTTGGGCGGGGCCCTGCCATGCACAGGGCTGCTCCTCACCATTTCCCATGGTTCTGCCCATTTGGGTGGGCGCCCGCGGTTATTGTTCCTGCTCCAAACACCATACTTCAACGAGCCATATCTCACTCGTTTTAACTCGAAATTGGTCCGTTCTTGTGTCTAAACTGACCATATCAAAATAAGATTTCCAATGGTACCAATTAGAGATTCAGATTCCATTTGTAGCTCAAGTTATTCAAGTTTTAGTATGATAGTGTCAGTTTTTGGCTCGAACCGGGATAGGGTTTCCATCCCTTTGACTTCAGGGCTTGATATCTTTGCAATTCGGACTCCAAATCATGCGATTCTTGAGTCCAAATTTGTTAATTTTTCATTGTCTTTCCAATGGTATACTTGGTAGCATTCATTTCTCTATGAAATGACTATTTTGCCCCTGGGGCTTAATTGTTACCTTTCCGATCTCTTGCTTCCGTACTTATCCCTTTGGGTTTCGAGACCTCATGGAAGGTCACCTTAGGGTCTTAGAGGTGTGTTGTGCCTTGGGAGACCATTGTCTTGTCTTTTGTTTCTGCATCTGGATCAGCTATCGGGTCAATCTTCGGTTCATCACTGTAGTACCGGGTTGAATCAAAACCTGGGTCATTACAAAAGTTGGGATTTTGGAGGCACCGTAGAAGAATTTCTCATTCTCCTTTGCCTGCTCTTTCATCCTACGAAGTCAGATTTGCAAGAGGAACACTTTGATTTTGGTGGGATTAGGGTTTTCACCCTAATTTGAGATATGGGTGTTTAATTCATGGAGTCCTAGGTGATTTATGAGTTATTCTATGATATTTGCATATTTTACCTCGCTATGAATGTCGTATTTTGATCATTTGGTTGGCTATGTGAAAATAATAGTTGTGACTATGCTTATGTGATGTTTAGTTGTGTAGAAACTGATGTGATAAATTTGTTTACCAATTAAAATCACCACTTGCAATAGCACAAATCAATGTAGAATAAGGCTATTCTAAGGGTTTGTCGAACCACAAGGATTGCTATTTTATGGCAACCAAAGTTGTAAAATCACTTTAACTTTGATAAAAGATACGATGGTTTGATTTGTTTGTCACTTAGACCTATGAATTGAAATTGCATAAAAACAGTGAATAAAATGAATTCAAATGGATTAAACTTTAAGAGAAAAAGGCTAGAGATGTGACTTCACCACAAGTGTGACGACCTTGGATTTTACAAACCCAGTGTGTCTTGTGATAACCCGAAACGGATCCAAAATGTGGAAGCCAAACATAAACAAGTCTATAAAGATGTACATCATCCCTAAGACACGAGAGTGGCCTTCCGAGGAGTCCCGTGACTCGGCAGAAGTAAGACCGAAGTTAGGGTTTTAAAACCCTCCAAGGAATAAACCAAGGGCAAAATGGTCATTCAAAACTAAAATGGGTGCCACCGTGCACACCATTAGAATGAAAATGAAAAATGAATAACAATCGACTCAAGAATCACTTGATTCCAAGTTCGGGATGAAGAAATTAGGGTAAAACCAACCCTAAGTCAAGGCTGCCCAAAGGGGCCCCTTCCCGTGCCTTGTGTTCGGACGCCAATGGTAGCAGGCAGACGCTAGGCAAACATGCAATGCATTCAGATGCCAATGGCTGCATTCGGACGCAAGTTAACCCTGCACTGCGTTCAGACGCCATCAGTTGCCTCCGGACGCAAAAGCTGATGTTTCTGCCCAAGAACTGAAACTAGGTGTTCGGGAGGTCTAAAAGTTGCCCGAAAGGTAAATGCAATCCTAAAATACATAAACAACATCCCCGGAACTTTCGGATCGGTCAACACGACTTTTTTAGCGTAAGTCGATGAATAGTGCCAAGTTTGAAGTTTTGAAAACTTAGAAAAACAGAAAACTGAATTTGAAATGCGGTTTACGAGACTGAGATGACATTTTCTGGAAAAATGCCGTGAAAAAACCCCCCCTAAAATCACATTTTCTATGCGACGGAGTTGAGGCCGGAATTTATTTCCCGAAGGAAAATCCCAAAATGCCCTAAAACCATATTTGCAAAGAAAAATGCAAAATGAGTCCAAAGGGTACTCAAATCTCCAAGGAAGAGGTTTTGCCCAGAAATGATCATGCACACAGATATAACTTACCTATTAGGACATGCTACAATAATTCACGGCTTAAAAATACCACCGATGCAAAATATAACCTATCCAAACCCCAATGCGTGAAAAATGCCCTTTAAAGGCAAAAAATGCAATAACCGGACTTAAATGCAATCAAATGATTGTTTGACCCTTAGCCACACTTCATGCATATTAAATGAGTCCTAGTGGATGTGCTCGTGCAAACTTTGCACCGCCCGATTTAAGAATGGACCTTTAAAACCTCGCATTTTCCTATTTTTGCCCAAAAATGCAAAATATGAAACCAAAATGTAAAAATGAAAACGAAATGGTGTTTGGCCATTGGCCACACCTTATACATGGTGAATGAATGCCAAAGAGTAATTTACATACACAATGCACACTCCGGTGCATACTAAAATCCTTATTTTTCATATTATTCACATTAAAGGCAAAATTATACATCTTGGAATATACATGGATTTCAAATGAAGTTTGGCCCTTGGCCACATATCATATACATAAAATGAATATCAAAAGTTGGTTTAGGCACACATTACAAGTCTCAAGGCAAAAATAACTTTTGGCCTAACTATGCAATATTACTTAAAATGACAAAATAATGCATGCTAACACTTGCATGCTCGTTGAAATACATTAAATCTCATCAAAATATACAAGGTAACCTAGGGATATTGTGCATCCCCAAACCAAGGTATCCGTACCTGAAAAATAACCCAACAACTTAGGGTGAGTAAACAAGTTACTTGTAGGAAGAAGTGCATATGTATACCTTAAAGTTTCAAATGTCATCCAAGTTCAACATAGATCGCCACAAGGGATCATTCCTTCTAACGTGTGACGGCCCATGTTTTGTAAACCCGGTGCGTCAGTGATGACCAAAACATGACCCGATAACGGATCCGAAATGCGGAAGCGAAAGGTGAAACAACGGTCTCTAGAGATACAATGCGTCTCTAAGACACCAATGTGACCCTCAATGAGGCCATGGAACCCAAAGGAAAATAAATGCGGAAGTGTCGTTTTAAAAACAGATAAAAAGGAACCTAGGGGCAAAATGGTTGTAATACCCCTAGTTTTCAAAAGGATACGATTGGAATTTAAATTTTATTTTATGTGAAATTTTAATTTGATTTTGTGGATATGTGCTTAGGTGTCAGATTTTAATTATGCAGTGGACTTCTTTTTAGTTGTTCGCTTTTCAGTATTGACTTTTGATTAGGGGTCCACCAGATGGATTCCCGAGTTGTATTATAATTGGAGAAGTTGGATGTAATAGACTAGTTTTTATTTATAAGATTTATTCTGAAGTTTTTAATAAAGGATTTTTCATTTAGTTTTTTTCCAGCGAATTTTATTTACGCATGTTTATCTTAATTATATTCTGTGTTCGATTATTGCTAATTTGATTGATATCCTCGGGTAATCGGGCGTGGGCCTGGCCAACCCGCATCCTGAAATCCGGGGGTATCACAATGGTCATTTTGTAAAAAAGTGGATTCAAATGCTATCGAGCACACCACTGGGAAGACAATGAAAAACTAATCATGATGAACTCAAGAATTTTATTATTCAGATTCCGGACGAAGGAGAAACGACAAAACAAAGAAAAACGAGCAATAAAGCTAAAAGGGGTAAACTGGTAATTATCCAGAAATATCTGGGTGCAACTGAGTACACCATTGGATAGATAATAAAAATTTAATCAATTTAAAAAAAAAAATTCACTTGATTTGGAGTCCGGATGAGGGAGAAAGGTCAAAAACAAAATCGACGTCACGGCGGCCCGACAAAGGCCGTGATAGCTACAGTGTCGTCAACCTACTACTGCTGCAACTGAGAGTAAAAACGGGCATCTAAACGGACTTTTCTGGAAAAACTCAAAGAAAAAAACCCCCCCAAAAATCGAGTTTCCTACCCCATTCACTGACGGAAACAAAAAAAAAAAATGCATTGTAAAATGCCCAGAAAGCCCCCAAGAAAATCTGGTTAAAGGGGTAAAAATTTCTCCGAGCTGCTGCCCAAGGAAAGGAAATAGGGCTTCTGGAGGTTTTTAAATTGCCTAAATTGAAAATGCAATTTTAAAATACACCCACAAGACCCTCGGAAGTTTCGGATCGGTCGTCACACTTTTAAAAAAAAAGTCGATAAATAGTACCAAGTACGTTTGCATTAAAAATCTACAAAACCTAGCAGCAAGGATTTTTGGGACAAATATGGATTTTTGAGGGCCAAGATGGAATTTTCTAGAAAAACACAAAGAAGAAACCCCCCTCAAAATTGAGTTTTCTACATGACTATTAAGGAAAAATGAAAAAAAGCATTGTGAAATACCCGAAATGCCCCTGGAACAGAATAGGGTAAAACTCCTTAAAAATGCTACTTAGAGTTTTTGTTTCATCAAGGATGGAGTCGTTTGCCAAAGTGAGTACGCAAGTGCATGCAATATGATAAAATAGATGTACCAACATGGCCTAAATCCTCTTTACATTCCATTAACAAGTTTTAGCATACAAAGCCTTCATAGTTGATAAAAATACATTTTCAAGCAAAATATGGCACCAATTGAATACAAGTGCAAATATAAACTTGCTTGGCCCTTGGCCTCATGTCCTACATGTCAAATGCATTAAAAGGAGTGTACTTATGTACACTTTACATACGTAGAATCAAAGAATACAAATTTGATACATAAAGCTACCAAACGATCCAAGGCAATGAAATCTTCAAGTCTTGAGTCCTGTACCTGAAATATACCCCAGTAACGTAGGGGTGAGTAACATAAAGCTACTCGTAGGAGATGAGCATGCATCGACCTAGCATTTTATAGTTTTATCACCTTAGGGTGAAACATGTTAAAGGGGCTCATGCCACCTAACGTCTATGTCAAGTGAGACTTAGGGATCATCCTAAGCTACCTAGATCATTTCTAGCATAGTCACATTGTTCATGCAATTCAAACAACATGGAAACATGTTATACAAAGCAACTAGATATAGATTCTCAAAGTCTTCAACTTGAAATCCAAAATACAAAAACAACAAGAGTGGGTTATGCCACCTAACGTCTATATTCAAAGTGAATCTATAGGATCATTCCTAAACTACATTTGAACATCAAAACACAAATTATGATATCGATGCAATTTAACCAACATTGGAACTTCCAATACAACACTTAAAACATGATTTCTCAAAGTTAACATCTTGCAACTTAAAATGGAAAATCAAATAAAGAACAACAAGTTACGATATCATCTAGTTATCAACTTAAAATGAAATACGAAATCAAACAAAGTGGATACTTAGACGTCACGCCGGATCAGACCGACAACATAGTTACTTTAGGGTTACTAGCCCATAGGTAACCTCCCTATATGCGCACTAGACTATATAGAGGGACAATCCCCCGTCCTAGAACCAAGTCCTAGCCGTAGCCAACAACGACATCCCCAAGTTTCCAAAATCAACAAATTGTGCAACAACGTATATATATTAACATGTATATACAAGATATCAACCATTTACTAAGCACAACCCAATTTTGGAAACATATACAATACATGCTCAAAGTCTACAACTATTATGGCATGAAAGATGTCAAATACAAAGTGTACAATTCCTTACACATAGCAACAATATATTCAATAAGGAAAAACATATTCTCATGAATATAAAAGTAACAACTATGTTATCCAATACTCAAAAGTAATCAAGTGAACATACACCAAATCCAAATCCATGATTTAAATATAAAAACAACTTCCAAAATGCAATTAAATCCATGGAGTAATAAAATAGAATTTAATTAAACATAACTAGTTAAATTCTCTAAATTCCAAGTTAATCCCAAATAACCTTAATTTAATATATATTGAAGGACATGTCATGGTCATCACATATATAACATCAAATGGCAATTTAAGTGATTAAAGCACTTAAAACAAAATTAATCAAGCTAATTAATTAATTTCCTTTAGATTTTTAAACAATTCCAAATGCCCTCAATTTAATCTATGTTAGAGAAATGCCAAGGCCTATTTAAATACCACATTACAACTTGATTTCATGCTTGATACAACCATGTGAATTAAACTTTCACTAAAGATAAATATTAAATAAAAGTTGTAATTCTTAATCAAATGAGCCAAATTTAATATATGTTAACCAACATATCCAAGCATAATTTCCTAGCATGTTACAATTTAAGTCCAAGTCATACATATCCTTGAGCATTAAATCCTTTACAAAGAAATTAATTAAATTTAAATTCCAAGATTTATACAAAACATGCATACAAGTTGTATAAGCATATATAATCATCAATACAACACAAATATAATCCTAAGACACCCCCTACCTTAATTTGAGATGAAAATCTCAAAAGCCATCAAAACGAAACGGCTCCGAATACGACGAAACTCCTAGGTTTTGTCAGGGACAACATGATCTATATGAATCTCCCAGAAGCCCCATGAAAATCCAAACTTAGCCTAAATCCCAAACTTAAAATTTGGTCAAAAATGGTTTCTAATAAGAGGTAATGGTACAGCATGACGAGGCGAGCAACAAATGCAAAGGCCGAAGGATTTTCACTTAGGAAAAGTAGGTTAAAGGAGGAGAGAGAAGATGGCAGTTCCATGGGCATCCATGGCTGCTTCAGGTCATGCAAGGGGAGTGGAGAAGATGAAAAATGAAATATCTTATCCCACTTTTATAGAAATCTCAAAAAGTGCCCCGAATGAGCCCCGCTGGGTCCAAAAAAATGGATTTTGAGTAAACGTGCTCAAACGGCAAAACTCCATGAACAAAAAAGATTCAAAATGAGAAAATATGAACAACAGAAGAAACAGCGTAGAAAACTGAGTCCCGAGCAGAAAGTTATGCCCTGAACAAGTTCGGCGGCAACAGGGTCCAGAAACTCTGAAACTGGAGAAAAATGACCAGAACGGAATTCTATGAATTTAATAGTCAACAAAAAGTGAAAATGAATCCCGTACGAGGATCCAGGCTCCAGACGAGACATTTTGCAATAACTTTCGTTAATTACACAATGGCCCCTACAAAAAGGGTTAACTACGAAACTGCTCTAGAATGAAAATATCTCCCAAAAGATATTTTCTTAGATGCCCCTGAAATAAAATATCTTCAAAAGATATTTATGAAAAACACCCCAAGAAATGAAATTAATTCTAAAGATTTATGCATCCATGCCCCTATAGGCACCGGGAGCAACCAGAGTACTTTCTTGGAAAAGTAAAGATACGTATTTCGTGGAAACCACTCACGGTAAGGATACGTGAAGTCAAAAACCAACTCCGAGCACAAGAAGTGAGGTTGTGCCAAAAACTAACAAATGGAGATAAGACAAAATAGGGAAAATGACAGAATAGGGAAAAGACGAATAGCGCATAGTGTCCAAAAACGAAAAATACGAAAATGACTCGGTCCTCAAAGGAAGTTGTCAATTCACATGAAAGAGTCTCAGAAACCAATTCTAAGCACTCGAGATGACACTAAGTGACGAAAAACCATCCACAGAAAAGAAAAGACAATGGAAAAAATTTATCTGCAAAATTTGAAGAAAAAAGGAAAAGGAAGAAAATGACCGGGTCATTACATAACGTCTATGTTTCTAGGTGAACTAAGGGATCATCTCAAGCTATACTAGCAACTGAAATGAAAGACAACATGCAAGTACACATGCTCAAGTATACAAAACAATGTTGAAACACAATGCACTACATATAAGCATACACTTACAAGTATACTAAGCCATATTACACAAGATAAGCAATATTTAAGCTTACATACATACACAAGTAGACGATCAACATGGAGATACTCGTAAATCAAGTATACAAGCACAAGTATACTAAGCTATATAAAATACGCATAAGACGAGTATACATGGTACAAGTATACTAGGCTATCTCGAAGCTACATCATCAATATATAAGTATACATGCTAGGTACACTAAACAATATTGAAGCTAAACATTCAATATAAGCAAGTATACGTCCACGAGTACACTAAATAATATTGAAACTAATACTCAATATAAATATGAGTAAACATTCACAAGTGTACTAAATATAATTTAAACACATGGAGTAAGTATACAAGTTCAAGTATACAAAATGAGCTTTACATAAACGGAGCAAGTATACAAGTTCAAGTATACTAAATGAGATTTAAATATGCAAGGCAAGCACCAATTCATAAGCTACAAGTAATCCATGATTAACTACTTGGAATTTAATGCAAAATCAAATAGTTGAAAGACTAGGACGGTCACAGACCAAACAAGTTATTCTGGGTAATTACGACCCACAAGGCACTACCTAGTTGATAAGCGCTGAATATTGCATATTCAAGTGCCCTTATTTGCATTAGTTAAGTCCATTAGTAGTTTAATTGTATAGATTATCTCCAGTTCCATGTTTCTGTGTATTTTCAGGCTTGTCTTCCAAAAGGAAATAAAATGGAAGCTTTTGAAGGTTTTCTGAAGATCAAGTCATTTCGGGCCTTTGCGTCCCTTGATTTCCAAGAAGAAATTGCCAAAGTGGGTTCATGAAGAATTTCTACAAAGAAAAAGGCAGACGATTCTCAATGCCCAATGCCAAGATCAAACTAGAAGAAGTCCAAAGCAGAAGGGAAGAAAAATAAAGTCTAAGGTATCTACGAGCGCTCGTAGCTTCACTTACGAGCACTCTAATTCAAGGCAGAGAGAATCAAGGTATTTACGAGCGCTCGTCTAGTGCCTTTCGAGCACTCATCCGTCATTCAGGAACAACTGGTGCGTGCACCATGTCACACAAGTGCTCATGCTGCATCTTACGAGTGCTCCAAGTTAAAGCAGAGAGAAGAAAGCTATTTACGAGCGCTCGTTCTGCATTCTATGAGCGCTCGTACACACACTGTAGACCCACTTGTCTCCTTGATCCTTCCCTCTTTAATGAGGTGGTTGGAAAAATACTTTTGGGGAGTATGGACCTCGGTTTTTGGATGGTTTAGTAGACATCTTGTCTACAAAAGAAGGGGGAAGCATGTTTTATGGATCATCACACATTTTTGCAAGTTTTAGTGAGAGAAATATTGTAAGGATAGAAGGATTTGGTGGCTGGAAGTGCTAGGTGCGAAAATGGAAGTTTTCTCCAAGCTTCCTCCTTCCTCCATTGCTTCTATGGGTAACTAACTCTCTATCTAGGGAGGTGATGAAGCCCTCCCTTGTAAGCATGCTCCAGTTTAGATTCTATTTTGGGGATAACGATGTATAGTTTTGGTCTTTTCATGATCTAGAGCACTATATTTGTTGTAATGGATTTTAATGTCTATAAATAATCATCTTTAGTTGACTATCTTGTCTTAGCTTGTCTTCTCTCTTGATCATATTGCTTGCATTTTCATAGTGACAATGGAAATGAGATTATGGAATGGTTTTAATGGCATGAAGTTGGAGAACCTTGATAGTCCATGGCTTAGGTCTTTCCTTTGATGGTTTATGCTTGATTTTTAGCTTCATGTGTTTTCATCATTGGATTAAGGGCTTGATAATCTTTAGCTTAGTGAGCATATTTAAGGCTACACCCTAGTTTAGGTAGTTTAAGCATGTGAACCTTTGATAGATTATTCTTGCCTTTTGATTTAATGAACTCCTTGAAGATTATATAGCAACCATATGTTGCTACATATCATGACCATTATATATGTTGTTTTCCCCAAATTAGTCTTAATCTAGCATGTGTATAGGGTTGGTAGTGGATTCACTTCCCTAGTCCTTTCTAATTATATTTCTTTCCCTTTAATTTCCTTGAAACTGTTGTCTTATGCATAATCTTAATTCCAAGTATCAAGTGACAAAACCAAACAACCTCTATATCACTTTCATCAAACTAAAAGTGAATCTAACAACCTTGTTTGCCATAAACTAGCATTCCCAGTGGTTCGACATACCCGTCCAATGGCCCTATTTTACAATGATTTGTGCTATTGCAAAAGGGTTGATTATTATTGTGATAGTCGACGACCGATCAATTTTTGGCACCGTTGCCAGGGAATTGCAAACAGTTTTGTAACCGAGGTTTTAGGATTAACTTTGGTTTGATTGTGAATATTGTGTTCTTATGGATATTTTCTTGTTGGCTTTGATTAATTTGTGTTTCAAGTATTCTAGTGAGACTCTAGGTACTCAAGGCTTACTAAGCGAAGGCTAGCAAATTTGTAAGTCTAGACGACTTCAGGTAAGTTTTCGAAGTTCTAGTTTAAAAGTTGTGAATATCTTGCATGTGTATAATTTAGAGATACTTTGCTTATGAAGCCCTTGTTGAGGCTATTAGTGTTTCTTTATATTGCAAAGCATCAGTCCTTGTCGTGGCCATTTACTTTTCTATCTTGATTGATAATTGAGGAGAACGGGAACATCGTATATGGATATGATGGTGAAGGGATATTATGTTTGTTGTGAATTGTGTAGTTGATGTTGGGCCGTAGGTCACTATCCTTGCCTACTCTCGAAGTGCCAATTGATATTAATTCACTTGAAAGAACTCTTAGAAGAAACCTTAGGGAATCAGAAATTTTAAGAGGACTTGATCTTGAAATTAATACAATGGCCAACAATGAGGGAAATATCGGGAATGAGGGGATCCATAATGATAGAGCGGAAGTTCCAAATGCTCCTATGACTCTTAGGGACCATTTCATCCCTACAACTAATGCCTCTCCCTCTTGCATAGTGATGCCAAACATCGAGGCAGCCCAATATGAGATCAAATCTAGCACCATCCAAAGGCTTCCATATTTTTATGGCTTTGAAAATGAGGACCCCTATAAGCACCTTGATGAATTCCTTAAAATATGTTCTACCATCAAGCTGAGGGGCTTCCCTGACAATGCTCTCCATTTGCATCTCTTCATAGTCTCCTTAAAAGAAAGGGCAAAATGTTGGTTGAACTCCCTTGCTGCAAATTCCATCACTACATGGGCTCAATTGCAACAAGAATTCTTTAAAAAGTACTATCCAGTGAGTAAAACCAACCTAATGAGGCATTCCATTCTTAGCTTTTCACAAAGCGAAGGGGAACAACTCTATGAGACTTGGGAAAGACTTCAAGACCTCCTTAGGAAATGCCCGCACCACCTAATTCCAAAATGGCAATTGGTGCAAGCTTTCTATGCTGGTTTAACCGATACCCATAGATTCATGGTTGACTCATCATGTGGAGGGATGTTCATGTCCAAAAGTGCAGATGAGGCATGGACCCTACTTGAGAACTTGAGTGAAAACTCACTACAACATAATTCTCATAGTGCCCTGACCTCAATCAATATAAAGAACACCAACTCTTGTCAACCAAAAACAATACGAGAAGAATCCTCTCAAGTGGATGCCATAGCTCACAAATTCTATCAATTGATGGCACCACACCTCGCTCCTTTATTGTCTTAAAATTTGGCAAGTGTGGTATGTGCATCATGCACGAGTCCTTTCCATCTCTAGGAAGATTGCTCCACACCGGAGCAATTTCCTAATCCCAATCAA
The DNA here is from genome assembly GCF_030987335.1 of Cornus florida. NCBI lineage: Eukaryota > Viridiplantae > Streptophyta > Magnoliopsida > Cornales > Cornaceae > Cornus > Cornus florida. Next base: position 19,575,463 of record NW_026775571.1, read on the forward strand.
GAGCAAGCAAATGCGATGTTTTCCAGGCCCGGAAACAATCCTTACTCTAATACCTATAATCCGGGATAGAGAGATCATCCGAATTTCTCGTGGAGGCAACAAGCCCCACAAAATTCGCAATTTCAAAATCAAGGGCAGCAAAATTAGCCCTCTTCTCAATTTCAAAATAGGCAATTTCAAGCCTCTTCGAGTTACCGTCCTCCGTATAACCCAAATATCTCTACTCACTCTCCTGTGTTTCCAACTGATGAGATTATAGCTGCAAATAAACAAATGATGGAATCTCTAAATAAGCAAATGATGGAATCTAATAAGCAACTCTTGACATCATTGCAACCCACTCTCCAAATGGTTCATTCTCATACTCAGTCCATAGCTAAACTTGAAAATTAAGTAGGACAAATAGCTACTTCAATGAACCAACTTCTTCAAAGAGATAAGGGAAAACTTTCCGCTCAACCATTTGAGAATCCTAGAAGGATGCAGGTGATTGACGAAGCCCCTCCTTCGAGTAGGCCTACTCATGAACAAGTCCAAGCAATCATTACCCTTCGAAGTGGTCGAGTTGTGGACAACAAGGTTGATGGAAGTAACAATGACAAAGTTATTCCTCCCAAAAATCCAAATCTCCTCTCTTCTAATCCAAATTCCACTCTTGAAAATCTAAAGTCTAGCACTAAAAATTCCAAGCTTGTCAACCCAATTGTGGAGACTTCTTATGAGCCTAAGGCTCCGTTTCCTCAACGTCTCCAAGAGTTGACACATTTTGGGAACAAAAATTGTAAAATTCAAGACATGTGGGAAGTCTTCAAGCAAGTAAAAATTAACTTGCCCCTCTTGGATGCTATAAAGCAAATCCCTTCCTATGCAAAATTTCTCAAGGATTTGTGCACTCAAAAGCGCACTTCCAAAAATCATTTACCAAAAAAGGTAAGATTAACTGAAAATGTGAGTGCAATCATTCAACACAGTGCTCCTCTAAAGTATAAGGATCCGGGCGCCCCAACTATCTCATGTGTCATTGGCGACAATAAGATAGAGAGGGCCCTCCTTGACTTAGGAGCTAGTGTGAACCTGATTCCATATTCAGTTTACTTACAACTTGGATTGGGAGATTTAAAACCAACCTCCGTGGTTTTGTAGCTTGCCGACAGATCGGTCAAGTATCCACGGGGCATTCTTGAAGATGTCATAATCAAAGTGGACAAATTCTACTTCCTGGTAGACTTTGTGGTTCTTGACACGAAACCGGTCCATGATCCGAAGAAGCATATTCCCGTGATCCTCAGTAGGCTATTTTTAGCTACGGCTAACGCTTCAATTAATTGCCGAACCGAGGTGATGGATATCGCCTTTGGAAATATGCAAGTCAGACTCCACATTTTCTATGCAACTCAACATCCTTCCGAAGAGGATGATTGTTTCCTCATCGATGTGATAGATGAAGTAGTCAAAGAATCTCTCCCCTTCATTCTAAGCAAGGATCCTTTGGAAACTTGCATGTCCCACTTTGACTTCTCGAACTTTGATATTGACCAAGCCATCTAAGAAGTGAATTCGTTGCTCAACATTGGTGCTATCACGGACTTTCCTCCTTAGAAGGTCCCAAGAGAACCACTTCCTCAACTTTCCACTACTCCTCCGGTCCCTTATTTGAAATCTCCACCATAACTTGAGTTAAAGCTGCTTCCGGCTCACCTTAAGTATGTGTTTCTTGGTGCAAATCAAACTCTTCCGGTCATCATTGCATCGGACCTTTTAAAGGACCAAGAAAATAGCCTCTTAGTAGTGCTGCAAGAGTATAAAGAAGCTATTGGCTGGGTAGTAGCTAATTTAAAAGGAATCGACCCTTCTATTTGTATGCATCGCATTCATATGGAGGATGATGCTAAACCTTCCAGAGAGGTGCAGCTCCGGTTGAATCCCAACATGAAGGAAGTGGTCATGAAAGAAGTGATTAAGCTACTAGATGCGGGAATCATCTACCCCGTCTCTGATAGCAAGTGGGTGAGCCCCACTCAAGTTGTACCCAAGAAATCCGGTCTCACCGTTGTTGAAAATTCAGCGGGAGAGCTCATGCCACAACGCACCACCACCGGGTGGCGTATGTGCATTGACTACCAGAAGCAAAATTCTACCACTAGGAAGGATTATTTCCCACTCCCATTCATTAATCAAATCCTAGATAGGTTAGCCGGCCAAAGCTACTATTGTTTCCTTGATGGTTATTCCAGCTATAACCAAGTGGCAATTTCTGCAAGATCAAGAGAAGACCACATTCACATGTCCCTTTGGAACATTTGCCTATAGACGCATGCCCTTTGGGCTATGCAATGCACCGGTAACTTTCCAAATGTGCATGATATCCATTTTCTCCGATATGGTTGAAAAATTCTTGGAAGTATTTATGGATGATTTTTCCGTCTTTGGATTTTCCTTTGACTCTTTTCTCCAAAATCTATCCCTTGTGCTTCAAAGATGCAAGGAGACAAATTTGATTCTAAGTTGGGAAAAGAGCCATTTTATGGTCCAAGAATGCATTGTTTTAGGACATGTCATTTTAAAAAAGGGAATTGAGGTTGATAAAGCTAAAGTTGAGTTAATCTCTAACCTTCCTCCTCCGAATTCTATTCGTCAAATCCATTCTTTCCTTGGACATGCCGGCTTCTATCGCCGCTTCATCAAAGATTTTAGCAAAATCTCTCGGCCCTTGTGTAATCTTCTTGTCAATGATGTCCCTTTCAATTTTGATGAAGCCTGTTTGGAAGCTTTCATGAAACTTCGCACTCTTCTCTCAACCACCCCAATCATGAAACCACCTAACTGGTCTCTTCCCTTTGAGATCATGTGTGATGCATCCGATTATGCATTAGGTGCGGTTTTGGGCCAGCGTGTGGACAAGCTTCCGCATGCTATCTATTATACTAGCAAGACTCTCTCTAATGCTCAGTTAAATTACACCACCACTGAAAAAGAATTGCTAGTTGTGGTGTATGCCTTGGATAAATTATGTTCTTATCTTCTTGGATCCAAGGTCATTATCTTTTCAGACCATGCTGCTCTAAGGCATTTGCTATCTAAAAAAGAGACCAAACCCCATCTCATCCGATACATACTCTTACTTCAAGAGTTTGATATTGAGATTCGGGATAAAAAAGGAACAGACAATGTCGTCGCTAACCATCTATCTTGCTTACTCATTGAGAAATCCTCTGAATTTGCTATGGTTCACGATTCCTTCCCAGATGAGCAATTGTTTCAGATTTCTCATTCAAGTCTCCTATAGTTCGCGGACATTGTCAACTACCTTGCGGTAGGAAAAATTCCATCCCAATGGTCCAAACAAGAAAAAGACCGGTTCTTCTCCCAAGTTAAGCATTTCTTTTGGGAAGATCTGGAACTATTCAAGTATTACCTAGATCAAATCATCTGGAGATGCATTCCCAAAAATAAATTCACTAGTGTCCTAAATTTTTGCCACACCCTTGCTTATGGGGGTCACTTCAGTGCCAAGAAGACCGCTGATAAAGTCTTTTAAAGCGGATTCTATTGGCCTTCTTTGTTTCGAGAAGCTTATAATTTCTGTAAATCTTATGAGCGTTGCCAAAAGCTTGGTTCCATGTCTAGAAGAGACATGATGCCCTTCACTCCCATCTTAATCATAGAAATTTTTGATGTGTGGGGAATTGACTTCATGGGACCATTTCCATCTTCTTATGGCTATAAGTATATTCTTGTAGCGGTGGATTATGTGTCTAAATAGGTTGAGGCCGAGGCTACCAAAACCAATGATCATAAAGTTGTGGTCAAGTTCATTCAATCGAACATTTTTAGTCGTTTTGATACGCCTCAGGCACTCATCAGTGACAGCGGATCTCATTTTCGAAATCGCTATCTCAAATCCGTCCTTCTTAAATACTCTATCATTCATAAGGTTGCTACACCTTACCACCCTCAAATGAGTGGTTAAGTGGAAGTATCTAATCGGGAAATCAAACATATTCTGGAAAAGACAGTTCAACCGGACTGCAAAGATTGGTCATTGAGACTAAACGATGCGCTTTGGGCCTACCAAACAGCGTATAAGACGCCCATCGGCATGTCGCCATATCGGCTTGTCTTTGGAAAAGCTTGTCATCTCCCAGTCGAATTAGAGCACCGTGCTTATTCGGCCATAAAAAGGCTCAACTTTGTTCTTAAACAAGCTGGCTCTATTCGTAAATTGTAGCTTAATGAGCTTGAGGAAATTCGCAATGATGCATATGAAAGCGCCAAAATCTATAAGGCAAAGACTAAAGCATTTCATGATAAGCACATTGTCAACAAGTCTTTTTCCCCTAGACAGAAAGTTTGGCTTTTCAATTATAGATTGAGACTCTTTCCCGGTAAACTCCGTTCACGGTGGGATGGTGATATGTCATCACATCTGTCTTTCCTCATGGTGCAGTTGAACACCAAGATCTTACCAATGGATCTCTCTCTAAGGTTAATGGCCAACGGCTTAAGCCTTATGTTGATGGCATAGTCCCAATCCGAAAAGTCGAGAAAGTCCTATTGATGGACCCAATTTATGAGGACTAATGTGCCATGCAATCCTAGTTCGTCTAGCTATCGACGTTAAATTTAGCACTCTTAGGAAGCAAATCTTTCAACTTCCACGCTTCCCTCTTCTAAGTTACCTTAAGCATGAATTTTCTGGCAATTAGCTAAGTTTAGCCAAGCGGTGACCTTTTTCGGAATTGTCTCAATTCCCATTCCAAAAGTCACCTTCGGTTTTTCTTAGTCCATTTAAGGTTTTGGTACCATTTAGTCACTTTGGCACTTTTCTCGGAACCCAAAAAAAAAAAAAAAAAAAATCACGGGAATTTCGGACCCTAAAAGTTTGTGCCTTTAACAGTGCGCTACAATTCCCGTTCCAAGGGTTTATTAAGATGTGCCGGGTTCACCAGAGCTTAAGTTCTAATTGGAAAATTCTTGGACCCCGGTACTGATTCCATTCGGCTAAGAATGAGCATCCAGCAAAAAAGGGTTTACAATTTTTTTCCCAAGGCAAGCACGAGCGCTCTACCATCCATTCTCGAGCACTCGTAAATCCAAAAGGGGGCACTGCCTCATTCTCAAGTGCTCGTAGCATCATTCCCAAGCACTCGTAGATCCCACATTTCCCACTATCTTGTTTTCGAGCGCTCGTCCAGGCAGACGAGCGCTCGTTAGTCTAACCCACTACCTCTTCGTAGCCCCCGATGCCGCACGAGCGCTTGTGCCTTCCTCTTCGAGCACTCATATCTCCTCAAAACTTCTCTGCCCCATTTTCGAACGCTCGTCCAGTGCTCTTCGAGCGCTCGTCCAATTTCGGCCATCTCTTAAAATGACCCTCTCTCTCTCACTTATTCATATTCCCACATTCACACCCCTCACCCCCACGACCCCCCCCCCCCCCCCATGCATGCAACCTCCCATAACTCACCTAACCTTTCCTTTTCCTCATTTATAACACATCTCCCTTAAATACCCACCTAATTCGACCCTCATTTCTCATCATCTTCAACTTAACTTGAGTCTTCTTGCTATTTCCATCTCAGGTATGCTATTCTCTCTTTTTTCTCTATCTTTTTTGTAATCTTCATCTTGCAGAGTGTGGGACTTGATTTTTTGAGGCCTGTTTGTTGTTGTTAATGTTGGTGTTTGGCTAGAGTCCATTCTAGCACAAAAATTCCAGGTTTTCTCCTCCATTGATACCCTTCTTACCTTTTCCCTTTCTTTGTGCACACCAGGTGTTCGCTGAAATTCCCCATCCACATCTCTATCTCCAAATGGCTCGTGGGGAATCATCTCGCCATCCTAGAACATCTGAGGATGCCCCTGCTATAATCCGAGAGCAACCATAGGCTCCTCAGCTCACCAAACAGCTCAACTACGAGCTCCTTTTCCAACTTGAGGGTGTCTTTGCCGACCTCCCTACATCCTCTTGGGCTGTCACTGAATTAACTAACCGGCGTCTCCAAGGCATTTGCAAACCGGTTACCAAGGTTGCCTACCCACGGGTGGTACGGCTATTTTATCAATATCTCCATTCCCAGGATGAACCGGCCAACACTCTCGCCACCTCAATTGATGGTGTTCTCTATTCCTTCACCATCGATGACATTATGGCTATTTCGGGTTGTCTTCTTCGTTGCCCCGATGATCTTTTGGATCGTAGGGGTCGTTTATTGTATCAACCAGTTGATGATTTGACCGTCGAACAAGTTGTTGCCGCCATTTGCAATGTTGCTGGTCCTCATCAGCCTCGCAGTTACATTCTCAAATCCACTTTTCCTAAGCGGGTGTGGTTCTTTGATTCGATTCTTAAGCATAATGTGTGCCCTTTGGTACACAGCACCGAGTGCCGTGGGTTAATGTTGGATGCTTTGTATGCCCTGAACCAAGGCTTTTGGATTTCTATTCCGGAGTTAATTTGGAATCAGTTCATGAAGTTTTGGGACGAATGCATTAATTTGAGGCATCAAAGAGCCAAAACCTGGGCTTTACCATTCCCTTTCTTCATTACCAAGCTCCTGAAACACAAAGGTTTCATCATTCCTCCCCAAGAAGAAAAGGGCAAAAAGATTCAAGCATTTTCCATCAAGTGCTGGAATAATGTGCTTGGCCATCTCCCGCCCAATCAAGCCGCTGCTGCTATGCCACCACGAGAACCTTCTCCTCCCATCCAAGAGGATGATCCTATGGCCGAAGATTTTTATTGGGAGGAGCCACCTGTTGCACCTCAGCATGACTATGCTTTTCATTGGGCTAGCATTGCTGGTATCCATGCTCAGATGGACAACTTTGAGAGTGCCCTAGCTGACTACAACAGGGCCGTGCGGGAGGATTACTTAACTGCTGCAGAGGACCATCATATAGCTGCAGAGGAGCATCGGGTGGCTCAAGAAGAAAGGCGTGAAACTCGATCCCTCCTCAATGCACTCCTTGCCCATTTCCCTCCTAGCCCTTAGCCAGTGTGACCCGTTCTTGTCTTTGTCTTGTGTCTCACCTGTTTTATAGTTCTTATGTGTTGTCCTTATGTTAAAACTTGGGAATTTGTTTTTGAGCTAGTTGATTAGGTTGGACATTTTGGATCTCCTTTCTTACTTGTAAAAATGTCAACCTCATTTTCAATAGCAATTCCCTCTTTTATTGCTTGTTACTTACCTGTGTTCCTTTTTCAGTATTATTTCTGTCCTTAGAGTTATATTTGTTTTTCTTAGTGTCTCTTTGCAGGTTCTCCATTCCAAGTTTGGGGGCGTGACTTTTGGACTTCCCATGGTGACTTGTTATCACAACGCCACAAATTTTCCTCCTACTTGGTATTATTGCTCTTTGTCCCCTCCTTTTTCAATTCCAATTCCATTCTTTGTCTTCTCACATTGAGGACAATGTGACATTCAAGTTTGGGGGTACCTGATTGCATTTTGGTATTACATTTTTGCTCGCATGATTTACTTGGTTCATGTAAAGCAATAAAATCATTTTTTGTAAAGCAATGATAATGTAATCTTGGAACTTGTTGGAGATGAAGCATATGTTTAATACTTTGTGTATAGAAGCAAATAATAGTTTTGACAAAAAAAAAAAAAAAAAAAAAAAAAAAAAAAAAAAAAAAACTTGTGTAATTTGAATAAATTCATACCTTAGTGACCTCATTTAAAAGGGAATTCAGTGATTTGAAGACTTATGTCTTGAATTTGGAAAGAGAAGGTAAAAGCCACATGTTGAGAATCTGGTTCACTTTCACTGAAGTTAGAGTTGATTTCTATTCAAGAGATGACAATTGAATTATTAATATAGACTATGATGTTGATGCATGAGAGTTAAAATGTGTTTAGCCATTTTATGTATCAAGGTTTCATATATGCAAGGTAATCTGTTTAATGATCCTGTCTCCAGTACTCTATCTATTTCAAGTTATATTTGAGCTATGTATGTATTTTATTGCACGATGGTTGATATTTTTGGTTAGCATTCCAATGACTATCATTTCATTGAGTGCTTCATTTTGGTTTTTGCTATGGGACTAGAAAAATGGAAGTTTGGGGGTGTGATAAGCACCGAATATTGCATAATCAATCACCCTTATTTGCATTGGTTAAGTCCATTAGTGGTTTAATTATATAGATTATCTCCAGTTCCGTGTTTCTGTGTATTTTCAGGCTTGTCTTCCAAAAGGAAATAAAATGGAAGCTTTTGAAGTTTTTCTGAAGATCAAGTCATTCCGAGCCTTTGCGTCCTTTGATTTCTAAGAAGAAATTGCCAAAGTGGGTTCATGAAGAATTTCTACAAAGAAAAGGTAGATCATTCTCAATAGCCCAATGCCAAGATCAAAGTAGAAGAATTCCAAAGCAGAAGGGAAGAAAAATAAAGTCTAAGGTATCTACGAGCGCTCGTAGCTTCACTTATGAGCACTCCAATTCAAGGCAGAGAGAAACAAGGTATTTATGAGCGCTCGTTCAGTGCCTTTCGAGCGCTCATCTGTCATTCAGGAGCAACTGGTGTGCGCACCATGTCACAAGAGCGCTCATGCTGTAACCTACGAGCGCTCCAAGTCAAGGCAAAGAGAAGGAAGCTATCTACAAGAGCTCGTGCTGCGTTCTATGAGCGCTTGAACACACACTGTAAACCCACTTGTCTCCTTGATCCTTTCAATTGGATTCCCTCCTTAATGGGGTGGTTGGAAAAATACTTTTAGGGAGTATGGACCTCGATTTTGGGTGGTTTAGTAGACATCTTGTCTACAAAAGAAGGGGGGAAGCATGTTTTATGGATCATCACACATTTTGGCAAGTTTTAGTGAGAGAAATATTATAAGGATAGAAGGATTTGGTGGCTGGAAGTGCTAGGTGCGAAAATAGAAGTTTTCTCCAAGCTTCTGCCTTCCTCCATTGCTTCTATGGGTAACTAACTATCTATCTAGGGAGGTGATGAAGCCCTCCCTTGTAAGCATGTTCTAGTTTAGATTCTATTTTAGGGATAATGATGTATAGTTTTGGTCTTTTCATGATCTAGAGCAGCATATTTGTTGTAATGGATTTTAATGTCTATAAATCATCATCTTTAGTTGACTATCTTGTCTTAGCTTGTCTTCCCTCTTGATCATATTGCTTACATTTTCATAGTGACAATGGAAATGAGATTATGGAATGGTTTTAATGGCATGAAGTTGGAGAACCTTGATAGTCCATGGCTTAGGTCTTTCCTTTGATGGTTTATGCTTGATTTCTAGCTTCATGTGCTTTCATCATTGGATTAAAGGCTTGATAATCTTTAGCTTAGTGAGCATGTTTAAGGCTCCACCCTAGTTTAGGTAGTTTAAGCATGTGAACCTTTGATAGATTATTCTTGCCTTTTGATTTAATAAACTCCTTGAAGATTATATAGCAACCATATGTTGCTACATATCATGACCATTATATATGTTGTTTTCCCCAAATTAGTCTTAATCTAGCATGTGTATAGGGTTGGTAGTGGATTCACTTCCCTAGTCCTCTCTAATTATATTTCTTTCCCTTTAATTTTCTTGAAACTGTTGTCTTATGCATAATCTTAATTCTAAGTATCAAGTGACAAAACCAAACAAACTCTATACCACTTTCATCAAACTAAAAATGAATCTAAAAACCTTGTTTGCCATAAACTAGCATTCCCAGTGGTTCGACATACCCGTCTAATAGCCCTATTTTACAATGATTTGTGCTATTGCAAAAGGGTTGATTATTATTGTGATAGTCAACGACCAATCACTAGTGCACACTATATGACTTAGGAGACTCTTGTCCCCATACTAAAGCCAAACCCTAGCCATCACATGAATTGTGTCCTTTCAAGCCTTCCAAAATCAACAAGTTCAAAACTTTACTAATAAACAATGCTAGTATGGTTGAATCCACACAAACCATGTCCTAGAATTCAAGTTTAAAATTTATATGACATGTCAAGTCTTCAATATGTGATTTATATATAAAACAAGAATATTTTACAATAATTGAGCCAAATTACCAACCTAAGCCACAAGTACTAAATAAGCTACAATTTAGTAACAAACTTTCAAGGAAATCAATTATAATATTCTAAATAAGCTATATACCTACACAAGATATATTTAAACAAACTAAACAAGACAATGATATCATATATCATGCTAAGTCCAATTACCATTTTAAGAGGCCACAAATACTAATTCTACAACAAGTTAGTAGCATGCTCACAAGGTAATTAATGTACTATATTTCAAGAGATTATCATCTAAATATGAAATGTCGCTAAAATTAAATAATTTAGTAAATGAAACAATTTACTCATGGCAAGATAAACATGTTCCTAAGGCTTTGAATTATGAAACAAGCTATACTATACATATAAGCTATAACCTCAAGGCCACTAATTGTCATGTTATCTCTACACATTATATATATATATAAGCTAGACATGTTTCAAATCATGAATTAAGCTATACAATATATATATAAACTACAATTTGGCAAGCTATACATATATATACACCAAACATGCTATTAAATCACTAAACCCTAAGTCATTTCAAAGATTTTCAATCTATACACAAGACTATGGTTTATCAAGCATGTTAACAATATATATTAAGCTCCAAAAATACCTAAACACTTAGGAAATAAGCATACAACAACCCCTACCTCAATTTGAGATGAAATCTCAAATCCCACCGAAATGAAACCTTTTCGAATGCGATGCCACTTCGGGGTTTTGTCGGGGACAATGATAAGCGCCGAATATTTCATATTCAAGCACCCTTAAATGCATTAGTTAAGTCCATTATTTGGTATTTCTATATAGATTATCTTCATTTTTGTGCTTTTGTCTATTTTCAGGTGTATTCTCCAAAAAGAAATAAAAAGAAGATTTAAAGAGCTTTTGAAGATCAATTGCGCTCTAGGTGTCAACATCTAGGGCTAGTCAAGAAAAGAGGTTCCAATATACCTATGGAAACTCTCAGCAACACATTTGGATGAAGAAGGACTCAATGGTCTAAGCTGAAGAAATGCAAAACAGTTGCATTTGGGCATGCATCAGCACTTTGCGTCCCGACGCGAGTTCTAGCTTCCCGACGCCAGTTGTCATCAGCTCTGCACACCTTCGGTTAAAAGGCCGTAACTCTCTACTCCAAACTCCAAATAATGAACCATTTAATTATCTGGAAAGAGAACTCAAAGCTCTATATTTGGTATATTTTAATGGAAGTCTAATTCTTATGTTTCAGATGTCAAAAATAAATAGCAAGAGGACACCAACATGCTACCAAGTGGCAGAACTCAGCTTTGCACTCCTGTGGTATTTTGACCATATCTCTCGGGTGATAAATCCAATTGCTAAATGGTATAATGATTTGGAAAGCTGATGCATAGCACTGTATTTTCTATATTGAAAGGAAAGTCTAATTTGGACAATTGATAGTTCGAAAATACAGAAGAATAACATGTTAATTCTGTTAAAATACTGAGCTGTCACACTTTGATTTAGTCAAAGTTTGTTTTCTTAATTTTAGAGATGTCTCCAACTCTTTTAGAATTTGAAAGGCTATGAAATATGATCTCTTTAGAGGGCATTTTCAGTTTATATATCAACCACCCATCATTATCTATCTCTAAGTTTGACTTGGTTAAAGATAGAAAGAGAAATATTGAGAAAGGGAGAGGAAGAAGAAGGGGGTAGAATTCTGAGCTCATGGAGATGGAGTCTTCATCATCAATGGAGGCTTACACCTTGCACATGAGATGCTAACTCCTTTCCTAGGGATTTGAGGTAACCCTTGCCAAGTAATTATGTCTTGATTGTATCTAAATTTGGGGTACTTTGCATATTTATGACAAGTTGTATAATCTAGAGATTACACTTTGATGTACTTGTACTTCATTCTATATATAATCTTGTTGAGACTCTTCTCTTGTCTTAGAAATTGTTTCTTCATGATTATGCTACTTACATTCTTAGAGTGACAATAAGGATGAGATTATGCAATGGTTATATTGGCATGTTAATTGAGAATTTATATAAGTTATACTTAAGGAAGATGGACCATACTACACCTTTAGATTAATTTAGTTAGGTAGATGGTCCATACCAACTGAAGATAATTTATGATAAATAATTGAATTTCATGTGCTGCAACATACAGTTGAAGGACCTTGATAGGCCATGCCTAGGGAAGATGGTTCATACCACAACCTAGTTTAGGTGGATAAACCATGCCAACTAAAGATGGGTTATGCTTAGTCCTGAAATGTATGATTTTCTGGAAGATATTGTAGTTGTCTTGCATTTCTACATATCATGGTTACATGTATAAGTTGTTCCCCAAGTTAATTGCAATTAGGCATGTTTACAAGACTTGTGGTGAAGTCATTTCCCTAGCCCTTATCTTTATTATCTCATTTATTTGAAATCAAAAATTTTTTTTAGTAATTTTAGTTAAATTCAGTTTATGTATGTGACAAACAAAACAATCCATCAACTATATTGCACAAATCAAACCGGGAATTAATCTTATAGTCTTGATTGCCATAAGCTAGCATTCATTGTGGTTCAACAAACCTTTATAATAGCCCTATTCTACATTAATATGTGCTATTGCAAGTGGTGATTTTAATTGGTAAACAAATTATTCACATCAGACAACAAGGTGAACATTAAACCCTTAGGCGGTAACACCTAAATCTAAACTTGGCTTCAAACCCAAACTCGCTTCAAACCCAAACTCGAAAAATGGCCAAAACGAGATTCCAATTGGTTGGAATCGAAGGCCTCGTCAAGGCCGACATTAAAGCCTAAGACATCGTTAGAAAAATCCAAGAGGAAAGAGGCCAAAAGAGGGGAAAAAGGGTGGCAGCCCTAGGGCAGCCATGGTGGCCAGCCAAGGAACAGAGAGGAGAGGTTTGACTTTTCCCTCTCTCACCCCCTATTTATAGAAATCCTAAAAGTGCCCCGAACGGGTCTCGCCCGGCCCAGAAAAGTGAAATTTGTGCAGATGTGCTCAAACGATAAAACACCGTGAACGAAAAAGAACCAAAAAGGAAAAAAAAAAAAAAATGAACAACGGAAGAAACAAAATTAAAAATCGAGTCCCGAGCTGAGAGATATGCCCCGAACAAGTTCAGCGGCAACCGGGATCAAAAACCCTAAAACTGGAGTAATCGACTGGAAGACAATTCTAAGAGTACACGACTCAACGAAATGTGAAAATGAATCCCATAGGAGAATCCAAGCCCAAGGAGACACTTTGCAATTAACTTTCATTAATTACACAAAGACCCCTACACAAAAGGATAACTGCGCAAGTGACCTAAATAAAAATATCTTCCAAAAGTTATTTTCTTAAAAACCCCCAAATCAAAATATCTTAAAAAGATATTTATGAAAAATACCCCAAGAAACGAAAATGTTTTTGAAGAATCTTTTCATCCACGCCCCTACGGGAAAAAGAAACAACCGACGAGCTTTTCTCTAAAAGTAAAGCTACGTATTTCAAGAAAACCAACTAGGATGGAAGCACGTGAAGTCAAAAATCAACTCTGACCACGAAAAGTAAGGTTACGCGAAAGGAAATTTCAACGAAAAAAATTAATCCTTAAAAAATTGAGAAAAATGAAAGGAAGGAAAATGACCGGGTCATTACAATAAGCCTCATAAATATGTTTAATTGCAATTAACTTGGGGACTAACTATATGTACAACCATGATATGTAGAAATGCATGATAACCATAATATCTTCAAAAATTCAAGAGTTAAGCATAATCCATCAAAGGTTAGTATGATTCATCTACCTAAACTAGGGTGTAGTATGAACATTTTCCTTAAGTCATGGACTATCAAATCTCTTACATGTATAGTAAATGCACATGAAGTCAAAGACTAAGTCATAATTCATCAAAGGTTTTCCTAATTCATAGACTATCAAAATCTTCATACAACATGCCAAGAACACCATTGCATAATCTCATTTTCATTCTCACTATAAAGATTGAAGAACTGAATTCTAAGACAAGAAAAACAATTCAACATAGTCATTTATTTGAATGAAATCCAATTACAGCATATGTAAATCTCTAGATTAAACAATTGGTTATATACATCTTAAATCCCCAAATTAAAATACAATTATCACATATCTACTTAAATGGGCTACATCAACTCCCTAGGAAGGAAGTTAGTTTCTATGGACATGGCAGTTGCTTCAAGGATTGAAGAAGAAGAAGTCCTCCACTTCAGCCCCATGGTTCCAGCCTCCTTCAGCAGAAAACTCAGCAAACCATTCAAAAACCTGTCTTACATTTTTTCCCAAGATAATTCAATAATAAATCTCCAATGTCGATATATCCATAATAAACTAAAAATGGGTTACAAATACCCCAAATTTCATGGCCTTAGTCTCTTAAAGGAAGCGGAGAACATTCCCTAAATTAAGAGAATACTTTTGATCAAAAGAGAGTTTCTGCTATAAATTCCATGAGACATTGAACTCCAATTTTTATCCCTTAGATCTAAGAATTTGACTTCCATTAAAATATGAAGTATCTAGGGTTATGAATCAGCTTTCCATAGAATCAAACTTTGCATCAATTGGATTTTAACCAAAGCGTTATGCCCTTTTTACCGTAGGTGTGCAATGTTGAATTTTGACAGCCTGGCAGTACTTTAGAAGCAGTAACACGCAACCTTGTTCTCCAATTTTGACCTCTCAAATGTCAAAATTGGACTTTCCTTAAAACATAACACACTTAGAAATATGAGTTAGCTTTCCATAAAATCAAATGGTTCATCATTCAGAGTTCAGAGCAAAGAGTTATAGCCAAAATGGCACAAGTGTGCAGTGCTAATTTTTGCTAGAATTACTCCTTGCTTCTTCATGGGCCAAAATATGCTTGACATTGAACTTGGGCCAATGAATTCAACCTTCTTCCTCATTGTAATGCTGAATGTTTCCATGAGATATTGGGCCATCTTTTCTTTGTAAAACTTTGCCAAATAAGCCCCATATGCTTTTGTTTTTCAAGAGCCCATAAATCCTTTTTTTTTTTAATTTATTTTTGGAACATCAACTTGAAAATGCACAAAAACACACAAATGAAGATAATATATATAATAAAACCAAATAATAGACTTAAATAATGCAATTAAGGATGCTTGAATATGCAATATTCGATGCTTATCAGAAACTATGCCATCTCTGTGGAAAATTGAAAAGCATGATTTGTATGATAAAATATGACAATTTGAAATATGTGGAAGCATAATTATGTGGAAGCATGACAAAAATAAGGAAATTTTAAATGCTTTATGATGAAATTGGTGAAATATGTGTATATTATGATTTGAATATTGTATTCTTGAATTTAAGCCTATTGGATTTTGACACATTAATTTAGTGAAGCATTTGTTAAGTTTTATGTTGTGTAAGCATATTGTATAATGTGGTATTGATGTTAGGGGATGGCATGTTCATTTCATAAGGATAGCTAGGTGCATTCATTGGAGCATTTTAGCTCATGTATTGGGTAGAGATTGGGTGTATGAAAAGGAAGGTCTGTGATGGACGGAAGACAAGCGGTAGTCATGTTTTCGAGATTTCAGTAGCTAGGCCCCAAATGGTGATAAGCGGTGATCTTATGCTAGGGATAGCTAGCCGGTGAGCCAAATGGTGGACAAGTGGTGGACTTATGTCATTTGGAGTTTATGGGCATTGGTTGGGTTGTGTGTGGAATATTGGATTGGCTAAGCAAGTGTATTATGTCTAAGACGAGGTCTCAGGATTGGTTTGGGAAAGGACATGGCATAAGCATTCATTACATTGACAGTGTGGTGATAGACTTGTATGTGTGCGGATGTGGTTATGTTATTATATATTTTTGTTGTTAATGTCATGTATTGATGATGATCTTCATTATTTTTTTCAAAAATGTATGACCACTTGTCTTAACCTCCATTTATTTACGTGTTTGCTCACGGGGCTTTAGGAGACATGCCTTAGGTATACTCTACTGAGCGGTAGTGCTCACCCTTTACTTTAAACATTTTCAGGTCTTGGAAGCGAGATGGAGGACGTGGCGTTCTTACGAGCTTAGACTTAGGCATAGAGTTTATTTTGGTCATCTTTTTTATCCACGAATATTATTGTAAAGTATGGCATGAATTTGTATCATTTATAAGTCATTTCAAGGGAAATGTATAAACATTGTTTAATCGATGTATGTTTTTAACCATGTTATTGTTTTGACTATAAATGAACATGAATGTTTCAAATGATGCATGAATTCCATTTTGTTGTCATTTATAGTCTTATATATCATGTTTGAGTAGGTTGGAAAGCACCTTAATGACCTTTTATGGGACCTAAGAGGTGTCCATGACCATAAACACTCAATTTAGGCTTTGTTGTGCTATTTTTAGCATTCTGCCTATGTTGAATTGGTTCAACCCCTTTGAACCGGTTCATGAGTGAAATTTGGTTCCCAACATGGGCACACTACCAATTTTGAACCGGTTCAAGCACCCTAAACTGGTTCAAGTTCCCCAGAACCATTTTGTCTTGGCAAGTTCCAACTTTGGACCCTTAATTTCGAGCAGTCATAACTTCTTTATTTCAAATTCAAATGGGGTCATTCTTGAGTTCAAATTGATTAATTTTAAATCAAATTTCCAATGATATCAATCTCATATTTAGATTCCAATCATACTGAGAGATACATTTGTTTTAGTGAGACAGTGTCGGGATTTCTCTTGAACCGAGCAGGGGCACTTTTGGATAAACCATGATTAATGCCCTTAGAACCTCTTAAAATGTTATGGAATTACCAGGATGGATTGTATAAACCTTATATGACCATATTAAGGTCAAATTATCCCTACTTAATGTGAAATGACTATTTTACCCTTAGTGTGTCCTCGGTTTGGGTAAGGACCCGGTAAGCGAATTCAGACCCATGGGTTCGAGTCGTTACATAATCATTAATTACTTAAACCATCATGTAATATATATATATATATATATATATATATATTAAATGATATATATGTATATATGATGGAAAGAAATATATACATATATTTGTTAATAATCATTAATTAATTATATAATTATGCAAAATAATCATTTAAATATCTTTATAACCATGGGCCTTTATTAATTAACCCAACAAGGCCATCCATTGGTCCAACTTCCCTTAAGCCCAATCCAATTAACTTAAATAAATAAAATAATTAAATTAAATCAATTAATTACAAATAATTCACAATAAAATCACACAAGCATAAATACACACATAGTCAAATAAACAATCAAATCATAACAGTCTCATAAAGCAAACCATCATACCAAATCATCAAGTGTAATTATGAAATATAATTTAAATAAAACAAGACAATTAACTAAAATACCCAATAAAAATCAAATGAATCAATTTAAATCCAATTAAAAGTAATTATTTTAACTAAATAAATCCTTTTAAATATAGGGGCATTAGACTTTAGTACTTGTATGCGCATTTATGTATAGGCTTGAAGGTGAAGGACCACAATGTACATGTGGTAGAGGTCCCATGAATCTCTATAGGGTTGGAACTCCAAAAAATTTTGGATGACAATTCTATAGGTGTCCAACTTGGGAGGTATGGCTGGGTAAAAAATCTGACTTTAATCTTTTAGATGTTATTTCTCTTAGTGTTTCCTAATTATATAATTTATATTTCTTGTAGTCACATATCTATGCATTTATATGGGTGAATGAGTTGCACCAAGGTGGATAAGTTGAAAAACAGGTTCATGATGACTTGGACAGAGTCATTGCAATGATTCAAAATGAACAATGTAGACAAAAGTACATGCTCTTCCTAGGTTATGGATGTGTTACTATTACAATCATGTTTATTGTGATTGTCTTCTTCTTGCTCATTATCATTGTTATTGAAAAATGAAGTTGGATAAACTTTCATCTTGTGTAATATATGACATGTAATAGATACATAGTTAATTTTCTATGTAAACTTCTTATGTTTAATTTGGTATGTAATATAAACTTAATTTTCTCTATTTGGATGACCTTGCTGCTGAGAACACAACTACTATATTGGGACAGCTTGTTGAGTCCACTTTCTGAAATTTACAAATGAGTTTAAAAAAAGGTAACTTCATTTTCAACTACATATGCTTACTTTCTGTTGTGTTCTCTTCTCTGTTATTTTAGGATTAAGCTTAAGGGCATTTCTAAAATTTGCTACTGAGCCTAAAGAAAGGTTATCTATATTTCATGTAATACAGTTCTTGCTTGCTTACTAACATCTGTTATGGACATTTGTCTAAACTTTTTCATTATTCTCTCTGCATATGTTTGCTTGCTGTTGTGTTCTCTTGTCTGTTATATTGGGATTGAGGTTTGGGTCATTCTGAAATTTGCTACTGAGTCTGAAAAAGGGTTAGCTATATTTCATGCAATACAGTTCTTGTTTGTTTCCTAGCATCTGTTATGGACATTTGTCTAATCTTCTTCATTATACTCTCTGCATATGCTTGCTATTATGTTCTTTTATCTATCATATTGGGATTGAGCTTGGGGTCATTTATGAAATTTGCTACTAAGCTTGAGATAAGGACGACGGTGCCATGATCCCCGGCAACAGCGCCAAAACTTGGTGTCGCCTCAAACCAAAGTATGCAAAAGTGTAGTGTGGCTAAGTTTAATTTTAGAGATTGCCACTACCACTTCTAACTAAAAATATAGCTAGAGTGAGTAGGGATCGTCCCAAGGGAAATTAGGTGTATTATGCTTGGAAATCAAGTTTAGATTAGTAGGTCGAGTGATCAAAAATGTTTTGGTTGGTTAATTAAGCTACAATGTCAACTAAATGAATGCAAGGTAAAGTAATTGAAATAGAGTAAAATGTAGAGAATATAAGAAAGGGATCTTGGAACTTAAAGGTCACCACTAATCACCTTCTTAGACACTCAATGTGCAATGAATGAGGGGGAATATGTGTTTCAATAAAGTGTGTGACATTGATTGAATCAACAAGCATGGATGACTAATTAAGTATACATTGTCTAGATAAACTAGTGAATAACACAACATATCAAATTAAGCCATTATTCCTTTATTTAAGTCCACAATCAATACATATCATTAAAATTAGAGAAATATACTACTTGCATTCATAAGCATGGAACATCAAACAACAAGCATGGATTGTTCTTCCATCTAAGAAAGTAAGGCAACTACACTACAACTAAGTTAGGGACATGAAAATTAAACTAATTAAACTAAGGAAGATGCACAATCTATCAAGAAATGAGCATAAACCATCAAACAAATCACAAGAGCATTCCATTAAAGCACCATGCCTTGACAATCACTAGATTCATAACTTCAACACACATAAACATGCATCAATATCACAAAATCTAGAGATAAACACATGAACATCTATTCTAGCATACATAGACATATGAATAGAATGAAATAATCAACTGGAAGTATTAAACCACACAAATCATTGTAGAAACAAGATTTATATATAAATCAAATGTCAAGACAAGAATTACAATACAAATCCCCTCAAAATACAAAACATCAAAGTCTAGGAGGCATGCTTAGGGCTATCTCTAGCCCCAAAAGAATAGTTTAGCCACTCATTGATGTAGTCATCCAACCCTCAAAGACTATCTCCATGGTAGGAATGATCTTCTTCTCTTTGATGAAAACCCTAGATGAGTGGAAGAACTCCCAAATGGTGTATGTCTCTCTAATCTCTAGACTCCTCCTACCTCTCTTGTGTTTGGTTCCTTTCTCTATATGATTGTCTATGTGTAAAATGGCTCAAAATCCTTATATAGGTAACTCAAGTGTCACACCCAATGGTCAAACCTCGTGCACTAGGACCTCCAAATGATTGCACCACGAGCACACCTTTTAATTGGCTGGAACTCTGTTTTTCTCCCACTTGAAGAGGTTCGATCGATCACAAGGATGGTCAGATTGATTCAACCATGGCGGTGCCTTTTTGGAATAAGACAAATCTAAGATATTTTTAGGATATTTTAGGAAAAAGACAAAAGTGGTAGGTGGGGATAAGATCAAAGAAGTCCGATCGATCGAAGAAATATTTGATCGATCGAAGATGGGAATTTCCTGAGGATAAGGACAAGAGGCTCGATCCATCTTGAAATGGTTGGAACGATCACTGTGAGATCGATCTGAGCTTGGTCTGATCGATCGAAGATTCCTGTTTTCCATCACTTTGCTTCCACTTTGCTCCTTTCTTCTACTAAGCTTGAAATTGCATCTTTTATGCTCTAATTCAGCTGGAATAACTTATTTTGGCGATAAGTGCCTAAAAAGGAAAATAACATGAAATTAGAGTAAAACGGGAAAATAAGATAGGATAAAATCCTAGAATACCCAAGCTTAACGGGTTTAAATGCACATTTTTCAGCACTCATCAAGCTCCGAAAGTATCTTACCTTTTATTTGCTGACGATAGTCGGCAGGAGGTTTAATATCTTATGGAAAGTTTAAAAAAAATGAGATTGAACCCAATTGCTGATGTGGACATGAAGTTTCACTATTCAATATAATTTGTTGCCTAAAATAACCTTTACTTTTGAACCAAATCACCTTACTATCCCCTAACCATTTCACCCCCAAAACATACCCATCCCAAACATACCCTCCACCATTCTTTGCCCCACCTGACTTCGTCTTCTCCTTCACCACCGCTAAATTCAGTGCCACCAAACGCGCGCCACCGCGTCCCTCCACCTCTCTCCTCCTCTACCACAACCTCACCGAGATCCCTAACCTTGGCGAATTGGTCAGGTTCTACAGAACTACTGCGTCTTTGTTTTCAAGAACGGTAATGGAGAACTGACCTTCGCCGTGACTAGGGATGGCAACAGGGGCAGGTTTGGGCGGGTGTACCCTCCCCTGGCCTCGTAACTGTTTTAAAATCCCGCCCCTGTCCCCTCCCAAAACCGTAAAAAGGGGAAAACTTTCCACCCTATCCCAATAACCGCTACCCCAACAAGTACCCGCCCCGCCTCATTTAAGACCATAATTTATTTATTATTGAAATAGATTTGCTCTTTTTTTTTTTTCTCCTCATCTTCAATTTTTCACCATTACAACTTTTCTTTTAATCAAATTCATTTGTTACTTTAATATTGTTATATGGGGTACTTAATATATAGTGGTAAATGTATATATACTAATGAAATAAGGGTACTTATGTAATTTGCTTATTTAAAACGGGGCGGAGCGGTGCGGGGTGACCTTCCCCCACCCCCGCACCAAACCCGTACGGGTTTTTATTATATTAAACCGTCCCTGCCCAAATAAGCAAGGCGGTCCCCCAAAACGGCCAAAAATGAGGCGGGGCAGGGCTGGTAACTGCGAGGGCAGATCAAATTGCCATCTCTAGTCGTGACCAAGAAGTCGATCACCGTCGTGAAAAATCTACCGGATTTGTATGTGGACAATCGTCTCACCGTCCATGGCGTCGACGACATAATGGACCCCGCCTTTGCATCCAAGTGCACAATTCTAGATCTGACGGTTGAGGTCAAATCTGAGGTGGACCGATCGTTTATTGATCATGCGGTAAAGGTCTTGAGGAGGAGAGGGTTTGGTGTGGTTGCGACGGCAATGGAGATGAGGTGGTCCGATCTGTTGAGTTTGACGACGGTGACGGTTTTGGCCCCCTCCGACGCGCGTCTCTTCTCGGAATTTGATGGCTTTCGGTTCGATTTCCGTCACCACGTCATCGCGAAATGGCTTGATTCTTCGGATCTTGGGACATTTTCTGTCGGAATAGAGATCAAGACTGTAGCTCTGAACAGGTATCCGTGTGGTTGTGAAGGAGACAAGGGTTGTTTGGCTACTGGAATTGTGTAGCCCAAACCAGTTTTACTTAAACCAAACTTATGTGAGTGAATAAAAAAATGGGGGCAATAAGGTAATTTGGTTCAAAATGAATAGTAAAATTCCATGTCCACATCAGCAAATGGGTCAACTTCATTTTTATGAAACTTTCAGACTTTGACTTCATTATATGGTGAATATGGGTCCATAAAGCCATTTATGTGTAAAAATCCCTTATGGATAATCTTACCAATTATAAGTTAGCTTCAGGTCAAGCAATTAACATGGCTATTTTTAATTATAGCAAAAACACTCCTTGAGAAGTTAGAGTTGATTTATGCAGACTATTTACCTATTGAAGATGTAGGGATGAATGGTATATATTTGGGATTTCCACCGTAATAGGCAGAAATAAAACGAAAGCAAGTCTTCCAATTTATTAAGGAGAAGTTAGAGAGCAAAGTGAAAGGGTGGAAGAACAACATTTTGTCCACTGCTGACCGAGAAGTGCTTATAAAGAATTGTCTAGAGGCCATTCCGGCGTATTCAATGGCTGTTTCAAGTTGACAAAGGAGCTATATAATTAGTATTTTCTCCACTCTTCTTTTTTGAAAGCCAATCTAGGCTATAAACTCTTTTGGGCATGGCTATGTTTCATAGCTGCTAGAGAGATTATTGAGAATGGAGTTACAACGAAGTATGGTGGTTGTTTTTGAAGTGGATGCATAGGTTGTTGCTAAAGCAGTGAATGATAAGCACGCAATATTGAAGACATTCGGAATTGGATGAAAGTTAATGGTGACTTCTCGGTTATCTCCATGCCCCGTAAGGCTAATGGTGTTGCACATCATCTAGCAAGATGGGTTCTTGCGAGTAAATTAGAGAAGTTTTACATTTTTAAGATTCCAAGATGTATTCAAGGTGGTATAGCAGCTGATTCTCTTTACTGCTTTTGATGAATTTGGTTTTCGACGATTCTTGAAATGAGAATTCTTGCCTATTAAAAAAAGAAAAAGAAAACTAAAGGGTAAATGATACAACTTCTAATCAAAATTTATATAACTGGCATAACGTAATATAAATCTAAAAATTTATGAAATTTTCTTATACTGGATCTTTGATTTGCGTTCGAGAAACTCTTATGCAGTTCAAAAGTCTGTCCAAGTCCCACCCTAAGTGTACCTTGCTTATGTGTGTGTTTTAGTGCTTTCCATACCTTAAGCAATGGGGCTGGCTTCCTTGTTCCCAATTTGATCGGTTTTAGTTTTCCCCCTGGTGCTTGCCATATTACTTGTAATTTACTTTTGTATTGTTCTAAATGAAATTATGTTTATCCTCATAAAAAAATAAAAATAAAAACACATATGTACAAGAAGTTATTATCAGGACCGTTCAATCTCATTTATTATATAAGATATGACTCAAATTCTCTCCAATAAAAAGAGATATTTGAGCATTGAATCAGCATAGTTATCACAGTTTCAGATCATCAAAAGTTATTTATCTAGTAAAATATTTGATCAATGATCGACATTTTTCCTTTATAAGAGATGACTCATTGTGAATGAGATGGATCCATAAATGTTGATCTCACAAAAATTATTTTTCTTGGGAGCATATATGAATTGATTATAATGGATGTACCATACAATTAACCTATAGGAATACTTTATTCAAACAAAATAATTTTATTTTTATTTTTAAAAATAGACCATAAATTTATGAATATTTATAGAAAAATTTATTTAATTTTTTATATTTAAATGGAATTGGTATTATGGGACACCAAATAAAAGGAAACATACTAAAATATTGTCTCGTGTTTGTTTTCAAACCTCACATGGATAAGACCATATGAAGACGTGTACGTTCGAAAATGAATATTCACATTCCTCCTTATAAAATGCGATACATAGTATCATTTTCTTCCTGGACCCCACAGTCCCCGTTGCAATTTGAAATCTCTCCCTCTCTCCAAAGAGACGTTATAACCTTTTTAACCTTTTCTGCAACAACAATAATTTTTTTTCCACGTCATTTTTTAAAAAAACACTTTTTTTTTTTAAAATTTCACTCTCTCTCTCTCTCTCCATTTAATGTGCTTGAACTACGCAACCACTCACAGTCACACACACACTCATGCGCTAAACACAAGAAAGAGCTTAATCTCTTCTCAGTCTCTCAATCGAAATTTCCCATTCTCAGTCTCTCTTTCTCTCTCTTGAATTGGATGCAATTCTTCACTTCTTCTCTCTGCACATCCCTGTGTAGCCCTACGTCCCCCATAGTTTTGCCGCATTGAGAGGAGAGAGAATATCCAGAGACTTTTTTGCGGATCTTGCTTCATCGTTCGTGTAAGTAATCACTGATTTAAGTTCTATTTTCTGAATTTTTGACTGAAAATGAAGATTGGGTTTTTTGTTTTGGACACCGTGATATTTGGTTATGAGTTGATGTTATGTTTCTTTTAAAGTCAACTAGTCATATGAAGCCAATTTTCCTTGATTTGGATTAGTTTGGTTGCTGAGAAACTGTAGGAAAATACACTGAACTAAAAAAAAAATTGAATCTTGGGGTTTCTTGTTTTGTTATCATTAATAATTATATGGAAATCTTACCAACTGTGCATAGTACAACAATGTAGCTCTTTTAGCTGGTCATTCCATTTTCTTTTTTTGGAACTGAAGCATCATGAAATCAACGACAAACAATTTGATTTTATTCTCAGTTCCTCAATTTTCTCAGCAATCACAGCTGGGGTTGGGATTTTTTTTTCAGCTGATTGAACTTCTAATGACTGAAAAAATGTGTGGTCAAATGATCTTGGTCTTAGTAGTGATTGGGGTTTTGAAAATTGGAAATCAAATACAGGGCAGACCAATTCAAATCTAGGGTGTATATGTTTTGATTTTATTGGTATATAACTTGTAGGTGTGCTTGTCAAATCTTTGCCCTATTTAGATAGATAAAGAACTTCAAAAATAGAAGCAGAAAAATAAGAATTGGATTTAAGAGAACAAGGATATTGAGAAGTAAAATAGATGGATATAATTGAATCTCACCACCATGTTGTTAAATCTCCATTCTTACTTGTAGCTTGCTCATTTGGAATTTGTATCTTGTACATTATTTAATTTCCAATTGTGTAAAAGTGTTGTGAGCTGGATAAACGTTTAATGTATTTTAAGGACAACTAACTTAGTAATGGTGACTGATGTTTATGTAGCATTGCGGATGTATAGAACTTAGAAATTATAATGCAATTTTCCCTCCTTGATAGATAAACTGCAAATTCACAAATACTGCTCAGTATGGTATTGGAGTTGTATTCCTCAATCTTTAAACCTTGATCGACTTCTTTCTATGATGGATAAAATGAAGGGCTATCCCAGTGCATGAGGCTCCCGCCATTGCACGTCTGGGGAGGGGCCAACTGTATGCAGCCTTACCTCCAATGTGGAGAGGTTGTTCCTGTTTCTAACCCGTGATCTCCGGTCATAATGTAGCAACCTTACCACTGCACCAAGGGCTGCCCTCTTTTATGATGGATAAACCTATGCTAAAATTTAAGGTTCATTCACAAAGTAAGTGGAAAAGCATTGATAATTTAGTTCAAGCAGTTCGCATTTGAGAAATACAATATAGTTGAAGCATTTAGTCACTCTACTATTTGATTTAGTTGCAGATGTATTGTGATTGACTGAATAATAGAACTTAAGAAATTATAATGCAATTTTCCCTCCTTGATAGATAAACTGCAAATTTACAAATACTGCTCAGTATGGTATTGGAGTTGTATTCCTCAATCATTAAACCTTTTTTTTTTTTGATAAGTATTCCTCAATATTGGAGTTGTATTCCTCAATCATTAAACCTTTTTTTTTTTTTTGATAAGTATTCCTCAATCATTAAACCTTGATCGACTTTTTTCTATGATGGATAAAATAAAGGACTATCCTAGTGCATGAGGCTCCTGCCATTGCAGGCCTGTTTCTAATCCGTGATCTCCGGGTCATAATGTAGCAACCTTACCATTGCACCAAGGGCCGCCCTCTTTATGATGGATAAACCTATGCTAAAATTTAAAGTTCATTCACAAAGTAAGTGGAAAAGCATTAATAATTTAAATATTAGTTCAAGGAGTTGGCATTTGAGAAATACAATATAGTTGAAGCATCAAGTCACTCTAGTATATGATTTAGTTGCAGATGTATTGTGATTGATGGAATAATGTTCATCTTCACTCTTGTTCCTTCCATTCATGAAAATTGAAGTTTGCCTTGTTTCTACGTGACAATATGGGGGTTGAGAAACAAGGTTCCAAGAGTGGAGTTGGTGGCTTCTTCCAGTTGTTTGATTGGAATGCAAAATCCCGAAAGAAGTTGTTCTCAAGCAAGACTGATTTACCAGGTACAATTGAACTCCATGTACATTGATTTTTTTATTATATAATAATCATAAGTACATATGAGCACAAGATACAAGTTTGTTTAATATTTTCTATGTTTTCCATTTTTTCTTGTAGAGCAATCGAAGCAGAAAAAGAGAACTGATGGGAATTTTCCAACTACACGACTTCATCTGGTAGAATTTTGATGATCCAATATATCTATATTGTTTATCTTACAACTTTTTAGCATGTGTTGATTGAATGCTAAGCCACTTTTTTTAACTTCTGTCATGTCCGCAGATGGATGAGGATGAAATTGTAGCACGATCAAGTATCAAAGGGAGTAGTGACTATAGTTGTGCTTCATCAGTAACTGATGAGGAAGGTTGTGGAAATAGGGGCCCAGGGGTAGTTGCCAGGCTTATGGGATTGGATTCCCTGCCAATGTCCAATTTTGTGGAGCCTTACTCTAGCCCATTTTTTGACTCCCAATCTCTTCGAGATGCTCACTTTCACAGGAGAAATCTAGATTTTCAACATGATAATCAAATAATGCATTCTAGCATTCTGCGCAATAATGTGGAGGCCCCTTTTAGGGATGCCATGGACCCAAAGCCGCCTCAGAAGATGATAAACAGGCCAATTGAGAAGTTCCAAACTGAAATATTGCCCCCGAAATCTGCTAAATCAGTTCCAGTTACGCACCACAAGCTTTTGTCTCCTATCAAAAGCTCTGGTTTCATTCCATCTAAGAATGCAGCTCAAATAATGGAAGCAGCTGCTAAAATTATTGAGCCGGGACCTCACGCTACCACCAAGGCCAAAAGGCCTTTGGTTAGTTCTTCAGTTCCCTTGAAAGTTAGAGATTTTAAAGAGAAAGTGGAAGCTGCTCAGAAATTATCCAGGCTTGCTGAAACTTCTCGGAGGCCAATTGAGTCCAATGCTGCTAAGTATCTTAAGGGACAATCCATGAATAACAGCTGGAATGGATCAGTGGGTACAACATCATCCAAGGGTTCTTCTTATTCAGAAAACTGTAATACTGGTCTAAACAATAAGGGAAAATCCATTTCCCTTGCTCTCCAAGCGAAAGTCAATGTTCAGAAAAGAGAAAGCTTAAACGCAAGTCGCAGCGGAAGTTTGTTTGGCGAGAAAGAACAGAGTGAGATCATGTCAAGCCAGCCGTTTAAGAGCCAACCAAATATCCAAAAAAGTGCACATAAGAAACCTTCTACACATGTTGCATCCACTGTGCTCAAGCAGAACAATCAGAAACAAAATTGCATGATGGATAGAGAAAAGTTGCCTTCAAAACCCATGGTTTCTAGTTCACGAAGTAGAAAATCACCGTCCGGGGATTCTTCTGTTGGTCGGCATAAAAGTTCCAGTAAAATTCTGGGTAACTCGAAAGTTGGTTCCAGGTTGGGTTCAATAGCAGCAGATTATAAAAAAGAGGTCCCATATTCTGGTACGAAAAATGTCAGTCGGAAGAAACGGTCTATAGATGGGAATTTTCACTTTGAGAAAAATCAGGAGGTTGATAACATGTTGATTTGTAAAAATGGGAAGCCAAATGAATCTAATTCATTGATAGATGGACACTTTAGTTGGGCTGAAGATAGCAACCGTAAAGGCATGGATGTTGTTTCTTTTACATTCACAGCTCCAATGACAAGATTGACACCTGGTTTTGAGACCTCTAGACAGGTGAAAGAGAAAAACGATGGCTTTAGTGCTGATTATCGAGGTGAAAAGGTGCTGCACAACTCAGATAGTACAAACAGAACAAAGTTATCACTAGGAGGTGATGCTTTAAGCATTCTTTTGGAGCAAAAGCTGAGGGAATTAACTCATGCAGTTGAATCTTCCAGCTCCAAAGCTGAAACGGCTGGTAGTTCTTCTTCAATTTTTCAGGATATGGTACCTGCTTTTAAAGCAGTAAATTCAACATCAATGTTGTATGATGAAAGGAGCCAAGAAGGGATGCATGCAGATAAATTGGGTTGCCAATATGGGCCTGACTTTTTTTCAACTGCTCCTCAGAGACTCATAACCAAAAATAAGCTCCAGGTAAATCTTATTCACTTTTGCTCATCATTCTCATTCCCTTAAAGTTTGATCTCTATCCAAGCTCTTTTTCCCCTCTTAAATGTCACTGAATTTTGGCTGCTCATCTGTGTTATTTAAAAATGGCTACTCTGTCAGATAATTCAATTAGTCCACTTTCCATGACACTGCCTTTAATCTATTAAGTATTTTCATTTTCTTGGTCCTTTTATTATATTCTTTTTCTTTTCTTTTTTTCTTTCTTCTCTTTTTGTATGGAAAACATTTCAATCCCTAGTATATGTCATGTTGAAATTAACAGGGGTTCAAATATTCAATTTTTGATTATCAAACAGAATTGACTCGACTGTTTTCCCTACTTCTAAACATACAACCTCTTGTTATTAGTAGAATTTTCATGTCAGTTATGGTTAATTCTAATTCTTTTGATATTTATGAAAAGCTAAAGCAAGTCCTTCTTCCAACCTAAAATTGGGTATTAAATAGGACATTTTTGACATAGCAGCGACAGTTCTACAGCTTAGGAGAACCATTCATAGTAACTTTTAACTTGCAGAGTTATAATTAATCATCAAAATGCTCCTTTGTGAACTCTTACGGTTGAAAATGGTTCGGTTTACTACACTTAGGAAAGTAGGGGTTTCCTAAATTAAATGCAGAAATGCATTTTATTGTAAAGTAAAACCAGTTCTTTGCTACTTTTATTTTAAAATAGGTGCTTTACTTTGTGGTATATTGATAATTTATTCATGCTGCAAAATTTTCAGGGAATGGAAGAAATGGATGAGTGTAGCAGTAATTATGCTGAATCTAGAAAGTTACTTGACTATCGACATCCTAGTCCAATCTCTGTTCTTGAACCTTCTTCCTTGTCAGAAAGTTGCAACTCCACAGATAGCACAGACAGTAACAGCACAGAAGGTAAAATGCAGCACTTTTCTTCCATGAAGATATTATCATTTAATCATAGGAATACTGAAACATTTATTACTTCATTCCAGGTATCAAGCAGTGTTCATCTGTTCAAGCTCAGGAAGTGCTTGGTATGGGTTCTTCAAAGAAGATATATTTGGTGGAAGCTGATGCAGAGTTATCAGATTCCGCTTCTTCCAGATCTGGCAGAGCTGTGGCTAGAATGCATATAACTACTACTTTATCTGTGACAGATTCTGTTGGATCAACCAGTTGGGAACTAAAATATGTGAAGGAGATACTGTGTAATGTGGAGTTGATGTTCAAGGATTTTGCATTGGGTCGAACCTCTGAGATCATAAATCCTCATCTATTTGATCAGCTGGAGACTCGAAAAGGAGTGTCGGAAAGTCATGGAGATAAGCCTAAGCTAAAGCCAAAGCTTTTATTTGATTGTGTGAGTGAATGCATAGACTTAAGATGCAGAAGGTATGCTGATGGGGGATGCAGAACATGGGCAAAAGGGCTGTCGGTGGTGAGAAGAAAGGAGCGGCTAGCAGAAGAAATATACAAGGAGATTTCAGGGTGGAGTGACATGGCAGACTTTATGGTAGATGAGCTCGCAGACAAAGACATGAGCACCCAATATGGGAAATGGCTCGACTTTGAAGTCGAAGAATTCGAACTGGGAGTAGAGATTGAGAAACGGATTCTTAATTCTTTGGTTGATGAAATGATTGCTGATCTCTTACCCCTTTAATTCCTTGAGCATAATTTTTTCTGTAAGTTAGTATCCACATCCGTTTGCTCCTCCGGAAAATGTATTTTTTGGATATATAATTTTATTTTTTTCCAATTGTTGCTTAATGTAGTTCCTTCTTTGTGATTATTTAAAGAATTTGTTGAAATCATAAACAGTGAAATGCAATGAATGAGGAGCCATCTTTTGGATGTCAATACCTTTTTGTTTGTCTTTTGACCTTTAAAATAACCTGGCAACAAATAACAATGATAATATGTCATAATGACTGGTTTTGAAATCTAAATTAGAATGTTCTTTTGATTCGTGAGTGTGTATTGTGGGAATGATATTTCTTATTACTGGATATACAAAATTTCAAACATTGCTGCAAATTCAATCGCACTTCTAAATTTTGAGCAATCAAGAGAGTTGGGCTTCAACAACCTTGTCTATTACAGTTGCTTTTATCTTGCCTTCCAAACATGGTGTTACTCTCTCTCTCCCTCTCTCACTCCCTCTCTCTCTCTCTCTCACACTCACACACACATACATATTTATTTATATTGAGCTGTGTCGTTTTATTAGTTCCATACTTGCAGTCACATTATGCCCATCCATGTGGAACAAAAAAGGGCAAGACTCATTTTATTGTTCAAAGAAAGCTCCCTAACTCATTTATATCACCAATTCTCATCAGCTCCATCATTCACTTGCTTTCCTCCTTGTTTTGTTGATGACTTATGAGCTTGTTATTTTTGTTGAACAAAAATAGGTCTCATTAATGGCCAGTGGCCTAACAGTATCAGTCTCTTACTTCAAGGGTTCAAGTCTCAGAAGAGCCATGTGTGCATGAATACTAACTAAAGAAAAAAAATAAAATAGGTGTCACCGCACTACCCTAGAGTCTATAACTTTCAGTAGCACCAGGCAAGATGGTCAGGGCCTTGCTCATCAATTCAGACAATTTCATTCCTGCATGGTGCCTCAATTCCTTAAAAGTGCATTGATGTTGCATTTGGGAGTATGGAATTGGAACGTTGAACTTTGAATTGGCGAAAATTTAGTTAATCTCTCCAATTCTAAATTCGAACCGCCAATTCGGCACTCCCAAACAAAGCATGAGTTTTTTCAACTCATGATGATGTTGGAAATATGAATTGAGGTTGTGCTGGCGGATCCAGTGTAAGTTCCCCCATACAAGAAAGGAACAGATGTAATCTTCAATATTACTTTACATAAAGTAGTCATCTTTAATATCATGTTCTCTCGAGACTTGGAATTTATGTCCTCATCGCACCGAACAGGATAATGTTTCATCCTGCCTAATCTTAACATTGCAACGTTGCATTTCGTTTCATGATGGAGCTGGAGAAAAGGAAAGAGGTTAAAGATGGAAAGGTAATGTAATGTTTGGTTTAAAAATAATAATGAGGAGGGATGAAAGGAAAAGGAAGGAAGGATTTGCTTAACCCTTGAATAGAATCTTGAGTTAATTATATGATTACTTTTTAAAATTTATATGAACAGGGAATGATCATCATCATCATGATGATGTTATCCTACTTAAATAAAAGTCTGACTATTTATTATTATTTTTTGTCTGAATTTTAGTAAATTAAATTTTTACAGGACTATTTATTATTATTTTTTGTCTTAATTTTAGTAAATTAAATTTTTACTGGCTTAGAAAATCTGATATGGTTGACTCTCCAATAACTATTTACTTTTAATAAATGGAGAGTCACATTCACTTAAAATGTCCAGCCCAGACACACGCACGGACACACACGCGCGCGCGGAAAGAGAGATGAAAAAAAATAATAATTTAAGGCCTTTGTCTCACCACACTTACTGTCTAGAGGGTCTTGTTCCATATTAGATCAAAATGAAATAGTGATTGAGTATACATGAGTTAGGTGTTAGCACCACCTACTAATTGTCTAACTTGGAGGGTGCTCGAGATTTCACTTACCTAGATAAGCAAAGTCTTAAGCTTTTGGGTCAGACCGTGAAGCAACTGACGTGTTACATTACCACTTGCCATGTAGCGAGCCCATACCAACTCCTTGCATTTGGCTTGATAAATAACTTGTACTTGAAGAAAATGAAAATGGAAAAGGAGACAACCATTCCATTCTCAAGAAAAAATAAAAAAAAAAAAAGAAAAAGAAAAATTACCTTCCCTAAAATCCCTCAAGTAAAGCTACCGACGCCACCATTGCCACAACCTTCCACCTCCACCACCACACCGCCGCCGTCACCATCGCTTTCCACCACTACCACATTCGCCACCGCCACTGCCTTCCACCTACACCACTATCTTCTTCTTCTTTTTTTTTTTTTTTTTTTTTTTTGCCTCCACTGAGGTTTGAACTCCTAATCTCCCTTTGGAAAGTAGGAACCTTGTACCGCTAGGCCACAGTCCTGTTGGTTACACCACTATCTGTCTTCCACCACCACTGCTACCCCTCACCACCATTGCCTTCCACCACCACCATTTACACCACCGCCACTGCATTCCCCCACCACTTACACCACAACCACCTTCTATCACGGCGATATGGTATAACGTTATTTTGTTAGTTTAATTTATTTATCACTTAGAGGGTATTTTGGAGAATTCAATTTAAAATTCATTCTATTCTAGATTTTAAGTTGGTCCAACCAAACAATAGAATAGTGATAATCATTCTATTCCTACATCATTTCATATTTGCAACCAAATGAGAATTACCAATCAATTTCAATCTTATTTTTATTCTCATTCCATTCATACTTGTATTCAATTCTATTCCCACATACTAAATGTAGTCGTAAAATGATTTTTTTCCTTAAAGAATCTAGTAAATAAAACACGTACATAAATGCACATAGCTATGATTTATAATGTCAACCCTAATTTGAGAAGCCTCCTTAAAACCCTAATACAATTTACAAGGTTGTCCAAACTTTTAAAAGACCATATTGGATTCGAATTGAGCCGCCCACAAATGCTTGATGAGAACTTGCCATCTAGGGATGTCAACGGGATGGGTTAAGGACGGGGCACCCCTTTCCCAAACTCGTTTCACTAATGAAAATATTGTTCCAAATCCGGTTTGGGGCATCCCACATCGGAATCTGGTTGGGTTCGAGGCTCCCCAATATACATATTTTTTACTAAAAATAATTTAAACTTGAATAAAATTATGAAAAAATTTGTATTTTTTTTAGACTCGTAAGCATTTAATACCCTTGTAGTATGCATATATCTCATATAATCCCCCCTATAGGTTCTGAAAAACCCTTAACATTTATTGTAGAAGTAATTAAGAACCTCCCGTCAATTGGCCATTAATGTGATGATAAAAATACTAAAATGCCCTTCCTACAATAAAATAAATAAATAAATAAAAATTCAATTAATGTAAAATTACTATTATATCCTTTATTTTTGAGATTTATACACAAAAGGGAAAGGCGTTTTGGGAATCTATAAAGGGTAATTTTGGTATTTATTAAATTTAATCAGTTATATGTCAGGCACATGTTTTTTAACGGTGCATTTTTAACGCCGAAAAGTCATTCATTACAACATTTTTAAATTCTTGAGGGAGTTTTATGCTATTATTTGCTCAAAAAGTAAATCTTAGGAGTGTTTTTGTAATGCCCCGGATTTTTCTGGATTTTTATTGTAATTATTTTTTGTGCATTGTTTTGCATGCCACGCGGGCCCCAAGAGCTGTTTAGGTCATTTTCTTGAGCCGAGGGTTTTGGAGATTTATTTTTATTTATTTTAAACCAATTTGAGGTGATGGGATTATTTTTAGAATTTTTCGGAAGTTGAGACGATTTCCGGGTTCGTGAACTACTCCCAATTTTCTCATTTTTGTGAGGGGCATTGTAGACATTTCACACGCTTTTACATATATATGTATTTATGTATTAGAGGAGATACTTTGCGGGACATGGATGGAGTATGGTTTGTTAAGTGAGGGCAATAAGGTAACTTAAACAAAAGGTGAAACCACCTACAAGTTGACAAGTGGCATGATTAGGATCACACCTTCAATTGCAAGACCAAGCTACCCCATTTCCTTTCTCATTTTCGAGCAAGGCCCTTTCTCTCTCTATATCTACATACTCATATATACATATTGCTTCAAGCTTGAATTTGGAGAGGTTAGGATGAGATTTTGCTAAAACTATAGAAGAGAAAGTTGATGTGCTTGGCAATTGCTACAATTTGAGACCACCATTGCTAGGGTTTGGAGGGATTTCGAGATTGGGGGTTAGCTAAGGCCTTGTTTGGCTTACTCCATTGAGGTGGGGGTTGTTTAATGTTTCAAACTTTTCCTTTGTTTGAGTATTTTTATATAATTTCTCCTAAAACTCATTATTGAATGACAAGTAAGTGATTAAGCTGATAGTTGTGTGACAAGGTGTACTAAACATGCTATATGTGATGAAAAATGTGTACTTCATGCCAATTGAGCTTGTATTGCTTGCTACTTACATGTAAATGTGATGACTGTATGAGAAAATGGCATGATTGTGATGATATGAAACCTATGATGAGCATGCTTGAAATTGATGTATCAACAATGCTATACTTGTGTTTATTTTATAGTGAATGTTATGTTTATGCCAAAACTGTCATATAATTGAAATTGGGATTCAAGTTGACACAATTGAATCATATGCGTGGCATGGTGGGGAATTTGAGTTAGAAGGACATTTGGGACATTTTAGAATGGTGAGAAAGTTGAATAAGATTGAAAAGTGAGCCATCTTAGAATAGGCGAAAAAGAGGAATTTAGAATTGAACCGGTGATGAGCGCTGAATATTGTATATTCGA
The DNA here is from genome assembly GCF_030987335.1 of Cornus florida. Taxonomy (NCBI): domain Eukaryota; kingdom Viridiplantae; phylum Streptophyta; class Magnoliopsida; order Cornales; family Cornaceae; genus Cornus; species Cornus florida. The sequence continues at coordinate 19,610,323 of NW_026775571.1, forward strand.
GCCCCTAAATATACTTATGTTGAGGCCTAAAGTAATACTTCTATCCATAGTTAGACTGATTTATGTTCAATGTGTGTTTGTAGGTACTTTCCCAAAGAAATGGTTAAAACCGGGACTTTATGATGATATCGAAGCTTATAGAGTCGTTGTCGGTCATCCAAAGCAAGTCGAGAGCTTAAATGGTGAAGTTTGGAAGAATGCAGAATGCAAAGCTCGAGCCCAAGTCTTGAGACTTGAGCTTTACAAGTCAAAGAAGACAAAAATCAACAAGGCGTTAAAGCTCGAGCCTTGTACCTTCAGGCTCGAGCCTGAACAAAGGGTGCTTGAGCCTGATCATAGGGTGCTCGAGCCTTAACCCTTAAGCTTGAGCACAAGGCATCGGAATTCGAAGAATTGATTTCCAAGCTCCTAAACCTCGTGCCTCAACCCAAGGAACGACCACCATCCATTGAAGCTCGAGCCTTGAGAACCAAATGCTGAAGCCTGGTACCTAATGCTCGAGCCCATGAAGCTCGGATCGAGCAATGGTAAAAGATTTCAATCCTAAGAATATTCAAAGTGTTGAAGAAAAAGACGTTTCGGAAAGTAATTGAAGAAATTTGGCTAAGTGTCAAAGTGAAGGTCGGGCACTATTCTTGTAGCTCGAGCATCAATCTAGAGAAGCTCGAGCCTTGTTGCTTAAGCTCGAGCTTGAACCTTAAAGCTCGAGCCTTTGTTCCTAAAGCTCGAGCTTTCCATACCATGTCATATTTAACTTACGGGAATGTTCTCTTTTCAAACCTTATCTCATTCTAGATGGGCTAGAAGACCTAAAAAGCCTACCAGATCCGTATTTTCTTCTATAAAAAAAGGCTTAAGCCTTAATAGAAGAGGTCTGAAATTCTAAGTCCTTTTTCCGATGTGATTCAGAAGGCTAATACTGTGTTGGCTTTTAGGGTTTCCATAACCTTAGAAAGTGAATATCCTGAGAAGAGAAGTGTCGTCCGTGACGATGGAGACAACTCCTACACAGATGATATCCGACATCGTTATGAGTAGCTAATTCCTCTCTCAGGGCATCGATGTAAGCCAATCTAGTATTATGGTTTGATTATTCTTAATTTTATGTTTTGATTATATGACTATGAGCAATTGAGACAACTCAATTGGTTTTCATGCTTTAAATAGATTACAAACTCTTATTACCTTGTCTTAGATATAATTGTTTGTTTTCTATTCTCAACCTATCTGATTGGACGGTATCTGGCGGAGCCCTGCCGGACATGAGAATAAAGGTCATATAATGGTGTTCCAACGTTTTTTTATAGAAGAATGTTTTCATAATCTATGCTTAGGAAAGGTGGATTGTTTACAAAGTAGTTAAAGTAATTAGAGTAGGTAAATAGATAGTCCATGCTAACCGCAGATAGGTTAAACTTAACTGCATTTTGTAAATCATATTTCTTTAAAACCCGAATTGAACGAATGTTATTGAGTTCAATTCCTTTAAAAACATAATCGGTTAAATTCCCAGAGTTGATACAATTAACCATAGTATGATGATTATGATGAAGTTAAAGCCCTAAGATTTATTTCTCTGATCACTTAATTTAATTTCAATTTTAGTTTGTTTTTAATCGTGACAAACAAGGAAACTTTTCTACCAGTTACCTGTAAATCATTAGGACTAAAGTAAAAACTAAATACTAATCTCATCTCCCTGTGGGTTCGACATCCTCTTTACATAGAGCTATCCTACACGGAATCGTTTTATTACGAGTAATAAAATTAGACACACCAATTTTTGGTGCCGTTGCCGGGGAGATTTGTTTTAGTTTAGTTTTTAATTAGTTTATTTTGGTTTACCAATCTTCGAACTTTCTAATATCTCACCTTATTTCACGTACAGGAAATTAGCAGTGAGGACAAGGACACTTAAGGGATAAAAGCTTTGGTTTATTAAACCTGAGTTTTTATTGTTTTCTTTTACGTGGAAAATTTTATTTTTGTCACTACTTAGGATTAGTGGAATGAATGCATGTTAACTCGCCAAACTAGGCCAAAACCTTTAGTGCATGAAATAGAGAGAACTCTTAGTCAGTTAAGAAAACTTAAAAAACATTTGAATACTATAGGGAGTTCCTCTAATAACATGGCTGATATTCGTGATGCACCAGGTAATGGTAATAATAATGGTAATGGTAATGGAGGACAGGTTTCACTTGTTCCTCCACAATAACAATTGAGGAACCATTTTATTCCTACCACATACACTTCTCCTTCGTGCTTTGTATTTTCGGATGCTGTTGCAACCTATTTTGAGATCAAGCCTGCTATGATCCAAATGCTTCCTACCTTCCATGGGTATGCAATAGAGGATCCTCACCCATACTTGGATGTATTTTTGGAATTATGTTCAACTACCAAGTTGACCACTCTTACTAATGATTCATTCAGGATGCGACTTTTCCAATTCTCTCTTAAGGACAAAACAAGAACTTGGTTACATTCCTTTCCTCCAAATTCCATATCTACATGGGAGATGTTGTAATAAGAGTTCTTGAAAAAGTACTATACAGTTGGTAAAACTTGTCAAATGAGAAGAGAAATCAAGGCGTTTTCCCAAATCTTAGGAGAACAGTTCCATGATGCTTGGGAGAAATATAATGATCTTCTAAGAAAGTGTTCACACCATGATATTGCACAATGGCACTTAATACAAATTTTTTATGATAGTCTCTCCGATTCCTATAGAAACATGGTTGATGCTTCTAGTAATGGAGTTTTTCTACGTAAAAGTCCAACTGACACTTGGGAACTGTTTGAGGCCTTAAATGAAAATTCAACGCAACATGCGTCTTACTCTAGGTCTAGGTCCTCACCTGGAATGCATAAATTGAAAAAGTCTTTGAGTTAGACAAATCTAATGAGTTAGCTGCTCAACTAGAAGCCTTGAACCATAGGTTCGATCAAATTCTATCATTTAGCTTTACTCATGTTGTTAGTCCACAAACTGCCTAGCCAAAGGAAGTTTGTTCCATCTATGCTAATCCTTCCCATTTTGCTGACACTTGCCCTATGATGGGACAATCTTCCGAGATCCCACAGGAGCAATTGAACTGGTGTGGTTTGTCGTCGAGGCACCCAAATTGCAATGAAAATGTGTGTAGTGTGGCCAAGTTTAAATCTATGAAATGTCACTACCACTTCTAACTAAAAATATAGCTAGAGTGAGTAAGGATCGTCCCAAGGGATTGGAGGTGTATTTGTGATGGAAATTAATGTCAGATTAGTAGGTCAAATGATCAAAGAGTGTTGGTGATTGATTACTTAAGCTATAATGCAATTAAAGATTAATACAACTAAAAAGAGAGCAATCTAGAAAATAGGGAAAAGATATAGGAAAAAGGTCTTAGGGCGTAGAGTCACCACTAAGCTTCACTTCATCAAACACTAGCAATTGTATATTAATTGGAAAATTTAAATTGTAACTTTATGTGTGTGTGTGTGTGACATCAATTCAAACTAAGCATGGATGGCAAATAAGTATAAATTGTCTAACCAATTTTAATGAATAGCACAACCTATCAAATGAGACCAAAATTCCATTCAATTAAATCACAATTGATACACACACAAATATCTAGAGATATGCACTCTTTGCATTCATAAGTATGGAACATTAAGAAACAAGAATGGATTGTTCACCTGCCTAAGAAATTAAAGCATCTACATTACAACTAAGCTAGAGACATGAAATTAAACTAGAGATGTGATACAATCCATTAAGAAACAAGTGTGAACCATCAAATAAATCATAAGAGTGTTCCATTAAGCACCATGCCTTGACCATCACTAGATTAACATCATCAATACACATATACATGCATCAAATTCATTAAATCTAGAGATAAAAACATGAACATTAATTCTAACATACATAGATATATGACTAGAGCTAAATGATCAATTGAAAGCATTAATCCATACAAATCAAGTAGAAATCACATGATCTATATTTATTCTTGGTCAAAACATCTATTACAACTAAAATCCCCAAAAATACACAAAAGCTTGGTTTGAAAAGCAAGCCTAGGGGCTATCTCTAGCCCCAAGAGAAGGATTTAACCACTCATTGTAGTTGTCATGGAACCCTCAAGGCCTAGCTTGGAGGTTGGCATCATCATCTTCATCCTTGCTTTCTTCTTCAAAACCCTAGTTCTAGAGAGAAAACTATTTATATAAATATCTACTCTCCAAAAAATTACAAGATAAAATGATAGTATGTTCAATTAATTCATTACATTCCACTTTTGAGTAGCCTCCAAGTTAGAATAATAGCCACTGATTGAAGGAAATTCGCAGCTATGCACGGTAGGTAGAAATCGGCGCGCTCGGGAATTAGACAGCTCATTGCTAGCAGGTATTTCGATTGATCGAACACTTAGCTTCGATCGATCGAAGTTGACATGGCATCAAAAATATCTTTTGGCTTTATCCACTCTGTTGAGCTAGCACCGCCTTCATTTCGATCGATTGTAGACCACTTCGATTAATCGGGATTTCCCTTCGATCGATTGAAGTTCCCCTGGTTCATTTTTCTTGGCTTCTTTCAAACTTTGCTCCTTAGCTACAAAACTATGCTAAATGGCTCTTGTTAGCCTATTTGAACATTATTCACCTGAAATAGGCAATAAGACAAATAAGTATCTAAGACATGAAAGTAAGATAGATAAATGGACTAAAATACCCTAACTTAGGTGCTAAAATGCGTTACATTTGAGCACTCATCACACCCCTAAACTTAGATATTGCGAGTCCCTAGCAATGAACTAAAAAGAAAGGAAAGAAATAAACAACTATACAACTATGAACTAGAAAGCAGTAAAATGATAGCGCCACTTTCGTAGGGAACACGATTGCATTTAGCATATGCAACAAACGTTTTAAACCCCTAGGTTACCCTAGTGAACGAGTGAAGTCTCGTGAGAGTTTCCAGCAATGATTCCCACAAACATTAAGCTCTTTCTCATTAAAGAGGTACCAACATATAAAACAAGCATTGGGAGAAAACTACCTCAAGTATGCAAATTTTCAACCCTTTCCAAGCAATCTCCCAAAATCTCAACATTAAGCAAACAAGTATGGTCCTCCACACATCAAAAAAATGACCATGCAACTCAAAATATCTCTAGAATCCTTTTAAGTGAACCGACATCAAATATGTTGCTATCTAAGCCGACTAAAGAAATGATCACATCCTTACCCTCAAACTAGCACACAAATCTAATACCGATCATCAAAACAAAGAGTGGACCTTATATTAAAGCTTTATTCATTTAGGTGCGTTTATTCTTTTCACTCAAATTTTTTTTCTTTTCACTAACCTAGAGGATCAAAGATGGAAGCATGGTGCAATGTGTCGATCTATTAAGCTTTCTAGCGATCCATGAGGTCGAGCGTTAGGTCAATGACTCCCAAACCAGACGACTTTAGGGCAATAGGTGTTAAAACACCCCTAAGGACTTACAAGCTCAAATCAACTAGGCTATAAATCAAAACTACCTCCATCTAATCATTTCTCACTTCTCATCTTTTTGGAGAAGTCCTCACTTTTTTTTATTTGCTTTTGCAACAATATTTTTTAGTTTATTATTATTTTTTTTCAAGTTCAATTATTAACCTAGAGTTTAGGCCCTCCACCTTTCAGCGCAAGAAATTCAATGCTTGATGAGGTTAGAATCCCGGCTACTCAATGAAAAAGGTTTGTTATCCAATTTTGTTAAGATGAAAGCTTTCAATGCACTACTAGCTTAATTGAGATATAACCAAATCAATAATCAACAAAGCATGTTCCCTACAAATGAATGCTAGTGTGCGCCTGTGCTAGTGTAAAATCCTAGAGTGAATCTCAAAACAATCACAAGATCATGATGATGTGGACCACAAATGCAAGCAAAATATCAATTTTTCAAAAAATTTACTCCTAAATGGCATCCACAAGGCATACAAGGAGTGTTGGACTCTCAAGTCAAGCAATTTTTAAATTTTAAGCATCATGGTCCTCAAAAGATCAAAATCATAGCCCAAAAATCATAGATTATATCACATGCATAGAAATCAAGTGCGACATGTAAAATATGCTAATACACCCCCAAAATTAATCTGTGCATTGTCTTTAATGTACAAAGAAGCAACAGATAATGGATAGAGTATACCAAATGGGTGAAGCACAAAGGACCCGGCAACGGAAGCTTAGCTTTGGAAGGCGCACCCCCAAACTTAGATTCTGAAAACCTGTCTGAAAATGGTCACACTAATTGATAAGCGCCGAATATTGCATATTCAAGCGCCCTTAGTTGCATTAGTTAAGTCCATTATTTGATTATTTTATGTAGATTAACTTCATTTGCATGTTTTTATATATTTTCAGGCTCATTGGTAAAAAAGGAGCAAAAATAATGTTTTGTTGATTCTTTGAATACCAATGTGCTCAAGACTGAAGTTCTGGCAGCAGTGGAGTTTGACCTTGCTTGCCATTTTTGACCTAACAAACTTGAGAACTGGACTTCCATTAAAACATAGCGTATTTAGAGCTTTAAATTAGCTTTCCAAATATTCAAATGGTTTGTCATTTGGAGTTTAGAGCAGAAAGTTATGGCTGTTTTACCAAAGTAGTGCAAAGTAGGTCAAAAGAAAGGAGCAAGCTGATGGAACTTCGAGCGCTCGAAGGGCTTACTTCGAGCGCTCAAACTTTGGGCAGAATGCCCTCTGGGATCCATCACTTCAGCCCACTTGCTCCTTGATTCCCTCATTTCTGATTTATATCTTTATGGGTTGGTTGGAGATGTCTTTTTGGTGCGAGTTGAGCCTTGTTTGGTAGGGTTTGGTAGGAGAATGTCTACAAAAAAAAAGGAGGGGGAACCACACATAATATCATATCTCATCTTGTAAGATTTCTAAAGAGAGAAGGAGGAGGAGAAGAGGGAGTTCTTGAAGCTACAACAAAGGAGCTCGAAAATAGGGATGGAGACCAAGCTTCTTCCTTCCTTTAGAGTTTCCATGGGTAACTAAATCTTCTTCTAGGGAGGTGATGAAGCCCCTCCCTTGTAAGCATGTCCTAGTATAGTTCTATTTTGGGGATTGCAATGTATAATCTTTGGTCTTTTCATGGTCTAGAGCATTTTGCCTCTTGTAATGGATCTTCATGTAATTAAATGATTAATGTTGAGTCAATTATCTATCTTAGATGGTTTATTCTTTTAATCATGTTACTTGCACTCTCATGGTGACAATGGTAGTGAGATCATGGAATAGTTTTAATGGCATGGAGTTGGAGAACCTAGATAGTCCATTGCTTAGGGTGCCCTTTGATGGTCTATACTTGATTCTTAGCTTTGTGTCCTTCCATCATTTAGTTAAGGGCTTGATAATCTTTGGCTTAGTAAGCATGTTGAAGGCTACACCCTAGTTTAGGTAGTTCAAGCATGTAAATCTTTGATGGATTATTCTTGTGTTTAATTTAATGAACTTTTTGAGGATATTATAGCAACCAAGTGTGCTATGTATCATGACCATATATATATTGTTTTTCCCCCAATTTAGTTCTAATCTAGCATGTGTATAGGGACGGAGGCGGATTCACTTCCCTAGTCCTCTTTACTTGTATTTCATCTCCTTTAAACTCTTGCAAACTTTTATTTTATGCACCTTAATTTCATAGCTTAAGTGACAACCAACAAATCCTCTATGAACACCCCATATCATTCTAAAAAGACTCTAGACACTTAGGTTGCCATAGATTAGCGCAGTCCCAGTGGTTCGACTTACCTGACCAATAGCCCTATTTTACAATGATTCGTGCTATTGTAAAGGTTGATTTATTATAGATCGAATTCTCAACTGATCAATTTTTGGCGCCATTGCCGGGGACTGCAAACGGTTTAGCAACCAAAGTTTTAGGGTTAATTTTAGTGTGATTGTTAATATCATGAATTCTGAATATTTCTTGTGTGGTTTTGACAATTCTGTTATTGTAAGTTGTGTGAGATTCTAGGAACTCAAGGCTCACTGAGGGAACGCTAGCAAATGTAAGTCTAGGGGACTCCAGGTAAGTTTCTTGACCTTCTAGTTTCGACATTGTGAATATTGTGCATGTGTTAAATTTAGTGATAATTTAGTTTTGAAGCCCTTGTTGAGGCTATTATCTTGTTTAAATTTCATGTACAAGCATCGGTCCTTGTCGTGGCCATTTAAATTCTGTCTTGATAATTGAGGAGAATGGGAACATCGTATGTGGAGTTGTGAATGATGAATAGTTGCGTTGATAGCATTATGTATTGTTGATGTTTGGCCGTAGATCACTCTCCCTACCAACTCTTGACTCGCCAGTTGACATAAATTCACTTGAAAAAACTCTTAGACGAAGCCTTAGGGAATCTTCTAGCGTAAGAGAACTTGAAACTGAATTTAACACAATGGTTGAAAATGTCGGAGATGTCAGAAATGAGGGAATTAATAATGATAGGGCCGAAATTCCAAATATAGAGCCAATGACTCTCAGGGACCATTTCATAACTACTACATATGCTTCACCTTCATGCATAGTGATGCCAAACATCGATGTGGCTCAATATGAGATCAAATCAAGTACCATTCAAATGCTTCCATCTTTTCATGGCCTTGATAATGAAGATCCGTATAAGCATCTTGATGAATTCCTTGAAATCTGTTCGACCATCTGGTTGAGAGGTTTTCCTGAGAATGCACTCCATCTGCATCTTTTCCCATTTTCTTTAGGATAGGGCAAAGTATTGGTTAAACTCACTCACTCCAAATTCCATCACTTCTTAGGCTCAATTACAGCAAGAATTCCTTAAGAAGTATTATCAGGTGAGTAAAACCAACCAAATGAGGTGTTCCATTCTTAGCTTCTCTCAAACGGATGGAGAACAACTCTACGAGACTTGGTAAAGGCTACAAGATCTTCTTAGAAAATGTCCACATCATTTGATTCCAAAATGGCAATTAGTGCAAGCTTTCTATGCTGGCTTGACCGAACCCCATAGATTCATGATTAACTCTTCTTGTGGTGGGATTTTCATGTCCAAGAATGCGGATGAGGCTTGGACCCTACTAGAGAATTTAAGCGAAAATTCACTTCAGCATAATTCTCGTAGGGCTCTGACCTCAACCAATGCAAAGAACACCAACCCTTGTTAGCCAAAATCAATAAGGGAGGAATCATGTCAAGTGGATGCCATTGCTCATAAATTCTATCAATTGATGGCACCACATCTCTCTCCTTCATTATCTCAAAAATCGGCAAATTCGGTATGCTCATCATGTACTAGTCCATTCCATCTCACGGAAGACTGCCCCACACCGGAGCAATTTTCCAATCCAAATCAAGAGCAAGCTAATGTCGTGTTCTCAAGATCCGGGAATGATCCTTATTCCAATACCTACAATCCGGGATGGCGTAATCACCCGAATTTCTCATGGAGGCAATAAGCCCCACAGAATTCGCAATTCCAAAATATGGGGCATCAAAATCAGCCCCCTCCTCAATTTCAAAATAGGCAATTTCCAGCCTCTTCAAGCTACCATCCTCCATACAATCCAAATGTCTCCAATCAACCTCCGGTGTACCTAACTGACGAAATTGTGGTTGCAAACAAGCAAATGATGGAATCATTAAATAAGCAAATTATGGATTCCAACAAGCAACTCTTGACATCTTTGCAGCCTACTCTTCAAATGGTTCACTCTCATACTCAATCCATAGCTAAGCTCAAAAATCAAGTGGGCCAAGTAGCTAACTATGTGAACCAATTGCTTCAAAAGGACAAAGGTAAACTTCCCGCTTAACCATTTGAAAATCCTAGAGGGATGCATGCGATTGATGAAACCCCTCTATCGAGTGGGCCGAGCCATGAGCATGTTCAAGTAATCACCACCCTTAGGAGTGGTAGAGTGGTTGACAACAAGGTTGGTGGAGACAAAAATGAAAAGAACCTCCTTTGAAAAATCCAAATTCAAGCTCTTCTAATCAAATTCCAAGCTCTTCTCGTCTAAATACCATTCACGGAAATCCCACACATGTTAACCCGAATGTGGAAATTACTTATGAGCCAAAAACTCCGTTTCCTCAACGTCTTCAAGAGTCAACACATATTGGGAACAAGAATTGTAAAATTCAAGACATGTGGGAAGTTTTTAAGCAAGTGAAGATCAACTTGCCCCTCTTGGATGCTATCAAGCAAATCCCTCCCCATGTAAAATTTCTCAAGGACTTGTGCACTTAAAAGCGCACTTCTAAAAATCATTTGCCAAAGAAAGTGAGGTTAACTGAAAATGTTAATGCTATCATTCAGTACAGCACTCCTCCAAAGTATAAGGATCCGGGTGCCCCCACAATCTCTTGTGTCATTGGTGATAACAAAATCGAGAGAGCCCTCCTTGACTTAGGAGCTAGTGTGAATTTAATTCCATACTCAGTTTACTTACAGCTTGGCTTGGGAGATCTAAAGCCGACTTCCATGGTTTTGCAACTTGACAATAGATCGGTCAAGGATCCATGAGGCATTCTTGAGGATGTTATCATCCAATTGGACAAATTCTACTTCCCGGTAGACTTTGTGGTCCTTGACACGGAACCGATCCACGATCCAAAAAAGCACATTCCCGTGATCCTTAGTAGGCCATTCTTAGCTACGGCTAATGCTTCAATTAATTGCCAAACCGGGGTGATGGACATTGCTTTTGGAAACATGCAAGTCAAACTCCACATCTTTCATACAACTCAACATCCTTCCAATGAGGATGATTGTTTCCTTGTTGATGTCATTGATGAAGTGGTCGAAGAATCTCTCCCCTTCATTCTAAGTAAGGATCCCCTTGAAACTTGCATGTCTCATTTTGACTTCTCAAACTTTGACATTGATCAATCCATCCAAGAAGTTAATTCTCTGCTTGATGTTGACGCTATCATGGATATTCCCCCTTGGAAAATTCCAAAAGAGCCCCTTCCTCAGCTTTCCACTACTCCTCCGGTTCCGTCTTTGAAATCTCCACCACAATTTGAGCTTAAGCCGCTCCTAGCCCATCTCAGGTATGTATTCCTTGGTTCAAATCAAACTCTCCCGGTCATCATTGCATCGGACCTTCTAAAGGACCAAGAAACCAACCTTTTAGCGGTGCTACAAAAGCATAAAGAAGCTATTGGTTGGGCTGACTTAAAAGGAATTGACCCCTCCATTTGTATGCACCGCATTCATATGGAGGAGGACGTAAAGCCTACTAGAGAGGTTCAGTGCCGGTTAAATCCTAACATGAAGGAAGTGGTAATGAAGGAAGTGATAAAATTGCTAGATGCGGGAATCATCTACCCCATCTCTGATAGCAAGTGGGTAAGCCCCACACAAGTTGTTCCCAAGAAATTCGGTCTCACCGTTGTTGAAAATTCAGCGGGTTAGCTCGTGCAGCAACGAACGTGGTTCGTGTGCATCGACTACCGGAAGCTCAATTTGTCAACTAGGAAAGATTATTTTCCACTCCCATTTATTGATCAAATCCTAGAAAGGCTAGCCGGCCAAAGCTACTATTGTTTTCTTGATGGTTATTCCGGCTATAACCAAGTGGCAATCGCCCCCCAAGATCAAGAGAAAACAACATTCACATATCCCTTTGGAACCTTTACATATCGTCGCATACCTTTTGGGCTATGCAATGCTCCTGAAACTTTTCAAAGGTGCATGATGTCCATATTTTCCGATATGGTTGAAAAATTCTTGGAAGTTTTTATGAACGATTTTTCTGTCTTTAGCTCCTCCTTTGATTCTTGTCTCAAAAATCTATCTCTGGTGCTCTAAAGGTGCAAGGAGACAAATCTAATTCTAAGCAGGGAGAAAAGCCATTTCATAGTCCAAGAAGGCATTGTTCTAGGACATGTCATCTCTAAACGGGGAATCGAGGTAGACAAGGCCAAAGTTGAGTTAATCTCTAATCTTCCTCCTCCGAATTCCGTCCGTCAAATTCATTCTTTTCTTGGCCATGCCGGATTCATCAAAGACTTTAGCAAAATCTCATTGCCCTTGTGCAATCTCTTAGCCAAGGATGTTCCATTCAATTTTGATGAAGCTTTCATTAAACTTCGCACTCTCCTCTCATCTGCCCCAATAATGAAACCGCCTAATTGGTCTCTTCCTTTTGAGATCATGTGTGATGCATCCGACTATGCAGTAGGCGCGGTTTTGGGTCAACATGTGGACAAGCTCCCATACGTCATTTATTACGCTAGTCGAACTCTTTCTGATGCTCAATTAAATTACAGCACTACTAAAAAAGAGTTGCTAGCTGTAGTTTATGCGTTGGATAAATTTCGCTCCTATCTTCTAGGTTCCAAGGTCATAGTTTTCTCGGATCATGCCGCCCTTCGGCACTTGTTAGCAAAGAAAGAGACAAAACCCCACTTGATTCGATGGATACTCTTACTTCAAGAGTTTGACATTGAAATTCGGGCAAAAAAGGGGCAGACAATGGTGTCGCCGATCATCTCTCTCGCTTACTCATTGAAAAATCTTCCGATTTTGCCGCTATCCGTGATTCCTTTCTGGACGAGCAACTCTTCCAAATTTCTCATGCAAATCTTCCATGGTTTGCGGATATTGTCAACTACCTTGCTGTAGGTAAAATTCCAACTCATTGGTCCAAATAAGAGAAGGACCGGTTCTTCTTCTAAGTCAAGCATTTCTTTTGGGAAGATCCGGAACTATTCAAGTATTGCCCGGACCAAATCATCCGGCGATGCATTCCCGAAACTGAGACCACAAGCATCCTCAATTTTTCTCATACTCTTGCTTGTGGAGGCCATTTCAGTGCCAAAAACACTGCTCACAAAGTTCTTCAAAGCGGATTCTATTGGCCCTCCTTGTTTCGAGATGCATACAATTTCTGTAAATCAAGTGAAAGATGCCAAAGGCTCGGATCCATGTCCCAAAGAGACATGATGCACCTCACTTCCATCTTAATAATTGAAATTTTTGATGTTTGGGGAATCGACTTCATGGGACCATTTTCACCTTCTTATGGTTATGAGTACATCCTTGTAGTAGTGGACTACGTTTCCAAATGGGTGGAAGCCGCAGCCTCTAGAACCAGTGATCATAAAATCGTGATCGAGTTCATTCAATCTAATATCTTTAGTCGTTTTGGTACGCCCCGAGCAATCATCAGTGATGGTGGATCACATTTCAGAAATCATTATCTTAAATTTGTCCTTTCTAAGTATTCCGTTATTCATAAGGTTGCGACCCCTTACCATCCTCAAACGAGTGGTCAAGTAGAGGTTTCTAACCAGGAGATTAAGCACATTTTGGAAAAAATGGTTCGACCGGACCACAAAGATTGGTCACTAAGGCTAAACGATGCACTTTGGGCTTACCGGACGGCTTATAAGACACCCATTGGCATATCGCCATATCGACTTGTCTTTAGCAAAGCGTGTCATCTCCCGGTAGAATTAGAGCACCGTGCTTTTTGGGCCATAAAAAGGCTAAATTTTGATCTCAAATAGGCCGGCTCTAATCGTGTTTTGCAACTAAATGAACTTGAGGAAATCCGAAATGATGCGTATGAAAGTGCAAAAATCTATAAGGCAAAGACTAAAGCTTTTCATGACAAGCACATTGTCAGCAAGTCTTTCACCCCGGGACAAAAGGTTTGGCTTTTCAATTCCCGCTTGAAACTCTTTTCCGGTAAACTTCGGTCAAGATGCAATGGTCCATACATCGTCACTACTGTCTTCCCTCATGGAGCAATCGAACTCCAAGATCCTGCAACAGGATCGCTCTTCAAGGTTAATGGCCAACGGCTTAAGCCTTGCATTGACGGCATAGCCCCAACCCGAAAAATTGAGAAAGTCCTCTTGACGGACCCAATTTACGAGGATTAATGTCTGCTCTAGCTTCATCTTGCTATCGACTTTAAATTTAGCAACTCAAGGGAAGAAATTCTTTCTATTTCCATGCTTCCTTAATTTCCAATTGCCTGAGCCTTGAAATTTTCTGGGAAATGGTTAAGAAAAGCCAAACTTTAACCTTATCTGGAACTATCTAAATTGTGTTCCCACAATTCAGACTGGTTTTCTTAGACCTTCTCAACCCTTGTTTTCATTCCCGGATGTTTCCATCTCTTTCCAGCAATTTCATCGGATCTTTGGAATGCTACACATGTGTGCAACCTCTCATTTTTTATGCATTGTTGGATCATGGTTCCCCAAATTCCATCCATATATTGGAGTGATGTTGCAAAGTTTGAAATTTTTCCCTAAATTCCATCCATGCATTGAAGGGATGTTGAAAAATTTGCAAATTCAGTCAGTTCACTCAGGCTTTTGCTCACTGGTCCAATTTCGAGCACTCGAAGTCCAAGTTTCGAGCACTCGAAGCTTTTATTTTTCGTTCAACCAGCTACTGCCTCAAGTTCGAGCGCTCGAAGACAACCTTCAAGCGCTCAAAAGTCTATCCATGCCCACTGTCCAAACTTCGAGCGCTCGAAGTGTCACTTTCGAGCGCTCGAAACTTACTGCCCAAACTTCGAGCGCTCGAAGGACTAACTTCGGGCACTCGAACTCCCTCCCTCATTTTTAATTTTGACTCTCTCTTTCTCTCCCGCGTCTTTCAGTTCTCTCAACCCACGACCTTATTCCTTCATTTCCTTCTTCCTCTCCTCCATTACTTCTCTCCCACCCCCACACTCCTTTCATCACCCCACGACCTCAACCCTTCCAACTTCCTTTCTTTCTCCATTACCTCCTAACCCATCCCACTACTCTCATTCATGCACCAACCACCCATGTCCTCCTACCTTTTCCCCTCCCTTCCATAATTCCTCTACCCATTTCCATCATCTCATTGATGCACAGCCATCCCTATAAATACCCATCACCCCCACTATTCCTCCTCATTCCATCCGTACTTCTCTTCATTCTTCTTTCAAGGTATGTCTCTTCTCTCTTTCTCTTCATTCTTTTTATTCCATTTGTGTTCCATATGAGGTGTATGGGCATCAAATCCTTGAAGTTTGGTTGTGATTGTTGCTATGCTCTAAGATAGAGAGCATTGTGTCTGAAATTTTTTGGGTTTCTTCATCAATTCCTCTCATTCTCACATTCTCTCTTTCTTGGTGTATTCCAGGTGCTCGCTGAAAGTCCCAAACCACGTCCGCCTCTCCAAATGTCTCGTGCCGGCCCTTTTCGTCATCCTAGACCCTCTGAGGATATCCCCATCGTTCCTTATGAGTAGCCCTGCGCCCCTTGGCTCGACAAAAAGCTCAATTATGAGCTTCTCTTCCCGCTCCCAGGTGTCTTTGACACTCTTCCCACCACTTCATGGGCTGCCGCGGAATTAGTCAACCGACACCTTCAGCACATTTTCAAAGGTCACCCACCCCCATGTGGTGTGACTCTTCTACCAGAATCTCAATTGCCCTAAAGAGCCGCCTGTCTCTCTCACCACCTCTATTGATGGCATCCCTTTTTCCTTCATTCTTGCTGACATGGTAGCAGTCTCCGGCTGTCCTC
This sequence comes from Cornus florida, assembly GCF_030987335.1. Taxonomy (NCBI): domain Eukaryota; kingdom Viridiplantae; phylum Streptophyta; class Magnoliopsida; order Cornales; family Cornaceae; genus Cornus; species Cornus florida. The sequence goes on from NW_026775571.1 coordinate 19,625,885, forward strand.
TGGAGTGTCCTGTGATACCCCTCGGATTCGAGACACGGGTTGATCAGGCCCATGCCCAAACCCGAGGGAATATCAAACAATTGAAGTATTTTAAATCGAACACAGATGACAAAATGAATTTAATAAATAAGGTTTAAGCTACAAGAAACTAAAATAAGATCCTCAAATAACAAAGATTAAAATAATCCAACTCCAAAACCTCCAAGGGTACAACTCGGGAATCCCTCTCTAGTGGACCCCTAATAATAATCCAAACAGTAAAAAGAACAACTGATAAGACATCCAGAATCAAGCTATGAAGAGAAGTCCTACATCGTCAGTAGAGTGAATATGTAACGACCCTGGTTTTTAGGCCAACGTAACCTGTGATAAACCGTAAGGATGATCCGATAACGGATCCGAATGCGGAAGCGAAAACAGAAAACAAGACTCTAAGAAGTCAAAGTGACCTTCCATGAGGTCGTGGAACTCAACAAGAACTGATGCGGAAGCAAAAGATCGAAAATATGACAAATAAGCCCCTAGGGGCAAAATAGTCATTTCTAAAAACTGTAGATTCGAGTGCCACTGAGCACGCCGCTGGAAGGACAATGAAAAACTAATCAAGATGGACTCAAGAATCGCATGATTTGGAGTCTGGACGAAGGAGAAACGGCATGACGAAGAAAAATGAGCACTTAAGGCAGAAAGGGTAAACTGGTAATTATCCAAGAAGAACCGGGTGCAACCGAGCACACCGTTGGAAAGACAGCGAAAAATTAGTCAAGTTTAAAAAAAATTCACTTGAATCGGAGTTCGGACGAAAGAGAAAAGCCCAAAAGAAGAGTTGACGTCGCGGCGGCCCGACGAGGGGCCATGGCGCACACGGCGCCCATGCGCGAGCCCACCGGCGTGCACGCCGGGGCCCAAAGACATGGCTGGTGGCAGCCCTTGGCTGCTGCTACATTTTTTTTTGATCTGCCCAGAACTGAGGCTTGAAACGGAGGTCAAGACGAGTTTTTCTGGAAAAACACGAAAAAGAAACCCCCATAAAATCGAGTTTTCTACCCGACAACGTGGACAGAATTGAAAAAAACTCACTGTGAAATCCCGAAAATGCCCCTAGATCAGAACTGAACAAGAGGGTCATAAAGCTGCTAAATGAAAACTGGAAGCTAAAACTTCACGAGGGATTTCCGGTACCAAGACGACATTTTCTGGAAAAACATGAAGAAGAAACCCCCCCTAAAATCATGTTTTTTATTCAACCATGTCAAAAGAAGAAAATAAAACTGATGTGAAAGGTCCATAATGCCCCTAGATCAGAATATGCAAAAAAAAATGCGAAATGAATTCACAAGAGGCTCAAAACACAAACGATAAGGTTTTGCCCGGAAACGACCATGCACGCAAACGTAACTTACCTATTTAGACGCGCTACAATGGTCCATGGCTTAAAAATATAGCAGATGCAAAATCCGACCCCCTAACGGGCAAAAAGGCAAAAATGGACTTGGAATGGAAAACATGGAATCCAAAAATGCAAAACGGGATCAAATGACCGTTTGGCCCTTGGCCACACTTCATACAAGATTAATAAGACCCTATGAAAGAATGAAAATGGAATTCTCACACCCGATGCAACCGTGGTGAAGCAATGGCTTGCGATTTTTCAAGTTTTTCATAATATTTCATGAAGTTAAAAAGTTGCATAGAATACAATATACATGTCATTGGCCTCCGGCCTCATCTCATACATATCAAATACATTGAAAGGAGTGTACTTAAATACACATTACATACATGGAATCAAACATACATATTTTGACATATAAGTCTACAAAATGACATTTCATGCTAACATTTGCATGAAATGGAAACTTGAAAGCTACTCGACGTCCAAGGAATGCTAGGTTTCACGAACCAAGTCTTCGTACCTGAAATATGCCCCAGTATCGTAGGGGTGAGTAACATAAAGCTACTTGTAGGAGATGAGCATGCATCGACCTAGCATTTTACAAATTTATCACCTTAAGGTGAAACATGTTAAAGGGGCTCATGCGACCTAATGTCTATGTCCAAGTGAGACTCGGGGAGCATCCTAAGCTACCTTAGAGTCTAAGTAACAAGAATCATGATATACATACGTGTATGAAACGAATCATGGTTGGGATAATCTAAAGAACACGACAAGAAGAGTGCTTGAGCATATATTAACATGAATTGCATTTTCAATACAATTGAACTAGGTCTAGAGTAATCCATACAACATAACAAAAGCATATTTGAATACAAGTTAACAAGAATCACATTCTCCATGCAATTCAACAACAAAAGAGCATACTATACAATGCAACAAGGTTTAAGTTCTCAAAGCCATCAACTTAGAATCTAAAGCACAAAATAACAGTAGTGGTTCATGCCACCTAACGTCTATGTTATAAATGAATCAATAGGATCAATCCTAAGCTTTATTAGAACGTCAAAACACGATTTTCAATATCGATGCAATTTAACCAACATTGGAACTTCCAATACAATGCATAAAACATAATTTCGCAAAGTTAATATCCTGTAACTTAAAATGGAACGACAAATAAGAAACAACAAGTTACAATATCATCTAGTTATCGACTTGAAAATGAAATGCGAAATCAAACAAAGTGGATACTCGGACGTCACGCCGGATTAGACCGACAACATAGTTACTTTAGGGTTACTAGCCCATGGGTAACCTCCCTATGTGCACACTAGACCATATAGAGGGACTATCCCCGGTACTAGAACCACGTCCTAGCCATAGTCAAACAATGACATCCCCAAGTTTCCAAAATCAATAAGTTGTGCAACAATGCATATATCAACAGGAATATGCAAGATAATCAACTATCTACCAAGCACAACCAAATTTGGAAGCCTATACAGTACGTGCTCTAACTCCATAACTAATATGATATGATGAATGTCGAATCTTCAGTGTGCGATTCGTTACACGCTATGCATGAATGATGTTAAATACAAAATGTGCAAATCATTACACAAGGCAATAGTATATTCAATAAGGAAAACATATTCTTATGAGTATAAACATAGCAACTATGTTATCCAATGCTCAAAACATAACCAAATGAATATACAACAAGTCCATGTCCAGGATTTTGATATAGAAACGACTTTCAAACACAATTAAATCCATGGCTCAATTCGATAGAATTTAATTAAATAAAAATAATTAAATTCCTTAGATTCTAATTCAATTCCAAATAACCTCAAATTAATACATATTAAAGAACATGGCATGGTCATCACCTATATCCATTCTAAAACTCAATTAGGTTATTGGAACAACAAAGTAGAACTTTAATTAAATTATGCTAATTTAATTACCAAGGTTCTAAAACAACTTCTAATAGTCTTAAATTAATATGTACTAGTAAACAAGTCATGGCCAATACAAATATTAAGTTAAAACCTTAATTAAGCTAATGGGACCACAAAATAGATTTTAATTAATTCTTTTAATTAAAATCTCTAGATTTTTAAACTTAACCAAATGTTCTCAATTTAACATATCTTAGAGAACATGCCAAGGACTAATGTAATATCACATTACAAGTTTATTTCAAGCAAGTTACACCTATGTAAATTAAACTTTCACTAAAATTAAATATAAAATAAAGGTTGCAATTCTCATGTAATTAATCCCAATCTAACATATGTGAACAACCACACCAAAGCTTAATTTTTTAGCATGCCACAATTCAATTCCAAGTTGTATATCACCATGAGGATTAAATCTTAAACATGGAATTTTATTAAATAAAAGGTTTCAAAACCTAACCGAATATTCTAAATCAAATATATGTGAAGCTATATGGCATGTAGATTAAGAATATCAAGTCAGAATTCAAATGGAGTGAATAGTGCACTCGGGGCAAATTAATTAATCAAATTAATTAATAATTGCTAATTTTCAAAACACCTCCAATTACTTTCAAATTCAACTATGTTGAAGAGCATGCTAAGGCCTAATATAATATGCTAACACATATTAATTTCATGCTAGTTAAGGCCATGTGAATTAATCTTTCACCTAAGATAAATATTAAATAAAATCTTTAATACTTATTCAAATGTTCTAATTTTAATCCACGACAATGAGCATATCAAGGGGTAATATAAAATCATGCTACATGTTTAAACCAAGTCATGAGCAACTGGGAAAATTAGATCCCGTACAAGAAAAATAAATAATAAAATCTCTAGATTTTTATATTTAATCATGCAAACAAGTAGTATAAGCATCACAAGCATGCTATATAACAAGAATTTAAACCTAGAACATCTCCTACCTCAATTTGAGATGAAAATCTCAAAAGCCATCAAAATGGAACGGCTCCGAATCCGACGAAACTACTAGGTTTTGTCGGGGACAACGCCGTGAACATAAACCCCATGAAAGCCCCATCAAAATCATAACTTGACCTCAAAACCAAACTCAAGAAATGGTCAAAACTGAATTCTAATAAGGGGGGAAAGGTAGAGCACGGCGAGGGGAACAACAAACGTTAAGGCTGAAGACTTTCCATCAAGGAAAAGTGAACCAAAAGAGGAGAGAGAAGATGGCAGCACCCCTTGGGCTGCCATGGGAGCTCCAGGTCGTGCATGAAGAGGGGAGAAGATGAAAAATGAAATATCTCACCCCCCATTTATATAAATCTCAAAAAGTGCCCCGAACAGGCCCCGCCAGGTCCGAAAAAGTAAAATTTGAGCAGACGCACTCAAATGGCAAAACTTTATGAACAAAAAAGATTCAAAATGATAAAATATGAATAACAGAAGAAATGGCATCAAAAACTGAGTCCCGAGCAGAAAGTTATGCCCAAAACAAGTTTGGCGAAAATTGGGGCCAGAAACCCTGAAACTGGAAAACATCGACCAGGAGAAAATTCCAAGAGTACACAACTCGACGAAATGTGAAAATGAATCCCGTACGAGGATCCAGGCTCAAAACAAGACATTTTGCAATAACTTTCATTAATTGCACAATGGCCCCTCCAAAAAGTGAAAACTGCACTTATGGCCCAGAATGAAAATATCTTCCAAAAATATTTTCTTAAAACCCCCTAAAATAAAATATCTTGAAAAGATATTTATGAAAAATACCCCAAGAAAAGAAAATAATTTCAAAAAACTTTGCATCTATGCCCCTATGGACACCGGGAGCAACCAAAGTACTTTCTTGCAAAAGTAAAGATACGTATTTTGTGGAAACCACTCAAGATGAAGGCACGTGAAGTAAAAAACCAACTCCAAGAATGAGAAGTGAGGTTGTGCCAAAAACTGATAAACGGAGATAAGACGAAATAGGGAAAATGACAGAATAGGGAAAAAACGAAATAACGCATAGTGTCCAAAAATGAAAAATGCGAAAATGACTCGGTCCTCAAAGGAAGTTGTCAATTCACATGAAAGAGTCTCAGAAACCAATTTCGAGCACTCGAGATGACACTAAGCGACACGAAGCAGAGCTTAGAAAGAAAAATTAAACGAAAAAAATTCATTCGTAAAATTTCAGGAAAAAGGAAAGGAAGGCAAATGACCGGGTCGTTACAGAATAAAATCTCTGCTAAGCATGAACACGTCTAAGTCTGGAACTGTCGTGTACCTGAAAAATAAAAATAGGTCAGGCCCACGAACAAGTTCTATCCTACTACAATCCAAGCAGAGACTTGATACGCATGTACATCCTAACCAATCCAACAATAGCTAATAGTCCGTACATATATATATAGTCACACTAAAGGACTCTCACTGGACTACAGGCCAGTCTCAACCTGAATAGAGGCAACATGCTAAAACGCACACAAAGTGGGCATGTGTACCTAAACCTAAACAGGGTACACCTCTAACCGTCGTATCCAGCTATGCATCCCAACGCATATACGCTCCCTAACCGTCGATCCTGAGACTCAAGCTCATATCAAGGTACCATAACAATATATATAAAATCCATCCAGAATCTGTAGTAGTGCCGGTCAACTATATGTTGCCTTGACACTACAAATCCATAGGATTTAACTTTTAGTCAATCCCTTTTCTTAATCCCAGAGTAGGTAGGACTTAGCGATTTCAAACTAATCCCCCTAGTATGTCACCGTCCCATATCGGTACATACCATCCATCCGTTCAGCAAATGATAATACAGATCATGCATGTAAATATCATCCAATCCATAAATTCAACCATTGAGAATAAAAATATTAAATTTACTTTTCAACTGTTCCAGAATTAGCATATTAGAGTTGAGTATTTTAATAAGCTAATTTTCCCCTACACTACCACAGTCTAGCAATTAATAACATAGTAGTATACTCAATTATCCAATTATTCTCAGAATCCACATAAGTGAAAGATCATGTTAAATGTACGCATCCAGTATTATATCAGCAAGCTTGATAACCATAGATACACTAACATGCTTCTAACAACAGTTCAACAGTTTATACAATAGATGCTAAAATTGAATCATCAAGAAGTCCACAACAAGCATAAATAACATGTATATATATATTTTAACATGCTCAACTTCTTCCACTGCTACATGATCAGATTTATATATAATCGTTTTATAGACAGAACTGATAGAACAACCTAAACCATCGTATCCCTTAACAATTTGTAGCTTTGTTAATAACTATTTATTGTGCAACCTATAAACCCCAAGTGGTTTATTACTCATTCCCACACTCTCTGAAGCTTTAACAAGACCCTAAGTACAATTAGTATCTCAATTACAGCCTCTGAATTTCATAGCCCCTTGGAGCCGCCTGCACCCTTGTGTGGAGCCGCCTCCACCTCCAGCTTCCTCTGTTCTCTCTTCTCCGTTTACTTGTGTGATCTCCGGCGGTTTTCAATACTTCTGTCCATTACTGTCTAGGTTTCGGCTATTTTAAAATTTGATTCTAGTGTTCCAGAGAGTTTTAAAACATCCCACAATAATTAACTTCAAATATAACAAGAATTACACAAAGAAGAAACAGAACAGAAAACAACAGTTCATGCAAACATCCAATTTAGAACAATTCTAAACATGCAAACCAGATTACTTCCAACGTTTATTTACTCCTAGAATTGTATTAGAGATGTAAAGAACACAAGTCTAAGGGAGAGAGTTAGGTATAGAACTTGCCTCCCACCGACGTTCGTCTATATTTTCCGGCGAAACTCTCCTCTGTTTGTTCTCCCTCTATTTCCTCAATGCCTCCACAGAACTTACGTTTTGTTGTATTTTTAAACCCTAATCCATCCTAACATGCATATTTATAGACTCAACATTAACCCTAATCCAAGTAACGCTAGGTTAAAAACTATGTCGGCTAAATACGTGACTCTGAAAACTGATAGAAACCTAATTTGATAAAAAAATTAACTTAAGCCCACTAAAACCATGAAATTAAAATAATGAACCATACAACAATTAACCACGTACATAAAATAAACAAGGATTAACTAATTAAAAAATTAAAAATAATTAGACAAATAAACCATTAGCCTAATTAATAAATTCCAATAATATAAATAATTCAAGTAAGTCAAATAAGACAAAGAAACACTTAAAGAATTAAAACCCAATTAAAACAATAAATTAAATACCAAGAAAACAATAAATTAAATACCAGGACTATCCTTTTAAAATTAGGGGTATTACATTCTTCCCCCCTAACAAAAGGAATTCCGTCGTCGGAATTCGCCCTTACCTTCGTCCAATATTTCAGGAAACTGCGAGCGAATAACATCCTCCCGTTCCCAAGTAGACTCAGGCTCATTGTGATGACTCCACTGAACACATACCAAAGGAATAACTTTATTACGAAGAATCTGATCCCGACGATCTACAATACGACATGGTGGCTCCAGATAAGTTACAGCCGGCTGCAACTCAATCTCCCCAACATCGATATGCTGATACCGATCCTCATCGCGCAGAAATTTCCGCAACATGGAAACATGGAACACATTATGGACACGATCCAAATTATCCAGAAGTGCCAACCAATAAGCGACAGTTCCAACACGATCCGTAATCATAAATGGACCGATAAACTATGGTGATTACTTTTTTTTCTTCCCAAAGCACATAACACCCTTCATAGGAGATACTTTAAGTAGAACCTGATCCCCAACCTGAAACTCCAAAGCACGAGTGCGATGATCAGTATAGCTCTTCTGTCTACTCTGGGCAGTACGCATGCGATCTCAAATAAGAGCTATCTTCTCTGAAGTATCCTTGATGAACTCAGGACCCAAGAATCTGCTCTCACCAACCTCCATCCAACAAACAGGGCATTGACAGGGTCGGCCATATAACGCCTCAAATGGTGCCATCCCAATAGTCTTCTGAAAACTATTATTATAAGAAAACTCCACAAGTGGTAAGTAATCCTCCCAATGACCCTTGAAGTCAAGAACACAGGACCGAAGCATATCCTCCATAATCTGATTCACCCGCTCAGTCTGTCCATCAGTCTGAGGATGATAGGCAGTGCTAAGGTGAAATTCCGTACCCAAAGCCTGCTGAAAACTCTTATAAAAGCCAGACACAAAGCTCGAATCCCTGTCTGATATAATAGACAATGGAATGCCGTGCAACTTCACAATCTCTGATATGTAAAGCCTTGCCAACTGCTCCGAAGTGAAATCAGTGCTAATAGGCAAGAAATGAGCTGACTTGGTCAACCTATCCACAATGACCCATATGGAATTATGCCCCTTGAAAGAATTTGGCAACCCTTCCACAAAATCCATAAATATGCTCTCCCATTTCCACTCCGGAATCGGTAATGGCTGTAGAGCTCCTAGTAGCCTCTGATGATCAATCTTAACCATCTGACAAGTACTACACCGAGAAACAAAAAGAGCAATGTCCCTCTTGATACCTGCCCACCAAAACTGCCGCTTCATATCTTGATGCATCTTATCACCTCCCGGATGAATAGAAAACTTAGAGTAGTGAGTCTCAGTCATCACATCCTTCCTCAAATCATCAGCAGAAGGTACCACTAACTGTCCCTTGTACCTCAAACCTCCGTCAGGCCTAACATAGTAAAATGGAATCTCTCTAGAAGCTATCTCTGCAACCTTGTCAATGCACTGCTGATCCGTGAGTTGTGCTTGTAAAACCTTGCGAATGATGGAAGGTGTAACCACCATGCAAGCCATAAAAGCATCCGATAACTCATCCAGATCCTTTAAAGCATTCCACTCAGTGGTGAATAAAGCAGAAAGACTACGAATAGGTCGGCGACTGAGTGCATCCGCCACCACATTCGCTTTTCCTGGATGATACTATATAGAAAAGTGATAGTCTTTCACAAACTCCAACCACCTGCGCTGTCTCATATTCAACTCCCGCTGAGTGAACAAGTACTGCAGACTCTTGTGATCACTAAATAATCTGAAGGACTCACCCAATAGATAATGCCTCCAATACGTAAGGCAAAGACCACTGCTGCCAACTCCGAATCATGTGTTGGATAATTAAGCTCGTGAGGCTTAAGTTTCCGAGATCCATAAGAAATTGGTTACTCTTCTTACATCAAAACACATCCAAGACCCTGTAACGAAGCATCCGTGTAGACAAGATACTCTATCCCACTCTGTGGAGTAGCCAGAACTGGTGCAGAAGTCAACTTCTTTTTTAGCTCATCAAAAGCTCACTGACAGTGCTCATCCCACACAAACTGTACACCTTTCTTGGTCAGATGAGTGAGTAGTCCTGCTATCTTGGAGAGCCCCTAGATAAACCGACGATAATATCCTGCCAAACTGAGAAAACTCCGAATTTCAGTAGGTGAAGTAGGCTGACCCCATTCCACCACAGCTGAAACCTTGGCTGGATCAACCGCTATCCCCCATTCTGACACCACGTGACCCAGAAACTTCACCTCCCGCTTCCAAAATTCACACTTCTCAAACTTGGCATATAACTGGTGCTCACGAAGCGTCTTCAAGACTATGCAAAGATGTGTAGCATGATCGTCCTTCGACCGAGAATAGAACAAGATGTCATCAATAAAAACAATAACAAACTGATCCAAATAAGCCCGGAAAACTCTGTTCATTAAGTCCATGAACACTGCAGGTGCATTAGTCATCCCAAATGGCATAACACGAAACTCATAAGAACTATATCTCGTAAGAAATGCTGTCTTAGGAACATCCTGCTCCCTAACCCTCAGCTAATGATACCCAGAACGCAGATCAATCTTGGAGAAATATGTGGCTCCCCTTAAATGATCAAACAAGTCATCAATCCTGGGCAAAGGATACTTGTTACGAATCGTAACCATGTTCAACTCCCTGTAATCTATATACAGGCGAAGCAAACCATCCTTTTTCTTCACAAACAGAACCGGTGCTCCCCAAGGTGATGTACTCCTATGAATAAAACCCTGGCTGAGTAACTGCTGAATCTGATCCCTCAACTCTCTCATCTCTACCGGTGCCATCCTATAGGGTGCCCTAGTAATAGGCACAGTGCCTGGAGCTAAGTCTATCACAAAATCGATCTCGCGACTAGGTGGCAATCCTGGAATCTCCTGAAATACATCCGGGAAATCTTGTACAATCGGTATGTTATCCAATGACACAATAATCCCCTCCTCCTTTTCCTCCTCCACATGGAACAAATAGGTGCTACCGCCCCATTTAGAACGTGGCATAGCTACTACATACATATCCTGACCAGGTATGGTAAATATAATAGATCTATCAAAACAATCAACTTGGGCATGGTAGTGAGACAACCAATCCATCCCAAGTATCACATCATAAGTGTGCATGTCCAGGACCAATAGGTTGGCTAGAAATCTGAGTCTGCCAATATCTAGTGTCACAGGCCCATCACTCTCATATATAATAGTTGTACCGCCCAATGGTGTAGAAATACCCTGAGGTCTAGTGCATACTCTCATCCTCATCCCAGATAAAACAACAAAAGTCCTAGCTACAAATGAGTGTGTAGCACCCGTATCAAATAAAACACGTCCATGAACACCATGTATAGGAAACTTACCCTCAATAGCCTGAGGTGCCTGCATATCCTGTGGCTTAGGGTTATACACCCTGCCATAGTATAACTGCTGCAGTGCCTGTCCCTATGGTTGCGGCGGTGCCGGTAATGCCAGATAAGTCTGTCCCTAAATCCGAGAAACCTGTGGAGCTGGTAGAGGCACTGGCACCCTTTATCCCTGCTGCACATGCTGTCCCTGTCCCTGTCCCTGTCTCTGTCCTTGTCCCTGTCTGACTGTAGGACACTACCTAGAAGTGTGACCATACTCCCCACAAGTGTAACAACTACCCTGGAAAGTACCAAATGGCCTCCTCTGTCGGCTAGCCTGTGGCTGACCCTGTCCTGCCTGTGGTCCCCCATTCTGCTGTCGCTGAACCGGTGCCACATCCCTGGGAGCATCTGAACCCCCCTTGTGCTTCTTCCAAGGCTGTTGTCCCTGGAATCTACCCTTGTCGTTCTATCGGTGTCCGTTCCCATTCCCTTTCTCAGCTGACTGGTTAGCAAAGTCTCTGTCACCCCGCTTCTCACCCTTGGCCTGTCTGATGTCCATGGTCAACTGATACTGCTATAGAGAGGCGTCTACTACCTGAGCATAGGTAGTATAGGCTGGACTACCTGTAATAGCTCTCTTGATAGACCACATCAGTCCCTTGACGAAACTGTTGTGCTTCTTCTCTTCTGTATCCACCTCCTCCGGTGCAAAGAGAGACAAGTGTGTGAACTGCTACTCATACTCCGCCACTATCATATTCCCCTGCTGCAGATTTAGAAACTCAGTCTTCATAGCTGCCCTGACTGCATAAGGAAAGTACTTTTCATCAAAGCGTGCACTGAACTGATCGTAAGTCAATGCCATCCTCTCCTCTGCAGTGGTAACTGACTCCCACCACTGTAGTGTATCCCCAACTAGCTTGAATGTAGCAAGCATCTGCTTTTGAACCTCTGTGCACTGAACCAAGCGAAGATGACGCTCAATGTCCTATTTCCACTGGTGAGCTGCTCTTGCATCGGTGGAGCCTGTAAACTCAGGTGGACTCCCCTTTGTGAAAGAGCTTCTAGCCTTTTCCAAAGAATCTGTCTAAACAACCGGTGCTGGTAGGGGTGCCGGCTATACCTGAGGCTGATTCCGAAGTGCAGCTGTTACCCCAGCTTCTATAGCCCGAGCAACGAGGTCATTAAGGTGAGGAGGAATCTCTGGATCCCTGACCCGACCTTGAGTCTGTTGAACTTCCTCCTGCTCCCCCTGAAACCCTGACATTTGCTGCTCTTCTTCCATTTGCTGATGCCGTAGGAGATATTGTTGCCTACGTGCCGCTCTCCTTTCCTTCCTAGTTCCTTGCATGTTCTGTCCATTTCTAGCGTTAACCATCTGTTAACACGAAAAGACAGACATCAGTACCATTTCTATACGAATCATAAGGAATATAATGAATCCTAACTTAAGCTCTAATCAAGAGAACGCTACGCGGAAGACTTAATATGAAACATCCTAGAGACACTTGAACCTAGAGTGCTCTGATACCAACTGTGATACCCCTCGGATCCGAAACATGGGTTGATCAGGCCCAGGCCCAAACCCGAGGGAATATCAAACAATTGAAGTATTTTAAAGCGAACACAGATGACAAAATGAATTTAATAAATAAAGTTTAAGCTGCAAGAAACTAAAATAAGATCCTCAAATAACAAAGATTAAAATAATCCAACTCCAAAACCTCTAAGGGTACAACTCGGGAATCCATCTCTAGTGGACCCCTAATAATAATCCAAACAGTAAAAAGAACAACTGATAAGACATCTAGAAGCAAGCTATGAAGAGAAGTCCTACATCGTCAGTAGAGTGAATAAAATCTCTGCTCAGCACGAACACGTTTAAGTCTGGAACTGTCGTGTACCTGAAAAATAGAAGTGGGTCAGGCCCACGAACAAGTTCTATCCTACTACAATCCAAGCAGAGACTTGATACGCATGTACGTCCTAACCAATCCAACAATAGCTAATAGTCCGTACATATATATATAGTCACACTAAAGGACTCTCACTGGACTACAGGCTGGTCTCAACCTAAATAGAGGCAACATGCTAAAACGCACACAAAGTGGGCATGTGTGCCTAAACCTAAACAGGGTACACATCTAACCGTCGTATCCAGCTATGCATCCCAATGCATATACGCTCCCTAACCGTCGATCCTGAGACTCAAATTCATATCAAGGTACCATAACAATATATATAAAATCCATCCAGAATCTGTAGTAGTGCCGCTCAACAATATGTTGCCTTGACACTATAAATCCATAGGATTTAACTTTTAGTCAATCCCTTTCCTTAATCCCAGAGTAGGTAGGAGTTAGCGATTTCTAACTAATCCCCCTAGTATGTCACCGTCCCATACCGGTACATACCATCCATCCGTTCAGCAAATGATAATACAGATCATGCATGTAAATATTATCCAATCCATAAATTCAACCATTGAGAATAAAATTATTAAATTTACTTCTCAACTGTTCCAGAATTAGCATATTAGAGTTGAGTATTTTAATAAGCTGATTTTCCCTTAACCTACCACAATCCAGCAATTGATAACATAGTAGTATACTCAATTATCCAATTATTCTCAGAACCCACATAAGTGAAAGATCATGTTAAATGTACACATCCAGTATTATATCAGCAAGCTTGATAACCATAGATACACTAACAAGCTTCTAACAACAGTTCAACAGTTTATACAATAGATGCTAAAATTGAATCATCAAGAAGTCCACAACAAGCATAAATAACATGTATATATATATTTTAACATGCTCAACTTCTCCCACTACTACATGATCAGATTTATATAATCGTTTTACAGACAGAACTGATAGAACAACCTGAACCATCGTATCCCTTAACAATTTGCAGCTTTGTTATAAAGTATTTATTGTGTAACCTATAAACCCCAAGTGGTTTATTGCTTATTCCCACACTCTCTGAAGCTTTAACAAGACCCTAAGTACAATTAGCATCTCAATTACAGCCTCTAAAAACACCAAACATCATCAGAAAACAACCCAGAAGCAAAAACTCGCACAAAACGCAACAGAAGGGGGTGGAACCGCCTCCCCCACATGGGGAGCTGCCTCCTCCTTGTGTGGAGCCAGCTCCACACTATGTGGAGCCTCCTCCATAGCCCCTTGGAGTCAGCTCCACCCTTGTGTGGAGCCACCTCCACCTCCAGCTTCCTCTGTTCTCTCTTCTCCGTTTACCTGTGTGATCTCCGGCGGTTTTCAATACTTTTGTCCATTACTGTCCAGGTTTCAGCTATTTTAAAATTTGATTCTAGTGTTCCAGAAAGTTTTAAAATATCCCACAATAATTAACTTCAAATAGAACAAGAATTACACAAAGAAGAAACAGAACAGAAAACAACTATTCATGCAAACATCCGATTTAGAACAATTCAGAACATGCAAACCAGATTACTTCCAACATTTATTTACTCCTAGAATTGTATTAGAGATATAAAGAACACAAGTCTAAGGGAGAGAGTTAGGTATAGAACTTGCCTCCCACTGACGTTCGTCTATATTTTCTGGTGAGACTCTCCTCTGTTTGTTCTCCCTCTATTTCTTCAATGCCTCCACAGAACTTACGTTTCGTTGTATTTTTAAACCCTAATCCATCCTAACATGCATATTTATAGACTCAACATTAACCCTAATCCAAGTAACGCTAGGTTAAAAACTATGTCGGCTAAATACGTGACTCTGAAAACTGATAGAAACCTAATTTGATAAAAAAATTAACTTAAGCCCACTAAAACCATGAAATTAAAATAATGAACCATACAACAATTAACCATGTACATAAAATAAACAAGGATTAACTAATTAAACAATTAAAAATAATTAGACAAATAAACTATTAGCCTAATTAATAAATTCCAATAATACAAATAATTCAAGTATGTCAAATAAGACAAAGAAACACTTAAAGAATTAAAACCCAATTAAAACAATAAATTAAATACCAAGAAAACAATAAATTAAATACCAGGACTATCCTTTTAAAATTAGGGGTATTACATGTCCCGATGACATTATCAATCGTGAGAATCTTCCTTTATATGAGGAGCCAGATACTTTAACTGTGGAGCAGGTTGTCGCTGCCATTTGCAACGTGGATGACCCTCATCGACCCCGGAGCTTTACCCTCAAATCCACTCTTCCGAAACGAGTTTGGTTCCTTGACTCCGTTCTCAAGCATAATGTTTATCCTTTGGCGCACAGCACCGAGCGCCGAGGCCTGATGTTGCAAGCCTTGTATGCCATGGACCAAGGCAAATGGTTCTCTGTCCCGGAGATCATTTGGGACACATTTATGCGGTTCTGGGATGAGTGTATCAATGCACGGTAGCAGCGTCTTAAAAATCGGCCTTTGCCATTGCCATTCTTCGTTATCAAGCTCTTAAAGCACAAAGGCTTCATTGTTCTTTCTCATGAATCGAGAGACAAAAAGATTCAGACTTTTACTCTTTGCCGGTGGACCAATGTTCTAAGCCATTCTCGGCACCCTCGGCTCGCTGTTCCTCCATTGCCCCACTCTCCATCTCCTCCTTTTTCTAAGGATGATCCCATGGCGGAGGATGCTGAATGGGACGAGCCTCCTGTTGATCTTCCGTCAGACCAGGCCTTCATCCGGGCTAGTCTTGCCGGTATTCATGAGCGCATGGATTGTTTTGAGATTTCTTTGGCAGACTACACTTAGACTGTGCGTGAGGACTACTTCCGTGCCGAAGAAGACCGTCGTCTTGCTGCAGACGACCGACGTGTTGTGGCGGAGGACCGTCGCGTGGCACAGGAGGAACGGCGTGAGACTCAATCTCTCCTCAATGCCATCATCACCCGTTTTCCCCCGGCCCCGTAGATAGTTGCTAGTATTAGACTTTATCTTTTTGTTTCACATGTGTATATTTCTCCTTTCTGTTTTTGTTTTACTCTTAAACTTTAGGACTGTGCTATACACGGGTTTCTCTGGTTAGACATGATTGGCTTTCATTTCCTTTTGTAATCATGTCCACTTCATTTTGAATGCAAATTCTCTAGCTTTTCTGTTATCTTCTGTTCAACATTTTTCTTTCCATGTTTTACTGTTTATTACTATTTTTGTAGTTGTTTCTGCCTTTTCTTCGTGTCCCATTTCAGGTGGCACATTTCAAGTTTGGGGGAAACATTTGAGCTTTCACATAGATGGAAACCCTTGCCTTCGTCAGTCCACTTGGTATTATTGTTCCTTTTACCCCATATGCTCTTTATTTATATATCTTTGTCTTCACACATTGAGGACAATGTGTCATTCAAGTTTGGGGGTGCAATATTGCATTTTTGGTTCCACATTTTTGCTAAGCGATAATAGTATAATTTGAAACTTGTTGGAGATGAAGCATATGTTTAATACCTTGTATATAGAAGCAATTGTGAATTTTTGAAAATAAAGAAAAATGTGAATTTGAAATGATCATGTGGATGCAATTTAGTCTTTATAAATGTTTCAATTAAATTCTCGCTGGATCTTATACTCTTTTAAGCTTCATAATGCACAGATGCATATTGGAAACTTAACCGTGAGGCATGTAACTTGATTAACCTTGATCTTGACCTAGTTAATCTGAATTGATAAACCTAATAGATGGATACCTTTGGCATGATAAAAAATAAAAAAAAATAAAAATTAAAAAAGAAAATAATGACCAGTTTGAGTTTGTAGCCTTTCCAACTCGAGTTATTAAGCCCTAGGAGTGTCTCTACACTCAACACCCTAAAGCCATCTGGTTTGGGAGTTGTTGGCCTAACGCTTGCTACATAGGTTGGTTAGAAAGCTTAAAAGACTTAGACATTGCACGGTCATTCAAATATATATATATATATTGTAATAAACATGGTTCGTTAGAGTTCGTAGCCTTACCAATTCGAGCTATTAAGCCCTAGGAGTATCTCTACACTCAGCACCCTAAAACCATTTGGTTTGGGAGTTGTTGGCCTAACGCTTGCTACATGGGTTGGTTAGAAAGCTTAAAGGATTTCAGCATTGCACAACCATTTTATGTATCATTTTTGAGTTATAATAAATTGTCAGCAAGCAGCAAAAGTTGTCTTGTAAATAAATTCATGCCTTAGGGACTTTATTTAAAAGGGAATCCAAGGATTTGAAGACTTGTGTCTTGGAATTGGAAAAGAAAGTAAAAACCACATGTTGAGAATCCAATCCACTTTCACTAAAGGTAGAGTTGAATTCCATTCAAGAGATGACAATTGAGTTATTTATCTAGACTTAGATGCTGATGCATGTATGTTGAAATGTGTTTAGCAAATTTTTTTATCAATGCTTCATATATGCATGGTAGTTTACTCAATGACCCCGTCTCTAGTCCTGTGTCTGTTTCGAGTTATATTTGAGTTATGTATATATTTCATTTTGCCATGGTTGATATTTTTGTGGTAGCATTCCCATTATTGTCATTTTATTGAGTTTTTCATTTTGGTTTTGCCAAGGGACTAGCAAAATGTAAGTTTGGGGGTGTGATAAGCGCCGAATATTGCATATTCAAGCGCCCTTAGTTGCATTAGTTAAGTCCATTATTTGATTATTTTATGTAGATTAACTTCATTTGCATGTTTTTATATATTTTCAGGCTCATTGGCTAAAAAGGAGCAAAAATGATGTTTTGTTGATTCTTTGAATACCAATGTGCTCAAGACTGAAGTTTTGGCAGCAGTGGAGTTTAACCTTGCTTGCCAATTTTGACCTAACAAACTTGAGAACTAGACTTCTATTAAAACATGGCGTATTTAGAGCTTTGAATTATCTTTCCAAATCTTTGAACAGTTCATCATTTGGAGTTCGAAGCAGAAAGTTATGGCTGTTTTACCAAAGTAGTACAAAGCAGGTCAAGAGAAAGGAGCAAGCTAATGAAACTTCTAGCGCTTGAAGGGCTTACTTCGAGCGCTCGAACTTTGGGCAGAATGCTCTCCGGGATCCATCACTTCAGCCCACTTGCTCCTTGATTCCCTCATTTTTGATTTCCATCTTTATGGATTGGTTGGAGATGCCTTTTTGGTGCGAGTTGAGCCTTGTTTGGTAGGGTTTGGTAGGAGAATGACTACAAAAAAAAAAAAAAAGGAGGGGGAACCACACATAATATCATGTCTCATCTTGCAAGATTTCTAGAGAGAGAAGGAGGAGGAGAAGAGGGAGTTCTTGAAGCTACAACAAAGGAGCTCGAAAATGGGGATGGAGACCAAGCTTCTTCCTTCCTTTAGAGTTTCCATAGGTAACTAAATCTTCTTCTAGGGAGGTGATGAAGCCCCTCCCTTGTAAGCATGTCCTAGTATAGTTCTATTTTGGGGATTGCAATGTATAATCTTTGGTCTTTTCATGGTCTAGAGCATTTTGTCTCTTGTAATGGATCTTCATGTATTTAAATGATTAATGTTGAGTCAATTATCTATCTTAGATGGTTTATTCTTTTAATCATATTGCTTGCACTCTCATGGTGACAATGGTAGTGAGATCATGGAATAGTTTTAATGGCATGGAGTTGGAGAACCTAGATAGTCCATTGCTTAGGTGCCCTTTGATGGTCTATACTTGATTTTTAGCTTTGTGTGCTTCCATCATTTAGTTAAGGGCTTGATAATCTTTGGCTTAGTAAGCATGTTGAAGGCTACACCCTAGTTTAGGTAGTTCAAGCATGTAAATCTTTGATGGATTATTCTTATGTTTGATTTAATGAACTTCTTGAGGATATTATAGCAACCAAGTGTGCTATGTATCATGATCATATATATATTTTTTTCCCCCAATTTAGCTCTAATCTAGCACGTGTATAGGGATGGAGGCGGATTCACTTCCCTAGTCCTCTTTATTTGTATTTCATCTCCTTTAAACTCTTGTAAACTTTTATTTATGCACTTTAATTTCATAGCTTAAGTGACAACCCACAAATCCTCTATGAACACCCTGTATCATTCTAAAAAGACTCTAGACACTTAGGTTGCCATAGATTAGTGCAGTCCCAGTGGTTCGACTTACCCGACCAATAGCCTTATTTTACAATGATTCGTACTATTGCGAAGGTTGATTTATTATAGATCGAATTCTCAACCGATC
Source organism: Cornus florida (assembly GCF_030987335.1). Taxonomy (NCBI): domain Eukaryota; kingdom Viridiplantae; phylum Streptophyta; class Magnoliopsida; order Cornales; family Cornaceae; genus Cornus; species Cornus florida. The sequence continues at coordinate 19,645,095 of NW_026775571.1, forward strand.
ACTAACAACTTGTTAAAGCATAGACATCAATGATATAATTGAGAAGTGAACTGAGAACTAAACAAAAAGCATGGCATATAGCAAGATATAGCATAGGATGGCCAAAACTAATATCAATGATCCAAAAATCTATAGACAGAATCTAAGGGCAAGATCAAATATCCAGAAAATATCTCAAAATATCCAAAAATATATAAGAACATCCAGGTAATATCCAAAATCAATGCAAATGTCAAGATGGTGTAAAAATATCACAGTCATAGTAGGGCAGATAATAAGTAGAAGAAAAAGAATGGAATCAGATGGTAGGATCAGGAGTAGGCATGTCGGCAATATGCTGCAACATGGCAGACATCTTAGTACTGTGGTGAGTGAGCAAAGTGGTAAGGTCAGTCCTTAAAGCTCCAAGCTTATGTCTCACCTTGGCTACATCATCTCGCAGCGCATCAGATCTCTGAACTAAGTCATCATGTCGCTCCACCAGATCATCGTGTCTCCTCACTAGGTCATCTTGCCTCCTCGCGATATCCTCGTGACGTTCAGTCATATCAGCTCTGAAAGATATAAAATCTGTATGCAACTGAGCTACCCCTAATCTGTAACTAGAATCAGTGCTGGTGTAAGCTGTTGACTTAGTAGGAGGAGCATGTGAAGGGCCAGTCTGCTAAGATGCACTAGGTACATCTGGCTGGGAGGTAGAACCGGAAGTAGTAATATGACGTCTCTATCTGGGAAGAGATCTATTAGCTGTGTCATCCTCTGGAACATCGCATACTGTGGCGGCTGATGCTGGTCTCTACTGCTGCTCTTACAGTCTCTTGAAATCTCTATTTGCTCTATTTTTACGGCATGAATTGAAGGTTTTGTTCCACCGGGCCAGATTATAAGCTCTCTTTGCCCTGTCAGCATCAGGCTCTACAATCTCCTCGAGGTCAAACTGATACCCCTGGTCTAAGAGTAGCTGTGTGATCAAATGGCCAAATGGAAATGGTCAGGTCTCTGCTCTGGTGGTAGGTGAAAAATGCAAGTTTTTCTAGAACTTGTGGATAAGCTCCCAGATGAGTGCAGGAATACAGAACTAGTAACCCTGATCTAAATAATATAAAGCCTAAAATATCCCCTCTCTCCTCTGAGTGCCATGACAGGTAGGGAAAGCATTGAGGTGAAACACGGAATCAAAGAACCATTACCGGGGATCAATCTCGACCCGGTCTGCAAATGTGTATCCCTCATATGCCACCTGTGGAGATAATGTGGCTACCATAGTTAACTCAGTGGGAAATGGTGGATGGTCAGGGTATAAAGGCTCCCGACTATCATCAGCCAATAGAGAAGTGTGGGGGCATCGACTGGCAACAACTATGGCTGGGAGAGAAATATCAATTTCCTGATCGTTAATGGTAGTGTGTAAAAGAAGTCTGTCATCCTCATCCATCCGGAGGTGCTGGTAGAAAAGAGCAACCAACTGGGGGTAGATAACTGTATCTACTGGAGTTATGATAGCATCAATGCCCCGCCTCACTAACTCATCATAAAACCACTTGGTCTGGTCCAAGGTGGAGAATAGGTCTCTATCAAATCTATACTCAGTCTCTCATGTATTACTGGCGTAAGACTCAAGTAGGACCTCTCTGATAATGGCATGCTCGACATCCATGGCAGATGAAGAAGAAGATGATGAAGAGGAAGACTCTGCAACTAGAGATGCTGGTGGTGGCACTCTAAGAACTCTTTTTCTGGCAAGAGTCTTTATTCTATGCTGCATCTGCAAAAACAATTATAAATCAGTGCACAGGTAGAAAATATGGTAAGCAACTGATAAGGAAACATGAAGCATGCCTGAAACAGATAGAAAGTACAAATAGACAAATATGATCATACTTGTGCAAGAAGTGATTAGGAAAGCTTCAGAATCAACATTCTACATGCCTCAGCTAAAAAAAAAGATTATATAGGCAATAATGGCATAGAGGGCAGAAAAGTCACATAAGAAACAGATGGAGCAGAAATATGATCAATAGGATAAGCATAGGCTGTGATGTGCATAAATGATGCAAGGTGCATTCATAAACCTAAAACTCAAGAAGGTACTGCAATGATATGACAAGTAGACTCTAGGATGACATTATATCAATTCCTACCAAGAATGTCTACAGGTGCAACAATGAAGATCAAAATAAAGCAACAGGATAGCATGGAACATATATAAAATGTCAACCTAGGACTCAAGAAACAGGCATGTCATGCAATAAAGACTAAGTGAAATGCACGGTCGCAAAACACAGCAATCCAAGGCATGTTTTGACAGGCAAGTTCAAGGAAGAATCTTGGACATGGTATGGAACTAGATGGCATATATCTGAATGATGCACAAATAAGAACAACTCCAGACAAAGAAATATCCTGTATGGTAATGCAACAAAACCAACATCCTATGATCACTCATGGCTAGTGACCTCCTCTAATGCTTAAATGAAACAGAGAATGGGTAAATATAAGAATACAAGAAGCTTACCATTTGTAAGTCAGAATCTGGACCAGAAAAAACCTCGGTTATCAAGAACAGATCACAAGTGTATAAGATATCAAAACAATGGCATGTAATCAGGTAAACAGCAATATCAAGTAAACACAGTCCTAACTTTGTTCACATTTCAGTTCAAAATTTCAATTAAGGCCAAAGAACAGAGATAACATCCAAATCATGCATTTGAAATTCCCAAAATCTATAATATACCCCCAAACTTAGGCAAAAAGCATATTTGGCAGGTTTCAAAGTCAGTAAGCACAATAAAATCAAAATCATGATAAAGAATGTCAAGAGACATCAAACTAGTGCCCTAGCATGGCAAGAATCAAGAATGATATAACAAACAAGTTCAAAGGCACTTAGAACATGCAAATGGATGCAAATGAACCAAATGAAACAAGTTTCAATTCAATGAAAGGTACTTTGGTCAACTTTGGAATTTCTCAACACTTTTGGGCAAAATTAGAATTTTTGAAAACTTTGGGGTCAAGACATTTAATTGCATTGTAGAAAAGCTTCATGACAAGAATCATGCAATGAACAACAATGGAAAGAATCATGTAACTCATCTTCACATTTTTCAATCAAAGTTAAAAAATTTCCCTTTTTAAATCATTTGAAACCCAACAAGTACGATCACAAAGCATGTAACAATGTAAGCTCATTTTACCAAAATAATGCACTCAATTCAATCAAAAATTTTCAAAGAAGTCCATTTGAAACATTGTTTTGCATTTAAGATAAGACTTAGCACTTTCAATCTCAAAAGCACAAAATCAAATAAAGTCTTGTTTGCAATCAATATAGACAACTTAAAACAAATCCATGCATTTTTTTTTTTTGAAAAGCAAATGAGACAAGGTGGAACTATGCTCACAACAATTTAAACTTTGCAATGCCATTTCAAAATCAACATCAACATTTCTTCTTTTAAAACAAATTAAACACATTCTTTCTTTTTAACTCAAGAACAATTTTAAAATTCTTTTCAAATTTTATCTCAAAGACCAAGAATCAAATCACATGCTGTTTTGGTTTTAAAATCTAAGTGTAGAAATTTTTCAAAAATTCGGAATGGTTTCCTTTTAAAAATGGACATCCCAAAAATTTTTCAACACAACAAACAAGCAATCAACTTCAGTATTTCACATTCAAAACAATCTTATTCAAGAATTCAACAATTAAAAAGGGACACTGCCCACAATCATCCATAAAACCAATTCAATTTGCTCATTCTCCTTCTAACAACTATAATCAATCACATTCATTTCATTCCAAAGTTTTCCAGCACCATTCAACATATATCCAAGGTCAGGCCCAACTCAAGTGTTTCTAATTTTTTTTATTTTTATTTATTTATTTAATTTTTTTTAACTTTTTTTTATATATATATATTTTTATTTGTTTTGTTGTTTTTAATTTTCTATTTTGTTTACAATCAATTTTTTTATGTACAAGAATATACAGAATGACGATTATGCAAAACTAAAATCAAAATTAGAAAAAAAGAAACAAACAACGTAAAAATAAAAATTAAAATTAAAATAAACTTGATGCATAAATAAAAATCAAAGATTTAGAGCTCACCCAACAATTTAGAGAGAAGAGAGGAGTGGAGGAAGAGATCGGGAGTGGAAACGGAGGTTTTTCAACCTCGCCGGCATCGGAGAAGGTGACCGGAGACTCGCCAGAATTTCAGGAACTCGCTGGAGCTTGATTCGGGTCCTCTTTGGCCTAAATCGGCTGGAGGTGATGAATAAAATGTAAAACAAGAGAGAAATAAAGAGATTAGAGGAGAAAGAGATTGGCTGAATGGCCAAAAGCATTGCCGGCGTTAATGGAGGTGACCGGCGATGGCTTTGGCTTTTTGGGGTTTTGCAGCGCTGAGAGGAAGGTGGTGAGGTGGTGGTGAGGTGGTGTTGAGGGAGAGAAAATGAGAGATTAAGAAAGGTGAGAGAGTATGAGAGAGATGGAGGCTCAGTAAGATAGAGAGATGGAAGAGGGTTAGGGTTTGAGTAAGGGAGAAGCTGAATAGGGAGGGAGAAAAAGAAAATAGGAAAAGAAAAGGAAAAAAGAAAAAGAAAAGAAAAATAGGAAAAATAGGGAGAAAAGAAAAAGAAAAAGAAAAAGAAAAATAGGAAGCTGAACCGGCCAAAAGGGATTTCTGAAAATTTCAAATGACGCATTTTCGATTGATCGAAGAACTTTAATCAATCGAACCCTTAACTTTGATCAATCCAAAATGGATTTCGATCGATTGAACCTACCCTTGATTAATCAAAATGAAAACTAAACAGTCCTCATCGCAGGTGATTCGATCAATCGAAGTGAGACTTCAATCAATCGAACCTGAGTTCGATCAATCGAAATGTCCCTAGCAGTACTCAAAATGCAGAAAATGGCTCTCAAGCTAGATTTTTCAATGCAACACATATCTAGACGATGCAGAAACATGTAAAAATATAAATGAGGGAGGAATAGGGTTGTCAAACCCTACGAAAAGCACTAGTCTTTAACGTCTCTAGCAAAACGCTGAACTCTTTGAGCCCGGATCAAAAATCTTATTTGGCATCCCCTCCTTAATGGGGTGAATGACATTTTAAATCCCACCTAACAAATGGTTCCCTAAAGAACTTGTTGGATTTGAATCAAAAGAGATTGATTGTATTTTGTCAATGCAACTCTTGGGCTTCCACGCCCTTCCAACATTTGTTTTCAAAACAACATTCTTAGAAATTATTTTGGAAGATGAACTTTTGGAAATTTAACTTCCATGCAAAGACTCAAAATTTTCAATTTTATTGTCAAGACACTTTTCCACAACACACACTTCTTCATGCTTGTCTATTGAACTCGGGTTTGGACTAAATATATTCAACTTCACCTTCATATGCCCAAATGATATTTTCATTATCCCTGTTCTACAATTGATGTTGGCATTTGCGGTTGCCAAGAATAGACGGCCAAGGATAACTGGAATTTAGCTCTTAAGATTCAGGACCAGTTCTGTGTCAATGACAACGAAATCAATCGAGAAGAAGAATTTATCAATTTTTATCAAGAAATCCTCAATAATACCCTGGGGCTCTTTGATGGATCGGTCGGCTAGCTGTAAAACTACCGACATTGGTTTCAAGTCTCCTAAGCCCAATTTGACATACACCGAATATGGAAAAAGGTTAACACTTGCTCTTAAATCTAGAAGAACCCGGTTAATGACATGGTCACCAATGATGTAAGAAGTAGTAGGTGAACCGGGGTCCTTAAACTTTGGCAGAGTGTTATGTTGCAAAATGGAGCTTACTTGCTCGGTCAAGACCACTTTCTTTGGTGATTGGCTTTTGTTCTTCCTCTTTTGGATGCAAAGATCTTTCAAAAATTTGGCATAAGGCAGAATTTATTTGATTGCATCCAAGAGTGGAAGATTAATCTTCATTTGCCCAAACACTTCAATTATTTCATTCACTTTAGTCTTTTACTTTTCAAGAGAAATGGACCCTTATAAGGCATCCGGAAATGGAGCTTTAGGCTCAAAAGTTTTTGTCAAAATCTTATTTCACAACATTTTCAACACAAGAATTTTTCAAATCATCTTTCAAATCATGTTTCGCAATTTTCTCAACAAGATGATCATGCACATGCAATGAATGAGGAATAAAATGAGAAACGGGACGGGTGTCAACTTTTGGTTGCATCGGTTCACTCACTTTATTTTAGACACCAACTTGGTTGTCAACAATTTTTCCACTTCTCAAGGTTGTCACCGTATTGACATGTTCAATTGTGGGACTTTCCGATGAGGAATTTATCTCCTCAACAAATTCCTGCTTTGGTGGATTCAAAGTCATTTTCCCTTTTTCTCTAGCATTCAATGTACTAGCTATTTGCCCGACTTGGGTTTCTAGCTTTGTAATAGATTTGGAATAAGAATGAAGCAATTAGGTATTTGCCTCCAAAGTACCCAAAGCGGTCAACACTTTCTCCTCAAAAGCGGGACTCCTCGAATTTCCTTGAGAGTAAGATGATTTATTAGGAAAATGAGAATTTGAAAATTAGTTTCTATGTGAAGATTGAAAAGAAGATCTATAACCATGGTAACCTGGGCTTTGCATTGGGGGCGGAACATACTTGTTTTGAAAACCACCTTGGGGAAGGTTTGAGCCTTCCCATTGGCTTTTCCAAGAGAATTTTGGATGGTTCCTCCACCCGGGATTATAATGTAAGCCATAGGGATTATTCCTTTGGTTGACAAATGATGAGCGCTGAAAAATGCGCATTTAAACCCCTTAAGCTTAGGTATTCTAGAACCTTTATCTATCTTATTTTCCCGCTTTAGATTAATTTTGTATCATTTCCATTTTTAGGTGCTTATCCCCAAAATAAGCTAACTCAACTAAATAAGAGCATAATTGAAGCAATCTTGAGATAAATCAAAGAAAGGATCAAAGTGGGAGCAAAAGGAAGCAAGTGGTGGAAATTCAACAAGTTCGATCGATCTCAGAAAATATTCGATCGATCGAAAGTTCATCGATCTCAGCATTTCAAGATGGATCCAAGCTCTTTTATCCTTATCCAAAGATCCCACAAAGTTCGATCGATCCAACTTTCTTCCGATCGATTGAAAAGATTCCATCTTATCCAGTTGTACCAACCTACCTACCACACTTGTCTCTTTCCAAAAAATATCTTCAAAATATCTCAGATTTGTCTTTATCCAAAAAGGCGCCACCATAGAGGATCAATCCAGCTTAAATTTAATAGATCTCAACCATATTCGATCGATCTCACCACAAGTTCGATTGATCGAACTTCCTCAAGCCCGAGAAAATCCAATTTCCATCTCATTAAAAGTTGTCTCATATCCAATCACTGGAAGGAATATTGGTGTACGAGCCCAGCTCATTAGGGGTGACATTTAACCTACCTATATAAGGAATATGAGCCATTCTTGACATATACTATATCGACACACTAGAGACACAATTTTTCCATATTCTTAGTGAGGAAGGAAAGAAGAGATGAGGCTAAAGACACAAGCTTGGAGTTCTTCCATCAACCAAGAAGAGGAGCAATCTCTACCATGGAGTTAGTCCTTGAGGGTTGGAGGACACCATCCATAAGTGGCTAAATATCCTCTTAGGGCTATATTTAGCCCTAAGCATGCTTTCTATATCTTGATTTATGTATTTTTGAGGGGATTTGTATTGTGATAGATGTTTTGACATATTTATATACATAAATCTTGTTTATTCAATGATTTATGTAGTTTAATACTTCCAATTGATCATTTCATTCTATCCATATGTCTATGTATGCTAGAATAGATGTTCATGTGTTTGTCTCTAGATTTTGTGTTATTGATGCATGTCTATGTGTGTTAATGCTATAGATCTAGAGATTGTCAAGACATAGTGATTAATAGAATGCGCTTGTGGTTTATTTGATGGTTTATACTTATTCTTGATGGATTGTGCCTCTCTCTTAGTTTAATTAGTTTAATTTTATGTCATTAGCTTAATTGTAGTGTAGTTGTAGTTTAGATGTTAAATGGGAGGACAATTCATGCTTGTTGTTTGATGTTCCATACTTATGAAAACAAGTAGCATATATCTCTAACCTTGTGATGTGTTTGGATTGTGAGCTTAAAGAAAGGATTAATGGCTTAGTTTGATATATTGTGCTATCTATTATGTTGCTTAGACAATATATACTTAATTGGTCATCCATGCTTGTTGAAACAACCACACACACACACTAATGTTGCAATACATGTTTTTCCCCTCATTAATCATTCATTAAGGGTGTAGAAAAGCTATGCTTAGTGGTGATCTCTAAACCTCAAGATCTCTCTCTCTTATTTTCTCTCCATTACATTTTATTGTTTACTTTAGATTAAATTTCATCTTAGTATAATTCAATCACCAACTAATCTTTTGATCACTCGACCTACTAACCCTAATCTCGATTTCACAATCTAATGCGACCCACCAATCCTTTGGACGATCCTTACTCGCCCTAACTATATTTTTAGTGAAAGGTAGTAGTGGTATATTATAAATGTAAAACTTGACTATAATCCAACACCACTCTCTTTTACACAAACTTTGGATTGGGTCGACGATAGCCACCAAGTTTTTGGCGCTGTTGCCGGGGATTGATTGAAGGCAACGTTGTATTTGTGGAATCAATTAGGAATTAGTACACTTTTGATTGTGTTTCTACTTTGTTTTCATTTTCATTTTGGTTACTTATAGTATTGGTTCTTGTTTGACTAGGTGCATTGAGCTAGAAGGTGAGCAAAGGAGCATTTCAAGCAAAGAGCTAAGCAAAAGCAAGGAAAAAGTTAAAATCTAAAAAAAAATTTTGCAAGGCTAAAATTGAAAATTGAATTGAAGTGCTAAACGACCCTTTGTGAGCTCTTTCTTAACTCAATCCTAGTTAAATCGTTGGCCCGCGTGGAGGCTTGTATTTCAATTCTTAGTTAAATCGTGAGCCCACGTGGAGGCAATTTTATTATTCTTTGCATATTGTTGATAGCATGGGAGTATGGGAACATTGTATGTGGAGGAAGTTTGTTGATTGTTGATTTGTTGTGAAGGTGAAGTGATTGTTCATTACTTGTTGCTTTTTGTGTTTTGTTATGCATGCATGGGCATAGATCATTGAAACCTACTCTTGTCCCTCTTAATTTTTATCTTGAATCCATTGCTCGAAACCCTACGGGAAGAAGAAGTTCTAGTCAATCCATTTCATCAATGGAAGAACATAATGAGGACCATATGGAGGACCTTGGTCACATAGACCAACAAGGTTTCCTCTACCCTAATGTGCATCATGATAACATGCAAGTACCATAGGCCATTCATTCACCCACCACAACAACAAGGCCAAGTTCCATTGGGAATGCCAAGGCTAATCTATGCTCCACAACCTCCCATAGTTCAAGGCAATCAAGGTGCCTATGTTGCACCTCCAATTGCTAATCCACCCCTTGCTTTAAGAGATCACTATATGCCCAATGAATACAATGCACCCACATGCATTCAATTGCCACCATTTAGAGCACACCACTATGAGATCAAACCACAAACCATTCAAATGCTTCCTAATTATCATGGACTTCCAAGTGAAGAACCTTACAAGCATTTGGATGAGTTTCTTGAAGTATGTTCCACCGTGAGATACACGGACATGCCGGAAAAGGTCTTAAGGCTTAAAATTTTTCCATTCACCCTTAAAGACAAGGCAAAATATTGGTTTAACAATCTTAGGCCTTTTTTAATAATTTCTTGGGCAGAAATGCAACAAGAGTTCTTGAAGAAGTATTATCTGGTTTTTAAGACCAATGCCATGAGAAACTTAATTCGAGAGTTTTCACACGGGGATGGGGAAACGTTCCATGAGGCATGGGAAAGATTTAATGAATTGCTTAGGAAATGTCCACATCATGACATGCCCAAATGGCAATTAGTTCAATATTTCTTTGAGAGCTTATCGGATAATTATAAGGGCATGGTTGATGCTTCCATGGGTGGCTCTTACATTGATAGGCATGAGGATGACGTGTGGTGTCTTTATGAGATCATGAGTGAAAATTCTTTGCATCGAACTTTATCTTCTAAAAATGGTAGGAATTTAAGTGGAAGGAAGAGTGTTGGCTTACATCAAGTTGACCATTCCAATGAAATAGCTACCGAGATGAAATCCTTATCTCAAAGGTTTGATCAATTTTTTATCAACCAAAACTCGGCAAATCAAGTATCTTCCATCCCTAACCATTCCCATCATACATCCAATGAGACATGTATGACTTGTTCAAGTGTTTTAAATTCTACTTCCAATTGTCCCCATGGACATGTGCAAAGTGAACATCATGAACAAGTTAATGCAACTTTTGTTAATCAAGGGAACAATCCTTATGGCAATCACTATAATCCTAGTTGGAGGAATCACCCGAACTTCTCTTGGAGAAACCGAGGAGAAGGCTCAAACCCTCCCCAATGTGGTTTCCAAGGGAAGAATGTTCCACCTCCGATGCAAAGCCAAGGTTCCCAAGGTTATAAATCATCATTTTAATCACAAGGAAATCAATTTTCTAATTCTCATTTTCATAATCAACCATCATATTCTCAAGGAAATGCTAGGAGTTCGCTTTTGAAGAGAAGGCTTTGACTGCTCTAGGCACTCTAAAGGCGAATACTTAATTGCTTTATTCTCATTCTTAATACATTGCTAAGCTAGAAACCCAAGTAGGGTAAATAGCTAGTACTTTAAATGCTAAAGAGAAAGGGAAAATGCCTTTGAATGCCCCACCCAAGCAACAATGTGTTATGGAGCCTCATTCCTCATCGGAAGGTCACACAATAGAGCATGTCAATGCAGTGACTACCTTGAGAAGTGGGAAGATTGTGGACAACCAAGTGGGCATGTCCAACGAAGAGAGCGAACCAGTGTAACGCAAAGTTGACACCCATCCCGTTTCTTATCATATTCCTCCTTCATTGCATATGCATGATCTTTCAAATGAGAATGTGTTGAAAAGTGACTTGATAGGTGATTTTGAAAAGAAAAATTTGCAAAATGATTTCAAAACTTCTTGTGTTGAAGAGACTTCAAAGAAAATTTCTGAAAAGGTTTTTGAGCCAAGAACTTAATTTCCGGATGCCTTAAAAGGATCCATTTCAATTGACAAGCAAAAGGCCAAAACAAATGAAATTATGAATGTGTTTAGGCAAGTGAAGGTCAATCTTCCACTTTTGGATGCAATCAAGAAAATTCCAGCTTATGCCAAGTTTTTAAAAGACTTATGCACCCAAAAGAGAAAGAACAAAAGCCAAGCACCTAGGAAAGTGGTCTTAACCAAGTAAGTAAGCTCAATTTTGTAACATAACACTCTTCTAAAGTTCAAAGACCCTGGTTCACCTACCACTTCATGCATTATTGGTGATCATATCATTAATTAGGCTCTTTTAGACTTAGGAGCAAGTGTTAACCTTCTTCCATACTCGGTATATGTCAAATTAGGCTTAGGAGACTTGAAACCGACATCGATGGTTTTGCAACTGCGAATGCCAACATTAATTGTAGGACGGGGATAATGAAGATCTCATTTGGCCATATGAAGGTGAAGTTGAATATCTTTAATCCGACCCCCAATTCATTTGACAAGCATAAAGAAGTGAATGTTGTAGAGAAATATCATGACCTTGAATGTGAAGGAATAGAGTCTTTGTGTGAAGCCAAAATTACAAAAAGTTCATCTTCAACCCTGAATTCCAAGAAAGTAGTTTCAAAATCTTGTTTTGAAAGGGCATGAAAGCCCAAAGATCATTTTGACCAAGGACTAAAAATTTCTTTTGAGCCTAATCCAACAAGTTCTCTAGGGAACCATTTGTTGGGTGGAGTTTAAAGTACTTATCACCCCATTAAGGAGGGGATGCACTACAAGATGTTTGATCCGGGCTAAAAGAGCCCAACGTCTTGCTAGAGACATTAAAGACTAATACATTTCGTAGGGTGTCACAACCCTATTCCTCCCTCATTTCTATTTTAAATTTCATTTCTTGCGAAGTCTAGATATTTGGTTTAGGTTCATATACATTGCTAGGAACTGTGATTAGGATTGTATGCACTTTCATGTTGAAAATGAGCATTTTGCATAAGTTCGATCGATCTCCAAGGATGTTCGATTGATCGAACTCCATACCTGCATTCAACTTGCATCTAATCATCTCTCTGTCCAATCGTTCGAAGAAAACCTGCATATTTCACCTCCCTGTCCCATCGTTTGAACTTGTTCCTAGATTAATCTTTAGTTCTTCGATCAATCCAACTTCATCTTGGATCGATCTGCAGTCCCAACACTTAGAAAAATTTTGAACCTGCATCCCACCTGCATCAAAAGGCCTCCCTGTCCCAACGATTGAACATGTCTGCAGGTTTTTGCATGTTCAATCAATCGGAATTCATTTGAGATCGATCTTGGAGAGATCGATCTCTGTTCTTTGATTTATTGTTTTGATTTAAGTTTGATTTTTGTTTTGAATTTTAATTTTTTAAATATATATATATATATATTTCATTTTATATTATTTTATTTTATATTCCAAAAATATTTTATTTTATATCATTTTCATTTATTTTAATTTTATTTAGTTTTATTTTTCAAAAATCCAATATATATATATATATATATATATATATATATATATTTCATTTTTATATTTAATTTTCAAAAATTCAAAAACTTCAAAACAAAAATAATTTTGTCTTTTAGTGAGGAGAGATCGATCATAGTTCGATCGATCTGATATTTCAGTTCAATCGATTGAACTGGTAACAGAAAGTTTTTAAAAATCAAATCTAGGGTTGTTAGATCGATACCATAGATCGATCTAACACCCTCTTCTTCGTCCCTCGCCGCTGCAACTCACTTCCCCACCTCCGGCGAACCCTCCGGCGAGTCCATCTGATCTCGAATCTCTCTCCCTCATCTCGGATCTCCGATTTCATCTTCATCTCATCTCATCTCTCGGTTTTAGGTAACATCCGAGATCCCTATTTTGATTTCAAGCTTTATCTTCATGAATCCATACCTTCCATGTTAGATCTATGATGTTTTGATGATAAATCTTGCCATTAATGAAGCTTTAAAGCTATGTATATATATGTATATATATAGGTTTTATATTTTTTTTTATTTTAATCTTGATTTTGGGGGTCACGGGCCAAGAAAAGTGACCAAATATGTTGATTTGTTGTGTAGAGGGGCCCACAAGCTTGTTTGTGAGGCCCCCGTGCCATCCACATCATAGATCTGTGACTTTTTGAATTTCACCTCACAGTTCGATCGATCGAACTTTTTCTCAGATCGATCTCACTTATTCACGATCGATCGAACTTGTATCGATCTCACATTTTTGGGATCGATCGAACTTCACAGATTTGCATTACACACTTCACACACCATCTCTTGTGTTTCATGCTATCTCATATATGCCCAATACCTGTGTTTTCCACATTGGATGCATTCCATACTTATACTGTCTAGCATGCTTCACGTCATGTCACTTATTCTTTGTCACTTGCATAGATTCATGTTCCTTATCTGCTTTGTCTATCCTATTTGACATACATGATTCTATAAACTGTGCTTTAATTCTTTATACCGGCACTGACTTCATTTTTGCAAGTTTTCCTTTTATTTTTGTAGGCCATGGCTAGGGTTAAGACTGTTGCTCGTGGACATTATCACTGTAGGGCTAGGTGAAGATTAGATAACCAGGTAGGTCCATCTCACGTTCAGGACCCCATTCATGAGTCTAAGCCAGAGCCCTCTCATATTTAGGAGGAGCCAGCAGAGCCTACTCCACCTTAGTCTCGATCCGCTGACAGTAGATTACAGTCTTCGGCTGAGGCATCTGCTTCACAAGCTGATGATGAGGATAAGCACATACCATCTCCATCACCACCACCAGCTCAGCCAGCCCAGGACTTAGACCGGCCATTGCCGAGATACTCACGCCTTCAGGTGGCGCATGAGTCGGTCTTTGATATAGACTCCTTCTCCCAGTCTGTTCTTACCAGAGTAGCTTATGAAGATATAGACCGAAGGGGCATCTCAGCCATACTAGCCCCTGTTACATACCCAGTGTACTCGAGGTTGGTCTGGATGTTCTTCCAGAACCTCCGACCTGCCCCAAGTAACCTGGCGGAGCTACGGACTACCATTGACGGCCACCCTATCAGTATCACTGTGGACACTCTTTCCAGATCTTGCCGCTGTCTACATGTCTGCCCTTCCGATCTCCAGGATACCTATCCTACTCTATGGAGGCCTTCATATGCAGACATGGCCGTTGCACTCACAGGTCACCATGCAGGTGGTGAGACTTTTGCCACTCGGACTTATCTGCCAAACGACCTGTGGTTCTTTGATTCGGTGCTATTCCGAAATGTTTTTATGGTCGGCCACAAGATACAGAGGCGCGGTGACTATCTTACAGCTTTATACGCCTTCTATACAGGACACTCGCTATCCATTCCTGTGCTCATCTGGAGCATTATGATGAAGCTATATGTTGATCATATCAGTAAGGCCAAGCCTAAACGGGCTAAGTATCTCCCATTCAACGATCTTATCACACAGATTCTGAGAGACCAACGCTATCCCTTCCAGCCTCGGGAGTGTACTGAGTCTGGGGCCTACTTATTCCAGAAGAAGGATTGGGATAAGACCTACAAGGCTCTTATCAAGAGTCTACAGGATAACGCTATAGAGGCTACTGAGGAGCTAGAGAGAGAGGAGTTAGAGCAGGCAGCGGCTGCAGTAGCATAGCAGGTGGCGGACGATGTACCAATCGATCCGGCTGCCATGCATATGGATATTGATTTGGAACAACCAGTAGAGGACCCAGAGCATCACTCTCCAGTTGGGTCACCTGTTCATGCTGAGAAGCAGGCTCAGGATCATCATTATCCCACTCCAGCAGCACCTAAGGCTCGACTTCAGATACCCAGCTTCGGAGAGCGTCTTTAGACACTAGAGGACTGCATGGTTTCCATCCGGCTGATATTGCTTCACTCCGCACGGATGTCATAGCTGCATTATGTGATCTATCCAAAGACATCCGCAGAGCACGCCCTGCTCGTCTTACCTCCTCTTCATGATTTCCATATCTTTTTCTCCTGTTATATATTTGTGATATCTGTCATATTTTTACTACTGTTATATACTTGTGACCAGTCTATTGGCCTAGACACTAGATGTATTATACTATTCTTTATTTTCTTTTATGCATACTTTGTTTATGGATGTCATATATGCATATTGATATATCTGTCTGTGCTTGACTCCATCAGGTGCATCCCAGTGACTTCAGTGAGAGAGACTACTGCCCGAATTTTCCAGGACCACCCTTTTTCCTCTCTCCTTACTTCAATTTCTTATCCAATTTACACTTGCACGTCCACTGTACACCTGTTATTATTCTCTTTGTTGTCTAATGAACTTTTATCTAGTGCCATCTTTTCAGGACCACAGTTAATCCCAAGTTTGGGGGGGTTATGCTACCTACTTTGAATACTTGTGTCCCAGCCATTCTTTGCTTAGCTGCACTGGTATACTTTTTTCTTTGTTCTCTTTCCACATTGAGGACATTGTGCCATTTAAGTTTGGTGGGGTAATGGTGTTAATTACAGTATTTGCTTTTAGTTTAAAATTTTGAGCATGACTTGTGTATTTGAGGAATTTTTATGATTGGTCCATAACTAGCTATGATTTTGATCTTTTGAGGACTATATTGCTTAAAATTTAAAAATTATTTGACTTGAGAGTCCAATACTTCTTGTATGCCTTGTGAATGCCATTTAGGAGTAAATTTTTCGAAAGATTGATATCATGCTTGCACTTGTGGTTCACATCATCCTGATTTTGTGATTGTTTTGAGATTCACTCTAGTATTCTACACTAGCACAGGCACACATTAGCATTCATTTGTGGGGTACATGCTTTGTTGATTATTTAATTGGTTATATCCCAATTGGGCTAGTAGTGCATTGAAAGCTTTCATTTTGATAAAGGTGTATAACAAACCATTTTCACTAAGTAGCTGAGATTCTAGCCTTATCAAGCACTGAACTTCTCACGCCGAAAGGTGGAGGGCCCAAACTCTAGGTTAATAAATGAATTTATAAAAATAAAAAAAAGAAAAAAGAAAAAAGAAAAGTTACAAAAGCAATAAAAAAGTGAGGACTTCTCCCAAAAGGTGAGAAGTGGGAAATGATCAGATGGAAGTTATCTTGATTTGTAGCCTAGTTAATTTGAGCTTGTAAGTCCTTAGGGGTGTTTGAACACCTAGTGCCCTAAAGCCGTCTAGTTTGGGAGTCATTGACCTAATGCTCGACCACATGGATCTCTAGAAAGCTTAATAGATCAATACATTGCATTATGCTTCCATCTTTGATCCTATTAAAAAAAAAAAAAAAATTTGAGTGAAAAGAATAAGCGCACCTAGATGAATAAAGCTTTAATAAAAAGTCCACTTTTTGTCTTGATGATCAGTACTAGATTTGTGTGCTAGTTTGAAGGTAAGGATGTGATCATTTCTTTAGTTGGCTTAGGTAGCAACACACTTGATGCCGGTCCACTCAAAAGGATTCTAGAGTTGCTTTCATTTACATGATCATTTTCTTGATGTGTGGAGGACCATACTTGCTTGCTTGATGTTGAAATTTTGGGAGATTGCTTGGAAAGGTTTGAAAAATTGCATACTTGAGGTAGTTTTCTCCCGATGCTTGTTTGCAATATTGGTATCTCTTTTGTGAGAATGAGCTTAATGTTTGTGGGTATCATTTCTGAAAACCCTCACGAGACTTCACTCATCCACTAGGGGTAACCTAGGGGTTTAAAAGGCTTGTTGTATATGCTAAATGTAATTATGTTTCCTACGAAAGTGGCGTTATCAATTTATTGTTTTCTAGTTCATAGTTGTATAGTTGTTCATTTCATTCTTTACTTTCTAGTTCATTACTAGGGACTAGCAATATTTAAGTTTGGGGGTGTGATGAGCGCTGAAAAGTGCATATTTAAACCCCTTAAGCTTAGGTATTCTAGAACCTTTATCTATCTTATTTTCTTGCTTTAGATTAATTTTGTATCATTTCCATTTTTAGGTGTTTATCCCCAAAATAAGCTAACTCAGCTAAATAAGAGCATAATTGAAGTAATTTTAAGATGAATCAAAGAAAGGAGCAAAGTGGGAGCAAAAAGAAGCAAGTGGTGGAAATTCAACAAGTTTGATCGATCTCAGAAAATATTCGATCGATCAAAAGTTCATTGATCTCAACATTTCAAGATGGATCCAAGCTCTTTTGTCCTGATCCAAAGATCCCACAAAGTTCGATTGATCCAACTTTCTTCCGATCGATCGAAAAGATTCCATCTTATCCAGTTGTACCACCCTACCTACCACACTTGTCTCTTTCCCAAAAATATCTTCAAAATATCTCAGATTTGTCTTTATCCAAAAAGGTGACACAATAGAAGATCGATCCAGCTTAAATTCGATAGATCTCAGCCATATTTGATTGATCTCACCATAAGTTCGATCGATCGAACTTCCTCAAGCCCTAGAAAATCCAATTTCCAGCTCATTAAAAGTTGGCTCATATCCAATCATTGGAAGGAATATTGGTGTACGAGCCCAGCTCATTAGAGGTGACATTTAACCTACCTATATAAGGAATATGAGTCATTCTTGACATATACTATATAGACACACTAGAGACACAATTTTTCAATATTCTTAGTTAGGAAGAAAAGAAGAGAGGAGGCTAGAGACACAAGCTTAGAGTTCTTGCATCAACTAAGAAGAGGAGCAATTTCTACCATGGAGTTAGTCCTTGAAGGTTGGAGGACACCATCCATGAGTGGCTAGACATCCTCTTGGGGCTAGAGTTAGCCCTAAGCATGCTTTTTATATCTTGATTTATGTATTTTTTAGGGGATTTGTATTGTGATAGATGTTTTAACATATTTATATACATAAATCTTGTTTATTCAATGATTTGTGTGGTTTAATGCTTTCAATTGATCATTTCATTCTATCCATATGTCTATGTATGCTAGAATAGATGTTGATATGTTTGTCTCTAGATTTTGTGTTATTGATGCACGTCTATGTGTGTTGATGCTATAGATTTAGAGATTGTCAAAACATAGTGCTTAATGGAATGCTCTTGTGGTTTATTTGATGGTTCATACTCATTTCTTAATGGATTGTGCCTCTCTTTTAGTTTAATTAGTTTAATTTTATGTCATTAGCTTAATTATAGTGTAGTTATAGTTTAGATGTTAAATAGGAGGACAATCCATACTTGTTGTTTGATGTTCCATACTTATGAAAACAAGTAGCATATGTCTCTAACCTTGTGATGTGTTTGGATTGTGAGCTTAAAGAAAGGATTAATGGCTTAGTTTGATATATTGTGCTATCCATTATGTTGCTTAGACAATATATACTTAATTGGTCATCCATGCTTATTGAAACAACCACACACACACACTAATGTTGCAATACATGTTTTTCCCCTCATTAATCATTCATTAAGGGTGTAGAAAAGCTATGCTTAGTGGTGATCTCTAAACCCCAAGATCTCTCTCTCTTATTTTCTCTCCATTACATTTAATTGTTTACTTTAGATTAAATTGCATCTTAGTATAATTCAATCACCAACCAATCTTTTGATCACTTGACCTACTAACCCTAATCTTGATTCCACAACCTAATATGACCCACCAATCCCTTGGGACTATCCCTGCTCGCCCTAATTATATTTTTAGTGAAAGGTAATAGTGGAATATTATAAATGTAAAACTTGACCATAGTCCAACAGCCACCAACAAAGACGGCATTTGCTTATTTATGGTTCTCACTTTGCACATGTCAAGGGGGACAATTGGAAGTAGAATGTAAGACACTAGAATAAGTCTTGCATGATTCATTAGAATTATGATGATGAACATGATTAGGGGAAGAAGACACTTGATTCACCGAATTTTGGTTGATAAAAAATTGATCAAACCTTTGAGATAAATATTTCACCTCGGCGGCTATGTCATTGGAATTGTCAACTTGATATAAGCCGACATTCTTCCTTCCACCTAAATATCTATCATTTTTGGAAGACAAAGATTGATGCATTAAATTTTCACTCATGCTTTCATAAAGACGCCATACATCATCCTCATGTATGTCAAGATAAGAACCACCCATAAAAGCATCAACCATACCCTTGAAATTATCCAACAAACTTTCAAAGAAAAATTATACCAATTGCCATTTAGGAATGTCATAATGTGGACACTTCCTAAGCATATCATTAAGGCTCTTCCATGCTCGTGAAACAATTCCCCTTCCCCTTAAGAAAATTCTCGAATTAAAGTTCTCATTGCATTGGTCTTTGAAACTGGATAGTACTTCTTCAAGAACTCTTGTTACATTTCTACCCAAGAAGTTATTGAAAAAGGCCTAAGATTGTTGAACCAATACTTAGCCTTATCTTTAAGGGTAAAGGAAAAAGTTTGAATCTCAAAACCTCTTCCAGCTTATCCATGTATTTCATGGTGGAACACACTTCAAGAAACTCATCCAAATGCTTGTAAGGTTCTTCACTTGGAAGTCCATGATAGTTGGGAAACATTTGAATAGTTTGCGATTTAATTTCATAGTGATGTGCTCTAAATGGGGGCAATTAAATGCAACTGGGTGCATTATATTCATTAGGCATATAATGATCAAAGCAAAAGGAGGATTCACAACCGGTGGTGCTACATAAGCACCTTGATTGCCTTGAAGAATGGGAGGTTTTGGAACAAAAATTGGCCGAGGCATTCCCAATGGAACTTGGCCTTGTTGTTGTTATGGAATGAAAGGCCTTGGCATGCTTAATAGTACTTGAATGTTGTCATGATGCACATTAGGATGGAGGATGCCTTGTTGGTCTATGTGACTAAGGTCCTTCACATAGTCCTCATTGATGTCTTCCATTGATGAAATGGAATGACTAGAATTACCCATTCCCCTAGAATTACGAACAATGGATTCAAGATTCAAATTAAGTGGGACAAGAGTAGGATTTAACGACCTATGACCATGCATGCACAAATAAAACAAAAACAAGCAACAAGCAAGTAGCAATCACTTTGCCTCTGCAACAAATCAATAATCAACAATCCTCCATATACGATGATCCCATACTCCCATACTTTGAACAATATGTAAGAAAAATTAAATTGCCTCCACAAGGGCTCACAATCTATCTAAGAAAATAAAGACTTGACTCTATGCGGGCTCAAAATTTAACTAGAGATTGAGTTTAGAAAGGCTCACAAAGGGTCCTTAAACAACTTCAAATAATTTCAATTTTTTTCTTTGCCTTACTTGCTTTGCAATTTTATTTTATTTTTGAGCTTTTTATGCTCTTGCTTAGCTTTGCTTGGCTTCTTGCTTTTCAATTCCCCTTTGTTTTACTCTCTTGGCTCAATTCACCTAGCCAATCAAGAATAAACACAACAAGTAACTAAAAATAAAATAAAAATAAAAATAAAGACAAAATCAAAGGTGTACTAATTCCTAATTAATTTCCAAATACGACGGTGCCAAATCCCCGGCAACGGTGCCAAAACTTGGTGTGGTTTGTCATCGAGGCACCCAAATTACAATGAAAATGTGTGTAGTGTGGCTAAGTTTAATTTTATGAAATGCCACTACCACTTCTAACTAAAAATATAGCTAGAGTGAGTAGGGATCGTCTCAAGGGATTGGAAGTGTATTTGTGATAGAAATTAATGTCGGATTAGTAGGTCGAATGATCAAATTGTGTTGGTGATTGATTACTTAAGCTATAATGCAATTAAAAATTAATGCAACTAAAAAGAGAGCAATCTAGAAAATAAAGAAAAGTATAAGAGAAAGGTCTTGGGGCATAGAGTCACCACTGAGCTTCACTTCATCAAACACTAGCAATTGTACATTAATGTGGAAATTTAAATTGTAACTTTATGTGTGTGTGTGTGTGTGTGACATCAATTGAAACTAAGCATGGATGGCAAATAAGTATAGATTGTCTAGCCAATTTTAATGAATAGCACAACCTATCAAATGAGACCAAAATTCCATTCAATTAAACCACAATTGATACATACACAAATATCTAGAGATATGCACTCTTTGCATTCATAAGTATGGAACATCAAGAAACAAGAATGGATTGTTCACCTACCTAAGAAATTAAAGCATCTACACTACAACTAGGCTAGAGACATGAAATTAAACTAATTAAACTAGAGATGTAATACAATCCATCAAGAAACAAGTGTGAACCATCAAATAAATCATAAGAATGTTCCATTAAGCACCATGCCTTGACCATCACTAGATTAACATCATCAATACACATAGACAAGCAACAAATTCATTAAATCTAAAGATAAAAATATGAACATCAATTCTAGCATACATAGACATATGACTAGAGCTAAATGATCAATTGAAAGCATTAATCCATATAAATCAAGTAGAAATCACAAGATCTATATTTATTCATGGTCAAAACATCTATTATAACTAAAATCTCCAAAAATACACAAAAGCTAGGTTTGAGAAGCAAGCCTAGGGGCTACCTCTAGCCCCAAGAGAAAGATTTAGCCACTCATTGTAGTGGTCATGGAACCCTCAAGGGCTAGCTTAGAGGTTGGCATCATCGTCTTCATCCTTGCTTTCTTCTTCAAAACCCTAGTTCTAGAGAGAAAACTATGTATATAAATATCTACTCTCCAAAAAATTACAAGATAAAATGATAGTATATTCAATTAATTCATTACATTCCACTTTTGAGTAGCCTCCAAGTCAGAATAACAGCCTCTGATTGGAGGAAATTCACAGCTATGCACGGTAGGTAAAAATTGGCATGCTCGGGAATTAGACAGCTCACTGCCAGCAGGCATTTCGATCGATCGAAGATTTTCGATCGATCAAACACTTAGCTTCGATCGATCGAAGCTGACGTGGCATCAAAAATATCTTCTGGCCTTATCCACTTTGCTGAGCTAGTACCGCTTTCATTTTGATCGATTGTAGACCACTTCAATCAATCGGGATTTCCCTTCAATCGATCAAAGTTCCCCTACTGCATTTTTCTTGGCTTCTTTCCAACTTTGCTCCTTAGTTATAAAACTGTGCTAAATGACTCTTGTTAGCCTGTTTGAACATTATTCACCTGAAATAGGAAATAACACAAATAAGTATCTAAGACATGAAAGTAAGATAGATAAATGGACTAAAATACCCTAGCTTAGGTGCTAAAACACGTCACATTTGAGCACTCATCATGAACGCTGCATTCTCTAGACCAGCATACAATCCATATGCTTCTACATATAATCCTGGCTGGTGAGATCATCCTAATCTATCATGGCGCAACCAAAGTCAAGGAACCACTATTCCTCAATCTCAGGGACAGTATCAAAATTCATCCAATCCTATGCCATAAAATAAGTCTTTCAACCAATCTGGTATTTATCGTCCATCTCAGTTTAGGAATCAACCCACTTAAGCTCCTAATCTTCCACCTCCTCCTAGAAATTCTGTTTTTGAGAATCAAGTACTCAATGCTCTTGTTAATTTTAAAGCCAATAGCCAACATCTTAATTCTCACTTTCAAGCCATAGCAAAGCTAGAGGCACAAGTTGGGCAAATATCGAGTACTCTATCTCAAAAAGAGGATGGGAAGCTTCCTAGTCAGTCAATAGCCAACCCGAAAGGGCAAACTTACATGATTGATGAAACCAATTCATCAAGTATTTATTATGACCAAATTCAGCCTATCACTGCATTGAGGAGTGGTAAAGTGGTTGACAATCAAGTTGAAAAAGGACAAGAAGAGAAAGAAAGGCTTAGGATTCCCATTGTTCCTATAATTCATAATCAACATCCCAAGGATGTTTCCTTAAGTTCTATTCCACAATCCACTACAAGAGTTGAAGGTGAAGTCACTTCTTCATCTACTCCTATTCCTGAGACAGCTTATGAGCCAAGAGCGCCTTATCCTGCACGTCTCAAGGAACCCTCCCACTTTGTTAAACAAGGGGAGAAAATTCAAGATATGATGGAGGTCTTTAAATAGGTCAAAATCAATCTTCCTCTGTTTCATGCTATAAAGCAAATTCCAGCCTACTCCAAATTTTTAAAAGACTTGTGCACTCTTAAGAGGAAATTTAAAAGCCAAGTTCCTAAGAAAATTTGTCTCACTAAGCAAGTCAGTGTTATTCTTAAGTATAGCACTCCTCTTAAGGTTAAAGATCCTGATGCTCCTATAATTTCTTGCATCATTAGAAACAATGTGATAGAGCGAGCACTTCTTGATCTTGGAGCTAGTGTTAATCTCATACCATACTCAGTGTATGAGAAGTTAGGTCTGGGTAAGTTAAAACCTATGTTGGTTGTTCTACAGCTTGCTAACTGTTCTGTCAGACAACCACGTGGTATTGTTGACGATGTACTCATAAAAGTGGACAAGTTTTTCTTTCTGGTCAATTTCTTAGTACTTGATACAGAACCGGTCCACGATTCCAAAAAGTATATTCCAATCATTCTTGGGTGTCATTTTCTAGCCATAGCAAATCCTTGCATTAATTATAGGACTGGAGCCATGGATTTATCTTTTGGAAATATGAAAGTCAAGCTAAACATGTTCAATGCTATTCAGCATCCCTACGATGATAGTGAATGCTTCTTCCTCGATGTTATTGATGAGTTGGTTGAGGAGTCACTCCCAACTATTTTATCCAAGGATCCTTTAGAGGCTTGTCTAAATCACTTCAATTATTAAGATTTTGATATTGAATCTTCAATAGCTGAAGTGAATTCTTTGCTCAACTCCACTACTATCATATATTTTCCTTTATGAAAATCTAGATTAGAGCCTCTACCACCATTTTCTAGTATTCCGCCTATTCCTTCCTTAGAGTCTCCACCTAAGCTTAAGCTTAAGCCACTTTCGGACAAGCTCAAGTATGCTTTCTTGGGTTTAAATGACACCCTCCCGGTGATCATTGCTTCCAATCTTACAAGTTCCCAAGAAAGTAGTCTCTTAAAAGTTCTTGAGCAAAATAAAGAGGCTATTTGGTGGAGTGTGGCTGATTTAAAAGGAATTAGTCTCACAATTTGCAAGCATCAGATTCATTTGTAGGAGGATTCCCGAACATCTCGGGAACTCTAGCAAAGATTCAATCCTAATATGAAGGAGGTGGTGTTGAAGGAAGTTGTGAAGTTACTAGATGTGGGAATAATCAATCCCATCTCAGATAGCAAGTGGGTGAGTCTTACTCAGGTAGTACCTAAAAAGATAGGTATTACAGTGTTTGAGAATTTCGAGGGAGAATTAGTTCCACAGCGCACCACCACTGGATGGCATTTGTGTATTGATTACCGGAAACTCAACTCTGCTACTAGAACAGATCATATTCCACTTTCATTCATTGATAAGATTCTAGAGCGATTGGCTGGCCAGAGCCATTATTGCTTTTTAGACGGATATTCCGGTTACAATCAGGTGACCATTGATCCTAAGGATCAAGAAAAAACTACTTTCACTTGTCCATTCGGTACATTTGTATATACACGTATGCCTTCCAGATTGTGTAATGTGTTACCCAAGAATTGACTCTAGAGGGGGGTGGATAGAGTCAACGGCCAATTTTCGCAATTTATAGAATTACAATTTCTATTCAACAATTTAAGCAATTATGCAATAATCAAGATATGAGATCAAGATATGAAAGTAAACAATTTATAGCATTATTGTAAAAGAGATAAGGAAAGAGAAATAACAAACAAAGACTCGGCGATTTTAGCGAGGTTCAGAAATTCCAACTCCTCGGCTCAAGACCCCTCTTGAGACTTTCTAATCCACTATAGCTTTCTCCTTACGGGTGGAGTGCAAACCTTTATATGAAGCAACTCCTTGCTTCACCATGCTAAGAGACAACCTCTTTTAGTCTTCTTTTGGGTCACACCAACCCTTACAAATTGAAGCTAGTTTGCTTCTTCTTCCTTGGGCCACACAAGCTTTTACAAATAAATATCAAATTTATTGCATACAAAAATATCTCTCAAAGATTGATATGCAAATCAAAGCTCACAACTAGAGTATATATGAATATAAATGAAGCTCAATACTCTATAAAAAATATGAATCAGAGAAGATGATTTAAATGAAGAACAAAAGCTCTTATAAACTCAATAAGCTCTCTCAAGTGTAGAATAGAATAAAAGCTCTTTGAGGATTAGAATTAGAGCAAAAGCCCTTTGAATCCTTAGTTGAATATCTCAAGATTTATAGAAGAATGAAATGAGATATTAGAGAGAAAATGAAAGCTCAATGAATACTTTTGAATGCTCTTGAAAGGTAATATAATGCTCTCTCAATTGGTGTCATGTTTCAGCAGACCAGCCCTCTGTATATATAGAAATTTGTAGCTCAATATAGTTGTTAGAAGTGGTTGGAGGAATTAAATACAGAAATTGCCGTTGGAATTCAAATCCCTCAGAAGGAGCCGGCTCTTTGTAAAATGGAGGCAGCTCCAATATGAATGGAGCAGGCTCTTTTTCAAGTAGAGGCGGCTCCTAAAAGTGGGAGACGGCTCTTTCTCAAAAAAATTATTTCTCGAGCCTATTTTAGCTACTGGAGTGAAAAGAGCAGGCTCAACTTGAAAAAAGGAGGCTCAACTTATACAGAGGAGGTTCAACTTGAAAAGAGGAGGCTCAACATGAATGGAGCAAGCTCTACCTTTGGAAATATGCTTCTTGAGCCAAAATTTGCTATTTGACAGAAAATAGCATGACTTCAAACGGACATATTTAGTCTATTTAACTCCAAATGAGATGAAATTTGAGTCTAAATTTGTTGCCTTCAAGTCAGCTTTCTAATGCCACTAGCCTTGCTAAAAAATTCTAACCACAGAAATAGTTATGGCCATTTCAGTGCAACCTGGTCAGAAATTTCACAAACTAGAAACATACATTTTATAATGCTCATATCTCATTCAATTCAAATCCTTTTTAGTTGAAATTTGAGTTTAAACTCAAGAGCTCAAATTCAGATTTCTAATGCACCTAGCCTTACTTAAAAAATCCAACTACAAAAATAGTTGTAGTAGTATTAGTACAGGCTGGTTTGAAATTTTTCTGGGCTGAAAATTGCTTCTTATGAGATAGTCATCTTTCTATCACCTAGGACTTTAATGTATGGTTCAAGTCAGTTCAAGTACAATTTCTAAGAGTCTAGGGATGCATAAGAATGATAAATATCTAGTGCATTATGTCCTAGAGTCATTTACCAAATCATGGTAACAAAGGCTTTAAAATGAGCAAATTAGTTCTAAGCCTTACTTTTATTTTCTAAAGACCAAAATAAATCTTATGATTAATGTGCATGGTCCTAGCATTTCTAGCTTAAATGTTGAGTCCTTTCAAAGCTTAAGCAAGCTTGAACTAACTTATTCTTTAGCAATGACTTCATATGCCAATTAGATGTGAATGAAGTTCATAGCCTGTTGCTAATGGTCATAGGAACTTATGATGTAATGATATACATGGTCCTATAGAGATGAGGTTCTAATGGATTCATAAATACTTTGACATTGAATCCTAAATACTCACCATCCTATCTACCCATTTCTTTAAGCTTTAACATGATCGTTTAGGCTTTGAGGTATCATTGCTTTCTTCCTTCCTATGAGTTGCTTTCTTGCTCATTGTAGTCTAAGCTATCTTTGGACGGACATTTCATTTTGTTTTTTGCAACTTCAAATCTTTTTTGTATCCATTTGTTTCATTGATGTGATCTTGAATAATGGAATACTTGGGATGATCTTTATAGCTTCATTGAGGTCATTCTTTGAATGTGAATAATCTATATAACACTTAATGTAAACATTAGTCCTTAAACACCATTAATGGTTTGTTATCATCAAATCAACTAGATTGTCCTTGGATGAAATCCTTAAGTTTAAAAATCTCCCCCTTTTTGATGATGACAAAACATTGATGTGTTCATAAGCAAATGGAGTAGCATTTGAAAAATGCTCCCGTATCAAAGTGCATTCATTGAACATAATGTTATAAAACAACATGCTTTCTATATCATAAATCTTTTTAGACATAAACATACATTTAAGATCATTTTTAAGCTCAAAGAGATTGCTATAAAATCTCCCCCTGTCAACATGTTTCCATTAAAAAATATATATCATTCATTTGACATGTAAGCACAATGAGATAATGATATCTATAACATGAAACATTTGAATCACATCACACATATTTCTCCCCCTTTGTCATCTGAAAAAGGTGGTAGGCCCAGACAACTTCATTTAGCATAAGTTATTTAGTATTGTGAAGTAGTTATAATCATGAAATGACAATATAGTATTAATGACTACAATGTTCTTTGGAATGAAACATATAAGCAATTATATCATAAGATACCAATTTCATTGATAGCATGAGTTCAATAGATTATTAAGGTTCATGGCATATACAAAAGTATACATAAGACATAGACTAAAGATGAAACTTAAACTCAATAAGGCAAAAGTATACATAGTAAAGTGTAAAAAAAAAAAAAAAACATGAAGCATGGATTAGAGTAAGCCAAATTAAAGGCAATAACCTTTGTAGAGGCAAATCTAAGAAATTAAGTGAGCTTTAATCCTAATATTGTTTTCCCATTTGACATTATCATGAAGGAGGAAAAAAATCATCAAACACATAAAGGCTCATATAATGAATATAATGACCAAAAAGTCATTTTATAGCATGATTGACAATGTACGAGATAAATCAATAAAGATTAGCAAATCATGTAATATTTTTTCACAAGAGATTACTAATAATCTCCCTCTATCAACAAGCTTTCATTTACATCATATATTATTCAATGATTATCTAACTAATGGAACAATGAAGCAATGATAGGTAAAATATACTTTAAGATATATCATGAAGTAAGTCATACTCAAAAACCCTTAATTCATTAATGGAAATTATAAGATGGATCATTTGAAGTTCATGGGTTTCCCAAAACTAACAAATCATGAAAACAAGTGTGAGATGTTACAACCAAGATTTGCAAATGCAAGTATGCGGATAATATATCTCATGATACTAACATATCTCATTTTTCTCATATCATATATAATAACAAGTACGGTCAAGATAATTAAAAATAAGGCCTTCATACCAAAAGATCTTTCTTTTATAAAAATATACATATTTGTATATGATTGAGTGCTCAAAATGCCTTGAAGAATATATATGACATGAAAAATATATTTTATATGTAAGTAGTGGCACTACACTTAGTCATATGTGATGAACTCCTAATTATGCAAAACCATAATTTCTTGGATATATATGATTAGAGATATTTGGATACATGATTTTCCATGTGGATGAGCTCAATATTTCTCTTATACATATATCTTAAGAAGTGATGTTAACGCATCTCATGAAGTTTTAAAGTGCTAAAAATAGATACATAAAATAAAATAGCACTTATAATATCACATTAATCATCTAAGCTAGAACAAAATGTTCTTTGAATGACATATTCCTGAGATTAAAGTGTCAAATAAAGATAAGAAATTTAATTTTCATGACACTAAAGGAGTTTTAATCCTTAGAAGAAATTAAGTTTACTTATCATGCTAATTTCAATTTATTTTGCATGCTTGAGGTAAACTTCTTTGTTCAAAACATATATGTTGATTTAGAGATAACATCATCCGTGTAAGTGCAATCAACATAATGTCAACAATGATTTTGAAATTAATGAGATACAAAAATATCAAGTTTGTCAAAAACCATCATTCTTGAGAAAATCACAAAGCCTTTTTGAAAAGAGCTCTTCGGAGCTTATTTTTAAGCACATAAGGCAATAAATAATTTTAAACATGTAGTTCAAAATTTATGCATTTCAAATCCGAGAGATTTTTCTTCAAAAGACCTTTTAGATATAAAGTCAATAAGTCATGCATTTGATAAAAATCATTTCATACAAAAACATGTAGCATTCTTATTGCTTTAATTCAAAGTCATATGCACAAAGATATATATTCAATTTCTTCTTCTTAATGTAATCTTTGGGAGTAGTCTAGTTTAGTTACCAATGATACTCAAGATACCTATCAAGATGTGATCCCATGGTAAAGGAACAAAAGTATAACAACTTTAAGAAAGAATTAGTTCCTTTATCTAGCACATATAGAATGTTTACCAATAAATGAACAATTTGATGGTGGTAAGCACTTCAACTCTTAGGAAGACATTATAAATTCTCATTCTTATTTTTCATGAGATGGCTCTTCCAATGAGATTTATTTCTTTAGGTATTCAAGATAGGACCTATATGATTTATCATTTCTCAAGTCCATCTAAAATTTTTCAAGTTGAACAACCTCATTTTCTATGCGCATGGAAGTGACACAACAAAGTGTGGATAAAACATTTAAGATCATAGAAGCATATAGATGACTTTTTAGACATTGTTACTTCAATAGATTTAATAAGTTTCAAATGAAATAGAATTGATGGTCTATATGAGATAATGTATGCTTTCCTTTGATGGCATATCTTCCAAAAAATAAATCTTTCACAAAAATTGGGCATAATTAATCTAATGATCGTTTGAAGGATAGAGAATCATTTCATGTTAGCATGTTCATAACTCATATGCCAAAACACACTACTTACATGCAAAATATCAAAATCTATAGCATAGACATTTTTACATCTATTAGCAACAAGTAGCATATCAAGCGCATCATGCTTATAATTTCATGATTGAATTCTTTATATAAAAGCACATTAATGAGAAAGGAATTCTTTACCCATGGTACTAACTTCATTAGCTTGGGAGTTGTTTCTCAATGTGATGCATCCTTTCCATTTTGTGAGTGAGAGGAATTCTTGGCATGATATTTCTTTTGTGCTCTAGACACTAACTTGAGACTCTACTTGTCCTTGAGTAAAAATCATTTTTACACCTACAAAACATACTTAAGTAGCATTCTTTGGTACCCCAATTCCTTAGGTATCCATATGAGTTAGCACATATTGATATGGTTCCTTTTGGAACTAAATCAATACAAGGTACAAATACGGTACTCTTTTAATTAACATGCTTCAAAATGAATTGTCAATTTAGATGTCTTTAGCATGCTAGTGCAAATGTCAATTCAATAAATAGACATGCTTATGGTTGCATACAACTCAATGAATTAATATGAAATTAATAGGAATTTAGTGAGGTAGCACAATTTCATAAATAGATCATTATCAAAAGTACCATGTGCATTGTCTGTATAAAAAAAAAAAATTAGAATTAACAATGAGATTCTTCCGAGGTAGGTAAAATGAATAAGGTGCCCCTTTTTATAAATCCTTAAGGATTCAACAATTTAGAAGAAAAATACATTCTTTGCATAATCACATATTCATTAGATGGCTCATTTGAAAGTAATGTTTTTCTTGAAAATTACATTTTTCAAACCAATTGTGTCTAATTCTAAGTGTAGTATGCCAAATGCAATTTCAAGTTTGTAATGAATAAAACAATTTTCAATCAATAAATAATAGAAAGAAAATTACATAATCAATGAACATTTGTATCAATTAAACAAGATAATACAAGAATCCCACAATATATAGATATAGCACATCATGATCAAAAATAATCTTTTCGGGAAATGTATATCATGTAGTCTTTTGAGTACAATAATTCATCTACAAAGACTCTCCACATATAATAATCTAAAGTCTTGAGATACATTTTCATTTAGCCTTTTATTGCTTATAATTGATTCCAACATGCAATGCAAGTAAATAATCAAGCAATTCATAGCATGGAAATATTGTGTGGAGTTTTACCAATTACCTTGTTGTTGGGATTGTTCCCAAGTGTGATGTTTCTTTCTTAATCCTTAATTGAAGAAGATGCCATCAAGTAACCCTACAAGGAAAGGTTACAAATTCTCCTTTTGGTACCCAAATTTTCTTGGGTCCATATGAGTTAGGCAATGGAACATAAGTTCCTTTTGAAACCCAAATCTTCTTTGACCTCAACTTCTTTTGAAATAGACAATCATGAATCTTATATCCTAATCTTTTATAAAAATTGCATTTAGAGGATTGGGTACCACTCTTAACAAAGTGATCATGCAAAGGCTTTCTTCTTCTCAACAAGTATGCATCTTTAGTGTGAGGATCATATCTTATCTCATTTTTGAAATAGACATCTCTTTAATTTCCAAGCATAGTACTCAAGTTCTCCTTTTCTTTGGTAAACTTTGCTAAAATGTTATTTTGATTATCAATGATTTTCTTTAAAGACTTATTTTTGGAAACAAGATCAATTGATGATGACTCTTTAGAGAATACACATTTCATTTCATTTTTCAATGACTCATTTTCAACTTGAATCTTTTCTAAATCTTGCACAAGATAGTGATTTTCCTTTTTCAAAGAGTCATTTTTCATTTGAACTTTTTCATGTATTTGAGAGAAATCATGGTTTTCCTTTTTAAAAGAAGCACATTTCACAAGCATTTGTTCTAGCACACCATGTAACTCTTTAAATGTATCAAGTAATTCATTATGCGTATCCACTAACTCATTATAGGAAACATTTGCATCAAAATCATCATGGTTAGAATTTACCTCATCTTCATCGGTCATGAGACAAAGATTAACCACCTTTTTGATGTTACTTACTTCTTTACTAGAAACTTGGAGGTCTATACTCTTATTTTACCTTGCGTCACTTTCTTTAAGTGGAAGAGTTAGTTTTATCAATAACATTAAAAAGATTAGTAATGTTATTAAAACTATAATGTCTCTCATTTATGCTAAAGGGTTCATTTATATTTGATTCCCTATCACGAATTGATTCAACATATGCTAATTCAAGCAAGTCCCATATTTCTTTAGCCATTCTATAAAAGATAATTTTATTAAACTCACTTTTGCTTAATGCACAATAGAGATAACATATGGCTAAGTATTACATTGAATTAATCTATGATCAATTTCATCCCATCACTTTTTAATTTAGGAATTTCATTCCCTTTACTAACTTTAGTTGGGATATGACTACCATTTTCTACAACTTTCCATAAATCAAAATCAATACTTTTTAAGAAGGCCCTCATTCTAATTTTCCAATAAATATAATCATTTCCATCAAAACAAGAAGGTTTATCATTGGGTTATCCTTCAAAGAATGTGATACTACCATTGTTGGCCATGATCGAACTCTAAGACGGTTAAGTCCTTTAATAGAGTTTAGGCTCTGATATCAATTGTTACCCAATAATTGACTCTAGAGGGGGGTGAATAGAGTCAACGGCCAATTTTCGCAATTTATAGAATTATAATCTTTATTCAACAATTTAAGCAATTATGTAATAATCAAAATATGAGATCAAGATATAAAAGTAAACAATTCATAGCATAATTGTAAAAGAGATAAGGGAAGAGAAATTGCAAACAATGACTCAGCGATTTTAGCAAGGGTCGAAAATTCCTACTACTCGGCTCAAGACCCTTCTTGAGACTTTCCAATCCACTATAGCTTCTCCTTACAGGTGGAGTGCAAACCTTTACATAAAGCAACTCCTTGCTTCACCTTGCTAAGAGACAACCTCTCTTATTCTTCTTTTGGGTCACACCAACCCTTACAAATTGAAGCTAATTTGTTTCTTCTTCCTTGGGCCACACAAGCCTTTACAAATGAATATCAAATTTGTTGCATACAAATATATCTCTCAAAGATTGATATGCAAATCAAAGCTTACAACTAGAGTATATATGAATATAAATGAAGCTAATACTCTATAAAAAATATGTTCTAATACTCTATAAAAAATATGAATGAGAGAAGATGATTTAAATGAAGAACAAAAACTTTTATAAACTTTTATAAAGCTCTTTGAGGATTAGAACAAGAGCAAAAGCCCTTTGAATCCTTAGTTGAATATCTCAAGATTTATAGAATAATGAAATGAGATATTAAAAAGGAAATGAAAGCTCAATGAATACTTTTGAATGCTCTTGAAAGGTAGTAGAATGCTCTCTCAATTGGTGTCATGTTTCAGCAGACTAGCCCTCTATATATATAGAAATTCGTAGCTCAATATAGCTGTTAGAAGTGGTTAGAGGAATTAAATGCAGAAATTGCCGTTGGAATTCAAATCCCTCAGAAGGAGCCGGCTCTTTGTAAAAGTGGAGGTGGCTCCAATATGAATGGAGTAGGCTCTTCTTCAAGTAGAGGCAACTCCCAAAAGTGGGAGGCGGCTCTTTCTCTAAAAAATTATTTCTCGAGCCTATTTTAGCTACTAGAGTGAAAAGAGCAGGCTCAACTTGTAAAGAGGAGGCTCAACTTAAAAAAGGAGGCTCAGCTTGTAAAGAGGAGGCTTAACTTGAATGGAGCAGGCTCTACCTCTGGAAATATGCTTCTTGAGCCAAATTTTGCTATTGGACAGAAAATAACATGATTTCAAATGGACATAACTTAGTCCATTTAACTCTAAATAAGATAAAATTTGAGTCTAAATTTATTTCCTTGAAGTCAGATTTCTAATGCCACCGGCCTTGCTCAAAAATTCTAACCACAGAAATAGTTATGGCCGTTTTAGTGCAACCTAGTCAGAAATTTCGCAGACCAGAAACATGCATTTTGTAATGCTCATATCTCATTCAATTCAAATCCTTTTTAGGTGAAATTTGAGTCTAAACTCAAGATCTCGAAGTTAGCTTTCTAAAGTACCTTGCCTTACTTAAAAAATCCATCTACAAAAATAGTTATAGCAATTTTAGTACAGGCTAGTCTGAAATTTTTTTGGGCTAAAAATTGCTTCTTATGAGATAGTCGTCTTTCTATCACCTAGGACTTTGATGTATGGTTCAATTTAGTTCAAGTCCAATTTCTAAGAGTCTAGGGACGTATAAGAATGATAAATTCCAAATGCATTGTGTCCTAGAGTCATTTACCAAATCATGGTAACAAAGGTTTTAAAATAAGCAAATTAGTTCTAACCCTTGTGCATGAGTCCGGACTATTGGGTGTGACACTTGAGCCACCTATATAAAGATTTGAGCTACTTTTTACACATAGCTTTTTACACATATGCTCACATAGGCTTAGATACATTCTTAGAGAGGAAGAAAAAAGAGGACACATTATTGGGAGTTCTTCCATTCTTCTAGGGTTTCCATCAAGAAGGAGGCAATTCCTACCATGGAGATAGTCCTTGAGGGTTAGATGACTACTTCAATGAGTGGCTAAACATCTTCTTGGGGCTAGAGTTAGCCCTAAGCATGCCTTCTAGACTTTAATGCTTTGTATTTTGAGGGGATGTGTGTTGTAATCTTGTCTTGACACTTATTTTATATATGAATCTTGTTTATTCAATGATTTGTGTAGTTTAATACTTCTAATTGATTATTTCATTCTATCCATATGTCTATGTATGATAGAATAGATGTTCATGTGTTTATCTCTAATTTTTGTGTTATTGATGCATGTCTATGTGTGTTGATGCTATGGATCTAGAGATTGTCAAAGCATAGTGCTTAATAGAATACTATTATTGTTTATTTGATGGTTCATACTCATGTCTTGATGGATTGTGCCTCTCCTTTAGTTTATTTAGTTTACTTTTCATGCCCTTAGCTTAGTTGTAGTGTAGTTCCCTTAGTTGTTAGATTGGAGGACAATCCGTACTTGTTGTTTGATGTTCCATGCTTATGAATGCAAATAGTATTATTCTCTAACCATGTGATGTGTTTGGATTGTGAGCTTAAAGGAAGGGTTAATGGCTTAGTTTGATGTATTGTGCTATTCACTAGGTTGCTTAGATAATATATGCTTAATTGGTCATCTATGCTTGTTGAAACAATCAGTCACACACTCTCAAATTGCAACACATGTTTCCCCTCATTGATTATACAATGAATGTCTAGAATGGTGAGGTTTAGCGGTGATCTTTAGACTCTAAGACCTCACTCTCTTGTTTTCTCCATAATTTCATTTAAATTGCTTATTTTACATTGAACTTGTCTAGTTCAGTTTGTAGTTTAATTAACCAATCACCCCATCCTTTGATCACTCGACCTACTAACCCTATTATTATTTCCATTGCAAACACGCCCACAATCCCTTGGGACGATCCCTACTCACCCTAGCAATATTTTTAGTTAGAGGTAGTAGTGGCATTTATAAATTTAAGACTTGGCCACATTGTACACTCACACTCTTTGCACATCTTTTAAGGGTTGGTGCGGCGACACACCAAGTTTTTGGCCCCGTTGCCAGGGATTGAAGTGGCAACGTCATGTTTTGGAAACAAATAGGAATTAGTACTTTTTTTATCGTGTTTTTGCTTTATTTTCATTTTGTTACCAATTGTGTTTGTTCTTAATTGACAAGGTGAATTAAGCAAAAGGAAGTGAGCAAAACAGAATTGAAAGCAATGAGTTAAGCTAAGCAAAAGCAAAAAGGCTAAAAATCTAAAAATTTGCAAAGCTAAGCCAAAAATTGAAAATGAATTGAAGTTGCTTAAGGACCCTTTGTGAGATCTTTCTAACTCAATCTCTAGTTAAATTGTCGGCCCGCGTGGAGGCTTGTATTTACATTCTTAGATAAATCTTGAGCCCGCGTGGAGGTAATTTACTTTTTCTTTGCATATTGTTCAAGCATGGGAGTATTGGATCATTGTATGTGGAGATTTGTTGATTGATTTGTTGTGGGGGTGAAGTGATTGATTAGTTGCTTGCTATTTATTTTGTTAGTGCATGCATGGTCGTAGGTCATTGAATCCTAGTCTTGTCCATCTTGATTTTCATCTTAAATCCATTGTTCGTAATCCTAAGGGAAGAGGTAGCTCCCATCACTCCATTTCACCAATGGAGGACTTGAATGACGACCATGTGGAGGACCTTGGTCACATAGACCAACAAGGTATCCTCCACCCTAATGTGCATCATAAAAATATTCAAGTACCATTAGGCATGCCTAGACCATTCATTCCACCATAACAACAAGGTCAAATTCCAATGGGAATGCCTCGGCCAATTTTTGCTCCAAAACCTCCAATTATGCAAGGCAATCAATGTGCTTATGTAGCACCACCAATTGTGAATCCTCCCATCGCTTTAAGAGACAATGCTACATTTGCTAACCAAGGGAATAATCCCTATGGCTCACACTATAATCTAGGGTGGAGGAACCATCCAAACTTCTCTTGAAAACCCTCCCCAAGGTGGTTTTCAAAACAAGTATGTTCCACCTCCAATGCAAAGCCAAGGTTCCCAAGGTTATAGATCTTCTTTTCAATCACCACAGGGCAATCAATTTTCAAATTCTCATTTTCCTAACCAATCATCGTATTCTTAAGGAAACTCAAGGAGTCCCACTTTTGAGGAGAAAGTGTTAATCGCTCTAGGCACTCTAGAGGCGAACACTCAATTGCTTCAGTCTCATTCTCAATCTATTGCTAAACTAAAAACCCAAGTAGGGAAAATAGCTAGTACTTTGAATGCTAGAAAGAAAGGGAAGATGCCTTTGAATGCACCACTAAAGCAACAATGTGTTATGGAGACTCATTCCTCATCGAAAGGTCACACAATCGAGCATATCAATGCGGTGATGACCTTGAGAAGTGGGACAATTATTGATAACCAAGTAGGTATTCCCAATGAAGAGAGTGAACTGGTGCAACCAAGAGTTGACACCCGTCCCGTTTCACATTTAATTCCTCCTTCATTGCATGTGCACGATCATCTTGTTGAGAAAGTTTTCAAAAATGGCTTGAAAGATGAATTAAACAATGATTTGAAAAATGATTCTAATAATTCTTGTGTTGAAGATTCTTCAAAGAAAAATTTTGAAAAAGCTTTTGAGCCTAGAGCTCCATTTCCGGATGCCTTGAAAGGATCCATTTCACTTGAAAAGCAAAAGACCAAGACCAATGAAATTATTAATGTGTTTAGGCAAGTGAAGATCAATCTTCCGCTTTTGGATGCAATTAAGTAAATTCCAGTTTATGCCAAGTTCTTCAAAGATCTTTGCACCCAAAAGAGGAAGAACAAGAGCCAAGCACCAAGAAAAGTGGTCTTGACCGAGCAAGTGAGCTCCATTTTGAAACATAACACTCTCCCAAAGTTTAAGGACCCCGGTTCACCTACTACATCTTGCATTATCGGTGACCATGTCATTAATCGGGCTCTTCTAGACTTAGGAGCAAGTGTTAACCTTCTTCCATATTCAGTATATGTCAAATTGGGCTTGGGAGACTTGAAACAGACGTCGATGGTTTTACAACTTGCCAATCGATCCATCAAAAAGCCCCGGGGTATCATAAAGGATGTTTTGATTAAGATTGATAAGTTCTTCTTTCCCGGTGATTTCGTTGTCATAGATACGGAACCAGTTCCGAATCCCAAGAGCCAAATTCCTGTTATCCTTGGCCGTCCCATCTTGGCAACCGCAAATGCCAACATCAATTGTAGGACGGGGATAATGAAAATCTCATTTGGGCATATAAAGGTGAAGTTGAACATCTTTAATCCAACCCTGAATTCAATGGACAAACATAAAGAAGTGTGTGTTGTAGAAAAGAGCATTGACAATGAATTTGAAAAACATGAGTTTTTGCTTGAAAATGAAATTTCTAAAAGTTCACCTTCCAACTTGAAAGCAAAGAATGTTGTTTCAAAACCAAGTGTTCCAAGGGCATGGAAGCCCAAGAGTTGCATAAACCAAGGACCATCAATGTCTTTTGAATCAAATCCAACAAGTTCTCTGGAGAACCATTTGTTGGTTGGGATTCAAAAATCCATTCACCTTGTAAAGGAGGGAATGCATAACAAGATATTTGATCCGGGCTAAAAGAGCCCAACGTTTTGCTAAAGACGTTAAAGACTAGTGAATTCGTAGGGTTTACAACTCTATTCCTCCCTCATTTCTATTTTATCTTTCATTTCTTGCGTCGTCTAGATAGATTATAGGTTTATACACATTGCTAGGAACTTTGATTGGGAATGCACACACTTTCAATTTCAAATTAAGAATTTTGTGCCTGTTCAATTGATCTCAAAAGAGGTTCAATCGATCAAACATCAATCTCTACATCCAATCATCTTTCAGTTCCATCGATCGAGAATTTCCTACATAAATCAGCTCTCTGTGTATCGAGCGAACTTCAGTTCAAATCGATCTAAGTGGTCCAAGATCGAATGAGATCTTCCTCAGATCAATCTTCATTCTACACTTAGAAAAATTTTGAAACCCATGAAGAAGGCCTCTCTATGCATCGTTCGAACTTGTCTGCAAGTTTTCACCAATTCGATCGATTGAAGCCTCTCCCAAATCGATCTTAGAGTGATCGATCTATGGCCCTTTGTTGACTTTGACTTTGATTTCTCTCTTTGAACTTTGAATTTTTTTATTTAAAAAAAAAAATTGAACAAACAAACAAAAATATTTTCAATTGTTATTTTCAAAAATTTCAAAAATGTTTTTAGTTTTAAGGAATTCTTCAAAAATAAAAAAATATTTTTCTTTTATTTTATTTTATTTTAAAAATATTTTCAAAAATTCCAAAAAGATTTTTATTTTTAATTCTATTTTATTTTAAAACGTTCAAAATTAAAAATATATTTTTCTTTTGTTTTATTGCATTTTATTTTCTTTTATTTCCAAAAATCCAAAATATTTTTAATTTTCAAAAACTCAAAAAAAATTAAAAAATACTGTGTCATTTTTGAAGCTTAGATCGATCTATGTTCGATCGATTGGAGATTTTTCCAGATCGATCGAACATGTCGGAAACAGTTTTTAAAAATATAAGTCAAAGGTCATTTTGATCGATTTGCACATTGATCTTACACCCTAGCACCCTTTCAACACTGCCACCTTCTTCCCAACCTCCGGCGAGCTTCTACAGCTTCGAATCTCTTTATCTCTCATCTCAGATCTCATCTCTCTCTCTCGATCCACTTCCCTTCCCGTTTTGGTAAGTTTGAGTTATATTTTTGGATTTTGAGTTTCAATCATATGTTTTAGATGCTTTCCATGCTTAGATTTTAAGTTTCCATGATTGATTCTTACCATATAGAAGTTTCTAAGCATGTATATATATGTATATATTTTTGTATATAGTTTTGTATATATTTGATTTCCATTTCGATTTTGGGGGTCACGTGCCAAGATAAGGACCATTCTTGTGTTGTTGAGTTGTAGAGGGACCCACAAGCTTGCTTGGGTACCCCCCCCCCCCCCCCCGGTGTCATCCACGTCACAGATCTGTGACTTTTTGAATTTCTCACAATAGTTCGATCGATCGAAGTTTTCTCTGATCGATCAGAGAAAGATCGATCGAACTTAGTCCTGATCGATCTGAGAGAGATCGATCTCACTCAAGTTATGATCGATCGAATTTCACAGATTTGCATATGCATACTTCACACACCATCTATAGTGTTCATGCTAGTTTTTTTATGCCCAATGCCTGTGTTTTCCATATTTGATGCATTCTATACTTACATTATTTAGGATGCTTCACTTAGTCACTGTTTACTTGGCTGCGTCATTACTTACATAGATCCATGTACTTTATTCTGAATTGTCTATCTTACTTAATATACATGTTTCTATATACTGTGCTTTAATTCTCTATTATCTATTACTAACTTATTTTTCAAGTGTTTCTTTTCTGTTTTGCAGGCCATGCCACGGGTTAAGACAGTTGCCCACCGACAGTATCAGAGGAGAGTACGACAGCGTGTAGAGGAGCCCGCAGAGCCTTCTCATGCCCATGATCTTGAGCAGGTTGAGCAGCCTGAGCAGTTAGAGGAGTATGAGGAGCCAGTTCCAGCTTAGTCTAACCGCTCTGCCTCTACCACTTCTGCATCTTCATCTTCAGCAGATGAGGTTGAGTATATACCTTCTCCTTCTCCACTACCGACACAGCCTGGCATGGTCTGAGATAGACTTGCCTGGAAGTTCAGATGACTCTCAGTGTCCCATGTGTCCGTATTCGACGCAGCTTTTTTCACCCGGTCAGTCTTGACTCGGGCAGCCTTTGACGACATTGAGCAGCGAGGCATTCTAGCCATTCTGGCACCAATTACTTATCCAGTTTACCCGCGGCTTGTTCGGATGTTCTTCCAGAACCTCCGGCCGGCCCCGAGTAACCTTTCAGAGCAGCAGACTACTATTAATGGCCACCCCATCCGGATTACAATTGATACATTAGCCACATCCTCTCAATGCCCTCATGTCTACCCTCTAGGTCTTGATTATCCCATTCTCTAGCAGCCGTCTAATGCAAACATGGCAGTTGCCCTTACTAGCCACTACGCAGCAAATGAGACTTTCGCCACCAGGCAGATTATTATGGGCCATAAGCTCCAGAGACATTCAGACTTTCTAGCAGCTCTCTATGCTTTCTACATTGGGCAATGGTTTTCCATTCAAGCACTCTACTGGAGTGTCATGATGAAGTTGTACACAGATTATATCAACAAGGGAAAGCCCAAGCGGGCTAAGTATCTCCCCTTCACTCATCTCATTACTCAGATCCTACGAGACTAGCGCTACCCTTTCCATCTACAGGAGCATTTTACGTCATGGGCTTGCCACTACGGCAGGAAGGACTGGAATAAGAGCTATAATACTTTTATTAAGAGCTTGGAGTAGGACGCTATCTTAGTAGCAGAGGAGGCCGTAGAGGCTGAGGAGGCGGCGAGGGTAGCAGCAGCAGCAGCGGACGATCTAGCAAACGCACCGGCGGCTGCAATACATATGGAGATAGACCTGGAGCAGCAGCCTCCAGAGGAGCTGCATCATCACTCTCTGGCAGGGTCACTAGTTCATTTACAGGAGCAAACTCAGGACATACATCAATCTCCTGACCTAGTCATACCTGAGGCTCCAACACAGACACCTGGCCTAGGAGAGCGTGTCTAGTCGTTAGAGGATGTAGTAGTCTCTCTCAGAGCAGACATTTCTACTCTCCGTGCGGATGTCTTAGCTGCGCTACGTGACATATCCAGAGATATCCGAGGATCACACCCCGCTCGCCCTACCTCCTCTACCTAGTTTCTCTATCTCTTTACTCTCCCCATTTGATATATCTATGATACTTTACTGCTATTTAACTACTGTTGATATTTTTGCAGCCAGTTTGTCGGCCCAGATACTATGATGTACCATATACTATTTTTATTTTCCTATTTTATGCATGATATTTTTGGATGTCTGGATTTTATATTGATACAATTATCTGTGATTGACTCCATTTTTCAGGTACATCCTAGTGACCTCAGTGAGAGAGAGCGCTGCCCAAATTTTTTTTCAGGACCACTCTTATTCCTCTCTCTTTACTTCATTTACTATCCTATTTACACTTGCATGTCCACTGTACACTATTATTATCCCTTTGTTATCTGATGAGTTTTATCCAAGTGCCATCTTTTCAGGACCGCAGTCAATTCAAAGTTTAGGGGGGTTGTACCACCCACTTTGGATATTTATGTCCCGGCCATTCTTTGTCTGAGTTGCACTGGTATACTCTTTTCTTTTGTTCTTTTTACACATTGAGGACACTGTACCATTTAAGTTTGGGGGTAATGGGTGTTAATTGCAGTGTTTACTTTCAATTCAAAATTTTAAGCATGACTTGTGTATTTGAGGGATTTTCTATGATTGGTCCACAACTAGCTACGATTTTGATCTTTTGAGGACTATATTGCTTAAAATTTAAAAATTGCATCACTTCAGAGTCCAATACTCCTTCTATGCCTTGTGGATGCCATTTAGGA
This sequence comes from Cornus florida, assembly GCF_030987335.1. Classification (NCBI taxonomy): domain Eukaryota; kingdom Viridiplantae; phylum Streptophyta; class Magnoliopsida; order Cornales; family Cornaceae; genus Cornus; species Cornus florida. The sequence goes on from NW_026775571.1 coordinate 19,687,068, forward strand.
GTAAATTTTTTGAAAGATTGATATCATGCTTGCACTTGTGGTTCACATCATCCTGATTTTGTGATTGTTTTGAGAATCACTCTAGGATTCTACACTAGCATAGGCGCACACTAGCATTCATTTGTGTGGTACATGCTTTGTTGATTATTGAATTGGTTATATCCCAATTGGGCTAGTAGTGCATTGAAAGCTTTCATCTTGATAAAAGTGGATAACAAACCCTTTTCATTGAATAGTCGGGATTCTAGCCTCATCAAGCATTGAATTTCTCATGCCAAAAGGTGGAGGGCCCAAACTCTAGGTTAATAATTGAATTAAAAAAAAAAAAAAAAAAGGTTGCAAAAGTAATAAAAAGTGACGACTTCTCCTAAAAGGTGAGAAGTGGGAAATGATTAGATGGAGGTTGTTTTGATTTGTAGCCTAGTTGATTTGTGCTTGTAAGTCCTTAGGGGTGTTTGAACACCTAGTGCCCTAAAGTCGTCTAGTTTGGGAGTCATTAACCTAATACTTGACCTCATGGATCGCTAGAAAGCTTAATAGATCAACACATTGCACTATGCTTCCATCTTTGATACTTAGGGATAGGAAAAAAAAAAATCGAGTGAAAAGAATAAGTGCCCCTAGATCAATAAAACTTTAATAAAAGGTCCACTCTTTGTCTTGATGATCGATACTAGATTTATGTGCTAGTTTGAGGGTAGGGATATAATTATTTCTTTAGTTGGCTATGATAGCAACATATTTGATGCCGGTCCACTCAAAAAGGATTCTAGAGTTGTTTGATTTGTATGATCATTTTCTTGATGTGTAGAGGACCATACATGGTTGCTTGATGTTGAGATTTTGGGAGATTGCTTGGAAATGGTTGAAAAATTACATACTTGAGGTAGTTTTCTCCCAATACTTGTTTGCAATATTGGTGCCTCTTTTGAAAGAATGAGCATAATGTTTGTGGGTATCATTTCTGGAAACCGTCACGAGACTTCACTCATCTACTAGGGGCAACCTAAGAGTTTAAAAGGCTTGTTACATATGCTAAATGCAATCGTGTTCCCTTCAAAAGTGACGTTATCATTTTATTGCTTTCTAGATTCATTATTGTATAGTTGTTCATTTTATTCCTTTACTCTGTAGTTCATTGCTAGGGACTAACAATATTTAAGTTTCGGGGTGTGATGAGCACTGAAAAGTGCGTATTTAAACCCCTTAAGCTTAGGTATTCTAGGACCTTTATTTATCTTATTTTCCCATCTTAGACTAATTTCATGTTATTATCCTTTTTAGGTACTTATCCCCAAAATAAGTTAATTCAGCCAAATAAGAGCATTAAAGAAGCAATATTGAGTTGAATGGAAGAAAGGAGCAAAGCAGAAGAAAAATGAAACAAAGTGTGGAAAGTCACCTCAGTTCGATCGATCTCAACATTCCTTCGATCGGTTATGAAGTGATCGATCTAGGCCTCATCAAGATAGATCCAAGCTTTTGTCCTTATCCAAAGATCTCACCATTTGATCGATCCAACATTTCTCAGATCGATCGAAAAGATTTGATCTTATCTACACCTACCACCCCACCTACCACTCTTGTCCTTTTCCCAAAAATATCTCAGATATTTGTCATTATTCAAAAAGGCGCCGCCAAAGATGATCGATCTCTGCAGCATTCGATGGATCTCACCTAAGTTTGATCGATCCCACTTCAGTTCGATCGATTGAACCTCCTCAAGTCCGAATTAAATCAAATTTTAACTCATTAAAAGTTGTCTCATGGTGCAATCATTAGAGAAGCCCTTGTGCACAAGTCCAGACCATTGGGTGTGACACTTGAGACACCTATATAAAGATTTGAGCTACTTTTTACACATAGCTTTTTACACATATGCTCACTAAGCCTAGATACATTCTTAAAGAGGAAGAAAAGAGAGGAGGAGTGGCTAGAGACACATTCTTGGGAGTTCTTCCATTCTTCTAGGGTTTCCATCAAGAAGGAGGCAATTCCTACCGTGGATTTAGCCCTTGAGGGTTAGATGACTACTTCAATGAGTGGCTAAACATCTTCTTGGGGCTAGAGTTAGCCCTAAGCATGCCTTCTAGACTTTAATGCTTTGTATTTTGAGGGGATTTGTGTTGTAATCTTGTCTTGACATTTATTTTTATATATGAATCTTGTTTATTCAATGATTTGTGTGGTTTAATACTTCTAATTGATTATTTCATTCTATCCATATGTCTATGTATGATAGAATAGATGTTCATGTGTTTATCTCTAGTTTTTGTGTTATTGATGCATGTCTATGTGTGTTGATGTTATGGATCTAGAGATTGTCAAGGCATAGTGCTTAATAGAATACTATTATGGTTTATTTGATGGTTCATACTCATATCTTGATGGATTGTGCCTCTCCTTTAGTTTATTTAGTTTACTTTTCATGCCCTTAGCTTAGTTGTAGTGTAGTTGCCTTAGTTGTTAGATGGGAGGACAATCCGTGCTTGTTGTTTGATGTTCCATGCTTATGAATACAAATAGTATTATTCCCTAACCATGTGATGTGTTTGGATTGTGAGCTTAAAGGAAGGGTTAATGGCTTAGTTTGATGTATTGTGCTATTCACTAGGTTGCTTAGACAATTTATACTTAATTGGTCATCTATGCTTGTTGAAACAATCAATCACATACTCTCAAATTGCAACACATGTTTCCCCTCTTTGATTATACATTGAACGTCTAGAATGGTGATGTTTAGTGGTGATCTCTAGACTCCAAGACCTCACTCTCTTGTTTTCTCTATAATTTCATTTAAATTACTTATTTTACATTGAACTTGTCTAGTTTAGTTTGTAGTTTATTTAACCAATCACCCCATCCTTTGATCACTCAACCTACTAACCCTATTATTATTTCCATTGAAAACACGCCCACAATCCCTTGGGACGATCCCTACTCACCCTAGCTATATTTTTAGTTAGAGGTAGTAGTGGCATTTATAAATTTAAGACTTGGCCACATTGCACACTCACACTCTTTGCACATCTTTTAAGGGTTGGTGCGGCGACACACCAAGTTTTTGGCCCCGTTGCCGGGAATTGAAGTGGCAACGTCATGTTTTGGAAACAAATAGGAATTAGTACTCTTTTGATCGTGATTTTGCTTTATTTTCATTTTTATTACCAATTGTATTTGTTCTTAATTGACTAGGTGAATTGAGCAGAAGGAAGTGAGCAAAGGAGAATTGAAAGCAAGGAGTTAAGCTAAGCAAAAGCAAAAAGGCTAAAAATCTAAAAATTTGCAAAGCTAAGCCAAAAATTGAAAATGAATTGAAGTTGCTTAAGGACCCTTTGTGAGATCTTTCTAACTCAATCTCTAGTTAAATTGTCGGCCCGCGTGGAGGCTTGTATTTACATTCGTAGATAAATCTTGAGCCCGCGTAGAGGTAATTTACTTTTTCTTTGCATATTGTTCAAGCATGGGAGTATTGGATCATTGTATGTGGAGATTTGTTGATTGATTTGTTGTGGGGGTGAAGTGATTAATTAGTTGCTTGCTATTTATTTTGCTAGTGCATGTATGGTCGTAGGTCATTGAATCCGACTCTTATCCATCTTGATTTTCATCTTGAATCCATTGTTCGTAATCCTAAGGGAAGAGGTAGCTCCCATCACTCCATTTCACCAATGGAGGACTTGAATGACGACCTTGTGGAGGACCTTGGTCACATAGACCAATAAGGTATCCTCCACCTTAATGTGCATCATGAAAATATTCAAGTACCATTAGGCATGCCTAGACCATTCATTCCACCACAACAACAAGGTTAAATTCCAATGGGAATGCCTCGGCCAATTTTTGCTCCACAACCTCCCATTATGCAAGGCAATCAATGTGCTTATGTAGCACCACCAATTGTGAATCCTCCCATCGCTTTAAGAGACAATTATGTGCCTAATGAATACACACCCACTTGCATTCTATTGCCCCATTTAGAGCACATCACTATGAGATTAAACTGCAAACCATTCAAATGCTTCCTAACTATCATGGACTTCCAGGTGAAGAACCTTACAAGTATTTGGTTGAGTTTCTTGAAGTGTGTTCCACCGTGAAATACACGGACATGCCGGAAGAAGTGTTAAGATTCAAACTCTTTCCTTTTACCCTTAAAGACAAGGCAAAATATTGGTTCAACAATCTTAGACCTTTTTCGATAACTTCTTAGGCAGAAATGCAACAAAAGTTCTTGTAAAAGTACTATCCGGTTTCAAAGACCAATGCCATGAGAACTTTCATTCATGAATTTTCTCAAGGGGATGGGGAAATGTTTCATGCTGCATAGGAAAGGTTTAATGACTTGCTTAGGGTGTGCCCACATCATGACATACCTAAGCGGCAATTAGTTCAATATTTCTTTGAAAGTTTACCGGATAATCACAAGGGTATGGTTGATGCATCTATGGGTAGTTCTTATCTTGACAAGCATGAAAATGGTGTGTGGCAATTGTATGAAAGTATGAGTGAAAATTCAAAGCATAGGTCTTTATCATCCAAAAATAGTAGAAATTTAGGTGAAAGGAATAATGTTGGCTTATATTAAATTGACAACTCCAATGACATAGCCGCCAAGATGAAATTGTTATCTCAAAGGTTTGATCAATTTTTGATCAACCAAAACTCGGCGAATCAAGTATCTTCCTCCCCTAAACATGTTCATCATCATCCATCTAACGAATCTTGTATGACTTGCTCTAGTGTTTTACATTCTACTTCCAATTGTCCCCATGGACATGTGCCAAGTGAAAACCATGAACAAGTCAATGCTACATTTGTTAACCAAGGGAATAATCCCTATGGCTCACACAATAATCCAGGGTGGAGGAACCATCCAAACTTCTCTTGGAAAAGCCAAGGGGAAGGCTCAAATGCTCCCCAAGGTGGTTTTCAAAACAAGTATGTTCCACCTCCAATGCAAAGCCAAGGTTCCCAAGGTTATAAATCTTCTTTTCAATCACCACATGGCAATCAATTTTCAAATTCTCATTTTCCTAACCAATCATCGTATTCTCAAGGAAACTCAAGAGTCCCACTTTTGAGGAGAAAGTGTTAACCGCTCTAGGCACTCTAGAGGCGAACACTCAATTGCTTCATTCTCATTCTCAATCTATTGCTAAGCTAAAAACCCAAGTAGGGAAAATAGCTAGTACTTTGAATGCTAGAGAGAAAGGGAAGATGCCTTTGAATGCACCACCAAAGCAACAATGTGTTGTGGAGACTCATTCCTCATCGAAAGGTCACACAATCGAGCATATCAATGCGGTGATGACCTTGAGAAGTGGGAGAATTATTGATAACCAAGTAGGTATTCCCAATGAAGAGAGTGAACTGGTGCAACCAAGAGTTGACACCCGTCCCGTTTCACATTTAATTCCTCCTTCATTGCACGTGCATGATCATCTTGTTGAGAAAGTTTTCAAAAATGGCTTGAAAGATGAATTAAACAATGATTTGAAAAATAATTCTAATAATTCTTGTGTTGAAGATTCTTCAAAGAAAAATTTTGAAAAAGCTTTTGAGCTTAGAGCTCCATTTTCGGATGCCTTGAAAGGATCCATTTCACTTGAAAAGCAAACGACCAAGACCAATGAAATTATTATTGTGTTTAGGCAAGTGAAGATCAATCTTCCGCTTTTAGATGCAATTAAGTAAATTCCGGTTTATGCCAAGTTCTTAAAAGATCTTTGCACCCAAAAGAGGAAGAACAAGGGCCAAGCACCAAGAAAAGTGGTCTTGACCGAGCAGGTGAGCTCCATTTTGAAACATAACACTCTCCCAAAGTTTGAGGACCCCGGTTCACCTACTACATCTTGCATTATCGGTGACCATGTCATTAATCGGGCTCTTCTAGACTTAGGAGCAAGTGTTAACCTTCTTCTATATTCAGTATATGTCAAATTGGGCTTGGAAGACTTGAAACTGACATCGATGGTTTTACAACTTGCCAATCGATCCATCAAAAAGCCTCGGGGTATCATAAAGGATGTTTTGATTAAGATTGATAAGTTCTTCTTTCCCGGTGATTTCGTTGTCATAGATACGGAGCTAGTTCCGAATCCCAAGAGCCAAATTCCTGTTATCCTTGGCCGTCCCTTCTTGGCAACCGCAAATGCCAACATCAATTGTAGGGTGGGGATAATGAAAATCTCATTTGGACATATGAAGGTGAAGTTGAACATCTTTAATCCAACCCCGAATTCAATGGACAAACATGAAGAAGTGTATGTTGTAGAAAAGTGCATTGACAATAAATTTGAAAAATATGAGTTTTTGCTTGAAAATGAAATTTCTAAAAGTTCACCTTCCAAATTGAAAGCAAAGAATGTTGTTTCAAAACCAAGTGTTCCAAGGGCATGGAAGCCCAAGAGTTGCATAGACCAAGGACCATCAATGTCTTTTGAATCAAATCAAACAAGTTCTCTGGAGAACCATTTGTTGGTTGGGATTCAAAAATCCATTCACCTTGTAAAGGAGGGAATGCATAACAAGATATTTGATCCGGGCTAAAAAAGCCCAACGTTTTGCTAAAGACGTTAAAGACTAGTGAATTCGTAGGGTTTATAACTCTATTCCTCCCTCATTTCTATTTTATCTTTCATTTCTTGCGTCGTCTAGATAGATTATGGGTTTATACACATTGCTAGGAACTTTGATTGGGAATGCATACACTTTCAATTTCAAATCAAGCATTTTGTGCCTGTTCAATTGATCTCAAAAGAGGTTCAATCGATCAAACATCAATCTCTACATCCAATCATCTTTCAGTTCCATCGATCGAGAATTTCCTACATAAATCAGCTCTCTGTGTATCGAGCGAACTTCAATTCAAATCGATCTGAGTGCTCCAAGATCGATCGAGATCTTCCTCAGATCAATCTTCATTCTACACTTAGAAAATTTTTGAAACCCATGAAGAAGGCCTCTCTATGCATCGTTCGAACTTGTCTGCAAGTTTTCACCAATTCGATCGATTGAAGCCTCTCCCAGATCGATCTTAGAGTGATCGATCTATGGCCCTTTGTTGACTTTGACTTTGATTTCTCTCTTTGAACATTGAATTTATTTATTTAAAAAAAAAAAAAATTGAACAAACAAACAAAAATATTTTCAATTGTTATTTTCAAAAATTTCAAAAATGTTTTTAGTTTTAAGGAATTTTTCAAAAATAAAAAAATATTTTTCTATTGTTTTATTTTATTTTTAAAATATTTTCAAAAATTCCAAAAAGATTTTTATTTTTAATTTTATTTTATTTTAAAATGTTCAAATTTAAAAATATATTTTTCTCTTGTTTTATTGCATTTTATTTTCTTTTATTTCCAAAAATCCAAAATATTTTTAATTTTCAAAAACTCAAAAAAAATTCAAAAATACTGTGTCATTTTGAAGCTCAGATCGATCTATATTCCTTCAAGATCGATCTATGTTCGATCGATTGGAGATTTTTCCAAATCGATCGAACATGTCGGAAATAGTTTTTAAAAATATAAGTCAAGGGTCATTTTGATCGATTTGCACATTGATCTTAGACCCTAGCACCCTTTCAACACTGCCACCTTCTTCCCAACCTCCGGCGAATCTCCAGCGAGCTTCCACAGCTTCGAATCTCTTTATCTCTCATCTCAGATCTCATCTCTCTCTCTCGATCCACTTCCCTTCCCATTTTGGTAAGTTTGAGTTATATTTTTGGATTTTGAGTTTCAATCATATGTTTTAGATGCTTTCCATGCTTAGATTTTAAGTTTCCATGATTGATTCTTACCATATAGAAGTTTCTAAGCATGTATATATATGTATATATTTTTGTATATAGTTTTGTATATATTTGATTTCCATTTCAATTTTGGGGGTCACGTGCCAAGATAAGTGACCATTCTTGTGTTGTTGAGGTGTAGAGGGACCCACAAGCTTGCTTGGGTCCCCCCCCCCCCCCCCCCCCGGTGTCATCCACATCACAGATCTGTGACTTTTTGAATTTCTCACAATAGTTCGATCGATCGAAGTTTTCTCTGATCGATCAGAGAAAGATCGATCGAACTTAGTCCTGATCGATCTAAGAGAGATTGATCTCACTCAAGTCATGATCGATCGAATTTCACAGATTTGCATATGCATACTTCACACACCATCCATAGTGTTCATGCTAGTTTTTTTTATGCCTAATGCCTGTGTTTTCCACATTTGATGCATTCTATAGTTACACTATTTAGCATGCTTCACTTAGTCACTGTTTACTTGGCTGCGTCATCACTTGCATAGATCCATGTACTTTATTCTGAATTGTCTATCTTACTTGACATACATGTTTCTATATACTGTGCTTTAATTCTCTATTATCTGTTACTAACTTATTTTTCAAGTGTTTCTTTTTTATTTTGCAGGCCATGGCACGAGTTAAGACAGTTGCCCGCCGACAGTATCAGAGGAGAGTACGACAGCATGTAGAGGAGCCCGCAGAGCCTTCTCATACCCATGATCTTGAGCAGGTTGAGCAGCCTAAGCAGTTAGAGGAGTATGAGGAGCCAGTTCCGGCTCAGTCTAACCGCTCTGCCTTTACCACTTCTGCATCTTCATCTTCAGCAGATGAGGTTGAGTATATACCTTCTCCTTCTCCACCACCGGCACAGCCTAGCCAGGTCCGAGATAGACCTGCCTAGAAGTTCAGATGACTCTCAGTGTCCCATAAGTCCGTATTCGACATAGCTTTTTTCTCCCGGTCAGTCTTGACTCGGGCAGCCTTTGATGACATTGAGCAGCGCGGCATTCTAGCAATTATGGCACCAGTTACTTATCCAGTTTACCCGCGGGTTGTTCGGATGTTCTTCCAGAACCTCTGGCCGGCCCCGAGTAACCTTTTAGAGCAGCAGACTACTATTGATGGCCACCCCATCCGGATTACAATTGATACATTGGCCATATCCTCTCGATGCCCTCATGTCTACCCTCTAGGTCTTGATTATCCCATTCTTTAGTAGCCATCTAATGCAGACATGGCAGTTGCCCTTATTAGCCACTACGCAGCAAACGAGACTTTCGCCACCAGGCAGATTATTACGGGCCATAAGCTCCAGAGACATTCAGACTTTCTAGCAGCTCTCTATGCTTTCTACACCGGGCAGTGGTTTTCCATTCAAGCACTCTACTGGAGTGTTATGATGAAGTTGTACACAGATTATATCAATAAGGGAAAGCCCAAGCGGGCTAAGTATCTCCCCTTCACTCATCTCATTACTCAGATCCTGCGAGACCAGCGCTACCCTTTCCATCTACAGGAGCATTTTATGTCATGGGCTTGCCACTGCGGCAAGAAGGACTGGAATAAGAGCTATAATGCTCTTATCAAGAGCTTGGAATAGGACGCTGTCTTAGTAGCAGAGGAGGCCGTAGAGGCTGAGGAGGCAGCGAGGGTAGCAGCAGCAGCAGCAGATGATCTAGCAGACGCACTGGTGGGTGCAATACATATGGAGATAGACCTGGAGCAGCAGCCTCTAGAAGAGCTGCATCATCACTCTCTGGCAGGGTCACTCATTCATTTACAGGAGCAAACTCAGGACGTACATCAGTCTCCTGACCCAGTCATACCTGAGGCTCCAACACAGACACCTGGCCTAGGAGAGCGTGTCTAGTCGTTAGAGGATGTAGTAGTCTCTCTCAAAGCAGACATTTCTACTCTCCGTGCAGATATCTTAGCTACGCTACGTGACATATCCAGAGATATCCGAGGATCACGCCCCGCTCGCCCTACCTCCTCTACCTAGTTTTTCTATCTCTTTACTCTCCTCATTTGATATATCTATGATACTTTACTACTGTTGATATTTTTGCAGCCAGTTTGTCGGCCCAGATACTATGATGTACCATATACTATTTTTATTTTCCTATTTTATGCATGATATTTTTGGATGTCTGAATTTTATATTGATACAATTATCTGTGATTGACTCCATTTATCAGGTACATCCCAGTGACCTCAATGAGAGAGAGCGCTGCCCAAATTTTTTTTTTCAGGACCACTCTTATTCCTCTCTCTTTACTTCATTTACTATCCCATTTACACTTGCATGTCCACTGTGCTCTGTTATTATCCCTTTGTTATCTGATGTGTTTTATCCAAGTGCCATCTTTTCAGGACCGCAGTCAATTCAAAGTTTGGGGGGGTTGTACCACCCACTTTGGATATTTATGTGTTGGACATTCTTTGCCTTAGTTGCACTGGTATACTCTTTCCTTTTGTTCTTTTTACACATTGAGGACACTGTGCCATTTAAGTTTGGGGGTAATGGGTGTTAATTGCAGTGTTTACTTTCAATTCAAAATTTTAAGCATTACTTGTGTATTTGAGGGATTTTCTATGATTGGTCCATAACTAGCTATGATTTTGATCTTTTGAGGACTATATTGCTTAAAATTTAAAAATTGCATGACTTGAGAATCCAATACTCCTTGTATGCCTCGTGGATGCCATTTAGGAGTAAAATTTTTGAAAGATTGATATCATGCTTGCACTTGTGGTTCACATCATCCTGATTTTGTGATTGTTTTGAGATTCACTCTAGGATTCTACACTAGCACAGGTGCACACTAGCATTCATTTATGTGGTACATGCTTTGTTGATTATTGAATTGGTTATATCCCAATTGGGCTAGTAGTGCATTGAAAACTTTCAACTTGATAAAAGTGGATAACAAACCCTTTTCATTGAATAGTCGGGATTCTAGCCTCATCAAGCACTGAATTTCTCATGCCAAAAGGTGAAGGGCCCAAACTCTAGGTTAATAATTGAATTAAAAAAAAAAAAAAAAAAAAAAAAAAAAAAAAAAAGGTTGCAAAAGCAATAAAAAGTGATGACTTCTCCTAAAAGGTGAGAAGTGGGAAATGATTAGATGGAGGTTGTTTTGATTTGTAGCCTAGTTAATTCGTGCTTGTAAGTCCTTAGGGGTGTTTGAACACCTAGTGCCCTAAAGCCGTCTAGTTTGGGAGTCATTGACCTAATGCTTGACCTCATGGATCGCTAGAAAGCTTAATAGATCAACACATTGCACTATACTTCCATCTTTGATACTTAGGGATAGAAAAAAAAAAAAATCGAGTGAAAAGAATAATTGCCCCTAGATCAATAAAACTTTAATAAAAGGTCCACTCTTTGTCTTGATGATCGGTACTAGATTTATGTGCTAGTTTGAGGGTAGGGATATGATTATTTCTTTAGTTGGCTAAGATAGCAACATATTTGATGCCGGTCCACTCAAAAAGGATTCTAGAGTTGTTTGATTTGCATGATCATTTTCTTGATGTGTAGAGGACTATACATGGTTGCTTGATGTTGAGATTTTGGAAGATTGCTTGGAAATGGTTGAAAAATTGCATACTTGAGGTAGTTTTCTCCCAATACTTATTTGCAATATTGGTGCCTCTTTTGAAAGAATGAGCGTAATGTTTGTGGGTATCATTTCTGGAAACCCTCACGAGACTTCACTCATCTACTAGGGGCAACCTAAGAGTTTAAAAGGCTTGTTACATATGCTAAATGCAATCGTGTTCCCTACGAAAGTGACGTTATCATTTTATTGCTTTCTAGATTCATTGTTGTATAGTTATTCATTTCATTCCTTTACTTTGTAGTTCATTGCTAGGGACTAGTAATATTTAAGTTTCGAGGTGTGATAAGCACTGAAAAGTGCGTATTTAAACCCCTTAAGCTTAGGTATTCTAGGACCTTTATCTATCTTATTTTCCCATCTTAGACTAATTTCATGTTATTGTCCTTTTTAGGTATTTATCCCCAAAATAAGTTAATTCAGCCAAGTAAGAGCATTAAAGAAGCAATATTGAGTTGAATGGAAAAAAGGAGCAAAGCGGAAGAAAAATGAAGCAAAGTGTGGAAAGTCACCTCAGTTCAATTGATCTCAACATTCCTTCGATCGGTTATGAAGTGATCGATCTAGGCCTCATCAAGATAGATCCAAGCTTTTGTCCTTATCTAAAGATCTCACCATCTTTGATTGATCCAACATTTCTCAGATCGATCGAAAAGATTTGATCTTATCTACACCTACCACCCCACCTACGTCTTTATTCAAAAAAGCGCCGCCAAAGATGATCGATCTCTGCAGCATTCGATGGATCTCACCTAAGTTCGATCGATCTCACTTCAGTTCGATCGATTGAACCTCCTCAAGTCCGAATTAAATCAAATTCCAACTCATTAAAAGTTGTCTCATGGTGCAATCATTGGAGGAGCCCTTGTGCACAAGTCCAGACCATTGGGTGTGACACTTGAGCCACCTATATAAAGATTTGAGCTACTTTTTACACATAGCTTTTTACACATATGCTCATTAAGCCTAGATACATTCTTAAAGAGGAAGAAAAGAGAGGAGGAGTGGCTAGAGACACATTCTTGGGAGTTCTTCCACTCTTCTAGGGTTTCCATCAAGAAGGAGGCAATTCCTACCATGGAAATAGCCTTTGAGGGTTGGATGACTACTTCAATGAATGGCTAAACATCTTCTTGGGGCTAGAGTTAGCCCTAAGCATGCCTTCTAGACTTTAATGCTTGGTATTTTGAGGGGAATTGTGTTGTAATCTTATCTTGACATTTATTTTATATATAAATCTTGTTTATTCAATGATTTATGTGGTTTAATACTTCCAATTGATCATTTCATTCTATCCATATATCTATGTATGCTAGAATAGATGTTCATGTGTTTATCTCTAGTTTTTTTGCTATTGATGCATATCTATGTGTGTTGATGCTATAGATCTAGAGATTGTCAAGGCATAGTGCTTAATAGAATACTATTGTGGTTTATTTGATGGTTCATACTCATGTCTTGATGGATTATTTCTCTCCCTTAGTTTATTTAGTTTACTTTTCATGCCCTTAGCTTAGTTGTAGTGTAGTTGCCTTAGTTGTTAGATGGAAGGACAATCCATGCTTGTTGTTTGATGTTCCATGCTTATGAGTGCAAATAGTATTATTCTCTAACCGTGTGATGTGTTTGGATTATGAGCTTAAAGGAAGGGTTAATGGCTTAGTTTGATGTATTGTGTTATTCACTAGTTTGCTTAGACAATATATGCTTAATTGGCCATCCATGCTTGTTAAAACAATCAATCACACACTCTCAAATTGCAACACATGTTTCCCCTCATTGATTATACATTGACTGTCTAGAATGGTGATGTTTAGTGGTGACCTGTAGACTCTAAGACCTCCCTCTCTTGTTTTCTCTATAATTTCATTTAAATTGCTTATTTTACATTGAACTTGTCTTGTTTAGTTTGTAGTTTAATTAACCAATCATCCCATCCTTTGATCACTTGACCTACTAACCCTATTATTATTTCCATTGCAAACAAGCCCACAATCCCTTGGGACGATCCCAACTCACCCTAGCTATATTTTTAGTTAGAGGTAGCGGTGGCATTTATAAATTTAAGACTTGGCCACATTGCATACTCACACTCTTTGCACATATTTTAAGCGTTGGTGCGGAGACACACCAAGAGGCACAGTGGAGGCAGTAGAACTTCATGATCTTATCTACTTGGACTAGAGAGGTCAGGTTTCGTCGAGCTATCGACGTTAAATTTAGCATGCTATCGAGCTATCGACGTTAAACTTAGCATTTATATATTGTACTGTATTTTTTATTTGATTTTTATTTTTTTTTAGTTATTTTAGTTTTTGATTTAATTATTTTTTTTCTAGGTTTTAGGTTTAGATTAGTTTAGGTTTAAATAAAATAGAAAAAGCAAATAAAAATTGAAAAATTGAGAAAAATCCAAAAATATGTCTCAATGCTCGAGCCTACACTTTGGTGCTCGATCATCAGCTACTAAAGGCTCGAGCATCAGTACCTCGAGCTCGAGCCTTCCATCATCGTGAACTTTGGGATTTATGTTGGCAAGCTCGAGCTTATATCCTTAAAGCTTGAGCCTTTGGTTTCCAAAGTCTTTAAAACCAAGAAAACTGCATACTCCGTCTTCTATTACACAAAGGATGTCCGTCTCTTATAGAGTCTCTCCAGGTTTTCTCCATACTTATACCCATTAATGATTTACATTCTTCTTGAAGATTTACAGGATTATTAGAGGTACAGATCTTCTTCTTCATCCTTTTTCCATTACTCTTTCTTCGTTATTTAAATTTCTAGATCTAGCGAGAGGAGCATGAGTTGTTACTTGGATGAATGATTCTTTGACTTGCATACATCATTGACATATAGTAGTTGTTTGATTCAATTGATGAGCTTTTGATGATTGATTTACAAGCTAATTTCTCCAATCTATTTTGGTAAAGTCCAGGTAAAACTTGATCCTTGACACTTAAAGCTCGAGCATTGGTTGAAGCTCGAGCCCGGAAGCTCAAGCTTGAGCCTCAGTTCCCAAAATTACAAGATTTGGACAATTTTGGGTGATTCTTAGGATTTTATTACAAGATACTTTAGTGGAGACTAGAGATGGTTCGTCTTATTTCTTCTAAGCGTGCTAGGGTGGCTAAGGATGTTTTGCCAAATGCTTGGAAAGATATTCCAATTTCTTATGAAATTACTTTTGATTATCAGGCATTCATTAATGATCCTCGCACTAGATGGGCTATGAAGTCTTTCAGTTACAGGCATCTTCTACATCTTATGGTCCCTGTAACTAACATTGCATATCCTCGTCTTGTTCGCTTGTTTTATCTCAATCTTGTTTATAGTGAGGATGATCTTTGGGAACTTAGGACTAAGATTGATTGGCATGAGTTGATTATTAATCCTGATGCTATTGATGCAGCTCTAAAAATGCTATCATACGCTTCCTAAGGTGATCAATGAGAGACGTAGCTGTCCTGCTTTCACACGTTTCCCTAGGGTACCAATTGCTGAGAATTTAATTCAAAAGCTATATGATGGTCGATTTAATAGAAGAAAGCGTAGTACTACTACCAAAGCCAAAATTCCTAAGAGGTTGTGGATTCTAGATTCTATCATCTCTGCTAATGTCCACCCTTTTAGACATAAGAATATTAGGAATACTGATTTTCTCCAGGCACTGTTTGCTATTCAGTTTGAGCATTGGTATTCATTTCCTAGGATGATTTTTTGTTAGCTATTGAAGTTTTCGTCAGAAATTGGACCACACAAGACTGTTCCTACCCATATGTTACCTTTTCCATATATGATTACTAGGCTGTTAGAGATACAGGGTTTTGTGGTTGGTCCGAGAGAAGAGTCATGTGTTGAGTTTCCAAAGTATGGGCACATATGCCGGCACATCGTCGTGATGCAATATAGCTTGGTGATAAGAGATACATAGCAGTTGCTGCTAGGAGGGATGATAATGAGGCTACAGAGGACGAGATGGATGTCTCTGATAGCCAGGCCCCGACGAGGAGGAGGCCAGTTCCTACAGCCCAACTTGAGAGTTCTTCTCTGGCTGAGATACGAGCTTTACAGGCCAGGGTGGCCGAGCTGCAGGATGGCCAGATAGTGCTAAGACAGATACTAACTGCACAGTAGAGTATTCTGGAGGAGCTTCTACGCCGCACCCCGTCTGCCCCTTTTAACTCTATTGATCTGCATCCACCTTGGATAGATTAGCTAACTAGGGCTTTTCTATAGTTTCTTTTGTAGACTAGGGTAGTCTTTTGATGTATTTCTTTCATTATGATGTATATATGCCCTAAGTTTGTTATTTTGAAAAGCATTATACTCATCTTGCTTATATATATACATGTTTTCTGCCTATTATTTCCTTGTGTTGTTATTTGAGTTACTTGTGATATTTCTCTTTTATTACTGCCTATACTAGATACTCTGATATGTTTTGAGTTGGTTGATTTTCCCAAAAGCTACAGATTAAGTTTGGGGGTGATGTTTACCTTCTGTGTTTTAGTGTCGTCTATCTTTGTTGGTCTATGTTTCTGGTAATATCTTTCTAATCTCTCTTTTGTTCTCACACATTAAGGACAATGTGCAAAATAAGTTTGCTGGTAAGGTAGTTTGAGACTAAATTTTGAAAAATTTTGAAAATTTGAAAATTGCATACCAAGGATATGATATTTGATGCTAATAGCATGAGTTTGAGTCTGTTGATTGTTATATACTCCGTTTGCAGTTTAATATTGATTAGATATGGTTTATATGCTAAAATATTGTGAAAATAAATTCTTAAAAATTTTGAAATCAGTTGGTGGCCTGTGGTCCACTTTATTAGGATGATCCTTGTTTAATAAGATTAATCTCGGAGATACTACACTTTGCACATATTCACACTTGCATGTATTATGTGGGGTAAATACTAGAAGTCTTGTTTTGTTTTGAGTTAAACTGAGATGAGAAGATAAATTTGATGATTTTGATAACCAAGGCATATATATAAAAAAAAATTAAAAAAATAAATAAATAAGATTGGTATGTATGCAATGTACTAAAAGAAAAAAAAAAATTCACCAGTGTGAAAGAAAGAAGAAAAATAAAGAAAACAAGTGGAAGAGGATCAAGTTCAGGTTTTGTACCTAGATTGCTTGAGTGATTAAGTCCTTAGGGGTGTGTTCTGACACTTAATACCCTAAGACCACCTGGTCTGGGAGTTATTGACTGAAAGCTTGTTACATAAGAGGTTTAGGTTGCCTAGATTACTTAAACAATTAAGTCCTGAGGGGTGCTTTATCATTTAATGCCCTACGATCATCTAGTCTGGGAGTCATTGGCTGAAAGTTCGTTACAAGGGTGATTTAGAAAGCTTAATAGACCTAAACATTGCACAGTATCCTGTTTGAAAAAATGCATACCTTGAAGAAAAAAAAACCAATAAATGCCTTGGGAGTTGAAATTTGAAAAGTTTGCCAGTGAATTGAGGAATAGCTAGGAATGAATACAAGTATGGATAGTAAGCCACACGTTGAATTGTAGGATCACTTTCCAAAGTGTTTTGAAGATTAAGATTATTGAATGAATGATTAAACTGATATATGGAGACCATGGCTGTTAAATTGACATTAGAAGTTGAAAGTTTTCCTAATTACATGATTGGTTATACTTGCTATATTTGACTGATTAATGAATTGCAGGGATAATATGATTTGAAAACAGGCTTGAATAAGCTTACTGTGTAATTAAGGCACTGATTCGAGAAGTTTGTGGGTATCTTCACTGGAAACCCTCACAAGACTACAACTCATCCACTAGGAGTAACCTAAGGGTTTAAAGGCTTGTTGCATAA
Source organism: Cornus florida (assembly GCF_030987335.1). NCBI lineage: Eukaryota > Viridiplantae > Streptophyta > Magnoliopsida > Cornales > Cornaceae > Cornus > Cornus florida. The sequence continues at coordinate 19,704,331 of NW_026775571.1, forward strand.
GCTAAATGCAACCGTGATTCCTATAAAAGTGACTGTTTAGTTCTGTATTGCTAAGGGACTAGCAATATTTAAGTTTGGGGGTGTGATTAGCGCTGAATATTGTATATTCGAGCCCCTAAATATACGTATGTTAATGCTTAAAGTAATACTTCTATCCATATTTAAACTGATTTATGTTCAATGTGTGTTTGTAGGTACTTTCCCAGAGAAATGGTTAAAACCAGGACTTTATGATGAAATTAAAGCTTACAGAGTCATTGTCGGTCATCCAGAGCAAGTCGAGAGCTTAAATGGTGAAGTTTGCAAAAATGCAGAATCCAAAGCTCGAGCCTTAAAGGTTAAAGAAAATAAAAATCAACAAGGCATTAAAGCTCGAGCCTTGTACCTTCAGGCTCAAGCCTGAACAAAGGGTGCTCGAGCCTGACCATAGAGTGCTCGAGCGTTGACCCTTAAGCTCAAGCACAAGGTGTCAAAATTCGAAGAGTTGATTTCCAAGCTCCTAGACCTCGTGCCTCAACCCAAGGAACGACCACCATCGATTGAAGCTCGAGCCTGGTACCTAATGCTCGAGCCCATGAAGCTTGGATCGAGCAATGGTAAAAGATTTCAATCCCAAGAATATTCAGAGTGTTGAAAAAAAAGACGCTTCGGAAAGTAATTAAAGAAATTTGGCTAAGTGTCAAAGTGAAGATCGAGCACCATTCTTGAAGCTCGAGCATCAATCCAGAGAAGCTCGAGCCTTGTTCCTTAAGTTCGAGCTTGAACCTTAAAGCTCGAGCCTTTGTTCCTAAAGCTCGAGCTTTCCATGCTATGTCAGATTTAAGTTACAAGAATATTTTCTTTTCAAGCCGTATCTCATTCCAGATGGGCCAGAAGACCTAAAAGCCCACCAGATCCTTATTTTCTTCTATAAAAGAAGGTTTAAGCCTTGATAGAAGAGGTCCGAAATTTCAAGTCCTTTTTCCGGTGTGATTCAGAAGGCTGATATTGTGTTGTCTTTTAGGGTTTCCACAACCTTAGAAGGTGAAGATCTTGAGAAGAGAAGTGTCGTCCGTGACGATAGAGACAACTCCTACATAGATGATATCTGACATCGTCATGAGTAGCTAATTCCTTTCTTAGGGCACTGATGTAACCCAATCTAGTGTTATGGTTTGATTGTTCTTAACTCTAAGATTATTTTAATATATTTTATGTTTTGATTATATGACTATAAGCAATTGAGACAACTCAATTGGTTTTCATGCTTTAAATAGATTACAAACTCTTATTACCTTGTCTTAGATATAATTGTTTGCTTTCTATTCTCAACCTATCTTATTGGACGGTATTTGGCGGAGCCCTGCCAAACATGAGAATAAAGGTCATATAATGGTGTTCCAACATTTTTTATAAAAGAATGTTTTCATAATATATGCTTAGGAAAGGTGGATTGTTTACAAAGTAGTTAAAGTAATTAGAGTAGGTAGGTGGATAGTCCATGCTAACCGCATATAGGTTATAGTTAACTGAATTTTGTAAATCATCTTTCTTTAAAACCCGAATTGAACGAATGTTATTGAGTTCAATTCTTTTAAAAACATAATTGGTTAAATTCCCAGAGTTGATTTAATTTACCATAGTATGATGATTGTGGTGAAGTCAAAGCCAGATTTCTTTCTCTGATCACTTAATTTAATTTAGTTTAATACTTTATTTCAATTTTAGTTTGATTTTAATCGTGACAACCAAGCAAACTTTTCTACTAGTTACCTGTAAACCATTAGGACTAAAGTAAAATCTAAATACTAATCTCATCTCCCTATGGCATCCTCTTTACATAGAGCTATCCTACACGGAATCGTTCTATTGCAAGTGGTAAAATTAGACACATCAAGTGGGTATCGCGAGTTCGGGGCTAACTTGACCTAAAGGGAGTGTGGTTTGGTATAGGATGTGTAACGTTGGTACTAAGCCTCAAATGGTTGCCAAATTTAGAGCCAGGGATAGTATCAATCTTACCTCGATAAAGTTGGTTAGCGTAGGTGGGGATTGGGGTCGGTTTGAGACCAAGCTTGGGAATGGTTATGCATTACATTGCATTTGCATCCATTGTGTGTAAGTTGTATCTGTTCCATTAATTGGATAGAAATGTGGTTTAAATTCCATAAAATCCCCAATGCATGATCTCGGCTATCTTTTATTCCCCTTATGTGATATGTGGCTCAAAAGAGTCCAAAGTTGACGCCTAAGGCATCTTCTACTAAGCCTCAGTGCTCACCCCTTCCATTAACATTTTTTAGGTTATGGCAATGATACGATTCAGGATAGACCCTCACATGTGTAGTTAGGGTTGACGGGAGCATCTTTCTACAATTTTGTAACTAAGGCTTAGTTGACGGATTTTTTTAGTAAAACATTGTAAATGTGACCTTAAAGGTCTAGACTCATATTTAAAATCTTTTGGACTACTTCAGATGTATTTTGGATAGCTATACATATTTATTTTGAACATGTATTCATATGGCCACTTTATGATGTAATCGGTCTTGTTTTAACTACAATTGATATATCAAGTTACCATGATGATTGTATGAATGAAATGATGTTAATTATGGTTGTTTTCCATTGTTAATTTGATGTTTTAAGGCAGGTTCACTTCACTTTTAAGCCCATAAGTGAGCCGTGGGTGTGTTTAAGGCCTTTGGTACCCAAACCGGGCCATTTTTCAGCTCCTAGGGCCTGTTAGCTGGCTAGTGATATAAGCCAGCCGACCGACAGTGTATTTTTGGCTTCGACAGAATGTAGGGAGGCCTGGGAGCTTGTTTCGGCTTGTTAAGCATCACTATTACCTGGCTAACCCTCCATTTTCGGCTGGCTGACACATGGTTTCAGTCAACTAACACTTCAGTGCACCAGAATTCTTAACCGACTTCAAATAGCCATATATCCTTCGTTTCTTAACCAAATTGGGTCAAATTTGAGTCTAAATTCAAGGATTTTGAGTGAAATTTCCAATGATACCAACTTCACTCAAATATTCAATCCATAAATGAAGTTATGACCATTTTAGTACAGACTGCTCCATAAATCTTCTAAACCTGAAGGGGCTAATCATGTGAAAATATTGTTCTTGCATCTTAAACCATATGAAATAGGCTTATATAGCTGTGATGACCTAAATAGATATCCTTTGACTCATTTAGAGTTAACCCTCTTCTCTCAATTATTTTAAAACAACCATTTTACCCTTGGGTGTCTCTAGGTCAGGCTAGGACCTCCGGGTTTGGGTCGTTATAGATTTGGAATCAGAGCATGGTTCAAAAAACTTTCAGATGAAGTGTAGTGGCTTACGTACCTAGACGAGGTAGAAGGTTGACTTGTATTGACTTTGTATTTCATGTTAAAATGTTTACTGTTTTGAGAAGCATGCTTACTTAATGTATGTTTACATGCTCAAATGTCGAAGAATGTGTTATATGGCCATGTAAATGGAAGATATATGAAATTTGGAAGCATGTATATAAAATGCTTATGTGTAAATTATTCATGTGATTAATGAAAAAAAATAACTTTTTCTAAAGCATGTTTGATGGACTACATGACTAGTTGTTAAATTGTTTATTGAAATGAAAGCATGTTATTCGTGATGCAATGGCAAGTAGTGAGCATGGTACATGACAAGTAGGTTATGCGTGGCAATATGACGGGAAGTCAAGAATGGTTTATGCAAGAATTGTTTTTCATGAAAAGAATGATGATCGTAGTAGGGCATGTTAATTAATTTAATGTGATAGGGCACGGTTGTGTCAAGACATGTTTTATGGTTATAGTATGTAGAAATGTATGTATAAAAGTATATATATATATATATATATATATATATATATATATATATATATATGTATGAGGTCGAGCATGTAATAGTTACTAGTGTGGCCAGGTACTTGTTACGATGTAGTTTACTATGTGGACTATGACCTAAGTAGGCAGGGAACTCAGTTGTTCCATGGTTATTTGGGTGCTAGTTCTTATTAAATGAAAGGTGTGGCTTCTTAGCTCATGGCTTGAGCTATTTGATGTATGTTATTTTAAATATACTCATTGTTTTTATAGTGTGGTGCTTGGGGCACGACTTTACAATGATCGCATGTCGTATAGTACGATGTCCATATTATATGTGAGTTTCATGTGTTAGAGTATGGGTCTTATGACCATGGGGCATCAGGATTACAATGTGAGGTCTTCGTAAAAGACTTGTGATTTTGATGCTTGTGATGGTTCTCTTCGAACCAGTTTGTGATAGGTATGATAGAGATTGGTAGAGTTACGAGTATGGCCTGTGGATTATGGACGTATGTTTCAGGTACTTTAATATGGTCTGATGAGACGTGTTGGTTATTACTCCATCCATCCCATATTAGTTGTCAACTCCAAAAATTTTGACTCACAATTTTTGTGAGTCAAAGTTATCGAAATAGACCTCTAGTATGGGATCTAGGTAGTATATAAGTATATTAAAGGAATATGACTAAAAAATAATATCAAATGATTCAAAAATAAAAGGTGGTAGTGAGTCAAAGTTTTTCAAATTGACAAGTATTATGGGACGGTAATAGTATTTTTAAGGGGATTTGTTTGGTACTAGTACGTATAGGTTGACGTAGGCATAGACTAGAGTTATGCCGGTGCCGAGCGACCGGATAGTTGATGCGACTCATTTAGTGGTCTTTTAAGAAGTTATTTTAGAGACTTATGAGTTGAGAGATGATTTCCATCTTAGAGATCTTTAAGGATATGTTACGGGTGGTTTGACTCTCGGTGAGTCGATTAAATGGCTCTATTGATAAGTGGGTTAGTAAGTTGTGTATGGTGGTCAGTTTTAGCTAGATGGTGTAGATTTGCGTGATGCGGGTAGAATGTGGTTGTTAAAGTATTCAGTTGTTCAATAATGAGGTAGTGGATGGTAGGTACCGTGTTATCGTAGAGGTAGTATTTTGGAATCATAGAGCTATGAATTGGGGTAGTAATTTGGATGTGTTCGAGGTATCAAGGAATGTTACTCATTGTTTAGAGGATCTAAAATGGATAGATTGCTGATTAGAGTAATTCCGGACAAGGGTGATTTCGTTGGCTTAGCTGGTAGTCCCATTTGATTCTTCTGCTGGAGCTAATGGTGTTATAAGGAATAGTGGAAGAGAAGATAATGATGTTGATGCTAGGGCATGAGATTTCTTGATTGGGTACATAGGTTACCTTGAGTAGCGTGACTCGGGTGTCTGGTTGAATTCCTTTGACTGATGGTAGTTGATTTTATGAGACAGTTGTACGATGAATGATGTGTGTCAAAATATACCACTCGCAATAGCACGAATCCTTGTAGAATAGGGCTATATTAAAGGTATCAATCCCACGGAGAGATGAGTATTTACTTTTAAGTTCAATTAATCCGATTTTGATTTAGAGATAAATATCTTTTGATTGGTTGGTTATCACAAACATAAAATAAAATAAAACTAAATTAAAGTAGGGAAATCAAAGAGAAAGAATCTTAGGGATTAACTTCACCACGAACTTCGTATTATGGTCAACAGTTCAACCTTGGCATTTCAACAATTTATGTACTATATGAATTAAAATCAATAACATTCATTTAATTCAGCTTTAAAGAAGGATGTTTCATGAATTTCAACTAGCTATAACCTATCTTCGGTTAAAACGAACTATCCACCAACCTACTTTTAACTAATTTTGCAGTATAACTCGTCTTCTCTAAGAATAGCCTATGAAAATATTCATTCATGAAAAACATTGGAATACCATTGCATGATCTCTATTCTTAACGTCGAGAAAACCTTATGTTGCCATCTCGTACATTAAGAATTGGTTGAGAATAATTAACGAACAATTAAATCTAAGACAATGTATTAATTATTCAAAAACTATTATTTCATTAACACCAATTGATATTACTCAATTGCTTATTATCATGTAATCAAAATACATAAACTATTAAATTCCCAAAGTTAGAACAATCAAACCATAATACTCAGATCGGGTTACATCAATGCCTTAAGAGAGAAATTAGCTACTCATGTTGATGCAAGATATCATCTGTGTTGTTGTGGTCTTCATCATCATGGACAGCACTTCTCTGTTTCGGATCCTCACTTTTACTAACTACAGAAACCCTAAAAGCCGCCATTAATGAGAGAGAATAAAGAGTTTTTTGTGGCCTTGTGCCTCCTTTTATAGAAGAATTAACTTCTAATAAGGGTTAGATGGGCTTTTAGGTCTTCTGGGATCATCTAGGCCCGTTTAGGATGAAATATGACATGTTTAGAACAAATCCCGCAACTTAAAGTTCTGACTTATCATCAATGGCTTGAACCTAGAAGATTCGGCTCGAGCTATTTGTGTAACTACTCGAGCTACTTGGAAGGGTGCTCGAGCCCAAATTCTATATTTAGCCAAATTTCTTCAAATCTTTTCTGAAATGTCTTTTCATTAACACTTAGAATATTTTTGAATTTCTTTTTTAACAGTGCTCGATCCCTTCTTCATGGTGCTCGAGTGATGAGTGCTCAAATATGACGTATTTTAGCACCTAAGCGAGGGTATTTTAGTCCATTCATCTATCTTTATTTTTCCGTTTTAGTACTTATTTGTGTTTTTGTCTATTTCAGGTTAACAATGTTCAAACGGGCTAAACATGGTCTATTATAGCCTTTTTGGAGTCAAACAAAAGTTCCTACAAGATTTAAGAAAAATCCAGAAAAAGGTCAAAAATGCTAAAAATTTGGACGAATCGAAGATTTCTTCAATCAATCAAAGATATTTTGGATCGATCGAAGATTCCATCAATCAAAGATTTCTTCAATCGATTAAAATGTGCTGGCAATAAGCTGTTTTATTCCCGCACACCCAAACTCTACCTACCACATAGTTGTGGGATTAGATATTTTGAGAGCTTATTTTCTAACTTGTTCACTACTCCAAGGACCTTTTATAAAAGGGAAATTGAACCATTTTGTAAGATATCTTTAGTCTTCAATATTATTTTCCTTGTAATTTTATTTTATCTCTCTAGAAAAGTTAGAGATTAGGGTTAGAAGAAAAGAGGGGAGTGGAGACTCCAAGAACACATCTTAAGATTTACACACTCTCTCTCACTCTCTAGAATTCAACAAAGAAGAAGAGGAAGAAGATGGAGCCATGTTTGGGGATTGCCCTTGAGGGTTCCAAGATCACATCCACCTCCTCTATGATTAGCTAGACTTCTCCTTGGGGCTTGGATGAGCCCCAAGTTTGTAATCTAAACCTCTATCTTTTTCATACTTTTTGGGAAATAATATCTTGTGATTAATGTTTTAGTCTTGTGAATTTAATGAATCTTGGGTTCTCCTTTGATTTCTATAGATTAATTCTTTCTATTGATTCTCTATTTGATTATATGTTGTCTTATCTGTGATTATTTGGGAATTGATCTCTACACTAGTTTTTTTATATTAATTACATGTCTATGTGTGGTTGATTAAGAATCTAGTAATGGCTAGACATGGTTTTTATTAGATGGGTTTGTCAATTAATTTGATGGATTATACTTATGCTTGATGGATTGTTCTACAATTTAATTCATACTTATAGGTAGGTAGACAATCTTTACTTGATTTGATATTCCATAGCTTATTATTGCAAATTTCATGATTCTCTAGATTGATGTGTGCTAAAATTGTGACTAGTTTGATGGGTTATGCTTAGAATTGATGGGTTATTCTACACTTAGTTTATTTGTTGGTTAGGTAGACATTACATTATTGAATTTGATGGTCCATGCTTAATATTGCAATTAGTAGTCGCAGTTTGTTCACAAGAAGGTTTTCCCCAAATTAGTTGAAAGTGTGTGGTTTGGTGAACAAGCTTAGTGGCAATTCCAATACACCCCAAGACCTCACTTCTTATCTCTTAAATCCCTAACTCAACTTAGTTTATTTTAATTGCATTTTAATTAATTGCTTTCTAGAGTAATCAATTAACTCAACCCTCATTTGCAATCAATTGATACATTAGAGTCAAAATTAAATTCCAACACGTATCATCCCTTTGGACGATCCCTACTCACTCTTACTACGTTAGTAGTAGTGGTGGTAGTGGTTTTTATAAATTTAAACTTGACCTAAAAGGCTTTTCGTGAACCACACATTCACTACATTATTTTGGCATATACAAGCGGCCTCGTCAAATTTTGGCGCCGTTGCCGGGGATTAATGGTTTTGTTGGAATTAAACTAGACAATAATGTTCATTTGATTGCTTCTATTTTTATTTTATTTTCCATTGTATATTCATTTCTCATTCTTGATATTACTTGTCAATTAGGTACTTGATTACAAGAAAAGCAAACTTTAGAACTTGAAGCAATCATTGGAGCGTAAAGCTAACATTAAAATTTGAAGTTGCTTAAGGACCTTTGTGAGCAATTCTTGAAACTCTCGTATTTTAATTGTGCACTTCTTTGCATGCTTGTGATAGCCCTTGTTGAAGCTCATTATATTGCTTAAATTTTTGTCTAAGCATCGGCCCGTGTGGAGCCCAATATTTTCTTACATTTGGATTTTAATTGTTAATGGAGGAATTGTTTGATCTAAGTTTGGGGGGAAATTACATCCCTTCACCTTATGTTCCTCCATCATATTTTAATTCTTATAAGATTGAGTCCAATGTTCAACATGCATCATTTTATCATAGACTTGATCACTCTTTTAATCCTTCTTATGACTATTACCCTCCCCCACCATTTTATGAAGAACCACCTCCATCACCTTATTCACCCAAGTTTCAAGAAAAAGTGTTAGTTTTACTTGATGGACTTAATTTACAAACTCAATTTATCCTTTCACATTCTCAAATTTTAGCCAAGCTTGAAGCTCAAGTTGAGCAAATTGCAAGTACTCTTTCTCGTCAAGAGGAGGAGGAAGAGGCAAATGAAAAAATGGCAAGAACTTTAATTTATATAAATGATAATGATGAGAGTGAATGTAATGACTTGGTCATTTTCTTCCTTTTCTTTTTTCCTCAAATTTTGTGGATAAATTTTTTTCGTTGTCTTTTCTTTTCTGTGGATGGTTTTTCGTCACTTAGTGTCGCCTTGAGTGCTCAGAAATGGTTTCTGAGACATTTTTCCGTGGATTGACAACTTCCTTTGAGGGCTGAGTCATTTCCATAATTTCGTTTTTCGACACTATTCACCTTTTTGTCCTTATTCCTATTTCGTCCCTTTCCCTATTTCGTCTTTTCCCCGTTTGTCACTTTATTGGCAAAACCTCACTTCTTGTGCTCAGAGTTGGTTTTTGACTTCACGTATCTTCGTCTTGAGTGGTTCCCACGAAGTACGTATATTTACTTTTTCAGAAAAGTACTCTGGTTGCTCCCGGTGTCCATAGGGGCATGGATGCATAAATCTTTGGAATTAATTTCTTTTCTTGGGGTGTTTTTCGTAAATATCTTTTGAAGATATTTTATTTCAAGGGTATCTAAGAAAATATTTTTTTAAAAGATATTTTCATGTTGGGGCAATTTCGTAGTTAACCCTTTTTGTAGGGGTCAATGTGCAATTAACGAAAGTTATTGCAAAATGTCTCTTCTGGAGCCTGGATCCTCGTACAGAATTCATTTTCACTTTTTGTTGACTTGTAAATTCATAAAATTCCGTTCTGCTCGTTTTTCTCCAGTTTCAGAGTTTCTGGACCCGGTTGCCACCGAACTTGTTCGGGGCATATCTCTCTGCTCGGGATTCAGTTTTTGAAGCCGTTTCTTCCGTTATTCATATTTTCTCATTTTGAATCTTTTTTGTTCACGGTGTTTTTCCATTTGAGCATGTTTCTGAAATTTTCACTATTCAAGGCATTTTGGGGCTTTTTTGCAATTTTGTAAAGTTTTGGGGTAAGTTCGCGATTATTGAAAAATTAGGAATTATAAATAGTACAAAAATTAGAAAATTTTCTAATTTTCCAGAATGCTTCCTCTTCAGCCGTGGGTTCTCTTCCTCTCCCAAAATCATTTCATTTTATTTCTTTTTTTTGCCTTCAAGCTTCCCTTCCATTTTCTGGCCGATCGGCTCGTCTTCTGGACTTGGTTCCTTGATGGAAAACGTTCCCCTCATCGCTCTCTACATCATACTCAAAGGCCTTAATTTTTGGAGGTATGTAGAATATTTTACGAATTTTTGAAGGTTTGAATCTAGGAAATTCAATGGGGGTTTTGAACCATTTGTAGCTGGATTCCAAAGTGGGTCCTTTAGGACAGAATGATCTCCTCGGCGTCGGCCACATTCACACTGAACAGTTTTCAATTCCGCCGCTGTTGACCGGAGTTGACCGGCGTTGACCGGTGTTGACTTTCCGGCCGGGAATGCATTTGGAGGTAGGAGATGTTTATAGGCTTATGTGCTATGTGATTTATCATTTTTGATGCGTATACCATGTTTTTGTATGGAATTTAGAATTTTATTTAATTATTCATTAGTTAAAAATTAATTCACATGGTTGTATATGATGAAGAATTAATTAAGGACTTGATATTTGATTAGGCCTTGTCTTAATCTATGTTATATATTAATTTGGGAACTTTTAGAATTATTTTGAAATCTAGAGAATTATTTAAATTTTATGTAATTAAATTCTATTTAATTACTCCATAGATGTAATTAAGATTTTGACTTGATATTAGTGATTATCATGAATTAATCTTTGTTATATATTAAATTTGGGACATTTTGATGAATGTTGAAATCTAGGGACTTAATTATTTATATTTAATTAAATTTTATTTTACTATTCATGGCTTAAATTAAAGTATTGATATGACATATGTAATGACTACTATGTGATCTTTGACGTGTATTAATTTGAAGCCATTTGGAATTGAATTGAAATCTAGAGAATTTAATTATTTTTATTTAATTAAATTCTATATAATTGTTCTATGGATTTAATTATATTTTGGAAGTTGTTCCTAAGTTTAAATTATGGATTTGGACTTGTTGTGTATTCACATTGTTATAGTTTAAGCATTGAACTAGATTGTTGTTATGTTAGATTCATGAGTTTATGTTTTCAACGTTGAAATAAATTGTTATAGCGTGTAAGGAGTCGCACACTGAAGATTCGACATTTGTCATGCCATAGTAGATGTAGATTTAGAGCATGTATTGTATGTGTTTCCAAATTTGGATTGTGCTTGGTAGATAGTTGATATCTTGTATATACATGTTGAGATATATACGTTGTTGCACAATTTGTTGATTTTGGAAACTTGGGGATGTCGTTGTTTGGCTACAGCTAGGACTTGGTTCTAGTACGGGGGATTGTCCCTCTATATAGTCTAGTGCGCACATAGGGAGGTTACCCATGGGCTAGTAACGCTAAAGTAACTATGTTGTCGGTCTGATCTGGCATGACGTCCGAGTATCCACTTTGTTTGATTTCGTATTTCATTTCAAGTTGATAACTAGATGATATCATAACTTATTGTTCCTTATTTGATTTCCTATTTTGAGCTTAAGATGTAGCTTTGTGAAAGCATGCTTCATGCGTTGTATTGGAAGTTCCATTGTTGGTTAAATTGCATCGATATCATAATTTGTGTTTTGATGTTCAAATGTAGTTTAGGAATGACCTTATAGATTCATTTTGAACATAGACGTTAGGTGGCGTGACCCACACTTGTTTTCGTATTTGAATTTCAAGTTGAAGACTTTGAGAATCTATATCTTGTTGCCTTGTATAACATATTTCCATGTTGTTTGAATTGCATGAACAATGTGATTATGATATAAATGATCTAGGTAGCTTAGGATGCTCCTTGGGTCTCATCTTGACATAGACGTTAGGTGGCATGAGCCCCTTTAACATGTTTCACCATAAGGTGATAAAATTGTAAAATGCTAGGTCGATGCATGCTCATCTCCTACGAGTAGCTTTATGTTACTCACCCCTACGATACTGGGGCATATTTCAGGTACAGGACTTAAGATTTGAAGATTCCATTGCTCCTTGGATGGCTTACAATTTCTAAGTTTCTATTTTATGCAAGTGTTAGCATAAGATGCCTCTGTGTAGCCCTATTTGTTTAAACTTGTATTCGTTGATTCGTATATGTAAAGTGTACGTAAGTGCACGTAAGTGCACTCTTTTTAATGTATTTAACATGTATGAGATGAGGCCGGAGGCCAATGACATGTATCTCATTTTCTATGCACTTTTGTTTTCAAAGTTTATTATGAAAATATTGGAAAATGTTAAGTCATTACTTCATAACTTTCGCATCGGGTGTTGGAATTTCATATTCTTTTCTGCCAGACTCAGAATCAGACGATTCTTGAGTCTAATTTTGTTCATTTTTCGTTGTCCTTCCAATGGTGTGCACGGTGGCACCCTTTTCAGTGAGAAATGACCATTTTGCCCTTAGTTCATCTCTTTTCGGGTTAGGCATTCTTGCTTCATTTGCTTGGCTCATTTAAATTCTGTGGATTCATGGAGAGTCATTTTGGGGCCTTAAGGATGACGTACATCTCTTGAGGTCATTTGGCTTCTTTCGCTTCAACATTTCGGGTCCGTTATCGGGTCAACTTCTGGTTCATCACTAACGCACCGGGTTGAGAAATTTCGGGTCGTTACAGGTGGTATCAGAGCTCCTAGGTTTGAATACCTTGGGACGACAGGTTTTGGGTGCATATCAGATTTCTGTTGCTTTGTTTTACGTGCTTATATGCTTCATGATAACATGTTTTGGTTTGATAACATGTTTAAGTGCTTATGTGTTATACGTGGTATGCTATCTGTTTAACTTGTTTTGATTCCAATATAAAAAGCATGACATATGATGTATGCTAGATTAGATTCACATATACATAACTGTGTTACAAATTTGGCATGACACAGGATTGGTCATTGAGGCACGAATTAAGGTTGATGGTGATTGTAGTCATGGTTGTATTGTAGTTTAGGTTGTTGTTAACCTAGAGTTGGTTTTGAGGTAGGTGGAGAGACACCTTTTGTTTAGGCTCTAGTGAAGTGAGCCATTAGGCATAACCTTAGTACTGGATTTGTTGATTTTAGGCCATGGTTAGGTTTTGGACCTTTTGGGATCCTTGGTAGTTTTGGAAGGTTCCTCTGAGATTGCAATTTTCGTGGGCAGGTGCATGGCACTGTCATGCTACCGTACTGGCAAGCTACGAGTGCAATTCGGATGGAATCAGCGTTGGGTTTTGTTCCGACAGGTGTAGTTCTTTTGATCGATAATGATGATGGTTGTTTTGGGGATCAGTCGTAGTGATCAATTTGGTTATCTGATTGTATGGCTAGAGTAGCCATTTCATTTAAGTTCTCCTTGCGTGATAACGCTTTTGGGATCAAGTCGATTGATTGATGCTTTGGGTAGAGAGAGCATTGCATTGTTAGTGTCACTTGTGGTGTCACCTTTAGATTCAGAAATGGATTGTTAAAGTCTTACCATTATGGTAAGGGCTCACGTTTGTTTTGAGAAAGGTTGTTGTTGTGTTGGTTTTTGGAGATAGTTATGGCTAGGGCCGATCATTCCTTCTACCTAGACATTCTAGACACTCTAGGACACGATGTCCATAGGGTTCATTGTTGCATCACTTTTGTTTTCTACAGTTTCATTTACTACCATGTTAGTAGTATGATTTATGTTATTGCGATGCATGAGTAGGTGGAGATCTATCCACATTTGCTTTCTTATTATGTGGCTTTGGCATGCCTTCTTTATATGCTTAGAGATGCCATATTGTTACTGAATTTTTGTGACATGACTTTTGTGCTTATGTGGAGATGTGCTACATGTACCTTTGGTTTTATCTATGTGAGTAGATTTATTTATTTGGTAGTTGTATTCCTTGTCATATGCATGACTTCCGTGTTTCCTTTCTGTTTCCCTCAATCATACGTAGTGTGTCCGATTTTTGTTGTGAGATTCCTTGTAGAGGAGTTGTCACATTTGTTTGGTTATGAGCTGTCTATTTCTTTAAGGTGGGAAGTGGAAGAATGGGATTCCTCTTCTTTCTTGGTTCGTGGTTGGGACTTCACAAGGAGTGAGTCTCTTCTCTTCGTCGCCTTGTGCCCAGTTTTGGGGTTGGTTGGTCCGTGAGGATCATCGTTATCATTTTGAGTCTTTAGCGAGGATTTGATGGATTTTAGTCGACTTACTTTCATGTAAGGGGTGAAGTCTTTGACCTTGTTGTCATTCATTTCAGAGGTAGAGTCGTGGTGTTATATCCTTCTTAGGACTGGTGGTTTCCTTTCCTTCATGTCTTTCCTTGGGGCGTTTTGCCATGGTTGTTGAAGGAGTTATGGTGCTCAGAGTGAGTTGATTGGTGTGAGATCATTTTACGGGGACTTGCGTCCATATCATTGAGGATTTATTTAATTCGTGAGGGGAACTCGCTACTCTTTTGAGAATGTCCTTTGGAAACTTGTTTTATTTTTTTTGGAGACCTAGATGTGGTTGACCCTTAGAAGAAGTTTTGAAAGATCGCTGTTGGATTTGGCTTGTTTATGGAGTTTTCTCATCCTAGTTATGGCTAGGCATAGTTTTGAGGAATTGTAGTTCCAGTGATTGATTGTGAATTGAAATTAAAGGATTTTGATTTATCTTGGCGATGCCAAGCACGGTTTTGAGAGATTCATTTTATGACTTTGGTTGTCAGGACTTGATGTGTGTACCACTTAGTGGACTTGTATTTCAAGGATTTGGTCATCCGTAGTAAGGATTTTGATCCGATGTTTGATTTCAGTGTGGTTTCGTAGTTGATCTGTTTCAGGATGATATCTGGGATTTCGGAGATGATGTTTTGCTTGTTAGACTTTGGACTCTTGTTTGAGGTTGTTAATAGGAGTATTTTGAGGCGTTGGAGTTGCTAGTTTTGTTGTATTGAGGACTTAGGACCTTAAGCTTAGCAGTGCCTATGACATTGTTGTCAGAGTTTTGGGGTTAGCTACCCCAACTCTTACAAGATGCCTGGTTCCCGTAGTGCTTTTGGTAATGATGATTCACGACATTGATGTCATTTGTATTGAGAGGTTTCATGGGTAGACCTAGTGGGGGGCAGGTTATGAATTAGAGCCTTATACTGTCATGTTATCTTACTGACGAGTAAGTGCGGGCGGGTTCTGGTCACTATTCGTACTGCCACGTTGTCCTTGTTTTGTACTTTGATTTGATCTGTGATGATCTTGGAGTTCTTTTGGGGTTGTTTTTGGATCTGTATGATGGTTCATCAGGAGAAATGCTTACGGTTGTTGTCTTCTGTTCTTTTATCTAGCGTTGGGTTCTGTGAGTGACCTTTGACTTGTCGTGTGGCCGTGCGGTCATTTTTCTTTTGAGAAGTTGTCCAGTAGTAAGCACGAGGGTGCAAATGTAGTTGGCTTGAGCGTTGTCTTTCAGCCTTGGGGTTGTTTTTGTTGCATGTTGTTTGGGGTACTTGGAGATGTACTCCGTAGTTATCCTAGTTTCACCTTTTGCTTTGTTGGGGCTGGATTTCGAGGACGAAATCCCTCTAAGGTGGGAAGGTTGTAATGACCCGGTCATTTTCTTCCTTTTCTTTTTTCCTCAAATTTTGCGGATAAATTTTTTCCGTTGTCTCTTCTTTTCTACGGATGGTTTTTCGTCACTTAGTGTCGCCTTGAGTGCTCGGAAATGGTTTCTGAGACTCTTTTCCGTGGATTGACAACTTCCTTTGAGGACCGAGTCATTTCCACAATTTCGTTTTTCGACACTATTCACCTTTTTGTCCTTATTCCTATTTCATCCCTTTCCCTATTTCGTCTTTTCTCCGTTTGTTACTTTATTGGCAAAACCTCACTTCTTGTGCTCAAAGTTGGTTTTTGACTTCGCGTATCTTCGTCTTGAGTGGTTCCCACGAAGTACGTATATTTACTTTTTCAGAAAAGTATTCTGGTTGCTCCTGGTGTCCATAGGGGCATGGATGCATAAAACTTTGGAATTAATTTCTTTTCTTAAGGTGTTTTTCGTAAATATCTTTTGAAGATATTTTATATCAAGGGTATCTAAGAAAATATTTTTTTAGAAGATATTTTCATTTTGGGGCAGTTTCGCAATTAACCCTTTTTGTAGGGGTCATTGTGCAATTTGCAAAATATCTCATCTGGAGCCTGGATCCTCGTACGAGATTCATTTTCACTTGTGTTGACTTATAAATTCATAGAATTCCGTTCTGGTCATTTTTCTCCAGTTTCAGAGTTTCTGGACCCGGTTGCCGCCAAACTTGTTCGGGGTATATCTCTCTGCTCGGGATTCAGTTTTTGACGCCGTTTCTTCCGTTGTTCATATTTTCTCATTTTGAATCTTTTTTATTCACGGTATTTTTCTGTTTGAGCATGTTTCTGAAATTTTCACTATTCAAGGCGTTTTGGGGCCTTTTTGCAATTTTGTAAAGTTTTGGGGTAAGTTCGCGATTATTGAAAAATTGGTAATTATAAATAGGACAAAAATTAGAAAATTTGCTAATTTTCTAGAATGCTTCCTCTTCAGCCGTGGGTTCTCTTCCTCTCCCAAAATCATTTCATTTTATTTCTTTTTTTTGCCTTCAAGCTTCCCTTCCATTTTTTGGCCGATCGGCTGGTCGTCCGGACTTGGTTCCTTAATGGAAAATGTTCGCCTCATCGCTTTCTACATCATACTCAAAGGCCTTAATTTTTGGAGGTATGTAGAATATTTTATGAATTTTTGAAGGTTTGAATCTAAGAAATTCAATGGGGGTTTTGAACCATTTGTAGCCGGATTCCGGAGTGGGTCCTTTAGGGCAGAATGATCTCCTCGGCGTCGGCCACATTCCCACTGAATAGTTTTCCATTCCGCCGCTGTTGACTGGAGTTGACCGGCATTGACCGAAGTTGACTTTCCGGCCGGGAATGCATTTGGAGGTAGGAGATGTTTATAGGCTTATGTGCTATGTGATTTATCATTTTTGATGTGTATACCATGTTTTTGTATGAAATTTAGAATTTTATTTAATTATTCATTAGTTAAAAATTAATTCACATGGTTGTATATGATGAAGAATTAATTAAGGACTTGATATTTGATTTGGCCTTGTCTTGTTATATATTAATTTGGGAACTTTTAGAGGTGTTTTGAAATCTAGAGAATTATTTAAATTTTATGCAATTAAATTCTATTTAATTACTCCATAGATGTAATTAAGCTTTTGACTTGATATTAGTGATTATCATGAATTAATCTTTGTTATATATTAAATTTGGGACATTTTGATGAATGTTGAAATCTAGGGACTTAATTATTTATATTTAATTAAATTTTAATTTACTACTCATGGCTTAAATTAAAGTATTGATATAACACATGTAATGACTACAATGTGATCTTTGACGTGTATTAATTTGAAGCCATTTGGAATTGAATTGAAATCTAGAGAATTTAATTATTTTTATTTAATTAAATTCTATATAATTGTTCTATGGATTTAATTATATTTTGGAAGTTGTTCCTAAGTTTAAATTATGGATTTGGACTTGTTGTGTATTCACATTGTTATAGTTTAAGCATTGAACTAGATTGTTGTTATGTTAGATTCATGAGTTTTTGTTTTCAACGTTGAAATATATTGTTATAGCGTGTAACGAGTCGCACACTGAAGATTCGACATTTGTCATGCCATAGTAGATGTAGATTTAGAGCATGTATTGTATGTGTTTCCAAATTTGGATTGTGCTTGGTCAATAGTTGATATCTTGTATATACATGTTGAGATATATACGTTGTTACACAATTTGTTGATTTTAGAAACTTAGGGATGTCGTTGTTTGGCTACAGCTAGGACTTGGTTCTAATACGGGGGATTGTCCCTCTATATAGTCTAGTGCGCACATAGGGAGGTTACCCATGGGCTAGTAATCCTAAAGTAACTATGTTGTCGGTCTGATCCGGCGTGACATCCGAGTATCCACTTTGTTTGATTTTGTATTTCATTTCAAGTTGATAACTAGATGATATCATAACTTGTTGTTCCTTATTTGATTTCCTATTTTGAGCTTAAGATGTAGCTTTGTGAAAGCATGGTTCATGCGTTGTATTGGAAGTTCCATTGTTAGTTAAATTGCATCGATATCATAATTTATGTTTTGATGTTCAAATGTAGTTTAGGAATGACCTTATAGATTCATTTTGAACATAGACGTTAAGTGGCATGACCCACACTTGTTGTTTTCATATTTGGATTTCAAGTTGAAGACTTTGAGAATCTATATCTTGTTGCCTTGTATAACATGTTTCCATGTTATTTGAATTGCATGAACAATGTGATTATGATGTAAATGATCTAGGTAGCTTAGGATGCTCCCTGGGTCTCATCTTGACATAGACGTTAGGTGGCATGAGCCCCTTTAACATGTTTCACCATAAGGTGATAAAATTGTAAGATGCTAGGTCGATGCATGCTCATCTCCTATGAGTAGCTTTATGTTACTCAGCCCTACGATACTGGGGCATATTTCAGGTACAGGACTCAGGATTTGAAGATTCCATTGCTCCTTGGATGGCTTACAATTTCTAAGTTTCTATTTTATGCAAGTGTTAGCATAAGATGCCTCTGTATAGCCCTATTTGTTTAAACTTGTATTCGTTGATTCGTATATGTAAAGTGTACGTAAGTGCACTCTTTTCAATGTATTTAATATGTATGAGATGAGGCCGGAGGCCAATGACATGTATCTCGTTTTCTATGCACTTTTGTTTTCAAAGTTTATTATGAAAATATTGGAAAATGTTAAGTCATTGCTTCATAACTTTCGCATCGGGTGTTGGAATTTCATATCTTTTCTGCTCGGACTCAGAATCAGACGATTCTTGAGTCTAATTTTGTTCATTTTTCATTGCCCTTCCAATGGTGTACATAGTGGCACCCTTTTTAGTGAGAAATGACCATTTTGCCCTTAGTTCATTTCTTTTCGGGTTAGGCATTCTTGCTTCATTTGCTTGGCTCATTTGAGTTCCATGGCTTCATGGAGAGTCATTTTGGGGCCTTAGGGATGACGTACATCTCTTGAGGTCATTTGGCTTCTTTCGCTTCCGCATTTCAGGTCTGTTATCGGGTCAACTTCTGGTTCATCACTAACGCACCGGGTTGAGAAATTCTGGGTCGTTACAGTGAAGAGGAAAAAGTAGCAAGTGAGCAATTTAAGGAGTTAATGAGTCCACCAATGGCTAATTCAATAGAGCACAACATGATTAATGAGGCCTTTCCTTGCTTTGATCATAATTTGATTCCGGCCGTTGATACCTTAGAGAGTGAGAAAATGTTGACCACTATAGATATAGGAGAGGATGAGGAAGAACTTGTTCAAGAGGGCCTTCCTTCTATTATCTCCAAAGACCCTATTGAGACATGCCTTTTTGAAATGTATAAAAATTGTGGTTTTGACCTTGAAAGCTCCAAAAATTGAAATAAATTCTCTAATAGACTCCATAACTAACTTGGAAGGTGAGGAGATGGTGATTTTTGAGGAAGAGAAAAAGAATGAAGAGAGTGCAATTCTTATTAATCCAATTAAGTCTTTGAAAGACTTTGCCTTGCCAAGTGCAAGGCAGCTCATTATTGATTTTATTTTCAAGGCAGTGGATGAAAAGAAACAAATTGCATTTTTCATAATTTCTTTTCAAGTCATTCTTTTGGAGGATGTTTTTATTATTGTAAGTAAGGCATTAAATGAGAAAATGGAAAAGAGGGTCAATAAAGATGTTTCATATCTAGTCTTTGAGACTTTCGACCAGTGAGTCGACCCAACATCTTGCTAGAGACATTAAACACTAGCATTCGTAGAGTTTTCAACTCTATTCCTCTCCCATTTCTTTTCATTTTTATTTTATTTTATTTTTTTTACTTCTTGCGTCGTCTAGATATATTCCATTACACTTCATTGTCAAAAATCAAGTTTTTAGACCATATTCATGCATTTTGGGGCCTTAGAAAAATTTTTGCCTTTGAAAAATTTTCGAAATTCAGTAATTTGTGCCCAGGTAGTTCGATCGGAATTGCGTTAAAATTTTTTTAATCCCAGGGCAATAATATTCATGTTTTTGATCGATCATGGCCCAGCTCAATCGATTGAAGTAAATTTCGATCAATCGAGCACTATTCCAAAATAAAAATAAAAATTTGCATCCATTATTTCCTTGCATTTCCATTCCTTGCATGTTTTTTTGTTTTATTTTTTGTGTGTGTGTACATACTTGTTATGTCTAAAAAATTTGACAAAAAAAAAAAAAAAAAAAAAAGTTTTTATTTTCATTTTCTTTATTTTGTTCTTGCATCATTTCTTACTTTTTTTTTTTTTTTTTTTTTTCATTTCTTGCATTGTACATATTCCTTCATTGCATTTTACCTTCTTTATTTTTCTTTTTGTATTTTATTCAAGCATTTTATTCTTTGATTTTCTTGTATTTTGTATATACTTGCTTTTATTAAATGAAAAATATAAAAAAAATTCACCATTGTGCCCTTATGTGTAGTCATGCTATTTTTATATTTTGTATTGGGTTTGATCTTATATCTTTTTTTCATCTTGTGTTATATTGCCTAAGAATGCTTGATTTACTTATCTTATCCCATTTGATATTTGATGTGAGTTTGCTAGTGTGGTTATTCAAGTAGGTTGTTGATTCCAAGTTTGGGGGTGCACTCTTTCCCAATGGATTACTACCGGGCTTCATGTCTTTGCCACCACGGTATATTCTTTTCATATTTTCCATTGTTCTCATTGCACATTGATCTTAAGTTTGGGAGTAAGGTGACTTTGTTGCATTCTACTTAAGTTGGAGCTCTAAATGCATGATTGAGATTTGAGATCGATATTTGTGATGATTTTGATTTTTTGAGGACCATGATACTTAGAATTTAAAAATTGCTTGACTTGAGAGTCCAATACTCCTAGTATGCTTTGTGGATGCCATTTAGGAGTAAATTTTTCAAAAGATTAATATCTTACTTACATTTGTGGTCCACATCATCTTGATCTTGTGATTGTTTTGTGATTATGGGGTACATGCTTTGTTGATTATTGATTTGGTTATATCCCAATTGAGCTAGTAGTGCGTTGAAAGCTTTTATCTTGACAAAAGTGGATAACAATCCATTTTCATTGAGTAGCCGAGATTCTAACCTCATCAAGTACTAAATTTATCGCGCCGAAAGGTGGAGGGCCCAAACTCTAGGTTAATAATTGAATGTTGAAACAAAAAAAAAAAAAAAAAAACAAGAAAGAAAAAAGAAGTTGTTGCAGAAACAAATAAAAAGTGAGGACTTTTTCCAAAAGGTGAGAAGTGGGAAATGATTAGATAGAGGTATTTTTGATTTGTAGCCTAGTTGATTTGAGTTTGTAAGTCATTAGGGATGTTTAAACTCCTAATGCCTTAAAGCCATCTAGTTTGGGAGTCATTGACCCAACACTCGACCTCATGGATCGCTAGAAAGCTTAATAGATCACTACATTGCACCATGCTTCCATCTTTGATCCTCTAGGATAGTAAAAATAAAAAAAAATTAAATAAAAAAATAAAATAAAAAATAAGCGCACCTAGATTAATAAATCTTTAATAAAAGGTCCTTTTTTGTTTTAATGATCGGTACTAGATTTGTGTGCTAATTTGAGGGCAATGATGTGATCATTTCCTTAGTTGGTTTAGATAGCAACATATTTGATGCCGGTTCAGTTAAAAAGGATTCTAGAGTTGTTTTAATTTGCACGATCATTTTCTTGATGTGTGGAGGACCATACTTGCTTGCTTAATGTTGAGATTTTGGGAGATTGCTTCGAAAGGGTTGAAAAATTGCATACTTGAGGTAGTTTTCTCCCAATGCTTGTTTTATATTTTGGTACCTCTTGCAAGAAAGAGCTCAATGCATGTTTGTGGAAATCATTTTTGGAAACCCTCACGAGACTTCACTCGTCCACTAGGGTTAACCTAAGGATTTAAAAGGCTTGTTGCATATACTAAATGCAATTGTGTTCCCTATGAAAGTGGTGTTATCATTTTATTGTTTTCTAGTTCATAGTTACTTAGTTGCTTATTTCTTTCTTTCCCTTGTAGTTCATTGCTAGGGACTAGCAATATCTAAATTTAGGGGTGTGATGAGTGCTCAAATGTGACGCATTTTAGCACCTAAGTGAGGGTATTTTAGTCCATTCATCTATCTTTATTTTTCCGTTTTAGTACTTATTTGTGTTTTTGTCTATTTTAGGTCAATAAGGTTCAAACGGGCTAAAAATTGTCTATTACAGCCTTTTTAGAGTCAAACAAAAGTTCCTAGAAGATTTCAAAAAAATTCGAAAAAAGGTCAAAAATGCTAAAAATTTGGATGGATCGAATATATTTTGGATCGATCGAAGATTTCTTCGATCGATCGAAAATGTGCTGGAAGCGAGCTGTTTTATTCCCGAGCGCCCAAACTCTACCTACCATATAGTTGCGGGATTAGATATTTTGAGGGTTTATTTTCTAACTTGTTCACTACTCCAAGGACCTTTTATAAAGGAGGAATTAAACCATTTTGTAAGATATCTTTAGTCTTCAATATTAATTTCATGTAATTTTATTTTCTCTCTCTAGAAAAGTTAGAGATTAGGGTTAGAAGAAAATAGGGGAGTGGAGGCTCTAAGAACACATCTCAAGATATACACACTATCTCTTTTTAGAATTCAACAAAGAAGAAGAGGAAGAAGAGGAAGAAGATGGAGCCATGTTTGGGGATTGCCTTTGAGGGTTCTGAAATCACATCCACCTCCTCCATGATTGGCTAGACTTCTCCTTGGGGCTTGGATGAGCCCCAAGTTTGTAATCTAAACCTCTATCTTTTTCATACTTTTTGGGGAATAATATCTTGTGATTAATGTTTTAGCCTTGTGAATTTAATGAATCTTGGGTTCTCCTTTGATTTCTATGGATTAATTCTTTCCATTGATTCTCTATTTGATTACATGTTGTCTTATGTGTGATTATTTGGGAATTGATCTCTACACTAGTTTTTCTATATTAATTGCAAGTCTATATGTGGTTGATTGAGAATCTTATGATGGCTATACATGGTTTTTATTAGATGGGTTTGTCAATTAATTTGATGGATTATACTTATGCTTGATGGGTTGTTCTGCAATTTAATTCATGCTTGTAGGTAGGTAGACAATCTTTACTTGATTTGATATTCCATGGCTTATTATTGCAAATTTCATGATTCTCTAGATTGATCTATGCTACTATTGTGACTAGTTTGATGGGTCATGCTTAGAATTGATGGGTTGTTCTACACTTAGTTTATTTATTGGTTAGATAGACATTACATTATTGAATTTGATGGTCCATGCTTAATATTGCAATTAGTAGTCACATTTTGTTCACAAGAAGGTTTTCCCCAAATTAGTTGAAAGTGTGGTTTGTTGAACAAGCTTGGTGGCAATTCCAATACGCCCTAAGACCTCACTTCTCATCTCTTAAATCCCTCTCTCAACTCAGTTTATTTTAATTGCATTTTAATTAATTACTTTCTAGAGTAATCAACCAACCCAACCCTCCTTTTTAATCAATTGATACATTAGAGTCGAAATTAAATTCCAACACATATAATCCCTTGGGACGATCCCTACTCACTCTTGCTACATTAGCGGTAGTGGTTTTTATAAATTTAAACTTGACCTAAAAGGCTTTTCTTGAACCGCATATTCACTACATTATTTTGGCTTATACAAGTGGCCTCGTCATCGAGCCTTCGGTCTCTGGCTCGAGCTTTTTGGCAAAGGCTTAAGCTATTTGTTTTTTGGCTCAAACTCTTAAGTCTTGGCTTGAGGCCCTGGCAACATAGATTTTCTAAAGCAACTTTTTATATTCCGACGCACTTCCTATTCGAGCCTTTTGGTAAAGGCTCAAGCACCTTGAGTTTCGGCTTGAGCCCTATGATCTCAGCTCAAGCTATTCTACCTTAGTGGAATTTCTTGTTTCTTGTTATTGTGCTCGAGCCAGAGGACTTAGGCTCAAGCCGTGCCTCTTGAACTTCTCCAAAATTCACCATTTTGACTCCAAGTTTACTTCAGATGATCAGTAATGACTCTGTAAGCTTCGATATCAATCTTTCCATCTTAAAGTCCCGGTTTTAACCGTTTCTTTGGGAAAGTACCTGCAAACACAAAGTAAACATAAATAAATCTAACAATGGATATAAGTATCACTTTAGGTCCTAACATACGTATATTTAGGGGCTCGAATATGCAATATTTAGCACTTATCACACCCCCAAAACTTACATATTCTAGTCCCTTAGCAATACAGAACTAAAATACCATTTTTGTGGGAATCACGGTTGCATTTAGCTTATGCAACAAGCTTTTAAACCCCTAGATTAACCCTAGTGGCCGAGTTGTAGTCTCGTGAGGGTTTTCCAGTGATGGTACCCACTAACATCTTAAACAGTGCCTTACTTGCACAAAAAGCTCATTCAAACCTGCTTTTACATCATAATTTCCTAGTAATGCATCCATCAGTTGAATACAACAAGTATAACAAACTATATCAATCAGGAAAAAATTCAAACTTCTAATCTCAAGTTAATAACCATGGTCTCCACATGTCAGTTTAATCACTTATTCAACAATCTCAATCCCCAAAATCCTTTTTAAAAGTGAACCTACAGTTTTAAACATGTGGTTTACTATCCATACTCATATCTATTCCATGATATCCCTCAATTTACAAGTAAATTTTTCAAATTCTAATTCCCAAGGTATTTTTCTTATTTTTTTTCACAGGTACGCTTTCTTTTAAGCTCAAGTCTCTTAAGCTCTTTAAATCACTTGTGTAACGAGTTTTTAGCCAACGACTCCTAAACCAGTTGGTTTTAGGGCATTAGGTGTTAAAACACCCTTAAGGACTTAATTGCTCAAGTAATCTAGGCTACAGACCCAAACTTGACCATTTGTTTCTTTGTTTATTTTTTCCATTTGTCTCTTTCACATTGGTGAAATAGCTCTTTTTGCAACATACCATTTCCTTTCTTTTTATTTATTTATTTTTTTTTTATACCTTGGTTCTCAAAATAATCAAAGCCTACTCATTTCAGTTTAACACAAAATAGAATAAGACTTCAAGTTTATACCCCATAGAATGCATGCAAGTGTGAACATGTGCAAAGTGAAGTATTCTATAGATTAAAATCATCAAATAATAATCATCCTGACAAAGTGGACCACAGGCCACCAACTAATTTTAAAAAAATTTAAAAATTTCCCATTTAACATGAATTTGGGTTACAAGTCATTTTTAACCAACATCAAACTGCATATGGACATCAGAACATAACATCAGACTCAAACTCATGTTTAAACAGTTAAAATGCATCCTCTTATGCATATCATATCACATTGTCAAGAAAAAATTTAAAAGGTGCCTTACCCCCAAACTTAGTGTGCACATTGTTCTCAATGTGTAAAAATAAAGTAGAGTTAGAAAAATATTACCAGATAACGTAGAACCAACAAAGATTTACAAGTTGAAGCTCAAAAAGGTAGGAAATCAGCCCCAAACTTAGTCCTTAGTACCTGACAAAATAACCACACTCCAACACACATCAAAGTATCAAGTATATGATAATATGACAATTAGATCAACACAAGGGTAAAATAAGCAAAAAAACATGTATATATATGATCAATATCAGTATAATGCTTTAGAGAAAGGACTTTGGGCAGAAATACAGTATATGAAACGAAATACATAAAAAAGAATGCCCTAGTCAACAAAAATCTGCCTATACATCAAAACAAAAACTAGCTCTAGTTAGCTGATCTGCGGATGGAGGAACATCTGTATAGGTAGAAGCAGTCCGGCGTAAGAGCTTGTCTAAAGTAGATTGCTGCGTAGCTAATAGGCCCTGAATAGTCTCTAAAGCCTGTAAATGTGCAGTCCGTGCCTCTGCTGTCTCAGCTCTAGAGTCTCGTGACTCCTTTCTCAGCTCTGTCTGACCATCCTGTAGCTGTGAGACCGTGGCACGTAGCTCAAGAATCTCAGCCTGAGAAGAACTCCTAGGCTGTGCTGTAGGATCTGGCTTTCTCCTCTGTGCATGGTCGTTAGAGGCATCCATGATCCATGTCATTCTCTGAACCATCACCATCGTCACCCTCCTCCTCCTCATCCTCATCCTCATCTTCATTAGCAGGAGGATCTAAACCATCAATAGTTGCATCCTCTAGATGGCCAGCTGGTATCTCAGCTCCAACAGGTGGAAAGGGTGGTCCATCAATCACATACTCTTCTCCCCTTGCCTCCACGGCGACTCTACATCGCTCTTCGCGGATCTCACCATCCAATCCCCACTCCCAACGCCTCGCCTTGGGCATATGGCCCTAGATATTGCTTCACTGTTGGGAGCAAAAAATAGGGAATACCAGTATAGATACCTCATTCTGAGGCACCTGTATCCCTGAGATCTCCATCAGAAGGGTAATGAGGCGTAGCAATAATAATGAGTGTGCAGGCGGGTGTCTAGTGTCTCCCATCTCATCCCATGCATAATCACCTAATTTGAATAAATACAAGCCTGAGAAAGGATACCCAATAGCCTGCGTTGAATACCCAATAGCCTGGGTGTGTCGTGGGCAGGTGCGAGAGACACTGTCAGGCTACCACACTGGCGAGCTACGGGTGCACAGTCCCACATTGCCTGGGTAGAAGAGGAAAGGTAGAGTGCTTATATATAAGTGTGTCATCTCCAATTGGTATGAGGCCTTTTGGGGTAAAGCCCAAGAACAAAACCGTGTGGGCTCAAGCCCAAAGAGGACAATATCATACCATGTGGTGGAGTGGGTCGTTACAAATGGTATCAGAGCCTGACCCAGCCGGAAGTGTGCCGACGAGGACATCGGGCCTCCAAGGGGGGTGGATTATGATGACCTTGTGGGTGGGTGTGCCGTAGGAGGGTGCGAGAGACACTGTCAGGCTACCACACTGGCGAGCTACGGGTGCACAGTCCCACATCGCCTGGGTAAAAGAGGAAATGTGGAGTACTTATATATAAGTGTGTCATCTCCAATTGGTATGAGGCCTTTTGGGGTAAAGCCCAAGAGCAAAACTGTGCAAGCTTAGGCCTAAAGCGGACAATATCATACCATGTGGTGAAGTGGGTCATTACAAATGGTATCAGAGCCTGACCCAGCCGGAAGTGTGCCGATGGGGATGTCGGGCCTCCAAAGGGGGTGGATTGTGATGACCTTGTGGGCGGGTGTGCCGTGGGCGGGTGCGAGAGACACTGTCAGGCTACCACACTGGCGAGCTACGGGTGCACAGTCCTACATCGCTTGGGTAGAAGAGGAAAGGTGGAGTGCTTATATGTAAGTGTGTCATCTCCAATTAGTATGAAGTCTTTTGGGGTAAAGCCCAAGAGCAAAACCATGCAGGCTCAGGCCCAAAGCGGACAATATCATACCAAGTGGTGGAGTGGGTCATTACATGGATGCATACTTTATTGTAATTATTATTAATTTTGGGGTTTTAGTGTAATTATGTAAAATAATTATTTTTCTTCTTAGGGACCTTTTTGCAATTAAATTTGAAAGATATTTTGAAAAAGGACCTTTTTGCATTTTTTGAAAAATGTGACAAGTGTCATATTCTCGTGGTGCCAGTTGTTGGCATTGGGGTGAAGTGACTTGTAAGCATAATCTTTTGATATTTGGAGGGTGGAGATTCACCCATTTGTTGGCCTAGGATAGGAGCACTTGTTAGCATGGATGGTTGACAAGTGTAGGCTTAATATTAAGCCTTGGATGTTTACTTAGGATGGTGACAAGTGTAGGCACCATACTTAGTCTTACAAGTGTGTGTGTGAAAGGTAGTGCAAGAGTACATAGTGAGTGGAGGATTTTTAGACCTTCCACTCACCATTTCCATTTTATCTTTCTTATTTCCTTTGTTCTTCAAAATCCTAACCTAGCCTCCATTAAAAGAAAATTTTGATTTAGAGCTTTGACTTCATTTTTGGTCTCCTTCCACTCACCTTAGACCTTTAAGCTCGGAATACTTTAGCTTCCTCTCACTCTCCTCTACAAAACCCTAGTTTGGTTTTCCATTTTTAGCTTGGTTGCATTAGATTATAGAGTTCAATTCTCTATTGAGGTAGGGGTGGTTGTATGTTTATCCTCTTTGAGTTTTATATATATAGGAGCTTGATATATATTAATTACATGCTTTTTAAATTCTTGTATTTGCATATAAATAGAAATTTATTATGCTTGACTTAGGATTTGTGAATTAAAGCATGTATATGACTATTAAATGGAATAGATAAATTATTGTTAAATGACTTGCCTAATACTTGTGATTTTATTAAGGGTTTATTATGAATATCTTGAAATTACACTTATGTTGTTAAGTAATGGAAATTTTATTGAAAGTCTAGTATGAAAATCTTATATGTTGCACTTATAATTACTTGTAGGTAAATCACTATATTGCATGGTTAGTAATTGTGGCCTACATTAATATTAAATTCATGTAGCATAATGTGTGGTATCATTAGCTTACCACTTTAGACATGCAACCTTAGGGCATGGTTTGTGTGGTTTCACCCTACTTGTGCTTGGTAGGTAGTTTCATGCATTGAGAGTATATAAATGTCATGGACTTGTTGATTTTTGGAAGCTTGTAAGGATATGAAATGTTTAATGGCTAGGGTTCGGCTCTAGTATGGAGGGTAAGAATTCTCCTAAGTCATAGTGCGCACTAGGTTGTACTTTGTGGGTTGTAATTACCCGAAATAACTTGTATGGCCTCGTTGTTACATATCCTAGTCTTTCCATATTTGATTTCGCATAATATTCCAAGTTGTAAATTATGGATTTCTTATAGCTTATGATTTGGTAATTTTAGTTTCAATACGGTTAGTGTACTTGTTTATGTATACTTGGATGCTATGTGTTTATCACTTCAAATATTTGTATTGTTTGAGATGATCCCTTAGAGTACCTTAAAAACATGGACGTTAGGTGGAATGCACCCTTGTAATGATCTATGTTTGGTTTGCATTATACTTGAAACTATAGGGTATGTGAATGCACCACATCCTACGAGTAACTTGATTACTCACCTTAGTGGTTTGGGTTGTTTTACAGGTAAAGAGACTATGTTCTTGGATGCTCATCATCCTTAGAGGCTTATGAGCAATTTGAAGCATTTTGTATATTAACATGCAAGTGTTTAGCATGCTTTACTTTTGATGTCATATTTTTGCATACTATGGGTGTATGGTATTTTGGAAGCTAATGTAACTTCCTTAATGTGTAATGATACTTAGGTATTTACTTTTGACATTATAAGCATGTTTACTTTTGTACTTGTATTCATTTAGTATTAAACTTTTGCTTTAAAAATGCATTTTTACCAACTTGGAGGTTTGGCATATGAAATCCTTATAATTTGCATGTATAAGGCCATAAGTTGTTGTAATACATTCATTTATTCATTTCAAGGTTCTTGACATGCTCACATACTCAAATCTCATTGAAAAATCAGTTTTAAACTTTCATTTTTGAACCAATTCATAAAGGGATTTGAAGCATGGGTTAAACTTTAACACATTTGGCATATAGCAAGTCTTACAGCAGCTTTTCGAGGTGTTTCGGTAGTCCAAAAACTCCATTTCGGTCGATCGATGGCTTTTGGAAATTCCTTTGTATAGTAAATCACTCATTCTAGTAGGCTTCTGCACTCTTCAGGGTCATTTCGGTCGACTGAAACTTTATTTCGGTCTACCGAAACATTCTCCTCTCAAAAATCATGTTTCAGCAAAATTATGCCCAGTTCGGTCATCCGAAACTCTAGTTCAGTCGACTGAAATAGCCTTCATACGCCAGCCTTCCAGATTATGTTTTAGCACTGAAGTTCCAACTTTAAAAGGTTATAACTCCTTTATTCCTAATCCAAATGGGGTGACTCTTAATCCTAAACTCAAGGATTTTGAGTCATCTATCCAATGGTACCAATTTCATTCTTAGATTCAAATCACATTAGGAGTTATTTATGTTTTAGTGAGGTAGGGTCAGTTTTTGCTTAAACCAAGAAAGGGCAATTTTGTGAGATTCTTGGCCAATGTTCTTGGAACCTCCTGGAATGTTGTGAAATAATTAGATTAGGTTTTATTCACCTTGTTTGACTTGTTTAGAGTCAATTTTTCTCCTTTTAATTGTGAATAGACCATTTTGCCCTTAATTAACGGATTTAGCCCGTTTTAACTCTAGTTTCCTCTTTTGCTCTCCTTAAGTTCCGTGACCTCATGGAATGTCACATTGGTGTCTTAGAGATGATTTATATCTCAAAGAACTATGGTTTCATCTTTTGCTTCAGCATTTCGAATCCGTTATCAGGTCAACTTTCGGGTCATCACTGACGTAGTGGGTTGAAAAACTAGGGCCATCACAGTAAGCCCACAAAGCATCGTTCAGTCTTAAGGACAAATCTTTACAATCTGGCTTAACTGTTTTCTAAAGAATGTTCTTAATTTCATAATTAGATATTTCAACTTGGCTACTCGTAGGGAGTAGTAACTTTATGAGTAATGGAGTATTTTAACAATAAGGTATGGAAATACCTGTTACAGAAATGAGCACTTCCATCACTAATAATAGCTGGTGGCATACCAAACCGACTAAAAATGTTTGTACGAGTGAACTCAACCACGACATCTTAATCGACGGTTTTAGTGGCCACTGTCTCAACCCAGTTAGACACATAATCAATAGCTACAAGAATGTACTCATAATCGTGCGAAGTACTAAAAGAACCCATGAAATCAATACCCCAGATATTAAAGATCTCAATGATTAAGATCAGAGTCAAAGGCATTATATTCCTTCTAGAAATTGACCCTAACTTCTGACATCGAACACATGATGTACAGAAAATATAGGCATCCCTAAAGAGTGAAGGCCAAAAGAAACCGCACTGAAGGACTTTAGCTGCAGTTTTCTTTGAACTGAAGTGACCTCCACAAGTAAGAGTGTGACAGAAGGTCAGAATAATATGAAGCTTACTCTCGGGAACACATCTACGAATGATTTGGTCAGCACAATATTTAAAGACTTAGGGATCTTCTCAGAAGTCCATCCTAATTTGGGAGAAGAATTGATTTCTTTCCTGCTTTGACCAATGTAAAGGAATTTTGCCAATTATAAGATAATTCACAATGTCATCAAACCAAGGCAAATTCTTATGAGAAACCCTAAACAGTTGCTTATTCGGAAAGGAATCACGAACTGGAAGTGAAGTTGAGGTGTCCTCAATAAGAATTCTAGAAAGATGGTCAGCCACCACATTCTCTAACCTTTTCTTATCCCGGATTTCATAATCAAACTCTTGAAGCAAAAGGATCAATCAAATCAGACGGGGTATGGTTTCCTTTTTAGACAGAAGATGTTTCAAAGTAGAATAATCAGAATAGACCACTACCTTGGATCCAAACAGATATGATCTGAAATTATCCAAGGCAAAGACAAACTGCAAGCAAGTCTTTTTCAATAGTAGTGTAATTCAATTGTGCATCTGAAAGAGTTTTGGTCACATAGTAGATAACGTGAGGTAGTTTCCCTCCTCGTTGTCCTAAGACAACACTTATAGCATAATCAGATGCGTCACACATGATCTCGAATGGAAGAGCCCAGTTTGGAGGATTCATAATAGAAGCTAAAGAAAGAAGAGAGCGAAGCTTATGGAAAGCTTCGAGGCACAATTCACCAAAGACAAAAGGAGTATCATTTGCAAGTAGATTATACAAAAGATGTGAAATTTTGCTGAAATCTTTGATGAAGCGTCGATAGAACCCTACGTGCCCTGGAAATGATTGCACTCCCCTTACGGAGGTAAGAGGAGGCAATTTAAAGATCAAATCTCCTTTGGCTCTATCAACTTCAATACCTCTCTCTGAAATGATATGTCTTAATACAATACCCTCTTAAACTATAAAATGGCTCTTCTCCCAACTAAGAATATGATTTATTTCCCTACAACGCTGAAGAACTAGGGACAGATGTTGGACACAATTTTTGAAAGTGGATCCAAAAACAGAGAAGTCATACATAAAGACCTCGAGAAACTTTTCAACCATATCCAAAAAGATAGACATCATACACCTCTCGAATGTTGTAGGAACATTATACAAACCGAAAGGCATTCGTCTATATGTGAATGTAATGAATGGACAGGTGAAAGTAGTTTTCTCTTGATCCTTAGGATCTATGGCCACCTGCTTATAGCCGGAATATCCGTCTAAGAAACAATAGTAACTCTGGCCAGCCAACCGCTCTAGGATCTGATCGATAAATGGTAATGGAAAATGATCCTTTCTAGTAGCGGAGTTGAGTTTCTAATAATCAATACATACACACCATCCAGTAGTGGTGCGCTGTGGAACTAATTCTCCCTCAGAATTCTCAACTACTGTAATACCTGACTTTTTAGGTACTACCTGAGTAGGGCTCACCCACTTGCTATCTGAGATAAGGTAGATTATTCTCGCATCTACCAACTTCACAGCTTCCATCATAACCACCTCCTTCATATTATGATTCAATCTTCTTTAGAGTTCCCGAGATGTTCGGAAATCCTCCTCCAAATGAATCTGATGTATGCAAATTGTGGGGCTAATTCCTGTCAAATCAACCACACTTCACCCAATAGCCTTTTTATTTTGCTCAAGAACTTTTAAGAGACTGCTTTCTTGGGAACTTGTAAGATTGGAAGCAATGATCACCGGGAGGGTGTCATTTAAACCCAAGAAAGTGTACTTAAGCTTGTTAGGTAGTGGCTTAAGCTCAAGCTTAGGTGGAAACTCTAGCGAAGGAATGGGCGGAATACTAGAAAGTAGAGGAAAAGGCTCAAGTCTAGATTTTCATGGAGAAAAATTTGTGATAGGAGTGGAGTTGAGCAATGAATTTACTTCAGCTATGGAGGAGTCAATATCGAAGTCCACATAATTAAAATGATTTAGACAAACTTCTAAAGGATTCTTGGATAGAATAGTTGGGAGTGATTCCTCAACCAACTCATTAATAACATTGAGGAAAAAACATTCACTCTCATCGTGGGGATGATGAATGGCATTAAAGATGTTTAGCTTGACTTTCATATTCCCAAAAGATAAATCTATAGCATCAGTCTTACAGTTAATGCAAACATTCGCTGTAGCAAGGAAAGGATACCCAAGAATGACTGGAATATACTTTTTGGAATCATGGACCGGTTTTGTATCAAGAACTAAGAAATCGATCGGGAAATAGAACTTGTCCACTTTTATGAGTACATATTCAACAATACCTCGCGATTACCTGATAGAATGGTCAGTAAGCTGTTAAACAACTGACGTAGGTTTTAGTTCTCCCAAACCTAAATTCTCATACA
Organism: Cornus florida; assembly: GCF_030987335.1. Classification (NCBI taxonomy): domain Eukaryota; kingdom Viridiplantae; phylum Streptophyta; class Magnoliopsida; order Cornales; family Cornaceae; genus Cornus; species Cornus florida. The sequence goes on from NW_026775571.1 coordinate 19,737,792, forward strand.
CTGAGTAAGGAATACGATTCACACTTGCTCCTAGATCAAAAAGTGTTCACTCTATCACATTGTTTCCAATGATGCAAGAAATTATAGGAGCACCAAGATCTTTAATTTTAGGAGGAGTGTTGTGCTGAAGTATAACACTGACTTACTCTGTGAGATAAATTTTCTTAGGAACTTTGCTTCTTGATTTTCTCTTTTGAGTGCACAAGTCCTTTAAAAATTTAGAGCAGGTAGGGATTTGCTTAATAGCATCAAGAAGAGGAAGACTGATTTTAGCCTGTTTAAAGACCTCCATTATATCTTGAATTTTCTACCCTTACTTGCCAAAGTAGGAGGTTTCCTTGAGACGTTCAGGATAAGGCGTTTTTGGCTCATAAGCTATCTCAAGTTTTGGAGCAGATGAAGAAGTGACTTCACTTTCAACTCCTTTGGAATTTGGTGGATTAGATTTTGAAGAAACATCCTTGGGATGTAGATTATGAATGATAGAATTAATGGGAATCCTAAGCTTTTCTTTTTCTTCCCCATCCTTTTCAACTTGGTTATTAACCACTTTACCATTCCTTAATGTAATGATAGCCCAGACTTGCTCATGATGAACACTTCATGAACTAGGTTCATCAATCATATAAGTCTGCCCTTTTAGGTTGGCTACTGGCTGACTAGGCAGCTTTCAATCCGCTCTTTGAGATAGAGTACTCGCTATTTGCCCAACTTGTGCCTCTAGCTTTGCTATGGCTTGTGAATGAGAATGAAGAAGTTGGGTATTTTCTCTAAGATTAGTGAGAGCATTGAGTACTTGATCCTCAAAAGTGGAACTTCTAGAAGGAGGTGGAAGATTAAGAGCTTGAGTAGATTGATTCCTAAACTAAGGTGGACGATATATGGAAGATTGATTGAAAGAATTATTTTGGGGCGAATGATTAGGTGAATTTTAGTACTATCCCTATGATTGTGGAACAGTGGTATTTTGGCTCTGATTCCACCATGACAGATTGGGATAATCTCTCCAACTAGGATTATAAGTAGAAGAATATGGATTATAGGCTGGTCCGGAGAATGCAGCATTTACTTGCTCCTGAGGGATCTCAAATGATGGTCCTATCATATGGCAAATATCTACAAGATATGAAGGATTAGCACAGATTGAACACACTTCCTTTGGCAAAGAAGCATGTTGAGTACCAACAGGAAAATAGCCAATGATAAGACTTGGTCAAACCTTCGGTTCAACGCCTTTATTTGAGTGCCTAACTTGTTAGACTTTTTAACTTCAAAAAGTTTTTTAACCTTATGGATTCCAGGAGTAGACCTAAACCTAGAGGAAGAAGCGTGCTGCATTGAATTTTCACTTAGGGCCTCAAACAGTTCCTAAGCGTCAGTTGCACTTTTATGAAGGAAAACTCCATTACTAGATGCATCAACCATGTTCCTATGTTGATCAGATAATCCATCATAGAAGATCTGCACTAAGTGCTGATCGGTTGATCAACTATACATCAACCTTCGCAATAGCACGAATCATTGTAAAATAGGGCCATTGGTCGGGTAAGTCGAACCACTGGGACTGCGCTAGTCTATGGCAACCTAAGAGTCTAGACTACTTTTAGAATGATGAGGGGGTATATAGAGTTTAGTTGGTTTGTCACTTATACTATGAATTGAAATATGCATTAATGAAAAACTTGCAAGAATTTAAGAGATGAAAGATGAGCAAAGAAGACTAAGGAAGTGAATCCGCCTTCATCCCTATACACATGCTAGATTAGACCTAAATTAGGGGAAAAACAACATATGGTGGTCAAAAACTACATAGCAACACATAGTTGCCATGTAAGTAATCAAGAGGTACGTTAGGTCTCAAACAAGTATAATCTATCAAAAGGGTAAACATGTTGAGACTACCTAACTAGGGTGTAGCTTATACACGTTTACTTAAATGAAAGACTATCAAATTCTTGACAAAATGATGAAGCACATGGAGCTAGAGATTAAGCATACACCATCAAAGGATTTCCTAAGCAATGGTCTATCAAAGTCACCTATCAACATGCCATTAAATCATTTCATAACCTTGTTTCCATTCTCACCATGTAAACTCAAGCAAAAAGATTAATACAAGACATCACCTAACATAAGATAATGAGCTTGAAGAAATCATCCATACTTATATAAACATTCATTACACCAAATGAAGTGCTCTTAGCTATGAAAAAGACCATAAATATACATTGCAATCCCCCAATATAGACTACCCTAGGACATGCTTACAAGGGAGGGACTTCATCACCTCCCTAGAGAAAGAGTTAGTTACCCATTGCTAAGCTAGAAGAAGGAAGAAGCTCCATCTTCATGGCCATTTTCGTGCAACCTTCTTGGAGCTTGAAGAACACCCTCTTTTGCTCTCTTTTCTCTCCTCTAATCTTGTAGAAAATGTAGGATAGCAAATGTGTGGCCTTTGGTTGCCTTTTATCCTCCAACAAAACCCTCTCTCTCCTCCAAGGAACACCTCCAACCACTTCATAAAGAAGGAAGATGGCATTCAGGAAACCAATGTGCAAGTGGCTGAAATTGAGCCATTTCCGAGTGCAATCTGCCTGATTTTCGAGCACTCGAATAGTGGTCTCGAGCACTCTAAATTAGTGTAATGTGCAACATGCTCTTCTTGCTCAGCACTGACCTACTTTGGTAAAACTACTATAACTTTGTTCCCTGAACTCCGAATGATGATATGTTTGAAGATTTGTAGATCTGATTCAGTGCTTTAAAAACTTCATGTTTTGATAAAGACCCAATTCTCAAGTCTGGTTGGTCGAAAATGGGGAGAAAGGCAGTACTTCAGTGCTGCCAGGCAGTTCTGCGCACCTCTGTTAAGAAGATCATAACTCTCTGCTCCGAACTCCGAATGATGAACCGCTTGAAGATTTGGAAAGCTGATTCAGAGATCTAAATCTTTCATGTTATGATGGAAGTCAAGTTCTTGAGTTTACTAGGTCGAAAATGGCGACAAAAGTCAGGTTCTACTGCTGCCAGAAATTCAGAATTGGCACCCTTTTTGTTCAAAATTCCACAAGGCATCATTTTTGCTTCCTTTTTGCACTTTAACCTGAAAATGCATAAAAACATGCAAATGGAGTTAATCTACATAAAATAATCAATTAATGGACTTTGTTAATGTAATTTAGGGCGCTTGAATGTACAGTATTCAGCGCTTATCACACCCCCAAACTTACATTTTGCTAGTCCCTTAGCAAAACCAAAATGCAAAGCTCAATGGAATGAAAACATGGGAATGCTATTACAAAAATATTCACCATGGCAAAGATAAACATAAACATAGCTCAAATACAACTTGAAACAGATAAAGAGCTGGAGACGGGATCATTGGGAAGACTACCTTGCATATATGAAGCATTGATACAAAAACTGGGAAAAACCATTTCAACATGCATACATCAACATCATAGTCCATATAAATAATTCAATTGTCATCTCTTAAATGGAAATAACTCAAACTTCAGTGAAAGTGAATTGGATTCTCAACATGCGGCTTTTACTTTCTTTTCCAATTCCAAAGCACAAGTTTTCAAATCATTGAATTCCCCTTTAAATGAGGTCCCTAAGGCATGATTTTATTTACAAGACAACTTTTGTTGCTTGTTGACAATTTATTGCAACTCATAAGCGAAACATAGAATGGTTGTGCAATGCTGAAGTCCCTTAAGCTTTCTAACCAACCTATGTAGCAAGCGTTAGGCCAACAGCTTCCAAACCAGATGGCTTTAGGGTGTTAAGTGTAGAGACACTCCTAGGGCTTCATAGGTCAAGTTGGAAAGGCTACGAACTCCAACGAACCATGTTTATTACAATTTTTTTTGAATGACCGTGCAATGTTTAAGTCCTTTAAGCTTTCTAACCAACCCTTGTAGCAAGCGTTAGGCCAACAACTCCCAAACCAGACGGCTTTAGGGTGCTAAGTGTAGAGACACTCCTAGGGCTTAATAGCTCGAGTTGGAAAGGCTACGAACGTCAACTGGCCATTATTTCAATTTATTTATTTATTTATTTTTTTTTATTTATTTATTTATAACCTTGCCAAAGGTATCCATCTATCAGGTTCATCAAATCAGATTAACTAGGCCAAGGTCAAGGTCAATCAAGTTGCATGCCTCACAGTTAAGTTTCCAATGTGCATCTGTACATTGTGAAGCTTATAAGAGTGTAAATCCAGCAAGAATCTAACTGAGGCATTTATACAGACTACATTGTATTTGCATGATCACTTCAAATTCAAATTTCTTTATTTTAAAAAATTTCTCAATTGCTTCTATACACAAGGTATTAAACATATGCTTTGTCTCCGACAAGTTCCAAGTTACACTATCATTGCTTTACAAAAATATGATACCAAAACTATGCCAAGAATGCTTTGATGCACCCCCAAACTTAAACTACACAATGTCCTCAATGTGGGACATGGATGTAAGTTAGAGACAAAAATGATAAAGAGTATAAAAAGGAACAACAATACCCAGGGGGAGGAAACGGCATGGTGATACAAAAACCCCCAAACTTGAATTGGACTGCGTAACCTGGAGAGCATCATGAAGAACAAAAAGAAACAACCACAAACAGCATTAATAGGACAAGCATAAATACAGAAAAAGAATGTACCGAAAGTTAACAGAACAGAAAGAATTTGCATTGCAAAAAGAGTTTACATGATTACAAAAAGAGCTGTACAGGGATCATGTCTACTAGAGCAACCTATACATAGCAAATTCTTACAGTTCAAAAGGAAAACAAAAGATACAAGAGAAATAGTTACATATGAAACAAAAAGATAAGGTTCAACACTCGCAACAAGCTACGGTCCAGAGGGTAAACGGGCGAGGATGGAATGGAGGAGAGATTGAGTCTTACGCCGTTCAGCGGATGCTAAACGACGTTCCTCAGCTGCGACACGGCGGTCTTTAGCAGTAAGACGATGATCTTCTTCAGCACGTGAAGAAGTCTCACACAGAGTCCGAGTGTACGCGGACAAAGAATTCTCAAAACGATCCAGTCGCTCATGAATACCGGTAATGCTAGCCCGGATGAAAGCCTGGTCCTGGTGAGAGTCGACCGGAGGCTCTACCCTTGCAGTGGCTGCTGCGGTGGAAGCATCCTCAGAAGGAGGAGGAGGTGGAGCGTGGATGAACAGGGGGGCAGCAGGCTGAGGGGTACTAGAATGGCTAAGAACATTGATCCACCGGCGCTTGGTAAAAATTTTAATCTTTTCGCCTTTTGGTTCATGGGGAGGAACAACGAAACCCTTGTGCTGAAGGAGCCGAGTGATGAAAAACGGCAAAGGCAATTTCCGATTTTCAACTCGCGGAACCCGTGCATTATGAGCATCATGCCAAAACTTCATAAATGTGGTCCAAATGAGCTCTGGGATGGAGAACCATTGGCCTTGGTCCATGGCATATAAGGCTTGTAAAAGGAGGCCCCGACGCTCGGTGCTATACACCAAAGGGTAGACATTGTGCTTAAAGACAGTGTCAATGAACCACAGGCGTTCCGGAAGATTGGTTTTGCGGATAAAAGACCGGGGCCTAGTAGGATCATCAACAGTGCAAATGGCAGCGGCAATCTGCTCCACAGTTAATGTATCCGGCTCCTCATATAAAGGGAGATTCTTATGATTGACAATGTCATCGGGGCACTCAATGGGGCAACCAGAAACCTGAATGATGTCAGTCATAGTGAAAGCATAGGTGGTGCCATCAATGGATGTAGTGAGAGAAATGGGTGGCTCTTCAGGGCATTGGAGATTCTGGTAGAAGAGGCGCACTACACGGGGGTATGCAACCCTGGCAAAGGGCGCGCAAATGTGCTGCAGATGCCGGTTAGTCAATTCGGCGATAGCCCACGAAGTAGTGGGTAGAATGTCAAAGGCATCCGTGAACGGAAATGAGAGTTCGTAGTTGAGGTGTTTGCGATCCCAAGGATCACGTGGTTGCTCACGATTGATAGCACGGGCACCCGAAGAGGGTCCAGGAGGGCGAGAAGAACCGGCACGAGACATTTAGAGAGGTGGACTTGGTTGAGGAATTTCAGCGAACACCTGGCGTGCACCACAAAAAGGAGAAGGTGAAAATGAGTGGGGTGGATGATGAAGCCCAAAATTTTTGACAAACAAATCAAGCTCTATCATCAACAAATCAACAACAAAGCATCAACAGAACCAAACTCCAACATTACAAGCCCATCCTCCTTGTAAAACACCATGAATGAACAAAGGAAAAGAAAAACAAATGAAGAGGACACAGACCTGAATTTCAGTGTATCCGAGAGCAAGAAAGAAGGCAGGAAGAGGGAGGTGAGATGATGGGGTGGTGGGGATGAGAGAGAGAAGGGGTGGGTTGGTTTAGGTGTTGATGATGTGGGTGGAGAAAATGGTTGAGGTGGGTGAGGTTAAAGAGAGAAAACCGAGAGGGGCATGCATGGGGTGGTTCATGCATTGTGGGTCTTGGAAAGTGAGAAACCGAGAGATGGTGAGGGTGGATGATGGGAGATGAGGGAAGATTGAGGTGCATGCATGGGGCTTGCATGCAAGGGGAGTAAGGTGGTTGTGGGGATGGTGCCGAGAGGGGTGAGTGAGAGTGAGGGGGTTTGGTTTTAAAAGAGAGAGAGAGAGAGGCTTGGTTCGAGCACTCGAATGGTGTCTTCGAGTGCTCGAAAATCCGGCAGTGGGCTCAGCTGTTGGGTGTGTGGTGCTCTACACTTCGAGCACTCGAAATGGGACTTCGAGTGCTCGAAGTCTTGGCAGTGAGTGAGGTGGTGTGCAAGGTGAGGCTGGTGGAGCATGCATGGCTTGCATGCTTGGTTGCTGGGGGTGAGAGAGAGAGGAAGAGGGAAGGGGTGGGTTTGTGGAGGAGAGGGAAGATTGGTGGTGTGGTGAGAGAAAGAAGAAGATGGTTGTGCATGCATGGTGTTGGTGTGTGGAGATGCCGAGAGAGAAGGCTGGTGTGAGGGTTGGTTGGTAAATGAGAGAGATGATGGTGTGCATGAGGGGGTGAGGTTGGGATGGTGAGATGTTGGGGGAGTTGGTGGAGGTTTGTTGGTGGCTGGTTGGTTGCTAGGTTGGCAGAGTGTGGTGAGGTGAAGGTGGTGGTTTCGTGGATGGGTTTGAAGCTGAAATTGCATGCATGCATGCATGTCTTGGGGATGGGTTGTGTTGGTTGAGAGGAGGAAGAAAGGTGGTAAGGTTGGGGTGTAGAAGGAGGTGTGGGTTGTTTGGTTTGATAGTTGGGTTGTGGAGAGAGAGACTGAGAGGGATGGTTAGCTGGTTGGTGTGAGCTTGCATGGTGAATAGGTGAGGGGTTGCCGAGAGATGGCATGCATGATGTGTGGGGTTGGCTATTTAGAGAGAAAGAAGGTAGAGTTCGAGCACTCTAAATAGGCTCGGCGAGTGCTTGAACTGAGAGCAGTGAGCTGGGTGCTTGGTGTGAGCAATGTCGAGCACTCGAAATGGGCTAGGCGAGTGCTCGAATTCTTGGCAGAGGGCTCGGCATGGTAAATGCATGAAAATCGAGCACTCCAACAGGAATTGAGAGTGCTCGAAAATGAGGCAGTGGGTTGGAAGCTGCAAGCACTCCAAAGGGACTTTGGATTGCTCGAAATGAGCACAGAAAGCTGGAATTTTGAGCATCATGGAAGTTGAATCTTTCATCCAACATGGATGTATGCAAAAAAATTTCATTTTTATGCATGCATGAATGCAAAATTTTTCATCATGGATGCATGCATGAATTTTTTATTCTTATGCATTGTGAATGCATGCAAAAGTCTTATGCATGGATAAACTGTGTATACATGATGCGATTTGCATTTTGCCTGGATACATTGGCTTGAAAGTGGAAATGTTGCATGCATGAAAAAAAAAATTGAAATTTTTCATGGAAACTTTTTTCATGGAATTTTTTTCTTTAATGATGCATCCATGAATTTCAATTGCATGGAAAAATTTCCAACTTGTACAACATCACACATAGCATGGATGAATGAAATTTCTGGAGAAATTTTTTTTAAAACTTTGCAAATTCATTCTAATGTAATGCATGGATGGAAAATTTTGAAAACTATTCAACTTCTTTTTAATGCATGGACAATTTGGAAAATTTTTCAAAATGTAGCACCTTTCCAACGCATGGATGATTTTGAGAAACCATGATCCAACAATGCATTGAAGATAAGAGGCTATGCATGTGAGAGCCATGTCGAAAGTCCGAGAAAATTGCCTGATAGAGCCAAAAACTTCCGGGAATGAAAACAAGAATTGAGAAGGTCTAAGAAGCCAGTCTAAAAATGTGGAACACAACTTAAGATAGTTCCAGAGAAAGTTAAATTTTGGCATTTCTACACCGTTTCCCAGAAAATTTGCAAGGCACGAGCAATTTCAAAGAGAATGAAGCTTGGAAATTGAAAGAATTGCTTCCCTTGAGTTGCTAAATTTAATATCGATAGCTAGACAAAGCTAGAGCAGGCACTAATCCTCATAAATTGGATCCGTCAAGAGGACTTCCTCAACTTTTCGGGTTAGGATTGTGCTGTCAATGCAAGGCTTAAGCCGTTGGCCATTTACCTTGAAGAGTGATCCACTTGCAGGATCATGAAGTTCGATTGCTCCATGAGGAAAGACGGTAGTGACAATGTATGGGTCATCCCATCTTGACCGGAGTTTACCGGGAAAGAGTTTCAAGCGGGAATTGAAAAGCCAGACCTTTTGTCCTGGGGTAAAAGACTTCTTGACGATGTGTTTGTCATGAAAAGCTTTAGTCTTTGCCTTTTAAATTTTTGCGCTTTCATACGCGTCATTATGCAATTCCTCAAGTTCATTTAATTGCAACGCAGGATTAGAGCTGGCTTGTTTGAGATCAAAATTGAACCTTTTTATGGCCCAATAAGCACGGTGCTCTAATTGTACTGGGAGATGACATGCTTTGCTAAAGACAAGTCGATATGGTGACATGCCAATGGGTGTCTTATAAGCTGTCCGGTAAGCCCAAAGCGCATCGTTTAGCCTTACTGACCAATCTTTGCAGTCCGGTCTAACCGTTTTTTCCAAAATGTGCTTAATCTCCCGGTTAGAAATCTCTACTTGACCACTCGTTTGAGGGTGGTAAGGTGTAGCAACCTTATAAATAACGGAATACTTAGCAAGGACGGATTTTAGATAACGATTTCGGAAATGAGATCCGTCATCACTAATGATTGCTCGGGGCGTACCAAAACGACTAAAGATGTGAGACTGAATGAAATGGATCACGACTTTATGATCATCAGTTTTGGTAGCCTCGGCTTCAACCCATTTAGACACATAATCCACCGCTACAAGGATGTACTCATAGCCATAAGAAGATGGAAATGGTCCCATGAAGTCAATCCCCCATACATCAAAAATTTCAACAATTAAAATGTTAGTGAGGGGCATCATGTCTCTTCGGGACATGGATCCAAGTTTTTGACATCGTTCACACGATTTGCAAAAATTGTATGCATCTCGAAACAAGGTAGGCCAAAAGAATCCGCTTTGAAGAACTTTGTTAGCGGTCTTTTTAGCACTAAAATGGCCTCCACAAGCAAGAGGGTGGCAAAAATTTAGAATGCTTGTGGCCTCGGTTTCAGGAATGCATCGCCGTATGATTTGGTCCGGGCAATACTTGAATAGTTCCGGATCTTCCCAAAAGAAATGCTTGACTTGGGAGAAAAACCGGTCCCTCTCTTGTTTGGACCAATGAGCTGGAATTTTGCCAACCGCAAGATAATTGACAATATCCGCAAACCATGGAAGAGTAGAATGTGAAACTTGAAGAAGTTGCTCATCCGGAAAGGAATCACAGATGGCTGCGAATTCTGAAGATTTCTCAATAAGTAAGCGAGAGAGATGATCGGCGACAACATTGTCGGTCCCTTTTTTGTCCCGGATGTCAATGTCAAACTCTTGAAGTAAGAGGATCCATCGAATTAAACGGGGTTTTGTCTCTTTTTTCGCTAACAAATGCCTAAGAGCGACATGATCTGAAAAGACGATGACCTTGGAGCCAAGAAGATAAGAGCGAAATTTATCCAAGGCGTACACCACGGCTAGCAATTCTTTTTCAGTGGTGGTGTAGTTCAATTGGGCATCGCAGAGAGTTTTGCTAGCATAATAAATGACATGCGGAAGTTTATCCACACGTTGGCCCAAAACCGCCCCCAATGCATAGTCGGATGCGTCACACATGATCTCAAAAGGAAGAGACCAATTAGGGGGTTTCATGATTGGGGCGGATAAGAGGAGAGTGTGAAGTTTGATGAAAGCTTCCATGCAAGTGTCATCAAAATTGAACAGAACATCCTTGGCTAAGAGATTACACAAGGGCCGTGAGATTTTGCTAAAATCTCTGATGAAGCGACGATAGAATCCGGCATGGCCAAGAAAAGAACGGATTTGACGGACAGAATTCGGAGGAGGAAGATTAGAGATTAACTCAACTTTTGCCTTGTCTACCTCGATTCCCCGCTTAGAAATGACATGTCCTAAAATAATGCCTTCTTGGACCATGAAGTGGCTTTTCTCCCAACTTAGAATGAGATTCGTCTCTTTGCATCTTTGGAGCACAAGAGATAAATTTTTGAGACACAAGTCAATGGAGGAGCCAAATACGGAAAAATCGTCCATGAAAACTTCCAAGAATTTTTCAACCATGTTGGAGAATATGGACATCATGCACCTTTGGAAAGTTGCCGGTGCATTGCATAGACCAAAAGGCATGCGTCGATAGGAAAAAGTACCAAAGGGACATGTGAATGTTGTTTTCTCTTGATCTTGGGGGGCGATTGCCACTTGGTTATAGCCGGAATAACCATCAAGAAAACAATAGAAGCATTGGCCGGCTAACCTTTCTAGGATAAGATCAATAAATGGGAGTGGGAAATGATCCTTCCTAGTTGATGAATTGAGTTTCCGATAATCAATGCACACACGCCACCCGGTGGTGGTTCGTTGTGGCACGAGCTCACCCGCTGAATTTTCAACAACGGTGAGACCGGATTTCTTGGGGACAACTTGTGTGGGGCTCACCCACTTGCTATCAGAGATAGGATAGATGATTCCCGCATCTAGCAATTTGATCACCTCTTTCATGACCACTTCCTTCATATTTGGATTTAACCGGCGCTGGACCTCTATAGTAGGCTTTGCGTCATCCTCCATATGAATGCGGTGCATACAAATGGAGGGGTCAATTCCTTTCAAATCTGCCACTGTCCAACCAATAGCTTCTTTATGCTCTTGGAGCACCGCTAAAAGGTTGGTCTCTTGGTCTTTTTGAAGGTCCGAGGCAATAATGACCGGAAGGGTTTGCTTTGGACCAAGGAACACATACTTGAGATGGGCCGGGAGCGGCTTAAGCTCAAGTTGTGGCGGAGATAACAATGATGGGACCGGAGGAGTGGTGGAAAGTTGGGGAAGTGGTTCCTTTGGAATTTTCCAAGGAGGTACATCCATGCTAGCATTAATATCAAGCAAGGAATTGACTTCTTGAATGGCTTGATCAACATCAAAGTTTGAGAAGTCAAAATGGGACATGCAAGTTTCAAGAGGATCTTTGCTTAGAATGAAGGGGAGAGATTCTTTGACCACTTCATCAATGACATCCACAAGAAAACAATCATCCTCATTAGAGGGATGTTGAGTTGCATGAAAGATGTGGAGTTTGACTTGCATGTTTCCAAAAGCAATGTCCATCACCCCGGTTCGGGAATTAGTTGATGCATTAGCCGTGGCTAAAAATGGCCTACCAATGATCATGGGAATGTGCTTTTTTGGGTCATGGACCGGTTCTGTATCAAGAACCACAAAATCTACCGGGAAGTAGAATTTGTCCACTTTGATGATAACGTCCTCGAGAATACCTCGTGGATGCTTGACTGATCTATCGGCAAGTTACAAAACCACGGAAGTCGGCTTAAGATCTCACAAACCAAGTTGTAGGTAGACTGAGTATGGAATTAAATTCACACTAGCTCCTAAGTCAAGGAGGGCCCTCTCGATTTTGCTGTCACCAATGACGCAAGAGATTGTGGGGGCACCCGGATCCTTATACTTCGGAGGAGTGCTGTGTTGAATGATAGCACTAACATTTTCAGTCAACCTCACTTTTTTTGGCAAATGATCTTTAGAAGTGCGCTTTTGAGTGCACAAATCTTTGAGAAATTTTGCATAGGGAGGGATTTGCTTGATAGCATCCAAGAGGGGCAAGTTAATCTTCACTTGCTTGAAAACTTCCCACATGTCTTGAATTTTACAATTCTTGTTCCCAAAATGTGTCGACTCTTGAAGACGTTGAGGAAACGGAGCTTTTGGCTCATAAGTAGCTTCCACATTTGGGGTGACATGTGTGGGATTTCCGTGAATGGTATTTGGATAAGAATTTGGATTAGAAGAGCTTGAATTTGGATTAGAAGAGCTTGGATTCAGATTTTTCAAAGGAGAAACTTCCTCACTTTTGTCTCCATCGACCTTATTGTCAACCACTCTACCACTCCGAAGGGTGGTGATAGCTTGAACTTGTTCATGAGTCGGCCCACTCGGATGAGGGGTTTCGTCAATCACATGCATTCCTCTAGGATTTTCAAAAGGTTGAGAGGGAAGCTTGCCCTTGTCCTTTTGAAGCAATTGATTCACTGAGTTAGCTATTTGGCCCACTTGATTTTCGAGATTAGCTATGGACTGAGTATGAGAGTGAACCATTTGGAGAGTAGGCTGCAAGGATGTCAAGAGTTGCTTGTTGGCATCCATTATTTGCTTATTTAATGATTCCATCATTTGCTTGTTTGCAACTACTATCTCGTCAGTCGGACACACAGGAAGTTGATTGGAGACATTTGGATTGTAAGGAGGACGGTAGCTTGAAGAGGCTTGAAAAGGTCTACCTTGATATTGAGAAGAGGGCTGATTTTGCCACCCTTGGTTTTGGAATTGGGAATTTTGTGGGGCTTGTTGCCGCCACGAGAAATTCGGATGATCTCGCCAACCCGGATTGTAGGTGTTGGAATATGGATTGTTCCCGGGCCGCGAGAACATGGCATTAGCTTGCTCTTGGTTGGGATTGGGAAATTGCTCCGGTGTGGGGCAATCTTCCGAAAGATGGAATGGACTAGTACATGAAGCACAAACTGAACTTGCCGAATTTTGAGACAATGAAGGAGGAAGATGTGGTGCCATCAATTGGTAGAATTTATGAGCGATGGCATCCACTTGAGATAATTCCTCCCTTATTGATTTTGGTTGATAAGGGTTGGTGTTGTTTGGAGTGGTTGAGGTCGGAGCCCTACGAGAATTGTGTTGAAGTGAATTTTCACTCAAATTCTCAAGTAAGGTCCAAGTCTCATCCAAATTCTTGGACATGAACATCCCACCACACGAAGAGTCAACCATGAATCTATGGGTTTCGGTCAAGCCAGCATAGAAAGCTTGCACTAATTGCCATTTTGGGATCAAATGATGAGGACATTTTCGAAGAAGATCTTGTAGCCTTTCCCAAGTCTCGTGGAGTTGTTCTCCATCAACTTGAGAAAAGCTTAGAATAGAACGCCTCATTTGGTTGGTTTTACTCACCGGATAATACTTCTTAAGAAATTCTTGTTGCAATTGAGCCCAAGAAGTAATAGAGTTGGGAGCGAGGGAGTTCAACCAATATTTTGCCTATCCTTTAGGGAGAATGGGAAAAGATGGAGATGAAGTGCATTGTCCGGAAAACCTCTCAACCGGATGGTCGAGCAGATTTCAAGGAACTCATCAAGATGCTTGTATGGATCTTCATTATCAAAGCCATGAAATGATGGAAGCATTTGAATGATACTAGACTTGATCTCATATTGAGCTGCATTGATGTTTGGCATCACTATACAAGAAGGAGAAGCATAGGTGGTAGGAATGAAATGATCTCTAAGAGTCATTGGTTCTACATTAGGAATTTCAGCCCTTTCATTCCCCGGATTTCCTACGTTATCCCCCATTATATTGAATTCAGTTTCAAGATCCCTTGTAAGAATGGGTTCCCTAAGGTTCCGTCTAAGAGTTCTTTCAAGTGAATTTATATCAATAGGCGAGTCAAGTGTGGGTAGAGAGAGTGACCTACGGCCAAACATCAACAATTCACAACAACATCATCACAACAAATCTTTATCATCAACTCCACATACGATGTTCCCTTTCTCCTCAATTATCAAGACAGAAAATAAATGGCCACGACAAGGACCGATGCTTGGAATTGAAAATACACAATTGAAATAGCCTCGACAAGGGCTTGCAATTTATTAACTTCTAAGCTTAACACATGCACGATATTCACAATTCGAAACTAGAAGTCACGAGACTTACCTGGGGTCCTCTAGACTTACAATTTGCTAGCAATCCCACGGTAAGCTTCGAGTCCCTAGAATCTTACAACACGAAGATGATCAAAACACACAAGGAATATTCACAAGACACAATATGCACAATCAAACTAAATTTAACCCTAAACTTTGGTTGCTAAACCATTTGCAAGTCCCCGGCAACGGCGCCAAAAATTGATCGGTTGATCAACTATACATCAACCTTCGCAATAGCACGAATCATTGTAAAATAGGGCTATTGGTCGGGTAAGTCGAACCACTGGGACTGCGCTAGTCTATGGCAACCTAAGAGTCTAGACTACTTTTAGAATGATGAGGGGTATATAGAGTTTTGTTGGTTTGTCACTTATACTATGAATTGAAATATGCATTAATGAAAAACTTGCAAGAATTTAAGAGATGAAAGATGAGCAAAGAAGACTAAGGAAGTGAATCCGCCTCCATCCCTATACACATGCTAGATTAGACCTAAATTAGGGGAAAAACAACATATGGTGGTCAAAAACTACATAGCAACACATAGTTGCCATGTAAGTAATCAAGAGGTACATTAGGTCTCAAACAAGTATAATCCATCAAAAGGGTAAACATGTTGAGACTACCTAACTACGGTGTAGCTTATACACGTTTACTTAAATGAAAGACTATCAAATTCTTGACAAAATGATGAAGCACATGGAGCTAGAGATTAAGCATACACCATCAAAGGATTTCCTAAGCAATGGTCTATCAAAGTCACCTATCAACATGCCATTAAATCATTTCATAACCTTGTTTCCATTCTCACCATGTAAACTCAAGTAAAAAGATTAATACAAGACATCACCTAACATAAGATAATGAGCTTGAAGAAATCATCCATACTTATATAAACATTCATTACACCAAATGAAGTGCTCTTAGCTATGAAAAATACCGTAAATATACATTGCAATCCCCTAATATAGACTACCCTAGGACATGCTTACAAGGGAGGGACTTCATCACCTCCCTAGAGAAAGAGTTAGTTACCCATTGCTAAGCTAGAAGAAGGAAGAAGCTCCATCTTCATGGCCATTTTCGTGCAACCTTCTTGGAGCTTGAAGAACACCCTCTTTTGCTCTCTTTTCTCTCCTCTAATCTTGTAGAAAATGTAGGATAGCAAATGTGTGGCCTTTGGTTGCCTTTTATCCTCCAACAAAACCCTCTCTCTCCTCCAAGGAACACCTCCAACCACTTCATAAAGAAGGAAGATGGCATTCAAGAAACCAATGTGCAAGTGGCTGAAATTGAGCCATTTCCGAGTGCAATCTGCCTGATTTTCGAGCACTCAAAAAGTGGTCTCGAGCACTCTAAATTAGTGTAATGTGCAACATGCTCTTCTTGCTTAGCACTGACCTACTTTGGTAAAACTGCTATAACTTTGTGCCCCGAACTCTAAATGATGATCTGTTTGAAGATTTGGAGAGTTGATTCAGTGCTTTAAAAACTTCATGCTTTGATGAAGACCCAATTCCCAAGTCTGGTTGGTCGAAAATGGGGAGAAAGGCAGTACTTCAGTGCTGCCAGGCAGGTCTGCTCACCTCTGTTAAGAAGATCATAACTCTCTACTCCGAACTCCAAATGATGAACCGCTTGAATATTTGGAAAGCTGATTCAGAGATCTAAATCTTTCATGTTATAATGGAAGTCCAGTTCTTGAGTTTACTAGGTCAAAAATGGCGACAAAATTCAGGTTCTATTGCTGCCAGAAATTCAGAATTGGCACCCTTTTTGTTCAAAATTCCACAAGGCATCATTTTTGCTTCCTTTTTGCACTTTAACCTGAAAATGCATAAAAACATGCAAATGGAGTTAATCTACATAAAATAATCAATTAATGGACTTTGTTAATGTAATTTAGGGCGCTTGAATATACAGTATTCAGCGCTTATCAAGTGCCATTTAGCAATATCATGGTGTGGACATTTTCTCAGTAGATCATTATACCTTTCCCATGAATCATGGAGTTGTTCACCCAGGATTTGGGAGAATGCCGTGATCTCTCTTCTCATTTGTGTGGTTTTACCCACAGTATAATACTTTTTTCAAGAATTCCTATTGGAACATGTCCCATATAGATATGGAATAGTTGGTAGGGCATGCAACTAGGTTCTTGCTTTGTCCTTGAGAAAGAACTGAAAAAGTCGCATCTTAAATGCATCATCTGAAATAGTGGACAACTTGGTAGTTAAACACAATTCCAAAAACACATCCAAGTGCTTATAAGGATCTTCTGTTGCAAACCTATGGAATGTAGGAAGCATTTGGATCATAGCAGGCTTGATCTCAAAGTGGGTTGCATTAGCATCCGGGAATCGATAGCACGAAGAAGATGTATATGAGTGGGAATGAAATGACCCTCAATTGTGGTTGTGGTGGAGGAACAGGTGCCTATAGCACATGTGCTCCATTTGGTGGTGTATTATCACCAGCCATGTTTTTCCTAGAGGAATCTCCTAACAAGTTCAAATTCTTTTTAGGTCTTCTAATTTGCTTAAGAGTTTTCTCTAGTTCAGGTTCATATTCAAGTATTGGTTTTAATAAAGAACAGCGACCTAACATGCACTAAATCCAATTGCACAAGCAGTAACAAAAACAAAAATTTTAAGTAAAGAAAACAACAAAAACTCACAAAAGGTCCTGAAACCGAAGCTTTTTTTCCTTAAGCGTCTTCGTCCTCGCTGTTAAATTCTTGCACTTGAAAAGAAAAAGAAATAAGGTGAGATATCAAAAAGTCCGAAAACTTATAATCAAAACACAACTAATTGTAATCAAATTAAACAATAAATCTCCTGAGCAACGGCACCACAAATTGAAATGTGTCAAAATATACCACTCGTAATAACACGAATCCTTGTAGAATATGGCTATATTAAGGGTGTCGATCCCATAAAGAGATGAGTGTTTACTTTTAAGTTCAATTAATCCAATTTCGATTCAGATATAAAAGATCTTTTGATTGGTTGGTTGTCACGAACATAAAATAAAATAAAACTAAATTAAAGTAAAGAGATCAGAGAAAGAAAATCTTAGGGATTAACTTCACCACGAACTTCGTATTATGATCAATAGTTCAACCTAGGTATTTCAACAATTTATGTACTATATGAATTAAACTCAATAACATTCATTTAATTCAGTTTTAAAGAATTATGTTTCATGAATTTCAACTAACTATAATCTATCTTGGGTTAGCATGAACTGTGACAAACCGGATTTTTTTAAGAATTGAAATTCAATTATTTTATAATTTTTAGTTGTTAAAATTAATTATTTTATTTTAATTAGAGACTTCCCAATTAGAGATTGGCTCATTGATTATTAAATTGGAGACTGATTCATGTTTTTCAATTTAATGAAATTGATTTTTTAGCATCTAGGGGAGAGAAGTCATGGGTGCCGAAATTGGTGAAAGGAAACTTGATTGGATTTTTGTAACGACTCGGTCATTTGCCTTCCTTTCCTTTTTCCTGAAATTTTACGAATGAATTTTTTTCGTTTAATTTTCCTTTCTGAGCTCTGTTTCGTGTCGCTTAGTGTCATCTCGAGTACTCGAAATTAGTTTCTGAGACTCTTTCATGTGAATTGACAACTTCCTTTGAGGACTGAGTCATTTTCGCATTTTTCGTTTTTAGACACTATGCGCTATTTCGTCTTTTCCCTATTCTGTCTTTTCCCCATTTGTCACATTGTTGGCACAACCTCACTTCTCATGCTCGGAGTTGGTTTTTGACTTCACGTGCCTTCATCTTGAGTGGTTTCCACGAAATACGTATCTTTACTTTTACAAGAAAGTACTATGGTTGCTCCCGGTGTCCATAGGGGCATGGATGCAAAGTTCTTTGAAATTATTTTATTTTCTTGGGGTGTTTTTCGTAAATATCTTTTGAAGATATTTTATTTTAGGGGTTTTTAAGAAAATATTTTAGGAAGATATTTTCATTCTGGGTCATAAGTGTAGTTTTCACTTTTTGGGGGGGCCATTGTGCAATTAATGAAAGTTATTGCAAAATGTCTTGTTTTGAGCCCGGATCGTAATACGGGATTCATTTTCACATTTCGTCGAGTTGTGTACTCTTGGAATTTCCTCCTGGTCGATGTTTTCCAGTTTCAGGGTTCTGGCCCCAATTTTTGCCAAACTTTTTTTAGGCATAACTTTCTGCTCGGGACTCGGTTTTTGATTCCGTTTCTTCTGTTATTTATATTTTATCATTTTGAATCTTTTTTGCTCACAAAGTTTTGCCATTTGAGTGTGTCTGCTCAAATTTTACTTTTTCGACCCGGCGGGGCCTATTCGGGGCACTTTTTGAGATTTCTATAAAAGGGGGGTGAGATATTTCATTTTTCATCTTCTCCCCTCTTCATGCACGACCTAGAGCTCCCATGGCAGCCCAAGGGGTGCTGCCATCTTCTCTCTCCTCTTTTGGTTCACTTTTCCTTGATGAAAAGTCTTCGGCCTTAACGTTTGTTGTTCCCCTCGCCGTGCTCTACCTTTCCCCCTTATTAGAATTCAGTTTTGACCATTTCTTGAGTTTGGTTTTGAGGTCAAGTTATGATTTTGATGGGGCTTTGATGGGGGTTATGTTCACGGTGTTGTCCCCGACAAAACCTCTTGGTATCGTCGAATTCGGAGCACTTTTATTTTGGTGGGCCTTTAGGATTTTCATCTCAAATTGAGGTAAGGGATGTTCTAGGTTTAAATTCTTGTTATATAGCATGCTTGTGATACTTATACTACTTGTTTGCATGATTAAATATAAAATCTAGAGATTTTATTATTTATTTTTCTTGTACGGGATCTAATTTTCCCGGTTGCTCATGACTTGGTTTAAACATGTAGCATGATTTTATATTGCCCCTTGATATGCTCATTGTCGTGTATTAAAATTGGAACATTTGAATAAGTATTAAAGATTTTATTTAATATTTATCTTAGGTGAAAGATTAATTCACATGGCCTTAACTAGCTTGAAATTAATATGTATTAGCATATTATATTAGGCCTTAGCATGGTCTTCAACATAGTTGAATTTGAAAGTAATTGGAGGTGTTTTGAAAATTAGTAATTATTAATTAATTTGATTAATTAATTTGCCCCGAGTGCACTATTCACTCTATTTAAATTCTGACTTGATATTCTTGATTTACATGCCATATAGCTTCACATATATTTGATTTAGAATATTCGGTTAGGTTTTGAAACCTTTTATTTAATTAAATTTTATGTTTAAGATTTAATCGTCATGATGATATATAACTTGGAATTGTATTGTGGCATGCTAGAAAATTAAGCTTTGGTGTGGTTGTTCACATATATTAAATTGGGATTAATTGCATGAGAATTGCAACCTTTATTTTATATTTAATTTTAGTGAAAGTTTAATTCACATGGTCGTAAATTGAAGGAAATAAACTTGTAATGTGATATTTCACTAGTCTTTGACATGTTCTCTAAGATATGTTAAATTGAGAGCATTTGGTTAAGTTTGAAAATTTAGGGATTTTAATTAAAAGAATTAATTAAAATCTATTTAATGATCCCCTTAGCTTAATTAAGTTTTTAACTTGATAATTGTATTGATCATGACTTGTTACTAGCATATATTAATTTGGGACTATTAGAAGTTGTTTTAGAACCTTGGGATTTAAATTAGCATGATTTAATTAAAGTTCTACTTTGTTGTTCCAACAACCTAATTGAGTTTTAGAATGGATATAGGTGATGACCATGCCATGTCCTTTAACATATATTAAATTGAGGTTATTTGGAATTGAATCGGAATCTAGAGAATTTAATTGTGTTTATCTATTTAAATTCTTTCAATTTGCTCCATGATCTAATTGTGTTTTAAGAGTGGTTTCTATATTCAAATCATGGACTTAGACTTGTTGTATATTCATTTGGTTATGTTTTGAACATTGGATAACATAGTTGCTATGTTTGTATTCGTGATAATATGTTTTCCTTATTGAATATATTATTGCCTTGTATAATGATTTGCACACTTCGTGTTTAACATCTTTCATGCATAACGTGTAACGAATTGCACACTGAAGATTCGACATTCATCATATCATATTAGTTGTGGATTTAGAGCATGTATTGTATAGGTTTCCAAATTTGGTTGTGCTTAGTAGATAGTTGATTTATCTTGCATATTCCTGTTGATATATACGTTGTTGCACAACTTGTTGATTTTGGAAACTTGGGGATGTCGTTGTTTGACTATGGCTAGGACGTGGTTCTAGTACGGGGGATAGTCCCTCTATATAGTCTAGTGCGCACATAGGGAGGTTACCCATGGGCTAGTAACCAAAAGTAACTATGTTGTCGGTCTGATCCGGCGTGACGTCCGAGTATCCACTTTGTTTGATTTCGCATTTCATTTTCAAGTTGATAACTAGATGATGTTGTAACTTGTTGTTTCTTATTTGTCGTTCCATTTTAAGTTATAGGATGTTAACTTTGCGAAATTGTGCTTTATGTGTTGTATTGGAAGTTCCAATGTTGGTTAAATTGCACCGATATTGAAAATCGTGTTTTGACGTTCTAATAAAGCTTAGGATTGATCCTATTGATTCATTTATAACATAGACGTTAGGTGGCATGAACCACTACTGTTATTTTGTGCCTTAGATTCTAAGTTGATGGCTTTGAGAACTTAAACCTTGTTGCACTGTATAACATGCTCTTTTGTTGTTGAATTGCATGGATAATGTGATTCTTGTTAACTTGTATTCAAATATGCTTTCATCATGTTGTATGGATTACTCTAGACCTAGTTCAATTGTATTGAAAATGCAATTCATGTTAATCTATGCTCAAGCATTCTTCTTGTCGTGTTCTTAGATTATCCCAACCATGATTCGTTTCATACACGTATGTATATCATGATTCTTGTTGCTTAGACTGTAAGGTTGCTTAGGATGCTCCCCGAGTCTCACTTGGACATAGACGTTAGGTGGCATGAGCCCCTTTAACATGTTTCACCTTAAGGTGATAAATTTGTAAAATGCTAGGTCGATGCATGCTCATCTCCTATGAGTAGCTTTATGTTACTCACCCCTACGATACTGGGGCATATTTCAGGTACGAAGACTTGGTTCGTGACGCCTAGCATTCCTTGGATGTCGTGTAGCTTTCAAGTTTCCATTTCATGCAAATGTTAGCATGAAATGTCATTTTGTAGACTTATATGTCAAAATATGTATATTTGATTCCATGTATGTAATGTGTACTTAAGTACACTCCTTTCAATGTATTTGATGTGTATGAAATGAGGCCAGAGGCCAATGACATGTATATTGTATTCTATGTACTTTTTAACTTCATGAAATATTATGAAAACCTTGAAATATCGCAAGTCATTGCTTTACTATGGTTGCATCGGGTGTGGGAATTCCATTTTCATTCTTTCATAGGGTCTTATTAATCTTGTATAAAGTGTGACCAAGGGCTAAATGGTCATTTGACTCCATTTTACATTTTTGGATTCCATGTTTTCCATTCCAAGTCCATTTTTGCCTTTTAGCCCATTGGGGGGTCGGATTTTGTATCGGCTATATTTTTAAGCCATGGACCATTGCAGCGCATTTAAATAGGTAAGTTACGTTTGCGTGCATGGTCGTTTCCGGGCAAAACCTTATCGTTTGCGTTTTGAGCCTCTTGTGAATTCATTTCGCATTTTTTTTTTTTTGCATATTCTGATCTAGGGGCATTATGGACCTTTCACATCAGTTTTATTTTCTTCTTTTGACATGGTTAAATAGAAAACATGATTTTAGGGGGGGTTTCTTCTTCGTATTTTTCCAGAAAAACTCGTTTTGACCTCTGTTTCAAGCCTCAGTTCTGGGCAGATCAAAAAAAATGTAGCAGAAGCCAAGGGCTGCCACCAGCCATGTCTTTGGGCGCCGGTGGGCTCGCGCATGGGCGCCGTGTGCGCCATGGCCCCTCGTCGGGCCGCCGCGATGTCAATTCTTCTTTTGGGCTTTTCTCCTTCGTCCGAACTCCGATTCAAGTGAATTTTTTTTTTTAACTTGACTAATTTTTTGCTATCTTTCCAACGGTGTGCTCGGTTGCACCCGGTTCTTCCTGGATAATTACCAATTTACCCTTTTTGCTTTAAGTGCTCATTTTTCTTCGTCATGCCGTTTCTCCTTCGTTCGGACTCCGAATCATGCAATTCTTGAGCCCATCTTGATTAGTTTTTCGTTGTCCTTCCAGCGGTGTGCTCAGTGGCAGCCAAATCTACAGTTTTCAGAAATGACAATTTTGCCCCTGGGGGCTTATTTGTCATATTTTCGATCTTTTGCTTCCGCATCAATTCTTGTTGAGTTCCACGACCTCATGGAAGGTCACTTTGACTTTTTAGAGTCTTGTTTTCTGTTTTCGCATCCGCATTCGGATCCGTTATCGGATCATCCTTACAATTCATCACAAGATACGCTGGCCTACAAACCAGGGTCGTCAAATTTTGGTTTTTATTGCAATTGTGTGCATGATATATTTGATAAGTTGCATCTATTTGGTGAACAATGATGATCAGGTGCCGAATTTGAGTGGGAAGAGAAAGAGATTGAAATGGTATTTTGTGGGGCCACTAGGAAATGTTAATGGGTTTTATTGCATTGATATATATATATATATATATATATATATATATATGGTGTATCTATTAAAGCAAAATGGAGTGATTAATTTGTGATGATTAAGGAAAAAGTAAAAACAAAATATTGAAATTGTAATGGGGCCCACTAATTGATTCTTTGTTGGCAATTATTCTTTTTCTTGGACTCTCACGTGGCCATGTTTCTCTTTGGTAGCTGGGCGTTGTGTTTTATCAGAGACATTGTATGTTGAATAAAATGAATTGAGATGATAAGGTAAAGGACAGTGGTGGCGGGTCCACTTGTTTTTCTTTTAATTGTCCTTTGATATATTATGTCGGTAGAATGCTTTATAAATATTGAGTATCTGTTACTTGATGAGAATGATATACAGAATGAGAAAAATAGAGGAAAAATTACAGAGAGTTTAGAGATACAGAGAGTGAGCCGAGAGGGCTGAGTATTTGATGCAAGCTTGGATGATCCAGTGCGGATTTATTTTGCAGTGTGGGGATCATCATACTTTGAATGGTTTAGATAATTTTATTTCAAATATTTTGTTGATTGTTATTTTGTTAAAATTATATATATGTATTTTGTTTAAAAGCATATATATATTTTTGTGAAGCAAATTTATCATGAAACTCTTTGAAATTCTTGTTATGATTTTTGTTACTGTCTCACCCCCCTACAGTTTCAGGTACCGAGGATGAACTTGGATTGCTAGTAGCGGGCTTAGGTGGAAAAGTTGGTGTTGAGAATTAATTATTTATTTTAGAGATGTTGTATTAATTATTTGAGGAAATTGATTTTGTATCAATAAAATGATATTTCTTTTTGAGATCCTGGTGTAATACTGATGTGTTTGGATTTGTATAAATCGAGAATTTTATTTGGAATTTTCGGGACTTGACAGAATGGTATCAAAGCCTTTACCCAGTCGGAAGTGTGAGTTTAGTGATGATGTTGTTAGGTGTGTGTGGGCGAGTGTTTAGTTCTGACTAGCTACCACTCGTAGCCGGGTGTGTGTGTCCGGATGTCGTTCACTGGCAGCTACTAGAATGATTACTATCGGTGATTAGGGGCAAGTGTCCCTAGATCACTATCGGTTTTATTTTGTGGGCAGGTGACGGCATCGTCTAGTTATCACAACGGTTATAGAGTGTGTGAACGGGTAACTAGCACTGTCAGCTACCACAACATTTTTCATGTCACTAAATTTCACATCACCTAGGGTAAGGATTTTTGAATTTTGTTTTGCCACTTTTGATGTTTTCGGGTATGCGAAGATTGTTGGATCTGAATTTCGGGACGAAATTCTTTTTAAGTGGTGGAGAATGTGACAACCAGGATTTTTTTAAGAATTGAAATTCAATTATTTTATAATTTATAGTTGTTAAAATTAATTATTTTATTTTAATTAGAGACTTCCCAATTAGAGATTGGCTCATTGATTATTAAATTGGAGACTGATTCATGTTTTTCAATTTAATGAAATTGATTTTTTAGCATCTAGGGGAGAGAAGTCATGGGTGCCGAAATTGGTGAAAGGAAACTTGATTGGATTTTGGTTTTTATTGCAATTGTGTGCATGTTATATTTGATAAGTTGCATCTGTTTGGTGAGCAATGATGATCAGGTGCCGAATTTGAGTGGGAGAGAAAGAGATTGAAATGGTATTTTGTGGGGCCACTAGGAAATGTTAATGGGTTTTATTGCATCGATATATATATATGGTGCATCTGTTAAAGCAAAATGGAGTGATTAATTTGTGATGATGAAGGAAAAAGCAAAAACAAAATATTGAAATTGTAATGGGGCCCACTAATTGATTCTTTTTTGGTAATTATTCTTTTTCTTGGACTCTCACGTGGCCATGTTTCTCTTTGGTAGCTGGGCTTTGTGTTTTATCAGAGACATTGTATGTTGAATAAAATGAATTGAGATGATAAGGTAAAGGACGGTGGTGGCGGGTCCACTTGTTTTTCTTTTAATTGTCCTTTGATATTTTATGTCGGTAGAATGCTTTATAAATATTGAGTGTCTGTTACTTAATGAGAATGATATACAGAATGAGAAAAATAGAGGAAAAATTACAGAGAGTTTAGAGATACAGAGAGAGAGCCGAGAGGGCTGAGTATTCGATGCAAGCTTGGATGATCCAGTGCGGATTTATTTTGCAGTGTACGGATCTTCATACCTTGAATGGTTTGGATGATTTTATTTCAAATATTTTGTTGATTGTTATTTTGTTAAATTTGCATATATGTATTTTGTTTAAAAGTATATATATATATTTGTGAAGCAAATTTATCATGAAACTCTTTGAAATACTTGTTATGGTTTTTCCTACTGTCTCAGCCCCCTACAATTTCAAGTACCGAGGATGAACTTGGATTGCTAGTAGCGGGCTTAGGTGGAAGAGTTGGTGTTGAGGATTAATTATTTATTTTAGAGATGTTGTATTAATTTTTTGAGGAAATTGATTTTGTATCAATAAAATGATATTTCTTTTTGAGATGCTGGGTGTAATACTGATGTGTTTGGATTTGTATAAATCGAGGATTTTATTTGGAATTTTCGGGACGTGACAGAAAGGTATCAGAGCATGTACCCAGTCGGAAGCGTGAGTTTAGTGATGATGTTGTTGGGTGTGTGTGGACGAGTGTTTAGTTCTGACTAGCTACCACTCGTAGTCGGGTGCGTGTGTCTGGATGTCGCTCACTGGCAGCTACTAGAATGATTACTATCGGTGATTAGGGGCAAGTGTCCCTAGATCACTATAGGTTTTATTTTGTGGGCGGGTGACGGCATCGTCTAGTTACCACAACGGTTATAGAGTGTGTGGGCGGGTAACTAGCACTGTTAGCTACCACAACATTTTTCATATCACTGAATTTCACATCGCCTGGGGTAAGAATTTTTGGATTTTATTTTGCCACTTTTGATGTTTTCGGGTATGCGAAGATTGTTGGATCTGAATTTCGGGACGAAATTTTTTTTAAGTAGTGGAGAATGTGACAACCCAGATTTTTTTGAGAATTGAAATTCAATTATTTTATAATTTTTAGTTGTTAAAATTAATTAATTTAATTAGAGACTTCCCAATTAGAGATTGGCTCACTGATTATTAAATTGGAGACTGATTCATGTTTTTCAATTTAATGAAATTGATTTTTTAGCATCTAGGGGAGAGAAGTCATGGGTGCCGAAATTGGTGAAAGGAAACTTGATTGGATTTTGGTTTCTATTGCAATTGTGTGCATGATATATTTGATAAGTTGCATCTGTTTGGTGAACAATGATGATCTGGTGCCGAATTTGAGTGGGAAGAGAAAGAGATTGAAATGGTATTTTGTGGGGCCACGAGGAAATGTTAATGGGTTTTATTGCATTGATATATATATATATATATATATATATATATATATATGTGGTGTATCTGTTAAAGCAAAATGGAGTGATTAATTTGTGATGATGAAGGAAAAAGCAAAAACAAAATATTGAAATTGTAATGGGGCCCACTAATTGATTCTTTGTTGGCAATTATTATTTTTCTTGGACTCTAACGTGGCCATGTTTCTCTTTGGTAGCTGGGCTTTGTGTTTTATCAGAGACATTGTATGTTGAATAAAATGAATTGAGATGATAAGGTAAAGGACGGTGGTAGCGGGTCCACTTGTTTTTCTTTTAATTGTCCTTTGATATTTTATGTCGGTAGAATGCTTTATAAATATTGAGTGTCTGTTACTTGATGAGAATGATATATAGAATGAGAAAAATAGAAGAAAAATTACGTGGAGTTTAGAGATACAGAGAGAGAGCCGAGAGGGCTGAGTATTTGATGCAAGCTTGGATGATCCAGTACAGATTTATGTTGCACTGCAGGGATCATCATACCTTGAATGGTTTGGATGATTTTATTTCAAATATTTTGTTGATTGTTATTTTGTTAAAATTGCATATATGTATTTTGTTTAAAAACATATATATATATATATTTTTGTGAAGCAAATTTATCATAAAACTCTTTGAAATTCTTGTTATGCTTTTTCCTACTGTCTCACCCCCCTATAGTTTCAGGTACCGAGAATGAACTTGGATTGCTAGTAGCGGGCTTAGGTGGAAGAGTTGGTGTTGAGGATTAATTATTTATTTTAGAGATATTGTATTAATTATTTGAGGAAAATGATTTTGTATCAATAAAATGATATTTTTTTTTGAGATCCTGGGTGTAATACTGATGTGTTTGGATTTGTATAAATCGAGGATTTTATTTGAAATTTTCGGAACATGACATGAACTATCCACCTACTTACTTCTAACTAATTTTGCAGTATAACTCGTCTTCCTTAAGCATAGCCTATGAAAATATTCATTCATGAAAAATATTGGAACACCATTGCATGATCTCTATTCTTAACGTCGAGAAGCCCTTATGCTGTCATCTCGTACATTAAGAATATGTTAAGAATAATTAAAAAGCAATTAATTCTGTTGACCTTAAGGATTTCATCAAATGACAATCTAGATGTTTTGATGATAACAAACCATTAATGGTGTTTAATGGCTAAAGCTTACATTGAGTGTTATATAGATTATTTACATTCAAAAAATGACGTCAATGAAGTTATAAAGATCATTCCAAGTATTCCATTATTAAAGATCACATCAAGGAAATAAATGTATACAAAGAAGACTTGAAGTTGCAAGAAATCAAAATGTAAAGTCCATCCAAAGATAGCTTGGACGATAATAAGCAAGCAAGCAACTCAAAGAAAAGAAGAAAGCAAGAGTACCTCAAAGCCTAAAGATCATGGACAAAGCATGAAGAAAGGGGTAGATAGGATGGTGAGTGTTTAGGATTCAATGTTAAAGTATTTATGAATCCATTTGAAACTTATCTCTATAGGATCATGCATATAATCATTATCATTCATATGTTCCTATATCCATTAGCAATATACTATAAACTTCATTCATTTATAATTGACATATAGAGTCTTTGTTAAAGAGTGAGTTAATTCAAGCTTGCTTAAGTTTTAAAATAACTCATCACTTGTGCTAGAAATGCTAAGACCATGCACATTAATCATATAATTCATATTCGTCAACCATTAAGGCATATAAAGCCTTTATTACTATGAGTTGGTAACAGACATTAGGACCCTAGAATGCGCGTCATGAAAAAATGTGTTTTTTACGAAGTGTGAAAAATGAATTTTTGAAATAATGATTATTTTAAAATAATTTTTCCCAGTAATAACTCCTTATACTTTAAATAGCCTAAACTGATTTTATCAAAATTTATGACCAAGTCTACATTGGTCTACATAAGGATTCATTTTTACCAAAACTGTCAGAAATTCAAATTTGTACTAAAACTGAATTTTTACATTTTGATTTAATTGGATTTCAATTTTCTTATATTTTTTATTGAATCCAAATGAGGGGTACTTCCTTATTTACATTGTAAACTTAAAGTAAATGGATATATTTACAATGAAAATAAGGTATGCAGAAAGTCTGGTCGAAAGTTTAACAGAAAGTCTGGCAAAAAAAGTCTAAACTGAAAACAAAACTGTCAGGACAGATTTTTTGTCTGTCAGCCAACTGGTGATTATGCCCACTATGTGACAGCCGGCCGACAAGAAAACAGAGAGATGGGATTCTTAAACCCATCGTTTCAGCCGACCGAGGATTGGTCATCAGCCGACCGACAAGGAGCTTTTGGCCGATCGAAAATGTACCATCAGCCGACTGACACAAAGACAGATTTGAAATAATGAATAGTTTGACCATTTGACTTCATGGAAATTTACCATTTTGCCCCTAAACTGCCATGTTCTTCAATAGGGTTATAAATACATAATTTTTGGACATTGTGGGTATGCAAGAGAGCCAATACTTGAGAGACCTTATTAGACATTAAAGAGACCTTTTGTTCTCACATTTTCTCTTCGTTTCTCTCATTCATTCATATACTATACTTAAGAGATTCAACTAAGGATTCAGAGAGCTTTTGCTCTATTCTATACTTGAGAAATCCTACCATTTCTTATTCATATCATTCATAGAGTTAAAGCTTCACTTATATTCATTAATACTCTAGTTGTGAGCTAAAATTTGAACATCTATCCTTGAGAGATTTCTTGTACTTCCTTGTTCTTGTTACTATCTATTGTAAGGGTTGGTTTGACCCACCGGGTTGGTGTGACCCAAAAGAAGACAAAGGGAAGATTGTTCTCTTAGCAAGGTGAAGTAAGGAGTTGCTTCATATAAAGGTTTTCTCTCCACCCATAAGGAGAATCCACAGTGGATTAGGAAGTCTTAAGAGAAGTCTTGAGCCGAGGAGTAGGAGTTTCCGAATCTCGCTAAAATTGCCAAGTCATTGTTTGCAATTTCTCTTCCTTTATCTCTTTTACAATTGTACTATTAATTGCTTAGTTTCATATCTTGAATATTGTATAATTGCTTAAGTAGTTTATTAAAAATTATAAATCTATAAATTGCGAAAGTTGGCCACCGACTCTATTCAATTCTTGGTTAACAAAATCTAAGACAAGATATTTGACGATTCCTCTTCTATGCGAGATAGGAACAAGAACTTTTAATGTGAGAGGTCGCTTCACAAGGTTAAATGATGAATGTGGTTTAGGAAGCCCTTTTAGTCAAATTTACATTTATAAAACCACTACTACTACTAATGAAGCATAGTGAGTAGGGATCGTCCACAGGGATTAAACACGTACTTGGAATTTAACTTTGAATCTAGTGGATTACAAGATTTCAAAGAGAGGGTCTGGTTGACTATACTAGAGTTCAATTAACATAAAATGCAAGTAAATTAAATTAAGTGAGCTAGGGATTTAAGAGATGAGAAAAGAGGGCTTAAGGCGTAGGAATCACCACCAAGCTCGTTCACTAAACCACATATTTTTAACTAATTGGGGAAAACATTCTTGTGAACAAAATGTAACTACCAATTGCGATATTAAGCATGAACCATCAAATTCAAGCATGAATTGTCTACCTAACCAACAAATAAGCTAAGTGTAGCACAACCCATCAAGTCTAAGCATGACCCATTAAATTAGTAACAATTGTAACACATATCAATCTAGAAAATCATGGAATTTGCAATAATAAGCTATGTAATATTAAATTCAAGCATAGATTGTCTACCAATAACAAGTAAACTAATATGTAGCACAACCTATTAAGTTTAAGCATAATCCATCAAATTAATTGACAAATTCATTCAATGAAAACCATGCATAGCCATCACTAGATCCTTAATCAACCACACATAGACATGCAATAATTAATATAGAAAAACTAGTGTAGAGATCAATTCCTAAATAATCACATATAAAACAATATGTAATCACATAGAGAATCAATAGGAAAAATTCGTTTTTTACACTAGACTAAAACACTAATCATAAGATAACTTTCCTAAAAAGTTAAAGAGAAAGGGTTTAGATTACAAACTTGGGACTCATCTAAGCCACAAGGAGAAGTCTAACCAATCATTAAGGAGGTAGATGTGATCATGAAACCCTCAAGGGTTATCCCCAAACATGGCTCTATCTTTTTCATATTATTCTTTGTTTAATTCTAGAGAGAGAGTGTATAAATCTTGAGATGTGTTTTTGATACCTCCACTCTTATCTTTCTTCTAATCTTAATCTCTAATTTTTCTAGTACCAAAACTAATGAAAGTATAAAGTTACAAAATAAAAATGTAAGATCCCCTAACAATGGGTTCATTTTGCCTCTGATACTCCGGAATAAATAAAAAAAATAAAAAAAATTTACTTTGAGACTTTGCGGATTTTAAAAACTCTTCACAAACTGGTTACTAACCTAATCCTAAATCCAAACCCATTTCAAGTGAGACGGATGGAGCGGGCCCCGCAGGCTGGTTAAATTGACATCCGGACAGCGTCTCACCATACCCCTCCAAAGATTTCAGGCGAGAGCCTCTCAGTTCTTCCAAGGTGCGAGTGTCTTCTCAGTTTTGTAATCACAAAGTTATGAACAAAAAGTTTTGAGCTTTGAGGTTATATATACGAACAACACAATACATGCACCTATACTTCCTCTCTACATCTGATTTTCCTGTTGCTTTTGTTTTGGTTCTTTATCGGATGCATTTCATATCTATATCTCTCTATATAATTACTGGTTCAGGGCTGAATCTTTAATTTCGTTTTAATGGAATGCGACTCTCTCTCTCTAAAAATGCGTTGCCCACCACCTATTTTTCGTGGTCTCTTGTCAAGCGTCTACCCAATACCCAATACTTATGTGGTATTCCAAAACAAACCCATTTCAAGACAGTTGGTGTTTTCTGTTCGATTTGGTTCATCGGCTTGTGCTGCTCTGAAATATGTTGAGTCAAACCAGCAGTCAACTAATTTGGATTTTGACAATAAAAAGAATTCATCATATCTACACAATGGTGGGTTTAAGAAAATACCAAGTGGGTTGTGTAGTTCTGATTGGCCCAATTCAAAATTTTCGAGCAATGTGTTGGAAAGAGATGCAAGAAGTGTTGGAAAGAGGAATTTAACTAGGTTTGATAATGGTCGCATTGTAAACATTGAAAGAAAGAAGAGGCTAAAATGGTATTCAGGGGTGATCCGTGATTGTACTTTGGTCCGGTCTTTGGATGAGGGGAGTGCAATTCATGGGCAGATCATCAAGAGTGGAATAAACGTGGATTTGCATTTGTGGGTCTCCTTGATTAATTTTTATGGGAAGTGTAGGAGATTAAATTCCGCACGACAGGTGCTCGATGCAATGCCTGAACGAGATGTTGTGTCTTGGACAGCACTAATTGCAGCATTTGTAGCTGAAGGGTATGGCAGTGATGGTGTCATTTTGTTTTGTGAGATGCGGAAGGAAGGTGTTAGGCCGAATGCGTTTACCTTTGCGTCTGGTTTGAAAGCTTGTTCTATGTGCTTGAATTTAGAGTTTGGAAAGCAAATACATGCAGAGGCAATAAAACGCAGGGCCTTTTCGGATATATTTGTTGGGTCTGCCCTTCTTGACCTTTATGCAAAATGTGGTGAGATGGAATATGCAAATAAAGTGTTCTTCTGCATGCCCGAGCATAATGCTGTATCATGGAATGCGTTGCTCAATGGATATGCTCAGATGGGTGACGGGGAACAGGTTTTGAAACTGTTTTGTGTTATGAAAGAATTGGATATGAAGTTTAGCGAGTTTACTTTACCTACCGTCCTCAAGGTTTTTGCAAATTCAGCAAATTTGAAAGCTGGCATGGCTGTGCATGCTATGGCAGTCAAGATTGGGTGTGAAGTTGATGAATACATAAGTTGTAGTCTTGTAGATTTGTACTCCAAGTGCGGGCTTGCAGATGACGCACTTAAAATATTTATGAGGATTAAAAATCCTGATATAGTGTCATGGACTGCAATAATCAGTTGCCTCGATCACCAGGGTCAGAAACTAGAAGCAGCAAAACTATTTTGCTTGATGAGGCGTACAGGTTTGCAACCAAATAATTTTACCCTTGCTAGTCTTGTTAGTGCTGCCACTGATCTGGGTGATCCTTATTTTTGTGGAAATATCCATGCCTGCATTTACAAATATGGCTTTGAATCTGAAAATTTAGTCGGCAATGCATTGATTGCAATGTACATGAAAATGGGATCCTTACATGATGGTTACCAAGTTTTTGATGCATTGAAACATCAGGATGTAGTTTCATGGAATGCCCTCTTATCTGGATTCCATGACAATGAAATTTGTGATGAAGGGCTTAGAATATTCAACCAAATGCTTGTGGAAGGTTTCAAGCCCAACATGTACACATTTATAAGCATTTTAAGGTCTTGTTCCAGCCTCTCGAATGTTGGGTTTGGGAAGCAAGTGCATGGCCATATTATCAAGGACAACCTTGATGGCAACGGTTTTGTAGGTACTGCTCTTGTTGACATGTATGCCAAGTGCCGGTGCTTGGAAGATGCAGAAGTAATTTTTAACAGATTGAATGAAAGAGACATATTCACCTGGACAGTGATCATTTCTGGTCATGCACAGATTGATCAAGGGGAGAAGGCTGTTCAGTACTTCAGTAAGATGCAAAAAGAAGGTGTTAAGCCCAATGAGTTTACTCTTGCAAGCTGTTTGAGGGCTTGCTCTGGGATAGCAAGCCTTGAAAATGGGCGGCAGATCCATTCCTTGGCAATTAAGTCAGGGCACTTTTGCGATATGTTTGTTGGTGGTGCACTCATTGATATGTATGGTAAATGTGGTTGCATAGAAGATGCTGAGATTGTTTTTCAGGGTTTAGATTCACATGACACAGTGTCCTGGAACACAATCATATGTAAATACATGCAACATGGGCAGGGAAAGAAGGCTCTTGAAGCTTTTAAAAGTATGTCAGATGAAGGTGCCATTCCTGATGATATTACATTTATAGGGATTCTTTCTGCATGTAGCCACATGGGTATGATTGAAACAGGGAAAAAGTATTTCAACTCAATGAGTGAAGTGTATGGAGTTACTCCTTCAATTGACCACTATGCATGCATGATTGATATTCTTGGTCGGGCAGGCAAACTTGACGAGGTCAAAAGTTTCATTGAGGGGATGGAGCTAACTCCAAATCCCTTGATCTGGGAGACTGTTCTTGGAGCCTGTAAGATGCACGGAAATATTGAATTTGGTGAATTTGCCGCAAACAAGCTTTTTGAACTTGAACCTGAAAGTCATACAAATTATATATTGTTATCCAACATATTTGCAGCAAAAGGGTTGTGGGATGATGTTTCAAAGGTTAGGTCACTGATGTCCAGCCGGGGTGTTAAAAAGGAACCTGGTTGTAGCTGGGTTGAGGTTGATGCTCAATTCCATGTTTTCTTGTCTCAAGATAGTTCACATTCAAAGACCAATGAAATATATCAAAAGTTGGAGGATCTGAGTGAACAACTTATTTCAGTGGGCTATATTCCGGACATGGATTATGTGCTACATAAAATTACTGACAGAGAAAAAAAGAAAAATCTCTTGTATCATA
Source organism: Cornus florida (assembly GCF_030987335.1). Lineage (NCBI taxonomy): Eukaryota > Viridiplantae > Streptophyta > Magnoliopsida > Cornales > Cornaceae > Cornus > Cornus florida. Next base: position 19,771,903 of record NW_026775571.1, read on the forward strand.
GTGAAAGGTTGGCTCTAGCATTTTCCCTTATAAGCAACAATCCACATAAAACAATTAGAATATTCAAGAATCTCCGTATATGTGGAGACTGCCATAACTTTATGAAGCTCATTTCAGTCCTTGTGAACCGGGAAATAGTTATCCGTGACATCAATCGTTTTCACCATTTCCGTAATGGTACCTGCTCCTGTCAGGATTATTGGTGATTTTTATCTGCAGACATTCAGTGGGAAATGTATATGTGCAGTAAAGATCTAAAATATGGGCATATTCCTTAAAATTAAAGCTGTGGCTTAGTGCCATAGTTATCAGACTAAGAAATGTCGGACTGTTGTTTATGAGGATAGCGGTTGTCCAGGTATTGTTCCTGCATCACTGTGCTTTTTATGCAAAATACTTTTGGAGTCGCAAGTGTTGCTCACATGTTACTAATATTCATGCGAATGAATGGTAATTGCACATTTATGCTTTATTCATTGTTTTATTTATCTAATTTTATTTTGTGCTCTCCTTTTCAGGTATGAAAATTGAGATCATAATTGAACTCCTTTGTTTTGTGAGGCTGAACTTTGCATTAGGTGAGCATAGTTTAATTCCTGAATGTGTTTCTCTTGTAAACTCCAGTTTTCCATTTTGGACAGTTTCCCCTTGTAATTCTTGTTTCTATTTGAAGATGCAAGAAACTCCTTCTATTCTTTCTCTCTCTAGAATTCTTACACCTCAACCCGAATCAAGATCCCCATCCTCTTCATTCCAACTCCTATTTATAGATATTTACAAGATATTTACAAGATATTTACTAATTGCTGGACCTGGGCCTATTCCTCAGTAAGCCCTGGTCACTCTTGATGGGCTTACTCCCGCTCGGCCCATATGGCAGTGTCTTTTTATGGGCTGACCCAGCTGTTCGGACTGAAGGTTGTGTTTTGCGAGTCGGACCTGGCCCATGTCATCCAGGGCCTCCTCAACTGCCCCCATAATTGCCCCTTATTAAATAAGGGGTAATTATTGATGGCGTCTCATCATGACGCTGACGGCTCGAGATAACCACGTGGGGGAGCGAACGGTCAGATCCAGAATCAATGTTCCGGGGTTCGAGGGATTTCTTGCCTTCCCGACGCTTCGGCCCTCGGGCCCCCTTGCCTATATAATGCTCTCGAATTCCACTTCACTTCCCTTTACCGTCTCCATCATCAGCCAAATCTCCCTCTTTCTAGAACTGTGCTAAGCCTTTTCCGGTGAAATCCTTCGAGAGTCATTCTCCCAGCGATCTTGCAGTCCTCCGAGGTTAGTTTCGTTCTTTTTACTTTCGGCAGGCTTCCATTTTCCCTCTTTTAGATTCTTCTTGCACTTCCACCATGGTTGTAGATCTGGGTGTCCTTCGTATGAGACTTAGGCTTCCTGACAACATCGTAGTTAGGGTTTGCCCCCAAGACGTTAATATTACGACCGGCGCCGGCCTCCTGCCCGGCGAAGTCTTATTCACAAACCTTCAACTGAATGTTGTTAGGTTCCCTCTGCACCCTTTCTTTAGTTACGTCTTCAACAGATTGGGGATATCCCCTCTGCAGGTCAACCCCAACTTCTTTAGGATCATATCTGTTATGCTCTTATTGATGCGTGACAGAAATCTGGACCTTGACCTCATAGACCTCCTTCTGTGCTATAAGGTCAGTAAGATCCGTACTAACGAGCCCTTCTACCACCTCTACCCGTTCGAGAAGATGTCCATATGCACTGACACAATAAAATCTGAAAAGGGTTGGAGGGATAGCATAGTGGGTATTAGTGGGGCTTGGTCTTCGCCGGCTGCAGAGGATTACCCTATCCCGAGCGCCTTTGGTGTCTGCTCTGTCTCCTCCTATAAAAAATTCAAATCCCATAAACACGACTGCCCCTGTGAAACATGCGTTCCTCGTTTTTGCACTTACTTATGCCGCTCCTTGGGAATACCTTGTGATGACTTGAGCTACAGTGTTTGCAGGGATAGGACCAACTACTTGAAGAGATACGTTCTGAACGATATTCCTTCCTGCTCAGATCTCCTCACTTCAGACAACCTCTTCGCGCTCTCATCACTCGGCTACAATATGAGCAGACTGCAGATTCCCTCTTTTGGCAGGAGGAAAAATACTCCCCCAGTCATTCCTGCTGCTGGGGCGACCTCCTCTCCAGCGTCGGCTTCTTCTTCAGCCACCATATCTGACACTGCCCCGAGCGCAGTGGCTACTAACCCTGCTGCCAGCGCCCCTGCGGCCAACCAGAACGCGCCCTCCCCAGCTACCATAGCTCCTGCTGCTGCGGGGGGCGGTCGGGACAAAGAGCGAGGCAAAAGGCCTCATCCTGACAGTGAAATCGACCCTGAGGAGGAGCCTCTTATTAGAAGGACCCGAGTCTCTGGGCCGGGTACTCTCTTGCACCGAGCGATCAGAGCTCCTTCTCACTCTGGGCCTCCTGCAGCTGGTGGCTCTGCTTCTGCTTCAGGCCCCCCTTCTATCCCCAGCTTGCCGCCATGGGCCCCTCGGTACACTCGAACGGATGGGACGTTCGTGAAACCGAACGAGACCATGCTGAAGGATGGCCAGACCGCTATGGCCTACTACAGGAGCATGTGGACTCCGAAGGACATTGAGGCGGCAAAGGGCCTTTCCCAGAAGGACGTGTTCAGTCGCTTTCCCCAATCTGCTATGGAGGTGACTTTTATTTTCTAACTCATGAATTCTCTTATATTACTTGGTCTTGCCTTCTCCCGTTCTGACTATCGGTTTAACCGTTCTTATTGTGTACCTATGCAGACATTGTTTGGGATGATGGCCATGCAGAAGCAGGTGGAAATGGGGAACGCCAGGGCCCGAAAGTATTCTGACAGCCTGGAGGTGGCTAATAAAGAGAACGACCTCCTTGCCATGAAGAATACCGAGGCGCTGGTTCGGCTTGACAAAGCCGAGCAAGAGAGAGATGTCCTGAAAAAGGAGAATGATTCCCTTCAGGATGAGAAGGACGCCCTCCAGCTCGAGAAGAGCGTCTGGCAGACTGAGCAGGAATCACTCAGAGAAGAGAAGGCAGAACTCCAACGTCTTCTAGCTGATGAACAGTCTGCTCGGATGGCTTTTGAAAAAAGAGCTCTGGACGAGCGTACCGCTCTGATCGACGTTATCAGCAGAGTGGGTGGTGGGATGCTGGCCCTTCATGCTCGGTTCTCCAGGGTCGGTGCTCTTCGGTATGCTCAAGGATTCCGGGAAGGCTTCGCCGACCGGGTTCCGGATGAGGGACAGACCAGCTCCACTCCGGATGAGGTAGACAAGGATCTGGGGATCGAGCCTCTGGGGGTTTATGTCGACCCAGAACCCACCGAAGCGGAGCGTATATTTGATGAGTGCCAGGACATCGCATCCTCAAGGATCATCACAGCTCCTCCTGCCACTCTGCCACTGACCGCTCCCCAATCGTCGACCGTGGCTCCCTCTGTAGCCACTGCTGACGCTGAACCCCAGCCGAACAACTCAGTTATTCACCTGGATTCCCCACCTCATGAAGGTGAGGCGGCTGATGGGGCCGAGGAGGCGAGTCGGCAGGACCAGGATGCTGTTGGTACTGAGGCGTCTAGCTAGGGCTCCTTCGAATTCTTCCAGTTCATATCTTCTTGTAATGATGGACACCTCTCTTTTGTAAACTAAATGTTCAATATTAATGAAATGGCCGAACTCTTTTTCTCTATGTGGTGTGCTCTGTTCAACTTATCTTCAGTACATATATATCTTTTCTCTCTTTTTCTTTTTATATTAGTTTTGCTGTGTGTTTGTACGGCAAGTGCCTGGCGCTCGGCTAGAATGCCACTTGCCACTTGGCTTTAAATTTTTAGCAAGTGTCTGGCGTTCGGCTTATAGTGCCAGCTGCCACTTATCTTGCTTAAGTGCCTGGCGCTCGGCTAGAATGCCACTTGCCACTTGGCTTTCAATTTTTAGCAAGTGTCTGGCATTCGGCTTATAGTGCCAGCTGCCACTTATCTTGCTTAAGTGCCTGGCGCTCGGCTAGAATGCCACTTGCCACTTGGCTTTCAATTTTTAGCAAGTGTCTGGCGTTCGGCTTATAGTGCCAGCTGCCACTTATCTTGCTTAAGTGCCTGGCGCTCGGCTAGAATGCCACTTGCCACTTGGCTTTCAATTTTTAGCAAGTGTCTGGCGTTCGGCTTATAGTGCCAGCTGCCACTTATCTTGCTTAAGTGCCTGGCGCTCGGCTAGAATGCCACTTGCCACTTGGCTTTCAATTTTTAGCAAGTGTCTGGCGTTCGGCTTATAGTGCCAGCTGCCACTTATCTTGCTTAAGTGCCTGGCGCTCGGCTAGAATGCCACTTGCCACTTGGCTTTCAATTTTTATAGTAGACCATTGGAAAAGAAAATTCTTCTCTTCTTTTTTTGTAAACTCCGGTAACTTGCTCATTCATATGTATTTGATTAACAACAAATAACATCCAATTAAAACCAGAACTTAGCTTCTATTGATAGTACCTCTTCAGAGACGTGGCGTTCCAGGGCTTGTTGACCAACTTTCCCGCCATGGTTTCCAACGTATATGCCCCTTTGCCAATGACTTCTGCAATTCTGTACGGGCCTTCCCAGGGTGGCATCATTTTTTTGACCATCCCCACCTTTCTTTTCAGAACCAGATCGCCCGGGGCAAAATCCCTGTGTTTTACTCTCTTATTGTGACTATTCGCCAGCACTTGCTGATACGATGCTAGCCTTATAGCCGCTGCGTCCCTCCTTTCGTCTATCATGTCGAGGTTCAATCTTAACATCTTGTCGTTCTGATCTCGACTCCATGCTAAGCTTCTGATAGTGGGGACTAAATGCTCAACCGGTATAACTGCTTCGGTACCATACGCCATCGCGAACGGGCTCTCCCCAGTCGGCCGCCTTGGGGTGGTTCTGTAAGCCCATAGAACGTTCGGGAGTTCATCCAACCACTTCCCCTTATGATCTTCCAGCTTCTTCTTAATGCAGGCGAAAATGGTTCTGTTTGTGATTTCTGCTTGTCCGTTAGCCTGAGGATGACTTACTGCAGCCAACTTCTGGTTGATTCCATACTCCTCCAGCAGCTTTCTTACTTGCCTGCTGTCGAGGTTTGTGCCATTGTCCATGACTATTGTTCTGGGAACACCGAAGCGGCAGATAATGTTGTTCCAGATAAATCGTCTCACCTGAGTCTGAGTCACGCTAGGATACGGTTCTGCCTCCACCCATTTAGTGAAATAATCCGTGGCCAGTAACACATACTTGTTCTGAGCTCTTGCAGTTGGCAGAGGACCGACCACATCCATCCCCCATTGCGCGAAAGGCCACGGCGAGGCCATTACGTGCAATTCTTCAGGTGGTTGGTGGATCATTGGTCCATATCGTTGGCACTTATCGCACCTTCGAGAGAACTCCTCCGCATCTCTTGACATGTTTGGCCAAAAATACCCTTGTGTCATTGCTTTATGCGCTAACGATCTTCCCCCAGAATGATTGCCACACACACCCTCATGAATAGCTCGCAATACCTGCTGCGATTCCGCGGGGGTGACACATTTCAAGTATGGGCCAGAATAGGACCTTCTGTACAGCTGGTTCCGCACGATGGCGTACTTGGCAGCATTCTTTTTGAGTTTCCTAGCTTCATCCCTTTGCATAGGCAAAACGCCATCTCGAATATAGGTAATGATTGGGTCAATCCAACTCGGTTCATACGGTATGACGTTGACTTGCCAAGGGTCCGAGACCATCGGTTCTTCGAAAACGGACGGCTGGGTCACTATTCCCACTGGAATCACCCTCGCCAATGTTTCACCACAACTTGAAGCACTGCATGCTAAACGGTCTGCATCTGCATTCTGTTCCCTCGGCAACTGTATGAATTCAATCTTTGCAAAGTCCTTGGCTCTACGCAGAACGGCAGAACGGTATGCCCCCATCATGTCATCCTTGGTTGCGTACTCACCATTTACCTGCCGAACAATCAGCTGCGAGTCACTATACACTGTCAAACTTTTGATCTGTAGCTCTTTGGCCAACTTTAATCCATTTAGCAACGCCTCGTATTCCGCTTCATTATTGGTGGCTCGGAACTCAAGTCTGAGTGCTTGGCTCAAGGAAGTACCTTCTGGGGTTTGCAGTTTGATCCCAATCCCAGCCCCCGTCGGGTTAGAGGAGCCATCCACAAAAAGTTTCCAAGAGCCGCTTCTAAGGTCCTCTTCCGTATCTTCGGCATCACATTCTAGTAGGAAATCGGCCACCGCTTGCCCTTTAATAGCTGTTCTCGGCTCGTACGTTATGTCAAATGAACTCAACTCTATGGCCCACTTTGTCATTCTGCCCGAGAGCTCTGGCTTGTGCATGAGCGTTCTGATTGGGAAAGTTGTTAGAACAGCTATGGGGTGGGATTCAAAATAATGCCTTAACTTTCTTTTTGCATTTACAAGTGCAAGTACCACCCGTTCGGCCTTTGAGTATCTTTTTTCTGCCTCCATCAGTGTCTTGCTTACATAAAATACTGGGTATTGCACCCCTTCCTTGCAACGAATCAGGACGGCACTCGTCGCGACACCAGATACTCCAAGATATAGAAATAACTTTTCTTCCGGTTCTGGGGCTGACAGGACTGGCGGATTCTGCATATATTGCTTCAAATGAGTCAATGCCTGTCGTTGCTCATCCCCCCAGACCTGCCTTCCATGGCTCCGAATCGTGTCAAAGAATGGTTTGCAGTGGTCTGACAACTTTGAAATAAATCGACTTAATGCAGCTATTCGTCCTGTTAGGGCTTGCACCTCTCTGATCGTCTTTGGCTCGGCATTCTTAATCAAAGCCTCTGCTTGAGCGGGGCTAACTTCGATGCCCCTGCGGTTGACCACGTGTCCCAGAAACTGCCCGGAACTCACACCGAACGAGCACTTGGTCGGATTGAGCCTCATCCCATATCGCTTTAGTACATCAAATACCTCTTGCAGATGCTTCAGATGATCATCCTTTTTCCTACTTTTCACCACCATGTCATCAATATAGGCTTCGACAATCTTACCCATTTGATTCTTAAAAACTTTGCTGACAAGTCGTTGATAAGTTGCTCCCGCATTCTTTAATCCAAAAGGCATAACCTTGTAGCAGTACGTTCCTCGCTCGGTGACAAAAGAAGTTTTTTCTTCATCTGCGGGGTCCATAGGAATCTGATTATAACCTGAATATGCGTCCAGAAAGGTTAAACGCTCATACCCCGTGGTGGCATCCACCATTTGATCAATCTTAGGCAACGGGAAACTGTCCTTCGGGCAGGCTTTGTTTAAATTGGTGAAATCAATGCATACGCGCCATTTCCCATTTTTCTTCTGCACCACAACGACGTTGGACAACCACTCAGGGTAGTGCACCTCTCTGATAAATCCCGCATCAAGCAGCCTATCAACTTCTTCCGTTATGATCTGATTACGTTCTGGAGCAAATCTTCGCTGCTTCTGTTTCACTGGTTTGAAATTAGGATTGACATTCAGGGAATGACAGGAGACGGAAGGACTAATTCCAGGCATGTCGAGATGACTCCATGCAAATACGTCGACATTGTGGGATAAGAAATCCACTAGCTCTTGCTGCTCTTCTCTGGTCAATCTTATACCCACTCTGGTAGTTCGTTCTGGCCTGGACTGATCGATCTGCACATCCAGAAGGGGCTCCTCGGTCAAGTCGGCTGACTCCTCCACCCTATTCTGCTCGAGTGGAGGTTCCTGTAATTGCTATCTGGGGCTTGTCGACCGGACGGGCGCCTTTCCCTTCCCTGCATGCTTTAGTGTGACGGAATAACACTCTTTGGCTGCGACCTGATCCCCCCGAATGTCTATCACTTTATCTCCATCGGGCCCGAGGCACCTCATGACCTGATGCAGAGTTGAGGGTACACCTCGGACTCTGTGAATCCATCCTCTTCCCATCAGGAGATTATACGAGGGGTGAATTTCCACAACCACAAAAGTTTCCATAAGAGCTCGCTCTGCAGCTTGAACTTCTACTTCCACCATCCCGACGGGTTCCACCCTCTTCCCATCGAACCCTAACAAGGGATTTCCGGTGGGCTTGAGCCTCTCTGGTTTAATGTCGAGCCTGTCAAATGTGTCCCTTGGCATAACATTCGCACTGCTCCCAGGATCGATCAGAACTCTGCGCACCAAGCACTCTGCCACTGTCAAACTGACTACCAACGGGTCGTCATGAGGCAGTTGGACACGCTGCAGGTCTGTCCAGTCGAACTTTATCTGCATTGACGGGCTCTGTTGGTGTAGAGTGGTCACATTGCCGACCCTTTTCTTCATCTGTGCCTGCCGCAGGCGCACCCGTAGCAGCTCATCTGGCTCTTCACTAGGCTCGGGTCGACCATGGATAGCATTGATTATACGAACTGGTTGCGAATTGTGGGAGCTCTGTTTATGACTCCTTTTTATTTGTTCCACTGGTCGATTCTGCTCCATCGACGAGCCTTGAACATAACTCGCAAACTCCCCTCTAGCTATCAACATCTCCACTTGCCTCCTCAGGTTCCTGCATTCGTTAGTCTGATGTCCGAAATCAGAATGAAAAGCACAATGTTTAGTTTGATCCCTCTGTTCGAGGGGTTGTCTAATTGGCAGTGGTGGATGAAACTTGTCCTTGTTCTCCTGATATAACCTCGCCAGAGTGACCTTCAGCGGAGTAATCAACTCTTCCTCCCTGGACCTTTTTTCGGCCTTCCAAGTGGTCTGACGTTGCGGCTGAGCCTGCTTCTGCCTGATCTTTGCCTTGGACTTTTCCTCGGTCGACACAAGCGACGTTGTCCGAGCATTAGCTGCCTCCTCTTCTTCGAGGCGCACAAAGCCATCGGCTCTCTCATTGAGTTCGTCCATGGTAGCTGGCGTATTCACTACCAGACTGGTGTGAAACGGAGTTCCGCGTGTCATGGCTAACTTGAAGGCTTGAACTGCCGTAGTAGGATGGCATTCGATTACCATACTCTTAGTGAGATTAAACCTGGTAAGAAAGGCCTGGAGCCGTTCATCCTTGTGTTGCCGCATCGTGAACAGGCTCGAGATGTCCTTCGGCGGGCGTTTGTTCCCATAGTACTGGCTTATGAACCGATCGCACAGGTCCCTGAAACTGCCAATGGAGCTCCTAGGCAAGTTTTTGAACCAGCTGAGCGCCGGTCCGGCCAAACTTGTAGGGAAGCATTTGCACATTAAAGAGTCGTTTTCCGTGTTCAGGGCCATTTTCAACTGGATATGATACACATGATCGATCGGATCGGTTGTTCCGTCAAACAGAATAAAGACTGGCATAGCAAACTTCCTTGGATGCGGCGCATTCAAGATCTCGTCGGTGAATGGTGAATCCACCGTCCGAGCTGCGGATCGGAGAGCTTCATTCTCTCTCTGGAGTCCGGCGGTAGCTCTGTGAGTTACGGTTCTGCCCTCCGAACCGCGATGAGTGACAGTAACCATGGAGGGCCGGTAAGACGGATCGAACGACCGTTCCTCTATGAACTCTCTCTGCCAAGGCGACGCTACTCGACGGCGATCTACCTCCATCACTTCCTCTCGGTCAAACCTTTCCCGCTGCGGATCAACGTGAGTCGAGCCTTCGTGATCTTCAACTCGACGAACATTTGGCGGCGAATTGTCCATCATCCTTTCATCACGGTGGTGAGCTGACTGATTGTTCTCGTTCTGATCGCCTTGATGCGCGATACTAGATGGAACACCTCCTTCTCCGACCGGAAGCGGATGCGAGACTGCGGGTATTTGCCGATGCTGCAATCCAGCTTTCAATTCTGCATTTTCTTTTCTGAGAGCTTCAATCAAATTCATCAACTCTTCAAGCTTTGTTTGCTGGACAGCCTCCATCGGATTGGAGCTTTCACCTATCATTATTCCCGAACGGAGTAAAGGCATTAATCTCAAGCTCGCGAGTAGATCTAAGCTTCGTGAGTAGGAATTTTTAGATCTGGCTTCTAATTCTCCGAATTATGCTCACTGTTTACAAGATCTGAATTGCCTGGACTCTAAATCCGTCAGATCCTGTCACAATCGAGCAACTCGCGGTTGCGTAGATCTGAAGTCACTCCTGCCAAAGCTTCAAGAATCGTAATTCCTCCAGAGTAGGTCACAATCGCTCAGATCTGGATTCAAATTCGCAAGATCGAGTCTCGATCAACCGAATTGGTTTGAATCCATTCGATCCTCCTCATTGATCAACCAAACTTTTATGCGTTTCCCACAGACGGCGCCAATTGAAGATGCAAGAAACTCCTTCTATTCTTTCTCTCTCTAGAATTCTTACACCTCAACCCGAATCAAGATCCCCATCCTCTTCATTCCAACTCCTATTTATAGATATTTACAAGATATTTACAAGATATTTACTAATTGCTGGACCTGGGCCTATTCCTCAGTAAGCCCTGGTCACTCTTGATGGGCTTACTCCCGCTCGGCCCATATGGCAGTGTCTTTTTATGGGCTGACCCAGCTGTTCGGACTGAAGGTTGTGTTTTGCGAGTCGGACCTGGCCCATGTCATCCAGGGCCTCCTCACTATTATTTTTCTTTTCCAAGGCGAAAACAATTTCCTATTAATGAAGCATCAAATGCTTGATTTTTTCTTCCAAAATTACTGGACGGACTGAATGGAAAATTGGAGCTTTCAGTATCCTAGATGTGTAGTTGGATAACATGAAGGGTAAAAATTCCTATTAGTTCCTTTCAAACTGAAGTTATCTGAACTGTTTTCACTATTAAATATCTTAAGTATGTGAGATTGCTTTGCAGGCAGCCAGTCACTGGTTCGTATATTTGTTTTCAAAAAGAAAAATGGTTCCTTCTGTATCCTTAATACAGGTTATCTTCCCAACATAAAAAATATTATTTTTTTAGGTAATTCAAAGAGAGAGAGAAGAAAAAGAGGCATTCTGAGAATTGAACTCGGGAATTCTTGCACCCAAAAATCTTGCAATTTTCATCTTGATGCTCTAAATTGTCTGTGATTTTTCTATAAAGTTTCTAGAACTTGTGTTTGGCATAAAAAATTAAAGTTCTGCAACAGAAGCAATGTTCTTGCTTTGAAATTAATTTTCCGATGAATGAGATATATCAGTGAATTGTCTTTTGTGTTTTCTTGACAGTGGAGAAATGTGGTGCAGCATTGTTGAGATGCTTTGGAGATATTTAAGCTTTATGGATCATTTGGGAGATTTAAGTTCTTCCAGTTGCTAGGTTGATCATTGATGCCATTTCACATGGGTGACCTGTGATAAATGAATGAGTTGAACAAAATTACAAGGCAGCAATGGTGGAGAATGCTTATTCAAATTTCCTATTGGTATGAGGCTTTGAACAGAAAACCAAGATTTAGGTATCTATGATTTATTGATTTATATGCATATAAACCAATGTTCTCTTCGCCATCGCAGTCTTCTCATCTCCATTCTTGTCCCTACTCACGCTAATGAAGTTTTTCTTGTCTATGATTTATTGGTATATATATATATATATATATATACACACACCAATAAAGATGTGACTACAGGTTATTCTTATACTTGTTTGTGACACACACACACACACACACACACACACACACTTTTTAGAGCTTATCATTTCGCATATGTCGATGCAGATGTCGATGAAGCTTGCAAATTTGTTTTGAGACGTATACTGTTATAGTGAATGTACTTCAATTTTCTTTCAGATCTATTAGTTCTTGTTTTCATTATTAAAAAAAATTAATAGTGAAATACAGTGATAGGTGAACAATGGGCATGGGGGGTTTCTAACAGTATAGATACAACAATCTGACATTGATGATGTTATAGAATGGGGATGTTGATTGTGGTAGGTGAAGAATGGGCATGGGGTTTCTAACAGTGTAGATACAGTAATTTGATTTTGACAGATGGACATTTTTGTCTTTTCAAAATCTATCAGTTTTTGCAATAAAATACAAATAAATATAATGAGGACAGATTCGTAATTTCACTCGATCCATTAACGATCCGACAGCTATGTCAGGGAAGGTTAGTGTAATTTGGCAAACAAGAGGGGAGATCAGTGTATATTGACGAAATCTCAGGGAGGTTAGTGTAATTTAACCTATTTAATATTTTATTGTATCCCCCCTACCCCCAACACTTGAGACATGCACGGTGGCTTGTGATTGAAGTATTGGGACAACTTGGTTAAGCTAGAGCATGATGTGCCATGTTATGTAAACACTACCTTCATGATGTAGTGCAAATGGAATAGGATTTTCTTCAAACAATTGAAGATCCTAAGAAGACTAGACTGAGATCGCATTAATAGGGGAGGCATTGTTTATTGGGTTTAAGTCATTTAGTTAAGTCATAAATCTGTCTTAATTTTCTGTTTGATGTTTTCCTTAAGCTTTAGTTGGGATAATTTTGTCATTTCGCTTCTATTTATTTTTTATTTTTCCATCATTTCGCTTCTATTTAATGAGTCATGTGCCTATTAAGCGTGTCATGTGACCACTTAAGGGCTGTTTTGTCAATTTTAACATCTTTTATTCTGCTGGACAGAATAGTAGCCATTAGATTATATTTATAAGAAGGGTTAGGATTAAATCTTTGCTAGGGCATCCCTTGGGGCTTATAAAAGGGTTGTTCCAAGTTGTATTCAGCAACTTTTTATGTATTATCAATATATCTAGTCTGCTGTAGCAACTTTTTATTTCTCCCTTTCTTTAGGATTCAGTTGTGGGTGTTTAAGCTATTCGTTAGCTTAATCTTGCTCTCGTTTTTTTTTTTTTTTTTTCCTGGTTGGTACTCACACACACATGCTTCCACCGAGGTTCGAACCCTTTACCTCCCTTCGGAAAGTAGGGGTATGGTACCTCTAGGCTCTTTTTTCCCTTCTTCAGATTTATTTCTTTTCTTTCATAGCTGATTGCATTACTTCACCTAAAGGTACCGAAGATGAAAATGGTTGACAAATTAACAATGTTTTCGTGGTCTATGATTTGGGGATTGGACAATTAGATCCCAAGAACACCTGTTTATCTCTAATAGTGTAAATATATGGTGCTGACCAATCATTTGCTTGCTTTAATGAGGTGATTTTGGTAATGTTGCAATTTTGACTTCAATGTTATTTTGTGAGTGTAATATATAATTTCCTAATAGAGAAGCAGCATCTGTTATTACTTTTATTATTTCCCATGTTAAACTAACATGTGCCCTTGTTAACCTATTTTCCTTGATTATTCGCTGATATAAAATGGAGTTGTTCTTCCAGCCAAGGGTTCTCTCTATTTAATGGCCATTGAGGATGCTGAATAGAAAGAAAGAAAGACAAGATTGAATGTGATCTCTAGTCATCTCCTGGATGCATTGCTGTTGATGAATGTTGTTTTCTTTGTATTTCACGTCATACATGTACGTGTATTCAAGCTTCTTAACTTTGCACCATTAAGGTGTTTTTGTGCACTTTATTGCATTTTTTTCGTTAATCTTTTTTCTTGCCAGTCTCATGCAACTGCAGTTTGGAACAATGTGTATGGCTTCAACATGAGCTGGATTGAGAAGCAGACTATGATGTAACCTCTTCTTGACACGGTTGACCAGAATCAGATTGGTATTAACTGCCAGTTAGTTACTCAAGGTAAGAGATGCATGTACTTGAAGTACTTCTAGTCTTGTAGTTAATTATAATTTTGATTAATTTTCTCTCTGATTAGAACAACGTGTGCGTCTTTTGCATTTATTTCCTTCCATAGATGTTGGACATATCTAAGATGGCTCTTGGAGTTGGGGATGCTTCCTTCACATCTCCTTTTAAGGTTGTGGCAGAACTTGGCGATTACATTTATGCTCTTGTAGCATATTTTAACGTGTTCATAAGTTTGCAGGCTCCTCTTGTTGATTAGATGGTAATAAAATTTGAAAGAAAAATCTCAAATTTCAATCTAGGATCAGGCACATTAAATCCAGTTTGTTTTTTTTTTTTTTTTTTTTTTTTTTCACTTGATTAGATGTTATAAAATCTACTTGTTGAATATTAAACCAACTGTAATTAGATTGTGACTTCTAGGAAGGCTTTTTATTTATTTTCTTTCTATTTTTTTATTTTATAAAATGTTTCTCTGTTGACCACTTGACCCTGCTTGGTGGGTCACTTCAGCATCATTCAGCTGATGAGTCAGTCTGGTCATCTGGATGACACTGGTTGATATATATATATATATATCTGGACAAAATATTGAGAATTAAAAGGTAGATAATTGGTCTCAAATCTGTGGCTGATTTGTACGAGTTTAGTCTGATCTTCTGAATGAGTCCGTGTGTGTGTGGGGGGGGGGGGGGGGGGGGTACCACACAGCGAGGGGACTGTGTTAGTGTCTGATCAATCCAGATTTAGACAAAAATTATAATGTAAGTAGCTTCTACATAATTTCTATTAAGCTTCTGACCAGTTAAAATATATATTATGCAGCGCGAAGATCAAGAACACAACCCATTGGGAGCAAATGGTGTTGTACCTGGAAGTAGTTGAGGCCAGAGTCGGAAGCATTACAGGGGCACAGACGAAGAATCTGCATAATGTTGATATAATGGTCCAATATTCGTTCAAGTTAGTGCCACTGCCAGGTTTCCAGAACTCAAAGGCTGGGTTAGTTCAGTTGTGGTCTTCACCAGTCCATCTTGCCCGAGCAACATTTGGATGCGTCTATAGCTTCGGAAATTTGCAATCCGGCCACAATTGGATAAAGCTGCTGGCATTTTCACAAGCAGCATCTCTATTAGCAAGGAGTTTTTCTGGATCTTTTGTTTGTGTCTGGTCATAGTTATCAGTTTCGGTTCGCGGTCGCGGTGTGACGGACTTGGACGAATATTAATGTAAACTTTTCTGTTCATGGAGGTATATAACGGTATCGGACGTTGGGTTATGAACTGGGCGATATGTCATGTATCGGTTGATACGGCGAACCATGTGTCAGGTAACTTGACAATCATTTTATCTATATAATCATGCTTTAGTTCTACTGTTACTTCTGTTTGGTTGAAGAAAAATAGCATGAGAGCTGTCGTCAAACTAACTAAATGACTGTATCTAGCTTACTTTACAAAATTTTATTTTATTTTTTCTTTTCCCAACTTTCTCTGCAGCCAAATACAATATTAGAGTTTTTTATTTTTTATTTTTTTTCTTCTGTTGACAAATCAGCGGTGTTATGCCATCTCAATATGCAAATAAAATAAAATGAGAAATTATTACATGATCATCGAAAACTAATTGATTGTCTAGAAGGAGAAATTACCACATGATTCCGGTCAATCACTAATTAATGGTCCCTGGCTGACCACTAGCAGTCACGCAAGCACAAAGCTAAAAAAAAGTTGGCGGTTTGGAGCATACTTCTGTTGAATTCAACAAAATACATTCATATATATATATATATATATATATATATAGCTATAATTTCTTCAACTTCACCGGATTGCAGGAGGTTGGTAGGAAGGAGGACTAATAAAAAGGTAGGGTGGACACAACAAAATTGTAATGGTTATTGCAAACTCTTAACATTGCATAATCATAATATGATTTATACGAATTGTATGCAAAATCTTTTCCTTACTAGCCCATACATATATATAGGGACATATATAATCTTTATCAATACCAAGCTAGGGTATACAATAAGTTATAATCTCATGAAGAGTTGGTGAAGACAATCACTAATAAACTACTATCATCATTAATTACTATAATCTCCTTTTAGTCCATCGCTTTATGCTTCAAAGCAGCAATCCATGCCCTATGGTCATCAAAACAAGCCCAAACAGGATTGAGATGGCATTCTTCTCCCCGTCACTTTTTTCAGCTTGTAAGTGTTCAGCTACATTGAAGTTGCCTACACATAAATGTAAATCGTACAAAAAGGTCATTACTCAGTGTCGGTTCCATCTACAACTTTGACTAGTTACTGTCTCGGACTTAAAATTAAATTTTTTAGGTTTGTTAATTTGAACTTTTACCATTACACCAAGCAATGATTGTATCTGAAACGACGACCGACTATATATCAAAACATAATGGTGTGGTTTCATGACCTACCTCGTTGACTACCATGGCCACATCCTGCAGTGATCGTATCTCTCACATCCTGTATCGTGGCCTTGTTGTAGAACACGAAGTTCGTCATTATGTTGTCGATGCAGTTGAGCACGAGGTGTGTCTCAATGAGGCACGAACCGGTGCAGTATTGATCAGCATATTCAGGAGGCACTTTGATGTTTCCACTCTCAGTCAATCTATATTCTTCGTCACAGCTACTGTAAATCTGCTATAAAATTAGTGAAAAAATTGAAAAAAAAAAAAAAAAAAAAAGTGATGTTAAACAAGCCTGCAAAAGATGTCCTAATTCTTACTAGAATGATGATAGCCACAGAGTGTTTACTAATATTAAACACACACACACACACATATATATACATAAATGTTTTACGGTCGGATTTCGTGTATAAGTTCCTTACAGAACAGTAAGCAGGTGAACAATACTATGTGTGTGTGTGTGTGTGTATATATATATATGATTAAAAATCTCACTTACAAACTTATCATTGAAACAAAGCAATGCTTTAGCAACAATTTGAGCTGGATCATCATGTACTGCACTGGGTTGAGGAATATCCTCTTCTGCCTTCCCTGTCAAAATTTACATGGTATATCAATAATACACACACAAGCGCGCACACAAAAACACACACATCTCGTTACATACCAAATCTGCAACTGAGAAGAGCTATGTATGTCAAAGCCAAAGCAAAAAGGCAGTGTTTAATGGTGACTCTGAATGCCATTACAGGAACTTGAATACAATCCAAACTCATGGAAGAGAGAAGATATACATAGATGTGTGTGTGTGTATATATATATATATATATATATATAGCTGTAAGTATTAACACTATTAGGCACATAATTTGTTAGTTTCTACAAGCCATGTCTACCTAATTCCCAAATTAGGATGATGAATTATACCTTGAAGCCATGCACAAAATCAGACGTTGCAACATACAATCCAAACTCATGGGGTCCTTCAGATTTGCATACTTTTCACTAATCGGGGGTCATCGGACGGCTAATATTAATCCACATGTATAAATATATTCACGTTGTGCATATACCAAACAAAACGTCTCGTAACAGAAGAATGTAACATGAATAACAAGTTTGTTTGGTAAATTTAATAGGAAAAAGAGAGAGGTTAAAAAAAATAAATGGACGGGGTAGAGGTGACCAAGAGGGGAGAGCAGTTGGAGTGCAAGTCACCAACTTTTACATGGTGAGAACTTTTTTTTTTTTTTTCAGGTGTAGGAAATCAAACCTAAGTGCATTATTCTTACACTACAAGTTAAGGTTGCTTTTCCTTACTGAAATTTTATTTACACTTCGTTTATTTTGAAGTAAAATATATATATATATATTTTATTTTATTTACACTTCGATATTTGGCAAGGTCGAGTCCATCGGTTAGGGCATGTTAAATAACTTGCCGAAAATTTATGGATAAATTATTTTTGTTAAATTTTAATATTTTTTTCTTTGTAAATATTTTACAACAACCAAACACAAAAAAATAAAAAAATATTTTCTGAAAAATATTTTACGTCCAAATAAACGGAACATTTTAAGAGTTTGAATAGGAGAAAATTTTTGTGAAAAAGTAATTTTTCATAATTACCTAACTTTCAGATAATTTTTTGGAAAATTTGCTTTCCTGATAAAATTATGTGAACTTTCAATAATGCTAGTAAAATTTGTTTATGCATTACTTTTGATAGAAATAGCATAATAGTTTATCTCTCTCTCTAGGTGATTTAGAAAGACCACAAAATATTTAGCCAATATAAATTTATTTAGACCTTATATCCTATTTAATATAAATAGGCAATTTACGTAAATCATTATGCTTTCTTGTAATTTTCATGCTATTCAAATTCATGGTAGTTTTCTAAAAATTTTAAATGAAAACCAATTTCATGCTAGAAATTTGATTTTTTCTTTCATTCTCTTCACTTTCACTTTCCATTATTGATTTCCTCTAACCAAACAAAACCTTAGGAGTTTGGACATTTAGAAAAGAAATTTTTTGAGGGAAAGTAATTTACCAGTACCACCTATCTTTCGTAAAAAAAAAAAAAAAAAAATTTCCTGATAAAGTTATATGAATTGATGATCGATAATGTCAATATTTTATTTTTTTGGGGAAAAGGTTAAGCAACTGAGTAAGGCCTAAACATCTTACAAGAGCAAGAACAAAAGTGGGGCGCAAATCCTTGAAGTGGATTCCCATGCGGTTCCTGCAGTGAGCTTCTTAAGGCCTTGTTGGATTGGTATAATAAAAAAGGCAAGTAACGGAATAGTGAAGTTAACGCTAACTTGCCAACCATAATAATCTTATTTCTTTTTCTTTTTTTTTTTACAGTTTTAATTTCTTATTTCTTTTTTTTGTTTTCCTGTAATAAGCTTATTCCGTATAAGTTAACGGAAGGAAAAATACTAGCGGAAAAAGCCATTTTTTATTATTATAATGTAGCCCGTTTTTATATTATAAATATAAATAGACATGACCAAAACAAGGCCTCAAAGCAGCTCACTGTAGGAACCGCATGAGAATCCACTTCAGAGGATTCGCGCCCGAATCCCACTCTACCTACCTATGATTGGAACCAGCTGCACACTGGTACACTCCCAATTTGTGCAGCATATCCCACAATCATTTGTTCTTCAAATGCCCATTTGGTCATTTTTATAAACACGTTGTGCCTAGCTTCTACACATGCCCTCCCTCTTGGAGAGATTTCATTGCATGGGCAACCTTGTCCGGAAATTGTCTCTCGGCTTTGGCTTACAACATTTGCTGCACTCTAAGGATATGCTTATCCTTGGGTTGCTTCTGGGTTCTTGTATTGGGCTGCTTCCAATGGGCTATGTAAGAGCAAGGGCTCTGTAAATCTATGGGTTTGTTCATTTTTACTATTTCAATATACTTAACTTACCTTCCAAAAAAAAAAAGTGAGAGTGGCCTAAATAACTTGCAGGGCGTGCAAGAAAAAAACAGAAGTCAGGGCCGAACAAGAGGCCACAGAAACAACCAATAAGAACCAGGCCCAAGGTTGGTAGAGCGAGCAGGGCGGAGCCAGAATTTCAATTAAGGGAGTACAATGCTGAAAAAAAAAAAAAAAATTTGTAACATGATAAATATAAATTGTTCAAATCAAAGAGCAAAGGCTAAAAAAAATCATTGCAAAATAACAGGTTAAATCAATTAGTAGTTTGAGAAATATAAATACATAGAGTTTAGTAATATTTTCATTGAATGTAATTGTAAATCTTTGTATTTTGAAAGCGATGTATGAAAATTGCACCATTTGACTTCATAAATAAAAAAAATTACATATTACATACATCTTACATAAGTGCAAAAAGAATAAGTTTAAGTAGGAAAGAAAAATATATATAAAAGAAAATTAAGAACTTTAAAAAGAAAAAAAATTAAAATGAAATTTTAACTTTTTTATTAAAAAAAAAAAAAAAGAGGATTAAGAAAAAAATTTAATAAAAAACTTTAAAAATTATAAATTTAGGGGCATTATCTAGATTTCTATATAAATTAACTACTACCTCCGTCCCATATTAGTTCTCCATTTCGAAAACTTTAACTCACTATCACCTTTTATTTATTTTTTTCATTTGCGATCATTTTTAGTCATATTCTTTTTATATACTATCTATATCCCATATTAAAAAGTCTACTTTGGTAACTTTGACTCACAAAAATTGTAAGTCAAAATTTTTGAAGTGGACAATTAATATGGGATGAAGATAGTATATATTTTAGTGGCAGGGCCAAGATAGGGGCATGTGCTCCCTCGACACACACTAGCTCTGCCCCTAAGAGCGAGGACTCTCAATTGATCAACCAGCATCTGGTAATCTTGGTGGATGGGGTCTTACAGGAGGGACCATTCAGCGAGAAGATCATTTAATTCATCATTGTCCGGTAGAGCAATGGAGTGGAGTTTCTCAGCAATGTATGAAGTAATTTGCCAAAAGACTGAGTTTTGGGAAGAAGAGGATTTGTGACGTCCCTGGTTTTTCAAGCCAGAGCGTCCTATGATGAACTGAAGTTTAATCCGATAACGGATCCCAAATGCAGAACTGAAAATAGAAACCAAGTCTCTAGAGATGCAATACATCTCTAAGACACCAAAGTGACTTTCTATGAGACCACGGAACTCAACGAGAACGAACGCGGAAGAAAAAGATAAAAAATAAACCAAGTAAGACCCCAAGGGCAAAATGGTCTTTTCACATGGAAACAAAAGGAAAACAAGCGGAAGCGACATTTTAAAAATGGACAAGTTTAGCCCTAGGGGAAAAATGATAATTTTTAGAAAGATTTGGGTGCTATGAAGCACACCATTGGATAGACGACGAAAAATTAACAAAATTAGACTCAAAAATCACTTGATTTAGAGTCCGAACGAAGAAGATAGGCTAAAAACAAAAATGGACGTCGTCGCGGCTATAAAAGGGGGCACCAAGGCACCCCATGCGTGACACCTGCTTGACAGCAACCCCTTTTACCGATTTTCCTGAAATAAAGAGCTTTTTGGACCCTTAAGTGAATTTTTTTTGAAAAAAAAATAAAGAAGAAACCCCCCTTAAAATCAAGTTCTCTAGCTGATCATGTTAAAAGAAAATTTTAATTTTGATGTAAAATATCCAAAATACCCTTATGCTCAGTTTTGACAAAAAACCTAAAAACAGGAATGCTTCAAGTGTTCATTTAACCGAATATGAAGTTGTATGCTAAAATGATTGTGCACGCAAATGTAATAAGTGTTTTAAAGTGCGTGGGAATAGTCCGCAACTCCCAAATATGTCCGATACAAAATACGACCTATCAAATCTAGAATTTGCCTAAAATGACTTTTAAAAGCAAATTTTGAAACCAACATGCATAGATGCAAACGAAAAAGATATTTGGCCTTTGGCCACACCTCAAATATATTAAAAAAAGTCCTAATGAGTATGCTTGGGCACACTTTGCATTATTCGAATTGAAAATGACAACTTAAAACTTCATGTTTTCCTATTTTTCAATAATTATGCATAAAATTAAAAGTACTTAAAGGAACAACTTGAAAGTAAATGGCCATTGGCCTTATCTCATACATATCAAATACATTTCAAAGGGTATACCTAAGTATACTTTACATATCATAAGGCATAAATGGTATATTGAACCTAACTATTGTTTACAACTTTACAAGTAAAACTTAAACATGCTAACACTTGCATGTGAACAAAAATACATCCAAAGTACTTCAAATCAACATGACAACCTATGGATGTTGTACATCTCAAAATCACGTCTTCTTGCTTGAAACAAATTACATTTAGCGGGGTGAGTAACTTACATTACTCGTAGGGAATGAACATTAATACACCTAACGTTTTACAAGTTTATCACATTAATGTGAAACAATTCATGTGGGCATGCCACCTAAGTTCTATGTCCAAGGTGAGACCAAAGAAGCATCATAAGATACCTTAAAGCATTCCTAGCATAAACCACAATATTTATACAACTTAAATAACATAGGAGCATACGATATAATGCAACAAGATATAAATTCTCAAAGTTATCAACTTGAAATCTAAAGTGCGTAAACAACTAAATAATGCATTTTAACATAATTGAAACTTCCAATACAACACAACAAGGTATAAATTCACAAAGTTAACAACTTGGAATTTAAAGTGCGAAATCAACTAGACAATGCATTTTAACATAATTGGAACTTCCAATAAAACACAACAAGATATAAATTCACAAAGTTAACAACTTGGAATTTAAAGTGCGAAATCAAACAAGTAGAAATATCTTGGACCTAGAATCTGGAATAAAATCGAGATGTTGGTGTTTTTGGGTTACTAGTCCTCAAGGTACCACCTAATGCGCACTAAAATAGGGAAAGCTCTTATCTTTCATACTAAAGCCAAACTTTAGCCGTCAAAAGTATAATGTCCCAAGTCTTTCCAAAATCAACAAGTTGTGCAACAAGGTATATCATATATACTCAATGCACTTAGCCAAATACCATGCACAACCAAGTCATGGAAATCACACAAGATATACCCTAGGCCTTCGAGCTATAATGGCATATTAAATGTCAAATATATAATGTATATACCAATAAGCTACACTATGACATCAATTCATGAAATATTATCATGTAAGTAAACAACAAGTTCCACATTTATAACTTAAGCATGAATACAACATTAATACCTAATTATATCAATGGAAGCAACCAAATAGAATTTAATTAAATTAAAAAATTAAATTCTCTAGATTTTAAATCAATTCCAAATATCTTCAAATAATTATATGCCAAAGATCACATCATAGTTATCACATATATCACATTAACACTTAATTAAGCTATGAAATAATTAAATAGAATTAATTTAATAAAATAATTAATTTATCTAGATTTCAATACTTATCCAAAAATTCCCAATTTAATATATGTTAAAGAACATAGCATGGTCATTACATATATATATCATCTCAAATATTCAACTAAGTGAATAAAACACTTAAAATAAAATTAATTAAACTAATTAATTAATTTCTCTAGATTTTAAAATAATTCTAAATATTCTCAAATTAATATATATTAATGAACATATCAAAGTCTAATTTAAAATCACATTAGAAGTTAATTCCATACTAGATACAACTATGTTAATTAAATTTCATACAAGAAAATAATTAAAATAAAGTTTCAAAACTTATTCAAATATTCTAAATTTAATATATGTCAAGGACATACCAAGGCCTAATTTAATATCATGTCACAATTTAATTCCATGCTAGATACAACCATGTGAATTAAATTTTATACAAAGAAAATAATTAAATTAAATTCTAGATTATATACCAAAGCTTGCATACATGTTATATAAGTATCAAAAACATGTAATACATCAAGATTTAAATCCTATAACACCCCTGACCTCAATTTGAGATGGAATCTTATAATGACTTGGTTATTTTCCTTCATTTCCTTTGTCTTAAATTTTCACGGATATATATATATATTTTTTTTTCCGTTGATCTTTTCTTTTCTGAGTTTGGTTTCTCGGCACTTAGTGTCGTCTTAAGTGCTCGGGGATGATTTTTGAGACTCTTTTATTTGGATTGATAACTTCTTTTAAGGATCGAGTCATTTCCATATTTTCACTTTTTAGACACTTTTCACTTTTCGTCCTTTTCTCTATATTGTCTTTTCCCCGTTGGTCACTTTGTTGGCATAACCTCACTTCTTGTATTTGGAGTTGATTTCTGACTTCACGTACCTTCCTTCTAAGTGGTTTCTATGAAATACGTATCTTTACTTTTGTAGAAAAGTACTCTGATTGCTCCTGGTATCCAACGGGGCATTTCTTGGGGTGTTTTTCATAAGTATCTTTTGGAGATATATTATTTTAGGGGTTTTTAAGAAAATATTTTTGGAAGATATTTTCATTCTGGGTATTAGTGCAGTTATCACTTTTGGGAGGGGACATTGTGCAATTAATGAAAGTTATTACAAAAATGCCTTATTTTGAGTCTGGATCTTTGTACAGGATTCATTTTCACTTTTGTCGAGCCGCGTACTCTTAGAATTTCCTTCTGATTGTTTTTCTCCAATTTCAGGGTTTCTGGCTCTAGTTGCCGCTGAATTTGTTCGGGGCATATCTTTTTGCTCGGGACTTAGTTTTTGACGTCGTTTCTTCTGTTGTTCATATTTTCTCATTTTGGTTCTTTTTAATTCATAGAGTTTTTCCGTTTGAGCACGTCTGCGTGAATTTCACTTTTCTAGACCTAGCAGGGCCCGTTCGGGGCACTTTTTGAGTTTTTCTATAAATAGGGGGTCTTAGAGAGAAAAATCAGATTTTTTTCTCTCTCTCTCTCCCCTTTCTTGGCTGAATTCCATGGTGAAGATTAACTTGCCCCTCTTGGATGCTATTAAGCAAATCCCTCCCTATGCAAAATTTCTCAAAGATTTGTGCACTCAAAAGCGCACTTATAAAAATCATTTGCCAAAAAAAGTGAGGTTGACTGAAAATGTTAGTGCTATCATTCAGCACAGCACTCCCCCGAAGTATAAGGATCCGGGTGCCCCTACAATCTCGTGCGTCATTGGTGACAGCAAAATCGAGAGGGACCTCCTTGACTTAGGAGCTAGTGTGAATTTAATTCCATACTCGGTCTACCTACAACTTGGTTTGGGAGATCTTAAGCCAACTTCCGTGGTTTTGCAACTTGCCGATAGATCGGTCAAGCATCCACAAGGTATTCTCGAGGACGTTATCATCAAAGTGGACAAATTCTACTTCCCGGTAGATTTTGTGGTTCTTGATACGGAACCGGTCCATGACCCAAAAAAGCACATTCCCGTGATCCTTGGTAGGCCATTTTTAGCCACGGCTAATGCATCAATTAATTGCTGAACCGGGGTGATGGACATTGCTTTTGGAAACATGCAAGTCAAACTCCACATCTTTCATGCAACTCAACATCCCTCCAATGAGGATGATTGTTTTCTTGTGGATGTCATCGATGAAGTGGTCGAAGAATCTCTCCCCTTCATCCTAAGCAAAGATCCCCTTGAAACTTGCATGTCCCATTTTGACTTCTCAAACTTTGATGTTGATCAAGCCATTCAAGAAGTCAATTCCTTGCTTGATATTAATGCTATCATGGATGTACCTCCTTGGAAAATTCCAAAAGAACCACTTCCCCAACTTTCCACCACTCCTCCGGTCCCATCATTGTTATCTCCGCCACAACTTGAGCTTAAGCCGCTCCCGGCCCATCTCAAGTATGTGTTCCTTGGTCCAAAGCAAACCCTTCCGGTCATTATTGCCTCGGACCTTTGAAAAGACCAAGAGACCAACCTTTTAGCGGTGCTCCAAGAGCATAAAGAAGCTATTGGTTGGACAGTGGCAGATTTGAAAGGAATTGACCCCTCTATTTATATGCACCGCATTCATATGGAGGATGATGCAAAGCCTACTAGAGAGGTCCAGCGCCGGTTAAATCCAAATATGAAGGAAGTGGTCATGAGTGATCAAATTGCTAGATGCGGGAATCATCTATCCTATCTCTGATAGCAAGTGGGTGAGCCCCACACATGTTGTCCCCAAGAAATCCGGGCTCACCGTTGTTGAAAATTCAGCGGGTGAGCTCGTGCCACAACGAACCACCACTGGGTGGCGTGTGTGCATTGACTATCGTAAACTCAATTCATCAACTAGGAAGGATCATTTCCCACTCCCATTTATTGATCAAATCCTAGAAAGGTTAGCCGGCCAAAGCTTCTATTGTTTTCTTGATGGTTATTCCGGCTATAACCAAGTGGCAATCGCCCCCCAAGATCAAGAGAAAACAATATTCACATGTCCCTTTGGTACTTTTGCCTATCGACGCATGCCTTTTGGTTTATGCAATGCACCGGCAACGTACCAAAGGTGCATGATGTCCATATTCTCCGATATGGTCGAAAGGTTCTTGGAAGTTTTCATGGACGATTTTTCCGTATTTGGCTCCTCCTTTGACTCGTGTCTCAAAAATTTATCTCTTGTGCTCCAAAGATGCAAAGAGACGAATCTCATTCTAAGTTGGGAGAAAAACCACTTCATGGTCCAAGAAGGCATTGTTTTAGGACATGTCATTTCTAAGCGGGGAATCGAGGTCGATAAGGCAAAAGTTGAGTTAATCTATAATCTTCCTCCTCCGAATTCTGTCCGTCAAATCCGTTCTTTTCTTGGCCATGCCGGATTCTATCGTCGCTTCATCAAAGATTTTAGCAAAATCTCACGGCCCTTGTGTAATCTCTTAGCCAAGGATGTTCCATTCAATTTTGATGACGCTTGCATGGAAGCTTTCATCAAACTTCGCATTCTCCTCTCCTCCGCCCCAATCATGAAACCCCCTAATTGGTCTCTTCCCTTTGAGATCATGTGTGATGCATCCGACTATGCATTAGGGGCGGTTTTGGGCCAACGTGTGGATAAACTTCCGCATGTCATTTATTATGCTAGCAAAACTCTCTGCGATGCCCAATTGAACTACACCACCACTGAAAAAGAATTGCTAGCTGTGGTGTACGCCTTGGATAAATTTCGCTCTTATCTTCTTGGCTCCAAGGTCATCGTCTTTGCAGATCATACCGCTCTTAGGCATTTGTTAGCGAAAAAAGAGACAAAACCCCGCTTAATTCGATGGATCCTCTTACTTCAAGAGTTTGACATTGACATCCGGGAGAAAAAAAGGGACCGACAATGTTGTCGCCGATCATCTCTCTCGCTTACTTATTGAGAAATCTTCAGAATTTGCAGCCATCCGTGATTCCTTTCCGGATGAGCAACTTCTTCAAGTTTCACATTCTACTCTTCCATAGTTTGCGGATATTGTCAATTATCTTGCGGTTGGCAAAATTCCAGCTCATTGGTCCAAACAAGAGAGGGACCGGTTTTTCTCCCAAGTCAAGCATTTCTTTTGGGAAGATCCGGAACTATTCAAGTATTGCCCGGACCAAATCATCCGGCGATGTATTCTTGAAACCGAGGCCACAAGCATTTTAAATTTTTGCCATACTCTTGCTTGTGGAGGCCATTTCAGTGCCAAAAAGACCGCTAACAAAGTCCTTCAAAGCGGATTCTTTTGGCCTACCTTGTTCCGGGATGCATACAATTTTTGTAAATCGTGTGAACGATGTCAAAAACTTGGATCCATGTCCCGAAGAGACATGATGCCCCTCACCAACATTTTAATTGTTGAAATTTTTGATGTGTGGGGGATTGACTTCATGGGACCATTTCCATCTTCTTATGGCTATGAGTACATCCTTGTAGCGGTGGATTATGTGTCTAAATGGGTTGAAGCCTAGGCTACCAAAACCAATGATCATAAAGTCGTGATCCATTTCATTCAGTCTCACATCTTTAGTCGTTTTGGTACACCCCGAGTAATCATTAGTGATGGCGCATCTCATTTCCGAAATCGTTATCTAAAATCCGTCCTTGCTAGGTATTCCGTCATTCATAAGGTTGCTATACCTTACCACCCTCAAACGAGTGGTCAAGTAGAGATTTCTAATCGGGAGATTAAGCACATTTTGGAAAAAACGGTTAGACCGGACCGCAAAGATTGGTCCGTAAGGCTAAATGATGCGCTTTGGGCTTACCGGACAGCTTATAAGACACCCATTGGCATGTCACCATATCGACTTGTCTTTGGCAAAGCATGTCATCTCCCGGTAGAATTAGAGCACCGTGCTTATTGGGCCATAAAAAGGTTCAATTTTGATCTCAAACAAGCCGGCTCTAATCGTGCGTTGCAATTAAATGAACTTGAGGAATTGCGTAATGACGCGTATGAAAGCGCAAAAATTTACAAGGCAAAGACTAAAGCTTTTCATGACAAACATATCGTCAAAAAGTCTTTTGCCCCGGGACAAAAGGTCTGGCTTTCCAATTCCCGCTTGAAACTCTTTCCCGGTAAACTCCGGTCAAGATGGGATGGTCCATACATTGTCACTACCGTCTTTCCTCATGGAGCAATCGAACTTCATGATCCTGCAAGTGGATCACTCTTCAAGGTAAATGGCCAAAGGCTTAAGCCTTGCATTGACGGCACAATTCTAACCCGAAAAGTTGAGGAAGTCCTCTTGACGGATCCAATTTATGAGGATTAGTGCCTGCTCTAGCTTGGTCTAGCTATCGACATTAAATTTAGCAAAGCAAGGGAATAAATTCTTTTGATGTTCCAAGCTTCCTTCTCTTTGAAATTGCTCGTGCCTTGCAAAATTTTCTGGGAAACGGTTTAGAAAAGCCAAAAATTTGATTTTTCTTAGACCTTCTCAACTCTAATTTTCATTCCCAGAAGTCTCCATCGCTTTCTAGCAATTTCATTAGATTTTTCAAATGCGACTCATGTGCATATTTTCTCATTTTTACTAAAAAGTTTGAAAATTTTCTCAAAATTCTTCATGCATTTGAGATGTTTAAAAAGTTGAAAAATTGCAAGGTTTCAAAACAAAACTTTCAAAATTTCCCATGCATTGGAATGGAATGAATTTGCAAGTTTAAAATTTTCTCCAGAAATTTCATTCATGCATTGTGTGATGTTCTGAAAGTTGGCAATTTTTCCATGCATTAGAAATTGCAAAGTTTGAAAAAAAAAAAAAAAAAAACAAAAAAAATGCATGCATTCCATACATTTCTATATTGCATGCCTTCTTTCATATCCGAGCCATTGTGGGTTGCATGCATTCCTTCATCTTGCTTGCATGGCCTCACATTGCCACATTCATTTTCCATGTTGCCTTATGTTGAATAATGATGCCCCCTGTCAACTAACCTCTTCTCATAATGTTGCTCACATTGCAATTTCCATCTCCATGTTGCCTAATGAGCTCACTGCCTCATTTCTGAGCACTCTATCTCTCATTTCAAGTGCTCGCTGCTACCATCCAATTTCAGCCCAACAACATGAGCCTACTGCCTTCATTTAGAGCACTCTAGCTTCCCATTTAGATTGCTCCAAATTTTCAGCCCAGCATCTCGCAGCTACTGCCATGATTTCGAGCACTCGAAGACTAGATTTCGAGTGCTCGAAGCTGAAACCCAAAGCTGCTGAGTGCTCGCAACTACCACTCCTCGGCACACCATGAACCTACTCACCTCCACACCTCTAACACCCCTCTCAGCATCACACCATGCCACCTCGCACCTCAACTCCCATGCATGCCCCTGCAAATCAACCTCCCACTCATCCCCAAACCATGCATGAACTCTCTCCATGCATACCTCTCGGCATCATCCTCAACCCATCTCTTCCTCATCCCTTACGGCAACCCACACCCCAACCTCCAACCCAGCAACCATCTTCCCTTCTTTCTTTCTCACTAAGAAACCAACAACTATCCAACCCCAACACAAGCCAACTTCCCAACATAAACAACCCGCACCACCCCACCATTCCAAACCAACCAACCACCCTCCACTCTCATCCACTTCCCCAAACCATCTTCTTCTTTCTCCCACCCCCAAGCTCACCACCCTCTCGGCACTTCCACAAACCCACCACCAACCTTCAATCACCCCCACCTAGCGAGCAACAACCCATGCAACACCAACGCACCACCACACTCACTCTATCTCTCTCTTTAATATCACAAACCATACACCATCCCCCCAATCAACTTCCTGCATGCATCAACCTCAACTCACCCTCAACCCCATCAACCATGCATGCATGCATGCCAGCCACCCACAAACCAACTAACCAACCTTCCAACCCTCATACCCACTTCCACCCTCCCATGCTCGAACCTCCTCTCAACCCCAACCCACACCACCTCCAAAACCAAACCCCACCTCCACTCTCAGCCACCCTGCAGCCATGCACCCCACACCATGCCAACCATCTCCACAACAAACCCACCACCCCAACCCAAACCCACCCCTCTCTGCCGATTTCCAGAGCACTCGAACCCAAGCTTCGAGTGCTCGCCATTGCCCGGGCTCTCTTAGCCAAACTAGCCGAGGCCACTGCCCCCATTTCGAGCACTCGAAGGCACCCTTCGAGTGCTCGAACCAAGCCTCTCTCTCCCTCCCTTTTAAAACCACAGCCACACCAATCTCACTCAACCTCACCTCCCCTCCTCGGCTTCAAACTCCCTCTCCTCCACCATCAACCCAATCTGCTGCAACACCCCAACACCCTTCCTCAAGCTTCACCAACTTCTCACACCCTCTCGGTCTCTCTCTCATCAACCCACCCCCTTCCCAAACCATCATTCCCTCGACCTTAAACCTTCCTCTCTCTCGCACCAACTCCACAACCAAACCACCCGCAAACCTCACCACCCCATGCACACCCAACTTCACCTCCTCCACCTTTTTCCCCACTCTCCTCTAACCCAAGCACCCTCACCCACCTCCCACCCATCCCCACCACTTCTCCCACGCACAAAGGGCCTTTAGTTCTCCATTGTGGGGTAAGTTTCTTCCTTCTCTTTCTCTTTCACATTTTTGGTATCAATGGAGGATGGGCTTGCATGCAATGGAGATTTGTGATTGTTTGGGAGTTGTTCTTACAATTGCAGGGCCAAAAATTTTTGGGTTTCATCCTCCACCCCACTCATTTTCACCTTCTCCTTTTTGTGGTGCACGCCAGGTGTTCGCTGAAATTCCTCAACCAAGTCCACCTCTCTAAATGTCTCGTGCCGGTCCTTCTCGCCCTCCTCGACCCTCTTCGGGTGCCCGTGCTGTCACTCGTGAGCGACCACGTGATCCTTGGGATCGCAAACAACTCAACTACGAACTCTCATTTCCGCTCACGGATGCCTTTGACATTCTACCCACAACTTCGTGGGCTGTAGCCGAATTGGCTAACCGGCGTCTGCAGCACATTTACGCATCCCTTGCCAGGGTTGCCTACCCCCGTGTAGTGCGCCTCTTCTACCAGAATCTCCAATGCCCTGAAGAGCCACCCATTTCTCTCACTACCTCCATTGATGGCACCACTTATGCTTTCACTATGACTGACATCATTCAGGTTTCTGGTTGCCCCATTGAGTGCCCCGATGACATTGTCAATCGTGAAAATCTCCCTTTATATGAGGAGCCGGATACATTAACTGTGGAGCAGATTGCCGCTGCCATTTGTACTATTGACGATCCTACTAGGCCCCGGTCTTTTATCCGCAAAACCAATCTTCCGGAACGACTATGGTTCATTGACACTGTCTTCAAGCATAATGTCTGCCCTTTGGTGCATAGCACCGAGCGTCGGGGCCTCCTTCTGCAAGCCTTATATGCCATGGACCAAGGCCAATGGTTCTCCATCCTAGAGCTCATTTGGACCACATTTATGAAGTTTTGGCATGATGCTCATAATGCACGGGTTCCGCGAGTTGAAAATCGGAAATTGCCTTTGCCGTTTTTCATCACTCGGCTCCTTCAGCACAAGGGTTTCGTTGTTCCTCCCCATGAACCAAAAGGCGAAAAAATTAAAATTTTTACCCAGTGCCGGTCGATCAATGTTCTGAGCCATTCTAGTACCCCTCCGCCTCCTACCTCCCTGTTCATCCACGCTCCACCTCCTCCTCCTTCTGAGGCTGTTTCCACCGCCGTAGCCGCTGCAAGGGTAGAGCCTCCGGTCGACTCTCACCAGGACCAGGCTTTCATCCGAGCTTCCATTGCTGGTATTCATGAGCGACTAGATCGTTTTGAGAATTCTTTGTCTGCGTGCACTCAGACTCTGTGTGAGACTTCTTCACGTGCTGAAGAAGATCGTCGTCTTACTGCTGCAGACCGCCGTGTCGCTGCTGAGGACCGTCGTTTGGCTTCTGCTGAACGGCGTAAGACTCAATCTCTCCTCCATTCCATCCTCGCTCGTTTACCTTCTAGACAGTAGCTTGTTGCGAGTGTGGACCTTATCTTTTTGTTTCATATGTAACTATTTCTCTTGTATCTTTTGTTTTCCTTTTGAACTGTAAGAATTTGCTATGTATAGGTTGCTCTAGTCGACATGATCCCTGTACAACTCTTTTTGTCATCATGTAAACTCTTTTTGCAATGCAAATTCTTTCTGTTCTGTTAACTTTCGCTACATTCTTTTTCTGTATTTATGCTTGTGCTATTAATGCTGTTTGTGGTTGTTTCTTTTTGTTCTTCATGTTGCTCTCCAGGTTGCGCAGTCCAATTCAAGTTTGGGGGTTTTTGTCTCAAAATGCCGTTTCCTCCCCCTGGGTATTGTTGTTCCTTTTATACTCTTTGTCATTTTTGTCTCTAACTTGCATCCATGT
Source organism: Cornus florida (assembly GCF_030987335.1). NCBI lineage: Eukaryota > Viridiplantae > Streptophyta > Magnoliopsida > Cornales > Cornaceae > Cornus > Cornus florida. The sequence continues at coordinate 19,803,849 of NW_026775571.1, forward strand.
CCCACATTGAGGACACTGTGTAGTTTAAGTTTGGGGGTGCATCAAAGCATTCTTGGCATATTTTTGGTTTCATAATTTTTGCTAAGCAATGATAGTATAACTTGACACTTGTCGGAGATGAAACATATGTTTAATACCTTGTGTATAGAAGCAATTGAAATTTTTGAAAATAAAGAAAAATTTGAGTTGAAATGATCATGTAGATTCAAATTAGTCTGTATAAATGTTTCAATTAGATTCTTGCTGGATTTACACTCTTATAAGCTTCACAATGCACAGATGCACATTGGAAACTTAATTGTGAGGCATGCAGCTTGATCAACCTTGACCTTGGCCTAGTTAATCTGATTTGATGAACCTGATAGATGAATATCTTTGGCATGATTTAAGTTAAAAATAAATAAATAAATAAATAAAAAATAAAAAAAATAAAAATAAAAAAATAAAAATGAAAAATGACCAGTTGACGTTCGTAGCCTTTCCAACTCGAGCTATTAAGCCCTTTGGAGTGTCTCTACACTTAACACCCTAAAGCCGTCTGGTTTGGGAGTTGTTGGCCTAACGCTTGCTACAAGGGTTGGTTAGAAAGCTTAAAGGACTTAAACATTGCACGGTCATTAAAAAAAAAAAAAAAAAATTGTAATAAACATGGTTAGCTAGAGTTCGTAGCCTTTCCAACTTGAGCTATTAAGTCCTTTGGAGTGTCTCTACACTTAACACCCTAAAGCCGTCTGGTTTGGGAGTTGTTGGCCTAACGCTTGCTACATAGGTTGGTTAGAAAGCTTAAGGGACTTTAGCATTGCACAACCATTCTATGTTTCGCTTATGAGTTGAAATAAATTGTTAACAAGCAACAAAAGTTGTCTTGAAAATAAAATCATGCCTTAGGGACTTCATGTAAAAGGGAATTCATTGATTTGAAAACTTGTGCCTTGGAATTGGAAAAGAAAGTAAAAGCCGCATGTTGAGAATCCAATTCACTTTCACTGGAGTTTGAGTTATTTCCATTTAAGAGATGACAATTGAATTATTTATATGGACTATGATGTTGATGCATGCATGTTGAAATGGTTTTTCCCATTTTTTGTATCAATGCTTCATATATGCAAAGTAGTTTTCCCAATGACCCCATCTCCAGTTTTTGTCTGTTTCAAGTTGTATTTGAGCTATGTATCTATCTCATTTTACCATGGATGATATTTTTGTAGTAGCATGCCCATGGTTGTCTTTTCATTATGTTTTTCATTGTAGTTTTGCTAAGGGACTAGCAAAATGTAAGTTTGGGGGTGTGATAAGCGCCGAATATTGTATATTCAAGCGCCCTAAATTACACTAACAAAGTCCAGTTATTAATTATTTTATGTAGATTAACTCCATTTGCATGTTTTTATGCATTTTCAGGTTAAAGTGCAAAAAGGAAGCAAAAATGATGCCTTGTGGAATTTTGAACAAAAAGGATGCCATTTCTGAATTTCTGGCAGCAGTGATCCTGACTTTTGTCGCCATTTTCGACCTAGAAAACTCAAGAACTAGACTTCCATCATAACATAAAAGATTTAGATATCTGAATCAGCTTTCCAAATCTTCAAGGGGTTCATCATTCGGAGTTCGGAGCAGAGAGTTATGATCTTCGTAACAGAGGTGCGCAGAACTGCCTGGCAGCACTGAAGTACTGCCTTTCTCCCCATTTCGACCAACCAGACTTGAGAATTGGGTCTTCATCAAAACATGAAGTTTTTAAATCACTGAATCAGGTCTCTAAATCTTCAAACAGATCATCATTCGGAGTTCGGTGCACAAAGTTATAGCAGTTTTACCAAAGTGGGTCAGCGTTGAGCAAGAAGAGCATGTTGCACATTGCACTAATTTAGAGTGCTCGAGACCACTTTTCGAGTGCTCGAAAATCAGGCAGATTGCACTCGGAAATGGCTCAATTTCAGCCACTTGCACATTGGTTTCCTCAATGCCATCTTCCTTCTTTATGAAGTAGTTGGAGGTGTTCCTTGGAGGAGAGAGAGAGGGTGTGTTGGAGAATAAAAAGCTACCAAAGGCCACACATTTGCTATCTTTGATCTTTAGCAAGATAGAAGAGAGAGAAGAGAGCAAGGAGAAGGGTGTTCTTGAGTGCTACAGTAGGAGCTCGAAAATGGAGATGGAGTCTTCTTCTTCCTCTTCCATTTTTGTATCCATGGATAACTAAACCTCCATCTAGGGAGGTGATGAAACTCCTCCTTGTAAGCATGTCTAGTTTTTGATTTATTTTGGGGAATGAAATGTGTATTTGACTAGTTCCATAATCTAGAGCATGTTACATAATGTAATGGATGTTTTAATGTTCTAAAGATCATATTGCATTAAATACTCTTGTCTTAGATGATTTAATCTCATGGTTGTATGGCTTGTAGTTTCATAGTGACAATGGAGCTAAGACTATGGAATGGTTTTAATGGCATGATTTTGAGTAGCTTGTTAATTCATTGCTTAAGAATTTCTTTTGATGAATTAACCTTGTGACTTGTTATCATGTGCTCTCATCAATTGGTTACTTGTTTGACAATCTCTAGCTTAGTGAGCATGTTGAGGATTGCACCATAGTTTAGGTAATTTAAGCATGTGGAGCTTTGATAGGTTGTTCTTACATTTTAATTAATTGAATTTCTTGAAGATGATATAGTAGTCATGAATTGCTATTCATCAAGGTCATTTCTACATTAATTCCCCAAATCAATCATATAATTAGCTTGTGTAGAGGTTTAGAGTGGATTCACTTCCCTAGACTTCCTTCTCTAAATCTTCTCTTTTAATCTCCTTCAATTTATTGTTGTATGCATTCTGAATTTGTAGTTAAGTGACAACAAACACAACCTCTATGAACACCCCTTCATCATCCTAAGAATGACTCTAAACACTTAGGCTGCCTTAGACTAGCGCAGTCCCAGTGGTTCGACTTACCCGACCAATAGCCCTATTTTACAATGATTCGTGCTATTGCGAAGGTTGATGTATAGTTGATCAACCGATCAGTAGGTTTGGAAATTTATTAAATCTATTAATTGATGTGATTAGTGTAGTATATACAATTATTTATATATATGTATATCATGCTATATTAAAATTAAAACTTTATTAGGTTTGGTTTTGATCAGAGATGATCTGCTTATTGGTTTTTAGAGGCTTGGTAGAGTGAACTTGCTCGTAGGGTTTAACCCACAATTTATTTTTCAATTTATTAGAAGTTCAAGTCTCAAGGTTGAGGATCCGTAGCTGGAGGACTTATCTATTCTTTCTATTTTATTTCAAAATAGGATATTATTACTTCCGTAAGTATTAATGGATTAATAGATAGGTTAAGGGGTCCTTGAGTTACAGGATTCCCGAGTTATAAATTTTGGAGAATTATTAATGAAACTTTTATTTAATAGATTCCCTTCAGCTAGTTATTTATTCTTTTTATTTCTTTTTGTACTTTGTACTTGTTTAAATACTTTAATTGTTTTAATATTTCCCTGATTTTGTGTGCGGATTTGATCAACCCGTGTTCCGAAATTAGGGGGTATCACAGTTGGTATCAGAGCACTCCAGGTTCAAGTGTCCCCAGGGTGTCTTTCGTTGTGTGACTTCTGCGTTGTGTACTCTTTTACTTAGAGCTTAATGTTAGGATTCATTGTATTCTATATTCGGTCCATTAGTGCGTCCTAATGGTAAATCGTTGAGTCTTATCAGAAAATGGTAAGACACCGATTTGGAAGGTATTTGAGGAGGAAGGAGCATGGGTGCTAGAAGCGTATGCTAAATCAGTACGTAGGGAGACAATATTTATTGTGAAAACTGATTGAATGACATAGACTACGACAATCGATAGTTTATGTTCACACTAGTAAATACAGATGCGAGATAGAGTAGATAACTGAATTGAAGAAAGTTATTACTTCTACACTCAGTATTGTTCAGGGAGAATGAATGTAGCTGCAAAATTGGTTTTTAAGTTTTATTTTGAGGATTGAGGTGCTCTAAGATTATTTAGATCAAATTAGGTGATTTAAATGGTTGAAATAGACTAGTTAAAATCTCAGAATGCATAATATACATTAATATGTTAAGGACTTAAACTATATGGAATTTTAATTAACTTACATATTGTGAATGAATGATTTATTTGCTTAATATTATTCTAACAATTTCAATGTCTATTTATGTGATTTTAATCATGTATTGGCATATAATATAATCATGTATTTATCAGATTTTTATTATAATTACTTCTGGATTATTTGATGTATAATTATATATATTACAGGAAGTATGGGTTTTATGGATTTATGCACCATTAAAATAATATGCAGGTATTTTAGGGACGGATTAACGGAATAGTTAAGTCATACCTATTTATTTATGGATTTTATGGTTTAATGCACCGATATGGGACGGTGGCATTCTAGGGACGGATTAACCAAAGAAGTTAAGTCCTACCTATATATTTATAAGGTAATGGATTAACCATAGAGTTAAGTCCTACTTATTCGTGTCAGGTCAACGGAATAGTTGGATGGCATGCCATTGAAATAATATGGTTGAATAGTTTACTTTTATGCTTGGATATAATAGATTATATATATATATGTGTGTGTGTGTGTGTGCGCGCGCGCGCGCGCCACGATATGAGCTTGAGTCTCAGGATCAGTGGTTAGGATGGAGGCATATATTACCGATTGAGATGGGTAGCTGGATTTAAGGATGTGTGGGCCCTAGTAGAAGGAGGACTCGTGACCACCTTTGTGTGCGTTTTGCATGAGATACCCACTATCCGGTTGAGACTGCCTTAGTCCAGTAAGAGTCTCTAGTGTGTACTTATATTTATTAATTATATAATTATGAAATTAGCTAATTAGAGATAAACAAATAATGAGTTATGTAGACTACAAGGTAAGGCGTATCGAAATATAGAATGTAAAGCTGGAAAACAGGAATGATAGTGGCAATTGCCATCATTACTTCCAAAGTATCTAGTATATTCGTTATTAGGTGTGGTCAATAGAGATCATTAGTGTTGTTCAGTCGCTTTCCATATTAAAGTGGCCGAGGGGAGATATTTTTGCAAATAATATTGTGGGATTGAGTTAATTTCTACACGGATAAAAGGAATAATGGAATTTGAAATTAAATAATCAAAGTTTTCATTTTATGGATTCGTGAATTCCGAGGACGGAATTCTTTTTGTTAGGGGGGAAGAATGTAATACCCCAATATTTTAAAGGATTTATTAAATGGAATTAATTACTTTTATTTTATTTTTAAATAATTTATTTGATTCAATTTGAATTAATTACGTTTATTTTAATTTTTAATTGATTTGTTTTATTGAGTGCTTAGATTAATTATTTTATTTATTTATATTTCGTGAATTATTGATATGATGATTGGTGTTTGTGTGCTTAATTATTGATTGAATTATGGCGTGTTGATTTTATTGGTATGGTATGACTTGATTGTAATTTATTGTTTTGTTTATGTGCTTTGTGTATGTAGTTTTTTTTAATTTAAGTGTTTATTTAATTATTTTATTTATTTAAATTAATTGGATTGGATTTAAGGAAAGTTGGATCAAAGGATATGGTCTTGGGCTTGAATGAAGCCTTATTGGGTTAATTAATAAAGCCCGTAGTTTTATGATTATTTAAATTATCATTTTTTATATAATTATAAATATATATTTAATTATATATAAATATAATTAATTAATAAGTGTTATGGAAGACTATATATATAGATATATATATATATATATATTTATGGATATATATAGGTATATATGATTTAATTAATTAATAATTAATTATGGAATGTAATATGCATAAATATATTATATAGAATATATGTGTCTAGATATATATATTAGTTAATGATTATTAGTTTCCTTTTATTTAATAATTATTATTGGAATAGGATTATGTATTAATATGTATAAATATACACTTAAGGTTTTATCGATAAAAATTTGTGATGTTAGAAAAATAAGAGAGACGAAGAAAGAAGAAGAAATGGCTGACAAGGAGGATGCTGGATTTGAGAAAGAGGATGCCGGAATTGGAAGAAATAATCAAGGCTTGAAGCGTCGGTTTCGTTTCGAAACCTTCAGGTGAGTTCTTCTCTAACTTTCCTCTTAGAACTCATAAGGATTTCACCTTGAGTATCAAAATCTAAGGTTAAATTTATTGATTAAATGGTGGTTAGAACGGAATATTGAAAATATGAATTATTATATTTTTTTTGGGAATTTTAGATTTTTATTGTTGTATTTATGTGTTGTATATTTTGTTTACATCAATAGATAGGTTGGATTTGGACCCAAAAGGGGTTAATTAGTGTTTCTAAAATTTGTCGAATATTTCTTAAATTTTTTGGAATTTTCTGATATTTTTCTGGTAATTTATTAGAATTTATTTTTATATATTTATTGGAAATATATATATGTATATTATTTATACATATATACACTGTTAGTGGAATGGCGCCTCAATAGGGAAGCAATTAAGTGTGGTGCGGTACATAGAATAATGGTGGGCACACTGATCTAGACCATTAGATTACTTAAACATTAATGGATTGATTCAGTGCATTGCGGTACATGATATGTTAATAAACATGCGGAATCCAGCGGTTAGATTTGATTGATGAAAGGGAGATAATCTGGTGCGGGTGCATACATGTGAGCTCAAGTGAACTAATCTGGTGTGGGTGTATTTGTGTGAGCTCAAGTGAGCTAATCCAGTGTGGGTGCGCTCACAGTGGTGTTTGAGCTCAGCCAATTATATTGCCTGTTTGTGACATAAAATTAAAACGGTCATAACTTAGTCATCTTAAATCGAAATTTGGTCATTCTTGAGCTCAAATTCAAGGATTTTTCATCCTCTTTCCAATGGTACTAATTTCACTATCAGATTCCCATCCTACTAGAAGATATTTACATTTTAGTAAGACTATGTCGGAAAACTATTTAAACCGATATGAAGTATTTAGGGGAAACTATCTCTGACATATTTAGTAGCATTAATTTGTGTAATATAGTAAATTAATGATAGGTTATGGATGGATGATATATATATATATATATATATATATATATATATATTTATTTATTTATATGTATATATGGTTTATTTAATTTATGTGTTGTATGGATAGTTGTACATATATATATATATATAATTATTGATATATATGTATATGTGATTTTAAATAATTAAGGATTATTAAGGAAGGATTATACACATATATATTATATAATATGTGTATATATATGTAAATTAAGATTATTAGTATTATTATTCTTACTTAATATATCTGAATTGACTGGTTATTAAATTAATGATATGCGTATAATATGCATGAGATAGCTATGTATGATTTAGAGTATTGTTAAGTTTAAAGTTAATTCATGGTTAAAGTGTAGGCATGGATGAATTGTCAAAGGATTAAATATATTACCTAAATATTTGTATGAATAGAATACATATATAGAAAGTATGGATGAGTTGCTAATTAAATGTATGAATAAATATACCTGTGGAGGTATGGTTGAATTGCCAATGTATAAATAAAAATACTTATGGAGGCATGGTTGAGTTGTCAATATATAAATGAAAATATTTATAATGGTATAGTTAATTTGCCAAAGCGTAATTAGATTGCTATGTGTTAGATGATTAAAAGATCTTTTATGGTTGTTGTATGTATAGATTGGATTAGGATTAGATATTCTTAAATTAGAATAATCTAGTACTTACTAGTTAGTATATTATTTTATATTAATAGAATAATATTGGTGGAGACATTGATGATTTGTCAAAGTTTAGATTTTGGATATTTGATTTGAATAATTAAAATCATTATCGGGTTTTGGGATTAAATATAAGATTCCTTGTATTATAACTTATTGTTTAAATGATTAAGCTACTGACTATGATGGGATTAAGGTTAAAGGAGTTTCTTTTTAAAAGAAATGGTGGATTAGTCTTGGTATGATTATTATTTTAATCATTGTTTAGTTGGTTTGAAAATTTATTAAATCTATTAATGGATGTGATTAGTGTAGTATATATAATTATTTATATATATGTATATCATGCTATATTAAAGTTAAAACTTTATTAGATTTGGTTTTGATCAGAGATGATCTGCTTATTGGTTTTCAGAGGCCTGGTAGAGTGAACTTGCTCGTAGGGTTTAACCCACAATTTATTTTTCAGGTTATTAGAAGTTCAAGTCTCAAGGTTGATGATCTGCAGCTGGAGGACTTATCTATTCTTTCTATTTTATTTCACAATAGGATATTATTACTTCTGTAAGTATTAATGGATTAAGATAGTGGATTTTGGTTAAGGGGTCCTTGAGTTACAGGATTCTTGAGTTGTAAATTTTGGAGAATTATTAACGAAACTTTTATTTAATAGATTCCCTTCAGCGAGTTATTTATTCTTTTTATTTTTTTTTGTACTTTGTGCTTGTTTAAATACTTTAATTGTTTTGATATTTCCCTGATTTTGTGCGCGGATTGGATCAACACGTGTTCTGAAATTAGAGGGTATCACAATATTGATATATGTATCGAATATACTAAATATATATTTGTCAACTTTATCTGAAATCCATTGTTTGGTATTTGATATATAGTAATTCTTTTAAACAGTATGAATTTTACTATTTGAGTATATATTTATAATTTCGCAAATAAGTAATATATGTGAATATGTCAAATGATTATATATAGATATTTATTGTTTAACCCAAATATTGTACAATAAAATAATGACAGAAAATAATGCATGGTTTTATAATTGTTGATCTAAAGGTTGTTATATATATATATATATGTGTCATGTATATGTCTATGCAATAGTGATGTAAAAGTCTTGAAATATGACATTTGTTTTACTTTTGTTATCCTTTGCCAATTAAAGTTATTATAATGGATTAATTAAATTGGATATTATTTTATAAATGAATTGAAATTGGCGACATATACATTATTATGCATATTGTCTCGTGTTTATATTGATGCATATTGTGTATATATAAATTGGATTTATTTTGGAAAATTAAATCATTTAACAATCTTAAGCATAAATATTCTTGAAATTGGAATGTGTGTTTAGTCACCAAAGTGGCACACTCATGACAATTTCAATAGTATTTGGATCTAGTGGTAAAATTATATTTTTTGCTAAAGTTAAAGGATTGGAATTGCGTTTAGTTGAGACAAGCAAAAATCTAACCCAAAGGTGGATTATTGAGATTTGTGTAATTAAACGGATTGAGATAATTAATGTAGAATATATAATAGTTAATATACTATTCCCAAAGGAATTTATTTTTGATATTGTATTATCTATGATTAATTAGTCTCAAAGGTGAAATTTGTTTCACTAGTGGGAGACTAACATTTAACAATATTGGCCCAAAGGAAATATTGTTGAATGTGATGTTGATCCCATTCGGAGTCAATTATTTTGAGGCATTACTTATTGATTCTGGAAAGTTTGATTGTTTTCCCATCAATTAAACTATTTAATTATAGCCTTAATTATTTTGATTTTATGTGAATTATATTTTATATTATTATTGCATTGCAGTTGGTTCATTACCGTGTGTGAAGGCCCTGACTGGGTCTAATTTCTCGGACTGGAAAGATGAAATAATTTTTAATTTGGGACTTGGGGATTTAGACTTAGCCATTAGGTCAGATGAACCACCTAAGCCTACACTAGTGGTGCAGAGGTGAAAAAGGAATCGGATAAATGGGACAGGTCTAATAGACTTAGTCTAATGTATATTAAGAATAATATTCCAAAATATATTAGGGGTGCCATTCCTGATAAACCATTAGCTAAGGATTACTTTAAGGCTCTAGAAGAACATTTTACTATTTCGACTAAGTCACTGGCTAACACTCTTATGACCCAATTAGTAACCACAAAATATGATGGTCTTAGTGGTGTGCGTGAGCATATCATGAAAATGACTGATATTGCATGTCAATTGAAAAATCTGGATATGGAAGTTAGTGACTCTTTTCTAATCCACTTTATTATGCCTTCTCTTCCTGCGCAATTCGATATTTTTAAAACTACTTATAATGTGCAGAAAGATAAGTGGAAATTAACAGAACTAATTAGTATGTGTGCACAAGAGGAAGAGCGAACCCGACACAATAAGTCCGATATGGCACACATTGTGGATCAGAAAATAGTCAAGAAAAATAATAAGAAAACTGGGAAAAGGGGTATAAAGGTTAATGATGTTGGACCCAATTAGGCACATAAAGTGGGGAAAAAGAAAGTTTAATGCTTCTGGTGTCACAAGGGAGGCCATGTCAAAAAGGAATGCTTTAGTTACAAAAACTGGTTAGCAAGAAAGGTAACACCCATTGTCTAGTGTGTTTAGAATCTAATTTAGCCATTGTTTCGCCAAATACTTGGTGGATTGATTTCGGGGCTACTATTCATATTTCTAATTCCTTGTAGGGATTCATAAGGAGCCTGAAAATCAATCCCAACCAAAGGACACACACCACCGGTAATGGGGTAAAAGCATAAATTAAAGCTGTGGGAGTTGTTCGTCTTGTCCTTAGTAGTGGTTTTGTATTAGAGTTCGAAGATGTTTTGTATGTTCCTTCAATGTCTAGAAATTTGATATCTGTACCTAAACTTGATATGTTGAACTATGAATTTCATTTTAGTAATCGTAATATCTATATCTTTTATGATTTCAAATTTATTGGTTCTAGTTCATTAGTTGATAGTCTTTATCTTCTAAATCTTGACCCAATTTTTTCACAATCTCTTTTGTCATTTAATGTGAGTACCAAACGTGGTCTTACCAATAATTCTTCTTCTATGTTATGGCATAGACGTTTAGGTCATATCTTTAGAGAGAGATTAGAAAGATTGGTTAGAGAAGGTGTTCTGAACACATTAGATTTTTCAAACTATGGCATGTGCATTAATTGTGCTAAAGGAAAGTTAACCAAGTCTAGACATAAGGGTGTTACTAGAAGTAATGGCCTCTTAGAGCTTATACACACAGATATATGTGGTCCTTTTATTCCTGCTACACTAAACGGGAAGAAATACTTTATTACATTTATTGATGATTATTCTCGTTATGGTTGTGTGTACTTGATTGGTGAGAAATCTGAGGCACTGGATATTTTTAAAATTTATAAGACAGAAGTCGAGCGTCAGCTTGATAAGAAAATTAAAGTAGTACGATCTGATCGTGGTGGTGAATACTACGGAAGGCACGATCATACAGGTCGTAATCCAGGGCCATTTGCTAAGTATCTACAAGAGTGTGGTATAGTTGCACAGTACACCATGCCGGGTACCCCTGAGCAAAACGATGTAACTGAACGAAGGAATCGCACTCTTATGGATATGGTGCGAACTATGATGAGTAATTCATCTTTACCAGATTTTTTGTGGGGTGAAGCTTTTAGGACTGTTGCATATATCCTAAATTGAGTGTCGTCTAAGGTAGTCTCAAAGACTTCTTTTGAGTTGTGGATAGGAAGAAAACCCAATTTAAATCACTTGCGTATCTGGGGATGTGTAGCAGAGGCTAAATTATACAACCCACATGAAAGGAAACTTGATCCCAGAACAGTTAGTTGTTATTTTGTAGGATATCCAGAAAGGTCAAAAGGTTATAGGTTTTGTTGTCCATCACATAGTACCAAACTTATTGAGACCCTAAATGTTAGGTTCATTGAGGATGGTTATACCAGTGGGAGTATAGAGCCCAGGCACATGGTATTTGAGGAAAATCGAAATATAAATTTAGTTCCTTGGGATGACATAATTGTCCCACTTGCTACCATGTAAGGTGGTGATTTAAGTCATCAAGAGCCTGAAGAGCAAACACCTCACATAGAAGAAGTCTCAAATGAACCTATAGTTGACATGCCATTACGAAAATCAAGGAAAGAAAGGAAAAGTGCTATTCCAGATGACTATGAAGTTTATCTACAAGAGATTGAGTTCAACATTGGTAAAAAAGATAATCCACTATCATTTTCAGAAGCCAGAAGTAGCATTTTTGCTCAACAATGGTCAGATGCAATGAAAGATGAGTTAGATTCTATGAAAAATAATAAAGTTTAGGATCTAGTTGACTTACTAGAGGGAGTTAGACCCATTGGCTGTAAATGGGTATTTAAAACTAAACGAGACTCAAAAGGTAAAGTTGAAAGATATAAAGCCCGACTTGTTGCTAAGGGTTTTACTCAACAAAAAGGCATCGACTATAAAGAAACTTTTTCTCCTATTTCAAAGAAAGACTCTTTTAGAATTATAATGGCATTAGTAGCTCATTTTGATTTGGAGTTATATCAAATGGAGGGAAAAACTGCATTCCTAAATGGTGACTTGCTCGAAGAAGTTTATATGGAACAACCCGAGGGTTATGAAATTAAGGGCAAAGAATATATGGTGTGTAAGTTAAGGAAATCTATTTATGGGTTAAAACAAGCATCAAGACAATGGTACATAAAATTTGATGAAATAATTACTTCATATGGGTTTAAAGAAAATATTATTAATGAGTGCATTTATATGAAAGTCAGTGGGAGTAAGTTCATTTTTCTAGTGTTGTATGTTGGTGATATTTTACTTGCTAGTAGTGACATTGGCATGTTACACGAGACTAAACATTTTTTATCTTAAAGTTTTGAAATGAAAGATCTTGGTGAAGCCTCATTTGTTATTGGCATTGAGATTCATCGAGATAGATCTCGTGGGATTTTTGGATTGTCACAAAGAGCCTATATAGAAAAAGTTCTTAAAAGATTTGATATGCAACACTGTAAAGGTGGAATTGCTCCTATAGTAAAAGGTGATAAATTTAGTAAATTCCAGTGTCCGAGAAATGACCTAGAGCGGGAGCAAATGAGAAACATTTCTTATACATCTGCAATTGGGAGTTTGATGTATGCTCAGATTTGCACACTGCCAGATATAACATTTGTTGTTGGTATGCTAAGCAGATACCAAAGTGATCCAGGTATGGATCATTGGGGAGCAGCAAAGAAAGTAATGAGGTACCTGCAAAAGACAAAAAACCATTTGCTCATATATAGAAGGATCGACAGCTTGAAGTGGTGGGTTATACAGACTCTAACTTTGTCGGTTGTCAAGATAGCATGAAATCCACTTCAAGATTTATCTTCATGATGGCTGGAGGAGCAATTTCATGAAAAAGTATTAAACAAACATTAACAGCTTCATCCACCATGGAGGCAGAGTTTGTTGCATGTTATGAGGCCACTTATCATGCATTATGGTTACGGAACTTCATCTCAAGACTTATGGCTGTAGATTCTATTTCTAAACCATTGATGATTTTCTGTAACAATTCCACTGCAGTTATGTATTCAAGGAACAACAAGAGTTTAGGAAAATCTAGACATATAGATATTAAATACCTTGTTGTAAAAGAGAGGATTCAGAATTAGCTTGTGTCTATTGAGCACATTAGTACACAAGAAATGATTGTTGATCACATGACTAAGGGGTTACCGCCTAAGCTATACAATGAGCATGTTGCTCATATGGGTAGTAATGATAGCTTTGATTTACTTAGTTAATGGGAGGTTATTTTTTGATTTGGTTGTAGACACATTTATATTTGTGATCACAGTTTCTTATATTATATTATCCTCATTTATTTAGTTTTCCATATTGGTGCACGTGTGTATGGAAAATTATAAGTGTCATTTATGAGACATGATATGTCCTTTTTGAGACGCGGTAGGACCGAAGCATGGCATAATACTTTATTGTTTAGCACATGCGGTATTATGTATAATCTTGAAGTCGAGTGTATTAATGTTTGTGACCATTGATGTCCTATATTATTAAATAATATAATGACGTCCTTGATCCAATATTAGTATACTTGTAAGGACTTCATGGAAGTTGTTTGGTACAATGATTATCTAAATATAGATAATTTATTTAAAGTGTGCACACCAACATTATTTCAAAATATTTTTTCATAAAATAAATAAATAAGTAAAGATTAATTATGAATATAAGACCAAGTGGGAGAATGTAAGAATACAATGGTCTTATTATAATAATTAATCTTAACTTTTATTTAAATTGTTTTATGATTATCTATATTTAGGAGATGTAACGTTGTATCATTTGAACACTGTTTATTTTATAACAGTTATTTATATTACAGAGGGATATGTTGGTTGATGGAACCAACATGTCTCCTTTTGGTAAGGTTTTGGAAACGGTCCTAGCCCTCTATATATACGTGAAAGAAAGGTCTGAAACCATCGTCAGTTTCACAAGAAAAGATAGAGAGTTGAAGAGTGTTTCTAATGTAGTCCATCTCAAATTCAAAATGCTAAAAATGGCAGGTATGTTTCTAAACAATATTTTGATGCATTAGAACCATGTACTTTAATATCGTTGAATTGCTTACACTCTCTCCAACAATCCTCTACATTTGACAGATGAAGCTTTTGGAATGACAATGGTGGACCTACCGAAGGTTATTCCTTTCGATGATCTCGTGCAGTGTGATCCATAGGATAGAATGACGATTGAATCCAAGATACATGCAGGAGATTTCAACCGTTAATAGAATTTGTGATCCATATATTTCATGCTGGTGGAAGGAGCTTCAGAGGTCGACCCTCGAACCACCGTTAAAGAAACCAACGTTATTTATCCCGCCACCCCTGCCATCTTTCTCTTCTTTCCTCTCTTTAATCTTCTCACCTCCACTGGTGGGACACCACCACAACCACTGTCACCTGATGCCACTTGTAACGAGTCAAATGTTTGCCTTCTAACCCATATATTAGAGTTTTGTCATAAATCGAATCCGGATAGAAAATTGCTTGGGCATATAAGAGCAGGTTGGTATGCAACATAACCCAACAACTTAAACTTTAGATTAGAAGACAAGTGCTCAACCTGTTACAAATGGTGTCAAAGTGAAACCAGTCTTTAATTTTGTGTCACGCCAACCATCCACCCATGTAGTGTCTGGGCTGAGTCGTTACTGAGTCCTCCCGCCGTTAAGGGGAATAGGTAAGTAGGGTGATTCAACCGCAACGAAAGGTTTGCGAGTTCAAGTGAGAGAGAATATTAGAGAGGTCTTATCTCACATTGGATCCAAATAGGAAAGAATACCAAATATTTTAAATTTTGGGGTATCTAGTGATGCTATGCAGCACTACAAAAAATATTAAACTTCTGGGTCAGAAAGCAAACGTCTAGCCTGTTACATACTGCTATGTATTTCCCTCTGATTTTCTTCTTTGAGACATTGAGGTCATTGAAGTAGAAATAAGGAAATCAACCTATTTTGGTGGGTACTTAGTAGTTAACTAATATAATTGTAGTTTGTATGATTGCTTGTATCTTCATGGTTGAGTCAACTTTCCCACCTTTGGAATTGAATTGGGACTTTAATTACTCAAGACAACTGAGTCCTGGTTTGGTGAAAGCAGATTTTAGTTATATTATTATGGCCCTTTTGGTTATATGGATGAAACTAATACCAATTAAGAACTGTTTGTTTCCTAGTCAAGGGGATACTTCTAAACATATATACAAAATTGCTCTCTAGGTTACGGTGTACATATATGGGGTAAAGGAATGTAAGAATTTGTCGCCAATCCTATAATAACCCGGTCATTTCTTCATCTTCCTTTTTTCTGTAAACATTTTTTTTTGCGTAACCTTAGGGTTTTTGGGACCCGAGGTAGAGTTTTGAGTTCAGTTCTGAGTTTGGATTTGATTTTCAACTTCCTGTGCACGCATTCCATTTGGTTTCCATGAAATGCGTATCTTTACTTTTGTAAAAAGTACATTGGTTGTTCGCTGTATCCACAAAGGCATGGATACAAAGTTTTTTCGGACACATTCTTCGTTCTTGGGGTGTTTTTCATAAATATCTTTTGAAGATATTTTATTTCAGGGGTTTTTAAGAAAATATTTTTAGAAGATATTTTCATTCTGGGTCATTCGTGCAGTTATCCCATTTTAGAGGGGCCATTGTGCAATTAACGAAAGTTACTGCAAAATGCCTCTTTTTAAGCATGGATTCTTGTACAGGATTCAATTTCATATTTCGTCGAGTCGTGTACTCTTAGAATTTTCTTTCGGTCATTTTTCCTAGTTTTAGGGTTTTTGACCCCAATTGCCACCGAACTTGTTTAGGGCATATCTTTTTACTCGGGACTCAATTTTCGATGCCATTTCTTCCGTTTTTCATTTTTTCCCATTTCAGTTCTTTTTTGTTCATAGTGTTTTACCATTTGAGCGCGTCTGCACATATTTCACTTTTCGAGGCCTAATAGGACCCATTTGAGGCACTTTTAGGGTTTTCTATAAATAGGGAGTTAAGAAAAAGAAAACATTTCATTTCTCTTCTTCTTCCATAGCCGGCCAGTAGCCATAGCAGCCCCCAAGGGGCTTCCACCCTTTTCTTCCCTATTTTACCTCCTTCCACTTTAAGTTTTCCTTCGACGATGAAGGCATTGTTGTAGGCCTTGGCAAGACCTTCCTTTCCCCTCTATTAGAATCCGGTTTCGACCATTTTTGAGTTCGGGTTTGGATTTTGGTGTTGCCGTACGGAGGATAGTTGGTCGTCATAACCCAAAAGTATTATCAGATTCAAAGCGATTTTTTTTTGGTAGCTTTTGAGATTTGTGATGGCCCAAGTTTTATAACCCAGTGCATCAGTGATGAACCCAAAAGATGACTCGATAACAAATCCAAAATGCAGAAGCGAAAGGTGATCAAAGTGAAAGAAAGGAAAGGTTCTGAGGTATGGACGAGCACTTGTCCAATGCCAAAGCACCGAGCGCTCGTTCGGCACTCATCAGTACCGAGCGCTCATTCGGCACTCATCAAGGCTGAGCACCCATTTGGTACTCATCAAGGTTAAGCACCCGTTCGACACTCATCAAGGCAGGTCGTTCTGACCTACATGGTCAGGCGTTCGGACTTATGATCAAGCGTTTTGACCTACATGGTCAGCATTCTAACATTTTGAAGGTTCAAGCATTCGGACTTAACGACAAAATAGAGTACAAAATGAACTAGCCGAATGACAAAACAGAGAGCCAAAACTTGCCGAACGACAAAACAGAGAGCTAGCTTAAGGCTATACATGCATTCCCAATGATCCAAAACAAGTTTAAAAACAAACATACTTGTGAACTTTAAAAGTAATGGCTCTTGGTCTCATGTTATACATACACACAAAATGAATGTCAAAAGGTGTGCTTATGCACACATTACATGTTTCGAATCAAATATACACATTTGACAAAAAAGTTAGTGGCATTTCAAGCCAACCTTCACAAGAATGGAACCTTCAAGTCCACCAATCATCCAAACATAATGAGAATCTCAACTTTGATTCATATACTTGAAAAATATCCCGGGTAACTTTGGGGTGAGTAACATAAAGCTAATCGAAGAAGATGAGCATACAAGAACCTAACGTTTTACAAGTTTACATAATTTAATCATTGTGGTTCATTCCACCTAACGTCTATATCGAAGGTGAGACTCAGGGAGCATCCTAAGTAACCTTAGATCATTTCTAGCATAAATCACATTATTCATGCAATTTAAATAATATAGAAGCATGTTATACAAGGCAACAAGACATAGATTCTCAAAGTTATCAACTTGAAATCTAAAATGCGAAAACAATTAAAATAGGTCATGTCACCTAACGTCTATGTTCCAAATGAATCTATAGGATTATTCCTAAGTTACATTTGAACATTTTAACATAAATGTACTTAACAACATCAAGGTTTGCCATGACTCATTAAAAATCATAATGCCTAAATGTACTTATTAACATTAAAACTGCGATGATTCGTTAAAAATCATAAGGCATGAATGTACTTAACAATATTAAAACTGCGATGATTCATTAAAATCATAATGCATAAATGTACTTAACAACATTATAAATATGCGATGATTCCTTACAAATCAAAATGCATAAATGTACTTAACAACATTATAAACATGCGATGATTCCTTACAAATCAAAATGCATAAATGTATTTAACAACATTATAAACATACGGTCCTTACCAATCATAATGCATAAATGTACTTAACAACATTAAATCGCCATTAACCAAAATCACAAGTCAAAATTAAACATTGGGTGTTAACTTGGGATTGAATACGAAATCAAATAGTGGAATACTTGGACATCAAATCTTGGATAAAGCCAGGACCTAAACAGTTATTTCGGGCACTAACCCGCTGGGAATACCACCCTAGTGCGCACTATACAAAATGGGGAGAACTCATACTTCCCGCACTAGAGCCAAACTCTAGCCATAAAAATCGTAACAATGTCCCAAGTGACTCTAAAATCAAAAGAAATAAGTTCACAACATGTAATGACCCAGTCATTTCCTTCCTTTTCTTTTTCCCCAGAATTTCACGGATGAATTTTTTCATTGAAATTCCTTGTCTGAGTTCAGTTTCTCGTCGCTTAGTGTCGTCTCGAGTGCTCAGAAATGGTTTCTGAGTCTCTTTCCTTTAGATTGACAACTTCCTTTAAGGACCGAGTCATTTCCACATTTTTCGTTTTTCGACACAATTCACTTTTTTTTCGTCCTTATTCCTATTTCGCCCTTATTCCTATTTCGTCTTTTCCCCATTTGTCACTTTGTTGGCAAAACCTCACTTCATGTGCTCGGAGTTGGTTTTTGACTTCACGTAACCTTATCGTGAGTGGTTTCCATGAAATACGTATCTTTACTTTTGTAAGAAAGTACTCTGGTTGCTCCTGGTGTCCATAGGGGCATGTATGCATAAATCTTTGGATTTAATTTCAATTCTTGGGGTGTTTTTCATAAATATCTTTTGAAGATATTTTATTTCAGGGGTATCTAAGAAAATATCTTTTGGAAGATATTTTCATTCTGGGGCAGTTTCGCAGTTAACCCTTTTTATAAGGGCCATTGTGCAATTAAATAAAGTTATTGCAAAATGTCTCGTCTAGAGCCTGGATCCTCATACGAGATTCATTTTCACCTTTTGTTGACTCGTAAATTCATAGAATTCCGTTCTGGTCGTTTTTCTCCAGTTTCGGAATTTTTGGACCCGGTTGGTACCGAACTTGTTCGGGGCATAACTTTTTGCTCGGGACTTAGTTTTTGATGCCGTTTCTTCTGTTGTTCATATTTTATCATTTTGAATCTTTTTTGTCTATAGAGTTTTGTCATTTGAGTGTGTCTGCTCAAATTTTACTTTTTCAGACCAGGCGGGGCCCTTTCGGGGCACTTTTTGGATTTTACTATAAAAGGGAAGTGAGATATTTCATTTTTGGTCATCTCCTCCCTTGATGCACCACCAGCAGCTCCCATGGCTGCCTAAAGGGGCTGCCATCCTTCTTCTTCCATTTAAACCCTCTTCCCTTTGTTAAAAAGTTGAAGTGCCTTTGCGTTTTGTGTTCGTGTTGACTACGCACTTCTTTTACCCTTATTAGAACCCATTTCTGACCAAATTTTGAGTTTGGTTTTGAGTTCAAGTAGGGATTTTCATGGGGCTTCTTTGGGATTCTTGTTCACGACGTTGTCCCCGACAAAACCCTGAAGTATTGTCGGATTCGGAGTCGTTTCGTTTTGGTGGCTTTTGAGATTTTCATCTCAAATTGAGGTAGGGGGTGTCTTAGGATTATATTTATGTTGTATTAATGATTATATGGGCATATACAATTTGTGAGCATGTTTTGTTCAAGATCTAGAATTTAATTTGATTAATTTCTATTTATGAGATTTAATTCATAAGATTATGTATATAATATGGAATTAAATTGTGGCATGTTAGGAAATTAAGTTTTAGTATGTTGATTAACATATATTAAATTTGGGGTATTTGGATAAGAATTGCAAAAATTATTTAATATTTATCTTTTGTGAAAGTTTAATTCACATGAATAGCAATCATGAAATCATGATGTAACGTGATATTTGGATAGGCCTTGG
Source organism: Cornus florida (assembly GCF_030987335.1). NCBI lineage: Eukaryota > Viridiplantae > Streptophyta > Magnoliopsida > Cornales > Cornaceae > Cornus > Cornus florida. The sequence continues at coordinate 19,823,899 of NW_026775571.1, forward strand.
CATGTTCTTTAACATATATTAAATTGAGAAAATTAAGATATGTTTGAAAATCTAGAGGAAATTAATTAATTAGCTTAATTAATTTTATTTTTAGGTGTTGTAGTCACTTAAATTGATTTTGGGTATAATATATGTAAAGACTATGCTATGTCCATTAACATATATTAATTTGAGTTTATTTAGGATTAATATGAAATCTAGAGACTTTTCATGTTAGGTTGAAAATCCCTTTAATGGAGTGAAATTAATTACCTTGTGAGCATATTACTAATTGGATGGAGAATTAGTACTTGGGGCCTCTTAAAATGGTAATTTGACTTAGCATGATATATGATATCATTGTCTTGCATGACTTATTTAAGTATCTCTTGTGTAGGTATATAACTTGTTAGAATATTACAATTGTTTACCTTGTAAGCTAGTTACTAAATTGGAGCTTATTTAGTACTTGTGGCTTAGATGGTAATATGGCACAGTTGTTGTAAAATATTCTTGCTTTGTATGTAAATTGCATATTGAGAACAGGACATGTCATATGCTATTTAGACTTGAACTCTAGGACATGGTTTATATGAATTCAACCTTACTTGTGCATGTAACTTGATTCCTAGACATTATTTGAGATGTATAATTTTGGTTTAGCTTATTGATTTTGCATAAGTTTCGAACTTATTATTTTTGGAGACTTGTAAGGATGATATTCATATGATGGCTAGGGTTTGGCCTTAGTACGGATTCGTGAGTCTCCTAAGTCATATGAAGTGCGCAATATGTAGTACCTTGTGGGTCGTAATTACCCGGAATAACTTATACATGTGCGCACTAGGTAGTACCTTGCGGGCTAGTAACCCGGAATAACTTATTGGTCTGCAGCCAAGGATCCTAGTATTTCCACTATTTGATTTCACATTTAATTTCAAGTTGTTAATTATGGATTACTTGTAACTTGAGAATTAATGCTTACTTGGGTATTTAGATCTTATTTAGTATACTTGAAACTGTATACTTGTTTTGTGTATTTAGATCTCATTTAGCATACCTGAACTTGTATCCTTGGTTGTGTATCTAAACCCTATTTAGTATACTTACGCGATGTATGTTTGATTTGTATAATCGGATTTCATTTTGTATACTTGTGTCGTGTATGTTTTTTTTGTGCGTAATTCATTTAGCTTAGTATACTTGTGCCTGTATACTTGTGTAGGTATGCTTAGACATTGCATGACTTGTCTTAATATGGTTTAGTGTACTTGGAAATGTATGCTTATATGTCGTATAACATGTTTTAGCATTGTTTAATAAACTTGAACTTGTATACTTGCTCCGTGAGTTCAAATTCCATTTAGTATGCTTTTGCCGTGTATACTTGTCTTATGTGTATTTAGTTTAGTTTAGTATACTTGTGCTTGTATACTTGATCTATGAGTACTCTACACATGTCGAATACTTGTGTATGTATGATAGATATTTCTTATCTTGTTTAACATGATTTAAGGTACTTGAACATGTATGCTTGTATGTTGTGTATCATGTTTTAATACAGTTTAGTGTACTTGAGTATGTGTACTTGTATACCGTAGTTCATTTCAACTGCATGAGTAGCTTAGGATGATGCCTGAGTCTCACTTGACATAGACGTTAGGTGGCATGAGCCCCTTTAACATGTTTCACCCTAAGGTGATAAAATTGTAAAATGCTAGGTCGATGCATACTCATCTCCTACGAGTAGCTTTATGTTTTTCACCCCTACGTTGCTGGGGCATATTTCAGGTACAAGATTCAAGACTTGGAACTTCATTTGCCTTGATGGATTTGTGGCCTCTTATGGCAAAACTTGTATTTTTGTTTTAAATATGTAATGTGTACATAAGTACATTTTTTACAATGTATTTGAAATGTATGACATGAGGCCAAGGGCCAAGCATGCCTATTTTTACACTTGTACTCATTTGACACCACATTTTGTCTGAAAAATGTACTTTTATCAATTTTAGAGGTTTGGCATGTCAAATCTTGTAAACGAATTGTAATAAGGCCATAGGCCATTGTAGCATGTTGATGAGCACTGAAAAATCGCATTTAAACCCGTTAAGCTTAAGCATTCTAGTACCGTTATCTATCTTACTTTGCCGTTTTAGACTTATTATGTGTCATTTATATTTTCAGGAACTAATCCCAAAATTGAGCTAACTCAGCCAAATAAGAGCTTAATTGAAGCAATCCTAAGATAAACCAAAGGAGGGAGCAAAGTGGAGAAAGAAAGGAGCAAAAAGGAATCAAGTTGTGTAGCTGAAAAGTTCGATCGATCCAACTTAGAGTTCGATCGATCGAACATCTATGATCGATCACAGTACTTCTCGATAGATCCAACCTTGGCCTTTGCTGAAATTCCAAGTTCGATCGATCGAACATTACCTTCGATCGATCGAACATCACCATCGATCGATCGAACCCTATTTTGTCCTATTCAAATGATTGATCTTATCCACAGCTGTACGCCTACCAACCACTTTTGTCTTTTTTCCCATAAATATCTTGAAAATATCCCAGCCTTGTCATTATCCGGAGGAGTCAGACCACTTCGATCGATCGAAAATGGGTTCGATCGATCGAACCCATTTTCGATCGATCCAAGTTAAGGTTCGATCGATCGAACTTCCTCCAGCGAGAAAAAGTTAAAGTCCAGCTCATTTATTCTGTCCTTCATCCAATGATTGGAGAATATGCCTTGCACGACCACAGCTCATCATGGGGTGTATTTGACCTACCTATATAAGGAATATGATACACTTTTTGGAGAGAGTCTCTTGTCACACATTGAAAATCATCTTGGGGGCTATTCTTGGAGAGGAGGAAGGAGGGAAGCTAGAGCACCATTGGAGGAGATCTTCACCAACAAGGAGCAGCCATGGAGTTAGCCCTTGAGGGTTGGATCATCACTACCATGAGTGGCTAAACATCCTCTTGGGGCTAAAGTTAGCCCCAAGCATGCTTTATATACTCTAATCTTGTGTATTATTGAGGGATTAGTGTTGTATGATACATCTTGATATTCATGTATATATAAATCTTGATTATTTCATGGTTTGTATGGTTTAATGCTTCCAATTAACTATTCTATTCTATCCATATGTCTATGTATGCTAGAGTAGGATATTCATGTGCTTATCCCTAGATTTAGTGTTTTTGATGCATGTCTATGTGTATTGATGCTATAGATCTAGATATTATCAAGATAATATGCTTAATGAATGCTATTTTGGTTCATTTGATGGTTTATGCCTATTCTTGATGGTTTGTGCCTCTCCCCTAGTCTAGATAGCTTTATTTTCATGCTAGTAGTGTAGATTTAGTGTAGTGGTAGTGTAATGTTAGATGGGAGGACAATCTACTCTTGATGTTTGATGTTCTATGCTTGTGAGTCCAAATGGCATATTCCTCTAATATTGTGTTGTATGTGGATTGTGAGCTTAATGAAGGATTAATGACTAGTTATGATATGTTGTATCTTTTACATGTGTTTAGACAATTTATTCCTCTCCCAATAGATATTTTGTACCTCTCACATGATGTTTAGATAATGCATGTTTAACTAAATCATCCTTATGGATTGCTTGGACTATGAGCTTAATGAAAGGTTCAATGACTTGAATTGTTACTTTGTTATCTTCACATGATGTTTAGACAATATATTCCTCTACCAATAGATGTATTGTGGCCTCACACATGTTGATTGAGACAATTTGCATTTGTTGAGTCACCCTTACCAATTGAATGTCTTTTACACACACAACATTGTTGCAACACATTCATTTCCCTCATTAGTCACTTGATTATGGTTTGGAATAGTATTGTTTGGTGGTGATCTCTACACCCCAAGACCTCTCCCTCTCTTGTTTACTTCATATTATTTTATTTAGTTGAATTCAAGTTAGCTTAATCAACCAACCCAATTCTCTTTTACAATCATTTGGTACGCTAGAGTCGAAGTTGAAATTCCAACACGTATGATCCCTTGGGACGATCCCTACTCACCCTATCTATATTTTATATAGAGAAAGGTAGTAGTGGCTTTCTATAAATGTAAAACTTGGCCACCTCCTAAATTCACAACTCTTCAAGCTTGACTTGGTATCGCGACCCTTGTAAAGGCTATCGGTCAGTTTTTGGCGCCGTTGCCGGGGATTAACGGTTTTGTTGGAATTAAACTAGACAATAGTGTTCATTAGATTGCTTCTATTTTTATTTTATTTTCCATTGTATATTCTTTTCTCTTGATTCTCATTATTAGTTGTTCAATTAGGTACTTTACTACAAGGAAGGCGAACTTTGGAACTTAAAGCAATCATTGGAGCTTAAAAGCTAAATTTGGAGTTGAAGTGCTAAAGAACCGTTGTGAGCAATTCTTGGAACTCTTGTATTTTAATTGTTTCACTTCTTTGTATGCGTGTGATAGCCCTTGTTGAGGCCAATTTTTTCTTGCATTTGGGTTTTAATTGTGAATGGAGGAATTGTTTGATCCAAGTTTGGGGGGGGGGGGGGGGGGGAATTACATTCCTTCACCTTATGCTCCTCCATCACATTTTAATCCTTATGAGATTGAGTCCAATTCATTTCATGCATCATCTTATTATGGACTTGATCACTCATTTAATCCTTCTTATGACTATTGCCCTCCACCACCATTTTATGATGAATCAATTCCACCACCTTCTAAGTACTCACCCGAATTTGAAGAAAAAGTGTTAGCTTTACTTGATGTGCATATTTCACACACTTCACTTATTAATTCTCATTCTCAAACTTTAGCCAACTTAGAAGCTCAAGTTGAGCAAATTACAAATACTCTTTCTCATCAAGAGGAGGAGGAAGAGGCAAATGAAAAAATGGCAAGAACTTCAATGTATATAGATGAGGATGATGAGAGTGAGGAGAATGAAACAAGTGAGCTAATGCCTAGCACTCTATCTTGTATAGAGAAGGAAGTGGCAAGTGAGTTAGTGGCTAATCTAATAGAACATAACATGATTAATGAGGACTTTCCTTGTTTTGATTATGATTTTATCTCGGACATGGCTACTCTAGAAAGTAAGGAGATGTTGACCACACTTGAGGTAGGAGAGAAGGAGGAGGAACTTGTTGAAGAGGCCCTTCCTTCTATTATCTCTAATGACTCTCTTGAGGAGTATCTTTTGGAAATGTATAAAAATTGTGGTTTTGACTTTAAAAGCTCTAAAAATGAAATAAACTCTCTAATGGACTCCTTAGCTTACTTAGAAGGTGAGGAAATGGTAATTTATGAGGAGGAGAAGAGGGATGAAGAGAGGGTGTTTCTTATTAATCCAAATGAGTCTTTGAAAGATAATGCCTCACCAATTATCAATATGGATGATCATTTGAATGTGTTTCAAGAACACAACAAAGAGGCAAGCCTAACCATGATTGATTTTGTTTTCAAAACCGTGGATGAAAGGAACAATATCATCTCTTTTATTTCTTTTCAAGTCATTCTTTTGGAGGATGATTTTATTGTCATAAGTGGGACATTAAATGAGAAAAGTGAAAAGAGGGTCAATAAGGATGTTTCATATCTAGTTTTTGATTCGTTTGATTAGTGAGTTGACCTAACGTCTTGCTAGAGACGTTAAACACTAGAATTCGTAAAGTTTCACAACTCTATTCCTCCCTCATTTCTTTTTATTTTTCATTCTTGTGTACATTCTTCCATCTATTTTTCAAATTTCCATTCTTGTTACCATCATTGGGGCTTAGCATAGGATTTTCTGCACTTTCAGTTCAAAATTAGGCATTTGGTGCCAGTTCGATCGATCACAAGATCACCTTCAATCGATCGAATTGTTCTTCGATCGATCCAACTATGGATTCGATCGATTGACCTCCACTTGAGTCCCAACACTTAGAAAATTTTTTGAGCTTTCATCAATTTTGAAAGTGCATGCTCTCAGGATCTCCAGGATTTTCACTGTTCGATCGATCCAACTTCACAGTTCGATCGATCTCGAGCTTCAACACTTAGAAAATTTTTGGACCTGTTTCAAATTCTGAAAATGCATACTCTCAGGATCTCCAAAATTTTACATGTTCAATCGATCGAATTTCATCTCGGATCGATCACAGCTATGTTCGATCGATCGAACTTCATCTTCAATCGATCACAACTTTGCCCCTTTGACCCTTTCACTTTTTGACTTTTTCCTATTTCTATTTTTATTTTATTTTATTTTATTTTATTTCATTTAGTTACCTCTCTCTCTTGACTAAAAAAAAAAAAAAAGTTTTTGGAAATTTGTTAAAAACACAAAAATATTTTTGTTAATTTTATTTTATTTTCAAAAATTCCAAAAAGATTTTTATTTTATTTTCATTTTTACTTTTATTTCCAAGATTTATTTTTATTTTTATTTCAAATATTTAAAATTAAAAAAAAAAAATCAAATCCCAAAAACATTTTTCTTTTATTTTATTTTATTTCCTTTTATCTTATTTCCAAAAATCCAAAAATATTTTGTTTAACTTTAATTTTTAATTCTTCTAACTTATCAAAAAAAAAAAAAAAAAAATCTTTGCATTCCTTATTTTCTTACATTTTTATTTACTTACCTTTTATTTTTATTTGTGTACATATTTGTTTTGTCTAAAAAAATAAAAAATAAAAAAATGAGATGATTTTTCAAAGAAACATTCCGTCTTGCTAGAGACGTTAAACTTAGCACCCATTTTGCATATTTCTTACATTTTTCATTTTTCTTTGCATGTTTTCACATATATATTAAAAAAAAAAAAAAATGAAAAACAAAAAGTAAGAAAATTTTGTATATACTTGCATTGTACATATTCTTTCCATTTTTTTTTTTTTTTTGCATTGTACATGTTCCTTTTCATTTCTTGCATTGCACATATTGTTTTTCATTTCTTACATTGAACATATTCTTTCATTACATTTTGCCTTATTTAATTTTCTTTTTATATTTTGTTCATGCATTTTATTCTTTGTTTTTCTTGCATTTTGTATATACTTGCTTTCATTAAATGAAAAATATAAAAAGATTCATCATTGTGCCCTTATGTGTAGTCATGCATACTTTATGCTTTAGTTAGGGCTTGATCTTATATCTCTCTTGCATCATGTGTTACATTGCCTTAGAATGCTTGATTTGATTATTCTTATCCCATTTGATATTTGATGTGAGTTTGCTAGCGTGGTTATTCAAGTAGGTTATTGATTCCAAGTTTGGGGGAGACGTCTTTCGAATTGGATCATGACCGGGCTTCATGACTACACCACCACGGTATACTCTTTTCACTTTTTTTTCCATTGTTCTCATTGCACATTGAGGACAATGTGCGGTTTAAGTTTGGGGGTAAGGTGTCTTGTTGCATTCTACTTAAGATTTGAGCTTTAAATGCATGATTGAGATTTGAGATTGATGTTAGCTATGATTTTGATCTTTTGAGGACTATATTGCTTAAAATTTAAAAATTGCTTGACTTGAGAGTCCAATACTCCTTGTATGCCTTGAGGATGCCATTTAGGAGTAAATTTTTTGAAAGATTGATATCTTGTTTGCATTTGTGGTCCACATCATCCTGATTTTGTGATTGTTTTGAGATTCATTCTAGGATTCTACATTAGCACCGGTGCACACTAGCATTTATTTTTGGGGTACATGCTTTGTTGATTATTGAATTGGTTATATCCCAATTGGGCTAGTAGTGCATTGAAAGCTTTCATTCTTGATAAAGGTGGATAACAACCCCTTTTCATTGAGTAGCCGAGATTCTTGCCTCATTAAGCAGTGAACTTCTCGCGCCGAAAGGTGGAGGGCCCAAACTCTAGGTTAATAATTGAAAAAAAAAAAAGAAAAAAACGAAAAAAAGAAAAAGAAGTTGCAAAAAGCAATAAAAGTGAGGACTTCTCCCAAAAGGCGAGAAGTGGGAAATGATTAGATGGTTGTTGTCTTGATTTGTAGCCTAATTGATTTGAGTTTGTAAATCCGTTGGGGTGTCTTAACACCTAATGCCCTAAAGCCATCTGGTTTGGGAGTCATTGACCTAAAGCTCGCTACATAAATCTTCTAGAAAGCTTAAGAGATCAACACATTGCACAATATTTCCATCTTTGATCCTCAATAAAATAAAAATAAAAAAAAAAAGAAAAAAAAAAGAAAAAGAGTGAAAAGAATAAGCGCACCTAGAACAATAAAGCTTTAATAAAAGGTCCACTCTCTTATCTTGATGATCGGTACTAGATTTGTGTGCTAGTTTGAGGGTAAGGATGTGATTACTTCTCTAGTTGGCTAAGATAGCAACACACTTGATGCCGGACCTCTTACATGGATTCCAGACTTGTTTCGATTTTCATGATCATTTTCTTGATATGTGGAGGACCATACTTGCTTGCTTGATATTGAAATTTTGGGAGATTGCTTAGAAACGGTTGAAAAATTGCATACTTGAGGTAGTTTTCTCTCAATGCTTGTTTGCAATATTGGTGCCTCTTTTGAAAGAATGAGCTTAATGTTTGTGGGTACCATTTCTGGAAACCCTCACAAGACTTTACTCGTCCACTAGGGGTAACCTAGGGGTTTAAAAGGCTTGTTGCATATGCTAAATGCAATCGTGTTCCCTACGAAAATGGTGTTATCATTTTACTTGCTTTCCAGTTTATACTTGTATAGTTGTTTATTTCATTCCTTTACTTCTTAGTTCATTGCTAGGGACTAGCAATATTTAAGTTTGGGGGTATGATGAGCACTAAAAAGTGCGCATTTAAACCCGTTAAGCTTAAGCATTCTAGTACCTTTATCTATCTTACTTTGCCGTTTTAGACTTATTACGTGTCATTTATATTTTCAGGCACTAATCCCAAAATTGAGCTAACTCAGCCAAATAAGAGCTTAATTGAAGCAATCCTAAGATAAACCAAAGGAGGGAGCAAAGTGGAGAAAGAAAGGAGCAAAAAGGAATCAAGTTGTGCAGCTGAAAAGTTCGATCGATCCAACTTAGAGTTCGATCGATCGAACATCTATGATCAATCACAGTACTTCTCGATAGATCCAACCTTGGCCTTTGCTGAAATTCCAAGTTCGATCGATCGAACATCACCTTCGATCGATCGAACCCTATTTTGTCCTATTCAAATGATTGATCTTATCCACAGCTGTACGCCTACCAACCACTTTTGTCTTTTTCCCCATAAATATCTTGAAAATATCCCAGCCTTGTCATTATCCGGAGGAGTCAGACCACTTCGATCGATCCAAGATGCAGTTCGATCGATCGAACCCATTTTCGATCGATCCAAGTTAAGGTTCGATCGATCGAACTTCCTCCAGCGAGAAAAACTTAAAGTCCAGCTCATTTATTCCGTCCTTCATCCAATGATTGGAGAATATGCCTTGCACGACCATAGCTCATCATGGGGTGTATTTGACCTACCTATATAAGGAATATGATACACTTTTTGGAGAGAGTCTCTTGTCACACATTGAAAATCATCTTGGGGGCTATTCTTGGAGAGGAGGAAGGAGGGAAGCTAGAGCACCATTGGAGGAGATCTTCACCAACAAGGAGCAGCCATGGAGTTAGCCCTTGAAGGTTGGATCATCACTACCATGAGTGGTTAGACATCCTCTTGGGGCTAGAGTTAGCCCCAAGCATGCTTTCTATACTCTAATCTTGTGTATTATTGAGGGATTAGTGTTGTATGATACATCTTGATATTTATGTATATATAAATCTTGATAATTTCATGATTTGTATGGTTTAATGCTTCCAATTGACTATTCTATTCTATCCATATGTCTATGTATGCTAGAGTAGGATATTCATGTGCTTATCCCTAGATTTAGTGTTTTTGATGCATGTCTATGTGTATTGATGCTATAGATCTAGAGATTATCAAGATGATATGCTTAGTGAATGCTATTTTGGTTCATTTGATGGTTTATGCCTATTCTTGATGGTTTGTGCCTCTCCCCTAGTCTAGATAGCTTTATTTTCATGCTAGTAGTGTAGATTTAGTGTAGTGGTAGTGTAATGTTAGATGGGAGGACAATCTACTCTTGATGTTTGATGTTTCATGCTTGTGAGTCCAAATGGCATATTCCTCTAATATTGTGTTGTATGTGGATTGTGAGCTTAATGAAGGATTAATGACTAGTTATGATATGTTATATCTTTCACATGTGTTTAGACAATTTATTCATCTCCCAATAGATATTTTGTACCTCTCACATGATGTTTAGATAATGCATGTTTAACTAAATCATCCTTATGGATTGCTTGGACTATGAGCTTAATGAAAGGTTCAATGACTTGAATTGTTATTTTGTTATCTTCACATGATGTTTAGACAATATATTCCTCTACTAATAGATGTATTGTGGCCTCACACATGTTAATTGAGACAATTTGCATTTGTTGAGTCACCCTTACCAATTGAATGTCTTTTACACACATAACATTGTTGCAACACATTCATTTCCCTCAATTGTCACTTGATTATGGTTTGGAATAATATTGTTTGGTGGTGATCTCTACACCCCAAGACCTCACCCTCTCTTGTTTACTTCATATTATTTTATTTAGTTGAATTCAATTTAGCTTAATCAACTAACCCAATTCTCTTTTGCAATCATTTGGTACGCTAGAGTCGAAGTTGAAATTCCAACACGTATGATCCCTTGGGACGATCCCTACTCACCCTATCTATATTTTATATAGAGAAAGGTAGTAGTGGCTTTCTATAAATGTAAAACTTGGCCACCTCCTAAATTCACAACTTTTCAAGCTTGACTTGGTATCGCGACCCTTGTAAAGGCTATCGATCACATGTCTAAAATGCCATATTACACTTGTGTGCATGTTCACATCATCACACAATAGCATATAATGCAATTTGATCTTGCTATGGGGAGTCATTTTGATGCCTTAGGGATGACGTACATCTCTAGTGGCCACTTAGTTCTTTCGCTTCTGCATTACGGATCCGTTATCGGGTTATTCTTTCGGTTCATCACAGGACACACTGGGTTGAAAAACCCAAGGTCGTCACAGGTGGTATCAAAGCGTCCGGGTTCAAAAACCTTAGGACGACGGGTTTTGGGTGCATATCATGTTTGTGTTGCCTTGCTATATGTGTTTAGTTGATTCTTGATAACATATTTGGTGTGATAATATGTTTACGTGCTTATGTGGACGTATATTTAGAAGTTTACTTCAACTGCCTCAGCATGATATATATACTTGTTTACTTTTGTACATTGTATATACTTGTAGGTTTTAGCATATTGTTTGTGCTTGTCTCCATGAGTACATTGTATGTGCCTGTTTGCATTTGCGTATTGTATGTGTTTGCTTGCCATAGCATATTGTATATGCTTGTCGGCTTTAGTTCATTGTATATGCTTGGCTGTTGTAGCTTATTATTATACGCTTGCCTGCTTAGCATGTTAGATATGCTTGTCTGCTTTTGCGTTTTATATGAGCTTGTTATTCTTAGCATGATTGTATGATGCATACATTGGCATGCCTTATGTGACCTTACTACTTGTTTGAGTAGGTAGTCTGTTGCTATGTTACTTGTAGCTATTTATTTTTATGTCTTGTTTAGGCATTGCGGGTTGTCCCAACTTAGTTAGTTGAGATTTATGCTAGGCCATTGTCTCTTGGAGTCCGTTGTATTCCTTGGATGCATTCTTATCTTGCGGAGTTTCTTCCTTGGGTAGGAGAATTTCATTCTATAAGGGACCCACAACGGGAACCTTCTTGTCTGTTTTGTTAGTTTGGGTGTTTGAAGACCTTAGTCTGATGTTTGATGCTAGTAAGGCTCATATGAGCATAGAGGACTGCGATTCATTTCCTTTTCCTTGTCTGGTGCAGTGAGACGTGGGCCAGGTAAGCACCGTTTCATTTCTTTCTTCCTTTGTGGCTTCACGACGTAGTTAGGGTGTTGGTATCATCTCTTGGGGTTTCGTGGTGACATCATTAGGGTCTTGTTCTAGCGTCATGGGATGATGAGTTGGGATTGACTCAAGTCCTTCCTTGGGGATTGGGAGTTTTGTTTTCGTGAGCCTCAATAGTGAGGTCCTCACGTATTTTCTTCTTAAAGTAATGGTTAGGGATTTTATAGGTGCGTTGACCTAGGATATCTTTTTGTCTTGCCTTGGATAGCTCTTACGAGCTAAGGTTTGGATGTGAGTGTTTCCGTGTAATTAATTGCGTTGGCACAATTAATTACTCTCCCTCGTTATCGAAGACTTGGGGTGGTGTTTAGAGTTCCGATAGGATCTTGTAGAGTTCTCATCGAACTCATTGGTATCTTGTAATGACCCGGCCTTTTTCCTCCTTTTCCATTTTTGGCGATTTTCTTTTTTCGTCTTTTTCCTATTTTGTCTTTTCCCTATTTCATCTTTTTCCCGTTTCTTTCGTTTTTCCTTGCATAACCTTACTTGTTGTGCTTGGATTTGATTATGGTTTTGCATGCATTCATGGTATTTGATTTCCATGACATTAGTATTTTTACTTTTCTTGAAAAGCATGCTAGATTAGTACTTTTCTTGTAAAGAGCATGAATGTGTAATTAACCTAAACTTGAGGGGTTTTAGTGTAATTAAGTAAAGTAATTATTTTTCGTCTTAGGGACCATTTTGTAATTTAATTTGGAAGATATTTTCAAAAAGGACTTGTTTGCAATTTTCGGAAAGTGTGACAAGTGTCACACTCTCATTAGTCCACTTGTTGACATTTGTGTGGAAACACTTTGATGCCTTGGATGATGATATGTGGAGGGTGGAGATTCACCCACTTGTTGGCCTAGGATTGGTACACTTGTTGGCAAGGATGGTTGACAAATGTAGGTTCAATATTAAGTCTTGAAAGTTTACATAGGATGGTGACAAGTGTAGGTTTGAGATTAAGCCTAGGAATGAGCCATAGATTCATGACAAGTGTAGGTTCACCATTTAGTCTTGCATTGTGTGTGTGAGAGAGGTAGTATAAGAGCACATAGTGAGTGGAGGATTTCTAGCCCTTCCACTCACCATTTTACACTTTATCATTTTCATTTTCACTTGTCTTCAAGAACCATAACCTAGCCACCATTGGAGAAAAGCCTGGTTAATAGCTTTCTTCTTCATTTTGGCCTCCTTCAAGTCACCTTAGACATAAAACCTTGGAAGACAAAAGCTTCCTCTCACTCCCCTCTTCATTAACCCTAAACTTGTTTTCCATTTTGAGCTTGGTTGCTTGGATTATAGAGATTCAATTCTCTATTGAGGTAGGGGGTGTTATCATTTATCTTCCAAGTGATTTTATTTGTTCCTATAGTGATATCTAAGTTATATGTTTGTCTTGTATTAAAATGAGAAATAAATGATTAATTGTGACTTGTATGTAATTCACTTTAGACTTGATAAATAACATGACCATGGCTTGATTCATAACTTATGTTAATTTGAGGTCATTTAGAGTTGTTTTAAAATCTAGAGGGATTAATAAATTAATTTAATTAATTTTTATTTATATGCTCCCATGACTTAAATCAAGTTTTGAAGTAATTTATATAATAACCATGACATGTACTACAACATATATTAAATTGAGCATGTTTGGATGAGAAGTGAAATCTAGGGAATTTAGTTGTTTTATTTAATTGTTTAAATTATGATTTTAAACTTATATCATACTTGTGAGGCTATGTTCTTGTTGTAATTAGTGGCAAATTGCATAATGATCATTCAATATTCTTCATGCCATTTTAGTTGAGAACTTAGGGCATGTATTGTGTTTCCAAAATTGATTTGTGCATGTTGATGGCTTTACATTGTATATATATATGTTATGTTGATACATATATATAATGTGCACAAAATGTTGATTTTAGAAACTTGGGGATGTCGTTGTTATGACTATGGCTAGGGCATGGTTCTAGTACGGAGGAAAGTCCCTCTACAAGTCTAGTGTGCACATAGGGAGGTTACCCATGGGCTAGTAACCTTAAAGTAACCACATTGTCGGTTTGATCCGGCGTAACGTCCAAGTTTCCACTTTGGTTTGATTTTGCATTAAAATTCCAAGTTGTTAACTTTGTAAAATTACATCTCATTGTGTTCATGTTGAAAGTTCTATTGTCACTTGATAGCATGAATTAAATGGTATTGGATTGTAACTTGGTACAAAGATAAACCCATGCATTCCCTACGAGTAAACTTGTTTACTCACCCCTAAGTTAATGGGTGTTTTACAGGTAAAGAAGCCTTAGTGTGGGATGCATAGCATTCTTAGACTCATTAGAGTTCTTGAAGTATTTTTGATGACATAGAATATGCATATGTTAGCATATCTTGTCCTACTTTTGCTTACCTTGATAAAACTTGTACTTATTGTCTAAGTTATGTAATGTGCACTTAAGTGCGCCTTTTGACACTCTTAGAATGTGGTTGTAATAAGGCTAAGGGCCAAAGACACTTATGTGAAATGTATGCTAACTTTGAACTTCATTGTTGCCTATGGAAGATATGTGGATTAATGCATTGAAGGGTTCTATTTTGCATATGACATGCCATGAGGCCATAGGCCATTGCAACACATCTATTTTATCACATTACATATGTTTGCATGCTCACTTTGGCAAACAACACCATCCTTGATGAAACAAAGACTCTAAGTAGCATTTTTAGGGAGTTTTACCCTATTCTGTTCTAGGGGCATTTTGGGTATTTCAAAATGCGTTTTTTTCATTTTTCCTTGCGTTTCACATAGAAAACTCAATTTTGAGGGGGGTTTCTTCTTTGTGTTTTTCCAGAAAATGCCATCTTGGCCCTCAAAAATCTATTTTTTTTTCTGAAAAATCATTACTGCCAGGTTTTTGCTGACTTTAGTGCAAATATACTTGGTACTATTCATCAACTTTTTTTTGAAAAGCGTGACGACCGATCCGAAACTTCCGGGGGTCTTGTGGGTGTATTTTAAGATTGCATTTTCAATTTAGGCAATTTAAAAACCTTCCGAAGCCCCATTTCCTTTCTTTGGGCAGTAGCTTGGACCGATTTTTGACCTCTAGACCTGATTTTCTTGAGAGTATTTTGGACATTTTACAATGCATTTTTTTGGTTTCCATTCGCGAGTCAGGTAGAAAACTTGATTTTAGGGGGGGTTTCTTCTTTAAGTTTTTCCATAAAAGTCCGTTTAGATGCCCGTTTTTACTCTCAGTTGCAGCAGTAGTGGATTGACGGCATTATAGCTGTCACGGCCTTCGTCGGGCCGCCGCGACGTCGATTTTGTTTTTGACCTTTCTCCCTCATCCAGACTCCAAATCAAGTGAGTTTTTTTTTTTTGAAATTGATTAATTTTTCATTGTCTATCCAACGGTGTGCTCGGTTGCACCCAGATATTTTTGAATAATTACCAGTTTACCCTTTTAGCTTTATTACTTGTTTTTCTTTGTTTTGTCGTTTCTCCTTCGTCCGGAATCCAGATAATGAAATTCTTGAGTCCATCATCACTAGTTTTTCCTTGTCTTCCCAGTGGTGTGCTCGATAGCACTTGAATCCATTTTTTTATAAAATGACCATTTTGCCCCTAGTTCTTTTTTGTCCGTTTTTAAAACGACACTTCCGCATTTGTTTTCCTTTGGGTTCCATGACCTTATTGAGGGTCACATTGGTGTCTTAGAGACGCATTGTATCTCTAGAGACCGTTGTTTCACCTTTCGCTTCCGCATTTCGGATCCGTTATTGGGTCATCTTTTGGTCATCACTGACGCACCGGGTTTATAAAACTTGGGCCGTCACATATCTTGAGTTGAGTTCTCTTGTTGGTGTCTCATAATGGTCAGTACTGGGACTATCCATTACATCGTTGTTTGTTTTGTGTGGTAGTAGGATTCCACCTTGTGTTTGAGCCAGTCTTGGGAAGGACTTGCAGACTCCTTGTTTCAGGGACCTTAGTGTTCATTCTGGGGAGATGATTCCTTTCCTCACGGAGAGAGATTGGACTTATCCAGGTTTTTAGATTCATTTTTTGTGAGTTGTCCTTCTGAGAGGCATTCCATCATTTCTTGCTTATGATTTTGCGGGATTGTTATTTGTATAGTGATTCCTACATGTTTATATGCCTTGTTGTTTTGAGCATGCCTTAGAAACATGTTAGAGGATGTGACTATTTGGTAGTTATGTGATGACATAAATGATGCATTTTTTATTTACTATATTTACTTGTCTTACTAGCGTCATAGGTGATGTGTAGTGTGTCTCTGATGCTTGACCCCTATGTGATAGGTAGTATATTTAATTGCCCTTGTACATTATGTGTTTAGTTGTGTGGAGCGTGGACCTTTATTTACATTTAGTAGACTTGTACCTAGTATGCTTGTACGTTGTTTATTTCAGTTCATTTTGGTTTAGTACACCTAAGTCTGTATACTTGTCTACTATGGATTTAGTACTACTTAGTATACTTATGGATGTATACTTGTGCATATATGTTTATCACATTTCTGTTTTGATATTTCTTAGTATACTTGTGAATGTATACTTGCATATATATATATATATATATATATATATATATATATATATATGTTCCATGACTAATTGCTTTATTAGTTCATTCCTTTTTATCATTCCGTACTGTGCTTGGGGTTGTATGACCTTGGTTGTCGGGATTGTGTGTGTGAACTTGATCTGATGTCTTGATTCCTAGGTGTAGCCTTATAGTAGGTCAGCTTTAGGATGACATGGAGGATTTTGGGTGCATTGTCATGTTGGGGTCGTTGTGACTAGGACGATGATGATATCGTTTGATTTTGTAAAGCTTAATCCATTGGCTTGGGGGCATAGACTTGTCAGGCTTTGGATTCGTGACTGGTGTGGTTGACAATGGTGTTTTGAGACTTGGGATTGTCAGATTCTTCAGTATTGAGGATTTAAGGCCTTAAGCGTAGCGGTGCCTATAACATTATTGTTAGAGTTTTGGGATTGGCCAAGATGGTCTGGCCAGACATCTTTGGACCATATCTCAACTCTCACATAATGCTTGGTGTCCATGGTGCTTTTGGTAGTGATCATTTGACATTGATGTCATTTGTATCGATAAGTTTCACGGGTAAGCTTGTTGGGGGCAGGTGACGAATGAGGGCCTTATACTGTCACGCTACTGTACAGGTTGTGTATGGGCGAGTGCTAGTTGCCGTCGATGCTACCTTGCATTACCTAGCTACCTAGCTAGTAATGTGAGTATGGGCGGGCACTTGTGGCTGTCAATGCTATCGCACCTTGGGTACGTTGTGGACGGATTCTAGTCGCTATTCGTGCTGCCATGTTGCTTCTGGTTGTGTTCCTTGTTTAGTTATGTAGTTGCCTTGATCTCCTTTGGGTGGTTGACATTGGGTTAGTATGTCAGTTTGTTGGAGAGGTATCTCATGGTTCGTGGTTTCGTGTCTTTTCGTTGATCTTGAGACCTTTGGAGTTGTCTTTGGGTACTTTATGATCTATTCCTTGGTGTGACCTTGTGTACGGTCCTTCTTCGGTTCTTTTGGGAATGTTCCTGATTTCGGGGACGAAATCTCTTTAAGGAGGGTAGGTTGTAATGACCCGGTCATTTCCTTCCTTTTCTTTTTCCCCAGAATTTTACGGATGAATTTTTTCGTTGAAATTCCTTGTCTGAGTTCAGTTTCTCGTCACTTAGTGTCATCTCGAGTGCTCAGAAATGATTTCTGAGTCGCTTTCTTTTAGATTGACAACTTCTTTTGAGGACCGAGTCATTTCTACATTTTTCGTTTTTCGACACTATTGACTTTTTTTTGTCCTTATTCCTATTTCGTCTTTTCCCTGTTTGTCACTTTGTTGGCAAAACCTCACTTCTTGTGCTCGGAGTTGGTTTTTGACTTCACGTAACCTTATCATGAGTGGTTTCCACGAAATACGTATCTTTACTTTTGCAAGAATGTACTCTGGTTGTTCCCGGTGTCCATAGGAGCATGGATGCATAAATCTTTGGAATTAATTTCAATTCTTGGGGTGTTTTTCATAAATATCTTTTGAAGATATTTTATTTCAGGGTTATCTAAGAAAATATCTTTTGGGCGATATTTTCATTCTGGGGCAGTTTTGCAGTTAACCCTTTTTGTAGGGGCCATTGTGCAATTAATGAAAGTTATTACAAAATGTCTCGTTTGGAGCCTGGATCCTTGTACGGGATTCATTTTTACCTTTTGTTGACTCGTAAATTCATAGAATTCTGTTCTGGTTGTTTTTCTCCAGTTTTGGAGTTTCTGGACCCGGTTGGTGCCAAACTTGTTCGGGGCAGAACTTGTTCGGGGCATAACTTTTTGTTTGGGACTCATTTTTTGACGCTGTTTCTTCCGTTGTTCATATTTTATCATTTTGAACTTCGTTCACAGAGTTTTGTCATTTGAGTGCGTCTGCTCAAATTTTACTTTTTCGGACCCGGCGGGGCCCTTTCGAGGCACTTTTTGGATTTTACTATAAAAGGGAAGTGAGATATTTCATTTTTGGTCATCTCCTCCCTTGATGCACGACCAGCAGCCCCCATGGCTGCCTAAAGGGGCTGCCATCCATCTTCTTCCATTTAAACCCTCTTCCCTTTGTTAAAAAGTTGAAGTGCCTTTGCGTTTTGTGTTCGTATTGACTATACACTTCTTTTACCCTTATTAGAACCCATTTCCGACCAAATTTTGAGTTTGGTTTTGAGTTCAAGTAGTGATTTTCATGGGGCTTCTTTGGGATTCTTGTTCACGACGTTGTCCCTGACAAAACCCCGAAGTATTGTCAGATTCGGAGCCGTTTCGTTTTGGTGGCTTTTGAGATTTTCATCTCAAATTGAGGCAGGGGGTGTCTTAGGATTATATTTATATTGTATTGATGATTATATGAGCATATACAATTTGTGAGCATGTTTTGTTCAAGATCTAGAATTTAATTTGATTAATTTCTATTTATGAGATTTAATTCATAAGATTATGTATATAGTATGGAATTAAATTGTGGCATGCTAGGAAATTAAGTTTTAGGATGTTGATTAACATATATTAAATTTGGGGCATTTGGATAAGAATTGCAAAATTTATTTAATATTTATCTTTTGTGAAAGTTTAATTCACATTGTGATAGTAAGCATGAAATCATGATATAATGTGATATTTGGATAGGCCTTGGCGTGTTCTTTAACATATATTAAATTGAGGACATTTAGATATATTTGAAAATCTAGAGGAAATTAATTAATTAGCTTAATTAATTTTATTTTTAGGTGTTATAGTCACTTAAATTGATTTTGGGTATAATATATGTGAAGACTATGCTATGTCCATTAACATATATTAATTTAAGTTTATTTAGGATTAATATGAAATCTAGAGACTTTTCATGTTAGGTTGAAAATCCCTTTAATGCAGTGAAATTAATTACCTTGTGAGCATATTACTACTTGGATGTAGAATTAGTACTTGGGGCCTCTTAAAATGGTAATTTGACTTAGCATGATATATGATATCATTGTCTTGCATGACTTGTTTAAATATATCTTGTGTAGGTATATAACTTGTTAGAATATTACAATTGTTTATCTTGTAAGCTAGTTACTAAATTGGAGCTTATTTAGTACTTGTGGCTTAGGATGGTATTGTGGCACAGTTGTTGTAAAATATTTTTGCTTTGTATGTAAATTGCATATTGAGAACATGACATGTCATATGCTATTTAGACTTGAACTTTAGGACATGGTTTGTATGAATTTAACCTTACTTGTGCATGTAAATTGATTCCTAAACATTATTTGAGATGTATAAGTTTGGTTTAACTTATTGATTTTGCATAAGTTTTGAACTTACTGTTTTTGGAGACTTGTAAGGATCATATTCATGTGATGGCTAGGGTTTGGCCCTAGTACGGATTCGTGAGTCTCCTAAGTTATATGAAGTGCGCAATAGGTAGTACCTTGTGGGTCGTAATTACTCGGAATAACTTATACACATGCGCACTAGGTAGTACCTTGCGGGCTAGTAACCCGGAATAACTCGATTGGTCTGTAGCCAAGGATCCTAGTCTTTCCACTATTTTGATTTTGCATTTAATTTCAAGTTGTTAATCATGGATTACTTGTAACTTGAGAATTAATGCTTGCTTGGGTATTTAGATTTTATTTAGGATACTTGAAACTGTATACTTGTTTTGTGTATTTAGATCTCATTTAGCATCCTTGAACTTGTATCCTTGGTTGTATATCTAAACCCTATTTAGTATACTTACGCACTGTATGTTTGATTTGTATAATCGGATTTCATTTTGTATACTTGTGTCGTGTATGCTTTTCTTGTGCATAATTCATTTAGCTTAGTATACTTGTGCCTGTATACTTGATTCATAAGTTTTCTATATTTGAATGTATACTTGTGTAGGTATGCTTAGACATTGCATGACTTGTCTTAATATGGTTTAGTGTACTTGGAAATGTATGTTTATATGTCGTATAACATGTTTTAGCATTGTTTAATAAACTTGAACTTGTATACTTGCTTCGTGAGTTCAAATTCCATTTAGTATGCTTTTGCCGTGTATACTTGTCTTATATGTATTTAGTTTAGTTTAGCATACTTGTGCTTGTATACTTGATCTATGAGTACTCTACACATGTCGAATACTTGCTTATGTATGATAGATATTTCTTATCTTGTTTAACATGATTTAAGGTACTTGAACATGTATGCTTGAATGTTGTGTATCATGTTTTAATACGGTTTAGTGTACTTGAGCATGTGTACTTGTATGCCGTAGTTCATTTCAACTGCATGAGGAGCTTAGGATGATGTCTAAGTCTCACTTGACATAGACGTTAGGTGGCACGAGCCCCTTTAACATGTTTCACCCTAAGGTGATAAAACTGTAAAATGCTAGGTCGATGCATGCTCATCTCCTACGAGTAGCTTTATGTTATTCACCCCTACATTACTGGGGCATATTTCAGGTACAGGATTCAAGACTTGGAGATTTCATTTGCCTTAATGGATTTGTGGCCTCTTATGGTAAAACTTGTATTTTTGTTCTAATTATCTAATGTGTACATAAGTACACTTTTTACAATGTATTTGAAATGTATGACATGAGGCCAAGGGCCAAGCATACCTATTTTTACACTTGTACTCATTTGACACCACATTTTGTTTGAAAAACGTACTTTTATCAATTTTGGAGGTTTGGCATATCAAATCTTGTAAATGAATTGTAATAAGGCTATAGGCCATTGTAGCATGTCTAAAATGCCATATTACACTTGTGTGCATGTTCACATCATCACACAATAGCATATAATGCAATTTGATCATGCCATGGGGAGTCATTTTGATGCCTTAGGGATGACGTACATCTCTAGTGGCCACTTAGTTCTTTCACTTCCGCATTACGGATCCGTTATCAGGTCATTCTTTCAGTTCATCACAGGACACACTAGGTTGAAAAACCCAGGGTCGTCACACGACATATACATAATTTAAGTAATGCATGAAACTACCTTTCATGTACAAGTAGGTTGAAACCACTCAACACATGCTCTAAATCCACAACTATGATAAGATGACAAATGTTGAATCTTCAGAGTGCGATTCGTTACACGCCATAACAACATCACATGTCGAATCTTCAGTGTGCGATTCATTACACACTATAACAATACAATTCAATATTGAAAATATAAACTCATGAATCTATTACAAGTCTAAAATCATGATTTAAACATACTCCCAATGTCAAACACATGATTAAATTAGTAATGCAATAGAAACAAAAATTAATCAAATAACTAATTAATATCTCTAGGTTTCACATCTCAATCAAATGATCTCTAATTAATACATGTTAAACAACATAACTTGATCATTACATGTATCAAATCGAAAACTTAGTTAGGCCATTGGAACAATAAAATGGAATTTAATTAAATCATAATAATCAAATCCCTAAATTCTAAAACAACATCAAATGGTCCCAAATTAATATATACTAGTATATAAGTCCTACTCATCACAAATATCAAGTTAAAAACTTAATTAAGCCAATGGAAGCATTAAATAGATTTTAATTAATCTCTAGATCTTCAAACTTATCCAAATACTCTCAAATTAAAGTATATTAAAAAACATGCCAAGACTTAATTTAAAAGCAAATCACAAGTTAATTTCATGCAAGGCACGTCCATAAGAATTAAACTTTCACAAAAAGAAATTATTAAATGTGGTGGGTCGAGGATCTCGTATACCTCCACTCACTAGGTGCTCTTACACTACCTCTAACACACACAATGTAAGACTCAATTTGGTGCTTACATTTGTCACCCATCCATGGCTCCTTCCTAAGTTTAATCCTAAGCCTACACTTGTCAACCATCCATGCCAACAAGTGCACTTATCCTAGGCCAACAAGTGGGTGAATCTCCACCTTCCAAATGTTAAGAGATTAAGCTTCCAAGTCACTCCACCCCAATATTGACAAGTGGCACCATAAGAGTGTGACACTTGTCACACTTTCTAAAAATTGTAAAAATGTCCTTTTTCAAAATATCTTCTAAATTAAATTGCAAAATGGTCCCTAAGACAAAAAATAATTATTTTACATAATTACACTAAAACCCCAAAAATTAAGAATGTTTCCAAGAAAGTATGCATCCATACCCTTTATGAAAAAAGTAAGCAACTAGCATGATTTCTTACAAAAGTAAAAATACAAATACTTTGGAAATCAAATTTTATGGATGCATGCAAAGCCGAAATCAAATCCGAACATGTAAGGTGAGGTTATGCAAAGAAAAATGATAAATGGAAAAAAGACGAAATAGGGAAAAAGATGAAAAAAAGAAATTACCAAAGAAAAGAAAGGAAGAAAAATGACCGGGTCATTACAACCTACCCTTCTTAAAAGGATTTCATCCCCGAAATCAAGTCATGCTTGAAAGAGAGAACAAATTGGGATACCAAGAGCGAACCTCCTGCTCGAGCTCCCAGGTAGCCTCCTCAACGCCGTGATGTCTCCACAATACCGTAACCAATGGGATGGTCTTGGTCCGCAAGACCTGTTCCCGTGAATCAAGAATCTGAATTGGACCCTCCTTGTAGGTCACATCCTTATCGACAACAACATCTGTCCACCGTAAACACATACGATGGATCCGGCTCGTACTTTCTCAACATAAAGGCATGAAAGACGTCGTGAACCCTATCCAGGTCTGACGGCAATGCTAAACGATAAGCAACTTCACCGACACACTTTAAAATCTGAAATGGTCCAATGAACCTAGGACACAACTTGCCCGTCTGTCGAAATCTCAGAAGTCCCTTCCATGGAGAAATCTTTAGAAAGACGTGGTCCCCTACCTCAAAAGACAAGGATCTCCTCCTCCTATCAACATAACTCTTCTGCCTGCTTTGAGTTGTAGCCAACCGCTGCCGAATCAACTTAATCTTCTCTATAGTCTCAAAGACAATATTGGGACCCAAGGCGATTGCATCACCTACCTCGGTCAAACAAGCTGGAGATCTGCAACGTCTGCCATACAACGTCTCAAAAGGTGTTATGCCAATACTGGACTGGTAAATGTTTTTGTAGGCAAACTCAACCAAAGGTAAGTAGTCTTCCCAACTACCTCCAAAATCCAAAATGCATGCCCGTAGCATATCCTCTAATATCTGAATGGTACGCTCTAACTGACCATCAGTCTGAGGATGGAATGCTGTGCTGAAATGAAGCCCCGTATTAAGAACCCCTTAAAAACTCTGCCAAAAGTGAGACGTGAATCTGGGATCCCTATCCGAAACAATGGATATTGAAACCCCGTGAAGCCTGATAATCTGCCCCACATATAACCCACTAAGTCTCTCTACATCATCTGTCATTACTATAGGCAAAAAGTGAGCCGTCTTAGTCAATCTGTCGACAATGACCCAAACGGCATCATTCCCTGCCTTGGATCTCGAAAGTCCCATCATGAAATCCACAGTGATGTGCTCCCACTTCTACTCTGCCACTAGTAATGGTTGCAAC
Organism: Cornus florida; assembly: GCF_030987335.1. Classification (NCBI taxonomy): domain Eukaryota; kingdom Viridiplantae; phylum Streptophyta; class Magnoliopsida; order Cornales; family Cornaceae; genus Cornus; species Cornus florida. The sequence goes on from NW_026775571.1 coordinate 19,847,970, forward strand.
AAACTTGCCGGTCTCTAATGCTCTGCCTTCACTTGCTAACAAGTAAGACATTTATCCACGAACTGAGAAACATCCCGTTTCATGCCTTTCCACCAAAACTGTCTCCACAAATTGTGATACATCTTCGTACCACCAGGATGAACTGTGAGTCGAGAATGGTGAAAATCCCAAAGAATAACGTCATGACAAGACAAAGGAACAAACATCTTCCCTCTATACCTAAGACCACTGTCTGAATGCAAGGTCCAACCTCTACATTCTCGCCACCTGAAATCCGATCGTAGATGGACTTCATCTCCCCATCCTCCTACTGTGCCTTAATAACATTGCTAACAAGGGTTGGTTGAGCCACAAGGCTAAACAAAATAGCCAGTGGAACATCCTCATACGACTATAAACCAAGATCTGTAAGCTCTTTTAGCATCTTCCATCTGTGGACGAAAATGTTAGCAAGAGTACTCTGTGACTTCCTACTCAATGCATCGGCCACCACATTGGCCTTTCCCAGATGATACTGCAACTCAAAGTCATAGTCCTCCATGAACTCTACCCATCTATGCTATCTCAAATTCAAATCCTTCTGAGAGAAGAGATATCTGAGACTCTTGTAATCAGAGAAAACCTCGAATTTCTCCCCGTACAAATAATGTCTCCACCCTTTCAGGGCAAAGATAACTGCTGCCAACTCCAAATCATGTGTCGGATAGTTCAACTCGTGAGTCTTCAACTGTCGAGACCCATAAGCTACCACCCATTCAGTCTGCATCAGAACACACCTTAAACTTTCTCGCAAAAAAAGTATCACAATCGACTACGTAACCCAAACCACGTTTAGGTATGACTAAAACTGGAGCCGGAGTCAATCTGATCTTCAACTCTTGAAAAACAGAATTACAAGCCTCATTCCATGTGAACTTGACCCCCTTGCGAGTAAGTCAAGTCATAGGTGCCGCTAGACGAGAGAAATCCCGAACAAATCTCCTATATTAGCCGGCTAGGCCAAGAAAACTCCGAACTTCAAACATTGTCTTCGGATGCTCCCAATCCATCACAGACTCAATCTTTGACGGATCCACTGTAACACTGCCCCCTGACACAACATGTCCAAGGAACTTCACCTCTGGTAACCAAAATTCGCATTTCTTGAACTTGGCATACAATCGGTTATCCCTAAGGATCTGCAAAACTGCTCTCAAGTGATACTCATGCTCTTCCTTTGAAGCTGAGTATACGAGAATGTCATTAACGAACACCACCACAAATCTGTCAAGATATTCACTGAATATACGGTTCATCAAATCTATGAAAGCTACTAAAGCATTGGTCAAACCAAATGGCATCACCAGGAACTCATAATGGCCATACCATGTGCGAAAAGCTATCTTGGATATATCCTCATCCTTAACCCTCAACTGATAGTAACTCGATCTCAAATCAATCTTCAAAAAACATGTCGCTCCCTTCAATTGATCAAACAAGTCATTAATCCTAGGCAAAGGATACCTATTCTTGATCGTAGCGTGATTCAACTTGCGATAATCAATGCAAAGTCTCAAAGACCCATCCTTCTTCTTCGCAAAAAGAATCGATACTCCCCATGGCGAAGCACTAGGATGAATAAAGCCTTTAGCTTTCAAATCATCCAGCTAACCTTTCAGTTCATCAAGCTCTGCCGGTGCCATACGGTATGGTGCCATAGAGATGGGTGCTGTACCGGGAATGACATCAATGGCAAAAATAACTTCCCTTAAAGGAGGTAACTTTGTCAGTTCCTCTGGGAAGACATCAACAAAATCCTCAACAATTGTCGAAAGAACACAGTCCAAACTGCTATCCTCGTCTGCTAGCAAACTAGCCAAGTAGGATCTGTGGTGACTCTAGTCACCAATGCTAAAAACCATCGCTGGGTGGGAATCGCTCCGATCTCCCACAAAATGGAAACAATCTCCCTTGGGACTGCAAACAGACACCCTCCTGTGGAAGCAATCGATCGTAGCACGAAAGAATGACAACCAATCCATCCCGAGAATGATGTCAAAGTTTGTCATGTCAAGAATAACAAATTTGAACTCTAAGGTCTACCAGCTATCTCAATAGCACAACCCCGACAAACACGATCCAAATATACCGAACCCCCAACTGGCGTGTCAACACAAAGAAAATTGCCCCGAACTGTGACCTCCAGACCCAATGAATGTGCAAATAATGCAGAAATGAAAGAATGTGATGCACCTGTGTCAACAAGAACCCGTGCCCAAGAACTGAAAACTGGAAAAATACCTCGAACTGAAGAGGTCCTTGTGGAAGCATCCGTCTGTGGAAGAGCACAAACTCGACCCTAAGCCTCAGAGCCCTGCTGTGAACTGCCATGATAGTCTAACTGACGTGTAGAAGTAGTATGTGTAGAACCCCTGGCTGGATAAGTGCCAACTGGTGCCACTGGCTGTAGTGCCTGAGGAACTTTGAAACCAGGTTAAACCACTGTAGACTGTGCCGGTACCATCTGTGAATCTGTGCCACTACGTGACTTATTCAACAACTTTGGACAATCCTTCTTGAGATGACTTGGTTGCCTGCAATAGAAGCAAGCTCCTTGTCCTGCTCTCGTAGAAATGGATGTCTGATTGGCTTGTGGTCGAAGCTGTGGGCAGCGAGGCTTGATGTGCCCCAGCTGATGACAATGGTGACAAACCACATCCCGGGCTGATCCCGAAGATACAGGACTGTGGGTGCAGAACGAATCTACTGTGGTGTCCCCTGTGAGTGTGTACTAGTTCCCTACCTTAGCCTTCTTCCATTGAGTTCCGGAAGATGATGGAGTGTTTCCGCGAGGCTGCTTGTGTGAACCCCTGATCCGTAATTGATCCCGTTCCTCTACCTCAACTAACAAAGCTCTGGACTACCTCTCTGTAAGTCCTCAAATCAAGAATTGAGACCCGTGGCCTGATGTCAAGATGTAGTCCATCTTGAAACTTCATTGCCCTGGCCTCATCTGTTGCCACCTTATCATCGGCATAACGAGAGAGAGAAGTAAATCATGTCTCGTACTCAATGACACTCATAGTGCCCTGATAAAGACCTGTGAATTTTATCCTCATCTCCTGCCTCATAGCCCTAGGAAAGAAGAGCTTGAAGAATAAATCTCTGAATTCATTCCAAGTCATCAACTCAACATTGTGGATATTGGTCATGGACCTTCACCAGATATCTTCATCTCCCATGAACATAGAGGCAGTCAAAGAAACCCTCAATCTATTCGTGGGTACCGCCATATTTTCTAACTTGCGAACCATAAGGTCTAACCAAGCCTCTGAGACTAGCGGATTTGAACTCCCCGCAAATGGATTAATCTTAACCCTCTATAGTCGCATGAAATACTCCATTGCCTCATTGACTATCGGTGCATGTGCTGGTGTTTGAACCTGTATCCCTACCATCTGCCTACGTATCAATTCCTGTAGGGATTCAGCGATCCCCTGATTGATTCCCTGAGCCACTCGCTCTTCATAAGTCGGTGCTCGCAGTGGATTAGCATCCACGCCACGAACACGAATCCTGGGCCTCCCCGGACCCCTCGTAAACTCGGTATCAGCCACCTGCTCCTCAATACCCTGACGTGAAGACTCTCCACGCGTGACAACCATGATGTTAGACGTACGAAAGGAAAGAGGTCAACAATAACACAAGTTATTATGACCGAGTGCAACTCACACTGTGAATGCACAGAACACAAAGCAAGGCAAGGTATGCAATATACGGTCAGGCTAAAGCAATCAAAGAAAGCTGTTCAAAGGGCTAAGTACTTAAACAAATAAGCATACATGTTAAACAAAGATGCTTTTAAGTACATAAACATATAAGCATAGAGACATGTGATAATGCTAAGAATGTTATCAAGAAACACATAAACATGATATAATGCCGAAACATGTTATCAAAAGCATGTGAATATATCAAAGTAGATCAACAAAAGCATGATATGCACCCAAAACCCGTCGTCCTAAGGTATTCAAACCTAGGAGCTCTAATACCACTTGTGACGGCCTAAGTTTTATAAACCCGGTGCATCAGTGATGACCAGAAGATGACCCGATAACGGATCCGAAACGCGAAAGCAAAAGATGATTAAAGAAAAGGAAAAGAAAAGTTCTGAGCACCCGCTCTGCACTCAACACTGAGCACCCATTCGACACTTAGGCGTTCGGACGTTCTGTTGTTCTGACCTATATGGTCGGGCGTTCGGACGTTTTGACCTACATGGTCAGGCATTCTGACCATCATGGTCAAACGTTCGGATGTTTTGATGCTTCGGACTTACATGGTCAAGCCTTCGGACGTTCTGACCTACGGGGTCAAACATTCGGACCTATATGGTCAAGCCTTCGGATGTTCTGACCTACGGGGTTAGGTATTCGGACCTACATGGTCAGGCGTTTGGACGTTCTGACCTACGGGATCAGACGTTCTGACCTACGGGGTCAAGCGTTCGGACCTACATAGTCAAACTTTCGGACATTTTGACAAAAGGTTCAAACGTTCAGACATTCAGAAGTTTAGACGTTCTGGCGTTCTGATAAAAGGTTCAAACGTTCAGAAGTTCAGACGTTTTGACGTTCTGACTGCCGAATGACAAAACAGTAAGCAAGTTTAAGGCAACCTTGAGGCTATGCATGTATTTCAAATGACCTAAAACAAGTTTAAAAAAAATATACTTGTATAAACTTTTAAAACCAATGGCTCTTGGCCTCATGTTATACATACGAAACATGCTTCAAAAAATGTACTTAGACACACATTACATATCAAGGAAGCCATCTTAGTTTCTAAAATACCATACATCCATAGTATGCAAAAATATAACATCAAAAGTAAACATGCTAAACATTTGCATGTCAATACACAAAAATATTCCAAAGTGCTCATAAGCCTTTAAGGATGATGAGCATCCGAGAACATTGTCTCCTTACTTATAAAATAACCCAAACAACTAGGGTAAGTAATCAAGTTACTTGTAGGAAAAAGTATATGCGTATACCCTAAAGTTTTAATATCAATATAGACAAATACAAGGGATCATTCCACTTAACGTCTATGTTCAAGGTGTTCTAAGGGATCATCTTAAGCTAACTTAAATGATTCTTTAACAACACAATAGCAATATGGATGTACTAAACAACATCAAATCACCAATAACCAAAATTACAAGTCACAATTAAGCATTGGTTGTCAACTTGAAATTGAATGTGAAACCAAAAAGTGGGAAAACTTGGACATCAAATCTCGAAGTAAACCAAGACCTAAACGGTTATTCCGGGCATTAACCCATTGGGAATATCACCTTAGTGTGCACTATACAAAATGGGGAGAACTCGTACCTCCCGCACTAGAGCCAAACTCTAGCCATATGAATTACAACAATGTCCCAAGAGAATCCACAATCATGATTGAGTTCAAAACTTATATACAACAATCAGGCGTTATGACCTGTCAGGCGTTCGGACGTTCTGACGTTCTAACCTACATAGTCAGACATTCTGACGTTTGGACGTTTTGACCTATGTGGTCAGGCGTTCTGACCTTCGGATCTACATAACAGAGAGCAAAAAAAATCTGGGCATGTAAACCACCTTCCATACATAAGTAATTTGAAACCACACAAACCATGTCTTAGGGTTCCAAGTCTAGAATGGCATAATAAATGACAAGTCCTCATCATGATGTAATATATAAAACAATACCACCAACTTATCAATTAAATCATGCGTTAGCAATAAGCTTTATATACTAAAAAGCAATCAACAAGAATATAGAATTATCATACATGCTTAAATCAATAAATCCTAAGCTCCCCTATCTTAATAGAGAATTGAATCTCTATAATCCAAGCAACCAAGCTTTAAAATGGAAAACAATTCTAGGGTTTTATAGAGGAGAGTGAGAGGAAACTTTTACTTCCCAAGGTTAATGGTCTAAGGTGAGTAGAAGGAGGCCAAAAGTGAAGAAGTAAGCTTTAAACTATGCTCCCCTTCAATGGAGTTTAGGTTCGTATGAGGGCAAAAGGGAATGAAGATGAGATAAATGAAATGTGGTGGGTGGAGGATCTAGTATGCCTCCACTCACTAGGTGCTCTTACACTACCTCTCTCACACACACAATGCAAGACTCAATTTGGTGCCTACATTTGTCACCCATCCATGGCTCCTTCCTAGGTTTAATCATAAGCCTACACTTATCAACCATCAAAGCCAACAAGTGTACCTATCCTAGGCCAACAAGTGGGTGAATCTCCACCCTCCAAATGTCAAGCGATTAAGCTTCCAAGTCACTCCACCCCAATGTCAACAAGTGGTAGCATGAGAGTGTGACACTTGTCACACTTTCTAAAAATTACAAAAGGTCATTTTTCAAAATATTTTCTAAATTAAATTGAAAAATGGTCCCTAAGACGAAAAATAATTATTTTATATAATTATACTAAAACCGCAACAATCAAGAATGTTTCCAAGAAAGTATGCATCCATGCTCTTTATAAAAAAAGTAAGCAACTACCATGATTTCCTACAAAAGTAAAAATATAAATACCTTGGAAATCAAATATTATGGATGCATGCAAAGCCGGAATCAAATCCGAACACGTAAGGTGAGGTTATGTAAAGAAAAACGATAAATGGGAAAAAGAAGAAATAGGGAAAAAGACAAAAAAAAAAAATTACCGAAAAAAAAAACGGAAGAAAAATGACCGGGTCATTACCAAAGCCTAATTTTCTAGCATGCCACAATTTAATTCTAAGTTATATATCATCATGATAATTAAATCTTAACTATAGAAAATAATTAAATTAAATTCTAGAGCTTAAACCAAAACATGCATACAAGTTGTATAAACTTCTAAAATCATCAATATAACATTAATATAAACTTAAGACAACCTCCTACCTCAATTTGAGATGAAAATCTCAAAAGCCACCAAAATGAAACCGCTCCTAATTCGACGAAACTTCGGAGTTTTGTTAGGGACAACACGATGAACATGAATCCCAAGGAAGCCCCATCAAAATCATAACTTGACTTCAAACCCGAACTCAAAAAATGGCCAAAACGAGATTCCAAGCGGTGGAATCGAAGGCCTCCCTAAGGCGAACATTAAACACTAAGGCACTACGACGTTTCACTGAAGGGAAGAGGCTCAAAAGAGGAGAGAGAAAGTGGTAGCCATGGGTACGCTTGAAAACTTCCCACATGTCTTGAATTTTACAATTCTTGTTCCCAAAATGTGTCGACTCTTGAAGACGTTGAGGAAACGAAGCTTTTGGCTCATAAGTAGTTTCCACATTTGGGGAGACATGTGTGGGATTTCCATGAATGGTATTTGGACAAGAATTTGGATTAGAAGAGCTTGAATTTGGATTTTTCAAAGGAGAAACTTCCTCACTTTTGTCTCCATGGACCTTGTTGTCAACCACTCTACCACTCCGAAGGGTGGTGATAGCTTGAACTTGTTCATGAGTCGGCCCACTCGGAGGAGGGGTTTCGTCAATCACATGCATTCCTCTAGGATTTTCAAAAGGTTGAGAGGGAAGCTTGCCCTTGTCCTTTTGAAGCAATTGATTCACCGAGTTAGCTATTTGGCCCACTTGATTTTCGAGATTAGCTATGGATTGAGTATGAGAGTGAACCATTTGGAGAGTAGGCTGCAAGGATGTCAAGAGTTGCTTGTTGGCATCCATTATTTGCTTATTTAATGATTCCATCATTTGCTTGTTTGCAGCTACTATCTCGTCAGTTGGACACACAGGAGGTTGATTGGAGACATTTAGATTGTAAGGAGGACGGTAGCTTGAAGAGGCTTGGAAAGGTCTACCTTGATATTGAGAAGAGGGCTGATTTTGCCGCCCTTGGTTTTGGAATTGGGAATTCTGTGGGGCTTGTTGCCACCACGAGAAATTCGGATGATCTCGTCAACCCGGATTGTAGGTGTTGGAATATGGATTGTTCCCGGGCCGCGAGAACATGGCATTAGCTTGCTCTTGGTTGGGACTAGGAAATTGCTCCGGTGTGGGGCAATCTTCCGAGAGATGGAATGGACTAGTACATGAAGCACAAACTGAACTTGCCGAATTTTGAGACAATGAAGGAGGAAGATGTGGTGCCATCAATTGGTAGAATTTATGAGCGATGGCATCCACTTGAGATGATTCCTCCCTTATTGACTCTGGTTGACAAGGGTTGGTGTTGTTTGGAGTGGTTGCGGTCGTAGCCCTATGAGAATTGTGTTGAAGTGAATTTTCACTCAAATTCTCAAGTAAGGTCCAAGCCTCATCCGCATTCTTGGACATGAACATCCCACCACAAGAGGAATCAACCATGAATCTATGGGTTTCGGTCAAGCCAGCATAGAAAGCTTGTAGCCTTTCCCAAGTCTCGTGGAGTTGTTCTCCATCAACTTGAGAAAAGCTTAGAATGGAACGCCTCATTTGGTTGGTTTTACTCACCGGATAGTACTTCTTAAGAAATTCTTGTTGCAATTGAGCCCAAGAAGTAATAGAGTTGGGAGCGAGGGAGTTCAACCAATATTTTGCCCTATCCTTTAGGGAGAATGGGAAAAGATGGAGATGAAGTGCATTGTTCGGAAAACCTCTCAACCGGATGGTCGAACAGATTTCAAGGAACTCATCAAGATGCTTATATGGATCTTCATTATCAAAGCCATGAAATGATGGAAGCATTTGAATGGTACTAGACTTGATCTCATATTGAGCTGCATCGATGTTTGGCATCACTATACAAGAAGGAGAAGCATAGGTGGTAGGAATGAAATGATCTCTAAGAGTCATTGGTTCTACATTAGGAATTTCAGCCCTTTCATTCCCCGGATTTCCTACGTTATCCCCCATTATATTGAATTCAGTTTCAAGGTCCCTTGTAAGAGTGGGTTCCCTAAGGTTCCGTCTAAGAGTTCTTTCAAGTGAATTTATATCAATAGGCGAGTCAAGTGTGGGAAGAGAGAGTGACCTACGGCCAAACATCAATAATTCACAACAACATCATCACAACAAATCTTTATCATCAACTCCACATACGATGTTCCCTTTCTCCTCAATTATCAAGACAGAAAATAAATGGCCACGACAAGGACCGATGCTTGGAATTGAAAATACACAATTGAAAAAAAACCTCGACAAGGGCTTGCAATTTATCTACTTCTAAGCTTAACACATGCACGATATTCACAATTTGAAACTAGAAGTCACGAGACTTACCTGAGGTCCTCTAGACTTACAATTTGCTAGCTATCCCACGGCGAGCTTCGAGTCCCTAGAATCTTACAACACGAAGATGATCAAAACACACAAGGAATATTCACAAGACACAATATGCACAATCAAACTAAATTTAACCCTAGAACTTTGGTCGCTAAATCGTTTGCAGTACCCGGCAACGGCGCCAAAAATTGATCGGTTGATCAACTATACATCAACCTTCGCAATAGCACGAATCATTGTAAAATAGGGCTATTGGTCGGGTAAGTCGAACCACTGGGACTGCGCTAGTCTAAGGCAACCTAAGTGTTTAGAGTCATTCTTAGGATGATGAAGGGGTGTTCATAGAGGTTGTGTTTGTTGTCACTTAACTACAAATTCAGAATGCATACAACAATAAATTTAAGGAGATGAAAAGAGAAGATTTAGAGAAGAAAGTCTAGGGAAGTGAATCCATTCCAAACCTCTACACAAGCTAATTATATGATTGATTTGGGGAATTAATGTAGAAATGACCTTGATGAATAGCAATTCATGACTACTATATCATCTTCAAGAAATTCAATTAATTAAAATGTAAGAACAACCTATCAAAGCTCCACATGCTTAAATTACCTAAACTATGGTGCAATCCTCAACATGCTCACTAAGCTAGAGATTGTCAAACAAGTAACCAATTGATGAGAGCACATGATAACAAGTCACAAGGTTAATTCATCAAAAGAAATTCTTAAGCAATGAATTAACAAGCTACTCAAAATCATGCCATTAAAACCATTCCATAGTCTTAGCTCCATTGTCACTATGAAACTACAAGCTATACAACCATGAGATTAAATCATCTAAGACAAGAGTATTTAATGCAATATGATCTTTAGAACATTAAAACATCCATTACATTATGTAACATGCTCTAGATTATGGAACTAGTCAAATACACATTTCATTCCCCAAAATAAATCAAAAACTAGACATGCTTACAAGGAGGAGTTTCATCACCTCCCTAGATGGAGGTTTAGTTATCCATGGATACAAAAATGGAAGAGGAAGAAGAAGACTCCATCTCCATTTTTGAGCTCCTACTGTAGCACTCAAGAACACCCTTCTCCTTGCTCTCTTCTCTCTCCTCTATCTTGCTAAAGATCAAAGATAGCAAATGTGTGGCCTTTGGTAGCTTTTTATTCTCCAACACACCCTCTCTCTCTCCTCCAAGGAACACCTCCAACCACTTCATAAAGAAGGAAGATGGCATTGAGGAAACCAATGTGCAAGTGGCTGAAATTGAGCCATTTCCGAGTGCAATCTGCCTGATTTTTGAGCACTCGAAAAGTGGTCTCGAGCACTCTAAATTAGTGCAATGTGCAACATGCTCTTCTTGCTCAGCGCTGACCCACTTTGGTAAAACTGCTATAACTTTGTACCCCGAACTCCGAATGATGATCTGTTTGAAGATTTGGAGAGCTGATTCAGTGCTTTAAAAACTTCATGTTTTGATGAAGACCCAATTCTCAAGTATGGTTGGTAGAAAATGGGGAGAAAGGCAGTACTTCAGTGCTGCCAGGCAGTTCTGCGCACCTCTGTTACGAAGATCATAACTCTCTGCTCCGAACTCTGAATGATAAACCCCTTGAAGATTTGGAAAGCTGATTCAGAGATCTAAATCTTTCATGTTATGATGGAAGTCTAGTTCTTGAGTTTGCTAGGTCGAAAATGGCGACAAAAGTCAGGATCACTGCTGCCAGAAATTCAGAAATGGCATCCTTTTTGTTCAAAATTCCACAAGGCATCATTTTTGCTTCCTTTTTGCACTTTAACCTGAAAATGCATAAAAACATGCAAATGGAGTTAATCTACATAAAATAATTAATAACTGGACTTTGTTAATGTAATTTAGGGCGCTTGAATATACAATATTCGGCGCTTATCACCTACTAAACAATGATTAAAATAATAATCATACCAAGACTAATCCACCATTTCTTTTAAAAAGAAACTCCTTTAACCTTAATCCCATCATAATCAGTAGCTTAATCATTTAAACAATAAGTTATAATACAAGGAATCTTATATTTAATCCCAAAACCCGATAATGATTTTAATTATTCATATCAAATATCCAAGATCTAAGCTTTGACAAATCATCAATGTCTCCACCAATATTATTCTATTAATATAAAATAATATACTAACTAGTAAGTACTAGATTATTCTAATTTAAGAATATCTAATCCTAATCCAATCAATACATACAACAACCATAAATGATATTTTAATCATATAACACATAGCAATCTAATTACGCTTTGGCAAATCAACCATACCATTATAAATATTTTTATTTATATATTGGCAACTTAACCATGCCTCCTTAAGTATTTTTATTTATACATTGGCAATTCAACCATGTTTCCACAGGTATATTTATTCATATATTTAATTAGCAACTTATCCATGCTTTCCATATATGTATTCTATTCATACAAATATTTAGGTAATATATTTAATCATTTGGCAATTCATCCATGCCTACACTTTAACCATGAATTAACTTTAAACTTAACAATACTCTAAATCATACATAGCCATTTCATGCATATTATACGCATATCATTAATTTAATAACCAGTCAATTCAGATATATTAAGTAAGAATAATAACACTAATGATCTTAATTTACATATATATATACATATTATATAATATATATATGTATAATCCTTCCTTAATAATCCTTAATTATTTAAAATTGTAATAACCCGGTTTTTTTGGATAATTTTTTTCCGTTGTCTTTTCCCTTTTGAGTTTGGTTTCTTGTCGATTAGCGTCGTCTCGAGTGCCCTGGAGTGATTTCCGAGACTCTTTTCTGTGGATTGACAACTTCCTTTGAAGACCGAATCATTTCCACATTTTTCGTTTTTCGACACTATTCACTTTTTGTCTTTTTTCCTATTTCGTCCTTTTCCTCATTTATCACTCTGTTTGTATAACCACACTTCTTGTGTTCGGAGTCTGGTTGCTCCCGGTGTCCATAGGGGCATAAATGCAAAGTTCCTTGGAAACTTTTTCTTTTCTTGGGGTATTTTTCATAAATATCTTTTGAAGATATTTTATTTCAGGGGTATCTAAGAAAATATCTTTTGGAAGAAATTTTCATTCTGGGACAGTTTCGCAGTTTTTACTTTTTGGAGGGGTCATTGTGCAATTAATGAAAGTTATTGCTCAATTCTTTGTTTGAGCCTAGATCCTTGTATGGGATTCATTTTCACATTTTGTCGAGTCGTGGACTCTTAGAATTTCCTCCTGGACGATGTTTTCCAGTTTCAGGGTTTTTGGCCTCGGTTTGCGCCAAATTTGTTTTGGGCATAACTCTTTGCTCGGGACTCAGTTTTCGACGCCGTTTCATTCGTTGTTCATATTTTCTCATTTGGAATCTTTTTCATTCATAGAGTTTTGCCGTTTGAGCGATTCTACTCAGATTTCACTTTTCCAGACCCGGCGGGACCCGTTCGGGACACTTTTTTAGTTTTTCTATAAATAGGGGGCCTTTAAGTTAAAAGTCAGATTTTTGCTCTCTCTTTCCTCTCTCTTGGCCGGATCTAGAGGCAACCATGGCTGCCATCTTCTTTCTCTTCTTTTGAGCTTCCTCCCTTCATTAAAAGTGGTGATGCCTTTATGTTTGTTGTTCCCCTCGGCTAGGCTTTCGATTCCAACCGATTTGAAGCTCATTTTGGCCATTTCTTGAGTTCGGGTTTGGAGTCAAGTTGTGTTTTTGATGGGGCTTCCTCGGGATTCATGTTCGTGGTGTTGTCCCCGACAAAACCTAGGAGTTTCGTTGGATTCAGAGCCGATTTATTTTGGTGGGGATTTGAGATTTCATCTCAAATGGAGGTAGGGAATGTTTTAGACTTTTGTGTGTGTTGTATTGAGTGTTTAGCATGATTATACAACTTATATATGTGCCTTGTATCAAATCTAGAAAGTTAGTAATTTTTAATTCTTTGTATAAGATTTAAAATTCATAATGATATATAACTTTGATTTAAATTGTGGCATGGTAGAAAATCTTATTTTAACATGTTGGTTAACATATATTAAATTTGGATTAATTAAACAAGAATTGCTCTTTTTTATTAATATTTATCTTTTGTGAAAGATTAAAGTTCATGGCCGTACCTTGCATGAAATTGAGTTGTATTATGCTTCTAAATTGAGTTTTGGCATGTTTGTTAACATACTTTAATTTGAGAGCATTTGGTTGAGTTTAAAAATTTAGAGACTTTAATTAAAAGAATTAATTAAAATCTAATTTTGTGGTTTCATGGGCTTAATTAAGCTTTTGTGTGAATATATGTAATGACCATGATATGTCTATTAGCATATATTAAATTGGAGCCAATTGGAAATGATTTGAAATCTAGAGAGTTTAATTATTTTGATGTAATTAGATTCTATCTTGTTTATCCATGGATTTAATCATGTTTTAGAAGGTGTTTCTATTTTAAGATCATGGATTTAGACTTGTGAAGTATTCAATTGATTGTGTTATATGCATTGAAGGGCATTGTTATTAAATTTATATTCATGAGAGTATGTTTCTATATGAATATATTGTTGGCTTGTGATTTCGTAGCATTATGGATATGAAATGCTTAGTAAGCACAATTGAGAGTTATATTGTTAACTTGTTACTATGTAGTAGTAATATGTATAAGTTATGAACATATTTGGCTTATTTTGGAATCTTGGAACATTGTTGAGTTGAGATGGCTAGGGTTTGGCTCTAGTATGGGGACGTGAGTCCTCTAAGTCATTGAGATAGTGCGCACTTAGGGTGGTCTTCCCTGCGGGTTAGTGCCTGAAATAACCATTGAGGTCTCGGCAGAATTCCGAGCATGATGTCCAAGTCTTCCACTATTTGTTACATTCAATTCCAAGTTGACAATCATGTTTACCTTATTGACTTGTGGTTTTGGCTATTGGCGATTTTGTTGTTGTTATGTACATTCATACTAAATTGATATATTTAGTTGATTTCACACTTTTAGATTTCTAGTTGATAACCTAGAGAATCTATGTCTTGATATGTGGTATTAGATATTCTAATTATGCTAAATTGTTATATTTAGTTGATGTTGCATTTTAGACTTCAAGTTGATAACCTTGAGAATCTATATATTGTTGCTTTGTGTAAGCATGCTCCTATGTTGTTGCTTTGTGTAAGCATGTTCCTATGTTGTTGCTTTGTGTAAGCATGACCCTATGTTGCTAAAATTGCATGAATGAGGTAATTGATGCTAGAAATGATCTTAGATAGTTAGGATGCTCCTTGAGTCTCACCTTTGACATAGACGTTAGATGGAATCAACCACAATAATTAAATCATGCAAACTTGTAAAACGTAGGTCGATGCATGCTCATTTCCTACGAGTAGCTTTATGTTACTTACCCCTACGATACTGGTGCATATTTCAGGTACAAGAATCAAAGTTGAGGTCTTCATTATGCTTGGATGGTTTGTGGACTTGGAGACTTCCATTTTTGTGAAGGTTGGCTTGGAATGCCAATTGTAGTCTTATATGTCAACATGTGTACATTTGATTCCTTATATGTAATGTGTACATGAGTACACTCTTTAGGATGTATTTGACATGTATAAGATGTGGCCGGAGGCCAATGACATGTAATTTGTATCCTATGTAAATTTTGACTTCATGGAATATTATGAAAGTATTAAAAAATATTAAGTTTTTGCTTCACCATGTTTGCATTGGGTGTGGGAATTCCATTTTGATTCTTCCATTAGTATTCATTCACCATGTATGAAGTGTAGCCAAGGGCCAAGCGGCATTTTGAAACCATCTCATGTTTTTAAATTCCAAGTTTTCGTTCCAAACTTCGTTTTTGGCATTTTGGTCTTTGGGGGGTCATATTCTGTATCGGCCATATTTTTGGGCCATGGACCATTGTAGCACATCTTACTAGGTAAGTTACGTTTGTGTGCATGATCATTTCCAGGCAAAGCTTCTTCTTTGGTGAAATGAGCCTCCTACGAACTCATTTTACACTTTTGTTGCATAGTCTGACCTAAGGGTATTTTGGGAATTTACTTTGGGAAATAAATTCCGTTCTTCACATGATTGAATAGAAAATGTGATTTTAGGGGGGGTTTCTTTTTTGTGTTTTTTTCTGAAAATGTCGTCTTGGCATCGGAAACCATTTTCGAAATTCAGCTCTCAGTTTTTAAATTTAGCAGCTTTTTGGACCTCCATGACTAGATTTCATGGAGGGGCATTTTGGGCATTTTAAATTTTTTATTTTTCGATTTTCCTCGAGAATCACGTAGAAAACTCGATTTTGAGGGGGTTTCTTCTTTGTGTTTTTCTAGAAAATGTCATCTTGGCCCTCAATTTACATTTTTTCCGGAAAAACCCCTGCTGCGAGGGTTTCTTGCTGCCCATTCTGCCGCCTTCACATCTAAACGGTTACGAGGGGTTTCGTAACCAGTTAGATGAGTGTGGGCAGTGTATATGTCGTGATTTTTGGCCTCCTAACCGGTTAGGAAGGTCTCCTAATCGGTTAGATGTTCTTGGTTGTCACCTTTTTGACCGTTTTGCCCCTTCTTCTTCCGTTAGCCATATCTTCTTCATCCGGACTCCGAATTAAGTGATTCTTGAGTCTAAATTCATTAATTTTTCGTTGTCTTTCTAATGGTGTGCTCAGTGGCACCCACTTTTCAGCTAAAAATGACAATTTTGCCCCTAGGTTCATTCTTATTCATTTTTGAAATGTTATTTCCGCATTTAATTCCTTTGGGTTCCGTGACCTCGTTGAGGGTCATAATGGTGTCTTAGAGCGATGTTGTATCTCTAGAGACCGTTATTTTGTCTTTTACTTCTCGGATCCGTTACCGGGTCCTCTTTCAGTTCATCACTGACGCATTGGGTTGAAAAACTTGGGCCGTCACAAGTGGTATCAGAGCTCCTTAGTTTGAATACCTTGGACGAAAAGTTTTGGGTGCATATCATGCTTATGTTGCCATGCTCTATGTGTTTATATACTTTTTGATAACATGTTTATGTGCTTACGTGCTACATGTAGTATGTCGTTTATTTAGCATTATTTTATTCTAATATAAAGAGCATGACATATGATGTATGCTAGATTAGAATTGCATATACATAATTGTGTTGTATATTTGGCATGACACGGGTTTGGTCATTAAAGCACGAGTTGAGGTTGACGGTGATTGTAGTCATAGTCTCGTGGTGATGTAGGTTGTTGTCGACCTAGCATTGGTTTTGAGGTAGGTGGATGGTCACTTTTTGTTTAGGCTCTTGTGAGATGAGTCATTTGGCGTTACCGTAGGGGTAGATTCGTTGGTTTTGGGCCATGATGAGGTTATGGACCTCTTAGGATCCTTGATTGTTCAGGTTGATTCCTCTGGAACTTGCGTTTTTTCATGGGCGGGTACGTTTGTGGACGGGTGCATGGCACTGTCATGCTACCGTACTAGCGAGCTACAAGTACAGTTCGGATGGAATCAATGTTGGTTTTGTTTTGATAGGCGTTGTCCTTTTGATCGATGATGATGATGGTTGTTTTGGAGATTAATCATAGTGATTGATTTGGTTGTTATTGGTATAGCTGTAGTTGCCATTTTCCTTGAGGAGTTCTTGCATGATGACGCTTTTGGGATCAAGTCGATTGATTGATGTTTCGGGTAGTAAGAGTACTGCACTGTCAGTGTCACTTGTAGTGTCACCTTTAGATTCGGAGTTAGATTGTTTGAGTCTTACCATTGTGGTAAGGGCTCACGTTTGTTTTGAGACAGGTTGTTGTCGCATTGGTTTTGGAGACAGCTTATGACTAGGAATTGTCCTTTCTTTTCTTAGACACTCTAGGACACGATGTCCATAGGGTTCATTGTTACATCATGTTATCTTATGCAGTTTCGTTTACTACCATGTTAGTAGTATGATTTATGATATTGTGATGCATGAGTAGGTGGAGGTCTATCCATAATTGCCTTCTTGTTGTGTGGCATTAGTATGCCTTCTTTATATACTTAGAGATGCCATGTTGTTATTGTGCTTTAGTGACATGCTTTTGTGCTTACGTGGAGACGTGTTGCATGTACCTTTGATTTTTATTTGTATGAGTAGATTTTTTTTTTGGTAGTTGCATTCCTTGTCATAAGCATGACTTCCAGGTTTAGTTTTCCCATTCGTTTCCCTCGGTCGTACGTAGTGTGTATGCGGGTTTCCACAAGGGTTTTGTGTTGGTTCGTGTTAGGGACTTCATAAGAAGTGAGTCTCTTCTTCCGTTGTGTTGTGCACTGTTTTGGGGTTGGTTGGTCTATGAGGATCATCGTCGTTGTCTTGAGTCCTTGGTGAGGATTTGATGGATTTTGGTCGACTTACTTCCATGTAGTGGGTGAAGTCTTTGACCTTGTTGTCTTTCATTTTAGAGATGGAGTCGTGGAGTTGTCCTTTTTAGGACTGGTGGTTCCCTTTCTTTCGTGTTTTCCCTTGGGGAGTTTCTGCCGTGGTTGTTGACGGCTGTAGTGCTCAGAGTGAGTTGATTAGTATGAGATCATTTTGTGGGGACATATGTCTATATCATTGAGGATTTGTTTAATTCGTGAGGTAAGCTCGATACTCTTTTGAGAATGTCTTTTGGAGACTTGTTTCCGTTTTGGAGACCTGAATGTGGTTAACTTTTAGGAAAAGTTTTGAAGGATTGCTGTTGGATAAGGCTTGTTGTGGAGTTTCTCGTCCTAATTATAACTAGGCATAGTTTTAAGGAATCGTAGTTTTGATGATTGATTGTGGATCAAAAAAATTGAGGAATTTTGATTGAACTTGGTGTTTCCAAGTACGGTTTTGAGAGATTCATGTTGTGACCTTGGTTGTTGGCATTTTAATGTGTGTGCCACTTGGTGGGTTTGTATTTCAAGGATTTAGTTATCCATGATAGGGATGCGGATCTAATGTTTGATTACGGTGTAGTCTTGTAGTTGATCTGTTTCAGGGAGATATTAAGGACTTTCGATGAAATGTCTTATTATGAGGTTCGTTTTGATTTCTGTAGGCGTTAATTTGCTTGTCAAGTTTTAGATTCCTGATTAATGTTGTTAATAGGTGTATTTTGAGACATTGGAGATGTTGGTTTTGCTGTATTAAGGATTTGGGGCCTTAAGCATAGCAGTACCTATAGTATTGTTGTCAGAGTTTTGGGATTGGCCAGGATGGTCCGGCTGGACATCTTTGGACCATATCTCAACTCTCACAAAATGTTGATCTCCGTAGTGCTTTTGGTAATGATCATTTTTGACATTGATGTCATTGGTATCGAGAGATTTCTTGGGTAGACCTAGTGGGGGACAGGTTATGAATTAGTGCCTTATACTATCATACTACCGTACAAGTTGTGTGTTGTGGGCGAGTACTAGTTGCCGTCGATGCTACCTTACTGACGAGTAAGTGTGGGCGGGCACTAGGTACTGTCATTGCTACCACACATTTGAGTGCGTCATGGGTGGGTTTTAGTCACTATTCGTACTGCCACGTTGTGTTTGTTCTGTACCCTGATTTGATATGTGGTTATCTTGGAGTTCTTTTGGTGGTTGTTTTTGGTTCCTTACGATGGTTTGTCAGGAGGGATGCTTACGGTTGTTGTTTTCCATTCTTTTGTCTGACCTTGGGTTCTCTGTGTGAGTTCAGACTTGTCGTATGGCCATGTGGTCACTTTGCCTTTGAGAGGTTGTGTTGTCATGAGCATGTAGGTGCAGATGACATTGGTTTGTGTGTTCCTTTCAGCTTTGAGGTCGCTGGTGTGGCGTGTTATGAGGGATACTCGGAGATATACTCTGTAGTTATCTTTCTCTTTCTGTTTCGTTGGGCTGGATTTCGAGGACGAAATCCCTTTAAGGTGGGAAGGTTGTAATGACCCGGATTTTTCGGATAAATTTTTTCTGTTGTCTTTTCCCTTCTGAGTTTGGTTTCTTGTCGATTAGTGTCGTCTCGAGTGCTCTGGAGTGATTTCTAAGACTCTTTTCTATGGATTGACAACTTCCTTTGAGGACCAAGTCATTCCCACATTTTTCGTTTTTCGACACTATTCACTTTTTGTCTTTTTCCCTATTTCGTCATTTTCCTCGTTTGTCACTCTATTTGCGTAACCACACTTCTTGTGTTTGGAGTTAGTTTCTAACTTCACGTATCTTCATTCCCAATGATTTCTATGAGATACGTATCTTTACTTTCATGAGAAAGTACTCTGGTTTCTCCCGGTGTCCATAGGGGCATAAATGCAAAGTTCTTTGGAAACTTTTTCTTTTCTTGGGATGTTTTTCATAAACATCTTTTGAAGATATTTTATTTCAGGGGTATCTAAGAAAATATCTTTTGGAAGATATTTTCATTCTGGGGTAGTTTCGCAGTTTTCACTTTTTGGAGGGGTCATTATGCAATTAATGAAAGTTATTGCTCAATGCCTTGTTTTGAGCCTGGATCCTAGTATGAGATTCATTTTCATATTTCATCGAGTCATGGACTCTCAGAATTTCCTCCTGGACGATGTTTTCCAGTTTCAGGGTTTCTGGCTCCACTTTGCGCCAAACTTGTTTTGGGCATAACTCTCTGCTCGAGACTCGATTTTTTACGTCGTTTCTTCCGTTATTCATATTTTCTCATTTGGAATCTTTTTTGTTCATAGAGTTTTGCCGTTTGAGCGTGTCTGCTCAGATTTCACTTTTCCGGACCCGGTGGGGCCGATTCGGGACACTTTTTGAGTTTTTCTATAAATAGGGGGCCTTTAAGTGAAAAATCAGATTTTTGCTCTCTCTCTCTCCTCTCTCTTGGCCGGATCTAGAGGCAGGCATGGCTGCCATCTTCTCTCTCTTCTTTTGAGCTTCCTCCCTTCATTAAAAAGTGGTGATGCCTTTATGTTTATTGTTCCCCTCGGCGAGGCCTTCGATTCCAACCGATTGGAATCTCGTTTTGGCCATTTCTTGAGTTCGGGTTTGGAGTCAAGTTGTGTTTTTGATGGGGCTTCCTTGGGATTCATGTTCGTGGTGTTGTCCCCGACAAAACCTAGGAGTTTCGTCGGATTCGGAGCCGATTTATTTTTGTGGGGATTTGAGATTTCATCTCAAATGGAGGTATGTTTCAGGCTTTTGTGTGTATAGTATTGAGTGTTTAGCATGATTATACAACTTATATATGTGCCTTGTATCAAATCTAGAAAGTTAGTAATTTTTAATTCTTTGTATAAGATTTAAAATTCATGATAATATATAACTTTGATTTGAATTGTGGCATGGTAGAAAATCTTGTTTTAACATGTTGGTTAACATATATTAAATTTGGATTAATTAGATAAGAATTGCTCTTTTTAATTAATATTTATCTTTTATGAAAGATTAAAATTCATGGCCGTACCTTGCATGAAATGGAGTTGTATTATGCTTCTAAATTGAGTTTTGGCATCTTTGTTAACATACTTTAATTTGAGAGCATTTAGTTGAGTTTGAAAATTTAGAGACTTTAATTAAGAGAATTAATTAAAATCTAATTTTGTGGTTTCATGGGCCTAATTAAGCTTTTGTGTGAATATATGTAATGACCATGATATGTTTATTAGCATATATTAAATTGGGGTCAATTGAAAATGATTTGAAATCTAGAGAGTTTAATTATTTTGATGTAATTAGATTCTATCTTCTTTATTCATGGATTTAATTATGTTTTAGAAGGTGCTTCTATTTTAAGATAATGGATTTAGACTTTTGAAGTATTCACTTGATTGTGTTATATGCATTGAAGGGCATTGTTATTAATTTTATATTCATGAGCGTATGTTTCTATATGAATATATTGTTGGCTTGTGATTTCGTAGCATTATGGATATGAAATGCTTATTATGCACAATTGAGAGTTATATTGCTAACTTGTTACTATGTAGTAGTAATATGTATAAGTTATGAACTTATTTGGCTTATTTTGGAATCTTGGAACATTGTTGAGTTGAGATGGCTAGGGTTTGGCTCTAGTACGGGGACGTGAGTCCTCTAAGTCATTGAGATAGTGCGCACTTAGGGTGGTATCCCCTGCGGGTTAGTGCCCGGAATAACCATTGAGGTCTTGGCAGAATTCCGAGCGTGATGTCCAAGTCTTCCGCTATTTGTTTTCGCATTCAATTCCAAGTTGACAATCATGTTTACCTTATTGACTTGTGGTTTTAGCTATTAGCGATTTTGATGTTGTTAAGTACATCCATACTAAATTGATATATTTAGTTGATTTCACACTTTTATATTTCTAGTTGATAACCTAGAGAATCTATGTCTTGATGTGTGGTATTAGATATTCTAATTATGCTAAATTGTTATATTTAGTTGATGTTGTATTTTAGACTTTAAGCTGATAACCTTGAGAATCTATATGTTGTTGCTTTGTGTAAGCACGCTCATATGTTGTTGCTTTGTGTAAGCATGCTCCTATGTTGCTAAAATTGCATGAATAAGGTGATTGATGCTAGAAATGATCTTAGGTAGTTAGGATGTTCCTTGAGTCTCACCTTTGACATAGACGTTAGGTAGAATGAATCACAATAATTAAATCATGCAAACTTGTAAAACGTAGGTCGATGCATGCTCATTTCCTGCGAGTAGCTTTATGTTACTCACCCCTATGATATTGGGGCATATTTCAGGTACAAGAATCGAAGTTGAGGTCTTCATTATGCTTGGATGGTTTGTGGACTTGGAGACTTCCATTTTTATGAAGGTTGGCTTGGAATGCCAATTGTAGTCCTATATGTCAACATATGTACATTCCAGGCAAAGATTCTTCTTTGGTGAAATGAGCCTCCTACGGACTCATTTTACACTTTTGTTGCATATTCTAACCTAAGGGTATTTTGGGAATTTTCTTTGGGAAATAAATTCCGTTCTTCATATGGTTGAATATAAAATGTGATTTTAGGTGGGGTTTCTTCTTTCTGTTTTTCCAGAAAATGTCGTCTTGGCATCGGAAACCATTTCCGAAGTTCAGCTCTCAGTTTTTAAATTTAGCAGCTTTTTGGACCTCCATGACCAGATTTCATGGAGGGGCATTTTGGGCATTTTAAATTGCTTATTTTTCAATTTTCCTCAAGAATCACGTAGAAAACTCGATTTTGAGAGGGGTTTCTTCTTTGTGTTTTTCCAGAAAATGTTATCTTAGCCCTCAAATTTACATTTTTCTTGGAAAAACCCCTGTTGCGAGGGTTTCTTGCTGCCCATTCTGCCACCTTCACATCTAAACGGTTACGAGGGGTTTCGTAGCCGGTTAGATGAGTGTGGGCAGTGTATATGTCGTGATTTTTGGCCTCTTAACCGGTTAGGAAGGTCTCCTAACCGGTTAGATGTTCTTGGTTGTTACCTTTTTGACCGTTTTGCCCCTTCTTCTTCCGTTAGCCATATCTTTTTCGTCCGGACTCCGAATTAAGTGATTCTTGAGTCTAAATTCATTAATTTTTCATTGTCTTTCCAATGGTGTGCTCGGTGGCACCCACTTTTAAGTTAGAAATGATGATTTTGCCCCTAGGTTCATTCTTGTTCATTTTTGAAACGTTGCTTCCACATTTAATTCCTTTGGGTTCTGTGACCTCGTTGAAGGTCATAATGGTGTCTTAGAGCCATGTTGTATCTCTAGAGACTGTTATTTTGTCTTTTACTTCCACATTTTGGATCCGTTATCAGGTCATCTTTCGGTTCATCACTGACGCACCGGGTTGAAAAACTTGGGCCGTCACAAAAATCACATATACATGTATATTATCCATACAACTCATAAATTAAATAAATCATATATACACATAAATAAATAAATAAATATATATATATATATATATATATATATATATATATATATATATATCATCCATCCATAACCTATTATTAATTTACTATATTACACAAATTAATGCTACTAAATATGTCAGAGATAATTTCCCCTAAATACTTCATATCGGTTTAAATAGTTTTTCGACATCGTCTTACTAAAATGTAAATATCTTCTAGTAGAATGGGAATTTGATAGTGAAATTGGTACCATTGGAAAGAGGACGAAAAATCCTTAAATTTGAGCTCAAGAATGACCCAATTTCGATTTAAGATGACTAAGTTATGACCGTTTTAATTTTATGTCACAAACAGGCAACATAATTAACTGAGCTCAAACACTACTGTGAGCGCACCCACACTGGATTAGCTCACTTGAGCTCACACAAATACACCCACACCAGATTAGCTCACTTGAGCTCACATGTATGCACCTGCACCAGATTATCTCCCTTTCATCAATCAAATCTAACCGCTGGATTCCGCATGTGCGTTAAAATATCATGTACCGCAATGCATAGAATCAATCCATTAATATTTAAGTATTCTAATGGTCTAGATCAGTGTGCCCACCATTATTCTATGTACCACGCCACACTGAATTGCTTTCCTCATTGCACTAACCGTGTATATATGTATAAATAATATACATATATATATTTCTAATAAATATATAAAAATAAATATTAATAAATTACCAGAAAAATATCAGAAAATTCCAAAAAATTTAAGAAAAATTCGAGAAATTTTAGAAAC
Organism: Cornus florida; assembly: GCF_030987335.1. Taxonomy (NCBI): domain Eukaryota; kingdom Viridiplantae; phylum Streptophyta; class Magnoliopsida; order Cornales; family Cornaceae; genus Cornus; species Cornus florida. The sequence continues at coordinate 19,871,871 of NW_026775571.1, forward strand.
ACTAATTAACCCCTCTTGGGTCCAAATCCAGCTTATTTGTTGATGTAAATAAGATATACAACACATATATACAACAATAAAAATCTAAAATTTCAAAAAAAAATATAATAATTCATATTTTAAATATTCTGTTCTAACCATCAATTAATCAATAAATTTAACCTTAGATTTTGATACTCAAGGTGAAATCCTTATGAGTTCTAAGAGGAAAGTTAGAGAAGAACTCGCCTGAAGGTTTCGAAACGAAACCGACGCTTCAAGTCTTGATTGTTTCTTCCAATTCCAGCATCCTCTTTCTCAAATCTGGCATCCTCCTTGTCAGCCCTTTCTTCTTCTTTCTCTGTCTCTCTTATTTTTCTAGCATGACAAACTTTTATCGATAAAACCTTAAATGTATATTTATACACAGTAATATCTAATCCTATTCTAATAATGACTATTAAATAAAAGGAAACTAATAATCATTAACTAATATATATATCTAGATACACATATTCTATATAATATATTTATGCATATTATATTCCATAATTAATTATTAATTAATTAAATCATATATACCTATATATATCTATATATATATATATATATATCTATATATATAGTCTTCCATAACACTTATTAATTAATTATATTTATATATAATTAAATATATATTTATAATTATACAAAAAATGATAATTTAAATAATCATAAAACCATGGGCTTTATTAATTAACCCAATAAGGCTTCATTCAAGCCGAAGACCATATCCTTTGATCCAACTTTCTTTAAACCCAATCCAATTAATTTAAATAAATAAAATAATTAAATAAACACTTAAATTAAAAAAAAAACTAAATACACTAAGCACATAAACATACCAATAAATTACAATCAAGTCATACCATACCAATAAAATCAACACGCCACAATTCAATCAATAATTAAGCACACAAACACCAATCATCATATCAATAATTCACGAAATATAAGTAAAATAAAATAATTAATCTAAGCACTCAATAAAACAAATTAATTAAAAATTAAAATAAACGTAATTAATTCAAATTGAATCAAATAAATTATTTAAAAATAAAATAAAAGTAATAGAGTAATAAAATTCAAATTGAATCAAATAAAGTAATAAAGTATTACAAATATTCTATGTATTTTATTCATATGCATGAAATAGAGTGATAGATTTCAGAACTAATAATATATATATACATATACATATATAGATAATATATATAACTATACACACAACCAACCGTGTCCGAGGCATGTTCAAATATTGTCAAGTCAATTTAGGTATCTGTGTAGTGGCAAGTCCAAGTTCTACTCTTTTGAACATTTGACCAAGGTATCAATCATGCCAATAAAATGTATGCCGCACAATTTCACTTCAAGTAGAACTGAATAAAATGTATGTAGTACAATTTGACTTCGAGTAGAACCGAATAATTGTAGAAATTGCTCGTATGAATTTTAGATGTATATATATATTTTTTATAAATGCTCAAACCCAAAATATAATGAACTGCAAGAACGGTGTCAATGCTTGGAATGGTGTCCTATGATACAACCCAATATGCTGAACACAGGAAACAAAAACTTCTGCCATCTTTATGCATTTGTGTGTGTGTATATATATATATAAACATGAAATGCAGAGTAATATAAAATTATTTCATCTACAATATATATCAGTGTCCCTTTTTATCTCAAACAGGTATATAACATACTGTACTAATAATATATACAGCCAAGAAATTTCATACGTAATATAACAATAAATTTTTGCATTAGAGTCTATGTGAGGCTCTGATACCACATGTAAGTAATTCATCGATATTAAAGTACATGGTTCTAATGCATCAAAATATTGTTTAGAAATATACCTGCCATTTTTAGCAGTTTGAATTTGAGATGGACTATATTAGAAACACTTTTCAACTCTCTATCTTTTCCTGTAAAACTGGCAATGGTTTCAAACCTTTCTTTCACGTATATATATAAAGGGCTGGGACCGTTTCTAAAACCTTATCAAAAGGAGACATGCTGCTTCTATCAACCAACACATCCCTCTGTAATATAAATAACTGTTATAAAATAAACATTATTCATATGATACAACGTTACATCTCCTAAATATAGATAATCATAAAACAATTTAAATAAAAATTAAGATTAATTATTATAATAAGACCATTGTATTCTTACAAAGAGAACTTAGAAAGTGAAGAAGAGAGGAGATTTGGGAGAATAATTTTCAATAATTATTTGGAAAAAAATGTCACTTCATACTCCTAGATTATTTATTTAGTTTATTATTAAACTAATTGGAATATAAGAGTAATTTTATCTTGATTTTGAATGTCATATAGCCTCAAAGTTTTAAGGGAAAGGTCATTATAAGATTTTTAAAAAATTTCATCCACGTGTATTTAGCAGGGCAAATCTCATGAGAGATGAATGTAATTATTCCTAAAAAATTTCTCTCTTAATTTTATATATTATATATTCATATTGGATTTGGCAGATCAAAATAAAGATTTTTCTTAATTTTTATATTCAATCATGCCATGTGTTAGGTGTCTACTTTTTTAAAGTTCTTATTTATTTATTATTTTTGTTTTTGAAAGGTAGGAGCATTAAAGTTCTTGTATTACTCTAAAGCAATGTAATAAGTGCAATGACATAAATTATTCTAAATCGAGATACTGCCAAAACAACTTAAACTAAATGGAGGTAAATGCTACGCATTAACATACCAAACCCACCTTACCATTTTTTTTTGATTGTTTAATTATGCCTTTCGGTTGCATGAATGAATAACTAATAGTTTATTAAATTCACGTGGTTTTAAGAGTTAATAATACGCTCATTGTCCTAGGTGTCATACCATTATTTTTATTTTTGTTTGTCTTTAAATAAGTGTTTATTTATTTATTTTTCAAATAATATATTTCATATTTTTTCATATATGTACTTTAAATTTAAATTTTAAAATTTAAATATTCAAAATTTAAAAGAATAATTTAGTAATTTTTAGACATATAATACATGTACTCTTAAAAATTACTGTTGTTTATGAGTGACACTTAAATTGAAACGGAGAAAGTAATATATATATTTATTTATATGTATGTGTACTACCTTACCTATTTAGCTATCATTTCTCTGAACACTCTGTATGACGGTATGTATAAAATAAACATACACTAGCTAAAATATTTGTGTAAGAAAATTTGCCCCCCCTGTGTGATGGAGCAGGAGAACACCGAGCCTAGAGCAGTAGCACTCATTATTGGCGCCACCGGCATGGTCGGCCTGACCTTGGCGGAAGCCTTAAAGAACCCAACAGCCCCGGCGGTCCATTGGAAGGTCTATGGAGCAGCACGCCGTCCCTTGCCCACCTGGTTCCCCTCCTGCCTCCTAGACCATTTCATAAGCCTCAGACGCCACCAACCACGACGACACCCTCCAAAAGCTCTCTCCCATTGCCACCAAAGTCACCCACATCTTCTGGATAGCCCTCCAACTCCGAGAAAGCGAAGAAGACAACATTACCCTCAACTTCACCATGCTCACCAATGTCCTCGCTGCCATAAACTCAACTTTTGTTACTCAACTCCGTCACATAACCTTGCAAACAGGCACCAAACACTACATTGGTCCGATTTTTGACCCGTCCCTTTCCACCCAAATCGTGCCCCATGAGCCCCCTTTTTGAGAGGACTACCCTCGGCTACCATACCCTAACTTCTACTATGCCTTAGAAGACCTCATAGCTTCGTACTCTCACTCTTTCTCCTACTCTATACACCGTGCATCTATTATCTTTGGCGCGTCTTCAAGAAGCCTGTATAATTTAATGCTTTCTCTCTTTATTTATGTTATAATTTATCGAAGTGAGGGTTTACCATGTAACTACCCCGTAATAGATACACTTGGGAGCACTTTTGCGACATGACGGACGCGCGTGTGCTTGCTGAACAGCACCTGTGGGCGGCCACGACCGAGGGTGCGAAGAAGGAGGCCTTCAATTGCACTAACGGTGACATTTTTACATGGAAGAGCGTTTGGAAGGTGGTCTGGGAGGTGTTTGAAGTCGAGTTTGTGGCCTTTGACGAGAAGGACAAGTTTGATTTGGCAGAGTTGATGAAGGATAAGGGAAGGGTCTGGGATGACATAGTGGAACAAAATGGGCTATATAAAACCAAATTAGAGGACATCACTTTTGAAGTACTCCAACCTGTTTTACATTTTGAGTTTCAACTTGTTAGTAGCATGAACAAGAGTAGAGAATTCGGGTTTTTCGGGTACGCCAATACACTTGAGAGTGTGAGGATGTGGGTAGAGAGACTCAGAGAAATGAAAATAATTCCATGAAGATGAGATCCAAATTAAAGTTGTGTAATGTAGTATGAAGAGGCCAATATTGAAGATCTCATTTCCTAAAATTTCAACGGGCTCATCTCATCTCATCTATGTTTCCCTTGCTACCTTAATAAATGTGTGTTTATATATATAATACATGTGTGTGTTGTGCGTGTTTTTTTACGTTTGTATATTCTGATAGAGTTGGTCACAGCTCTTCTAAATAATGTATATGTATGTGGAGGGAAAAATCCCCCTCCATTAAGAATCATCCACGTTACTACAATAAATAATTACTTTATTGGTTCTTCGCTAGCTCAAAGAAGCCCAATCCTGATCAAGCCCAAGAGAAGGCACTATCCGCCCAAGGTTGCTAATGTTGAACTCTCAGCCCGTTAAAAAGCTTATCCGGCCCAATTTATATTTGACCTAAGTTCAATTCAAATTGATCAAATCCTACTTATCAAAGGATCCTTCATATAAGGAAGTTCTATAAAAGAAAAGTCTTGCATGGAAAGAATTATAGAAGGAAAGAACTTTGTAGGTAAAGAATCATATATGGAATGAATTGGAGGACAAACAGAGCAAATCGTACCATAGTTCCACCATCTTTTTGTATATAAATAGAAACTTAGTCCTCCAATAAAGGGATCGAACATTACAAGCTTTTCTCTGAATTATTCTTGTTAATTGTTCTTTTATTTTGAGTAAGTTGTATTTATTATTTTGACTTTTTAGTTAAACGAATTATTTGCACCTACACTTTGGCGCCATCTGGGGGAACCGTATAGAAATATATTCCCACGAGTGAATTAAAATCTTTTATGCTACTACGATCCGGGAAGTCAATCGGAGCAACTGCAGCCGCAGCTGCAGTCGATCAACAGATAGAACTAATGCAAAAGATGCGAGAAGAGTTCTTGTAGCAGTTCGAGACTCTCCGTTAAGCAAATGAGGCCAGTATGGCTTAGATTGCATTACTTCAGCAAAAGAACGATGCTCTTCAGATAGCCATGGCGCATATAGCACCACAGCCACCACCAGGCAATGTAACGGGAGCTCCCCCCAACCACAATATTCCTCCTGTTGACGAAGCTCAAGCCAGCGAGAGTCAGCAGGAGCAGAGGATGAGAACCTAGGCGGTATCTTCGGACAACCGCCCTCATCGTGCACAAGATGAACAGGCTGAATCCAGCCGCTAACTCACAGTATGGATAAATGGCATTCAAGATGGTGTCCAGGAGATCTTTGACGAGAAGAAACTCTTGAGGATTCAGATGCCCGCAGAGATGGCCAAGGAGCATAAGGCCTCTCTGGTGAAGACGCCATTCACTGATTAGATATACTTCGTCGACAGACCTAAAAAATTCACCATGCCAGCCTTCACTCAGTTCGATGGCACAGGAGATCCCTCTTGTTATCTCGATCACTACTTTCAGAAGATGGCTCTGGATAACCACAATAATGCATTTATGTGCAAAGTTTTCCCAACTAATCTGACGGGAGCTGCACTGGAATGGTTCAAGAATAGGCTACACAAGTCCATCCCAAACTATGAAACTCTGTGCGCCATGTTCCTAGCACAATACTGCGGTAATAAGAAGCAGAAAAAGACTATCGCTAGTCTCTTCACTATAAGGCAGAAGAGAAGTGAAACGTTACAGAATTTCCTGTCCAGGTACAACATGGAGGCTTCAGAGATAGAAGATTGTCACCTTGAGACTGCTGTAGAAGCATTCAAAATCGGCATTATCCAAGGGACTAAGTTCCATACCTCATTAGTCAAATACTCCCCTCCAGATATGCAAACTCTCAATGCCAGGGCACAAACTTATATTCGGCTTGAAGAGAATGTAGCCCACCGAGCACAACATGCCACCCTCATCACAGTAGAAAATAAGCCTCGAGAAAAAGCTTCAAGTTCAAAAAATCAAAGAAATTAGTATGCTTCAGCACCAGTTACCCAAATACCTGAGAAAAGACAGAAGACTGAGGAGAGAGTAACACCTCTCTGTACCACATTGACTCGATTATTCCAGGAGAATAAAGTAAGATTTGCAGTCCCGCAACCAATTTGACAACTCCTAGAGCAGAGGGACAAAAACAAACATTACGCATACCATAGGGATTACGGGCATACAACAAATGATTGTAGATCCCTTCGGCGATAGGTGGAAAATATGGTAGCCAAATGAGATCTAGTAGATTATCTCGGGTCGAAAGAGCATACAATGCCGAGGGAAGTTAATCCTGAGAAGGTAGAAGGTAATCCAGTGAAGGTCATTCATGCAATACATGGAAAATCAGTGGAAGACCAAGAGTCAGAAGAAGTGTACCGTTCCAGATTGAGGGATGTCCACAAGCTAAGGAAGTTATCCTTAGTAAATACCATCACTTCGGGCAGTATCAGTATCAGATTCGGAGATGGAGATTTATCTAGAGTGCAGCTTCCCCATAAAGATCCACTTGTTATTAGTCTTCTGGTAGCAAACTACATGATTAAAAAAGTCCTGGTAGACCCTGGCAGTAGTTCCAATAGTATAATTAAGGTAGTCTTTGAGCAGTTAGAGATCCTATCATCGTCAATTCGAGCTACATCCAGTCCCTTAATGGGGTTCGATAGAACGAAAGTAGACCCTATTGGGATAATTGATTTATCAGCTATTGTTGCAAAAAGGACACTGAAAGAAAATTTTGTTTTGACAGAAATTCATCCTTCCTACAATCTCATCATGGGACGAGGTTGGATTCACCGAATGAATGGAGTATTGTCTACTCTACATCAGGTGATGTGATACTTATCTCCAGATGGAAAAAAAAAAGTCATTAACCTCTGAGGAGATCAAGCAGCTGCAAAAGAGTGTTACATGTTGACATTGAAGGAAGCAAAGAAAGAAGTTAAGATATCCAAATCAGATGCAGCCCCTGAAGGTGTTGTTAAATAGCAATTATAGAGCCCTTTGCCCAAGTATTCAGAAGCACAAGCAGAGGCAGAAACAGTAAAGCCTACCGAGGAATCTCTTGAAGCTGTGGAAGTTATCCTCGGTAACTCACATAAAGTCATTTATATGGGTCCTTCCCCCTTAGCCGAAGAGAGGGAAGTTTTAATTGATGTCATTCAAAAAAATGTAGATACGTTCGCCCGGATCCATTCGGACATGCCAGGGATCAACCGTTCAGTATCATGCCATAACCTAAAAGTGGATCCTTTATACAGACCAGTCAAACAAAAACATAAGAGGTTCGCTCTAGAAAGAAACCGAATCATTGCTGAAGAAGTAGACAAGTTGCTTCATACGGGCTTCATCAGGGAACTGCATTATCCACAGTGGCTTTCTAACGTAGTTGTGGTCCAAAAGAAGAATGGAAAGTGGAGGGTGTGTTTAGATTTCACCAATCTAAATAAGGCTTGTCCCAAAGATAGTTTTTCGCTACCGAAGATAGATAAAATGGTGGACACAACCATAGGCTATGAGAGATTAACATTCCTCGATGCGTACTCCAGATACAATCAGATTCCTATAACTCTAGAGGATGATGAAGAAACATCTTTCATCACAGAAAAGGCAACTTATTGTTATAAAGTTATGCCCTTCAGACTTAAGAACGCCAGGGCAACTTACCAACGCCTCATCAACAAGATCTTCGATGAGATGCTAGTCAAGATAGTTGAGGCTTATATCGATGACATGATGGTTAAAAGTGATAAGAAGGAAGATCACCCCAAGCACCTTCAAGAAGTCTTAGACACTCTGAGAAAATATAGTATGAGGTTGAATCCCTCCAAATATTCCTTTGCAGCTTCTTCAGGACAATTCCTTGGCCATATTGTCAATAAAAGAGGGATAGAGGTAAGCCTGGCTCAAGCCAAGGCCCTAGTACAGAATCAGGAGCCAAAACTCGCAGAGAAGTGCAGATCCTAATCGGCAGAATAATAGCTCTCAGTGTCGTTTCATATCCTGATTGTCTGATAAGTGCAAACCAATCTTTAATGCTATACGCTCGAAAAATAGAGACATATGGGGACCTCAGTAGGAAGAAGCTCTTGCTAGACTAAAGTATTACATGACTAAACCCTCTATTTTGTGTGCCTCGAAGCCTGAGGAAGTCCTCACCATGTATTTAGCAATTTTCGACACAACCATAAGTGCAGTTCTGATTCGAGAAGAAGGGGGGAACCAGCATCCTGTATTCTACATAAGCAAGACAATGACTGATGCTGAAACAAGATATAACAAGGCAAAGAAGATCATACTAGCCTTAATATATGCAAAGAGAAAGCTTCAGCACTACTTTGAATCTCATCGCATAGTGGTCCTCACAAATTACCCTATGCAAGCTATCCCTTCTAAGCTAGATCTGTCAGGAAGAATTACAAAATGGGAAATTGAGCTTAGTTCTTTTGACATAGCCCATGAGCTGAAAGTGTCACACAAAGGACAAGCTATGGCCGTATGAAGACAAGCCTGAAGAGCTAGAACTCCCAGAACCACAGTGGGAACTCCACATTGATGGTTCCTCAAACTTGGCTAGCGTAGGGGCAAGGATCATCATTACAACTCCAGAAGGAACGAAGTTGCAACAATTAATCCATTTGGATTTTTCCGCCACTAACAATGAAGCCGAGTATGAAGCCTTGCTAGCTAGGCTTTGGCTCGCAAGCCAACTCCAGGTAAAGTGTCTAAAAGTTTTTAGTGACTCATAACTCATTATGAATCAAGTAACAGGGAAGTATCAACTAAACGAAGGAAGAATGTGAATCGAGTAACAGGGAAGTATCAATTAAAGGAAGGAAGAATGAGGGCGTACAAGGAGGCTGTCGACAGTGCTACGCATGGATTCGATTAAATTGAATTTCTCTAAGTACCAAGAGAAAAGAATTCTGAAGTAGACATATTAGCTACAACGACTTCCTCCTCGGATGAAGATCTAATCCAAGTCGTGCCTATTGATACCCTAGAAGAACCTAGTTTAGGTCCACAGCTGCAGGTAATGGTAATCCCAGAGATTCCAAGGGAGCCGAGCTGGATGGATCCACTAGAGAGCTATCTCAAAAATGAAATCCTTCTGAATCAAAAAGATGAGGCCAGAAAAATACAGTTTGCAGCAGCCAAATACTCCATCATTAATAACCGATTATATTGAAAGTCATTTTCAGGCCCATATTTGAAGTGTTTAACTCCCACAGAGTCCCTCGAGGTATTAAAGCAGGTACATGATGTGGATTGCGGCAACCACTTTGGTGGAAGAGCTCTCGCCCATAAAATTTTAACTCAAGGCTATTTCTGGCCATACTTGGCGAGAAATACCGAGGAGTATGCCAGGAGGTGTGACAAATGTCAACGTTATAGCCCAATAAAGCATCAACCAGCTGAATATCTGCATACAATGGCAAATCCATGGCCATTCGCTCACTAGGGCATAGATATGGTAGGTCCTCTACCCAAAACTCTGGAGCAAAAGGAATATGTGTTATTGGCCACGGATTATTTCACAAAATAGGTAGAAGCAGAGGCCTACTCAAGTGTGACTCACAAGCAAGTGAAAAGCTTTTTATGGAACAATATAATCTACCGATTTGGAGTACCGAAAGTCATCATGATGGACAACGGAAAGAACCTGGACAACAGGAGCACAAGTAAGTTCTTTACCGAGCATGAAGTCAGACAAAAATTAGCTGCAGTAAGCCATCCACAGGGGAATGGACAGGCTGAGATAACTAATCAAACCATCTTCGACTGTCTGAAGAAGAAACTGCAAAAACTCAAGTCTAAATGGTATGAGGATCTTCCCAACGTACTCTGGGCTTATCGAACCACTCCACGGAGGCCAACAGGAGAGAGTCCCTTTGCAATGGCTTATGGATCCGAAGCTGTCATCCCAACAGAATCAATGATCCTAACTCTTTGGACACATCTATTACTTGAAGGGAATAATGATCAGTAGCTTGAACGCAACTTTGACCTCTTGGAAGAAAAGAGGGACGTTGCGGCAATTCAATTCACTTTATATCAATAGCAGTTGTGAAACAGTTTCAACAAGCGAGTTAGGTTCAGAAGCTTTGTAGTAGGAGATTGGGTGCTAAAGCAGGAGACAACGCACGTAAAAAAATTGTAACCCAATTGGACTGAACCCTATCGAGTTATAGAAGTAGTAGGGAAAGGCGCTTACAGGCTAGCTGAAGCTGATAGGCGAGTGATTGCACGCCCATGGAATGCAATACACCTTAAAAGGTACTACCATTAGACAATCTCGTCAATTTTTCTATACTTCTTTATACGAACAAGGCTATTTATGGCCCACATCTTATTTACTGCATCTTTTTACATCATAGTGGTATTCTAAAAGATGAAGAGTGTTGGATATACAAACGACCAATAGTCCCGTGCATCCAACGATCTTCATTACGATGTGTGGAAATTCAATCCCCACAAATATGTTGGTGAAATTTGTTGCTTCTTTTTATTCGATGTATGATACTATTCATCACTATTTTCTTTTTCGTTATAAGGGGCAAAACATATACCCTAATATTGCTATTACGAAAAAGAAAATATTTTAAATCTTTTCTTTGAGAACAAAATCTCTATTTTTGTCCCACATCGATAAAAAGTAATTCTACGAATCCTTTTAAATAGGGGTATATTTTATCATACAAACATATTGTAAAGAGGACCCATTGGAAAATAGGGTGGCCCACGAGTTATTCTTAGGCCCTATATCCAAAGGACACTCTTTGCAATAATTCCCCCCATTTTATACACAAAACCCAAAAGTACTTGGCCCAAAACATTAATTCTGTTTTTGTCCCACATCGATAAAAAATAACTTTAAACATTCCTTTATATAAGGAAAAGTTAAAGTATTCAAACATATTGCAAAGTGGGCCTATTGGTAACAAAAAATGGCCCAACACGAATTGTGTTTAAAGCCTTAGTACCAGCGGGCATTCTTTGCAATAATTCTCTCGTTTTAAGCCCAGAACTCCTAGCCTAAAATTTAAACTCTATTTTTGTCCCACATCGACTAAAAATAAAAAGATTGCATAGTTAATATAACCGTATCATATTGTAAATAAATGCCATAAAATGAGTCTTCGAGACAATAGACTCCCAATCACAAGTATTGAAAGTTGCATAGTCTCGGTGACACTTTTTTATGGTCTCTTCCTCTTTTAAAAGCTTCGGACCTCAAGAGTCCAAAGGTATCAATAAAAATCCTCTAAGGCATACACTATTGCCGAGGAACTCTATGCTTCGGACCCCCAAGAATCCCAAATCATCAAAATATTCCTCTAAGGCATATCCCATTGCCCAAGAACTTCAAGCTTCGGATATCAATAATTCGAAGATATCAAACAATTCTTCTAAGGCATATATCATTACCGAGGAAGTTTATACTTTGGACCATAAGAGTTCGAAGATATTAATGAAGCTCAAACTTCGGACCATAAGAGTTTGAAGACATTAATAAATTCCTTTAGGGCATATATCACTACCGAGGAAGTTCATACTTCGGACCACAAGAGTTCGAAGATATCAATGAAGTTCATACTTCGGACAACAAGAGTTCAAAGATATCAATGAAGTACATACTATGAACCCCAAGAGTCTGAAGGAATTAATAAATTTGTAATGACCCGATCATTTTTCTCCCTTTCCTTTTTCTCAAATTTTATGGATAATTTTTCCGTTTAATTTTCTTTTTCCGAGTTCTGTTTCTTATCACTTGGTGTCATCTCGAGTGCTTGGAAATGGTTTCCGAGACTCTTTCGTTTGGATTGATAACTTCCTTTGAGGACCGAGTCATTTCCACATTTTCGTTTTTTTGACACTATTCACTTTTCGTCTTTTTCTCGGTTGTCACTTTGTTGGTACAACCTCACTTTTCATGCTCGGAGTTGATTTCTGTCTTCACGTATCTTCAGTCTATGTGGTTTCCATGAAGTACGTATCTTTACTTTTGTAAGAAAGTACTCTGGTTGCTCCTAGTGTCCATAGGGGTATGGATGCACAGTTCTTTGGAAACTTTTTCTTTTCTTGGGCTGTTTTTCATAAATATTTTTTGAAGATATTTTATTTTAGGGGTTTTTAAGAAAATATCTTCGGGGCAGTTTTGCAGTTAACCCTTTTTGTAGGGCAATTGTGCAATTAACAAAGTTATTACAAAATACCTCATTTTGAGCCTGGATTCTCGTACAGGATTCATTTTCACCTTTCGTCGACTCATGAACTCTTAGAATTTCCTCCCAGTTGTTTTTCCCAGTTTTAGAGATTTCTGACCCCAGTTGCTGCCGAACTTGTTTTGGACATATCTCTCTGCTCGGGACTCAATTTTTAATGCCATTTCTTCTGTTGTTTATATTTTCTCATTTTGGTTCTTTTTTGTTCATAGAGTTTTGCCGTTTGAGCGCGTCTGCTCAAATTTCACTTTTCCGGACCCGGTAGGACCCGTTCGGGGCACTTTTAGAGTTTTTCTATAAATAGGGGGTCTTAGAAAGAAAAATTAGATTTTTTTCTCTCTCTTTCCTCTCTCTTGGCTGGCACCCATGGCAGCCAAGGGGCTCCCACCCTTCTCTTTTCTTTTTCGGCCACTTCCCTCACGTAAAATGCCGTAGTGCCTTAGTGTTTTATGTTTGCCTTGACGACGCGCATCTTTTCCCCTTATTAGAACCCATTTCTGGCCATTTTTTGAGTTCGGGTTTGAAGCTAAGTTTGGATTTTCATGGTACCTCCTCGGTGTTTAATGTTCCTCTCGTTGTCCCCGACATAACCTAAGAGTATCGTCGGATTCGAAGCATTTTTCTTTCGGTCAGGATTTGAGATTTCATCTCAAATGGAGGTAGGGGCTATTATAATTTATATTCTTGATGTATTGCATGCTATTAATGCTTATACAACTCATTTACATGTCTTTGTATAAAATCAAGAGATTTTATTATTTATTTTTCTTGTATGAGATTTGATTCTTCCGTTTGGTTATAGCTTGGTTTAAACATGTGGCATGACATTAAATTACCCCTTGATATGATCATTGACATATATTAAATTGAGAGCATTTGAACAAGTATTGAAGTTTTTATTTAATATTTATCTTGAGTAAATATTTAATTCATGTGGCCTTAAGTAGCTTGAAATCAATATGTGTTAACATATTATATTAGGCCCTAGCATGTTCTTCAATATAGGTGAATTTGAGAGTAATCGGAGGTGTTTTAAAATCTAGAGATAATTAATTAATTTATTTCAAGTGCACTATTCACTCCATTGGATTTCCAACTTGATATTCTTGATGTGCATGTCATATACTTTCACATATATTTAATCGAGAACATTTGAATAGGTTTTGAAAACCTTTCATTTAATTATTTTCTAGTATTAAAGTTTAATACTCATGGCCGTATCTTCCATGGAATTCACTTGTAACATGTTTTTAAATCAAGTCTTGACATGTTGTATAACATACATTAATTTGAGATCATTTGGATGAATTTCAAAATCTAGAGATTTTAATTAAATGAATTAATTAAAATTCATTCAATGGTTCCATGAGCTTGATTAAGGTTCTAACTTGGTATTCATGATTTCCTTAACAAGTTCCTTCACGTGTATCAAATTGAGAATAATCGAATAAGTTTGAGACTTACATTTACTTATTTTCCTTGTATGGAACTTAGTTCACATGGTCGTAACTTGTATTTCATGGACTTTTTAGCTTTTCATCATGTATCTAGACCCCCTGTATCTTGGTTTCATTAGTGTACTTAATGAACTTGCACGATTGTCTTGGAATGGTTTAATTACTCATGTGTTGCTTAGTAAGTAATTAAATCATGTATCTTATACTTGTGGTATATTCACATCAATGGATTCCTTATGTTTTAAATCCTAATTTATAGTCTATGTAGATGCATACTATGATTTCTTGACATTTCACATGCCATCATAGTTGAGAATCTAGGACATGACTTGTGTGTTTCCAAAATTTTTGTTGTGCATGAAACGTGGTTAATACATTTCTTGTATCTTAATACTATCTTGACTTGCACAACCTGTTGATTTTAGAACTTGGGATATCAATCAAGAATTGACATGGCTAAGACTTGGTTCAAGTACAGGAGATAGAGAGCTCCCTACACTATATTGTGCACTAGGGGAAGGTACCCATGGGTTAGTAGCCTTAAAGTGATCCCAATAGTACAGTTTTAATCTCGGCGATATCCGAATTTCCACATTGGTTGATTTCACTCTTTAAATTTCAAGTTGCTATTCCTTGAAGATTTAAAAATTTTCTTGTTATGTGAAATGCGCCAATCTTCTTTCATTGCATAGATTTTATGCTTCATCCATGATTTCACTCCTTAAATTTCAAGTGTTGTATTCCTCGAAGATTTAAGACTATTTTTGGGTTGTATGGAAGATTCCATCATTGTTTAATTACATAGATATTATGCCTTATTCTTGATTTCGTGTATAACTCTTGTCATGTTAATTGGAATGCTCTAATCATGTAAATTGCATTGATAATGTAATTTTTGTTAACTTGTATCCGAGTATGCTTCTTATCGTGTTAATTGGTATGTTCCAATCATGTAAATTGCATTGATAATGTGATTCTTGTATTCTAGTATCCTCTTGTCGTGTTTTATGGATTATTCCAAACCTTGCTTAATTGTATTGATAATACAATTCATGTTGATCAATATTCAAGTATCATTCTTATCGTGCTCTTTGGGTTATCCCAATCTTGATTCGTCTCCTATATGTTTATGTGTCATGATTCTTGCTGAGTACACTCTAAGGTAGCTTAGGATGCTCCCTGAGTCTCATTTTGACATAGACGTTAGGTGGCATGAGCCCATTTAACATGTTTCACCTTAAGGTGATAAATTTATAAAATGTTAGGTCTATGCATGCTCATCTTCTACGAGTAGCTCTATGTTACTCACCCCGAAGTTACTGGGGATTTGTTTCAGGTACGAGGACTTGGTTCGTGATGCTCTTCATTCCTTAGGTGATTTGTAAACTTGAAGGTTTCAATTCTTGTAAAGGTTGGCTTGAAATGCCAGTTGTAGCCATTTTTGTCAAATGTGTATATTTGATTCCAAACTTGTAATGTGTGCCTAAACACACTTTTTGATGCTTATTTCGTGTATATGATATGTGACCAAGGGCCGAGCTTCATTTGAAATCCATGTATATTAAAAAATGTAGAATTTTGCCTTTAATGAGAAAAGTATGAAAATTAGGATTTTAACATGTCATTTTTGCACCGGAGTGTGCATTGTGTATGAAATTCATTATTTGCCATTCATTTACCATGTATGAGGTATGGTAAAGGGCCAAATACTATTTTGTTTCCACTTTTGTATTCTTGTTTCACATATTGCATTTTCAGACTAAATAATAAAATCCGAGATTTTAAGGGTTCATTTTCAAATCAAGTGGCGTAAAGTATGTTTCGGCACATCCACTAGGACCTATTTTATATGCATGAAGTGTGGCTAAGGGCCAAACGGTCATTTATAACCATTTCATAATTTTGGTTTTCACATTTTCCATTTCAAGTTCATTTTCGCCCTTTTTGGCCGTTGGGGGGTCGGATTTTGACTCGGCTATTTTCGAGAGCAGTAGACCCTTCCCGTGCTCTCAAAATCACCTTTTACATTTGCGGCATGATCATTTTCAAGAAAAACCCCTTTCGTTTGTGTTTCGAGCCTGCTATGGACTCATTTTAAAATTTTCTTGCATAATCTTGCTTAAGGGCATTTTAGGGATTTTCTTTGAGAAATAAATTCCGTTCTTGACTTTGTCACATATAAAATATCATTTTTGGGGAATTTCTTCCCAACATTTTTCTGAAAAATGTCATCTTGAACTCAAAAACAGCATTCTAAACTCAATTTTCTGCATTTCTACTGTTTCTGTCAAGGTTGAACCGGTTCAAGAATGTTGAACCGGTTCAAGGTGCAAAAATTGGTCCAGCATGGGTGTAATATCCATGTTGAACTAGTTCAAGAATGTTGAACTTGTTCAAGTCTTCTAGAAATGTTTTCCAGGTTTAGCTTTGACCTTTCAACTTTGAACTGACGTAACTTCTTCGTTTCAACTCCAAATTGGTCCGTTCTTGAGTCGAAATTGACCGTGTCAAAGTAAGCTTTCCAATGGTACCAATTTAAGTTTCATGTTCTTCTCCAAGCTCAATATATCCTTATTTTAGTGAGAGGGTGTCGGATTTGGTTCAAACCGGGATAGGGTTCATTCGGGATTTCTCTTCCTTTGGCCTTGGGACTTTATGTGAACTTACCAAAGGATGTTTTTGAATGTTTTTGACCTCATTTGAGTTGTTGGAAGTTAAATTCCTTCCTTTTAGGGTAAAATGACCATTTTACCTTTGGTCCTTTTTTTGGTAGAGTTTTGATATCCTTATCTTTGTTTTGTTTCCGTTGAGCCTCAAAACTCTTTGAAAGTCCATTCTTGTGTCTTAGGGATAACGTACATCTCTATGGACTTGTCTTCATTTTGCTTCCGCATTCTGGATCCATTTCGGGTCATTACAGGACACACTGTGTTGAAAAATCCAGGGTTGTCACAAAATTCCTCTAGGGCATATACAGAAGTCGAGGAAATACACGATTATGACCCTAAGAGTCTGAAGACATCAGTAAATTCCTCTAAGGCATATGTCGTTACCAAGGAAATTCATACTTCGGACCACAAGAATTCGAAGATATCTATAAAATACAGACTTCGGACCCCTAAAGTCCGAAGACATCAATAAATTCCTCCAAGGCATATACCATTGTCGAGGAACCTCAAGCCTCGAATGCTAAGAATCTAAATATATACAAATGGGTCAAGACCTAAATGAGCCAAAACCTAAATAAAGGTTAATATTTTTCTCTTGGCATCCTATTCTCAAGCCCTATGTACTTGATCAAGATAATTACTAAGTCAATCAAGTAATCTATCCCACATCGAAAGAATACAAGAAAAAATGAGTATTAATATACCCACCCCTTATAAATCAATGCTAAGAAGGGTTCCCTTGATGGTTAGATCACTAAGTGGTAAAACAATCTCCAGTTAGTGACCGAACTATCACGGGAACTCCCTTCTTACTGTCCTTCCTATTTTTCTTCAGATTATAAAAGATCTGAAGTCCCTAGAGAAAATGAATTCTTCTCAAAGGCATGGAAAAATGCTTAGAAAAATATATATATATGCAACTTTGAAATATTCAAAGAGATGGAGATTCTGTAAAATAGATATGTCAAATAATAAAGTTGAAACTACCATTTTCATAATCAAAAGTACACCAGTTCTAGACAAATATTACACAAATTTACTTCCTTTTGGGATCAAAAGGAGCAAAATCAAAAGCATCAACCACATTTGGGTTAGATGCTGTAGCAGGAGGAATTGATGTGTTTTAAGCTGGAGGAACTGAGGAACTTAAAGCTGGAGGATCCCCTTGGTGAGACTTCACCATCTCAGCTAATAAAACCTCAGCTTCTTGGGCCTTCGGACCCTCAGCATAAGGGAAGGACATCTCTATATCTATATCAAAAGCATCCGTGTCTTTTAATTTATCGCCTGAACCTTGGGTAATACCGAACTGAAAGGCCTTTGCACTGGACAGGCGCACCAAGGAGGAATAACGCTCCTGCATCTATTTTCTAGCATTTGTACAAATGTTAACTACACCCCTTCATCGAAGGTTCTCAGCTTCCAGCTCCTTCACGTTGGCTTTAACAGATGCAAGGTGACTCTTATACACATCCCTCGCATCATAAGCCATCTTCACATCCATGAGTGCATGGGAGAGCTTCTTCTCAGCAGCAACTAGGTTCTTTTCCAATTTTTGGATGGAAATTACTGAGCTTCAAAAGTAGCACATAGGGCCATGGTATGGTACAGACTCTACACAATCAATAATGGTGTGAGTAAAGTGAAAGGAAAGATAAGAGAATAATGAAGAAAGGAAAAGGATAAGCCTCCATGGCACGAACGGGGGCAGAAAGAAGCAGCTGCTCTAACCCCATGTTGCCTATGATTTCCTTATCTTTAGATAGCCACATCCCATGAGCAACTGCCAATGCAGCAAATGGATCAGTGACTACAGAATCTCCAGAATAGAGAACTGATTTGTCAGCCCTGGAGAAAGTGGGCATCTAAAGTTCTCCTACTTCTACGAGGATAAAAGCCCTAACCTCTTCCTTAGGATCGACTTCATCAGCTTTCTTCCCTTTGCTTTTTGAGATGTTAACACCATTGCTCTTGCTTACTGAATAATGATTTAATTTAAGTTTCTTCTTTAGAGGAGGTTCTTAAACTTCATTCTCCTGCTAGGTAGAACGGAATACTATAAGGGGCTGATCCTCTGTTGCTTTCCTCTTGAGAGCTTTAGCCCTCTTCTTCTCCTCGTCAGTCAGAGGAAAACTATCGAAGGAAGGGAGTAGCAAATCCATAAGATCAGCAGCTGAAGCACTAGAAGCAAGTTCCTTAAGGTTGGATGAAGAGAGAAGTGTGGAGAGAAAAAAAAATCACACCAATCGCAAAACAACACGTGGCGACAAAAGGCAGCCCACAAAAAGGCTAAAGAAACTGGAAGCCCATAATGAAACATAAGCCCAGCGAAGGAAGGCCTACTTAAAACAGAGGCAGAATAAATAGGCCCAATTCTGACAAGGCCCTAAACTCCATAATGCCTGCAATAATGTCAAATGCACGATCTGTAGGCATAAATTACCCACGTTTGGGAATAAAAGCCAAGAAACGGCTCCATGTAAAAAAAACACTTATAAATAGAGCCTGAACAAAGGTGAACGCCAGGATAAAACCCTGAATACTATTACTATCTCAAAGATTTACTTGCTCCCTTCTTAACTTTTTCTGTGTGCTTTCCATAGTCAATCCCTTCAGGTGTTCGGGTGTAAAAAATTGCACCCACAAAGGTCCTCCACAGAAGGAGGATTGTTCCAGATTTGTTCCTCAAGGAAAACAAGCCTTTTCTTAGCTACAGAAGAGGGGAACGTTGCTGAAAAAACACCAAGAAATTCGTAAGTATGACGAAAAAGTAAAACTTGACATGGGAAGCAACCGGAGCACTTTTTATGAAGAGAAAGTAAATCTTCTGTACCTAATATCCCAAATTTGCGAGGAATAGGGAGTTTGTTTGATTGAGGCACAGACCAATTCCCATTAACACTGATCATCCTCTTTTTCCATCTCTTCTCAGAAGTGGGGAGGTCTGCACATATCCTCTATTGAAGAGAGGAAAAAAAATAGTAACAGCCAAGCTCGGTCTGGTGTTTGGAAATAGTATAGGTGATCAATAAGTCAATGAGAGTCAACTCAAGACTCTTTAGCCTTCGACGAACAAGAAGGTCCAAAACTATTCGAAAAAAGTTAGGGTTTACTTGAAGAGGGGCAATACCTAACTTATTGAAAACCAAGTGATAAAAGGGATGAAGGGGAAAATGAAGAGCATGAAGGTGCCTGATGGACAAGAGTAATCCATTCTCTCTAACACACTTACCTAAACTGAAATCAGCATTTTTCGGGTATTCAACAATCTCCACCCCCTCGGGATCTTAAATTCTTCCATTATGGAATCATTGGTGAATTTTATACGTTTGACAGACAGAATGTGACAACCCGAATTTTTAAGATTTTAAATCGTGTTTTATGATTTTAACTGTCGAAGATTAACTGTTTAATTTTATTTGATGATTTACTCAATTGCGATTTAATGGGTTGATTTGATTATATATGATTTATATATTTATTTTGGCATCAAATGAAAGGGAGCAGAAAATGAAG
The DNA here is from genome assembly GCF_030987335.1 of Cornus florida. NCBI lineage: Eukaryota > Viridiplantae > Streptophyta > Magnoliopsida > Cornales > Cornaceae > Cornus > Cornus florida. The sequence goes on from NW_026775571.1 coordinate 19,892,060, forward strand.
CTGCCTACGGAATTAAAGGAAGAGAAATGGGTTAATTGATTTGGTTACATGATAGGTAGGGAGCATAGGTGCCGAAATGAAGAGAAAAATGGAAATGGATGTGATTTTGGTGGCCCAGTAAAGAGATATTTGATGGGTTGAAATTTAATTTTGTTACATTTGGTTATATATATATAATATACATATGGTGCATCAGATGAAACAAGGCTACCAGCAAAATGAGATAGGAGAAAAATTGAGATTTTGATGATTGTTCGGCGTGGGTCCCACCTAATGTATTAATGCGTTTGAATTTTGTTGTGTAATATATGTATATATTTGTATTGTCTGTTGAAGGGGCAGCCAACAGAGGGATTAGAGAGAAAGAAGATTGGGAATAGCCTTTGGGGGTCCCATTGGAGACTTTTTTTGGCCAATTTTCCATGGCTTTGAAATGTGCATGTGGTCTTGTATTCTTTTGGTGGCTGATGTAGCTTGATTAGGTGATGTATATTGAATCAAAGGAAGGAAAAGATAAGGTTGATAAGGAATGTATGGGTGGCGGGACCCATTTATTTTTTTTTGGCTCAAATGAGATATTATTTTGCATTTGAGTTGTTATTGTTATGTCGGTACAATTGCATTATATAGTAAGGTATTATGCACTGAGTTAGAGAATCCAAGGAGAAATAAAAATAGAGGGAACATTACAAAGAGGTCTGAGACACACAGTGCGCCGAGAGTTTGAAGAGTTGCTCATCCAGTGATAGATTATTTATTTTACAGTGTAGAGTTTTTCATACCTTGAATGGCCTGGATGATTTTGCTTCAAATATTTTATTAACTGTTATTTTGTTAAAATTACGTATATATATTTTGTTTAAATGTATATGTATATTTTTGTGAAGTTAATTTTGTATGAAACTTCTTGAAATCCTTGTTATGGTTTTTCCTACTGGGACTTCCTTCGTCTCACCCGCTTCCAGTTTCAGGTACTGTGGATTACTAGTTGCGGGCTTAAGTGGAAGAGTTAGCGTTGAGGATTTAGAGATGTTGTATTTTTATTTGAGAAATTGATTCTATATCAATAAAATGATATTTCTTTTTGAGATCTTGGGTGTAACACTAATGTATTTTGATTTGAATAAATCGAGGATTTTATTTAGAAAATTCGGGGGCGTAACATAGAATCATTTTTCTTTCTTTTTTTGTGAAAATGCTATTTGATCCAGAAGTGGATACTTTTGCTTGGGGTAGAGAGTCATCCATTCGCATGACAGAATCATTTACAGATTCAAGAGTATTAGAAACCCTAGGAGGGGGAACTCTAAAAAGAGCGGGAGATGACGAAGGCGTAGATTCAGAGTCTATAATCTTTATGTGGTCATGGGTGGGAGAAGTGCTCATAATACGAAATCAAAATGGTAGATGAGGAACTAACTTGGTGTCACGATGAAGCAATGAACCCAGTGGAGGCAAGAACAAGTTTTGAAGAAGTCCTTTGGTCAGAATGTCAATGGTCACTTCTTAAACCGCCTTTTGCAAAAATTGGCAACCGTGTAAAATCAATTCCCTTCTAATTAGGAGCCGTAGTACAATTTAGGAGGGAATTGGGGGCAAAATGTGGAGGGAAAAATCGCCTTCCAGTAAGAATCATCCACGTCACTACAATAAAGAATTACTTTATTGGTTCTTCGCTAGCCCAAAGAAGCCCAATCCTGATGAAGCCCAAGTGAAGGCACTATTAGCCCAAGGTTGCTAATGTTGAACTCTTAGCCCATTAAAAAGCTCATCCAGCCCAATTTGTATTTGACCCAAGTTAAATTCAAATTGATCAAATCCTACTTATCAAAGGATCCTTCATATAAGGAAGTTCTACAAAAGAAAAGTCTTGCATGGAAAGAATTATAGAAAGAAAGAACTTTGTAGGTAAAGAATTATATATGGAATGAATTGGAGGATAAGCAGAGCGAATCCTACCATAATTCCACCATCTTTTTGTATATAAATAGAGGCTTAGTCCTCCAATAAAAGGATCGAACATTACAAGCTTTTCTCTGAATTATTCTTGTTAATTGTTCTTTTATTTTGAGTGAGTTGTATTTATTCTTTTGCCTTTTTAGTTAAACGAATTATTTGCACCTATAATGTATATTGCATTATATATTGGTGCTCTCTTTATTGATATTGGTTGATACATTTTCTACTCAGAGCAAACTCCTTCAATGTCATTATTCTTAAGATGAATGGTTTGTTTTGTAAAGAAAATACTATTGAATATAGTAATAGGGGTGGCAAATGGGCGGGTTGGGCCGGGTTTAGGTTGGGTTGAAAATGGGCGGGTTAACATGGGTCAAGACCCATATTAAACCCATTCAGAATGGGTTGAAAATGGACAGTCAACCCGTTATGACCCGTGGACCCATTAATTATTATTTTTAATTATTTTTTATTTTTTAAATTTTTTTATACTTTCAGAAAAATAATGAAAATTTAGTAATGGATAGATAGGAGTTATGAATATGAACCATCAACTAAAAATGTAGGATTAGTTACCAAATGTTTACAACTTTATTAATAATGAAATTTTAGTAATGGAGAGATAGGAGCTATGAATATGAATCATCAACTAATTATTGTATGTGTGTATATTAATAAAAGAAATAAATTAAAGTATATATATCAAAAAAAAAAAAAAAATTTGTTAAGAAATAGTTAGCTTACACTTTCAAAAAAATAATGAAAATTTAGTAATGAAGAGATAGGAGTTATGAATATGAACCATCAACTAATTATTGTATGTGTATATATTAATATATGAAAGCAATAAATTAAAGTATATATATCAAATGAAAAAAAAAAAAAATCCAAAATGTTAAGAAATTCTCTACACTTTTACAATAGCGTATATATATATATATATAGATATATGTACATATATATAGATATATGTACTTAATATATGTTGCAGATGGAATTTTGACCAGCACGCATGGATTTATGATACGGCTTCTGTTTTCTTATAAATTTATGGTGAATAGAAATGTGTGATATATATTGGTTCATATATATGTGTATATACACATATATTGATAAAGGGTTTAAACATATATATATATATATATTTATATAGATGAAATTTCTTCTTGTTATAAAGGATTCAAATACTTCTATTAACATCTATCAATTTTCCGTAGTCAACAAATTGATGTAGCTTGGATTAGCTTCCCATTATCATATTTCCAAGAAATAATATTTTCTAAAGTTATATATTCTATAAAAAATTAATCATTAATTTTTTTTTTGTTCTCCTTTGAAGAACCGTATTTCTCATAACTATATTTTCTAAAAGTTATATTGAATCTTATTTTCTAAAATTGGTAGTTTTCTAAATTTCATTAAAATAATATTTCCCAAAATTACTATTCATTTGCAAAATAATTAGTTGTCTAATATTATATACAATAAAAATAATTATTATTTTTAATTATTTTTTATTTTTAAAATTTTTTTTCTAATTTTTTAAAAAAATTTAAAAATTTAAAAATTATTTTAATTTTAATTTTTTATTTATTTTTAAATTTTTTATTATTTAATTTTTTTAATTAAAATTTTAATTATTTTTTATTTTTAAATTATTTTTTTTTGAAAGGTTTTTAAATTTTTTATTTTTTTATTTTTAAATTTTTAATTATTTAAAATTATTTTTTAAACTTTAAAAATTATTTTTAATTCATTATTTTTTTTAGAAGAAATTTCTAGATAGAGCAACTTAGAGAGAGGGGATTGATGAGAGACAAATTTAAAGAGAGAGGATTGTGAGTGAGAAAATTTTAGAGAGAGAAATGAGTTAAGTGCAATATAGAATAGATGTAAGTTGTGTGTTTATTATGTGATAGGTGAAGTATGGGTTGAATAGGGTTAACTATATTCAACCCATTTTGACCCTCAAATTAAGTGGTTAAAAATTATCCAACCCATTTTGACCCTCAAATTAAGTATGGTTGTAATGACCCGGCCATTTTCCTTCCTTTCCTTTTCTCAGATTTTCACGGATATTTTTTTTTTCGTTGATCTTTTCCTTTCTGAGTTCAGTTTTTCGTCACTTAGTGTCATCTTGAGTGCTCGAGGATGGTTTCCGAGACTCTTTTCCTTGGATTGACGGCTTCCTTTGAGGATCGAGTCATTTTTATATTTTCATTTTTGTGACACTATTCACTTTTGTCTTTTTCTCGGTTGTCACTTTGTTGGCATAACCTCACTTTTTGTGTTCGGATTCGATTCTGGTTTTGCATGCATCCACGATATTTAAATTCCATACTATGTGTATTTTCACTTTTGTAGAAAAGCATGCTAAGTGCTTACTTTTCTTGTAACGGGTATAGATACATGACTTTTTTGTAATTTTTTAAACTTTAGGGGTTTTTGTGTAATTACTGTAAAGTAATTATTTTTCGTCTTAGGGACCATTTTACAATATAATTTGGAAGATATTTTCAAAAAGGATTTTTTTGCAATTTCCGGAAAGTGTGACAAGTGTCACACTCTCATTGGTCCACTTGTTGTGATGTGTGTGGAAACATTTTGAGGCCTTGGATGAGGACATGTGGAGGGTGGAGATTTAACCACTTGTTGGCCTAGGATTGGTGCACTTGTTGGCTTAGATGGTTGACAAGTGTAGGCTTGAGATTTAGCCTAGGATGGAGCCTTGGATTTGTGACAAGTGTAGGCTCATAATTTGATCTTGCATTAGTGTGTGTGTGAGAGGTAGTGTAAGAGCACTTAGTGAGTGGAGGATCTCTATCCCCTCCACTCACATTTCATCTTCATCATTTTTCATTTCCTCCCTCTTCTGTAAAGAAAACCCTAGCCTCCATGGATGGAGCCTAAAGCCTTAAGCTTTAACCTTGATTTTTGAGAGCCTTCCATTGATTTCCAAGCTTGAACTTGGGAATACATTTTGTTCCCCTCATCTTCCTCTTCATAACCCTAGAAGGGTTTGCCATTTTGTGTTGATTTTGCCTTGGATTCTAGAGAGACACTTCTCTAGTGAGGTAGGGAATGTTATAGGGTTATATGTTTGTTGTCTTGTAGGTTTTTGATGCTTCTACAACTTGTATACATGTAGTGTATTAATTTGATAAATTATGATTAATGGTAGTTTGCTTATAACTCATTTTAGACTTGGTAAATGGCATGGCCATGAGTTGATCTTTGATATATATTAATTTGGGTTGATTTAGATGAGTTTTCAAATCTAGAGATTAAATGGATTTAATTTGGTTTAAATTCTAGTAAATTGTGTTTTGCTTGTAATCCATCTTAGACTAGATATATGGTATGACCATGACTTAGTGCTTGATATAATTAATTTGAGTTCATTTGGACAACTTTTGAAATGTAGAAATTTAATTGATTTAAATTAATTAAATTCTATTTGATGATATCTTGCTTATCTTGCACTTTTGATTTGATATATGTAAAGACCATGATATGTTGCTTAACATATATTAATTTGAGGTTATTTGAAATGTAGAGAATTTAATCACCTTGTTTAATTAAATTCTATCTAGTGGCTCCATGGATCTATTTGTATTTTAGAAATTGTTTCTATATTCAAATCATGGACTTGAACTTGTTATGTATTCACTTGATTGTGTTTTGAGCATTGAACAACTTTGTTGTTATATTTATATTCATAAGAACATGTTTTCTTTATAGAATATATTGATGCCATGTGTAGTGAATTGAACACTTTGTAATTGACATTATGTATGTCATTTTAGAATTGAAACTCTAAGGCATAGATTGTGTGGTTTCAACCTACTTGTGCATGGAAGGTGTTTTCATGCATGATATAAGTTATGTATAAGTTGTGAACTTATTTGGTTTAATTTTGGAATCTTGGAATATTGTTGAGTTGAGATGGCTAGGGTTTGGCTCTAGTACGGGGACGTGAGTTCTCTAAGTCATTGAGATAGTGCGCACTTAGGGTGGTCTTCCCTGCGGGTTAGTGCTCGGAATAACCATTGAGGTCTCGGCAGAATTCCGAGCTTAGATGTCCAAGTCTTCCATTATTTGTTTTCGCATTCAATTCCAAGTTAACAATCATGTTTATATTGTAACTTGTGGTTTTAGTTATTGGCGATTTTGATGTTGTTAAGTACATCCATACTAAATTGACATATTCAGTTGATTTCACACTTTTAGATTTCTAGTTGATAACCTAGAGAATCTATGTCTTGATATGTGGTATTAGATATTCTAATTATGCTAAATTGTTATATTTAGTCGATGTTGCATTTTAGACTTCAAGTTGATTACCTTGAGAATCTATATGTTGTTGCTTTGTGTAAGCATGCTCCTATGTTGTTGCTTTGTGTAAGTATGACCCTATGTTGCTAAAATTGCATGAATGAGGTGATTGATGCAAGAAATGATCCTAGGTAGTAGGATGCTCGTTGAGTCTCACCTTTGACATAGACGTTAGATGGAATGAACCACAATAATTAAATCATGCAAACTTGTAAAATGTAGGTCGTTGCATTCTCATTTCCTACGAGTAGCTTTATGTTACTCACCCCTACGATACTGGGGGCATATTTCAGGTACAAGAATCAAGGTTGCGATTCTCGTCATGCTTGGATGATTGGTGGACTTGAAGATTTTCATTTCTTGTAAAGGTTGGCTTGAAAAGCCATTTGTAGCCTTATATGTCAAAAAATGTATATTTGAATTTAAACATGTAATGTGTACATGAGTGCACTCCTTACAATGTATTTGACATGTATAAGATGAGGCCGGAGGTTAATGACATGTATTTGTATTTTATATAGTTTTGACTTCATGAAATATCATGAGAATATTGAAAAAATGTTAAGTTTTGTCTCACTATATTTGCATCGGGTGTTGGAGTTCCATTTTGATTCTTCCGTAGGATCTCATTAATCATGCATGAAGTGCGGCCAAGGGTCAAACGGTAATTTCCAACCATTTTCTAATTTTGGTTTTCAAAATTTCCATTTCAAATTCATTTTCGCCTTTTTGGCCGTCAGTGGGTTAGATTTTGCATCGGTCATTTTTGGGAGCCGCAGACCATTTCCGCGTGCTCAAAATCACTTATTACGTTTGCGTGCATATTCGTTTCAGCCTAGAAGTGCATTTGGGGTCAAAAGTATGTTTGGTGCAAACTTACATTTTTTGCCGTTTTGAGCCTAAACTGAGCATAAGGGCATTTTGGCATTTTCACTTGAAAAATAAAGTTTTCTTTTGGCATGGTTGGCTAGAAAACATTATTTTGAGGGTAGTTTCTTCTTTGTGTTTTTGTCAAAAAGGCCTAGAAAGTCCTCAAAATTGCATTTCAAGTCAGCATTTCAAGAGCAGCCTACAGGAGTTCGAGCGCTCTAAATGGGGAGTTCGAATGCTCAAACTTTGGGCAGATTTCTTAGGGCAATTTTTGAGCGCTCGAAGTCCTTGTTCGAGCGCTCGAAGTACTGTTCACGGGTGTGTGTGTCTTGGTTCAGCACTGCACCTCCGACTTCAAATCATCATAACTTCTTCGTTTTAACTCCGAATTAGTCCGTTCTTGAGTCTAAATTGATCGCGTCAAAATAAGCTTTCCAATGGTACTAATTAGAGCTTCATATTCTTCTTATGGCTCAAGTTATTCAAGTTTTAGTAAGGTAGTATCTGTTTTTGGTTCGAACCGGGATAGGGTTTCCCTTCCTTCGACTTCAGAACTGGAGATCTTTGCCATCCGGACTCCGAATCAAGTGATTCTGGAGTCTATCCTTATTAATTTTTTGTTGTCTTTCCAATGGTGTGCACGGTGGCACCCATTTTAGTGTGGAGTGACCATTTTGCCTATAGGTTCATTCTTATCCGTTTTTGAAATGTTGCTTCCGTATTTTCTTCCTTTGGGTTTTGTGACCTCGTTGAGGGTCACATTGGTGTCTTAGAGGAGTGTTGTATCTCTAGAGACCATTGTTTTATCTTTTGCTTCCGCATTTTGGATCCGTTTTGGGTCATCACAAGACACACTGGGTTAAAAAATCCAGGGTCGTCACAGGTGGTATCAGAGCTCCTAGGTTTGAATACCTTGGACGATAGGTTTTGGGTGCATATCATTCTTATGTTGCCATGCTCTATATGTTTATATGCTTCATGATAACATGTTTTGGTTTAATAATATGTTTATATGCTTATGTGCTTATGTGGTATATGTAGTATGCCGTTTGTTTAAGCATAATTTTATTCTAATGTAAAGAGCATGACATGTGATATGTACTAGATTAGAATTATATATGCATTGTCATGTTGCATATTTGGCAGGACTTAGGATTAGTCATTGGATGTTTGAGTTGAGATTGAGTCGTTTGGTGAGTTTTCACTTAGTACGATGGTTAGTGAAATTGGTTTCATTTTGGCATTCTTCCTTGAGGTTGTTGGTGATTGTCCACATGGTTTTATGGTAGTATAGGTTGTTGTCGACCTAGCATTGGTTTGAGGTAGGTGGTGAGACACCTTTTGTTTAGGCTCTCATGAGGTGAGTCCTTTGGCATTGCCATGGTGCTGGATTATTGGTTTTGGGCCACGATGAGGTCATGGACCTCTTAGGATCCTTAATTGTTTTGGAAGGTTCCTCTGATATTGCAAATTCCGTGGGCGGGTACGTTATGGGCGGGTGCATGGGACTGTCATGCTACCGTACTGGCTAGCTACAAGTGCAGTTTGGATAATCAATGTTGGTTTTGTTGTGATAGGCGTTGTCCTTTTGGTTGGTGACGATGTGAGTTTTGTTTTGGGCATCCGGTGTTAAGACGGTGATTGATGGTCATTTTGAGGATGATTTTGGAGATTGAATTGGTTGTCTGATTGTATGGCTAAAGTAGCCATTTTGTTTGAGTTCTCTTTGTGTGATGATGCTTTTGGGATCGAGTCGATTGATCGATGTTTTGGGTTGGTGAGAGCATTGCATTGTTAGTGTCATGTATAGCGTCACCTCTAGATTCGGCATTGGATTGTTGGAGTCTTACCATTGTGGTAAAGGTTCACGTTTGTTTTGAGACAGGTTGTTGTCGCATTGGTTTTTGGAGATAGTTATGACTAGGACTGGTCTTTCCTTTTTCCTAGACACTCTAGGACACGATGTCCATGGGGCTCATTGTTGCATCGTTTTATTTTCTGCAGTTTCATTTACTACCATGTTAGTAGTATGATTTCTGATGTTGTGATGCATAAGTAGGTGAAAGTGTATCCACATTTGTTTCCTCGTTGTGTGGCATTAGCATGCCTTCTTTATATGCTTAGAGATGCCATGTTGTTGTTGTACTTTAGTGATATGATTTTGTGCTTACATGGAGACGTGCTGTATGTAACCTTGATTTTTATCTATGTGAGTAGATTTATTTCTTGGTAGTTGCATTTCCTTGTTATATGCATAACTTCCAGGTTTGGTTTTCCCCATTCGTTTCCCTCGGTCGCACGTAGTGTGTATGCGGGTTTCCACGAGGGTTTTGTGTTGGTTCGTGTTAGGGACTTCACAAGGAGTGAGTCTCTTCTCTTCGTTGCAGTGTGCATAGCTTTGGGGTTGGTTGGTCCGTGAGGATCACTATCATTGTCTAGAGTCCTTGGTAAGGATTTGATGGATTTTGGTCGACTTACTTCCATGTAGGGGGTGAAGTCTTTGACCTTGCTATCTTTCATTTCAGAGATGGAGTTGTGGTGTTGTCCTTCTTAGGACTGGTGGTTCCCTTTCTTTCATGTTTTCCCTTGGGGAGTTTTTGCCGTGGTTATTGACGGGTTGTGGTGCTCAGAGTGAGTGGATTGGTGTGAGATCATTTTAAGGGGACTTGTGTCCATTTGATTGGGGATATGGTTGACTCGTTGTGTGAGTTTGACGCTATTTAGGAATGTCTTTTGGAGACTTGTTTCAGTTTTGGAGACCTTGATGTGGCTGACTCTTAGAAGAGTTTTGAAAGATCGTTGTTAGATATGGCTTGTCTGGGGAGTTTTCTCGTCCTAGTTATGACTAGGCGTAGCTTTGAGGAATCATAGTTCTGATGATTGGTTGTGGATCAAAAATTAAGGAATTTTGATTTAACTTAGTTTTTCCAAGTACGGTTTTGAGAGATTCATTTTGTAACCTTGGTTGTTGGCATTCTGATGTGTGTGCCACTTGGTGGATTTGTATTTGGAGGATTTAGTTATCCATGATAGGGATGCAGATCTGATGTTTGATTACAGTGTAGTCTTGTAGTTGATCTGTTTCAGGGAGATATGAAGGACTTTCGATGAAATGTCTTATCGTGAGGTTTGTTTTGATTTCTGTAGGTGTTGATTTGCTTGTCAGGTTTTGGATTCCTGATTAATGTTGTTAATAGGGGTATTTTAAGATATTGGAGATGTTAGTTTTGCTGTGTTGAGGATTTGGGGCCTTCAGCATAGCGGTACCTATCGCATTGTTGTCAGAGTTTTGGGATTGGCCAGGATGGTTCGGCCGGACATCTTTGGACCATATCTCAACTCTCACAAAATGTTGGTCTACGTAGTGCTTTTGGCAATGATCATTTTTTTGACATTGATGTCATTTGTATCGAGAGGTTTCTTGGGTAGACCTAATGGGGGGCAGGTTATGAACTAGTACCTTATACTGTCATGCTATCGTATAAAGTTGTGTGTCGTGGGTGAGTACTACTTGCCGTCGATGCTACCTTACTGACGAGTAAGTGTGGGCGGGCACTAGGTACCGTCATTGCTACCACACATTTGAGTGCGTCGTGGGCTGGTTTTGGTCACTATTCGTACTGCCACGTTGTGTTTGTTCTGTACCCTGATTTGATACGTAATTATTTTGGAGTCCTTTTTGGTGGATGTGTTTTGGATCCGTTTGATGGTTGTCAGGAGGGATGCTTTCAGTTATTATCTTCCATTCCCTTGTCTGACCTTGGGTTCTGTGTGTGAGTTCTGACTTGTTGTATGGCCGCGTGGTCATTTTCCTTTTGAGAGGTTGTCTTGTCATGAGCACGTGGGCGCAAATGACACTGGGTTGTGGGGTTCCTTTCAACTTTGAGGTCGCTGGTGTAGCGTGTTGTGTGGGATACTCGGAGATGTACTCTGTGGTTTTCCTGGTTTCGCCTTTTGTTGGTTAGGGCTGGATTTCGGGGACGAAATCCTTTTAAGGTGGGAAGATTGTAATGACCCGGCCATTTTCCTTCCTTTCCTTTCTCAGATTTTCATGGATATTTTTTTTCCGTTGATCTTTTCCTTTCTAAGTTCAGTTTCACGTCACTTAGTGTCATCTTGAGTGCTTGGGGATGGTTTCCGAGACTCTTTTCCTTGGATTGACGACTTCCTTTGAGGACCGAGTTATTTTCATATTTTCACTTTTGTGACACTATTCATTTTCCTCTTTTTCTCGGTTGTCACTTTGTTGGCATAACCTCACTTTTTGTGTTCGGATTCGATTCCGGTTTTGCATGCATCCACGATATTTAAATTTCATACTATGTGTATTTTCACTTTTGTAGAAAAGCATGCTAAGTGCTTACTTTTCTTGTAAAGGGTATAGATACATGACTTTTTTGTAATTTTTTAAACTTTAGGGGTTTTGTGTAATTACTGTAAAGTAATTATTTTTCGTCTTAGGGACCATTTTGCAATTTAGTTTGGAAGATATTTTCAAAAAGGATTTTTTTTGCAATTTCTGGAAAGTGTGACAAGTGTCACAATCTCATTGGTCCACTTATTGTGATGTGTGTGGAAACACTTTGAGGCCTTGGATGAGGACATGTGGAGGGTGGAGATTTAACCACTTGTTGGCCTAGGATTGGTGCACTTGTTGGCTTGGATGGTTGACAAGTGTAGGCTTGAGATTTAGCCTAGGATAGAGCCTTGGATTTGTGACAAGTGTAGGCTCACAATTTGATTTTGCATTAGTATGTGTGTGAGAGGTAGTGTAAGAGCACATAGTGAGTGGAGGATCTCTATCCCCTCCACTCACATTTCATCTTCATCATTTTTCATTTCCTTTCTCTTTTGTAAAGAAAACCCTAGCCTCCATGGATGGAGCCTAAAGCCTTAAGCTTTGACTTTGATTTTTGAGAGCCTTCCATTGATTTCCAAGCATGAACTTGGGAATACATTTTGTTCCCCTCATCTTCCTCTTTATAACCCTAGAAGGGTTTGCCATTTTGTGTTGATTTTGCCTTAGATTCTAGAGAGACACTTCTCTAGTGAGGTAAGGAATGTTATAGGGTTATATGTTTATTATCTTCCATGTTTTTGATGTTTATACAACTTGTATGCATGTAGTGTATTAATTTGAGAAATTATGATTAATGGTAGTTTGCTTATAACTCATTGTAGACCTGGTAAATGGCATGGCCATGAGTTGATCTTTGATATATATTAATTTGGGTTGATTTAGATGAGTTTTCAAATCTAGAGATTAAATGGATTTAATTTGGTTTAAATTCTAGTAAATTGTGTTTTGCTTGTAATCCATCTTAGACTAGATATATGGTATGACCATGACTTAGTGCTTGATATAATTAATTTGAGATCATTTGGACAACTTTTGAAATCTAGAGATTTAATTGATTTAAATTAATTAAATTCTATTTGATGATATCTTGCTTATCAACTTTTGATTTGATATATGTAAAGACCATGATATGTTGCTTAACATATATTAATTTGAGGTTATTTGAAATGTAGAGAATTTAATCACCTTGTTTAATTAAATTCTATCTAGTGGCTCCATGGATCTATTGGTATTTTAGAAATTGTTTCTATATTCAAATCATGGACTTGAACTTGTTATGTATTCACTTGATTGTGTTTTGAGCATTGGACAACTTTGTTGTTATATTTATAGTCATGAGAACATGTTTTCTTTATAGAATATATTGATGCCATGTGTAGTGAATTGAACACTTTGTAATTGACATTATGTATGTCATTTTAGAATTGAAACTCTAAGGCATGAATTGTGTGGTTTCAACCTACTTGTGCATGGAAGGTGTTTTCATGCATTATATAAGTTATGTATAAATTGTGAACTTATTTGGTTTAATTTTGTAATCTTGGAACATTGTTGAGTTGAGATGGCTAGGGTTTGGCTCTAGTACGGGGATGTGAGTCCTCTAAGTTATTGAGATAGTGCGCACTTAGGGTGGTCTTCCCTGCGGGTTAGTGCCTAGAATAACAATTGAGGTCTCGGCAGAATTCCAAGCTTAGATGTCCAAGTCTTCCATTATTTGTTTTCGCATTCAATTCCAAGTTAACAATCATGTTTATATTGGAACTTGTGGTTTTAGTTATTGGCAATTTTGATGTTTTTAAGTACATCCATACTAAATTGATATATTTAGTTGATTTCACACTTTTAGATTTCTAGTTGATAATCTAGAGAACCTATGTCTTGATGTGTGGTATTAGATATTCTAATTATGCTAAATTGTTATATTTAGTTGATGTTGCATTTTAGACTTCAAGTTGATTACCTTGAGAATCTATATGTTGTTGCTTTGTGTAAGCATGCTCCTATGTTGTTGCTTTGTGTAAGCATGACCCTATGTTGCTAAAATTGCATGAATGAGGTGATTGATGCTAGAAATGATCCTAGGTAGCTAGGATGTTCATTGAGTCTCACCTTTGACATAGACGTTAGGTGGAATGAACCACAATAATTAAATCATGCAAACTTGTAAAACGTAGGTCGATGCATGCTCATTTCCTACGAGTAGCTTTATGTTACTCACCTCTACGATACTGGGGCATATTTTAGGTACAAGAATCAAGGTTGCGATTCTCGTCATGCTTGGATGATTGGTGGACTTGAAGATTTTCATTTCTTGTAAAGGTTGGCTTGAAAAGCCATTTGTAGCCTTATATGTCAAAAAATGTATATTTGAATTTAAACATGTAATGTGTACATGAGTGCACTCCTTACAATGTATTTTACATGTATAAGATGAGGCCGGAGGCCAATGACATGTATTTGTATTCTATATAGTTTTGACTTTATGAAATATCATGAGAATATTGAAAAAATGCTAAGTTTTGTCTGACTATGTTTGAATCGGGTGTGGGAGTTCCATTTTCATTCTTCCATAGGATCTCACTAATCATGCATGAAGTGCGGCCAAGGGCCAAACGATAATTTCCAACCATTTGCTAATCTTGGTTTTCAAAATTACCATTTCAAATTCATTTTCGCCTTTTTGGCCGTTAGGGTGTCGGATTTTGCATCGGTCATTTTCGGGAGCCGCGGACCATTTTTACACGCTCAAAATCACTTATTACGTTTGCGTGCATATTCGGTTCAGCCTAGAAGTGCATTTGGGGTCAAAAGTTTGTTTGGTGCAAACTTACATTTTTTGCCATTTTGAGCCTAAACTGAGCATAAGGGCATTTTGGGGTTTTTACTTGAAAAATAAAGTTTTTTTTTTGGCATGGTTGGCTAGAAAACATGATTTTGAGGGTAGTTTCTTATTTGTGTTTTTCTCAAAAAGGCCTAGAAAGTCCTCAAAATTGCATTTCAAGTCAGCATTTTAGGAGCAGCCTATAGGAGTTCGAGTGCTCTAAATGGGGAGTTCGAGAACTGGAACTTTGGGCAGATTTCTTAGGGCAATTTTCGAGCGCTCGAAGTCCTTGTTCGAGCACTCGAAGTACTGTTCACGGGTGTGTGTGTCTTGGTTCAACACTGCACCTCCAACTTCAAATGATCATAACTTCTTCGTTTTAACTCCGAATTGGTCCATTCTTGAGTCTAAATTAATCGTGTCGAAATAAGCTTTCCAATGGTACTAATTAGCACTTCAGATTCTTCTTGTGGCTCAAGTTATTCAAGTTTTAGTAAGGTAGTGTCTGTTTTTAGTTCGAACCGGGATAGGGTTTCCCTTCCGTTGACTTCAGAACTTGATATCTTTGCCGTCCGGACTCTGAATCAAGTGCTTCTTGAGTCTATCCTTATTAATTTTTTGTTGTCTTTCCAATGGTGTGCACGGTGGCACCCATTTTAGTGTGGAATGACCATTTTGCCCCTAGGTTCATTCTTATCCATTTTTGAAATGTTGCTTCCGTATTTTCTTCCTTTGGGTTTTGTGACCTCATTGAGGGTCACATTGGTGTCTTAATAGAGTGTTGTATCTGTAGAGACTATTGTTCTATCTTTTGCTTCCACATTTTGGATCCGTTTTGGGTCATCACAAGACACACTGGGTTGAAAAATCTAGGGTAGTCACAATGGTTCACCCATAACCATTAAAAAGCGGGTGGATATTGGCCGGTTGATCGTTCCTGACCCATTTTGCCACCCCTACAATAATCCAAGGTGGTGGGTTGACATTGCTAACTAACGAAACATGAAGGTCTTAGCCTACTTTCTTATTCTCTCTCTTCTGTTCTCTTCATTCTCATCCTTTTCTTTGGCTTTAACTGATGTTGAGGCATCCTATATTATACATAGACAAAGATGAGTCTGGCTATAACATTGATCCTAGCTTAACTTTTGAAAACCCGGGGCTCAAGAGAGCTTATATTGCTCTTCAAGCATGGAAAAAAGCTATGTACTCTGACCCTTTCAATACAACTGGAAATTGGGTTGGCGCGAATGTGCGTGCCTATAATGGTATACTCTGTTCACTGGCACGCGATGATCCTAAATTGAAGGTTGTTTCTGGTGTCCATCTTAACAATGTTGACATAGCTAGGTACTTTTCGATTGAACTCACGCTCTTGATTGATCCCACCACATTCCACATAAACACTAACCGGTTTTGTGGAATCATCCCGGATAGTTTCTTTAAACTGTAACATATGGAAGAGCTTGATATCAATAACAACTGTTTCGTAGGTAAATTTCCAAATGCTGTGCTAAAGTTAAATCACCTTTCTAGCCTTGACATTAGAAACAATAATTTCGAAGGGCCAATTCCAGCAAAACTCTTTAAAAAGAATTTTGATGTTTTGCTCTTGACAAACAATAATTTCAGATCCAAGCCACCAACGTTAACTCCACCAAGCCCTTCACAACAACCATCACCTCCCCCTTAAGAATATAACACTAATTCTCCACCTCCCACATCTAAGCCACCAACATCAGCTCCACCAACCCCTGCCTCCCAAGTATCACCTCGAGCCACACCATCAAATAGTTATACTCCACCTACCACATCGAAGCCACCAACATCAACTCTGTCAACCCTTACATCCCAAACATCACCACCTCCTACACTATATACGAGTTATAATCCACCTCCCGCCATATCAAAGCCACCAACATCAACTCCCCCGACCCCAACATCCCAAGCATCACCTCCTCTACCACCATCAACGAGTTATACTCCACCTTCAACATCTAAGCCACCTACATCAACTCTACCAACTCCTTCATCCTAAGCATCAGCTCCTCTGACACCATCAAAGACTTCTCCACCACCTCCCACATGAAAACCACCAACATCAACTCCGCCAACCCCTTCCTCCCAAGCAACACCTCTTCTGTCACCATTAAAGACTTATACTCCTCCTCCCACTTCTAGTCCACCAAGTCACACACCAAAGCCATCTCCTATCCCGACACCATCTTTAACACTAGTTTCAGTTCCTCCTAAGCCTACCAAAGTTCTTCCAAGCCCAGCTCTAACACAAACACTAGTTGTACTCCACCTACCACATCGAAGCCACCAACATCAACTCTGTTAACCCCTACATCCTAAGCATCACCTCCAGCCACACCATTAAATAGTTATACTCCACCTACCACATCGAAGCCACCAACATCAACTCTGTCAACCCCTACATCCCAAGCATCACCTCTAGCCACACCATCAAATAGTTATACTCCACCTACCACATTGAAGCCACCAACATCAACTCTGTCAACCCCTACATCCCAAGTATCACCACCTCCACACTATATACGAGTTATAATCCACCTCTCGCCATATTAAAGCCACTAACATCAACTCCCCCGACCCAACATCCCAAGCATCACCTCCTTTACCACCATCAACGAGTTATACTCCACCTTCAACATCTAAGCCACCTACATCAACTCTACCAACTCCTTCATCCCAAGCATCAGCTCCTCTGACACCATCAAAGACTTCTCCACCACCTCCCACATGAAAACCACCAACATTAACTCCGCCAACCCCTTCCTCCCAAGTAATACCTCTTCTGTCATCATTAAAGACTTCTACTCCTCCTCCCACTTCTAGTCCACCAAGTCACACACCAAAGCCATCCCTATCCCGACACCATCTTTAACACTAGTTTCAGCTCCTCCTAAGCCTACCAAAGTTCTTCCAAGCCCAGCTCTAACACAAACACTAGTTTCGGCTCCTCCTAAACCTGGCAAGAAATTCCCGGCCCAGCTCCAATAGGACCACAAATTTTGAGTCTTCCTAAACCTGGGAAAGCATCTCCAGGCCAAGCACCGACTCGAACACCAGTTTTGTCTCCTTCTAAACCTAACAAAGCATCTCCAGGCCCATCTCCGACTCAAACACCAGTTTCAAATACTCTTAAACCTGGCAAAGCATCTCCCGGCCCAGCTCCAACTCAAATGCCCATTTCATCTCCCCCTAAACCTGTTAAAGAATCTTCAAGCCCATCTCTGACTTGAACACCAATTCAGCTTCCATAAGAAACTCCTAAGCCATTTCATGTCCCAACTCCAACTTTAACACCAGTTTCTACTTCTCCTGAACAATCACCAGTCCCGGCTTTGACATCGGCTCCCAAACTAAGTTATCCACCTTAAAAACCCCCAAAACCATCCCCAGTCCCAACTCCCGCTAAAACACCAAGTTCTCCCCAGAAACCTTCCAAGCAGTCTCCTATCCCGGCTTCGACTCCAAAACTAAGTTCTCCACCTCAAAAACCTCCTCAGCCATCCCCAGTCCCAACTCCAGCTAAAACACCAAGTTCACCCTAGAAACCTCCTAAGCCATCTCCAGTCCCGACTCCGACTTACACACCAGTTTCAGCACCACCTAATTCATTTCCAGTCCTGACTCCCGCTTGAACACCAGTTTCTCTACCTCAGAAACCTCCTAAGCCATCTCCAGTCCCGGCTTCGACTCATACACCAGTTTTAACACCTCATAAACCATCTCCAGTCCTAACCCCAACTCGAACACCAAATTCTCTACCTCAAAAACCTCCTAAGCTATCTCCAATCCCCGTTTTGACTTAAACACCAGTTTCAGCTCCTCTTAAACCGTCTCTAGTCCTAACTCCAACTCAAATACCAAGTTCACCACAGAAGCCTCCTAAGCTATCTCCAGTCCCAACTTCAGTTTTGACACCAATTTATGCGCCTTCTACCCACCTGTAACTTCTACACCGATTTCAACTCCTTCTAAGCCATCTTATGTCCCACCACCGGTTCAATCACATCCACCAGCACCAACTTCTACAGCAGTTTCAACTCCTTTTAAACCATCTCCGGTCCCACCACCAATTCAATCACATACACTAGCTCCTCCTGAGCCATCTCCTGTCCCACCATCTATGCAATCACATCCACCAACACCAATAGCCGCATGATCTTTAACTCATCCTCTTACTCACGCGGTCTCTTTACCACTACTAGGAAATAAGGACTTCATTCTCCCACCAATTGTGGGCTTACAATACTCTTCCCCACCTCGCTAATGTTCCAAGGCTATTAAATGGTTCACTAGTAACTTTTATTTTTTTTTATTTTTACCATTGATAGGATATTTAAATAGTTTACCAGTAACTTTTTCATTTATGTACTTGTACCTTTGATTTAGACTTCAAATTATATGTAAAAACTTGCTCTTCAACAAGAGCTTTTACATAATTGCTACCATTTTTTTTAACTAATAACTAACATTTTTATTTAGAAGAAATTTAGGGTCTATTTCTGCAAACAATGTGGCTCCACATGAATGTTCTTGCAATAACAACCAAATCTCTTATTAGTATTTTGGATAATTAATTTTGACCAGTTAGTAGGGGTGGCAAAGTTCAACACCACCCGCCAACATGACTCGAACACGACACGAGATAAACAGGTTTGGGTTGATCTTAAATGGGTTTGGGTCATAAACGAGTTGACACGATTAACACATTTACTTAATCGTGTCTTGTTAGGATTGAGGGGTTCAACTCGTATAACCCGTTTATAGATATTTAACTCAACATGTCATAATCGTCAATATGACCTGAGTAATATGTTATATGTTTAGACCCAATTACTATTGACAATTAAGTCATTTTAATATAAATCATGACTATGCCTTATGATTTTTACTTAAACATTTGTATTCTATTTACTTGATTATGGGTTGTTTGATGTTTGTTTTTTTAGTATTTATTGTTTGATGAAGTATTAAATGTTTCATTTCAATAAATAGTTCATTAAATAAGTTAACACGTGTACCTTGTTTAATAAATTGGTCAAGTTAATGTTAAAGGTCTCTGACACGATTATTAAACAGGACGTGTTTGGATTTTGTTTAGTAGAATACCCTTAAGTCGACACGTGATCGGTTGAGAATTCGATCTATAATAAATCAACCTTCGCAATAGCACGAATCATTGTAAAATAGGGTTATTGGTCAGGTCAGTCGAACTATTGGGACTGCGCTAATCTATGGCAACCTTAGTGTCTAGAGTCTTTCATAGAGGATTTGTTTGTTGTCACTTAAGCTATGAAGTTAAGATGCATAAAATAAAAGTTTGCAAGAGTTTAAAGGAGATGAAATACAAGTAAAGAGGACTAGGGAAGTGAATCCGCCTCCATCCCTATACACATGTTAGATTAGAGCTAAATTGGGGAAAAAAACAATATATATTATGGTCATGATACATAACAACACTTAGTTGCTATAATATCCTCAAGAAGTTCATTAAATCTCAAGCAAGTATGATCCATCAAAGGTGAACATGTTTAGACTACCTAACTAAGGTGTAGCTTAACCACATTTACTTGAATGAAAGATTATCAAGCCCTAGATAAAATGATGAAGCATATGAAGGTAAGAAATAAGCATAAACCATTAAAGGCTTCACCTAAGCAATGATCTATCAAAGTTCTCCAGCTCCATGCCATTAAAACTATTCCATGATCTCACTACCATTGTCACCATGAGAGTGCAAGCAATATGATTAAAAGAATAAACCATCTAAGATAGATAATTAACTCAACATTAATCATTTAAATACATGTAGATCCATTACAAGAGGCAAAATGCTCTAGACCATGAAAAGACCAAAGATTATACATTGCAATCCCCAAAATAGAACTATACTAAGACATGCTTACAAGGGAGGGGCTTCATCACCTCCCTAGATGGAGGTTTAGTTACCCATGGGAGCCTTAGAAGAAGGAAGAAACTTGGAAGATCCCTCCATTTTCGAGCTCCCTTGTTGTAGCTTCAAGAACTCAATCTTTTCCTCCTCCTTCTCTCTCTAGAAATCTTGCAAGATGAAATATGATATATGTTATGTGTGGTTCCCCTCACCTTGTAGACATTATCCTACCAAACCCCCACCAAATAAGGCTCAACTCCCACCAAAAGACATCTCTAACCAACCCATAAAGATGGAAATTAGAAATGAGGGAATCAAGGAGTAAGTGGGCTGAAGTGGAGAGCATTCTGCTCAAAGTTCGAGCGCTCTAAGTAAGCACTTCGAGCGCTCAAAGTTTGGGCAGAATGCTCCTTTCTCTTGACCTACTTTGCACTACTTTGGTAAAACAGCCATAACTTTCTGCTCTGAACTCCCAATGATGAACCGTTTGAAGATTTGGAAAGCTAATTCAAATCTCTAAATATGCCATGTTTTAGTGGAAGTCCAGTTCTCTAGTTTGATAGGTCAAAAATGGCGAGAAAAGTTAGACTCCACTGCTGCCAGAACTTTAGCCTTGAGCACATTGCTATTCAAAGATTGAACAAAACATCATTTTTGCTCCTTTTTGGCCAATGAAACTGAAAATATATAAAAACATTCAAATGAAGATAATCTATATAGAATAATCAAATAATGGACTTAACTAATGCAACTAAGGGTGCTTGAATATGCAATATTCGGCGCTTATCAACATGACACAATTATGACCCACAAACACGAATTTTCACCACTACCAATTAGTTGTTAAGATATGCTGCAACTAAATATCTGACGAAAAAGATTTCCTAAAAAATATATTCTAAAATATATGTTTTTTCACAAAGTTTCTAGAGGGAGTAAAAGTAACTTACTTTAATATGCTATACAACAATATTTAAAATTAATGCCAAAATATTTAACATGTATATTGTTAATAACCATCTATTCCAAAAGCTTAAGCTTTGGTGAGGTTTGTACCCGAGACATTTGGTTCTGTACCATGTTAAACAACCATCTACCCTAAAAGTTCAAGCTCTTAGAGAGGGTGTAACTTAAATATATAAATCCTTCAACATATATATAAATATAAACTCGTACATGGTACATATATGTTATCTAGACACATATACACAAATTCAGGCATGGACCTAGCATAGGACCAGTAGGGGTCCCTACTGGATTTTTTATATTTTTATTTTGTACCTCAATTTTTTAGAATTTATGAAAATACCCCCACTAAAATTATAATTCGCCCCCACTAGATTCTTTATATTTTTTTTTTTTTTTTTTTGCATTTTACACTTTAAAATTTTAAGAATTTATGAAGATGCCCCACTAAAATTACAATTTGCCCTCATTGACTTTTATTTTTTTGCATTTTATACTTTAAATTTTTGAAAATTTATGAAGAAAACCCCATTGAAATTACAAAAATGGACCCACTATATAAGTTTGCCCCCACAAATTAAAAGCCCCCCTCACAAATTTTTTGAGTCAGTCACTACGCAAATTTAATTACATGAATATATGCATATAAATAAATATTTTAATATAAGTGCATATAAGCAGTTACATAAATTTTTCAATGTATGCCTACATACATTTACGCCTTTATAACAATTTGTATCTTTTGTATGCATGCTTATATAAATGATTTTCCAAATATTTGTAAGTTAGGTTCCATGTTTCAACTAAAAATCACAAAATAAGAAACAAATTGTTTCTTTTATGTAATATGTCGAAAGAAGTCGATGTAAGCTAAGCTCAATCTAAGTTCAATCACAAAATATTATGAGATGTTTAGGGAGCTATGTCGGTTAGCCCAAGTGATCTTGTTTTTCATCAAGGAGAATACTATATAGACCAGATGGACTTAGTTGGACTGGTTGGGCTCCTCCAGAATTCTGCAATCTGATACTCCCTCCGTCTCGAATTAAATGTCGCCTTTGGTATTTGTGACTCAAAATTTACTCCTTTCTTCCCGAATTAAATGTCGCCTTTGGTACTTGTGATTCACAACAATGTGAGTCACAAATACTAAAGGCAACATTTAATTCGGGATGAAAAGAGTAAATTTTAAATCATATTCTAACAGTCTAGATTAACCAAAATTTGTCCTTTTCTTCGCAACTTTTAAATTATCTTGCATATAAATTTCTTACTCGAAAATAATTTTATAGTTCACTTTCAGGTTTTATTAAAAGCACTTACACTAAATTCTAGTTCGTCAAAGGCTTGAGTACCTTCAAGTTGGAGCGTCCGCGGCCACTGAATTTTTATTTATTTATTTTGAACAATTATAATTTTGATACATTTTTAAGCTCTCCTATTATGGTAGTTTGGAAGTTATCTTTTTTAAGGTTGCACCCTCTCAAATAATTTTTTGATTCTGTCATTATAGTTGGTTTAATGTTGTTTTAGCGATGACTAGGTAAAATTTGTAACCATCACATGATTGATATGAGTGACAAGCCATAAAATGATTTAAGAGGCAACAACCTACAGAACTTTGACTTAATAAATATTTTTATTTTATATGTTTCAGAATTAAATTACCATAATAATTCTTATTTTTGTTATTTTTTTCTTAAAATATAATATTTGTGCTTATTAGTCAGGGCAAAGTCCTTATCAAATATATATATAAAATATTTTTGCTTAAAAATAAATAAATAAATTTTAAATATAGCACCCAACACCTCTATCCCATACGCCTCACAAGATGATTTGAACCATTTGGTTCCAGGCTCTCCATAATTCAGCAGATTCACATGTAAAAGGGTATAGGTGTGGAGGGAAAAATTCCCCTCCAATAAAAGTCATCCACGTAGCCACAACACAAGTCTTATTTTTAATCTCTTGTTGGGTTACAAAAGCCCAACCCTGCTCAAGCCCAGATTAAATCATTAACAGCCCAAGATCGCCTTATTTGAACTTCCAGCCCGTTAATAAAGTTGGTTGGACCAAGTTACATTTAGCCCAGATTTGTTTATAGACAGAACCAGTCCTACCAAATAAAGGATTCTTCATACAAGAAAGTTTTACAGCAAGAGAAATCTGGCATGGAAAGAAGTATAGAAGGAAACAACATTATAGGAAAGAACATTGTATATGGAATGTATTAGAGAGCAAGCAATGCGAGTCCTACTATAATTCCACCACCTTTTTGTATATAAATAGAGGCTTAGACCTCTAATAAAGATCATCGAGCAATATACACCCTTCTTTGAGTATTCTTATTGCTTGTTATTATTGTTTTGAGTGAGTTGTATTCTTTTTTTTATTTCTTTTAAAAGAGAGAAATTTTGCACCTACATTTTGGTGCCATCAGTGGGAACCGTATAGAAATATACTCCCATAATTTTTTTAAATTGTTTATGTTACTATAATCTGGAATGTCAATCGGAGGATCTGCAGCAGTGGCTGATCAATAGATGGAATTGATGCAAAAGCTGCGAGAAGAATTCTTGCACCAGTTCGAAACGCTTCGTCAGGCGAACGAGGCCAGTGTAGCTCAAATTGTATTGCTTCAATAGCAAAACGATACCCTTCAAATGGCAATGGCTCAGTTGACACCACAGCCACCACCAGGTGATGCGGCAGCACCTCCCCCCAACCAAAACATTCCTCCAGTTAACGAACCTCAAGCTAATGGGGCACGACCTAATGAAGCTTGGCCAAATGAAGTTCAGCAAGAACAGAGGACAAGGACCAAGGTGGTTACCTCGGATAATCTGCCTCGTCATACGCAGGATGAATAGGCCAAGTCGAGCCGTAAGCTTACGGTATGGTCTAATGGTATTCCGAATGGAGCAGGCGTACAGAAGGCCTTTAACGAAAAGAGACTCCTGAGGATTTAGACGCTCGCCGAGATGGCCAGGGAGTATAAGAACTCTCTATTGAAGACTCTGTTCACCGATGATATATACCTTGTTGACAGACCTAAGAAATTCATTATGCCATCCTTTACTCAGTTTGATGGTACAAGAGATCCTTATCGTCACCTTGACCACTATGCATAAAAGATGGCTTTAGACGATCACAACGATCCATTCATGTGTAAGGTTTTTCCGACTTGTCTAACAGGAGCTGCATTTGAATGGTTCAAGAATAGACCACATAAATCCATCTTAGAGTATGAAACTTTGTGCACTATGTTCCTAGCACAATACTGTGGAAACAAGAAGCAGAAGAAGAGTATCGCTAGTCTCTTCACCATAAGGCAAAAGAAAAGAGAAACGCTACATGATTTTTTGTTCAGATTTAACATGGAGGCCTTGAAAATAGCAGATTGTCATCATGCGACTGCAATAGAAACATTCAAGATCACTATGATTTAAGGAACTAAGTTCCATACCTCCCTAGTCAAATATTCCCCTCTAGATATGCAGACTCTTAATGCTAAGGCACAGATCTACATCTGAATTGAGGAGAATAGCTCATGAGCATAGCACGCTACCCTCATTACAGTGGAGATTAAGCCTAAGGAAAAAGTTTCAAGTTCAAAAAGTCAAAAAAGCCAGCATGCCTCAGCACCGGTCGCTCAGGTACCTGAGAAAAGGTAGATGACAGAGGAAAGGTTCACACCTCTTTGTACCACCTTGGCTCGGCTATTCCAAGAAAATAAGGTGAGATTCGCAGCCCTTCAGCCAATGAGGCAACCCTTAAAGCAAAGGGACAAGAGCAAGCACTGCGCTTACCATAGGGATTACGGGCATACAACCAATGATTGCAGATCCTTTAGGAAGTAAGTGGAGAACATGATAACCAGGGGTAAGTTGCCAGACTACCTCAGACCAAAGGAGTACGTGAAGCCTCGGGAGATCAATCCTCGAAAAGTAGAAGGCTATCAAGTAAAGGTCATCCATGCAATACATGAGAGATCAGAGGATGACCAGGAGTCAGAAGAAGTATATCGATCCAAACTAAGGGCAGCCCACAAGCTAAGGAAGTTATCCTCGATGAACACTATCACCTCGAGCAGTATCAGTATTGGGTTTGGCGATGGAGATTTATCTAGAGTTCAACTTCCCCACGAGGATACACTAGTCATCAGTTTTCTGGTGGCGAATTGTATGATCAAAAGGGTTTTGATAGACCCAGGTAGCAGTGCCAGTATTATCACAAAGGTGGTCTTTGAGTAGTTGGAGATCCCATCATCAACAATTCGGCCCACCTCCAGTCTTTTAATGGGGTTTGATAACACGAAGGTGGACCCCCTTGGGGTGATTGATTTATCCATCAATAGGGCAAAAAGGATATTGAAGGAGAACTTTGTTCTAATAGAAATCCATCCTTCGTACAATCTCATTATGGGAAGAGGTTGGATCCACTGAATGAATAGGGTTCCATCTACCCTCCATCAGGTGATACGATGCTTGTCTCCGGACGGTAAAGAGGTTATTAATCTTTGGGGAGATCTGGTCGCTGCTAAAGAATGCTATATGTTGACACAGAATGAAGTAAAGAAGATGGTCAAGCAGCCCCAACCAATTGCAACTCTCGAAAGTATGTCTAAATAGCAATTACAGAGCCCTTTGTCCAAGTACCGGAAAATGGAGGATGAAGCCGAAGCTACAAAGCCTACCGAGGAATCCCTCGAGGCTGTTGAAGTTATCCTCGGCGACCCCCAGAAAGTCACCTATATGGGCTCTTCTCCCACAGCCGAAGAAAAAGAAGCTTTAGTTGTTGTCATCCAACGGAACGCAGATGCGTTTACCTGGGATCATTCAGACATGGTAGGAATCAGTCCTTCAATCTCATGCCATAGCCTGAAGGTGGATTCGGCATTCAAACCAGTTGAGCAAAGACACAGAAGGTTCGCTCCTGAGCGTAATCAAATCATTGCTAAAGAATTAAACAAACTGCTTTAAGCAGGATTCATCCGAGAAGTGCACTATCCACAATGGCTTTCGAACGTGGTGGTAGTTTAGAAGAAGAATGGAAAATGGAGAGTGTGCATAGATTTTACTAATCTCAACAAGGCTTGCCCTAAGGATAGTTTTCCACTACCCAAGATATACCAAATGGTCGATGCTACCACTGGTTATGAGAGACTCACATTCCTCAATGCGTATTCTGGGTATAACCCCTATGAATCCAGAGGATGAAGAGAAAACTACCTTTATAACAGAGAAAGACACCTACTGTTACAGAGTCATGCCCTTCGGACTCAAGAATGCTGGGGTGACTTACCAGCGTCTCGTTAACAAAATCTTCGACGAGATGCTGGGAAAGATGATCGAGGCCTACATCGATGACATGGTGGTTAAAAGTGTGAAGAAAAAGGATCATCCCAAGCACCTCTAGGAATTCTTTGACACTTTGAGAAAATATAGCATGAAGCTGAATCCTTTTAAGTGTTCTTTTGTAGTCTCTTCAGCGTAGTTCCTCGGCCATACTGTCAACAAGAGAGGAATAGAGGTAAGCTCGGCTCAGGCTCAGGCCCTTATTCAAAATCAGGAACCAAAAACTCATAGGGAAGTACAGGTTCTAACTGGCCGAATCGCAGCTCTTAGCCACTTCATCTCCTGGTTATCAGATAAGTGCAAACCATTCTTTGATGCAATAAGATCCAAGAACAAAGATATTAAGGACCTCAAAAGCAAGTTGCTCTCAATCAATTGAAGTGCTAAATGGTTGAAGCTCCAATTTTGTATGCTCCTAAGCCTGGTGAGACTTCATTATGTATTTAGTAATCTCCAGTATAGCCACGAGTGTTGTACTAATCAGAAAAGAAGGGAAGAATCAGTATCCAGTCTTCTACACAAGTACGACAATGACAGATACTGAGACATGGTATAGCAAAGCAGAGAAGATCATACTAGCACTGGTGTACGCAAAGAGGAAGCTTCAGCACTATTTTAAGTCACATAGCATTGTAGTCCTGACCAACTACCACATGCTAGTTATTCTATCCAAGCCAGACTTATCCGAAAGAATAACTAAGTGGGCAATTGAACTCAGTTCTTTCGATAGGTCCTATTAGCCAAAGGTGTCATACAAAGGTCAGGCATTGGCCGACTTCCTCCTTGAGTATGAAGATAAGCCCGAGGAGCCAGACCTTTCTGAACCATAATGGGAGCTTCGGGTAGATGGTTCCTCGAACCTAACTAGTGCTGGGGCCAGAGTCGTTATCATAACCCCTGAAGGCACCAAGCTGCAACAGTCAATCTGTCTAACTTTTCCTACTACTAACAATGAAGCAGAGTATGAGGTCTTGCTCGCCGGACTCCGCCCTAGCTCCAGGGAAGGTGTTTAAAGGTTTTTAGTGACTCCCAACTTATTATGAATTAGGTGACATGCAAATATCAGCCAAAAGAAGAAAGAATGAAAGCGTACAAAGAGCTGTAGAGAGTGTTACGCGTGGATTCGATCAAATCGAATTCCATCAAGTACCTCGTGATGAGAATTCTAAAGCAAATCAACTGGCTACAGCAACATCTTCCTCAGACAAAGATTTGGTCCAGATAGTGCCAATAGACATCTTAGACGAACCTAGTATAAGTCATCGGTAGGAGATAATGGTGATCTCAGATATTCCACGAGAGCCATGCTAGATGGATCCGGTAAAAGATTACCTCAAGCATGGAACTCTTCCGAACCAGAAAGCCGAGGCAAGGAAGCTCAGGATCACAGCAGCCAAATATTCCATCATCAATAACCAGTTGTATCGAAAGTCATTCTCAGGTCCTTACCTGAAGTGCTTAAGCCCCATTGAGGCCCTTGTGGTATTGAAGAAAATCCATGATGGGGATTGTGGTAACCAATCCAGCGGCAGATCCCTGGCACATAAGGTCTTAACTCAAGGTTACTTCTGGCCATACCTGGCTCGAAACGCTAAAGAATATGCTAGGAGATGCGATAAATACCAGTGACATGACCTAATGAAACATCAGCCTATTAAGGATTTGCACGTAATGGCGAATCTATGGCCATTTGCACAATGGGGAATTGATATGGTTGGCCTTTTACCCAAAACTGTGAAGTAAAAGGAATACGTGTTGTTAGCCACGGATTACTTCACAAAATGGGTAGAGGCAGAGGCTTACTCAAGCGTGACCTATGAGCAAGAAAAGAGTTTTCTATGGAATAATATAATCTGCCGATTTGGAATGCCAAAAATTATCATGATGGATAACGGTCCAAACTTGGACAACAGAAGTATAAGGAAATTCTTCGCTGAACATGGGATTAGACAGAAGTTGGCTGCGGTGAGCCATCCACAGAGGAATGGGCAGGCTGAAATAACTAACCGAACCATTTTCAGCTGTCTGAAGAAAAAATTGGAGAAACTCAAATCAAAGTGGTATGAGAATCTACCTCAGGTGCTTTGGGCATATTGAACCACCCCACGACGGCCCACGGGGGAAAGCCCCTTTGCCATGGCCTATGGGTCTGAAGCTGTCATCCCCATAGAGTTAGCAGTGCCTACACTTCAAAAACATGTGTTGCTTAAGGGGAACAATGATCAATAGCTTGAGCATAGCAATTAGGCTCGCTTCATACCAACAACAGTTGCGTAACAGTTATAACAAGCGAGTCAGGTTTAGAAGCTTTATGGAAGGTGATTGGGTGCTAAAGCAAGAAACAGCCCACGTGAAAAAGTTACAACCCAATTGGACTAGAGCTTACCAATTAGCTGAAGCTGATGGACATCCAATCGCGCGTCCATGGAATGGAATACACCTCAAAAGGTACTATCATTAGACGATATAGTCCGTTTGTTTTTCTTTTTCAATTAGACAATATACTTGTTTTTCTACAAATACGACTATTTATGGCCCATATAATAAACTCTAATATTGTTAAGTAACTCCTCTCTCTTTTGAGTATGTATTGATTTCCGTAGTCGATGACATTGGGTACACGTGTGATCAATGGTCCCGTGAATAATTCCATAATCATTAATATTCGATGCGGGATGCTATTTCACTTCATGTTTATATAGTTTTTCTTTCTTTTCGTAAAAGGGGGCAAGACTAGTACCCCACTAGTACCCTACTATGAATTGATATTACGACAAGTGGTGTGTCGTCAATTCAAACCCAAAGTTTATGCAATGTGGCCAAGTTTTACATTTAGAAATTACCACTATTACCTTTCACTAAAAATATAGCTAGGGTGAGTAGGCATCATCCCAAGGGATTGAGTGTCGTACTAGGTTGAGGAATCAAAATTAGCGTTAGTAGGTCGAGTGATCAAAATAGTGGCTGGTTGGTTGAATTAAACTAGATGCAAATTAAATTAAAGTAAGCAATAGTGCAATAGAGAGAATAAAAGAGAGAGAGATCTTGGGGTTTCGAGATCACCACTAAGCATAACTTTTCTACATCTTTAATGAATGATTAATGAGGGGAAGAACATGTATTGCAACAAATTGTGTGTGTGTGTGGTTGTTTCAACAAGCATGGATGACAAATTAAGCATATATTGTCTAAACAACATGGTGGATAGCACAACATATCAAATTAAGCCATTAATCATTTCTTTAAGCTCATAATCCAAACACATCACAAGGTTAGAGATACATGTTACTTGTTTTTCATAAGTATGGAACATCAACAACAAGCATGGATTGTCCTCCCATTTAACAACTACACTACAACTAAGCTAATGACATGAAATTAAACTAATTAAACTAACGGAGAGGTACAATCCATCAAGAAATGAGTATGAACCACCAAATAAACCACAAGAACATAACATTAAGCGCTATGTCTTGACAATCTCTAGATCTATAGCATCAATACACATAGACATGCATCAATAACACAAGAAATAGAGACAAACACATGAACATCTATTCTAACATACATAGACATATGGATAGAATGAAATGATCAATTGGAATCATTAAACCACATAAATCATTGAATAAACAATATCTATATATATAAAAGTGTCAAGACATAAATCACAATACAAATCCCCTCAAAAATACATAAATCAAGAAGTAGAAAGCATGCTTAGGGCTAACTCCAGCCCCAAGAGGATGTCTAGCCACTCATGGATGGTGTCCTCCAACCCTCAAGGGCAAGCACCATGGAAGAAATCTGCTCCTTGGTTAATGAAGAGTCTCCAATGGTGTCTCTAGCCTCCTCATCTTCTTTTCTTCCTCACTAAGAGTTCTACAAGGTATGATATGATATGATGTGATATGTAATCCTTATCCTTATATAGGTAGGTCAAATGACACCCAAAATGAGCTGGGGTCATACAGCAAATATTCCCCAATGATTGGATAAAGGACAACTTTTTGTGAGTTGGAAATTTAACTTTTTCACATTGGAGGAAGTTCGATCGATCGAATCTTGGACTTGGATCGATCGAACATGGCTGAGATCTATTGAACTTAGGTTGGATCGATCCTCAATGGCGGTACCTTTTTGGATAAAAACAAATTTGAGATATTTTTAAGATATTTTTGGGAAAAGGACAAAAGTGGTTGGTAGGGTGGTACAACTGGATAAGATCAATCATTTGGATAAGGACAAGAATGTTCGATCGATCGGAGAAGGAAGTTGGATCGATTTAACTTTTGAGATCTTTGAACAGAGACAAACATGGCTCAGATCCATCTTGAAGTGCTGAGATCGATGAAAGTTGGATCGATCGAACTTTTCTTGAGATTGATCGAAGTTGCTGAAATTCCACCATTTGCTTTCTTTTGCTCTACTTTGCTCCTTTCTTTGATTTGTCCCAAAATTACTTCAATTATGCTCTTATTTAGATGAGTTAGCTTATTTTGGGGATAAGTACCTGAAAATGGAAATAACATGAAATCAATACAAAACGGTAAAATAAGATAGATAAAGTTTCTAGAACACCTAAGCTTAAGGGGTTTAAATATACACTTTTCAGCGCTCATCACACCCCTAAACTTAAATATTGGTAGTCCCTAGCAATTAACTAGAAAGTAAATGAATGAAATGAACAACTATATAACTATGAACTAGAATGCAATAAATGGATAACGCCACTTTCGTAGGGAACATGATTGCACTTAGCATATGCAACAAGCCTTTTAAACCCCTAGTGGACGAGTGAAGCCTCGTGAGGGTTTCCAGAAATGATACCCATAAACATCAAGTTCATTCTCACAAAAGAGGCACCAATATTGCAAACAACCATTGGGAGGAAACTACTTCAAGTATGCAATTTTTCAAACATTTCTAAGCAATCTCCCAAAATCTCAACATCAAGCAAGCAAGTATGGTCCTCCACACATCAAGACAATGATCATGCAAATCAAAACAACTCTAGAATCATTTTTGAGTGGACCAGCATCAAATATGTTGCTATCTTAGCCAACTAAAGAAATGATCACATCCTTACCCTCAAACTAGCACACAAATCTAGTACCGATCATCAAGACAAAAAGTGGACCTTTTATTAAAGCTTTATTGTTCTAGGTGCGCTTATTCTTTTCACTCAATATATATATATATATATATATATATATATATATATATATATATATATTATAGGATCAAAGATGGAAACATGGTACAATGTGTTGATCTATTAAGCTTTCTAGCGATTCATGAGGTCGAGCGTTAGGTCAATGACTCCCAAACCAGACGGCTTTAAGGCACTAGGTGTTCAAACACCCCTACGGACTTACAAGCTCAAATCAACTAGGTTACAAATCAAGAAAACCTCCATCTAATCATTTTCCACTTCTCACCTTTTGGGAAAAGTCCTCACTTTTTATTTGCTTTTTGTAACTTTTTTTTTTTTTAAATTCAATTATTAACCTAGAGTTTGGGCCCTCCACCTTTTGGTGCAAGAAGTTCAGTGCTTGATGAGGTTAGAATCCTGACTACTTAGTGAAAAGGGGTTGTTATCCACCTTTATCAAGAATGAAAGCTTTCAATGCATTACTAGTCCAATTGGAATATAACCAATTCAATAATCAATAAAGCATGTACCCCATAAATGAATGCTAGTGTGCACCTGTGCTAGTGTAAAATCCTAGAATGAATCTCAAAACAATCACAAAATCAAGATGATGTGGACCACAAGTGTAAGCAAGATATCAATTTTTAAAAAAATTTACTCCTAAATGGCATCCACAAGGCATACAAGGAGTATTGAACTCTCAAGTCAAGCAATTTTTAAATTTTAAGCAATATAGTCCTCAAAAGATCAAAATCATAGCTAATATGGACCAATCATAGAAAATCTCTCAAATACACAAAACATGCTCAAAATTTTAAATTTAAAAACAAACACTGCAAAACACCATTACCCCCAAACTTAAATGGTACAGTGTCCTCAATGTGCAAAGAGAACAAAGGATAGAGTATACCAGTACAATTAAGGCAAAGAATAGCTGGGACAAAAGTATCCAAAGTGGGTGGTATAGCCCCCCCAAACTTAGGATGAACCGTGGTCCTGAAATTTGGCACTCGGATAAACTCATCAGTATACAAAAGGGATAATAATAGTGCACAGTGGTCATGCAAGTGTAAATGGGATAACAATTGAAAATTAGAGAGAGGTAAAAGGGTGGTCTTAAAAATTTTGGGCAGTACTCTCTCTCACTGAAGTCACTAAGATGCACCTGATGGAGTCAAACAGACAAATATAAGAATATAAGAATATGACATCCATAAAGAAAGCATATATAAAGCAGGATAATGTGCATAGTACATCATAAAATCAAAGCCGATAGACCGGCTGCAAAAATAGTATACAGTGACAAAAATATAGCAAGTATCACAGATATCAAGTATAATAAGGAAGAGGGACTGGGAATCTCAGGTGGATGAGGCAGGACGGGAAGGGCGTGCTCCACGGATGTCTTGGGATAGATTTTTGAATGCGGTCATGATATCCGTGTGGAGGGAAGCAATGTCAGCTCTGATGGCGATAGTCTCTGTGTGGATGGATCCATTGTATCCTCCAGAGTTTGAAGTCGCTCTCTAAAACTAGGTGTCTGAGTTGGAGCCTCAGGTGTGGCTCGATCGGAAGAATAATGATCCTGAACTTGCTCCGCATCGTGAATGGGTGACCCAGCTGGAGAGTGCTGCTCTGCGTCTGCGGCAGGTTGCTCCAAATCAATATCCATATGTATAGCAGTTGGATCAACTGCTGCGTCGTCCACTGCTGGGTCTGCTGCTGCTGCTGCCTCCTTAGCCTCTAGCTCTTCTACCGCCTCTACTATATCATCCTGTAATCTCTTGATGATAACATTTTATCTCTTATCCCAGTTCTTCTTTAGGAAGTGACAAGATCCTCTCTCAGGTTGCTCCCGTGGATGGAAAGGATAGCGCTGGTCTAGTAAGATCTGGGTGATGAGGTGGCTAAATGGGAGGGACTTAGCCCTTTTGGGCCTCTCCTTGCTAATGTGGTCATCATAGAGCTTCCTCATCATGCTCCAGATGAGCGCAGGGATAGATAGCCAATGCCCTGTATAAAAAGCGTACAGAGCTGTCAAGTAGTTGCCTCTCCGCTGAATCTTATGGCCGGCCATGAAGACATTGAGGAACAAAATTGAGTCAAAAAACCACAAGTCATCTGGCAAATAGGTGCGGGTGGCAAAGGTTTCGCCATCGGCATAATGACCTGTGAGAAGAACGGTCATATCTGCATATGAGGGCCGGTATAGCCTGGGATATGTCTCTTGTATCTCTGGAGGGCAGTCATGTAGACAATGGCACGATCTAGATAATTTGTCCACAGTGATAGAAATCAAATGGCCATCAATGGAGGTCCTCAGCTCCGCCGTGTTACGCGAGGCAAGCCGGAGGTTCTGGAAGAACATCCATACTAGCCTCGGGTACACTGGGCATGTGATAGGAGCAAGAATGGCTGCAAGGCCCCTCCGTAGTATATCCTCATAAGCTGATCGGGTAAGTACTGACCGGGAAAAGAAATCTGTATCGAAGACTGACTCGTGCGCCACTGGAAGGCGTGAGTATCTGAGTAATGGTTGGTCTAACTCATGGGCTGGCTGAGCTGGCTGTGGTGGTGGAGATGGTATGTGCTCAGCCTCAGCGTCACCGTGTGAAGGAGATGCGCCAGCATTAGAATATAATTTGCTGTCAGAATGAGGAGACTGTGTGGGCTCCGCTGGCTCCTCCTGTATGGGTTATGGGCATGAGATGGACCAGCCTCGTCATCAAAAGTCTGCCTGCCTTGACGGTGATAGTGTCCATGGGCTACAATCTTGACCCGAGCCATGGCCTGAAAAATAATTGAAAACTTGCAAGGGAAGTCAGTGCCTGAATAAAGAATTTAAAGCACAAAATAGAATCATATATGTCAAGTAAGATAGACAAAACAGATAAATGACATGAATCTATAAAAGTGATAGGATGTGAACATGCTAAGCAGTATAAGTGTAAAATGCATCCAATGTGGAAAATCACAGGCATTGGGCATGAATGAGATAGCATGGACCCAAGATAAGATGCATGGAATGTGTATATGCAATATGTGAAGTTAGATCGATCACAAAAAATGTGAAATTGATCTCACATGATCGATTTGAGAAACTGAGAAACTAAGTTCGATCGATCTCACTAGATCGATCTGAGAAATATGTTCGATCGATCGAACAAGCGAAAAACATGGACAGTCACAGATCTGTGACATAGATGGCACGGGGCCTTCACGAACATAGTCATGGGCCCATTAACACACAAATCATCAATCCTAATCACTTAACGAGGCCCATACTTCCAAAATCAAATTGAAAATTAAAAATCTAACAAAATATATATACACATATATACATATATATACAAAAAGCTTCAAACTTCATCAATGGAGATTTTCAACATTAAAAGAGCATGGATCTAACATTTAAAACATGGCTACATCATATTGAAGTTCAAAATCACAAATGAAGTCTTAGATCTTACCAAAAATGAGAGAAAAGAGATGAGGTGCGAAGAAGTGACGAGATCCGACATCCAAGAGGAGAGAGAGTGATTTGGGATGAGGGGAAATCGCCGAAGGTCTCGCCAGAGATGGAGAAGGTGGGTGCAGCGGCGATGAGAGTAATAGGGTTTTGAGTGGGTTAGATCGATCTATGAAATCGATCTTGAAATCCTCGGTTTCATTTTTTTTAAAACTTCCCCGAACCAGTTCGATCGATCGAACTGAGACCTCAGATCTATCGAACTGAAATGATCTCTCTTTGAAATTTCTTTGAAATTTTTGAATTTTTTTTTAAAATTTAAATTAAAAATTTAAAATTTAAAATTGAAAATAAAAATTTTAGAATTTTTGAAGAATTAAAATAAAATAAAATCTTTTTGGAATTTTTGGAAAATAATAAAATAAAAATATTTGGAATTTTAAAATTAAAAAGTCAAACAAAGTCAAAGATAGTGAGATGAGGAACAGAGATCGATTTGAACAAAATGGTCGATCAATCTGACAGAGAGCTAAAAATATCTAGGTTTTGGGTTCAGAAATTTTTCTAAATGTTAGAATTCAAGATCGATCAAACTTGAAGTTTGGATTGATCTAAGGACTTATGATCGATCTGAGAACAAGTTCGAACAATGGAACAGAGAGGTGATTTGGATGCAGGTGGATGTAGGTCGAAAATTTTCTAAGTGTTGGATGCAGGTTGAAGTTCGATCGATCGAACTCTCATTTGAGATCGATCGAACTTATGCAAAATGCTCAATTTCAACATAAAAGTGCATGCAGTTCTAATTAAAGTTCCTAGCAATGCATATGAACCAAAAACAAGTATCTAGACTTCGCAAGAAATGAAATTAAAGATAGAAATGAGGGAGGAATAGGGTTTTGACACCCTATGAAATGTCTTGCTAGTTTTTAACGTCTATAGCAAGACGTTGGGCTCTTTTAGCCTGGATCAAACATCTTGTAGTGCATCCCCTCCTTAATGGGGTGATAAGTGCTTTGAACTCCACCCAACAAATGGTTCTTTAAGGAACTTGTTGGATTAAGCTCAAAAGATGTTTACAGTCCTTGGTCAATGCAATCTTTGGGTTTCCACGCCCTTTCAAAACAAGATTTTGAAACAACTTTCTTTGGTTTCAAGGTTGAAGATGGACCTTTTGGAAACTTTGGTCTCACACAAAAACTCAATTCCTTCACTTTTAAGGTCATGACATTTTTCTACAACATTAATCTCTTCATGTTTGTCAAATGAATTGGGGGTTGGATTGAAAATATTCAACTTTACCTTCATGTGGCCAAATGAGATCTTCATTATCCCCGTCCTACAACTAATGTTGGCATTCGCGGTTGCCAAGAAAGGACTGCCAAGGATAACGGGAATTTGGCTCTTAGGATTTGGGACCGGTTCCATGTCAATGACAACGAAATCAACGGGAAAGAAGAATTTATCAATTTTAATCAATACGTCCTCGATGATACCCCTAGGCTTTTTATTGATCAGTCGGCAAGTTGTAAAACTACCAATGTTGGTTTTAAGTCTCCTAAGCCTAATTTGACATAAACTGAGTATGACAGAAGGTTAACACTTGCTCCTAAGTCAAGAAGAGCCTGATTAATGATATGATCACCAATGATGCATGAAGTAGTAGGTGAACCGGGGTCCTTAAATTTTGGGAGAGTGTTATGCTGCAAAATTGAGCTCACTTGCTTGGTTAAGACCACTTTTCTAGGTGTTTGGCTTTTGTTCTTCCTCTTTTGGGTGCATAAGTCCTTCAAGAATTTGGCATAAGCCGGAATTTGCTTGATTGCATCCAAAAGTGGAAGATTGACTTTCACTTGCTTAAACATGTCCATAATTTCATTGACTTTGGCCTTTTACTTGTCATTTGAAATGAATCCTTTTAAGGCATCCGGAAATAGAGCTTTTGGTTCAAAAACCTTTTCAGAATTTTTCTTTGAAGTCTCTTCAACACAAGAAGTTTTCAAATCATTTTGCACATCTTTCTTTTCAAAATTACTTTTCAAATCACTTTTCAACACATTCTCATTTATATGGTCATGCATATGCAATGAATGAGGAATATGATATGAAACTGGATGGGTGTTAACTTATGGTTACATCGGTTCACTCTTTTCATTGGACATACCCACTTGGTTGTCCACAATCTTTCCATTTCTCAAGGTAGTGACCGCATTGACATGCTCTATTGTGTGACCTTCCAATGAGGAATGAGTCTCCACAACACATTATTGCTTTTGTGAGGCATTCAAAGGCATTTTGCATTTCTCTCTTGCATTCAAAGTACTAGCTATTTGCCCTACTTGGGTTTCTAGCTTTGCAATGGATTGAGAGTGAGAATGAAATAATTGTGTGTTTGCCTCTAAAGTGCCCAAAGCGGTCAAAACTTTTTCTTCAAAAGCGGGACTTCTAAAATTTCCTTAGGAATATGATTGTTGATTGGGAAAATGAGAATTTGAAAATTGGTTTCCTTGTGATTGATATGATGATCTAAAACCTTGGGAACCTTGGCTTTGCATTGGAGGTGGAATGTACTTTCCTTGAAAACCGCCTTGGGAAAGATTTGAGCCCTCCCCTTGGTTTTTCCAAGAGAAATTCGGGTGATTCCTCCAACTAGGATTATAATGATTTCTATAAGGATTGTTCCCTTGATTAGTAAAAACAGCATTTGCTTGTTCATGATGCTCACTTTGCACATGTCCATGGGGACAATTGGAAGTAGAATGTAAAACACTTGAACAAGTCATACATATCTTATTAGATGCATGATGAGAATGGTTAGGGAAGGAAGATACTTGATTCGCCAAGTTTTGGTTGATCAAAAATTGATCAAACCTTTGAGATAATGATTTCATCTCGGCGGCAATTTCATTGGAGTGGTCGACTTGATGTAAGCCAACACTTTTCCTACCACTAGAATTTCTACCATTCTTCGAAGATAAAGTACGATGCAAAGAATTTTCACTCATGCTCTTATAAAGACGCCACACGTCATCCTCATGCCTATCAATGTAAGAGCCACCCATGGAAACATCAACCATGCTTTTGTAATTGCTCGATAAGCTCTCAAAGAAATATTGATCTAATTGCCATTTGGGTAAGTCATGATGTGGACACTTCCTAAGTAATTCATTAAAACGTTCATATGCCTCATGAAATGTTTCTTCATCCCCATATGGAAATTCTCGAATTAAGGTTCTCATGGCATTGGTTTTAGAAACCGGATAGTACTTCTTCAAGAACTCTTGTTGCATTTCCGCCCAAGAAGTTATTGAAAAAGGCCTAAGATTGTTAAACCAATATTTTGCGTTATCTTTAAGGGTGAATGGAAAAAGTTTAAGCCTTAAGACCTCTTCCGGCATGTCTGTATATTTTGCGATGGAACAAACTTCAAGAAACTCATCCAAATGCTTGTAAGGTTCTTCACTTGGAAGTCCATGATAATTAGGAAGCATTTGAATGGTTTGTGGCTTGATTTCATAGTGGTGTGCTCTAAATGGCGGCAATTGAATACATGTGGGTGCATTATATTCATTAGGCACATAGTGATCTCTTAAAGCAATGAGAGGATTAACAATTGGAGGTGCAACATGGGCACCTTGGTTGCCTTGAATGATGGGAGGTGGTGGAGCATAGGTTGGCCTTGGCATTCCTAATGGAACTTGGCCTTGTTATTGTGGTGGATGAACATATGGCCTTGGCATGCCTAATGGAACTTGCATGTTATCATGATGCATATTGGGGTGGAGGATACCTTGTTGGTCTATGTGACCAAGGTCCTCCACATGGTCCTCATTGTATCCTTCCATTGATGAAATGGATTGACTAGAACTACCTCTTCCCCTAGGGTTTCTGACAATTGATTCAAGATGAAAATTTAAAGGGACAAGAGTGGGTCTCAATGATCTACGACCATGCATACACAATGCAACACAACAAGTAATAACAACAAAAACTTTACCTTCACAACAAATCAACAATCAACAAACTTTCTCCATATACAATGTTCTCATACTCCCATGCTTTAACAATAATATGCAAGAAAAGTAAATTGCCTCCACGCGGGCTCACGATTTATCTAAGAATTGAAATACAAGCCTCCATGCGGGCCGATGATTTAACTAAGGGATGAGTAAGGAAAAGCTCACAAAGGTCCTTTAGTACTTCAACTCCAAATTTTTAGCTTAGCTTAGCAATTTTTTTAATTTTGGCTTTTTTCCTTGCTTGCTTAGCTCCTTTGCTTGGAATATCCTTTGCTTACTTCCTAGCTCAATACTACAAGTCAAACAAGAACAAACACAATAAGTAACAAAAATTGAAAACAAAGTAAAGACACAATCAAAAGAGTACTAATTCCTAATTGATTCCACAAATACGATATTGCCAATCAATCAATCAATCCCCGGCAACGGCGCCAAAAACTTGGTGTGTCATCAATTCAAACCCAAAGTTTATGCAATGTGACCAAGTTTTACATTTAGAAATTGCCACTACTACCTTTCACTAAAAATATAGTTAGGGTGAGTAGGGATCGTCCCAATGGATTGAGTGTCGTACTAGGTTGAGGAATCAAAATTAGGGTTAGTAGGTCGAATGATCAAAATAGTGGTTGGTTGGTTGAATTAAACTAGATGCAAATTAAATTAAAGTAAGTAATAATGCAATACAGAGAGTAAAAGAGAGAGAGAGATCTTGGGGTTTAGAGATCACCACTAAGCATAGCTTTTCTACCCCTTTAATGAATGATTAATGAGGGGAAGAACATGTATTACAACAAAGTGTGTGTGTGCGGTTGTTTCAACAAGCATGGATGAAAAATTAAGCATACATTGTCTAAACAACATGGTCGATAGCATAACATATCAAATTAAGCCATTAATCCTTTCTTTAAGCTCACAATCCAAACACATCATAAGGTTAGAGATACATGTTCCTTGATTTTCATAAGTATGGAATATCAACAACAAGCATGGATTGTCCTCCCATTTAACAACTACACTACAACTAAACTAATGACATGAAATTAAACTAATTAAACTAAGGGAGAGGTACAATCCATCAAGATATGAGTATGAACCATCAAATAAACCACAAGAACATGACATTAAGCACTATGTCTTGACAATCTCTAGATCTATAGCATCAATACACATAGACATGCATCAATAACACAAGAAATAGAGACAAACACATGAACATCTATTCTAACATACATAAACATATGGATAGAATGAAATGATCAATTGGAAACATTAAACCATATAAATCATTGAATAAACAATATCTATATATATAAAAGTGTCAAGACATAAATCACAATACAAATCCCCTCAAAAAAGCATATATCAAGAAGTAGAAAGCATGCTTAGGGCTAACTTTAGCCCTAAGAGGATGTCTAGCCACTCATGGATGGTGTCCTCCAACCCTCAAGGGCAAGCTCCATGGAAGAAATCTACTCCTTGGTTGATGAAGAGTCTCCAATGGTGTCTCTAGCCTCCTCCTCTTCTTTTCTTCCTCACTAAGAGTTTTACAAGGTATGATATGATATGATGTGATATGTAATCCTTATCCTTATATAGGTAGGTCAAATGACACCCAAAATGAGCTGGGGTCGTACAGCAAATATTCCCCAATGATTGGATAAAGGATAACTTTTTATGAACTGGAAATTTATTTTTTTTTGCACTGGAGGAAGTTCAATCGATCGAACCTTGGACTTGGATACATCGAACATGGCTGAGATCTATCGAACTTAGGTTGGATCGATCCTCAATGGCGGCGCCTTTTTGGATAAAAACAAATTTGAGATATTTTGAAGATATTTTTGGGAAAAGGACAAAAGTGGTTGGTAGGGTGGTACAACTGGATAAGATCAATCATTTGGATAAGGACAAGAATGTTCGATCGAACTTTTGAGATCATTGAACAGGGACAAACATGGCTTAGATCCATCTTGAAGTGCTGAGATCGATGAAAGTTGGATCGATCGAACTTTTCTTGAGATCGATCGAAGTTGCTGAAATTCCACCTTTTGTTTCCTTTTGCTCTACTTTGCTCCTTTCTTTGATTTATCCCAGAATTACTTCAATTATGCTCTTATTTGGCTGAGTTAGCTTATTTTGGGAATAAGTACCTGAAAATGGAAATAACACGAAATTAATACAAAATGGTAAAATAAGATAGATAAAGGTTTTAAAACACCTAAGCTTAAGGGGTTTAAATACACACTTTTCAGCACTCATAAACAAGAAATTAAAAAAAAAAAAAAAAAAAACAGGCACAAAGTCAACGATTGTTTGTGTTGCCCAAGTATAGACTCTAGAAGGGGGGGGGGGGTGAATAGAGTCTAAATAAACTATGGTCAATTTTTAATTTTAACTCACTAACTGTAACAAGACTTAACTTACTTGACAAATATTAAAGAAAGCAAACTGAATTTTAGATTTCAAAAGAAACTATTTATCAAATAAGATATAAAACAA
The DNA here is from genome assembly GCF_030987335.1 of Cornus florida. NCBI lineage: Eukaryota > Viridiplantae > Streptophyta > Magnoliopsida > Cornales > Cornaceae > Cornus > Cornus florida. The sequence goes on from NW_026775571.1 coordinate 19,933,802, forward strand.
TGAAAGTAAGAGATAGAGATAGGAATTGCAAACATATACTTAGCGATTTTTAGCGAGGTTTGGAAACTCCTACTTCTCGGCTCAAGACCCCTCTTAAGATTTCCTAATTCACTTTGGCTTCTCCTTACGGGTGGAGAGCAAACCTTTTACAAAAGGCTCTTCCTTGCTTCTAGGTGCTAAGAGAAAGACCTTCTCTTAGTCTTTCTTAGGCCACACTAGCCCTTACAAGTTTTGAATAGGATTGAATAAGTACAATATGATCTCTGTTAGATCTAAAGTACAAGATATAGCTCACTCTAGAGTGTGTATGAATAAATTGAAGCTCAACTCTCTTTTATGAAATAAGATGTGTGTAAATGATGATGAAAAGCTTTTTGATTGCTAGAAGATCTTTCTCAATAAATGCAACAAGCTTTTATGAAGGCTACCAGTCCTTATATAGACTTTCAGAATTGTCTGATATAAATTCTAGCTGTTGGACACACATTTTGAGGAATAAAGCCCGTTTAAAATTTGAATTCTCGCAGGTTAGGTAGATTGAAATAAATTACTCTTGAGGATCGGTCGACCGATTTAGCCAAAGGATGGCCATCAGCCTTGGTTCGGTAGACTGAAATAGCTTAGGGGTTTTGATCCAAAGTCTCTATTTATATCGGTCGACTGATTTAATGTGCCCTTCCAATTCGATCGACTGAATTAGTTTATGTTTCAAGAAACTTGTTATGATGATATGACAAGTTTGGTCCTTTGGTTCATAGGGATTATGAGTGAGTTGATTATGCATGATTTGAGAATTATGAGCTTCAAAGTGTTCATACAAACTTTAACAAAGATTCCTAAGTAGCTCACCATCCTAGCTACCCCATTGATGATATCTACATAACTTCTTTGAATCTTGAATCCTCCTTGTCATGTTTTGACCATGCTTTCTCCTTTAAGCTTAAATGTGTACTGACTTGTGTTGATGAGTGCTTTTAATCTGTAATTTGCTCAAGGTAGATATTAGTACACAAAGAACATCATTAATGAATTATGATCATCAAAAGCCTTAGATTCAAGGTCAACAATCTCCCCCTTTTTTATGATGACAATTCATTGATGTGTTCGACAAATGAGAATAATTGTATAAAGCAAAATGTGTGAATTTCTCCCCCTATCAATGTGCACAGATTAAAAAAAAAAAAAAAAAAAAAAAAAAATGAGGAAAAACATAAGAGATATACAAAGCTCCCCCTTTCTATGTGCATTTATCTAAACATTGTTAGCAAGATATTTTTAAGAAAAATCTGCATAACAAAAATTAAGACAGTGTAACCAAAAATGTATTTCCATTTCAAGAGTTTCAAAGTTTCAAAATACATTCAACTTCATATTTGAACTACATTTTGATCACTATAGTTAACAACCTGCACGTTTTCATTTTCATCAATGAATAATCAACTTAGACCTACATCAACATCATCTACATCAACATCAACATCATCAATTTCTCGCCCTTCGTCATACATCAAAAAGGTAGGGGAGGGGTGTGAAAGTATCAGAAGTGAGGAAGTCCTGTGACTCGGAGGTCAGCAAGATTGCGCTTTACAAGATCAACTTCATTGGCGACTTCTTCAAGTCATTCGCACATTTCAAGAATGTGATCGCTGTTTTCCTTGCCAAGGGTGATTTTCTCTTTAGAGAGAGCAATACTTTCTAAGAGCAGCGCATGTAGAGATTGCTCTTCAGAGAGATGAATAGTAGGGGCTTGGTGTTGTTCTTCATCTTCTTCACCTTTTACCTCTACTTCCTCGTCAGCCTCTATATCCTCTCCTCTATTTCCATTACGACCCTCTTCAGCAGCTTCCACTTGTTGCTCATCCATGACTAAGTCTTGGTCTTCATTTTGAGGAACCCCAAACTTAGGGTCGTACTAGATGTTGGCTTCGGATTTTTTTAAACCCATCTGAATTAGTAGGTCACTGTCAAATCTATAGAGATTTGTAAGTTCCTTTTTGTCCTCTCCTTCTATGAGAACCTTGTATGCTCTGAAGATGATAGTAAGAGGCATGACATAGAAGAGGTGTGTTTTCTCCTTTTTAATGCAATCTTGCATATGGTGAAAGATGATGAAGGAGAGATCAAACCGCTTTCCGTTTAGGACACACCATATGAGAAAGGCTTCCATGAACAACACATCCGAACGTCTGCCGGATTTTGGAAGAATGGTATGGATGATGACATGATAGATGAGACGGGCTTGGACGGTTAATTGACTTGCAAAAATCTTGTCAGTGTTTTCAGTAGGGAATTGACTCATCTGTTGGACTGCTTGGAGAGGATCAAATTCTTCTCCATGATACCAATTGTAGGAGGTAAAGTAAGTGATATCACCGTGAGGAAGTTTAAGAATACGTCGCAAACTGGACTCGGTAAGGTGAATGTTAATGCCTACCATAAAGGAATTGTAAGCGGTGTTCCCTAGTTCTTTCTTGAGATGGGTGTAAAATAGCCTAACAAGTTTGGGATAGAAAGGGACTTTGAGTGATACAAAGTCACCTAAGCCTATAGCATCAAACAATGAGAATGTATGTTGAATCAATTCATCATTTTCATGATCATCGAAAATTTTTCCTTTTTCAACTACCTTATGGAGAAATCTTGTTTCATAGACTTATTTGAACTCAGGTTCACGGAAAAGACGCATATTGGGAGCGAGATAGGGATCTGATTGCTCAGGGTTTGGGGGGTTAGACCCTCCGGCATCTAAGTCATGGGAAATCTTGGTGCATTTCTTTAGTTGCCTATCAGTTCTAGAGGGATTCTTTCGGGAAGCCGTGAGTTCATTTTTGAGATTGGAGATTTGGTGAGATAGATGGCAAGATGATGATGAGTGGAACAAATCTAACTTAGTATGATGCAACAAGGATTAAGGAACTCAAAGAACTCAAAAGAACTGACGTCAAAGCGATTTACTTGAGAAGAGAGATGTAAAACTTACCTTAAAAATGAGGAGAAGAGATGTGCTATCAAGGTTCACGATTGCCTCAAGATGGTGTGAGAGAGAGAGAGATAAGTGTTTTGTGAGAAAAGAATGGTTCGCGGGTCATTGAAATCTGATTTGATCATGTTCGTACCTGGGCCCCCGGAGAATCGGTCGACCGAATGTCTACATCGGTCGACCAAAATGGCTTTTTGAAGAAAAAGTGATTTTTTGAAATTGATCTACCAAACTAGATGGGACTTTAGTTTCGGTTTGCCGAAACTTAAATCGGTCGACCAAAACATAGTTTCGGTCTGCCGAACTGGGAATAGAACCACATCTTTGATTTCTTAAGGGGTACATTAGTGGTCATGAATCTCTCTTTCTATAGCCATTCCAATTTCTCGACGAAGTGTGCAAAACCTATCTTCTTGAAGTGGCTTCGTCAGTATATCAGCCAATTGGTTCTCGGTGTTGATAAACATTAATTCAATATCTCCTTTTGAAACATGATCCCGTAGGAAGTGATACCTGATTTCAATATGCTTTATTTTGGAATGCTGAATGGGGTTTATTAATATGCATATGGCACTGGTATTGTCACGCTTAATAGGGATTTTGTTGAAGAATAAACCAAAGTCTTCAAGTTGCTGTTTGATATATAAGATTTGTGCATAACAACTTCCAGCAGCAACATATTCAGCTTCAGCAGTGGAGAGAGCTACTGAGTTTTGTTTCTTATAAGACCAAGATACAAGAGATTGACCAATGAAGTGACATATGCCGCTTGTACTTTTCCTATCAACTTTACAACCGGTAAAATCAGCATCCGTGAATCCTACAAGTTCAAATGATGTCTGCCGAGGGTACTATAATCCTAAGTTGATAGTGCCATTTAAATACTTAAAAATTCGCTTGACAGCATTTAAGTGAGATTCTTTGGGACACGATTGAAACCTAGCACATAAACATACACTAAATATAATGTCTGGCCTACTAGCCGTTAAATATAGAAGACTTCTAATCATCCCCCTATATTTCTTAATGTCAACATCCTTGCCCTTCTCATCCTTATCAAGCTTTAAGGAAGGACTCATGGGAGTTTTAGCATGTTTGGCGTCATCCGAGCCAAATTTCTTTAGCAAATCTTTTGTATACTTTGATTGGGAAATAAAAATTCTATCAAGAGTTTGTTTGATTTGCAAGCCTAAGAAGAAGTTGAGTTCGCCCATCATGCTCATTTCAAACTCGTTTTGCATGGAGGTAGCAAACTTTTTACTTAGAGAGTCATTTGTTGATCCAAAAATGATGTCATCAACGTAAATTTGAATGATCAACAAATTGCCATCAATGGTTTTGGTAAATAATGCATTATCAATTTTTCCTCTACTAAAACTATTTGAAAGTAAAAACCCACTAAGTCTTTCATACCAAGCTCTAGGGGCTTGTTTCAAACCATATAAAGCTTTGGTCAGTTTATAAACATGGTTTGGATTGTCATAGCTTTCAAAGCCCGGTGGTTGTTCTACAAACACTTCTTCATCTATAAAACCGTTTAAAAGGGCGCTTTTTATATCCATTTGAAATAAATTGAAATTTTTGTGAGATGCAAATGCAAGTAACATTCTTATAGCCTCAAGTCTAGCAACGGGAGCAAAAGTTTCTTCATAATCTATCCCTTCTTTTTGATTATACCCTTTTGCAACAAGTCTAGCCTTGTTCCTAACAATGGTTCCCGACTCATCCTTTTTGTTTCTAAAAACCCATTTTGTGCCAATAATTGTTTTATTTTGAGACCTCGGGACAAGATGCCAAACTTTGTTTCTTTTGAATTGAATGAGTTCTTCTTGCATTACCAAGTGCCAAGATTCATCATTTTCAGCCTCATGTATATTTTTAGGTTCAAATTGAGAAACAAATGCCACAAAATTGCATATATTTCTTAATTGAGACTGTGTACTAACACCTTTGGATAGATCACCAATAACTTGGTCAATGGGATGATTAAGAACTAACTTCCATTCATTTGGAGTAGTTTTATGTTGAGAGGTATCATCACTTGAGTTAGAACTTTGATAGATATCAATAGGAGACTCATTTATGTTGAGATCATTGATACTCTTCTCAAGCTCTATAGGGCACCTATTTGTATTAAGTTTATTGGTACCCTTTTCAAGTTCAACTTCTTCATCATTGTCCATCACACTTTTTGTGGGAGAGGTTGGGGATTCATCAAACACAACATGTATGGATTCAACCATAACTAAGGTCCTCTTGATATAAACTCTATATGCTTTACTTCTAGAGGAATATCTAAGAAAAATGCCTTCATCAGATTTAGCATCAAACTTTCTTAGATTATCCTTGTCATTGAGGACAAAGCATTTGCACCCAAAAACTTTGAAATAGCCTATATTAGGTTTTCTTTTGTTCCATAACTCATAGGGTGCTTTATTGAGAATCTTTCTAATAACAACTCTATTTATAACATAGCATGAAGTATTTACGGCTTCAGCCCATAGAGATCTAAGTGAATTGTGCTCATTTAGCATGGTTCTAGCCATTTCTTGAAGAGATCGATTTTTCCTTTCAACAACACCATTTTTGTTAGGGAGTCCTAGGTGCAGAAAGATTGTGATTGTAGCCATTTTCATCACAAAATCTTTTAACGTCTTGATTATCAAACTCTCTACCCCTATCACTTCTAATGGTTTTAATTTTACATTCATTTTCGTTTTCGACTCATTTGCAAAATTTTGAAAGAATTGAATGAGCCTCATTTTTGCGTGCAAGGAAGAATACCCAAGTGAATCTAGAGTAGTCATCTACGATTACAAAGGCATATAGTTTACCACCAAGACTAGCAATTTTCTCCGGACCAAAAAGATCCATGTGAATCAATTCAAGTGGTTTTGAAGTGGTTATATCCTTTTTCCTTTTGAAGGAGGACTTAATTTGCTTACCAATTTGGCAAGCACTACACAGTTTGTCTTTTGAAAAATTTATCTTGGGGAGACCTTTGACAAGTTCACTTTTAGACAATCTTGAGATTAAATCCATGCTAGCATAACCTAACCTCCAATGCCACAACCAACTATGTTCATTAGATGACATGAAACACTTAAATACTTATTCTTGAAGTTCACCTAAGAGCAAGGTGTATACATTACCATGTCTAGGAGCACAAAATATTTGAGATTCATTTCTTTTAACAATGCATTTATCCAATTTAAAAATTACATCAAATTCATTATCACAAAGTTGATTAACACTGAATAGATTATGCTTTAAACCTTCAATAAGTAAAACATGTTCAATTGATAAAGAATGGGAAATACCTATGATCCCAATGCCAATTACCTTGCCTTTAGAGTTGTCTCCAAATGTTACGCTTCCTCCTTTGTATTCTTCTAGAGAGGAGAACTTTGTGCAGTCACCCGTCATGTGTCTTGAACATCCGCTATCTAGAAACCATTTGTCCTTGGAAGATGTGGAGATTTTGAAACCATCCTACAAAAGAGATTTCAAGAATTTTCACTTGGTACCCAAATCTTGTTGGGTCCATGGGAGTTAACTAAGAGCACATATGTTCCTTTAAGAACTCACTTCTTTATGAACTTAGGCTTTCTCTTTGAACATTCTTGAATAAGATGACCCATCTTTTTACAATAATTACATCTAGAATTTTTGTTCTTACTTTTAACAAAGTAGTTGGCCAAAGACTTTCTCTTTTTCAATAAGCGTGCCTTCTTGTCAAAAGGGTCATATCCTAATCCATTTTTATAAAAGACACTTCTTTCAGCACCTAGCATGAGTTCTAGATTTTTGGTGCCTTGAGTGAACTTTGCTAGACCAATTTGGTCTTCAATGATTAACTTCAAGGAAGCATTTTCAGAGATGATTTCAGGTGATCCTGTTTCTTTAAGCAAAGTGTATTCCTTTTTCAAGCCCTCATTTTCATTTAGAAGAGTTTGAAATTTGCTTTCAATGATAAGTTTTTCTCTTCTTTAAGAGACACATTTTTTGACCATTTTTCCTAGTTCATTATGTAATTCTTTAAAATCATCAAGTAATCCATTATATGCATCAACTAAATCATCATATGACATTTCACATTCAGAGGAAGAGTCATAATTGGAATTTACCTCATCCCTATTTGCCATGAGACAGAGTATTGCCTTTTTATTATCTCTTTCGGAGCCATTTGAGTCATCATCTTCCCAAGTGGCTTGCATTGCTCTTCTCTTTTTCTTTTCTTCTTTATAAACATAACAATCAGCTTTGAAGTGTCCCGGCTTTCCATAATGAAAGCAGGTAGAGGTGTCTCGTTTGCTCTGTTCATTAGATGATTCACCCTTTTTGAACCTTCCCTTGTTGAATTTCTTCTTATGAAGAAATCTTTTGAAGGATTGAGTGAAAAGAGCCAAGTCATCATCTTCACTTTCGTTGCCGGCAACTTCCTTTTCTATTTGAGAGACTTTGAGAACAATTTCTTTCTTCCGATGATAATCTCCTTCTCTATCTTTTAGAGTGATCTCCCATGTGAGAAGAGAGCCGAAAAGTTCATCTAACTCAAGTGTGTTGAGATTGTGAGCTTCCTTAATTGCCGTTGCTTTTGCATCCCATTTTTCTGGTAAGCTTCTTAGAATTTTCCTTGCAAGATCAGAGTTAGTCTTAGTTCTGCCAAGATGCTTCAACCTGTTAATAATGTCAATAAATCTCACAAACATTGCACTAATAGACTCATTTTCATTCATACGAAACAATTCATATTGATGCATAAGAATGTCAATTTTAGATTCCTTAACTTGTGAAGTTCGTTCATAAGTAACCTAAAGTTTATCCCAGATTTCTTTAGCAGTGGTGCATGTAGAGACTCTATTATATTCATTCAGACTTATAGCACAATTTAGATTAACTTTGGCTTTAGCATTTAAGAGATAAGTCTTTAATCCTCGGTGTCCCATTCAGCTTCATTTTTAGGGATTCTTCAGGTGTCAACAATTTTCATTGGAACAAAAGGTCCATTAACTATAACTAGCCAAATTTGATAGTCTACGGATTGAAGAAAATCTATCATTCTATTTTTCCAATAACTGTAGTTTGTTCCATCGAACCAAGGAGGTCTAGTATTAGATTGGCCTTCTTGATGAAGATGACCATTTAAGTTTGCCATGATCGTTCTCTAATACACTTAAGCTTTTTCAATAGAGTTCTAGCTCTGATACCAATTGTTGCCCAAGTATAGACTCTAGAGGGGGGGGTGAATAGAGTCTAAACAAACTATGGTCAATTTTTAATTTTAACTCACTAACCATAATTTTAGAAAGCAAACTGAATTTTAGATTTCAAAAGAAACTATTTATCAAACAAGATATGAAACAATGAAAGTAAGAGATAGAGATAGGAATTGCAAACATATACTCAGCGATTTTTAGCGAGGTTCGGAAACTCCTACTCCTCGGCTTAAGATCCCTCTTGAGACTTCCCAATTCACTATGGCTTCTCCTTGCGGGTGGAGAGCAAACCTTTTACAAGAAACTCTTCCTTGTTTCTAGGTGCTAAGAGAAACACCTTCTCTTAGTCTTTCTTGGGCCACACCAGCCCTTACAAGTTTTGAATAGGATTGAAGAAGTACAATATGATCTCTCTTAGATTTGAAGTACAAGATATAGCTCACTCTAGAGTATGTATGAATAAATTGAAGCTCAAATCTCTTTTATGATATAAGATGTGTGTAAATGATGATGAAAAGCTTTTTGATTGCTAGAGGATCTTTCTCAATAAATGCAACAAGCTTTTATGAAGGCTACTAGTCATTATATAGACTTTCAGAATTGTCTGATATAAATTCTAGCTGTTGGACACACATTTTGAGGAATAAAGCCCGTTTAAAATTTGAATTCTCGCAGGTTAGGTAGATCGAAATAAATTGCTCTTGAGGATCAGTCGACCGATTTAGCCAAATGATGGCCATCAGCCTTGGTTCGGTAGACTGAAATAGCTTAGGGGTTTTGATCCAAAGTCTCTATTTATATCGGTCGACTGATTTAATGTGCCCTTCCAATTCGGTCGACTGAATTAGTTTATGTTTCGGGAAACTTGTTATGATGATATGACAAGTTTGGTCATTTGGTTCATAGGGATTATGAGTGAGTTGATTATGCATGATTTAAGAATTATGAGCTTCAAAGTGTTCATACAAACTTTAACAAAGATTCCTAAGTAGCTCACCATCCTAGCTACCCCATTGATGATATCTAGATAACTTCTTTGAATCTTGAATCCTCCTTGTCATGTTTTGACCATGCTTTCTCCTTTGAGCTTAAATGTGTACTGACTTGTGTTGATGAGTGCTTTAATATGTAATTTGCTCAAGGTAGATATTAGTACACAAAGAACTTCATTAATGAATTATGATCATCAAAAGCCTTAGATTCAAGGTCAACAGTTTGTTTATGGAAAATGTCGAGTGTTCGTTTGTGGAAACTATCTTCAATTAGACACAATAACTGTTCATTTTTTAAACTACTTTGAGTTTTTATATAGCAACTTACTTTTACTGTTGTCCTACACCGATAAAAAATACCTTTATACATTCTTTTATATAGGCAAATATTAAAATATTTGAGTGCATTACAAAGAGGGCCTGCTGGTAACAGAAAAGGCCAGCCCAAATGGTGTTCAAAGCTTTGATATTAGCGGGCATTCTTTGCAATAATTCTTTTTAAGCCCAACTTCTTGGCCTACAGTGCAAACTCTATTTTTGTCCCATATCGACTAGAAATACAAGGGGTGTATAATTTATATAGTTGTGGAGAACCATATCTAGTCGCCACGAAGAGAGTCTCTACGAAAGATAGTCTCCCAAGCAAACGCATGGGAGACGTCCAAGTCACAGTTACTCTTTTTCATGGCCTCATATCACTTTTGAACCTTTGGCTTGCCTTACATGCATGGTATTTTTTCCTCTCAGGCTCAGAGCCGAGGAATATACAGCCTCGAACCCCAAGAGTCCAACACAATGCCTCTCAGGCTCATAGCCGAGAAATATAATGCCTTGGACCCCAAGAGTCCGGCATAATTCAATTCCTCTCAGGCTCAAAGCCAAGGAATATATTGCCTCAGACCCTAAGAGTCCAGCACAGTTCAATTCCTTTTAGGCTCATAACCGAGGAATATATCGTCTTGGACCCCAAGAGTCCGGCACAATGCAATTCCTCTCAGGCTCGTAGCCGAGGAATATATCACCTCGGACCCCAAGAGTCCAGCATAATTCAATTCCTCTCAGGCTCGTAGTTGAGGAATATATCGCCTCGGACCCCAAGAGTCCGATACAATGCAATTCCTCTCAGGCTCATAGCTGAGGAATTTATCGCCTCGGACCCCAAGAGTCCAGCACAATTCAATTCCTCTCAGGCTCATAATCAAGGAATATATCTCCTCAGACCCTAAGAGTCCGGCACAATGCAATTCCTCTCAGGCTCATAGCCGAAGAATATATCGCCTTGAACCCCAAGAGTCCAGAACAATAAAATTCCTCTTAGGCTCATAGCGGAGGAATATATTGCCTCGGACCTCGAGAGTCCGGCACTATGAAATTCCTCTCAGGCTCGTAGCCAAGGAGTATACCGCCTCGAACGATTCAAGTCTGAGGGTACATCAATAAGGTTTGATCCCAAGTGAGGGAAAAAAATTTTTATGGCTGTCACACCTATAGGCCCTTATATTTGGCCCAGTAGTGTACAACCCATGAAAAGTTTTATTCCAAATCGAAAGCAAATATAAAACATGAGTACAATATATGGTGCAATCCCATACTCATTCTCATTGATCGGCAAGAAATGTGCCCCTTGATAAATAAGTCTTCAAGCAAAAGTCAGAGATTAACATATCAAGGGACCCTCTTTCTTGAGCTAATTCTTTTCAAAATCCTCAGATCATGATGATATGAATGTTGCACTGAAAGGTTGGTATTTCGAAGCCATCAACGCATTCCTCCAAGACAAAGAGCTTCATTCTTCAGACACAAAGAATATGAATACAAGAAATTGGGATAAAACCCAAAATGAATTAACAAGAGCCTAAGTAGAGGTTGTTGTATTCTTTGACATTTTATCCCCAAAATCAATAAGTCTGATTAAGACAATTACTAAGTCACGTATGTAATTTGTCCCACATCGAAATAATACACAAAAAAACAAGTATTGATATACCTATTCCATACAAGTTAAGGGCAAGAAGGGTTCCCTTGACGGTTAGATCACTAAGTGGTAAAACACTTCTCAATTAGTGACCGAACTATCATAGAAACTCCCTTCTTATCATCCTTTCCGTTTTTGCTTCAGACCATAAGGAGTCCGAAGTTCCCAGAGAAAATGAATCTTTCTCAAAGGCATTACTCGGCAAATATGTGCAGCTCAGAAACATTCAAAGATATGCAAATTGCCCCAAAATAAGTTTAACTGTTACAGCGCAAGAGCATAAATTCATAGTTCCAAAATACATTGTTTCAGAATAAAAATTATGCAAGTCTACTTCCTCTTTGGATCAAAAGGAGCAGAATCAAAAGCATCCACCATATTCGGACTTGAGGCTGGAGGAGTTAACGGGTTGGAAAGTGGATGAGTTGACGAACTTAGAGCTGGATGGTCCTCCTGGTGAGACTTCACCATCTCAGCGAATAACATCTTAGCTTCTTAGGCCTGTGGACCCTCAGCATAAGGAAAGGATACTTTCATATCAGCATCAAAAGCTTCTAGCTCCTTCATTTTGTCACCTGAGCCTTGGTTGAAGCCAAACCTAAAGGCTTTCGTGCTGGATAAGCATACCAAGGTGGAGTAGCATCCCTACATCTATTTCCCAACAGTGATGCAGGTGCCAATAGCATCCTTCAAACGCTGGTTCTCAACCTCCAATGTCTCCACCTTAGCTTTGGATGCTGCCAAGTGATTCTTGTAAACATCCCTCACCTCAAAAGCTATCTTGGCGTTCAAAGCTGCATTAGAAGCTTTCTTCTCAGCATTGGCAAGGTCCCTTTCCAATTTTTTGATAGAAAGAGATTGAGCCTCAGTAGTAGTGCACAGCACCATAGTATGGTACATATTCTGCACAATCAACATTATCATACGTAATATGAAAAGAGATTTAAGTAGACATCAAAGCAGAACCAAGTGCAAACCTCCACAGCACAGACAGAGGCGGAAGGAAGCAGTTGATCCAGCCCCATATTACCGATAATCTCCTTATCCTTGGGTAACCACATTCCCCTAGCTACTGCTAGAGCAGCAGAAGGGTCAGTGACTACATAATCTCCAGAATGAAGAATTGACTTATCAGCTCTAGAAAAAATGGGCCTCTAAGGTTCTCCAGCTTCAGCTAAAGATGTAATCCCTAACCTCAACCTCAGGGTCAGCTTCATTAGCCTTCTTCCCTTTACTTTTGGGAACATTTTTATCCTTGCTGGTAGGAGGAGGATTCTGCCATGTCTTCTTCAAAGGAGGTTCATCAACCTCCTTCTCATGCTTAATAGAACAGATAACAACAAGAGGCTGATTCTCCGCCGCTTTCTTCTTTAGAGCTTTAACTCTTTTCTTCTCCTCATCAGTAAGAGGGAAACTGTCAAATAAAGGAAGGGCTAAATCCATGAGGACGGCTGCTGCAGCACTGGAAGCGATTTCTTTTAAGTTGGACGAAGAGAGCAACTTTTTAAAGGATGGGGGATCGCTCCAAACCTATCCTTCAAGAAAGGAGAACCTATTTTTAGCTGCTGAGGAAGGGAAGGTCACTGAAAAAACACTAAGAAATTCATAAGTGTGACGAAAGAGTAAGACTCGACATGGGAAATAAACAGAGCACTTGTCATGAAGGGATGGGAAATGTTCTATACCTAATTTTCCAAATTTGCGTGGGATTGGGAGCTTGCTTGACTGAGACATAGCCTAATTTCCTTTAACAATTATCATCCGCTCTTTCTATTTCTTCTCAGAATTAGGAAGGTCCATACATATCCTCTGTTGAAGAGAGGAAGTAAGATAAAAACTACCAGGCTCGGTCCCATGCCTAGAGATGGTGTAGGTAATTAACAGGTCAGCAAGAGTTAAGTCAAGACTCTCTAACCTTCGGCGAACCAAAAGTGCCGAGACTATCCGAAGAAAGTTAGGGTTTACTTGAAGGGCGGCAAGACCTAACTTATTGAAGACTAAGTGATAAAAGAGGTGAAGAGGAAATCAAAGAGCATTAAGGTGCCCAACCGATAGGAGCAATTTGTTCTCTCCGACGCCTTCGACGGAACTAAAATCAACACCCTTTAGGTATTCGATAATTTCTACCCCCTCGGGAATCTCAAATTCCTCCATTACGGAGTCAATGGCAAACTTGATACGCCGAATAGACAAAATCATCTCTCTTTCTTCTTTTGTGAAAACACTATCTGACCCTAAACTAGATACTTCCACTTGGGGTGAAGAATCATCCAATTGAATAACCGAGTCATTTGCAGATTCGAGGAGTTTAGAAACCCTAGGAGGAGGAATTCTAGGAAGAGTAGGCGACGACGAGGGTGTGGATTCAGAATCCATAATTTCTATATGACTGTGAGTGGATGAAGCGCTCATAATGCGGAGGAAATTAGAAAATTGGACGAGGGACTAACCTGGAATCACGTTGAAGCAAGAGCGCAAAGAACGCAGTGAAGCCAAAAGCAAGTTGTGAAGAAGCCCTTTGGTCAGAAGGTCAATAGTCGCTCCTCGAAACTGCCTTTTACAAAATTGGCAACCATACAATTTCAATTCCCTTCTAATTAGGAGCTGTAGTCCAATTAAAAAAGAAATTGGGGGCAAAGTATGGAGGGAAAAATTCCCCTCCAATAAAAGTCATCCACGTAGCCACAACACAAGTTTTATATTTAATCTCTTGTTGGGTTACAAAAGCCCAACCCTGCTCAAGCCCAGATTAAATCATTAACAGCCCAAGATCGCCTTATTTGAACTTCTAACCCGTTAATAAAGTTGGTTGGACCAAGTTACATTCGGCCTAGATTTGTTTATAGACAGAACCAATCCTACCAAATAAAGGATCCTTGATACAAGGAAGTTTTACAGTAAGAGAGATTTGGCATGGAAAGAAGTATAGAAGGAAACAACATTATAGGAAAGAACATTGTATATGGAATGTATTGGAGGGCAAGCAATGCGAGTCCTGTTATAATTCCACCACCTTTTTGTATATAAATAGAGGCCTAGACCTCCAACAAAGATCATCGAGCAATATACGTCTTTCTCTGAGTATTCTTATTGCTTGTTATTATTATTTTGAGTGAGTTGTATTCTTTTTTTTTTTTAATTTCTTTTAATAGAGAGAAATTTTGCACTTACAATAGGGTATTACGATTTCCAGGATTTTTCAAAACAATTTATGAGTTTTTATATTCAATAAAGGACACCAATGCATCTTACAACTAGAATTTGTAGGAAGAAATCAGTACATAATTTATATCAAGTGTACACCAAGTTTACGCAGCAATATAATTTTATATTCATCCATCAAGTCAGCAACTAAAAAGGGCATATAAAGGATGCACTCAAACTCATAAATCCTAACCTTAATAATAAATAAATAAAACCAGAAAAAAATTGTTAAATCATGTGTACTTATGCATGTGTGTGAACTTAAAGAATAACACCTTCCGAAAAAAAAAAAATAATAATAATAATGATAATGGGACTATGGGATCCTGCCTTTGTTATGGAGATGTCTATGTTCTACTTTAATGAATTTGTATAGGTTGCACAAGCTGCCCCCAAGTTGATAATTGCACCTAGGGGTGACAAATGGGCGGGTTTGGGTTGGATTGAAAATGAACGGCTCAATATGGGTCAAGATTCAAATTCAACCCGTTCAAAATGGGTTGAAAATGGGCAAGGTCAACCCGTTATGACTCGTGGATCCATTAATTATTATTTTTTATTTTTTTTTTATACTTTCAAAAAATTAATGAAAATTTAGTAATGGAGAGATAGGAGTTATGAATACGAACCATCAACTAAAAATGTAGGATTAGTTACCAAATGTTTACAGCTTTATTAAAAATGAAATTTTAGTAATGGAGAGATAGGAGCTATGAATATGAACTATCAACTAATTATTATATGTGTGTATATTAATAAAAGAAATAAATTAAAGTATATATATCAAATGAAAAAATATATATATATTTGTTAACAAATAGCTTACACTTTCAAAAAAAATAATGAAAATTTAGTAATGGAAAGATAGGAGTTATGAATACAAACCATCAACTAATTATTGTATGTGTATATATTAATATATGAAAGCAATAAATTAAAGTATATATATCAAATGAAAAAAAATCTAAAATGTTAAGAAATTCTCTACACTTTAACAATAGTATATATATATATATATATATATATATATATATATATATATATATATATATATGCACTTAATATATGTTGCAGATGGAATTTTGACCAGCACGCATGGATTTATGATACGGCTTCTGTTTTCTTATAAATTTATGGTGAATAGAAATGCATGATATATATTGGTTCATATGTATGTATATATACATATATATTGATAAAGGGTTTAAACATATATATATATATATATACAAATGAAATTTTTTCTTGTTATAAAGGATTCAAACACTTCTATTAACATCTATCAATTTTCCGTAGTCAACAAATTGATGTAGCTTGGATTAGCTTCCCATAATCATATTTCCAAGAAATAATTTTTTCTAAAGTTATATATTCTATAAAAAATTAATTATTATTTTTTTTGTTCTCCTTTGAAGAACCATATTTCTCATAACTATATTTCCTAAAAGTTATATTGAATCTTATTTTCTAAAATTGGTAGTTTTCTAAATTACATTAAAATAATATTTCCTAAAATTACTATTCATTTACAAAATAATTAGTTGTCTAATATTATATACAATAAAATAATTATTATTTTTAATTATTTTTTAATTTTTTTAAAATTTTTTAAATATTTAAATATTTTTTTAAAAAAAAATTTTAAAATTTTATATTATTTAAATTTTTTTTAAAAAAAAATTAATTATTTTTATTTTTAAATTATTTTTTCGAAAGGATTTAAAATTTTTTATTTTTAATTTTTTAATTTTTTAATTATTGAAAATTATTTAAATTATTTTTTAATTTATTATTTTTTTTAAAAGAAATTTCTAGAGAGAGGGGATTGATGAGAGATAAATTTAGAGAGAGAGGATTGTGAGTGAGAAAATTTTAGAGAGAGGATTGTGAGTGAGAAAATTTTAGAGAGAGAAATGAGTTGAGTGCAATATAGAATAGATGTGTATTGTGTGTTTATTATGTAATGAGTGAAATATGAGTTGAATATGGTTAATCATATTCAACTCATCTTAACCCTCAAACTAAGTGGTTAAAAATTACCTAACCCATCTTGACCCTCAAATTGATTATGATTCACCCATAACCATTACAAAGTGGGCGGATATGGGCGGGTTGATGGTTCTTGATCCATTTTGCCACCCCTAAATTAGTACATTATAATACACAGCCATGCTTTCGCTTAGAGAGAAATTGTTTCATTGTTTAAAGCTCATGACCAGATCACAATCGAATAATATATTATCCCAAGGCCGCCCTCAGTTTTGTAACTGAATATGGCCCTATGTTTATGCTTTAGGGGCTTTTTGTATGTTCAAATGGTAACTGGATTGGTTTGGTAATTGGGTAGGCATGACTTTTATAAGGTAAAACTTTGGTGTCCATTTATAAATAAACTTTATTTTACTGTTATGGTTTACATTGTTTGGAAAATAATAAAATTTGAAAATTTGTCATAGATCTGCGCATCTAGTTAGATATAATGCTATTTCTTTTAAGAAATATAAATAGGTAGTGGCCAGATTCTTTGTAGCCACTACCTATATCAGAGTGAAAATGGGAGAGTATTTCTATAGATTTTGTGACGGAATTGCCTAATTCCAATAAGAGTCACAATTAATTCCATTTGGATTATTGTTGATAGATTAACCAAATCAGCTCATTTCTTACGTATTCGCACTGATTTCACTTCGGAACAGTTGGTGAGACTTTACATTATAGAGAATGTGAAGTTGCATGGGATACCGTTGTCTATCATCTTGGATAGGGATTCGAGTTTTATCTCATGATTTTGGAAAAGCTTTCAGCAGGCTTTGGGTACAGAGTTTCATCTTAGCACTGCTTACCATCCCAGACTGATGGAAAGACTAAGAGAGTTAATCAGATTACGGAGGATATACTTTGTTCTTATGTCCTTGACTTTAAGGGCAATTGGGAGGATTATTTGCCACTTGTGGAATTTGCATACAACAATAACTTTCAAAAAACTATTAATATGGCACCGTTTGAGACATTATATGGCCAACCGTGTAGATCTCCTATTTGTTGGTTGGAGGTTGGAAAGAGTAGATTTTTGGGTTCTGAGTTCATTAAGGATACCTTTGAAAATATTGCTCTTATTTGTAATCGTATGCGCACTGCCCAGAGTAGGTAGAAGAGTTATGCAGACCGTCGTACTCGCAGTTTGGAGTTTCAGGTTAGAGACCAGTGGTTGCTCAAAGTGTCTCCTATGAAGGGAGTAATGCGCTTTGGGAAAAAAGGGAAGTTGTCACCACATTTTGTTGATCCTTTTATGATTATGGATCGTGTTAGAGCTGTAGCACACGGTGCACCCCTTTGCGCGCGCGTGGGAGCACCTAGACATTGTGCGAGTGCTAACATAGTGCCTCTGAGCACTCCAGGGTCCCAAGGGCCGAATCACACATTCAAGATGAGATTTCATGAACTCCAATTCAAAACCCAAATTTATGGAAAAATATTTTTAAAACAATTTTTTGATTAATGATAATAAAACTAAAAAAATTAAAAGAACTAATACTAAAGAAAACAAAAATCTCAAGAAAATAGATCCACCACCACGGATCCATATAACCAAATAATTTACCTTTCTAATATAAAATTTTCATCATGAGTAATATTTTTGTAAAACCTCTTTGATTACCTCTCTTGCTAGAGAGAATAAATAGTGGTAGGCATTCGCCGTATTTCCATTAATTGGCATAAAACAAAGAATTATTCCTTTATTTCTCTAGGAAAGTGTATTGTAAATTGTGGTAGTAATTTTTCATATTTGCACTACACTATATGTATACTTTGGCATATCACGAAGAATACTCCCTCTATTTTTCTGGCCGCTAACCATCATTGAGAGTTTTATATATATCATCGAGATTCAAAAAGAATTATTTCCAAAGGAATAATTAATACAAAAATATATATATTTACCATGTAAGCTTCATCACTCCCTTGAGAGGGATTATTATACTAACATAAGAACGAGAAAAGAATAAATGAAAATGTAACTAATTTAATTGAATGAGAAAAAATAACAAAAAATAAATACATAAAGCTTCGCTCTCTTAACTTTTTTCCCTCACTCTATGTATCTCCCCTACCTCCCTACATATATCCCTATTTATATAGTTTAGAAGGAAGGATAAAATCTTGCTGGTTTCCAATTTGAAGATATATGCTGATTTGATGAAGGATAAAATCTTGCTGGTTTCCAATTTGAAGATATATGCTGATTTGATGGAGCGCCAATTTTGAATTTGAATGGACGTGTATAAAAAACATAGAGCAATTTGAAGTGTTGTTGGGAAGGTTTATCAACTCGAATTGCTCTCAAAACTCGCCGGATTGTAGATTTTGGGTTTTACCCGTGTTGTGGGGTGGAGGAGACGGTGTTGCATATGTTCTTTCCATGTCCATTGGCAATTCAAGTGTGGAAGCTCTCTACGCTTAGGTTCGATTGAATGTGGTCTCTTTTGTGTGGTGGTATGAATGTGGTCTCTTTTGTGTACTGGTTGGAAAAGCATGGTGTCCAAGTCGATGTCAAAAGATGTGATTAGTCAAAGCTTAGGTTTGGCATCGTTTTGTGTTTGGGCCATTTGGAAGAAGCGAAATTCTATATGTTTTGAACAACGAAAAAAAGATCCTTTAATGGTGGTTTCTTGGGCTTGCTCCCGTTAGTGGGAATTTGTGTAAGCAAATTTAAAGAAATGCAGATTGGAGTGTGATCATGAATCTGCTTTGCCATTGTCGCCAAGGAAGCCTCCTTGGGATGGATGCATTAATTGTAATGTGGATGCCTGGTTCTACAAATCTTCATGGCTTGGAGGAGGAGGTGTAGTGTTCAGAGATTCAAATGGCTTTATTGTTCATGTCGTGATTATCAAGTCTTTCTACTCTTTATCAACTTCTATGCAAAGGCAATTTGTATCCGACGTGCTCTATGGTGGGCTAAGCAATTGGGCTTCCAATGTTTACGGGTGGAGTGTGATGCTAAATGTGTGGTACCTCAATTCCTTTGGTTGAAATCTCAGCTATCATCTTTGATGTCAAGGAGGCCCTTAGCTGGTTCAAAGAGGTGGTAATTTCTCATATTAAGCGAGAAGGCAATGTTATTCTTGATTGCATCTATTCCTTCTTTTGTTCTTCCGTTTGCTAAAGCTGATCGTGTATATGGTTGGTTGTAGTTCTATTTGTTTGCTAGGAAACAAAAAAAAAAATGAGACAAGCAAATTTTTTATTTTTTATTAATTTAATGAGTGTTTGCTAATATAAAGGTTAAAATGATAAAAAGAATTTTATGATTTAAATTACATAAAATATCAAAAGAAAATGATAAAGATTAAATAGTCCAACTCTTAATTTCATTCAATTATTTTAATGAGTTATGATATCTTCATTAATTACAATAATATTATTTTTTATTCACGTAAATACAATCAAATGTGAGACTTCTAAATTTCCAAACTCTATAGAACGTCAAAACAATTGATATGGATAGTTACTTGCTCCCACAATCCACTGAGAAAAGTCGTTGGTATTCTTTCGTGTTTGGTGCAGACTGTTATTTCAAAGCTAACTCAATTATTTTTTGTCAGCTGGTCTTTTAAAGCATTTTAGTTCCAATTAATCTTTTCTCACTCAAGAGAAAAAAAAATTGGGTAGTCGAAGCTACCTGCTACCTGTATCTCCCGTCAATAAATAATAATAATTTTTTTATTATAACAAAAATTAATATTGATAATACCCAATAAGCATCAGTTACTTCTTAAAAAGAAATATCTCAAATTTTGAAAAGAGTATTAAGTAAAGTTGTAATATTACAAGTCAATAATATTGACTTTCTAAAAAGAAATATCTCAAATTGCTTTAAAAGTCATCCATGTATTTGTGTTTACCACCTTGCATTCTCTTCAAGAAAATCTGTGATGGAGAAAGACCCTGATTACAGAGCAGCAGCACTCATTGTTGGTGTCACTGGCATGGTCGGCCTGACCTTGGCCGAAGCCTTAAAGAAGCCAACAGCCCCCGGTGGTCCATGGAAGGTCTACGGCGCAGCTCGGCGTGCCTTGCCCACTTGGTTCCCCTCCGGCCTCCTCGACCATTTCATAGCCTTCGACGCCACCAACCGCGACGAAACACTCCAAAACCTCTCACCCATAGCCTCCAATGTCACCCACATCTTCTGGGTAGCCCTCCAAATCCGAGAAACCGAACAACTCAACATAACCCTCAACTCCACCATGCTCACCAATGTTCTCGCCGCCATAAACTCCGCTTCTGATCCTCAACTCCGTCACATAACCATGCAAACCGGCACCAAACACTATATGGGTCCGATTTTCGACCCATCCCTTTCGACTCAACTCGTACCCCATGAGCCCCCTTTTCGAGAGGATTATCCTCGGCTACCATACCCTAACTTCTATTATGCCTTAGAAGACCTCCTAGCTACCTACTCGCACTCTTTCACCTACTCCATACACCGCTCATCAATCATCATAGGCGCGTCTTCAAGAAGCTTGTATAATACGATTCTTACTCTCTCTGTCTACGCAACAATTTGCCGACGTGAGGGTTTACCTTGTCGGTACCCGGGTACGCTATACACTTGGGAGCACTTCTGCGACATGTCGGATGCCCGTGTGCTTGCTGAGCAGCAAGTGTGGGCGGCCACGACCGACGGTGCAAAAAATGAGGCGTACAACTGCACCAACGGCGACGTTTTCACATGGAAGAGCTTTTGGAAGGTGCTCTGCAAGGTGTTTGAAGTCGAATTTGTCCCCTTTGACGAGAAAGACAAGTTTGATTTCACAGAGTTAATGAGGGATAAGGGAAGGGTTTGGGATGAGATAGTGGAAGAGCATGGGCTATATAAGGCCAAAATGGAGGACATCACTTGTTTTGAAGCACTGCAAACTGTTTTACATTTTGAGTTTCAACATGTTAGTAGCATGAACAAGAGTCGAGAATTCGGTTTTTTTGGGTACGCCGATACCCTTAAGAGTGTAAGGATTTGGGTGGAGAGACTCAGACAAATGAAAATAATACCATGAAGACGATGAGATAGGAAGTCAAGTTCTTAATTGGGCAAGTTTCATGGTACTGTGTATGGATTGAAACCTATATTATGAATGTAAAGAGGCCAGAGGCCATAATAGTGTGTGTTTTTAATTAGTAATTTCCGAAAAAAATAATAAATGTGTTTGTTTTGGTGTATTCTTCTGAGCTCAACTTTCCAGTTTAATTTGGTCATTGAGAAAACTATATTTTAAAGGATAATTTTAGGTTAGTTTCACAATCTCAATGATAACTGGCATAAGAGAGATCTTTGCTGAGACTAGGCCCCCAAAAGCTTAGAAAAACATATTTCCTGGCTTTAAAATTGTTTGGGAAAAAAAAAAAACACAACAATACTTCCCTCCTTAGTCACAAGGATGAACCGCCGCCTTAATCAACTAGTATGCATCATTGGAACACTTCTTTTTTATAATATTAAAACTAAATAGAAAATTAAGAGAAAAATAACTTCAAAGGTCAAAATGATATTCCTTCTGTGCCAAAACGAAAATCCCTAGAAATCAAAGAGACTTTCTTTTTTGAAGACGGAGTACAAAATTTCCGAATCATATCATGCTAGCCTTGCCAGGTTAACTGTGAGGAGAGAATTAAGTCTTGTTCAATTAAAAAAACTAAATAATGTTTTATTATTGAATATATATATATACCCCCCTCCAAAAGGTGAAATTACAATTGACCACTCCTCATTAATCATCCCACAGCGTTTTGTCAAACCATCAAAAGTCACTTTTCCTTTGAATTTGTAGCTACAAAGCAAATCGGGTGCAATCACTCACAAATTGACAAATTGTCTTGACACATTCACTAAATGTAGGAGAACAAAGCCAGAAAGATGTGTTTAAGGCACACTACAAGAAAAAGGCCTTCTAGGGACAAAATGTGCCGTGAGAACTTATTCATGGCACATAGTGTTGAGATTTTATTTTTTGTAATTCAAAATTATATAAATTGTATATCTGTTTGATTGAATTATTTACTCCTTTATTTAAGACTAATTAGTTGGTAATTAGTTTCCTAATTATTATATAATTAGTTATCTATTTTAGTTAAGTATTATTCTATAAATTGAATGTACACTACCGTGAATAATATTGAATACAGTTTTAATTCTCATATTCTTTCTCTGAATTTCAAGATGGTATCAGAGCCATCCTTAAACCGTATCTGAACCGTACCTTTGAATCTCTTTTAATTTATTTTTATTTTAAATTCATTGAACCATACACATATCCTTACACAACAAACCCATACACATACACATATCCTTACACATACCCATACACATACACATACCCATACCCATACAAATACAAATACGACGGACCCATCACAAGCCGCAGCCGAACTGCTGCCTGCCACTGCCGGTGATCTGCCATCGCCGGATCTAGATCTGATGTGAACCGCTGCACCGCTGCCTGCCGGTGACTCTCCAAACGACGACGACGTTGCCAAACTGAACCACTGCACCTCGACTGCCGTTACGTCACTGGATCATAGCTGTCGCCAGATCTTCTTCATCATCGCCGGCTCAGGTCACTCTTTGTCGCTGCCTCACCGGATCATGTCGTGGTGATATATATATATATATATATATATATATATATATATATATATATATATATATATATATATATATATATTCAAAAAAAAAAAAAGAAAAAAAAAATGAGTGAAAAAAATATTGAATCCTCTGGGACGAAGTCAGTTCCTATTTTTGTCCAATCTGAAGATGTTTTTAATGCAGGGATTAGTCTTATTGAATCCAATTATGATATTTGGTTCCAACTGATGGAGATGCATATTGTTGAAAGGGAAACTCTCCTATATTCATGGCTAGACTAAGCCACCTGCTGAATCAGAAGATGGTTATGACAAGTGGTATGCCGAAAATCAGAAAGTGAAGCGGTGGTTATTAATGTCCATGACGCCATAAATTATGAAGCGTTATTTACGCTCACCCGTTGCCCACGAAATATGGAGTGCTCTATCAAAGGCCTTTTATGATGGGAATGATGAGTTACAAGTTTTCGCCTTGAACCAAAAGGCCTTCACCACCAAACAAAATGGAAAATTGCTATCTGAATATTATGGAGAGCTAATTGAGGTTTTTTGAGAAATTGACCATCGAGATAAAGTGGTTATGAAAGATCCGGATGACATTGAAGCATATTGGAAGTCTATCGAGTGACTAAGGGTTCACATCTTTCTTGTCAGATTGGATGGTGATTTTGAATAAGTTCGTGGAGAAATTCTACGCAACAATCCAGTTCTAGACTTGGAAGGCTGCTACTCTTTGGTTCGACAAGAAGCGGTATATTGTGTCACTCTGAAAGGGGAATCAGAAAACTCTGAAGCTTCAGTCATGATGGCTCGAAATAGATCTAAGCAAAATTAGCAGGACCATACTAAACCTAATCAATCTAAAGCCACCAACGGTGCAAACAAGTCTACCTACAAATGCACACATTGCAATCAAACTGGTCATACCAAAAGTCGTCGTTTTGAACTTGTGGGATATCCGGAATAGTGGGATCATAGTCGTTGGAAGAAGAATTCGACGAAGACCTCCATTGCAACAGTTGTTAAAATAGATGATGATGGTGCTAAAAAGGCCTTACAGTTGGTAGTAACTGGAGATAATGGTGGTAAGGTTTTAAATATTTCTACACCTGTTGTTAATAGTGCAGGGATAATTGATTTTGGTGGTACAGGTCATATGACATTTGATTCTAGACAAGTTTCCCCCTCTTAATTCCTCCTCACAACATTGGTTTCAATTGCCAATGGTACTTTGACCACAGTTATGGGGGAAGGATCTTTGACACTTAATGATAATCTGCATTTCGATTCTATTTTAATTGTTCCATCTTTATCTTATAATCTTTTGTCAGTTTCCCAAATAAGCATATCTTTAACTTGTGTTGTAATTTTTTGGCTTGATTTTTATGTGTTTAAGGACATCCGAACAAAACAGACGATTGGTTGTCGTATTAGGCAAGGGAAGCTGTATTACTTGGACTTAATGTCAAAAAGTTCTGACAAGTTACGACAAGCATTGACAGTATATGGTTTTGAGGGGAAGAAAAAGAAATCTGAAATCTGGCTATGGGATCGATGTCTGGGGCATGCTTCTTTTGGTTATCTGAAAAAATTATTTCCTAGTTTATTTGAAAATTTTGATGGTTCTAGTTTCCGCTGTGATGTTTGTGAACTAGCAAAGAGCCACCGTGCTTCATTTCCATTATGTTTGAATAAAAGTCTACTTCCTTTTTATGGTTATACATTATGATGTTTGGGGTCCGTCCAAAGTCACTACTTTAGGTGGATCACGTTGGTTTGTTACTTTTATTGATGATTGTACCAGGATGACCTGGTTATGCTTGATGAAATCCAAAAGTGAAGTGAACTTATTGTTTCAAAAGTTTCATAAAATGGTTGCAACTCACTACAATGCACATGTTCAGGTTTTTCATAGTGACAATGGTGGACAATATCAGAGTTTTTACCTTCAACAATATTTGGAAGCACATGGAACTATTCATCAAACCACTAGTTCCAATACACCCCAGCAGAACGGAGTTACAGAGCGAAAAAATGGCCACTTGTTAGAGGTTATTTGTGCTTCCTTGATAGAAGCTCATATGCCTTTATCGTATTGGGGATAAGCACTTACCTTTGTAGCATATCTAATCAATCGAGTACCTTCCATCTCTATTGACTTCCGGACACCATTACAAGCTCTCACTGACACAGTGTAATACCCCTAGTTTTCAAAAGGATGTAATTAAAATTTACATTTTTATTTTCTTATGCATTTTTAGTTGTTTACGTGGTTATGTGTTTATGTGGCTTCATGTGAATTGTTTAAATTGCTTTCTTTGTGTTAATTATGTATTTATGTGGCTTCATGTGAATTGTTTAAATTATTTTCTTTCTGTTAATTAAATTATATGTGTATGCGGATGTTCATTAATGGTTGGAATTAATTTATTTGTTTAACTGGCATTGTCTGTTCAATTGAAATTATATGATAGATACTTGAATTAAATGCTTAGTTTAATTATTTCAATTAAAGTGTTTAATTTATTAAGGATGTGATTGGATTGTATGGAGTAAATGGGTACGGTTAATACCTATGGATGTTTATACATGTATTTATTGGTATATATGTATATGTGGATTAGTTTAATTATTAGTAATTATTAATAATTGAATTGTATTTTTATACATTATATAATATGTAATATAATTTTAGGGTTTTGTTCTCACGAGTTAGCCGACTTAGTGTAGTTTTCTTTTCGTCTCCTCTCAGAATTGAAATTAGGTTTTCCTTAAGCCTATATAACATAACGTTAGACGTCGGCTTAGGGTTTAGAAATTTACAAAACCTTAAACACAAACTCTTTCCACGAACAGTGAGTTTTTGAGAGAAAACAGAGGAGGAAGAATTAGGGTTTCAGCTAAGAACCAAGGCTGAAACCAAGAAGAGGAAGAAGGGGTGTTGCTCGTGGGTTGAACCTAGGGCAACAAAGGAGTGGGCGACAATCAAGAGGTCATCGGAAATTCTGGACAGAGGACGGTTAAAGGTTTCAAACTGAAGCCTTAAGAGGCAAGTTCTATTCTGTCTCTCTCACTTTGGCCTGTGTTCTGTGCATACTTAGATTATCTCTAGGGTCTTAATCAAATATTAATTGAATCTTGTATACCTAATACATGTTGAATTTCTCATCTATATACGTTTAATTTACTTTGAATTTGTTCTTGCAAGTTTGGGTTTCATCGTTTGATTTGACAAACTAATTAATCGGTAATTGTTGTCATTATCATAATTAATGTAAACTGTTTTAAATAAAGGATGGGAAGTATACTGGATGAAATATAGACTATTAGGATCACTTTTACGAAGAACAGAATGGTTGGAAACGGTCGAAAATGAAGCAGACGAAACGAGGAAGTGCGGTGCTCTCAGAGAGGGATAGAGAGCCGTCTCTAGGAGGTTGGGAGCCGACTCCCCTTTACACAGAGCCGGATCCAAGGTCTAGGGACCCGGCTTTGAGATGGTTGGAACCTGCTCCATTGTTTTGGGAGCAGACTCTATTGTTTTAGGGCATGTGAAAGCTGTTTTTACGCACTATTTGGTTAAAATTGGTTATTCTGAACTGTGTTGGGTTGTTGAGATGATTTTAAATATTAATTCATCGAGTACTAAAACCCTAGAATGCAACAATTTATTTATATACTAATAATTTTTAAACAGTATGAAAGTTTAAAACAAATGGCATAATGTTCACGGATGTAACAGATAGAGAGGATTTAATTGCTCAAACTGTGTCTAGCAATTAAATGGATTATAGCATGGATTCCAAACATTATATTATGCTGTATTAGAACCCACATTACATAATTAATGTCTTTGTGCTTATGGATTTAATAGTAGGAAAGTTTAACTTATCTTGCATACTGTTAACGGATAGACAGGATTAAATCGTTAGTTTTGTTTTAACAGCTTAATGGACTAGTGTGTGATTTTTATAAATCATGTTTTGGAGACATAATAGGGTCATTTAATTATCATACTTGTTTTATGTTTACTTTGGATTTTAATTGTTGAGATTTTAAAACTCTATCTGCAATTAACCTGGATTAAATGCTTTGGATTCTCACTGCTAAACTATTAAATATGTTCTAGCAATTACAAGGATGTTATTTTGGATTTTGGTTAATGAACTGTTTAAATTCTATTTTATCAGCTATGTGGATTATGTGGGTTGTATTTGATGTACTGTATGAGGTGTTACATCATTTACGGATCATTTGCATTATATGCACCAGTATGGGACGGTGGCATATGGAGGGACAGATTAGATCAAAACGCTAATTCCTACCCATTCATACATACAGAATGGATTAACTAAAACAGTTAAATCCTACATGGTTGCATGTCCTGTCAATTAAAACAGTTGAACGACATATTAGATGGTTGTTTATATTTCTGTATTAGAAAGGATAGGGATTTAATTAACATTTAAATCCTAACTATATGTTGTGTTTGGACGACGAACAGTTGACTGACACAACATTGTATTTGGATGGAATTTATATATATAATTTATGGTACCGCGATATGAGCTTGAGTCTCAGGATCGTTAGTTAGGGAGTGTATATGCAGTAGGATGCGTAGCTGGTTGTGTTGGTTGAGGTATTCCTTATTAGGCTTAGGAAGTCATGCCTACTCAGGTGCATTTTGCATGTTACCTTCTATTCAGGTTGAGACCCTCATCATAGTCCAGTGAGAGTCCTGTAGTGTGGATATATATATATATATATATATATATATTTACGAACTATATAGATATGGTTGAGACATCTAGGATGTATTTACGTATCGGGTCTCTGTTTGGATTGCAGTTTGGATAGAACTTATTCGTGGGTCTGACCCACTATTATTTTTCAGGTAACGGATGGTTCCAAGTCTTAGAGCTTGTTCATGCTGAGTAGAGATGGCTACTCATTCTTCCGACGATGTAGGAGTTTTCTTTATGGTTTAGCATTGGATTTCCTTTAGTGATATTTCAGTGTTGGATTTTTATTAGGGGTCCACTAGATGGATTCCTGAGTTGTATTAGAAATGGAGAAGTTGAATGTATGGGAGTAGTTTCTTATTTATAAAATTTATTCTGAGGTTTCAGCTTCTGAATTATCATTTTAGTTTCTTTTCAGCAATTTTATTTATTCCTGTTTATTTTAATTGTATTCTGTGTTCGTTTATTGCTAATTATTTTGATATCCTTGGGTAGTCGAGCGTGGGCCTGGCTAACCAGCATCTGGAAATTCGGGGTATCACAATTGGTATCAGAGCACTCAAGGTTCTAGTGTCCTTAAGAGTGTCTTACGTTATAGGACTTCCGCGTTGTGTCTCTTAAAACTTAGAGCCATATTAGGATTCGTTGTACTCTATTTACGGTTTGATAGTCGGAGCGATGTCAATTAAATTCTGTAGATACAGAGTGGTTGACACTAGGAGGAGGATGGGGTCCGAAGCGAAAGCGATAAAGACCTAAAGGAGTAAAGGAGTATGGTCATCGAGTTCTTTGCCAGAAGCAGAACTTGGGATCGAAGGTTTAGTTTCAGGGTTGGCATTACTTGGAAAGTATACGCTAAAGAAGGATTAAGGAGTAGGTGTTAGGTCACCGCATTACGGGGCCAACACAATTTCAATTGTTCTCAAGAAGGAGACAAGCGAAGAATAGGAGTTCGAAGAGGATCCTAAAGGAGGAGATTTCAGCGTATCTAAGAAAGAGGATACTAAATTTTGAAGGATCGCATGAGGGTGATCCTGTTCACTAGTAGTATAGTGAATGATACTAGTAGAGTTGGTATGGATCAATCTACATATAGTTAAATTTTTGTATCATCTCTAAGAGAGCTATGTATTAAGTTTATGAAGTTTAGGGATCGGATGGAGTTCTTATCAGAACGAAGAAATGATTTTATATCATATTTCGGAGAGTGTGGGGATTAGGTTGTGACGTTCTAAGTTCCTTTATAAAGCCACGTTAGATGGTTTGCATTCCGCGTATGAGGAGGATGAGGGTTAAGCCCTTGGTATTTGCTTAGGCAAATGAATGTGCTTTTAAGCTATGTTTAACGGATAGGTTTCAAGGTTAGATGATTTACCTACGAAACTATAAAAGGTGACTTTGTGAAACAATTTTGCAAGTTGTTGACAAAGGAGGATTTCTTTTCTGGAAAAGACGATGTCTTAAATGGAATTATGTTTTGTTTTAATGTGTATATCATACGTGTTTCATTTTTTGTTAAGTAGTCCAGATTGGGAATATGGTTTGGTTGGGGACACAAGTATGTGATTAGCCAACTATTGTTTTAATAACATGGAGAAATAACGCTATTTACGCTAGGATTGTGAGCATATGGTCATAGGATTTGGTAGATATACATAATTCTAGCCTATCTATTGAACCTGGACATGTATCACTGTGGTATGCGACTTGGGATGGGATAGTTAATCTATCAATACGCGTCAAATAATCTGAAACGACTAGTTTAATATGCTTTACACTAGATATGGATTCATTTTTACAACACCCTAATAATGGTGGATGTTAATGTGGTGGTATTCTTAAGGTTGTGGTAGATAAAGATCACTGTAATGCCACTATGGTTTATCAAGGGTGTCGAAGGTGCAGAATATCTTCTTGAAAATTTCAGAAGGTTGTTTCCAAGACAAAAGGAGGGTTTAGTACTCGTTTAGGTACTTATTGGAAAGACACCTATTGAGGATAGTATGCTGATAAAATCTTCATCAGTCTATTCTTAATCAAGAATTTTATTTCCCAAGGGCGTATCATTAGGAGGAATTGCCGGTGTTGCACATAGAGGAGGGAACTAAGTCTCTTCATTGCATAAATAATATAGAAATTTTTTTTTTTACGTCATAATTCTCACCAATTAGTTATTGCTAGGGAATTGACGAATATTTGGAGGATGGAAAGATTTCATAGTCTTTTGCTGTTAGACAGGCAGTCTAATAAACACTTACTTATGTTCAAGAAGTAGGGTGTGTCAAAGACGGGATGGGGAGACCGATCACCTATATAACAGGAAGATGTGCACGGTGTATGTGGAAAAGTCAAAGCTAGTTGACTTTCGATGAAGGGAATTACCAATTGACTTTCTATATCAGTAAGTCTATCACAGATCAGTATCTAAGAATTTATTTGCAGAGTTAGTTTTTGTAGTTGCTCCAATTTACACAATGGGTGCAGACGAAAACTGGTGGTGCCAAACTAACGGTACTTTCTGTAGACAAATTGGAAGGAGGAATGCAAGGACTGAGGTTCACAACTCTTCGTTCATGATTAATCCTTGTGACAACATGATGTTTCACGGTATGAAATAGATGTTTGGAGGACAAGCAGGACGAAGGATATAGTGATTAGGTGTCCAAGTCAAATATTGTTAGATAGTCGAGATGAACCATTAAAGATCACCAGATCCTTTGCAGCCATTCCCTATACTGACATAGAAATGAGAGAACATTTTCTACGGGTTTTGATGAGGGATTGCTGACTTTACAAAAGGATCAGGATTCTGGTTGGGTTATTGGTTGATTGATAAATTAAACCAACTCAATTCTTGTCTATTTCGAACTTGTAGGACATCAGTTCATATGAATAGAATGGATTATAAGATGACTTAAATGAATCGAAGTGGTGATGCACACTTTGCATTAAGTTTTGTCTGGTGGACGGGAATATGGGAGTGGATGCTCTCAACAACCAATATGATATTTAAATCTTTCGGTTAGTTATTGAGTTACCAGTTGAAGTTTTTTTTAGCTTGTGTAATAATAACACTTGCTATTACCAAGGAAATTAAGGAGGTCAACTTCAAATATCGGAGCTGACCCTAGAGGTGGTGTTACCTTACTCAGAAAGAGCTTACAATACTGGAGGAGGATTCATTGATTCTGTGAATGATGTCGGAGTGACTAAAATGTAAAATTTGTAAATTTTTCTCGGTGCACTCAGATGGTTATAAGGAACATCAAGACATCAAATGTCAGTTCTAGTGAACAGGTTTGGGAAGAGGCATGTATATAATTACCTATAAGAGTAACACCTGCTTGAAAGGTGGAAGATTGATAATCGGCTATCATTGGCGATTTTTGCCACTTCCTATCTCAACTTGGGAGTAGAACTAATCAGGACTGGATGGTTGGTAGGAATTATCGACATTTTATTGGAATTTTGAATCCATATAGGTTCCAGAATGTTGGATTGAACAGGTTCTCTTTGTGACATTGTTCGAGTAGTGTTCATTTTCGAGCTTCATATCAGTTCTATATCGCACTGATAATATTGTTATAGCATGTGGATGTCCATTTTAATGGATGAAAAGTGCCATTTAGAAGGAGCTTTATGAGGATTTTGAAGCAACAGTTTTACTTCACATCTCTTGGCGGAGGATTTGATCGCGAATGTAAATTTAATCATCGAGGAGATACGTGGGATATATATCCTAGGTTTTCATGGAAAATTGGAAATGCTTACTTCACTTCTCACATTGTTGGCACAAGGCGGTTAGTTTGACAACGTTTGAGGTTTTGTATATTATATAGTGCAAACCTCTTACCTGTTGGTTTGAAATGGCAACGAGGGTTGTACAATACAACCTTGGCTTCAATAAAGGATATATCAGAGAAAAATACTCTCCTTTGTAATGGATTGCGCGCGGTTTGCTCACATACTAGAGTTTTTGCAAATCTATGCTATGGAACTTGGAGGAATATGGATCTATACCTTGTATAAAAATTGGGTACGGATGAGTAATTGTTAAATACAGCCTATGTGTCGAATAATTTTTATGTTTCCTATATATCGGACCCATACATTTTCTTGGAGGATTTGGAATTCAGTGGTGAGCGGCGTCCACAATGGAACGGAAATGAATATAATTCAGAGTTTCGTAAATTCCGAGGACGAAATTCATTTTCTTAGGGGGGAAGAATGTAATACCCCTAGTTTTCAAAATGATATAATTGGAATTTACATTTTTATTTTCTTGTGCATTTTTAGTTATTTACATGGTTATGTCTTTATGTGGCTTCATGTGAATTATTTAAATTGTTTAAATTGTTTTCTTTGTGTTAATTATGTGTTTATGTGGCTTCATGTGAATTGTTTAAATTGTTTTCTTTGTGTTAATTAAATTATATGCTTATATGGCTATTTATTAATGGTTGGAATTAATTTATTTGTTTAACTGGCATGTTTAATTGAAATTATATGACAGGTACTTGAATTAAATGGTTAGTTTAATTGTTTCAATTAAAGTGTTTAATTTATTAAGGATGGGATTGGATGGTATGAAGTAAATGGGTACGGTTAATACCTATGGATGTTTATACATGTATATATGGGTATATATGTATATGTGGATTAGTTTAATTATTAGTAATTATTAATAATTGAATTATATTTTTATACATTATATAATTTGTAATATAATTTTAGGGTTTTGTTCTCACGGGTTAGCCGACTTAGTGTAGTTTTATTTTATTTTCTTTCCGTCTCCTCTCAGAATTAAAATTAGGTTTTCCTTAAGCCTATATAACATAACGTTAGATGCTGGCTTAGGGTTTAGAAATTAACAAAACCTTAAACACAAACTCTTTCCATGAACAGTGAGTTTTTGAGAGAAAACAGAGGAGGTGGAATTAGGGTTTCGGCCAAGAACCAAGGCTGAATCAAGGAGAGGAAGAAGGGGTGTTGCTCGTGGGTTGAATTAACCAAGGGCAACAAAGGAGTGGACGACAATCAAGAGGTCGCTGAAAAGTCTAAACAGAGGACAGTTAAAGGTTTCAAACTGAAACCTTAAGAGGCAAGTTCTATTCTGTCTCTGTCCCTTTGGCCTATGTTCTGTGCGTACTTGGATGATCTCTAGGGTCTCAATCGGATATTAATTGAATCTTGTATACCTAATACATGTTGAATTGCTCATCTGTATACGTTTAATTTACTCTGAATTTGTTCTTAAGTTTGGATTTAACCGTTTGATCTGACAAACTAATGAATCGGTAATTGTTTTCATTAACATAATTAATGTAAACTATTTTAAATAAAGGATGGGAAGTATACTGGATGAAATATAGACTGTTAGGATCACTTTTATGAAGAACAGAATGGTTGGAAACGGTCGGAAACGAAGCAGACGAAGTGAGGAAATGTGGTGCTCTCAGAGAGGGAGAGAGAGCCGGCTCAGGAGGTTAGGAACCGGCTCCCCTCTTCACAGAGCCAGCTCCAAGGTCTAGGGAGCCGGCTCTGAGATGGTTGGAGCCTGCTCCACTGTTTTGGGAGCAGGCTCTGTTGTTTTAGGGCATGTGAAAGTTGTTTTTGCGCACTATTTGGTTAAAATTGGTTATTCTGAACTGTGTTGGGTTGTTAAGATGATTTTAAATATTAATTCATCGAGTATTAAAGCCCTAGGATGCAAAAATTTATTTATATGCTAATAATTTTTAAACAATATGAAAGTTTAAAACAAATGGCATGCTGTTTACGGATATAACGGATAGAAGGGATTTAATTGCTCAAATTGTGTCTAGCAATTAAATGGATTGTAGCGTGGAATCCAAAAATTATATTATGCTGTACTAGAACCCACATTGCATAATTAATGTTTATGTGCTCATGGATTTAACAGTAGGAAAGTTTAACTGATCTTGCATACTGTTAACGGATATACAGGATTAAATCGTTAGTTTTGTTTTAACAGCTGAATGGACTAGCGTATGATTTATAAATCATGTTTTGGAGGCATAATGGGGTTATTTAATTATCAGACTTGTTTTATGTTTACTTTGGATTTTAATTGCTGAGATTTTAAAACTCTGTCTGCAATTAACATGGATTAAATGCTTTGGATTCTCATTGCTAAACTATTAAATATGTTCTAGCAATTACAAGGATGTTATTTTGGATTTTGGTTGATGAACTGTTTAAATTCTATTTTATCAGTTATGTGGATTATGTGGGTTGTATTTGATGTATTGTATGAGGTGTTTCATCATTTATGGATCATTTGCATTATATGCACCGGTATGGGACGGTGGCATATAGAGGGACGGATTAGATCAAAACGCTAATTCTTACCCATTCATATATACGAAATGGATGAACTAAAACAGTTAAATCCTACATGGTTGCATGTCTTGTCAACTAAAACAATTGAACGACATATTGGATGGTTGTTTATATTTTTGTATTAAGAAGGATAGGGGTTTAATTAAAATATTTAAATCCTAATTATTTGTTGTGTCTGGACGACGAACAGTTGACCGACATAACATTGTATTTGGATGAAATTTATATATATAATTTATGGTTCCGCGATATGAGCTTGAGTATCAAGATCGTTGATTAGGGAGCGTATATGCAGTAGGATGCATAGCTAGCTGTGTTGGTTGAGGTATACCCTGTTAGGCATAGGTGGTCATGCCCACTCAGGTGCGTTTTGCATGTTGCCTTCTATTCAGGTTGAGACCCTTATCATAGTCTAATGAGAGTCTTGTAGTGTGGATATATATATATATATATATATATATATATATATGTACAGATCCTACTATTATTCGTAAGATAGAACTTGTTCGTGGGCCTGTCCCACTATTATTTTTCAGGTAACGGACGGTTCCAAGTCTTAGAGCTTGTTCGTGCTGAGCAGAGATGGCTACTCATTCTTCCGACGACGTAGTAGTTTTCTTCACGGTTTAGCATTGGATTTCCTTCAGTCGTTGTTTCAGTGTTGGATTTTTATTAGGGGTCCACTAGATGGATTCCCGAGTTGTATTAGAAATGGAGAAGTGGAATGTATGGGAATAGTTTCTTATTTATAAAATTTATTCTGAGGTTTCCGTTTCTGGATTATCATTTTAATTTCTTTTCAGCAATTTTATTTATTCCTGTTTATCTTAATTGTATTCTGTGTTCGTTTATTGCTAATTGTTTTGATATCCTCGGGTAGTCGGGCATGGACCTAGCCAACCCGCATCCGGAAATCCGGGGGTATAACACGCAGTTGTTGCCCCATCCATCCCAAATCTTCCTCCAAATGTTTTTGGTTGTGTAGCATTTGTACCCCTTCATAAGCATCAACGCAACAACCTAACTCCTCTAGCGCTGCGATGTGTTTTTCTCAGATATGCTACTCATCAAATGGGGTATCACTGTTATCACCCTCCAACTTGACGAATGTTTATCATGTTGTTCTCTTTTATGAAGATTCGATGTATTTTTTCTCTGCGTCTGAACTTCAGGGGGAGTACCAGAAAGAAATTCAGACTTTAGATTATGATTATTGCATTTTTGAGGACGACGATTCTAGTTAAGTTGGACCAGTCAATCGGGCGAATTGGATTCGAGTGGTATAAGTTTGGATCAAAGTGGTGATAAACGCCCAGAATTGGAAAGTGTGGCGCCAACCCCACCGTTGTCCGAGTTTGAGTCCCTCGCAACTAATATATCAAACTAATCACCTGTTGAGGATATTCCTGATTTATTGCCTGAGCCACTCAGAAAATAATTACCACAGTGTCACACTAGAGGCATTCTTAAACCCACATATGAACCTGAACTTTCTAGTAAAGTTAAGTATCCCATGAGTCATTATGTGTCGAACCATTGTTTATCAGAATCAAATTTATCATTTGTAAATCAATTATCTACTGTATCTATTCCTAACAGTGTGCAGGAAGCCTTAGCTGACCCTAGGTGGAAAGCAGCTATGAACGAGGAGATGAAATCCTTATAGAAAAATAAAACTTGGGAACTCATTGATCCTCCACCAGGAAAGAAACCATGTTGAACCAAGAGGGGGGTGAATTGGTTAAATCCTTCCTCAAATTATACTTTCTTTAAACAAATAAATAGGCATTCAAGATCAATCAACACGCAGTTTACAAGGAAACTCTCTTAACTAGGGAAAACCTTGGTTCTTGGCCAATGCCAATATGAAATCTACTACTAGCTGTATGTATTTTGTTACACACTCAGCTGTCTCACTCTCTGCACACACCTAAGCACAAGAATTGATGCGACCGAGCATGTGCACAAAATAATGTACATCACTTTAGGTTTAGAAATAATGTCAAGTGGGTATCATATTTTATAATTTATAAAACCACTAAACACTTATAATATGGAGTATGAAGCGAGTAGGGATCATCCCAAGAAATCTAAACAATTATTGGTTTCCGGAATTGAATTCTACTTTAGTGCTTATGTGATTGCTAAAAAGGGTTTTGTTTGTGATGAAAACTAATTCTAAACTAAATGATTGCAATAAAGAAATAGAGTTTAAGAGATTGGAAAGAGACTTAGGGTGTAGGATTCACCACTAAGCACATTCCCTAACTCACTAACTTTCAACTAATTGGGGAAATAATAATGTGTAATCTAAATGTGGCTAACAATTACAATGAAAAGTGTAAACCATCAATTTCAAGCATGAATCAACTACTTAACAACAATTAAACTAAGTGTAGTGCAATTCACCAATTCAAAGTATGATTTATCAATTTAAGTTGCAATTTTAACACACATTAATCTAGAAGATAATGCAATTGTGACAATAAGCATGGATTTCAAACACAGGCATGGATTGTCTACTTACCTAGGAATGCAAGTGCAATTAAACTAATTAAACCTGAAATTAACTAAATTCAACAAGAATTTAACCTAATTAAATTAACTATGTAATACAATCCATCTAGTATAAGCAAATTCCATCAAATTAATACACAATTGCATCTAATTAACACCATGCATAGCCATCACAAGAATCAATTAACAAAGAATTCAAGTGTAGAACTTGATTACCAATCAAACACACATAAGACAACATGATATTGACATAGATAATCAAATGAAAGAATTAAATTATATTATTCAAGACTATACATCAATTATACAATTGAACCCCCAAAAAGTAAAAAGAGAGAGAAATTAGGTTACATGCTTAGGGTTTATCCAACCCTAAGTAGAAGAATCAGCCACTCATGGTTGATGGAGTCGAAGACAGGACAATCCCCATCATCTGCTTCATCTTCTCTGAGCTTCTTCTTCCAAACCCTAGCCCGTTCTTCTGTTTCTCCTATTTTGTGTGTTTTCTAGAGATAGCGTAATATCACAATATAGAAAAATAAATATTTAATAAAAATATAATAATCTAAACCTATGGGCTTATTTTCCCTTTAATACAAAACCTGATAATAATAAAAAAGGTATAATAATAAAAACTTAAAATAATGAAAAGTAAACCTAAAAATAATGGACTTATTTTCCCTTTAATATAAAACTAATAAAGCCCATAGGTTATAAAAATCAGCCCAAAAGGTTAAAACCCATAGCCATAAAAGGAGGCCAAACCCGTAACTAAAATTGCTGCCAGAAGCTTGGTGTCCAAACGCGATGCTGCTGCATTTTCTGCTTCCTTCTGAATCTTGTCCTGATGCTTTGGCTTGACTCCAAAATGGTCATAATAGACCGCTGTAAGCCTATTTTAGCTTTATTGCCCTGAAATACACATAAACATAAATTAGGACTAAAACATGAAAGTAAAATAGATGTAAGGACTAAAATACCCTAGCTTAGGTGCTGAAATGTGCAACATTTAAGCACTTATCAAGAAAAGACACCAGTTTTCACAACCAAGACTAACACTAATACACCACTGTGCATACAAGTACTCCCCTTGTCCTAAGCAACCATGCTTGGACCCATTAAGCTCTCAAAGCTCACAACACACACCATTACAAATGTAAATCAATATAAGAAAGTCTCCCCTACAATTACAATAGGTTAGACAACACATAATTCCAAATAACTGCCTCAACACAATAATCTGTTGCACTTAGGGTTTAAAGGTTAAAATGGGAAATTCCTCTCGAGATCAATTCAGCTACACTTCACACAGTCTTCTTTTAGTGTAGTACTCATGTAAGAAGCTTTGTACAATTAAACACAGCATGAGCATATATCACAGATCAGTCACAACCCTTATATCAGCACAAAATAGCCTTAGTCTTAAGGTTTGAATACTAAAAAACACTGCATACCATTTTTCTGTCACAAAGCCTACTTTAACAATCTTGATTCACCAAAATATACTTGCTAGTAGTTTAATAACTCAAGAAATAGCTCAGTATAACTTATCAGTACTTGAATCCAAGATTAAATAGAAAAACAAGCTTAACTAGTGATCTTAGAGTCCAAATTCATTTTCAACATGTTTTCAACACAAACACAGTATTGAGCAAGTGTAAATAACTTGTTTATACCTGACACAGCCCTTGAAATAGACCACGGCAGCTTGGAACTCAAAGTCACTACTTAATCCAGCCCTTTCAGCAGTAATTCTAGCAGCGGCATTATCTTAGCACCTTGTACATACTCCTGAGTTGATTCAATAGGTTTTTCTTGTATAGATCGTCATCAAAAGGCTAAGAAAAACTTGTTCATTCTAGTCTCTCAAGAGTATACTCATTGCAGCTCACTTTTCTTAATTCACATAAGGCTTAAAACCCTACAATGCCTTATCACAGTATATATATACTATTATATACACACAGCAGCATTTGTACAGCTGTTACACCTCACCTGTCACCTTCTACCAATCATTAGGAGGGTATATTTTAGATATTTCCAAGACACTGAACCAATCAAGGCTTGTTACCTCAGCTGTTTTGTCACTATTCTCACAGCAATAACAGGTTGCAGGTTGTATGTTACAATGACAACATTATCCAGACTTAGCCTCTAAAAAATATAATATTCCTGCATATACAATCATTCTTGGACCACTGATACATGACACATTCTTGAGCACTGCTGGAAAAGACCAATATGCCCTTCAAAATAGATTTTAACCTTCACATCCAATTAGTAATGCTGAAGTAATGTAATTCACAATGTAGGCTCAACCAAAACTGTTCAGTATAATGCAGCTGTCCAGGCACATGTATAATCATTAGATACAACTTAAAAAAGACCATTATACCCCTGAGAACACTTGTATCCAAATTTGAAGAGCCAAACCTCCACTGTCACATTGATTACAACAAGAACAGATAGACACATTATAATGTACTATCTTAGACAATAGTATAAACTATATTACAATGTGGCAAATGATAGTACCACCCCTTTCAAGACACAATGCAGCTAGAGTTCACATTTAAAGCAACTGAAACAATGCTTTTTGACATTAAGAAGGCAAACATTCCTTAAAGCAGTTTAGGACTAACAAACCAGTAAGATGTCAATGGATTTACACTGTGAAATATAAAGTTGATGATAGTTGAACGCTTTAAAGCAAGATTGGTGGCAAAAGGTTACACCCAAACCTATGGAATCAATTACACAGAGACATTCACACCTATAGCCAAAATCATCACAATTCGTGTATTGTTGTCTTTATCTACGAACTTGGATTGGCCATTGCAACAATTCGATGTGAAGAATGCCTTTTTGCACGGTGAATTATCTGAAGAAGTCTACATGGATCTCCCACCAGGATGCATGATAACCAAAAAGTATAGTTAGAAAGTCTGCAGGTTAAAGAAATCATTATATGGGTTGAAACAATCTCCGAGAGCATGGTTTGGAAGATTCACGAAGTCGATGATAGCCTTTGGCTACCGTTAGAGCAATTCAAACCACACATTATTCCTGAAGAAGCAATAGTGTAAGATCGCTGCACTCATTGTATATGTAGCTGACATGGTGGCTACAGGGAATGATCCTGAAGAAATGAAGGCTCTCAAGAAATACTTGTCTAGAGAATTCGAAATGAAAGATCTAGGTCCTTTGAGATATTTTCTTAGGATCGAAGTATCTCGATCTAATAAAGAAATCTTTCTATCTCAAAGAAAATATGCTTTAGATCTATTACAAGAGACTAGTATGACAGCATGTTAACCAGCTAAGACACTAGTAGAAGAAGGATTGAAGTTATGTGTTGAGTCCAACCAAGTACCTGCTAATAAAAGAAGATACCAAATACTTGTAAGGAAATTAATGTATTTAGCACACACGAGACCAGATCTAGCTTATGCATTGCGCATTGTTAGCCAGTTTATGCATGATCCTGGAGAGCAACATATGATTGCAGTTATGCGTATTTTGAGGTATCTAAAATCTGCTCCTGGAAATGGAGTTTTGTTCGCTAAAAATACTGGTTATCAAAACATAGATGCATATACTGATGCTGACTAGGTTGGAGTTATAGATGATAGGCGATCTACTTCTGCTTACTTGACTTTTGTAGGAGGTAATCTTATTACATGGAGAAATAAGAAACAAAATGTTGTTGCTCGCTCGAGTGCAGAAGCTGAATTCAGAGGTATAACATTTGAACTTTGTGGTTAAGACTTCTTTTACGGGATTGGGTGATCTACCTGGGCAACCGATTACACTATATTATGACAATAAAGCAGCATGTGATATTGCCCATAATCCAGTTCAATATGATCGTACAAAGCATATCGAAATAGGCAGATTCTTCATTAAGGAGAAGTTGGATGAAAAAATTGTGGAGTTACCTAAGATTCGATCTGAGGATCAACTAACCAACATTCTCACCAAAGCAATCTCAAATCAAGTATTTTCAAAATTTTTAAACAAGTTGAGTATGTGTGACA
Source organism: Cornus florida (assembly GCF_030987335.1). Classification (NCBI taxonomy): domain Eukaryota; kingdom Viridiplantae; phylum Streptophyta; class Magnoliopsida; order Cornales; family Cornaceae; genus Cornus; species Cornus florida. The sequence continues at coordinate 19,974,480 of NW_026775571.1, forward strand.
TATATGCACCAACTTGAGGGGGAGTGTTGAGATTTTATTTTTTGTAATCCGGGATTATACAGATTGTACAGCTGTAGGATTGAATTATTTACTCCTTGATTTAGGGCTAATTGGTAGGTAATTAGTTTCCTAATTATTGTATAATTAGTTACCTATTTTAGCTAGGTATTATTCTATAAATTGAATGTAACACCATCGTGAATAATATTGAATAGAGTTTTAATTCTCATATTCTTTCTCTGAATTTCAAGACACAGTAGGCCCTCGTCTATGATGGTTCTGTAAATACTCTTACTTTTTTTTTTTTAGGCACAATTACTCTCGCAGAAAAGTAAAACTCTCGTTAATAAATCAAAAACACATAAATGATTTAAACTTTTAACGACTTATAATCATTTATATACGGGGTGTTTGGCCCCTTGTAAATAATTTATATATTTAATTTTTTTAAAAAAATAAAAGCACCCTCAAATGCTACCTCATGATCCGCACATAACTTGTATTGACAACATATACATCTAAACAATGTAAAATTCTCACAAATCTCACTCAATGCCAATAATTAATTATAACAATCAATTAAAATACATCATTAAATATATCAAAAGACTAAAGACATTTTCAAAATTCATCATGGTTCAATGTGCAAAAATTGAAAAAAGAAATCCATCTTCCAAAAACACCACCATTCTATCAATTTCCTAGCACTCTTGTTGAACAATTCATCAATGTTCAATTAACTTTCAATTAAAAAACCTAGAACTCCTTCTCACTCCAATATGTCAATCTTCACATTGTTCATATCCCGGGTAAAAAATGACTTTCAATTTTTCAGACACTTTCTCCACCTCATTGTCCATGGTACAAAATCTAAGTAAGTGACTTCATCACACAAGTCTCAATTTTAGTATGCTAATAATGTTAACAACTTAAAGGGAAAAAAAGAAAGAAAGAATAGAGATGAAGAAAAGAACATATCATATGATGATCTATACTGCTATATCAACTGAAGTGCTCAATTCTAATATGGTTATATGCTTACAAAAATTAATAGAAGAAATCCATCTGCAAAAACACCATCATTCTATCAATTTCCTAGCACTCTTGTGTAACCATTCATCACATTAAGCAAAACATGTAACTTAAAAAAATTTAATGAGTTTGCCAGCCCAATCATTTTCAAGCATCGGAATCAATTTTTACAAACAATAAAGAAAATAAAAGTGCAATAACAAATGATATCGATGGCCAATAAGAAAAACAATAGGAATTCTTAAATTGTTGACCAGAATAAAAGCTTAAAATCTTTGGAAAAATGGACCCCACATAAAATAGTTATCTAAAAATTAAAACTTAGTACTTGAAAAAGTTAATCACAAAATTTGGAATTAATCATCATGCATGTGGCAGACAATAGTCAGAAAAAAATATTTAAATTCTCTTTACTTAAAGTGTTCAATTCTATATTACCAAGAATCAAAGAATTATACTTCAATAAAACATTTATACATAGCATACACAAATGAATTATATACCAAAAATACCAAACACTAGGTTAACAAACACCGTTATCGCTCTAGAATACCAAACCCTAGTATCACGCAGGGTCATCAAGCCCTGGTATTGCACCAGGTCACCTAATACTGTTATCTCGCTAGGCCACTAAACCCTCTTATCATTTCGGGTCATCAAGCCCTGGTATCGCACCAGGTCACCAAATACTGTTATCTCGCCAGGTCACTAAACCCTAGTATCACTTCAGGTCATCAAGCCTTGGTACTGCACCATGTCACCAAAACTCGGTATTGTACCAAGTTAAGCAAAATGTTGCGTAAGCACCACTTTCGGTCATTTTTGCATAGCTAATCTTCTACGAATTCTACAAAGCTCACCCGCACAGGGGGACTGAGTGTAGGTGTTGAATATATCTCACTTCAGATGGCCCACATTTCTTGGTTAAACTGTCAACAGACTATGCCACATCATCAACAATGGCCCACAAAGCTTGGTCAAATTAATGGTCAACAAGCTATGCCACATCAGAAATGATGGCCCACAAGTCAAATGATCAAACGGTCTAAGTTACGTGACACTTACCACGTCAGTATACTTCGAACAGAAGATCGAAGACTTGAAGACCTGAGTTGGGAGCATGACTCATGATTACTTGGGATCTGAGGAGGTTCTTGGTTTGGTGGATGAAATTCAGGGCTCGTCGAGTCGACACTCGACCTGACTCGTAGAGAGAGATACAATCTTGACTCCCATACATTTTAGACTCATCTTAATTAGCATTATTTTATAATGTTAATGGGCCCCATATATGATGTCATATGATATCACCCAACCTCTTACTTGGCCTATATAAGGATGTGCTTCAAGACCAAGTGGAGGTAGAGCAAAAAGGGAAGAGGAAATAATCTCTCAAAAAGAAAGAGCCCTTATGTTCTCTTACACCCACACTTTCTCTATACACCTTTATAAAGGGAGTCAATGATGCACTTTTACACTGCCATCTTCACCCTCGATCTCTCTCGAGTTTGCCTGTGCTTCTGCCTCTCTCAATCCACCTTGGATTCTATTATATTGTCGGATCACTCAGATTTGTGTATGATATCTCCATTTATATTTATTTTATTGTGTTACCGAAACAAACCCCTACAGTTATTGGCAGGGCCCACAATAAGGGATTGTTTTGACTTCACGTGGGCTGCTGTATCTGATATGTTTGGGGCGAGTTATATTGCGTAAAATGTTGAATAAGGAAGCAAAATGGTTGGCGGCTGGTAGAAGGAAAAGATAAAAAGAAATGGAAATATTGATAACACCCAATAAGCATCAGTTGCTTTCTAAAAAGACATATCTCAAATTGCTTTAAAAGTCATACATGTATGTGTGCTTACCACCTTATCTTCTCTTCAAGAAAATCTCTGTGATGGAGAAAGACCCTGATTATAGAGCAGCAGCACTCATTGTTGGTGTCACTGGCATGGTCGGCCTGACCTTGGCCGAAGCCTTAAAGAAGCCAACAGCCCCCGGTGGTCCATGGAAGGTCTACGGCGCAGCTCGGCGTGCCTTGCCCACTTGGTTACCCTCTGGCCTCCTCGACCATTTCATAGCCTTCGACGCCACCAACCGCGACCATACACTCCAAAACCTCTCACCCATAGCCTCCAATGTCACCCACATCTTCTGGGTAGCCCTCCAAATCCGAGAAACCGAATAACTCAACATAACCATCAACTCCACCATGCTCACCAATGTTCTCGCCGCCATAAACTCCGCTTCTGATCCTCAACTCCGTCACATAACCATGCAAACCGGCACCGAACACTATATGGGTCCGATTTTCGACCCATCCCTTTCGACTCAACTCGTACCCCATGAGCCCCCTTTTCGAGAGGATTATCCTCGGCTACCATACCCTAACTTCTATTATGCCTTAGAAGACCTCCTAGCTACCCACTCGCACTCTTTCACCTACTCCATACACCGCTCATCAATCATCATAGGCGCGTCTTCAAGAAGCTTGTATAATACGATTCTTACTCTCTCTGTCTATGCAACAATTTGCCGATGTGAGGGTTTACCTTGTCGGTACCCGTGTACGCTATACACTTGGGAGCACTTCTGCGACATGTCGGATGCCCGTGTGCTTGCTGAGCAGCAAGGGCGGCCACGACCGATGGTGCAAAAAATGAGGCGTACAACTGCACCAACGGCGACGTTTTCACATGGAAGAGCTTTTGGAAGGTGCTCTGCAAGGTGTTTGAAGTCGAATTTGTCCCCTTTAACGAGAAAGACAAGTTTGATCTCCTAGCTACCTACTCGCACTCTTTCACCTACTCCATACGCCGCTCATCAATCATCACAGGCGCGTCTTCAAGAAGCTTGTATAATACGATGCTTACTCTCTCTGTCTACGCAACAATTTGCCGACTTGAGGGTTTACCTTGTCGGTACCCGGGTACGCTATCTTGGGAGCATTTCTGCGACATGTCGGATGCCCGTGTGCTTGCTGAGCAGCAAGTGTGGGCCGCCACGACGGACTGTGCAAAAAATGAGTCGTACAACTGCACCAATGGTGACGTTTTCACATGGAAGAGCTTTTGGAAGGTGCTTTGCGAGGTGTTTGAAGTTGAATTTGTCCCCTTTGACGACAAAGACAAGTTTGATTTGGCAGAGTTAATGAGGGATAAGGGAAGGGTTTGGGATAAGATAGTGGAAGAGTATGGGCTATATAAGGCCAAAATGGAGGACATCCCTTGTTTTGAAGCACTGCAACTGCTTTACATTTTGAGTTTCAACATGTTAGTAGCATGAACAAGAGTCGAGAATTCGGGTTTTTTGGGTACGCGGATACCCTTAAGAGTGTAAGGATTTGGGTGGAGAAACTCAGACAAATGAAAATAATACCATGAAGATGAGATAGGAAGTCAAGTTCTTAATTGTGTAAGTTGTAATGTACTGCGCATGCATGGATTGAAACCTATATTATGAATGTAAAGAGGCTAGAGGCCATAATTAATTGTGAGTTTTTAATTAGTCCTTTCGGGAAAAAATAATAAATGTCTGTGTATTCTTCTGAGCTCAACTTTCCAGTTTAATTTGGTCACTTAGAAAACTATAGATATGAAAGGATAATTTTAGGTTAGTTTCACAATCTCAATGATAACTGACATCAGTGAGATCTTTGCTGAGACTTGGCCCCCAAAAGCTGAGAAAAACATATTTCCTGGCTTTAAAATTGTTTGGGCCAAAAAAAAAAAAAAAAAAAAAAAGAAAAAAACAATACTTCCCTCCTTAGTCACAAGGATGAACCGCCTCCTTAATCAATTAAGTATGTATCATTGGAACACTGTTTTTTTTTTTTTTTTAATAATAATATTAAAACTAAATAGAAAAAAAAAAAAAAAAAGAAAAATAACCTACTTTAAAAAAAATAAATAAAGGTCAATATGATATTTTCTTTGTGACCAAAAAAAAGTCTCTATTTGCGAACCGTAACTCAGAGTGAGTTACAATTGTCCAAAAGAAAATATTTATTTATTATTTTTTAAGACATAGGGAGAACAAAATTTCCTAATATTATGTAGCCTTGCTAGGTTAACTATGAGAGGAGAGTATTGTTCAATTAAAAATATTAAAAAAATGTTTTATTATTAAAAATATATACACGTAATATAGGCAAATTGTCTAGTCACATTCACTAGATGTAGGAGAAAAAGTAAGAAAGATGTGTCTCAGGCACATGCTTCTCCATCCATCCCATTATTTAAGGGTCAGAAAATCATTCCATTTTATTTTATTATTATTATTTTTTTCTTTCTAAAACACAGAAACAGAGACCTAATCCCCAAAACAAGCATCAGAAAAGAGAGTCTGCCTAACATTTAGAGGAATAGACTCCCACACAGTAACCAAACCTACAGAAAAAGGAGCAACTTTGCTCGCCTCGTGAGTTGCCTTGGTACATGAATGAGGTGTTGAGAAACGTGCAAATTTTAAAATTTTTTTAAGACAAGTTTTATGTCAAAATAAAATATGATATATCATTCAATTAACAGATTGAATACTTACATCAAAGATCTGAATAAACCTTTAAATCTTTCTTCTAAAGTGAATGTTCTCACTTATTGTACATCCCTTAGTAAGATGTCTTCTCCTTGGATCTCCATATTCTTGGTAATTGTTTTGCCTTTAGGAATCACTCATAAGTATTCATGAATGACCTTGAAAAATTAGGCTTGTGAGAGCCTCCATTAGATGAGAACACTAACCCTAATTTTCTAGAAAGAGAAAATATATTCCTATTTCCTTTTTCTAAAAATCACCCCTAAAATATACATAGACCATGTATATTTATAGGCAACATAAAATTAAAGAAAATGAAACAATAAATCCTTCTCAATCTCTAATTCACATGTCTCAAATCTAACAGGATTCCAATATCAAGTTGGGTTATGAGTGAGAATCCTTTGGGCTTATTATTTTATTGGTTACAATAAATTAATAATTAGTCCGGTCCATGGACCCAATTCATTTAATTCATAAATTAATTTCTATTCCACTAAAAGAAAAAAAGAAATTAATTGAACTCCAATTAAATAATAAATAACCTCTAGGTCAATGTTGCACTTTGACCCCTCTATGCATAATTAGTTATCGGATAAATAAAGCCATCAATCTGACTACTAAATTAATATATTTATTTTGATATCATTGATTATTTCTAACTCGATCACAATAAAACATTTGTTTGACAAAAATAATAATTTAAATAAATAAATATATAATAAATCATTTTGTCTAAAAACACACGAAGGCATTCGAATTTACTTTGTGATCAACCATAATCAATACAAAATAAATACAAGTAGCAATGATACAAATATTGAAAATATAACCATCTAACTATTAATTACATAACTACCCAAATGTCAGTATAAGGATCTCGAAGTATCCGCCGAACAAATCCAAGTAATTATTAATTAATAAAAGAATTTATACTTTTGTCATGCTTAAGAGTCAAATGCCATGACAGTGATAGGGAACAATTGAATATAACGGCTCTCGCAATATATCTCAACCTAACGCGGATCCAACTCAAGTCTTAATTAATTATGAATCCATTCATAAGTACCGACTATGAACAATTTATGATTACCATTTATATTCATGTATTGATCGCCATCACATATATATATAAATATCTCTTGTAATTAAGTGGACACTATCAATTTTATAATAAATCGAAACATAATACATTAAATTCACCAATTATATAAAGCATAAATATTTCAGAAACGTCAGGAACATATGTCACTTTAACCCAAACAGGAATTTACTATGCCAGGACATATAAATCCCAACACGAGGAACCCACTGTAACTGGATCGAAGGCATCTATCTGGTTGAATAAGACATCAATGTTATCAAGGATTATGACCAAAGCTTCTTTAGATTTGCAAGACCTTAAAATAGGTTGGCAGTCTTCTTCAATCAACACATGAGAAAGATTCCACTACTGACAGGCCACCAGAGCCGATCGAAGCACCAAACCCTCAGCCACCAAAGCTAATGATAAACCCATAAAAGACACAGAAGTAATTCTCAGAAGCTTGACTTCATGATCCCTCATAATCCAAGCTCCTTTGCACACTCCATATTTCTGGTGGAAAGATGCATCAAAATTTAATTTTGCAAAGCCCTCTGTCGGAGGTTGCCAATGATGCCGAGGTAACGGATTCGAGATAGGAGTCAGCTTTAGGAGACTTTGTTGATGCCAGACTTCAGAAAATTCAAACTAATCTTGGACTGCTTTGTCCACAATAATGTGGGGAGGCAATCTATTGGCATTAAATTCCACATCATTTTGGTTCATCCATAAGTGCCAATAGATAATTAAAGCCAGCCCTGCACACTCCACATAACAATCATGTTCCTTCCAAAGTTCAACAAGTTGAATCCACTACCGGGGCCAACTCATATCACCTGACTATAAGAAATTCAATATGAGAGGACAAAGCTTCCACACGATTTGAGAAAATGAACAAGTGCACAGCAAATGAGAAACTGATTCAACTCCTAGCCCATAACCTTTACAAAAAGCTTGCTCCTTCACCATCCTCCTCTTTAAATTCACATTTACAGCAATCTACTCATGTAAGCTTTGCCAAAGGAAAAATTGAACTTTCCTCTAGGAATGAATCTTCCATATGTCTTTCCACTGTTGTTGCAATAAATGAGAATAACTGCACTCCGCACTACGGGAAGAAACAAACAGAGGTTTGAGAGAGGATAGAACAAGAAAATAAGCAATTTTTACGCTAAATTTCCTCGAAATATTCATACCCCAAATTTTGGAATCCTCCCTCCCAGATAAACTAAGAGGGATTTGTAAAATCCGTTTTTGCTATCCAGATCAATTAAATTACTCACTTGTAAAATGTCATCAGTGCGAGGACGAGTGGAAACTCTATAATTTGAATTGCCCGAGAGCCACGGATCATCCCAACAAAAAACTTTTTTCCCATGTCCGATTCTTCATTTAAGCCTTTTATCAATAACACCTTTAACATCAGATAGACTCTTCGATATGAACGAGGACCCCTTCTTACATATTGAACTGATGAACGTGTTATGGCGAAAATACCTTTATTTCAAAATTTTACATAACATAGAATTTTCTTCAGTTTCAAGACGCTAGGCTATCTTAGAAAGAAGGGCCAAATTAAAAGCTTCAAGATCCCGAAAGCCTAATCCACAATCATGCTTGTGTCGGCACATTTGATCCCAGCTTATCCATTTGATTTTACTAGATTTTGATTTACCACTCCACCAGAAATTAAGCATTTTGCTCTTCAATTCAAAGTGAACTGATTGGGGCAAATGAAAGCACTGCATATAATAATTTGGAAGGGATGAAATAACATATTTCAGCAGCACCTCACGCCCAGCCTTTGATAAAAAAGCACCTTTTGTCTATTTTATTTGTTATTTTTTCCGCTCAAATTCAAGCTATTTGGGTTGTTTTATTAGGCCATATTAGTTATTTCCTTTTCTTGATCCAATTGGCCTCTTGACTAAGGTTTGGTGTTGTAATATAAAAGACATCATTTTTTTTCCCCTTTTTATGACAGATTTTGGTGGACAAAGAAAAGTGGGTGAGTCGGCCACGAAACCTTATAAAGTGTTATGGTAAGTGAAGAATATTCTTCTTCTTGTTCTTTTACTCTTTTAATTTCATAGTGAAGTTATGGATCGTCACTGTCCATGGACGTATTGTTTCTTTTAAACTAAACCATGTAAATTGCTTGTGTCCTTGTTTGATTGATTGTTTGTTATTTTTCTTATTATTTTGAATTGTCATCAATTTTCAACTGATCTTAAGTATTTTTCCACAACAAATTGGTATCAAAGCCCTAATTGGAGTTTCTGATGGCGTCAAAATATTCGAAAGTATCAAATGCAAAATTCGATGTGGAGAAATTTGATGGAAAGAATATTTTTGGATTATAGAAAATCCAAGTTAGAGATGTATTGATTTAGCAAGGGTTACAAAGAGCATTAAAGGGCCAAAAGGATGAGACAAAGGATATATTGGACGACGATAGGGAAGAATATGATTTACAAGCATGTAGCATGATTTGGTTGTGTTTCGCTAAGGAGATCACACACAATGTTATGCACGAAAAATCAGCAGAATTGATATGGGGAAAACTTGAACGTCTTTACATGACGTTGTAACACCCCAAGACTGTAGTCTAGGATTGTAAACTCACCACATGACTAAACCACAACCTCACACCCCAAGACCGTTGATGACTGCCTGAGTGTGTGCACAAAATAATGTACAACACTTCGAGTTTAGAAATTAGTGTCAAGTGGGCATCATACTTTAAATTTATAAACCGCTTAGCACCTATACTTTGTAGTATGAGTGAGAAGGGATCGTCTCAAGAGATTATACGTGTTGGAATTTAATTTCGACTCTAATGTACCAAATGATTGCAAAGAAGGGTTGGTTGTTTGATTACACTAAGATGTAATTAATTAAAATGCAATAAAATCAAGCTAAAGTGAAATAGGGATTTAAGAGATGAGAAGTGAGGTCTTGGGGTGAGGGCTGCACGAGTTTGTTCTTGAATCACCGTGGAATTTGATGAAGAATGACACGTCGTTGGATGTGCTTGCTGTTGATCACCATGGGATTTGATGAAGAATGGCACGTTGTTGGATGTGCTTGATGTTTTTCACTTTTGAGTTTGGATTCTGAATTTATATCTCTGACTTCTGAGTCTCTGGATTTCTAAGTCTCTGGACTTCTGAATTCTGAATTTGTGTACCCCTTTCCTTCTTCCTCCAGGCCTCTATTTATAAGCTTCTTGGATCCATAGGATGATAACATATGTCATCTCCTGATAAGGATAAAATAATAACTGGGCCGGGCCGGTTATATTATAATAATTATCCTTAAAAATAATTATTCCAAATATATTTTATTAGAAATAATTACCTTTATATATTTTACCATCTGAGCTAGGCTAATTAAATAATGTAAGTGGACCAAACTTGGTCCAATTAAATAACTTAATTAAACATTAGGCCCATATTTAACGGGTCCATTTGTGAAAATCGAAGCCCACTAAAATTTTAGTGTCTACAATGGTTATTCATTTTTTTGAGCCCTTTTAAGGTTGGTAGTTTGCTAGAGATTTTTGGGAGACGTTTCTGTTGTGTGATGTGCTGATGAGGGAATAAGTAGCAGTATGGTAGTTGAATCGGGAGAATGACGTAAGGATGAAGATCAACATGTTCTTTCCTTTATGGAGGGTAGATTTTGGGGACAAAATCATTTTAAAGAGGGTAGATTATGACGTCCCTGATTTTTTTAATTTTTTTGGATTTTTTATTTTATTTTATTTGTGCACAAGAATGCATGCCATGGTGTTCCAAAGGTTGTATGGGATGTTTCTTCGGGTTTAGAACCCTTATAAACTCATTTGGGTTCATTTCAATCAGTTTGATTTTCGCGCTGGGAGGTGCCAGGTAGTTCCCACGGCGAATTTTCATGTTTGAAAATTTTTCGATGTCACTATGTTTTTCATTTACGATGTCACTATCTGTTTTGCATTGCATTGCATCGTTTTCGACTATTTGGAGCTCAAATGGACTGTTTTAAGCGTTTTAGTGGGAGGTGGAACCCGCGGCATGTTACTTACTATATAAGGGGGGTTTACATCATTTTACCCACATTTTTTCTCATCTTTCTCTCTTGTGCCGCACTCTGTCTCTCTCCAGCTTTCTTTTTCCTTTTCTTATCTTTTTCTTTTATAAGCTTCAAGCTTAGATCTGACCTAGCTCGGGTTGGAATTTAACGGCGTCGTAGAAAGGAAAAGTGACGAGCTCGATGAGAGCTGCACAGCTATGGTCTCAGAATTTCAGTAGGAGCATTTTGGGGATTTTGGCTGAGGGTGAAACTCGGCTTTTGGAGGTGTCGTAGAAGGATTTCTTACTCTCCCTTGCCTCCTCTTTCATCCTAAGGAGTCGGATTTGCAAGAGGAGCACTTTGCTTTTGGAGGGATTAGGGTTTTCACCCTAATTTGAGGTAGGGGTGTCTAATTCACGGAGTCCTAGGTCAATTGTGAGTTTCTATGTGTGAATTGTGTATATTTGAATGATATGAATGCCGTAATTTGATCATTTTCTTTGCTATGTGGAAGTTCTAATTATAACATACTTATGTGATGTTAAGTTGTGTAGAAATTATGCCATCTATGTGGAAAATTGAAAAGCATGATTTGTATGATGAAGTATAACAATCTTATACGTTAAAATAATCATGTGGAAGCATGCTTTAAATAAGGAAAATTTTAAATGCTTGTGATAATGAAGTTAGCATGGTATGTATGCGACATGATTGGACATAGTCCTTTTGTTGTTAAGCATGTTGATGTGTGATGAATTGATTTCATGAATTTAATTGTTAAGTTTCGTACTATAGAAGCATGCTTATGTGTAATTGGCTTGATGGTATTTGTTACCCAGTAAATGACTTTAAAGGGGGGTGAAGAGTCTAATTAGAACCATACCAATTAATTGGAAATTTTAATTATGCTAATCAATTAAAAATTTTGATTACACAAAATAAATATGGAGAGATAAAGTATACACAATCATAAAGCAAGGTAAAAAGAGAGAGAGAGAAGCAAACTCATAATACCACGATTTAGTGAGGTTCGGAAACTCCCACTCCTTGGTTTAAGATCCCTCATGAGACTTCCCAAAACCCAATATGGCACCTCCTTAAGGGTGGAGAGTAAACTGGTACAAAAAGCACACCGCTTCTAAATCTTCTTGTTAAGAGAACAAACCTCTTTTAGAATTCGTCTAGGTTGAACCAACATTTATAACAATTTTTGAAAGATAAAACTGAAGAACAAAGAAACTCTCAGAATATGACACACAAATCAATGCTCATAAGCCTATGGCATATTTAGAAGATAGCAAAAAGTTTAAAGCTCAATGATATGAATGAGACAATTATTGAACTTGTAGGTTTCTTTTAAATCAGAAGGATTTTCTCTCTGTATCTCAGAAGTGTTTCTTATGAAAACCTTATGATGTGTTTATATAGATGATTTAGATGACATAAGTAAAGAGTTTGAAATAATGCCAAGAATACCATTAGAAGTAAAATAATTTTGACTTGTTGCTCATATATTCGGTCACATAAGTCATCTGTGTTATCACTTGGTCTAAAGTGATCGGATACATGTTGTATCTGTTCAGACTGTTGAAGCATCTGATCGGTTAGATCATGGAAATGATCAGTAGGTTCAGTCCTGTTTCACCACGCTTGCCAAAAAAATGGTCCATCTAATCGGATATATTGGTGAACTAATTGGTCACTTGATAAACCACAAAAAATGCAGGTTCACTAGATTTTTCATCCTACCGATAATATGAAGTGATCTGATTGATCACATTTTTTGATCTGATCGGTTACATAGGTGAAGTGATCGGTTACTTGATAACTATTAGAAAATGTAACTTCACTATTTTTGTTGTCCTATTGATAATATGAGGTGATCTAATCGATCACTTGGATCAATCTGATCGGTTACATCACTGAAGTGATCGGTTACATCTAGATTAAATATTTTTTATTCTATTCCTTTCATATAAGCGATAAGAAACTGATCTGATCAGTTACATTTGCCATCTGATTAGTTAGATTAAGTGATATATGTTTTGTGTTCATATCTCATGATTAGATACAAGATGAATAAGAGTTGAGCTTTAAACCGGTTGCTACGAACTAACTTGCCTAACATAAAATCTAACTCTCACCATTCTATACTACCCTTCTTGATGACTTTAACATCTTTCTTTTGAGCTCCCATTTCATAGTTCTCCTTTGCCATGGCTTAATGATGTTCCTAATTCTGCATCTTAACATAAACATGTTAAATACTCTTTTTCTTCTTTGTTTGTAATCATCAAAATAGCAAGAGATAAGAACGAGAGGCATCTTTGTGCCAACAATCCCTCCTTTTTTTCTAATGACAAACAATAACGCATTGAGATTAATATAAGATCAAACAAAGATTTTAAAATAATGATTTTCAAATCTCCCCCTTAGTTCATGCATATAAAACACAGTATATTTTTCCCCCTTTGGACATCAGCAAAAAAGACATATCAATTTTATTAACAGCTAACATATGAAATAAAACAATATTGACCTACATGTCAGATATATCAAGTATCATACCTCAAAACAGAGACCATAGCATAGTATCTCACAAAATATAAAATGATCTTTAAGAATTGAACCTCATGGGAAGGAAAAGATCATTTTAGTGCTACGTTGGATAGATTTCCGGAGGGGAACAACTCAAACTTGTCAACAATAGCTTTCATCATATCTTTCATTTGTTCAAATTGAATGTTGTTAACTGCCATGTGTTGATCAATGAGCTTATACACGTTGTTAAACCACTCTTTGACAATGGAGATGTGACGGCCCAAGTTTTTTAACCTGGTGCGTTAGTGATGACCCGTAAGTTGACCCGATAACGGATCCGAAATGCAGAAGCAAAAGATGAAATCATAGTCTTTTGAGATATAAATCATCTCTAAGACACCAATGTGACATTCCATGAGGTCGCGGAAGTTAAAGAGAGTAAAGGAGCAAACAAGAGTCAAAACGGGCTAAATCAGTCAATGAAGGGTAAAATGGTCAATTCACAAATAAAAAGAGAAAATTTACTCTAAACAAGTTAAACAAGGTGAATACAACCTAATATAATCATTTCACAACCTTCCAAGAGGTTCTAAGAACTTTGGATAAGAATCCCATAAAATGTCCTTTCCCGGTTTAAGTGAAAACTGACACTACCTCACTAAAATATGAATAACTCCCACTGTGTTGGGAATCTGAGAATAGAACTGATACCATTGGAAAGCTTGCTCAAAATCCATGAATTTAGGCTCAAGAATCACCCCATCTGGGTTAGAAATGAAAGAGTTGTGCCCTTTTAAAGTTGGAACTTCAGTGCTAAAACCCAATAGAAAAGCTGTGCATGTTCAAGCTATTTCGGTCGACCAAAACTCACAGAGACTTACTGCAATCTTGATTTTTAAAGTGAGTTTGGTTCGGAAGACTGAATTGAACCATCGGTCGACTGAAATAGGCCATCGGTCGACCGAAATGGCCCTGAAAGCTGAAAATGGCTACTGGAATGTACACTTTGCTATGCAATAATGTTACCAAAGGCCATCGGTCGACCGAAATAGAGTTTCGGTCGACCGAAACACCTCGAAATGCTGCTATATGACCTGCTATATACCAAAGGTGTTAAGGTTTAACCTAAGCTTTGAATCCCATGATGATTTAGTTCAAAAATGAAGGTTTAAAACTAATTTTCATGGAGAAGTGAGTGTGTGGACATGTCAACAAGTGTAATATGAATATGTGAATGTAAAACAATGGCTCATGGCCTTTTTCATGTCAATTACAAGGATTTCATATGCTAAACCCCCAAAGTTGGTTAAAATACATTTTTAAGTGAAAGTTTGATACCAAATGAATACAAGTACAAAAGCAAACATGCTTGGCCCTTGGCCTCATTACATACATGCTTATAATATCAAAATTAAGTGCTTAAGTATCATTACACATTAAGAAAGCCACATTAGCTTTTAAAATACCATACATCCATGGTATGCAAAAATATAACATCTAAAAATAAAGCATGCTAAACACTTGCATGCCAATATACAAAAAAATGTTCCAAATTGCTCATTAGCCTCTAAGGATGATGAACATCCAAGAACATAATCTCCTTACCTGAAAAATAACCTAAACCACTAGGGTGAGTAATCAAGTTACTCGTAAGAAGAAGCATATGCGTATACCCCTACCTCAATAGAAAATTGAATCTCTATAATCCAAGCTACCAAGCTCAAAATGGAAAACAAGTCTAGGGTTAATGAAGAGGAGAGTGAGGGGAAACTTTTGTATTCCAAGGTTTTAAGTCTAGGGTGAATGGAAGGAGGCCAAAAGTGATGGCAAAGCTCTAAGCTAAGCTTTTCCTTCAATGGTGGCTAGGTTAGGATTATTAGAGAACAAGTGAAAATGAAAGGGATAAAGTGAAAATGGTGACTAGAGGAATACTAGATCCTCCACTCACTATGTGTTCTTACACTACCTCTCACACACACACAATGCAAGACTAAATTACGATTCTACACTTGTCACAAATCAATGGCTCATTCCTAGGCTTAATCTTAAGCCTACACTTGTCAGCCATCTAAGCCAACAAGTGCACCAATCCTAGGCCAACAAGTGGGTGAATCTCCACCCTCCAAATGTCAATAGATTGTGCTCCCAAGTCACTCCACCCCAA
The DNA here is from genome assembly GCF_030987335.1 of Cornus florida. Lineage (NCBI taxonomy): Eukaryota > Viridiplantae > Streptophyta > Magnoliopsida > Cornales > Cornaceae > Cornus > Cornus florida. The sequence continues at coordinate 19,989,896 of NW_026775571.1, forward strand.
TGCCAACAAGTGGCTCCACGAGAATATGACACTTGTCACATTTTCTAAAAATTGTAAAAAAGTCCTTTTTCAAAATATCTTACAATTTAAATTACACAATGGTCCCCAAAAATAAAGAATAATTACAAGAAAGTATGCATCCATGCCCTTTATGAAAAAGTAAGCAACTAACATGCTTTTCTACAAAAGTAAAAATACCACTATCATGGAAATTAAATATCATAGATGCATACAAAGCCGGAATCAAATCCGAGCACAACAAGTGAAGTTATGCAAGGAAAAACGATAAACGGGAAAAAGACGAAATAGGGAAAAGACAAAATAGGAAAAAGACGAAAAAGGAAAATCGCCGAAAAAGGAAAAGGAGGAAAAAGACCTGGTCGTTACAAGAGAGATCCATAAAATGTTGATCATTGTTGTCAGTAACTTCAGTCCCAACTGTGTTTTCTAAAGCAGTGACACGATTTGACAATGTCAATAGTAGCCATGGTTTGAGATTGCAGCTGATCAATACAAGTTGCAGTCTTAGCATGTTGAGTTCTAAGTAGCTGCATGATGCTTTCGTTAGCCAAGTTAGGAGGAGGAGTGGAGGATGCAGGAAAAAGATCGTCTAGGTTGTCAAGGCCAAAGGCATTGGCCGCAGCCTACTGTGATGGAGGTAAGGGATCTTCATTTGGAATATAAGGTTTAGAGTTACGAATCCATTCCCCACTGTCTTTGTTAGCTTCCTTTTTCTTTAAAAGCTTGACACTGAGACCATCGTCATCAGTGACATCTTTCTTGTCAATTTCAGAGTCAAAAGGTACTTTGAAGTACTTTAGAATGCAAGTCTGCACTTGGTTGGTTTAGAGGTGGGTTTCATGAATTGTAGGATGTGACTGAAAATGATAAACCTTAGATTGAGCTTCCTACCAGTGGAAATGCACCACAAAAGGAAAATGTCAAAGCGAGAAACATGTGGTTGGTACTATTGGAAAGCTGAATTAAAGCTCTTAAAAATGAAGAAAACTGTTATAACTCTCACTACGGTTGGCGTTTTATGGGTGGTTGGTACCATTGGAAAGCTGAATTAAAGCTCTTAAAAATGGACTTAAGAACGACCTAATTTAGATTAGAAATGAATAAGATATGGCTGCTTAAAGTCTGCGCAACAAAGTTGTCCTAGAAACTAAAATGATGCTGAGTTTCAAGGAGGATTAGCCAGCTGAACCCACATCATTAGCTTACCGAAACTAAATGTTCAGTCGGCCAAAACATAATGTTCAGCCGACCGAAATGGCTTATGAAACAATAAACACTCTGGAATTGCCAAAAATGGGCTACCAACCGGCCGACAACCCTTGTCAGCTGACCGATGCACCAGATAGCAACAAAAATAAGCTACTTCAGACTGTGAAAACTGAGTTCGGTCCAATCCTAACCCTACACATGCATCCCGAGCATCCCAAAATAGAATTTAAAACATCTCAATGTGCCAAACAAAGTCCTATAACATGGAAAATCATTGAAGGTATGTGTTACATGCATATGTGTAAATTTAGCCCAAAAATGTGTAAATTTCCAAAAGATGGCTCTAAGGCCTCAATTTAGAGTTGTGTGAGTTTGTGAACATACTAACAAACGTAATATAAATATTGAAATATGTTACAATGGCTTACGGCCTCATTACATGTCAAATATCCAAAATCATGTTCCAAAGGTCCATAATTACAAAACTACATCAAAATAAGCATGCTAAACATCTTGCGTGCATTCAAAAGGTAAATATGTCCTTGACACAAATCCACAACAAACTAGGGATAATGTGCATCCAAGATTAGCACTTTTTTACCTGAAAAACAAATGTCAACGAGGGTGAGTAAACGAGTTACTCCGTAGGATGAGTCGTATGCGTATACCCTAAAGTTTCGATGGTTCTTTTCAAGTGTAATATAAACCAAACATACGTGGACCACGCCTCTTAATGTTTAGTTTCAATGGGGAAGCTAAGGGATCATCCTAAGCTATATATGAAACAATTTGAAAGCAATCCACGATAGGTAAAGTATATGACAATATTGGAACTTCTAATGAAATACAAGAAGTTACAACTTTAAAAGTAATGTCAGCTCGTAAATGAACGCGAAATCCATCAATAGGGAAAACTTTGGGAGTGTCGTCCGGTTATGAAGATCACAATGCAAGACAATTAGTTGTTTTAGGCTACTCGCCCACAAGGAACCACCTAAGTGCACACTATAATTTGAGAAGAACTCATACCTCCAGCACTTGGGTCTTACCCTAGCCATGTCAAAGTTTTATTACCCCAAGTATTTCCAAAATCAACAATTGTATCACAACAATTATGTAGATATACAATTCACTTAGACACCTTCCATGCACATCCAATACTTGAAATCCACATGCAACCATGCTCTAAGTCTTCAAGCTACAATGGCATATGCAATGTCTAGTGTACAAGGTAAATACAACTAAGTTACTACATGGTTGTCAACATAGGCAATTTACTCATGCTATCAAGGTAAGTTTAAATCCCTAATTTAACAACAACATAGTATAAATTCACAACATATCCAATAACAAGAACAATTCTAGAATACTATAGTTACAACAACCAAATAATACTAGAAATCAACCTTCCACTAAATGAAATAACAACTACACAAGAGGTAAACCACATATAAGCCTTGAACAAAAATGAAACCCTAGGTTAGATATAATCAATATTCATCAAATACAACCCTAGAACTTCATATTTTAAGCATACAATGTATATCAACAACAAGGAACACAAGATACAACAAGAGTGTAAACATAAGGCAACCCCTACCTCACTGGAGAATTGAATATCTAGAAACCCCAAGGAAATGGATGCAAAAGGGTAAACTAAGCAATGGTGTGGTAGAGATGGATGTGAGGAAGCTTTTGTCTTTTAGGTGGAAGACCAAAAACTAATGGGAACGGGCTTGAAAGTGAACAATGGAGGCTAGGTTTCAAGGTTAACAATGGTGGCTTTTTGGTAAGGAAAACAACTTTCTTTAACTTTTCCACTAATCTAAAATGGCTTTGATAGTCAAATACACTATACTAACACTACCTCTGTCTCACACACACACATCCACTCTCCACTTGTCACCATCCTAAGCCTCCACACAAGACTTAATTTAAGCCTTACACTTGTCACCATCCTAGGCTAACAAGTGTTCCAATGGAAAGTCAACAAATGGGCCATTGAAAGTGTGACAGTTTTCACATTTTCTCAAAACTACAACAAGGTCATTCCCCAAAATAATTCAAAAAATAATTACAAAAAGGTCCATAAGACAAAGTATCCCAAAAGCTTAATTACACAAATAACTCCAAAAAACGAAAATGTTTCCGAATAAACTATGCATCCATACTCCCAGAAAATAAAAATAAACGAGCATGTTTTTTTATGAAATTAAATCATGCATTGACAGTAAAAGATAAAATAATGCAAAGCACATAAAGTCAGAAATCAGTTCCAAACACCGAAGCCTATCTTGAGTTCAACAAAACCCTAAGACAACACGAAAAAAGAATAAAATAAATAATTAAATAAATAAAATAAAATAAAATAAAAATGAATGTGGGAAAAGGGGAAAAAAAACAAAAAGGGAAAAGAAGACTCGGTCTAAACAAAATCTACAACGAGGATTGGAGATCGAGATGAAGATTGTTCTAGAGTATCATTGCCTCTTCGCTTTTGTCAATGATGTGGATCTATTTCTGGATCATAATTTGGATCCAGATGGTTGGGTGAATGTGGAGCAGATAATGAGGTTGGACAAGAGGTGGATGATCCTCCTCTGTTATGGCCACGATTAATGCTAGTTCGTGCCATGGTGTATGGATTGGTGAGTGGATGATGGAGTTTTGCTGTATTTCTTGGACGGAGATGAAGGAGAAGAGATGGAAAGTTGAAAAGATCGAATGAAATGATCATCAAGATGAGAGAGAGACTATATATCAAGTCGATCTGACCGGTCAGATGGTAGGATCCTATCGATAAGAATAGATCTAGATCATATCTTTGCGCACAGATTAATGATATGTGCGTATAGTTTTTGGAAATGTGCAGACAGATAGATGTATAAATGATCTGTGCGGTTACTTGCTGATTTGTGCGATTAAATGATATCTGTGCGGTTACTTCTTAGAAGTGTGCGATCAGATGGCAACTGTGTGGTAATTTGTTGAAAGTGTGCAAACTAATGATATACAAAATATTAGATTTTAAGCTCATTCATACCTAGTTGTCTTCGGATTATGCAGAAATGATCTTCAGGAAGAGGTTTGGTGAATATATTAGCCAATTAATCCTTTGTTTTAATGAAGCACAGATCGATATCTCCTAGTCATTGATCCTAAGTTTCTTACTAAGAATCTAGATAAATCTAGAGTTCAAACCATATGGGTGAGTCAGATTACCTTAGGCAATTTTAATCATTATACACTACATATTTAAAGATTTTTAAATTGAATATTGTCTAGTTATATAAGCACAATATACAATAGTAATCTTAATTTATATTCGATTTGATACCTAATTAAAAGTCACAAATATTAGGTTTAGGTAGTTGATTTATGTAAGTGCAATAAACATCGATTCCTGACATTAGATGGAAAATAATGTTTGAACCTCGCAAAAATCACAAAAATAACAAAGGGACGTAGTAGCAACCTCACAAAAATCACAAAAATAACAAAAGGAAACAGTAATGGCCACTTTAACAAATGACGATTACAAATCTGTGTCTTATGGCTTTCAATGATGAGGTATCCTCTAACTCTAAATCTTATTCTAGTCCTCTTCCATCATATGACGATATTGTGGATTCATACAACGACTTGAAAGACGTCTTTAAAGACCTATATGATGAATTAAGAAAATATGTGCTAAAGTGTGCCTCTTTTAAAAGAGAAAATTCCATTATCTCTCTCAAACTATCAAAGGTTGAAAGAGAAATTGTCTCCCTTAAGGAGGAAAATGAATGTTCCCTTTTAAAAGAAACATTGTCTCTTGATCTCATCTAAGAAAATGAATGTCTAAAAAGAACTATTGAAGATCAAGTTGACATTTTGGCAAAATTCACTAAAGGTAGAGAGAATTTAGGAATTATCCTAGGCAAACAACGAGGTACATTTTTCAAAGAAGTAGAATACAGCTCTTATGACAAGGATGCATGTCTACTAAAAAAAAGGGAAACTTTTCACAAAACCTTTACTAAGAGCTCATCTTCTATGCCATCTAATTCGAGATACACCTATCATAAAAGATATAGCCGTAGAATTTCTAATTGCCCTGTTGAAAAACCCGTGACTAAACAAATTTGGGTAGTTAAAGGAACACATATGCCTAACCAAATTGGACCCAGACTCAAATGGTACTAAAACAAGTTATTTGAGTTCTGTTTTACAGATATGCTTGATGTCATCATCCTCAAATGACAAGTGGTTTCTAGATAGTGGATGCTCGAAGCATATGACTGGTGATAAATCCAAATTTCTCTCACTTAAGCCACACAATGGAGGGAATGTCACATTTGGAGACAACTCCAAAGGTAAGGTACTCGGAATAGGAACCATAGGTATATCATCTTCCTTATCCATTGAAAATGTCCTACTTGTTGATGGTTTAAAGCATAACCTTTTTAGCATTAATCAATTATGTGACAAAGGATATAGCGTGGTATTTAAATCAAATAAATGCAAAGTTGAGCTTGATAGCAAACAAATTTTTATTGCAAATAGAAATAGTAACTTATATACTCTTCTTCTATGTGAATTGCATGCTTAAGATGTTAAATGTTTTGTCTCATCATCCACCGAGAACAGTTAGCTGCAGCATAGACGATTACGACATGCTAGTATGGACCTAATCTTTAGACTATCCACCAAAGACTAAGTTCACAAAGGATAGAATATGTAGATCTTGCTAATTAGGCAAACAAATCAAAATTTCCTTTAAAAGTAAAAAGGACATCACCACTTCCAGACCACTATAACTGTTACACATGGATTTGTTTGTTAAAAAACAACTACCAGCCTTGGCAATAAATTCTTTGCTTTCGTCATTGTCGACGACTACTCTAGATACACCTGGGTTTTCTTTCTTACACATAAAAATGAGGCTTACTTTATTTTCTCAAATTTTTGCAAAAGAGTTAAAAACGAAAATGAGTGTAATAGTAAGAAGATTCGTAATCCAGACGTGGAAATTTTTTGTGATTTAAATGGCTATGACTATAATCTCTCGGCTCCCAGAACACCTCAGCAAAATAGAGTAGTAGAAAGAAAGAATAGATCTTTCCAAGAAATAGCTGGAACCATATTGAATGAGCATAACTCACCTAGATCCCTTTGGGCTGAAGCTGTCAGTACTACATACTATGTTATAAATCGCGTCATCATTGGAAAACTCATTCATAAAACCCTGTATGAAATATGGAGCAAAAGAAAGCCCAATATTGGGTATTTTAAAGTTTTCAGGTGCAAATGCTTTGTTTTAAATGATAAAAATAACCTGGGGAAGTTTGAATCCAAATCGGATGAAGGCATATTCCTTGGCTACTCAACTAAAAGCAAAGCATACAAAGTTTTCAATAAAAGAACATTGGTAGTTGTTGAATCAACTCATGTTGTCTTTGATGAATCTCCTCTACTACCTATGCAGGTCACCATAGATGATGAGGATGAGATCAATTTTGAGAAAAGCATTAATAAACTCAAATTAAATGAGTCTCTTATTGATGATCCTCATAAAAACATTTCAAATGAATCTCCTCTTCAAGAAACCATCCTTTTTAAAGAATGGAAGTTCATACACAATCATCCTATAGATTAAATCATTGGATGATCCATCTAAGGGAGTTAGCACAAGGTCACAAATTCAAAATATATGCGACTATGTGGTATTCATATCCCAACTTGAGCCCAAAGGTATACATGAGGCTGAAAATGATGAGGAACTCAATCAATTCGAAAGAAATAAAATTTGGACGTTAGTTCTAAGATCGGCCAACAAAACCATCATCGGCACCGTGATCGCGTAGAAAATGATGCCTGATTTCGATATGCTTGGTGCAGGAGTGCAAAATTGGATTTTTTGAAATGTTAATGGCACTGGTATTGTCACATATAATGGGAATGTGATCAAATATGAGTCCAAAATCTTCAAGTTATTTCTTGATGTATAGAGTTTGTGCACAACTGTTACCAACAATAACATATTCAGCCTCGGCTATTGATATGGCAATGGAATTTTGTTTCTTTCATGACCAAGATACTAGAGAGTCGCCCAAAAGGTGATAAGTTCCATTCATGTTTTTTTGATCCATTTTACACCTTGTAAAATCTACATCTGAATAACTGTTAAGTTCAAAAGATGTATGTGCTGGAAACCATTGTCCGTAATGTATTGTACCACATAAATATTTAAATATGCATTTAACAACATTGAGATAGGATTATTTTGGATAAGATTGAAATCTAGCACATAAGCAGACACTAAACATATATCCGGTCTACTTGCAGTGAGATAGAGAAGACTCCATATATTTCCTCTGTATTTCTTAATGTCAACATTTTTTCCTTTTTCATCCTTATCTAATTTTAAGGCTGGGTTCATGGGAGTTTTGGCATGTTTGGTGTCCTCCAAGCAATATTTCTTTAGCAAATCTGTGATATACTTAGACTGGCAAATAAAGATGCCATCAAGTGTTTGTCGAATTTGCAGACTCAAGAAGAAGTTTAGTTCACCCATCATGTTCATCTCAAATTCATTTTGCATAATTGAGGCAAATTTTTTGTATAGATTTTAGTTTGTAGATCCACAAATGATGTCATCAACATAAATTTGTATGATCAATAATTGGTTGTCAATAGTTTTTGTTAAGAGAGTATTGTCAATCTTACCCCTTGTAAATCCATTTCGGAGCTAAAACCCACTTAATCTTTCATGCCAAGCCCTAGGGGCTTGTTTTAGACCATATAAGGCTTTTGACAGTTTGTATATGTGATTTGGACTATCGTAGTCATCAAATCCAAGTGGTTATTCTACAAATACTTCTTTGTCAATGAACCCTTTTAATAATGCACTTTTGACGTCCATTTGGTATACCTTGAAATTCTGGTTGGATGCAAATGCAAGTAACATTTTGATTGCCCCAAGTCTTGCTACAGGAGCAAAGGTTTCATCATAGTCAATTCCTTCTTCCTGATTATATCATTGAGCTATAAGTCTTGCTTTATTTCTGACTATGGTTCCATATTCATCTTTCTTGTTTCTGAATACCCATTGTTATTCTTTCTAATCATTTTACCCGTAGAAATTTTTTTGGATTTTTTAGTTTTAATATTTTTTATCCTTATTCAAAGAGTTATTCTTCCTATTAGCATTCTTTTGATAGAACAATACTATTTTCAACATCTCTAATTCTTTGATAATAATATAATCTAAAATGACCTAAATTTCCACAATATGAGCAATAGAGAATAAGCTGAAAATGTCTAAATAAATCATCTACCTTTTGTTTCCTAAAGATGGAAGTGTGAACTTTATGACCACGAGGAGGAGGAGAAGATTTCTTTTTGTCTTCATAATAGGAGGTGTAAATTCAGACGATTTTGATTTGATTTTCATATAGCACAAAAATACTAGTGTTTAAATGATACGTGTGTTTCTGAGTTATTACACATATTTGAAATACAGCTTAAAATCATAAGTTAAAATGACCAATGATTGAAGTAGTTCATTTCCAAATTATAACTAATGGCTAGAATGGTCCGATTAAAAAAAAAAAAAAAATTGTGAAAACCAATATAACCCCTTTCTAAACTTAAAAAAATAATAATAAAAAAATAAATGGTTTTCTTTATTAAAACAATGTGTTTTTATCTCTCCATCTTTGTTTCAATGCTCTTCTTTCTTTCTTATTTTCAATCCAATCAAGTCCTCTTGGTTTAAAGGCTTGAAATAAAATGGAATGAGTGTTATACTTAAATGAGATAATTTTCCTTTGTAGGAAACTTCCATCAATAATTTATTGGTTACTTTTGTACCAATTGTTTGAAGCTTGAATAAAACCTTCTCTATTTTGCTCAAGTTGGGATGTCATCAATGATTAATAGGATTAAAAAAAGAAGTGATGAAACAGGATTGTCTACAAAATATGCAATCGAGTCTATAGAATCATTCAGAGGCAATCAAGTCTTTTCACACTTGTGTTATATCATTATACACTTGTTTGAGATAGTGCATTATATTGAATTACTCAAAATCATAGTTTAATCAAGTGCTCACAGCTGCAGTTAGGAGATTTTGAGTATATTGACAAGTGTCCTTCAATAGGGATATTTTGGTCTTTACAAATATTGAGCATCCATGTGACACGTGTCTTGTGGTCCCAGTTTGAGAAGAAGGAGACTATTATTCATTGCTTAGTAATTAAGCTTGATATATATGTTCCTTTCATGTGTGTACTCATAAAGAGTGGTTTGCTACCTACAAACCTGTAGGTGGTAAGGTAATTATGGGGAATAATGCTTATTGTGATGTTATGGGAATTGGAACAATCAAAATCAAGACAACGAATGTTTTGGTAAGAACTCTAAGGAATGTAAGTACATTATATTCCAAGTGTTAGAAGGAATATAATCTCTGTGGAAGCATTGGATTCCAAGGGTTACTGGTGTGATATATATATATATATATATATATATATATATATATATATATATTGGGGAGATTGTGAGATATATATATTTTGCAATTGGCTAATTTCGTTGTCAAAACAAGTCCGATCGAGTTGTGATATTTCAGTTCAGAATTTTGAGATTGAAGATCGGAAGCGGATTTGAAGATGTTCAAGTGTTCATGCTTTAATATGCTCCGGGATGATGAGAACAATGCTTTATAAAGGTATGTGAGTGTGTGAGAACACTTAAGAAGTTTTTAGGAAGTTTACATTCTGCCCATTATAAACTGGTAGGAGAATATTCGAGCTAGTTCAACTTGAACTGATAGCTAATCAACGAACAAGTTCAACTTGTGAAGATTTATAATTTTTCTATTCTGTCCATTGGGAACCAGTAGCCAATTCCTGAACCGGTAACCTGTGAGATCCCTCACTTTTCCATTTTTTCGAGCATTTTTTGCATTTATGTGTTTATTTATTTTATTGTCGGAGCCATTATTATTATTTACTTTAGTGTGATCATTTTTAATGTATGTTATTTGTTTATTTCATAAAGGATAGTATGGACTTTTACTATGTTAATGGTGTAGTAGTGATTCAATGATGTGAGGAGGGCATTTTAGTACTTTGTTATGGTCACCCTTTTGACCATTTGTGAGCTTGACACCTAGAAATGCACTTGGCATGTTTCCTACATGCATTATAGGGCCTTGTAGTGAGAATTTGGAACTGCCATTGGGAGAGAAAATGACCCTGAGATTTAGAGCATTCCAATGATATGAAATTATGACCCATTCCCTCACTTCTGGTTTTCGAAATCCCATTGGGTGTAGATATTTTGGTGAAGCTTAAAAAGGACTTCTTGCTCCTCTTATCATCCTCCACTTCTTGGTGATTTTAGATTCTTATTTGTTGATCTTTGTGCTGGTTGGCAGTAGGGTGTTCATCTTCTCTAAGATAGGATTCTCTAACCCTCATTTCGTTTGCCCTTAGTGAATCAATTCCCTTCATTTTGAGCTTTAAAGTTGTATAAAAACTAAACTGAACTTTTTATACAAATTCTGAAATTTTTTGACTGAAATTACATGCTTATTTTTTGCCCAAAATCATTTAAATTTGAAATTTATCTTTTAGAGATGAATTGATAATATGATAATATAGTTATTTATATTCCATTGAGACTTGATTTCACACAATTTGGTTGAAAAATGAATTTACTATGAAATAATGAAGTTGGAGTCATCTTGCTGGAAATTCTGTTTTGGAGGCAGAATTTCTCAGATTTTTCTCATCAAAACTGTTTTAAATGGTGAGGTATTTTGGTAAAGTAAATTTATATTTTCAAACTATGGTCTTTAAACTTTCAATTGACTTTGGATTCATTCAATTTGGATGAGAATTGACTTTTCCACGAATTTTCAAAGTTGGTAGCTACAGACTGAAAATCTGTTTTCTGTGCAAAATTTGATTCGAATTTTTTTGTCAAAACTGTTTCAATTGGGAAAGGAGTTTGTTAAACTAAATTGATATTTTCAAATGATAGTATTTAAGCTTTCATTGGGCTTTGGAATCATTCAATTTGTTAAAGAACTGAAATTTTTATGAATTTTCAAAGTTAAAGGTACCTTTGTTTCCTGTGAATTTAATCCTACTTAATTGTTTATCATACCATGTTTACACTTGAAGTTTCTCTTTTGAATGTTAGATTTTAAATGTGATAACATGCTTGATGTTAGTGAATAGCATGCCTAATTTATTTTACTTTAGCTGAAAATGATACAATATTGGACATGCCTTGTTTGCTGCCACGTTAATGATTATGAACTCATAAGCTTTAAGTTGTAATGAAATGTGGACTGTGACAATACTATGGTTTACAATATCATGGGGTCATCTTGCATGGCATTGGAATAAAAAGGAGGAATTTTGAGGTCAAATCAAAAATGATTTTGGGATGATTTTGAAATAATGATTTCGAGAATCAGATGACAGGGCTTACTTTATGTCCGTGTCGTTAATGATACCAAAAGGGGGTATAGGGAAACACCCTACGCGTGGTTGAGTCACTAGGCCCCAAATGATGCTAAGGCTTACTCTAGGTCAGGGATAGATGACCAACTCTCTTCTCGTGGCGCCGGGGCTTACTTCGGGCTGGGTTCATTAATGGGTCGACTTCGGAGGCGTTGGATGGAATCTTATAAAATGGGGAGTGAAATTGGCATTGGCATTACATTACATCACATTCCATCTTATTATATGATGCTATCTTCCCGAGCAGACATGATCCCTTTATCCAATTACTATTCCTTATTTGGATTCACGGAGGTATTAAGGAGTGCGTTTTAGGCAACTCCTATTGAACTATTGTGCTCATTCCTATTATATATACATCTTTTCAGGTCATAGAAAGGAGGTTATTGAGAACATCCCTCCCAAACTTAGGCGGGTTTTGGACTGACTTTTGTAGCTTTTCTTTTGTGTAAATAAAAATATGTATTTTTAAGACAAGGCATGTATATTATAAATTATTTTGTAGCCATGTTATGTAGAGGCATGTAATGACGGACTAGAAGACTCTAAATTTGTTGCTTGTTTCATTTCCTCTATAAATGGCAAGTATGGTATATAGTGGATATGCATAGTATATTATGTGTTGGGACAAGATAACAGTGTTATTGATCTTTGAACCCAAGAGGTTCAATTGAGATGAAGCCAGGGTCATTACAAAACCATTTATTTTTAGGTTGATTAAGAGCTCGAGTAGAGATCCCTAAGCTCAAGCCTTTCTTCTCCTATTATATGTTCACCACCCGAACTCCGGTTTTGGGGCGTGACAAAGGTAATCACAAAGAATTCTTCACTGGCCATCCTAAACCGGTAGCCAATTCCTGTACCGGTTCAAGACTTCTGTTCTATTTAGGTAACTTCAGTTTCCTGATCTGTTTTGATTCCTTTGTTGTCTACACTTCCTTCCAAAAGCCTATGCATGAATTTCACTTGTTTTACAAGTATTAGGTCTTCCAAACTTCTATATGATGCCTCTTTTATTCAAGATTGAGGTATGGCTTTGAGGAACAAAAATTCATTAGTTTGAGAAAGCCTTTTGAGAGATATTTTTCAAAAAATCAAATCTAATTTTTCAAATTTTATTTTTGAAAGCACACATAGATTATACATGAGTGATTTAGTTGTGTTGTTCTCAATCTCATCGGAATTGGAGCATAATTGAAGATTCTGAGACTCTGAAAAGCAGATCCATTTCTTCTACATTGAAGTTCATATCTTAAAGAAAATGGGTGAAGCGATTACACTTTGGAAGGTCAATGCATTCAAGGAATGTTGTATGATTTACCAAAAATCATTCTATAGAGATGATCAAGAGTAAAACTAGAGTCAAAAACTGTTGGACAGGATGTCGTAAAACTAGAAGATTGTCAGCAATTGGTTTTTGGTAAAATGACAGGGTAAGAACCTTAATCAAAGTCCATTGTACTTTGTTTCAAACATAGTGGATCGGTTTACTTTGGATTGCATAGTCTATGAGGTTTTTCCCACAACAATTGGTTCATTTTACTAATTAGGGTTTCCTCGCTAAAAATCCTGGTGCCATCACTCTAACTCTACTTGCTTTACTTTTCAGTACTTATCTTTGTGATTATGGATGTTTAATTGATCATATTTCTTAGATAATTTAATCAATCACAAAAAATGGGCAAGTTGACCTTTTAATCTCATCTAGGTCGTTAGATGAGTTAAGCACAATTAAATCAATTAATAGCTTCCGCACCGCGTAATGAAAATTAGAAAAGGACCACGTGTTATGCTTTTGGGAAGGAAGGCTAATAATCTCTGTAGTTTGTTTAGAAATACTATGCTAGGTGGAGCAATTGCAAAGACAAAATAGAAGCCTGTTTCGAGATCTACTAGATTGGAAAGAAGATGTCTTGGCAATTGCAAAATCACCAACCTTTATTCTAGAAGCAAGAATAATTCGATTTGGTGATGTGAAAGTAGATTCTAGGTTCAATTATTTGAACGTGGAATTGCTAGGAATAGATGAATGTGGTGGAACGATAAAGAACAACAAGAAGAAAGAAGATGCTAGGTTCAAGGTGGAGAGATCTTCAGTCAAGGTGGAGCTATGGAGGAGCATGTGAAGATGAATTTTGAGCCAAGGTGGAGATTGCTGGGTTTGTGGCTCGAAATTGCATAAATAAGTTTTCTTTTCCATTTTGGAAGATTGAAATTTGTGAAGAAAATGTATCTCATTATGTTTCTATTTTAGAGTTGAGATTAATTTGGTAACTCCTTGTAGGCAAGTAGTACAATTCTTGTCCAACAAGGAATTGGGTTTTGAAGACTTTATAAATAGAGATGAGTTTGGGTAGAGAATTAAAGAGAGAAGAGATAATTGTAGAGAAAGAAAAAATGAGCTGAGTTTATGAGAAGAGAAAAAGTGTGTAATCAAAATTTGAAGTGCAGATAATTGTTCTTCGCTCGTGGATGTAAGCAATTTTCCGAACCACATAAATCTCGTTTAGCTTGTGTGTGTGCTTTTATCTATTTTATTTGCCAATTGTGAGTGTAAAATCCTAATAACCCAAAATACCCGGTCTATGGACCTTCAAGTCCACCTAATAAATCAAACTAAATACAAAACCAAGATAGGGGCTAGTCCATAGCTCCCTTATACTTGAGAGTTAATATACCATAACAATGACGAGAATTTTAATTAACATGATGGCACGCAGTTGGAATTTATCAATTCATCATGATCTATTTTAAATCTTCATAAATAGAGAGTCCGTCTTCTATTACAAAATTAAAATATAGATAATAATATGGCTTGCACCTGATTTGTTTTTGCCGCATATGAATACCGATCATATACATAATTCGACCAATATTATTTTAAGACACCTCAACTCATTTCATAAATGGATCGATACACGTTGTTCACCGTGTGTGTGTGTGTGTGTGTATATATATATATTGTTAAGATAGCTGTAAATTAGACTAATTAATTAGAGTTTATTTTCTTTGTAAATCTTTTCTGTAATTGATAGGCTTCCTATAAATTAGTGTAATTGATTATAAGGTTACTTGTTCTATATACTTGTAAATCAGTATATATACCTCCATTGGGAAAAGAATAAGATCATCAAAATATTAAACCCTGAAATTCTTCATGGTATCAGAGTAGGTTTGAAAAAATTGTCTCAAACTTCCTCAAATCTGAATCGCACTGTAACCCGTAACACGAAGCCGTACTTTGTTGTTGTGATTCATGTCATCCATGGCCAAGTACAACAACACATCTGAATTTTCAATCATTCCCATACAACCCCAGCTTATACATATTCAATCAGAAGGTTATGGTTTCAATGCTGGAATCACCCTTAACAAATCCAACTATGATGTATGGTCCCAGATCATGAAGATGCATATTGCAAGACGTGAGAAACTTGAGTATATTTTTGGCAAAACACCTCAACCCGAAGTTACTGATGCCTCTCATGTAAAGTGGTAAGCAGAAAATTAGAAGGTCAAGGGATGGTTATTGATTGTTATGTCACCGCAAAATCATAAAGTGCTATCTCCAGTTGAGCACCACACTGGAAATCTGGAGTGTTCTTGCCAAAGCATTCAATGATGGATCTGTTGAATCACAGATCTTCGCATTGAATCAGCGAGCCATTTCCACCAAGCAAAATTATAATGACCCTCACCCTAGCCAGACACAATATTGTCCACTTTTGGCTCTTCTGGACTTGAGACTTCCCAGCTCTCACCTATCCTAATACTACTCCAGGTTAAGCACACTTAACTCTGGAGTTCTGATGGGTTCATGACCATTACGGCTTTAAAACACATTGTGTCATAGAAGGGTGTTGAATCTATATGCAGTACTTGCCCCTCCACACCTAGGCGATGTGGGATTATGCACCTGTAGCTCGCCTAGTGTGGTACTGGTGCCACCTACACACACTTACACACACTTGCCCACAAGGTCGTTATAATCACCCCCCTTTAGGCCTAACTTCCCCGTTTAATATACTTCTGGCTGGGTCAGGCTCTGATACCATTTATAACAACCCTCACTTTATCCAGACACAATATTATTCACTTTTGGATCTTCCGGACCAGAGACTTCCCAAGGGGTCACCCATCGTGCTACTATTCTAGGTTAAACACATTTAACTCTGGAGTTCTGATGGGTTCACAGCTATCACAACTTTAAAATGCGTTGTGTCATAAAATGGTGTTGAATTTACATATAACACTTCCTCCTCCACACCCAAGCGATGTGGGATTGTGCACCTGTAACTCACCCAGTGTGGTAGCCTTCTGGTGCCACCTGCACACACTCACACACACTCGCTCACAAGGTCACCACAAAAATTGTAAACCTCTGTCAACATATTATGGTGATCTCGTAGAAATTTTCCAGTAATTGGATCATCGAGATAAATTGTCATGAAAAATCCCGATAATCTTACTGCGTATCAGAAATCTGTTGAACGTCTGTGTGTGCACATCTTTCTGGCTAGGTTTAATCCATAATTTGAATAGATTCATGGTGAGGTTCTTAGGAAGGATTCGATGATAGATTTTGAAAAAAAACCTATGATTATGTATGTCGTGATGCAGTTCGAAGGACCACTATGAGTAGATAACCTGATATCACTCTGAGCCATTAACCGTGATTGTGCGCCAACCCAAGCCTCCATGGAGTCGATTTAGCTCTAACCCAAAACCAGACCTGGTATTCGGTCCACCCAACCGTATCATAGACTTGGACTAGTGGGCTAGGTCACATAATCGTAACCTAGAAACTACAACTGAACAGTCAGACCACTCATGTTCTTACTGTGGTGCAACTAGACATACCAAGTCACGTTGCTTTGACTTGATTGGCTATCCAGATTGGTAGGATCATACCAAAGCACTTGGTAGAAGAAATTCAAAATTAAATCATCGTGCATCTGCTACCGTGGCCAAGACCTCTAAGGCTTCTAATATTACTAAAAAAGCCTCATCTTAGATTGTTACTTTAGGTAACTCTAGTAAGGCTCTTAATGTTTCTGCTCATACTAGTAACAGTACTTGGATTATTAAATCGGTGCTATAGATCACATGAATTTTTACCTTAATCAGGTTTAGTCTATAAAGCCTTTAAAACAACCTGTAGTGTCAGCCGCTAATGGTACTCCCTTTCCTGTGATTAAAGAAGGTTCAATTACACTTATTGACAAGTTAAATTTAAATTCTGTGATGGTTGTTCCTTCCCTTAACTATAACCTATTATTTGTTGCTTAAATAATATTTGTTTTACATTGTATTGTTATTTTTTGGCCTCACTTTTGTGTTTTTAAGGAAATTCGGACTCGGAAGACAATTAGTTATGGTACTATGAGGGGGAAGCTCTACTACCTTGATCTGACATCGGCAGTATCAAATTAGTTGGCTCAAGCACTCTCAGTTGATTGGTTAACGCGTATGTTAAAGAATTCAGAAGAATTTGGTTGTGGCATCGACGCTTAAGCCATGCTTCTTTTGGATATTTAAAAAAAAAAAACTATTTCCGAAGTTATTTTCTTAATTAGATGTTTCCAAATTTAAGTGTGTGATAAGCACCGAATATTTCATATTCAAGCACCCTTAATTGCATTTTTTAGTCTATTTAGCATATCAATAAAATGTATTGTACAGGCTTTTGTATATTTTGTCTATTTTCAGGGTTTACCTCCAAAAAGGAATAAAAGCATAATTTTACGGGACTTCAATGAACATAGTTCATGGTGAGCTACAGAATCAACCAAATTAGTCCTAAGTCCCAGAGCAAGCTTAGCCAGAGAAAGGAAGTCGACCTGAGAAATCGGGCAAGAAAGATGAAAGGAACTTCAAAGTATAAGGGTGGCATTCGGACGCAGCCTCCAAGAGCATTCTTGGAGTCCAAATGCCCTGTGTAAACATGGCCCATCAATTGCAATTTCAAAAGAAGAAAAATTCCAGTAGCTAAAGGAATTTGCATCCAGACATTTATCTTTGCGTCTGGATGCCACATGCCAAAAGGTTGCAGCTCAAGCACCCCAACGTGCACAAGGCACACAACATGACAAGCTGCGTCCAAAGATGCCAACCTGCAAATAAATATGGAGATTTAAATTTTTTGTTATTTTACTCTCTATTCTCCACTTGAATACACGAATTTTGAGGGGAATTTTGATTGATTCTGACTAGAAGGGCTGTATACATATCTCTATATTGTATATTCATATCATCATTCAAAATAGATAATTTTTAGAAAGAGAAAATGAGGATATAGCTAGGGTTCTTGAGTGTTCTTGAGGGGGGCTATTATGGAGCTGAAGATGGAGGCTTTCTCTTCCTCCCTTAGGGCTTCCACCACCACCAGAATGAGCTAAATCCCCTCCTAGGGGATTGACGTCGCCTTGATAAGTAATCATGTAGTTTTGTATTTTAATTTGGGGAAATGATATTGTATGTGATTGATTTCATGAATAAGATGATGGTTTACTTTAAAATTAGTGTTTTTACATTAAAATGGTGTATGAACTAAACTGAATTTCTATATATGAGTATGTCTATATGCAATTCTTGTCTTAGAACCATATTTACATAATCATACTCTTGATATTCTTATAGTGACAATGGATTGAATTCATCAAATGGTTTTATTGACATGTTATGTAGGAATTTGGATAAATTATGCTAAGAGAAGATGGACCATGTTACACCTTTAGATTAATTTAGTTAGGTAGATGGTTCATGCCTACTGAAGATAGTTTATACTAGATGTTTTACTTTTATTTGCTAAAACTTACAAATTCAGAACCTTGATAGGCCATGCCTAGGGAAAATGGCTCATACCACAATCTAGTTTAGGTGGACGAGCCATGCCAACCAAAGATCGGTTATGATTAGTTTTGAATTGTATGAATTT
Source organism: Cornus florida (assembly GCF_030987335.1). Taxonomy (NCBI): domain Eukaryota; kingdom Viridiplantae; phylum Streptophyta; class Magnoliopsida; order Cornales; family Cornaceae; genus Cornus; species Cornus florida. The sequence continues at coordinate 20,008,583 of NW_026775571.1, forward strand.
CTGAAAATTATTGTAGTTGTTGTATACTTCTACACATTATAATTATATATAACTGTTTTCCCCAAGTTGGTAATGGGCAGAATACAAAAGTGTTTATGGATCCATGGTGTGAAGGGAAGTTTTTGAGTGAGATATTTAACCATAGGACATTGGGATGTTTGAGTAGAGATGAGAAAATATGCATGAGTGAATTTATCACTAATGGTTATTGGGATGAAGAAATATTGAGTAATACAACTCAAGTTATGATGCAGTTATTCAAGAATCAACTGATTGTTGCAGGTAGGGATAAAATGCAGTGGAATACCTTTCCTTTTAGTTTTAAAGTAGTTTGGGAAGTAGCTAAAGTGAATAATCAAGAGGTGGCTTGGGTTGGTTTGTGCTGGAATGGTGGACGGCCTAAATGGTCAGTCCATGCAGTGCTGGTTATGTATAGGGCAGTTATATCACAGGATTTTCTATAAAAGAGAGGGTTTGCATTAGCTTCTAGATGTTATCTATGCTATAAAGAAGCTGAATCTGTGGATCATATGGTCTATGGTTGTGCGTATACATAGAAGGTATAGAGTTTTCTATTTAAATATGTGTTCATGGAATCTACAAAGGGTCTTTATTTTGGTATAATTGATGTCTCAATTTGATCAACAGTTTCAGAGGAAGGATGTCAAGAATATGGCTAAAGTTTATTTTACAGTGTAATGACCTTGTCATTTTCCTTCCTTTCCTTTTTCTGAAATTTTACAAATAATTTTATTTCCATTGAAATTTCTTTTTTGAGTTCGGTTACTCATCACTTAGTGTCGTCTTGAGTGCTCAGAAATGGTTTCCAAGACTCTTTCCTTTGGATTGACAACTTCCTTTAAGGACCGAGTCATTTTCACATTTTCATTTTTGGACACTATTCACTTTTCATTATTTTCTTGTTTGTCACTTTGTTGGCACAACCTCACTTTCCGTGTTTGGAGTTGAGTTTTGACTTCACAAGTTTTTATTCCAGTTGTTTTCCTCGAAATACGTAGCTTTACTTTTGGAGAAAAGCTCGCTGGTTGTTTCTTTCTCCCGTAAGGGCGTGGATGAAAAGATTTTTCAAAAACATTGATGTTTCTTAGGGTGTTTTTCATTAATATCTTTTGGAGATATTTTGATTAGGGGTTTTTAATAAAATATCTTTTGGAAGATATTTTTATTCTGGGCCAGGTTTGCAGTTATCCTTTCTTGGAGGGGCTGTTGTGTAATTAATGAAAGTTATTGCAAAATGCCTCATTTTGAGCTTGGATCCTCATATGGGATTCATTTTCACATTTTGTCAAGTTGTAGACTCGTAGAATTTCCTTCTGGTCGTTTTCCCTAGTTTTAGAGTTTTCGGCCCTAGTTAGGGCCGAACTTGTTCGGGGTATATCTTTTTGCACGGGACTCGGTTTTTGACGTCGTTTCTTCCGTTGTTCATTTTTTTTTTTTTCGGTTTTTTTCGTTCACGGTGTTTTACCGTTTGAGCGCATCTGCGCAAATTCCACTTTTCCGGACTTGGCGGGGCCCTTTCGGGACACTTTTAGGGTTTTACTATAAATAAGGGGTTAAAAAATTAAAAAATCATCTTCTTCTTCTCACACTGCTGCAGATCATCCATGGCAACCCAAGGGTGCTGCCACCCTTCTTCTCTCAAATTAACGTTTTTCCTCTTTGTAAAATGCCGTGATGTCTTAGGCTTTATGGTAGGCCTTGGCGAGGCGCTCCTTTCCCCCTTATTAGAAGCCGATTCCAACCATTTTTGAGTTCAAGTTTGGATTTTCATGGTGCCTCAAGGGTTAAAGTTGCTTCCCTCGTTGTCCCCGACATAACCTAGAAGTATTGTCGGATTCTGAGCATTTTCCTTCTGGTAGGGATTTAAGATTTCATCTCAAAGTGAGGTAGGGGATATTTTAGGTTTATATAAATGTTGTATTGAATGTATTTTATGCTTATACAACTTGTATGCATGCCTAGGTATTTTATCTAGAATTTAATTTAATTATTTTCTTTGTATAAGATTTAATTCTCATGGTTGTATATAGCTTAGAATTAAATTGTGGCATGCTATTAAATTAGGCCTTGAAATGTTCATTAACATATATTAAATTGGGAGGATTTGAATAAGTATTGCAACTTTTATTTAATCTTTCACTTGTATGAAAATTTAATTCACATGGTTGTAACTATCATGGAATCAATTTGTAATGTGATATTAAATTAGGCCTTAGTATGTTCTTTAACATATAAGAATTTGAGAATATTCGGAATTATTTCAAAATCTAGAGAAAATTAATTAATTAGGTTAATTAATTTTATTTTAAGTGTTCTACTCACTTAATTGGATTTTTAACTTGATATTGTTGATGAGCTTAGCATGTTCTATCATATACATTAAATTGCGAATAATTGAATATGTTTTGAGACTTTTATTTAATTATTTTCTTTGTATGGAATTTAATTCACATAGTTGTACCTAGCTTGGAATGAACTTACAATGTGATATTAAATTAGGCCTTAAAATGTTGATTAACATATATGAAAATGAGAATATTTTAATGCGTGTGGAGAATTTTATTTAATTATTTTCTTGTATAAAGTTTGAAGTGTTATTAAACTAGGCCTTGCTATGACCTTTGACTTGTATTAATTTTAGAATATTTGGAGTTACTATGTAATCTTGAGAATTTAGTTATATAATCTAATTAAATTCCATTATATGCTTCCATTGAAGTAGTTAGGTATTGAAGTTATTTTCATGTTTAACTTGTAAATTTGGAACTTGTTGTATGATTACATTATAATATTCCATGAGTAGAAGTTATAGTTTAACTTGCTTATATACACATTATATATTTGACATGTCGTATGTCATTGTAGCTTGAAGACATAGGATAAATATTGCATGTTTTACTTGACTTGTCTGTGCATGGTAGTTGACTAATATATTGTGTATATGTATTATACCTTGATACACAACTTGATGATTTTAGGAAAGCTTACAAGGGCATTGTAATATGTTATTGCTAGGGCATGGCTCTAGTACGGGGGATGAGAGATCTACTTACAATATATAGTGCGCACTGGGTAGTTCCCTGAGGGCTAGTAACCCTAAAACACCAATATACGGTTTGATTTCGGGTTTAGTGAGCACTAAATAGTACCTTGTAATACCCCTGATTTCAAAAGGATAGTCCTGGTATTTATTAAATTGTTTAAATTACATTTACTTTTATTTAATTGTTTAATTGTCTTTTTTATTTATTTAACTGGCCTTTTGTTTCTATTTGTATTAATTGTTGACGTGATCATGTGTTACTTGTAATTGTTTTCATTGTGGTGATTTAATGGTCTTTAATTATTTACTTGTTTTAATTGAATTGATTTAATTATAGATAATTATTTAACTGATGTAATTTAGTTGTTTTAATTGAATTAAGTTAATTAAATTTAATTGTTTTTAACGTGATTGTATGGAGGCACACATATAGTTATATTAGGGTTTTATTTACACGGATGTAGCCAACTTAGGGTTGGTTTTGTATTAGAATTAGGGTTATGTTGAAGCCTATAAATACAGTATTATACGTTGGTTTAGGGTTACAAAACAAAACCCTATTCACTGAAACTTATACCGTGAGATAGAAAGATACAGAGAGTGGAAACTAGGACGTTATCGGAGAGGTTCAAGGATACACTGGACGGAGTGCTTCTGGGTTGAACCAAGAGCACCTGAGGTGTAGAACAGGAGTCTCAGATGTGGACAGAAGTTTCAAAGACAGTGGTTTAGAGTTTCAAAACTGAAACTCAAGGCAAGTCATTATTCTTCTCTTTCCCTTTAGTTCATGATCTGTGCATGTTTAGGATGACTCTAGGGATTAAACCAATGTTAAAATGGATTAAATAAATATTATAATTCATCTTGTAATTATGTTGGTATCAATTATTAAATCGTTGCATAATTCTGTTGTTGGTTAGAAGTAGTTCTCACTTGAAAGTCTGTTTGCGTTAATGTTTAAACCTGAAAATCTTCCATGTATGTGGGATGTGACCATGCTTATAATTAACTCTGGAACATCAATTGAACCCTAAAATAAGTTATAAAAATTGTACAGAGCCTTTGAACTTCACCGGAGGCGAAGAAGATGATCAGATTACGCGCAACGGCTCACAGTAGAGTAGAGCCGGCTCACCCCAAGGGTAGAGCCGGCTCACCCCAAGGGTGAAGCCGCCTCCACAAGAGGTTGAGCCAACTCCACATGCATTGGAGGCGGCTCCAATGTGGAGGGAGGCGGCTCCAACTTCTGTTTTTGGTTTCTACGTGGTTTTGGGTTCAGTTTGGCCTGTAGGAAGGTTTCTAAGTGGTTCAAAGGGCTGTGGATGGTTTATAAAATTTATTCTAAAGATGTAAAAGGATTGGGAAACATGTTAGTATTAATTTTGAAGCATGAAATAATCTACAGCTAATTAATACACTGCATGTGGAAGGTTGAATTATACCTTGACATTGCTAACTGTTTCTATAAAGCACTTTGGTTTCTAGCATAATTTTAAACTGTTGTTCAAGGTTTAACTGCTGTATGAGAATATATTATATATTCTGGAAAAAAAAATATAGGTATGCTTAAATGGAAATTAATTGATGTTTAACTATACTATTTATTGCATCAAGTTATGGTACTGTTTTAGAGGAATTAGATGCTATATTTTACTCTAACATTTTAAAGGACTAGAATGTGACTTCTAGATCATATACCGGATATATACTTTGATCTTACACTTACTAGAATGTGTGCTTATTCTGGAGTATAATTGATATGCATTTATCATTGTTTGGTCAACCATGTAAACTGGAGGATTATATGTACCGGTATGAGACGGTGACATACTAGGTATGGACTGGATTAAACCCTAAGTCCTATCTAATTTGGATTAAGGTATGGATTAACCATATAGGTTAAGTCCATTACCTACTTGTGTCATGTCAACAAAATAGTTGGATGACTTAATATGGTTTTAGGACGGATGATTATACATATACTAGACCACTACACAGATGGATGGTATTTTGTATTAGGAGGAGTACAGACTTTATATATTTATTATATGGTACCATGGTATGAGCTTGAGTCTCAGGACCATGGTTAGGGCGCGTATATCACCTAGGATGGATAACTGGACATAGGTGTTGTTCCCTAGTAGGTCTAGGTACACATGACCACTTTATGTGCGATTTGTATGGTATCTCTACTCAAGCTGAGACAGACCTACTAGACTAGCGAGCGTCCTATAATGTGTACTATATATATATACATATGGACTACTTTAGATATTATTGAGTCTTCTTAGGATGTATCTGCGTATCGAATTACTGTTTGGATCGTAGTAGAATAGGACTTGCATATGGTTCTGACCCACTCTCTTATTTTTCAGGTGTTTGTCAGTTCCAGGGTTAGAGCTTGGACGTGCAGAACAGATACAGACATTCGTTCCTCCGACTACGGAGGAATCTTTTCTATGTTGACCTTAATTTTCTATTTCAGATATTTAAGTTTCAATTGGGATTTTTAATAATAAGGGGTCCACTAGATGGATTCCCGAGTTGTAACTTATGGAGTTTTGGAGTTTGGATTTAATAGATTTCATTAATTATATTTTGAGGATTTCAATTAGTATTCTTCCAGCTTATTATTATTATCTCATCTTGTATTCTGTGTTCGGTTATATATTAATTGTTTGATATTTCCCTCGGGTTTGGGCCCAGGCCTGATCAACCCGTGTCTTGGATCCGAGGGGTATCACAGTTGGTATCAGAGCACTCCAGGTTTAAGTGTCTCTAGGATTCTATCGTATAAGACTTCCGCGTAGCATTCTCTATTATTTAGAGCTTAAGTTTAGGATTCATTGTATTCTTTACGGTTCGGTTTAATCGTGCTGATGTCTGTCTTTCTGTGTTGACAGAATTGCTAACGCAAGAACCAAATGGAACAATCGGCAACGAAGGGAAGCGGCCCATAGGCAGCGTTAGGAGGATTAAGGTCAGTACTATGAGGGGCAATACTATGAGGAACAGGAGGAGGTTCAACAGGCTTGGGATCAGGGAGGAGATCCAAAGTATCCTCCTTACCTCAATGACCTTATTGCTCGGGCTATAGTGGCTAAGGTAACAACTGCACTTCAGAATCAGCCTCAGGTAGAGCCGGCACCGTTACCAGCACCGGTACCAGCACCGGTTGTTCAGGTTGATACTTGGGAAAAGGCCAGGAGTTCTTTCACAAAGGGGAGCCCACCTGAGTTCACAGGCTCCACCGATGCGAGAGCAGCTCATCAATGGAAACAGGACATCGAGTGACATCTTTGCTTGGTTCAGTGCATGGAGGTTCAGAAGCAAATGCTTGCTACATTCAAGCTAGTCAGGGATGCACTACAGTTGTGGGAGTCAGTTACCACCGTAGAGGAGATGATGGCCTTGACTTATGATCAATTCAGTGCACGCTTTGATGAAAAGTACTTCCCTTATGCAGTCAGGGCAGCTATGAAGACTGAGTTTCTAAATCTGCAACAGGGAAACATGACAATGGCAGAGTATGAGCAGCAGTTCACATGTTTGTCTCTTTTTGCACTGGAGTAGGTGGATACAGAAGAGAAGAAGCGCAACAGTTTCATCAAGGGGCTGATGTGGTCTATCAAGAGAGCTATTACAGGTAGTCCAGCTTATACTACCTATGCTCAGGTGGTAGACGCCGCTCTACAGCAGTATTAGTTGACTGTGGACATCAGAAAGGCCAAGGGTGAGAAGCGGGGTGACAGAGATTCTGCTAACCAGTCAGCTGAGAAAGGGAATGGGAACGGACACTGACAGAACGACAAGGGTAGATTCCAGGGACAGCAGCCTTGGAAGAAGCACAAGGGTGGTTCAGATGCTCCCAAGGATGTAACACCTATTCAGCGTCAACAGAATGGGGGATCGCAGGTAGGACAGGGTCAGCCACAGGCTAACCGACAGAGGAGGCCATTTGGTACTTTCCAAGGTAGTTGTTATACTTGTAGAGAGTATGCTCACACTTCCAAGCAGTGTCCTACAACAAGATAGGGACAGAGACAGGGACAAGGACAGCATGTGCAGCAGGGACAGAGGGTGCCAGTGCCTCTACCAGCTCCACAGGTTCCTCGGATTCAGGGACAAACTTATCCAGCTTTACTGGCACTACCGCAACCTCAGGGACAGGCACCGCAGCAGTTACATTATGGCAGGGTGTACAACCCTAAGCCACAGGATATGCAGGCACCTTAGGCTGTTGAGGGTAAGTTTCCTATACATGGTTTTCATAGATGTGTTTTATTTGATACGGGTGCTACACACTCATTTGTAGCTAGGACTTTGTTGTTTTATCTAGGATGAGGACGAGGGTATGCACTAGACCTCAGGGTATTTCTACACCATTGGGCGATACAGCTATTATACATGAGAGTGATGGGCCTGTGACACTAGATACTGGCAGACTCAAATTTCTAGCCAACCTATTGGTCCTGGACATGCACACTTATGATGTAATACTTGGGATGGTTTGGTTGTCTCACTACCATGCCCAAGTTAATTATTTTGATAGGTCTATTGCGTTTACCATACCTAGTCAGGGCATGTATGTTGTCGCTATGCCGCGTTCTAGCGGAGTCACTAGCACCTATTTGTTCCATATGGAGAAGGAAACGGAAGAGGGGATTTCTATATCATTAGATAACATACCGATTGTACAAGATTTCCCGGATGTATTTCAGGAGATTCCAGGGTTGCCGCCTAGTCGCGAGATCGACTTTGTTATTAACTTAGCTCCAAGCACTACGCCTATTGCTAGGGCACCTTATAGGATGGCACCGGTGGAGATGCGTGAGCTGAGGGATCAGATTCAGCAGCTACTCAGCCAGGGTTTCATTCGCAGAAGTACTTCACCCTGGGGAGCACCAGTGTTATTTGTGAAGAAGAAGGATGGTTCGCTCCGCCTGTGTATAGATTACAGGGAGTTGAACAAGGTTACTATTCATAACAAGTATCCTTTACCCAGGATCGATGATTTGTTTGATCAGTTAAGGGGAGCCACATACTTCTCCAAGATTGATCTGTGTTCTAGGTATCATCAACTGAGGGTCAGGGAGCAGGATATTCCTAAGACAGCGTTTCTCACGAGATATGGTTCTTATGAGTTTCGTGTTATGCCATTTGGGACGACTAATGCACTTGCAGTGTTCATGGATTTAATGAACAGAGTCTTTCGGGCTTATTTGGATCAGTTTGTCATTGTCTTTATTGATGATATCTTGATCTATTCTAGGTCTGAGGACGACCATGCTAGACATCTTCGCATAGTCTTGTAGACGCTTCGTGAGCACCAGTTATATGCCAAGTTCAAGAAGTGTGAATTTTGGCAGCGGGAGGTGAAATTTTTGGGTCACGTGGTGTCAGAAAGGGGAATAGCAGTGGATCCAGCTAAGGTTTCAGCAGTGGTTGAGTGGGGACAGCCTACTTCACCTACCAAGATTTGGAGTTTCCTCGGTCTGGCAGGATATTATAGAAGATTCATCCAGGGTTTCTCCAAGATAGCAGGACCACTCACTCATCTGACTAAGAAAGGTGTACGGTTCGTGTGGGATGAGAACTGTTGATAAGCGCCGAATAATGCATATTCAAGTGCCCTTAGCTACTTTAGTTAAGTCCATTATTTGATTATTCTATATAGATTATCTTCATTTGCATGTTTTTAAATATTTTCAGGTTTATTGGCCAAAAAGGAGCAAAAATGATGTTTTGTTCAATCTTTGAAAATCAATGTGCTCAAAGCTTAAGTTTTGGCAACAGTGGAGTCTGACTTTGCTTGCTATTTTTGACCTATCAAACTTGAGAACTGGACTTCCATTAAAACACGGCATATTTAGAGCTTTAAATTAGCTTCCCAAATATTCAAACGGTTCATCATTTGGAGTTCGGAGCAGAAAGTTATGGCTATTTTACCAAAGTAGTGCAAAGCAGGTCAAGAGGAAGGAGCATACTGGTCCAACTTCGAGCGCTCGAAGTGCTTATTTAGAGCGCTTGAAAATTGGGCAGAATACTCTCCGGGAACAATCACTTTAGCCCACTTGCACCTTGATTCCCTCATTTCTGATTTCCATCTTTATGGGTTGGTTGGAGATGTCTTTTGGTGGGAATTGAGCCTTGTTTGGGGGAGAAGATGTCTACAAAGCAAGAGAACCACACATATCAAAGATATATCTCATCTTAGCAAGATTGGTGGAGAGAAAAAAGAGAAAGAGAAGATAGAGTTCTTGAGGCTACAACAAAGGAGCTCGAAAATGGGGATGGAGACCAAGCTTCTTCCTTCTTCTAAGGCTCCCATGGGTAACTAAACCTCCATTTAGAGAGGTGATGAGCCCCTCCCTTGTAAGCATGTTCTAATTTAGGTTATATTTTGGGGATTAAAATATATATTCTATGGTCTTTTCATAACCAGGAGCACTTCATTTCTTGTAATGAATGTTGATATATGTATGGATGATTTCTTTAAGTTGATTATCTTATTTTAGATGATGTCTTATATTAATCATATTGCTTAAGTATTCATGGTGAGAATGGAAGCAAGGTTATGAAATGGTTTAATGGCATGTTGATAAGGACTTTGATAGATCATTGCTTAGGTGAAACCTTTGATGATTTATGCTTATTACTTACCTTCATGTGCTTCATCATTTTATCTAGGGCTTGATAGTCTTTCATTCAAGTAAATGTGGTTAAGCTACACCTTAGTTAGGTAGTCTAAACATGTTAACCTTTGATGGATCATGCTTGCTTCAGATTTAATGAACTTCTTGAGGATATTATAGCAACCAAGTGTTGCTATGTATCATGACCATAATATATATTGTTTTCCCCCAATTTAGCTCTAATCTAGCATGTGCATAGGGATGGAGGCGGATTCACTTCCCTAGTCCTCTTTACTTGTATTCCATCTCCTTTAAACTCTTGCAAACTTTTAATTTATGCACCTTAATTTCATAGCTTAAGTGACAACCAACAAATCCTCTATGAACACCCCATCTCATTCTAAAAAGCCTCTAGACACTTAGGTTGCCATAGATTAGCACAGTCCCAGTGGTTCGACTTACCCGACCAATAGCCCTATTTTACAATGATTCGTGCTATTGCGAAGGTTGATTTATAATAGTAATCGACTCAACCGATCAACTGTCAGTGAGCTTTTGATGAGCTGAAAATGAAGTTGACTTCTGCACCAGTTCTGGCTACTCCACAGAGTGGGATAGAGTATCTTGTCTACACGAATGTCTACACAGATGCTTTGTTGCAGGGTCTTGGATGTGTTATGATGCAAGAGGAGCGACCGATTTCTTATGGATCTCGGAAGCTTAAGCCTCATGAGCTTAATTATCCAACGCATGATTTGGAGTTGGCAGCTGTGGTCTTTGCCTTATGTATTTGGAGGCATTATCTGTTGGGTGAGTCCTTCAGGTTATTTAGTGATCACAAGAGTCTGCAGTACTTGTTCACTCAGCGGGAGCTGAATATGAGACAGCGCAGGTGGTTGGAGTTTGTGAAAGACTATCACTTTTCTATACAGTATCATCCAGGGAAAACGAATATGGTAGCGGATGCACTCAGTCGCCAACCTGTTGGTAGTCTTTCTACTTTATTCACCACTGAGTGGAATGCTTTGAAGGATGTGGATGAGTTATCGGATGCTTTTATGGCTTGCATGGTGGTTACACCTTCCATCATTCGCAAGGTTTTACAAGCACAACTCACGGATCAGCAGTGCATTGACAAGGTTACAGAGATAGCTTCTGGAGAGGTTCTATTTTACTATGTTGGGGCTGACGGAGGTTTAAGGTACAAGGGATGGTTAGTGGTACCTTCTGCTGATGGTTTGAGGAAGGATGTGATGACTGAGACTCACCACTCTGAGTTCTCTGTTCATCCAGGAGGCGATAAGATGTATCAAGATATGAAGCGGCAGTTTTGGTGGGCAGGTATAAAGAGGGACATTGCTCTTTTTGTCTCGTAATGTAGTACTTGTCAAATGGTCAAGATTGATCATCAGAGGCCACCAGGAGCTCTACAGCCACTATCGATACCGGAGTGGAAATGGGAGAGTATATCTATGGATTTTGTGGAGGGATTGCCCACTTCTTTCGAGGGTCATAATTCCATTTGGGTCATTGTGGATAGGTTGACCAAGTCAGCTCATTTCTTACCTATTTGCATTGACTACACTTTGGAGCAGTTGGCGACGCTTTACATTTCAGAGATTGTAAAGTTGCATGGCATTCCATTGTCTATTATATCAGACAGGGATTCAAGCTTTGTGTCGGGATTCTAGAAGAGTTTTTAGCAGGCTTTGGGTACAGAGTTGCACCTTAGTACCGCTTATCATCCTCAGACTGATGGACAAACTGAGAGGGTGAATCAGATTATAGAGGGTATGCTCCGATCGTGTGTTCTTGATTTCAAAGGCCACTGGGAGGATTACTTACCCCTTGTAAAGTTTGCTTATAACAATAGTTTCGAAAAGACTATTAGAATGGCTCCATTTAAGGCGTTATACGGCCGACCGTGTTGATCGCCTGTTTGTTATATGGAGGTTGGTGAGAGCAGATTCTTGGGTCCTGAGTTTATCAAGGATACTTCTGAGAAGATAGCTCTTATTTGAGATCGCATGCGCACTGCCCAGAGTAGGCAAAAGAGTTATGCTAATTGTCGCACTCGTGCTTTGGAGTTTAAGGTTGGGGATCAGGTTCTTCTCAAAGTCTCGCCTATGAAGGGTGTTATGCGTTTTGGGAAGAAAGGGAAGTTGTCTCCACGATTTGTTGGTCCATTCATGATTACGGATCGAGTGGGAGCTATGGCTTATCGGTTGGCACTTCCGGATCACTTGATCGCGTACACAACGTATTCCATGTCTCCATGTTGTGGAAATTTCTGCAAGATGAGGATTGGTATCAGCATATTGATGTATGGGAGATTGAGTTGCAGCCGGATGCAACTTATTTGGAGCCACCGTGTCGTATTGTCGACCGGCGGGATCAAATCCTTCGTAATAAGGTTATTCCTTTGGTACGTGTTCAGTGGAGTCATCACAATGCAGCTGAGTCCACTTGGGAACGGGAAGATGTCATTCCCTCGCAGTTTCCTAAAATATTGGAAGAAGGTAAGAGCAAATTCTGAGGACGAAATTCCTTTTGTTAGGGGGGAGGAATGTAATACCCCTGATTTCAAAAAGGATAGTCCTGGTATTTATTAAATTGTTTAAATTGCATTTATTTTTATTTAATTGTTTATTTGTTTTATTTATTTATTTAACTGGCCTTTTGTTTATATTTGTATTAATTGTTGACGTGATCATGTGTTAATTGTAATTGTTTTCATTGTGGTGATTTAATGGTATTTAATTATTTACTTGTTTTAATTGAATTGATTTAATTATAAATAATTATTTAACTGATGTAATTTAGTTGTTTTAATTGAATTAAGTTAATTAAATTTAATTGTTTTTAACGTGACTGTATGGAGGCACACATATAGTTATATTAGGGTTTTATTTCCACGGATGTAGCCGACTTAGGGTTGGTTTTGTATCAGAATTAGGGTTGTGTTGAAGCCTATAAATACAATATTATACGTTGGTTTAGGGTTACAAAACAAAACCCTATTCACTGATACTTATATCGTAAGATAGAGAGATACATAGAGTAGAAACTAGGACGTAATCGGAGAGGTTCAAGGATACACTGGACGGAGTGCTTCTGGGTTGAACCAAGAGCACCTGAGGTGTAGAACAGGAGTCTCAGACGTGGACAGAAGTTTCAAAGACAGTGGTTTAGAGTTTCAAAACTGAAACTCAAGGCAAGTCATTATTCTTCTCTTTCCCTTTAGTTCGTGATATGTGCATGTTTAGGATGACTCCAGGGATTAAACCAACGTTAAAATGGATTAAATAAATATTATAATTCATCTTATAATTATGTTGGTATCAATTTTTAAATCATTGCATAATTCTATCGTTGGTTAGAAGTAGTTCTCACTTGAAAGTCTGTTTGCGTTAATGTTTAAATCTGAAAATCTTCCATGTATGTGGGATGTGACCATGCTTATAATTAACTCTGGAACATCAATTGAACTCTAGAATAAGTTATAAAAATTGTACAGAGACTCTGAACTTTACCGGAGGCGAAGAAGATGATCAGATTACGTGCAACGGCTCACAGTGGAGTAGAGCCGGCTCACCCCAAGGGTGGAGCCGCCTCCACAAGAGGTTAAGCCGGCTCCACATGCATTGGAGGCAGCTCCACATGCAGTGGAGGCGGCTCCAATGTGGAGGGAGGCGGCTTTAACTTCTGTTTTTGGTTTCTACGTGGTTTTGGGTTCAGTTTGGCCTGTAGGAAGGTTTCTGAGTGGTTCCAAGGGCTGTGGATGGTTTATAAAATTTATTCTAGAGATGTAAAAGGATTGGGAAGCATGTTAGTATTAATTTTGAAACATGAAATAATCTACAGTTAATTAATACACTGCATGTGGAAGGTTAAATTATACCTTGACATTGCTTACTGTTTCTATAAAGCACTTTGGTTTCTAGCATAATTTTAAACTGTTGTTCATGGTTCAACTATTGTATAAGCATATATTATATATTCTGGGAAAAAAAATATAGGTATGCTTAAATGGAAATTAATTGATGTTTAACTATACTATTTATTGCATCAAGTTATGGTACTGTTTTAGAGGAATTAGATGCTGTATTTTACTCTAACATTTTAAAGGACTAGAATGTGACTTCTAGATCATATACCGGATATATAGTTTGATCTTACACTTATTAGATTGGTATGTGTGCTTATTCTGGAGTATAATTGATATACATTTATCATTGTTTGGTCAACCGTGTAAACTGGATGATTGTATGTACCAGTATGGGACGGTGACATACTAGGTATGGACTGGATCAAACCCTAAGTCCTACCTAATTTGGATTAAGGTATGAATTAACCATATAGGTTAAATCCATTACCTACTTGTGTCATGTTAACAAAATAGTTGGATGACTTAATATGGTTTCAGGACGGATGATTATACATATACTAGACCACTACATAGATGGATGGTATTTTGTATTAGGAGGAGTGCGGACTTTATATATTTATTATATGGTACCATGGTATGAGCTTGAGTCTCAGGACCATGGTTAGGGCGCGTATATCACCTAGGATGGATAACTGGACATAGGTGTTGTTTCCTGGTAGGTCTAGGTACACATGACCACTCTATGTGCAATTTGCATGGTATCTCTACTTAGGCTAAGATAGACCTACTGGACTAGCGAGCGTCCTATAGTGTGTACTATATATATATACATATGGACTACTTTAGATATTGTTGAGTCTTCCTAGGATGTATCTGCGTATTGGATTACTGCTTGGATCATTGTAGAATAGGACTTGCATGTGGGCCTGACCCACTCTCTTATTTTTCAGGTGTTTGTCAGTTCCAGGGTTAGAGCTTGGACGTGCAAAGCAGATACAGACATTCGTTCCTCCGACTACGTAGGAATCTTTTCTATGTTGACCTTAAGTTTCTATTTTAGATATTTTAGTTTCAATTGGGATTTTTAATAATAAGGGGTCCACTAAATGGATTCTCAAGTTGTAACTTATGGAGTTTTGGAGTTTGGATTTAATAGATTTCATTAATTATATTTTGAGGATTTCAATTAGTATTCTTCCAGCTTATTATTATTATTTATCTCATCTTATATTCTGTGTTCAGTTATATATTAATTGTTTGATATTTCCCTCAGGTTTGGGCCCGGGCTTGATTAACCCGTGTCTCAGATCCGAGGGGTATCACATACCTTGCGGGCTAGTAACCCAAGATCAGCTTGCTTGGTCATTGAGACCATATGTTCTTGTCTTTCCACCATTACTTGATTTCGCATTCAATTTCAAGTTATTTAATATGGATTATTTATAACTTGTGATGTGGTGTTTGACATTTCAATTAGGTGTTGTATACATGTGCTTAGTGTATTTGCATGCCTTGTTTTTTAATACAAGTTAATAGCACTAAATTGTTATAACTTGTTGTTTCCGTAGTTTAGATTTCAAGTTGTTAACTTTGATAATCTATGCCTTGATGCGTTGTATTAGAAGTTCTAATGTTAGTTAAAATTGTATTGAAATTGTAATTTGTGTTTTAATTGTTTAATGTAACTTAGGATGATTACTTAGACTCATTTGGAACATAGACGTTAGGTGGCATGAACCATTTCTGTTGTTTTCATATTTTAGGTTACAAGTTGATAACTTTGAATACCTATGTCTTGCTGCGTTACACTATATGCTCATATGTTGCTAAATTGCATGAATGATGTGGTTTATGCTAAAAATGTTCTAAGGTAGCTTAGGATGCTCCCTGAGTCTCACCTTTGACATAGACGCTAGGTGGCATGACCGTATCAATTGATTTATAGCAACTTAATAAGTTTGTAAAATGCTAGGTCTATGCATGTTCATCTCCTACGCGTAGCTTTATGTTACTCACCCATATAGTGGGGACATTTTTCAGGTACATGATTCAAGATTTGGGGCTTTGCATTTGTTTTGGGATGTCTTGTAGACTTGAAGTGTCTATTTCTTGAAAATGTTAGCATGAAATGCTATTTTTGATTCAAAATGTCAAAACTTGTATATTTGATTCTAAATATGTAATGAGTACCTAAGTGCACCATTTAGGATGTATTAAACATGTATGTAATGAGGCCATGGGCCAAGGACATTTTATTTGTATTCTAAGTACTTTTATTTCTAAGCTATTTTGTTGAAAAATAGAAAAATGAAATGGCTAAGGGCCAAACGGTCATTTGAAACTATTTTGTAATTTTGAGTTTCAAATTTTCTTTTTAAAGCCATTTTAGGCAAAATTTGAGGTTTAATATGTGATATTTTGTATTTAGTGACCATTGAGTTCGTAGGCCATTGGAACGCGTGTAAATATGTATATTACGTTTGCATGGATGCTCACCTTACACAAAATATCACATTTATATAAAATTGATGCTTGGTCTCAAGTTTTCTATTTAAAGCATTTTCTTTGCATTTTGAGGTTCGGATAGGTCGTATTTTCATCAGACATTTTTGGGAGCCACGAACCATTCTCACGCGCTTAAAATAATTATTTATGTTTGCGTGCATAATCGTGTTAGCACAAAACACCTTTTAGGGTCAAATGAACATTTGGTGCAAAGTTGTTTATCTTTCTTCCTTTTTTTTTTTTTTTTTTTTTTTTTTTTTTTTTTTTTACCTAAACTAATTTAGGGGCATTTTGGGAATTTCTTTTGAAAAAATAAATTCCGGCCTTGACATGGTCACATAGAAAAAGTGATTTTAGGAGGGATTTCTTAACAACATTTTTCCAGAAAATGTCGTCTCGGTCTCGAAAACCCCGTGTCAAATATGATTTTCTATGCCCATATGTATTTTTTGAAAAAGTCTGTTATAAGGACATTTTGGGAATTTTACGTTAAAAATAAAATTTTCTTTCGACATGGTCAGCTTTGGAAATTTTTTTTGAGGGGGTTTTCTTCTTCGTGTTTTTCCAAAGAAACGTCGTTTAGTGCCTCAAAACGGCACACGCATTTCAATATTTTGCCCAGGTCACTATTCACTGATGTCAAAACATTATTCATGGCCGCGGCGACGTCAAAACTTTGTTTTGACTTTTCTCTTCCATCCGGACTCCGAATCAAGTGATTCTTAAGTCTAACTTGATTAATTTTTCGCTGTCTTTCCAATGGTGTGCTCGGTAGTACCCATATCTTGCTAAAAATTACTATTATGCCCTTGGAGCTAAACTTGTTCGGTTTTCTTTTTCTTTTTTTAATTTGCTTCCATTATGCTTTCTTATGAGTTCCGTGACTTCATGTGAAGTCACGGATGTGTCTTGGAAATGATGTACATTTCCAGAGACGTTGCTTCCATGTAAAAAGACTGTTTTGCCCTTAGGGGCTTCTTTTGGTCTTTTTTGATCTTTTATTCCGCATCGGTTCTCATAGAGTTTCGTGGCCTCATGGAAGGTCACGTTGGTGTCCTAGGGATGTTGTATATCCCTAGAGACCTTGTTTCTGCTTTCTCTTCCGCATTTCGGATCCATTATCGGGTCAAACTTTGGTTCATCATAGGACACATTGGCTTGAAAAACCAAGGCCGTTGATGAGTGCTCAAATGTGACGCATTTTAGCACCTAAGTTAGGGTATTCTACTCCAATCATCTATCTTATTTTTATGTCTTAGATACTTATTTGTGTTGTTGCCTATTTCAGATGAATAATGTTCAAACAGGCTAACAAGAGCCATTTAGATCATTTTTAGAGCTAAGGAGCAAAGTTGGAAAGAAACCAAGAAAAATGCATTAGGGCAACTTTGATCGATCGAAGGGGAGTTCCAATCGATCGAAGTGATCTTCAATCGATCGAAATCAAGGCGGTGCCAGCTCAGCCATTTGGATGAAGTATGAAGATATTTTTGTGCCACGTCAGCTTCGATCGATCGAAGCCCAAGTGTTTGATCAAACAAACATTCTCAATCGATCGAAAATGCTGCTGGTAATGAGCTGTCTAATTCCCGAGTGCGCCATTTTCCACCTACCTTACATAGTTACAAATTTCCACCAATCACAGGCTATTATTCTGACTTGGTCCTTACTCAAAGGAGTGTGTAATTGATTTATTGAACGATCATTGTAAGAGATAGATAGTTTTTTATTACCAAATATAGAATAAAAAATTTTCCTCTCTAGAACTAGGGTTTTTGGGAAGAAAGCAAGGATGAAGATGATGATGCCAACCTCCAAGCTAGCCCTTAAGGGTTCCATGTCCACTACCATGAGTGGCTAAATCCATCTCTTTGGGCTAGAGATGGCCCCTAGGCTTGCTTCTCAAACTTAGCCTTTATGTATTTTTGGGGATTTTAATTGTAATGAATGTTTTGACAATGAATAGATATAAATCTTGTAATCTCTACTTGATTTGTATGATTTAATACTTTCAATTGATCATTTGGCTCTAGTCATATGTCTATGTATGCTAGAATTGATGTTCATGTGTTTTTCTCTAGATTTAATGGAATTGATGCATGTCTATGTGTGTTGATGATGTTAGTCTAATGATGGTCAAGGCATAGTGCTTAATTGAACACTCTTGAGATTTATTTGATGGTTCACACTTGTTTCTTGATGGATTGTATCACATCTCTAGTTTAATTAGTTTAATTTTATGTCTCTAGTCTAGTGTAGTGTAATTGCTTTACACTCTTAGGTAGGTGAACAATCCATGTTTGTTTTTTGGTGTTCCAAACTTGTGAATGCAAAAAGTGTATTTCTCTAGATTTTTGTGTGTGAATTAATTGTGGTTTGATTGAATGGATATTGGTCTCATTTGATAAGTTGTACTATTCATTTAATTTACTAGACAAACTATACTTATTTATCTTCCATGCTTAGTTTCAATTAATATCACACACACCTAAGTTACAATTTAAATTTCCACATTAATGTATAATTGCAAGTATTTGATGAAGTAAATCTTAGTGGTGTCTCTATGCCCGAAGACCTCTTCTTATATCTTTTCCCTACTTTCTAGATTGCTTGTTACTTGCATTAATCTTTAATTGCATTGTAGTTTAACTAAACAACCACCAATCATCTTTGATCACTGACCTACTAATCCGACATTAATTTCCATCACAAACACACCTCCGATCCCTTGGGACAATCCCTACTCACGCTAGTTGTATTTTTAGTTGGAAGTGGTAGTGGCATTTTACAAATTTAAACTTGGCCACATTTTATTGTGCATACGACAAGGCTACACCAGCCATCACATATAACTACACTCTATTTTTTATGGTATGAGAGGAATAATAGATTACATGACAAGAGTGTTAGTAAGGCTAAGGATCTAGCTAAGTGTATTCTTTGGGAAGTGTTGGATGCGTTAGGGGTTAATCTCCAAGACATTTTGTAATTCTTTTTGACCGCTAGTTTTTATGTGTGTTTGTCCTTGGATAGGACTTTTTGTTTTGTGAAGGTATGCCCTCACTTGAATCATTGTACAATATTATTTATTTGAATATACTTCTTCATTCAGGAGAAAGAGAAAAAAAAAAAAAAGATTATGAGGTCTCGGTGAACTCGATTCCCTAGTCTCATCTCTTTGTTAATTCAAACCTTTGAATTCATTTTGAATTCTGTTTTAAGTTCATTATATGCTAAGTGACAAATAAACCAATCTTCAAACCAAATTGTGACACTTAACAACCTTGAAATTAATCTTTAAATTTTGATTGGCATAAGCTAGCAATCTTCGTGGATCGATAGCCTTGCTTAGCCATTTTCTACTTGAATCTTGTGCTACAGTTGGTGGTTTATTATTGATTCGCCTGTGGCTACACATCAATTTTTGGTGCCGTTACCGAGGATTGTAAACGACTTTGTAATCAAAATTTAATGATTAAATTCAGTTTGATTCTTAGTTTAGGATTTTGCATATATTCTGCTTTTAACTTATTTTGGAGTATTTGAGTGCATTTGTGTAGGTACAAGGGTTATTTTGCGGAAAAGGAAAATTTTGAAAATTTTAGAAATTTTGGACCATTTGTGAGTTTTTGAAGTTAAAATTATTTACACTCTATGCTCTATTTGTATATATTTAGCTGTATATATTTTGTGTGATTTTTATTTTATTTTTTATGTATCTAAACATGTGGCTAAATTAGTCCTATATAGAGGGTAATTATACTCCAAATCATTTTTACATACCAAATGAGTTATGTGGGTTAGGGAGATCATCAAAAAATTTTGTGGTATCATATGGGAGATTCAACCCCACAATCTCATGGGCAACATTTTCAATCAAATTTTCAGCCCAATGATCATTATTTCCAGCCCTCATCTCCTACACCTTCTCTATTGGATGAGATATTGGCTTCATGTAAGCAAATGTTTGCTGCCTTGGCTAGCATGCATCCCACTATTGAGTTAATCCATTCTCATTCCCAAGCTCTAGCTAGGATAGAAGTCCAAGTGGAACAAGTAGCTAATGCTTTAAATCATGAAGAGGAAGAAGAATTTCCATGTGAGCTTGTACCCGATCCAAACGAGCATTCTATGAATGATGATATATTACTCCTACTTAATCAAGTTGTTAGCACATGGAAAAATGAAGTAATGGTGGTTAAAAATGATCAAGTTATTGCCACATATAAAAATGAAGAATTTGTGGCTTATAATGAGGAAATGAATGATGCAGAGATTGTCTCCCTCAAAAATCTAAATCAACCTTCCCATAATCCAAAATAGCCCCTAAATAATCCTAATTTCTCAAGTAAGGGAAAAGAGTGGGTTGAGGTCTTTCCTTTTTCTACTCTCATCTTTTATCTTTAAGCTCTATTTTCTTCATTCTAAAGGAACTTTCTTATTTGGGGATGCAAGACTCTCTAGATAGACATCGTATAGGTTAGCCCTTACCTTGAGATTCATAGTTGTTAGATGTCTTTCAGTTTTAGAAATTTTTTTTTTCTCTTTTTGTTGTTTTGGACATTTTTATCTTTTAGATGTTGTCTGCATTGAAAAAAAAAAAAGCAAAAAAACAAAAAAAAAAAAAGGAAATTTTTTTGCATAAGTGTTGACCTATCGCTTTAACAAAAGTGCTCCAATTTTCGTTCCAATGGTCAAACTAGGTGTCCTGGGTAATAAATAGGTTCCGGTAGAAGTTTCAAAAAAATTTTGGGTCCGTCTTGGCTTTCAAAATAAGAAAAAAAAATAATTAAAAAAAAAAACCAAATTCTGATCAAATTGCGTCCGGACGCCAATGCAAGTGGGCACAAAAAAATAAATAAATAAATTTCCAAACTCAAAAATTTAAGTTTTCACAAGACACGTCCAATTTCCATTCTGAGTGTTCCAGAGGGTTTTCCAATAGATAATCAGTGTATTCAAGATTTCTTGGAATTTTTTGACTTCGTTTCGGCCTCCAAATGGCCAAAATGAAATTTAGCCTGCCAAAATTTCATTCGGACACCCATCTTTACGTCTGGACGCCCATTGTCATGCTGTATACCACGGCAAGTGCAAGGCTATTCCACTGTGCACCTTGGCACTTAGCATCCAGACGCCCGATTTTTTGGATATTTGTTTGGGCCGTGTTTGACATTTGACATATGGGTGCACATTTTATGTGCACGTATTTTGTTCTTCTTTCCTAGTTTAATAAATGCATGAGTGTTATTTTCAGATATATATCTATGCTTTTATGCTTGGTGCGTAGTGCTACTTTGACATATTATCAGGTACAAGTTTGGGGGAGGATACTTGGCATCTATTCATGAGATTTGATGGATAGCATACGTGTTTTACACTTGGTAATGTTGCTCCTCTTCACCCATTTTACTTCCAGTTTTTGCTTATTTTCATACATTGAGGACAATATATTGTCTAAATTTGGGGGTGTTTAGGTGTGACCACTTTTATGCATTGTTGTATAATTCATTGTCAAATTGGCCATATAACCAAAAAATATATATATATTAAAAAAGAAAATTTCTGAGAATAAAAATAAAATAATAAGCAAATGATTTCTTTTGTTGGAACTTGTTGGGGGGAGATTTATGTGATTAATACAGCTTGTATGGATGCATGTGATATCAAGGAATGATTAAAAATTGTTAGTACGTATGTCTAGATGAAAAAGGTCCATTGCATGACTTAGATATAGTATTTTCGAGTTTTCATCTCTAAAGTTGATTTCACACTACACTTGAGCACACTGGAATTTAAAAAAATTATATTTATGCATCTTCCCCTTTGTTGTATCATAGAAATGGTTTATTTGAATCGATGAGTTGGATGGAAGAAGTTTCCTTGGCATTGAATTGAAAAGGAAAAAAAATAATATATATATATACATTTTCTTACTTTGTCGACCGAGTAACCAGACCACATGCCTCACCAAGCATGGAGTGTTCGCATAAAAAGGAAGACAAGTTTAGAGTGTATCATGTGTTGACGGCCCGTTTAAGTTCGCAGTTTAAGTTCGCAGCTTGGTTATCCCGAGTCATTATGCCCTTTGGAGTGTTTTTACACTTAGCGTCCTAAGACCATTTGGTTTGGGAGTCGTTGGCTGAACGCTCGCTACATGGGGTGGTTAGAAAGCTTAAGGAACTTAGACATTGCACGGTCATCCTAAAATTAAAATAAAATAAAATAAAATAAATAAATTCATGCCTTGGAGATTTTATTTCGAAAGACGAGTTAGGAATTTGAAAGCTATGATATGTGCTATGAAGGGATTATAATCCATTTAATAAAAAATTAAAATAATTAAAAAAATTAAAAAAATTTAAAAATAAAATTAAATATTCCGGTTCACTTTTGAAGGAAACTAAAGATGGATTCTATTTTAGATAAGATATTTAAGTTATGCATGTGGATTATATTGTCGATGCATGAATGCTAAAAATTGAAAAGTTTTTAGAGATATCATTGTTTCACATACTTGATGTAGTTCTTATGATAAATTCTCCCCGATGTCATATGTTCCAATTTTAAGAAAAAGCTTTGTGCATCTTTATGCACTGGTTTGACTAATGTTTGTGGGTAACATTTATGTTAAACCCTCACAAGACTTCACTCATCCTCTAGGGATGCCTATGGGTTTAAAAGGCTTATTACATATGCTAAATGCAATCGTTATTCCGACGAAAGAGGAGATGTTTAATTTATGTTTTGCTAAAGGAGCAAATTACAAGTTTGGGGGTGTGATAAGCGTTGAATATTTCACATTTAAGCGCCCTTAATTGGATGTTTTAGTCTATTTAGTATATCAATAAAGTGTATTTTTAGAGGCTTTTGTATATTTTGTCTATTTTCAGAGTTTACCTCGAAAAAGGAATAAAAGCAAAGTTTTACGGGACTTCAATGAACATGGTTCATGGCAAGCTATAGAATTAACCAAATTGGTCCTAAGTCCCTAAGCTCAGCCTGAGGAAGGAAGTCGAACCGAGAAGTCGGGCAAAAAAGATGAAAGGCACTTCAAAGTATAAGGCTGGCACACAGATGCAGCCTCTAAGAGCATTCTTGGTGTCCGGATGCCTTATGTAAACGTGGCCCATCAATTGCAATTTCAGAAGAAGAAAAATTTCAGTAGCTAAAGGAGTTTGCGTCCAGACGTCCATCTCTGCGTCCAGACGCCACATGCCAAAAGGTTGCAGCTCAGGCACCCCAGCGCGCGCAAGGTAAACAGCATGACAAGCTGCATAGCATCCGGACGCCAACTGGCAAATAAATGTGGAGATTTGAATGTCAGTTATTTTTCTCTCTCTTCTCCACTTGAGTGCACAAACTTTAAGGGGGATTTTGATTAATTCTGACTAGGAGGGCTATATACATATCTTTATATTGTATATTCATATCATTATTCAAATATATATAATTTTTAGAGAGAGAAAGTGAGGATATAGCTAGGGTTCTTGAGTGTTCTTAAGGGGGGCTGCTATGGAGCTGAAGATAGAGGCTTTCTCTTCCTCCCTTGGGGCTTCCACCACCACCAAAATGAGCTAAATCCCCTCCTAGGGGATTGAGGTATCCTTGACCAAGTAATTATATAGTTTTTGTATTTCAATTTAGGGAAATGTTATTGTATGTAATTCATTTTATGAATAAGATGATGGTTTACATTGAAATTAGTGTATTTACATTGAAATGGTGTATGATCTGAATTGAATTTTTATATATGAGTATGTCTACATGCAATTCTTGTCTTAGAACCATATTTACATAATTATACTCTTGATGTTCTCATAGTGACAATAAGGATTGAATTCATGAAATGGCTACATTGGCATGTTATATAAGAATTTGGATAAATTATGTTAAGGGACGATGGACCATGCTACACCTTGACATTAATTTAGTAAGGTAGATGGTCCATGCCTACTGAAGATAATTTATACTAGATGCTTTACTTCCATGTGCTAAAACTTACAAATTCAGAACCGTGATAGGCCATGCCTAGGGAAGATGGCTCATACCACAATCTAGTTTAGGTGGATAAGCCATGCCAACCAAAGATGGGTTATACTTAGTTTTGAATTGTATGAATTTCTGGAAATTGTTATCGTTGTTGTATGCTTCTATACATTATAATTATATATAATTATTTTCCCCAAGTTGACTGCATAGTAGCATGATTATGAGGTCTCAGTGAACTCAATTCCCTAATCTCCTCTCTTTGTTAATGCAAACCTTTGAATTCTGTTTTAAGTTCATTATATGCTAAGTGACAAACAAACCAATCTTCAAACCAAATTGTGACACTTAAGAAACTCGAAATTAATCTTTGAATTTTTATTGCCATAAGCTAGCAATCTTCGTGGATCGATACCCTTGCTTAGCCATTTTCTTCTTAAATTTTGTGCTACAGTTAGTGGTTTATAATTAATGTGTCTGTGGTTACACATCAGTGTGATATTTGTGAACTTACTAAAAGTCACCATGTGCCTTTTCCACTAAGAATGAATAAGAGTTCAGTACCTTTTATGATTATACATTCCGATGTTTAGGGACCCGCAATGACTCATTGTTTAAGTGGTGCAGGTTGGTTTGTTTCATTTATTGATGATTGTCCTTATATGACTTGGGTCTACTTAATGGAATCTAAAAGTGAAGTTAGCTCTCTCTTTCAGCAGTTTCACAGGATGGTTGCTACACAATACCAATCTCACATACAGGCCCTTCACAGTGCTAATGGTGGAGATTTTGTTAATTATGCCTTGACACTGTACCTGAATACATATGGTATCGCTCATCAGACGACTTGCCCTAACTCCTACCTACAAAATGGGGTTGCGGAGCGCAAAATCGTCATCGCCTCGAAGTTGTTCATGCTTCTTTGTTTGGAGCTCACATGCCCACCCGTTATTGGGGTGAAGTTGTCACTACTACGTCCTACCTCATTAATCATATACCTTCCAGTACACTAGAGTTCCATACCCCTCTCCAAACTCTAACTACGGCATTAAGTGCCCCTGTTGTGCCGAATTTGCAACCTAAGGTATTTGGATGTGTGGCGTTTGTCCATCTTCACAAACCCCTACGAAGTAAGTTGAAACCTCGTGCTCTTCAATGTGTATTTGTTGGCTATGCCTTGCATCAGAAAGGTTATTGGAGTTATCATCCTCCCTCTCAAAAGATCTATGTCGCTCTCGATGTCACATTTCATGAGAATGCATGTGATGTATAATATCTGCCCCCCGAGTCTCCATTTCAGGGGGAGAGTAGCAATGAAGTGCAGACTCTGTATCACTCTTTGGACATCTTAGATTCTGTAAGTGGTAGTAACTTGGATTTGAGTGGTGAAGGTCTAGATGAGGAGAATAGTGAGGACAATCAGATAGAGCCATTGTCATCAGTGCCACTGTTATCAATAGCACTGTCACTGCTAGAAACACAAGTGCCGACTTCCCCCTTGCAATCTATACCACTCGACTAATTGTTCTCTGAATCCAATTCTACTTCTGAGTCCCAGGTAAGTTCTGAATCCCAGAAAAGAGTGCTACCCAATCAAGTCACAAAAGGAGTACCTAAAGTCAATTATGAACCTGGTCTTAAGACAAAACTAGATATCCTTTGAGTAGCTTTGTATCCCACCATAGGTTGTCAAAGGAATGCGAAATTGTGACGGCCCTAGTTTTTCAAGCCAGTGCGTCCTATGATGAACCAAAGATTAACCCGATAACGGATCCAAATGTGGAAGTGAAAATAGAAAATAGACTCTAAGAAATCAAAGTAACCTTCCATGAGGTCGTGGAACTCAATGAGAACTGATGCGAAAGCAAAAGATCGAAAACATGACAAATAAGCTCCTATGGGCAAAATGGTAATTTTCTAAAAATATGAATTCGGGTGCCACCAAAAAACTAATCAAGATGGACTCAAGAATCACATGATTCGGAGTTCGGACGAAGGAGAAACGGCATGACAAAGAAAAATGAGCACTTGAGGCTAAAAGGGTAAACTGGTAATTTTCTAGGAAGATCCAGGTGCAACCGAGTATACTGTTGGAAAGACAGTGAAAAATTAGTCAAGTTCTAAAAAAAGTTCACTCGATTTGGAGTCCGGACGAAGGAGAATGAGCGAAAGTAAAAGTCGATGTCACAACGTCGAGACGAGCACCCCACGAGCACACTGACAAGCACCATGACATGCTAAGGGAAGAAAAGTTCCAGCTAGAACTGAGAGCCGAAACGAGGTCTGAAACGAATTTTTCTGGAAAAACACGAAGAAGAAACCCCCCTTAAAATCGAGTTTTGTACCCAACTGTGTGAAAGAAAATGAAAAAACCTCACTGTGAAATACTTAAAATACCCCTAGATCAGAAGAGGTCAAGAGGGCCAAAAGCTGCTACAGTAACTATCCTTATCTGAGATGTAACTTACCTATTAGGACGTGCTACAATGGTCCAGGCTTAAAAATACCACCGATGCAAAATCCGACCCCCCAACGGCCAAAAAGGCGAAAATGCAAATGAAATAAAAAATTTAAAATTTAAAATTATGAAATGTCTTCAAATTACCGTTTGGCCCTTAGCCACACTTCATACATGATTAATGAGACCCTATGGAAAAATAAAAATGGAATTCCCACACTCGATGCAACCATGGTGAGACAATGACTTGTGATTTTTTTTTAATATTTTCATAACATTTCATAAAATCAAGAATTACATAAGATGCAATATAAATGTCATTGGCCTCCGGCCTCATCTCACACAAGTTAAATACATCGTAAAAGGTGTACTTATGTACACATTACATATATGGAATCAAAGATATAAGTTTAGACATATAAGGCTACAAAATAACATTTCATGCTAACATTTGCATAAAATGGAAACTTAAAAGCTACCAGTCATCCAAAGTATGATGAGCATCATGAACCAAGTCTTTATACCTGAAACAAATCCCCAGTAACTTCGGGGTGAGTAACATAAAGCTACTCGTAGGAAATGAGCATGCATTGACCTAGCATTTTACAAAAGTATCACCTTAAGGTGAAACAAGTCAAAGGGGCTCATGCCACCTAATGTCTATGTCAAGATGATACTCAGGGAGCATCCTAAGCTACCTTAGATCATTTCTAGGATAGATCACATCATTCATGCAATTTAACAACATGGAAGCTTATTATACAAAGCAACAAGATATAGATTCTCAAAGTCCTCAACTTGAAATCTAAAATTACGAAAACAACTAAAGCGGATCATAGCACCTAACGTCTATATTCTAAATGAATCTATAGGATTGTTCCTAAGCTACATTTGAACATCAAAACACAAATCACAATATCGATGCAATTTAACCAACATTGAAACTTCCAACACAACGCATAAAATATGATTTCTCAAAATTAACATCTTGAAACTCAAAATGGGAAATCAATTAAAGAATAACAAGTTACGATATCATCTAGTTACCAACTTGAAATGAAAAGCGAAATCAAACAAGATGGATACTTGGACATCACGCTGGATCAGACCGACACCATAGTTACTTTAGGGTTACTAACCCATGGGTAACCTCCCTATGTGCGTACTAGACTATAGAAGGACAATCCCCCGTACTAGAACGATGTCCTAGCCGTAACCAAACAACGACTTCCCCAAGTTTCCAAAATCAACAAGTTGTATAACAACGTATATATCAACATATATATACAAGATAATCAACTATCTACCATGCACAACCAAATTTGGAAACACATACAATACATGTTCTAAGTCCATAACTATTAAGGCATGACAAATGTCGAATCTTCAGTGTGCGATTCGTTACACGCTATAACAATATATCTCAACATTGAAATCATAAACTCATGAATCTAATATAAGTCCAAAATCATGATTTAAACATATAACCAATGTCAAACACATGATTAAATCATTAACGCTATAGAAACGAAAATTAATTAAATAAACTAACTAATTTCTCTAAATTTCAAATCTTAATCAAATGATCCCTAATTAACACATGTTAAACAACATTGCATGGTCATTACATACATCTATTCAAAATCTTAATTAAGCCAATGGAACAACAAAGTAGAATTTAATTAAATCATGATAATTAAATCTCTAACTTTTAAAGCAACTTCAAATGGTCCCAAATTAATATATACTAGTAAACAAGTCCTAATCATTTCAAATATCAAGTTTAAAACTCAATTAAGCCAATGGAACCCTTAAATTGATTTTAATTAATTCTTTTAATTAAAATCTCTAGATTTTCATACTCATCCAAATGCTCCAAAATTAAAGTATGTTAAAGAGCATCCCAAGACTTAATTTAATAGCCTATCACAAGTTAATTTCATGCAAGGTACGGCCATGGGAATTAATCTTTCAAAAAAGAAAAATATTAAATAAAAGTTACAATTCTTATTCAAATGACCCAAATTTAATATATGTTAACAACCATACCAAGGTCAAATTTACTAGCATGTTATACTTTAATTCTAAGTTATACCCATCCTTGAGAATTAAATCCTATATAAGAAAAATAATTAAATTAAATTTTAGAATTAATACAAAACATGCATACAAGTGGTATAAGCTAATAAAATCATCAATACAACATAAATAAAAACCACCAAAATGAAACGGCTCCGAATCCGAAAATACTTCGGGGTTTTGTCGAGGACAACGCCGTGAACATTAAACTCCAAAGAGGACCTACCAGAATTCTAACTTGACCTCAAACCTGAACTCAAAAACTGGCCAAAAGCGGGTTCTAATAAGGGGGAAAGATGCGCGTAGTCAAGACAAATACAAAACACAAAGGCACTACGACTTTTTAACAAAGGGAAGGAGGTTTAATTGAGAGAAGAAGGGTGGAAGCCCCCTTTAGGCTGTCATGGATGCTGCTAGACGTCCATGAAGAGAGGGGAAGATCACATTTTAATTTTATAACCCCCTATTTATAGTAAAACCCTAAAAGTTGCCCGAAAAGGTCCCACCAGGTTTGGAAAAGTGGAATTTGAGCGGATACGCTCAAATGACAAAACTCTGTGAATGAAAAAAGAACCGAAATGAGAAAATATGAAGAACGGAAGAAACAGCGTCAAAAACTGAGTCCTGAGCAGAGATATATGCCCCGAACAAGTTCGACGACAACTAGGGTCAGAAACTTTGAAACTGGGGGTAAACGACCAGAAGGCAATTCTAAGAGTACATGACTTGATGAAAAGTAAAAATGAATCCCGTACGAGGATTCAGGCTCAAAACGAGGCATTTTTGCAATAACTTTCATTACTTGCACAATGGCACCTCCAAAAAGTGAAAACTGCACTAATGACCCAGAATGAAAATATCTTCCAAAAATATTTTCTTAAAAACCCCTGAAATAAAATATCTTCAAAAGATATTTATGAAAAACACCCCAAGAAATGAAAAAGATTCTGAAAAACTATGCATCCATGCCCCGATGGACACCGGGAACAACTAGAGTACTTTACTCCAAAAGCAAAGATACGTATTTTGTGGAAACCACTTAGAATGAAGATACGTGAAGTCAAAAACCAACTCCGAACACAGAAAGTGAGGTTATGCCAACAAAGTGACAAACGGGAAAAAGATAAAATAGGGAAAAGGACGAAAAGTGAATAGTGTCGAAAAATGAAAAATGTATAAATGACTCGGTCCTTAAAGGAAGTTGTCAATCCAAAGGAAAGAGTCTCAGAAACCATTTCCGAGCACTCGAGACAACATTAAGTGACGAGAAACCAAGCACATAATAGAAAAGATAACGAAAAAAATTTATCCGTAAAATTTAAGGAAAAAGGAAAGGGAAGAAAATGACTGGGTCATTATACGAATCTTTTATGAATCAATTATCTATTTTATCTATTCCTAGTAATTTGCAAGATATATGTTTTAAGTGACCCAAGGTGGAAAGAAGAGAGGAATGAAGAGATGAAGGATCTTCAAAAGAACTCAACATAGGAAGTTGTTAAATTACCCGAAGGAAAAAAACTCGTTGGATGCAGGTGGGGTTACACTATCAAGCATAATGCTGATGGAATGGTTGAATGATTCAAAGCCAGATTTGTTGCTAAATGATACACACAAACTTATGGAATTAACCATATGGAGACATTTGCACCGGTGACCAAAATTAATATTGTTCGTGTCTTGTTATCTCTAGATGTGAACCTTGACTGGCCACTACATCAGTTTGATGTGAAGAATGTGTTTCTACATGGACATCTCAAAGAAGAAGTGTATATGGAGTTGCCTCCTTGGTGTAACATGTGAACTGAAAAAAATAGGCAAGTGTGTAAACCAAGGAAGTCCTTGTATGGTTTGAAACAATATCCTAGAGCGTGGTTTGGGAGGTTCACAAATTCTATGAAGGCATTTGGATATAGACAGAGCAACTCGAATTATACTCTTTTCTTGAAGCACAATAAGGATAAAATCACGGATCTGATTGTGTATGTTGATGATATGGTAGTAACTGGGAATGACCCAGAAGAAAAGAAAGCATTGCAAGAATACTTGGCCCGCGAGTTTGAAATGAAGGATCTTGCCTGTTGAAGTATTTCCTCGGGATTGAAGTTTCCAAGTTGAAAAAATGTATTTTTCTATCTCAAAGGAAATTAATATACCTTAGATGTTTTAAGTGAAACCGGTATGTCAGCATATAAGCTGATCAACACTCCCATGGAAGCAAATAACAGACTGGGTATATATACGAATCAGGTCCCTGCCAACAAGGAATGCTATCAGAGGTTAGTAGGGAAATTGATGTATTTTGCACATACTAGGCCTAACTTGGCTCATGCACGGAGTGTTGTCAGCCAGTTTTTGCATTTTCCAAGTGAAGACCATATGAATGCGGTTATTCGTATATTGCGGTATTTGAAATCGTCTCCTAGAAAGGGAATAATGTTTACAAAAGGGGATAATTTGAATATTGAAGGGTATACCGATGCTGATTGGGCTAGGTCAATCGATGATAGACGCTTTACTTCTAGTTATTTAACTTTTGTAGGAGGGAATTTGGTTACTTGGCGAAGTAAAAAAAACAGAAAGTGGTAGCCAGAGCCAGTGCTGAGGCTAAATACAGGGGAATGGCTAAGGGAATATGCAAGTTACTATGGATAAGGAATTTAATGCAAGACTTAGGTTTCGAATTAGTGAGTCCAATGAAGTTATATTATGATAACAAGGCAGCATGTGACATTGCATATAATCCAATCCAACATGATCGGACTAGACATGTTGAGGTGGAAGGTATTTTATAAAGGAGAAATTGGAAGCAAAGCTTATAGAGGTTCCTTATGTGTGGTCTGATGATCAGCTTGCAGTTGTACTCACTATGGCGGTGTCAAGTCAAGCGTTTCACAGCTCTCTTGTCAAGTTGGGCATGAACGATAACTATGCACTAACTTAAGGGAGAGTGTTAAGATAATGGTAAATTAGACTAATTAATTAAAGTTGACTTTCTTTGTAAATCTTTTCTGTAATTGATAGATTTCCCATAACTTAGCGTAATTGATTGTATGATGACTTGTTCTCCACACTTATAAACTCCACTGGGAGAAGAATAAAATCATCAAAATATTAAACCTTGAAATTCTTTATATATATATATATATATATATATATATAAAAAGATGCATTTAACCACATATTCTATTGACATCAAATGTCAATTACCATCCATAAATAATTGATATGCGGGAGACAACGTTAGATACTCCATCAGAGAGAAGCTTCTCTCTTCGAAGTCCAAATTCAGCTACGAACCACGACATGGTCTGATTCGGTGGGAGATTCCTCTTGATTGCCTTCGTCCGCCACTTAGACCGCCTGATTCCTTCTCGTGGGGTCATCATCAGTCGATTGTTGATTGTCGATTATGCCTTAACCGCGCGTTGACAATTTAATGGCTAACTTATGAGTTATGATAATATATTGTACTATATTATATTATGTTGGAATGGATTGTATATTATTAGATTGAATAGAACATAATTTATTTTTAATTTGTTTAGTTAATGAATGATCGGACAAGAGTTTAAAGATTAGATTCAGATCAAAATTTCATCTTCGCGGTTATTCTTACCTTTTTTGACATGAGTTATAATTTAAAATTCTTTTCCAGAATTAAGTTATTAAACCATTGACATAATTTATATATGGAGTAGTATCTCATCTCTTTCAACGTGAAAGGTAAATGGTTAGAGTATCTCAAAAAATATTATAGGAGTTGTAATATTTCAGGGAGAAAAAAAATTAAGATTGAAATATGTGGCCTCCAATTGATCATTCATGACTTCAATTCAATCTCATTCATTTCTCTAGAACTCGATCATCTTCCTCAAACCAAGAAAGCATAAAAGAAACAATCAGAAAAAAAAGGCACAAAAACTAAATTCCAAAATTAATTGACATGCATGCATGGTTTGTTATTTACAATGTTATTCACAATGATGGAGAGCAAAATGACAAAAAGGGGTTTGAATGAACAATCAAGGACCATGTAATGAGGGAAGCTCTACCCCTAAAAAGGGAAAATATAAACCTCCTTGTTGCATTATATAATGTATATATATATATATATGTACACAAACATACATTTTAATACCGATGGAGGAGCTTGGAGTACTTGGTCTTGACCCAACGAAAGCTGGTACATATAGAAGCCTTCACTTTGCCTTCGACGGCGTAGGCCTTGTATACGGCCACCCTCTTCTTTCTCTTTATCTCTGAATCACCACCGCTGGACCGCCTTGTAGACACCATGTATGTCGACGGAGAAGATGACATTGTCCACCCTGAAACTCCGCCAGAACGTGGTGGTGGTGGATCGGGGATGGGATGAACTGGGCTGGGACCATGGCTTTTTGTGTTCTTAACAGGCTCGAAGCTGCCGCCGCCGCCAGCGTTGTAGGACCAGTAAGTAGGTTGGTGGTGTTTTTCCATCTCCCTCCCCTCCAACTTCTATGGATGAGAAGAGAGAGAAAGAGAGGTGGTATTACCATATTGCAAGGTTAAGGGCTTTTATGGTGATGAGAGAGAGATGAGAATAAAAACATATTACCTGGCTTCAATATTGATGTTAAACAGATAAGATCTATTATTTTCCTAAAATGAAAGTTAAAACTCCAAATTGGGATATGAGAAATTTTAGGTTGTCCACACCCTCTCTGTGTGTGGTATATATTACTAGGTATATTACTATATTTTGTTTTTCTAATATATTTTACAAAAAGGGAGAACTTCAAATAATAAAAAATCATCTCCACACTTAAATTTTCATGCTTTAAAACTTCAAGAGAATGATATAGTAGTAATTAACTTACTTAGCAAGGTTATGCGATTTTAAAAGGTTCTATTTGTTCAATTAAGTACGAATTTTACTTTAGGAATAAAAAAACATGAAATTTATTGGATTGAAAGGCCAGTAGAGTTGGTGGGAAGTGGTAAAAAATTATTCTATCAACTTGTACGCTTCATCAGTCCATTTTTTATTTTTATTTAATTCAGAGTGTCCGAGAAGGCACAAATCATTAGAACTCCTCGACAATCTAACTAATTCCTGAGGATTCAGAAAGGCACCTCCCTACTGAGGTCGGATAAACCCGTGTAAGGCAAGGGCTAATCCAAGATTTCTAGTTGGGGTGGGCTAATTTTAGTATAGTGGCTGAGTTGACTTGGACTTGATTGGGTGGACTAATTTTGGGGTGGGCTAATACTATTAATATTTTTTTTTTTTTAAGTGGACTACAACCCACCTAGGCCCACCCTTCTATCTGCCTTTGCTGCAAGGGCAGCAGAGACTAGCTATAAAGAACATCCAACGGGACTTAAATCCCAGACTTTGAGCTTACTAAATTTCAAAGTCCAGTGAGTAAATCACTAGACATAGGGGTGACAATTCGTGTTCGTGTGTTATAATCGTGTTGTATCGATGTAAGAGTGCTCTACTAAATAGGTAAACCTAAACCCGACCCATTTAATAATCGTGTCAGGAACTCTCAACACTAACACGACCTGTTTATTAACCGTGTTAATCCGTTCAA
Source organism: Cornus florida (assembly GCF_030987335.1). Lineage (NCBI taxonomy): Eukaryota > Viridiplantae > Streptophyta > Magnoliopsida > Cornales > Cornaceae > Cornus > Cornus florida. The sequence continues at coordinate 20,042,781 of NW_026775571.1, forward strand.
TGACCTGTTTATCAAAACGAGAAATTTAATATTCAAATCAAATAATAAATACTAGAAAAAAATTTGTCATAATTAACCCAAATATTCAAAATAAGAAGAAAAATCATAAGGCGTAGTCAAGGTTAATATTGAAACGACTTAACTATCCATAATAATTGGGTTTAAATAGGTAACATAATATATAGGTCATATTCATAATTATGACATGTTGAGTTAAACAGGTTACACAGGTTGAATCCCTCAACCCTAACCCAACACGGTTAAGTAAATGAGTTAATCATATCAATTTATTTATGATCAAAACTCATTTAAAGTCAACCCAAACCCACTTATCTAATGTCGTGTTCGAATTGTGTTGATGAGTCGTGTCATAATTTGCCACCCTAACTGGGCATATCCGAAATGAATCCATTAGTAGATATTGTTTCTTTGTAGTATCAGAGCATCTCCAATGCAAAATGCTATATTTTCATACCAAATCTATATTTTGAGAGGAGCTACAGTGTCAAAATGCTATATTTTTGCAATTCTGCTTCAATGGTGTATTTCATCCAAAATGCTATTTTTTGACACAACAACCATTCCATATTTTGAGAGCCCATTGGAATACCTTATTTTCACTTTAGCAACTTTTGACAATCTCAAAATATGAGAGGTATTTTGAGAGAACCCATTTGAGTACCTATTTTCATCCACTTGCTATGTTTTGAGTTTGAGATGTCATTTGAGAGCTGTTATATTTGATAATACATTTGAGAATCTCAAAATATAAGAGGCCTTTTGAAAGGCCATTAGAGTGCCTTATTTTCATCAACCTGCTATATTTTGAGTTTGAGAACCTATTTGAAAAGTCATTAGAGATGCCCTCAATAGAACTTGGAATTAGGTTCTCGCCAATTATTAATTAAATTAGATAAAAACATCACTATACAAGTCGATTCGATTTTTCCCCAATGTTTAATTCATCTACTACTCCTTCTGAGAAATCAATTTTTGCCGACTTGACTTGAGAAGCTTTTTATCTACTTAAGTTTTAATGGTGAGTTAGATCCATCATCGTAAATGATACGATTTATTTACTCTTTGAAATCCTATTATACTTGATTGAAAAATAAAAAATACCTTATTATACTAGATGGGTTCTAATATATGAGTTTCCTTTTTACTCGAATTTAGTGCAGTTGGTAAGGTTACTCCGTTATGACTTATAAGTTACAAATTTAAACAATTCCTCTATATGCGGAGGTAAAACTGTGTATATTTGATTCTTTTCAGACTCTACATCCTTCATATCCAAGGACGAATTCAGGAATTGTCAATAAAGTGGACTAATATTTCTTTGGGTGGGTTAATATTAGTAATAATTTTTATTTTTTTGGGCTGGACTAAAATTGGGTATAGTATATATATATATATATATATATATATATATATATATATATATATATATATTTTGAGGTGGGTTTGAGCCCACCCAAGCCCACCCTTGGATCCACCAGTGTTCCTATCACAACAACTCAAGCTACAAGATTGTACACAATATAGTGTGAGATATAAATTTTGTAATTGACAAATTTCGATGTCAAATCGTGTCCAATCAAGTTGTAATTTTTGTTTTATTTTGAATCTCGATGTCGGAAGCGGAACAACTAGTACACGTATACTTCATGCTGATGAGAATATCATTTAGAATCGGAATGTGGGTGAGGAATACTTGAATGTCTAGAGTTGGGCAGTAGAGCATATGTTGGAAATAGCACTCAACAAATTAAGTACAACTGGGTGCATTTTCTGCTACTCTCTCAGGAAAAGTCCAACAGGTTGCCCTTATAAATCCAACTGGTTGAACTTCCTGCATAAAAATATGACTCAAGAAAAGTCTAACTGGTTGAACTTCCTGCATAAAAATATGACTCAAGAAAAGTCTAACTGGTTGAACTTCCTGCATAAAAATATGACTCAAGAAAAGTCTAACGGGTTTGAACATTGAAATCCAACCGGTTGAGTTTTCCTGAATGTGGAAAAAATAAGATTTTGATAACTTTTTAGTTTCCTTTTCTTACCCAAACTTTTAGGGCTGTCCTTGCATGATTTTAAAACCACTTCTTACCTATTGTAAGGACTCTCTAGTATACATATAACACCTATCTAAAACCCTAATAGACAGATTGATTACTTCAATTTGGAAAATCAAAGATTCGTCTTTTACTTGAATATAGAAGCTTTTTTGGATTATTTTTAACAGAAAACGTCAGTGATTTTTTTGTATTTTTATATAACTTGAGAGCACACACTATTACACGAGTGTGATCTTAGGGTGGTGTTCTCTCTCTAACCAGAGTTTAGACTTATTGAAAATCTAGTTGATTCCATTCAATAAAAGCATGGTTTCTATTTTGGCTTCACCAATTTAGATTTTGAAGGAAGAAGGAATCGATCACATGCGCTATATCACTACGAAGGGTGAAAGCATTGGCGAAGGGTGAAAGCATTGGCGAAGTGTTCGTGATTTACCAACAATCCTTTTATAGGATTAAGGGAGTAAGCCTGAAGTCTAGAGAGTTTGGACGAGGGACTCGCATAACCAGAGAGACGTTCAACAATTGGTTCTTGGTAGAGTGGAGTGGGTATTAGTCTAAGTCAGAATCTATTATACTTTGCTTCAAAGATACTAGATCGTTTCGCTCAAAACTGTGAATATTTCCATGATTTTCATCCCGATTGGTCGGATTTCTTCCAATAAGAGTTTACATACGTAAAAAAATCCGGTGTCGTATCTCAAACTCTATTTAATTTACTTATTGCTTTGTGGGTTTGATTTTAGTTTTATTACAGTAAAATTAAAATAAACAAAAATTAGATAAATGAGCAAATAAAACCTATTCCCCCCCTTTAAATTATTTTTAATACAAACTTTTAACTTCATTCCGCATAAACCACAAAATGCAACAAAAATCAGAAATGAAAGATCAAATATATATATGGGAGAGGTACTAAGCCCTAGCAAGATAGCTGGACTGGGCTTTAAAAGGGAGGATAGAAGCCTCCAATTTACCTCTAAGTAGATCAATATAAAATAGGCATCCTTTAGATAAATGTTTAAAGAGTTCGTCAGATGGGCTTTTGAATATTTTCATATGAACAACACTCATTTCTTTACCGGTAAGGAAGAAATTTCCCCTCCACTACTGTAACATAATAATAAAATAACATGTATTCATTTTGGAGGAAAAAAAAAAACATATATATATATATATATATATATATATATATAGTGATAAATTCATCCAAACTACTCAATACAAACGGTGACAAAAAGAGGCCTTAGAAGCAAAAATTATTATATGATCCGAAATCACGCGGTACTATTAATCACGAAATGCTATGCAATTAGTGTACACTGGAATTAATCATGGGTCCCACAGCCCAAATCTTTGATCTTTCACTTCATTGTTAGGTAGTTTCCGTCGCACCAAATAATATATAATATTTACATTTTACCAACATGCTAACAGGTTCTTACTTCTTAAAGAGAGGTCAAGAGTTCAAGCTTAGTAAAAATACGTGTGCGAATATATATATATATATATATCTATATATATATATATATAATAAAAATAAAACAAAAAACAAACTGAAACTGAGAATTAACCAAAATTGTCACATGGAGATAAATCAGAAAACATTATTAAAATCTTAAATGGTAGCAGAAAAATATGACATTCCAATACTACAAGAAAGGACAAAGATAATGAAACAAATGCATATATAGTTCATTTCCCTCCACGTGATCTCATGCATTGCTACTCATGGTAAGACTGAGGACGGTGCAAATCACAGATGGAGATCAACGTCCACCTCATTCTCTGCTTCTCCAATCAACGGTGATATTTGGGCCTCCACACACTGTGGGCCCGCAGTAACAATCTGGTGTGGCCGTCCCGCGTAGAACCGATCAGGAAATCTGAGAGGTGGTGATGATAATACCTGCGGTGGATGTGGATGTACACGGTAGTCAGACGGAGACCGGAAGCGTGCGGCATACGAACCACCACTTGTGGACCCACCTGAGCAAATTAGCGGTCCTGATCGACCTGCATGGGCACTGACAAGTGGGACAGTCACTGCAAAACGACGGTGGTGATCGGTTTGGAAGTGGGCCCGCTTTGCTCGCTGCCGTTCTTTCTTGTGCGCGTTCTGATGGCCACCTAGTGCTTGAGAATTGGCGAACTCTCGGTGACAATACTGGCACTCAAATCTTCTGATCCCGCAATCGGGTTGTACTGTCACCGGGGATTTGCCACAGCCCGTCACCGGAAAACCGAATAGCCTCACTGGGGAGGAAGGGTTGTGATCAAACTCACTCTGACTTGATCTCTCTGTCATTTTGGATACGATACAAAAAAAATGTTGAAGGCTAAACCTTAGAATCCATGCGTGTGTGTCTATATATATATCTATATATATATATATATATATATATAAGTGCATTGCACTGTAATTTTGTCGGGTTTTTGTAAAGTGTTTCAGGAAGAAATGACTTGTTTGGTTCAATTTTCTATATATATATATATATATATATATATATATATATATATATATCAAAAACTCAAGGAAAAAATAGAAAATTATTTCTAAAAAATTATAAAAACAATTCTGGAAAAACATGTTTTCTTAATAGAATGTTTAGAAAATAATCTTTAATAAACTGTAATTAAACAAATTCATGTACAATTTTTAAATTTTTAATTTTCTAAAAGAGAAAAATTGTTTATAGAAAATTAAACCAAATAGCCTCAAAGTGTCTGGACATATAGCTTGAATTTGTACGCATGATTGCATTATACTATTAGGTTCTATTTGGTTGTCAGACAGCAAAGTAAATTTTTTACTGATTTTTGTTTGAATTTGTATGCACGATCGTGTTATTGTATTAGGGTATACTTGGTTTGTTAGGCGGTAAACTATTTTCATAAACTATAAATATAGTTGTCTCAGAACAAAATATTATGAATTTTTTGTTTGCTTTAGTTATTTTTTTTTTTAAAAAAATTCTTTTTACTTTTGAAGAATTGACAATTAGAGTGTTTTACAAAAATCTGTTTAGTTGATAAGAGAATGTCTTGTGAATAACAAATCAAACAGGCAGGGACCATTAAGGGCTTAGTGGGAGTAGCTGCGCCACTGAAAATTTTTTTATTTGCAAAATTATCTATTAATTTCATGAATATCTTAAGAATGTCCCTATGTTTTTGTAAAACTTTTAAAAATACCCCATTCAATTTCTAATAATACCCTACTATATATTATTATTGTTCAAGGGCTGCCCTTCTAATACCATTCGCTCTATCCGTCACTGAAACCAAACACGTTTTTATACCCTTCTAACAAGCAAATATTTTACAAATGTTTAGTTAATTAATCTCATCATAAAATTTCAAACGATTATTAAAATACATGTTTATATTTGATACTCATCCCTAACTTGCCCACGTATACATGTTTATGCTGAGTTTATACTATTGCACTAAACAATGACGTTTATATATACAGAATTGATTTTGATAATTCATACACATATAGTGCAACACTGACATCAAAAAGCAAGTGTACACACACACACATATATATATAGCTTTTGGCTTTATCAGGAGAGTCATGCTTTTTACTGCTGTTTAGTTTGTATTTTTATGCGATAGGGTCATGGTAAAGCCTAAAAGCCAAGTGTACCAGTAAAAGAAAAACGTATAGATGGAGCTTTTTCAGATCAATATTTTATTTTCATATGAGAAAATTTTGCGTGTTAAATTAATCCTTATTTGGAATGTGTCAGTGAATGTATAAACCACATTCTTGATTTTTATGTCTCTTTATTAATATTTGTAACTGTATTGAAAATGACATCCAAAATTTCAATAGAGATACATTTGTTTGTTAAAGTTATCTGCCAGATCAACATCCCAATGAGAAGGAAAAGAAAACAAACATGGCCTTACAGAAAAGTCACAATGTAACCTACCCAAAAAAAGAAAAATAAAATATACAGGGCACATTAATTGTATATATGCACACAGTACAATTTCCCAACCTTGCCTAATTAACTCACCCGCTAATCAATTTGACATCTAAAGGTTTGTTGGGTTTATAGTTCTGAAAACAGTTCTCGAAGAACTCAAAAAATAGAAACAATTTTTATAAAAATATAAAAGATAATTCTTTGAAAACATGCATTTTTATAACTGAGTTTTTTAAAAATAATTTTTAGAAAACTGAATCAAGAAGAATCTTTATACAATTTTCTATTTTCAATTCTCTAAAAATTGAAAACTATCTCTAAATTTACAAATCAAACAAGTATTTTGTATAATAACAAATGGATTAGTGATGTAACACTGTTTCCCCCTTTTTTTTTTATTATATTTGTCTTCACTAGGGCCTTGTAGCCATGTGGTATCTTCTCTATCTTCTAATGTGGATGGTAAGGGTTCGATTCTCTAAAGGAACAACGTGAGAAGGTGTGTGAGTGTTGTGTGAGTTTCTTACATTCCATGGGTCGCATATGCATCATTACCTTCTACCAAAAAAATGTCTACTAACTCGACACGCTTTTGCTTTTGTTTAGGTCTGGAGTCGAACTCTTTCCCTCCTTTTTTTTTAAATATCGGGAAGTTATAAAATTAAGTTAGAGGTCATTTGGTGGCATTTCCCATATTACTTGTATAATATTTTTCCTTAACTCAAACTTATGTTTTCTCATATTACCGTGACAATTCAATTGTGAGAGTCATGGTTCCCTAAAAGTGACACTTTTTATGAACCGAAAGGAGTATAACATAATGGGATAGTTATATAACTCCCCTTTCTTTTCGTTTTTTTTGGTTCTGTTAATTGTAAAACTTTTGTTTTGTATAACAAATGGATTAGTTATATAATATATATATTTTTCACTTTGTTTACTGTATTTGTCTGCCATGGTATGTGTGAGTAGCATATGCAACATCATCCCCAAAAAAACCTGTCCACTCACACACACTTTTTGTTCACGCCCAGACCGGAAGTTATTCACTTCTCTTTGAGGAACGGAAGATTATAACATTGGATCACAGACCCTTTGATTTCGTTTCCCACATGACTTGTATATTTTTTTCTTAACGCAAACTTATGTTTTGTATGACATAATGGGATTGTTATATAACAACTTTTTCATTTCTTCCTGTATTTACCTTCCAGGGCTTGTTATGCATGTGTGTGGAGCACACAAGCATTAGGGTGATATGCTCAAATGATTAAAGGGGGGAAAAAGTTACTATCAGCCACTCAAACACACAGAATGTTGAGGTATATCCCTCATGTGGCATGCATGATGATGACCATATCTCATATAATCCAACCTAGCTAGCTAGATTAATTTTTATTTTTTTAGCTCAAATCTTGTGAATTTCAATGAAAACCCACTGAAAATGCCTAAAGACATGCCTACAAAGATCCTGTTAGAAGCTATTATTGTGTATTCTTTTGCACTTATTCTACAAACTGTAGCTACTCACGCTGATGGAAAGTTTTACAATGAATCTGCCTAGATTGTATATAAGATATCTTACAGTAGGTGTCTTTGTAGTTTTGTATAAGCATAGGAAATAAAAATCTATAGCGGGAAACACTGTTTACAAGACAAATTCCGAGAACGTCGGCGAGGGACATGTGAGGCCGTATGGAAACTGGTGATGTAGAAGTAATTGTCGAAGTCTATATGGCATGTTTAGACCGTCAGATGACCAAATGAGCATGTTTACAGATGTGCTGGGTTGATCATGAAGTGTCCGTTTTTGACTCAAAAGGGATTTTTTTTTTTTTACTAGAAACAACAAAACTTGCAAGATACACGCTCCGTCATGATGTACACTACTTTTCGGCCGAATTCCATCGTCAGGGTCTCAAAATGGGGTTTTTCTATTGCATAAGAGGCCTGCTTATTATTTCGAGATTTGTTCATTTTCTAAACGAATTCGGATTGCTCTCAATTTTTATATTTAATAGTTTTTACTGATTAGGCTTTTTAATCTATTAATTTTTTGAGAAACTTTAATTTTAGGTTTATTTTTTAGTGTTAGTTTCCTTTTGAAATTATGTGTCCTTGTGTTCTAAGGTTTTCTATAGCAGTTAGTTTCCTTATGATTTATAGATTTTATTCATTATAAATATATGTAATGCAGAGCAAAAATATTCATTTAATTATCAATACAATAAATGATTTTCTTTGTGAATTTATCTCTTATTGTTCCTTGTGAAAAATCATAGCTTCCGCTTATGTCTCTAGTGGCAAAGCCCATGCCGTCACTAAAATTCCCTCATTCGACATCTCCGAAGTTGATGCAGAATAGAATTCTGAACAGTTTAACAAGTCCATTTTCGACAAACCAATAGTGTTGTTTGGGTGGAAACGACGCATTGAGAAAAAACTCACTAGCCTTAGCTTCTGGGGTCATGTTTTTAGGGCTCTGAAATTGTGTTTTATCGTCTTATACGAGGCCTACAAATTATTTCGGGATTTTTGTTCAAGGCCTTAACGAACTTGGATTGCTTTAAAATTTTAGATTTAGTATTTTTTATTTATTAGGTTTTTTATTATATTTTTTCGATTTTTTTAGAGACAATTTATTTTTATGCTTATTTTTAGGATTAGTTTTCTTGTATGATTATATTTTAGTTTCTTTCAAGTGTTAGGTTTTCTCTATTATAAATATTAATGCATTGTAAGATCAAAATTTAACATTTTATCAATAATATTTCAAAATTCTTTATGAATTTATCTCTTGTTTTGTGGATTTAAAACACCCTACTTTATGGATTCAAAACACCCGTTTCTTATGAATAAATTTATCGCTTCTGGTTACGTCAGTTTGTATCAAAGCCTTGATTTACCCTGGGCTGATGACGATTGCTCTTTTTGGTAGTTCCCACTTTGTCAACAATGATCGTAGAGTGAAGGCCCCTTGGGCATCCATGTATGCTCAAGATCGGTTCGTAGCAACTGGTAGCAACCAGGTTCGTGGTTCAGTTCAAGTTTGTGCTGATGATGTATCTCGCAGCCAACCAAATATGGGTTATGTTCCTGTTTATCCACGTAAGCTTCCAGCCTATATGGATTATTCCAATGATGAGGAGTTCATATTCAGTGATCGAGATATATGCAGCAATCGTGAATTGTAGCTAAAACTTGATCTACTTACTTTCCATGGAAGTATTATTATTGAAGATGTCGTAGACTGGCTTGAAGAAGTTGAAGAATTTTGCAAGTATTTTGATGTACCTGAAAACAAGCAAGTTTCACTTTTTGCCTTCTAGCTTAAAGGATAGACTTCAACTTGGTGGGAACAAATACGGATTCACTGGAGAAGGCAATGAAAACAGCCTGTTCAATTTTATTACAAGATGAAAAGGTAAGTAATGTCTAATTTCCTAACACCAAATTATGAGGAGCTGATGTTTCAAAAATATCATAATTGTCGGAAAAAGAGTCCATCTGTCAAAAAGCCTTCAAAAAAATTTTACAAAAAAAAGAGTGGCATCAAAGAAGATCAAAATAATTTTTTTGGTGCAATAAATGATTTTATTGAGATTTATCAAAAGCAAAATTATGTTGGTTCACCTATTGTAGTTGAAAAAGATGAAATAAAGGATGTAAAAACATTAATTCCCTTGCACGAGTTGGTAGATGCAGAAAAGCGCTTTAGCACAACAAAAGAACAAAACGGTGACAAGAAGTTTGATGCTGAAGTTGAGCAACAAGAATTAATTGATGAAGAGTGGGTTAATGATTTTTCCAAATCATATGTTCAAGATAGCATATAAGAAATCGGGCTTCAAATTGGTGAAGTATCATTATTGGAGCAGATTGTTAATGCAAAATTATTTATTTTAGAAGGGGCTAATGAAACTCCTTATGGCAAAGAACAATATGATTTTTGTGGTAGGTGAAACTTCATGTTATTTGCAACAAAACCCGAGGAGGAGTGTTTTTTGAAGTAGAGGGGACTGATGTAAGACATAATTTTGAACAGTTTGACAAGTCCGTTTTTGACAAACCAATAGTGTTATTTGGGTGAAAATGACACATTGAGAAAAACCCACTAACTTTAGGTTGTGGGCCATGCTGGTTTTTGGCTGAAAACCTTTCTTTAGGGCTCCGAAATTACATTTTATTATCTTATAAGAGGCCTACTAATTATTTCAGAATTTTTGTTCAAGGCCTTAACGAACTCAGATTGCTTTAAAATCTTATTCTTATTCTATTTATGAGGAGCTGATGTTTTAAAAATATCATAATTGTCGAAAAAAGAGTTCATCTGTCAAAAAGCCTTCAGAAAAATTTTACAAAAAAAAGGGTGGCATCAAAGAAGATCAAAATAATTTTGTTAATGCAACAAGTGATTTTATTGAGATTTATCAAAAGCAAAATTATGTTCGTTCACCTATTGTAATTGAAAAAGACGAAATCAAGGATGTGAAAACATTAATTCCCTTGCACGAGTTGGTAGATACAGAAAAGCGCTTTAGCACAACAAAAGAACAAGACGGTGACAAGAAGATTGATGCTGAAGTTGAGCAACAAGAATTAATTGATGATGAGCGGGTTAATAATTTTTCCAAATCATATGTTCAAGATGGCTTAGAAGAAATCGGGCTTCAAATTGGTGAAGTATCATTATTGGAGCAGATTGTTAATGAAAAATTATTTACTTTAGAAGGGGCTAATGAAACTCCTTATGGCAAAGAACAATATGATTTTGTGGTAGGTGAGACTTCATGTTTTTTGCAAACAAACTTGAGGACGAGTTTTTTTGAAGTAGAGGGGACTGATGTAGGACATAATTTTGAATAGTTCGACAAGTCCGTTTTCGACAAACCAATAATGTTATTTGGGTGAAAATGACGCATTGAGAAAAATCCACTAGCTTTAGGTTGTGGACCATTCTGGTTTTTGGCTGAAAACCTTCCTTTAGGGCTCCGAAATTACGTTTTATTGTCTTATTGTCTTACGTTTTCAAACTCTCTTCCAAAATAGAGAGTTTGAAAATTGTATAATATATAAAATATTAATTCAAGAAAAAAAAAAAAGAAGATAAAATTATTGAAGGATTTATATATCTAAGTTACACCTTCAATAACATCTTAAGCTTTTAGAGTAGGTGGTTGTTAACATAGTATGAAAGCCAAAGGTCTCGAGTTCAAACCCTGCCATAAGAATTAAGCTTTTAGAGTTGGTGGTTGTTAACAAAAATTATTGTCAAACATTTTTGTGAAATAATATTTACAAGAAAAATATTTAGAATTATATAAAAACCTTTATTGACATCTTGTTTAATTTAAAATTATTTTGTTTAATTAAATTTTTATTTTTTTATTTTCTAATCTTTCATCTAGGTATATCCTTCCCAAGTGAAATCAAAATACTCAAAAAAATTTCTTCCAAAAATTAGATTCTTGAAAAACTGAAACAATTGATGAAGGATAATTAATTACCTAACAATACTTATTTCTTTAACTTTTCTCTTTTTAATTGTAACTCATCGTTTTTTTTCCTCTATTTTCCTTTCTAATATCAAATTTTCGTCTACAATTAAGTTGTATTTTTCTCAATTTTGAATTTTCTCAACATATATATATTATGACTAGTATTTAAACAAAATCATATTACAAATGATTTATAAAATTTTCAAACTTAGTTACATAGTACAAATTCGGCCCCAACTTAAAATTTCTCAATCGGCCTGCCATAACTTTCCATTCTTTCCTTCCAAATCTTTCCATGCTTTAGGAGAATATTTAAAAACAATTTTCAATGGATTAGACTCTCCTCTCACTCCTTTCCACCCACCCACCCTGCCTCCCTCTTTCTCATTCCTCTTTCTCTCTCACTCCCTTTTCTCTGCTCCTTAGTCTTTTTTTAACCCTTTCTATCCAAACGCAGTACTGTTGGTAATGTGATTTCTCATTAGCACCATCTTCTATGGGCAGTACCTGAATGGGGTCGCTTGCACATTTCATTGTCTTCCATATAGGGAGGACAGAGTTTAAAGTTCAGTATATACAGATAAAAACATCAAGTGGGATGTGAGTGTTTCAAGTACAAATGGTAAATAGCGATTGAAGGCTTTTGGTGCCTATCCAATTTAGTACAATCAAAAGCTTTTATCTATCATCAAGTACACAATTTTGGCCCCACCTAAGCTTGGAGTTTTTTTTTTTTTTTTTAGTACTATTCCCTATGGGACATACATATCCCTTTATCTTCTCTCTTCCTGCAAAGCATGCATGGTGGATGGTGGATCTGATCTAGACATGAAGAAGACATGTGCATTTCTTGTTTGAACATGAAGGATTAGAATATAGGAGACATAGGCTGGTGGTGGGAGGCCTTATCCGAGGATTATTTGATGTTATGGAGATATCCAACTAAGGGCATTATGGTAATTTTGATGTAAACCCTAGTTTCGCATTGTTTATCTTGTTGTTGGCCACACAAGTCATTATAGTTGTTCAATCGGTGTTCTTTCATCTTAAGGAAATTGTGAGATTGGCTTGAGTGTATTCTTTCATCTCAAGGAAATAGTGAAATTGGTGTGAACCGTGGATGTAGATAATCTTGCCGAACTAACTATATAGTTGTTCAATCGGTATTCTTTCATCTTAAGGAAATTGTGAGATTGGCTTGAGTGTATTCTTTCATCTCAAGGAAATAGTGAAATTGGTATGAACCGTGGACGTAGATAATCTTGCCGAACTAAATATATGTGTGGTGATTTTTTGTGTGTTTTTTTTAGCCATTGTGTGCGTATTGATTCCAACAGTTGTCACTCATGCTTCGTTTGGTTGGAGGGAGTGAAAAATGGATGGAAGAGATATGGGGAGGGATGGATGAGGAATCCCAAAGGAAAGGGAAGGTGTCTCTCCCTTTTTTTATTTGCTTGAATGGAATGGATAGTATAAAAGATTGATAGGGTGATTCTTTCTTTCTTTTGTTTTTGGTTAGAAGGAAGATAAAGAAAGTTGGGTTTTGTGGTTCGAATTTGGTGTGCAAGTAATGTTCTGGCAGAAGTGTTTATGATGGAACCGGTTCAACTTTTTCTTGAACAAGTTGGACATGCAGCCCCAATTGCACCAAGTTAAGAAAAGTTGAACTAGTTGGATGTACAAGCCAAAAGAATGCTATTTTAAAGATGAACACTCATATGGTAATTACTTGAAGGTAAGTTGGGAATATTTTTCCAACAAAGAATTGGCTTTTTTGAAGTTTCTATAAATAGAGATGGGTGTGAGAGATTTAGAGAGAGAAAAGCGAAAATATATAAAGGGTTTAAGAGTGATATTATGAGGAGAGGGGAGAATATATGTAATTTCGGAGTGTATAGATGTAGCCTTAAAAGAAATGAGTGAATGAGTGAGATTTTGACATCTAATTGTATATTTTCTTCCTTGATTTATAATAGCGAAATCTCTCTCTCCATGGACATAGCCCTGGAGTTGGGTGAAACATGTAAAATATTGTATTGTACATAGATGTATATAATTGTTATCTCCATATATGATTGTGTTGATAGGATTTGATGATGCTTCCATATGTGTTATGAATGATAGATTTAACTTTTAACAATAACCGACTGTTGAGTAAGTTGGAGGGAGTTAATAATTTTCCTAACAGAGATCATTACCCTATATATATATATAGATTAAATTATGAATGTGGCAAGTAGATGGAGTACTAAAAGACAGCTACACCTTTAAAATGAATTGAAATTCATTTCAGCATTCATCTAAAATATAGATACCTTATGTATATAATATTTTTGAATGCTTTCCAATTATTTAACCTTAAAGGATATAAAAATTGACATACAAAAAGACAAAGCCATAGCTCTATGATTGTTTTTTCTTGGATTCGCATAATTGGGTGTCAATGTAAATAATTTGCAGGCAAAAAGAAACTCCTCCTTGTTCATTAAACCTCTGGAGCAAAATTTAATCACGGATGTGGAGAGAGGAACATCACAAGATTGCAGAATCTGAGAGATGGTCCACCAAAGGCTCCTAGTCTCTATCATATGTTACTTTATAGGCCAAAGTCATGTAGTACTTTATGTAATTAATGTAGCATTGTGGCCTAAGCTTTATGGTAATTTGGTAAATGTATTTGTAGCATTGTGGCCTAAGCTTTATGGTAATTTGGTAAATGTATTTGTTTGATATGATATATAAGGTCAACCAAACACAGTCAGATGTGCCACTTTGTTTGGTTCTAGAGTATCTATCCCACTCCAGAACCCTATCTTAAATACTAAAACTACTCAGATAAGGTGCTTCACATTTGTAATATGCACCATGCTAAATTTGGGGTATCTAAATTATTTATTGTGTGAAGATAAGGTTGATTTAACTAATCAGTGGACAGAGATAGGTCATAACTAATTGATTGATCGAGTATTTTTTAATTAAAAACTGTAGTCTAATAGTATCTCGTTAGAGTCCGAATACTTATAAGGACTAATGAGTGGTGTAAGTTTCTTCTCAATCGGAAAACTATTATATGTTTAAAAGCAGATATAGGAAGCCAGAACTTAAAAACATCTTGATTAATTAGACAAATTTATTGAAATTAACCTACAATAACATCAAGTAGTTTAGCATCACAAAATCATGACGATAACACAAAATTAAGAATCTCTAGAACTACGTCTCCATGCTTTCGTGCTCTTGTACGTTTTTTAGTCGACACGATGAATATTTTACAATTAATGTTTGTATATATATTTATTCATCAGAAAATGAAAATGGTTTGGTAACCATCAGCAAAATTGGAAACTGTAACATTGTCATAATTGAGTAATGGTAAGTGTTTATGTTATCAATTGCTTGGTAATTTAATTGAGTAATAGTGAGAGTTTAACTGATATACTTTTAAGTTTTATCTTTTTAAAAACTTAAAATATACTAAAAGGTAGGGAATACATATCCCTATATTTTTTTTTTCAAAGCAAGAATGTTATATTATAAATTAGAAGTGTGAAGTCTTGATTCCGAACTTTCAAGGACAATGGAAATAACCCAACAGTTGGGCTACCAATGGTTTCGCCATATTCCCTGCATTAACTTGATTCATGTTACTACTTTTCATTACTAGCTAGTCATCATTTCATTGTGGTGTAATGGCAAACTGGCAGTTCAAACTATGCAGCCCATTCTCTTTGCCAAAGGGTAATTTAGTCCAGGAATTATTTAATCATCATGCCACCTAAAGTGGATTGTTAACTTTAATATATATATATATATATATATATATATATATATATATATATATATACATACATACATATATGACTTTAATAGTTGTTGAAAGGTTACTTTATAATATCATTAATATGTTGCCTTTAATTTGAAAAATTAGCTTTGGTAACTCTTTATCATTCTTGAAATCCCACTAATATGGGAATGTACTTAACGGTCAATTCATTGTGTTGGAATCATAAGAAAGTTGATCCGTTGAGGAAAGCATATGGAACTTTTGATTCTGTAGAATTAGGACAGCTTCATGCTCCTTTAGGGGTAAAATTGGAATTTTAGTTTGTTTATGTGGTTTGAGGTGTGAACGAGAGGGAAGGAAATCAGGTTTGAATTAGATGAATATTTTCATGGTACCCATAAAAGCCACATGGAGTTCAAGATATTTAGCTGATCTATTGTGCATCAAAACTGCATTTAAAGGTTGGTTATCATGTATTTGATATGAAAACCTTCCTTGAAATCCATAGCTTCTAACTGTAATTACGGAGGCAATCTCAATAGCGGAACTCCTTGATTTTGTAATGGAGCAAAATACATGTTGGGAAACGTGCAAGTTTTAAAAACTTTTCGAGGGATTTTGATTCATAGATCTTGATTCATCACATAGAGATAAGTTTTATACAAAAATAAAAATATAATGTATCATTCAATTAATGGATTGAATACTTACATCAAAGGTCTGAGTAAACCTTTAAATCTTTCCTTTAAAATGAATGTTCTCACTTATTGTAGATCCCTTAACAAGATGCCTTCTCCTTGGATCTCCATCTTCTTGGTAATTATTTTGCCTTTAGAAATCACTCATAAACTTCCATGAATGACCTTAGAAAACTAGGTTTGTGGGAGCCTCCATTAGATGAGAACATAAACCCTAATTTTCTAGAGAGAGAAAATAAATTCCTTTTTCCTTCTTCTAAAAATCACGCCTAAAATATACATAGACTATGTATATTTATAAGCAACATAAAGGTAAAGAAAAGGAAACAACGAATCCTTCTCAATCTCTAATTTACATGTCTCAAATCTAATATGATTACAATATCAAGTTGGGCTATGAGTGAGAATCCATTGGGCCTATTATTTTATTGGCTACAATGAATTAATAATTGGCCCGGTCCATGAACCCAATTCAATTAATTCATAAATTAATTTCTACTCCACTAAAAGAAATTAATTGAACTCCAATTAAATAATAAATAACCTCTAAGTCAATATTATACTTTGACCCCTCTATGCATAATTAGTTATCGGATAAATAAAGCAATCAATCCGACTACTGAATTAATATATTTATTTTGGTACCTTTGATTACTTCTGGCTCGATCACAATAAAACATTTGTTTGACAAAAATAATACTTTAAATAAATAAATATATAATGAATCATTTTGTCTAAAAACACACGAAGGCCTTCGAATTTACTTTGTGATCAACCATAATCAATACAAAATAAATACAAGTAGTAATGATGCAAATATTGAAAATATAACCCTCTAACTATTAATTACATAACTACCCAAAGTGTCGGTCTAAGGATCCCAAAGAATCCGCTGAACAAATCAAAGTAATTATTAATTAATAAAAGAGTTTATACTTTTCTCATGCTTAAGAGTCAAATGCCATGACGGTGATAGGGAGCAATTGCATACGACGGCTCTCGCAATATATCTCAACCTAACGCGGATCCAGTTCAAGTCTTAATTAATTATGAGTCTATCCATAATTACTGACTATGAATAATTTATGATTACTATTTATATATCATGCATTGATTACCATCACATACATATATATAAATATATCTTGTAATCAAATGGACACTATCAATTCTATAATGAATCGAAATATAATACATTGAATTCACCAATTGTATAAAACATAAATATTTCAGAAACGTCAGGAACATATGTCACTTAATCCAAACAAGAATTTGCTATGCCAGGGCATATAAATCCCAACAGCTCCCACTTGCCCTCATAGCCAATTCAAATTGCACCGAACTCCAATGTTATCCAGATGATGATCAAAATTATTGATCAATGACACCTTTGATAATGGATCAACAAAGTTATGTTCCAATGCAATGTTCTAGCTACAAGTACATTTTCTTGCCGGACAATATCATGTAGAACATGATACTTCCTCTCAGTGTATCTTGTTCCTCTATAGAACCTTGGGTCATTGGTTTAGACTACTTCTGCACTATTATCGCAACATAGCTCAATAGGCATGCTAGTATACTACACAACCTCTAAATCAGTGAGATCAAACCAATAGGCTTCCTTTGCCGCCTTTAAGGCTGCAATGTATTCCACCTGCAGGTTTGAGTCAGCAGTTGAAATCTGCTTAACAATTTACCAACTGATTTCCCTTTCATTAAGTGAACATACATAAGTCATGAACCTCATAGTATCTACTTCTGATTGAAAATCAGAATTAGCATACCTGACTAGGACGATATTATCACATCCATAAATAAGTATGATATCATTGGTTCTCCTTAGGTACTTAATGATATTTTTCACAACAGACCAGTTATCAAGTCCAGAATTGGACTGATATCTACTGACTATCCCTACCATGTAGCGGATGTCCTATTTGGTATAGACCATGGCATATATGAGACTCCCATATGCCAAAGCATATAGTTCCAGTCTCATTTGCTCAATCTCCTCTGCTAGTTTTGGAAAACTACTTACTAGAGAGAACAATCCATATTAATAAAGCAAAAACTCATTATTTGAGTTATACATACCAAACCTGGTCAAAACTTTATCAATGTAGGATTATTAAGATAAGCCTATTTTCCTTTTAACCCGATCTTGCAAAAGCTTGATCCTAGGAATATAGCTTACATCTTGAAAAATCCTCCATTTAAAAGTAATTGAACAACTACCTCTTTATTGATGACAAACCTTTCACATCATTCTATATGAGTAGGATGTCATTAATATATATAGAATCAGAAAAATAATGACATTCCCTTGTACACTTATAATTTATTCACTAAGAAATCTTCTGGTATCTTTTTGTAAATTAACTTGCCTTCCATAGGAATCACCCTACTAGAAAGTTCTACAAGATCCCAGAATTTATTAGAATACATAGATTCCAACTCTGATTTCATAATAACTCGCCAAAACGATCTGTATCCATATCAGTTCACGCTTCTGTGTAGCTTACTGGGTCTAACTCATGTTTAAAAGGGATGTCTATAACGGTCTCACCTAAAAACATGATTCTGTCGGATTAGATAATTATCCTCCCACTACATCAATGTACCGATGAAGGAATCTGTGTACTAGACGATGCTGACGCATCAATAGGGAATTCATTTATAATTCTAAATCTCTATACTAAGTATGTTCATCTATGGTACATCTGGTACTGATACCATATTCTCCAACACTATGCTACTAGGTATGTGATTCATAATATGATTCTCCTATAGATAAACAGTAAGTGTAAACAATCAATTTTTATCATTGAGATCATAAAATAATCCATCCTAGTGACTTTTAGAGTAACTATCAAATCTATCATGTGTATGATCTGTTTCCAACTTACTTGTCCATATCAAACGCACATGTGCAAGACTACCCCATATGCGCATGTGATTCAAACTAAGATTTAGTCAAAAACACAGCTCAACAGTATCCTTGAGACAGACTAAGATGGAATGCAGTTCATAATGCGCATCGATGTCATTAACGCTAAACTCTTAAATGAAAGAGATAATATAACATAACTGATCATAGATCTAACCATGTTAAATGGAATTATGTTATTCCTATTTGACACCTAAATGCATTTAGCGTCAATTGCAGAAAACTGGTACACAACACCCTCATTGACCATATAGTCTTTGCACTATCCCAAGAAATACTCATATTCTCGATCAGATCGAAGTGTCTTGATAAGTTTACCTAATCTGTGCTCCACATCAGTCTTGACCCTCTCGGAATATACCAAAAGTATAAGACTTGTGTCGCAACAGGTAAATTTATCCAAAACGTGAGTAATCTTGCTTGGATGTTCACAAGACCACACGCGTCCGTGTGTACCGACTCCAATTGTTCTTTATGTCTATTTCATTTGGCTGATTAAGCCCTTAGAGTTATCTATCCTTCAAAACAAGATTCACAAGTTTGGTTTAGGCTCCTCTGCCTCACTAGGTAATAAACCTTCTTTGACCAATCTTTGAATCTCATTTTAATTGATTACAACCCAAAAATAGACACCAAAAAATACAATAAGTCAGGAATAATAAATTTTCTTTTAACATTCAATCTAGATATGCAACATTAATTTCTACATCCTGTAAATCTTAAGAGTTTGTGATTATAGTATATTAACCATCTTTCAATGCACCAGAAGCAATCGCATATCTATTCAATTTTATAAAACCAGTTTTACAAAATAACGATCCAGTTTTTATAAACCACAAGTGAAACAAAAAATTAGATAGCGTCTAACCTCTGTGCATAAAGATAATTCTCTAATACTAATATCCTCATACTCTCTAATTTCAGATGTAATACTCCCACTGACTTAGCTACAACCTTGACATCAGGTTAAGTACAAATATATTCCATATCATCGAGGCTTCTGGATTCCTGAAATCCTTGCAATGAATTGCAAACATGTTTAGTGGCTCCAGAATCTATTCATTAGGAATTAATAGATACAACCACATAATATGGCTCAATGATTAAATATATATTTTCCTATGCCACGTCATTGCTTAGACAGTTTCTCCTTTAGTGTCTTAGTTAGCGACAAAAGAAACAGTTTTCTTTGCCCTCAATATACACTGCCTTATTCCCTTTAACCTTTTAGATACCCATGTTTTGTGCTAGCCTAGTCCTATTATCATCCTTCTTCTTTGCTTTGCCCGTCCACTTGGGCCTAGAAGAAGATGGTATAGACTAGGTTATTGATAAGAACGCCCATACTCTGGATTATCCCTTCATCTGTTACCAATTCTATAAGAATATCAGCAAGTGTGAACTTAAACTGATTCCTTATTTAGTTCACTCTAACAGAGTCGAACGAGTTTGGTAACAAGGCAATAATCATGTCAACTTGAAACTTACCACCCAAGTCAGCCCTATTGATCTCCAGCTAATTTTTAAATAATAAACAATCATTTTCCAGAATTCGATTTCATACTGGAGTTCCTTAGGCTATCTTGATAGTATTCAAGTTTGACATAGTACGTAGGCATACACCCTATCTAATCTCACTAAAACATCTCATTAAGTATCATAAAGTAAAATAATTAGGTATAGGAGTATTATATACATTTTGTACCCTTTCGTTGTGAATAAAATATCTAAGTTCCTTTCCCAATCAATATTAATGAGGTCCAGTTACATTGAATATGTAAGCAAGCAGATAAACTGGATTAGACATAAATAATCTGAATATAAATGCAATCATACAATATGCAAGGTGAATTATTAATACTGTCATGCATATTTAAAATTAAAATGAGTTTGTTAACCACATAATATAATAATTCTCAATCGAACAAAAGATCATTATCATTATTGGTGAACAATCCCTTTTAATTAATGCGGGTCCCTCAACTCTGTAGTATAATAAATCAACCAATCAATATGTCAATAACTTATCCTGTTGGAGGAGTTCATTATTACTATTATTGAGATTCATTTACTATTAGGCGAGCACTTCCATTAAAATAGTATGTGAGTCCCTTAACCACTGCATGAAAAATCGGATAACCAATACGCTAATAACTTATTTGGTTGGCAAAGTTCATTATTGCTATTAACGGGCAAATCCCATCATCTCCATATCTCTTAAGACAATGCCTTGTCTATTTATATGAAATGATTCCCGATTATGTTTAGTCTTTCTAAAATCACCTAGTGTAGACCACTCCGTTGGGGAGCTAACACTATTGATTTTAGATTGAGTGTATAACGTTATTAAAACTCTAATGAAAAATAAAATATTAAATATCTTGTCATTATAATCTAAACTCTTTAAATCATGCGTAGGGCCTTATTTTTAAAGATCTAATTACAATGAACATTTAATATTATTGTTTTCATGAGACAACCATTCTTGTAATATTAAGACTCTTCAAATTATGCGTGGGGCCTTATTTTTGAAGATCTAATTATAATGGTATTAATAACGAAGGCCATGGGGCAATGTATAAAAATCCCCGCTCCCACTCAATTTTTAATCATTCATAATTAGGGTTTTCATTTTATTCAAATACATGATATGATGCATGCAAAACGTCTTGATTTTAATCCAATTAAATTTAGAAAATATTTGGACTTTAAATGATTCACTAATATTTAATTTGAAGCACACTTTAAAAATAATTTACAAAAATAATTTTTCGTTTCCCAATAAATGCCCTCAAATTAATTAGTAATCAGATCCACTTAATTTTCATAATTTAATTAATATAAATCAAATCATTTAATTAAATATCATGGATCCAATACATGAATAATAATTAATAGACAATTATCTATTCCATGCATTACATACATCAATAAATGACAGATAAAGCAAATAAAAATGGCCAATGGATTTAGCTTTTAACATTTAATTGCTCTAAGTATTGCACGAGGGTCCTTCGTCAACTTGCAAACACCCGTAGGAGGCTAGTACGCGCCTGGAGAAGCAAAACGATGCATGGAACGCTCTTGGAAGGCCCTGCATGAGCTGACACGTGCCCCTAAAGGGTCCCAGCGCATGTCACGCGCTCCCACGCGCTTGCACGCGTTGGAGCGATGATGCAGCGCGTGCCACACGCCGGCACGCGCGTGTGGTCACTTACAAGCGCGTCTCACGCGCTGGGCATTCCTATAGAAGTCTGGCGCGTGTTCCTCACGCGCCAGCACACCATGGAGGCTGCAGACATTGTCTGCGCGTGTTCCTCATGCGCCTCATTAGTGGCGGCTCATGATTGCACTGAATGTGCGCCGCATGTGATCCATCCCTCTGATCCTGTGGCTGTCATATTGATTGCACCATTATATGGTGTACCGTAGTGCATGGGATCAAACACTTCACCTCCGGTGCTAAGCTTGCTGCTGGCAAATCCGGTAGCCGGATTAACGCCGAAAAATCCCAGAAAATTAATTAAAAAATTCCAGAAATTAAATTAGGCCCTTTAAAAATTCAGAAAAATCCCAGAAAAATTCTAAAAAATTCTAGAAAATTCCTGAAGCCTAATTTAACCCTCTTGAACCTCCTTGAAGCTTCATAGCACCCTTTGATGAATATTACATGGCTTTAAAAAAATATTTACACTTTGAAATACAATGGAAAAAATTAAATTACATCATTGAACTTTCAAACGGCTAAATCAAAGCCTTAATTACATTCATCCAAAGATAAAATTACATTCAATATTCCTATAAGCTTTATCCATGGCCCAAAACACATATCATCATCCATTCACAATTATACATACATCATCATGTATCAATATATATCAATATATTAATTCATACATCAACATACATCAATAAATAAATATATGCATAACAAAATTCGATCCATTAATGATGAATTTTCATAAAATCATGATCTCTAGTAATGAATCAAACCATGCTCTGATACCACTGTTGGGAAACGTGCAAGGTTTAAAAACTTTTCGAGGGATTTTGATTCATAGATCTTGATTCATCACATAAAGACAAGTTTTATACAAAAATAAAATATAATGTATCATTCAATTAATGAATTGAATACTTACATCAAAGGTCTGAGTAAACCTTTAAATCTTTCCTCTAAAGTGAATGTTCTCACTTATTGTAGATCCCTTAGCAAGATGCCTTCTCCTTGGATCTCCATCTTCTTGGTAATTGTTTTGCCTTTAAAAATCACTCATAAACTTCCATGAATGACCTTGGAAAATTAGGCTTGTGGGAGCCTCCATTAGATGAGAACATAAACTCTAATTTTCTAGAGAGAGAAAATAAATTCCTTTTTCCTTCTTCTAAAAATCATGCCTAAAATATACATAAACTATGTATATTTATAGGCAACATAAAGGTAAAGAAAAGGAAACAACGAATCATTCTTAATCTCTAATTTACATGTCTCAAATCTAATATGATTCCAATATCAAGTTGGGCTATGAGTAAGAATCCATTGGGCCTATTATTTTATTGGCTACAATGAATTAATAATTGGCCCGGTCCATGAACCCAATTCAATTAATTCATAAATTAATTTCTACTCCACTAAAAGAAATTAATTGAATTCCAATTAAATAATAAATAACATCTAAGTCAATATTATACTTTGACCCCTCTATGCATAATTAGTTATCGGATAAATAAAGCCATCAATCCGACTACTTAATTAATATATTTATTTTGGTACCTTTGATTATTTCTGGCTCGATCACAATAAAACATTTGTTTGACAAAAATAATAATTTAAATAAATAAATATATAATAAATCATTTTGTCTAAAAACACACGAAGGCATTCGAATTTACTTTGTGATCAACCATAATCAATACAAAATAAATACAAGTAGCAATGATGCAAATATTGAAAATATAACCCTCTAACTATTAATTACATAACTACCCAAAGTGTCGGTCTAAGGATCCCGAAGAATCCGCTGAACAAATCAAAGTAATTATTAATTAATAAAAGAATTTATACTTTTCTCATGCTTAAGAGTCAAATACCATGACGGTGATAGGGAGCAATTGCATACGACGGCTCTCGTAATATATCTCAACCTAACGCGGATTCAGTTCAAGTCTTAATTAATTATGAGTCCATCCATAATTACTGACTATAAACAATTTATGATTACTATTTATATATCATGCATTGATTGCCATCACATACATATATATAAATATCTCTTGTAATCAAATGGACACTATCAATTCTATAATGAATTGAAATATAATACATTGAATTCACCAATTATATAAAACATAAATATTTCAGAAACGTCAGGAACATATGTCACTTAATCCAAACAGGAATTTGTTATGCCAGGGCATATAAATCCCAACAATACCATGGTTTTCTCCTTGGTTTAAGAATTTCTTATACCGGCAATTGTTGCAATGACAGAGCTTGCAATGAATTTATGTGATTATTAACTTAGAAATTAGAGATTTAATCAAAATTTCATAGTTCTATTGTACAATTATATGTATATAAATGAAGTTTTATATGCATGTTGTAATACCCCTAATTTTAAAAGGATAGTCTCGGTATTTATTTATTTATTTTAATTGTATTTTTTAATTATTTAATTAATTATTTGACTAATTGCTTATGTGTTTAATTGAATTAGGTATTACTTGATTATTTGATTATGTGTCTATGTATTATTTGTATTTGTCTATGTGTTAATTGTTTAATTAGATTATGTGCTTAAATGGTGTTTTGATAAATTCTAAATTAAATGTTTTCTTTTCTTTTATTATTTTATTTTATTTTTCTTTTATGGTTATGGTTAGTAGTAATGGGCCAACCAATTGGGTCCCATGGATTACTTGGATAAGAGGTTGGATGTGTATGGATTATTACCCTTGGATAATGTATGCATATATATAGATATATATTATATACATATATAAAAAGAAAAGTAATTTATTAATTATTTTTATACTAACTTGGGTAGTAATATTTAATTTGATGTATATGTTTTATATTTAAATAATAAAAATATACATAGATTTGATACGTGTTATGTTTTAAGCTACTTTATAATATTATGGTAACTTAAGTATTATTGGATAATTCATTAATAAATAATGGAATGTGTATAATTTATTTATTTAATAAACATATACATAAATTATATACGTAACATATTTTGCTTACCTTTTTAATATTTTTATTTTCATTTTTTTTTTTAGTTGACTTGGATTGAGAAAAGGGTTAGGGTTATTTTATTTAGACTATAAATATATAGTTATAGGTTGTAAAAGGGGGTTAGAAATATTCACGTGATATATACTAGAGAGATAGTGTTAGAGAGTGAAGGAGGAAAAGGAAGGAATGAGGAGAAAAATTCTGTAGAGAGAAGATCAAGGAAGAAGAAGTTTAACTTTCGATCCGAAAGTTTAAGGCAAGTTCTTCTTCTATCTCTTTCCCTTTGATTCGTGTTTCTGTACATACCTAGGAAATTCCAAAATTTATTAAACACATAAAATTAAATAATTATGCATGTTTAATTGGGTTAGAACATAGGTTTTATGAAATTGGTTCATATCTGTTCTTGTGTTATGAATTGATAAAATGCATGATTTTGATTTGATTTCTTATGTGAATTTTTACATGTTTAAATTATGTATTTTTCATATCTGTAGAATGATTGAACGTAGAAACATGCCTAGGATTCCTGAACATTAAATAGGGACTAGGTTTGGGTTTTAATAAATTTAAATAGACTCAATCATAATGATGCTTGCTATTTGAATGTTTTAAACAAACGAATGGATTTAATCTTTTAAAATATTTTAGCAATTGAGATTAAATGTGTAGGATGAATTGAATATAGAGAATCCTTATTTAACGGTATAATAAAATATCATCATGTATAAGATTCAGTTTGTGTAGGACATATGATATAGGAAGTTTAAAGAAATAATAAGTCATTCCTATTATGTGATAACTTGATATCATATTTATCATAGTTATTTATGGAATGTTTGATGTATTTCCTTAATTGTTACATCAATTGTTGGATTGTGTGGTTTAATGCACCGGTATGGGACGGTGGCATTCTAGGGATGGATTAATTTATCAGTTAAGTCCTACCTATTTTATATAAGGGAATGGATTAACTAAAATGTTAAGTCCTACTTATATTTAAGTCAGGTCAGCTGAACAAGTTGAATGACTTATGGAGAATTAATTTATTATATAAGGGAATGGATTAACTAAAATGTTAAGTCCTACTTATATTCAAGTCAGGTCAGTTGAACAAGTTGAATGACTTATGGAGGATTAATTTATACTGGATAGGATGGTCATTAGATTATATATATATAAGTATGGTGCCATGATATGAGCTTGAGTCTCAGGATCAATGGTTAGGGCGCGTATATCGCTAGGGATGTGTAGCTAGATATAGTATAGTTGTGTACCCTGGTAGGTCTAGGTACTCATGCCCACAATATGTGCGTTTTGCATGTTGCCTACTATTCAGGTTGAGACAACCCTATAATCTAGTGAGGTTCCTTTAGTGTGTATATATATATATATATATATACGGACTACTAGTTACTGTTGGATTGACTAGGATGTATACGTGTATCGGATCTCTGCTTAGACTATAGTAGAGTAGAACTTGTTTGTGGGCCTGACCCACCATTATTTTTCAGGCATTCGTCACGAGTAGAGGTTGTTCGTGCTGAGTGGGGATCAGTATACTTCATTCTTCCGATGCTACATAAGAGTTCCTTTATGATTCAGTTTCCTGTTTTAGATTACTGTCATTTGTTTAGTTTGGATTTTCTAGGGGTCCACACAGTACGGATTCCCGAGTTATATTTTGGAGGATCAGTTGTATCAGAAGTGTTTATTAATTAATGGAAATATATTATGAGGTTTATTATTAGATTATTATTTTAGTTTCTTGTCAGCATTTTATTTATTCTTCTTTATTCTTTTGTACTCTGTGTTCGTTTATTATCAATTTGTGTTGATATCCTCTAGTATTCGGGCGTGGGCCTAGCCAACCCGCATTCGAAAATTTGAGGGTATCACAGTTGGTATCAGAGCACTCCAGGTTCAAGTGTCCTTAGGAGTGTCTTTCGTTATGTGACTTCCGCGTTGCGTCTCTTAAAACTTAGAGCTCATATTAGGATTCGTTGTACTTTATTTACGGTTTGTTAGGAGGAGCTGATGTCAATTATATTCTGTAGTCATAGAATGGTTGGCACTAGAAAAAGGATGGGTTCAAGGCGAAAGCAATAAAGACCCACAGGAGTAGAGGAGTATGTTATCGATTTCGTTGCCAGAAAGCAGAGTTAAGGATTGACGATTTAGGTTCGTTTGGCGTTACTTTAAAAGTATAAGTCAAGGAAGGATTTAGGTGTACGTGATAGGTCACCGCATATCAGGACCAACACGATTTCAGTTGATCTCAAAAAGGAGACAAGCAAGGAGTAGGAGCCGAAGAGGATCTTAATGGAGGAGATTTATGTGTATCTAATAGAGAGGGTACTAAATCTTGAAGAGGGATGATTGCTCGAGGTGATCTGAATTGCTAGTAGTATAGCAAATGTTATTAGTAGAATTGGGGTTAATCAATCTACAAATAATTAAATCTTTCTTATCATCTCTAAAAGAGGTATATAAGAAGTATTGTTCAGAAGTTTGGGGATCGGATGTGTTCTTATCAGAACAAAATACATAATTTTTAAATCACATACAAAAAGGCATTGGTATTATGTTGTGACGTTGTAATTCGATTTATAAAGTCAAGTAAGCCTTTGGTATTTGCTTAGGAAAACATTTGTGCTTTTAAGCGATGTTTTAAAGGATATGTTTCGAGGTTGAATGATTATTTACGAAACTATAAAAGGAAATTTTGAAACAATCTAGTAAGGTTGATTTCAAAGGAGACTTTCTTTTCTAGAAAGAACGATATCCTAAGTAGGAGTATATTTTGTTCTATTGTGTTTATCATATGTGTTTTATTTTATTTTTTTGTTAATTACTCGGGATTTGGTATGCGGTTTAGTTGGGGACATAAGTGTGTGATCAACTAATTATTATTTTAATAACATGGAGTCATAGCGCTATTTACGCTAAATTTGCGAGCATACGGTCATAGGATTTGGTAGATACATATAAATCTAACCAATCTATTGGACCTGGACATGTATCATTATGGTGTGTTTTGGGATGAGATAATTAAACCATCACTACGAGTCAAACAATCTAGAACGATTAATTTGATATACTTTACGTTAGGTATGGATTCGTATCATATTACAACGTCATGATATTGGTGATTGTTAATGTTTCGGTATGCGTGAGGTAGTGGTAAATAAAGATCACTAAAACACCATGATGATATATCAGAGGTACTGGATTTGCTGAACATCTTCCTGAAAATTTCAGAAGTTGTTACCAAGTCAGAAGGAGGATTTAGTACTGGATTAAGTACTTATTGGAATGACACCGAGTGAGGATAGGAGACTGAATAAATATTCATCAGTAAATTATTAATCAAGAATTTATTCAAGAGGGTGTGTCATTGGGAGGAATTTGCCGGTGTTGCACATGGAGGAGGAAACTAAGTCTCTTTATTTCCATAAATAATATGGAATTATTTTTTTAGTCACAATTTGCAACAATTAGCTATTGCAAGGAAATTGATGACTTATGTAGAGGATGAAAAGATTTCATATTCTTTTGAAGTTAGATAAAGAAGTCGGATTGTCATTAACTTGTCTTAAAGAAGCAGGGTGTGTCAAACACAAGATGGTGAGACCAAATACTTATATAAAAGATGAGGTGCATGGTATGTATGGAAAGGTCGTAGTTTGTTGACTTTTGTTGAGTTAAAGTCATAGTTAACTATTGATAAATTGAATTACCGATTGATTTTTAATATCGGCAAGTTTATCACGGATCAGTGGTGGATAGATTTAGTTACAGAATTCGCTTTTGAAGATGCTCCAATTTAAACAATGGGTACAGACAAAAGCTGGTGGCACCGGACTAACGGTACTTTCTGTAGACAAATTTGATGGAGGATGCAAGGATTGAGTTTCACAACTCTTAGTTCTTTATTCACCCTAGTAGAAATATGATGCTTCACAGTATGAAGCAGATGTTTGGAGGATAGGCAGGAAGAGGAATATAGTGCTTTATTCTCTAAGTCTAATATTTATTAAACAGTAGAGATGGACCATCAGAGATCACTGGATTTTTGCAGCTATTTTCTATACTGAAGTGGAAATGACAGAGCATTTTCATAGATTTAGTTGAGGGATTGCTGATTTGATGCAAGGGTCAGGATTCTAGATGGGATATTGGTTGACTGATAAAATTAAATCAGTTTCATTTTGTCTATTTTGATCGAGCTGGTAAGATATCAGTTCATACGAATATAACGGATCACGAGACGGCTTAGATGGATGCAAAGTGTGAATAATAACACTTGTTATTACCAAGGTAGTTCAGGAGGTCAATTTTGAATATCGGAGCTGACCCTAGAGTAGGTGTTACCTTACTCAGATGGAGTTTAAGGTACTGGAGGAGGAGTTAGTAGTTTCTATAAATAGTGATATGACTGTCGGGCGACTGAGATGGAAATTTATAATTTTTCTTGGTACACCCAGACGGTTAGAAGGTACATCACGACATCAAATGTCAGTTTTGGTGAACAGGTACGGATAGGGACGTGTATATAATTGCCCTAAGTGTAAAACCTGCTACAAAGGTGGAAAGTTAATCATTAGATATCATAGGAATCTTTAGCCACTTCCTATAACAAATATGGAAGTTGAACTAAACAGGAGTGATAGTTGGTGGGAAGGATCGACATTGATTTGGAATTTCAATTTTCCATATGGAATCCGAGTGGTGGATTGAGAAAGATCGCTTGAGGACATAAATTTGAGTGATGCTTATTTTAGAACTTTATAGTAGTTATATAGTTCAGTGATAGTGGTGTTATAGCATGTGGATGTCTATATTAGTGGATGCAAAGTGCTATTTCGAAGGAGCTTTATGAAGATTTTGGAGCAGCAGCTCTACTTCATATATATAGACGGAGGAATTAATCGAGAGATTAAATTAGACCATAAAGGATATGTTTGAGGCGTATATCCTAGATTTTCATAGACTATTGGAAGTGTTTACTTCACTTGTCGGAATTTTGTCTGTGATATTGTTGGCACAAGGAGGTTAGTGTGACAACTTTGGAGGTTTTGTATATTTCACAATGCATACCTCTCATTTGTTGGTTAGAAATAGAAGTAAGGGTTGTACAATCAGATCTCGACTTCATTTAAAAATATGTCGGAAATAGATACTTCCCTTTATAATGAATTGCGCGCGGTTGGGAGGCAACAGTAGGATGTTGTAAATAGTTGAACTCGTATACTAGAATTTTTCTATCAGGGAGTAGTTTGCTCGTTCAGTTTTCTATGTAGGAAGAAAGGCGATTTTTAAAAAAAGGTCAATTTTACTTATTATATTGACTTTTAGAAGATTGTGTTTCGCAATTGAGGCAGTCACCTCTGAATTAGCGTTACCAAATTATTAGCGCTGGGTGCATATGAGTTTGTGCGTATATTCTATGGCACTTGGAGGTATGTAGATCATTCCCTTGTCGACATAGGAGGATTACGTTGTTATTTGATACAACCTACGCATTGTATGATTATTGTGTTTCTTAAAATATAGGAACTCTGTATACCACTTGGTATATTGGAGTTAAGTAGAGCCCTTATAGTGAGGTTGCGTCTATTTGGGAATATGAGGATGTTTTTCGCTCACAGTTTCCAAGCATAATGGAAGAAAGTAAGGGCGAATTCCGAGGACGGAATTCCTTTTAGTAGGGGGGAAGAATGTAACCCCTAATTTTAAAAGGATAGTCTCGGTATTTATTTATTTATTTTAATTGTATTTTTTAATTATTTAATTAATTATTTGACTAATTGCTTATGTGTTTAATTGAATTAGGTATTACTTGATTATTTGATTATGTGTCTATGTATTATTTGTATTTGTCTATGTGTTAATTGTTTAATTAGATTATGTGCTTAGATGGTGTTTTGATAAATTGTAAATTAAATGTTTTCTTTTCTTTTATTATTTTATTTTATTTTTCTTTTATGGTTATGGTTAGTAGTAATGGGCCAACCAATTGGGTCCCATGCACTACTTGGATAAGAGGTTGGATGTATATGTATTATTATCCATGGATAATGTATGTATATATATAGATATATATTATATACATATATAAAAAGAAAAGTAATTTATTAATTATTTTTATGGTAACTTGGGTAGTAATATTTAATTTGATGTATATGTTTTATATTTAAATAATAAAAATATACATAGATTTGATACGTGTTATGTTTTAAGTTACTTTATAATATTATGGTAACTTAAGTATTATTGGATAATCTATTAATAAATAATGGAATGTGTATAATTTATTTATTTAATAAACATATACATAAATTATATACGTAACATATTTTACTTACCTTTTTAATATATATATAAAAGAGAAAGTAATTTATTAATTACTTTTATGGTAATTTGGGTAGTAATATTTAATCTGATGTATATGTTTATTTAAATAATAAAAATATACATAAATTTGATACGTGTTATGTTTTAATTTACTTTATAATATTATGGTAACTTAAGTATTATTGGATAATCCATTAATAAATAATGGAATGTGTATAATTTATTTATTTAATAAACATATACATAAATTATATACGTAACATATTTTACTTACCTTTTTAATATATATATAAAAGAGAAAGTAATTTATTAATTACTTTTATGGTAATTTGGGTAGTAATATCTAATCTGATGTATATGTTTATTTAAATAATAAAAATATACATAAATTTGATACGTGTTATGTTTTAAGTTACTTTATAATATTATGGTAACTTAAATATTATTGGATAATCCATTAATAAATAATGGAATGTGTATAATTTATTTATTTAATAAACATATACATAAATTATATACGTAACATATTTTGCTTACCTTTTTAATATTTTTATTTTCATTTTTTTTTTTAGTTGACTTGGATTGAGAAAAGGGTTAGGGTTATTTTATTTAGACTATAAATATATAGTTATAGGTTGTAAAAGGGGGTTAGAAATATTCACGTGATATATACTAGAGAGATAGTGTTAGAGAGTGAAGGAGGAAAAGGAAGGAATGAGGAGAAAAATTCTGTAGAGAGAAGATCAAGGAAGAAGAAGTTTAACTTTCGATCCGAAAGTTTAAGGCAAGTTCTTCTTCTATCTCTTTCCCTTTGATTCGTGTTTCTGTACATGCCTAGGAAATTCCAAAATTTATTAAACACATAAAATTAAATAATTATGCATGTTTAATTGGGTTAGAACATAGGTTTTATGAAATTGGTTCATATCTGTTCTTGTGTTATGAATTGATAAAATGCATGATTTTGATTTGATTTCTTATGTGAATTTTTACATGTTTAAATTATGTATTTTTCATATCTGTAGAATGATAGAACGTAGAAACATGCCTAGGATTCCTGAACATTAAATAGGGACTAGGTTTGGGTTTTAATAAATTTAAATAGACTCAATCATAATGATGCTTGCTATTTGAATGTTTTAAACAAACGAATGGATTTAATATTTTAAAATATTTTAGCAATTGAGATTAAATGTGTAGGATGAATTGGATATAGAGAATCCTTATTTAACGGTATAATAAAATATCATCATGTATAAGATTCAGTTTGTGTAGGACATATGATATAGGAAGTTTAAAGAAATAATAAGTCATTCCTATTATGTGATAACTTGATATCATATTTATCATAGTTATTTATGGAATGTTTGATGTATTTCCTTAATTGTTACATCAATTGTTGGATTGTGTGGTTTAATGCACCGGTATGGGACGGTGGCATTCTAGGGATGGATTAATTTATCAGTTAAGTCCTACCTATTTTATATAAGGGAATGGATTAACTAAAATGTTAAGTCCTACTTATATTTAAGTCAGGTCAGCTGACAAGTTGAATGACTTATGGAGAATTAATTTATTATATAAGGGAATGGATTAACTAAAATATTAAGTCCTACTTATATTCAAGTCAGGTCAGTTGAACAAGTTGAATGACTTATGGAGAATTAATTTATACTGGATAGGATGGTCATTAGATTATATATATATAAGTATGGTGCCATGATATGAGATTGAGTCTCAGGATCAATGGTTAAGGCGCGTATATCGCTAGGGATGTGTAGCTATATATAGTGTAGTTGTGTACCCTGGTAGGTCTAGGTACTCATGCCCACTATATGTGCGTTTTGCATGTTGCCTACTATTCAGGTTGAGACAACCCTATAGTTTAGTGAGGTTCCTTTAGTGTGTATATATATATATATATATACAGACTACTAGTTACTGTTGGATTGACTAGGATGTATACGTGTATCGGATCTCTGCTTGGACTGTAGTAGAGTAGAACTTGTTTGTGGGCCTGACCCACCATTATTTTTCAGGCGTTCGTCATGAGTAGAGATTGTTCGTGCTGAGCGGGGATCAGTCTACTTCATTCTTCCGATGCTACATAAGAGTTCCTTTATGATTCAGTTTCCTGTTTTAGATTACTGTCATTTGTTTAGTTTTGATTTTCTTGGGGTCCACACAGTACGGATTCCCGAGTTGTATTTTGGAGGATCAGTTGTATCAGAAGAGTTTATTAATTAATGGAAATATATTATGAGGTTTATTATTAGATTATTATTTTAGTTTCTTGTCAGCATTTTATTTATTCTTCTTTATTCTTTTGTACTCTGTGTTCGTTTATTATCAATTTGTTTTGATATCCTCGGTTATTCGGGCGGGGGCCTGGCCAACCCGCATTTGGAAATTTGGGGGTATCATACATGTGTACATATGTGTATATATGGATATGTCCATGTTACACTATATTCATGTCCTGTTATAAGTGTTTATGCTACTAAGTTTGTTATCTTATATATACTCCATTAAAAATGTCCCTGTACCGAAAATTATTTCAACAACATATATAGACTACAAAGTTAAAAAATAAAATAATAAATAATAAATATATATAGCCTATGATAATCAAACTAGCCTCTGATGTTGAAGTTTTTGATGGTGTTGTAAAGAGTTTTCCAATTGCTAATCCTCATGATTCTAAAACTTTTGGATAGCTAAGATAAACAAGAGATGTAGCTGAAGCCTCTAGGAATGTGAAGACTTTGTTCTTGATTTGTTACTCTAAAATATTAAAGAACAATATTTTATTTTATTTTCCTAAATAAGAACAATTTTTTATTTCTTCGTCTGTTCTATATAAACAAATTAGTTTGGTCTAATGACTTCATTTTATGAAATACTAAATTGATCTTCTTGATGGTAAAAGCTTATGCAATAATTAGAATTGCAAAACAAAATGAATTCATCTCAAATTTGATAAAGAAGAAGAAGTTGAATAATTTCATATCCTTGTCATTTGAAATATGAACTATGATCATGTCAGAAATGGCATTACTTAAAATTCTTCCGTTGTGCACTTGCTATATGGAGCAATTTGTCCTCTAAGTGCCCTATAGCTTGGCCTTTCAATATTCCCTTGTTGACCACTTAAATCAGCAGAGTATGTCGATTCAAAAATTGCCCAAGTACGGGTGTACAAGAACCAATAGACTCGGTTCAATTTATAGAGATCTAATCTCTTTTAGAAAAAATTGTAGATTAGGCAATTTGTAAGAGAGAGGACAGAAAACTTTCAGTTGGGTTCCTAATTGCTTTGAATGAAAACAGGACTTTTAAAGGAAAATGAAAATTGCAATAGAATAAAACTAAAGTAGAATTAAACGAGAATGAGAAAAACTACAATAACTGCTAAAATTGAATTAATGAAAGGAAAACTGCTAGGAACAAGAATTCGAATTGCAGAGAAGAAATAATAAAGGAAAATGCACTAGAAAATTATCAACTGAGAAAACGCTGAATTAAAACTAGAAAGAAATTAATTAAACTAAGAAAATCACGATTTAGAAAAGAATTATATTGATGCAATTGTTTGAGAGGTGCTGGACCCTTTTACAAAGGCAACTTCTACCATTAATTTATAAAACTAAATAAAGAGTTCTAATACAATTCTACTAAGGAAGATAATAAATTATCCTACTACTTTTGATAAGCTATCTAATAGATACTTGTAATGGGTGAGCGCTAGCCCATTTACCCAAAAGTTTAAGCTGTTGGGTAGCACTGAATACCCACCCATCTATACCCAATCACTTTCCCATCCGGATTCGATGTGGGACAAATGGCCCCTTGTAACATTCTTCCCTACCCGAACTCGCAACGCTCTCGTTGCAGTCGGGCCACCCTACGTACCAGGGGTGGTTAATCCGGATGCTTTCTAGGCCGGCCGCTTAGCGTGACACCGGATCAACGATTGAGTCTGGCTTTGATACCAACTGTAATGGGTAGGCGCTTGCCCATTTAGCCAAAAGTTCAAGTTATTGGGTAGTGCTGCATACCCACCCATTTATACCCAATCACTTTCCCATCCAGATTTGATGAGGGACAAATGACTCCTTGTAACAATACTCCTAAGCACTATACAATTCCTTGTCCATCTTTTTCCTATTACTCCCTTAAATTAGAATAACATGCTGGCACATCTCCCCTGTCGAGCCCACTTTAACCTACTACGTCATCACCACCTGTCCTGCCCAAAAAGGGTGTCAACAATGCCCCCTAATTTTAGAAACCGTTACTAAGGTTTCAAAATTTTAAATAAAACA
The DNA here is from genome assembly GCF_030987335.1 of Cornus florida. NCBI lineage: Eukaryota > Viridiplantae > Streptophyta > Magnoliopsida > Cornales > Cornaceae > Cornus > Cornus florida. Next base: position 20,078,650 of record NW_026775571.1, read on the forward strand.
CCCCACTTAAGTACTCATACACGCCAAATTAATGTCCTTAATATCTCAACTTCCAACATAACCCACAACACAGATTTGAATCGTCACATCAAAACAATAACTCTCTGCTTCCTTCTCTACAAGTTATACTAGTAGCGATATTCTCCCAAAACCTTGTATCTTCTCCATTCTTCGATCATCCTTTCACTCCATAATCATGTCTACAAAAGCATTGAAACAATATTCTGACTTGATTGGCTCTTAAAACACTTTATCCTGAAGCAGAATCGCATACTCAACAATCCAAACAAGTGATAAACTCCACCAACCCATCTCAACTCTCTCTCGATGCCCTAATTGATCTTTTTGTTGCCCAAGTATTGACTCTAGAGGGGGGAGGGAGAATAAAGTCTATGGCAAACAATGACCAATTTTCACTTTTGCAAAATCTACTCAACACCTTTCAATTAATGAGTAAGTTTAAATCAGATCCTTATATATTCATGCAATGATCAATTTTGAACTTTAAATAGTTTATAGCTTCATAGTTTGATATTATAGTTAAAACAGAAACTTGAGCAATCAATGGCATAAATGTAAAGGAGATAAGGGAAGAGAGATTGCAAACGTTCACACGACGATTTTAGCGAGCTTCGGAAACTCCTACTCCTCAGCTCAAGATCTCTCTTAAGACTTCCTAATCCACTATGGCACCTCCTTACGGGTGGAGAGCAAACCTTTACATGAAGCAACTCCTTACTAAGAGACAACCTCTCTTAGTTTTCCTTTGGGTCACACCAACTCTTACAAATTGAAGCTAACTAGCTTCTTCTTCCTTTACTAAGAGAACACATTCTCTTAGGCTTTACAACAGATTTGAAAATTAGATTTTTAGTACAAGATAATCTCTCACAGATTTGTAGTACAAAGTTTAAACTCACTCTAGAGTATATATATAAATACAATAAAGCTCAATACTCTTCTAATGATATGGGATGTATGAATACAAGAACAAAAGCTCTTTTGATGCTATATGATGTTTCTCTATGGTAGCAACCCCATTAATCCTGAAGTCCCCCTCTCAATATATAGAGTACTAATGTAACAATTCAAAATATAGCTGTTGGAGTTCACAAAAGTCAAAAACAAAGAAATAGCTGTCTAAATTTGAATTTATTGCATCAATATTCCTCTCTAAAGTCTCTTCGAATCTTCCCGAAAGTCTCCTCAAATATTTAGAAGAATCCTTCTTCATATGTAGATCAAGTAAGGTTAATTTTGGCTGCTGTGAGTGGACTAAACAAGGACAAGACAAATAAGTCACAGTGTTTGAATTTGGTTTTGAATCTGTAAATAAAATAGATCTGGTACTTGCTTCGGTCGGCTGAAATGAATTGGCTCATTATTTTAGTTGGCCAAAATAACCTGAGGCTTTCATTACAGCTTTACTTCGGTCGTTCGAAATGGCATTTCAGTTGGCCGGTTGTGACTTCAGATTTAATTTAACTACTGCCCAAATCAGTCGTCTGATTCAGATTGTCTCTCTATTTCGGTAGGCCAAAATGGAATGCTTCAGAAAAATGGCTACTTTAGAAATCTGTTCTAAGTCAACAGATTACATAGTTTTTCAATAGTAAATGTCTTTGCAGTATTTATATGTCTATTTACTTTAAGTTTACAATGTAAATAAGGAAGTACCCCCCATTTGGATTCAAGAAAAAAATATAAGAAAATTGAAATCCAACTAAATCAAAATGTAGAAATTCAGTTTTAGTATAAATTTGTATTTCCAACAGTTTTTGTAAAAATAAATCCGTATGTAGACCAATGTAGACTTGGTCAAAAATTCTGATAAAATCAGTTTAGGCTATTTGAAGTATAATGAGTTATTATAGGGAAAAATTATTTTGAAATAATCATTATTTTAAAAATTCATTTTTCATACTTAGCCATTTTTCATACTTAGCAAAAAAATACAGTTTTTCATGCCGCGTATTCAGGGGTCCTAATGTCCTTTACCAACTCATGGAAATGAAGGTTCCTCATGCCTTAATAGTTGACCAATATGAATTATGTGATTGATGTGCATGGTCTTAACATTTCTAACACAAGTGATGAGTTTTTTCGAAGCTTAAGCAAGCTTAAACTAACTTATTCTTTAGCAATGACTCCATATGTCAATTATATATGAATAAAGTGCATAGTTTATTACTAATAGATATAGGAACATATGAATGATGAATGATATGTATGGTCCTATAGAGATGAGCTTCAAATGGATTCATAAATATTTGACAATGAATACTAAACACTCACTATCCTATCTACCCATTTCTTCAAGCTTTGTCCATGATCGTGTAGGCTTTGAGATAGTCTTACTTTCTTCCTTCCTTTAAGTTACTTTCTTGCTCATTGTAGTCCAAGCTATCTTTCCTTGCAACTTTAAGTCTTCTTTGTATCCATTTCTTTCATTGATGTGATCATGAATAATGGAATAATTGGAATGATCTTTAGTGCTTCATGAGGTCATTCTTTGAATGTGAATAATCTATATAACACTCAATGTAGATATTAGCCCTTAAACACCATTAATGGTTTGTAATCATCAAAACACTTAGATTGTCCTTGGAAAAACCTTTATGGTCAACAATCTCCCCTTTTTTGATGATGACAAAACATTGATGTGTTCATAAGCAAGTGGAGCAGCATTTGAGAAATACTTCCCATATCAAAGTGCATATAATGAACATAATATCATAAAATAACATGCTTGATAAATCATAGATCATTTTAGGTATAAACATGCATTTAAGATCATTTCACAGATCACATTTCTCTCCCCCTTTGGCATCTCAAAAAGGTGGGATGCCTGGACAACTTCATTTAGCATTTCTCATTTAACATAGTGAAGCAATGATTATCATGAAATGACAATATATAAGCAATTATATCACAAGATACCAATTTCATTGATAGCATGAGTTCAATAGATCATTAAAGTTTATGGCATATACAAAAGTATACATAAGATATAAACTAAAGATGAAACTTAAACTCAAGTAGGCAAAAGTATACATAGTAAAGTGTAACCAAAGAAAAAAAAAAATGAAGCATGAACTAGAATAAACAAAAAGGCAAAAACCTTGTAAGTTAAATCTAGGAATTTAAGTGTGCTTCAATATTAATATATTTTCCCCATTTGATATTTTCAAGATGGAGGGAAAAATTATCAAAATTATGAAAGCTCATGAGTATGAATATGATGACTAACAAGTCATTTTGTAGCATGCTTGACAATTTCCAAAATAAGTCATGCAATAAACATTCATAAGAGATTATCAATAATCTCCCCCTATAAGTGTGCTTCCATTTATATCAAGTATGCTAGATAGTCATTGATTCCAAAGTATATAATTGAATGATAACAATTATACATGGTATGAAGAACATAAAACATATACAAGTAGTGTCACTACTTTTAGTTATATGCAACAAATTTCCATGGATGCAAAAACATATTTTCTTGGACATGTATGGTTAGAGATAATTGGCTACATGATTGTCTATGTGGATGAGTTCAATATTTCTCTAATACATATATTTCAAGGATTCATTTCAAAGCATCTTATGGAATCCTAAGGTGCAAAAAATGATATATGGAGTATGGCCTTGATACCAAAATATCTTCTTTAAGAGATGTAGTGAGAGATTGGATACATGAATTTCCATGTGGATGAGCTCAATATCTCTTTTAGATATATTCTTTAAAAAGTGATGTAGAAACATCATATGAAGTTCTAAAGTGCTGAAAATGGATATATCAAATAAATTAGCACTTGTAGACACCCCATTTTGCCCTACCCATTAATTCGGACATTTTGATAAATTTTATTAGAAGTGATAATATTATTTATTTATTTTTAATGGCTATCGATCTTCTAAATCCATCGCACGTATAAATATATATTTTTTAAATCACGTTGCATAGAACAATATTTTTCTAAAAGGTTATATGTATATATTTTTTTTATATATAGAAGGAGCATATCCACTGATATTATATTCTTTATAGTTTGAACTTATATTCTATACTACAAAATTGGTGTTAATATACAAGCTCATAACTTTTATTGCTTTTCTTTATTTTATTTAATTTTTTGCATGTGTCATATATATCTATTCACCAAGTAGCCCTACTCGCTAGGCTAGGGGATAAACCCACTTAATGTTCAAGTAAATAGATTATGCAATTGTGTGCTATATACGTATAATGAATAAAATATAAAAAATATATATAAAGTAAGTAAATAAACATATTGATAAGCATATAATGCTTCTCCAGAATGTTATTGTCAGGTCAAAATAGGATTTGCATTAAGTAAAGAAAAGATATGATATATATATATATATATATATATATATATATATATATATATATATATATAATCACCTAAATTTGGCCCAGGCATTAAGCCACGACCCCAGGCCACGATCTCTCTATGGAAACAATGTTAACAAAAATAGGTTAACAAAATAAAATAAAAAGAAAGGAAAGAATATTTAGTGTATATATATACACACACACACATACACAGACGCACACATGCACATTAAAAAAGGAAGGCCACTTATCAGTTTTATAACTCCTATTGCATTAACAAAAATAAGTTAACAAAATAAAATAAAAAGAAAGGAAAGAATAATTAAAATATACACACACACACATGCACACTAAAAAAGGAAGGCCAGTTATCAGTTTTATAACTCCTATTGCATGAGTTGCGGCACCATTTAGTGGATAGCATGATTGGTGAGTAAATAATTAAGGCAAGAATTTTAAAAAATGCCAAGTGTTACTTGTCTACCAGAGCTAGTCGGCTTATAAATACAGGATTGGCAAAAGGAGGATGGGGACCTAAAAAGTAATAAGCATTTTCCTAGTACTATTCACACCCCTCTTCAGCCATCACCAAACTTCTTCTTCCATCATATGCCGGCAAAAGGCATTTAAAAGATAAAAAAAGGTAGAAGTATTTTTTTCTTTCTATTTTTTACGGATCACTTCATCCTAGTTCCATTGCGTATATTGCTTTTAGTTATGTGCAATTTTATTTACTTTGTAAACATTATGGCCGTCTGACACCTTCGTTGTCATATTGGTCATTCTTTTATGTAGAATCTTTACAATAGTTACATGACACTTTAGTAGTCATGATAGCTGTAGTTTGCTTTATTCATCATCTCTGCATCTATTTATTTTATGATAAGTGCTTAAATGTTGCATATTTCAGCACTTAAGTTAGGGTTTTTTTAGTCCTTGCATCTATCTTACTTTCATATTTTAGTTCTAATTTATGTTTTTGTCAATTTCAGGTCAATAAGGTTCAAACGGACTAATTTTGGTTCACTAAAGCCTTTTTGAAGTCAAGTACAGACAGTTGGAAAAAGTTCAGAAAATGACAAAAAGAGGCCGCAACCATCAAAAGTTGTCAATTCTACCTTTTTCGGGCCTTTGATGATGTTCCAAAAGATCAAGAAGCAAACGGATTAGCCCGGGGCCAAAATGAAGCTAGATGAGGTTAGAAGGAAATTTCCAACACTGGGGGATTGATCCCCCACTATTCACAGAACTAAAAATGCCCTTGGGGGATCAATGCCCAAGGCTAGGGGATCGATCCCCCAACACCTGGCAGCATTGCGGGATTGATGTTTACTTGGCTACGGGATTTCCTTGTTTTGGGCTTATTTTGTAACTTATTGGTTTCCAATAAGGCTTATTTAAGGGAACCAATACCCATTAGTTTTGGGGAGTTTTTATTATTTTATTATTAAGTTTTTATTTTGTGTAATTGATATATCACGTTCTCTTTGGAAAACACGGAAAAAGAGAAAAAGCTAGGGTTTTTGAGAAAAAGTTGAGAGAAGAAGATGAGCCAGATGAATCAAAGGATGTGGCTTGTTGACATCTTGCATCCATCAACGGCTAATTCTTCAACTTAGGGTTGGATAAACCCTAAGCATATAACCTAACTTTTCTCTCTTTTACTATTTTGGTGATTTAATTTATGTAATTTTTGTTATAGCCTTGATATATATATAATAATTCTTTCAAATGATTATCTTTGTCAATCTCATATTGTCTTATATGTTTTTGAATGATAATTGATCTTTACACTTGATTTATTTGTGAATTGAATTATGTGATTGTTATGAATTGTATTAATTTGATGTAACTGTGTTCTAATTTGATGGAAATTGCTTATATTAGATGGGTTGTACTACACAATTAGGTTAATGTCTAGTTTAAATAGTTTAATTTCAGGTTTGGTTAGTTTCATTTAAGGTAAATTAGTTAATTGCAATTTAATTATTAGGTAAGTAGACAATTCATACAATTGTTTGAAATCCATACTTGTTGTTACAATTACATATCCTCTAGATTAATGTGTGTTAAATTTATAACTTGAATTGATGAATGATGCTTTGAATTGGTGAATTGCACTAGACTTAGTTTAATTGTCATTAGGTAGTTGATTCATGCTTGAAATTGATGGTTTACACTTTTCATTGCAATTGTTAGCCACATATAGATTACATAGTATTATTTCCCCAATTAATTGAAAGTTAGTGAGTTAGAGAATGTGCTTAGTGGTGAATCCTACACCCTAAGTCTCTTTCCAATCTCTTAAACTCTATTTCTTTATTGCAATCATTTAGTTTAAAATTAGTTTTTATCACAAACAAAACTCCTTTTAACAATCACATAAGTACTAAAGTAGAATTCAATTCCAAAAACCAATAATTGTTTAGATCTCTTGGGATGATACCTACTCACTTCATACTCCATATTATAAGTATTTAGTGGTTTTATAAATTATAAAATATAATGCCAACTTGACATTATTTCTAAACCTAAAATGACGTGCATTATTTTGTGCACACGCTCGATCGCATCAATTTATTTATTTTATTTCTTTTCTTTCTTCAAGTATTTGATTTTTGAACTCCATGGATACAATTGTTTCATGACACCCTAGTTGTCATGCAAGCCATAATTCCGAAGTATGAGGGCTGTCGCAGGGTCATTAGAACGTGGTGATACTCTCAAGGGCACAAACCTTATTTAATCCTTTCCTGTGAAACCTGTTTATAGATTCACAAGTCTAGGTTATGCTATGTTTTACATATATATTATTGATTACATTTTTTTGGCAACTAACAATAGAATGGTTTATTAAGCCTACTTATGTATGATTGTGAAGTTCGGATTGCTTTTCGTTTCTCTTAAAATTGTAATAAGGAAACCATGTGTATGCAGACCTGCCATTTCCGAAGTGCCATTAAACCCTTATTTTATTAAAAGGTTTCATATTAGAGATCTCCTAAGTAACTGGATGGTCATGTTTTCAAAACTTCTCTTAAAACACAAATTTATTCCTTGTAGTTTATTCAGGCACATAAGGTTCAAGGAGTTCTTAATTCCTTAAATGACTTATATATATGGTCTTGGTAGATTGGGGTTTCTTAAATCCTCAAAAATAATTTATTTCTCAAGATTGTGGTATCAAAACAATTCCAGACTTACTGTCTCAAGGAAATTATATCTATATTTACATATATGAATAAATTTTTATGGTTTCGTAATTTGCAGTCTCGTAAGCACGTACTTAAAAAAACATTTTTTTTCTAAAGTATGAACTTTCTTTACACTTTTTCTTTGTAAAAGAAAATTTATTATTTAAGTTCCTAAACTTCTTTCAAAACTAGTAAGCCCGAGATCCTTTAAAAATTTGGTTTTGGATTTCAATAAACTTTTAAAATAAAACTTCCAACTTAGGATCTTTTTAATAGTAAATAAACAAAATCACCTTTTAAATATATATTTCTGTATCTTGGGTTCTAGTTTGCATAAAGGTCAGAATTAGGAGCTAAAGGTTCAAAACAAAATAAATTTTCTTAGAGTATTTTTTTTAAAAAAATCAGATTTTAGACATGAGCTTATTTAAAAGTTTTGGGCTTAGTCTCATGGTCACCTAAAATAGAATAACATTTCATGATGTAAACTTTCAAGGACTCGCATGGCGTCATTCTAGTTTCCATAGAAACCGCCCAAGTGTATGTTTTTTTTCGCCTAAAGATCATTGATTCTAAAGGTTTAAAATTCTAGGATCAGTTCTTCCTAAGGACCTGAATGTAGAGCTCTTTCCATGCTATTTTAAAACACAATTTCATATTATTGAAACTGGGTCATAATGAAATTCACTCTAGACTTTAAATTATTTTGTATTTAAATAATTTGTGTTTAAACAATTAAAAAAAATATTTCTTTTCAAAGTTTACTCTTTTAAAGACAAATTTTTATATGCTTTTCATCTCTTTAAGAACTCTTAAGTTCAAATTTTCTAAAACCCATACGTTTAAACATATGTATATATATATATACCAGAGTCATTTTTTTTATATTACGGCTTACAAAAGAATTGATCTTTTCTCTCGTAGATAAGGTTAAGCTTCCAAAATCATATTTAGGCATCTTTAGATGCTACATTTATACTTATATATATATATATATATATATATATATATATATATATATATATATATATATATTTGTTTATTTTTGGAATGCAACATAGAAAGTAAGGTAACTGTGTTTCTACGGGTGTCAGGGAGTGCCTAATACCTTCCCCATGCACAATCAAACCCCCGGACCCATTAATCTGGTATTTTTAGACTAAAAAAATGGAGGTCAAATAATACAATATTTTCTAAAGTCCTTCGATATTTTAGGGTGACTTAACACACCAATAAATCCTATGTTAGGTGGTGACTCCAAATAAATAATAATTTGACCATAGTCACTCCGTCGCATTAAACCCATTTTTTTTTACCCATAAGTGTTTAATATAACCCTCTTATAAAGGGTGGAAAAAATCCGGGCGCGATAGCTGGTGACTCCGCTGGGGACGCGTTTGCTTAGATGGTTTAAGCCTTGAACACTTTTTTTTGTTGCATTCTATCCTATTGTATCTTATTACGCATTTTCTACATGTTATTTGGAATACATTTAGTATAATTTATTCCTTCTAAGATTTTTTTTTTTAATCTTATTTTTCACTTATTATTTGGAATACATTTACTTTTGTTTCTAACTCATTCTTTTTTTATCTTATTTTTCACAAGAGAATAAAAAAAAAAAAATCAAAGACATTCTTTTTATTTTAAAGCATTTATATTGATGCACTTCTATTTAATGATTTAAATAACTGTCATTTAATTATTATGAAAGCATCTTTTGCCTCTCCTTGAACAACACACGTACACTACATTTATTTCTCATGACATAACCTAAATAAACCTTGTAAGTTAGATAGAAGGGGTATGTATGTTGGCAGCCCATTGGACACTGGCGTATGCCGGAGGCAATGGTAGCGCAGCGAAACCTCCCTTGCTCGAATCACCAGCCTATGAAGGTTACTCTCATTAGAGAGTGGCTAGGTTTTGAAGATTCAGGGGCCGGGCCTATTAGGTTGCACTAGCCAACCGTGAGCCACATTTTGCATGTAGTATAAATGCTGCATTGTATGCCGGAGGCCATGGTAGCGCAGCGAAACCTCCCTCGCTCGAATCACCAACCTATGAAGGTTACTCTCATTAGAGAGTGGCTAGAGGTTTGAAGATTCAAGGGCCGGGCCTATTAGGTTGCACTAGCCAACCGTGAGCCACATTTTGCATGTAGTATAAATGCTGCATTGTAAGACACTAAAGGAGAAGGATATCATCTTGTTTGCTAACCCCTTTGTTATTATCTTCATTTATCTTGCACACATGAAATATAGAAAGCTCACATATAAAGCCCAAGCATTCATATATTGCAGGTAAACATGGGATGTGTGTTCAACAAGTAAGAAGCAACTTGGAAGACCTTAGTCAATAGGGATAATTTTTACCTTCATGTATTTTTCCGGAATGTAGTTATAATCCCTTATCTTTTCATGGACCCCTTTCCCTTTCCATGTAAAGGTTCAATGTATTTTTTTCATTTCCTAAGCCCGTAGTTGGGGCAGTTTTTAATCTATGTGTACTCCCATTATCACCGTAATGTAGACAAGAGAAGAAAGGCCTATCCCCTCTTCATCTCATTTTTTATTCCCTAATAAAAGAAAAAACAATTGCTAAATGCACACATCACATAAGGCATTTTTTTCCTCAGTCAAGACTAATACATTTCTCTTTTCTATTTTTATTTTTGTCCTAAACAAAAAAAAAGGGATTTATAGATTAACGCCATTGCTCCAAAGAATCCTCTCGCTCCAAAGAAACGTGCCATCTCCAAGAAGCAAGTCCGAGCTGTTCGGAGTCCTATAGGCACTCACAGTAAGGTCAGAACAATGTCTTCTGGTAGCATAAACAGGGAAGACAATAATCAAGCTGTCACTTAAGAGGACTTCAACCAATTGGCCAAAGATGTTTCCAACACCAACAAAACTGTTCAAATGCTGGTGGACCTGTTCTCTAAGCACTTTAACCCAAAGGGGGCTACAAAAGAGCATACCCCTCCAACTCCTGTAGACAAAGGCAAAGTAGTTGTAATCGAAGAAAGCTCTTCCACTCCTCCTAAGTCAGGCAAAATTAATCTTAAAATCAAGTGCTTGGAAGAGACAGTCAAATCCATTAGGGGGATTGACGCTTATAGAGGGACCGATTACTCTGACCTTTGCTTCTTCTCTGATGTTAAGCTGCCTGCAAAGTTCAAGATCCCAAAATTTGAGAAATACAATGGTAACAAGTGCTCATACACTCATTTAAAAGTCTATTGTAGAGAATTGGGCTCTCATGGTCAAGATGAGAAGCTCCGTATGTAGTTGTTTCAGAGAAGTCTTACCGAACCCGCTCTAAGGTGGTTCACCAAGGTAGACCCTCGAAGGTTCAAAGCTGGAATGATCTCACCAACATTTTTCTACAACAATATCGCTATAACACCGATATAGCCCTAGATCAATTTTCTCTGATGAGGGTTATAAAGAAGCCATCTGAAGCATCCGAGATTATGCCCAAAGGTGGAGAGAAATAGCTGCTCAAGTCAGTCGTTCTTTATCAGAAAGAGAAATGATTAGTACCTTCATACATACTCTAAAGAAGCCATATTACGAGAAATTATGCACATCCACAAGAGTTAGCTTCTCCGAGCTTATCATTTAAAGGGAAAATATAGATTGTAATGACCCGATCATTTTCTTCCTTTCCTTTTTCCTCAAATTTTACGGATAAATTTTTTCCGTTATCTTTTCCTTTCGGTGTTTGGTTTCTCATCACTTAGTATCATCTCGAGTGTTCAGAAATGATTTTTGAGACGCTTTCCTTTGGATTGGCAACTTCTTTTAAGGACCGAGTCATTTCCACATTTTTCATTTTTCGACACTATTCACTTTTCGTCCTTTTTCCTATTTTGTCTTTTCCCTGTTTGTCACCTTGTTGGCATAACCTCACTTTTTGTGTTCGGAGTTGGTTTTTGATTTCACATATCTTCATTCTAAGTGGTTTTCATAAAATACGTATCTTTACTTTTGTAGTAAAGTATTTTGGTTACTCCTAGTGTCCATAGGGGCATGAATGCATAGTTTTTCAGAATCTTTTTCTTTTCTTGGGGTGTTTTTTGTAAATACATTTTGAAGATATTTTATTTCAAGGGTTTTTAAGAAAATATTTTTGGAAGATATTTTCATTCTGGCCATTAGTGCAGTTTTCACTTTTTGGAGGGGCCATTGTGCAATTAATGAAAGTTATTGCTAAATGCCTTATTTTGAGCTTAGATCCTCGTACGGGATTCATTTTCGCATTTCGTCAAGTTGTGTACTCTTAGAATTTCATTCTAGTCATTTTTCTCCAGTTTTAGGGTTTTTGGCCTTAGTTGTCGCTGAACTTGTTCGGGGCATATCTCTCTGTTCGGAACTCGGTTTTTGATGCCATTTATTTATTTTTTCATATTTTCTCATTTTGATTCTTTTTCATTCACGGAGTTTTGACATTTGAGCCCATCTGCTCAAATTTCACTTTTTCGGACTCGGCGGGGCCCGTTCGGGGCACTTTTAGGGTATTCCTATAAAAGGGGGTGAGATATTTCAATTTTTATCTTCTCCCCTCTTCATGCATGACCAGCAACTCCCATGGCAACCCAAGGGGGGCTGCCATCCTTCTTTTCTCAATTAAACCTTCTTCCCTTTGTTAGAAAGTCATAGTATAGTGCCTTTGCGTTTTGTGTTTGTCTTGACTACGCGCACCTTTCTTCCTTATTAAAACCCATTTTTGGCCAATTTTTGAGTTTGGGTTTGAGGTCAAGTTAGGATTTTGGAAGGTCCTCTTTGGAGTTTAATGTTCTCGGTGATGTCCCCGACAAAACCCCGAAGTATTATTGGATTCGGAGCAGTTTCATTTTGGTAGCTTTTGAGATTTTCATCTCAAATTGAGGTAGGGGATGTTTTAGGATTATGTATGTGTTGTATTGAGTATTTTCCATGATTATACAATTTGTTTGTATGCCTTGTATCTAATCTAGAAAATTAGTAATATTTATTTCTTTATATAAGATTTAATTTACAAGGATGTATATAGCTTAGAATTGAAATGAGGTAAGATGATAAATTAGGCTTTAATATGTTTGTTAACATATATTAAATTGGGATTAATCGAATAAGAATTGTATTTTTTATTTAATAATTATCTTTGGTAAAAGTTTAATTCTTATGGACGTACCTTGTATGAAATTAACTTATGATATACTTTTAAATTAAGTATTGGCATGTTCTTTAGCATACTTTAACTTTAGAGCGTTTGGATGAGTATGAAATTCTAGAGATTTTAATTAAAAGGATTAATTAAAATCTACTTTAAAGGTTCCATTGGCTTAATCAAGTTTTTAATTTGATAATTGTGATGACTAGGACTTGCATACTAACGTATGTTAAATTGGGACAATTTGATGTTATTTTAGAAGTTAGGGATTTAATTATCATGATTTAATTAAATTCCATTTTATTGTTTTAATGACCTAATTAAGTTTTTGATGTGGTATATGTAATGACCATGCTATGTTGTTTAACATGTGTTAATTAGGGGTCATTTAATTGAGATTTGAAACTTAGAGAAATTAATTAGGTTATGTAATTAATTTCCGTTTCTATTGTGTTAATGATTTAATCATGTATTTGACATTGATTGTATATTTAAATCATGATTTTGGACTTGTGTTAGATTCTTCAGTTTATGTTTTTAATATTAAATTATATTGTTATAGCGTGTAACGAATCGCACACTGAAGATTTGACATGTGATGTTATTATAGCGTGTAACAAATTGCGCTTTGAAGATTCAACATTTATCATCCTATAATAGTTGTGGATTTAAAGCATGAGCGGTGTGGTTACAACCTACTTGTGCATAGAATGTAGTTTCGTGCTTTATATATATTTCGTATATAAGTTGTTAACTTATTTATTTTGGAGTTACTCAGGACATTGTTACAGAGACATGGCTAGAGTTTGACTTTAGTGCAGGAGGTATGAGTTCTTTCCATTTATAGTGCGCACTTAGGGTGCTATTCCCAGCGTGTTAATGCCCGTAATAACTGTTTTGGTCTTGGCTTTATCCAAGATTTGATATCCAAGTCTTCCATTACTTGATTTCGCATTCAATTCCCAGTTGGCAACCAATGTTTTATTATGACTTATGGTTTTGGTTATTGGCGATTTAATGTTATTAAATACATTCAGGCATTATGATTTCTAATGAATCATTACAGGTTATGATGTTGTTAAGTACATTCAGGCATTATGATTTCTTATAAATCAGTGCAAGTTTTTGATGTTGTTAAGTATATCTATGCTATATTGTTCAAATGCAACTTAGGAATGATTCTATAGATTCATTTGGAACATAAACGTTAGGTGACATAACCCACTTTAGTTTTTTCGCATTTTAGATTTCAAGGCAATGGCTTTGAAGATCTATATCTTGTTACTTTGTATAGCATGCTTCTATGTTGTTTGAATTGCATGAATGATGTGATTTATGCTAGAAATGTTTTAAGGTAGCTTAGGATGCTCCCCGAGTCTCACCTTTGACATAGACGTTAGGTGGCATGACCTTTTTGAATTGTTTTAAGTTAATGTAATAACTTTGTAAAACGTTAGGTTGATGTATACTCATTTCGTACGAGTAACTTTATGTTACTCACCCACGAAGTGAGAACATTATTTAGGTACATGAATCAAGGTTGAGATTCTCGTTATGCTTGGATGATTTGTGGACTTGAAGGTTCCATTCTTATAAAGGTTGGCTTGAAAAGCCATTTGTAGCCTTATTTGTCAAATGTGTATATTTGGTTCTAAACTTATAATGTGTGCCGAAGTACACTTTTTGATTCTCATTTTATGTATATGATATGAGGCCAAGAGCCAAACCATATTTGAAGTTCATGTATATTCATAAATGTTGAAATCTTGCCTTTAATGAGAATATATAAGAAATTAGGGTTTTAGCATAACATTTTTACACCGGAGTGTGCATCGGGTATGAAATTCGTTATCTAGTATTCATTTAATATGTATGAGGTATGGCCAAGGGCCAATCACCATTTTGTTTTCATTTTTGCATTTTAGTTTCATACTTTGCATTTTGGGCTAAAATAGTAAAATCCAAGCCTTTAAGGGTTCATTTCAAAATCAGGTCATGCGAAGTGTGCACGAGCACATTCATTAGGACCTACTTAATATGCATGAAGTGTGGCCAAGGGCCAAATGGTAATTTGAAACCATTTCATAATTTTGGTTTTCAAATTTTCCTTTTTATGTTCATTTTTGCCTTTTTGGCAGTTGGGGAGTCAAATTTTGCATCGGCGGTATTTTTAAGCCGTGGACCATTGTAGCATATCCTATTAGGTAAGTTACGTTTGCGTGCATGATCGTTTTCAAGTTTAGAGTCATTTCTCACAAAATGAGTACTCTATGGATTTACTTTTGACATTTTTGAATAATCTGATTTTAGGACATTTTTGGGTTTTCCTTCAAGAAATGAATTCCGATCTTCACATGGTCACTTAGAAAACATGATTTTAGGGGGGGGGGGTTTCTTCTTTGTGTTTTTCCAGAAAATATCGTCTTGGTACTGGAAATCTCTCGTGAAATTCAACTTTCAGTTTTGCATTTCAGCAGCTTTTTAGCCATCTTGATCAGATTTATTGGAGGGCCATTTTGGCTATTTCACAGTGTGTTTTTTTTCATTTTCTTCCACATTGCTAGGTAGAAAATTTGATTTTGGGCGGGGTTTCCTTTTCGTGTTTTTCTAGAAAAATTCGTTTGATAGCCCGTTTCTGCTCTCAGATCAGGACAGTTACTGTAGCAACTTTTGCCCTCTTGTCCATTTCTGATCTAGGGGTATTTTGGGGATTTTGTATTGTGTTTTTTTCATTTCCTTCCCCTTAGTCAGGTAGAAAACTCAATTTTAGGGGGGGTTTCTTCTTCATATTTTTCCATAAAATGTCATCTCGGACCCGAAAACCCCGCGTCAAATCTGATTTCCTGTGCACATCTACACTATTTGAAAAAGTTTGTTGTAAGGGCATTTTTGGGATTTCACGTCAAAAATAATATATATTTTTTTGACATGGTCAGCTTAGAAAAATTATTTTGAGGGGGGTTTCTTCTTCATATTTTTCCATAAAACGTCGTTTAGTGCCTCAAAACGGCACACGAATTTCAGCATTTTGCCCAGGCATTCACAGTCGTGGCGACGTCAAAACTTTGTTTTGACTTTTCTCTTCCATCCAGACTCCGAATCAAGTGATTCTTGAGTCTAAATTAATTAATTTTTCATTGTCTTCCCAGTGGTATGCTCGGTAGTACCCGATTTTATATTTTCAAAAATGACCATTTTGCCCTTGGGGCTATTTTTGTCCGATTTTCTTGTAATTCGCTTCTGTTACTTTCTTTTGAGTTTCGTGACTTCACGGGAAGTCATGGATATGTCTTGAGAATAATTTACATTCTAGGGACGTCATTTCCATATAAAATGACTATTTTGCCCCTGGGGGCTTATTTGTCATATTTTTGATCTTTTGCTTCCACATCAGTTCTCATTGAGTTATACGACCTCATGGAAGGTCACTTTGACTTCTTAGAGTCTTATTTTTTGTTTTTGCTTTCACATTTCGGATCCATTATCGGATCATCTTTTCGGTTCATCACCGACGCACTAGCCTAAAAACTGAGGCCGTCACAGGTGGTATCAGAGCTCCTAGGTTTGAATACCTTGGATGACGGGTTTTGAGTGCATATAATGCTTTTGTTGATTTACCTTGATATGTTCATATGCTTTTTGATAACATGTTTATGTGTTTCTTGATAACACGCTCGGTATTATGACATGTCTGTATGCTTATATGCTTATGTGTTTAAAAGCATCTTTGTTGGACATGTATGCTTATTTACTTAAGTACTTAGCCCTTTAAATTATTTTCTATAATTGCTTTAGCATAACTGTATGTTGTATACATTGATGTGCTACTTATTTGATGCATTCATAGTGTGAGTTGCATTCGATCATAATAACTCGTGTTATTATTGATCTCGTTTTCTTTTTACACATACAGCGTCACAGTTTTGACTCGCGGAGAGTCTTCTCGTTAGGGCTCATGTGAATGTAGAGTTATAGTCTCTGTCTTGCGAGATGAAACGTAGGCCATGGAGGCACCGTTTCGTCTCATCTTCTTTTGCCTTTTCATGATGTAGTCATGGTGGTGTTAGAGGTGTCGGTGTCATCTCTTAGGACTTCGTAGTGGTCTTGACGTTATTGTTGTCATGGAGGTCTTTGTTTCTAGCGTCATAGGACGATGAGTCAGGACTGACTTGAATCCTTCCTTAGGGAGCTGGGAAGTTGCCTTGTGAGCCTCAGGGGGAGGTTCTTGTGCCTTGCCTTCTTAGGACGATGGTTTCGGGATTTGGATGGGTGTGTTCACCTAGAATCTTTCTTGTGTTGCCTTGGTTAGCTCTTACGAGCTACGGTTGGGATGTGAGTGGTTCCGTGTAATTAATTACACTTGCGTAATTAATTGCTCTCCCTGGTCCTTGGAGACTTAGGGCATTATGTTATAGTTCTGGTAGAATCCTGTAGAGTTTCTATAGAACTCGTTGGCATCTTGGTTTGGGGGATGGTTCCTTTCCTCGTAATGAGAGATTGGACTCATCCAGGTTTTGTGTTGCATTTTTGCGTGCTGTCTTTTGAGAGGCATTCCATTCATTTTTATTGATTTTACGAACTTTCCATTTGTATGATCACTTTTACATGTTTATGAGCTCCATTGTTTTCAGGCATACCTTAGAAACATGTTTAGGATTTATGGCTATGTGGTAGTCTGTGTGCGGATGTATATGATACATTGCTTATACTGTATCTACTTACCATGTTTGTGCCGTTGGTAGTGTATAGCGCGTTGCTATTTGTTTAACCTCTATGTGATAGGTGGTTTATTTGGTTTACCTTATGTGTACTGTGCTTAATACTATGATATTATTTGATTTATGTTATTTAAATTTTGCGAGCATATACTATGTGAGTATTTGGTTTATACTGTTTCATCTTTCCTACACTTATGGTGGGGTTTTGTGACCTTGAATGTCGGGATTGTCATGAGAGAGCTACGTAGTAGACTTATGTTTTGAGGTTTTAGTTGCCCATGGTAGGGATTTTGCCAATGTTTTGTCTCTGTATGTAGCCTTACGGTAGGTCTACTTCAGATTTGTGTTTAGGGTTTCGGTTTTGTGGGTCCAATCCATTAGCTTGAGGGCACAGACTTGTCAGGCTGTGGATTCAGGACTGGTGTTGTTGTTGTTGCATTTTCAGATGTAGGGTTTATTAGTACGCCGGCGTTTGGGATCTAAGGCCTTAAGCGTAACAGCACCAGTGACATTATTGTTAGAGTTTTAGGATGAGCTACCCCAACTCTCGTAAATGCCTGGTTTCTATAGTGCTTTTGGTAATGATCATTTTCGACATTGATGTCATTTGTATCGAAAAGTTTCTTTCTGGGTTGATCTTTTGAGGGCATGTTATAAACTACTACCTTATACTATCATGCTACCTTACTGACGAGTAAGTGTGGGTGGGTTTTGGTCATTGTTCGCACTGCCATATCATTCTTAGCCATCTGTTATGATTTGACTTATCGTTGTCTTGGGGATTCTCTCGATGATCGACTTTGAGTTGATATGCTGATTTGTTTGGGAAGTGTCACTCAGTTCTTGATTTTTGTGTCCCTTCGGATGACCTTCAGGCTTTTGGAGTTGTCCTTTAGCACCTTATGGTTTGTGCTTTGGTTGATCTTACTTTGATCTTGTTCGGTTCTCTTTTATCTGTTCCTGATTTCGAGGACGAAATCCTTTTAAGGAGGGTAGGTTGTAATGACCCGGTCATTTTCTTCCTTTCCTTTTTCCTCAAATTTTACGAATAAATTTTTTTCGTTGTCATTTCCTTTAGGTGTTTGTGTTGCCTAGATATAGACTCTAGAGGGGGGGTGAATAGAGTCTAAACAAACTATGGTCAATTTTACGTTTTAATCAACTAATTAGAACAAAGCTTGACTTCTTTGATAAATATTTGAAGAGAGTAATCTAAATTTTAAACTTCAAGAGATAATATTTATCAAACAAAATATGAAGCAATAAATGTAAGAGATAGAGATAGAGATTGCAAACATATACTCAGCGATTTTAGCGAGGTTTGAAAACTCCTACTCCTCGGCTTAAGACCCCTCTTGAGACTTCCCAATTTACTATGGCTTCTCCTTGCGGGTGGAGAGCAAACCTTTTACAAGAAGTTCTTCCTTGCTTCTAAGTGCTAAGAGAAACACCTTTTCTTAGACTTTCTTAGGCCACACCAGCCCTTATAAGATTTGAACAAGATTGATGAAGTACAAAGTGATCTCTCTTAGATCTAAAGTACAAGATTTAGCTCACTCTAGAGTATGTATGAATAACTTAAAGCTCAATACTGTTTGATGATATATAGTATGTGTATGATAATGAAAAAAGGTTATATAATTGCAGAGATGTATATCTTAACGAATTCGTATCATTTAATGAAGTTTATAAGTCTTTATATAGACTTCCAGACATGTCTGATAAGAGTTATAGCTGTTAGACACGCACTTCAAGAAAAAAAATGCCCGTTTGAATTTTGAAATACGCAATTTTGGTCGACTGAAATGAAACACCCTTGTGTTGCGGTCGTCCAAAATGGTTTTAAGATTGGTCATCATCCTCAGTACTCTTTGTTCGGTAGACCGAAGTAAAACTCTTCTCTGTTTCGATCGACCGAAATGGTTTTAAGATTGGTCATCATTCTCAGCATCATTGTTTCGGTAGATTGAAGTAAAACTCACAGTTATTTCGGTTGACCGAAATGGTTTTAAGATTGGTCATCATTCTCAGTATCTTTGTTTCGGTAGACCGATTCATTAAACCCTTCCATTTCGGTAGACCGAAATAGACCTTCATTTTCAGGAACATGTTTAGTTCCTTGGATACTGTGAATGAATTGATATGCATAGTTTTGGAAAATTTGAGCTTCAAGATGTTCATATGTACTTTAGCAAGGTTTCCTAAAATGCTCACCATCCTAGCTAACCCCATTTTGATGAGATGTTGAAGACTTGTCTTTGACTCTGGATTCCTTAGTCCTTTTCTCATGCCTTGGGTTGCATCTTCAGTTTTGCTCTTCTATTGCAATGTCTTGTTTGATGAAGGCTTTGATATGTAATTTCACTCAAGAAGACATTAGTGAACATAGAACATCATTAATGAATTATGATCATCAAAAGCCTTAGATTCAAGGTCAACAACCTCCCCCTTTTTGGTGATGACAATTCATTGATGTGTTCGTTAAATGAGAATAAGAATGTGAGTAGTTCTCCACCTATCAATGTGCATAGTTTTGATGTTTTGAAATTTAGGGCATATAAATAAGAGATTTACAAATCTCCCCATTTCCTTGTGTAATCATTTAATCATTATTAGAGTTGAGAACATAACATAAAAGAATTGAAAGCATGCAAATTACAAGTGCCAAAAACATGTATTTCCATTGATTCAAGAATTGAAGGTAAATCATCATTTTCACTAATCTATTTCCAATGTGTCAACTGCGACCAATGTTTCAACTATAACTGCAATTAACATTAACATCCACAACCTACATCAGCATCTATACCAATTCTTCTAACAATCTACAGTAACCTACATCCACCTATATCAACATCAATTCTCCCCCTTTGTCATGCATCAAAAAGACAGGGGAGGGGTTTGAGAGCATAAAAAATGAGGAAGTCCTATGACTCGGAGGTCTGCAAGGTCGCGTTTCACAAGATCGACTTCATTAGCTACTACTTCATTTTAAGGAATTCCAAACTTAGGATCATACCAAATGTTGACTTCGGATTTTTTTAGACCCATTTGAGTTAGCAAGTCTCGGTCAAATCTGTAGAGGTTAGTAAGCTCCTTTTTATCCTCGCCTTCTATTCACACTTTGTATGCTTTGAAGAATAAGGTGAGAGGCATGGCATAGAAGAGGTGAGTTTTTTCTTTCTTAGCGCAGTCTATCATGTGATGAAAAATGAAGAAGGCTAGATCAAATTTCTTTCCATTCAGGATGCACCAGATAAGAAAAGCTTTCATGAATGAGACATCCGAGCGACCACCAGATTTTGGAAGGATGTTGTGAATGATGACATGGTAAATGAGCCGAGCTTGTACTGTTAATTGACTGTCATAGATTTTGTCAATATTGTTGGTGGGAAATTGACTCATTTGTTGAACGGCTTGGTAAAGGTCAAACCCTTCCCCATCATACCAGTCATAAGCATTGTAATAGGTGATATCACCGTTAGAAATGTTGAGAATACGACGAATACTTGACAGAGGGAGAGTTATCTGAGTGCCTACAACGAAGGAAAGGAAAGTGTTCTGCCCTACTATCATTTCAAGATGAGTGTAGAATAACCTAACTACCATGGGGTAGATAGGAACCTTGATGGATAAGAATTCACCCAAGCCTATTGGTTCAAAAAGGGAGAAGGTGTGTGTGATGAGTTCCTCAGTTTCATCTTTATCAAATAATTAGCCTTTTTTAACAATTTTGTGAAGGAATTTTGATTCATAAACTTCTTTGAACTCAGGTGCTCGAATAGGCGCATAGCTGGGGCAGGATATGGGTTGGAAGTATTAGGATTTGGGAGATTAGACCCTCCAGCTTCAGTATCTAGTGAGTGCCTAGACCTTTTCTCTAGATCTCTTTTAGTTCTAGGAGGATTTTTGCGGGAAGCAATCGGTTTTTTTTTTTTTTGGGTGGATTATGTGAGATAGATGATATATAGAGATACTGACAAGAGAAGAATACAATCTATCTAAGAATGATCCAACAACGATAGATAAGCACAATAGATGAACTTGACGAAGAGATGAGGGATTCGAAGTGCAACTTACCTTGAAGATAGAGTGAGAGACTCGCAAGGGTTTCGCAAAATATGTAGTCGCCTTAAAGAACGAGAGAGATAGGGTTTTGAGATTTGAAAGCAAAATGAGATTCGCGGTTCTTTAAAGCTCAGATATGGGCCTTATGTGATGGGGCTCCGAAGATTCAATCGACCGAAATGGCTTTATCAGTCAACTAAAATGGCTTATAAAGAGAATCTTTATTCCTTATTTCGGTAGACCGAACCATTGTTTCGGTCTATCGAAATGCTGATCCTGAAGGGTTGATCCTGAAGTGATGATTCTAAAGGTTCAGCAGATGTTATGAATTTCTCTCTCTATTGCCATTCCGATTTATCGACGAAATGTACAAAATGTAATGACCCGGTTATTTTTCTTCCTTTTCTTTTTCTCAGATTTTGACGGATATTTTTTTTCCATTGTCTTTTCCTTTTTGGGTTCATTTTTTCATCACTTGATATCTTCTCGAGTGCTCTGGAATGATTTCCGAGACTCTTTTCCTTGGATTGACAATTTCCTTTGGGGATTGTGTCATTTCCATATTTTATTTTTTCGAACACTATTCACATTTTGTCTTTTTCTCATTTATCCTTTTTCCTTGTACAACCTTACTTTTTGTGCTCGGATTTGATTCCGGTTTTACATGCATTCATGATATTTGATTTCCATGAGAGTGGTATTTTTACTTTTCTAGAAAAGCATGTAGATTGCTTACTTCTTTCATAAAGGGGCATTAATGCATACTTTAGTGTAATTTTTCTTAACTTGTGGGGTTTTAGTGTAATTAAATAAAGTAATTATTTTTAATCTTGGGAACCATTTTGTAATTAAATTTGGAAGATATTTTCAAAAAGGACCTTTTTGCAATTTTTGAAATGTGTGATAAGTGTCACACTCTCATTGGTCCACTTGTTGATATTTGTGTGAAAACACTTTAATGCATTGGATGATGACATTTGGAGGGTGAGGATTTACCCACTTGTTGGCCTAGGATTGGTGCACTTGTTGGCTTGGATGGTTGACAAGTGTAGGTGTTTGGTGACAAGTGTAGGTTCAGAATTTAGTCTTGCAAATATCTTTGGGCCACTTTGTGATTATGGTTTTAAAGGAGGGTTTTTGTGCAATTGGCCATAGATGTGTGTGTTGACTATGGTGTAAGAGCACATAGTGAATGGAGGATTTCTATTTCCTCCCCTCATACTTAACCACATTATTTCATTCTCTTCCTTACAAGAAAACCCTAGCCTCCATGGATGGAGCTTGAAGCCTTAGGCATTGACCTTGATTTTTGAGGCCCTTCCACTTACTTTAGACCATAAAGCTTGGAATACTTTTTGTTCCCCCTCATCCTTCTCTTCAAAACCCTTGAAGGATCTAGTCTAAATCCTAGTTTTGCTTTGGTATCTAAAGATTCAATTCTCTAGTGAGGTATTGATCTATTATTTTGAAGTATTTTTATGTCATTATTGAGTATTTTACATGCATGGAAGAGAAGGACTTTTATTTTGCCCTTATACTGTTTTAACTTGAAATTAATCTTGTCAAATTAAATATAGAATATGAAAATATACTCAATTAGCTTTCATTTAGTTTTGGTTTCATGTAATTTGGATTTAAAATGAATTAGTTATGAATTTTTGAAGTTGCAAGCTAGTTGTTGGAAATTTGAAGCTTTTCCTTTTTGGTCCGGAAATGAATTTTTATATGGAGCTGTAGTGCTTCAATTGCCTTGAAATTTTTACTGGAACTTCCCCCATGGGTTTTACATTACTCAGAATTTTTTACGATTTTAGAGCATTTCTAAAATTTTTTAAAAATCCGAAACTATCTGCTGTCCATGTTTTTATTGCAACTGGAAAATATATTTTTAGATGATTTATTTCACTAACCTTTTGACATTGGATCATGGCTTAAATTTTTAGTTTTACACTCTCATATGTTTACTTCCAAAATAAATTAGGTTTGCCCAATTTGGATGTCAAATGAATTTTTCATGAATTTTCAAAGTTGGAAGCTATAGGCTGAAAATGTGTTTTCTGGGCAGAATTTGTTTCAAAGTTGTGGGTCAAAACTGTTTCAAATGGGAAAATATTTTGTTAAACTAAATTGATATTATCAAATTACAGTATTTAAGCTTTTATTGGGATTTGGATTCTTTCAATTTGGGTTAGAATTGAATTTTTTATGAATTTTACAAGTTGAAGGTAGCAAGCTGAAAAATTTGCTTTGCGGACCGAAAATTTGGGGCGATTTCATTTCGGTGGTAATTGGGATTTTCATTCCAATTGAGGTAGGGAATGTTTTAGGATTATTTGTGTGTTGTATTGTGTGTTTGTCATGATTATACAACATATATGTATGCCTTATATCAAATATAGAAAGTTAGTAATTTTTATTTCTTTGTATAAGATTTAAAATTTATAATGATGTATAACTTTGATTTGAATTGTAACATGTTAGGAAATTATGCTTAGATATGTTGGTTAACATATATTAAATTTAGATCATTTGATTAAGAATTACAACTTTTATTTAATATTTATCTTTAGTGAAAGTTTAATTCACATGGTTGTATGAAGCATTAAATCAAATTGTAATGTGGTATTTAAATAGGCCTTAGCATGTTCTCTAACATAGATTAAATTGAGGGCATTTGAAATTGTTTAAAAATCTAGAGGAAATTAATTAATTAGCTTGATTAATTTTGTTTTAAGTGTTTTAATCACTTAACTTGTCATTTGATGTTATATATATGATGACCATGACATGTCTTTCAATATATATTAAATTGAGGTTATTTAGATTAACTTGGAATTTAGAGAATTTAACTATTTATGTTTAATTAAATTCTACTTTATTGCTTCATGGATTTAATTGCATTTCAGAAGTTGTTTCCATATTTAAATCATAGATTTGGATTTGATGTATGTTTACTTGATTACTTTTGAGCATTGGATAACATAGTTGTTACTTTTATATGCATGAGAATATGTTTTTCCTTATTGAATATATTGTTGCTATGTGTAAGGAATTGCACACTTTGTATTTGACATCTTACATGCTATAGTAGTTGTGAATTTTGAGCATGTATTGTATAAGTTTCCAAAATTTGGACTGTACTTGGTAAATAGTTGATATCTTGTATATACATATTGATATATATACGTTGTTGCACAATTTATTGATTTTGGAAACTTAGGGATGTCGTTATTTGGCTACGGCTAGGACTTGGTTCTAGTACGGGGGATTGTCCCTCTATACAGTCTAGTGCGCACATTGGGAGGTTACCCATGGGCTAGTAACCCTAAAGTAACTATGTTGTTGGTCTGATCCGGCGTGACATCCGAGTATCCACTTTGTTTGATTTCATATTTCATTTCAAGTTGATAACTCGATGATATCGTAACTTGTTGTTCCTTATTTGATTTCCTATTTTTGAGGTTAAGATGTAGCTTTGTGAAAGCATGCTTCATGCGTTATATTGGAAGTTCCATTGTTGGTGAAATTGCATCGATATCATTATTTGCGTTTTGATGTTCAATTGTAGTTTATGAATGACCTTATAGATTCATTTTGAACATAGACGTTAGGTGGCATGAGCCACACTTGTTGTTTTTGTATTTTGGATTTCAAGTTGAAGACTTTGAGAATTATATCTTGTTACCTTGTATAACATGTTTCCATGTTGTTTGAATTGCATGAATAATGTGATTATGATAGAAATGATCTAGGTAGCTTAGGATGTTCCCTGGGTCTCATCTTGACATAGACGTTAGGTGGCATGAGCCCCTTTAATATGTTTCACCATAAGGTGATAAAATTGTAAAATGTTAGGTCGATGCATGCTCATCTCCTATGAGTAGCTTTATGTTACTCACCCCTACGATACTGGGGCATATTTTAGGTACAGGACTCAAGATTTGAAGATTCCATTACTCCTTGGATGGCTTAGAGTTTCTAAGTTTCTATTTCATGCAAGTGTTAGCATAAGATGCCTCTTTGTAGCCCTTTTTGTTTAAACTTGTATTCGTTGATTCGTATATGTAAAGTGTACGTAAGTGCACTCTTTTCAATGTATTTAACATGTATGAGATGAGGCCGGAGGCCAATGCCATGTATCTCGTTTTCTATGCACTTTTGTTTTCAAAGTTTATTATGAAAATATTGGAAAATGTTTAGTCATTGCTTCATAACTTTCGCATCGGGTGTTGGAATTTCATATCTTTTCTGCCCGGACTTAGAATCAGACGATTCTTGAGTCTAATTTTGTTCATTTTTCGTTGTCCTTCCAATGGTGTGCACTGTGGCACCCTTTTCAGTGAGAAATGACCATTTTGCCCTTAGTTCATCTCTTTTCGGGTTAGGCATTCTTGCTTCATTTGCTTGACTCATTTGAGTTCCGTGGCTTCATGGAGAGTCACTTTGGGGCCTTAGGGATGACGTACATCTCTTGAGGTCATTTAGCTTCTTTCGCTTCCACATTTCGGGTCCGTTATTTGGCTAACTTCTGGTTCATCACTAACGCACCGGGTTGAGAAATTCGGGTCGTTACAGGTGGTATTAGAGCTCCTAGGTTTGAATACCTTGGACGACGGGTATTGGGTGCATATTATGCTTATGTTTCCATGCTCTATGTGTTTATTTGTTTCATGATAACATGTTTTGGTTTGATAACATGTTTATGTGCTTACGTGCTACATGTGGTATTCTAGATCAGATTTGTATATGCATAACTGTGTTGCATATTTGGGATGACACGAGATTGGTCATTGAGGCTCGAGTTGAGGTTGATGGTGATTGTAGTCACGGTTGTATTATAGTTTAGGTTGTTGTTGACCTAGAGTTGGTTTTGAGGTAGGTGGAGAGACACCTTTTGTTTCGGCTCTCATGGGATGAGCCATTACGCACAACCGTAGTACTGGATTTGTTGATTTTAGGCCATGATTAGGTTTTGGACCTTTTGGGATCCTTGGTTATTTTGGAAGGTTCCTCTAAGATTGCAATTTTCGTAGGAAGATACGTTATGGGCGGGTGCATGGCATTGTCATGCTATCGTACTGATAAGCTACGAGTGCAGTTCGGATGGAATCAGCGTTGGGTTTTGTTCTGATAGGTGTAATCCTTTTGATTGATAATGATGATGGCTGTTTTGGGGATTAGTCGTAGTGATCGATTTGGTTGTCTGATTGTATGGCTAGAGTTGCCATTTTCTTTGAGTTTTCCTTGCACGATGACGCTTTTGGGGTCAAGTCGATTGATAGATGCTTCGGGTAGAGAGAGCATTGCGTTGTTAGTGTCACTTGTAGTGTCACCCTTAGATTCAGAGATGGATTGTAAGAGTCTTACCATTGTGGTAATGGCTCACGTTTGTTTTGAGACAGGTTGTTGTTGCATTGGTTTTTGGAGTTAGTGTATGGCTAGGACTGGTCCTTTATTTTTTACCTAGGCACTCTGGGACATGATGTCCATAGGGTTCATTATTGCATCACTTTTGTTTTCTGCAGTTTTATTTACTACCATGTTAGTAGTATGATTTATGATATAGTGATGCATGAGTAGGTGGAGGTCTATCCACGTTTGCCTTCTTGTTGTGTGGCAATGGCATGCCTTTCTTATATGTTTCGAGATGCTATGTTGTTACTGCGCTTTAATGACATGCTTTTGTGTTTATGTGGAGACGTGCAGTATGTGCTTTTGATTTTCATCTATGTAAGTAGATTTTCTTTCTGGTAGTTGCATTCCTTATCATATGCATGACTTTCAGGTTTGGTTTTCCCATTCGTTTCCCTTGGTCGCACGTAGTCTGTATGCGGGTTTCCATAATGGTTTTGTGCTAGTTCGTGTTAGAGACTTCACAAGGAGCGAGTCTCTTCCCTCCGTTGCGTTGTGCACTATTTTGGGGTTGGTTGGTCCGTGAGGATCATCGTTGTTGTCTTGAGTCCTTGGTGAGGATTTGATAGATTTTGGTCGACTTATTTCCATGTAGGGGGTGAAGTCGTTAACTTTGTTGTCTTTCATTTTAGAGATGGAGTCATGGTGTTGTCCTTTTTAGGACTGGTGGTCCCCTTTCTTTCATGTCTTCCCTTGGGGAGTTCCTGCCGTGGTTGTTGACAGTTGTGGTGCTCAAGTGAGTTGATTGGTGTGAGATCATTTTACGGAGACTTATGTCCACATCTTTGAGGATTGTTTGATTTGTGAGGTGAGCTCGATGCTCTTTTGAGAATGTCTTTTGGAGACTTGTTCCAGTTTTGGAGGCCTGGATGTGGTTAACTCTGAGGAGGAGTTTTGGAGGATCGTTGTTGGATATGGCTTGCTTGTGGAGTTTTCTCATCCTAGTTATGACTAGGCATGGCCTCGAGGAATCGTAGTTCCAGTGGTTGTTTATAGATGGATCGAAATTGAGGAATTTTGATTTAGCTTGGTGTTGTCAAATGCGATTTTGAAAGACTCGTTTTATGACCTTGGTTATCAAGATTTTGATGTGTGTGCCACTTCGTGGACTTGTATTTCAAGGATCTAGTTATCCGTGATAGGGATTTTGATCCGATGTTTGATTACGGTGAGTTGTTTTATAGTTGATCTATTTTAGGATGATATCTGGGATTTTGGAGATGCTGTTTTGTTTGTCAAACTTTGGATTCGTAATTGATGTTGTTGATAATAGTGTTTTGAGATGTTAAAATTGTTGGTCTTTTTGTATTGAGGATTTAAGGCCTTAAGCATAGCGGTACCTATGGCATTGTTGTCAGAGTTTTGGGATTGGCCAGGATGGTTCGGCCGAACATCTTTATACCATATCTCAACTCTCACAAAATGTTGGTTTCCGTAGTGCTTTTGGTAATGATCATTTTTGACATTGAAGTCATTTGTATCGAGAGGTTTTATGGGTAGACCTAGTGAGGGCAGGTTATGAATTGGTGCCTTATACTGTCATGCAACCGTACAAGTTGTGTGCTGTGGGCGGGTGCTAGTTGCCGTCGATGCTACCTTACTGATGAGTAAGTGTGGGCGGACACTAGGAATTGTCATTGCTACCACACATTTGAGTACGTCGTGGGCGGGTTCTGGTCACTATTCGTACTGCCATGTCGTCTTTGTTTAGTACTTTATTTGATTCATGGATATCTTGGAGTTCTGTTGGTGGTTGTTTTTGGTTCCTTATGATGGTTCGTCAGGAGGGGTGCTTTCGATTGTTGTCTTCCGTTCCCTCGTCTCGCCTTAAGTTTTGTGTGTGAGTTTCAACTTGTGGTGTAGCCATCTAATCACTTTTCTTTTGAGGGGTTGTCCTGTCGTGAGCACGTGGGTGCAAATGACATGGGATTGTATGTTGTCTTCAGTTTTGGGATTGCTTTCGTAACATGTTGTGAGGGATACTCAGAGATGTACTCCGTAATTATCCTGGTTTCGTCTTTTTGCTTTGTTGGGGCTAGATTTCGGGGACGAAATCCCTTTAAGGTGAGAAGGTTGTAATGACCCGGTCATTTTTCTTCCTTTTCTTTTTCTCAGTTTTTAACGGATATTTTTTTTCCGTTGTCTTTTCCTTTTTGGGTTCATTTTTTCATCACTTGATGTCTTCTCGAGTGCTCTGGAATGATTTCCGAGACTCTTTTCCTTGGATTGACAACTTCCTTTGGGGATTGTGTCATTTCCATATTTTATTTTTTCGAACACTATTCACATTTTGTCTTTTTCTCGTTTATCCTTTTTCCTTGCACAACCTTACTTTTTGTGCTCGAATTTGATTCCAGTTTTGCATGCATTTATGATATTTGATTTCCATAAGAGTGGTATTTTTACTTTTCTAGAAAAACATGTTGATTGCTTACTTCTTTCATAAAGGGGCATTAATGCATACTTTAGTGTAATTTTTCTTAACTTGTGGGGTTTTAGTGTCATTAAATAAAGTAATTATTTTCATCTTGGGGACCATTTTGTAATTAAATTTGGAAGATAATTTCAAAAAGGACCTTTTTGCAATTTTTGAAAAGTGTGATAAGTGTCACACTTTTATTGGTCCACTTGTTGACATTTGTGTGGAAACACTTTAATGCATTGGATGATGACATTTGGAGGGTGAGGATTTACCCACTTGTTGGCCTAGGATTGGTGCACTTGTTGGCATGGATGGTTGACAAGTGTAGGTGTGGGATTAAGCCTAGGAAGGAGCCATGGATTGGTGACAAGTGTAGGTTCATAATTTAGTCATGCAAATATCTTTGGGCCACTTTGGGATTATGGTTTTAAAGGAGGGTTTTTGTGCAATTGATCATAGATGTGTGTGTTGACCATGGTGTAAGAGCACATAGTGAGTGGAGGATTTCTATTTCCTCCCCTCACACTTAACCACATTATTTCATTCTCTTCCTTACAAGAAAACCCTAGCCTCCATGGATGGAGCTTGAAGCCTTAGGCATTGACCTTGATCTTTGAGGCCCTTCCACTTACTTTAGACCATAAAGCTTGGAATACTTTTTATTCCCCTCATCTTCCTCTTCAAAACCCTTGAAAGATCTAACCTAACTCCTAATTTTGCTTTGGTATTTAGAGATTCAATTCTCTAGTGAGGTATTGATCTATTATTTTAAAGTATTTTTATGTCATTATTGAGTGTTTTACATGCATGGAAGAGAAGGACTTGTATTTTGCCCTTATACTGTTTTAACTTGAAATTAATCTTGTCAAATTAAATATAGAATATGAAAACATACTC
Source organism: Cornus florida (assembly GCF_030987335.1). Lineage (NCBI taxonomy): Eukaryota > Viridiplantae > Streptophyta > Magnoliopsida > Cornales > Cornaceae > Cornus > Cornus florida. The sequence goes on from NW_026775571.1 coordinate 20,108,878, forward strand.
AATTAGCTTTCATTTAGTTTCAGTTTCATGTAATTTGGATTTAAAATGAATTAGTTATGAATTTTTGAGTTGCAAGCTAGTTGCTGGAAATTTGAAGCTTTTCCCTTTCGGTCCGAAAATGAATTTTTATATGGAGATGTAGTGCTTCAATTGCCTTGAAATTTTTACTGGAACTTTCCCCGTGGGTTTTACACTACTCAGAATTTTTTCACAATTTTAGAGCATTTCTAAAATTTTTTAAAAATCCAAAACTTTCTGCTGTCCATGTTTATATTGTAGCTGGAAAATATATTTTTAGATGATTTATTTCACTAACCTTTTGACATTGGATCATGGCTTAAATTTTCAGTTTTACACTCTCATATGTTTACTTTCGAAATAAATTAGGTTTGCCCAATTTGGATGTCAAATGAATTTTTCATGAATTTTCAAAGTTGGAAGCTACAAGCTGAAAATGTGTTTTCTGGGCAGAATTTGTTTAAAAGTTGTGGGTCAAAACTGTTTCAATTGGGAAAATATTTTGTTAAAATAAATTAATATTATCAAATTACAGTGTTTGAGCTTTCATTGGGATTTGGATTTATTCAATTTGGGTTAGAATTGAATTTTTTATGAATTTTACAAGTTGAAGGTAGCAAGCTGAAACATCTGTTTTGCGGACCGAAAATTTGGGGCGATTTCATTTCGGTGGTAATTGGGATTTTCATTCCAATTGAGGTAGGGAATGTTTTAGGATTATTTGTGTATTGTATTGTATGTTTACCATGATTATACAACATATATGTATGCCTTGTATCAAATCTAGAAAGTTAGTAATTTTTGTTTCTTTGTATAAGATTTAAAATTTATGATGATGTATAACTTTGATTTGAATTGTAACATATTAAGAAATTATGCTTAGATATGTTGGTTAACATATATTAAATTTGGATCATTTGATTAAGAATTACAACTTTTATTTAATATTTATCTTTAGTGAAAATTTAATTCACATGGTTGTATCAAGCATGAAATGAAGTTGTAATGTGGTATTTAAATAGGCCTTGGCATGTTCTCTAACATAGATTAAATTGAGGGCATCTGAAATTGCTTAAAAATCTAGAGGAAATTAATTAATTAGCTTGATTAATTTTGTTTTAAGTGTTTTAATCACTTAACTTGTCATTTGATGTTATATATATGATGACCATGACATGTCTTTCAATATATATTAAATTGAGGTTATTTGGATTAACTTGGAATTTAGAGAATTTAACTATTTATGTTTAATTAAATTCTACTTTATTACTCCATGGATTTAATTGCATTTTAGAAGTTGTTTCTATATTTAAATCATGGATTTGAATTTGATGTATGTTCACTTGATTACTTTTGAGCATTGGATAACATAGTTGTTACTTTTATATGCATGAGAATATGTTTTTCCTTATTTAATATATTGTTATTTGTGTAAGGAATTGTACACTTTGTATTTGACATCTTACATGCCATAGTAGTTGTGAATTTTGAGCATGTGTTGTATAAGTTTCCAAAATTTGGACTGTGCTTGGTAAATAGTTGATATCTTGTATATACATATTGATATATATACGTTGTTGCACAATTTGTTGATTTTGGAAACTTGGGGATGTCGTTGTTTGGCTACGGCTAGGACTTGGGTCTAGTACGCGGGATTGTCCCTCTATACAGTCTAGTGCGCACATAGGGAGGTTACTCATGGGCTAGTAACCCTAAAGTAACTATGTTGTCGGTCTGATCCGGCGTGACGTCAGAGTATCCACTTTGTTTAATTTCGTATTTCATTTCAAGTTGATAACTAGATGATATCGTAACTTGTTGTTCCTTTTTTGATTTCCTATTTTGAGCTTAAGATGTAACTTTGTGAAAGCATGCTTCATGCGTTGTATTAGAAGTTCCATTGTTGGTTAAATTGTATTGATATCATAATTTGTGTTTTGATATTCAAATGTAGTTTGGGAATGACCTTATAGATTCATTTTGAATATAGACGTTCTCGTATTTTGGATTTCAAGTTGAAGACTTTGAGAATTATATCTTGTTGCCATGTATAACATGTTTCCATGTTGTTTGAATTGCATGAACAATGTGATTATAATAAAAATGATCTAGGTATCTTAGGATGCTCCCTGGGTCTCATCTTGACATAGACGTTAGGTGGCGTGTGCCCCTTTAACATGTTTCACCATAAGGTGATAAAATTTTAAAATGTTAGGTCTATGCATGCTCATCTCCTACGAGTAGCTTTATGTTTCTCACCCCTACGATACTGGGGCATATTTTAGGTACAGGACTTAGGATTTGAAGATTCCATTGCTCATTGGATAGCTTACAGTTTCTAAGTTTCTATTTTATGCAAGTGTTAGCATAAGATGCCTCTTTGTAGCCCTATTTGTTTAAACTTGTATTCGTTGATTCGTATATGTAAAGTGTACGTAAGTGCACTCTTTTCAGTGTATTTAACATGTATGAGATGAGGCCGGAGGCCAATGACATGTATATCGTTTTCTATGCACTTTTGTTTTCAAAGTTTATTATGAAAATATTGGAAAAAGTTAAGTCATTACTTCATAACTTTCGCATCGGGTGTTGGAATTTCATATCTTTTCTGCCCGGACTCAGAATCAGATGATTCTTGAGTCTAATTTTGTTCATTTTTCGTTGTCCTTCCAATGGTGTGCACGGTGGCACCCTTTTCAGTGAGAAATGACCATTTTGCCCTTAGTTCATCTCTTTTCGGGTTAGGCATTCTTGCTTCATTTGCTTGGCTCATTTGAGTTCCGTGGCTTCATGGAGAGTCACTTTGGTGCCTTAGGAATGACGTACATCTCTTGAGGTCATTTAGCTTCTTTCGCTTCCGCGTTTCGGATCCGTTATCGGGTTAACTTTCGGTTCATCACTAACGCACCGGGTTGAGATATCCGGGTCATTACACAAAACCTATATTCTTGAAGTGGCTTCGTAAGAATATTAGCCAATTGATTCTCGGTGTTAATGAACATTAATTTAATATCACCTTTAGATACATGATCCCTTAAGAAGTGATATCGAATTTCTATGTGTTTTGTTTTAGAATGCTGAATGGGATTTGATATGCAAATGGCGCTGGTGTTATCACAGTTGATAGGGATTTTGTCGAAGAATAAACCAGAGTCTTCTAGCTGTTGTTTGATATATAGAATTTGTGCACAGCAGCTACCAGCAGCAACATATTCAGCTTCAGCGGTGGATAAAGCAACTGAATTTTGTTTCTTACATGACCAAGAAACAAGTGATTGACTTATAAAGTGACACGCGCCGCTTGTACTTTTTCTTTCATTTTTACAACCAGCAAAATCAGCATCCGTAAATCCTACGAGTTCAAAGGATGTGTGCCTAGGATACTACAAACTTAAGTTAATAGTGCCATTCAAGTATTTAAAGATGCATTTGACGGCATTCAAGTGAGATTCCTTAGGACAAGACTGAAACCTCGCACATAAGCACACACTAAACATTATGTTTGGCCTACTAGCCGTTAAATAAAGAAGACTTCCGATCATACTTCTATATTTCTTAATGTCAACTTCCTTGCCTTTCTCATCTTTATCAAGTTTTAAGGAAGGACTCATGAGAGTTTTAGGATGTTTGGCGTCTTCGAGCCAAATTTCTTTAGCAAATCTTTAGTATACTTTGATTGGGAAATGAAAATTCCATTAAGAGTTTGTTTGATTTGCAGCCCTAAGAAGAAGTTGAGTTCACCCATCATGCTCATTTCAAACTCGTTTTGCATGGAGGTGGCAAACTCTTTACTTAGAGTGTCATTTGTTAATCCAAAAATAATGTCATCAACGTAAATTTGAATGATCAACAAATTACCATTAATGATTTTAGTAAAGAGTGTGTTATCAATCTTGCCTCTACTAAACCCATTTGAAAGTAGGAACCCACTAAGTCTTTCATACCAAGCTCTAGGAGCTTGCTTCAAACCATATAAAGCTTTAGTTAATTTAAAAACATGGTTTGGATAATCATAGCTTTCAAAGCTTGGTGGTTGTTCTACATATACTTCTTCATCAATAAAACCATTTAAGAAAGCACACTTTACATCCATTTGAAATAATTTAAAATTTTTGTGAGATGCAAATGCAAGTAACATTCTTATGGCCTTAAGCCTAGCAACGGGAGCAAAAGTCTCTTCATAATCTATGCCTTCTTCTTGGTTATACCCTTTTGTAACAAGTCTAGCCTTGTTCCTAATAATAGTTCCCGACTCATCCTTTTTGTTTCTAAAAACCCATTTTGTGCTGATAATTGTTTTATTTTGAGGTATAGGGACAAGATTCCAAACTTTGTTCCTTTTGAATTGAATGAGTTCTTCTTGCATTGCCAAAAGCCAAGATTCATCATTTTCAGCCTCATATATATTTTTAGGTTCGAATTGAGAAACGAATGCCACAAAATTACATAAATTTCTTAATTGTGACCTTGTGCTAACACCTTTGGATGGATCACCAATAACTTGGTCAATGGGATGATTATGAACTAACTTCTATTCATTTGGAGTAGTTTTATTTTGAGAGGTATCATCACTTGAATTAGAACTTTGATAGATATCAATAGGAGACTCATTTATGTTGAGATCATTGATACTCTTCTCAAGCTCTATAGGGGACCTATTTGTATCAAGTTCATTGGTACCCTTTTCAAGTTCAACTTCTTCATCATTATCCGTCACACTTTTTGTGGGAGAGGTTGGGGATTCATCAAACACAACATGTATAGATTCAACCACAACTAAGGTCTTCTTATTATAAACTCTTTATGCTTTACTTCTAGAGGAATATCCAAGAAAAATGCCTTCATCAGATTTAGCATCAAACTTTCCTAGATTATCCTTGTCATTGAGGACAAAGCATTTACACCCAAAAACTTTGAAATAGCCTATATTAGGTTTTCTTTTGTTTCATAACTCATAGGGTGTTTTGTTGAGAATCTTTCTAATAACAACTCTATTTATAACATAGCATGAAGTATTTACGGCTTCGGCCGATAGAGATCTAGGTGATTTGTGCTCATTTAGCATGGTTCTAGCCATTTCTTGAAGAGATCTATTTTTCCTTTCAACAACACTGTTTTGTTGGGGAGTCCTAGGTGCCGAAAGATTGTGATTGTAGCCATTTTCGTCACAAAATCTTTCAACGTCTTGATTGTTAAACTCTCTACCCCTATCACTTCTAATGGTTTTAATTTTACATTCCTTTTCATTTTCGACTCTTTTGTAAAATTTTGAAAGAATTGAATGAGCCTCATTTTTGCGTGCAAGAAAGAATACCCAAGTGAATCTAGAATAGTCATCTACGATCACAAAGGCATAGAGTTTACCACCAAGACTACCAATTTTCTCCAGTCTAAAAAGATCCATGTGGATCAATTCAAGTGGTTTTGAAGTGGTTATATCCTTTTTCCTTTTGAAGGAGGACCTGATTTGCTTACCAATTTGGCAAGCACTACACAGTTTGTCTTTTGAAATTTTTTTCTTAGGGAGATATTTGACTAGTTCATTTTTAGATAATCTTGAGATTAAATCCATGCTAGCATGACCTAACCTTCTATGCCACAACTAACTATGTTCATTGGATGACATGAAACATTTGACATCTTGTTCTTGAAGTTCACTTAAGAGTAAGGTGTATATACATTACCACTTCTAGGAGCACAAAATATTTGAGATTCATTTCTTTTAACAATGCATTTATCCGATTTAAAAGTCACATCAAATCCATTATCACAAAGTTGACTAACACTAAATAGATTATGCTTTAAACCCTCAACAAGTAAGACATGTTCAATTGATAAAGAAGGAGAAATACGTTTGATCCCAATGCCAATTACTTTGCCTTTAGAATTATCTCCAAATGTTACTTCCTCCATTGTATGCTTATAAAGAGGAGAATTTTGCGCGGTCACCCGTCATATGTCTTGAACATCCGCTATCTAGAAACCATTTGTCCTTGGAAGATGTGGAGACTTTGAAACCATCCTACGAAAGAGATTTCAAATATTTTCACTTGGTACCCAAATCTTGTTGGGTCCATGGGAGTTAGCTAAGAGCACATATGTTCCTTTAAGAACCCACTTCTTTATGAATTTAGGCTTTCTCTTTGAGCACTCTTGAATAAGATGACATATCCTTTTACAATAATTGCATCTAGAATTTTTATTCTTGCTTTTAACAAAGTAGTTAATCAAAGACTCTCTCTTATTCAATAGATATTCTTTCTTGTCAAAAGGGTCATATCCTAATCCATTTTTATTAAAGACACTTTTTTAAGCACCTATCATAAGTTCTAGATTTTTGGTACCTTGAGTGAACTTTGCTAGACTATCAATTTGGTCTTCAATGATTAACTTCAAGGATTCATTTTCAGAGATGAGTTCAGGTGATCCTGTTTCTCTAAGTGAAGCATATTCCTTTTTCAAGCACTTATTTTCATTTAGAAGAGTTTGAAGTTTGTTTTCAAGGATAAGTTTTTCGACCATTTTACCTAGTTCATCATGCAATTCTTTAAAGCCATCAAGTAATCCATTATATGTATCAACTAAATCATCATAAGCAATTTCACCTTCGGAAGAAGAGTCAGAATTAGAGTTTACCTCATCCCTACTTGCCATGAGACAAAGGATGGCCTTTTCCTCATCGCTTTCGGATCCATTTGAGTCGTCATCTTCCCAAGTGGCTTGCATTGCTCTTCTCTTTTTCTTTTCCTCTTTGTAGGCATGACAATCAGCTTTAAAGTGTCCCAGTTTTCCACAATGAAAACAGGTAGGGGTGTCACGTTTGCCTTGCTCATTAGATGATTCTCCCTTTTTGAACCTTCCCTTGTTGAATTTCTTCCTATAAAGAAATCTTTTGAAAGATTGAGTGATAAGAGCTAGATCATCATTTTCACTTTCGTTGCCGGAAACTTCATTTTCCATTTGAGAGACTTTTAGAGCAATTTCTTTCTTTTAATGATGATCTCTTTCTCTATCATTTAGAGTGATCTCCCATGTGAGAAGAGAACCGAGAAGTTCATCCAACTCAAGTGTATTGAGGTTATAAGCTTCCTTAATTGCAGTTGCTTTAGTATCCCATTTTTCAGGTAAGCTTCTAAGAATTTTCCTTACAAGATCAGAATTAGTAATAGTTCCACCTAGGTGCTTTAAGCCATTAATAATGTCAGTAAATCTCACAAACATTGTACTAATAGACTCATTTTCATTCATGCGAAACAGTTCATATTGATGCATAAGGATATCAATTTTGGATTCCTTAACTTGTGATATCCCTTCATAAGTAATCTGGAGTTTATCCCAGATTTCTTTAGCTGTGGTGCAAGTAGAGACTCTATTATATTCACTAAGACTTATAGCATAATTAAGATTAACTTTGGCTTTGGCATTCAAGGAGATAAGTTTATAATCCTCGGTGTTCCATTCAGCTTCAATTTCAGGGACCCTTTCTGCACCAAATCCTTTCATTGGAATAAAAGGTCCATTAATAATAACCAACTAGATTTGGTAGTCTACGGATTGGAGGAAATCTATCATTCTATTTTTCCAATAACCATAATTTATTCCATCAAACCAAGGAGGTCTAGTATTAGACTGACCTTCTTAAAGAAGGTGACCATTTAAGTTTGCCATGATCGATCTCTAAAACACTTAAGCTTTTTCAATAGAGACCTCGCTCTGATACCAATTGTTGCCCAGATATAGACTTTAGAGGGGGGGGGGGGTGAATAGAGTCTAAACAAACTATGGTCAATTTTACGTTTTAATTAACTAACTAGAACAAAGTTTGACTTCCTTGATGAATATTTGAAGAGAGTAATCTGAATTTTAAACTTTAAGAGACAATATTTATCAAACAAAATATGAAGCAATAAATGTAAGAGATAGAGATAGAGATTGTAAACATATATTTAGTGATTTTAGCGAGGTTCAGAAACTCCTACTCCTCAGCTCAAGACCCCTCTTGAGACTTCCCAATTCACTATGGCTTCTCTTTGCGGGTGGAGAGCAAACCTTTTACAAGAAGCTCTTCCTTGCTTCTAAGTGCTAAGAGAAACACCTTTTCTTAGACTTTCTTGGGCCACACCAGCCCTTACAAGATTTGAACAAGATTGATGAAGTACAAAGTGATCTCTCTTAGATCTAAAGTACAAGATTCAGCTCACTCTAGAGTATGTATGAATAACTTGAAGCTCGATACTCTTTGATGATATATAGTATGTGTATGATGATGAACAAAGGTTATATGATTGCAGAGATGTATATCTTAATGAATGCTTATCATGTAATGAAGTTCATAAGTCTTTATATAGACTTCTAGACATATCTGATAAAAGTTATAACTGTTGGACACGCATTTCAAGAAAAAAAATGCCTATTTGAATTTTGAAATACGCAGTTTCGGTCGACCGAAATGAAACACCCTTGTGTTGCGGTCGTCCAAAATGGTTTTAAGATTGGTCATCATCCTCAGTACTCTTTGTTCAGTAAACCAAAGTTAAACCCTTCTTTGTTTCGGTCGACTGAAATGGTTTTAAGATTGGTCATCATTCTCAGCATCTTTGTTTCAGTAGACTAAAGTAAAACTCATAGTTATTTTGGTCGACCGAAATGGTTTTAAGATTGGTCATCATTCTCAGTATATTTTTTTTCGGTAGACCGTTTCATTAAGCCCTTCTATTTCGGTAGACCAAAATAGACCTTCATTTTCAGGAACATGTTTAGTTCCTTGGATACTGTGAATGAATTGATATGCATAGTTTTGGAGAATTTGAGCTTCAAGATGTTCATATGTACTTTAACAAGGTTTCCTAAAATGCTCACCATCCTAGCTAACCCCATTTTGATGAGATGTTAAAGACTTGTCTTTTACTCTTGATTCCTTAGTCCTTTTTTAATGCCTTGGCATCTTCAGTTTTGCTCTTCTATTGCAATGTCTTGTTTGATGAAGGCTTTGATCTGTAATTTCACTTAAGAAGACATTAGTGAACATAGAACATCATTAATGAATTATGATCATCAAAAGCCTTAGATTCAAGGTTAACAGTTTGGTTTCTCATCACTTAGTGTCGTCTCGAGTGTTCGAAAATGATTTCTGAGACTCTTTCCTTTGGATTGACAACTTCTTTTAAGGATCGAGTCATTTCCATATTTTTCGTTTTTCGACACTATTCACTTTTCATCATTTTCCCTATTTTGTCTTTTCCCCATTTGTCACTTTGTTGGCATAACCTCACTTTTTGTGTTCGGAGTTGGTTTTTGACTTCATGTATCTTCATTCTAAGTGATTTTCACGAAATACATATCTTTATTCTAAGTGGTTTCCATGAAATACGTATCTTTACTTTTGTAGTAAAGTACTCTAGTTGCTCCCGGTGTCCATAGGGGCATGGATGTATAGTTTTTTAAAATCTTTTTCTTTTCATAGGGTGTTTTTCGTAAATATCTTTTGAAGATATTTTTTTAGGGGTTTTTAAGAAAATATTTTTGGAAGATATTTTCATTATGGCCATTAGTTCAGCTTTCAGTTTTTGGAGGGGTCATTATGCAATTAATGAAAGTTATTGCTAAATGCCTTATTTTGAGCCTGGATCCTCGTACAAGATTCAATTTCACATTTCATTGAGTCGTGTACTCTTAGAATTTCCTTTTGGTCATTTTTCTCTGGTTTCAGGGTTTTTGGCCCTAGTTGTTGCCGAACTTGTTTGGAGCATATCTCTCTGCTCAGAACTTGATTTTTGATGCCATTTCTTCCATTCTCCATATTTTCTCATTTTGGTTCTTTTTTGTTCACGGAGTTTTGCCATTTGAGCGCGTTTGCACAAATTTCACTTTCTGGACCCGACGGGGCCCATTCGGGGCACTTTTAGGGTTTTCCTGTAAAAGGGGGGTGAGAGATTTCAATTTTTATCTTCTCCCCTCTTCATGCACGACTAGCAACTCCTATGGCAGCCCAAGGGGGGCTGCCACCCTTCTTTTCTCAATTAAACCTTCTTCCTTTATTAGAAAGTCATAGTGCGTTTGCTTTTTGCGTTTGTCTTGACTACACGTATTTTTCCCCCTTATTAGAACCCGTTTTTGGCCAATTTTTGAGTTTGGGTTTGAGGTCAAGTTAGGATTTTGGTAGGTCTTCTTTGGAGTTTAATGTTCACGGCGTTGTCCCCGACAAAACCTTGAAGTATTATTAGATTCGGAGCAGTTTCATTTGGGTGGCTTTTGAGATTTTCAGCTCAAATTGAGGTAGGGGATGTTTTAGGACTATGTATGTGTTGTATTGAGTGTTTTCCATGATTATACAACTTATTTGCATGCCTTGTATCAAATCTAGAAAATTAGTAATATTTATTTCTTTATATAAGATTTAATTTACAAGGATGTATATAGCTTAGAATTGAATTGTGATATGATAATAAATTATGGTTTAATATGTCGTTAAGATATATTAAATTGGGATTAATTGAATAAGAATTGCATTTTTTATTTAATAATTATCTTCGGTAAAAGTTTAATTCTCAAGGACTTACCTTGCATGAAATTAACTTATGATATGCTTTTAAATTAAGTCTTAGTATGTTCTTTAACATACTTTAAATTTAGAGCATTTGGATGAGTATGAAATTGTAGAGATTTTAATTAAAATGATTAATTAAAATCTACTTTAAAGGTTCCATTGGCTTAATCAAGTTTTTAATTTGATATTTGTGATAACTAGGACTTGTATACTAGCATATGTTAAATTGGGACCATTTGATGTTGTTTTAGAAGTTAGGGATTTAATTATTATGATTTAATTAAATTTCATTTTATTGTTTCAATGACCTAATTAAGTTTTTGATATGGTATATGTAATGACCATGCTATGTTGTTTAACATGTGTTAATTAGGGGTCATTTAATTGAGATTTGAAACTTAGAGAAATTAATTAGGCTATGTAATTAATTTCCGTTTCTATTGCGTTAATGATTTAATCATGTGTTTGACATTGATTGTATATTTAAATCATGATTTTGGACTTGTATTAGATTCTTTAGTTTATGTTTTTACTATTAAATTATATTGTTATAGCGTGTAATGAATCGCACACTGAAGATTCGACATGTGATGTTATTATAGTGCGTAACGAATCGTGCTCTAAAGATTCGACATTTGTCATCCCATAGTAGTTGTGGATTTAGAGCATGAGTTATGTGGTTACAACCTACTTGTGCATGGAATGTAGTTTCGTGCTTTACATATATTACATATATAAGTTGTTAACTTATTTATCTTGGAGTCACTTGGGACATTGTTACAGAGTCATGGCTAGACTTTGGCTCTAGTGCGGGAGATATGAGTTCTCTCCATTTATAGTGTGCACTTTGGGTGGTATTCCCAGCGAGTTAATGCCCAGAATAGCCGTTTAGGTCTTGGCTTTATCCAAGATTTGATGTCCAAGTCTTTCACTACTTGATTTCGCATTCAATTCCTAGTTAGCAACCAATGTTTAATTGTGACTTGTGGTTTTGGTTATTGGCGATTTAATGTTGTTAAGTACATTCAGGCATTATGATTTCTAATGAATCATTACATGTTTTGATGTTGTTAAGTACATTCAGGGATTATGATTTCTATTGAATTATTGCAAGTTTTTGATGTTTTTAAGTACATCTATGCTATATTGTTGAAATGCAACTTAGGAATGATCCTATAGATTCATTTGGAATATAGACGTTAGGTGACATGACCCACTTTAGTTGTTTTCGCATTTTAGATTTCAAGTCAATGGCTTTGAAGATCTATATCTTGTTGCTTTGTCTAGCATGCTTCTATGTTGTTTGAATTGCATGAATGATGTGATTTATGTTAGAAATGTTTTAAGTTAGCTTAAAATGCTCCCTATATTTCACCTTTGACATAGATGTTAGGTGGCATGACCCTTTTGAATTGTTTTAAGTTAATGTAATAACTTTGTAAAATGTTAGGTTGGTGTATGCTCATTTCCTACGAGTAGCTTTATGTTTCTCACCCACATAGTGGGGACATTTTTCAGGTACAGGAATCAATGTTAAGATTCTCGTTATGCTTGAATGATTTGTAGACTTGAAGGTTCCATTCTTGTAAAGGTTGGCTTGAAAAGCCATTTGTAGCCTTATTTGTCAAATGTGTATATTTGGTTCTAAACTTGTAATGTGTGCCTAAGAACACTTTTTGATTCTCATTTTATGTATATGATATGAGGCCAAGGGCCAAACTATATTTGAAGTTCATGTATATTCATAAATGTTGAAATCTTACCTTTAATGAGAATATATAAGAAATTAGGATTTTAGCATGACATTTTTGCACTGGAGTGTGCATTGGGTATGAAATTCATTATCTAGTATTCATTTAATATGTATGAGGTATGGCCAAGGGCTAATCACCATTTTTTTTTTTTTTTTTTTCATTTTTGCATTTTAGTTTCATAATTTGCATTTTGGGCTAAAATAATAAAATCCAAGCCTTTAAGGGTTCATTTCAAAATCGGGTGATGCAAAGTGTGCACGAGCACATTCATTAGGACCTACTTAATATACATGAAGTGTGGCCAAGGGCCAAACGGTAATTTGAAACCATTTCATAATTTTGGTTTTCAAATTTTCCTTTTTATGTTTATTTTTGCCTTTTTGGCCGTTGGGAGGTTGGATTTTGCATCGGCAATATTTTTAACCCGTGCACCATTGTAGCATGTCCTATTAGGTAAGTTAAGTTTGTGTGCATGATCATTTTCAAGTTTAGAGTCATTTCTCACAAAATGAGTACTCTATGGATCTATTTTCGACATTTTTGGGGTTTTCCTTCGAGGAATGAATTCTTTTGATTCTTGAGTCTAACTTGATTTTATATTCTTGAGAAATGAAGTCTGTTGATTCTTGAGCATTTTGCCAAGGTTATTATTCACGGCCACGGTGACGTCAAAACTTTGTTTTGACTTTTCTCTTCCATCCGGACTCCGAATCAAGTGATTCTTGAGTCTAACTTGATTAATTTTTCGTTGTCTTCCCAGTGGTGTGCTCGGTAGCACCTGATTTTATATTTTTCAGAAATGACCATTTTGCTTTTGGGGTTATTTTTGTCTAGTTTTCTTGTAATTCGCTTCCGCTACTTTCTTTTGAGTTCCATGACTTCACGGGAAGTTATGGATGTGTAACGACCCGGACATTTGCCTTCCTTTCCTTTTTCCTGAAATTTTACGACTGAAATTTTTTCGTTTAATTTTCTTTTCTAAGCTTTGTTTCGTGTTGCTTAGTATCATTTCAAGTGCTCAAAATTGGTTTCTGAGACTCTTTTATGTGAATTGACAACTTCCTTTGAGGACCGAGTCATTTTCGCATTTTCACTTTTCGGACACTATGCGCCTTTCGTCATTTTCCCTGTTTCGTCTTTTTCCCTATTTTGTCTTTTCCCCGTTTCTTATATTGTTGGCACAACCTCACTTCTCATGCTCGGAGTTGGTTTTTGACTTTACGTTCCTTCATCTTGAGTGGTTTCCTCGAAATACGTATCTTTACTTTTGCAAGAAAGTACTCTGGTTGCTCCCGGTGTCCACAGGGGCATAGATGCACAATTCTTCAGAATCATTTTCATTTCTTCGGGTGTTTTTCGTAAATATCTTTTGAAGTTATTTTATTCCAGGGGCATCTAAGAAAATATCTTTTGGGAGATATTTTCATTTCGGGGCAATTTCGCAGTTAACCCTTTTTGTAGGGGCCATTGTGCAATTAACGAAAGTTATTGCAAAAATGTCTCGTCTAGAGCCTGGATCCTCATAAGGGATTCATTTTTACTTTTCATTGACTCGTAAATTCATAGAATTTCCTTCTGGTCATTTTCCTCTAGTTTCAAAGTTTCTAGACCCGGTTGCCGCCGAACTTATTCGGGGCATAACTTTCTGCTCGGGACTCAATTTTCAACGTCGTTTCTTCCATTGTTCATATTTTCTCATTTTGAATCTTTTTTGTTCACGGAGTTTTGCTGTTTGAGCGCGTTTGTCAAAATCCACTTTTCCAGACCCGGCTAAGCCCTTTCGGGGTAGTTTTTGAGACTTACTATAAATAGGATGCCCTAAAGTGAAAAATCAGATTTTGCTCATCTTCCCCACCTCTCTTGGCCGGATCTCCTAGCAGCCATGGCTGCCACTTTCTCTCTCCTCCTTTGGTCCACTTTTCCTTGGTATAAATCCTTCGGTCTTAACATGTATTGCTTCCCTCGACGTGCTCTACCTTTTGCTCTTATTAGAATCCATTTCCGAAGATTTTTTAATTTCGGGTTTAGAGTCAAGTTGAGATTTTGATGGGGCTTCTTGCGGATTCTTGTTCACGGTGTTGTCCCCGACAAAACCTCTCGGTATCGTCGAATTTAGAGCATTTTTATTTTGGTGGGCCTTTGGGATTTTCATCTCAAATTGAGGTAGGAGGTGTTCTAGGTTTAATTCTTATTATATAACATGCTATTGATGCTTATACAACTTGATTGCATGCTTAAACATGAAATCTAGAGATTTTATTATTTAATTTTCTTGTATTGGATTTGATTTTCCCGGTTACTTATAACTTGTTTTAAATATGTAACATGGTAATATAATACTCTATAATATGGTCATTGACATAGATTAAATTGAGGAAATTTGAACAAGTAATAAAGATTTTATTTAATATTTATCTTGAATAAAATATTAAATCATATGGCCTTAACTAGCTTAAAATCAATATGTGTTAGCATATTAAATTAGGCCTTAGTATGCTCTCCAACATAGTTGAATTTGAAAGTGATTTGAGGTGTTTCGAAAATTAGTAATTATTAATTAATTTGATTAATTAATTTTTCCCTAGTGCACTATTCATTCTATTTAAATTCCAACTTGATATTCTTGATTTACATGCCATATAACTTCACATATATTTAATTTAGAATATTCGGTTAGGTTTTGAAACCTTTTATTTAATTAAATTCTATGTTTAAGATTTAATCCTCATGGTGATATACAACTTGGAATTGAATTGTGGCATGCTAGAAAATTAAGTTTTGGTGTGGTTGTTCATATATATTAAATTGGGGTTAATTGCATGAGAATTGCAACCTTTATTTTATATTTAACTTTAGTGAAAGTTTAATTTACATAGGTGTAACTTGCATGAAATAAGCTTGCAATGTGATATGACATTAGTCCTTGGCATGTTCTCTAAGATATGTTAAATTGAGAGCATTTGGTTAAGTTTCAAAATCTAGAGATTTTAATTAAAAGAATTAATTAAAATCTATTTTGTGGTCCCATTAGCTTAATTAAGATTTTAACTTGATATATGTATTGGCTATGACTTCTTTACTAGTATATATTAATTGTGGACCATTTGAAGTTACTTTAGAACCTTGGTAATTAAATTACCATGATTTAATTAGAGTTCTACTTTGTTGTTCCAATAACCTAATTGAGTTTTAGAATGGATATAGGTGATGACCATGCCATGTTCTTTAATATATATTAATTTGAGGTTATTTGGAATTGAATTAGAATCTAGGAAATTTAATTATTTTTATTTAATTAAATTCTATCGAATTGAGTCATGAATTTAATTGTGTTTGAAAGTTGTTTCTATATCAAAATCCTGGACATGGACTTGTTGTATATTCATTTGGTTATGTTTTGTGCATTGGATAACATAGTTGCTATGTTTATACTCATGAGAATATGTATTCTATATTGAATATATTGTTGCGTTGTATAATGATTTGCACATTTCGTATTTAACATCATTCATACATAGCGTGTAACAAATCGCACACTGAAGATTCGACATTCATCACATCATATTAGTTGTGGAGTTAGAACATGTATTGTTTAGGTTTCCGAATTTGGTTGTGCTTGGTAGATAGTTGATTATCTTGCATATTCTTGTTGATATATGCGTTGTTGCACAATTTGTTGATTTTGGAAACTTGGGGATGTCGATGTTTGGCTATGGCTAGGACGTGGTTCTAGTACGGGGGATAGTCCCTCTATATAGTCTAGTGCGCACAAAGGGAGGTTACCCATGGGCTAGTAACCCTAAAGTAACTATGTTGTCGGTCTGATCCGGCGTGACGTCCGAGTATCCACTTTGTTTGATTTCGCATTTCATTTTCAAGTTGATAACTAGATGACGTTGTAACTTGTTGTTTCTTATTTGTCGTTCCATTTTAAGTTACAGGATGTTAACTTTGCGAAATTGTGCTTTATGCGTTGTATTGGAAGTTCCAATGTTGGTTAAATTGCATCGATTTTGAAAATTGTATTTTGACGTTCTAACAAAGCTTAAGATTGATCCAATTGATTCATTTAGAATTTAGATGTTAGATGGCAAGAACCACCACTGTTATTTTGTGCTTTAGATTCTAAGTTGATGGCTTTGAGAACTTATACCTTGTTGCATTGTATAACATGCTCTTTTGTTGTCGAATTGCATGGATAATGTGATTCTTGTTAAGATGTAGTCAAATATGCTTTTTTCATGTTGTTTGGATTCCTCTAGACTTTGTTCAATTACATTGATAATGTGATCCGTGGTAACTATAAACTCGTTGTATTAATCGGATAACTCCAACTTTGATTTGTTTCATTTATGTATTTATATCATGATTCTTGTTGCTTTGTATAACATGTTTCTATGCTGTTGAAATGCATGGATGAAGTGATTTATGCTAGAAACACTCTAAGGTAGCTTAGGATGCTCCCTGAGTCTCATTTCGATATAGACGTTAGGTGGCATGATCCCCTTTAACATGTTTCACCTTAAGGTGATAAATTTGCAAAATACAAGGTCGATGCATGCTCATCTCCTTCGAGTAGTTTTATGTTACTCACCCCTACGATATTGGGGCATATTTCAGGTACGAAGACTTCATTCATGACGCCTAGCATTCCTTGGATGTCGTATAACTTTCAAGTTTCCATTTCATGCGAATGTTAACATGAAATGTCATTTTGTAGACTTATATGTCAAAATATGTATATTTGATTCCATGTATGTAATGTGTACTTAAGTACACACTTTTCAATGTATTTGATATGTATGAGATGAGGCCGGAGGCCAATGACCATTATATTGTATTCCATGTACTTTTTAACTTCATGAAATATTGTGAAAATCTTGAAAAATCGCAAGTCAATGCTTCACCGTGGTTGCATCGGGTGTGGGAATTCCATTTTCATTCTTTCATAGGGTCTCATTAATCTCGTATGAAGTTTGGCCAAGGGCCAAACGGTCAATTGACTCCATTTTGTATTTTTGGATTCCATGTTTTCCATTCCAAGTTTATTTTTGCCTTTTTGCCCATTGGGGGGTCGGATTTTGCATCGGCTATGTTTTTAAGCCATGGATCATTGTAACGCATCAAAATAGGTAAATTACGTTTGCGTGCATAGTCGTTTCCGGGCAAAACCTCATCGTTTGTGTTTTGAGCCTCCTACGATTTCATTTTGCGTTTTTGTTGCATATTATAATCTAGGGGCATTCTAGACTTTTTAATTCAAATTTATTTCCTTCTTTCAATATGGTTGAATAGAAAACGTGATTTTAGAAGGGGTTTCTTTTTCGTGTTTTTCCGGAAAATATCATCTTGGTGCCAGAAATCGGTCGCAAAGTTCAGTTTTTTGTTTTTTTTTTAGCAGCTTTTTGGACCTCCATGACCAGATTTCATTGAGGGGCATTTTGGGCATTCTATATTGCATTTTTTTTTTTTAATTCTCTGTGTGTCACGTAGAAAACACAATTTTAAGGGGGGATTCTTCTTTGTGTTTTTCCAGAAAAATTCATCTACTAGCCCGTTTTTACTTTCTGTTCTGGCTGTTTCTGGAAAAAAATGCTTGTAGCAGCTTTTTGAGTCTATCTTGACCTAAGCTGTTCAAGGGGCATTTTAGGGAACTGACATCGTATTTTTTTTGGTTTCTTCTAGATAGTCGGGTAGAAAACGTGATTTTAAGGGGGGTTTCTTCTTCGTGTTTTTCCAGAAAAACTCGTTCAAGGGTCCGTTTTTAGACTCGGTTCTGGAAAAAAAAATTAATTTGTGCTTACTGTTAAAACACTATTCCTGCCCAAATTTCTTACCTGGAAAATAAGTCTAATTTTTTTGAAACTTCGAGGCTTCATATCTTCTTCGTCCCGACTCCAAATCAAGTGATTTTTGAATCTAAGTTTATTAGTTTTTGCTTGTCTATCCAACGGTATTCACGGTTGCATCTAATTCTATCTAAAAAGACTATTTTACCCTTTGTAAAGTACCCTTGCCGCACTGATTTTAAACTCAAAGGTTGGTTTTTTTGAAACTTTGACGTTTCATATCTTCTTCATCCTCTAGATTCATTAATTTTTCCTAGTATGTCTATCGGTATGCTCAGTTGCATCTAATTTTGTCTAAAAAGACCATTTTACCCCTTATCAATTACCCTTGCCGCATTGTTTTGAAACCCGAAAGTTGGTTTTTATGAAACTTTGGAGTTTCATATCTTCTTCATCCGGACTCTGAATCAAGTGATTCTTGAGTCTAGATTTGTTAATTTTTCACTTTCTTTCCAGCAGTGTGCTCGGTGGCACCCGAATCCACATTTTTTAAAAATGACTATTTTGCCCCTGGGGGCTTATTTATCATATTTTTGACCTTTTGCTTCCGCATCAGTTCTCATTGAGTTCCACGACCTCATGGAAGGTCACTTTGACTTCTTAGAGTCTTGTTTTCTATTTTTGCTTCCGCATTTCGGATCCATTATCGGATCATCCTTACGGTTCATTACAGGACACGTTGGCCTAAAAAACCAGGGTCGTCACAAGTGGTATTAGAGCTCCTAGGTTCGAAAACCTTAGGGCGACGGGTTTTGGGTGCATATCATGCTCACGTTGTTTTGCTTTGATGTGTCATTTATATCTTGATAACATGCCTTGTTTGATAACATGTCTTGTTTGATAACATGTCTTGTATGATAACATGTTCACAGGCTTAGGTGTTTTGAGACATCTATTATTTGTTAAGGATACTTTATGTGTATATGTGCTTCTTGATAAAATGGTTTGATTTGATAACATGTCTGTTTGCTTATGTGGTACCTTGAGTAGATAGTCCATTGTTATGATGCATGCTAGCTGTTTACTTTTATGTCTGGTTTTGACAGTGTCTCTTCGGATCTGTCGTATCCCTTGGACGCATTCTTATTTCATGAGTTTCTTTCTTGGATAGGAGAAATTCATTATGTGAGGACAATTGTAGGGAACCTTTTTGTCTGTTCTGTTGGTTGATGCGAGTGAGGCTCATGTGAGCGTAGATGACTGCGATTCATTTCCTTTTCCTTGTCTGGTGGAGTTAGACGTGGGCCAGGGAGGCACCGTTTCATTTCCTTTTTCATCGTGGCTTTTACATCTTAGGCCTTAAGCATAATGGTGCCAGTGTCATTGTTGTCAGAGTTTTGGGATTAGCTACCCCAACTCTCGCAGATGCCTGGTTCCCGCGGTGCTTTTGGTAATAATTATTTTTGACATTGATGTTATCCGTATCAATAGGTTTCTCAGAGTTGATCTGGTTGGGGCATGTTATGAACTAGTGCCTTATACCGTCATGCTACCTTGCTGACGAGTAAGTGTGGGCGGGTTTTGGTCACTGTTCGTACTGCCTTGTCACTCTCTTCTTTCACTGTGTTTGACGTTTTGTTTTCTTGGGATTCTCTCGGTAGTTGACGTTGAGTTAACGTGCCGATTCGTATGAGGTGTTGTCTCTGTTCATGGTTTCGCGTTCTTCAGTTGATCTTTAGACTTCAGGATTTGTCTTCAGTGCATTGTGAGCTGTCCTTTGATTTGACCTTTTGTTCGGTCATTATTCTGTTCTCTCTGGTGTGTTCCTAATTTCGGGGACGAAATTCCTTTAAAGAGGGTAGGTTGTAACGACCCGGTCATTTGCCTTCCTTTCCTTTTTCCTGAAATTTTACGAATGAATTTTTTTCATTTAATTTTCTTTTCTAAGCTCTGTTTCGTGTTGCTTAGTGTCATCTCGAGTGCTAGGAAATGGTTTCTGAGACTCTTTTATGTGAATTGACAACTTCCTTTGAGGACCGAGTCATTTTCGCATTTTCACTTTTCGGACACTATGCGCCTTTCGTCCTTTTCCCTATTTTGTCTTTTCCCCGTTTGTCATATTGTTGGCACAACCTCACTTCTCATGCTCGGAGTTAGTTTTTGACTTCACATTCCTTCATCTTGAATGGTTTCCTCGAAATATGTATCTTTACTTTTGCAAGAAAGTACTCTGGTTGCTCCCGGTGTCCATAGGGGCATAGATGCACAATTCTTCAGAATCTTTTTCATTTCTTAGGGTGTTTTTCGTAAATATCTTTTGAAGATATTTTATTCTAGGGGCATCTAAGAAAATATCTTTTGGAAGATATTTTCATTCTGGGGCAATTTCGCAGTTAACCCTTTTTGTAGGGGCCATTATGCAATTAACGAAAGTTATTGCAAAAATGTCTCGTCTGGAGCCTGGATCCTCGTACGGGATTCATTTTCACTTTTTGTTGACTCGTAAATTCATAGAATTTCCTTCTGGTCATTTTTCTGCAGTTTCAGAGTTTTTGGACCTAGTTGCCGCCGAACTTGTTCGAGGCATAACTTACTGCTCGGGACTTAGTTTTCAATGCCGTTTCTTTCATTCTTTATATTTTCTCATTTTGAATCTTTTTTGTTCATAGAGTTTTGCTGTTTGAGCGCGTTTGCTCAAAATCCACTTTTCAGACCCGACGAGGCCCTTTCGGGGCAGTTTTTGAGACTTACTATAAATAGGATGCCCTAAAGTGAAAAATTAGATTTTGGTCATCTTCCCCACCTCTCTTGGCCGGATCTCCTAGCAGCCATGGCTGCCACTTTCTCTCTCCTCCTTTGGTCCACTTTTCCTTGGTATAAATCCTTCGGCCTTAGCATTTATTGCTTCCCTCGACGTGCTCTACCTTTTACCCTTATTAGAATCCATTTCCGACGATTTTTTGATTTCGGGTTTGGAGGCAAGTTGAGATTTTGATGGGGCTTCTTGCGGATTCTTGTTCACGGTGTTGTCCCCGACAAAACCTCTCAATATCGTTGAATTCAGAGCACTTTTATTTTGGTGGGCCTTTGGGATTTTTATCTCAAATTGAGGTAGGAGGTGTTATAGGTTTAATTCTTGTTATATAACATGCTATTGATGCTTATACAACTTGATTGTATGCTTAAATATAAAATCTAGAGATTTTATTATTTAATTTTCTTGTATTGGATTTGATTTTCCCGGTTGCTTATGACTTGTTTTAAAGATGTTGCATGGTAATATAATACTCTATAATATAGTCATTGACATATATTAAATTGAAAGAATTGAAACAAGTAATAAAGATTTTATTTAATATTTATCTTGAATAAAATATTAAATCATATGGCCCTAACTAGCTTAAAATGAATATGTGTTAGCATATTAAATTAGGCCTTAGTATGCTCTCCCACATAGTTGAATTTGAAAGTGATTGGAGGTGTTTCGAAAATTAGTAATTATAACTAAATATACCCCGAGTGCACTATTCACTCTATTTAAATTCCGACTTGATATTCTTGATTTACATGCCATATAGCTTTACATATATTTGATTTAAAATATTCGGTTAGGTTTTGAAACCGTTTATTTAATTGAATTCCATGTTTAAGATTTAATCCTCATGGTGATATACAACTTGGAATTGAATTGTGGCATGCTAGAAAATTAAGTTTTGGTGTGGTTGTTCACATATATTAAATTGGGGTTTTTTGTATGAGAATTGCAACCTTTATTTTATATTTAACTTTAGTGAAAGTTTAATTTACATAGGTGTAACTTGCATGAAATAAGCTTGTAATATGATATTACATTAGTCCTTGGCTTGTTCTCTAAGATATGTTAAATTGAAAGCATTTGGTTAAGTTTGAAAATCTAGATATTTTAATTAAAAGAATTAATTAAAATCTATTTTGTGGTCCCATTAGCTTAATTAAGATTTTAACTTGATATTTGTATTGGCCATCACTTGTTTACTAGTATATATTAATTGTGGACCATTTGAAGTTGCTTTAGAACCTTGGTAATTAAATTAGCATGATTTAATTAGAGTTCTACTTTGTTATTCCAATAACCTAATTGAGTTTTAGAATGGATATAGGTGATGACCATGCCATGTTCTTTAATATGTATTAATTTGAGGTTATTTGGAATTGAACTAGAATCTAGGGAATTTAATTATTTTTATTTAATTAAATTCTATCGAATTGAGCCATGATAAGTGCTTAAATGTTGCACATTTCAGCACCTAAGCTAAGGTATTTCAGTCTTTGCATCTATCTTAATTTTATGTTTTAGTCCTAATTTATGTTTATGTGTATTTCAGGGCACTAAAGTTAAAATGAACTAAGAATGGCCCAATTAAGCCTTTTTGGAGTTAAGCAAAGATTTTCAGACAATGGCACAAAGCGGTCAATTTCGGGCCTTTGATGATGTTCCCAAAGATGGAGAGGCAAACCAAATAGCCCGGGGCAAAAATGGAGCTGAATAAGGCTTAAAGGAATTTGTCAACTCTGGGGGGATCGATCCCCAGGGTGGGGGATCGATCCCCCAGGACTTAGCAACATTACAGTTTTTATTTAATTTTTGGGCTCATTTTGGGAACTGTTGGGCTTTAATGAGATTGTTACTTAAGGCCCAGTGAGCCATTAGATTAGGGTTAGTTTTAGTTTTTATTTAGGTAAATATTATTAGAGAAAGGAATTAAGTTTTATTTTATTATTTTTCTGTATCGTAGTATCGTATTTTCTCTCTGGAAAAACACGCGAAAAAAGAGAAAAAGCAAGAACAGGTTAGGGTTTGGAAGAAAAAGTTCAGAGAAGATGAAACAGATGATGGGGATTGTCCTGTCTTCGACTCCATCAACCATGAGTGGCTGATTCTTCTACTTAGGGTTGGATAAACCCTAAGCATGTAACCTATTCTCTCTCTCTTTTCATACTTTTTGGGGATTAATTTATGTAATTAGTGTATAGTCTTGAATATTATGAATTAAATTCTGCTAATTGATTATCTATATTAATCTCATATTGTCTTATGTGTGGTTGATTGATAAACAAATTTTACACATGAATTCTTTGTTAATTGATTCTTGTGATGGCTATGCACGGTATTGCTTAGTTGTAATTGTGTTTCAAATTGATGAAAAATGCTTTCATTTGATGGATGGTACTACATGTTTAGGTTAATTTGTTGTTTAATTAGTTTTAAATTCATGTTTAATTAGTTTAATTTAAGTTTAATTAATTTAATTGCAATTCAATTATTAGGTAAATAGACCATCCATACTTATGTTTGAATTCCATACTTTTTGTCATAATTGCATTATCTTCTAGATTAATGTGTGTTAAATTTGAAACTTGGATTGATAAATCATGCTTTGAATGGGTGAATTGCACTACACTTAGTTTAATTGTCATTAGGTAGTTGATTCATGCTTGAAATTGATGGTTTACACTTTTCATTGCACTTGTTAGCCACATATAGATTACATAGTATTATTTCCCCAATTAGTTGAAAGTGAGTGAGTTAGGGAATGTGCTTAGTGGTGAATCCTACACCCTAAGTCTCTTTCCAATCTCTTAAACTCTATTTCTTTTTTGCAATCATTTAGTTTAAAATTAGTTTTAATCACAAACAAAACCCTTTTGGCAATCACAGAAGCACTAAAGTATAATTCAATTATGGAAAACCTATAATTGTTTAGATCTCTTGGGACGATCCCTGCTCACTTCATACTCCATAGTATAAGTGTTTAGTGGTTTTATAAATTTTAAAATATGGTGCCCACTTGACATTATTTCTAAACCTAAAGTGTTGTGCATTATTTTGTGCACACGCTCGGTCGCACCATAGTTTTGGCGCCGTTGCCGGGGATCTAACGGTTTTGAAGAATTGAATTAAACATTAGTTCTTTGTTGATTGTCTACTTTTAAGTCATTTTAATTTTTAATTTTTTTTTTTTTGATTTGTCAATTAGGTACTTGAAGCAAAGTGGAGCAAACGCTGGACTTAGAAGCAATTAAAAAAAGTTGAAGTTGCTTAAGGACCATCTGTAAGTTCTCTTTAATTTTAGTACTTTAATTGTATACCAATTTGCATGCTGTGGACAGCCCAAGTGGAGGCTTAAATTGAATTGTTTTATTTTTAAGTCCAAGCATACATTCTTATAGAAGGCATCGGCCCGTGTGGAGGCATTTATTTGTTTTAAGTGCATTGATATTATTGAGGAGTTTGGGAACATCGTATGTGGAGGTTGAAATTTTGAAATGTTAGTGTGTTGACTTGTTCTAGTGCATGCATGGTCGTAGATCACTTAATCGTCCTCTTGCTCCTGTAAATCAAAATCTTGAAATTTTTCTTCGGCGTTTAAGAAGTAGTACTAGGGATTGTCATCTTAATCTTTCAAATTTTGATCTTCCATCACCTTTAATGGAAGATCCAATTGAAGATCCCATTGTAGATCTTGGTTATGTGGATCATAATGGTGTGCACCACCCACCACAAGTTCATATTGTGGATCCTCAAGGTGTGCATCCACCCTTGGGAATGCCACAACCAGTTAATCATGCGGTGCAACAACCTAATCTAGGGATGCCAAGGCCAAATGTTGTTCCCCCAATTGGTGAGCAACAACAACAATATGTTCAAATGGCATACCCTCAACAAGGTCAAATGGCATATCATCAACAAGGTCAAATGCCATATCCTCCTCTCAATCCTCTCAATCCTCCAATGGTCCTTAGGGATCGTTACACTCCAAATCAATATAATGCACCCACTTGCATTCAATTGCCAAATTTCCGTGCTCATCATTATGAGATTAAGGCTTCCACCATTAACATGTGCCCCCTTTTCTATGGGTTGAGCAATGAAGAGCCTTATAAACATTTAGATGAGTTTTTAGAAGTCTGCTCCATCGTGAAAATCACGGATGTTCCGGAAGAAGTCCTAAAAATGAAGCTTTTCCCTTTCACTCTTCGGGATAAAGCTAAATATTGGTTCAATAACTTGCGGCCAAATACAATCACCTCTTGGGCACAATTGCAACAAGAGTTCTTAAAAAAGTATTACCCCGCAAGTCGAACTGATGCCATGAGAACTTCCATTCGTGAATTTAAACAACAAAAAGGAGAACCCCTTCATGAAGCATGGGAACGTTTGAATGACTTGCTACGGAAGTGTCCACATCATGACATTCCTAAGTGGCAATTAGTTCAATGTTTCTTTTCAAGTTTATCCGATGCCAATAAGGGCATTGTTGATGCTTCTTGTGGCGGAAGCTACATTGAAAGAAATGAAGATGAAATTTGGCAACTTTTCAAAAAAATGAGTGAAAACTCAATGCATAGATCTTCATCTTCTAGGGGTAGTCACCTAGCACATATGGGAGGAAAGAAAGCTATAAATCAAATAGACTCTTCCATGGAAATTGCCGCTGAGGTCAAAAATCTTACTCAAAGGTTTGATACATTCCTTTTGAATCAAGGTCCGGCAACTCAATCATATCCTCACCATTCCAATGAAATGTGCATGACTTGTTCTAGTTACACTCACCATACTTCAAATTGCCCTCTTGGACAAATTATACCAAGTGAGTCTCAAGAACAAGCAAATGCTGCTTTCATTCATCAAGGGAACAACCCTTATTCCAATACTTACAATCCGGGGTGGAAAAATCATCCAAACTTTGCATGGAGAAATCAAGGAGACGGTGCAAACCCTCTTCAAACTCAAGGTTACCAAGCAAAGTATGTTCCCCCACATCTCCAAAATCAAAATCAGAATTCTCAAGGTTACCGTCCTTCATTTTATCCTCAAAATGTGAATCAATATTCTCATCCACAAGCATGAAATCCTCAGTCCTACTCTCATCCTCAAGCATCAAATTCTCAATCTTACTCTAATCCAAATCAAGCGCCTCCTAAGAGTTCTGCTTTTGAGGACAAAGTCTTGCAAGCTTTAGGTAATCTTCAAAAAGATAATCAACTGTTTCATTCTCACTCTCAATCAATTGCAAAGCTTGAAGCTCAAATTGGGCAATTAGCTAATTCTTTAAATGTGAGAGAGAAATGTAAGTTGCCTAGTCAAACTGAGACCAATCCTAAAGGGCAATTTATGGCGCAAGCAAGTCCTTCATCAGAATTTTCTGGAAATGAGCAAGTTCAAGCAATTACTACCTTGAGGAGTGGTAGGAAAGTGGATAATAAGGTAGAGGTAACTAAGGAGGATAATGAATTGGCACAACCAAGTGGTTGCATCCATCCCATTCCAAACTCTATTCCAATTTCCTTGGATGCTAGTGGTTCTAAAAAGGACATTCCATTATCTTCATCATCATCTCCCCAATTAGAGAAGCCTTATGAGCCAGAAGCTCCATTTCCTCAAGCTTTGAGAGAGACTTCATCATTTGGGAGACAAGAAGGGAAAATTCATGATATGATGGAAGTGTTTAAACAAGTAAAAATCAATCTTCCTCTTCTAGATGCAATTAGGCAAATTCCACCATATGCAAAGTTCTTGAAGGACTTGTGCACACAAAAGAGGAAGAGCAAGGGAAGGGACCTTAAGAAAGTGCTTTTAACAGAACAAGTGAGTTCCATCATTCTTTCTAACACTCCTCCTAAGTTCAAGGATCCGGGTGCTCCGACCATTTCTTGTGTTATTGGAAACCAAGAGGTTCGTAGAGCTCTCCTTGATTTAGGTGCAAGTATCAATCTCATTCCATACTCTATTTACTTGCAGTTAGGGTTAGGGGACTTGAAGCCAACATCGGTAGTAATCCAACTAGCCGATAGATCAATTAAGAAACCAAGGGGAATTGTTGAGGATATTCTAATTAAGGTTGATAAATTTTATTTCCCGGTTGATTTTGTAGTACTAGATACTGAGCCAGTCCCTAATCTCACCAATCAGATTCCAGTCATCCTAGGAAGGCCATTCCTTGCCACTGCCAATGCCACCATTAATTGTAGATCCGGCATTATGGATATCTCATTTGGCAACATGATGGTTAAACTTAATGTATTCAATGCGAGTCAACATCCCACAGATGAAGACGAGTGTTTCCTAGTGGATGTCTTGGATGAAACCATAGAAGAGACTCTTCCCTCTATTCTATCTAAGGACCCTCTTGAGGCGTGCCTTTGTGAAATGTTTGAAAGTTGTGGTTTTGACACAGAAGGATCCATAAGTGAGGTGAATGCTTTAATGGACTCTGTGGCCACTTTGGATTACCCACCTTGGAAAAGCAAGAAAGAACCTCTTCCTTCACTCTCTAGTACTCCACCAGTTCCATCTCTCATCTCTCCTCCTATTCTTGACCTTAAGCCGCTTCCATCAAATCTGAAATATGCCTTCTTAGGCCCAAAAGAGACTCTTCCGGTCATCATTGCTTCCAATCTTGAAAATGACTAAGAGAATGATCTTTTGGAAGTGCTTAAAGCTAACAAAGAAGCCATTGGATGGAGTGTGGCTGACCTAAAAGGCATTGACCCTTCTATTTGTATGCATCGCATACACATGGAAGAGGATGAAAGGCCATTTAGGGATGCTCAAAGGAGATTGAACCCAAATATGAAGGAAGTTGTCATGAAGGAGGTTGTGAAACTTCTAGATGTAGGAATCATTTATCCTATCTCTGATTCCAAATGGGTTAGTCCAACTCAAGTGGTTCCCAAAAAGTCAGGAATCACAGTTGTTGAAAATGGTAAGGGTAATCTCATCTCGAAACGCACCGCCACTTCATGGCGTGTTTGCATAGATTACCGAAAGCTGAATTCTGCCACTAGGAAGGACCATTTTCCATTGCCTTTCATTGACCAAATCTTGGAAAGATTGGCTGGGCAACAATACTATTGCTTCCTAGATGGTTACTCGGGGTACAATCAAGTGGCCTTAGATCCATTGGACCAAGAAAAGACCACATTCACATGTCCTTTTGGTACATTTGCTTATCGACGGATGCCTTTCAGATTGTGCAATGCTCCTGCCACTTTCCAAAGGTGTATGATGTCAATTTTTTCGGACATGGTGGAGAAGTATTTAGAAGTCTTCATGGATGACTTCTCGATTTTTGGGTCCTCATTTGATTCGTGTCTCCAAAATCTCAAAAAAGTGCTTCAAAGATGTCGTGAGACTAATCTTGTGTTAAGTTGGGAATAGAGCCATTTCATGGTTCAAGAAGGAATCGTGCTTAGACATGTCATCTCTAAAAGAGGAATAGAAGTAGATAGAGCGAAAGTTGAGCTAATTTCTGAATTGTCTCCACCTACTACGGTGAGAGAAATTCGCTCCTTTCTAGGACATGCCGGTTTTTATCGCCAATTCATCAAAGACTTTAGCAAAATTCTAGACCCTTGTGTAACCTTCTTGCCAAGGAGACTCCATTTGTCTTTGATGAAGCATGCCTAAATGCTTTTCATCAACTTCGCACTCTTCTATCATCCGCTCCTATCATGCAACCTCCAAATTGGTCCTTACCATTTGAGATTATGTGTGATGCTTCCGACTTCGCAATGGGTGCTGTTTTGGGGCAAAGGGTAGGTAAACCACCATATGCTATATACTATGCGAGTAAGACTTTCTCAGGTGCCCAATTGAACTATTCTACCACCGAGAAAGAGTTACTTGCCGTAGTATATGCCCTTGATAAATTTCGGTCATATCTCTTAGGATCCAAGGTAATTGTGTTTTCCGATCATGCCGCTCTTAGGCATCTTTTAATGAAAAAGGAAACCAAACCTCGCTTGATAAGATAGATTCTACTTCTTCAAGAATTTGACTTTGAAATCAAAGATAAAAAGGGCTCCGAAAATGTCGTTGCCGATCATCTGTTTAGATTAATGGTTGAATCTTCTCCAAATCTTGAAATTCATGAATCATTTCCGGATGAATAACTCTTTCAAATCTCAAATGGGACGTTGCCTTGGTTCGCCGACATTGTTAACTATCTTGCAACCAGCAAACTTCCCATTAATTGGTCAAAACAAGAAAAGGACCGATTCTTTGCTAACATCCGGAAATACTATTGGGAAGATCCCATTCTATTTCGTTATTGCCCGGATCAAATCATCAGGAGATGTGTGCCGGAAAGTGAAGTTCCGAGCGTCCTTGCGTTTTGTCACACACTTGCTTGTGGTGGGCATTTTAGTGGAAAAAAGACCGCTTTGAAGGTTCTTCAAAGTGGGCTCTTCTGGCCCACTATCCACCGAGATGCCTATAACTTTTGTAAGGTGTGTGTTCGGTGTCAAAAGTTGGGATCAATGTCAAAGAGAGACATGATGCCCTTAACTTCAATCTTTGTAGTTGAAATCTTCGATGTATGGGGCATAGACTTTTTGGGACCATTCCCAATGTCTTATGGCTTTCAATACATCCTCGTTGCCATTGATTATGTTTCAAAGTGGGTTGAGGCTTGTGCTACCAAAATGAATGACCATTCCGTGGTAATTGCATTCGTTAAATCAAATATCTTTGCTCGTTTTGGTATGCCAAGAGCTTTGATAAGTGATGGAGGAAAACATTTCTGTAATCAATTCTTGAAGCAACTTTTCTTGAAATACTCCGTCACACATAAGTGGCCACTCCCTACCATCCCCAAACAAGTGGGCAAGTCGAGGTGTCAAATAGGGAAATCAAGCATATTCTTGAGAAAACTGTCAATCCGACCCGAAAAGATTGGTCAAGAAAATTGAACGATGCTTTGTGGGCTTACCGGACAGCTTACAAGACTCCAATAGGCATATCTCCATATAGACTTGTTTATGGGAAGCCTTGTCATCTTCCGGTTGAGCTAGAACACAAAGCACTTTGGGCAATAAAAAGGCTCAACTTTGATCTTGATAAGGCTGGAAAGGACCGTTTACTCCAACTCAATGAGCTAGAGGAATTGAGAAATGATGCCTATGATAGTTCAAAAAATTACAAGGCAAGGACAAAAGCATTTCATGATAAACATATTGTGAAAAAGTCCTTTGAAGCCGGTCAAAAGGCTTGGTTATTCAACTCTAGGCTCAAATTTTTCCCTGGAAAGCTTCGAACCAAATGGGAAGGCCCTTATCAAATTATCTCCGTCTCACCTCATGGGGCTGTTGAACTTAAAAATCTAAAAGATGAAGGGACCTTCAAAGTTAATGGTCAAAGGCTTAAACCATACATTGATGGACAAAATTTTCAAAGAAATGTGGAATCTGCCCTCTTGGTAGATCCTATTTACTTTGAAGATTGAGAACATCTCACGTCTTTCTAGCGACGTTAAACACTAGTTGTATCGAGTTTCTCTTTCGTTGCATTTTAATTTCTATTTTATTATTATTTTATTTTTATTTTTCCTTTTGTACATTTATGCATTTTTTAATTTAAAAAAAATTAAAAAAAAAAATTGTAAATGAGTAATGTAGGTTGGTGTTTGATTTTATTTCTATTTTATTATTATTTTTATTATTTTTGTATATATTTCATGTTAGTTTTGATTTATTCAAAAATATAAATTTTTTTTTTAAAACAAGTATTAATTAGTATAGGTTGATAAGTGATTTTATTTCAATTTTATTTATTATTATTTTTATTTTATTTTTTATCTATTTTTCATTTTAGTGTATATATTCTTTTTAGCTTTATTTTGTTTTATTTTTTTGTTTATTTTATTTATTTTTATTTTTTAAGAAAAAAAAAAAAAAAAAAAAAAAAAAAAAACTGGGAGATCAATCCCATTCTTGAAATTAAAAAAAAAAAAACATATCACAAAAATTTCAAAAATATTTGTTCCCGTTATGCCCTTCTGCTTAGTTATGCATGTTTTCATCTTTTACAAAGGGTTTGATATCATATCTCTTTACATCTTATTCTATATTGTTTTAGAATGTATGCTTTACTTATCCCATTTGATATTTGATGTGAGTTGCTAGTGTGGCTTTTCTAGTAGGTTTTTGCATCTAAGTTTGGGGGAGACCTCTTTCGTCATGGATCATTGCCGGGCGTCATTAACTTTTGCCATCACGGTATACTCTTTCCATTTCTTTCATTGTTCTCATTGCACATTGAGGACAATGTGCAGTTTAAGTTTGGGGGTAAAGTAGCCTTGTTATATTCTACTTTAAGTTGAGTTTTAAATGCATGATTGAGATTTGAGATATATTTGGCAATGATTTTGAACTTTTGAAGCATAGTGCCTTTAAAAAACATGTTGTTAGAGTCTAATACTTCTTGTATGCTCTAGGATGCCATTTAGGGGTAAATTTTAATTTTTGACATCATGTTTGCTTTTGTGGTACACATCATCTTGTTGGTTGAAAATGCTTTGAGAGTTGATTCTAGAATTCTACATTTGCACTTGCGCACACTAGCATTCAATTTGTGGGGTACATGCTTAGTTGATTATTGTTTTGGTTTGTTCCAATTGAGCTAGTATGCTTTGAAAGCTTTCATTCTTGATAAAATGACCTTGCAAAGGAAAGAAAGAAATAAATTAAAAAAAAAAAAAAAAAAAAAACTGCATTCTTTCAACATGTCAACTGATTAAAAAGGAAGACAAGGGAAGAATGTAAGATGTATGATTAGTTTGAGTTCGTAGCCTAGCCATTCCGAGTCATTACGCCTTTAGGAGTGTCTTTACACTTAACGTCCTAAGACCATCTGGTTTGGGAGTCGTTGGCTCAACGCTTGTTACATGGGGTGATTAGAGAGCTTAATGAACTTGGACATTGCACATAGTTATACATAAAAAAAAAAATAAATAAATAAAAAATAAAAATAAAAATTTTAAAAAAAATTAAATCAATAAAAAGATGTTTGATTGAATAATAAGGTTCATTCAATTTCTTGATGTCTGGTACTATATCTGTATGCTAGTTTGAGGGTAAGGCTATGCCATTACTTTGATTTGCTAAGATAGCAACACATTTTGATGCCGGTTCACTAAAAAAGGATGATAGAATTGATTCAATTTGCATGATTAACTTGCTTGATGTGTGGAGGACCATTGTTGCTTACATGATGTTGAAATATTGAGAATAGCTTAGAAATGGTAGAAATTTGCATACTTGAAGTAGTCTACTTTAAACACTTATTTGATATATGTCATTGCTTTTCAAGTAAGAAAGAGCTGTTGATGTTTGTGGGTATCATTTCTGCAAACCCTCACGAGACTTCACTCGTCCACTAGGGGTAACCTAGGGGTTTAAAAGACTTGTTGCATATGCTAAATGCAACCGTGATCCCTACGAAAGTGGTGTTATCTTTATTTGCTTTATTAGTTCATAATTGTATATATGTTTGTTTCATTTCCATGCTGTAGTTTATTGCTAGGGACTAGCAATATCTATGTTTAGGGGCGTGATAAGTGCTTAAATATTGCACATTTCAGCACCTAAGCTAAGGTATTTCAGTCTTTGCATCTATCTTAATTTTATATTTTAGTCCTAATTTATGTTTATGTGTATTTCAAGGCAATAAAGTTAAAATGAGCAAAGAACGGTCCAATTAAGCCTTTTTGGAGTTAAGCAAAGATTTTCAGACAATGGCACAAAGCGGTCAATTTCGGGCCTTTGATGATGTTCCCAAAGATGGAGAAGCAAACCAAATAGCCCGGGGCAAAAATGGAGCTGAATAAGGCTTAAAGGAATTTGTCAACTCTGGGGGGATCGATCCCCAGGGTGGGGGATCGATCCCCCAGGACTTAGCAACATTACAGTTTTTATTTAATTTTTGGGCTCATTTTGGGAACTGTTGGGCTTTAATGAGATTGTTACTTAAGGCCCAGTGAGCCATTAGATTAGGGTTAGTTTTATTTTTTATTTAGGTAAAGATTATTAGAGAAAGGAATTAAGTTTTATTTTATTATTTTTCTGTATCGTAGTATCGTATTTTCTCTCTGGAAAAACACGCGAAAAAAGAGAAAAAGCAAGAACAGGTTAGGGTTTGGAAGAAAAAGTTCAGAGAAGATGAAACAGATGATGGGGATTGTCCTGTCTTCGACTCCATCAACCATGAGTGGCTGATTCTTCTACTTAGGGTTGGATAAACCCTAAGCATGTAACCTATTCTCTCTCTCTTTTCATACTTTTTGGGGATTAATTTATGTAATTAGTGTATAGTCTTGAATATTATGAATTAAATTCTTCCAATTGATTATCTGTATTAATCTCATATTGTCTTATGTGTGGTTGATTGATAAACAAATTTTACACATGAATTCTTTGTTAATTGATTCTTGTGATGGCTATGCATGGTATTGCTTAGTTGTAATTGTGTTTCAAATTGATGAAAAATGCTTTCATTTGATGGATGGTACTACATGTTTAGGTTAATTTGTTGTTTAATTAGTTTTAAATTCATGTTTAATTAGTTTAATTTAAGTTTAATTAATTTAATTGCAATTCAATTATTAGGTAAGTAGACCATCCATACTTATGTTTGAATTCCATACTTTTTGTCATAATTGCATTATCTTCTAGATTAATGTGTGTTAAATTTGAAACTTGGATTGATAAATCATGCTTTGAATGGGTGAATTGCACTACACTTAGTTTAATTGTCATTAAGTAGTTGATTCATGCTTGAAATTGATGGTTTACACTTTTCATTGCACTTGTTAGCCACATATAGATTACATAGTATTATTTCCCCAATTAGTTGAAAGTGAGTGAGTTAGGGAATGTGCTTAGTGGTGAATCCTACACCCTAAGTCTCTTTCCAATCTCTTAAACTCTATTTCTTTATTGCAATCATTTAGTTTAAAATTAGTTTTAATCACAAACAAAACCCTTTTGGCAATCACAGAAGCACTAAAGTATAATTCAATTCTGGAAAACCTATAATTGTTTAGATCTCTTGGGACGATCCCTGCTCACTTCATACTCCATAGTATAAGTGTTTAGTGGTTTTATAAATTTTAAAATATGGTGCCCACTTGACATTATTTCTAAACCTAAAGTGTTGTGCATTATTTTGTGCACACGCTCGGTCGCACCAAGCCATGGATTTAATTGTGTTTGAAAGTCGTTTCTATATCAAAATCCTGGACATTGACTTGTTGTATATTCATTTGGTTTTGTTTTGAGCATTGAATAATATAGTTGCTATGTTTATACTCATGAGAATATGTTTTCTTTATTGAATATATTGTTGCCTGGTGTAATGATTTGCACATTTCGTATTTAACATCATTCATGCATAGCGTGTAACGAATCGCACACTGAAGATTCGACATTCATAACATCATATTAGTTGTGGACTTAGAGTATGTATTGTATAGGTTTCCAAATTTGGTTGTGCTTGGTAGATTGTTGATTATCTTGCATATTCCTGTTGATATATGCGTTGTTGCACAATTTGTTGATGTCGTTGTTTGGCTATGGCTAGGACGTGGTTCTAGTACGGGGGATAGTCCTTCTATATAGTCTAGTGCGCACATAGGGAGGTTACCCATGGGCTAGTAACCCTAAAGTAACTATGTTGTTGGTCTGATCCGGCGTGACATCCAAGTATCCACTTTGTTTGATTTCGCATTTGATTTTCAAGATGATAACTAAATGAATTTGTAACTTGTTGTTTCTTATTTGTCATTCCATTTTAAATTATATGATGTTAACTTTGCGAAATTGTGCTTTATGCATTGTATTAGAAGTTCCAATGTTGATTAAATTGCATTGATATTGAAAATTGTGTTTTGACGTTCTAACAAAGCTTAGGATTGATCCTATTGATTCATTTAGAACTTAGACGTTAGATGGCATAAACCACCACTGTTATTTTGTGCTTTAGATTCTAAGTTGATGGCTTTGAGAACTTATACCTTGTTGTATTGTATAACATGCTCTTTTGTTGTTGAATTGCATGGATAATGTGATTCTTGTTAACTTGTATTCAAATATGCTTTTTTCATGTTGTATGGATTCCTCTAGACTTTGTTCAATTACATTGATAATGTGATCCGTGGTAACTATAAACTCGTTGTATTAATCGGATAACTCCAACTTTGATTTGTTTCATTTATGTATTTATATCATGATTCTTGTTGCTTTGTATAACATGTTTCTATGCTGTTGAAATGCATGGATGAAGTGATTTATGCTAGAAACACTCTAAGGTAGCTTAGGATGCTCCCTGAGTCTCATTTCAATATAAACGTAAGGTAGCATTAACCCCTTTAACATGTTTCACCTTAAGGTGATAAATTTGCAAAATACTAGGTCGATGCATGCTCATCTCCTACGAGTAGCTTTATGTTACTCACCCCTACGATACTGGGGCATATTTCAGGTACAAAGAATTGGTTCATGACGCCTAGCATTCCTTGGATGTTGTGTAGCTTTCAAGTTTCCATTTCATGCGAATGTTAGCATGATATGTCATTTTGTAGACTTATATATCAACATATGTATATTTGATTCTATGTATGTAATGTGTACTTAAGTATACTCTTTTCAATGTATTTGATATGTATGAGATGAGGCCGGAGGCTAATGACCATTATATTGTATTCTATGTACTTTTTAACTTCATGAAATATTGTGAAAATCTTGAAAAATCGTAAGTCAATGCTTCACCATGGTTGCATCGGGTGTGGGAATTCCATTTTCATTCTTTCATAGGGTCTCATTAATCTCGTATGAAGTTTGGCCAAGGGCCAAACGGTCAATTGACTCCATTTTGTATTTTTGGATTCCATGTTTTCCATTCCAAGTCCATTTTTGCCTTTTTGCCCGTTGGGGGGTCGGATTTTGCATCGGCTATGTTTTTATGCCATGGATCATTGTAGCACATCAAAATAGGTAAGTTACGTTTGTGTGCATAGTCGTTTCTGGGCAAAACCTCATTGTTTGTGTTTTGAGCCTCTTACGATTTCATTTTGTGTTTTTGTTGCATATTATGATCTAGGGGCATTCTAGACTTTTTAATTCAATTTTATTTCCTTCTTTCAATATGGTTGAATAGAAAACGTGATTTTAGTGGGGGTTTCTTTTTCGTGTTTTTCCGGAAAATGTCGTCTTGGTGCCAGAAATCGATCGCAAAGTTCAGCTTTCTGTTTTTTTTAGCTGCTTTTTAGACCTCCACGACCAGATTTCATGGAGGGGCATTTTGGGCATTTTACATTGCATTTTTTTTTTAATTCTCCTTAAGTCACGTAGAAAACTCAATTTTGAGGGGGGTTTCTTTTTTGTGTTTTTCCAGAAAAATTCATCTACTAGCCCGTTTTTACTCTCTGTTCTGGCTGTTTCTAGAAAAAAATGCTTGTAGTAGCTTTTTGGGTCCATCTTGACCTAGGCTGTTCAAGGGGCATTTTAGAGACCTTACATCGTATTTTTTTGGTTTCTTCTGCATAGTCAGGTAGAAAACGTGATTTTAAGGGGGTTTTTTCTTCGTATTTTTCCAGAAAAACTCGTTTAAGGGTCTATTTTTAGCCTCGGTTCTGGAAAAAAAAATTAATTGGTGCTTACTGTTAAAACACTATTTCTACGCAGATTTCTTACCCGGAAAATAAGTCTAATTTTTTTGAAGCTTTGAGGCTTCATATCTTCTTCGTCCCGACTCCAAATCAATTGATTTTTGAATCTAAGTTTATTAATTTTTGCTTGTCTATCCAACGGTATTCACGGTTGCATCTAATTATATCTAAAAAGACTATTTTACCTGTTGTAAAGTACCCTTGTTGCATTGATTTTAAACTCAAAGGTTGGTTTTTTTGAAACTTTGACGTTTCATATCTTCTTCATCTGGACTCCGAATCAAGTGATTCTTGAGTCTAGATTCATTAATTTTTCCTAGTTTATCTATTGGTATGCTCAGTTGCATCCAATTTTATCTAAAAAGACCATTTTACCCCTTGTCAATTACCCTTGCTGCACTGTTTTGAAACCCGAAAGTTGGTTTTTATGAAACTTTGGAGTTTCATATCTTCTTCATCCGGACTCTGAATCAAGTGATTCTTGAGTCTAGATTTGTTAATTTTTCGCTTTCTTTCCAGCGGTATGCTCGGTGGCACCCGAATCCACATTTTTCAAAAATAACTATTTTGCCCCTGTGGGCTTATTTGTCATATTTTTGACCTTTTGCTTCCGCATCAGTTCTCATTGAGTTCCACGACCTCATGGAAGGTCACTTTGACTTCTTAGAGTCTTGTTTTCTGTTTTTGCTTCCGCATTTCGGATCTGTTATCGGATCATCCTTACGGTTCATTACAGGACACGCTGGCCTAAAAAACCGGGGTCGTCACAGGATGTGTCTCGAGAATAATTTACATTTTAGGGACGTCAGTTCATGTAAAATGGCGATTTTGCCCCTAAGAGCTTATTTGTCATATTTTCGATCTTTTGCTTCCGCATCAGTTCTCATTGAGTTCCACGACCTCATGGAAGGTCACTTTGACTTCTTAGAGTCGTGTTTTCTGTTTTCGCTTTCGCATTTCGGATCCGTTATCAAATCATCCTTTCGGTTCATCACTGACGCACTGGCCTAAAAACCAGGGCCGTCACATAGATGATGGTATCAGAGATGGCAAAATCGTAGAGGCAAGAGAAGAAGCTTCATCTTCTGGTGTTCGTTGTTTTATCCCCGAAGAAGCTAAAAAAGAAAGAGGAGGAAGTCTCTGCAATCCTCCCTACTGGGAAAGTCGCGCCAACTCCAAAACCTCAATTTTTCACCACCTCGAGGGAAAATGCAGAAAAAGGCAACTTGATAGGCGGAATCGAGTTTTTACCCCAATAGGTTGCACCTACACTAAAGCTCTAGCCTCTCTGAAAGATTTGCTTCCACCCATTCCTGCAAGACCCATTCCTAATCCCCCTCCAAAAGGTCATGATCCCTTTCAGAAGTGCGACTGTTACTCATGGGTGCCGGGTCATTCTACCGAGAACTGTTTTTCTCTCAAGCATAAAATTCAAGATCTCATAGAAACAGGTATGCTTAACTTGGTGAAGACCGGAGAGCCCAATACTTTGAATAATCCATTACCAAATCATTCCACCAATATGGTTTCCAAGGAGGATATAGATATGATTAGCCTGAATGACTTAGATTTCAATCCCACCATATTCATTGGAAGGCTTGGAGAGGTAGTATGTGTCAAAGCCACTAGAGCTCGAGACACTGGTATCCACGTGGTGGACATAGAAGCAAAAATCAGGCTTTTATTAATTTTGGCTACAAGACTATTGCTTGCTGCACCCACATTTGGCCGTTCTAAAAAGGCCACATTGCTTGCTCCCAAAGCATTTTCTCTACCTGTCCTAGAATCCGTCACAATTGTAATCCCAAGACAATTGCCTATCAAAGACACCCGCCAAGTACCGTGGAATTATGATGTCGAGATAATAACGGAATCCGGCAAAAAAATTGCTTTAGAAGATCAAGTTGTTACTGAGATTGGAGGGTTTACAAGATCGGGGTAGGTACTGCACACCTGCGGAGCTTGAACAACAAAAAAAAGGAAATAATAAGGTGGATGACTAAGTTAAGCAACCTATTACTCAACAACAGACTGCTAAATTTCTCAGAATCCTAAAGAGGAGCGAGGACAATGTAGTGGAACACCTTAGTAAGATATCGAGTTAAATCTCCTTATTGCAACTTCTCCTTACTTCAGAAACACACAGAGAGGCTCTGTTGAAAGTGCTTCATAAAGCCCATGTTCCAAGCAGTGTCACAATCAAGTAGGTAGAAGAAATAGTAGGCCATGTGTTAGCCTACAATGCCATAACTTTCACTGATGAAGAGCTACCTCCTGAAGGAACCCAACATACCCAAGCTTTCCATATCACTGTAGAATTCAACAATCTATTAGTAGGAAGGGTAGTCATCAACAATGGGTCTGCTCTCAATATATGTCCACTCGCTACTCTTAAGTGGATGGAGATGGAAAAACATGTTCGCCCTATCAATACAGTGTTAAGAGCATTCGATGGAGCCCGACGGGAGTCACTGGGCCAAATTGATCTTTCAATTATGATGGGCCAACAACATTTGATGTCCGGTTTCAGGTGGTTAACATTCCAACTTCTTACAACCTCCTGTTAGGTAAACCATGGATCCACAATGTAGGGGCAATCCCCTCGAGTTTGCACCAAAAAATTAAGTTCATTATTGACAATCAGTTGATTACTGTTCATGCTGAGGATAATTTGGCTGTTCATTCTTCACCAAGTTTTGCTATAAACTCTAAAATCAAGACAGAGCCATCTTCTTGTCAAACCTTCGAGGTAGACATGACCTCTATTGATTTGATAAAGGCTAATGCACCATCTGGTTACCAGATATCCCGAATTGCCACAATTACTCACATACCTTAAGGAAGCTATCTACTGCAACCACAATTCTCCAAAAGTGCCCGCATGATGGCCCAATACTTCAAAAAGTGCGGATACAAGCTCGGGCAAGGACTAGGAGCACATTCTCAAGGCGACCCTCACCTCATCAGAATCAAGCCAAATCAACATCATCATGGGCTAGGGTATCACCCAACGAAGGAGGATTGTCAGGGAAGGAAAGGGAAAAATGCATCATCTGACAGGACATTCAGGCAGCACTTTGAATCAAGACCCTCGAGGATGAGGGGACCCATTGTTTGGGACACCATTGCATTGAAGAAGAAGCCTCCTGTCAAACCACCTCAGCTACATGCTAATCCTATTGAACCAATCACTCTAATAGGAGGGGGAAACAAGTTTAAGGACATTTCCAAGGAGATGCCAAACACGGATTGGATAGAGGCATTCACCAATTTGAATATCAGAGATCTTTTTGAGCCAGACAACCACATAGCCATGCTTCATTCCACTCCACTACAGCCACCCACTTCCACCACCAAGCCAAGCAAATGGGAAGCAGTCCCACTCTTCACACCGAAGAAGTTTCGGTAAAGGGGAAAGCCTTGTGACTTTCTCCAGAGCATCTTATTTTAGTATTATGTTACAAAGTTTGAGTTACTAGTTCCTGCTGTAATGAGTTTTTAAAGTTTCTATTTTAACAATGAGCTTCGTATAGCTCCAAAATTTTAAATAAAATGTAACTCATATCTTATTATAAATAAAAAGCAACTTCTATTTCTCTAAATCAACATCTTTATTTTTTTCATATTGTCAGGATGCCATATATGGAATGCTGTGATCTCATGGATGTTTCTGTCTTCGATTCTGATACCTATGACTTTGACATTAAGCACAATCTAGACCAAATAAGTTTTGATCAAGATGACTTTGATGATGCACCGCAAGAATTAATAGATATGATTAAATACCAAGACAAATCCAACTCTCCAAACATTGAAGACACTAAAACCATTGATGTAGGAACTACAGAATTTCTGAAGCAACTCAAAATTGGCAAGATCTTAACTAAGAAACAACGTGATGAGATGATCCAATTTTTGATTACATACACGATGTTTTTGCATGGTCATACCAGGATATGCCACGGCTTAACACCAACATTGTAGTACATAAACTACCACTTAAGCCTGATGTAAAGCTAGTTAAGCGGAAACTACAAAGGCTTAAGCCCGAGTGGAGTCTTAAAATCAAGGAAGAGGTCACAAAATAATTCGAAGCCGGTTTCTTAGTAGTATCTAATTATCTGGAATGGTTAGCTAATGTAGTCTCGGTACCTAAAAAAGTTGGAAAAGTTTGAATGTGCCTTGATTATCACGATTTGAATAAAGCCAGTCCGAAAGATGATTTTCCACTTCCCCACATTCATGTACTGGTAGATAACACAGCAAAGCATTGCATGTTCTCCTTTATGGATGGGTTTTTGGGATACAATCAAATTAAGCTCGTCGAAGAAGACCGTGAGAAAACTACATTCATCATACCATGGGGCACTTTTTGTTATCGGGTCATGCCATTTGGCCTCAAAAATGTTGGGGTAACGTATCGAAGGGCTATGAAAACCCTTTTCCACGATATGATGCATAAGGAAATTGAGGTATATGTGGATGATATGATTGCTAAATCTGTTTACGAAGAAGACCACCTCATTAATCTGGGAAAATTGTTCAGACGACTTTGTAAGTATCAATTAAAGCTCAATCCAGCAAAATGCATCTTTAGGGTATCCTCAGGCAAACTTTTAGGTTTTATAGTCAGCTATAGAGGCATTGAAATTGACCCTTCCAAAATTAAGGCAATTCTTGATATGCCACCCCCTAAGACTTAAAAGGAGGTTCGATTTTTTCTGGGAAAACTGAACTTTATAAGTCGTTTCATAGCTCTACTCACGAATATTTGTCAGCCAATATTATGCCTTCTCAGAAAGAACCAACCTATATCTTGGGATGATGTTTGTCAAGAGGCCTTTGATAAGATAAAGGCTTATCTAATTAATCCTCCAATTTTGGTACCTCCAGAACCAGGTAGACCACTATTACTCTATCTCTCAGTGCTTGATGCTTCAATGGGTTGTGTCTTAGGAAAACATGATAAGGCTAGGCGTAAAGAACAAGCAATATATTACCTCAGTAAGAAATTCACAGATTATGAATCTCGCTATTCTCCCTTGGAAAGAACTTATTATGCCTTAACATGGATGGCTCATAGGCTTCGCCATTACATGCTTTCTACTACAATATTTCTTATAGCAAGGATGAATCCTTTGAAGTAC
Source organism: Cornus florida (assembly GCF_030987335.1). NCBI lineage: Eukaryota > Viridiplantae > Streptophyta > Magnoliopsida > Cornales > Cornaceae > Cornus > Cornus florida. The sequence goes on from NW_026775571.1 coordinate 20,150,617, forward strand.
ATCTTTGAAAAACCTTTATTGATGGGATGTATCTCAAGGTAGCAGATGTTGTTTGCAGAATTTGATATTGTATATGTCACACAGAAATCAGTTAAAGCTGGGGCAATTGCAGAGTATTTGGCTGAGAATCCTACAGATGACTATTGACTAATGGAAACTTATTTCCCAAACGAAGCTATCCTAGTGGCCATAGAGGAAAAAGAGATTGAGCAAGAAGTCAAGTGGAAGATGTATTTTGATGGGGCTGAAATGAAAAAGGGGTTGGGATTAGAGTAGTCATAGTTTCTAATGTCAGCTTGATGCATTATCCGATAGCCACCAAATTGAAGTTCGACTGTACAAATAATATGGCAGAACATGAAGCTTGCATAATAGGCCTTCAGGCAGCATTGGATATGGATATCGAAAAACTTATTGTATTCGGTGATTCGGAGCTCATAATTAATAAAATTACTAGTGAATGGCAAGTCAAGGACTCAAAATTGTTTCCATATAATAAGTATTTGATTGGACTATGCAGGCAATTCAAATATATCGAGTTTCACCACGTTTCTCGTACTCTCAATCATTTCGCTGATGTATTGGCTACACTCTTATCAATGATAACAATCTTTGATAAGGAAGATCTTCCTCACATTGAAATTGGAGTCAGTTACCGACCGGCCCATTGCATGGCATTGTAGGAAGAACTAGATGGCGAACCATGGTATCACGATATAAAACAATTGTTGGAAAAACAATTGTTGGAGAAACAAGTTTATCCTAAGGGAATCACGACCGAGAATAAGAAGACCATTCACAAAATGGCCTTACAGTATTTTGTTAGTGGATATACGCTCTATAAGAAAACACCAGAAGGCCTTCTTCGATGTATAGACGCCGGAGAAGCAAAAGAGATCATGTCTAAAGTTCACGAAGGAGTTTGTGGTCCACACATGAATGGACATTTGCTTGCTAGAAAAATCCTCTGCACGGGATATTACTGGCTTTCCATGGAAAAAGGACTGTTATGATTTCGTTAGGTGTTGTCATAAATGCCAAATACACGCATACTAAGTTCATGCACCGCCTAATGAACTTCATTGTATGGTATCACCGTGGCCGTTTTCCATGTGAGGGATGGATGTCATCGGCCCTGTCACTCCAAAAACATCAAATGGACACCGTTTCATCTTTGTGGTGATAGACTATTTTACCAAGTGGGTCGAGGCTGCATCTTACACCAGAATCTCAAGAAAGACAATAGAACATTTCTTAACGCATAATGTGATATGTCGATATGGGCTCCCCGAGGCAATTATCTTAGACAATGCTAAAAATCTCAAGAATGATCTTATTGAATCTGTGTTCAATCAATTCAAAATCACCAAACATCACTTAGTCATATATCGCCCACAGATGAATGGAGCAGTGAAAGTAGCCAATAAGAACATCAAACAAATCTTAAGGAAAATGACTGACACACACCAGGATTGGCATAAGAAACTGCCATTTGCAATTATGGCTTACCGCACCTCAGTTTGCACGTCAACTAGGGTAACTCCTTATTACCTCATATATGGAATGGAGGTGGTATTGCCAATAGAAGTATAAATACCTTCCCTGCATATCTTAATGGAGGCAGAGTTAAAAGAAGTAGATTGGGTCCAAGCTCGATATGACCAACTATGTTTGATAGATGAGAAGCGACTTAGAGTAATTTTTTATAGTCAATGTTATCAACGTTGCATTGCTAAATCCTACAGTAAGAAGGTTAGACCTTGTCATTTCAAATGGGGTAACCTCGTTCTCAAGAAAATCCTCGCGTGTCAAAATGAAACAAAAGCTAAGTTCGCCCCTAACTATGAGGCGCCCTTTGTGGTCAAGAAAGTTCTATTTAGAGGTGCTCTCATCCTAACCGAGATAGACGGGGAAAAGTTCCCTCAACCTCTTAATTTTGATTCAGTCAAACATTATTATGCATGATTTGTTATGTTCGGCTAATATGACGGATGGCCTTCCTTCTTTTCTTACTAATCCTCTCTCAAATGTATCCCCTTTCAAAAAACAAAAGAAAAAAAAACAAAAAAAACCAAAAAAAAAAAAGAAAAAGAAAAAGAAAAGGTAAATGAAAATTACTTTCAAAGACTACGCCCCTGTAATGCTGGGGCAATACCTATTACCTATTCTCTTGAACCTCTTAAAGTCCATCCTGACTAGCCGAAGTTTTAATGCTATATTCTATTTATATATATATATATATATATATATATAATAAATAAATAAAGCCGGACTCAATGAAAACCCACTTAAAGGCGCTAAGGGTAAAAAAGTGCAAGAATCGGACTAAGTGAAAACCCAAGAATGGGCGCCAAGGGTAAAAATGCAACCAGTCTCGGCAAAAACCCTTCTAAGGGCACTGAGAGCAAAAATGGTAGGCCAGACTTAGTGAAAACCTGAAAGGGCGCTAAGTGCAACAGTATGGTCATAAAAATAAAAAAATAAAAAAATAAAAAAAAATTAATCGACAGGACCTGAACTACGTTTGACCTGATTCTCACTATAATGAGATACACAGGTAGCGCATATTGTGACTGGGTTTGGTTATATCTATTTTATATACCACTACCATTCCAACTTCAAGTACCCTTGTCATTCTATTGATTATTGTGGTGTGGTCTGAGGAGATATCGAAGGTCATGACACATGAGGAAAAGGTTGAGCAAAATGTCAAAGTCAAAGGTGAAAGGATCAATGGACAACAAACAAACATGAAGAGCAGTATCCGTTTGTGGCACTTGAAAAAATTTTAAGTTCTTTATTTTATTTCCTTTCGAAACTCATAAGCAGGAAAGGTACATTCATACTTGTAATAGAGGCTAAATTAAAAGCTCAAAAAACTCTCAGAATAACTCCAAAATCTCAAAGCCTAGGTCCCTATATCTACCAAGTGCACCATTAACTTGTTCCTTGTCCAAACTTTGGAGGTCCAGTACTCGACCCTTCACTGTCTCGGTCTTTATGATTAGTTCATCCCGCTCCGCTATCAAGGAGAGAACTTGAGCCCGTAGAGCATCTTCCTCAATCTTAAACCTTGTCTCATCGCGAACAAAAGCCTCAAGGAACTTTGTGTGTCTACCCTGAATAGTCTTAACAAGGTTTACATAATTCTCAGACTTAGATATGATCATACCTGAAGTCAAACAATCTAGCACAGGAGGTAGCACCCCAATCACACTATCTAACCACCTGTCATATTGGGAACGGTTTCGGTGCTATTCAAGTCCTCGTAGGGGAGCTCAGTCCTATAAAAGTGTCACCCTTTCAATTTTGTCTTTGCTTTCTCTAACCTTTCCTTGCTAAAAGTGTCGAAATAATCAAAAAAGAAATATCCCCAGTCCTCCTCCTGTGGTACTAATTGTTCCCATCCGAACTGACGATGCACTCTTGCAGGTACATACGGAACCACTCCATGGGGCCCAAGTAAAGGAATAAAATGCATTGTGGCACCTCCAATGAATACATCTCGACGACCCACTAGGCCATTACACCACTGAATATCAGTTGGTGATCTATGGTTCAAGAACTTCACCCACTCGTCGTAATCCCGAGGAAGCTTGAGCTTTGCCATACATGATTGGTGGGAAGGAAGCATGTCCCATTTTAGCCAAATATGCATAACATTGCACTCCGGTGGAAAAAGATGTTCAAATTCCCATACTTGAAGAAGAGCGGCACAACCGGTAAAAAAGGAGTCATGGCCCAGTCAACACTTAGTCAACGAACGCAGTGTTTCAGCAAGAACCAGTGATACGAAAGACTCTCCTAACAGCACTTTCTCCACAATAGCAAATAAAGAACCATCGATCCTTCGATCATGACGAGGGCACAAGACCTGGCTAATTAAGCATAGTCCCAAGGTAGCATGTCAAGATCGTTTCCAACCGTCCATTTTCGCAACAAAGTCACCTTGGTGAGATGTAAAACCCGAGGTAAAAGCAAAACGTTGAAGGATAAAACCCAAGGAACAATTGCCATCGGAGGCGAGCTCAAGGGATTTCCTCTTCATAGTAAGAAGATGACTCAAAATATGCTTCTGGCCGCTTGAAAATTCATGACATGCAAATTTAGAAGACAAGGAACCAACAAAAAGAATTCTGTGGAATTCCTCCGAAGTAGGCAGTAGCTCGCATTTCCCAAAACGAAAGACCAAGGCAGTGGGATCCCAAAAGGATATCAAAGCACGGATAAAGGAGACATCCACCTTAATCGTCGCGAGAGACTGCAAGTAGCCAAAATTGGTTTAAAATTTTTGTTCATCAGGGTCATTCAGATTCTTGCACCAAGTCTGTAACATGGATTGAAGGGGAAAAATCAGCCAGTTAGTCTGGAGATTCATAATATTTGCAAGATAATAACACTTACAGCCTTTGGAATATGGATGATGCACACAGTAGAGGGTCAAGGCCGTATCCTTCATTATATATGCATTCTGTACATATAGGACCCTAAAGCAAAAAGGAAATAAAATAAAACAGAATAAAATAATAAAACAATTTTAAACTGCACTCCGCTAATAGGGGCAACAAATCGGATGCTCGCCGCAAATTCATAGGAATAACATCAATAAAGGAAAAGATAGCTAGACTGCTAACATATGGTAAATATGGCATGCACCAGAAAAAGCACTTAGCCAGCAGCCTATATATATATATATATATATATATATATATATATTCGTGAGGACTAATAAATGCTCTCATTACAAAAAAGCATATATATAAAAATTAGCTAATCATGATGACAGTAAAAATAACCCATAACATGGAGTGCCCATTTCATGTAGTGCCCATTTTAACTCTCACAGTTATACAAAAGGAACCTGTTCATAGGATGGCAGTAAAAAAATAGTAATGATAATAATAAAAAAAAAGTAAAAAATAAAATAAAATGATAGTAATAGGTAAGGTAAATATATATATATATATATATATATATATATATATATATATAATAATGATAAGTAAAAGAAGGACACAAATGTTCCTTGTACAAACTAGGAAAAGCTAACGACAGTTTTGTGCCAACCACAGTGCAAAATGGACGGGTCTACTTCTTTGTTGGCCATTATGTTGTAATATTGAACAAAGAGGGGCAGCTGTAGACACCCCATTTTGCCCTACCCATTAATTCGGACATTTCGATAAATTTTTATTAAAAATGATAATATTATTTATTTATTTTTAATGGCTATCGATCTTCTGAATCCATCACGCGTATAAATATATATTTTTTAAATCACGTTGCATAGAATAATATTTTTCTAAAAGGTTATATGTATATATATTTTTTATATAGAAGGGGCATATCCACTGATATTATATTCTTTATAGTTTGAACTTATATTTTTCTGTACTTATATTTTCTATACTACAAAATTGGTGTTAATATACAAGCTCATAACTTTTATTGCTTTTCTTTATTTTATTTAATTTTTGCATGTGTCATATATATATCTATTCACCAAGTAACCCTACTCGCTAAGCTAGGAGATAAACCCACTTAATGTTCAAATAAATAGATCATGCAATTGTGTGCTATATACGTATAATGAATAAAATATAAAATATATATATAAAGTAAGTAAATAAACATATTGATAAGCATATAATGCTTGTCCAGAATGTTATTGTCCGGTCAAAATAGGATTTGCATTAAGTAAAGAAAAGATATGATATATATATATATATATAATCACTTACATTCGGCCCAGGCATTAAGCCACGGCCTAAGGCCATGATCTCTCTATGGAAACAGTGTTAACAAAAATAGGTTAAGAAAATAAAATAAAAAATTTACTTTATTAATTCTTTCATCTAAAAAAATTAAACCAATCTCTTTTCCTTAAGAATAAAAAATATGGTACCGGTATAACTTTGTGCATCTTAAATTATATATCAAATATTATGTATTTCCCAATATAAAAGAAAATACTACATCTCTTCTTATCTCAAATGCATTCTCATGATTAAAATTATAAATTTTTCCTCATGCTTATGATTTTGATCCACATCCAAAAAAATCTAAAGCATAAGGAAAAATTTATAATTTTAATCATGAGAATGCATTTGAGATAAGAAGAGATGTAGTATTTTCTTTTATGTTAGGAAATACATAATATTTGATATATAATTTAAGATGTATAAAGTTATACTGGTACCATATTTTTTATTTTTAAGGAAAAGTGATTGGTTTAATTTTTTTAGATGAAAGAATTAAGCATCTTAATTTTAAAATAAAAAAGAAAAAAAAAAGAAGTAATAACAAAATATAATTTATTTGAAATATATGTATTGGATCAAAAAATCATTTTACACGTCTATATTTTTAAGAAGTTAAGACATTTATAAAGTAAATAACAAAGAAAAAAAAAAAGTAAACAATATAAAGTTTTTTTTATAATTTTTTTTTATGTATAAATTGTTCATGAGGGTAGATTGGTCCAATGATTTTAGTAGTTGTAGGCGCCCTCCCTTTGCGTTCTTGGCCAACCGATCCCATGCCATGCCTTTACTTTTCAATGTCACTAGGAAGATTGTCTAATCGTTCTGCTTTAGACTGACTTCCCGCGGGATAATTAAAAAGAGAGCATACTGTATGGAAATTGAATATCTTTAAAATAGCACGAGCCTTTCTTTGCTTTGCTACGCGTTAGCACATTCTTCGCGGGAGTGCTATATTCCTTGTTTATTATTAAATTGTAACGTTAAAAAAGTCTCTTAAACGGTCAAAAGGGTAATTTGGTCAATTTTTCATGTAAATGGTTGTTTTTGTCCATTTTTGAAAAAAACAGATAAGTTTTCTTTGAGTGTCCTTTTACTAAACCTCACGGGGTGTGACTGTACTTTACCTAAAAATATTAAAAGGTTGAAGTATTTTTTACAGATCGCTTCATCCTAGTTCCATTGCATATATTGATTTTAGTTATGTGCAATTTTATTTACTTTGTAAACATTGTGACCGTCTGACACCTTCATTGTAATATTGGTCATTCTTTTATATAGAATCTCTATAATAGTTACATGATATTTTAGTTGTCATGATAGCTGTAATTTTCTTTATTCATCATCTCTGCATCTATTTATTTTTTTATTTTATTTCTTTTCTTTCTTCAAGTATTTGATTTTTGAACTCTGTGGCTACAATTGTTTCATGACACCCTAGTTGGCATGTAAGTCATAATTCCAAAGCATGAGGGCTGTCGCAGGGTCATTAGAACTTGGTGATACTCTCAAGGGCACAAACCTTATTTAATCCTTTCCTGTGAAACCTGTTTATAAATTCACAAGTCTGGGTTATGCTATGCTTTACATATATATATATATATATATATATATATTATTGATCACATTTTTTTGGCAACTAACAGTAGAATGGTTTATTAAGCCTACTCATGTATGATTGTGAAGTTCGGATAGCTTTCCGTTTCTGTGTAAAATTGTAATAAGGAAATTTTTGTGTATGCAGACCTGCCATTTCCTAAGAAAATACATTCCTTAGACATTCTTTATTTTGTATTTATTTTATTTATTTTATCATTCAAAGCAACTTCTTTAAGTGCCATTAAACCCTTATTTTATTAAAAGGTTTCATACTTGAGATCTCCTAAGTAACTGGAAGGTCATGTTTAAAAAAATTCTCTTAAAACAAAAATTTATTCCTTTGTAGTTTATTCAGGCACATAAGGTTCAAGGAGTTCTTAATTCCTTAAATGACTTATATATATGGTCTTGGTAAATTGGGGTTTCTTAAATCCTCAAAAATAATTTATTTCTCAAGATTGTGGTATCAAAACAAGTCCAGACTTACTGTCTCAAGGAAATTATATCTATATTTACATATATGAATAAAGTTTTATGGTTTCGTAATTTGCAGTCTCGTAAGCACGTACTTAAAAAAGCATTTTTGTTCTAAAGTATGAACTTTCTTTACACTTTTTCTTTGTAAAAGAAAATTTATTATTTAAGTTCCTAAACTTCTTTCAAAACTAGTAAGCCCGAGATCCTTTAAAATTTTGGTTTTGGATTCCAATAAACTTTTAAATTAAAACTTCCAACTTAGGATCTTTATAATAGTAAATAAACAAAATCACCTTTTAAATATATATTTCTGTATCTTGGGTTCTAGTTTGCATAAAGGTCAGAATTAGGAGCTAAAGGTTCAAAACAAAATAAATTTTCTTAGAGTATTTTTTTAAAAAAACATCAGATGTTAGACATGAGCTTATTTAAAAGTTTTAGGCTTAGTCTCATGGTCATCTAAAACAGAACAGCATTTCATGATGTAAACTTTCAAGGACTCACATGGCATCATTCTAGTTTCCATAGAAACCGCCCAAGTGTATGTTTTTTTTCTCCTAAAGATCATTGATTCTAAAGGTTTTCAATTCTAGGATCAGTTCTTCCTAAAGACCTGAACGTAGAGCTCTTTCCATGCTATTTTAAAACACAATTTCATATTTGAAACTGGGTCATAATGAAATTCACTCTAGGCTTTAAATAATTTTGTAGTTAAATAATTTGTGTTTAAACAATTTAAAAAAATATTTCTTTTCAAAGCTTACTCTTTTAAAGACAAATTTTTATATGCTTTCAAATCTCTTTAAGAACTCTTAAGTTCAAATTTTCTAAAACCCATACGTTTAAACATATATATATATATATACCAGTCATTTTTTTTTTTTTTTTTTATATTACGGCTTACAAAAGCATTGATCTTTTCTCTCATAGATAAGGTTAAGCTTCCAAAGTCATATTTAGGCATCTTTAGATGCTATATATATATATATATATATATATATATATATATATATATATTTCTTTTTTGTTTTGGAATGCAACATAGAAAGTAAGGTAACCGTGTTTCTACGGGTGTCATGGGTGCCTAACACCTTCCCCATGCACAATCAAACCCCCGGACCCATTAATCTGGTTTTCATAGACTAAAAAAATGGAGGTCAAATAATAAAATATTTTCTAAAGTCCTTCGACATTTTAGGGTGACCTAACACACCAATAAATCCTATGTTAGGTGGTGGCGACTCCAAATAAATAATAATTTGACCATAGTCACTCCTTCGCATTAAACCCTTTTTTTTTTTTTACCCATAAGTGTTTAATATAACCATCTTATAAAGGGTGGGAAAAATCCGGGCGCGACAGCACTTGTGATATCTCATTAGTCATCTAGGCTAGAACAAAGTGTTCTTTGAATATTATAATCCCAAGACTAAAGTGTTAAATAAATATATGAAATTTAATTTTCATGACACTTGAGGAGTTTCACTCCTTAAAAAAAAATAAGTTTACTTATCATGCTCATTTTAATTTATTTGGTATTGAAGGCACAACTCACAGATTAGCAGTGCATCGACAAGGTTGCAGAGATAGCTTCTGAGGATGCTCCATTCTATCATGTTGGGACTGATGGAGGTTTAAGGTATAAGGGGTGATTAGCAGTATCTTCTACTGATGAGTTTAGGAAGGATGTGATGATTGAGACTCATCGTTCTGAGTTTTCTGTTTATCCAGGAGGAGACAGAATGTATTAGGATATGACGCGAAAGTTTTGGTGGGCAGGTATGAAGAAGGACAATGCTATTTTTGTCTCTAAGTGTAGTATTTGCCAGATGATTAAGATTGATCATCAGAGACCGCCATGTTCTCTACAACCACTACCTATACCAGAGTGGAAATGGGAAAACATTTCTATAAATTTTGTAGAGGGATTGCCTAATTCATTTAAGCATCACAATTCCATTTGGGCCATTTCTGATAGGTTGACCAAATCAGCTCATTTCTTGCCTATTCGCACTAATTTCACTTCAAAACAGTTAGCGAGACTTTACGTTACAGGGATTGTGAAGTTACATGGCATTCCGTTATCTATTATATCATATAGGGATTCGAACTTTGTGTCGGGATTTTGGAAAAGATTTCAGTAGGCTTTGGGTACCGAGTTACATCTTAGTACTGTTTATCATCCTCAGACTAATGGATAGACCGAGGGAGTTAATTAGATTATGGAGGATATGCTTCGTTCTTGTGTCCTTAATTTTAAAGGTTACTGGGAGAATTATTTACCACTTGTGGAGTTTGCATATAACAATAATTTTCAGAAGACTATTGGTATGGCACCATTTGAGGCATTATATGGTCGACCATGTAGATCTCCTATTTGTTGGATAGAGGTTGGGGAGAGTAGATTTTTGGGTCCTAAATTCATTAAGGATACCTCGGAAAAAATTGCTCTTATTAAGGATCGCATACGCACTACCCAGAGTAGGCAGAAGAGTTATGTAGATCGTTGTACACGTCCTTTAGAGCTTCAGGTTAGAGATCAAGCTTTACTCAAAGTGTCTCCTATGAAAGGAGTAATGTGCTTTGGGAAGAAAGGTAGTTGCCACCGTAGTTTGTCAGTCCTTTTCTGATTATAGAATGAGTTGGAGCTGTAGTTTATCAGTTAGCACTTCCAAATCACTTACATTGTGTCCACAACGAGTTTCATGTTTCCTTGTTGCAGAAATTTCTATGAGACGAGGATCGTTATCAACATATCGATACTGGTGAGATTGAGTTACAACCGGATGTAACTTATGTAGAGCCACCGTGTCGTATTGTAGACTGTAAGGACCAAATTCATTGCAACAAGGTTATACCATTAGTGCGTGTCCAGTGGAGTCACCATAATGAGGCTGAGTCCACGTGGGAACGGGAGGATGTCATTTGCTCGCAGTTTCCAGAAATAATTGAAAGAAGGTAAAGGCGAATTTCAAGGACGGAATTCCTTTTGTTAGGGTGAAAGAATGTAATACCCCTAATACGAGCTTGAGATCTTGGGATCGATGGTTAGGGTTGGTGTGATACCCCCGGATTTCCGAATACGGGTTGGCCAGGCCCACGCCTGAATACCCGAGGATATCAAAACAAATTGATAATAAACGAATACAGAGTACAAAAGAATAAAGAAGAATAAATAAAATGCTGATAAGAAACTAAAATGATAATCTAATAATAAACCTCAGAATATATTTCCATTAATTAATAAACCCTTCTGATACAACTGATCCTTCAAAATACAACTCGGGAATCCATACTGTGTGGACCCCTAGAAAATCCAAACTAAACAAATAACAACAATAACTGTCTAAATCAGGAAACTGAATCATAAAGGAACTCCTATGTAGCATCGAAAGAATGAAGTAAACTGATCCCCACTCAGCATGAACAACCTCTACTCCTGACGAACACCTGAAAAATAATGGTGGGTCAGGCCCACAAACAAGTTCTACTCTACTATAATCTAGGCAGAGATCCGATACACCTATACATCCTAGTCAATCCAACAGTAACTAGTAGTCCGTATATATATATACACACACTAAAGGAACCTCACTAGACTATAGAGTTGTCTCAACCTGAATAGTAGGCAACATGCAAAACGTACATATAATGGGCATGAGTACCTAGACCTACCAGGGTACACAACTACACTATATCTAGCTACACATCCCTGGCGATATACGCACCCCTAACCACTGATCCTGAGACTCAAGCTCATATCATGGCACCATACTTATATATATATAAAATCTAGTAATCATCCTATTCAGTATAAATTAATCCTCCATAAGTCATTTAACTTGTTCAGCTGACCTGACTTGAATATAAGTAGGACTTAACATTTTAGTTAATCCATTCCCTTATATAATAAATTAATCCTCTATAAGTCATTCAACTTGTTCAGCTGACCTAACTTGAATATAAGTAGGACTTAACATTTTAGTTAATCCATTCCCTTATATAATAAATTAATCCTCTATAAGTTATTCAACTTGTTCAGCTGAACTGACCTGAATATAAGTAGGACTTAACATTTTAGTTAATCCATTTCCTTATATAAAATAGGTAGGACTTAACTGATAAGTTAATCCGTCCCTAGAATGCCACCGTCCCATACCGGTGCATTAAACCACACAATCCAACAATTGATGTAACAATTAAAGAAATACATCAAACATTCCAGAAATAACTATGATAATATGATATCAAGTTATCACATAATATGAATGACTTGTTATTTATTTAAGCTTCCTATATCATATGTCCTACACAAACTGAATCTTATACATGATGATATTTTATTATATCGTCAAATAAGCATTCTCCATATCCAATTCATCCTACACATTTAATCTCAATTGCTAAAGCATTTTAAAAGATTAAATCCATTCGTTTGTTTAAAACATTCAAATAGCAAACATCGTTATGATTGAGTGTATTTAAATTTATTTAAACGCAAACCTAGTCCCTATTTAATGTTCAGGAATCCTAAGCATGTTTCTACGTTCCATTATTCCACAGATATGAAAAATACATAATTCAAACATGTAAAAATTCACACCAGAAATCAAATCAACATCATACATTTATCAATTCATAACACAAGAACAGATATGAACCAATTTCATAAAAACCTATGTTTTAATCCAATTAAGCATGCATAATTATTTAATTTTATGTGTTTAATAAATCCTGGAATTTCCTAGGCATGTACAGAAATACGAATCAAAGGGAAAGAGATAGAAGAAGAACTTGCCTTAAACTTTCGGATTGAAAGTTAAACTTCTTCTTCCTTGATCTTCTCTCTAAAGGGTTTTTTTTCCTCATTCCTTCCTCTTTCTCCTTCTCTCTCTAACTCTCTCTCTCTAGAATATATTATGTGATATATTTTCACTCCTTTTTCAACATATAGTTATGTATTTATAGGCTAAATAATAACCCTATTCCTTTTCCCAATCCAAGTCAACTTAATAAAGAAAAATAAAAAAAATTGAAAATATTAAAAAGGTAACTTAAAATATGTTACGTATATAATCTATATATATCCTTATTAATTAAATAAAATATATACATCAGATTATTTATTAATACTAAAGTTACTATAATATTAAAAGGTAACTTAAAATATGTTACGTATATAATCTATCTGTATCCTCATTAAATAAATAAAATATATACATCAGATTATTTATTTATACTAAAGTTACCATAATATTAAAAAGTAACTTAAAACATGTTACGTATATAATCTATCTGTATCCTCATTAAATAAATAAAATATATACATCAGATTATTTATTTATACTAAAGTTACCATAGTATTAAAACGGTAACTTAAAACATGTTACGTATAAAATATATGTATATCCTTATTGTATAAATATATACAATATATATATCAGATTATTTATTAATACTAAAGTTACTATAATATTAATAAATTACTTTTCTTTTTATATATATGTATATACATATATATCTATATATATACATATACAACTATCTATGGGTAATTATCCATACCCATCCAACTTCCTATCCAAGTAGTTCATGGGACCCAATTAGTTAGCCCATTACCACTAACCATAACCATAAAATAAAATAAAATAAAACATTTAATCATTTAATTTACAATTAATTACAATTAATCAAATACATCATTTAAGCACCTAATCTAATTAAACAAATAATACAAATAACACCTAGACAAAATACAAATAACACATAGATAAGTAGCCAATTAATTAAGTAACACTTAATTCAATTAAACACATAAACAATTAGTCAAATAATCAATTAAATAATTAAAAAAAATACAATAAAAATAAATAAATAAATACCGAGACTATCCTTTTAAAATTAGGGGTATTACAGTTGGCATATATTGCCAGATGAGATAAGTAGCTGGTTATAGGGATATGTGCGCCCTGGTAGAAGAGGTACTCATTACCACCTTGTGTGTGCTTGCATGAGACCTACTGTCCGGTTGAGGCTGTCTTATGATCCAGTGAAAGTCTATAGTGTGTATACTTACGTATATTGACCTAAGTAGTTATTACATGAGTCAGACTAGTATGTATCGTTTATTGGGTCTCTGTTTGGGATGTAGTAGAAATGGTTTGTTCGTGAGTTTTGACCCACCTTTGTTGTTATCTTTTTAGGTCCTTGGCAGTTCCAGATGTAGAGTTAGTTCGTGCAGAATAGAGGCTAGTCTTCATCACTCTTCCATTGTCGTCGACATAGGACCGCCACTATGTTTTTATTATTGTTTATTACTTTTGAGTTAGACATTTATTTATTTCATTTATTGGTTTGGGGTTTTTATTAGGTGTCCACATTTTATGGATTTCCAAGTTGTACTCTGGAGGTTTTATTCTTATAAGGAGAATTTATTAGAGATTAAGTTATCTGAGGATTTATTATTTAATTATTATTTTAGATTTTTCTTTCAGCGATGTTTATTTATTTTATTATTTTTCATCTTGTATTTTGTGCTTGCTTATTATTGATTGGCTGATATCCCCTGATTTTGTGCACGGACCTGATCAACCCGTGTTCTGAAATTAAGGGGTATCATAGTTGGTATCAGAGCGCTCCAGGTTCAAGTGTCTCTAAGGTTTCATTCATTATAAGACTTCCGCGTAGCGTATTCTTTTTTATTTAGAGCCTAAGTATTAGGGTTCATTGTATTCTTTTACTGATTTTTATATAATTATGTTAACAGAATGGTTGATGCTGGAAAAAGATGGGAAAGGCAGCAGAGGAGAGCGACGCGTAGACAACAGGATCGTTTGTGATGTCAGCAGGTTGCAGAGGAGCAACAACTGCCTAGACTGTAGCAGCAGTAGACTCAGGAGTCTCGGGATCAGAGTGAACATCAGGGCAGGTATCCCGAGTATCCTCCTCAGTTAGCTAACATCATTGCTTAGACTGTAGCAGCAGGTATAGCAATTGCACTTCAGAATCAGCCACAGGTTCAGCAGGCACCTGTACTAGTACCGGTAGTTCTGGCTAATCCTTGGGAGAAGGCTAGGAGTTCTTTCACAAAGGGGAGCCCACTTGAGTTCTCAAGTTCCATTGATGTGAGTGTGGCTCATCAATGGAAGAAGGACATAGAGCGTCATCTTTGCATGATTGAGTGCACGGAGGTTCAGAAGCAGATGTTTGCTACCTTCAAGCTTGTCGGGGATGCGCTATAGTGGTGGGAGTCAGTTACCACGGCAGATGATAGGACTTTATTGACTTATGCTCAGTTCAGTGTTCAATTTGATGAGAAATATTTTCCATATGTAATCAAAATAGCTAAGAAAAGGGAGTTCCTTAACCTAGAGTAGGGGAACATGACACTAGCAGAGTGTAAGCAACAGTTTACATGCTTATCTATATTTACTCTAGAGGAGGTGGATACCGAGATGAAGAAACGTACTAGCTTTGTTAATGGGCTGATCTGGCCTATTAAGCAAGTAATTACAGGTAGCCCAGCCTACATTACTTATGCTCAGGTAGTGGATACCACTTTGCAGCTTTACCAACTGAGGATGGATTACAGACAGACTAAGGGTGAAAAACGAGGCGATAGAGACTATGCTATTTAGCCAGTTGAGAAAGGAATGGCAATGGGCACAGACAGAATGATAATGGCAAATTCCAAGGACAACAACCTTAGAAGAAGCACAAGAGTGGTGCAGATGCTCAGAGAGAAGGGGCACCTATTTAGAGGCAGCAGAATGGGGCACCACAGACAGTACAGGGTCAACCTCAGGGTAACTAGCAAAAGAAATAGTTTGGCATTTTCAAAGGTTTTTGTTATGGTTGTGAAGAGATTGGGCATACAGCTAAGAGGTGTTCTAAGGCTATGCAGGGACATCATGTGCAGCAAGGGTAGCGACCACCATTTCCCTTACCTGCTCCACAGGTGCCGCACATTCAGGGATAGGCGTTCCCAGCGTTACCAGCATTACCGCCACCACAGGGACAGGCACCGTAGCAGTTAAATTATGGCAGGGTGTATAACCACATGTCATAGGACGTTTAGACTCCTCAGGCTATTGAGGGTATGTTTCCTATACACAGTAGATATGGGCCTGTTTTGTTTGATATAGGTGCTACACATTCATTTGTGTCTAGTTCATTTGTTCCATTATCTATGATGATTACACAGTTATGTGATCAACCCCGTAGCATTGGTACACCTATAGGTGTTATTTCTATTTTGCATGAGAGTGATGGACATGTGACACTAGATATTGGTAGACTTAGATTTCTAGCCAACCTATTGGTCTTGGATATACATTCTTATGATGTGATACTTGGGATAGATTGGTTATCTCACTACCATGCTCAGGTTAATTGTCACAAAAAGTCTATTATGTTTGTGATATCAGGTCAGGGTATGTATATCATTGTTATGCTACGTTCTAACAGGGGATCGAGCACTCATTTATTATATATTAAGGAGGAGATTATTGTAGCACTAGATAATATACCGATTGTACAGGAATTTTCGGACGTATTTCAAGAGATTCCAGGGTTGCCACTGAGTCGAGAGATAGACTTTGTGATTGACCTAGCTTCAAGCACTACACATATTGCCTGGGCACCATACAGGATGGCATCAAGGGAAATGCGAGAGCCGAAGGATCAGATTCAACAACTTCTCAGCCAGAGTTTCATTTGTAAAAATACTTCACCTTGGGGAGCACTAGTGTTATTTGTGAAGAAGAAGGATGGCTCACTTCGTCTATGTATAGATTACAGGGAGTTGAACAAGGTTACTATTCGTAACACTATCCTTTGCCCAAGACCGACGACTTATTTGATCAGTTGAAAGGAGCTACTCACTTCTCCAAAATTGATTTGTGATCTGGTTATCATCAACTTCTACTTAGGGAGCAAGATGTTCCTAAGACAACATTTCTCACTAGATATGGATCTTATGAATTTCGGGTCATGCCTTTTGGGTTGACTAATGCGCCAACTATCTTTATGGACTTGATGAACAAGGTTTTTAGGGCTTACTTAGATCAGTTCGTCATTGTTTTCATTGATGATATTCTGATTTATTCTAAGTCAGAGGAGGACCATGATAGACATCTTCGCATAGTGTTGTAGACACTTCGTGAGCACCAGTTGTATGTTAAGTTCGAAAAGTGTGATTTTTGGCAGCAATAAGTGAAGTTTCTAGGTCACGTGGTGTTAGAGAAGGGGATAGCGGTGGATTTAGACAAGGTCTCAGCTATTTTAGAGTGGGGACAGCCTACCTCACCCACTGAGATTTGTAGCTTTTTGGGATTGGCAGGATATTATCTCAGATTCATCCAGGGCTTTTCAAAGATAGCCGGACCACTCACCTATCTGACTAGGAAGGGGATACCATTTGTATGGGATGAGTATTGTCAGACCATGTTTGACACATTAAAGTGTTCTAGCTACTCCCCAGAGTGGGATAAAGTATCTTGTTTACACAGATGCTCCTTTGTAAGGTCTGGGGTGTGTTTTAATGCAGGAGGAGCGACCGGTTTCTTATGGGTCTCGTAAGCTTAAGCCTCATGAGCTTAACTATCCGATGGATGATTTAGAGTTAGCAGTTGTGGTCTTTGCCTTACGCATTTGGAGGCATTATCTGTTGGGAGAGTCCTTTAAACTATTTAGTGACCATAAGAGTTTGCAGTATCTTTTCACGCAGAAGGAGCTGAATATGAGACAGCGTACGTGGTTAGAGTTTGTGAAAGATTACCACTTCGCTATACAGTACCATTGAGGGAAAGCGACTACCATCTAGGGAAAGCGAATGTAGTGGCAGATGCACTCAGTCGCCGACTTTATGCTAGTCTTTCTGTGATGTTCACTATAGAGTGGAATGCTTTAAAGACTGTAGATGAGTTGTCTGATGCTTTTGTGGCGTGTATAGTAATTACACTTGCTATCATCCACAAAATACTGAAGGCACAACTTGTGGATCAGTAGTGTATCAATAGAGTTACGGAGTTAGCTTTTGGTGATGTTTCATTTTACTATGTCAGGGCAGATGGAGGTTTAAGGTACAAAGGATGCCTAGTAGTACTTTCTGCTGATGATTTGAGAAAAGATATGATGACGGAGGTTCAAAAATCTAAGTTCTCCATCCATTTAAGTGGAGATAAGATGTATCAAGACATGAAGTGATAGTTTTGGTGGGCAGGTACAAAAAAGGACATAGATATCTTTGTCTCCAAGTGTAGTACATGTCAGATGGTCAAGATTGATCATCAAAGATCGCCTGGTTCCTTGCAGCCACTTCCTATACCGGAGTGGAAATGGGAGAGTATCTCTATGGATTTTGTGGAGGGATTATCCAATTCCAACAAGAACCACAATTCTATTTGGTTCATTGTTGATAGGTTGACCAAATCAGCTCATTTCTTACTTATTTGCACTGATTTCACTTCAGAACAGTTGGCAATTATGAAGCTGTATGGCATACCGATGTCTATCATATCAGACAGGGATTCGAGCTTTGTATCGGGATTTTGGGAGAGTTTTCAGCAAGCTTTGGGTACAGAATTACATCTTAGCACGACTTATCATCCTTAGACTAATGGACAGATCGAGAGGGTTAATTAGATCATGGAGGATATGTTTCGTGCCTGTGTCCTGGATTTTAAGGGCAACTGGGAAGATTATTTGCCACTTGCAGAGTTTGCTTACAACAATAGTTTTCAGAAGACTATTGGTATGGCACCGTTTGAGGCATTGTACGGCTGACCATGTTGATCTCCTGTTTGTTGGTTAGTGTGACGGCCCAAGTTTTTCAACCCGGTGCGTCAGTTATGAACTGAAAATTGACCCGATAACGGGTCCGAAATGCGGAAGCGAAAGATAAAACCAAAGTCTATAGAGATATAAACCATCCCCAAGACACCAATGTGACCTTCCATGAAGTTACGAAGCTTAAAGAAATAACCAGAAGCAAAAACTAACATAAAAAAGGGTCAAATGGTACCCTATAGCACCAATGACAACCAAAGGGGCAAAGTCTAGTTCAAACTAGACCACGTACACCAAAACTGAAAAAGAGACTTTAAGCCTCACTTAAATCCCCCATTGCATGGTCAAACTTAATTATATGCAAGTGTGTGATGATATGAACATACACGCAAGTGTAAAATAATATTTTAAACATGTTGAAAATGACCTATGGCCTTATTATAATTCATTTACAACATTTGACATGTCAAACCTCCAAGTTAGAAAAATTACATTTCATAGGCAAAACTTAAACATGTTAACACTTGCATGCAAACAAGAATGTTTCTAAAGAAACTTCAATTCTGCAAATCACCAAAGCAAGTGCAAATCTCCAATCTTGTATCCTATACCTGAAATATGCCCCAGTAACTTTGGGGTGAGCAACATAAAGTTACTCGTAGGAAATGAGCATACATCGACCTAACGTTTTACATGTTTGCATGATTTAAACATCGTGGTTCATTCCACCTAGCGTCTATGTCAACGGTGAGACTCAGGGAGCATCTTAAGCTGCCTAAGATCATTTCTAGCATAAATCACATCATTCATGCAATTCAAGTAACATAGAAGCATGCTATGCAAAACAACAATATATAGATTCACAAAGTTATCAACTTGAAATCTAATATACAAAAATGACAAAGTGGGTCATGCCACCTAACGTCTATGTTCCAAATGAATCTATAAGATCATTCCTAAGCTAAATTTGAACAACAAGACGCAAATCACAATATTTATGCAATTTAACTAATATAGATGCATGCTATACAAAGCAACTAGATATAGATTCTCAAAGTTATCAACTTGAAATCTAATATACAAAAATGACAAAGTGGGTCATGCCACCTAACGTCTATGTTCCAAATGAATCTATAGGATCATTCCTAAGCTATATTTGAACAACAAGATGCAAATCACAATATCTATACAATTTAACCAATATAGATGCATGCTATACAAAGCAACTAGGTATAGATTCTCAAAGTTATCAATTTAAAATCTAAAATACAAAATCAACTAAATATAGCAATTTGGTATAATTAGAATATCTAACACCACACATCAAGATGTAGATTCTCTAGGTTATCAACTAGAAATCTAAAAGTGCGAAATCAATTAGTGAAACACTTAGACATCTAAGCTTGGAATTCTGTCGAGACCTCAACAGCTATTATAGGGACTAACCCGCTGGTAATACCACCCCTAGTGCGCACTATCTCGATGGGGAGAACTCATACCTCCCGCACTAGAGCCAAACTCTAGCCGTGTTATAGTAACCATGTCCCAAGTGACTCCAAAATAAATAAGTTAACAACTTATATACGAAAAATATATATACAGCACGAAACTACATTACATGCACAAGTAGGTTGAAATCACACAATACATGCTCTAAATCCACAACTACTATTGGATGACAATGTCGAATCTTCAGAGCGCGATTCGTTACGCGCTATAATAACATCACATGTCGAATTTTCAGTGTACGATTCGTTACACGCTATAACAATATAATTCAATATTGAAACATAATTGCATAAATCCATTACAAGTCTAGAATCATGCTTCAAACATAATATCAATGTTAAATACATGATTTGATCAATAATGCAATAGAAACGGAAATTAATTATATAACCTAATTAATTTCTCTAAGTTTCATATCTCAATCAAATGAACCCTAATTAACACATGTTAATAACATAACTTATTCATTACATGAATCAAGTCAAAAGCTCACTTAGGTCATTGGATCAATAGGATGGAATTTAATTAAAACATGATCATTAAATCCCTAAATTCTAAAACAACATCAAATAGTCCTAAATTAATATATGCTAGCATACAAGCCCTAGTCATCACAAATATCAAGTTAAAAACTTAATAAGGCCAATGGAACCATTAAATGGATTTTAATTAATCATTTTAATTAAAATCTCTAAATTTTTATACTTATCCAAATGCTCTCAAATTAGAGTATGTTAAGGAACATGCCAAGACTTAATTTTAAAAGCATATTACAAGTTCATTTCATGTAAGGTATGACAATGGGAATTAATCTTTCACAAAAGAAAAATATTAATTAAAAAATGCAATTCTTGTTCAAATAATCCCAATTTAATATATGTTAATAAATATATTAAAACTAAACTTTCTAGCATGCCACAATTTAAATCTAAGTTATACATCATCATGTGAATTAAATCTTATACAAAGAAATAATTAAATAATATTCTAGATTATGAACAAAAGCATGCATACAAGTTGTATAATCATGGTAAGCACTCAATACAACACATACAAAATCCTAAAACATCCCCTACCTCAATTTGCGATGAAAATCTCAAAAGCCCACCGAAAAAAAAAGTGCTCCGAATCTGACAATACCGAAGGATTTTGTCGGGGACAACGCGATCTACATGAACCCCCAAGAAGCCCCATCAAAATCACAACTTGACTTCAAACCCAAACTCAAAAAATGGTCAAAAATGAGTTCTAATAAGGGTGAAAGATAGAGCACGACGAGGGGAACAACAAACGTTAAGGCTGAAGCCTTTTCACTTAGGAAATCAAGTAGAGGAGAAGAAGAAAAGGTGGCAGCCCAAGGAGCTCCCATGGCTGCCGGCCAAGAGGGTGAGGAAGATGATTAAAATCTGACTTTTCTTCTTTGTAATGATCCTGTCATTTCCTTCATTTTCTTTTTCCTCAGAATTTCACGGATGAATTTTTTTTCGTTGAAATTTCTTGTCTGAGTTCAGTTTGTCGTCGCTTAGTGTTGTCTAGAGTGCTCGGAAATGGTTTCTGAGACTTTTTCCTTTGGATTGACAATTTTCTTTGAGTACCGAGTCATTTTCATATTTTTTGTTTTTCGAAACTATTCACTTTTTTGTCCTTATTCCTATTTCGTCATTTTCCCTATTTTGTCTTTTCCCCGTTTGTCACTTTGTTGGCGTAACCTCACTCTTTGTGTTCGGAGTTGGTTTTTGATTTCACGTATCTTCATTCTAAGTGGTTTCCACAAAATACGTATCTTTACTTTTGCAAGAAAGTACTCTGGTTGCCTCTGGTTGCTCCCGGTGTCCATAGGGGCATGGATGCAAAGTTCTTTGGAATTATTTTCTTTTCTTGGGGTGTTTTTCGTAAATATCTTTTGAAGATATTTTATTTCAGGGATTTTTAAGAAAATATTTTTTGAAGATATTTTCATTCTGGATCATTAGTGCAGTTTTCACTTTTTGGAGGGGCTATTGTGCAATTAATGAAAGTTATTGCAAAAATGCCTCATTTTGAGCCTGGATTCTCGTACGGGACTCATTTTCACTTTTCATTGAGTCATGTACTCATAGAATTCCGTTCTGGTCGTTTTTCTCCAGTTGCAGAGTTTCTGACCCCAGTTGCCACCGAACTTGTTCAGGGTATAACTTTCTACTCGAGAGTCGGTTTTTGAAACCGTTTTTTCTGTTGTTCTTATTTTTTTCATTTTAAATCTTTTTTGTTCATAGAGTTTCATCATTTGAGCGCGTCTGCTCAAATTTCACTTTTCCGGAACCGGCGGAGCCCGTTCGGGGCACTTTTTGAGATTTCTATAAAAGGGGGATGAGATATTTTATTTTTTCATCTTCCCCACTCTCTTGCATGACCTAAATATTCCATGGCAGCCCAACACTACAAGAAAAGTGTGTTTTTACGACCAGTATTTACGAGGCTTATTTATTTTGCCTAGTAAAAACTGCATTTGACGAGGTTCATAAGGAGTTGCTTGTAATTGTCACATGCTTTCACGAGGATAGAAGTAGAGTCCTCGTAAAACAATACTTTCACGAGGTGTTAAAGGTGCTCGTTAATATATGCATATATTAACGAGGCATTTGTTAACTTTAACGGGATATTAGTGCCTCGTGAATGAAGGTCAACTTTAACGGGATGTAAGCACCTCGTTAATGAAGGTCAGCTTTAACGGGATATAAGCGCCTCATTAATGAAGGTTAACTTTAACCAGATATAAGCGCCTCGTTAATGAAGGAGGCTAAATAAAATTTCTCTTCCCTCCAGTTTTTTCCTTTCCACCTTTTTTTTTTTTTTTCCCTTCCCCCTAATTTTTCCCCCATTTTTGGCCCTAAACTACGTCATTTTCTTTTTGGGCCAATTAATTCATTTCCCATTTCAATTTAGCCCTAATTATCTCTCTCTCCTTCAGCTGCTCTCCCTCAATCTCTCCTTCCATTACCAGTCTTGCCCGATCTTGAATCTGTTTGGTTTTCCATCGCAGCTCTCACCTTCTATCACCGGTCATCGTAGCTTTCACCTTCTATCACCGGTCATCGCAGCTCACACCTTCCTTCACCAGTCATCGCAACTCACACATTCCCTCACCGGTCATCGCAGCTCTCACCTTCCATCACCGGTTATCGCAGCTCACACCTTCCCTCACCGGTCATTGCAGCTCTCACCTTCCATCACCGGTCATCGCAGCTCTCACCTTCCATCACCGGTCATCGCAGCTCACACCTTCCCTCACCGGTCATCACAGCTCTCACCTTCCATCACCGGTCATCGCAGCTCTCACCTTCCCTCACCGGTCATCGCAGCTCACACCTTCCCTCACCGGTCATCGCAGCTCTCACCTTCGATCACTGGTCATCGCAGCTCTCACCTTCCATCATCGGTCATCGCTGCTCTCACCTTTCATCGCCGGTCATTGCAACTCTCTCTCCTTCCATCAGTTTTGTTGTATTCAGCTTTCTCATTCGGAATATGGATATGTAGGCGATTGTTGACGACGACAGTTTTCCCGTGGCAGGTAATAACTCTAATTATCTCTCTCTGGCCCTTTCACTATTTCAATCTAGTATTTCTCTTATCTAATTGCAAGACTTAATAATCTATCAAACGTACTAAGCCCTAACCCCTCTCTTTCCCTTTCTCTGATTCAAGAAAACCCTAACTTGCCTCTTTCTTTCTGTTTCTCCCTTTTGCCTGTACTATATTTATTGGGAGGTTCGTTGTTTTTTCTTGACAAACATTGGAGATCTTAGAAGCAGCTTTGCAGCAAAAACTAGTTTACATTTATGAACTTACAAATTATAGTTCTTGTCAATTTTGATGTTAGCTGTTGTTTGTTTGCTTTTGCATAGCTATTATGCTGCGAATGGACTAATGTCGGCAATATTTGTATGTTTGCAAGCTAAAAATAAACCAACAAAAATAAACCAACAAAGAGGGAAAGACACAAAAAATAATAATTTTTACAATCATTTTTTTTTTTTCGGTCAGAGACAATTAGTAATTTAGGATTCATTTTATGAGGGTGCATTAAGTCAATTTACAATTAGTGTAACATTTTTATTAAACCTTCCTTTAAGTCAAGCATAATGTTAACTTCCCAGTGCTTCAAGAAATGGACAACGGATGTTACAAACTTACATCGGTAGTGAATGTGCTGAAATAGTAAATGACGTTTTTTTTTTTTTTTTTTTTTTTTTTTTTTTTTTTTTTTTTTTGCACTATTTGACGGAGTATAGTGTGCATGTTAGATAAAGTAAAGACCGTCTCATGAGTTATTTATTTTTTATCTGTCATCATGTACAAATATTGATGTATGAATCTAAACACTTGAAAGAGATTGTACTAGAATTGTATTTGAATTAATTTACTTTTTAAAAAAATATTAGTATACAAGAAACTTATTGGACTTCAACTTTCAACTAATTCACTTCGAAATTTTTTACTTGACATAAAGAGGTGAAGGGAAGTGGACGGAGATGATAGAGATTATTACTTCTCTTGGGGTGCTTGGTGATCAGCCAACTACGTTATTAAATAATGCCACCACACTAAGAATAATGTTAGGAGAAAACCCAAAATTTAAATTCATAGTTGATATGATCATTTTGTGCATTATTTTATTTGAAGTTATACCCTTAATTAAAACAAAATGAGAAAAAATAAAATAATCCCAAATAGTAAGGAACTTAGGATAAGGCTTTATTTAGTATATGTTGTACATATATATATATATATATATATATATATATATATGCATATATAGTTATAAATTTTTTTTGGGGGGTAAATAATACAGATAGATATATGGATATATAGAAAGAAAACTAACACATTCTTCTCTCCCTTAAGAACTTGAACTTTTTGCTCCTACTAAGAACTTGAACGTTGATCTCGCTACATTCTTTAATGGTGAACCAAGTGGCAAATTGATGGTGAACGTTGCATCAACAGATCCTAATGCGCTATCAGATGATTATGTTCCACTTGGTCCAGATTGTTGGAGAGTTTGGATTGATGATGTGATCAAGATGGATTGTCCTTTGTATCGAGCAAGCCTATCTGGAATGTATTATCTTCGTGATGCTCACACAAGCGCAATTATTTGG
Organism: Cornus florida; assembly: GCF_030987335.1. NCBI lineage: Eukaryota > Viridiplantae > Streptophyta > Magnoliopsida > Cornales > Cornaceae > Cornus > Cornus florida. Next base: position 20,175,896 of record NW_026775571.1, read on the forward strand.
CCTAGGAAATTTGTGAAAATTCTAGAGGTAATCATTAAGTACTTTTTTTTTTTTTTTTTTTTCAATAAAGTAGTCATTATTATATGATTTTATTTATTTATTTATTTTTTATTGTTGGCATTACTTTTTTTAATTTTTTTCCTCACAGGAATAATTTTCACAAGGTCATTAGGAGCATGCTCAAAGGTAATATATTTAACTCATATGTTCCATTTTTTAATTGTTGTCTTTTTTTTTTTCTTTATAAATTGCCAATTATATATTTGGATGAATTATACATTTCTACTTCCATGTTATACTCTTGTTAAGGGGGTCATGTGCCTTAAAGTGACCAATTTTGCGGTGTATATAGGGCGTCACATGCCTAAAGTGACCAATTTTGCGGTGTATATGGGGGGTCACATGCCTAAAGTGACCACTTTTGTGGTGTATAGGGGGTCACATGCCTAAAGTGACCAATTTTGCGAAAGTAATAGCTGCACATTTTTCTGTTAATGTTAAATTATGAGTAGCAATGTTTGAAATTATAATTTGCTGTTCCATTAAACAATGCTATATATTTGGATCCTACACTTTGAAATTAATATCCATGAATTTGAATATAAAAATGGCAGTAATAATATATCATTCTGGTTTCTGGATGAAGCTTTATATGAAAATTCTGCTGATCAGACTCTTACAATGTTTCAACCTTTTAACTAATACCTCACATCAGCCGGCAATAAATTTGTCTTTTTCCTATAAAGTATAGCCACACTCTCGTCATGTTTCAATTCGATTCTCCTAATGTTACGCTACTTTGTAGTAAATTAATTGAGTTGTTTAGCTACAGAAAGCTAGGCCCTATATGTTTGTAGGAAAGGTCCAAATTTGTTTAGCTACAGAAAGCTAGGCCCTATATGTTTGAGGAAAAAAATATAAATACAACATAAACCTTTTTATTATAATATACTTCATAAATAACAGAGTATTTTAACAAGATAACAGGGTATATATGCCTATTTAGGAAGAAAATGTTTAGGGTATATATGCCTATTATGCTTATTTAGGGTATATATGCCTATTATGGAAAATGTTTCAAATATTACATCAACACTCCACCAAATGAAGATTTTTTTCACTTAAATTTCCACGTACTAATATTTTTATACCTATTCAGACCTTCCCAAATACAACAAGCCACTTGACCACAGAGTTTAGGGTGCAAGCCATAACTAGTATTTATAATTTTGTGGACCTTGTAAAACAACTAAATGTTTGACAAAATGGAACAAAGTATTTAGCATGAAAATCTCCAAATTTGATTATTCCTCTAATACTACTACTAGAACTTACAAACATATATTAAACTGAAATGAGTTCTTCTTCATTTCTTTTATATTTCATATTCCACTTTCACTTCCTATCTTTAAAAAGTGTGTTGAAACAGCTCTTAAATTAATTTTTGCAAGCGTCTAACATAAAGTAATCTTATAATGCATGTTTTGCCCTTTTAACATTTTGAAATGTTCAAGGGCGTGTGTATTACATATATTTTCATAGTGTATTTAATCAATTTTTGAAGTTTTTCTCAGTATATATAATGTTGTTTCTTGTGCTGAAACATTTTGGTTAGATCCTAATTACAAATACGATAGACTTTAATAACTTTTTGTTATGATATATATGAAGTTTATGTTGACCAACAATCTCTCCTTTCACCATCATATCTATAAATTAATTCAAATTTTCCTATAAATTTATACATGTATAAATCAAATAAGATTTAATCGAACAAAAAATATACAAATCACATATCATCGTGTGTGTATATATAAAATTACATATCATATATCCTGTGCATTGAACAAAATACACATAAATTAAAGACCTTTTTTTTTAAAAAAATAATATGTAAAAATTTTCAGTTAGAGTAATTTGGGTATATCATAATGTTAGGTGTGTGCTTCCAGTAAATATCACACCTTGATACTATGAGAGTATTTTGTGCACGTGAAAGGTGTGATATTTACTGGAAGCATGGTAGAGGGTTATTTTCTGCACTTAACCCTCTGTCAAAATAAGAAACACAAAAGGTTTGAAATCCAGTATTTCTAAGAACAAATGGAAAGGAAGCTCGTGATCACTGCAGCTAGTAAGTTGGTCACATGAAGTGGGATACCACTACATAATACTTTCTATAAGCATTCAAAAAAATAATTATTTTTGCCTGACACATAACTGTCCATACATAGAAAATAAGATAGATTTAACTTTTCTACTAAACCAATTCAAGTAGACATCCAAATGCTGCATACAATGTACTGAACTAAGTGGCACATAATAGAGTTTGAGATGCAAATGATTTTTATCCATTCTTTCTTTCTTTTTATTTTATTTTATTTTATTTTATTTTTCTAACAATTAAAAACACGTCATGTTTAGCATTTTGTAATTGATATTTCTTTATTTATGCGGTTTCACAATGACCAAAAAAATTCAGGGAATATCAAAATTTACTTGAGAAACTAACAAACAAATGAAAAATTATCTTGTTATCAATGAGCATAAGTTTCCACTTGTGCACAAGTATTCTGTACTCTATCATGCATTATGAATATTTAATTGATTTTTTTTTTTCTTTTCATTTCAAATACTTAAAACTTAGCATACTGATATTAAGAATTGTGTGATGCAGCTACCTGCTTAGATTTTGTATCATAGACAACGAGGTGGAGGATGTGTCTGAAAAATTGACAGTCAAGTTGTGCCGATGATTGAAGAACAATGTGAAGATTTACTTGTTGATATGTTTTTGACAAACATTGGAATTTCTTTTGCAATTTGGAACATAGAACCATGATGAATTGTCTTTTGATATGTTTAATGGTATATGAATTGTGAAATCTTTTGATATGTTTAATGGTATATGTTGAATTGTAAAATTATCTTTTGATATGTTTAATGATGATTAGGTAGCATTAATTGAATGTTAAATATAAATAAATAAATATGTTATTTACGTGGCTTGTGAAAAAAGTCTTTACATTATTTACATAGAGAGAATCACCCCGTAGAAAAGTTTTTTACAGTTAGCAATATGTATTAACGAGTGGCTAGCAGTACCGTAAATAAATTATTAACGAGCGGCTAGAGGCACCGCAAATAAATTATTAACGAGCGGCTAGAGGCATCGTAAATAAATTATTAACGAGCGGCTAGCAGTACTGTAAATAAATTATTAACGAGCGGCTAGCGGCACCGTAAATAAATTATTAACGAGCGGCTAGCAGTACTGTAAATAAATTATTAACGAGCGGCTAGTGGCACCGTAAATTAATTATTAATGAGGGCTTCTTCCATTGTAAATTAGTTATTAACGAGTGGCTAGTGTCTTGTACTTTACTGTTTTACAAGCATTGCTAGCCCCCGTAAAAAGTTAAGAGCATTTACAAGGGCATAATAGACGAGGATTTCAATTGCGTTTTCACGAGGTGTTTGGGCGCTCGTAAAAGACATTTTTTCTTGTAGTGCAAGAGAGGCTGCCACCTTTTCTCTCCTCATTTGAACTTCATTTCTTTGTCAGAACACAGTAGGGCCTTTGCATTTTGTGTTCGTGTTGACTACGCGCTTCTTTCACCCTTATTAGAACCCATTTTTGGCCAAATTTTGAGTTCGGGTTTGAAGTCAAGTTGTGATTTTGATGGGGCTTCTTGTGGGTTCATGTAGATCGTGTTGTCCCCGACAAAACCCTTCGGTATCGTCGGATTTGGAGCCCTTTATGGACCTGAATCTTCCATGGCAGCCTAAGGGAGGCTGCCACCTTCTCTCTCCTCATTTGAACTTCATTTCTTTGTCAGAACGTAGTAGGGCCTTTGCGTTTTGTATTCGTGTTGACCACGCACTTCTTTCACCCTTATTAGAACCCGTTTTTGGCCAAACTTTGAGTTTGGGTTTGAAGTCAAGTTGTGATTTTGATGGGGCTTCTTGTGGGTTCATGTAGATCATGTTGTCCCTGACAAAACCTTTCGGTATTGTTGGATTCGGAGCACTTTTTTTTCGGTGGGTTTTTGAGATTTTCATCTCAAATTGAGGCAGGGGATGTTTTAAGGTTATATTAATGTTGTATTGATTGTTATATGAGCATATACAATTTGTGAGCTTGCCTTGTTCAAGTTATATAATTTAATTTAATTATTTTCTTTGTTTAAGATTTAATTCTCATTATGCTAGGCAACTTAAAATTAAATTGTGGCATGCTAGAAATTTAGGCCTTGGTATGGTGGTTGATATATATTAAATTGGGATTATTTGAATAAGAATTGCAAATTTTATTTAATATTTATCTTTTGTGAAAGTTTAATTTACCTAGTTGTATCAAGCATAGAATCAAGTTGTAATGTGATATTAAAGTAGGTTTTGGTGAGTTCTTTAACATATATTAAATTGAAGACATTTAGATATGTTTCAAATCTAGAGAAAATTAATTAATTAGAATTTTATTTTTAAGTGTTGTAGGCACTTAAATTGATTTTGGGTATAATACATGTGAAGACTATGCTATGTTCTTTAACATATATTAATTTAAGTTTATTTGGGATTAATATGAAATCTAGAGACTTTTCATGTTAGGTTGAAAATCCCTTTTAATGTAGTGAAATTAATTACCTTGTGAGCATATTACTAATTGGATGTAGAATTAGTACTTGGGGCCTCTTAAAATGGTAATTGGACTTAACATGATATAGAATATCATTGATTTGTAAAGCTTGTTTAAATATATCTTGTGTAGGTATATAACTTGTTAGAATATTACAATTGTTTACCTTGAAAGTTTGTTACTAAATTGAAGCTTATTTAGTACTTGTGGCTTAGGATGGTAATGTGATTCAATTGTTGTAAAATATTCTTGCTTTGTGTATAATTGCATATTGGAGACTTGACATGTCATATGCTATTTAGACTTGAATCCTAGGACATGGTTTGTGCGGATTCAACCTTATTTGTGCATGGAAGATGGTTTTATGCATTATTGATTTTGATATAAGTTTGGTCAAACTTATTGATTTTAGTATAAGTTTTGAACTTTTTGATTTTGGTATAAGTTTTGAACTTATTGATTTTGGGAAGCTTGTGAGGACGTATTTCACATGATGGCTAGGGTTTGGCCCTAGCACGGAGACAAGAATCTTCTAAGTCATAAGTGCGCACTAGGTAGTACCTTGTGGGTCGTAATTGCCCAGAATAACTTATGCATGTGCACACTAGGTAGTGCCTTGTGGGTCGTAATTGCCCGGAAACACTTGCTTGGTCTAGTGACCGCATGTCCTAGTCTTTCCACTATTTGATTTCGCATTTAATTTCAAGTTGTTAATCATGGATTACTTGTAGCTTGAGAATTTGGATATTTGAATCTTATTTAGTATACTTCAAACTGTATACTTGTTTTGTGCATTTAGATCTCATATAGTGTATTTGAACTTGTATGCTTGCTCTGTGAGTTTAGATTTCATTTAGTATGCTTGTGCCGTGTATACTTGTCTTAGGCGTATCTCTCTTAGCTTAGTATTCTTGTGTCGGTAAACTTGATTTACGAGATTTTCATATAAAATGCATACTTGTGTAAATATGCTTAGACATTGCATGACTTGTCTTAATGTGGTTTAGTATACTTAGAAATGTATGCTTGTATGTTGTATAACATGTTTAACATTGTTTAGTATACTTGAGCACATATACTTGTATGCCGTTGTTCACTTTAAATTGCATGAGTAGCTTAGAATGCTCCCTAAGTCTCATTTTTGATATGTTTCACCTTAAGGTGATATAATTGTAAAATGCTAGGTCGATGCATGTTCATCTCCTACGAGTAGCTTTATGTTACTCACCTATGTAGTGGGGACATTTTTCAGGCACCGGGATCAAGATTCGGGATTCACATCATGCTTGGATGATTTGTAAACTTGAAGTTCTCATTTCTTATAAATGTTGGCTTGAAATGCCATTTATAGTTTTATATGTCAAAATGTGTAAATTTGATTCTATTTTTGTAATGTGTACATAAGTACACTCCTTATAATGTGTTTGACATGTATGAGATGAGGCCGGAAGCCAATGACATGTATCTTGCTTTTTATGCACTTTCATTTTCAAGGATTAATATGAAAATGTTGAAAATTTCTTAGACATTGTGCCATAACTTTTGTATCGGGTGTGGGAATTTCATTTTTATTCTTTCATAGGGTCTCATTAATCATGTTTGAAGTGTGGCCAAGGGCTAAACAGTAATTTGAAATCATTTGTCAATTTTGGTTTCCATATTTTCAATTTCAAGTTCATGTTCGCCTTTTTAGCCGCTGGGGGGTCAGATTTTGACTCGGCCATTTTCGGGAGCCGCAGAGAATTCTCGCATGCTCAAAATCACAATTTACGTCTGCGTGCATGATCGTTTCCGGGAAAAACCCTTTCCTTTGTGATTTGAGCTTCCTATGGAACCATTTTTCAATTTTGTTGCATAGTTTGTTTTAGGGGAATTATAGACTTTTGGCGTCAGTTTTATTTTCTTCTTTCAATATGGTCGCTTAGACAACGTGATTTTAGGGGGGGTTTCTTCTTCGTGTTTTTCCAGCAAACATCGTCTTGGTACCGGAAATCCCTCATGAAGTTTCAGCTTCTGGTTTCATTTTAGCAGCTTTTTAGCTCTTTTGACCAGATTTCTTGGGAGGGCATTTTGGCCATTTCGCAATGAGTTTTTTTTTTTTTTTTAATTCTCTTGAGAGTCATATAGAAAACTCAATTTTGAGGGGGGTTTCTTCTTTGTGTTTTTGCAAAAAAATTCATCTAGGCCTCCAAATTCAGCCTTTGTTTTGGAATTTTCTGAAAAAAAAACCATACAGCAGCTTTATGGGCTGCTGCCAGCCATGGTGCACCCAGCGCGAGAGCGGCGTGCATGGGCGCGCACATAGGTGTCCGCATGGGGCTGTTATGGCCCCTCGTCGGGCCGCTGCAACGTTAATTCTTCTTTTGGGCTTTTCTCCTTCGTCTGGACTCCGATTCAAGTGAATTTTTTTTGAACTTGATTAATTTTTCATCATCTATCCAACAGTGTGCTCAGATACACCTAGATATTTCTGGATAATTACCAACTTGCCCTTAAAGCTTTAAGTGTCCGTTTTTCGTCGTCATGCCGTTTCTCCTTCGTCCGGACTCCGAATCATGCGATTCTTGAGTCTATCTTGATTAGTTTTTCATTTTCCTTCCAGCGGTGTGCTCGGTGGCACCCGAATCTATGATTTTCAGAAATGACTATTTTGCCCCTAGGGGCTTATTTGTCATATTTTTGATCTTTTGCTTCCGCATCAGTTCTTGTTGAGTTCCACGACCTCATGGAAGGTCACTTTGACTTCTTAGAGTTATATTTTCTGTTTTCGCTTCCGCATATCGGATCCGTTATCGGGTCCATCTTCAGTTCATTACAGGACACGCTGGCCTAAAAACCAGGGTCGTCACAGGTGGTATCAAAGCTCGTAGGTTCGAAAACCTTAGGACGACGGGTTTTGGGTGCATATCATGCTTGTGTTGCCATGCTCTATGTATTTAGTTGCTTCTTGATAACTTGTTTATGGGCTTATGTGGACGTATGTTTATAAGTTTACCTTAACTATCACAGCATGATACATATGCTTGTTTACTTTAGTACATTGTATATACTTGTAGATCTCAACATGTTGGATGTGCTTGTTTGCCTTAGCATACGGTATATGTTTGTCAGCTTCTGTACATTGCATATGCTTGTTTGTTTTAGCATATTGACTTACGCTTGTCTACTTTAGCATATTGCAAGCACTTGTTATTCTTAGTATGATAGTATAATGCATACATTGACATGCCTTATATGACCTTACTACTTGTGTGAGTATGTAGTCTATTGCTATGTTACATGTCAACTGCTTACTTTTATGTCTTGTTTAGGCATTATGGGTTGTTCCAGCTTGGTTGGTTAAGATTGGTGCTAGGGCATTATCTCTTGGGGTTTCGTGGTAACCTTGATGTGGTGACGTCATTAGGGTCTTGTTTCTAACGTCATGGGACGACGAGTCAGATTGACTCGAGTCCTTCCTTGGGGATTGGAAGTTTTGTCTTCATAAGCCTTAATGGCGAGGTTCTCGTGCCCTTTCTTCTTAGAGTGGTGGTTATATCTTGTGTGGCTTTAGGATCCCACCTTGTGTTTGCACCAGTCTTGGGAAAGACTTGTAGACACTTTGTTTTGGGAACCTTAGTGTTCATTCTAGGAGATAATTCACTTCCTTGCTGTGAGGGATTGGACTCATCCGGGTTTTGGGATTCACTTAAGTGAGTTTGTTCTTCTGAAAGGCATTTCATCCCTTCTTGCTTGTGATTTTGCTGGATTATTATTTGCATAGTCATTCCTACATGTTTATATGCCTTGTTGTTTTGTGCATGCCTTAGAAATATGTTAGGGGATGTGATTATTTGGTAGTTATGTGATGTTATAGGTGATGTGTTTTCATTTACTATATCTGCTTATCATGCTAGCGTTATAGGTGATGTGTAGCGTGTCTCTGATGCTTGACCCCTATGTGATAGGTAGCATACTTAATTGCCCTTGTACACTATGTGTTTAGTTGTTTGGTGCATGGATTTTCATTACGTTTAGTATACTTGTACCTAGTATGCTTGTACGTTGCTTATTTCATTTCGTTTTGGTTTAGTATACTTGAGCCGTATACGTGTCTACCATGGATTTAGTATTGCTTAGTATACTTGTAGAGTGTATACTTGTGCAAATACATATATTGTATTTCTATTTTGATATTTCTTAGTATACTTGTGAATGTATACTTGTATAGATATATATATGTTTCATGACTAATTGCCTAATTAGTTCATTTATTTTATTATTCCTGTACTGTACTTGGGGTTGTATAACCTTGGTTGTCGGGATTGTGTGTGTAAGCTTGATCTGATGTCTTGATTCTTACGCGTAGCCTTGTAGTAGGTTAGCTTTAGCATGACGTGGAGGATTTTGGGTGCATTGTCTTGTTGGGAGTCATTGTGACTAAGGCGATGATGATGTTGCTTGATTTGTAAAGTCCGATCCATTGGCTTGAAGGCATAGACTTGTCATGCTTTGGATTCGTGACTAGTGTGGTTGACAACAGTGTTTTGAGACTTGGGGTTGTCAGTTTTTTCAGTATTGATGATTTAAGGCCTTAAGCGTAGCGGTGCCTATGACATTGTTGTCAGAGTTTTGGATGGGCTAGAATGGTCCGGCCGGACATTTTGGACCATATCGCAACTCTCACAGAATGCCTGGTTTCCGTGGTGCTTTTGGTAATGATTGTTTGACATTGATGTCATTTGTATCGATAGGTTTCACGGGTAAGTTTGTTGGGGGCAGGTGATGAATTAGGGCTTTAAACTGTCATGCTACTATACAGGTTGTGTGTGGACGAGTGCTAGTTGCCGTCGATGCTACCTTGCATTACCTAGCTAGTAATGTGAGTGTGGGCGGGCACTTGACACTGTGGATGCTACCACACCTTGGGTACGTTGTGGGCGGGTTCTAGTCAGTATTCGTGCTGCCATGTTGCTTCTGGTTGTGTTCCTTGTTTAGTTATATAGTTGCCTTGATCTCTTTTGGGTGGTTGCATTGGGTTAGTATGTCAATTCGTTGGAGAGGTGTCTCACTATTCGCGGTTCTGTGTCTCTTCGTTGATTTTGAGACCTTTGGAGTTGTCCTTAGGTACTTTATGATCTGTTCTTTCGTGTGACCTTGTGTATGGTCTTTCTTCGGTTCTTCTGGGAATGTTCTTAATTTCGGGGACGAAATCTCTTTAAGGAGGGTAGGTTGTAACGACCCGGTCATTTCCTTCCTTTTCTTTTTCCTCAGAATTTCACGGATGAATTTTTTTTTCGTTGAAATTTCTTGTCTGAGTTCAGTTTGTCATCGCTTAGTGTCGTCTAGAGTGCTCGAAAATGGTTTCTGAGACTTTTTCCTTTGGATTGACAATTTCTTTTGAGGACCGAGTCATTTCCATATTTTTTGTTTTTCGACACTATTCACTTTTTTGTCTTTATTCCTATTTCGTCCTTTTCCCTATTTTATCTTCTCCCCGTTTGTCACTTTATTGGCGTAACCTCACTCTTTGTGTTCGGAGTTGGTTTTTGACTTCACGTATCTTCATTCTAAGTGGTTTCCACGAAATACGTATCTTTACTTTTGCAAGAAAGTACTCTGGTTGCTCCCGGTGTCCATAAGGGCATAGATGCAAAGTTCTTTGGAATTATTTTCTTTTCTTGGGGTATTTTTCGTAAATATCTTTTGAAGATATTTTATTAAAGGGGTTTTTAAGAAAATATTTTTGGAAGATATTTTCATTATGGGTTATTAGTGCAGTTTTCACTTTTTGGAGGGGCCATTGTGCAATTAATGAAAGTTATTGCAAAAATACCTCATTTTGAGCCTGGATCCTCGTACGGGATTCATTTTCACTTTTCGTTGAGTTATGTACTCATAGAATTCCGTTCTGGTCGTTTTTCTCCAGTTTCAGAGTTTCTAACTCCGGTTGCCGCCGAACTTGTTTGGGGCATAACTTTCTGCTCGGGACTCAGTTGTTGACATTGTTTATTCCGTTATTCTTATTTTCTTCATTTTGAATCTTTTTCGTTCACAGGGTTTCATCATTTGAGCACGTCTGCTCAAATTTCACGTTTTCAGACCCGGTAGGGCCCGTTCGGGGCACTTTTTGAGATTTCTGTAAAAGGGGGATGAGATATTTTATTTTTTCATCTTCCCCACTCTCTTGCACGACCTAAAGCTTCCATGGTAGCCAAAGGGAGGCTGCCACTTTCTCTCTCCACATTTGAAGTTAATTTCTTTGTCAGAACATAGTAGGGCCTTTGCGTTTTGTGTTCGTGTTAACTATGCGCTTCTTTCACCCTTATTTGAACCCATTTTTGGCCAAATTTTGAGTTCGGGTTTGAAGTCAAGTTGTGATTTTGATGGGGCTTCTTGTGGGTTCATGTAGATCGTGTTGTCCCCGACAAAACCCTTCGGTATCGTCGGATTCGGAGCACTTTTTTTTCGGTGGGCTTTTGAGATTTTCATCTCAAATTGAGATAGGGAATGTTTTAGGGTTATATTAATGTTGTATTGATTGTTATATGAGTATATACAACTTATGAGCATGCCTTGTTCAAGTTATAGAATTTAATTTAATTATTTTCTTTGTTTAAGATTTAATTCTCATGATGCTAGGCAATTTAAAATTAAATTGTGGCATGCTAGAAATTTAGGCTTTGGTATGTGGTTGATATATATTAAATTGGGATTATTTGAATGAGTATTGCAAATTTTATTTAATATTTATCTTTTGTGATAGTTTAATTCACCTAGTTGTATCAAGCATGGAATCAACTTGTAATGTGATATTTAAGTAGGCTTTGGTGAGTTCTTTAACATATGTTAAATTGAAGACATTTAGATATATTTGAAAATCTAGAGAAAATTAATTAATTAGCTTAATTAATTTTATTTTTAAGTGTTGTAGGCACTTAAATTGATTTTGAGTATAATATATGTGAAGACCATGCTATGTTCTTTAACATATATTAATTTGAGTTTATTTGGGATTAATATAAAATCTAGAGACTTTTCATGTTAGGTTGAAAATCCCTTTTAATGTAGTGAAATTAATTACCTTGTGAGCATATTACAAATTAGATGTAGAATTAGTATTTGGGGCCTCTTAAAATGGTAATTGGACTTAGCATGATATAGAATATCATTGACTTGTAAAGCTTGTTTAAATATATCTTGTGTAGGTATATAACTTGTTAGAATATTACAATTGTTTACCTTGAAAGCTTGTTACTAAATTGAAGCTTATTTAGTACTTGTGACTTAGGATGGTAATGTGATTCAATTGTTGTAAAATATTCTTGCTTTGTGTATAATTGCATATTGGAGACTTGACATGTCATATGCTATTTAGACTTGAATCTTAGGACATGGTTTGTGTGGATTCAACATTATTTGTGCATGGAAGATGGTTTTATGCATTATTGATTTTGATATAAGCTTGGTCTAACTTATTGATTTTAGTATAAGTTTTGAATTTATTAATTTTGGTATAAGTTTTGAACCTATTGATTTTGGGAAGCTTGTAAAGACGTATTTCACGTGATGGCTAAGGTTTGGCTCTTGTACGGAGATAAGAATCTTCTAAGTCATAAGTGCGCACTAGGTAGTACCTTATGGGTCGTAATTTCCTGGAATAACTTATGCATGTGCACACTAGGTAGTGCCTTGTGGGTCGTAATTGCCCGGAAACACTTGCTTAGTCTAGTGACCGCATGTCCTAGTCTTTCCACTATTTGATTTCACATTTAATTTCAAGTTGTTAATCATGGATTACTTGTAACTTGAGAATTAATGCTTGCTTTGGATATTTGAATCTTATTTAGTATACTTGAAACTGTATACTTGTTTTGTGCATTTAGATCTCATATAGTGTATTTGAACTTGTATGCTTGCTCTGTGAGTTTAGATTTCATTTAGTATGCTTGTGTCGTGTATACTTGTCTTAGGCGTATCTCTCTTAGCTTAGTATACTTGTGTCGGTAAACTTGATTTACGAGATTTTCATATAAAATGCATACTTGTGTAAATATACTTAGGCATTGCATGACTTGTCATAATGTGGTTTAGTATACTTAGAAATGTATGCTTGTATGTCGTATAACATGTTTAACATTGTTTAGTATACTTGAGCATGTATACTTATATGCCGTTGTTCACTTTAAATTGCATGAGTAGCTTAGGATGCTCCCTGAGTCTCATTTTGATATGGACGTTAGGTGGCATGAGCCCCTTTGATATGTTTCACCTTAAGGTGATATAATTATAAAATGCTAGGTCGATGCATGTTCATCTCCTACGAGTAGCCTTATGTTACTCACCCATGTAGTGGGGACATTTTTCAGGTACCGGGATCAAGATTCGGGATTCACATCATGCTTGGATGATTTGTAGACTTGAAGTTCTCATTTCTTATAAATGTTGGCTTGAAATGCCATCTATAGTTTTATATGTCAAAATGTGTAAATTTGATTCTATTTTTGTAATGTGTACATAAGTACACTTCTTACAATGTGTTTGACATGTATGAGATGAGGCCGGAAGCTAATGACATGTATCTTGCTTTCTAAGCACTTTCATTTTCAAGGCTTAATATGAAAATGTTGAAAAATTCTTAGACATTGTGTCATAGCTTTTGTATCGGGTGTGTGAATTTCATTTTTATTCTTTCATAGGGTCTCATTAATCATGTTTGAAGTGTGGCCAAGGGCCAAACAGTAATTTGAAATCATTTGTCAATTTTGGTTTCTATATTTTCAATTTCAAGTTCATTTTCGCCTTTTTGGCCGTTGGGGGGGCGGCTTTTGACTCGGCCATTTCTGGGAGCCGCAGACAATTCCCGCATGCTCAAAATCATAATTTACGTCTGCGTGCATGATCGTTTTCGGGAAAAACCCTTTCCTTTGTGATTTGAGCTTCCTATGGAACCATTTTTCAATATTGTTGCATAATCTGTTCTAGGGCATTATAGACTTTTCAAATCAGTTTTATTTTCTTCTTTCAACATGGTCACTTAGAAAACGTGATTTTAGTGGGGGTTTCTTCTTTGTGTTTTTGCAGAAAACATCGTCTTGGTACTGGAAATCCCTTGTGAAGTTTCAGCTTCCAGTTTCATTTTAGACGCTTTTTAGCTCTTTTGACCAGATTTCTTGGGAGGGCATTTTGGCCATTTCGCAGTGAGTTTTTTTTGAATTCTCTCAAGAGTCACGTAGAAAACTCAATTTTGAGGGGGCTTTCTTTTTGTGTTTTTGCAAAAAAATTCATCTAGGCCTCCAAATTCAGCCTCTGTTCTGGAATTTTCTGAAAAAAAACCACATAGCAGCTTTATGGGCTGCTGCCAGCCATGGTGCACCCAGCGCGTGTGCGGCATGCATGGGCGCGCGCATGGGCGTGTGCATGGGGCTATCATGGCCCCTCGTCGGGCCGCCGCGACGTCAATTCTTCTTTTGGGCTTTTCTCCTTCGTCCGGACTCCGATTCAAGTGAATTTTTTTTTTACCTTGATTAATTTTTTGTCTTTTATCCAACGGCGTGCTTAGTTACACCCGGATATTTCTGGATAATTACCAGTTTGCCGTTAAAGCTTTAAGTGTCCGTTTTTCGTCGTGATGCCGTTTCTCCTTCGTTTGGACTCCGATTCATACGATTCTTGAGTCCATCTTGATTAGTTTTTCATTGTCGTTCTAACGGTGTGCTCAGTGGCACCTGAATCTACGATTTTTAGAAATGACTATTTTTCCCCTGGGGGCTTATTTGTCATATTTTCGATCTTTTGCTTCCGCATCAGTTCTTGTTGAGTTCCATGACCTCATAGAAGGTCACTTTGACTTCTTAGAGTCTTATTTTCTGTTTTTGCTTCCGCATATCAGATCTGTTATCGGGTCCATCTTCGGCTCATCACAGGACACACTGGCCTAAAAACCAGGGTCGTCACATTCTTTAAGTCCCTTATTTATAGAAAATCTCAAAAAGTGCCCCGAAAGGGACCTACCGGGTCTGGAAAAGTGAAATTTGAGCAGACGCCCTTAAAAAGAAAAACTCTGTGAACAAAAAAGATTCAAAATGAGAAATGAACAACAGAAGAAATGGCATTGAAAACTGAATCCCGAGCAGAGAGATATGCCCTGAACAAGTTCGGCGGCAACCGGGGTCAGAAACTCAGAAACTGGAGAAAAACGACCAGAACGGAATTATAAGAGTACATAATTCAATGAAATGTGAAAATGAATCCCATACGAGGATTCAAGCTCCAAACGAGGTATTTTTATAATAACTTTCGTTAATTGCACAATGGCCCCTCCAAAAAGTGAAAATTGCATTAATTCCCCAGAATGAAAATATCTTCCAAAAATATTTTTTTAAAAACCCCAGAAATAAAATATCTTCAAAATATATTTACGAAAAGCATCCCAAAAAGAGAAAATAATTCCAAAGAACTATGCATTCATGCCCCTATGGACACCAGGAACAACCAGAGTACTTTCTTACAAAAGTAAAGATACGTATTTCATGGAAACCACTTAGAATGAAGATATGTGAAGTCAAAAACCAACTCTGAACACAAGAAGTGAGGTTATGCCAGCAAAGTGACAAATGGGGAAAAGACAAAATAGGGAAAAAGACGAAATAGGGAAAAGGACGAAAAATAAATAGTGTCGAAAAATGAAAAATGTGTAAATGACTCGGTCCTCAAAGGAAGTTGCCAATCCAAAGAAAAGAGTCTCGGAAATCATTCCAGAGCACTCGAGACGACATTAAGTGACGAGAAACCGAACTCAAAAAGGAAAGATCAACGGAAAAAAAATATCCGTAAAAATCTGAGAAAAGGGAAAGGATTGAAAATGAACGGGTCATCACCGTTAGAGGTCGGTGAAAGCAGATTTTTGAGTCCTGAATTTATCAAGGATACATCTAAGAAGATTACTCTTATTCATGACCGCATGCGCACTACCCAAAGTGGGTAGAAGAGTTATGTAGATCGTCGTACTTGCAGTTTAGAGTTTTAAGTAGGGGATCAGGTGTTGCTTAAAGTGTCTCCCATGAAGGAACTAATGCCCTTTGGGAAGAAGGGGAAGTTGTCACCTCATTTTGTCGGTCCTTTTATGATTACGGATTGAGTCGGAGCCGTAGCTTATCGGTTAGCGCTTCCGGATCATCAACATCGGGTCCATAATATCTTCCATGTGTCTATGTTGCGAAAGTTTTTACGAGATGAGGATCGAAATCAACATATTGATGTTGGCGAGATTGAGTTGCAGCTAGATGCGACATATGTTAAGCCATCGTGTTGTATTCTTGACCGTCGTGATCAAGTACTTCTCAACAAGACTATTTCTCTTGTGCGTGCATGTTCAGTGGAGCCATCATAATGAGGCTGAGTCCACTTGGGAACAGGAAGATGTCATCCGTTCAAACTTTCCAGAATTGCTGAAATAAGGTAAAAAGTGAATTTAGAGGACATAAAATTTTTTGTTGGAGGGGAAGAATGTAATACCCCTAAATTTTTCAAGGTTTTATTTATTTATTTTATTTCACTTTAATTATCTATGTGGCTATGTGAACTATTATTTATTTATTTTTTATTTTTATTATCTAAAAGGCTATGCGAATTATTTGTTGTCTAACTGTTAGTTATGTAATGTGTGATTAATTGTCATTGAGTTGTAGTTATTTAATTATCTGTTTATTTGTTTTTGTTTAGTTAGATGTTTAGAGTTTTAAATTAATTAATTAATATATATATATATATATATATATATATATATATATATATATATATATATATATTCAAATATTAAAGGAGGTTTTGGGCTTGTAGTGTGGGCCAACTAAATGGTGTTGGGTCATAGGGAAGAAGCTTAGACGGGCTGATGTTTTAGCCCATGGTGGTAGCTGATATTTTAGCCTTTAAAGTATGGTTGGACAAAAATATATAAATATATATACATATACTATATTAATGTGTGTGTGTGTGTATATATATATATATATATATATATATATACTTTATATATGTATGTATAAATATACGTTTGGTAATACAGTTTATATATATATGTAGTACAAATATATATATATATATATATATATATATATATATATATATATACTTACATGATACGTAGTAGTTAGTATTATTATTGTTTAATTTTACTTATATGATAATGTTAGGTCTTTTATTATTATTATAAGGTATCATGTGATTGCATTATTAAATGATTAAGTTATTATATTATAAATTTCTTTTAGCAAAATGTGGCTTTGAGTGGGTGACTTTTGTATAGTTCTGTTAGGGTGGTGTGATTGTTGACTTAGGTTTTTGATATATTATATTATATATAGGTAATGTGCTATAGAATAATAGAAGTATAGAACTGGGCTTGGAAAAGAAGGCAATGAAAAAGAAAAGAAAAAAACAGAGAGCGGTGGCGAGAAAGAAAGAAAAGAAAGAGAGGAAGAAAGGGAAAGGAAAAAAAGAGAGAGAGAGAGAGGAAGGAGGAGAGTGGTGAGGCCTGCTGTTGTGGGTGATATTCGGAGCGCAGAGGTAACTGATGGCGACCCGAAAGCCGCCGGTGTCAAAGAGAAATTTGAGAAGAACAATGTAGAGTTTTGACCCAAAACTTTTTGAGGCAAGTCCTTGTTCTATTCATTCTCTTTGACTTCATGTTCGATTCATCTCTAGAAGGATTCTAAGATTAAATTATAGAAAATAAATTATTTAATTGCATGTTTAAATCGGATCACTCAGTGGATATGATTATGGTTGTTTTTGTATTTTTATGTATATGTTTTATTTTATTTTGTTTGAATGGTTGGGTAGCAGTGTGTAAGAGTGGATTGATGGTTTGATTGGGAGCCTCTACTACTGTGGTCACTTACAATAATCACTGTATTAGATCAAGTGGTGAGTGCACACTCATTATTAGGTTCTTCACGTACCAGAAGATAATTTTATGTACTTGTGTGGTATTGCGTCAGGTGGTGATCGAGAGCACAGTAATGCTTAGACATTGGGCCTTTAATTTTATACTTTATTTGTATAGTATAAGTTATTATAATGGAACTTAATTGAGGTGCAAGATATTAATTTAATATCTATTAAAAGACTTACCTTGTTATGAAAAATTATTGTAGAGGATAATACTATGTTAATCATTCAGGAAACGATAAATGGCTTTTGCTACATTTTAAGTTATTAGCATGAGACTTTTAATAGCTTGAATTTTATTTTTATATGCTTTGATGGAAATAAAATAATGGATCATGCAAGAGTTAATGTAAATAATTTTACTTGCTTTAAATTAATTACACGATAAGTGTATAAGTTTATATCGCCATATCAAATATTTGATGATTAATATTATTATTAATCATACATACGACGGTAGCTAAGACTTTAGTTATGTTGCAAGTCACTCTTATGATACCTATGCTGACTTAAATTGTATATCAATTTCTATAGTATATAGAGAATGATAGTAATCATAAGTGAGATAGTGAAATTATAAACTTATACATATTTGTATATACGTGTAGGATGATGGACCATTGTCAGGATATGTTCTTTGCAGCACCATTGTTAGGATATGACTTGCTGATACCTATGTGAACTGGCCAATAAGTCTAGACTCATACATTTTATCTTACTATTGTCAGGATATAGTTATGACTTTAGACTGCGCCATTGTCAGGATATGGTTATAATTACTTACATATGTATATTTTGAGAGTGTACCATGATACGAGCTTAAGATCTCGGGATCAATGGTTAGGGTTGGCGTATATTGCCAGATGAGATAAGTAACTGGTTATAGGGATGCGTGTGCCTTGGTAGAAGAGGTACTAATGACCACCTTGTGTGCGCTAGCATGAGACCTACTATCCGATTGAGGCTGTCTTATAATCCAGTGAAAGTCTATAGTGTGTATTCTTACGTATATTGACCTACGTAGTTATTATATGAGACGGATTAGGATGTATCATTTATCGGGTCTCTATTTGGGATGTAGTAGAAATGGCCTATTCGTGGGTTTTGACCCACCTTTGTTATTATCTTTTTAGGTTCTTGGCAGTTCCAGACGTAGAGTCAGTTTGTGCAGAACAGCGGCCAGTCTTCATCACTCTTCCAGTGTCATCGACGTAAGACATCCACTGTGTTTTTATTATTGTTTATTACTTTTGAGTTAGACATTTATTTATTTCATTTATTGGTTTGGATTTTTATTAGGGGTCCACATTATATGGATTCCCAAGTTGTACTTTGGAGGTTTTATTCTTATAAGGAGAATTTATTGGAGATTACGTTCTCTGAGGATTTATTATTTAATTATTATTTTAGATTTTTCTTTCAGCGATGTTTATTTATTTTATTATTTTTCATCTTGTATTACGTGCTTGCTTATTATTGATTCGTTGATATCGCCTAATTTTGTGCACGGACCTGATCAACCAGTGTTCCGAAATTAAGGGGCATCACAATTGTAAATGCCATTGTAGTTTTGAAGAGTTAGAGTATGAATTGTGTAATTTCATATCCAAGGTTTACAATACTAGCATGATTAAATTCTTTATGTGAATGACATAACATTAGTATAAGTATGTACAAATTAAGAACATGATAAAATGATTATTGAGTAGTTTACATTGTTTTAGTATTGTGAACTTGTTGATATATTTTCCGTGTTAGTGAATCATGGTGTGTGTGTGCCACTTTGGCCTTAGGAGCATAGTGGTCATCATTTAGTTCATGAGGTTCATGTTGTTATAAGTTGTGTGTGTACGATATGCATAACATGATTCAAGGATAGAAGCTATCTGAACTTGAGAAGTAGACATTGAGTCCAAGGGTTGAAAATCCCTAATCATACTTTGTTAAACTTAAGGATTCCATCAAAGGATAATCTAGAGGTTTTGATGATAACAAACGATCAGTGGTGTTTAAGGACTAATGTTTACATTGAATGTTATATAGATTATTCACATTCATAGAATGACCTCGATGAAGCACTAAAGATCATTCCAAGTATTCCATTATTCAAGATCACATCAAGGAAAGAAATGGATATGAAGAAGACTTGAAGTTGCAAGGAAATGTCACTTGGACTACAATGAAGCAAAAAGCAACTCAAAGGAAAGAAGAAAACAAGAATACCTTAAAACCTAAAGATCATGGATAAAGCTTAAAAAAAGGGGTAGATAGGATGGTGAGTATTTAGGATTTAATGTGAAAGTATTTATGAATCCATTTGAAGCTCATCTCTATAGGACAAGGTATATCATTACATCATTCATATGCTCCTATATCTATTAGCAATAGATTATGCACTTCATTTATATATAATTAACATATGTAGTCTTTGCTAAAGAGTGAGTTAGTTCAAGCTTGCATAATTGTCTTTGAAAGAACTCATCACTTATGCTAGAAATGCTAAGACCATGCACATCAATCACATGATTCATATTGGTTAATGATTAAGGCATATGAAGCCTTCATTACCATAAGTTGGTAAAGCACATTAGGACCCTAATATGCACCTGATGAAAAACTGTCTTTTTGGCTAAGTATGAAAAATGGATTTTTAAAATAATGATTATTTCAAAATAATTTTTTCTGCTAATTACTCCTTACACTTTAAATTACCAAATTTGATTTTTTGAATTTTTTCATCAATTCTACATTGGTCTACATAAGGATTCATTTTTACCAAAATTGTCAGAAATCGAAATTTGTACTAAAATTGAATTTCTACAATTTGATTTAGTTGGATTTCAATTTTCTTATATTTTCTATTGAATCCAAATGGGGGGTACTTCCTTATTTACATTGTAAACTTAAAGTAAATAGATATATAAATATTGTAAAGATTTCAAAATAATTTTTCTCGGTAATTACTCTTTACACTTCAAATATGAGCTAATTCATCTTACACCATCTATTGTGCAACTTATGATCGTCCATTACAAGAAGAATTCCCAAAAGAATGCATCTCCGTTTCTAATGATCATCATTGGTTTCTACAAGAAGAAGAATATTTTGATTCCTCTACGGGCTAATTATCAAAGGATTATGACAGAATTGGATCTTTGTTCCTTGAACAAGTCAAGCATGTTAGGGAGAATATATGCAAGAAAGGCACAAAGAGGCTCAACTAAAACTTCATCTCAAGTTTCGGATTCTGACAAGCTCTTTTCTATAAAAGGCAACTTCTCGAAAGATGACGCTAAGTTGATGTATGCCTCCATTGTTCAGAGTAATAATGCTATATTGGAGAGAATTATGGATGAAGTATGAGTTATATGGGTAGAGGTGAAGATGCTTAGGGCACAATAGACAAGTGGTTCTACAGAGGACGTTTACAAACCCGCACCTCCAAAGACATTCGAGAGAGCTGAGGATGATGATGATAAGGATGACAGTGATGACAGGGTTGATGATTCTGATGATGTGGTGACCACCATATTCCCTTTTGATGGGGACAATTTTGATGATTGATTTTCATTTATGATTATCAATTTTTTTTTTTTCTTCTTCTGATACTGTTATTCTTTTGGTCACAATGTGTGCTTACATGTTCATACATAGTCATATGCATTATGTTTTGTTTTTACTAACATTGTCGCTATGCTTAATAATCGTTTTCATATTAATGACATGTGTTCACATTATTTTCTGTCTTTGTTAATTTGTTCCAAAAAAGGGGAGATATAATTGATACAATTCAGGGGGAGGTTTAATAACTAAGGGCAATATTTTGCTGTTTGGGCTCTTCTCTATTAAACTTTCACTAGTAGTTTTGCTTACTTACTATGCAGAAAATAGGTTGACAAAAAATTTAAGGTGATGATCTAAAGAGATTGGCAAAAATGAATTCAAGGGAACATTCCATTTTTTTAACAATTTTTAATCTTCCTTTTCTGCTTGGGTAGATCATAATTTTTATTTTATTTTATTTTATTTATTTATTTATTTTATTTTTATTATTATTATTTATTTTTATAGTTTTGTCACGAAATTGCTAAAGGGGGAGATTGTGAGATATATATTTTGTAATTGGCTAATTTCGGTGTCAAAATAAGTCTGATCAAGTTGTACTTTTGAGTTTGAAATTCAAGTTCGAGATTGGTTGCAGAATTGAAGAATTATTCATGTTCGATAGCTTGAAGACTACGGAAAGATAAGAACAACACCTTAGTAAGTTGAGTTAGAAGGTTAGGACACTTGCATACATTGTATGATTTGCAAAATTGCACGTTGCAAATTTTTCTAAGTGTTTAAACCTTCAATTTAGGTCTGGCCAACTTGAACCAGTTCAAGACAGCTAAATCGGTTCAAGATGTAACACTTTGTTTTTTTAAGAAACAAAAACCATACTGGCCAAATTGAACCGATTAAAGGTCCCTGAACTAGTTCAAATGTTTCTCAGATTTAGGTAGCTTGTTTCCTACTTTGTTTTAACTTCCTATTTTGCATAAACTCCTTTCCAAAAACCTATGCATGAAATTGACTTATTTTCCAAGTATAACTAGGATTTTGAAAGTCTATATAAACATATTTTCTCATCTAGGTTTGTATGGCATTTTGCATGAAAATTTTTATTTCCATTAAAAGTCTTTTTGTGAGTTTCTTTAAGAGCATACACACTATATACACATGAGTGAATTTAGGGTGTTGTTCATATCTTGATCATGTTTGAGTCTATTGAATATTTCATCTACAACGATTAGAGAAAACAGATCTTATTTCTTTTACGTCAAATTTAGATTCAAATAAGAAAAATTTTAGATCACAATTAGAAGGAATCAAGGCTCTTGCGGAGTGTTATTGATCTACCAACAATCTTTCTACAAGGTTTGAAGTATAAGTATGAAGTCGAGAGCTGTTGGATGGGAAGTCACAAAGTTAGGGGCGTTCATCGGATGGAGTCGTGGTAGAGCGAAGGGGTTTGAGTCTGAGTAAAAGTTTGGTGTACTTTGCTTCATACATAATGGATTTTTTTATATTTGGGATAGCGCACAAAACCTTGAGGTTTTTCAGTTGGTTTCTGATGAGCACTGAAAAGTGCGTATTTAAATCCCTTAAGCTTAGGCATTCTAGTACCTTTATCTATCTTACTTTACCATTTTAGATTAATTTCGTATTATTTCCATTTTCAGGCGCTTATCCCGAAAATAAGCTAACTTAGCCAAATAAGAGCTTAATTGAAGCAATTCTGGGATTGAACAAAGAAAGGAGTAAAGTGGAGGAAGAAAGAAGCAAAATGAAGCGAAGCAGCAAGTTCGATCGATCCAAGTCCAAGGTTCAATCGATCGAACATTGATCAATCTCAGCACTTCAAGATAGATCCAAGCCTTGACCTAAAGCACTTAAGTCCAAAAGTTTGACCAATCCAACATCATTCTTCGATCGATCGAACACCTTTGTCCTTATCCAAATGATTGATCCTATCCACAGCTGTACCACCTACCAACCACTTTTGTCCTTTTCCCATAAATATCTCCCACAAATATCTTGGATTTGTCTTTTTCCAAAAAGCTCAGCCAGTTGGATCGATCCAGCCTAAGTTCGATTGATCTCACTTACTTTCGATCGATCTCACTTCCTCCAGTGCGAAAAAGTTAAAATTCCATCCCATTGAAAGTTGTCCTTTATCCAATCATTAGGGAATATTGTGTGCACGACCCCAACTCATTTTGGGTGTCATTTTGACCTACCTATATAAGGATAAGGATTGTTTTTTCAAAGGGAAAGAACATTACTTTGATATCATCTCTTGGAGAGGAAGTTTAGGGGAGGAAGAAGGCTAGAGACACCATTAGAGATCTTTATCAACAAGAAGCAAACCTCTTCCATGGAGTTAGCCCTTGAGGGTTAGAGCATCCTCACCATGAGTGGCTAGACATCCTCTTGGGGCTAGAGTTAGCCCCAAGCATGCTTTCTATATCTTAATCTTGTGTATTATAGAGGGATTAGTGTTGTAATTAATGTTTTGACACTTTGATATATATAGATCTTGTTTAATCAATGATTTATGTGGTTTAATGCTTCCAATTGATCATTTCATTCTATCCATATGTCTATGTATGTTAGAATAGATGTTCATGTGCTTATTTCTAAATTTTGTGTTGTTGATACATGTCTATGTGTATTAATGCCATAAATTTAGAGGTTGTCAAAACATAGTGCTTAAAGGAATGTTCTTGTGATTCTCTAGATGGTTCATGCTCATATCTTGATGGATTGTGTCTCCTTCTTAGCTAAATTAGTTTAATTTCAATGGCTTAATTGTAGTTTAGTGATAGTATAATATTAGATAGGAAGACAATCCATGCTAGTTGTTTGATGCTCCATACTTTTGAATGCAAGTAGCATTTGTCTCTAATCTTGTGTTGTATTTGGATTGTGAGCCTAATGAAAAGGTCCAATGATTTGCTAGATATGTTGTGCTTTTCACATGCTATTTAGACAATATATACTTAATTGCTAGATATATTATGCTTTTCACATGTTGGTTAGACAATGTATACTTAATTAGTCATCATTGCTTGTTGAATCAACCAAATACACACATACCAATATTGCAACACCCTAATTTCCCTCATTAATCACTTGTCAATGATATAGAAATGCATTGCTTGGTGGTGATCTCTAAACCCCAAGACTCTTCTCTCTCTCTCTTACTTAATCTCCATTGCATTCAATTACTTAGTTTAATTTTGTTGCTCTTTAATCAACCTACCAACCAATTGTTTGATCACTCGACCTACTAACCCTAATAGCGATTCCACAATCAACTCCGACTCCAATCCCTTGGGACGATCCCTACTCGCTCTAGCTATATATATAGTGAAAGGTATTAGTGGCTTTTACAAATATAAAACTTGACCCTTGCCTAAATTGTACATTCTCAAACGTATGGTAGGACGACGGCCATCAGTTTTTGGCACTGTTGCCGGTGATTAGGCAACGTCGTAGCTGTGGAATCAATTAGGAATTAGTACTCTTTTGATCATGTCTTTACTTGTTTCATTTTTCTTTTGGTTACTTATTGTGTTTGTTCATATTTGACAAGGAGCATTGAGTAAGAAGGCAAACGAAGGAACATTTAAGCAAAGAAGCTAAGCAAAGAAAGGACAAATGCTAAAAATTTAAAAATTGCTAAGCTAAGCTTTAAATTTGGAGTTGAAGTGCTAAAGGACTTTTGTGAGACTTTCATTACTCAATCCCTTAGTTAAATCGTCGGCCCGCGTGGAGGCAAGTTTTTAAATTCTTAGATAGATCGTCAGCCCGCATGGAGGCAATTTACTTTTCTTTGCATGTTGTTTAAGTATGGGAGTGTGGGTACAATGTATGTGGAGGAAGTTTGTTGATGGTTGATTTGTTGCAAAGGGGGGGTGCTTGCTTGTTTTGTGTTGATTTATGTGTCATTTGTAGTCTTGTGTAAACCTCGCCATATCATTCATGCTAGGCATTCACATGGAAAATCTAGAGGGTAATCGTGGCTACTTAGACCCACGTTTCATGCAAAACCCACCACTTAATCAACATGGCCCCGGAGTCCAAGCTCCAATTCCTCTAATGGTCCTTCATGATCATTATAATCTTCATGCATACCATACACCTACTTGCATCGTGTTGCCTAATTTTGAGGCTAATCAATATGAAATCAAGCCCGAGACCATTCAAATGTGTCCACTCTTTTATGGCTTAGATGAAGAGGAACCATATAGGCATCTTAATGAATTTCTTGAACTATGTTTCACCGTGAGGTACATGAATGTCCCGGAGGAAGTTCTTAAACTACTCCTCTTCCATTTCACACTTAAAAACAAAGCAAAGCATTGGTTCAATACTTTGGGGGTAAATTCAATCACATCTTGGGCACAAATGCAAAATGAGTTTTTAAAAAAACTTTACCTCGTAAGTTTGACCAATGTAATGTGTGCTTCAATTAGAGAATTTTCTCAAAGGGAAGGAGAGTTATTGCATGAGGCTTGGGAGAGATTGAATGACTTGCTAAGAAAGTGTCCACATCATAACATTCCAAAATGGCAAGTGGTCCAATATTTCTATGAAAGCCTATCCGATATGCAAAAGGACATTATTGATACCTCATGTGGAGGCTCATATTTTGGGAAACATGAAGACGACATTTGGCACCTCTTTGGGAAAATGAGTGAGAATTCTTTGCACAAACATTACATTTCTCGGTTCGATTATCATTTTAAGGAGGAAAGTGAAAAAGTTTACCAAATTCAAAGTTCAAGGGAAATTGTAGCCGAAGTTAAAACTCTTTCTAAAAAACTTGATCAATTCTAGCTAAGTCAAAGACCGGCTACCCATTCATTCCCTCTTCATCATTTTTCTCAATCTTGTGAGCCTTGCATGACATATTCAAGTGTTCTACATACTACTTCCAATTGTCCCCATGGACATGTGTTTAATGAACATTTTGAACAAGTCAATGCTACATTTGCTCGACCTTATTCAAGTGCATATGTTCCAAAGTGGAATGAGAGTCCCAGTCCTTACCCAATAAAAAATTTTCAAAGCAAATACATTCCACCTCATAAGAGGAATGGAGGGTCCCAAGGAATTGATTCTTCTTCTCATCACCAAATAATGAACTACTTTTCACATCCTCAAATGTATGACTCCCAAGTTGACACTCATTATCCTCATGCATTCTCTAGCAATCCAACATTTGAAGATAAGGTTTTGGTAGCTTTAGATAGCTTAGAAATGAATACCAACTTGTTGCATTCCCATTCTTAATCAATTTCAAAGCTTGAATCCCAAATCGGGACCATAGCTAATGCATTGAATGCAAGAGAGGTTGGGAAATTACCTAGTCAACTCGAGAGGAATCCAAAGGCCCAATTTTGTGTGGAAGCAAACCCTACATCGGGGAGTTCTTCCCAAGCTCAAGCGCAAGCCATCACTACTTTGAGAAATGGCAAGTAAGTGGATAATAGGGTTGAATTACCAAAGGAAAATAGTGAATCGGTGCAACCTAAAGTTGTCACCCATCCAAATCCCAATCTCACTCCTACTTCCTTGAATGAAACTGTTCCTAACCGGAATTCTCAATCTTCTCCATCATCCTCTCAAATTACAAAGTCTTGTGAGCCAAAAGCTCCATTCCCTTATGCTTTAAAAGAAACTTCACCTTTAGGAACGCAAGAAGGGAAAACACATGACATGATGGAAGTTTTTAAGCAAGTCAACATCAATCTTCCTCTTTTGGATGCCATTAAGCAAATCCCACCTTATGCAAAAATTTTGAAGGATCTTTGCACACAAAAGAGGAAGAGCAAGGGTCCAAGCCCTAAAAAAGTGTTCCTCACGGAGTAAGTGAGCTCCATTCTTCAACAAAACACTCCACTTAAGTTCAAAGATCTCGGTGCTTCGACTATTTCTTGTGTAATCGGAACACATGAAATTCGTAGAGCTCTTCTTGACTTAGGTGCAAGTGTTAACTTGATTCTTTACTCCGTATATGTCCAATTAGGGTTGAATGATTTGAAGCCAACCTCGGTGGTACTTCAAATGACTGATAGATCTGTTAAAACACCTAGGGGTATGGTGGAGGACATCATTGTAAAAGTGGATAAATTATACTTTTCGGTTGATTTTATAGTTCTTGATACCGAGCCGGTTGCCAATCCTTCCACCCACATCCCAATCATCTTGGGAAGACCATTCCATGCCACTGCAAATGCAACAATTAATTGTAGATCCGGGATCATGGATCTTTCTTTTGGCAATATGATGGTTAAACTCAATGTTTTCCATACAAGTCGACATCCCACAGATGAGTGTTGTCTTGTTGATGTGTTAGATGAGGTTGTTGCGGAGTCAGTTCCCACAATGATTATGAAGCAACTAATTGAGGATAGTCTTTCATCTCTTTAATCCGATGATCCTTTTGCTTCTTGTCTTCTTGAAATGTATGGAAATTATGGATTTGATGATGAAAAATCAATGAATGAAGTAAGCAATCTCATGGAATTGGTTGCAAGCTTAGAATGTCCATCTTGGAGAACTCCAATAGAACTTCTTCCTCCACTCTCTAACACTCCACCGGTCTCATCTTTAATCTCTCCACCAACTCTTAAGCTTAAAACTCTACCTTCCAATCTCAAGTATGCATTCTTAGGTCCAAAAGAGACTCTTCCGGTTATCATTTCTTCAAGTCTTGAAAAAGACCAAGAAGATGCTCTCTTAAGTGTGCTTAAAGGAAACAAGGAAGCCATATGATAGAGTGTGGCGGATCTTAAGGGAATTGATCCTTCTATTTGTATGCATCACATACTTATGGAGGATGAGACAAAATCCTTTAGGGATGCCCAAAGGAGACTTAATCCAAACATGAAAGAGGTAGTCAAGAACGAAGTAGTCAAACTCTTAGATGCCGGAATCTTTTATCCAATCTCTGATAGCAAGTGGGTGAGTCCAACTTAAGTAGTTCCCAAAAAATCAAGGATTACGGTGGTTGAGAATGCAAAAGGTGAGGAAATCTCTAAGCATACCGCCAATTCATGGCGTGTATGCATTGATTACGGTAAATTGAATGCCGCCACTAGAAAGGATCACTTTCCTTTGCCATTTATTGATCAAATTCTAGAAAGATTGGCCGGGCAACAATATTATTGCTTCCTTGATGGCTATTTAGGCTACAATCAAGTAGCCCTTGACCCATTAGACCAAGAGAAAACCACATTTACATGTCCATTCGGCATATTTGCTTATAGACGGATGCCTTTTGGTTTGTGCAATGCACCTGCCACATTCCAAAGGTGTATGATGTCAATTTTCTCAGACATGGTGGAAGAATATCTATAGGTCTTCATGGATGATTTTTCTGTTTTTGGGTCCTCATTTGATGCATGCCTTAAAAATCTAGATTTGGTGCTTAAAAGATGTCGAGAGACAAACCTTGTCCTTAGTTGGGAAAAGAGCCATTTCATGGTTCAAGAAGGCATTGTTTTAGGTCATGTCATCTCTGAGAGGGGGATTGAGGTAGATAAGGCGAAAGTTGAGCTCATTTCTGAATTACCTCCACCTTCAACAGTGAGAGAAGTTCGCTCCTTTCTAGGTCATGCCGGCTTCTATCGTCGTTTCATCAAGGACTTTAGCAAAATTGCTCGACCCTTGTGCAATATTTCATCTTTGATCAAGCATGCCTAGACGCTTTTCATAAATTATGTGAATTATTATCATCTGCTCCTATCATGCAACCTCCCAATTGGTCATTGCCATTTGAAATCATGTGTGATGCTTCTGATTATGCCATGGGGGCAGTTTTGGGACAAGGAGTGGGTAAGCTTCCTTGTGCCATATACTATGCAAGTAAAACTTTCTCGGGAGCTCAATTGAATTACTCCACTACCGAGAAAGAGTTAGTTGCCGTGGTATATGCCCTTGATAAATTTCGATCCTACCTCTTAGGGTTAAAAGTTGTTGTTTATTCTGATTATGCTGCTTTGAGGCATCTTTTGACAAAAAGAGAAACAAAACCTAGGTTGATTAGATGGATTCTACTTCTTCAGGAATTTGACTTTGAAATCAAGGACAAGAAAGGCACCGAGAATGTGGTTGCCGATCGTCTTTCTAGGTTATCGATAGAGCCGTTCCCTAGTCTACCAATTTGTGACTCATTTTCGGATGAACAACTCTTCCAAATTTCCAATGGGAAAATGCCTTGGTTTGCTGACATTGTGAATTATTTGGCATTGGGCAAGCTACCAACTTCTTGGTCGAAGAATGAGAAAAATCATTTCTTTGCCAACATCCGAAATTACTATTAGGGTGACCCTGTCTTATACCGATATTGTCCGGATCAAATTGTGAGGAGATGCATTCCAAAGAGTGAGATTCCAAGTGTCCTAGTGTTTTGTCATACTCTTGCATGTGGTGGGAATTTTAGTGCAAAGAAGACTGCCTTGAAGGTTCTTCAAAGTGGGCTCTTTTGGCCCACTATTCATAGAGATGCCTACAATTTTTGCAAATCATGTGAGAGATGTCAAAAGATGGGAACAATGTCTAGAAGAGATGATGCCCTTGACTAATATACTTGTTATTGATATCTTTGATATATGGGGCATTGATTTTATGGGTCCATTTCCTATGTCCGATGGTTTTCAATACATTCTTCTTGCCATTGATTATGTTTCCAAATGGGTGGAAGCATATGCTACCAAAACAAATGATGACTCCGTGGTCATTCAATTCATCAAATCCAATATCTTTGCTCGTTTTGGTATGCCAAGGGCTATAATAAGTGATGGGGGAAAACATTTTTGCAATCAATTCTTGAGGCACTTATTTCTTAAGTACTCCGTCACTCATAAGGTAGCCACTCCCAACCATCCTCAAACAAGTGGGCAAGTTGAAGTGTCTAACCGGGAAATTAAGCATATTCTTGAGAAAACGGTTAACACTACCCAAAAGGATTGGTCAAGGAAATTAAATGATGCTTTGTGGGCTTATCGGACGGCATATAAGACCCCCATTGGCATGTCTCCTTATAGGCTTGTATATGGAAAGCCGTGTCATCCCCCGGTTGAGATAGAACACAAAGCCTTTTGGGCGGTTAAAAAGCTCAATTTTGACCTTGATAAAGCCGGAGAGAATAGGCTTCTTCAATTGAGTGAGTTAGAAGAATTGAGACACAATGCCTATGACAATGCCAAACTCTACAAAAGAGAGAACCAAAACCTTTCATGACAAGCATATTGTGAAAAAGACTTTGGAACCCGGTTAAAAAGCTTGGCTTTTCAACTTTAGACTTAAACTCTTTCCAGGGAAATTGAGAACTAAATGGGAAGGTCCTTATGAAATCATCTCTGTTGCACCTCATGGGCCGGTTGAAATCAAAAATTTGAAAAAGGAAAACATTTTTAAGGTTAATGGGCAGAGGTTGAAACCTTGCATCGAGGATCAAGTCTTTCAAAGACATTTTGAAGCTGCACATTTAGTTGACCCGGTGTATAAGCACATAAAACATTACATTAACAAGGAACCAAAGACTTCTTTTGAGCTTGATCCAATAAGTTCTTCAAAGGACCATTTGTTGGGTAGAGTTCAAAGCATTTATCACCCTAACAAGGAGGGGATGCATTATAAGATCTTTGATCCGGGCTAAAAAAGCCCAATGTCTTGCTAGAGACGTTAAAGACTAGCAAAGGCATTCGTAGGGTGTCAAAACCCTATTCCTCCCCCATTTCTATCTTTCATTTCATTTCTTATGAAGTCTAGATACTTGTTTTTGGTTCATATGCATTTTAAGGAACTTTGGTGAGGATTGCATAAGCTTTTATGTCATAATTAAGCATTTGGCAAAGTTTGATCGATCTCACATTGGAGTTCGATCGATCGAACTGTGGATTGCACTCAACACTTAAAAAAATTTTCGACCTGCATCCACCTGCATCCAAAATCACCTCTTTGTCCCATCGTTTGAACCAACTCTAAGATCGATCAAGAGACCTTCGATCGATCTCAGGACTCAACACTTAGCCAAAATTTTGAACCAAAAACCTGCATATTTTTGCTCTCTGTCTGATCGATCGAACTCTTGTTTCGATCGATCACAAATCTTCATTTCATTATTTTAACTTTAGTTTGACTTTTCAACTTTTCAAAAAAAAAATCCAAAAATACCTTGAAAGGAGTTCATCAAAGTTCGATCTATCACAACCCATCTTCGATCGATCGAACTAGTCGGGAAATGTTTTTAAAAACAAATCCATCCTCCTCTTCTTGGATCTTCCTCCTTTTCACAGTCCATCCCTCCTCTCTTCGATTCAAGGTACATCCAAGACCCTAGAGCTGTCTTCACACCTTGCTTTGTTAAGAATATGCTTTCAGTGTTTGATTTGTTCAAATTTTCATGAAGATTAGTGGCCATGGATGAAGTTTAAGTCTTTCGTGTACACATGTCTATATCCATCTTTATGCCAGGTCCATTGTCATGAGTTTTTCTGATTTTTGGGATTGTGAATCATTCCAAGTGCTTGGAATTGATGTTTGTTGTGTACTTGGGCCCTCGAACATGTTCATGTGGGTCCCTTGCTTCCACAGTCTCAGATCTGTGACTCCTTGTTTTTCACAGAACACAATTCGATTGATCAAACTTGTGTTTTAGATCGATCGAATCTATGAGATCGATCTCACTTCTTTTCTGATCGATCAAATTTCACATACACACTTCATTCATCTAGTATTCACTTCACGCTATCATATCAATGCCTACATATATTCATGCTTCACCTCCCATCACTTGCATAGATTCATGTCATCTTTATTTTGTCTATCTTATTTGACATGCATGTTTTTATTGTGCTTTCAATTATTTATTCTAGCACTCACTCCCATTACAAGATTTCCTTTTGCAGATCATGACTAAGAATGACAGCTCTTCCACTTCATCCACACCAGAGGATCATGATTAAACATGTCGCTTAGAAGAGCACCTTCGGAGTTTGGAGGATATGTTGGTTGCCCTTAGAGCCGACCTTGCTACCCTTCGTCTAAATATGATGGTGCCATTATAGCTGACATTTCTCACCTTCATATGGAGATCTTGACTGCCATTGATGACTTAGCCAGGGAGATCCGTGGACCTCCCTCTGCCTAAGACTTCTAGTCTCTTTATCTTTTTATGCTCCCTATTTATGTTCTGTGTCTGCTACACTTGTGATACTATTATTTTGTAGCCGGATCTGTCGGCTTTGACAATCGATGTATTACACTTTATTGTTGTTCTTATCTATGATGGATGTTGTATGCTTTTATTGATATATCTGCCCTTTTAACTCCATCAAGTGCATCACAGTGACTTCAGTGAGAGAGTACTACCCAATTTTTAGGACCACCCTTATACCTCTCTCATTTCGTTATCTGTTTATCCCATTTACACTTGTATGTTCACTGTGCATTGATTATCCCATTTTGTTATCTGATAAGTTTATCCAAGTGCCAATTTTCAGGACCACAGTTCACCACAAGTTTGGGGGGGCCATGCCACCCACTTCATATACTTCAGTCCTGATCATTCTTGCTTAGTTGCACTGGTATACTCTTTCCTTTATTCTCTTTGCACATTGAGGACATTGTGCAATTTAAGTTTGGGGGGAATAGTGCTCTATAATGATAGTTTTAAATTCAAACTTTTAGCATGACTTGTGTATTTGAGGGATATTTCTATGATTGGTCCATACCTAGCTATGATTTTGATCTTTTGAGGACTATATTGCTTAAAATTTAAAAATTACTTAACTTGAGAGTCCAATACTCCTTGTATGCCTTATGAATGCCATTTAGGAGTAAATTTTTCAAAAGATTGATATCTTGCTTGCACTTGTGATCCACATCATCCTGATTTTGTGATTGTTTTGAGATTCACTCTAGTCTTCTACACTAGCACAGGCGCACACTAGTATTCAATTGTGGGGTACATACTTTGTTGATAATTGAATTGGTTATATCCCAATTGAGCTAGTAGTGCATTGAAAGCTTTCATTCTTGATAAAGGTGGATGATAACCACTTTTCACTAAGTAGCCAGGATTCTAGCCTCATTAAGCACTGAACTTGTCGTGCTAAAAGGTGGAGGACCCAAACTCTAGGTTAATAATTGAACTTGCTTCAAAAAAAAAAAAAAAAAAAGAAGTAAAAGCAATAAAAATTGAGGACTTCTCCCAAATGGTGAGAAGTGGGAAATGATTAGACGGTTATTGTCTTGATTTGTAGCCTAGTTGATTTGAGCTTGTAAGTTCGTAGGGGTGTCTTAACGCCTAATGCCCTAAAGCCGTTTGGTTTGGGAGTCATTGACCTAACGCTTGATCTCATGAATCGCTAAAAAGCTTAATAGATCAATACATTGCACTATGCTTCCATCTTTGATCCTATATATATAAAAAATAAATAAATAAAAAATGAGTGAAAAGAATAAGCGCACCTAGAACAATAAACTTTAATAAAAGGTTCACTTTTTGTTTTGATGATCGGTAATAGATTTGTATGCTAGTTTGAGGGTAAGGATGTGATTAATTCTTTAGTTGGCTTAGATAACAACACATTGATGCCGGTCCACTCAAAAGAATTCTAGAGTTGTTTTGATTTGCATGATCATTTTCTTAATGTGTGGAGGACCATACTTGCTTGCTTGATATCGAAATTTTGAGAGATTGCTTGGAAAGGGTTGAAAAATTGCATACTTGAGGTAGTTTTCTCCCAATGCTTGTTTACAATATTGGTACCTCTTTTGAAAAGAATGAGCTTAATGTTTGTGGGTACCATTTCTGGAAACCCTCGCGAGACTTCACTCGTCCACTAGGGGTAACCTAGGGGTTTAAAAGGCTTATTGCATATGTTAAATGCAATCGTGTTCCCTACGAAAGTTGCGCTATCCATTTATTGCTTTCGAGTTATAGTTGTATAGTTGTTCATTTCATTCCATTACTTTCTAGTTCATTGCTAGGGACTAGCAATATTTAAGTTTGGGGGTGTGATAAGTACTGAAAAATGCGTATTTAAACCCCTTAAGCTTAGGCATTCTAGTACCTTTATCTATCTTACTTTACCATTTTAGATTGATTTCGTATTATTTTCATTTTCAGGCGCTTATCCCTAAAATAAGCTAACTCAGCCAAATAAGAGCTTAATTGAAGCAATTCTGGGATTGAACAAAGAAAGGAGCAAAGTGGAGGAAAAAAGAAGCAAAATGAAGCACAGCAGCAAGTTCGATCGATCCAAGTCCAAAGTTCGATCGATCGAACATTGATCGATCTCAGCACTTCAAGATAAATCAAAGCCTTGACCCAAAGCACTTAAGTCCAAAAGTTCGATCGATCTAACATCATTCTTCGATCGATCGAACACCTTTGTCCTTACCTAAATGATTGATCCTATCCATAGCTATACCACCCACCAACCACTTTTGCCCTTTTTCCCATAAATATCTCCCACAAATATCTCGGATTTGTCTTTTTCCAAAAAGCTCAGCCAGTTAGATCGATCCAGCCTAAGTTCGATTATTCTCACTTACTTTCGATCAATCTCACTTCCTTTCGATCGATTGAACTTCCTCCAGTGCGAAAAAGTTAAAATTCCATCCCTTAAAAGTTGTCCTTTATCCAATCATTAGGGAATATTGTGTACACGGCCCCAACTCATTTTGGGTGTCATTTTGACCTACCTATATAAGGATAAGGATTACTTTTTCAAAGGGAAGGAACATTACTTTGATATCATCTCTTGGAGAGGAAGTTTAGCGGAGGAAGAAGGCTAGCGACACCATTAGAGATCTTCATCAACAAGGAGCAAACCTTTTCCATGGAGTTAGCCCTTGAGGGTTAGAGCATTCTCACCATGAGTGGCTAGACATCCTCTTGGGGCTAGAGTTCGCCCCAAGCATGTTTTCTATATCTTAATCTTGTGTACTATTGAGGGATTAGTGTTATAATTAATGTTTTGACACTTTGATATATATAGATCATGTTTAATCAATGATTTATGTGGTTTAATGCTTCCAATTGATCATTTCATTCTATCCATATGTCTATGTATGTTAGAATAGATGTTCATGTGGTTATTTCTAGATTTTGTGTTGTTGATATATGTCTATGTGTATTGATGCCAAAAATTTAGAGCTTGTCAAAACATAGTGCTTAAAGGATTGTTCTTGTGATTCTCTAGATGGTTCATACTCATATCTTGATGGATTGTGTCTCCTTCTTAGCTAAATTAGTTTAATTTCAATGGCTTAATTGTAGTTTAGTGATAGTATAATATTAGATGGGAAGACAATCCATCCTAGTTGTTTGATGCTCTATACTTTTGAATGCAAGTAGCATTTATCTTTAATCTTGTGTTGTATTTGGATTGTGAGCCTAATGAAAAAGGGCTAATGATTTGCTCGATATTTTATGCTTTTCACATGCTATTTAGATAATATATACTTAATTGCTAGAAATATTGTGCTTTTCACATGTTGGTTAGACAATTTATACTTAATTAGTCAACCTTGCTTGTTGAATCAACCAAATACACACATACCAATATTGCAACACCCTAATTGCCCTCATTAGTCACTTTTCAATAATATAGAAATGCATTCCTTGGTGGTGATCTCTAAACCCCAAGACTATTCTCTCTCTCTCTTACTTAATCTCCATTGCATTCAATTACTTAGTTTAATTTCGTTGATTTTTAATCAACCTACCAACCAATTGTTTGATCACTCGACCTACTAACCCTAATAGCGATTCCACAATCAACTTCGACTCCAATCCCTTGGGACGATCCCTACTCGCCCTAGCTATATATATAGTGAAAGGTAATAGTGACTTTTACAAATGTAAAACTTGACCCTCACCTAAATTGTACATTCTCAAACGTATGGTAGGACGACGGCTATCAGTTTCCTCACTAAAATCCAATGTCACTCTAAACTTTATTTGCTTTTAATTGCATACGATTGTTTAATTAACCGGTAATTTTAGTAAAGCAAATTGAATAGATAAACAAGTGATTAAATCCTCTAAAAAAAAAAAACTCAAACTTTCCACAATCTATTCCACTGCACAACTCACAGTATGCAAATCAAAATGATTGGCATACTCAAGGCATCCAATACAGTACTAGAATCCTATGAGTTTGCATTTTTATTGTGCCTATTGGTTTAGTTTGGTTTGGGTAAGGTTAGAGATGTTTAGTCACATGCCAGTTTCTGATTAGGCAGTTGAGGATTCATTTCAAAGGGCAGGTCAAAATCAGAAAGGAAATTTGATTCCTACCATTGAGGGTACCTTTTATAAAACCAAATTGGGGATGCAGAAAAATTTGATGTCTCATACTAACAAGAAATATAAAAAACCAAATTTATCTCATTTTATCTTTTTTGTTAGCCTAATTCCCTTTGATTGACATGTTCATTTAGCCTTAATTAGTGTAATCTCTAAGTTATTGTAATCTATAGTTTACATAGAAAGTAGCATGTTAATTGATTTCAATGTGAAGTGATTTAAATTTCTAGCTCAATTCAGCATTAGTTAGTAGTGGTCGTTTATCTTTTTATTTACATTTCACAATATGCAATTCAATTTTCATAGATTCTTGCAGCTTAGTTTCATAATTAGTGGTTCCTAGTCTTATAAGTAGTTCCCCATCCAATCTAAACAAGTTCAGTTCTTTTTTATCGAGACAATGACAACTCCAACGAGAAGGAATTATGTGGTTTGACTCATTTGTCACTTATTTTGAATCTACTGAGACTCTGATACACATTCTTATCTATATATACTTGCTTAAATTTTTAGGGAAAAAAAAAAAAGAAAAAAAACTTGAACAACAATCTAGTATTATTGTTGGAAACTGTTTAATACCTAATCCAGAGATGGTTTGATCTAAGAAATGCTCTCTTTTGTAAGTGTTTTCCCCAAGTTGGAGTTCCCCTTTATGTGTTTGGCATTGCCTCTGCAACAATTGTTTGGTTGCTTTTAGTTCAGGCATTACGCATTAGTCTGGATCAATCTTCTCTATTGATGCAAAAATCAGTATGGTCCGGAGCTGGGGGTATTTCCTACAAGACAAGAGAGAAGTGACAACCGGCGTGGTGCCGGCCAGGTGCACTCCGATGCTCAAGTTAGTACTTGACGATTGAATATTCAATAAAGGATTAAATATAGGATTTCAGGCGTACCTTTTTAGGTTGACTAATGACTTCTTTTATATAATCATTCATGGTAGTAGTCTTTTATCATGAAATAAATTTACTTTCCTTATCCATTACGGATTTAAGAGTCACTGGAGAGGGTAATAGTTGTTATTTCTATCTCCTTAGATTTACCCATGCCCTTTGAGTCTCTATATCACTTGGAATTCTTATTTAGTCGAATATTCCGTAAATTTACCGTCGTCTTAATCTTTATCGTGATCTGTAGGCTTAATCCTTATCATAATCTGTAGGCTTAATCCTTATCGTAATCTATAGAGCCTATCTCAATCTTATGAGATGATGCATTAATTTAACAATCTTTCCCTATATGCGAGTATTTAAATTATATATCCATCAGTTGCCCCCCGTTTCGGAGGATTGCTTATCAAACCACCGGAACGTTAATTCCCAAATATTACATAGTAATAGATATTTAAAATTATAGAGCCGTTCACCCCGTATTTCTACAATAAGTTGGTTTGATTATTAGATAGTAGAGCCTTGCCCATTAACCTGACTCATATTGCCACTTCGCGAACACAGTCCGGGGTAGAGCCTAACTCAAATTTAGCTTGACTCAAATTTAACCTGACACAATCAGGGGTAGAGCTTGACTCAAATTTAGCCTGACACAGTCGAGGTAAGAGCCTGACTCAAATTTAGCCTGACACAGTCAGGGGTAGAGCCTGACTCAAATTTAGCCTGACACAGTCGGGGGTAGAGCCTGACTTAATTTTTTTTTTAATATTTTTTTTTTCTTTTAGGACCGTAGATGTCTTTGACATATTTGTCATAATGCCACATTGGCAGCTCGTATATGTGGTAAGCTGCATGTTGGCAACCTACCTTTCGGCACATAGGCAATTCATGTGGCGCTACCAAAATTTTCTTTTAGGACCATAGATGTCTTTGACATATTTGTCGTAGTGCCATATTGGCAACTTGTATATATGGTAAGTTGCCATGTTAGCAGCCTACCTTTCAGCATATAGGCAACTCATAAGGGGCTGCCAGTGTAGTTATCCTATTCAAGGAATGACTCCTAATCATATTCTCTGACCAACATGTCGTCTACGATTCCACCTTGTAGAAGTAAATTCCTATGCAAAATAGCCCGTTGGGAGCTGATTATCCCTCACGGAGCTAATTTCTATTAGAACT
Organism: Cornus florida; assembly: GCF_030987335.1. Lineage (NCBI taxonomy): Eukaryota > Viridiplantae > Streptophyta > Magnoliopsida > Cornales > Cornaceae > Cornus > Cornus florida. The sequence goes on from NW_026775571.1 coordinate 20,214,417, forward strand.
CCACCATAAATCTCTTCCTTATCTGTTTGTGTTCTTCTTCTATAAATCGAGACGGTTTGAGTAGAATTCATTCAAATTATTTCCATCTTCTAGAAAACCAAATAGTACCAGTAGTAGTGATGTTATTTAATACTTTATTTTATTGACATCTTTAGTCAGCTCATCCCTTTAATAAGGGAAGTAGATTAATATGAGTTTCACTCAGATCGTCTCTTTTAATAAGGGAAATAGATTAATACGAGCTTCACTCAGCTCACCCTTTAACAAGGAAAGTAGATTACTATAAGCTTCACCCAGCTCACCTTTTAACAAGGGAAGTAGATTACTTTCATGGCATTCAAGGTGGTCCTCCCCAGGATAGTGTTGTATGATGATGGACAGTCCACCACTAGAAAGTCCACCATTACAGTGACTTGCTTTGGATGGGCTCCTATAATGACTGGAAGGGTAAGTGCCCCCAGTGGATATACTTTGTCGCCTAAAAATCCTACCAGTGGTGACTTCATAGGTCGTACCTTCTTTCGGCTGATTTTCAATTTGTCGAACACCCCAATCAATAGAATGTTAGTTGAGCTGCCATTGTCAATCAGTATTCATCGAACAATGAAATTAGCGACGACCATGGAAAATACCATAGGATCATTATGGGGCTGGTGAATTCGTTTGTCATCTTTTTCAGAAAAGGTTATGTCCGGCTCCTCAACTCGCAGTAATTTTGTTGGAGGAATTGTCACTCTGACTTCATTCACCTTTGAAAAACTCCAAATTTGCCTGGCATGAGCCCTCTGAGCCGAACTCGTCTCGCCACCACCAGCGAAGCCACCCGATATAACTCTGATCTCACCTATTGGTTGGTGTTGAGGAAGGCGATCATCTCAGCCCTCTCGAGCTGGGTTGGAGCCTCTTCTTTCATTCCCAATCGTGAATCTGCGTAAATGACCCTTGCGATCAAGGTTCTCAATCTAGTTGTTGAGGTCGAAACAATCTTCTGTGTTATGTCCATGGTCCCGGTGGAACATATAATATTTATCTCGAGACCTCTTTTTGGATCAACTTTTAACTTTGGTGGCAATTTCAATGATGAGTCATCTTGAATATGTAGAAAGACCTGCTCTATAGATGTGTTTAGAAGGGTGTAGTTATTATACCTGCCTGGCCTTACCGAACAACGAGAAGATCTGTCAGCCTGGCTGCTTGAGAATTTTTTGTACTTCTATTCCTTTTCCTCCATAGTGCTAGGTGATGGCCTCTTTTTATCCAATCTCTTATCTTCAACATCTTTGTTTTTTCGTGCATTCATAGCATCCTCAGCGTCTTTGTCAATCCTACAGGAGTCATTGTTGGGTACTATAATGACCCTGTTATTTTCTTCCATTTCTTTTTCCTTAAATTTTGCGGATAAATTTTTTTCGTTGTCTTTTCTATTCTGTGTTTGGTTTCTCTTCACTTAGTGTCATCTCGAGTGCTTGGAAATGGTTTCTGAGACTCTTTTCTTTGGATTGATAACTTCCTTTTAGGACCGAGTCATTTCCGTATTTTCCGTATTTACTTTTTGTCCTTTTCCCTATTTTGTCTTTTCCCCGTTTGTCACTTTTTGGCACAACCTTGCTTTTCATGCTCAGAGTTGGTTTTTGACTTCACGTATCTTCATTCTAAGTGGTTTTCATGAAATACGTATCTTTACTTTTGCAATAAAGTATTGTAGTTGCTCCCAATGTCCATAGGGGCATGGATGCATAATTTTTCAGAATCTTTTTCTTTTCTTGGGGTATTTTTCGTAAATATCTTTGAAAATATTTTATTTCAAGGGTTTTTAAGAAAATATTTTTACAAGATATTTTCATTCTGGGTCATTAGTGCAGTTTTCACTTTTTGGAGGGGCAATTGTGCAATTAATGAAAGTTATTGCAAAAATACCTCGTTTTGAGCCTGGATCCTCATATAGGATTCATTTTCACTTTTCGTCTAGTCGTGTACTCTTAGAATTCCCTTCTGGTTATTTTTCTCCAGTTTCAGGGTTTTTGGCCCCGGTTGTTGCTGAACTCGTTCGAGGCATATCTCTCTGCTCAAGACTTGGTTTTTGACGCCATTTCTTCTGTTGTTCATATTATCTCATTTTAGTTCTTTTTTGTTCATGGAGTTTTGCTGTTTGAGCGCGTCTGCTCAAATTTCACTTTTCCGGACCCGACGGGGCGTTTTCGGGGCACATTAAGGGTTTTCCTATAAATAGGGGATTATAAAATTAAAAGGTGATCTTTCTCTCTTGTCATGCATGACTAGAAGCTGCCATGGCCGCCCAAGGGGGGCTGCCACCCTTCTTTTCTCAATTAAACCTCCTTCCCTTTGTTAAAAAGTCATAGGGCCTTCGTGTTTTATGCTTGTCTTGACTACGTGCATCTTTCCCCCTTATTAGAACCCATTTTTTTGCCATTTTTTTGAGTTCAGGCTTGAGGTCGAGTTAGGATTTTGGTATATCCTCTTTGGAGTTTATCGTTCACCTTGTTGTCCCCGACATAACCCCACGGTATCGTCAGATTCGGAGCACTTTTCTTTCGGGGGGAAATTGAGATTTTCATCTCAAATTGAGGTAGGGGGTGTTATAGTTTCATATTTTTTTTTTTGTCTTGCATGCTAATGATACTTATACAACTTGTATGCATGCTTTTGTTCATAATCTAGAATTTAATTTAATTATTTTCTATGTTTAAGATTTAATTCTCTTGATGATATTCAACTTAGAATTAAATTGTGACATGCTAGCAAATTAGGCTTTGGTATGTTTGTTAACATATATTAAATTACGATTATTTGAATAAAGATTGCAACTTTTATTTAATAATTTTCTTTTGTGAAAGTTTAATTATTATGGTCGTACCTTGCATGAAATTAACTTGTGATAGGCTATTAAATTATTTCTTGGCATGCTCTTTAACATACTTTAATTTTGTAGTATTTGGATGAGTATAAAAATCTAGAAATTTTCATTAAAAGAATTAATTAAAATCGATTTAAAGGTTCCATTGGCTTAATTGAGTTTTAAACTTGATTTTTGAAATGACTAGGACATGTATACTAGCACATATTATTTTGGGACCATTTGAAGTTGCTTTAGAAGTTAGAGATTTAATTATCATGATTTAATTAAATTCGATTTTGTTATTCCCTTGGCCTAATTAAGATTTTGAGTGGATGTATGTAATGACCATGCATTGTTGTTTAACAGGTATTAATTAGGGGTCATTTGATTGAGATTTGAAACTTAGAGAAATTAATTAGTTTATTTAATTAATTTCTGCTTCTATAGCCTTAATGATTTAATCATGTGTTTGACATTGGTTATATGTTTAAATCATGATTTTGAACATGTATTAGATTCATGAGTTTATGATTTCAATGTTGAGATATATTGTTATAGCATGTAATGAATCGAACATTGAAGATTTGACATTTGTCATGCCCTAATAGTTGTGGACTTAGTGCATGTATTGTATGTGTTTCCAAATTCGGTTGTGCATGGTAGATAGTTGATTGTCTTGTATATACATGTTTATATATACGTTGTTTCATAACTTGTTGATTTTGGAAACTCGGGGATGTCGTTGTTTGACTACGGCTAGGACATGGTTCTAGTACGGGGGATTGTCCCTCGATAGCCTAGTGTGCACATAGGGAGGTTACCCATGTGCTAGTAACCCTAAAGTAACTATGGTGTTGGTCTGATCCGAAGTGATGTCTAAGTATCCACTTTGGTTGGTTTCGCATTTCATTTAAAGTTGATAACTAGATGATATCATAACTTTTTGTTCCTTAGTTGATTTCCCTTTTTAAGTTTCAAGATGTTAACTTTGAGAAATCATGCTTATGCGTTGTATTGAAATTTCCAATGTTGGTTAAATTGCATCGATATTGTGATTTGTGTTTCGATGTTCAAATGTAGCTTAGGAATGATCCTATAGATTCATTTGGAACATAGACGGTAGGTGGCATGAGCCCCTTTCACTTGTTTCACCTTAAGGTGATAATTTATAAAATGCTAGGTCTATGCATGCTCATTTCCTACGAGTAGCTTTATGTTACTCACCCCAAAGTTACTGGGGATTTGTTTTAGGTACGAAGACTTGGTTCGTGGTACTTATCATTCCTCGGATGACTTGTAGCTTTTAAGTTTCCATTTCATGCAAATGTTAGCATGAAATGTCATTCCGTAACCTTGTATGTCAAAACTTGTATCTTTGATTCCATATATGTAATGTGTATATAAGTACACCTTTTGTAATATATTTGACATGTATGAGATTTGACCGGAGGCCAATGACATGATTTCATGGAGGGGCCTTTTGGGCATTTTATAGTGAGTTTTTTTCATTTTCTCCCGTGCTGCTGGGTAGAAAATTTGATTTTGGGAGGGGTTTCTTCTTCGTGTTTTTCTAAAAAAACTCGTTCCGGACTCTATTTCAAGTCTCAGTTCTGGAAACTCACATTTTTTTTTTTTTTTTTTTTCTTACTGTCAGCATGTGCATGCCCTTGGGCGCCGCATGGGGCTACCATGGCCTTCGTCGTGCCGCCGTGACATGTCAATTTCAAACCCATGTTTCACCCTTGTCCGGATTCCAAATTGAGTGAATTTTTTTTTGAGCTTGACTAATTTTTCGCTGTCTTTCCAACGGTGTACTCTGTTGCACTTGGATCTTCTTAGATAATTACCAGTTTACCCTTTCTGCCTTAAGTGTTCGTTTTTCTTCGTCATATCATTTCTTCTTCATCTGGACTCCGAATCATGCGATTCTTGAGCCCATCTTGATTAGTTTTTCTTTGTATTTCCAACGGTGTGCTCGGTGGCACCCGAATCCATAGTTTTAGAAAATTACCATTTTACCCCTGGGGGCTTATTTGTCATATTTTTGATCTTTTGCTTCCGCATCAGTTCTCATTGAGTTCCGCGACCTCATGGAAGGTCACTTTGACTTCTTAGAGTCTTCTTCGGATCCGTTGTCGGGTCAATCTTCGGTTCATCACATGACGCACTAGCTTGAAAAACCAGGGCCGTCATAAGTGGTATCAGAGCTCCTAGGTTTAAATACCTTGGACAACGGGTTTTGGGTGCATGTCATACTTGTGTTGCCATACTCTATATGTTTATATGCTTCATGATAATATGTTTTGGTTTGATGACATGTTTATGTGCTTACGTGCTTTACATGTGGTATGTCGTTTGTTTAGCATGATTTGATTCTAATGTAAAGAGCATGACATATGATGTATGCTAGGTTAGATTTGTTTATGCATGACTGTTTTACATATTTGATAGGACTTGGAATTAGTCATGGGATGTTTGAGTTATGGTTGGGTTGTTTGGTGAGTTGAACTTAGTGCAATGTTTGGTGTGTTCTGGTTTTGTTTAGGCACTCTTCTTAAATGCTGTTATCATTTTTCAGTTTGGTTTTATGGTAATTTAGGTCATTGTTGACCTAGCGTTGACTTTGGATCGGTAGGGAGACACTTTTTGTTTAGGCTATCGTGAGTTGAGTCATTGAGCGTAGCCGTAGGGCTGGATTTGTTGGTTTTGGGCTATAATGAGGTTATGGACCTCTTAGGATCCTTGGTTGTTTTGGAAGGTTCCTTTGAGATTGCAATTTTCATAGGCGGGTACGTTTGTGGGTGGGTGCATGGTACTGTCATGCTACCGTACTGGCCAGCTACGAGTGTAGTTCGAATGGAATCGGCGTTGGTTTTTGTTCCGATAGGTGTAGTCTTTTTCGTCAATGATTGATGGTCATTTTAGGGACGATTCTTGAGATTGATTTGGTTGTTGATGGTATGGCTATAGTTGCCATTTTCTTTGAGTTTTCCTTGCATGATGATGCTTTTATGGTTGAGTCGATTGATCAATGTTTTGGGTTGGTGAGAGCATTGCATTGTTAGTGTCACTCATAGTGTCACCTTTAGATTTGGAGATGGATTGTTAGAGTCTTACCATTGTGGTGAGGGCTCACATTTATTTTGAGACAGGTTGTTGTCACATTGGTTTTTGGAATCAGTTTATGGCTAGGATTTGCCTTCCTTTTACCTAGACACTCTAGAACACGATGTCCATAGGGTTCATTATTGCATCACTCTATCGTTTGCAGTTTCGTTTACTACCGTGTTAGTAGTATGATTTATGTTATTGCGATGCATGAATAGGTGGAGGTTTATCCACATTTATCTTCTTGTTGTGTGACATTAGCATGCCTTACATATATGCTTAGGGCCTGTTTGTTTGGTGTTTTACTTTGGTGTTTTTGTTGCAGTGCTTCATTTCAGGCCCAAAAACATGTTTGGTAACACTTGTTTTGTTTTAAACAGTACAAAACATTGTTTCAAACAATGGCCCAAAAGTGAAACACCAAAATGGTGTTTTTTGTTGTTTTAATATTGTAGCCCAATAAAAAGCACTGTAGTGGATGAAACAGCCGGCCCAATTTGTTTTAACTATATAAACATTTTAGGTCATTTTTGCACAAATTTTCTCTCTCCTCTCCCGATACTCTGTCTGCGATTCAAGGGCGATTTCCAATTGCCTCCATCTCTATTCTCGTTCTCTACTCTGAACTTGCCCAAATCTACAAGAATCAGAAGTTCAAAACCCATTTATTTTAGTTTATCTATCTGTTTGCAAGAATCAAAACCTACTATTACCTATAAATAATGCCTCCATCTCTATTCTCGTTCTCAGACCTGAACTTGCCCACTCACTCTCTCTCTACAACTGGGTTGATATTTTGATTCGGGGGTTGTATTTTTTTTCTTGCGACCCAATTTGGAGGATCGTAACCAGAGGGACAGTACAGTAGTCGAAGATTTCTTTGTGTGTTGGCGTCTTCATCATCGACGAGTTATCTGTTAGATCATGAAATTTTTTACCTGTTTCTTCGTGCCGCGACCTCATTCTTTGCTATCACCGGAGTTTCCTTGCTGTCGTCGCCTTGTGTTGTGTCCCTAGCTTCATCACCGGTCGTTTTCTTGCTTCATACATCGGCGCAGGTGTTTCAGTGGCTGCCGTCTTTTGTTTCGGGCTGGTAGTTGCAGCTTTCGTTGAAGAAGAAGAAGAGTGGTTGTGTGGTGTTTGGCTACAGGGGTCTGCTATCCCAAACCCAGAGAAAAAGAGAGAGGGGTTTGCTATCCCAAACCTCACTCTAGCATTACCTTGCAAATATATATATATATATATATATATATATATATATATATATATATATTTGTGTGTCCAAACATGTTTTACATGTTTTTGTTTTTGATATATCTACAACAAAGTATAGTTCCCAAACATACTTTCGAATTTGTTCCAAAACACTCTACAACAAAAACATTATTTTTTTTTTAGTCAAAAACAAAACACCAAAAACAAAACGCATACCAAACGGGCCCTTAGAGATGTCATGTTGTTACTGTGCTTTAATGACATGCTTTTGTGTTTACGTGGAGACGTTCTGCATGTACCCTTGATTTTATCTATATGAGTAGATTTACTTATTTGGTAGTTGCATTCCTTGTCAGATGCATGGCTTCCATGTTTGGTTTTCCCTTTTTGTTTCCCTCGGTCGCACATAGTTGTATGCCAGTTTCTGTAATGGTTTCATTGTGAGATTCCTTGTAAAGGAGTTTTCACATTTGTTTTATCTTGAGCTGTCTACTTTCCTAAGGTGAGAATAATGCTCCATTTTCGTATTCGTCGTGTTGACACTTGTGGGAGAATAGGGTTTCTCCTATTTTTCGTGGTTCACGTTTGGGACTTCTCAGGGAGTGAGTCTCTTTTCTTCGTCGCCTTGTGCACGGTTTTGGGGTTGGTTGGCCCGTGAGGATCGACGTTGTTGTCTTGAGTCCTTGGTAAGGATTTGGTGGATTTTGGTCGACTTACTCCCATGTAGGGGGCGAAGTCTTTGGGGAATTAGTTGATTAGATTTGGCAACGTCGGATTTGTGGAATTCATTAGGAATTAGTACTCTTTTGATCTTGTTTTTTCTTTACTTTGATTTCACTTTTCTTTTTGGTTACTTATTGTGTTTGTTTTCACTTGACTATGTGTATTGTTGGAGAGGAAGCAAGCAAAGGAGTCATTGAGCATTCAATTCAAGCAAGCAAAGAGAGGAAAAATGCTAAAAACTTAAAAAAAATAAAAATAAAAATTGCTAAGCTAAACTTTAAAATTTGGAGTTGAAGTGCTAAAGGACCTTTGTGAGACTTTCTTTACTCAATTCTTTAGTTAAATCGTCGGCCCACGTGGAGGCTTGTAATTCAATTCTTAGATAAATCGTGAGCCCGTGTGGAGGCTATTTTATTGTTCTTTGCATCATCTTTTTTAAAGCATAAGAATATGGGTTAAGTGTTTGGGGAGGGAGTTTCATTGCATTGTTGTGAAGGCATAGTGTTTGTCATTCTTTGTGTTTGTTGTATTTTGTATTGTGTATGCATGGGCATCGTTCATTAAGACCAACTCTTGTCCCTCTTGATTTGCATCTTGAATTTATCGTTAGAAATCCCAGGGGAACAGGAAGTTCGAATAGAGCCAATCTTTCAATGGATGACCATATTGAGGACATTGGTCACATAGACCAACAAGGCATCCTTCATCCAAATGTGCACAATGAGAACATTCAAGTACCATTAGTCATGCCTAGGCCATACATTCACCCACCACCACAACAACAAGGCCAAGTTCCATTCGGAATGCCAAGGCAAATGTATGCTCCACAACCTCCCATTGTCAATCGAGGAATTCAAAATCAAGGTGTTCATGTTGCACCTCAAGTTGCTAACCCACCACTTACTTTGAGAGACCATTATGTGCCAAATGAATATAATGCACCCATATGCATTCAATTGCCACCATTTCGAGCACACCATTATGAAATTAAAGCACAAACCATTCAAATGCTTCCTAACTTTCATGGACTTCCAAGTGAAGAACCCTATAAGCATTTGGATAAGTTTCTTGAAGTTTGTTCTACCGCAAAATATACGGACATGCCGGAAGAAGTCTTAAGGCTTAAACTTTTTCCATTCACCCTTAAAGACAAGGCAAAATATTGGTTTAACAATCTTAGGCCTTTTCCAATCACTTCTTAGGCAGAAATGCAACAAGAGTTTTTGAAGAAGTACTATCCGGTTTCTAAGACCAATGCCATGTGGACCTCAATTCGAGAATTTACACATGGGGATGGGGAGACATTCCATGAGGCATGGGAACGCTTCAATGAATTGCTAAGGAAGTGTCCACACCATGACATGCCTAAATGGCAATTAGTTCAATATTTTTTTGAGAGCTTATCAGATAATTATAAGGGCATGGTTGATGCTTCTATGGGTGGCTCTTACATTAATAGGCATGAGGATGACGTATGGCGTCTCTATGAAAGCATGAGTGAAAATTCATTGCCTAGAACACTATCATCCAAGAATGGTAGAAATTCACAAGGTAGGAAGAGTGTTGGCTTACATCAAGTTGAACATTTAAATGAAATAGCTGCTGAAATGAAGTCTTTGTCTCAAAGGTTTGATCAATTTTTGATTAACCAAAACTCGGCAAACTAAGTAACTTCCTTCCCTAACCATTCTCATCGTGCATCAAATGAAACTTGTTTGACTTGTTCTAGTGTTCTTCATTCTACTTCTCATTGTCCTCATGGACAAATGCAAAGTGAACCTAATGAACAAGTCAATGCGGCTTTTGTGAACCAAGGGAACAATCCTTATGGTACTCATTACAATCCAAATTGGAGAAATCATCCGAACTTCTCATGGAAAAATCAAAGGGAAGGCTCAAACCCTCCCTAAGGCAGTTTTCAAGGGAAGTATATTCCACCTTCAACGCAAAACCAAAGATCGCAAGGTTATAGGCTATACCAATCACAAGGGAATCAATTATCTAATTCTCATTTTCCTAACCAATCATATTCCCAAGGTAATTCTCAAAGTACCGCTTTTGAAGAGAAAGTTTTAAATGCTTTGGGCACTTTAGAGGCTAACACACAATTGCTTCATTCTCACTCTCAATCTATTGCAAAGCTAGAAACCCAAGTAAGGAAAATAGCTAGCACTCTTAATGCTAGAGAGAAGGGAAAGATGCCTATTAATGCCCCGCCTAAGCAACAATGTGTTGTGAAAACCCAATCCTTATTGGAGGGGTGTACCATAGAACATGTTAATACGGTGACCACCTTACGAAGTGGTAGAGTTGTGGATAATCAAGTAAAAATGACCAATGAAGAGAGTGAACCGGTGCAACCACAAGTTGTCACCCGTCCCGTTTCACATTCTATTCCTCCTTCATTGCATGTGCATGATCTTATAAATGAGAAAGCTAAAAAATGTGATTTGAAAAGCGATCTGGAAAATGATCCATTGAAGAAAGTTTTGAAAAATGATGTTGAGAAATTTTTGTTGAAAAATGAATTGAAACCTAATTTGAAAACTTCTTGTGTTGAAGAGGCTTTAAAAGAAAATTCTCAAAATGTTTTCGAGCCAAGAGCTCCATTTTCAGACGCCTTAAAAGGGTCCATTTCAAAAGAAAAGCAAAAAGTCAAGACCAATGAGATTTTGGAAATGTTTAGGCAAGTAAAAGTTAATCTCCCACTTTTGGATGCAATCAAGCAAATACCGGCTTATGCCAAGTTTTTAAAAGATCTTTGCACCCAAAAGCAAAAGAACAAAAGCCAAGCATCAAAAAAAGTGATTTTAACCGAGCAAGTAAGCTCAATTTTGTAACATAACACTCTTCCAAAGTTTAAGGACCCCGGTTCACCCACTACATCATGCATCATTGGTGAACATATCATTAATCGGGTGCTTCTTGACTTAGGAGCAAGTGTTAACCTTCTTGCTTACTCGGTTTATGTCAAACTAGGCTTAGGTGAATTGAAACCGACATCGGTAGTTTTGCAACTTGCCGACCGATCCATTAAAAAGCCTAGAGGTGTCATTGAAGATGTTTTGATTAAGATTGATAAATTCTTCTTTCCCGTTGATTTCGTTGTCATAGACACGGAACCGGTGAAGTTGAATATCTTTAATCCCATACCCAATTCATTTAACAAATATGAAAGAGAGGTCAATGTTGTAGAAAAGTGTCATGATCTTCAATGTCAAGGAAATGAACTTTTGTGTAAAACCAAAACTTCCAAAGCGTCATCTTCAACTTTGCATTCTAAAAGTCTTGTTTCAAATTCTTGCTTTGAAAGGGCATGGAAGCCCAAAAGTTTTGATGGCATAGACAAAGGATCAAAAGCCTCTTTTGAGCTTGATCCAACAAGTTCTTCATAGAACCATTTGTTGGGTAGAGTTCAAAGCATCCATCACCCTAACAAGGAGGGGATGCATTATAAGATCTTTGATTCGGGCTAAAAGAGCCCAATGTCTTGCTAGAGACGTTAAAGAATAGCAAAAGCATTCGTAGAGTGTCAAAACCCTATTCCTCCCCCATTTCTATCTTTCATTTAATTTCTTGTGAAGTCTAGATACTTGTTTTTGGTTCATATGCATTTCAAAGAACTTTGGTGAGGATTGCATAAGCTTTCATGTCATTTTTGAGCATTCTGCATAAGTTCGATCGATCTCATACCTAAGTTCGATTGATCGAACTTCCATATGAATCCAACACTTAGAAAATTTTCTAGCCTGCATCCAAATAAGCTCTCTGTCCCATCGATCCAAGAAAAATCTGTGATCTTAGTTCTCAGTTGGATCGATCATAGGACCTTCGATCGATCCAACTATCCTATTCGATCGATCTTGAGTGTTGACACTTAGAATATTTTTGAGCCTGCAGAACCTGCATCCAAATCACATCTCTGTCCCATCGTTCGAACTAATTCTCAGATCGATCAAGAGACATTCGATCAATCCGACTTCCAAGTTCGATCGATCCCATGCCTCAACACTTAGAAAAATTTTGAGCCTGCATCCACCTGCATATTTTCAGCTCTCTATCTGATCGTTCGAAACATTCCAAGATCAATCTGAAAGTTCTTCGATCGATCCAACTTTCCAGTTCGATCGATCTCATGTTCCAACACTTAGCCAAATTTTCTGAACCAAAAACCTGCATATTTTAACTTTCTGTATGATCGATCGAACTCTTGATTCGATCGATCACAAATCTTCATTTCATTGTTTTAACTTTAGTTTGACTTTTCAACTTTTCAAAAATCCAAAAATATTTTCATTTTTATTTTATTCTATTTTCACTCTCATTTTATTTTGTTTCAATTTTCAACAAGTTTTCAAAAATTTAAAAATATTTTAATTTATTTAGTTTTTAATTAATTAAAAAAAAAATCCAAAAATACTTTGAAAGGAGTTCATTAAAGTTCGATCGATCACAACTCATCTTCGATCGATCGAACTAGTCGGGAAATATTTTTTAAAAAAAGATCCAAGGGTCTTGAGATCGATCATTTGGATAGATCTTAACACATCAAACCCTAGCCTCTCATTCCCTTCTACTGCAAATCATCTCCCCTAGCTCATATCTTCCATCTCTGGTGAGATCTCCGGCAAGAACCAAGCTTCTCTCTCTCTCTCTCATCTCGGTTTCATCCCTCCCTCTTTGCATCCACATCTCCCTTCGATTTGGGTAAGATCCGAGACCTCACTAGTCGATTTCAAGCTTCAATCTCGTTCATACATGGTTTATATGTTTGATTTATGCTTTATATATGATTGAACCTCCATTGTTGATGCTTGAAATATGTATATATATATATATATGTATATTGTTGTATATATTTTTGATATTTTTGTTTGATTTGGGAGTATGGGCCATGTTTGGGTGATGGGAGTTGTTGATTTGATATGTTGTAGGGCCCACGAACACGTTCGTGTGGGCCCCGTTCTTTAAAAGTCACAGATCTGTGACTATTAGGTTCCATCATCGCACTGTTCGATCGATCAAACAAATTTATGAGCAATCGAATATTTGCGATCGATCCAACTCAACCTTCGATCGATCCAACTTTTGTGATCGATCTCATTTCTTTTTATGATCAATCGAATTTCACAGATCTCATATACACACTTCATTTATCTTATCTTATGTTCATGCTACCTTATATATGCCCAATGCTTTTGATATTCCACATTGGATGCATTTCATACTCACATTGTTTGGCATGTTTCATATTCTGCCACTTGCATAGAATCATGCGATATCTTGTTTTATCTATCTTATCTGACATACTTGTTTGTATATTATGCCTTATATTATATATATGCTGGCACTAACTCTTGAAATTCTATTTACAAACTATGGCTTGCGTCAAGACTGTAGCACGTAGACACCGTCACAGCACCAGACGTAGACTTGACGACGAGGCCGGTCCATCTCATATCCGGGATCCTAGCCCCGAGCACACATAGAGGAGAGTTCGACAGCAGACAGAGGAGACTACGCAGCCTTCCCATATAGAGGAGCCATTACACCCTACTCCACTCCAGTCGCCAGCTCATCCAGCATTCACTCCATCACCATCTCTACCGCATAGAGGCACTGAACAGCCAGCTCAGCCGGCTCCACTTGTTCAGCCAGCTCCTTTATAGCGCGACAGACTCACGCCTCAATATGCACACATAACTATAGACCACGAGTCAACATTCGACACCGCATTCTTCTCCAGATCGGTGCTGACTCGATCAACCTACCAGGACATCAATCAGCGGGGCCTCTCAGCTATTCTTGCCTCAGTCATAGAGCCGATCTACCCGCGACTGGTTTGGTTATTCTACCAGAACCTTCGACCGTCTCTGCGCACTACAGCCGAGCTCATCACCTTTATCAATGGCCATGAGATCACCATTACAGTGGATATTCTGGCCCGTTCACTCGCTGTCCACATCGGTGCTCGCCCGAGCTACAGGAGACACATCTCAAGCTCCACAGTCCTTCTTACGCCGATATGGCAGTTTTTCTCACAAGGCACCATACCGGTGGCGAGACTTTCACCACCCGCACAATCTTCTAGACGACATTTGGTTCATCGATTCCGTGCTTTTTCGGAACATATATATGGCCGGACACAAGATTCAGAGGCGGGGCGACTATCTAGAAGCCCTGTACGACTTCTATACCAGCCACTGGGTGTCTATTCCTGTGCTTATTTGGAGCGTGATGAGGAAGCTCTGCGATGAGTACGTCAGTAAGGAGGTGCCCGATAGGGCCAAGTCTGTTCCATTCAGCCACCTTATCACCCAGATTCTCATAGACTAGCACTATCCCACATCCACCCGTAGGAGGACCCCGAGAGAGGTTCTTGTCACTTCCTCAAGAAGGACTGGGACAAGAGCTACAGAGCTATTATCACTCACCTGCAGATCCATGCCGTACTGGCAGCTGCAGAGCTGGAGTTAGAGGAGGAGGCAGCAGCACAGGCAGCCCCGGCACCAGCAGAGCCAGCAACAATAGCTCCCGCAGCGGACGATGCACCAGTCGATCCAGCTGCCGAACATGATGACATTGATATAGACATTGACTTGGAGCACTCAGCGGATGACGCAGTTCGGTATTCTCCAGCCAGGTCACCTATCCACGAGCAGGAGCAGACCCAGGAGCTTTCTTCTGACTCCTCCATACCAGACTTGACCCCTGGTTTCGGAGTGCATCTGCAGATGCTCGAGGACACTATTATTGCCATCAGAGCTGACCTCACGGCCCCAGAGAGGAGTTCGCTACCTTCCATATGGATGTTGTGACCATGTTCAGAGATTTATCTAGAGACATCTGCGGAGCCAGACCTGCTCGTCCTACCTCATCTTCTTAAGCTCCAACTCTTTTCTATCTTATGACCCCTCTTTCCTTTTGATACTTTATTATTGCCACTGTATTATTTTTACAGCCGATCTGTCGGCTTTGATATTTTTGTTGTACTTGCACTTTCTCTATTTTATATATCTATTTTTGCTATAGATGTCATCTAATTGTATTCTCATATCTCTGTGTTTGACTCCATCAGGTGCATCATAGTGACTTCAGTGAGAGAGTGCTACCTAATTTTCAGGACCACCCTTATACCTCTCTCATTTCATTTTCTATTTATCCCATTTACACTTGCATGTTCACTGTGCACTGATTATCCCATTTTATTATCTGATAAGTTTATCCAAGTGCCAATTTTTAGGACCACAGTTCATCCCACGTTTGGGGGGGCCATGCCACCCATTTTGGATACTTCAGTCCCGATCATTCTTGCTTAGTTGCACTGGTATACTCTTTCCTTTGCTCTCTTTACACATTGAGGACATTGTGCAATTTAAGTTTGAGGGGAATGGTGCTCTATAGTGATAGTTTTAAATTCAAACTTTTAGCATGACTCGTGTATTTGAGGGATATTACTATGATTGGTCCATACCTAGCTATGATTTTGATCTTCTAAGGACTATATTGCTTAAAATTTAAAAATTGCTTGACTTGAGAGTCCAATGGTCCTTGTATGCCTTATGAATGCCATTTAGGAGTAAATTTTTCAAAAGATTGATATCTTGCCTGCACTTGTGGTCCACATCATCTTGATTTTGTGATTATTTTGAGATTCACTCTAGTCTTCTACACTAGCACATGCGCACACTAGCACATGCGCACACTAGCATTTATTTGTGGGGTACATGCTTTGTAAATTATTGAATTGGTTATATCCCAATTGAGCTAGTAATGCATTGAAAGCTTTCATTCTTGATAAAGGTGGATAACAACCCCTTTTCACTAAGTAGCTGAGATTCTAGCCTCATCAAGCACTAAACTTCTCGAGCCGAAAGGTGGATGGCCCAAACTCTAGGTTAATAATTGAACTTTATTGAAAAAAAAAAAAAAAAAAAAAAAAAAAAAAAAGGAAAAAGAAAAAAAGAAGAGCAAAAGCAAAAGCAATAAAAAGTGAAGACTTCTCCCAAATGGTGAGAAATGGGGAATGATTAGATGGTTGTTTTCTTGATTTGTAGCCTAGTTGATTTGAGCTTGTAAGTCTGTAGGGGTGTTTGAACACCTAGTGCCCTAAAGTCGTCTGGTTTGGGAGTCATTGACCTAACACTCGACCTCATGAATCGCTAGAAAGCGTAATAGATCAATACATTGCACTATACTTCCATCTTTGATCCTATAAAAAAAATGAGTGAAAAGAATAAGCGCACCTAGATGAATAAAGCTTTAATAAAAGGTCCACTTTTTTTGTCTTGATGATCGGTACTAGATTTGTGTGCTAGTTTGAGGGTAAGGATGTGATTAATTCTTTAGTTGGCTAAGATAGCAACACATTGATGACGGTCCACTCAAAAGAATTCTAGAGTTGTTTTGATTTACGTGACCATTTTCTTGATGTGTGGAGGACCATACTTGCTTGCTTGATGTTGAAATTTTGAGAGATCGCTTGGAAAGAGTTGAAAAATTGCATACTTGAGGTAGTTTTCTCCCAATGCTTGTTTGCAATATTGGTACCTCTTTTGACAAAAATGAGCTTAATGTTTGTGGGTACCATTTCTAGAAACCCTTACGAGACTTCACTCGTCCACTAGGGGTAACCTAGGGGTTTAAAAGGTTTGTTGCATATGCTAAATGCAATCGTGTTCCCTACGAAAGTGGCGTTATCCATTTTTTGCTTTCTAGTTATAGTTGTATAGTTGTTCATTTCATTCCTTTACTTTCTAGTTCATTGCTAGGGACTAGCAATATTTGAGTTTGGGGGTGTGATGACCACTGAAAAGTGCGTATTTAAACCCCTTAAGCTTAGGTATTCTAATACCTTTATCTATCTTACTTTACCGTTTTAGATTGATTTTGTATTATTTCCATTTTTAGGCACTTATCCCGAAAATAAGCTAACTCAGCCAAATAAGACCTTAATTGAAGCAATTATGGGATTGAACAAAGAAAGGAGCAAAGTGGAGAAAGAAAGAAGCAAAATGAAGCAAAGCAACAAGTTCGATAGATCCAAGTCCAAGGTTCGATCGATCGAACATTGATCGATCTCAGCACTTCAAGATAGATCTAAGCCTTGACCCAAAGCACTTAAGTCCAAAAGTTCGATCGATCCAACATCATTCTTCGATCGATCGAACACCTTTGTCCTTATCCAAATAATTAATCCTACCCACGGCTGTACCACCCACCAACCACTTTTGTCCTTTTCCCATAAATATCTCGGATTTGTCTTTTTCCAAAAAGCTCAGCCAGTTGGATCGAGCCAGCCTAAGTTCGATCGATCTCACTTACTTTCGATTGATCTCACTTCCTTTCGATTGATAGAACTTCCTCCAGTGCGAAAAAGTTAAAATTCTATCTCATTGAAAGTTGTCCTTTATCCAATCATTAGGGAATATTGTGTGCACGACCCCAGCTCATTTTGGGTGTCATTTTGACCTACCTATATAAGGATAAGGATTGTTTTTTCAAAGAGGAGCCAACATTATTTTTTGATATCATCTCTTGGAGAGGAAGTTTAGAGGAGGAGGAGGCTAGAGATACCATTAGAGATCTTCATCAACAAGGAGCAAACCTCTTCCATGGAGTTAGCCCTTGAGGGTTGGAGCATCCTCACCATGAGTGGCTAGACATCTTCTTGGGGCTAGAGTTAGCCCCAAGCATGCTTTCTATATCTTAATCTTGTGTATTATTGAGGGATTAGTGTTATAATTGATGTTTTGATACTTTGATATACATAGATCTTGTTTATTCAATGATTTATGTTGTTTAATGCTTCCAATTGGTCATTTCATTCTATCCATATGTCCATGTATGCTAGAATAGATGTTCATGTGTTTATCTCTAGATTTTGTGTTATTGTTGCATGTCTATGTGCATTGATGCTATAGATTTAGAGATTGTCAAAATATTGTGCTTAAAAGAATGCTTTTGTGATTCTCTTGATGGTTCATGCTTACCTCTTGATGGATTGTGCCTCTCCCCTAGTTTATTTTCATGCTAATAGCTTAGATGTAGTGTAGTTGTAGTGTAGTGTTAAATGGGAGGACAATCTATGCTTGTTGTTTGATGATCCAAGCTTTTGAATGCAATTAGCACATGTCTCTAATCTTGTGTTGTATTTGGATTATGAGCCTAATGAAAGGATTAATAACTTGTTTTGATTTATTGTGCCTTCCACATGTTGTTTAGACAATATATGTTTCATTGCTTAGATATATTGTGCCTTTCACATGATGTTTAGATAATACATGCTTAACTAGTCATCCTTGCTTGTTGAATCAACCAAATAGATACACACACCAACATTGCAACACCCTAATTGCCCTCATTAATTACTTGTCAATAATATAGAAATGCATTGCTTGGTGTTGATCTCTAAGCCCTAAGACTCTTCTCTCTCTTACTTACTCTTAATTGCACTTTTTTGCTATTTCTTAGTTTAATTTAGTTGCTCTTTAATCAATCAACCAACCAACCAATTGTTTGATCACTTGACCTACTAGCCCTAATAGCGATTCCACAATCAACTCCGACATTGCTTAATCCCCATAATCCCTTGGGACGATCCCTACTCGCCCTAGCTATATTTTTAGTGAAGGTAGTAGCGGCTTTATAAATGTAACTCTTGGCCCTCGCCTTAATTACACACTCTAAAACTTATGGTGCAACGACACACCGCCACCAACTATCTTAACAGATTTGTGGTGGTGTTCATTGATGACATTCGCATGTACTCAGCTTCGAAGGAAGAGCATAAGTATCACTTGAAAGCAGTTTTGCAGATCTTTAGGGATAACCGATTGTATGCCAAGTTCGAGAAGCTACCAGAGCTGAAGTTCCTTAGACATGTTGTGTCAGGGGGAGGTGTTACAGTGGATCCGTCAAAGATTGAGTCTGTGATGGATTGGGAGCATCCAAAGACAGTGTCTGAATTTTGGAGTTTTCTTGGCCAAGTCGACTACTACAGGAGATTTGTTCGGGATTTCTCTCGTCTAGCGGCACCTATGACTCGACTTACTCGCAAGGGGGTCAAGTTCATATGGAATGAGACTTGTAATTCTGCTTTTCAGGAGTTAAAGATCAGATTGACATTGGTTCCAATTTTAATGTTACCTGAACATGGTTTGGGTTACGCGATCTATTGTGATGCTTCACGAGAAGGTTTAGGGTGTGTTCTGATGTAGACTGAACGAGTGGTAGCTTATGGGTCTCAATAGTTGAAGACTCACGAGTTGAACTGTCCGACATATAATTTGGAATTGGCAGTAATTATCTTTGCCCTGAAAGGGTGGAGACATTATTTGTACGGGGAGAAGTTTGAGGTTTTCTCCGATCACAAGAGTCTCACATATCTCTTCTCTCAGAAGGATTTGAATTTGAGACAGCGCAAATGGGTAGAGTTCATAGAGGACTATGACTTTGAGTAACAATATATCCGGGAAAGGCTAATATGGTGGCCGATGCATTGAGTAGGAAGTCACGGAGTACTCTTGCTAGCATTTCTATCCACAGATGGAAGATGCTAGAAGAACTTGCTGATCTTGGTTTATAGTCGTATGAGGATGTTCCACCGGCTATTTTGTTTAGCCTTGTGGCTCAACCAGCCCTTATTAGCAACGTTATTGAGGCACAGTAGGAGGATGGGGAGATGAAGTCCATCCACGATCGGATTTCAGGTGGCGAGAATGTAGAGGGTTAGACCTTGTATTCAGACAGTGGTCTCAGGTATAGAGGGAAGATGTTTGTTCCTTTATCTTGTTGTGATGTTGTTCTTTGGGATTTTCACCATTCTCAACTTGCAGTTCATCCTGGTGATACTAAGATGTATAACAATTTGTGGAGACAGTTTTGATGGAAAGGCATGAAATGGGATATTTCTCAATTCGTGGCTAAATGTCTTACT
Organism: Cornus florida; assembly: GCF_030987335.1. Lineage (NCBI taxonomy): Eukaryota > Viridiplantae > Streptophyta > Magnoliopsida > Cornales > Cornaceae > Cornus > Cornus florida. The sequence continues at coordinate 20,234,258 of NW_026775571.1, forward strand.
TGTCAACAAGTGAAAGCAGAGCATCAGAGACTGGCAAGTTTGTTGCAACCACTACCAGTGGCAAAGTGGAAGTGGGAGCACATCACTATGGATTTCGTGACGGGACTTTCGAGATCCAAGGCAGGGAATGATGCAATTTGGGTCATTGTTGACAGATTGACTAAGACGGCTCACTTTTTGCCTATGGCAGTGACAGATGACATAGAGACACTTAGTGGGTTGTATGTTGGGCAGATTGTCAGGCTTCACGGGATTTCAATATGCATTGTTTTAGATAGGGATCCTAGATTCACGTCTCACTTTTGGCAGAGTTTTCAAGAGGCTCTTGATACGGGGCTTCATTTCAGTACAGAATTCCATCCTCAGACTGATGGTCAGTCAGAGCGTACCATTCAGATATTGAAGGATATGCTACGTGCATGCATTTTGGATTTTGGGGGTAGTTAGGAAGACTACTTACCCTTGGTTGAGTTTGCCTACAATAACAGTTACCAGTCCAGTATTGGTATGGCACCTTTTGAGGCGTTGTATGGCAGACCTTGCAGATCTCCAGTTTGTTAGACCGAGGTAGGTAATGCAATCGCCTTGGGTCCCGATATTGTCTTTGAGAGTACAGAGAAGATTAAGTTGATTCGGCAGCGGTTGGCTACAGCTCAAAGCAGGCAGAAGAGTTATGCTGATAGGAGGAGGAAATCCTTGTCTTTTGAGGTAGGGGACCATATCTTTCATAAGATTTCTACATGGAAGGGACTTCTGAGATTTCGGCAGACGGGCAAGTTGTCTCCTAGGTTCATTGGACCATTTCAGATTTTAGAGTGTATCGGTGAAGTTGCTTATCATTTGGCGATGCCGCCAGACATAGGGTAGGGTTCACGACGTCTTTCATGTCTCTATGTTGAGAAAGTACGAGCCAGATCCATCGCATGTTTTACAGTGGGCAGATATTGTTGTTGATGAGGATGTGACCTACGAGGAGGGTCCAGTCTAGATTCTTGATTCACGGGAACAGGTCTTACGGACTAAGACCATCCCATTGGTTAAGGTCTTGTGGAGACATCATGGCGTTAAGGAGGCTACCCAGGAGCTCGAATAGGAGGTTCGCTCTCTGTATCCCAATTTGTTCTCGCTTTTAGGTACGACTTAATTTTGGGGACGAAATCCTTTTAAGGAGGGTAGGTTGTAATGACTTGGTCATTTTTATTCCTTTTTTCCCGGTAATTTCTTTTTTTTTTTTTGTCTTTTTCCTTATTTCGTCTTTTTCCTGTTTATCATTTTTCTTTGCATAACCTTACCTTACGTGTTCGGATTTGATTCCGGCTTTGCATGTATCCATAATATTTGATTTCCAAGGTATTTGTATTTTTACTTTTGTAGGAAATCATGCTAGTTGTTTACTTTTCTCATAAAGGGTATGGATGCATACTTTCTTGGAAACGTTCTTGATTTTTGGGGTTTTAGTGAAATTATGTAAAATAATTATTTCTCGTCTAAGGGACCTTTTTGCAATTTTTCAAAAGTGTGACAAGTGTCACACTCTCATGGTACCACTTGTCGACATTGGGGTGGAGTGACTTGGAAGCTTAATCTTGACAATTAGAGGGTGGAGATTCACCCACTTGTTGGCCTAGGATAGGTGCACTTCTTTGAAGTGCTGAGATCGATGAAAGTTGGATCGATCAAACTTTTCTTGAGATCAATCAAAGTTGCTGAAATTCCACCCTTTGCTTCCTTTTTGCTTTACTTTGCTCCTTTCTTTGATTCATCCCAGAATTGCTTCAATTATGCTCTTATTTGGCTTAGTTTGCTTGTTTTGGGGATAAGTACCTGAAAATGTAAATAACATGAAATTAATACAATACGTTAAAATAAGATAGATAAAGGTTCTAGAATACCTAAGCTTTAGTGGTTTAAATACGCACTTTTTAGCGCTCATCACCAAACAAGGAGCCCTTTGCTCTCCATTGTTGGGTAAGTCTTTCTCTCTCTTTCTCTTTCCATTTTCGGATTAATGGAGGTTGGGAATGATTGTATAGAGGTATTATGATTTATTGAGGGCTATTTATTGCATTTGTAGGGACAAATTTTTTGGGATTTCACATCTCTAATCAATTTTGGCCCTCTTCCTTTTTGTCTTGCACACCATGTGTTCGATAAATTACCTAGGCCAACTTCTTCTTCCAAATGGCGCCCAAAACCTCTTCCAAGTGCACTCGCCCATTCGAGGGACCATCCGAGGATCCTCCCACACCAAATTGGGCTAAGTGGCCCATTGAAACCGAAGCCAAATTTATAATTAAAGATGGGTTCGAAGAAAATCCAAAAACGGCGTGGGCGGTCCAAGACTTAAAGGACCGTGGCCTAAAAGCTCTATTCAAACCACGCGCTAGCTCTTTCTATCTGTGCATCATCTACCAGTTCTATTCCAATATGTTCTATACATGTGCAGAGCCGAAGGTCATTAAGACCACCATTGATGGCATAGCGTTTGAATTCACCATTCAATACCTTGCCACGGCCTTGGAGTGTCCATTGGTATCTCCGGTGAATGAACTTGACCAGCCTCTATACGATGACCCTCTAGCTGAGTTAAGATTGTTTAAAATTGTCGAGGAAATTTGCCACAACATGTGTACCGGCAGTCGCAGATCAAACACGAATAAGTCATTCCTCCTGTGCTGGCTATGGTTCTTGGACTCCGTCATTGCCAAAAATGTCCTTCCTGTTCCTAAGCATTCTGAGTGTAAAGGGGTTTTTCTGAACACCCTTTATGCCACTGAGAAAGGACATTGGTTTTGCATCCCGCAGCTTGTCTGGACCAACTCCTTAAGGTCTATAATGACCTCAATGTTACGCAGTCCGACAATGCCCTAACTTGGGCACTTCCTTTCCCCTATCTTGTGATAGCCCAAGTTTTATAAACTCGATGCGTTAGTGATGACCAAAAGATGAACAAAGCAAAAGAAAAGAAAGGTTCTGAGCACCCGCTCTGCACTCAACACTGAGCACCCGTTCAGCACTCATACAAGGTCGGTTGTTCTAACCAACATGTAGTCAGGTGTTCGGACATTCATGGTCAAGCATTTGGACATTCTGACCTACATGGTCAAGTGTTTGGACCTCATGACGTTTTGACCTACATGGTCAAGCGTTTAGACCTTCATGCTCAAGCCTTCGGACGTTTTGACCTACATGGTCAGGCGTTTGGACCTTCATGCTTAAGCCTTCGGACGTTCTGACTTACATGGTTAGGCATTCGGACCTTATGACGTTCTGACCTACATGGTCAAGCGTTCAGACCTTCATGCTCAAGCCTTCAGACATTCTGACCTATATGGTCAGGTGTTCGGAACAAAAGGTTCAAGCGTTCAGACGTTCTGACCTACATGGTTAGGCGTTCTGACAAAAGGTTCAGGCATACAAACGTTCAGACGTTCTGACTGCCGAACCACGAAACAGAAGACAACAATTTTCCTAACGAAAAAATAGAAATGAGAATACAGCCGAATGACAAAACAGTAAGCAAGTTTAAGGCAGCCTTGAGGCTGTACATGCATTCCCAATGATCCAAAACAAGTTTAAAAACATACTTGTGAACTTTTAAAACCAATGGCTCTTGTCCTCATGTTATACGTACAAAATAGGCATCTTCAAGTGTTCTTAGATACACATTACACATCAAGGAAGCCATCTTAGCTTCTAAAATACCATACATCTATGGTATGCAAAAATATAACATCAAAAGTAAGCATGCTAAACATTTGCATATCAATACACAAAAATATTCAAAGTGCTCATAAGCCTCTAAGGATGATGAGCATCCGAGAACATTATCTCCTTACCTATAAAATAACCTAAACAATTAGGGTGAGTAATCAAGTTACTCATAAGAAGAAGCATATGCGTATACCTAAAGTTTCAATATCATTGCAAGATCAATATAGACGAATACAAGGGATCATTCCACTTAACTTCTATGATTAAGGTGTTCTAAGGGATCATCTTAAGCTAGCTTAAATGATTCTTAAACAACACAACATCAATATGGATGTACTTAACAACATTAAATCGCCAATAATTAAAATTACAATTCACAATTAAGCATTGGTTGTCAACTTGGAATTAAATGCCAAACTGTAACGACCCGGTCATTTGCCTCCCTTTCCTTTTTCTTGAAATTTTACGAATGAATTTTTTTCATTTAATTTTCTTTTTTGAGCTTTGTTTCGTGTCGCTTAGTGTCATCTCGAGTGCTCAAAATTAGTTTCTGAGACTCTTTCATGTGAATTGACAACTTCCTTTGAGGATCGAGTCATTTTCGCATTTTTCGTTTTTCAGACACTATGCGCTATTTCGTCTTTTCCCTATTTTGTCATTTTTCCTATTTCGTCTTATCTCTGTTTGTCAGTTTTTGGCACAACCTCACTTCTCATGCTCGGAGTTGGTTCTTGACTTCACGTGCCTTCATCTTGAGTGGTTTCCTCGAAATACGTATCTTTACTTTTGTAAGAAAGTACTCTGGTTGCTCCCGGTGTCCATAGGGTCATAGATGCAAAGTTCTTTGAAATTATTTTCTTTTCTTAGGGTGTTTTTCGTAAATATCTTTTGAAGATATTTTATTTTAGGGGTTTTCACTTTTTGGAGGGGCCATTGTGCAATTAATGAAAGTTATTGCAAAATGTCTTGTTTTGAGCCTGGATCCTTGTACGGGATTCATTTTCACATTTTGTCGAGTTGTGTACTCTTGGAATTTCCTCCTCGACGATGTTTTCCAGTTTCAGGGTTTCTGGCCCCAGTCAGCGCCAAACTTGTTTTGGGCATAACTTTTTGCTCGGGACTCGATTTTTGACGCCGTTTCTTCTGTTGTTCATATTTTATCATTTTGAATTTTTTTCATTCACAAAGTTTTGCCATTTGAGCGCGTTTGGTCAAATTTTACTTTTTCGAACCCGGCGGGGCCCGTTCAGGGCACTTTTTTGAGATTTCTATAAAAGGGGGGTGAGATATTTCATTTTTCATCTTCTCCCCTCTTCATGCACGACCTGGACCTCCCATGGCAGCCCAAGGGGAGCTGCCATCTTCTCTCTCCTCTTTTGGTTCACTTTTCCTTGATGGAAAGTTTTCGGCCTTAGCGTTTGTTATTCCCCTCGCCGTGCTCTACCTTTCCCCCTTATTAGAATTCAGTTTTGACCATTTCTTAAGTTTGGTTTTTAGGTCAAGTTATGATTTTGATGGGGCTTTCATGGGGGTTATGTTCACGGCGTTGTCCCCGACAAAACCTCTCGGTATCGTCGAATTCGGAGCACTTTTATTTTGGTGGGCCTTTGGGATTTTCATCTCAAATTGAGGTAGCAGATGTTCTAGGTTTAAATTCTTGTTATATAGCATGCTTGTGATGCTTATACTACTTGTTTGCATGATTAAATATAAAATCTAGAGATTTTATTATTTATTTTTCTTGTACGGGATCTAATTTTCCTGGTTGCTCATGACTTGGTTTAAACATGTAGCATGATATTATATTGCCCCTTGATATGCTCATTGTCGTGTACTAAAATTGGAACATTTGAATAAGTATTAAAGATTTTATTTAATATTTATCTTAAGTGAAAGATTAATTCACATGGCCTTAACTAGCTTAAAATCAATATGTGTTAGTATATTAAATTAGGCCTTTGCATGCTCTCCAACATAGTTGAATTTGAAAGTAATTGGAGGTATTTTGAAAATTAGTAATTATTAATTAATTTGATTAATTAATTTGCCCCGAGTGCACTATTCACTCTATTTAAATTCCGACTTGATATTCTTGATTTATATGCCATATAGCTTCACATATATTTGATTTGGAATATTTAGTTAGGTTTTGAAACCTTTCATTCAATTAATTTCCTTGTTTAAGATTTAATCCTCATGGTGATATACAACTTGGAATTGAATTGTGGCATGCTAGAAAATTAAGCTTTGGTGTAGTTGTTCACATATATTAAATTGGGATTAATTACATGAGAATTGCAACTTTTAATTTATATTTAACTTTAGTGAAATGTTAAGTCACATGGTTTTAAATTGAATGAAATAAACTTGTAATGTGATATTACATTAGTCCTTGGCATATTCTCTAAGATATGTTAAATTGAGAGCATTTGGTTAAGTTTAAAAATCTAGAGATTTTAATTAAAAGAATTAATTAAAATCTATTTTGTGGTCCCATTAGCTTAATTAAGGTTTTAACTTGATATTTGTATTGGCCATGATTTGTTTACTAGTATATATTAATTTGGGACTATTAGAAGTTGGTTTAGAACCTTAGTAATTAAATTAGCATGATTTAATTAAAGTTCTACTTTGTTGTTCCAACAACCTAATTGAGTTTTAGAATGGATATAGGTGACGACTATACCATGTCCTTTAACATGTATTAAATTGAGGTTACTTGGAATTGAATCGGAATCTAGAGAATTTAATTGTGTTTATCTATTTAAATTCTTTCAATTTGCTCCATGATCTAGTTGTGTTTTAGAAGTGGTTTCTATATTCAAATCATGGACTTAGACTTGTTGTATATTCATTTGGTTATGTTTTGAACATTGGATAACATAGTTGCTATGTTTGTATTCGTGATAATATGTTTTCCTTATTGAATATATTGTTGCCTTGTGTAATGATTTGCACACTTCATGTTTAACATCTTTCATACATAGCGTGTAACGAATCGCACACTGAAGATTCGACATTTATCATATCATATTAGTTGTGAATTTAGAGCATGTATTGTATAGGTTTCCAAATTTGGTTGTGCTTAGTAGATAGTTGATTATCTTGCATATTCCTGTTGATATATGCGTTGTTTCACAACTTGTTGATTTTGGAAACTTGGGGATGTTGTTGTTTGACTATGGCTAGGACGTAGTTCTAGTAAGGGGGATAGTCCCTCTGTATGGTCTAGTGCGCACATAGGGAGGTTACCCATGGGCTAGTAACCCTAAAGTAACTATGTTATCGGTCTGATCCAACGTGACATCCGACTATCCACTTTGTTTGATTTCGCATTTCATTTTCAAGTTGATCACTAGATGATGTTGTAACTTGTTGTTTCTTATTTGTCGTTCTATTTTAAGTTACAGGATGTTAACTTTGCGAAATTATGCTTTATGCGTTGTATTGGAAGTTCCAATGTTGGTTAAATTGCATCGATATTGAAAATCGTGTTTTAACGTTCTAATAAAGCTTAGGATTGATCGTATTGATTCATTTATAACATAGACGTTAGGTGGCATGAACCACTACTGTTATTTTGTGCTTTAGATTCTAAGTTGATGGCTTTGAGAACTTAAACCTTGTTGCATTGTATAGCATGCTCTTTTGTTGTTGAATTGCATGGATAATGTGATTCTTGTTAACTTGTATTCAAATATGCTTTTGTGATGTTATATGGATTACTCTAGACCTAGTTCAATTGTATTGAAAATGCAGTTCATGTTAATCTATGCTCAAGCATTCTTCTTGTCGTGTTTTTTGGATTATCCCAACCATGATTCGTTTCATACACCTATGTAAATCATGATTCTTGTTGCTTAGACTCTAAGGTAGCTTAGGATGCTCCCCAAGTCTCACTTGGACATAGACGTTAGGTGGCATGAGCCCCTTTAACATGTTTCACCTTAAGGTGATAAATTTGTAAAATACTAGGTCGATGCATGCTCATCTCCTATGAGTAGCTTTATGTTACTCACCCCTACGATACTGGGGCATATTTCAGGTACGAAGACTTGGTTCGTGAAGCCTAACATTCCTTGGATGTCGTGTAGCTTTCAAGTTTCCATTTCATGCAAATGTTAGCATGAAATGCCATTTTGTAGACTTATATTTCAAAATATGTATATTTGATTCCATGTATGTAGTGTGTACTTAAGTACACTCCTTTTAATGTAATTGATATGTATGAGATGAGGCCGGAGGCCAATGACATATACATTGTGTTCTATGTACTTTTTAACTTCATGAAATATTATAAAAACCTTGAAAAATCGCAAGTCATTGCTTCACCATGGTTGCATCGGGTGTGGCAATTCCATTTTCATTATTTCATAGGGTCTTATTAATCTTGTATGAAGTGTGACCAAGGGCCAAATGGTCATTTGACTTCATTTTACATTTTTGGATTCCATATTTTCCATTCCAAGTCCATTTTTGCCTTTTTGCCCGTTGGGGGGTCGGATTTTGTATCGGCTATATTTTTAAGCCATGGACCATTGTAGCGCATCTAAATAGGTAAGTTACGTTTGTATGCATGGTCATTTCCGGGCAAAACCATATCGTTTGTGTTTTGAGCCTCTTGTGAATTCATTTCGTATTTTTTTTGCATATTCTGATCTGAGGGCATTATGGACCTTTCACATCAGTTTTATTTTCTTCTTTTGACATGGTTGAATAGAAAACATGATTTTAGGGGGGGTTTCTTCTTTGTGTTTTTTCAGAAAATGTCGTCTTGGTACCGAAAATCCCTCGTGAAGTTTCAGCTTCCAGTTTTCATTTAGCAGCTTTATGACCCTCTTGTTCAGTTCTGATCTAGGGGCATTTTGGAGATTTCACAGTGAGTTATTTTCGATTCCGTCTGCGATGTCGGGTAGAAAACTCGATTTTAGGGGGGTTTCTTTTTCATATTTTTCCAGAAAAACTCGTCCTGACCTCCGTTTCAAGCCTCAGTTCTAGGCAGATAAAAAAAAAATGTGGTAGCAGCCAAGGGCTGCCACCAGCCATGTCTTTGGGCGCCGGCGTGCATGCCAGTGGGCGCGACCCATGGGCGCCGTGTGCGCCATGGCCCCTCGTCGGGCCGCCGCGACGTCAATTTTTCTTTTGGGCTTTTCTCCTTCGTCCGGACTCCTATTCAAGTGAATATTTTTTTTGAACTTGACTAATTTTTCGCTGTCTTTCCAATGGTGTGCTTGGTTGCACCCAGTTCTTCCTAGATAATTACCAGTTTACCCTTTTGCTTTAAGTGCTCGTTTTTCTTCGTCATGCCATTTCTCCTTCGTTCGGACTCCGAATCATGTGATTCTTGAGTCCATCTTGATTAGTTTTTCGTTGTCCTTCCAGCGGTGTGCTCGGTTGCACCCGAATCTACAGTTTTCAGAAATGACTATTTTTCCCCTAGGGGCTTATTTGTCATATTTTTAATCTTTTGCTTCCGCATCAGTTCTTGTTGAGTTCCACGACCTCATGGAAGGTCACTTTGACTTCTTAGAGTCTTGTTTTTTGTTTTCCCTTCCGCATATAGGATCCATTATCGGGTCAATCTTTGGTTCATCACAGGACACGCTGGCCTAAAAACCAGGGTCGTCACAGAAACCAAGTAGTGGGAAAACTTGGACATCAAGTCCTGGAGTAAACCAAGACCTAAACGGTAATTTTGGGCACTAACCCGCTGGGAAAACCACCCTAGTACGCACTATACAAAATGGGGAAAACTCGTACCGCACGCACTAGAGCCAAACTCTAGCCATATGAATTACAACAATGTCCCAAGAGAATCCACAATCATGATTAAGTTCAAAACTTATATACAATAATCAGGCGTTATGACCTATCAGGCATTCGGACGTTCTGACGTTTGGATGTTCGGACATTCTGATGTACGGACGTTCTGACCGCCGAATGACAAAACAAAGAGCAAAAATCTGGGCATGCAAACCACCTTTCATAGACAAGTAATTTGAAACCACACAAACCATGTCTTAGGGTTCCAAGTTTATAATGGCATAGTAAATGATATGTCCTCATCATGATATAATGTATAAAAAAATACCACCAACTTATTAATTAAATCATGCTTTAACAATAAGCCTTATATACTCAAAGAAATCAACAAGAATGTAGAATTATCATCATATATAATACATGCTTAAATCAATAAATCCTAAGTCACATGTGAGGATTTCCTATAATATGTAAGACTATAATATTAAAAACATGTACACAATATATATTAAACCCCAAAGGATCATAAAACACTCAAAGTATAAACATACTATCACCCCTACCTCAATAGAGAATTGAATCTCTATAATCCAAGTAACCAAACTTTAAAATGGAAAACAATTCTAGGGTTTTATAGAGGAGAGTGAGAGGAAACTTTTACTTCCTAAGGTTAAAGGTCTAAGGTGAATAGAAAGAGGCCAAAAGTGAAGAAGTAAGCTTTAAACTAAGCTCCCCTTCAATAGAGTTTAGGTTTGGATCAGGGCAAAAGGGAATAAAGATGAGATAAATGAAATGTGGTGGGTAGAGGATTTAGTATACCTCCACTCACTAGGTACTCTTACGCTACCTCACACACACACACATTGCAAGACTCAATTTGGTGTCTACATTTGTGACCGCTCCATAGTTTCTTCCTAGGCTTAATCCTATGCCTGCACTTGTCAATCATCTAAGCCAACAAGTGCACCTATCTTAGGCCAACAAGTGGGTGAATCTCCACCCTCCAAATGTCAAGAGATTAAGCTTCCAAGTCACTCCACCCCAATGCCGACAAGTGGCACCATGAGAGTGTGGCACTTGTCACACTTTCCAAAAATTACAAAAAGGTCCTTTTTCAAAATATCTTCTAAATTAAATTGCAAAATGGTTCCTAAGACGAAAAATAATTATTTTACATAATTACACTAAAACCCCAAAAATCAAGAATATTTCCAAGAAAGTATGCATCCATGCCCTTTATGAATAAAGTAATCAACTAGCATGATTTCCTGCAAAAGTAAAAATACAAATACCTTGGAAATCAAATATTATGGATGCATGCAAAGTTGGAATCAAATCCGAACACGTAAGGTGAGGTTATGCAAAGAAAAATGATAAATGGGAAAAAGACGAAATAGGGAAAAAGGCAAAAAAGAAAAAGAAAAGAAATTACCGAAAAAAAGGAAGGAAGAAAAATGACCGGGTCATTACAACCTACCCTCCTTAAAAGGATTTCGTCCCCGAAATCAAGTCGTACCTGAAAGAGAGAACAAATTGGGATACCGAGAGTGAACCTCCTGTTCGAGCTCCCAGGTAGCCTCCTCAACGCCGTGATGTCTCCACAAGACCTTAACCAATGGGATGGTCTTGGTCCACAAGACCTGTTCCTGTGAATCAAGAATCTAGACTGAACCCTACTCGTAGGTCACATCCTCATCAACAACAACATCTGTCCACCGTAAAATATGCGATGGATCCAGCTCGTGCTTTCTCAACATAAAGACATGAAAGACGTAGTGAACCCTATCCAGGTCTGGCTGCAACGCCAAATGATAAGCAAATTCACCGACGAATGGTCCAATGAACCTAGGAGAAAACTTGCCCGTCTGCCGAAATCTCAGAAGTCCTTTCCATGGAGAAATCTTAAGAGACGTGGTCCCCTACCTCAAAAAACAAAGACTTCCTCCTCCTATCAGCATAACTCTTCTGCCTTCTTTGAGCTGTAGCCAACCGCTGCCGAATTAACTTAATCTTCTCTATAGTCTCAAAGACAATGTCAGGACCCAAGGTGACTACATCACCTACCTCGGTCCAACAAACGGGAGATTTTCAAGGTCTTCCATACAACGCCTCAAAAGGTGGCATGCCAATACTGGTCTGGTAACTATTGTTGTAGGCAAACTCAACCAAGGGTAAGTAGTCTTCCCAACTACCACTAAAATCCAAGATGCAAGCTCGTAGCATATCCTCTAATATCTGAATGGTACGCTCCGACTGACCATCAGTCTGAGGATGGAATGCTGTGCTGAAATGAAGCCTGTATCAAGAGCCTCCTGAAAACTCTACCAAAAGTGAGTCATGAATCTAGGATCTTATCCAAAATAATGGATACTGGAACCCCTTGAAGCCTGATAATCTACCCCATATACAACCCACTAAGTCTCTCTACGTCATCTATCACTACCATAAGCAAAAAGTGAGCCGCCTTAGTCAATCTGTCAACAATGACCCAAACGACATCATTCCCTACCTTGGATCTTGGAAGTCCTGTCACGAAATCCATAGTGATGTGCTCCCACTTCCACTCTGCTACTGGTAGTGGTTGCAACAAACCTGCCGGTCTTTGATGCTTTACCTTTACTTGCTGACAAGTAAGGCATTTAGCCACGAATTGAGAAACATCCCGTTTCATGCCTTTCCACCAAAACTGACTCTATAAATTGTGATACATCTTCGTACCACCGGGATAAACTACGAGTCGAGCATGGTGAAAATCCCGAAGAACAACATCACAACAAGACAAAGGAACAAACATCTTCTCTCTGTAGCTGAGACCACTGTCTGAATGTAAGGTCCAACATTCTACATTCTCGCTGCCTAAAATCCGATCGTGGATGGATTTCATCTCCCCATCCCCCTGCTGTGCCTTAATAATGCTGCTAACAAGAGCCGGTTGAGCCACAAGGCTAAACAAGATAGCCGATGAAACATCCTCATACGAATGTAAACCAAGATCTACAAGTTCTTCTATCATCTTCCATCTGTGGATGGAAATGCTAGCAACAGTACTCTGTGACTTCCTACTCAATGCATCGGCCACCACATTGGCCTTTCCCAGATGATACTGTAACTCAAAGTCATAATCCTCCATGAACTCTACCCATTTGCGCTGTCTCAAATTCAAATCCTTTTGAGAGAAGAGATATCTGAGACTCTTGTGATCGGAGAAAACCTTGAACTTCTCCCCATACAAATAATGTCTCCACCCTTTCAGGGCAAAGATAATTGCTACCAACTCCAAATCATGTGTCGGATAGTTTGACTCATGAGTCTTCAACTGTCGAGACCCATAAGCTACAACCCATTCAATCTGTATCAGAACACACCCTAAACCTTCTCGCAAAGCTTCACAATAGACCACGTTACCCAAACCACGTTCAGGTATGATTAAAACTGGAGCTGATGTCAATCTGACCTTCAACTCCTGAAAAGCAGAATTATAAGCCTCATTCTATATGAACTTGACCCCCTTGCGAGTAAGTCAAGTCATAAGTACTACTATATGAGAGAAATCCCAAACAAATCTCCTGTAGTAGCCGGCTAGGCCAAGAAAACTCCGAACTTCAAACACTGTCTTTGGATGCTCCCAATCCATCACAAACTCAATCTTTAACGGATCCACTGCCATCCCGCCCCCTGACACAACATATCCAAGGAACTTCACCTCCGGTAGTCTCGAACTGGCATATAATCGGTTATCCCTAAGGATCTACCAAACTACTCTCAAGTGATCCTCATGCTCTTCCTTCGAAGCTGAGTACACGAGAATGTCATCAACGAACACCACCACAAATCTATTAATATAATCATTGAATACACGATTCATCAAATCCATAAAAGCTGCTGGAGCATTGGTCAAACCAAATGGCATCAGTAGAAACTCATAATGGCCATACCGTGTGCGAAAAGCGGTCTTGGATATATCCTCATCCTTGACCCTCAACTGATAGTACCCGATCTCAAATTAATCTTTGAAAAGCATGTTGTTCCCTTCAACTGATCAAACAAGTCATCAATCCAAGGCAAATGATACATGTTCTTGATTGTAGCATGATTCAACTTACGATAATCGATGCAAAGTCTCAAGGACCCATCTTTCTTCTTCGCAAATAGAACCGGTGCTCCCCATGGTGAGGCACTAGGACGAATAAAGCCCTTAGCTTTCAAATCATCCAACTGACCCTTTAGCTCATCAAGCTCTACCGGTGCCATATGGTACGGTGCCATAGAGATAGGTGCTGTACCGGGAATGACATCAATGGAAAAAATAACATCCCTTAAAGGAGGTAACTCTATCAGTTCCTCTAGAAAGACATCAACAAAATACTAAACAACTGTCGGAAGAACACGGCCCAAACTGCTATCCTCGTCAACTAGCAAACTAGCCACGTAGGATCTGTGGTGACTCCAGTCACCAATGCTGAAAACCATCGCTGGGTGGGAATCGCTCTGATCTCCCACAAAATGGAAACAATCTCCCTTGGGAGTGTAAACGGACACCCTCCCACGGAAGCAATCGATCATAGCCGAAAAGAATGACAACCAATCCATCCTGAGAATGATGTCAAAGTCTGTCATATCGAGAACAACGAAATCGAACTCTAAGGTCCACCCAGCTATCTCAATAGCACAACCCTGAAAAACACGATCCAAAGATACTCGACCCCTACTGGCGTGTCAACATAGAGAAAACTGTCCCGAAGTGTGACCTCTAGACCGAATGAATGTGTAAATGATGCAGAATAAAAGAATATGATGCACCCGTGTCAACAAGAACCCATGCCCAAGAACTAAAAACTGGAAAGATACCTCGAACTGAAGAGGTCCTTGAGGAAGCATTCGCCTGTGGAAGAGCATAGACTCATCCCTGAGCCCCTGAGCCTTGCTGTAAACTACCATGATAGTCTAATTGATGTGTAGAAGCAGTAGGTGTAGAACCCCTAGCTGGATAAGTGCTAATTGGCGCCACTAGCTGTGGTGCCTAAGGAACTCTGAAACTAGACTGAACTACTACAGACTGTGCCGGTACCATCTATGAATCTGTGCCACTACATGACTTATTCAATAACTTTGGACAATTCTTCTTGAGATGACCTGGTTGCCTGCAATAGAAGTAAGCTCCCTATCCTGCTCTCATAGAAACGGATGTCTGACTAGCCTGTGGTCGAAGCTGTGGGTAGCGAGACTTAATGTGCCCCGGCTGATGACAATGGTGACAAACCATATCCTGGGCTAATCCCGAAGATACAGGAATTGTGGGTACAGAACAAATCTACTGTGGTGTCCCCTGTAAATGTGTATTGTTCCTTGCCTTAGCTTTCTTCTACTGATTTCTGGAAGATGACGGAGTGTCTCAGCGAGGCTGCTTGTATGAACCCCTGATCTGCATTTGATCCCGTTCCTTTGCCTCAGCTAGCAAAACTCTTTGGACCACCTCTCTATAAGTCCTCAAATCAAGAATTGAGACCCATGGCCTGATGTCAAGATATAGTCCATCTTAAAACTTCATTGCCCTGGCCTCATCTTCGCCACCATATCCTCGGCATAACGAGAGAGAGAAGTAAATCGTGTTTCGTACTCAATGACACTCATAGTGCCCTGATAACGACCTATGAACTGTATCATCATCTCCCGCCTCATAGCCCTAGGAAAGAAGCACTCGAAGAATAAATCTCTGAACTCATTCCAAGTCATTAACTCAACATTGTGGGTATTGGTCATGGACCTCCACCAGATATTTGCATCTCCCATAAACACAGAGGTAGTCAAAGAAACCCTCAATCTATCCGTGGGTACCACCATATTATCCAACTTGTAAACCATAAGGTCTAACCAAGCCTCCGAGACTAGCGGATCTAAACTTCCCGCAAATGGATTAATCTTAACCCTCTATAGTTGCATGAAATACTTCATTGCCTCATTGACTATCGGTGCATGTGCTAGTGCTGGAACCTGTATCCCTGCCACCTGCCTGTGTATCAATTCCTATAGGGATTCAGTGATCCCCTGATTAATTCCCTGAGCCACTCACTCCTCATAAGTCGGTGCTCATGGTGGATTAGCATCCACTCCACGAACAGGAATCGTGGGCCTCCCTGGACCCTTCGTAAACTTGGTGTCAACCACCTGCTCCACAATGCCCTGACGTGAAGACTCTCCACGCGTGATAACCATGATGCTAGATGTACGAAAGAAAAGAGGTCAACAATAACAAAAGTTATTATGACAGAGTGCAACTCACACTGTGAATGCACAAAACAAGAAGCAAGACATGGTATGCAATATACGATCAGGCTAAAGAAATCAAAGAAAGCTGTTCAAAGGGCTAAGTACTTAAACAAATAAGTATACATGTTAAACAAAGATGCTTTTAAGTATATAAGCATGTAAGCATAGAGACATGTAATAATACCAAGAGTGTTCTCAAGAAACACATAAACATGATATAACGCCGAAACATGTTATCAAAGGCATGTGAATATATCAAAGTAGATCAATAAAAGCATGATATGCACCAAAACCCGTTGTCCTAAGGTATTCAAACCTAGGAGCTCTGATACCACTTGTGACGGCCCAAGTTTTATAAACCCGGTGCGTCAGTGATGACCAAAAGATGACCCGATAACGGATCCGAAATATGGAAGCGAAAGATGAACAAAGCAAAAGAAAAGAAAGGTTCTGAGCACCCGCTCTGCACTCAACACTGAGCACCCGTTCGGCACTCATACAAGGTCGGTCGTTTTGACCTACATAGTCAGGAATTTGGACATTCATGGTTAAGTGTTTGGACGTTCTGACCTACGTGGTCAGGCGTTCGAACCGTATGATGTTTTGACCTACATGGTCAGGCATTCAGACCTTTATGCTCAAGCCTTCGGACGTTCTAACCTACATGATCAGGAGTTCAGACCTTCATACTTAAGCCTTCGGACGTTCTGACCTACATGGTCAGACGTTCAAACCTTATGACGTTCTGACCTACATGGTCAGGCGTTTAGACCTTCATGCTCAAGCCTTTGGACGTTCTGACCTATATGGTCAGGTGGTCAGACAAAAGGTTCAAGCGTTCAGACATTCTGACCTACATGGTTAGGCGTTCTGACAAAAGGTTCAGGCGTTCAGACATTCTGACTGCCGAACGATGAAACAGGAGGCAACAATTTGCCTAACGACAAAACAGAAATGAGAACACAGCCGAATAACAATATAGTAAGCAAGTTTAAGGCAACCTTGAGGCTATACATGCATTCCTAATGATCCAAAACAAGTTTAAAAACATACTTGTGAACTTTTAAAACCAATGGCTCTTGGCCTCATGTTATACGTACAAAATAGGCATCTTTAAGTGTTCTTAGATACACATTACACATCAAGGAAGCCATCTTAGCTTCTAAAATACCATACATCCATGGTATGCAAAAATATAACTTCAAAAGTAAGCATGCTAAACACTTGCATGTCAATACACAAAAATATTCCAAAGTGCTCATCAGCCTCTAAGGATGATGAGCATCCAAGAACATTGTCTCCTTACCTGTAAAATAACCCAAACAACTAGGGTGAGTAATCAAGTTACTCGTAGGAAGAAGCATATGTGTATACCCTAAAGTTTCAATATCATTGCAAGATTAATATAGACAAATACAAGGGATCATTCCACTTAACGTCTATGTTCAAGGTGTTCTAAGGGATCATCTTAAGCTAACTTAAATGATTCTTTAACAACACAACATCAATATGGATGTACTAAACAACATCAAATTGCCAGTAACCAAAATTACAAGTTATAATTAAGCATTGATTGTCGACTTGGAATTGAATGCGAAACCAAATAGTGGGAAAACTTGGACATCAAATCCCGGAGTAAATCAAGACCTAAACGGTTATTCCGAGCATTAACCCACTGGGAATACTACCCTAGTGCGCACTATACAAATTGGGGAGAACTCATACCTCCCGTACTAGAGCCAAACTCTAGCCATATAAATTATAACAATGTCCCAAGAGAATTCACAATCATAATTAAGTTCAAAACTTATATACAACAATCAGGCGTTATGACCTGTCAGGCGTTCGAACATTCTGACATTCGAATGTTCAGACGTTCGGACGTTTAGACGTTCAACCGTTCTGACGTTCTGATCGCTGAATGACGAAACAGAGAGCAAAAATCTGGGCATGTAAACCACCTTCCATGCACAAGTAATTTGAAACCACACAAATCATGTCTTAGGGTTCCAAGTCTAGAATGACATAATAAATGATAAGTCCTCATTATGATATAATGTACAAAACAATACCACCAACTTATCAATTAAATCATGCTTCAACAATAAGCCTTATATACTCAAAGAAATCAACAAGAATGTAGAATTATCATCACATATCATACATGCTTAAATCAATAAATCCTAAGTCACATGTGACGATTTCCTATAATATACAAGACTACAACATTAAAAGCATGTACACAATATATAATAAACCTCAAAGAATCATAAAACACTCAAAGTATAAGCATATAACCACCCCTACCTCAATAGAGAATTGAATCTCTATAATCTAAGCAACCAAGCTTTAAAATGGAAAACAATTCTAGGGTTCTATAGAGGAGAGTGAGAGGAAACTTTTACTTCCCAAGGTTAAAGGTCTAAGGTGAGTGGAAGGAGGCCAAAAGTGAAGAAGTAAGCTTTAAACTAAGCTCCCCTTCAATAGAGTTTAGGTTCGGATGAGGGCAAAAGGGAATGAAGATGAGATAACTGAAATGTGGTGGGTGAAGGATCTAGTATACCTCCACTCACTAGGTGCTCTTACACTACCTCTCTCTCACACACAATGCAAGACTCAATTTGGTGCTTACATTTGTCACCAATCCATGGCTCCTTCCCAGGCTTAATCCTAAGCCTACACTTGTCAACCATCCAAGCTAACAAGTGCACCTATCCTAGGCCAACAAGTGGGTGAATCTCCACCCTCCAAATGTCAGGAGATTAAGCTTCCAAGTCACTCCACCCCAATGCCGACAAGTGGCATCATGAGAGTGTGACACTTGTCACACTTTCCAAAAATTGCAAAAAGGTCATTTTTCAAAATTTCTTCTAAATTAAATTGGAAAATGGTCCATAAGACAAAAAATAATTATTTTACATAATTATACTAAAACTCCAAAAATCAAGAATGTTTCCAAGAAAGTATGCATCCATGCCCTTTATGAAAAAAGTAAGCAACTAACATGATTTCCTACAAAAGTAAAAATACAAATACCTTGGAAATCAATTATTATGGATGCAAGCAAAGCTGGAATCAAATCCAAACACGTAAGGTGAGGTTATGCAAAGAAAAATGATAAACGGGAAAAAGACAAAATAGGGAAAAAGACGAAAAAAAAAAAGAAATTACCAAAAAAAAAGAAAGGAAGAAAAATGACCGGATCATTAAATATCTGGTCGCCAAGCTACTCAAAAACAAAAAGTTCAAGGCACAGCGAAATGAGGAGCGGAGGACAGATGTATTTCTTTACGACCTTGGTGCATAGAAGTCGAGCACCGTCCAGCTTAAGACTTCCCGTCAAGCCCGCATTGGTGGTGTGTTTGATTAAGGAGGTCCCGCTATCCCTGTTACTCCTGCGCCAGATGCACTCGCACTTGTTACGCCGCCTCCTCCTGCTATGTCCCGTGCCGACTACGACTCTCTTAGCACCCGTCTTGATACCATTCAGATATGAGTCGAGACCATGGAGGGCACCCTTACAGACCTTCGTAAGGAGACTCGGGAGGGACAGAAGGTGTTGCAGTCCATGCTGCAGTGCTTGATTGACCAACCGTCAGGCGGCGCCGGTGGCTCAACCTCTACTCCAATGATAGAGTGATTTTCTGCTTTTAGTTCCTATTTTCATTTCCAGTAGTATTCTTTTGCTTTATGTTGGGCCGCATTTGGCATTACTTTTGGTTCCTATTTTGAACTCTTAACTGCAATCCCTTTTTGCTATTTTGCATGGATACTTCGTTTTTAGTTAAATAAATTGCAGTTGTTTAGTTTTATCTTTGTCTGAATTTATATGATGCT
Source organism: Cornus florida (assembly GCF_030987335.1). NCBI lineage: Eukaryota > Viridiplantae > Streptophyta > Magnoliopsida > Cornales > Cornaceae > Cornus > Cornus florida. Next base: position 20,253,839 of record NW_026775571.1, read on the forward strand.
TGTTGCGCATAGATGTGTTGTTGACAGGTTTTTAGAATCAAGTTTGAGGGTGTGCTTTTTGAATTCACATGGTGGCATATTTTTAAACCGCCACTGAATTTCCTTCTCCACTTGGTAATATTGTTCTTGTTACCCTCTCTATTTTTCATTAATCATTCTTTGTCTTCTCACATTGAAGACAATGTGACATTCAAGTTTGGGGGTATATTTTTTATATGCGTTTTTGTTTTTTTTATATGCATTTTTGTTTGCATGCGCTAATTGTTCAGGTAAAGTAATAAAATTAATTTTTTGGGAAGCAAGGATTCCGTAATCTTGGAACTTGTTGGAGATTGAAGCATGTGTTTAATACTTTGTGTATAGAGGCAAATGATAAGTTTGAAAATAAAGAAAAATCTGAAATGATCATGTTGATTCAAATCGGTTTGTATAAATGCTTCAATTAGATTTTTGTCGAATTTTATGCTCTTCTATGCTTCACACTTCGCAGATGCACATCGGAAACTCAATTGCGAGGCATGTAACCTAATTTACCTTTACCATGACTCAGTTGATTTGAATTGATGACCCTAATGAATGGATATCTTTGGCATTGAATCTTAAAAATAAAAAAAAAATAAAAATAAAAATAAAAATAAAAAAAGAATTGAATAAGGATAATGACTACTTTAAGTTCGTAGCCTTGCTAACTCGAGTTGCTAAGCCCTTGGAGTGTCCTTACACTTAGCACTGTAAAGCCATCCGGTTTGGGAGTTGCTGGCCTGACACTTGCTACATGGGTTTGTTAGAAAGCTTAAGGGACTTAGGCATTGCATGGTCATTCACAAAAATAAAAATAAATAAATATGGTTCGTTGAAGTTCGTAGCCTTGCCAACTCGAGTTATTAAGCCCTTGGAGTGTCCTTACACTTGGCACCCCAAAGCCATCCAATTTGGGAGTTGCTGGCCTAACACTTGCTACATGGGTCGGTTAGAAAGCTTAAAGGACTTCGGCATTGCACGACCATAATATGTATGTAAAAAAAAAAAAAAGAAGCAGCAAAAGTTGTATTTTGAATAAATTCATGCCTTAGAGACCTCGTTTAATAGGGAAATTCAATGATTTGAAGACTTGTGTTTTGAAATTGGAAAAAGGAGGTAAAAGGTGCATATTGGGAATCCGGTTCACTTTTATTAAAGTTAGAGTTGATTTCTATTTAAGAGATGACAATTGAATTATTTATATAGACTATGATGTTGATGCATGAGAATTGAAATATGTTTAGCCAATTTGTTATATCAAAGCTTCATATATACAAGGTAGTTTACAAAATGATTCCGTTTCCAATACTCTTTCTGTTCCAAGTTACAAATGAGCTGTGTGTGTATTTTTTTTTTTTTTTTCCTGAATGGGTTATTTATTTTTATTTTTTATATATATAAGGTTCAAAAATACAATTACAAGGGAGACATATCTCCATTACATAGCAAAGAAGTGGAGTTAAATCCACAAAAAAAAAACTTCCAATTAAAATTGGAATAAAACAGAATACAAAAATAAAATAAAAAAAGAGGCTTCTATAAAAAATTATTGCTCTTTGAGAAGGCCACTCTTCTGTCAGAAGCTCACAAATTAACCTGAAGCAAATTTGAAATAGCCCCATTATCAGCCTAAAAATAGAGCCGAACTATACCACATCAAAAAGCATCATAAAGTCAGTAATTCCCATTAAGAAGAATTGCAAAACTTCCCAAATATCATTATTTGCAACAACTGAAGCTTGTTCCTTTGTTCCACCATGCAATGATGTATTTTTCTCCATCCAAATCGTCCAAATGAAAACACACAATATGCCTTTAAGGATTTTGGACTTAAGACGTGCTGTCTGAACCTGTAATAACAGCCACTCCACGAACTGATTAAAACCTTGAAACCTCACAACTGGCATATGCAACCTATCTGAAACATGCTGCCATACTTCTATAGCATAAGAACACTTACAAAATAGATGAGCATTAGAATCTTCCTCCTTAAAACAGTTATGACAGATAGCCGGACCATAGAGACCTCTTTTTTTTAAATTAAACCAGGTCAAATTCTTATTATGTAGTATAATGACAGACAAGACAACAACCCTTGGCCTGTAGAATTTTCAACACAAATCCTTCCAAGTAACAATCTACCCTCTAGCTCGACAAACTCGCCACACATTTTTCAAGCTAAAACTGCCATGAGACCATTCAATAACATCTTGCCCAGGAGTCATCACAATATTACTTATGAAATTTGCCACAGCAATAGGAAAGAAAGGGGGGAAAGACCACTGTCCATTCACAATTAAAGTATCAACCTTGGCCCTCTTATCATAATTCCTAAATAGAGCAGCCCCAAATCTCTGGACTAAAGATAACCCTGTACACCATAGATCTAACAACATATTAAACTGATTACCATTTTTAATTTTAAAAGCAGTATTTTCCTGAAGAAACTCTCTTGTATCTAAAATTTGTCTCCAAATACTAGAATCATGCACCTTAGGTTGAACCATCCAAAATTTACCATGCTGTAAGTATCTAGTATGCATCCACTCAACCCACAAGGCTTCCTTATTCTTCACAAAATCCCAGCAGATAACAATTTTAGCTGCATAATCAACATCTATTAATCTGTGCAAATTGAAACCTCCTTCTGTATAAGGTAAAGTGACTTGACTCCATTTTAATTGCGATATCTTCTTTACATCAAGCTTCCCACTCCACAAAAAATGTTTGAACTTCCTCTCTAGTGTAATAATACACCCCCAAGGAATTTTGAAGCAAAAAATCCAATGGTACAAGAAAGAATACAAAATAGATTTGAGAAGTTCAATTCTTCCTGCAAGAGAGAGGTTAATTGTATTCCAATGATCTAGTCTCGCAGTAACTCTGTCAAATAAACCCCTACAATCAGCACTCTTCAAACCCCTATTCACCAAAGGAATCCCTAAATATTTAATAGGAAAAGACTCTACTTTCATCTACAAAACATGAATAAGTCTCATTTTACTCCTAACAGCCTTAGAAAATATCACAGCACTCTTATCTTTATTAACAACCAAACCAGACACAGCATGAAGATTTTTAAACACCTCATTAATAGCTTTAGCAGTGGAAATATCAGCCTTAACAACAATAAATAGATCATCAGCATAGAAGGTATGAGAAACTGTTAATCCAGTCTTCTACACCATGTTACACACCTTCAATTGACCAGCTGTAATTTTTTCTTGCATCAGAGTTGAAAAAGAATCTATTATAAGAGTTAAGAGAAGGGGGGATAAAGGGCAACCTTGTCTCAACCCCCTCCCTGAAGAGAAATGTAATACCCCGAATTTTAAAAGGATAGTCCTGGTATTTAATTAATTGTTTAATTGTATTTTTAATTGTTTAATTGTTTTATTTTAATTGTTTAATTGTGTATTTGCTTATTTATTTGCTTAGTTGAGTGAATTGTGTTAATTGTGTTAGTTAATTGAATAATTTATTTGCTTAATGGAATTTGTGTTATTTAATTAAATTATGTGTTTTTTTTAGTTAATGGTTTATTATATTCTTTATTTAATTTAGATGAATTAAATGTTTTAATTATTTTAGGGTTTTGTCTTAGATATCACGTTTTTCTATAGCCGACTTTTAATTAGCTTGGGATTAGGATTAGGTTTTCATTGGGGCTTATATATAAGCTTGTATAAGTCTGCTAGGGTTAAAGAAAACCCTATTCACGTACTTAGTATATTGAGAGAAAACAGAGTAAGGTTGTGAGAGGCAGAGAGGAATCGAGAGTGGAACTTGGGTAATTAACAAAGCAATTCAAGGAGGAAGGAACGTGGTTGTTTCTGGGTGGAACCAAAGCACTGGAGGTATAGAACTACAGCCTAGGACATTGATGGAAAGTTCAGAGACGTGGATTAGAGTTTAAAATCTAAAACTTAAAGGCAAGTTTCTGTTCTTCTCTTTCCCTTTAATCTGTGTTTTGTGCATGCCTAGCTAGACTCCAGGAGCTAAATTAATGCTAAAAACATAATAATTATGCACGTTTAATTGGATTAAAACAGAGAGTTTCAGATTTTATACGCTTCTTCATGATTTCTTTATTTCTTAGATCTTTATGCATAAATTGTGGTTTAATTTGAATCTTTGTCTGCTAAATCATTTAAAATAATTTATTATGGACGTATGGGACATAGGTTGAAGTTTAGAGACCTTAACAATGGAGTTTTAGGGTTTATAGAGGCTAAACAGACGAAGAAGACGACCTCCGCACCAACTTAGGCGGCTAAGTTTGTAACTTAGGGGGCTGAGTTGGTAACTTAAGGGGCTGAGTTGGTAACTTAGGGGGCTGAGTTGGTAACTTAGGCTGCTTAGTTGTAACTTAGGCAGCTGAGTTGTAACTTAGGCGGCTGAGTTGGGATTTTTGGTTTCAAACGCCCAGATTTGTTTTAAAACCTATTTTAATTAAATCAAATGGGTTAAATGGACTAGGGAAGGTTCTAGAATGTATAATACATCTCTTAGGCCTAAGGAATTGGGCAAAATGGATTTGAAAATAATTTTATAAATTATTTAAAGGATGAATCAGTATAAAAGCATACAGCTTAGCATACTGATAAGGGATGGAAAGAACCAAATTACTTAGTTAAATTTTGGGCAACATAATGGATTGTAATAAGATTATAAATCTTATATTTGGATGCATGATAAATCATTTTATATTTAAAGTTTGAACTATGCATGCTCTGGATGTTAATTGTTGGAATATCAAATTCTCTAGTGTAATTACATGAATTAATGCTGGGATGTATATTGCTAAAATTTTAAATACTTTTCTGAAATGATATGGATAATGGTTTGGATTGTAAATTACTAGCTTATTATATATGTGTTGTAATTTACAAGGATAAGGAGGATTGTATGCACCGGTATGGGACGGAGACATACTAGGGATGGTTTAGCTCAAAACGCTAAAACCTAACCTATCGGATTAAAGGAATGGATTGAAAAATATTGAATCCTAATTGTGACTAAGTCAGATCAACTGCGACTAAGTTGAATGGCTTCCTGGATTAATGGATGGTAGTTAAGTTATATCAACTGAATAAGTTGAGTGACTAACTAGTTTGTATATTGTATGTCATCTTAATAAGTATTTAAATGACATACCCTGGTTGTGGACGAACTTTATATATATGTTTATGGTACCACGAGATGAGTTTGAGTCTCAGACTCATTGGTTAGGGTGCGTATATGCAGTGGATGCGTAGCTGGTTAAAGTAGGTTGAGGTGTACCCTGTTAAGTTTAGGTACTCATGCCCACCTTTGGGTGCGTTTTCGCATGTTGCCTTCTATTCAGGTTGAGACCCCTACTATAGTCTAATGAATGTCCGTTAGTGTGGATATATATATGTATGGACTAGATAGATATTGTTGAGCTATCTAGAATGTATCTGTGTATCGGATTACTGTTTGGATCGTAGTAGAATAGGACTTGCATGTGGGCCTGACCCACTCTTTATTTTCCAGGTGTTCGTCAGTTCCAGGGTTAGAGCTTGGACGTGCAAAGCAGATACAGACACTCACTCCTCCATTTACGTAGGATTACTCTCTATGTTTAGCTTTATATTTCATTTAAGTTATTTCAGTTTCAGTTTGGGATTTTATTAGGGGTCTACAAGGATGGATTCCCGAGTTGTTAAACTTATGGAGTTTCGGATTATCGGATTTTAATAATTATAGCTTGAGGATTTTTAATTTAGAATTCTTTCAGCGTTATTATTTATTTTCTTCATTATTTTGTAATCCTTGTTCGTTTTAAAATACTTTAATTGTCTGATATCCCTCGGGTTTGGGCCTGGGCCTGATCAACCCGCGTCTCGGATCCGAGGGGTATCACAAGAAATAACCAGTTGGGACACCATTACACAGGACTGAAAATTTAGCAGTAGACACACAATTCATTATCCAGTTACACCACTTCTCACTGAAACCATATAACTTCAGGCTCTGGTGTAAGAAATTCCAATTGACTGAATCATAGGCTTTTTTAAGATCTACCTTCATGACCATAGCAGGACCACTACTTTTCAATCCAAAATTTTTAATCAGATCAGTAACAAGCAGAATATTATCAGTGATCCTCCTACCCTTGATAAAAGCTGATTGTTCCAAACCAACTAACTTAGGAATACTAAACTTAATCTATTTGCCAAGATCTTAGTTATGATTTTGCAACATAAATTACATAAAGCTATAGGTCTATAATTCTTCATCTTGTCCCCATAATTATTCTTTGGAATAAGAGCTAAAAATGTAGAGTTGATCCCCATAGGCAAAGCAGCCCCATTGAAAAAATACACAACAACAGATATGAGATCTTTACCTACAATATTCCAATATTTTTGGAAAAATCTGGCAGGAAACCCATTCGGACCTGGAGCTTTGTCAGGACTAAACCCCATAACCACCCTTCTAATTTCCTCTACTAAAACCTCCATGTCCAACCCATGTTTGTCCTCAACTAACAAGAGTCTTCTACGATGAAAAATCTCTGTCTCCATACCAGGAACAACAGTATACAAATTCTTATAATAGTTAACAAGCCAATCTTTAATAGTTATAGGATCTGATGAAGTCTCACCCTCATTATTTTGTAAACAATTAATAGAATTATAACATCTTCGCTGCTTAACCATATTATGAAAAAATGAAGTACACTTATCACCTTCTTTAAGCCATTTCACCCTTGACTTTTGACTCCACAAGATTTCTTCTAATTCCAAATTAGATTGTAATTGAAGAGTAGCTTCTCTCTCCTTTGAAATCAAACTCTGATTCAGGGGGTCCTTCAATAAATCCATCTGAATAAAATATAGCCCTTCAGAAGAAGAAATAACCTATTCAGAAATCTTACCTTTCTATTTATTCCAAGCTTTAACTGCAGTTTTGACAATTCTCAACTTTTGTTGTAACTGATGTATAGGGTTTCCTCCAAATAACTCTGCCCAAGACTTTACAATAATTTCTTCAACCTCCTATTGAAGACACCATATTTTTAAGAACTTAAAAGGTTTAGGCCCTGAGGCACAGTCCAGATGCCAATTCACAGACATCCCAAAATGATCTGACAGAGAAGCAAGTGTGCAGTAGACTCTAGAATAAGTAAACTTGTTAAACCATGGCTCATTAACAAGAACTCTATCTAATTTCACATTAATCCTCCTTGTGCTATCTTGCTTATAACACCAAGACTACCCCCCATTATTAACAGGTAACTCATCCATTTTGAGGTCTTTAATGACTTGGTTGAATTCATCCAGAAGGGATTGAGGAACTCTCAGCCCCCCAATTTCTCATTGTGATATCTAGAAATATTCCAATCACCAATGGCCATCCAGGGCCCCTCAATCACAGAAGCCTGGTCTTTCAAATTCAACCACAATTTCCTCCTTTCCTGCATAGAATTTGCTGCATATATAGCTGAAACATACACTGTTAAACCTGTAGAAACCTGCTTCACCTTCAACAATAACACTTGAACATCCTCAAAAATAGCCTGAATTTCAAAAACACCAGGATCCCAAGCCACCCAAACCTTCCCCAGTGGATGAGAAGCATAATTAGTTAACCACTGCCACCTACCACTAATTTTTCTCTGTATCTTAATTGCTTTTCCCTGCCTGACCCTAGTCTCCGCCAAAACAACAAAAGCAAATTTATTCTCCCCAATCCAGGATTTAACCATTTTCTGCATGCTATGTCTGTTTAGACCTTTAACATTCCATGCTCCAAGCATTAAGAAGGTGAAATTTGTGGTGTTCCACCACTATTGTGTTTACCTCTAGTGACCCTATCAGATGGAGGGACATGTAATTTTTTCTTGACTTGACTCTGCTGTATAATTGAATTCTTTTTCTTTGATTGCTCAGGGTTAACATCAGTCTTGGCACCATCCTCTTCATTACAGCCACTACCTTCAAAAGAATTTGGAGATAAAGCAGTAATTTCCTTACTTGCCCCTAATTAAGTATTTAGTACTTCCTCCAAAGCAACCGCCGCTTCAGTAACAACCAAATAATCAGGCCCCTCCTTAGTGTCAAGCTCCTCAACATCAATCATCAACACTTCAGTGATTTCTTTAATCCCCAAATTAGCTGCAATTGGATCTGGAGACAAAACCAAGTCTTCTTCAGTCTTATTTAAATTATCCACATCCCCTACATCAAGACATGTATCCCTAACAGCCACCATATCAACAATATCGTCAAGGTCTCGTTGACCATTAAGAGCAACTACAACACCACCTTCTTTCAAAACAACCTCCTCTATATCTTCCACACCCTCGCCTAGTAAAACAAAGGTATTTGAGGTATTCACACCAGCTGCAGCCTGGCCAACAACACCTGAATCATCTCTCTGTGGCATTTTATCAACCACCTTGTCAGCAACTTCACTATCCACCTCTTTACCTTTCTTTTTTATCACCCACCTAGCCACAGCCTTCTTAGCCTTGACTGGTATAACTTTCTTAGGACAATTTTCAGCAATATAATCAATTCTTTGACACACAGTACACAACCGAGGCTTTCATTCATACTCAAGCGAGACACTATAATCCCACCCATGCATATCAACAATCATATTGTCCGGTAATTCTTCTGCGATGCCCACCTCAATCATGACACAAACAAAACCTCCTTTGTCTCTAAACTTAACTGGATCATCCATATATATTGGATGAGAAAAGGATGAACACACTTTTGACACTGAGACAACATTACGACAATGCATTGGGAGTCCATGAATTCTAGTCCATATAGGAACCGAATCCATTTTTTCCCTTTCTAATACAACATTTTTGCACCACTGTTTCATGTTAATCAATCGGCCCTCAAAAGTGTGAATGCGAGAAAAGACCTGTTGTACTATATCTTCATTATGGAATTTCACCATAAAAAAAACATTTTGCAAATAAACTAAAGTGAAATCTGTAGCCCACCATTTCTCGACAAAAGACTTGAAATGATGACAGTACAGCCGGCACCCCAAAACATATCTTACCACTGAAGGCTTCCAATACTCGATTTCTTGTGCAACATCTTCGACAGTAATGGAAACTTTAGAACCATGACAACTACTAAAATATTGAAGGTTTGTGAACACATGAGAAGAAGATGAAGGAGAGGCAAAGCAACTCCTCCAAGAAAGTTTGGGTTGGGTATGGGTCTCATACAAGCCCGGAGACTCTGCCGGCAATGGTATGGAGGAGGAAGTACCCTCCCCCATGAGGATTCTCAACTGGACGAAACCCTAGAAGCATGCAAACCCTAACCCTTTTTAGCAGAGTAATAACAATGATTTCAGTGTTCCCCAGGTCATGTGGTTCGGAATGACATAGGCTTTGTCGAGTAACGCTAAATGGTAATGGTACACAATTATGGATCCAACTCGTTTGTTGTGTGTGTATTTTCTTGCACCATGGTTGATGTATGTTGATAGCATTTCAAATGTTGTCATTTTGTTAAGATCTTCATTTTTGGTTTTGCTATAGGACTAACAAAATATAAGTTTGGGGGTGTGATAAGTGTCGAATATTACATATTCAAGCGCCCTTATTTGCATTAGTTAAGTCCATTAGTTGATCATATTGTATATATTAGCTTCATTTGCATGTTTTTGTTTGCTTTCAGGTTGGTTCCCCAAAGATAGTTAAAAGTGCGGCTTTGTTGAGTTCTTGAAGAATCAAAGCCTGCCGTTGACGAGGACCTTCATTTTGGCCAAGCCAGTAACCCATTGAACTCTTAGTTATCCCTGCAAAGAAGTGCTAGCCACGATGAGCGCGTCAACGGACCGAGCCAAAAGCATTTTAAGATGTAGTGAAGTGCTCTGCAGCATTGCGGGCGCCCGCCATGCACCTGCAGAGGCCTACCAATTGAGGCAGAAAGATTTAAAAATTATAGGGCCCCGCCATGACCTTTGGGCCCCCGCTATGTGCCGTAGCCATACCCTCTTGACACCGCGCGGGCACCCGCCCTGTGCTGCGGGCGCCCGCCATTCTACAGACAAAAGAGCATGGCCCTCTTTATTTCACCTAATCTTATCCCCTTAATTGTGGGGATTGCTCTGCACTTCTCTAGGAGTTTTGGGCCATGAAAATGGAGTGGTTGGAAGGCTATGGTGGATTATTAGAGTCTTGATACAATATATTATTCATATCTCATATTGTAAAGGGTTTTAGAGAGAAAAATATTGAGTTCTTAAGGGTTTGTGTTGTTCTTGGCCTCTAGGTGCGAAAATGGAAGGGTTGGCCATCTCTTCTCCTTCCTCTTTTGTATCCATGGGTAACTAACTCCCTTTCTAGGGAGGTGATGAAGCCCTTCTTTGTAAGCATGTCCTAGTTTTGGTTTAAATTTGGGAAATAAAGTGTGTGGGACGACCCTGGTTTTTAGGCCAGCGTGTCCTGTGTTGAACCGAAGATTGACCCGATGGGATCAGATATGCGGAAGCGAAAACAGAAAACAAGACTCTAAGAAGTCAAAATGACCTTCCATGAGGTCGTGGAACTCAATGAGAACTGACGCGGAAGCAAAACACCAAATATATGACAAATAAGCCCCTAGGGGCAAAATAGTCATTTCAAAAAATTATGGACTCGGGTGCCACCAAGCACACCACTGGAAGGACAATGAAAAACTAATCAAGATGGACTCAAGAATCACTTGATTCGGAGTCCAGATGAAGAAAATATGAAACTCCAAAGTTTCATAAAAATCACATTTTTGGGTTTGAAATCAATGCAGCAAGGGTACTTCGCAAGGGGTAAAATGGTCTTTTCTGACAAAACTGAATGTAATTGAGTATACCGTTAGATAGACCAGGAAAAATTAAAGAATTTAGACTCAAGAATCACTTGATTCGGAGTCCGGACGAAAAAGATATGAAACGTCAAAGTTTCATAAAAACCAACTTTTGGGTTTAAAATTAGTGCGGCAATGGTACTTTACAAGAGGTAAAATGGTCTTTTAAGATATAATTTGATGCAATCGTGCATACCGATATATAAACCAACAAAAACTAATAAACTTAGACTCAAAAATCACTTGATTTGGAGTCGGGACGAAGAAGATATGAAGCCTCAAAGTTTAAAAAAAAACAACTTTCTGGGTTCAAATCTGGGCAGGACCTGCATAGATTTTTGGACTTCAAATGTGGTTTTGAGGGCTTAAACACATTCCCCCCCCCCCCCCCCAAAATCATGTTTTCTATGTGACCAAGTCAAGAGAAGATTTTATTTTACAAGCGAAATACCCGAAATGCCCCTTAGATTAGCACTTTTTCCGGAAAAACCTGGAACGACCAGATTTTCCAGATCTGCGAGTTGTTTTCGGCATCAAGATGATTTTTTCTGTAAAAACACGAAGAAGAAACCCCCCCTAAAATCACGTTTTCTACCCGAACCGTGAATGAAAATGAAAAATAAACACAATGAAGTACCCAGAATGCCCCTAGATTTAAAAAGGGCAAGAGGATTAAAAAGCTGCTATATGCAAAACAGAAAGCCCCAAGGCGACATTTTCTAGAAAAACACGAAGAAGAAACCCCCCCCCCCCCCCCCCCTAAAATCACATTTTCTAAGTGACCATGTCAAGAACGGAATTTATTTCTTGAAGGAAAACCCCAAAGTGCCCTAAAATCAGATTATGCAACAAAACTTCAAAATGAGTCCATAGGAAGCTCAAAACAAAAACGATAAGGTTTTGCCCAGAAATGACCATGCACGCAAATGTAACTTACCTATTTGGACGTACTACAATGATCCATGACTTAAAAATATAGCTGATGCAAAATCCAACACCCCAACGGGCAAAAAGGCAAAAATGGACTTGGAATGGAAAACATGGAATCCAAAAATGTAAAATGGAGTCAAATGACCATTTGGCCATTGGCCACACTTCATACAAGATTAATAAGACCCTATGAAAGAATGAAAATGGAATTCCCACACCCGATACAACCGTGGTGAAGCAATGACTAGCGATTTTTCAAGGTTTCCATAATATTTCATGAAGTTAAAAAGTTGTATAGAATACAATACACATGTCATTGGCCTCCGGCCTCATCTCATACATGTCAAATACATTGAAAGGAGTGCACTTATGTACACATTACATACATGGAATCAAAGAATACAAATTTTACATATAAGTCTACAAAATGACATTTCCTGCTAACATTTGCATGAAATGAAAACTTAAAAGCTATACGACATCCAAGGAATGCTAGGCGTCACGAACCAAGTCTTCATACCTGAAATATGCCCCAGTATCGTAGGGGTGAGTAACATAAAGCGACTCGTAGGAGGTGAGCATGCATCGACCTAGCATTTTACAAATTTATCACCTTAATGTGAAACATGTTAAAGGAGCTCATGCCACCTAACGTCTATGTCCAAGTGAGACTCAGGGAGCATCCTAAGCTACCTTAGAGTCTAAGCACCATGAATCATGATATACATACATGTATGTAACGAATCATGGTTGGGATAACACGACAAGAAGAATGCTTGAGCATAGATTAACATGAATTGCATTTTCAATACAATTGAACTAGGTCTAGAGTAATCTATACAACATGACAAAAGCATATTTGAATACAAGTTAACAAGAATCACATTATCCATGCAATTCAACAACTAAAGAGCATGTTATACAATGCAGTAAGGTTTAAGTTCTCAAAGCCATCAACTTAGAATCTAAAGCACAAAATAACAGTAGTGGTTCATGCCACCTAACGTCTACGTTATAAATGAATCAATAGGATCAATCCTAAGCTTTATTAGAATGTCAAAATACAATTTTCAATATCGATGCAATTTAACCAACATTGGAACTTCCAATACAACGCATAAAGCACAATTTCGCAAAGTTAACATCCTATAACTTAAAATGGAATGACAATTAAGAAACAACAAGTTACAACATCGTCTAGTTATCAACTTGAAAGTGAAATGCGAAATCAAACAAAGTGGATACTCGGACGTCACGCCGGATCAGACCGACAACATAGTTACTTTAGGGTTACTAGCCCATGGGTAACCTCCCCATGTGCGCACTAGACCATATAGAGGGACTATCCCCCGTACTAGAACCACGTCCTAGCCATAGTCAAACAACGACATCCCCAAGTTTCCAAAATCAACAAGTTGTGCAACAACGCATATATCAACAGGAATATGCAAGATAATCAACTATCTACTAAGCACAACCAAATTTGGAAACCTATACAATACATGATATAAATCCAGAACTAATATGATATAATGAATGTCGAATCTTCAGTGTACTATTCATTACACGCTATGCATGAAAGATGTTAAACACGAAGTGTGCAAATCATTACACAAGGCAACAATATATTCAATAAGGAAAACATATTCTCATGAATACAAACATAGCAACTATGTTATCCAATATTCAAAACATAACCAAATGAATATACAACAAATCTAAGTCCATGATTTGAATATAGAAACCACTTCTAAAGCACAACTAGATCATGGAGCAAATTGATAGAATTTAAATAGATAAACACAATTAAATTCTTTAGATTCCGATTCAATTCCAATTAACCTCAATTTAGTACATGTTAAAGGGCATGGCAAGGTCATCACCTATATTCATTCTAAAACTCAATTAGGTTGTTAGAACAATAAAGTAGAACTTTAATTAAATCATGCTAGTTTAAATTCCAAGGTTCTAAAACAACTTCAGATAGTCCAAATTTAATATATACTAGTAAACAAGTCATGGCCAATACAAATATCAAATTAAAACCTTAATTAAGCTAATGGGACCACAAAATAAATTTTAATTAATTCTTTTAATTAAAATCTCTAGATTTTTGAACTTAACCAAATGCTCTCAATTTAACATATCTTAGAGAACATGCCAAGGACTAATGTAATACCACATTACAAGTTTATTTCATTCAATTTAAGATCATGTGAATTAAACTTTCACTAAAGTTAAATATAAATTAAAAGTTGCAATTCTCATGCAATTAATCCCAATTTAATATATGTGAACAACTTTACCTAAGCTTAATTTTCTAGCATGCCATAATACAATTCCAAGTTGTATATCACCGTGAGGATTAAATCTTAAACAAGGATTTTAATTAAATGAAAGGTTTGGAAACCTAATCGAATATTCTAAATCAAATATATGTGAAGCTATATGGCATGTAAATCAAGAATATCAAGTCGGAATTCAAATATAGTGAATAGTGCACTCGGGGCAAATTAATTAATAATTACTAATTTTCAAAACACCTCCAATCACTTTCAAATTCAACTATGTTGGAGAGCATGCTAAGGCCTAATTTAATATGCTAATACATATTAATTTTAAGCTAGTTAAGGCCATGTGAATTAATCTTTCACCTAAGATAAATATTAAATAAAATCTTTAATACTTGTTCAAATTCCCTCAATTTAATATATGTCAATGACCATATTATAGAGTATTATATTACCATGCTACATGTTTAAAACAAGTCATAAGCAACCGGGAAAATCAAATCCAATACAAGAAAATTAAATAATAAAATCTCTAGATTTCACATTTAATCATGCAATCAAGTTGTATAAGCATCAATAGCATGTTATATAACAAGAATTAAACCTATAACACCTCCTACCTCAATTTGAGATGAAGACCTCAAATCCCCACTGAAAAAAAAGTGCTCTGAATCCGCCAAAATCGAAGGGTTATGCCGGGGACAACACGATCTACATGAATCCGAAGAAAGCCCCATGAAAATCCAAACTTGACTTCAAAGCCAAACTCAAGAAATTGTCAAAAATGAATTCTAATAAGGAATAATGGTAGAGCGCGACGAGGGGAACAACAAATGCTAAGGCCGAACGATTTCTACCAAGGAAATCAAGTGGAGGAGAAGAAAGAGTGAAGGTGGCCCCTTGGGCTCCCATGGCTGCCAGCCAAGAGGAGGAAGAAGGGCTGAAAATCTGATTTTAAAAATTAGGGCAACCTATTTATAGAAATCTCAAAAAGTGCCCCGAAAGGGCCTCGCCGGGTTCGGAAAAGTGGATTTTGAGCAAACGCGCTCAAACGGCAAAACTCCATGAACAAAAAAGATTTAAAATGAGAAAATGTGAACAACGGAAGAAACAGCATCAAAAACTCAGTCCCGAGCAGAAAGTTATGCCCTAAACAAGTTCGGTGGCAACCGGGCCTAGAAACTCTGAAACAGGAGAAAAATGACCAGAACAGAATTCTTTTAATTTACAAGTCAACAAAAAGTGAAAATGAATCCCGTACAAGGATCCAAGCTCTTGATAAGACATTTTGCAATAACTTTCGTTAATTGCACAATGGCCCCTACAAAAAGGGTTAACTGCGAAACTGCCCCAGAATGAAAATATCTTTCAAAAGATATTTTCTTAGATGCCCCTAAAATAAAATATCTTCAAAAGATATTTACGAAAAACACCCCAATAAATGAAAAAGATTCTAAAGAATTGTGCATCCATGCCCCTGTGGGCACCGGGAGCAACCAGAGTACTTTCTTGCAAAAGTAAAGATACGTATTTCGAGGAAACCACTCAAGATGAAGGCACGTGAAGTCAAAAACCAACTCCGAGCATGAAAAGTGAGGTTGTGCCAAAAGCTGACAAACGGAGATAAGACGAAATAGGGAAAATGACGAAATAGGGAAAAGACGAAATAGCGCATAGTGTCCAAAAATGAAAAATTTGAAAATGACGCGGTCCTCAAAGGAAGTTGTCAATTCAAATGAAAGAGTCTCATAAACCAATTCCGAGCACTCGAGATGACACTAAGCGACATGAAACAGAGCTCAGAAAGGAAAATTAAACGAAAAAAATTCATTCGTAAAATTTCAGAAAAAAGGAAAGGAAGACAAATGACCGGGTTGTTACAGTGTGTATATGGTATTTTCATGATCTAGAGCTTTGCATCTGATGTAATGGACCTAAATGTCTATAAATGATCATTTTGAGTTGATTATCCTGTCTTAGATTGTTTCCTCTCATGATTATATTGCTTTCATTTTCATAGTGACAATGGAAATGAGATTGTGAAAATGTTTTTATTGGCATGTATTCAAGAACCTTGTTAGTCCATGGCTTAGGGTCCCCCTTTGATGGACTTTTCTTGATTCTTGGCTCCATGTGCTATCACCATAGTTATTGAGGGGTTTGATAGTCCTTAGCTTAGTGAATATGTGAAGCTACACTCTAATTTAGGTAGTCAAGCATGTGGAACTTTGAGGGATTATGCTTAATCCTTGATTCTATGAAATTCTTGAAGGTAGTGTAGTAATCTTGAATTGCTATATATCATTGCCATACATATCTAATTTGTTTCTAAAGTTAATCATAAGCTAGCATTTTTATAGGGTTGGTAGTTGATTCACTTCCCTAGTCCTCTCTACCTAAGTTTCTTTCCTCTTAATTTCCTTCAATTTATTGTTTTATGCAATCTTTAATTCCAGGTACCAAGTGACAAACCAAACAAAATCTCTACACCCCCTTCATCAAACTAAGTGATTTTAAAGACCTTGGTTGCCATAAACTAACAATCTCTGTGGTTCCACTTACCCGTATAATAGCCCCATTTTTCAATGATTTGTGCTATTGCAAAGGGTTGATTATAATTGTAATCGACATGACCGGTCAGATACAGATAGTAGTAATGGACCAACCATTTGGGTCCTATGGACTACTTGGATAGGAGGTTTAATAGATATGGATATTTACCCATGAATGTTTTAATATTACTATTGTTATCATTATTTTTGTGAACAGTTAGAATTATATGTATTAAAATAAAATATATTTTATACATATATGTAACAGACTTGGTATATTAATATTAATATATATTTTTTTATTTTTCTTTACTTTTTTATTATTAAGGTAAGTTGGGTTGGAAATAAGATTTTATATTTTATAAATTGGAATGGGAATAGGATTTTATAGTTATCTATATATATGTGTGTTGGGGGTTTGTAAAAGGGTTAGAAAACTCTATTCACGTACAAAATATTAGAGAGACTTTTAGAGAGAGAACGAAAAAGGTTTTGGCAAAGAAGAAGGCTAAAACAAGGAAGAAAGAGGCTTGGGTTTTCAATTTGAAAATTATAAGGCAAGTTCTTCTCTATTCTTCTCCTCTGATTCATGTTCTATCCATGTCTAGATTAATTCCAGAATTTTTAATCTGAATTAATAGACCTGTTTACAAATTAAAATCAGATTTATAAAGCACAATTGTATATTAATTAGTTTATTTAGATCTTTTATGTTTTGGTGAATTGATGCATAAATTGTGTTCTACAATATTGAAATCATGTTTATATACTGTAGTGTTGTTGTTGGGACATTCTGGGATAGTGAATTAAAGCTTTGAAACTCCATCAATGGAGGTTTGAAGGGGAAAACTTGCTGAAGAAGATGATGAACATTGCGGAGTTTCGGTCGACCGGTACAGGGGTTTCGGTAGACCGAAGTAGGGCTATCGGCCTACCGGTATTGGATTTCGGTCGACCGACATGGCTAAATCAGTAGACCAGAATGGGGTTTCGGTCAACCAGTTTGGCTCCGTGATGGGAGTTTTGGGATGTTAAGAATTTATGTTGGTTTTATATTATTTGGATCTGTTTTAAATATTTATAAATTGTTAAATAGATTCATTAAGGTTTGAAAAACATGATTTATATTTATATGCTAAGGGATTGAATAATATGGAATTTAATTGATTTACGTGTTGTTAATGAAGAATATAATTGCCTAAATTCAAAATAACAATTGTTCAGATGTATATGATGATTTTTATCATATGTTGATAGTATAATATAATCATGTATTTAACTAATTTTGATTATGCTTAATTCTGAAATATTTGATGAATAATTATTTATATTGCATCAATTATGGATTGTATGGATATATGCACTATTGTCAGGATATGGGGGCATATTAGGGACGGATTAACTAAAAGAAGTTAAGTCCTACTTATTTCATGTTAAGCCACAAAATCAGTTAGATGATATGCTATTGAAATAATATGGTTGGATAGTTGATTTTTATTAAATAGGACGGACATTATATATGTATAGATATATGCTATGATATCAGTTTGAGTCTCAGGATCATAATTAGGGTACATATATTGCCTAGGATGGATAACCAGATATAGTGATAGATGTGTACCCTGGTAGGTCTAGGTACTCATGCCCACTTTATATGCGATTTGCATGTTGCCTACTATTCAGGTTGAGGTAAACCTACAGTCTAGTAAGCGTCTTATAGTGTGTATCTATATATATTCAGACTATTAGTTATTATTGAATTAACTACGATGTATACGTGTATCGCGTCTCTGTTTGGGATGTAATAGATTAAAACTTGTTTGTGGGCTTGACCCACCATTATTTTTACAGGTGTTCATCAGTTCCAGGCTTAGGGATTATTCGTGTTGAGTAGAGACAATTTATTCACTCTTCCGACTCTATGTAGGATTTCTTCTTTATGTTTTAGTATTTGGATTCAGTTTTATTTCAGTTTCAGTTGGGTTTTGGATTAAGGGTCCACATAAGGGATTCCCGACTTATAATCTATATGGTTATTGGTATCAGAGGATTTGGATATGTTTGGAAGATTAGATTATTAGATTAATTTATAGAGGTTTTTATTATTTAGTTTTTTCAGCTTTTTTATTTATTCTTATTTCTTTTTGTACTCAATGCTTGTTTAAATACTTTAATTGTTTGATATTCCCTCAGGTTTGGGCTTGGGCCTAATCAACACATGTCTCGGAGTCGATGGGTATCATAATTGGTAGCAAAGCACTCTAGGTTCAAGTATCTCTAGGTATCTATCGTTATTTGACTTCCGCGTAGCATATTCTTTTTTTGAGAGCTTAAGTTTAGGATTCATTGTATTCCTTTACGGTCCGCTTAAATCGTCTTGACGTCTATCTTTCTATGTTAATAGAATGGTTAACGCTAGAAGAAGACAAAACACGCAGAGAAACAAGCAGCGAAGGGGAGTGGCACGTAGGCAGCAGGATTTCCTACGACGTTAGCAAGTTGAGGAAGAGCAACAACTGCCTGGGTTTCACGAAGAGGAGTAAGAGGAAGTATAGTAGACTCAGGAGTCTCAGGATCAGGGCTACAATTAGGGCAGGGATCCAGAGTATCCTCCTCAGATAGCTGACCTCATTGCTTGGGCTATAGAAGCAGGTGTAGCAGTAGCACTTCGAAATTAGCCATAGGTTCAGCAGACACCTATACCAACACCAGTGGTTCAGACAAGTCCTTGGGAGAAGGCTAAGAGTTCTTTTACAAAGGGGATCCCACCTGAGTTTTCAGGCTCCACTGATGTGAAATTAACTCATTAGTAGAATAAGGACATCGAGTGTCATCTCCGCATGGTTGAGTGCACGGAGGTTCAGAAGTAGATGCTTGCTACCTTCAAGCTTGTCGGGGATGCACTCCAGTGGTGGGAGTCAGTTACTTATGCATAGGATAGGACTTCATTGATCTATGATTAGTTCAGTGCTCCCATTGATGAGAAGTACTTTCTTTATACGATCAGGATGGTTATGAAGAGGGAGTTCTTTCACCTACAGCATGGGGACATGATAGTAGCAAAATATGAGCAGTAATTTACACGCTTATCACTTTTTGCTCTAAATGAGGTGGATGTCTAGGAAAAGAAACGTACAAGTTTTGTTAATGGACTGATTTGATCTATTAAGCAATCTATTACAGGTAGTCCAGTCTATACTACTTATACTCAAGTGGTGGATGCCGTTTTGCAGCTTTACCAGCTGAATGTGGATTTCAGACAGACTAGGGGTGAGAAATAGGGTGGTAGAGACTGCTAATCAGCCAGCTGAGAAAAGGAATGACAATGGGCACCGATAGAATGATAAGGGCAGATTTCAGGGACATCAGTCTTGGAAGAAGCGCCAAATGGTCTCCTCTGTTAGCAAATGGAGAACCTGGACATACTTCTAGACAGTGTCCTAAAGGTAGACAGGGACAACAAATGTAGTAGGGACAGAGGGCACCATTACCTTTACCCACTACACAGATTCCACGTATTCAAGGATAAACATTCCTGGCTTTACCAGTACCTCTACAGCTGCAAGGAGAGGCACTGCAGCAGTTGTATTATAACAGGGCGTATAACCACGTGCCACAAGATGTTCAGGCACCTCAGGTTATTGAGGGTATGTTTCCTATACATGGTAGATATAGTCGTGTTTTATTTAATATGGGTACTACACATTCATTTGTGTCTAGTTCATTTGTTACAGTATCTGGGATGATGACGTGGTTATGCGATAGACCTCGTAGTATTGCTACACTTATAGGTGATAATGCTATCTTACATGAGAGCGATGGGCCTGTGACACTAGATATTGGTAGACTTACATTTCTATAGCTAATCTATTGGCCTTGGACACGCAATCTTATGACATAATGCTCAGGATGGATTAGTTATCTCACTACCATACCCAAGTTAATTATTATGATAGGTCTATTATTTTTGCTATACCTGGTCAAGATATGTATATTGTTGCTATCCCACATTCTAATGAGGTTTCTAGTATATTTTTGTTTTACGTTGAGAAGGAGACCGAGGAGGAGATTACTGTATCACTGGATCGTATACCAATTGTACAAGAATTTCTGGATGTTTTTCAAAAGATTCCAGGGTTACCACCTAGTCAAGAGATAGACTTTGTGATTGACTTAGCTCCAGGCACTACGCCTATTGCTAGAGCACCATATAGGATGGCACCAGTGGCGATGCGAGAGTTGAGGGATTAAATTCAGTAATTGCTCAATCAGGGTTTTATTTGGAGGAGTACTTCACCTTAGGAAGCACTAGTGTTGTTTATGAAGAAAAATGATGGATCACTTTGCCTGTGTATAGATTACAAGGAGTTGAACAAGGTTACTATTAGTAATAAGTACCCTTTACCCAGGACTGATGATCTTTTCAATCAATTGAAAGGAGCTACTTATTTCTCTAAAATTGATTTACATTCTGGATATCATCAACTTCGGGTTAGGGAATAAGATGTTCCTAAGACAACGTTTCTCACTAGATATGGTTCTTTTGAGTTCTGTGTCATGCCTTTCGGATTAACTAACGCACCAGCAGTCTTCATGGATTTGATGAACATAGTCTTCATGGCTTACTTAGATCACTATGTCATTGTATTTATTAATGATATTTTAATTTATTCTAAGTAAGAGGATGATCATGCTAGACATCTTCGCATAATGTTGCAGACGTTTCGGGAGCACCAATTATATACCAAGTTCAAGAAATGTGAATTTTGGCAACGAGAAGTGAAGTTTCTGGGTCATATAGTGTTAGAGAAGGGCATATCGATAGATCTAGCCAAGGTCTCAGCAGTGGAAGAGTGGGGATAACCTACTACACCTTTAGAGATTCAGAGTTTTCTGGGATTAGAAAGATACTATCGTAGGTTCATTCAGGGGTTCTCGAAGATAGCAGAACCACTCACTCATCTGATTAAGAAGGGTGTCGGTTCGTATGGGATGAAAATTGTCAGAGATCTTTTGATGAGCTAAAGAGTAAGTTGATTTCTGCACCTATTTTGTCTACTCCACATTGCAGGATAGAGTATCTTATCTATACAGATGCTTCTTTGTCAGGTCTTGGGTGTATTTTAATACAGGAGGAATGACCAATTTTGGAATGACCCAGTCATTTTCCTTCCTTCCCCTTTCTTCGGTAATTTCTTTTTTCGTCTTTTCCCTATTTCGTCATTTTCTCATTTTTCATTGTTACTTGCATAACCTCACTTTTTGTGCTCGGATTTGAGTCCGGCTTTGCATGCATCCAGATATTTAAATTCCATGATATCTACATGTTTACTTTTGTAAAAAAGCATGTAAATGTTTACTTTTCTTGTAAAAGGCATAGATGCATGACTTTTGGTAATTATTCATAACTTGAGGGGTTTTTGGGTAATTATGCAAAGTAATTATTTTTCATCTTAAGGACCATTTTGTAATTTAATTTGGAAGATATTTTTAAAAAGGACCTTTTTGAAATTTTTGAAAAATATGACAAGTGTCACACTCTCACGGTGCCACTTGTCGATCTTGTGGCGGAACCACTTGGAAGCCTTGTTTAATGACACGTGGAGGGTGGAGATTCACCCATTTGTTGGCCTAGGATAGGAGCACTTGTTGGCATGGATGGTGGACAAGTGTAGACTTGATATTTAATCTTGGAAGTTTACTTAGATTCATGACAAGTGTAGGTCTCACCTTTAGTCTTGTAAGTGTGTGTGTGAGAGGTAGTGCAAGAGCACCTAGTGAGTGGAGAATCCCACCACATTTAACTTAAGGTTTCATCTCATTTTATTCATTTCATCTCTTTCCTCTCAAACCCTAACTTGGCCACCATTGGAGCAAAGCTTGATTCAAGGTTTTAAGCTTTATTTTGGTGCCCTTCCACTCACCTAAGACCGTTAAGCTTGGAATACCTTAGTTTCCTCTCACTCTCCTCCACATAACCCTAGAAGGAAACTTGAAATTCCTTTGCTTTCTTTGGATGCAAGAGGAACAATCCTCTTGTGAGGTAGGGGGTGTTATAATTTATTTTCTAAGTGATTAAATTGTTTTTGTAGTGATATTCAAGTTGTATGCATGCCTTGTATTGAAATAAGAAATAAATGATTAATTGTAGCTTATAAATAACTCACTTTAGACTTGATATATGGCATGGCCATGACATGATCTATGTTGTATCTTAATTTGGCATGATTTAAATGAGTTTTTAAATCTAAAGAATTAATTGATTTAAGTTGATTTAAATTCTAATTATTTGTACCATGCTTGTATTTCATTTTTGACTTAACATATGGCATGACCATGAATTATTCCTTGTCATATATCAAATTGGAATCATTTGGACAACTCTTGAAATATAGAGAAATTACTTAGTTGGTCTACTTAATTTCTATCATATTGATCTAATGATTAGTTATGAAATCCATGGAACTTATTGTGTTTTATCACATATCATGACTTGTTGCTCTACTTGTTGATTTTGGAAACTTGGGATATCATCAAGAACTTGACATGGCTAGGACTTGGTTCTAGTGCGGGAGATAGAGAGCTCCTTACACTATAGTGCGCACTAGGGGAAGGTACCCATGGGTTAATAGCCCTAAAGTGATCTCAAGAGTACGGTATTAATCCGGGCAATATCCAAGTATCCACTTTAGTTGATTTTGCACTTTAATTTCCAACTTGATAACCTTGTGATATTTGCATCTCATTATGCTATGTTAAAAGTTCCAATGTCATTTTAATAGCATGGACTAAATTCTATTGAATTGCAAATCTTGTAATAAGTTAAACTTATGCATATTCATTCCCTACGAGTAAACTTGTTTACTCACCTCGAAGTTACCGGGTGTTTTTCAGGTAAGGAAGCTTTATTGTGGGACGCACAACACTCTTAGACTTGCTAGAATTCTTGGAGTATTTTTGGTGACATTGACTATGCACTTGTTAGCATATCATGATCCTTTTTGGTGTATTGTATAAAAACTTGTATTTATTGTCTAAGCTATGTAATGTGCACTTAAATGCACCCTTTGTTACTCTTAGGAGGTGTATGTAATGAGGCCAAGGGCCAAACACATTTTTTATGACTTGTATGCCTTATATTTTCATAGTTGCTTATGGAACTCATGAAAAATCCATGCGTTGAAGGGTCATATTTTGCATAAGGTATATTATGAGGCCGTAGGCCATTATAGCGCGTCTAATCCATCATTTTACACATGCGTGCATGATCACATCTTGCAAAACACATTGATCCCAACTTTTGAACTATTTTTGGGGGAATTTTATGAAATTTCATGAAAAATTCATGCATTGGGCATCATTCAAAGTTTTCCTTCAATTTAGCATGTTATGGATGTTCATATAAAGCTTAAAGATGTTTTGAAACTTGTCCAGATCAAATGGGAAGCATGCATAGCCTTAGGATTGAGCTAAGAACCTTCCCCATGAGTTGCAGTAGCTTTTTCTGTTGCAGCAGGGTGCATTGGCCGGCTGATGAGAGCCATCAGCCAGCTGACACATATCGAGTCTCCATTCCAGTAGCCTTTTTAGGATTTTTGGTGTTTTGGCTGAATGATCATTGGGGTTCGGTCAATTGATCATTGGGGTTCAGTCGGCTGATGATGGGTGTTCAGCCGGCTGATCCTCCCTCGAACTTTCCTCTTTTATTTTTCTTGGATAGCTTTGTTGTACCAACTTCAGAGAGCTATAACTGCTCATTTCTAATCCAAATCAGGTATTTCTTGATTCTAAACTCAAGAGCTTGAAGTTAAATTTCCAATGGTACCAACCATGCATCAAAACTCCAACCGTAGTGAGAGTTATTATAGTTTTAGTGAGATAGGGTAGTGGTAACTCCTAAACGGAGAAGGCCATTTTGTTCTAAATTCATATCTTTTCCATCTGGACTCTAAATTAGGTGATTCTTGAGTCCATTTTAGGTACTTTTTTGTTGTCTTTCCAATGGTGTGTTGGTATCATCCACTTCCCTTTTAGAAAAGACCGTTTTGCCCCTAGGATCATTCATATCCATTTTTGAAACATCGCTTCCGCAATTGTTTTCTATGGGTTCTGTAACCTCATTGAGGGTCACCTTGGTGTCTTATAGACATGTAGTATCTCTAGAGATCATTGTATTACCTTTTACATCCGCATTCTGACTCAGTTTTGGATTTATGTTCAAGTCACCGCTAACGTACCGAGTTGAAAAAAATTCGGGTCGTTACAAGTGGTATCAAAGCTCCTAGGTTTGAAAACCTTAAGACAACGGGTTTCGGGTGCATATCATGCTTTTGTTAATCTACCTTGATGTATTCACATGCTTTTTTTTATTTTTTTATTTTTATAACATGTTTACGTGCCTTTTGATAGCATGCTTGGTGTGATGACATGTCTACTATACTTATATGCTTATGTGTTTAAAAAACATCCTTGTCTGACATGTATGTTTATTTGCTTAAGTACTTAGTCCTTTTAACAGCTCTCTTTAATTGCTTTAGTATGACCGTATGTTGCATACCTTGTCTTGCCTAGTGTTTCATGCTTTCATAGTGTCAGTTGCATTCCGTCATGATAACTTGTGTTATTGTTGACCTCTTTCCTTACATACATTTAGCATCATGGTTGTCATGCGTGGAGAGTCTTCACGTCAGGGTGTTGAGGAGCAGGTTGATGACACCGAGTTTACGAGGGGTCTGGGAAGGCCTAGGATTCTAGTTCGTGGCATGGGTCCTAATCCACCACGAGTTTCAGCTTGTGAGGAGCAGATTGCATAGGAAGTGGCTCTGGGAATGTCAGAGTCCATTCAGCAGATGTTTCGTCAGCATATTGCAGGGATGCAAATTTTGGTACCGGCACCAGTTGCTAATGAGGCATTGGATTACTTCATGAAGTTACAAAGGGTTAAGATCGACCAGTTTACAGGGAGTATGGATCCGCTTGCTTTAGAGGTATGGCTAGATCTCATGGTACGCAAGCTTGATAGCATGGCAGTGCCTACAGACCGATTGAAAATCTCTTTAACAGCCTCTATATTTATGGGAGATGCCGATATCTGGTGGAGGTCCATGACCAATATCCATGATATGGAGGTGATGACTTGGGAGGAGTTCAGGACATTGTTCTTTGAGCGCTTCTTTCATAGGGCTATGAGGTGGGAGATGAGGATACAGTTCACAGGTCTTTATCAGGATGCTATGAGTGTCATTGAGTATGAGACACGATTTACTTCTATCTCTCGTTATGCCAAGGATATGGTGGCGACAGATGAGACCAGGGCAATGAAATTTCATAATGGACTACATCTTGACATTAGGCCACGGGTCTCAGTTCTTGATTTGAGGACTTACAGAAAGGTGGTCCTAAGGACAATGCTAGCTGAGGTAGAGGAACAGGATCAGTTGCGGATCAGGGGTTCACACAAGCAGCCTCGCAGCGACGCTCCGTCATCTTCCGGGAATCAGTGGAAGAAGGCTAAGGCAGGGAACACTACACACTCACAGGGGGCACCACAACAGAATCGGTCTGCATCTACAGTTCCTGTATTTTCAAGATCAGCCAGAGGAGTGATTTGTCACCATTATCAGCAGCTGGGGCACATCAAGCCTCGCTGCCCATAGCTCCAGCTACAAACCAGTTAATCACAGGCTAGTAAGCCTACAGCTTCGACGAAGGGGTTTCAGGGGACTTACAACTACTACAAGCAACCTGGTCATATGAGGAAGGATTGCCCTCATCTACGGAGCAGGGCACGGAGTGGCACAGGTTCATAGGCCACACCGGCATAGTCGGCAGTTGCACAGTCAGGTTCCAGGGTGCCTCAGGCACCACAACCAGTAGTGCCACTAATTGGTTCTTATCTGGGTAGAGGCTCTATGCCTACTGCTTCAGGACATTAGTCGGGTCACCAGGGTAGTTCTCAATAGTCAAGGGCTCAGGGATGAGCTTATGCATTGCCACAGGCCGATACTTCCGCTGGGACTTCTACAGTTCGAGGTATCTTTCCAGTTTTTAGTTCTTGGGCTAGAGTTCTTATTGACACAGGTGCATCACATTCATCTATATATGTTTCATTTGCACATTCTTTGGGTCTGAAGGTCATGCAGCGGGATAGTTTCCTTTGTGTTGACACACCAGTTGGGAGTCCAGTGTCCTTAGACTGTGTTTGTCAGGGTTATGTTATTGAGATGGCTGGGCAGATTTTAGAGTTCGATTTCATTGTTTATAACATGACAGGCTTTGACGTCACCCTCGGGATGGACTGGTTGTCGTTCTTTCATGCCACGATCGATTGCTTCGGCGGGCGAGTGTCTATTTACACTCCCATAGGAGATTGTTTTCACTTCATGGGAGATCAGAGAGATTCTCACTCGACAATGACTTTTAGTATCGGTGACTGGAGTCGCTATAGGTCTTACTTGGCTAGCCTATTAGCTGATGAAGACAACTATTTGGGTTGCATTTATCCAGCAGTTGTTGTGAAGTTTCTGGACGGTTTTCCAGAGGAGTTGATAGAGCTTCCTCCTCTTCGGGAAGTTGTCTTTGCCATCGACGTCATTCCTGGTACTGCACCGATCTCTATGGCACTGTACCGTATGGCACCGGCAGAGTTAAATGAACTGAAAGCTCAATTGGATGATTTGAAAGCTAAGGACTTTATTCGTCCTAGTGCTTCACCCTGGGGAGCACCAGTTCTTTTTGCGAGGAAGAAGGATGGTTCTTTGAGACCTTGCATCAATTATCGTAAACTAAATCATGTTACGATCAAGAACAGGTATCTTTGCCAAGGATTGATGACTTGTTTAATCAGTTGAAGGGGGCTACTTGTTTTTCGAAGATTGATTTGAGGTTGGGTTACTATCAGTTGAGGGTTAAGGATCAGGATATATCCAAGACTGCTTTCTGCACACGGTATAGCCATTATGAGTTTCTGGTGATGCCATTTGATTTGACTAATGCTCCAGTAGCTTTTATGGATTAGATGAACCGTGTATTCAGTGACCATTGATGAACACTGAATATATGCATATTCGAGTCCCTAAGCACGTATATGTTAGGGCCTAAAGTGATACTTCTATCCATTGTTAGACTAATTTATGCTTAATGTGTGTTTCAGGTACTTTCCCAGATAAATGGTCAAAATCGGGATTTTATGCTGATAGCGAAACCTACCGAGTCGTTGCCGGTCGTTCAGAGCAAGCTAAGAGTTACATTAGTGAAGTTTGAAGCAATTGAAGCCTTTTACTCTGTTCAGTAGGAAGGAAGAAAGATGGGTGGAAAAAAAACAAGAGGAAAGGAACAAAATTCCTTCATTCGGTAGGAAGGAGGCATGGAGGGAAAGGATAATAGGAGGGATATGTTATCCCTCCTTCTTTACAAATTTTCATCCGCCCAAATTTGGGGGGATGACAGGAGAGAAAACAAGTGGATCTATTATAAAACTATTAAATTACAATATTATCCTTTCCAAATATTAAAATTAAACCCTACACATCTCATCTCACGCAAAAAAAAAAAAAAAAAAAAAAAAAAAAAAAAACCCTATCAAGGTATGATTCATGTGTTATATATATATAGGAGAAGGTATATATATATATATATATATATATATATATATATATATGGATTATTTGTTATATAATTTCCTTATTAGTAAAAAAGAGGATTCAGAAGAAAAAATACACAGTTTACATAAAAAACCATACAATGCCATAAAGCATTTTTTAGAACATATTTAGAACCAAAAAAAAAAAAACTCCATGTTCACACCGTTCACACCTAGTTCTAAAAACAGTAGTTACTTCACTAGTATTGTCATATATTATAAGACTACAACTAGTGATTCAAATAATTTCGAGTGTTCAACGCAAATGGCTGAAAATAAGAATTTTAGTTTGACATGACTCTACTAGGATAATATTTATCAACGAAGTATGTAGATAGTGGGATACATTTTTTTTATATTATTATTATTCATGATGAAATATGATTATATATATATATATATATATATATATATAAGCAAACAATAAATTAGAGTGAAATTAATGGTAATGTTTAAATGAGTAGTAAAGATGATGGCTATTTATCGGGAAAAAAAATAATTAAGGGTATAATGATAAAAATAATTTTAAATTATCCCTTCCCTTCTCTCACAAAGAACAAAGGAATTTGGTAGGTTCTTTTCTTCTCTTCCATCCAACTGAACAAAACGAGGGAAGTCCATAATCTCTTCCCTAGGGATGTCTCATCCTTCCCTTCTTCTCTCCCTTCCATCCAATTTACTTCCTTCCTAAAGAACAGAGCCTTAGAGCTCGAGCCCAAGTGTTGAGGATCGAGTATTACAACAAAGAAAAAAGTAAAGTCAACAAGGCCAAATACTCAAGCATCAGTACCTTGATGCTCGAGCCTTATTACAAAGATACTCGAACAATACTACAAGGGTGCTCGAGCCTTTACTGAAGGTGCTCGAGCCTTGACCCTGAAGCTCGAGCATGTGGCGTCGGAAATTAATGGGTTGATTTTAAATGAGAAGGCTATGCTCCAGGCCTCGTGCATCACTTCTATGATTGAGCACTATCAACAAAAGGTCAAGCATCATCCCTTGAAGCTCAAGCAATGAGCCCCAGATGCTCGAGCATTAGTACCTAGTGCTAAAGCCCAAGAAGCTTGGATCGAGCAATGTTAAAGGAAAAAGACGCTTCGGAAAAATAGTTCAACAAAATTGGCTAAGTGTCAATGTGGTGATCGAGCACCATTCACTGAAGCTTGAGCATCCATCCAGTAATGCTCGACCATTTGTTCCTAAAGCTCGAGCATGAGTCCTAAAGCTCGAGCATCCGTTCCTGAAGCTCGAGCAAATCATGACATGTCAGACTAAAAGATGCAGATTCCTTTCTTTAGCCGCCGTATCTCATCCCAGTTGGGCCAGAAGACCTAAAAGCCCACCAAATACATATTTTCTTCTATAAAAGAAGGCGTAAGCCTTGATAGAAGGGGTCCAAAATCATAATCTCTTTTACGCTATTATTCAAAAGGCTGAAGGTGTGGTGGCTTTTAGGGTTCCTATAACCTTAAAAGTGCAGATCTTGAGAAGAGATGTGCCACCCGTGACGAAGGAGATGAACTCAACACAGATGCTATCCAACTTTGTCATGAGTAACTAATCCCTTTCTTAGGGCACTGATGTAACCCAACGTTATATTATAGTTTGATTGTTTTGACTCTAGGTTTATTTTAATAAGCAATGTTTTCTTGATTATATGACTATAAGCACTTGAGACAACTCAAGTGGGTTTTTATGCTTTAGTAGACTATAAATTGTTATTACCTTATCTTGAATATAATAATTTATATTCTATTCTCAACCTACCTTATTGTATGGTATCTGGCGGAGCCCTGCCGAACACAAGGATAGAGGTCATATAATGGTGTTCCAATGTATTTTGCAAAAGAACGTTTTCATAATCTATGCTTAGGAAAGGTGGTTCATTCACACAGTAGTTAAAGTAGGTAGAGTAGGTAGGTGAATAGTCCATGCTAACCGCAGATAGGTTATAGTTAGCTAAATTTGTAAAACATCTTTCTTTAAACTCTGAACTGAATGAATGTTATTAAGTTGGGTTCATTTGAAAATAGAATTGGTTAAAATCCCAGAATTGATTCAATTGACCATATTATAACGATTGCGGTGAAGTCAAAGCCCTAAGATCTTTCCCTCTCTGATCATTCACTTTAGTTTAATTTGCTTTAATTTAATATTTTGTTTAATTCAAGTTTGTTAATTGTAACGACCCGGTCATTTGCCTTCCTTTCCTTTTTCCTGAAATTTTACGAATGAATTTTTTTCGTTTAATTTTCCTTTCTGAGCTCTATTTCATGTCGCTTAGTGTCATCTCGAGTGCTCGGAATTGGTTTCTGAGACTCTTTCATGTGAATTGACAACTTCATTTGAGGACCGAGTCATTTTCGCATTTTTCGTTTTTGGACACTATGCGCTATTTCGTCTTTTCCCTATTCTGTCATTTTCCCTATTTCGTCTTATCTCCGTTTATCAGTTTCTGGCACAACCTCACTTTTCATGCTCGGAGTTAGTTTTTGACTTCACGTGTCTTCATCTGGAGTGGTTTTCTCGAAATACGTATCTTCACTTTTGCAAGAAACTACTCTAGTTGCTCTCGGTGTCCATAGGGGCATGGATGTACAATTCTTTAGAATCTTTTTCATTTCTTGGGGTGTTTTTCATAAATATATTTTGAAAATATTTTATTTTAGGGGTATCTAAGAAAATATCTTTTGGAAGATATTTTCATTCGGGGGCAGTTTCGCAGTTAACCCTTTTTATAGGGGTCATTATGCAATTAACGAAAGTTATTGCAAAATACCTCGTCTAGAGCCTGGATCCTCATACAGGATTCATTTTCATATTTCGTCGAGTCATGGACTCTTAGAATTCCGTTCTGGTCGTTTTTCTCCAGTTTCAGAGTTTCTGGACCCGGTTGCCGCCAAACTTGTTCGGGGCATAACTTTCTACTCGGGACTCAATTTTTGATGTCATTTCTTCCATTGTTCATATTTTTTTATTTTAAATCTTTTTTGTTCACGGAGTTTTGCCGTTTGAGGGCGTTTGCTCAAATCCACTTTTCTGGACCCGGCGGGGCCCTTTCGGGGCACTTTTTGAGATTTCTATAAATAGGTTGCCCTAATTTTTAAAATCAGATTTTCAGACCTTCTTCCTCCTCTTGGCTGGAAGCCATGGGAGCCCAAGGGGCTGCCTTCACTCTTTCTTCTCCTCCACTTGATTTCCTTGGTAGAAATCCTTCAGCCTTAACATTTATTGCTTCCCTCGACGTGCTCTACTTTTTGCCCTTATTAGAATCTATTTTCGACGATTTTTCGAGTTTGGGTTTGGAGTCAAGTTGAGATATTCATCGGGCTTCTTGCGGATTCTTGTTCACGGTGTTGTCCCCGACAAAACCTTTCGGTATCATCGAATTCGGAGCACTTTTATTTTGGTGGGCCTTTGGGATTTTCATCTCAAATTGAGGTAAGGGATGTTCTAGGTTTAAATTCTTGTTATATAGCGTTCTTGTGATGCTTATACTACTTGTTTGCATGATTAAATATAAAATCTAGGAATTTTATTATTTATTTTTCTTGTACGGGATCTAATTTTCCCGGTTACTCATGACTTGGTTCAAACATGTAGCATGATTTTATGTTGCCCCTTGATATGCTCATTGTCGTGTATTAAAATTGGAGCATTTGAATAAGTATTAAAGATTTTATTTAATATTTATCTTAGGTGAAAGATTAATTCACATGGCCTTAACTAGCTTGAAATTAATATGTGTTAGCATATTATATTAGGCCTTAGCATGCTCTTCAACATAGTTGAATTTGAAAGTAATTGGAGGTGTTTTGAAAATTAGTAATTATTAATTAATTCGATTAATTAATTTGCTCCGAGTGCACTATTCACTCTATTTAAATTCCAACTTGATATTCTTGACTTACATGCCATATAGCTATACATATATTTGATTTAGAATATTTGGTGAGGTTTTGAAACCTTTCATTTAATTAATTTCCTTATTTAAGATTTAATCCTCATGGTGATATACAACTTGGAATTGAATTATGGCATGCTAGAAAATTAAGCTTTGGTGTGCTTGTTCACATATATTAAATTGGGATTAATTGCATGAGAATTGCAACTTTTAATTTATATTTAATTTTGGTGAAAGTTTAATTCACATGGTCTTAAATTGAATGAAATACACTTGTAATGTGATATTACATTAGTTCTTGGCATGTTTTCCAACATAGGTTAATATGAGAGCATTTGGTTAAGTTTGAAAATCAAGAGATTTTAATTAACATAATTAATTAAAATCTATTTTGTGGTCCCATTAGCTTAATTAAGGTTTTAACTTGATGTTTGTATTGGCCATGACTTCTTTACTATTATATATTAATTTGGGACTATTTGAAGTTGTTTTAGAACCTTGGGATTTAAATTAGCATGATTTAATTAAAGTTCTACTATATATTAATTTGGACTATTTGAAGTTGTTTTAGAACCTTGGGATTTAAATTAGCATGATTTAATTAAAGTTCTACTTTGTTGTTCTAACAACCTAATTGAGTTTTAGAATGGATATAGGTGATGACCTTGTCATGCCCTTTAACATGTATTGAATTGAGGTTAATTGAAATTGAATCAGAAATCTAAAGAATTTATTTGTGTTTATCTATTTAAATTCTATCAATTTGCTCCATGATCTAGTTGTGTTTTAGAAGTGGTTTCTATATTCAAATCATAGACTTAGACTTGTTGTATATTCATTTTGTTATGTTTTGAACATTGGATAACATAGTTGCTATGTTTGTATTCATGAGAATATGTTTTCCTTATTGAATATATTGTTGCCTTGTGTAATGATTTGCACACTTCGTGTTTAACATCTTTCATGCATAGCGTGTAACGAATCGCACACTGAAGATTCGACATTCATCATATCATATTAGTTGTGGATTTAAAGCATGTATTGTATAGGTTTCCAAATTTGGTTGTGCTTAGTAGATAGTTGATTATCTTGCATATTCCTGTTGATATATGCGTTGTTGCACAACTTGTTGATTTTGGAAACTTGGGGATGTCGTTGTTTGACTATGGCTAGGACGTAGTTCTAATACGGGGGATAGTCCCTCTGTATGGTCTAGTGCGCACATAGGGAGGTTACCCATGGGCTAGTAACCCTAAAGTAACTATGTTGTCGGTCTGATCCGGCGTGACGTCCGAGTATCCACTTTGTTTGATTTCGTATTTCATTTTCAAGTTGATAACTAGATGATGTTGTAACTTGTTATTTCTTATTTGTCGTTCCATTTTAAGTTACAGGATGTTAACTTTGCGAAATTGTGCTTTATGCGTTGTATTAGAAGTTTCAATGTTGGTTAAATTGTATCGATATTGAAAATCAGGTTTTGACGTTCTAATAAAGCTTAGGATTAATCCTATTGATTCATTTATAACATACACATTAGGTGGCATGAACCACTACTGTTATTTCGTGCTTTAGATTCTAAGTTGATGCCTTTGAGAACTTAAACCTTGTTGCATTGTATAACATGCTCTTTTATTGTTAAATTGCATGGATAATGTGATTCTTGTTAACTTGTATTCAAATATGCTTTTGTCATGTTGTATGGTTTACTCTAGACGTAGTTCAATTGTATTGAAAATGCAATTCATGTTAATCTATGCTCAAGAATTCTTCTTGTCGTGTTCTTTGGATTATCCCAACCATGATTCGTTTCATACACGTATGTATATCATGATTCTTGTTGCTTAGACTCTAAGGTAGCTTAGGATGCTCCCCAAGTCTCACTTGGACATAGACGTTAGGTGGCATGAGCCCCTTTAACATATTTCACCTTAAGGTGATAAATTTGTAAAATGCTAGGTCAACGCATGCTCATCTCCTACGAGTAGCTTCATGTTACTCACCCCTACGATACTGGGGCATATTTCAGGTACGAAGACTTGGTTCGTGATGCCTACCATTCCTTGGATGTCGTGTAGCTTTCAAGTTTCCATTTCATATGAATGTTAGCATGAAATGTCATTTTGTAGACTTATGTGTCAAAATATGTATATTTGATTTCATGTATGTAATGTGTACTTAAGTACACTTCTTTCAATGTATTTGATTTGTATGAGATGAGGCCGGAAGCCAATGATCATTATATTGTGTTCTATATACTTTTTAACTTCATGAAATATTGTGAAAATCTTGAAAAATCGCATGTCATTGCTTCACCATGGTTGCATCGGGTGTGGGAATTCCATTTTCATTCTTTCATAGGGTCTTATTAATCTTGTATGAAGTGTGGCCAAGGGCCAAATGGTCATTTGACTCCATTTTATATTTTTAGATTCCATGTTTTCCCTTCCAAGTCCATTTTTGCCTTTTTGCCCGTTGGGGGGTCAGATTTTGCATCGGCTATATTTTTAAGCCATGGACCACTGTAGCGCATCTAAATAGGTAAGTTACGTTTGCGTGCATAGTCGTTTCTGGGCAAAACCTCATCATTTGTGTTTTGAGCCTCCTACGATTTCATTTTGCGTTTTTGTTGCATATTCTGATCTAGGGGCATTCTAGACTTTTTAATTCAGTTTTATTTCCTTCTTTCAACATGGTTGAATAGAAAACGTGATTTTTGGGGGGGTTTCTTTTTCGTGTTTTTCCAGAAAATATCGTCTTGGTGCCGGAAATCGATCGCAAAGTTCAGCTTTCTGTTTTTTTTTAACAGCTTTTTGGACCTCCATGACCAGATTTCATGGAGGTGCATTTTTGGCATTCTACATTGCATTTTTTTTTTAATTCTCTCATGATTCACATAGAAAATTCAATTTTAAGGGGGTTTCTTCTTTGTGTTTTTCCAGAAAAATTCATCTTCTAGCAGTTTTTCCTCTCAGTTGCAGACAGTCACTGTAGCAACTTTTAACCCTCTTATTCAGTTCTGATCTAGGGGCATTTTGGGGATTTCACAGTGCATTTTTTTCGATTCCATCCACTATGCTAGGTAGAAAACTCGATTTTAGAGGGGGTTTCTTCTTCGTGTTTTTCCAGAAAAACTCGTCTTGACCTCCGTTTCAAGCCTCAGTTCTGGGCAGATAAAAAAAAATGTAGTAGCAGCCAAGGGCTGCCACCAGCCATGTCCTTGGGCGCCGGCATATGCGCCGGTGGGCTCGCGCATAGGCGCCGTGTGTGCCATGGCCTTCGTCGGGCCGCCGCGACGTCTTAACTTCAAACCCTCGTTTCTCCCTCGTCCAGACTCCAAGTCGAGTGAACTTTTTTTTGAACTTGACTAATTTTTTGCTATCTTTCCAACGGTATGCTCGGTTGCACATAGATCTTCTTAGATAATTACCAGTTTACCCTTTTAGCCTTAAGTGCTCATTTTTCTTCGTCAGGCCGTTTCTCCTTTGTCCGGATTCCGAATCATGCGATTCTTGAGTCCATCCTGATTATTTTTTTGTTGTCTTTCCAGCGATGTGCCCGGTGGCACCTGAATCCACATTTTTCAAAAATAACTATTTTGCCCCTGGGGGATTATTTGTCATATTTTGGTCTTTTGCTTCCGCTTCAATTCTCATTAAGTTCCACGACCTCATGGAAGGTCACTTTGACTTCTTAGAGTCTTGTTTTCTATTTTCGCTTCTGCATATCGGATCCGTTATCGGGTCAATCTTCGGTTCATCACAAGACACGCTGGCCTAAAAACCAGGGTCGTCACATTAATAGTGACAATCAACAAACTCTACAACTAAGTTTTCTGTAAACCATGAAACTAATTTAAAGGCTAATACAAATCACATCTCTCTGTGGGTTCGACATCCTCTTTGCATAGAGCTATATCCTACACGATATCGTACGATTGCGAGGGACATATCAATTTTTGTTGCCGTTGCCGGGGAGATTGTTTTTGTTTAGCTTTTAATTAGTTATTTTGGTTTACCGGTCTTCAGACTCTCTGATTTCTCACTTTATTTCTTTTTCTTTTTAGGTACAAATTAGCTGTGAGGATGAAGACGCTTAAGGGAGAAAAAGGTTCGGTTTAGTAAACCCTTTTATGAGTTCTTATTGTTTTTCTATTACTTGGAATCTTTTATTTTTGCGACTGTTAGGATTATGGAACCAGTGCATGTTAACTTGCCAAACTAGGTCAAAACCTTTAGTGCATGATCCTGAAATAGCGAGAACTTTAAGTCAATTAAGAAAGCTTAAAAAACACTTGAATAATATTGATAGTTCCTCTGAAAGTATGGTTGAGCAACGTGATGCACCGGGTAATAATGGTAATGGTAATGGAGAATAGATTCCACTTGTTCCTCCACAATAACCACAATTGAGGGATCATTTCATTCTTACCACATATACTTCCCCTTCATGTTTTGTTTTTCTGGATGCTGATGTAACCCATTTTGAGATCAAGCCTACTATGATCCAACTGCTTCCTACCTTCCATGGGTATGCAACAGAGGATCCTTATAAGCACTTGGATGTGTTTTTGGAATTGTATTCAACTACCAAGTTGACCACTCTATCCAATGATTCATTCAGAATACGTCTTTTCCAGTTTTCTCTCAAAGATAAAGCAAGAACTTGGTTGTAGTCCCTTCCAATAAATTCCATATCTTTATGGGACATATTGTAATAGGAGTTCTTAAAGAAATATTATACTGTGGGTAAAACCACACAAATGAGGAGAGAAATCATGGCATTTTCCTAAATCCCGGGAGAACAACGTCATGATGCGTGGGAGAGATATAATAATCTTCTGAGAAAGTGTCCACACCATGATATTGCTCAATCGCACTTAATATAGATCTTCTATGATAGTCTTATAAATTCTTATAGAAATATGGTTGATGCTTCCAGCAATGGAGCTTTTATGTGTAAAAGTCTGGCTGATGCTTGGGAACTATTTGAGGCCCTAAGTGAAAACTCGGTGCAACATACTTCTTCCTCTAAGTCTAGGTCTTCACCTAGAATGCATAAACTTGAAAAAGTTTTTGAGGTACATAAATTTAGCGAGTCAGCCACTCAAATAGAAGCCTTAAACCATAGGTTAAATCAAATCCAATCATCTGGCTTTGTTCCTGTTGCTAATCCACAAACTGCCTTGCCAAAGGAAGTTTGTTCCATCTGTGTTAATCCTAACCATTTTACTGACACTTGCCCTATGCTGGGACAATCATTTGAGATCCCACAGGAGCAAGTGAATGTTGTATTCTCTAGGCCAGCTTATAATCCTTATTCTTCTACATACAATCCTGGCTGGAGAGATCATCCTAATCTGTCATGGTGTAATCCAAATCAAGGAAATATTGTTCCCCAATCTCAGGGGCAGTATCAAAATTCATCCAATCCTATGACATAAAATAATTCTTTCACCTCAGTTTAGGAATCAACCCACTCAAGCTCCTAATCTTCCACCTTCTCCTAAGTATTCATCTGCTTTTGAGGAACAAGTACTCAATGCTCTTGGTGAAATTAAAGCCAATACCTAACTTCTTAATTCTCATTCTCAAGCCATAGCAAAGCTAGAGGCACAAGTTGGGGCAAATAGCAAGTACTCTATCTTGAATAGAGGATGAAAAGCTACCTAGTCAGCCAATAGCTAACCCGAAAGGGCAGACTTACATGATTGATGGAACCAGTTCCTCAGGTATTCATTATGAGCAAGTTCAGGCTATCACTACATTGGGGAGTGGTAGAGTGGTTGATAACCAAGTTGAGAAAGGATAGGAGGAAAAAGAAAGGCTTAGGATTCCCATAATTCCTATCATTCATAATCCACATCCCAAGGATGTTTCCTCAAGTGCTATTCCATAATTCACAAAAGGAGTTGAAGATGGAGTCACTTCTTCATCTACTCCTAACCCTAAGATAGCTTATAAGCCAAAAGCACCTTATCCTGAACGTCTCAAGGAACCCTCCCACTTTGGTAAACAAGGGGAGAAAATTCAAGATATGATAGAGGTCTTTAAACAGGTCAAAATCAATCTTCCTTTGCTTGATGCTATAAAGAAAATTCCAGCCTATTCCAAATTTTTAAAGGACTTAAGCACTCTAAAAGGAAAATCCAGAGGCCAAGTTCCTAAGAAAGTTTGTCTCACCGAGCATGTTAGTGCTATTCTTAAGTATAACACTCCTCTAAAGGTTAAAGATCATGGAGCTCTTACAATATCTTGCACCATTGGAAACAATGTGATAGAGCGAGCACTTCTTGACCTTGGAACAAGTGTTAATCTTATTCCTTATTTGGTGTATGAGAAATTAGGTTTGGGAGAGTTAAAACCTACGTCAGTTGTTCTACAGCTTGCTGACCATTCTGTCAGACAACCTTGAGGTATTGTTGAAGATGTACTCATTAAAGTGGACAAGTTCTATTTTTCAGTTGATTTTCTAGTTCTTGATGTAGAACCGGTCCATGATTCCAAAAAGTATATTCCAGTCATTCTTAGGCAACCTTTTCTAGCCACAGCAAATGCTTGCATTAACTGTAGAATTGGGGCCATGGATTTATCTTTTGGAAATATAAAAGTCAAGCTAAACATCTTCAATGCTATTCATCATCCCCACGATAATAGTGAATGTTTCTTCCTTGATGTTATTGATGAGTTGGTTAAGGAATCACTCCCACCTATTTTATCCAAGGATCCTTTAGAGGCTTGTCTGAATCACTTCAATTATGCAGATTTTGATATTGATTCTTCAATAGTTGAAGTGAATTCTTTGCTAGATTCCACTCCTATCACAGATTTTCCTCTATGAAAATCTAGGTTAGAGCCGCTTCCACCACTTTCTACTACTCTGCCTATTCCTTCTTTAGAGTCTCCACCTAAGCTTGAGCTTAAGCCACTACCGAAAAAGCTTAAGTATGTTTTATTGGGTTTAAATGACACCCTCCCATTGATCATTACTTCCAATCTTACAAGTTTCCAAGAAAATAGTCTCTTAAAAGTTCTTAAGCAAAATTAAAAGGCTATTGGGTGGAGTGTGGTTGATTTGAAAGGAATTAGTCCCACAATTTGCATGCATCAGATTCATTTGGAGGAGGATTCTCGAACATCTCGGGAACTCCAACGAAGATTGATTCCTAATATAAAAGAGGTAGTGTTGAAGGAAGTTGTGAAGTTGCTAGATGCGGGAATAATCTACCCCATCTCAGATAGCAAGTAAGTGAGTCCTACTCAGGTAGTACCTAAAAAGACAAGTATTACAGTAGTTGAGAATTCTGAGGGTGAATTACTTCTACAGCGCAGCACCACTGGATGGCGTGTGTATATTAATTACCGGAAACTCCACTCTGCTACTAGAAAAGATCATTTTCCACTTCCATTCATTGATCAGATTCTAGAGCGATTGGCTGGGCAGAGCTATTATTGCTTCTTAGACGGATACTCCGGCTATAATCAGGTGGCCATTGATCCTATGGATCAAGAGAAAACTACTTTCACTTGTCCATTCGGTACGTTTGCATATAAACGGATGCCTTTCGGATTATATAATGCGCCAACAACATTTCAAAGGTGTATGATGTCTATCTTTTTGGACATAATTGAAAAGTTTCTCGAAGTCTTTATAGATGACTTCTCTGTTTTCGGGTATACATTCGAAAACTGTCTTCAAAATATTTCCCTAGTTCTTCAGCGTTGCAGGGAAACAAATCTTATTCTTAGTTGGGAGAAGAGCCATTTGATGGTTCAAGAGGGTATTATTTTAGGATATATTATTTCAAAGAGAGGTATTAAAGTTGATAGAGCTAAAGTAGATTTGATCTCCAAATTGCAATAATTTCTTGGGCACCCCGGGTTCTATCGACGCTTCATTAAAGATTTCAGTATTATTTCCCGTCCTTTGTGTAATCTACTTACAAAGGATGCTCCTTTTATCTTTGATGAATCGTGCATTGAAGCTTTCCAAAAGCTTCACTCTCTTCTTTCTTCAACTCCTATCATGAATCCTCAAGATTGGGCTCTTCTATTTAAGATTATGTGTGACGCATCTGATTATGCTATGGGTGTTGTCTTGGGACAACGAGTGGATAAACTTCCTTATGTTATCTACTATGTTAGTAAAACTCTTTCAGATGCACAATTGAATTATACCATTACTGAAAAAGAGTTACTTGCGGTTGTCTTTGCTTTGGATAAATTTAGATCATGTCTATTGGGTTCCAAAGTTGTAGTCTATTCTAATCATTCTGTTTTGAAACATCTTCTTTCCAAAAAGGAAGCCAAACCCCGTTTGATTCGATGGATCCTCTTACTTCAAGAGTTTGATTATGAAATCCGGGATAAGAAAGGGTTAGAGAATGTTGTAGCTAACCATCTTTCTAGAATTCTGATTGAGGATACCTCAACTTCACTTTCAGTTAGTGATTCCTTCCCGAATGAACAACTATTTGAGGTTTCTCATAAGGATTTGCCTTGGTTTGCTGATATTGTGAATTACCTCGCAATAGGCAAAATTCTTTTGTCTTGATCAAAGCAGGAAAAGATCGATTCTTCTCCCAAATTAGGATGTACTATTGGGAAGATCCTCAGCTATTCAAATACTGTGCTGATTAAATCATTCGTAGATGTGTTCCTAAGAGTGAGTTTCATAGTATTCTGACCTTCTGTCATAATTTGGCATGTGGAGGTCATTTCAGTGCAAAGAAAACTACAACTAAAATTCTTTATTGCGGTTTCTGTTGGCCTTCACTCTTTCGGGATGCATATTTATTATGTAGGTCATGCCTTATATGTCAGTATCTATGATCAATTTCTAGAAGAAATATGATGCCCTTAACTCCAGTCTTAGTTATTGAGGTTTTTGAAGTTTGGGGTATTGATTTCATGGGTCATTTTGTTCTGTCCAATAAAAATGAATATATTCTTGTGGCTGTTGACTATGTGTCCAAATTGGTTGAAGTAATAACTACTAAAATCGCCGATCACGCAGTTATGATTGAGTTCATTCAAACGAACATTTTTAGTTGGCTTGGTATGCCAAGAGCTATTATTAGTGATGGGGGTGCTCATTTCTGTAACAGGTATTTCTGTACCTTTATGCAAAGATACTCCGTCACCCATAAAGTTGCTTCTACATATCATCCCCAAACAAGTGGCTAAGTAGAAATATCCAATCGTGAAATTAAGAGAATTTTGGAGAAAACGATTAAGCCAGATCGTAAAGATTGGTCATATAGACTAAACGATGCTCTGTAGGCTTATCGTACTGCTTATAAGACTCCGATTGGTATGTCACCTTACCGTCTTGTCTATGGTAAAAGGTGCCATCTTTTTCTAGAGTTAGAACACAGAACTTTCTGGGCTATAAAAAAGCTCAACTTTGATATAACATCTGTTGGTTCTAACAAGAAGCTTCAATTAACTGAGCTCGAAGAATTACGTAATGATGCTTATTGGAGTGCTAAGGTTTACAAAGCAAAGACTAAGGCATTTCATGACAAACATATTTTACGTAAGACTTTTGAGCCTGGGAAGAAGGTTTGGTTGTTTAATACACAACTGAAACTTTTTCCTAGAAAGTTGAAGTCATGTTGGGAAGGTCCGTACATGGTTATTTCTGTTACACCTTATGGTGCAATAGAGATACAAGATTGCAAGACTGGACAATTGTCCAAGGTCAATGGATAGAGACTTAAACCCTACATAGAGGGTAGTGTGCAGAGAGGCACAGTTGAGGCAGTGGAACTATGATCCTATTTACTTGGACTAGAGAGGTTAGGTTTTCATCGAGCTATCGACGTTAAACATAGCATGCTGTCAAGCTATCACGTTAAACTTAGCATTTGTATGTTGTACCGTAGTTTATTTTTATTTGTATTTTAAGTTTTATTTATTTATTTATTTTCTTTTCTAGGTTTTAGGTTTGTTTTAGTCTTTATTTTGATTTTAGGTTAGTTTAGATTTAAATAAAATGGAAAAAGAAAATAAAAGTTAGAAAAATCCAAAAATCTAAAAATTTGTCTTTATGCTCGAGCATCAGCAGCTCCATGCTCGAGCATCAACAGTGAAAAGCTAGAGCATCAGTACCTAAAGCTCTAACTTTTCAATCCTCGTGAAGCTAAATATTAAAGGCGGCAAGCTCGAGCTTACATCTTTGATGCTCGAGCCTAAGGTTCTGAGAAGTTTTAAATCAGGAAACTGAATACTCCTTCGCCTATAACAAAAAGGAAAGCCATGGGTCATTCTTTATAAAAGCTCTCTAAGTATTCTTCCTATTTATAATCGGTGCTAATCTACATCCTCATTCCAGATCTGCAAGCAATAGAGGTAATCGTCTTCTTCTTCAAATAAAATTTACTGAGTTCCTTAATTACCTGGATCTAATGAGGGAATGTATAAGTTTATCTGTAGATACATGAGTCTATGAATTTTATTCATGCATCATCTACATAGACTAGCTATTTAGATCCACTCTACCTTGATATTTTGAACTGAGTCCTATGATCTGATTCAGTGAAGTTCAGGAGAGGCTCGAGCATTACAGATTGAGGCTCGACCACTAGTTCCTACAGGCTCGAGCATCGGTATTTGAAGCTCGAGCATCGGATTGTAGATTGCTGTGTCTGGAGATTTTTGAAGAATTTGAAGGGTTATCTTGAAGATGGTTCGTCCTACTATTGCTAAACGTGCTAGAGGGATGAAAGATAAGTTGCCAAGAGCATGGAAGGCAGTTCCAATTTTGTATAAAACAACCTTTGATTATCAAGCATTCATCAAGGATCCGCGCACTAGGTGGGCTATGAAGTCTTTCAGTTACCGGCATCTTCTTCATCTCATGGTCCCTATTACTTAGGTTACTTATCCTCGTCATGTTCATCTGTTTTACCTCAATCTGGTTTATAGTGAGGATGACCCTTGGGAGTTTAGGACTAGAATTGATAGGCATGATGTGATTATTACTCCCGATGCTATTGCCGTAGCTCTAGAATGTCATAATACGCTTCTTGAGGTTGTGGATGAGAGACGTAGCTATCCTGTTTTTACACCATTCCCTAGGGTACTAATTGTTGAGAATTTAATTCAAAAGCTATGTGATGGTCGATTTGCTAGGAGAAAGCATAGTAGTACTATCAAAGCCAAAATTCCTAAGAGGTTGTGGATTCTAGATTCTATCATCTCTGCTAATGTCCATCCTCTTTGACTTAAGACTATTAGGAATACTGATTTTCTACAAGCCCTTTATGTTATTCAGTTTGAGCACTGGTATTCATTCCTTAGGATGATTTTCTGTCAGCTACTGGCATTTTGGTCTGAGATTGGACCGCATAAGGGTATTCTTACACATGCGCTATCTTTTCCATATATGATTACCAGGATATTAGAGGTGCAGGAGTTTGTGGTGAGTCCAAAAGAGGATTAATGTGAAGAATCTCCATAATTCGGAATAAAGGAATGGAATAAAGTTTGGTCCCATATGCCGACACATCGGAGAGATTCGATAGAGTTTGGTGATGAGGGATATGTAGCGGTTATTGAGAGAATAGCTGATGATGAGATTACGGATGAGGAGATGGATCTTTCTTATAGCCAACCTCAGGTGAGGAGGAGACCCGCTTCTGCAGCCCAGCCTAAGAGTTCTTCTTGGGCTGAGATTAGAGCTTTACAAGCCAAAGTGGCTGAGTTGCAAGATGGTCAGACAGTGCCGCGTCAAATGTTGACTGCGCAGTAGAGCAAATTGGAGGAGTTACTTTGCCGCACTCCGTCCGACCCATCCACTTCTTTCGTTCCACCACCACCACCTATGGATTAGTTTTAGGACTTTTCTGTAGTTTTGTTGACTAGGGCAGTTCTTTTTGCTGTACTTATTTCCTTATGATGTATATCTACCCTAAGTCTTTCTTTTTAAAAGCATTGTACTAATTTTAGATATATATATATACATACTTTTTATACTATTATCCTTGTGTTTATATTTCTTTCTGCTTACTTCATATGCTTGATATTCTGATGTGTGTTGGAGTTTCTTGATTTTGCTAGGTACTATAGATTAAGTTTGGGGGTGATTTGACTAACAGCAACCTTGGATGGTTTTGAGGAACCACTATGTTAAAGAAGGAAATGATGGAAATTCATTTTTACTCGCCTATGCATTATTTTGTCTTATCTTTGCTGGTCTGCTTATTTGGTAATATCTTTCTAACTCTCTTTTGTTTTCACACATTGAGGACAATGTGCATTCTAAGTTTGGGGATAAGGTTAATTGAATTTTTAACATTTTTGAAATTCTGAAAATTTTTGCTGACACAAGGATATGATTTGCTGATATAAGCATGTGTTTGAGTCTGTTGATGATTATATACTCTGTTTGCAGTCTGAAGTTGGTTAGAAATGGTTTGTATGCTAAATTATTCTGAAAAGGAGTCCTGGAAATTTTTTGAAATCAGTTGGAGGCCTGTGGTTCACTCTGTTAGGATAGTTGTTGTTTAATGATGCTGATCTTTGAGATGCTACACTTTGCACAATATTCACACTT
Organism: Cornus florida; assembly: GCF_030987335.1. Classification (NCBI taxonomy): domain Eukaryota; kingdom Viridiplantae; phylum Streptophyta; class Magnoliopsida; order Cornales; family Cornaceae; genus Cornus; species Cornus florida. The sequence continues at coordinate 20,298,583 of NW_026775571.1, forward strand.
GCATGAAGTTTGTGGGGTAGAAATTGGAAGTTTTGTTTTGTTTTGAGTTAGACTGAGATGATCAGGTAGATTTGATAATTTTGATGACCGAGGCATTAAAGAAAAAAATAGAGAATAATTGGTATGTATATATGTAAAAAAAAAAAAAAAAAAAAAAAAAAAAGGGAAAGAAAAGTAGAAAAGGATTAAGTTCAGGTTTGTACTTAGATTGCTTGAGTGATTAAGTCCTTAGGGGTGTGTTCTGATACCTAATGCCCTAAGATCGTCTGGTCTAGAGTCATTGGCTGAAAGCTTGTTACATAAAGGGTTTAAGTTGCCTAGATTACTTGAGCAATTAAGTCTTTAGGGGTGTTTTAACACTTAATGCCCTAAGACCATCTAGTCTGGGAGTCATTGGCTGAAAGTTTGCTACAAGGGTGATTTAGAAAGCTTAATAAACCTGAACATTGCACAGTATCCTTTTTGACAAAATGCATACCGGGAAAAAATAAAAATACCTTGGGAGTTGGAATTTGAAGAGTCTGTTTGTGAATTGAGGAATGACAAGGAATGAATACAAGCATGGACAGTAAGCCACACGATAAATTGCAGGATCACTTTCAAAAAGCATCTTTAGAGATTAAAATTATTGAATAAATGATTGAACTGATATGTGGAGACTATGGTTACTTAATTAAGATTGGAAGTTGAAAGTTTTTCTGATTATATGATTGGTATACTTGCTATATTTGACTGATGAATGAACTGCAGGGATGATATGATTTGAAAATAGGCTTGAATAAGCTTACTGTGCATAGCATTAAAGGCACTGATGTGAGAAGTTTGTGGGTATCTTCACTAGAAACCCTCATGAAACTATAACTCGTCCACTAGGTGTAACCTAGGGGTTTAAAGGTTTGTTGCATAGGCTAAATGCAACCGTGATTCCCACGAAAGCGGTTTTTTAGTTCTGTATTGCTACGGGACTAGCAATATGTAAGTTTGGGGTGTGATAAGTGCTGAATATATGCATATTCGAGCCCCTAAGTACGTGTATGTTAGGGCCTAAAGTGATACTTCTATCCATTGTTAGACTAATTTATGCTCAATGTGTGTTTCAGGCACTTTCCTAGATAAGTGGTCAAAACCAAGATTTTATGCTAATAGCGAAGCCTACCGAGTCATTACCGATCGTTCAGAGTAAGCTGAGAGTTTAATTGGTGAAGTTTGAAGCAATTGAAGCCTTAGAGCTCGAGCCTAAGTGTTGAGGATCGAGTATTACAACAAAGAAAAGAAGTAAAGTCAACAAGGCCAAATGCTCGAGCATCAGTACCTTGATGCTCAAGCCTTATTGCAAAGATGCTCGAGCAATACTGCAAGGGTGCTAGAGCCTTTAGCAAAGGTGCTCGAGCCTTGACCCTGAAGCTCGAGCATGTGGCATCGGAAATTAATGGGTTGATTTTTAATGAGAAGGCTATACTCCAAGTCTCATGCATCACTTCTATGATCGAGCACTATCAACAAAGGATCGAGCATCATCCCTTAAAGCTGGAGCAATGAGCCCCAAATGCTCAAGCATCAGTACCTAGTGCTCGAGCCCAAGAAGCTTGGATTAAGCAATGTTAAAGGAAAAAGACGCTTCAGAAAAATAGTTCAACAAAATTGGCTAAGTGTCAATGTGGTGATCGAGCACCATTCACTGAAGCTCGAGCATCCGTCCAATAATGCTCAAGCAGTTGTTCCTGAAGCTCGAGCGTGAGTCCTAAAGCTCGAGCATTCGTTCCTAAAGCTTAAGCAATACATGACATGTCAGACTAAAAGATGCGGATTCCTTTTTTTAGCCACCATATCTCATCCCAGTTGGGCCAGAAGACCTAAAAGCCCACCAAATACATATTTTCTTCTATAAAAGGAGGCGAAAGCCTTGATAGAAGTGGTTCGAAATCTCAATCTCTTTTACATTATTATCCAGAAGGCTGAAGGTGTGGTGGCTTTTAGGGTTCCTACAACCTTAAAAGTGCAGATCTTGGGAAGAGAAGTGGCATCCATGACAAAGGAGATGAACTTAAAATAGATGCTATCCAACTTTGTCATAAGTAGCTAATCCCTTTCTTAAGGCACTAATGTAACCCAACGTTATATTATGGTTTGATTGTTTTGACTTTGGATTTATTTTAATATACAATGTTTTCTTGATTATATGACTATAAGCACTTGAGATAACTCTAAGTCGTTTTTCATGCTTTAGTAGACTATAAATTGTTATTACCTTGTCTTAGATATAATAATTTATATTCTATTCTCAACCTACCTTGTTGTACGGTATCTGGCAAAGCGCTGCCGGACACAAGGATAGAGGTCATATAATGGTGTTCCAATGTATTTTGCAAAAGAACGTTTTCATAATCTATGCTTAGGAAAGGTGGTTCATTCACACAGTAGTTAAAGTAGGTAGAGTAGGTAGGTGAATAGTCCACGCTAACCACAGATAGGTTATAGTTAGCTAAATTTGTAAAACATCTTTCTTTAAACTCTGAACTGAACGAATGTTATTGAGTTGAGTTCATTTGAAAATAGAATTGCTTAAAATCCTAGAGTTGATTCAATTGACCATAGTACAATGATTGTGGTGAAGTCAAAGCCCTAAGATCTTTCCCTCTCTAATCATTCATTTTAGTTTAATTTGCTTTAATATTTTGTTTAATTCAAGTTTGTTAACAGTGACAATCAACAAACTCTACAACCAAGTTTTTTGTAAACCATGAAACTAATTTAAAGGCTAATACAAATCACATCTTTCTGTGGGTTCGACATCCTCTTTGTATAGAGCTATATCCTACATGATATCGTACGATTGTGAAAAACACATCAACCATCTTGATCAGTTCATAGTTGTTTTTGTTGACAACATTCTTGTATACTCAGCTTCGGTAGAAGAACATGAGTATCATTTGAGGACAGTGTTGTTGATCCTTAGGGATAATTAGTTGTTTGCCAAGTTCAAGAAATGTGAATTTTGGCTATCGGAAGTGAAATTCCTTGGACACTTCGTGTCAGGGAGTGGTGTTGCAGTGGATCCGTCGAAGATTAAATCTGTGATGGATTGGGAACCTCCGAAGACAGTGTTTCAAATTCGGAGTTTTCTTGGCCTAGCCGACTATTACCGGAGATTTGTTCAGGATTTCTCTCGTTTAGCGGCACCTATGACTCGACTTACCCGCAAGGGGGTCAAGTTCATATGGAACGGGGCATGTGAGTTTGCTTTTCAAGAGTTGAAGGTCAGGTTGACATTGGCTCCGGTGTTGAATATTTTTGAACGTGGTTTAGGGTATATGATCTTCTGTGATGCTTCACGAGATGGTTTGGGTTGTGTTTTGATACAGACAGAATAGATGGTTCCTTACGGGTCTCGACAGTTGAAGACTCATGAGTTGAACTACCCTACACATGATTTGGAGTTAGCAGCAGTTATCTTTGCCCTGAAGGGGTGGAGACACTATTTATACGGGGAAAAGTTTGAGGTTTTCTCCGACCACAAGAGTCTCAAGTATCTCTTCTCTCAGAAGGATTTGAACTTGAGCCAGCGCAGATAGGTAGAGTTCATTGAGGACTATTGGTGCTCGTCAAGCACCGAAGCCTAAAGAGATGTTTAAAAGCTAGTGAATGTGAAATGTGGCCAAGTTTTAAATTTATAAATACCATTACTACCTCTAACTAACAATATAGCTAGGGTGAGTAGGGATCGTCCCAAGGGATTAAGGATGCACTAGTAGTGGAAACAAGGCTTAGGGTTAATAGGTCGAGTGATCAAAGGTAGGTTATTTGGTTGATTCAACTACAATTAAAACTAAACAAGATCAATATCAAGCAAGTAATTAAAGGATAGAGAAAACAAGAGAGAGGGGTCTTGGGATTTAGAGATCATCACTAAGCATCACTTTTCTTTATACTCAATTCACAATTAATGAGGGGAAGGCATATGTTGCAACAAAAGTGAGTGTGTGTGGTTGTTTCAACAAGCATGGATGTCCAATTAAGTGTATATTGTCTAGACAACACAATGAATAGCACAATATATCAAAGTAAGCCATCAATCCTTCTTCAAGCTCATAATCCAAACACATCACAAAATTAGAGAAATATACTACTTGCATTCATAAGCATGGAACATCAAACAGCAAGCATAGATTGTCCTTCCATTTAACAACTAAGGTAACTACACTACATCTAAGCTAATGACATGAAAATTAAACTAATTAGACTAAGGGAGAGGCACAATCCATCAAGAAATGAGTATGAACCATCAAATAAACCACAAGAGCATTCTATTAAGCACTATATCTTGACAATCTCTAGATCTATAGCATTAATACACATAAACATGCATCAACAACACAAGAAATAGAGATAAACACATGAACATCTCTTCTAGCATACATAGACATATGGATAGAATGAAATGGTCACTTGGAAGAATTAAACCACACAAATCATTGAATAAACAAGATCTATGTATATAAATATGTCAAAACATGTATTACAACACAAATCCCCTCAAAAATACATGAATCAAGATAAAGAAAGCATACTTAGGGGTAACTCTAGCCCCAAAAAGATGTCTAGCCACTCATGAATGGTGTCCTCCAACCCTCAAGGGCTATCTCCATGGTAGAAATGCTCTTCTTCATGAAGCAGATGGAAAACCTCTCAAGAATGTCTCTAGCCTCCTCTCTAAGAATATGTTATACAATATGTAAGTAATGTCAAGTATGCTCTCAAGAATGGCTCATATTCCTTATATAGGTAGGTTAAAATGTCACACCCAATAGTCTGGGCTCACACATCAATATTCCTCCAGTGATTACACCATGAGCTAACCTTTAATGAGCTGGATTTTGTCTTTTTTTGGGCTTGAAAAAGTTCGATTGATCGAACTTGTGGTGGGATCGATCGAACATGGCTGAGATCTATCAAACTTTATATAACGACCCAGTCATTTGCCTTCCTTTCCTTTTTCCTGAAATTTTACGAATGAATTTTTTTCGTTTCAATTTCTTTTCTGAGCTCTGTTTCGTGTCACTTAGTGTCATCTCGAGTGCTCAAAATTGGTTCCTGAGACTCTTTTCCGTAGATTGACAACTTCCTTTGAGGACCGAGTCATTTTCACATTTTTCGTTTTTTGACACTATGCGCTATTTCGTCTTTTTCCCTATTCTGTCTTTTCCCCATTTGTCACATTGTTGGCACAACCTCACTTCTCATGCTCGGAGTTGGTTTTTGACTTCACGTATCTTCATCTTAAGTGGTTTCCACGAAATACGTATCTTTACTTTTGTAATAAAGTACTTTGGTTGCTCCCGGTGTCCATAGGGGCATGGATGCAAAGTTCTTTGAAATTATTTTCTTTTCTTGGGATGTTTTTCATAAATATCTTTTGAAGATATTTTATTTCAGGGGTTTTTAAGAAAATATTTTTAGAAGATATTTTCATTCTGGGCCATAAGTGCAGTTTTCACTTTTTGGAGGGGCCATTGTGCAATTAATGAAAGTTATTGCAAAATGTCTTGTTTTGAGCCTGGATCCTCGTACGGGATTCATTTTCATATTTCGTCTAGTTGTGTACTCTTGGAATTTCCTCCTGGTCGATGTTTTCCAGTTTCAGGGTTTCTGGCCCCGATTTACACCAAACTTGTTTTGTGTATAACTTTCTGCTTGGGACTCAGTTTTTGATGCCGTTTCTTCCATTATTCATATTTTATCATTTTGAATCTTTTTTGTTCATAAAGTTTTATAATTTGAGCGCGTCTGCTCAAATTTTACTTTTTCGGACCTGGCGGGGCCCGTTCGAGGCACTTTTTGAGATTTCTATAAAAGGGGGGTGAGATATTTCATTTTTTATCTTCTCTCCTCTTCATACACGACCTGGAGCTCCCATGGCAGCCCAAGGGGTGCTGCCATCTTCTCTCTCCTATTTTGGTTCACTTTTCCTTTATGGAAAGTCTTCGACCTTAACGTTTGTTGTTCCCCTCGCCGTGCTCTACCTTTCCCCCTTATTAGAATTCAGTTTTCACCATTTCTTGAGTTTGGTTTTGAGGTCAAGTTATGATTTTGATGGGGCTTTGATGGGGGTTATGTTCACGGTGTTGTCCCCGACAACACCTCTCGGTATCGTCGAATTCGGAGCACTTTTATGTTGGTGGGCCTTTGGGATTTTCATCTCAAATTGAGGTAGGAGATATTTTAGGTTTAAATTCTTGTTATATAGCATGCTTGTGATGCTTATACTACTTGTGTACATGATTAAATATAAAATCTAGAGATTTTATTATTTATTTTTCTTGTACGGGATCTAATTTTCCCGGTTGCTCATGACTTGGTTTAAACATGTAGCATGATTTTATATTGCCCCTTGATATGCTCGTTGTCGTGTATTAAAATTGGAAAATTTGAATAAGTATTAAAGATATTATTTAATATTTATCTTAGGTGAAAGATTAATTCACATGTCCTTAAGTAGCTTGAAATCAATATGTGTTAGCATATTAAATTAGGCCTTAGCATGCTCTTCAACATAGTTGAATTTGAAAGTAATTGGAGGTGTTTTGAAAATTAGTAATCATTAATTAATTTAATTAATTAATTTGCCCCGAGTGCACTATTCACTCTATTTAAATTCTGACTTCATATTCTTGATTAACATGCCATATAGCTTCACATATATTTGATTTAGAATATTCGGTTAAGTTTCGAAACCTTTTATTTAATTAAATTCCATGTTTAAGATTTAATCCTCATGGTGATATACAACTTGGAATTGTATTGTGGCATGCTAGAAAATTAAGCTTAGGTTTAGTTGTTCACATATATTAAATTGGGATTAATTGCATGAGAATTGTAACTTTTAATTTATATTTAACTTTAGTGAAAGTTTAATTCGCATGGTCGTAAATTGCATGAAATGAGCTTGTAATGTGATATTACATTAGTCATTGGCATGTTCTCTAAGATATTTTAAATTGAGAGCATTTGGTTAAGTTTGAAAATGTAGAGATTTTAATTAAAAGAATTAATTAAAATCTATTTTGTGGTCCCATTAGCTTAATTAAGATTTTAACTTGATATTTGTATTGGCCATGATTTTTTTACTAGTATATATTAATTGTCGACCATTTGAAGTTGCTTTAGAACCTTGGTAATTAAATTAGCATGATTTAATTAGAGTTCTACTTTATTGTTCCAATAACCTAATTGAGTTTTAGAATGGATATAAGTGACGACCTTGCCACGCCCTTTAACATGTATTAAATTGAGGTTAATTGAAATTGAATCAGAAATCTAGAAAATTTAATTGTGTTTATCTATTTAAATTCTATCAATTTGCTCCATGATCTAGTTGTGTTTTAGAAGTTGTTTCTATATTCAAATCATGGACTTAGACTTGTTGTATATTCATTTGGTTATGTTTTGAACATTGGATAACATAGTTGCTATGTTTGTACTCATGAGAATATGTTTTTCTTATTGAATATATTGTTGCCTTGTGTAATGATTTGCACACTTCGTATTTAAAATCATTCATGCATAGCGTGTAACGAATCGCACACTGAAGATTCGACATTCATCACATCATATTAGTTGTGGACTTAGAGCATGTATTGTATAGGTTTCCAAATTTGGTTGTGCTTAGTAGATAGTTGATTATCTTGCATATTGCTGTTGATAAATGCGTTGTTGCACAACTTGTTGAATTTGGAAACTTGGGGATGTCGTTGTTTGACTATGGCTAGGACGTGGTTCTAGTACGGGGGATAGTCCCTCTATATATAGTCTAGTGCGCACATAGGGAGGTTACCCATGGGCTAGTAACCCTAAAGTAACTATGTTGTCGGTCTGATCCGGCGTGACGTCCGAGTATCCACTTTGTTTGATTTTGCATTTCATTTTCAAGTTGATAACTAGATGATGTTGTAACTTCTTGTTTCTTATTTGTCATTCCATTTTAAGTTACAGGATGTTAACTTTGTGAAATTGTGCTTTATGCGTTATATTGGAAGTTCCAATGTTGGTTAAATTGCATCGATATTGAAAATTGTGTTTTGACGTTCTAACATGGCTTAGGAATGATCCTATTGATTCATTTAGAACTTAGATGTTAGGTGGTATAACCCACTATTGTTATTTTGTGCTTCAGATTCTAAGTTGATGGTTTTGAGAACTTATACCTTTTTGCATTGTATAACATGCTCTTTTGTTGTTGAATTGCATGGATAATGTAATTCTTGTTAACTAGTATTCAAATATGCTTTTGTCATGTTGTATGGATTTCTCTAGACCTAGTTCAATTGTATTGAAAATGCAATTCATGTTAATCTATGCTCAAGCATTGTTCTTGTCGTGTGCTTTGGATTATCCCAACTATGATTCGTTTCATACACGTATGTATATCATGATTCTTGTTGCTTAGACTCTAAGGTAGCTTAGGGTGCTCCCCGAGTCTCACTTGGACATAGACGTTAGGTGGCATGAGCCCCTTTAACATGTTTCACCTTAAAGTGATAAATTTGTAAAATGCTAGGTCGATGCATGCTCATCTCCTACGAGTAGCTTTATGTTACTCACCCCTACGATACTGGGGCATATTTCAGGTACGAAGACTTGGTTCGTGACGCCTAGCATTCCTTGGATGTCGTGTAGCTTTCAAGTTTCCATTTCATGCAAATGTTAGCATAAAATGTCATTTTGTAGACTTATAGGTCAAAATATGTATATTTGATTCCATGTATGTAATGTGTACTTATGTACACTCCTTTCAATGTATTTGATATGTATGAGATGAGGCCGGAGGCCAATGACATGTATATTGTATTATATGCAACTTTTTAACTTCATGAAATGTTATGAAAACCTTAAAAAATCGTAAGTCATTGCTTCACCATGGTTGCATCGGGTGTGGGAATTCCATTCTCATTCTTTCATAGGGTCTCATAAATCATGTTTGAATTGTGGCCAAAGGCCAAATGGTCATTTGATCCCGTTTTGTATTTTTGGATTCCATGTTTTCCGTTCCAAGTCTATTTTTGCCTTTTTGCCCGTTGGGGGGTCGAATTTTGTATCGGCTATATTTTTAAACCATGGACCATTGTAGCGCATCTAAATAGGTAAGTTGCGTTTGCGTGCATGGTCGTTTCTGAGCAAAACCTTATCGTTTGTGTTTTGAGCCTCTTGTGAATTCATTTCGCATTTTTTTTGCATATTCTGATCTAAGGGCATTATGGGCCTTTCACGTCAGTTTTATTTTCTTCTTTTGACATGGTTGAATAGAAAACATGATTTTAGGGGGGATTTCTTCTTCGTGTTTTTCCAGAAACTGTCGTCTTGGTACCGGAAATCCCTCGTGAAGTTTCAGCTTCCAATTTTCATTTAGCAGCTTTATGACCCTCTTGTTCAGTTCTGATCTAGGGGCATTTTTGGGATTTCACAGTGAGTTTTTTTCGATTCCGTCTATATTGTCGGGTAGAAAACTCGATTTTAGGGGGGGTTTCTTCTTCGTGTTTTTCCAGAAAAACTCGTCTTGACCTCCGTTTCAAGCCTCAGTTCTGGGCAGATCAAAAAAAAATGTAGCAGCAGCCAAGGGCTGCCACCAGCCATGTCTTTGGGCGCCGGCATGCACGCCGGTGGGCTCGCGCATGGGCGCCGTGTGCGCCATGGCCCCTCGTCGGGCCGCCGCGATGTCAATTCTTCTTTTGGGCTTTTCTCCTTCATCCGGACTCCGATTCAAGTGAATTTTTTTTGGAACTTGACTAATTTTTCGCTGTCTTTCCAACGGTGTGCTCAGGTGCACCCGATTCTTCCTGAATAATTACCAGTTTACCCTTTTTGCCTTAAGTGCTCGTTTTTCTTCGTCATGCCGTTTCTCCTTCGTCCGGACTCCGAATCATGCGATTCTTGAGTCCATCTTGGTTAGTTTTTCGTTGTCCTTCCAACGGTGTGCTCGGTGGCACCCGAATCTATAATTTTTAGAAATGACTATTTTGCCCCTAGGGGCTTCTTTGTCATATTTTTGATCTTTTGCTTCCGTATCAGTTCTTGTTGAGTTCCACGACCTCATGGAAGGTCACTTTGACTTCTTAGACTCTTGTTTTCTGTCTTCACTTCCGCATTCGGATCCGTTATCGGATCATCCTTACGGTTCATCACAGGACACGCTGGCCTAAAAACCAGGGTCGTCACAGGTGGTATCAGAGCTCCTAGGTTCGAAAACCTTAGGACGATAGGTTTTGGGTGCATATCATGCTCACGTTGTTTTGCTTTGATATGTCATTTATATCTTGATAACATGCCTTATTTGATAACATGTCTGGTATGATAACATGTTCACAGGCTTAGGTGTTTTGAGACATCTATTATTTGTTAAGCATACTTTATGTGTATATATGCTTCCTAATAACATGTTCTGTGTCACTATCATGTTCTGGTGTGATAACATGTCTGCGTGCTTCTTGATAACATGTTTGATTTGATAACATGCCTATTTGCTTATGTGGCAACTTATTTACTACTTGTGTGAGTTGATAGTTATGCTATGTTGCATGCTACTTGTTTACTTTATGTCAGGTTTTTGCATTATCTCTTAGGATCTGTCATATCCCTTGGATGCGCTCTTGTTTCACGAGTTTCTTCCTTGGATAGGAGAAATTCATTCTGTGAGGACCCATGTAAGGAACCTTCTTGTCTATTCTGTTGGTTGATGTGAGTAAGGCTCATGTGAGCGTAAACGACTGCGATTCATTTCCTTTTCCTTGTTTGGTGGAGTGAGACGTGGGCCAGGGAGGCACCGTTTCATTTCCTTTTCCTTCGTGGCTTCTAGATCTAAGGCATTAAGCGTAATGGTGCCAGTGTCATTGTTGTCAGAGTTTTGGGATTAGCTACCCCAACTCTCACAGATGCCTGGTTTTCGTAGTGCCTTTGGTAATGATCATTTTCGACATTGATGTCATTGGTATCGAAAAGTTCCATTCTGGGGCATGTTACAAACTAGTGCCTTATACTGTCATGCTACCTTGCTGACAGTAAGTGTGGGCGGGTTCTGGTCATTGTTCGTACTGCCTTGTCACTTTCTTCTTCTATTATGTTTCAACGTTTCGTTGTCTTGGGATTCTCTCGGTAGTTGACATTAAGTTAACATTCCGATTCGTATGAGGTGTTGCCTCAGTTCTTGGTTTCACTTCCCTTCAGTTGATCTTTAGACTTCAGGATTTGTCCCTCAGTGCGTTGTGAGCAGTCCTTTGATTTGACCTTTTGTTCGGTCATTATTATGTTCTCTCTGTTATGTTCCTAATTTCGGGGACGAAATTCCTTTAAGGAAGGTAGGTTGTAACGACCCAGTCATTTGCCTTCCTTTTCTTTTTCCTGAAATTTTACGAATGAATTTTTTTCGTTTAAATTTCTTTTCTGAGCTATGTTTCGTGTCGCTTAGTGTCATCTCGAGTGCTCAGAATTGGTTCCTAAGACTCTTTTCCGTGGATTGACAACTTCCTTTGAGGACCGAGTCATTTTCATATTTTTCATTTTTCGACACTATGCGCTATTTTGTCTTTTTCCCTATTCTGTCTTTTCCCCATTTGTCACGTTGTTGGCATAACCTCACTTTTCATGCTCGGAGTTTGTTTTTGACTTCACGTGTCTTCATCTTGAGTGGTTTCCACGAAATACGTATCTTTACTTTTGTAAGAAAGTACTTTGGTTGCTCCCGGTGTCCATAGGGGCATGGATGCAAAGTTCTTTGCAATTATTTTCTTTTCTTGGGGTGTTTTTCATAAATATCTTTTGAAGATATTTTATTTCAGGGGTTTTCAAGAAAATATTTTTGGAAGATATTTTCATTCTGGACCATAAGTGCAGTTTCACTTTTTGGAGGGGCCATTGTGCAATTAATGAAAGTTATTGCAAAATGTCTTGTTTTGAGCCTGGATCCTCGTACAGGATTCATTTTCACATTTTGTCGAGTTGCGTACTCTTGGAATTTCCTCCTGGTCGATGTTTTCCAGTTCCAGGGTTTTTGGCCCTAGTTTTCACCAAACTTGTTTTGGGCATAACTTTCTGCTCGGGACTCAGTTTTTGACGTCGTTTCTTCTATTGTTCATATTTTATCATTTTGAATCTTTTTTGTTCACAAAGTTTTGCCATTTGAGCGTGTTTGCTCAAATTTTACTTTTTGGACCCGGCGGGGCCCGTTCGGGGCACTTTTTGAGATTTCTATAAAAGAGTGGTGAGATATTTCATTTTTGATCTTCTCCCCTCTTCATGCATGACCTGGAGCTCCCATGGCAGCCCAAGGGGTGCTGCCATCTTCTCTCTCCTCTTTTGGTTCACTTTTCCTTGATGGAAAGTCTTTGGCCTTAACGTTTGTTATTCCCCTCGCCGTGCTCTACCTTTCCCCCTTATTAGAATTCAGTTTTGACCATTTCTTGAGTTTGGTTTTGAGGTCAAGTTACAATTTTGATGGGGCTTTGATGGGAGTTATGTTCACGGTGTTGTCCCCGACAAAACCTCTCGGTATCGTCGAATTCGGAGCACTTTTATTTTGGTGGGCCTTTGGGATTTTTATCTCAAATTGAGGTAGGAGATGTTTTAGGTTTAAATTCTTATTATATACCATACTTGTGGTGCTTATACTACTTGTTTGCATGATTAAATATAAAATCTAGAGATTTTATTATTTATTTTTCTTGTACGGAATCTAATTTTTTCGGTTGCTCATGACTTGGTTTAAACATGTAGCATGATTTTATATTGCCCCTTGATATGCTCGTTGTCGTGTATTAAAATTAGAATATTTGAATAAGTATTAAAGATATTATTTAATATTTATCTTAGGTGAAAGATTAATTCACATGGCCTTAACTAGTTCGAAATCAATATGTGTTAGCATATTAAATTTGGCCTTAGCATGCTCTTCAACATAGTTGAATTTGAAAGTAATTGGAGGTGTTTTGAAAATTAGTAATTATTAATTAACTTAATTAATTAATTTGTCCCAAGTGCACTATTCACTCTATTTAAATTCCGACTTGATATTCTTGATTTACATGCCATATAGCTTCACATATATTTGATTTAGAATATTCGGTTAAGTTTTGAAACCTTTTATTTAATTAAATTCCATGTTTAAGATTTAATCCTCATGGTGATATACAACTTGGAATTGTATTGTGGCATGCTAGAAAATTAAGCTTAGGTTTAGTTGTTCACATATATTAAATTAGGATTAATTGCATGAGAATTGCAACTTTTAATTTATATTTAACTTTAGTGAAAGTTTAATTCGCATGGTCGTAAATTGTATGAAATAAGCTTGTAATGTGATATTACATTAGTCCTTGGCATGTTCTCTAAGATATTTTAAATTGAGAGCATTTGGTTAAGTTTGAAAATGTAGAGATTTTAATTAAAAGAATTAATTAAAATCTATTTTGTGGTCCCATTAGCTTAATTAAGATTTTAACTTGATATTTGTATTGGCCATGATTTGTTTACTAGTATATATTAATTGTCGACCATTTGAAGTTGCTTTAGAACCTTGGTAATTAAATTAGCATGATTTAATTAGAGTTTTACTTTATTGTTCCAATAACCTAATTGAGTTTTAGAATGGATATAGGTGACGACCTTGCCATTACCTTTAACATATATTAAATTGAAGTTAATTGAAATTAAATCGAAAATCTAGAAAATTTAATTGTGTTTATCTATTTAAATTCTATCAATTTGCTCCATGATCTAGTTGTGTTTTAGAAGTGGTTTCTATATTCAAATCATGGACTTAGATTTGTTGTATATTCATTTGGTTATGTTTTGAATATTGGATAACATAGTTGCTATGTTTGTACTCATGAGAATATGTTTTTCTTATTGAATATATTGTTGCCTTGTGTAATGATTTGCACACTTCGTATTTAACATCATTCATGCATAGCGTGTAACGAATCGCACACTGAAGATTCGACATTCATCACATCATATTAGTTGTGGACTTAGAGCGTGTATTGTATAGGTTTCCAAATTTGGTTGTGCTTGGTAGATAGTTGATTATCTTACATATTCCTGTTGATATATGCGTTGTTGCACAACTTGTTGATTTTGGAAACTTGGGGATGTCATAGTTTTATTATGACTAGGACGTGGTTCTAGTACGGGGGATAGTCCCTCTATATATAGTCTAGTGCGCACATAGGGAGGTTACCCATGGGCTAGTAACCCTAAAGTAATTATGTTGTCCGAGTATCCACTTTGTTTGATTTTGCATTTCATTTTCAAGTTGATAACTAGATGATGTTGTAACTTGTTGTTTCTTATTTGTCGTTCCATTTTAAGTTAAAGGATGTTAACTTTGCGAAATTGTGCTTTATACGTTGTATTGGAAGTTCTAATGTGGGTTAAATCGCATCAATATTGAAAATTATGTTTTGACGTTCTAACATAGCTTAGGAATGATCCTATTGATTCATTTAGAACTTAGATGTTAGGTGGCGTAACCCACTACTATTATTTTGTGCTTCAGATTCTAAGTTGATGGTTTTTAGAACTTATACCTTGTTGCATTGTATAACCTGCTCTTTTGTTGTTGAATTGCATGGATAATGTAATTCTTGTTAACTTGTATTCAAATATGCTTTTGTCATGTTGTATGGATTACTCTAGACCTAGTTCAATTGTATTGAAAATGCAATTCATATTAATATATGCTCAAGCATTGTTCTTGTCGTGTTCTTTGGATTATCCCAACCATGATTCATTTCATACACGTATGTATATCATGATTCTTGTTGCTTAGACTCTAAGGTAGCTTAGGGCGCTCCCCGAGTCTCACTTGGACATAAACGTTAGGTGGCATGAGCCCCTTTAACATGTTTCACCTTAAGGTGATAAATTTGTAAAATGCTAGGTCGATGCATGCTCATCTCCTACGAGTAACTTTATGTTACTCACCCCTACGATACTGGGGCATATTTCAGGTACGAAGACTTGGTTCGTGACGCCTAGCATTCCTTGGATGTCGTGTAGCTTTCAAGTTTCCATTTCATGCAAATGTTAGAATGAAATGTCATTTTGTAGACTTATATGTCTAAATATGTATATTTGATTCTATGTATGTAATGTGTACTTAAGTACACTCCGTTCAATGTATTTGATATGTATAAGATGAGGCCGAAGGCCAATCACATGTATATTGTATTCTATGCAACTTTTTAACTTCATGAAATTTTATGAAAACCTTGAAAAATCGTCAGTCATTGGTTCACCATGATTGCATTGGGTGTGAGAATTCCATTCTCATTCTTTCATAGGGTCTCATAAATCATGTTTGAAGTGTGGCCATGGGTCAAACTGTTATTTGATCCCATTTTGTATTTTTGGATTCCATGTTTTTCCATTCCAAGTCAATTTTTGCCTTTTTGCCCGTTGGGGTGTCGGATTTTGTATCGGCTATATTTTTAAGCCATGGACCATTGTAGCGCATCTAAATAGGTAAGTTACGTTTGCATGCATGGTCATTTCCGGGCAAAACCTTATCGTTTGTGTTTTGAGCCTCTTGTGAATTCATTTCGCATTTTTTTTGCATATTCTGATTTAGGGGCGTTATGGACCTTTCACATCAGTTTTATTTTCTTCTTTTGACATGGTTGAAAAGAAAACATGATTTTAGGGGGGGTTTCTTTTTCATGTTTTTCCAGAAAAAATCGTCTTGGTACCGGAAATCCCTCATGAAGTTTCAGCTTCCAATTTTCATTTAGCAACTTTATGACCCTCTTGTTCAGTTCTGATCTAGGGGCATTTTCGGGATTTCACAGTGAGTTTTTTTCGATTCTATCCGCGTTGTCGAGTAGAAACTCAATTTTAGGGGGGGTTTCTTCTTCGTGTTTTTCCAGAAAAGCTCGCCTTGACCCCCGTTTCAGGCCTCAGTTCTGGGCAGATCAAAAAAAAATGTAGCAGCAACCAAGGGCTGCCACCAGCCATGTCTTTGGGCGCCGACATGCACGCCGGTGGGCTCTCGCATGGGCGCCGTGTGCACTATGACCCCTCATCGGGCCGTTGAGATGTCAATTCTTCTTTTGGGCTTTTCTCCTTCGTCCGGACTTCGATTCAAGTGAATTTTTTTTTGAACTTCACTAATTTTTCGCTGTCTTTCCAACAGTGTGCTCAGTTGCACCCAGTTCTTCCTGGATAATTACCAGTTTACCCTTTTTGCCTTAAGTGCTCGTTTTTCTTCGTCATGCCGTTTCTCCTTCGTCCGGACTCTGAATCATGCGATTCTTGAGTCCATCTTGATTAGTTTTTCATTGTCCTTCCAGCGGTGTGCTCGGTGGCACCCGAATCTATTATTTTCAAAAATGACTATTTTGCCCCTGGGGGCTTCTTTATCATATTTTTGATCTTTTGCTTCCGCATCAGTTCTTGTTGAGTTCCACGACCTCATGGAAGGTCACTTTGACTTCTTAGAGTCTTGTTTTCTGTCTTTGCTTCCGCATTCGGATCCATTATCGGATCATCCTTACGGTTCATCACAGGACACGCTGGCCTAAAAACCAGAGTCGTCACACTTTAGCTGGATCAATCCTCCCATGGCATTGCCTTTTTGGATAAAGACAGATCTGAGATATTTTAGGGAATGAGACAAAAGTGGTAGGTAGGGTGGTACAACAGGATAATATGGAATCTTTTCGTTCGATCTGAGAATTGTAGGATCAATCGAACTTTGTGGGATCTTTGGATAAGGACAAAAGAGCTTGGATCCATCTTGAAATGTCTAGATCAATGAACTTTTGATCGATCGAAGTGTACTTGTGATCGATTGAACCTGCTGAATTCCATACTTTGCTTCAATCTGCTTCCACTTTGCTCCTTTCTTCCATCCAGCTTGAGTTAGCTTCTTTTAAGCTCTTATTTGGCTGAATTAGCTTATTTTGGGAATAAGCACCTAAAAAGGGCAATAATACAAAATTAATCTAAAACGAAAAAGTAAGATAGATAAAGGTCCTAGAATACCTAAGCTTAAGGGGTTTAAATATGCACTTTTCAGTGCTCATCACACCCCCAAACTTAAATATTGTTAGTCCCTAGTAATAAACTACAAAGTAAAGGAATGAAATGAACAACTATACAACTATGAACTAGAAAACAATAAATGGATAACGCCACTTTCGTAGGGAACATGATTACATTTAGTGTATGCAATAAGCCTTTTAAACCCTTAGGTTACCCCTAATGGACGAGTGAAGTCTCGTGAGGGTTTCCAAAAATGATACCCACAAACATTAAGCTCATTCTTTCAAAAGAGACATCAATATTGTAACCAAGCATTAGGAGAAAACTACCTCAAGTATGCAATTTTTCAACCTTTTTCCAAGCAATCTCCCAAATTTTCAACATCAAGCAAGCAAGTATGGTCCTCCACACATCAAGAAAATGATCATGTAAATCAAAACAACTCTAGAATCCTTTTTGAGTGGACCAGCATCAAATATGTTGTTATCTTAGCCAACTAAAGAAATGATCACATCTTCACCCTCAAACTAGCACACAAATCTAGTACTAATCATCAAGACAAAGAGTGGACCTTTTATTAAAGCTTTATTGATCTAGGTGCGCTTATTCTTTTCACTCAATTTTTTTTTTCTATCCCTAAGGATCAAAGATTAAAGTATAGTGTAATGTGTTGATCTATTAAGCTTTCTAGTGATTCATGAGGTCGAGCGTTAGGTCAATGACTCCCAAACCAGACGGCTTTAGGGCATTAGGCATTCAAACACCCCTAAGGACTTACAAGCTCAAATCAACTAGGTTACAAATCAAAACAACCTCCGTCTAATCATTTCCCACTTCTCACCTTTTGGGAGAAGTCCTCACTTTTTATTACTTTTGCAACTTTTTTTTTTTTTTTTTTTAAGCAAGTTCAATTATTAACCTAGAGTTTGGGCCCTCCATCTTTCGGCGTGAGAAATTCAGTACTTGATGAGGCTAGAATCCCGACTACTTAATGAAAAGGGATTGTTATCCACCTTTATCGAAATGAAAGCTTTCAATACACTACTAGCCCAATTGGGATATAACCAATTCAATAATCAACATAGCATGTACCCCACAAATGAATGCTGCTGTGCACCTGTGCTATTGTAGAATCCTAAAGTGAATCTCAAAACAATCACAAAATCATGATGATGTGGACCACAAATGCAAGCAAGATATCAATCTTTCGAAAAATTTACTCCTAAATGGCATCCACAAGACATACAAGGAGTATTGGACTCTCAAGTCAAGCAATTTTTAAATTTTAAGCAATATAGTCCTCAAAAGATCAAAATCATCGCTAGTTATGGACCAATCATTGAAAATTCCTCAAATACACAAGTCATGCTCAAAATTTTGAAGTTAAAACAAATACTGTAAGAGCACCCATTCCCCCAAACTTAAATGGCACAATGTCCTCAATGTGCAAAGAGAACAAAGGAAAGAGTATACCAGTGCAGCTAAGCAAAGAATGGCCGGGACACAAGTATCCAAAGTGGGTGGTATAACCCCCCTAAACTTGGGATTAACTGTGGTCCTGAAAAGATGGCACTGGATAAAAGTTTATTAGACAACAAAGGGGATAATAATAGTGCACAGTAGACATGCAAGTGTAAATGGGATAAAAAATTGAAGTAAAGAGAGAGGAAAAAAGGTGGTCCTGAAAAATTCAGGCAGCACTCTCTCACTGAAGTCACTGGGATGTACCTGATAAATGGAGTCAATCACAAACAGATATATCAATATAAAATCCAGACATCCAAAAATATCATGCATAATATAGAAAATCGAAACAGTATATATAGTACATCACAGGAATAGGGCCGACAGACTGGCCTCAATAATATAATATAACAGTATAAAAATAGCAGTCTAATATCACAGATATGGATAAAAAATGAAAGAAAAGTAGAGAGATCAGGCAGAGGATGTAGGGTGGGTGGGCGTGATCCCCGAATATCTCTGGATATGCCCTATAGCGCAGCTAGAACGTCTGAGCGAAGAGATGCCACATATGTGCTGAGGGAGACGACGTCTGCTCTGAGAGAGACAACATTTGGCCGAAGAGAGACAACCTCACCCTCCAATGTCTAGAAATGCTCTCCTAGGCCAGGTGTCTGAGCTGTAGCCTCAGGTATGACTGGACCATGAAACTACGATATATCCTGAGTCTGCTCCTGAGAATGAACTGGCAACCCTGCTGGAGAGTGATGCAGAAGCTCTTCTACTGGCAGCTCTCGCTCTAAATTAATATCTATATGCACATCAGTAGCCACTAATGGGTCTGCTAAATCGGCAGCTGCAGCTGCAACTGCTGCCTGCTCCATCTCCTCTATCTCAAGCTCCTCAGCTGCTAAAACTGCCTCCTCGCGCACACTCTTGATAAGAGCATTGTAGCTCTTATCCCAATCCTGCTTGCCAAAGTGGCAAGCTCCTGTCTTTGGACGCTCATTCCGTACAGATAGGATAATGCTAATCTCTTAGGATCTGAGTGATCAGATGGCCAAATCCTAGGCTTGGCGTTGCTAATGTAAGTGGAATATAACTTCATCATGACACTCTAGTAGAGTGCCGGCATAGAAACCCAGTGGCCTGTGTAGAATCCATATAAAGCAACTAGAAAATCAGACCGCCTTTGGATCTTATAGCCGGCCATAAGTACGTTTCGGTATAGGACTGAATCGTAGAACCAGAGCTCGCCATCTGCATAGTGGCCTATGAGTTCCACAGCTATGTCTGTGTAAGAAGGCCTCCTCTCTAAAATAGGATAATGAACATCGGGAGGGGAGACATGAGGACATCGGGATGATCTCGCTAGAGTATCAACTGTGATCCGGACGGGGTAACCATCGATAGTGGTCTGCAGCTCTGATAAGTTATTCGGGGCCGGATGGAGATGCTGGTAGAATAACCGAACAAGCCGCGAATAAACTGGATAAGTAACTGGGGCAAATATAGCTGAAAGACCCATCCGGTCAAGATCATCGTAAGCTGGCAGGGTCAGTAGATACCAGGAGAAGAAAGAAAAGTCAAACACTAACTCATGCGACACCTAAAGGCGTGAGTATCTCCTGTTAGGTCTCTCGGGGACCAGGTCTGGCTGTACCGGTGGTGGTGAAGGAGATGGTACATGCTCAGCCTCAGCTGAAGAAATTGATGCGGCACCCGAAGACTGTAGTCTAGAGTCAGCGGATGGGGACTGAGCTGTATCTGCCTCTGATTGGTCCTGTATCTGCTCTGGCTCTGGCTCAGGATTGGGGTCCTGGACGTGAGATAGACCTGCTTGGTCGTCTAATCTCCACCTGACTCTGTGATGATAATGTCCACGGGCAACAGTCTTGACCCTAGCCATAGCCTGCAAAATAAAAGGAAAACTTGCAAAACAAGTCAGTAGCTAAATAAGGAAATAAGGTATAACATATAAAAACATGTATGTCAAATAAGACAGACAAAACAGAATAAAGGACATGAATCTATGCAAGTCATAAGAAATAAATGACATTAAGTGACTCATGCTTAGACAGTATGAGTATGGAATGCATCCAATGTGGAAAACACAGGCATTGGGCATGTATGAGATAGCATGAAACACAAGAGATGGTGTGTGAAGTGTGTGATGCAAATCTGTGAAGTTCGATCGATCACAAAAATGTGAGATCGATGTATAAGTGAGATCGATCTATTACAGATCGATCTGAGAAAAAATTCGATTGATCGAACTGTGAGGTGAAATTCGAAAAGTCACAGATCTGTGACAAATCAACAATTTTGGTCGCTTGATTAGACCCATGACCCCCAAAATCAAAAATATAAAACCGATATATATACATATATATACACATATATACAGTGGGTCAAAGCTTCAAAAATGGCAAGATTAAACATGGAAAACTTGAAATCTAGCATCGAAAGCAGGGATTCATCAATATAAAGCTTGAAATCAAAAGGGAAATCTCGAATCTTACCCCGAAACCGAGAGAAGTGGATCGAAGGAGAGAGAGGTAAAATCTGAGATCTGAGATAAAGGAGAGAGAATCAGGATGAGATGAAATCACCGGAGATGGAAAGGATGGGCTTTGTAGCGGCGATGGGCTCTAGGGTTTGAAGATCGATTTCTTTGAAATCGATCAAATGACCCTAGGTTCAATTTTTAAAAACATTTCCTTTTCAGGTTGATCGATCGAACTGAATCCTCAGATCGATTGAATTGGAATCGATCTCTCCTCTTAAATGACAAAATTATTTTTGAAACTTTTGGATTTTTCTGAATTAAAAATTAAAAATTAAAAATTAAAAATATTATTGGATTTTGAAAAATAAAATAAAATAAAATCTTTTTGGGATTTTTCAAAAATAATAAACAAACAAAAATAAAAGTATTTTTTTAAAAAAAATTTTTTTTTTTTTAATTAAAAATATTTTTGGATTTTTCAAATTTTTAAATAAAGTAAAAATAAAATATTTTTGGAATTTTTGAAAATAAAATTTAAAATATTTTTGTAAGTTTTATGAATTTGAAATTCAAAGTCAAAGTCGAGCATAGATCGATCAAACCAAGATTGATCTTAGATAGACTTCGATCGATCGAACATGCAAAAACCTGCAGACATGTTCGAATGATGAGGCAGAGAGGTCATTGGATACAGGTTGGATGCAGGTTCAAAATTTTTTTAAGTGTTGGGACTATAGATCGATCCAAGACGAATCTGAATCTATCGAAGAATTTACGATCGATCAGACAGAGAGCTGAAATATACAGGTTTTCTTCGAACGATTGGACAGAGAGGTGATTGGATGCAGGTATGGAGTTCGATCGATCGAACCTTTTTTGAGATCGATCGAATAGGAACAAAATGTCCATTTTCAACATGAAAGTGCATGCAATCTTAATCACAGTTCCTAGCAATGTATATGAACCTAAAGTAAATATCTAGACTTCACAAGAAATGAAATTTAAAATAGAAATGAGGGAGGAATAGGGTTATGACACCTTACGAAATGTACTAGTTTAAACGTCTCTAGCAAGATGTTGGGCTCGTTTAGCCCGGATCAAACATCTTGTAATGCATCCCCTCCTTAATGGGGTGATAAGTTCTTTGAACTCCACCCAACAAATGGTTCCCTAGAGAACTTATTGGATTTGGCTAAAAGGAACTTGTTGGTCCTTTTTCAATGTGATCTTTGGGCTTCCATGCCCTTTCAAAATAAGATTTTGAAACAACTTTTTTTGAATTTAGGGTTGAAGATAACCCTTTTGAAATTTTGGTTTTAAGCAAAGACTCTATTCCTTCACATTTATTAGCATGACATTTCTCTACAACATTCACTTCTTCATGCTTGTCAAATGAATTCGGGGTTGGATTGAAGATATTCAACTTCACCTTCATATGGCCAAATGAGATCTTCATTATCCCCATTCTACAATTAATGTTGGCATTCGCGGTTGCCAAGAAAAGATGGCTAAGGATAACGGGAATTTGGCTCTTAGGATTCGGGACTGGTTCCGTGCCAATGACAACGAAATCAACGGGGAAGAAAAACTTATCAATTTTAATCAAAACGTCCCCAATGATACCTTCAGGCTTTTTGATGGATCGGTCGGCAAGTTGCAAAACCACCGATGTCGGTTTCAAGTCTCCTAAGCCTAATTTGACATATACCGAGTATGGAAGAAGATTAACACTTGCTCACTTGCTCGGTCAAGACCACTTTCCTAGGTGCTTGGCTTTTGTTCTTCCTCTTTTGGGTGCAAAGATCTTTTAAAAACTTGGCATAAGCCGGAATTTGGTTGATTGCATTCAAAAGTGGAAGGTTAACCTTCACTTGCCTAAACACATCAATGATTTCATTTGTCTTTGTCTTTTGCTTGTCAAGATAAATGGATCCTTTCAAGGCATCCAGAAATGGAGCTCTTGGCCCAAAAAAAATTTCAAAATCCTTCTTTAAAACATCATCAGCACAAGAATTTTTCAAATCATGCTTTGATTCATTTTTCAAATCATTTTTGAACTCACTTTTCAAATCACTTTTTGACACTTTCTAATTTGAATGATCATGCATATGCAATGAAGGAGGAATATGATAAGAAACGGGACAGGTGTCAACTTTGGGTTGCACCGGTTCACTCTCTTCATTGGACACACCTACTTGGTTGTTAATGATTCTCCCACTTCTCAAGGTTGTCACCATATGATGATGCTCAATTATAGGACTTTCCGATGAGGAATGAGTCTCCACAACACATTATTGCTTTGGTGGGGCATTCAAAGGCATTTTCCCTTTCTCTCTAGCATTTAAAGTACTAGCTATTTGCCCTACTTGGATTTCTAGCTTAGCAATGGATTGAGAGTGAGAATGAAGCAATTAAGTGTTCGCCTCTAGAATGCTTAGAGCGGTCAAAACTTTCTCTTCAAAAGCAGGACTCCTAGAATTTCCTTGAGAATATGATGGTTGATTAGGAAAATGAGAATTAGAAAATTAATTTCCTTATGATTGATATGGTCTATATCCTTGTGATCCTTGGCCTTGCATTGGAAGTGGAATGTACTTTCCTTGAAAACTACCTTGGGAAGGGTTTGAGCCTTCCCCTTGGTTTCTCCAAGAGAAATTCGGGTGATTCCTCCAACTAGAATTATAGTGATTGCCATAAGGATTGTTCCCTTAATTAACAAAAGCTACATTGACTTGTTTATGATGCTCACTTTGCACATTTTCATGGGGACAATTGGAAGTAGAATGTAAAATACTTGAACAAGTCATACATAATTCATTGGATGCATGATGGGAATGGTTAGGGAAGGAAGTTACTTAATTTGCCGAGTTTTGGTTGATCAAGAATTGATCAAACCTTTGAGATTAGGATTTCATCTCGGCGGCTATTTCATTGGAATGGTCAACTTGATGTAAGCCAACACTTTTCCTTCCACTTGAATTCCTACCATTCTTAGAAGATAAAGTTTGATGCAAAGAATTTTCACTCATGCACTCGTAAAGACGCCACACGTCATCCTCATGCCTATCAATGTAAGAGCCACCAATGGAAGCATCAACCATGCCCTTGTAATTATCGGATAAACTCTCAAAGAAATATTGAACTAATTGCCATTTGGGCATTTCATGATGTGGACACTTCCTAAGCAATTCATTGAATCTTTCTCATGCCTCATAGAATGTTTCCCCATCCCCGTGTGAAAACTCTCGAATTGAGGTTCTCATGGCATTGGTCTTAGAAACTGGATAGTACTTCTTCAAGAACTCTTGTTACATTTCTACCCAAGATGTTATTAAAAAAGGCCTAAGATTGTTAAACTAATATTTTACCTTGTCTTTAAGGGTGAATGGAAAAGTTTAAGCCTTAAGACCTCTTTCGGCATGTCCGTGTATCTCACGGTGGAACACACTTCAAGAAACTCATCCAAATGCTTGTAAGATTCTTCACTTGGAAGTCCATGATAGTTAGGAAGCATTTGAATGGTTTGTGGTTTGATTTTATAGTGGTGTGCTCTAAATGGTGGCAATTGAATGCATGTGGGTGCATTATATTCATTAGGCATATAGTGATCTCTTAAAGCAAGGGGAGGGTTAACAATTGGAGGTACAACATGGGCACCTTGATTGCCTTGAACTATAGAAAGTTGTGGAGCAAACATTGGCCTAAGCATTCCCACTAGAACTTGGCCTTGTTGTTGTGGGTGAATGAATGGTCTAGGCATGCCTAATGGTACTTACATGTTATCATGATGCACATTAGGGTAGAGGATACCTTGTTGGTCTATGTAACCAAGGTCCTCCACATGGTCCTCATTATGTACTTCCATTGTAGAAGTAGAACGATTAAAATTACCCCTTCCCCTAGGTGTACAAACAATGGATTGTAAATTCAAATTAAGAGGGACAAGAGTAGGATTTAATGACCTTCGACCATGTATGCACAAGCAAAACACAAACAAGAAACAAACAATCAACAATCACTTCACCTTCGCAACAATTCAAAAATTAACAAACTTCCGCCACATACAATGATCCCATACTCCCATGCTATCAATAATATGCAAAGAACAATAAAATTTCCTCCACGTGGGCTCACGATTTATCTAAGAATTGAAATACAACCCTCCACGCGGGCCGACGATTTAACTAGAGATTGAGTTAAGAAGGAGCTCACAAAGGGTCCTTTAGCACTTCAATTCAATTTTCAATTTTAGCCTCGCAAATTTTTTTAGATTTTAGCTTTTTCCTTGCTTTTGCTTAGCTCCTTGCTTAAAATGCTCCTTTGTTCACCTTCTAGCTCAATGCACCTAGTCAAATAAGAACAAACACAATAAGTAACCAAAAATAAAAATAAAGTAAAGACACGATCAAAAGAGTACTAATCCCTAAATGTTTCCAAAACACGGCGTTGCCAATTTAATCCCAGGCAACGGCGCCAAAAACTTGGTGCTCGTCAAGCACCGAAGCCTAAAGAGATGTTCAAAAGGTAGTGAATGTGCAATGTGGCCAAGTTTTAAATTTATAAAAGCCACTACTACGTCCAACTAAAAATATAGCTAGGGTGAGTAGGGATCATCCCAAGGGATTAAGGGTGCACTAGTAGTGGAAACAAGGCTTAGGGTTAGTAGGTCGAGTGATCAAAGGTAGGTTGTTTGGTAGATTAAACTATAATTAAAACTAAACAAGATCAATATCAAGCAAGTAATTAAAGGATAGAGAAAACAAGATAGAGAGGTCTTAGGATTTAGAGATCACCACTAAGCATCACTTTTCTCTATACTCAATTCACAATTAATGAGGGGAAGGCATATGTTGCAACAAGAGTGAGTGTGTGTGGTTGTTTCAATAAGCATGGATGGCCAATTAAGTGTATATTGTCTAGACAACACAATGAATAGCATAATATATCAAAGTAAGCCATTAATCCTTCTTTAAGCTCAGAATCCAAACACATTACAAAATTAGAGAAATATACTACTTGCATTCATAAGTATGGAACATCAAACAACAAGCATGGATTGTCCTCCCATTTAACAACTAAGGTAACTACACTACATCTAAGCTAATGGCATGAAAATTAAACTAATTAGACTAAGGGAAAGGCACAATCCATCAAGAAATGAGTATGAACCATCAAATAAACCACAAGAGCATTCTATTAAGCACTATGTCTTGATAATCTCTAGATCTATAGCATTAATACACATAGACATGCATCAACAATATAAGAAATAGAGATAAACATATGAACATCTATTCTAGCATACATAAACATATGGATAGAATGAAATGGTCACTTGGAAGAATTAAACCACACAAATCATTGAATAAACAAGATATATGTATATAAATATGTCAAAACATGTATTACAACACAAATCCCCTCAAAAATACATGAATCAAGATAAAGAAAGCATGCTTAAGGCTAATTCTAGCCCCAAGAAGATGTCTAGCCACTCATGAATGGTGTCCTCCAACCCTCAAGGGCTATCCCCATGGTAGAAATACTCCTCTTCTTGAAGTAGATGGAAAACCTCTCAAGAATGTCTCTAGCCTCCTCTATAAGAATATGTTATACAATATGTAAGTTATGTCAAGTATGCTCTCAAGAATGGCTCAAATTCCTTATATAGGTAGGTTAAAATTTCACACCCAATAGTCTAGGCTAGCACATCAGTATTCCTCCAATGATTGCACCATGAGTCAACATTTAATGAGCTGGATTTATCTTTTTTTGGGCTTAAGGAAGTTCGATCGATCGAACTTGTGGTGAGATCTATCGAACATGGCTGAGATCTATCAAACTTTGGCTCGATCGATCCTGGCGCCTTTTTGGATAAGGGCAGATCTGAGATATTTTAGGGAATGAGACAAAAGTAGTAGGTAGGGTGGTACAACAGGATAAAATAGAATCTTTTCAATCAATCTGAGAATTGTTGGATCGATCGAACTTTATGGGATCTTTTGATAAGGATAAAAGAGCTTGGAACCATCTTGAAATGTCTAGATCAATGAACTTTCAATCGATCGAAGTGTAATTGTGATCGATCAAACCTGCTGAATTCCATACTTTGCTTCAATCTGCTTCTACTTTGCTCATTTCTTCCATCCAGCTTGAGTTAGCTTCTTTTAAGCTCTTATTTGGCTGAATTAGCTTATTTTGGGGATAAGCACCTAAAAAGGGCAATAACACGAAATTAGTCTAAAATGGGAAAGTAAGATAGATAAAGGTCCTAGAATACCTAAACTTAAGGGGTTTAAATGCGCACTTTTCAGCCCTCATCAACTATAAATTTGAGCTGCAGTGCCATCCGGGTAAGGCCAATGTGGTGGCCGATGCATTGAGTAGGAAGTCACGGGGGAGGACTCTTGCTAACATCTCCATTCATAGATGGAAGATGTTAAAAGAGCTTTCAGATCTTGGTCTATAGTCTTATGAGGATGTTTCATCGGCTATTTTGTTTAGCCTTGTGGCTCAACCGGCTCTTGTCAGCAGAGTTATTGAGGCACAGTTAGGGGATAGGGAGATGAAAGCCATCCATGTTTGAATTTCTGGCGACGAGAATATAGAGGGTTGGACCTTACATTCAGATGGTGGTCTTAGGTACAAAGGGATGATGTTTGTTCCTTTGTCTTGTCGTGAAGACGTTCTTCGAGATTTTCACCACTCTCGACTCGCAGTTCATCCTGGTGGTACAAAGATGTATCATAATCTACGGTGATAGTTTTGGTGGCAGGACATGAAATGGGATGTTTCACAGTTTGTGGCTCGATGCCTTACTTGTCAGCAAGTGAAGGCAGAGCATCAACAACCAGTAGGATTGTTGCAACCATTACCAGTAGTTGAGTGGAAATGGGAGCATATCACTATGGATTTCGTAACGAGACTTTTGAGGTCTCAGGCAGGGAATGATGCCGTTTGGGTCATAGTTGACAGATTGACTAAGACGGCTCACTTCTTGCCCATGGCAGTGACAGACAGTGCAGAGAGACTGAGTGAACTGTATGTGAGAGATTGTCAAGCTTCACAGGGTTCCTGTATCTATTGTTTCGGATAGGGATCCGCGGTTCACGTCTTATTTTTGGTAGAGTTTTCAGGAGGCTCTTGATACGGAGCTTCATTTTAGTACGGCATTTCATCGTCAGACTGATGGTCAGTCGGAAAGCACCATTCAGATATTGGAGAATATGTTACAGGCTTGTATCTTGGATTTCAATGGTAGTTGGGATGACTACTTGCCTTTGGTTGAGTCTGCCTACAACAATAGTTACCAGACCAGTATTGGCATGGCACCTTTTGAGGCATTGTATGGCAGGCCATATAGATCTCCAGTTTATTGGACCGATGTCGGTGATACCGTTACCTTAGGTCCTATATTTTTATTAAGACTATAGAGAAAATCAAGTTGATTCGGCAGCGATTGCTTACCGCATAGAGCAGATAACAGAGTTACGGTGACAGGAGGAGATGATCCTTGTCTTTTGAGGTAGGAGACCATGTCTTTCTCAAAATTTCTCCACGGAAGGGACTTGTGAGATTTCGACAGACTGGCAAGTTGTCTCCTAGGTTCATTGGAACATTTGAGATTTTGAAACGTGTCGGTGAGGTTGCTTATCGTTTAGCATTGCCGCCAGACCTGGATAGGGTGCACGACGTCTTTCATGTCTCTATACTGAGGAAGTACGAACCTGACCCATCGCATGTTTTATGGTGGACTGATGTGGCTCTTGATAAGGACGTGACCTAAGAGAAAGGTACAGCCTAGATTCTTGATTCACGAGAGCAAGTCTTGCGGACCAAGACCATTCCATTGGTCAAGGTCATATGGAAACACGACAGTATTGAGGAGGCTACCTAGGAGCTAGAACAGGAGGTTCGCCCTCGGTATCCCCATTTGTTCTCTCTTTCAAGTACGATTCAATTTCGGGGATGAAATCCTTTTAAGGAGGGTAGGTTGTAATGACCTGGTCATTTTCCTTCCTTTCCCTTTCTTCGGTAATTTCTTTTTTCATCTTTTCCCTATTTCGTCATTTTCTCATTTTTCATTTTTACTTGCAGAACCTCAATTTTTGTGTTTAGATTTGAGTCCGGCTTTGCATGCATCCATGATATTTAAATTCCATGATATCTATATTTTTACTTTTGTAGAAAAGCATGTAAATGTTTACTTTTCTTGTAAAGGGCATAGATGCATGACTTTTGGTAAGTATTCATAACTTGAGGGATTTTTTGGTAATTATGTAAAGTAATTACTTTTCGTCTTAGGGACCACTTTGCAATTTAATTTGGAAGATATTTTCAAAAAGGACCTTTTTGTAATTCTTGAAAAATGTGACAGGTGTCACACTCTCATGGTGCCACTTGTTATCTTGTGGTGGAACCACTTGGAAGCCTTGTTTGATGACACATGGAGGGTGGAGATTCACCCATTTGTTGGCCTAGGATAGGAGCACTTGTTGGCATGGATGGTTGACAAGTGTAGGCTTGATATTTAATCTTAGATTCATGACAAGTGTAGGTCTCACCTTTAGTCTTGCAACTGTGTGTGTGAGAGGTAGTGCAAGAGCACCTAATGAGTGAAGAATCCCTATTTAACTAAGGGTTTCATCTCATTTTATTCATTTCATCTCTTTCCTCTCAAACCCTAACTTGGCCACCATTGGAGCAAAGCTTGATTCAAGGTTTTAAGCTTTATTTTAGTGCCATTCCACTCACCTAAGACCTTTAAGCTTGGAATACTTTAGTTTCCTTTCACTCTCCTCTACATAACCCTAGAAGGAAAACTTGAAATTCCTTTGCTTTCTTTAGATTCAAGATGAACAATCCTCTTGTGAGGTAGGGGGTGTTATAATTTATTTTCTAAGTGATTAAATTGTTTTTGTAGTGATATCCAAGTTGTATGCATGCCTTGTCTTGAAATAAGAAATAAATGATTAATTGTAGCTTGTATATAACTCACTTTAGACTTGATATATGGCATGGCCATGACATGATCTATGTTGTATCTTAATTTGGCATGATTTAAATAAGCTTTTAAGTCTAGAGAATTAATTGATTTAAGTTGATTTAAATTCTAATTATTTGTACCATGCTTGTATTTCATTTTTGACTTAACATATGGCATAACCATGAAATACTCCTTGTCATATATTAAATTGGAATCATTTGGACAACTCTTGAAAACTAGAGAAATTACTTAGTTGGTCTACTTAATTTCTATCATGTTGATCTAATGATTAGTCATGAAATCCATGGAACTTATTGTGTTTTATCACATATCATGACTTGTTGCTTTACTTGTTGACTTTGGAAACTTGGGATATCATCAAGAACTTGACATGGCTAGGACTTGGTTCTAGTACTGGAGATAGAGAGCTTCCTACACTATAGTGCGCACTAGGGGAAGGTGCCCATGGGTTAATAGCCCTAAAGTGATCTCAAGAGTACAGTATTAATCCGGGCAATATCTAAGTAACCACTTTAGTTGATTTCGCACTTTAATTTCCAACTTGATAACCTTGTGATATTTGCATCTCATTGTGCTATGTTAAAAGTTCCAATGCCATTTTAATAGCATGAACTAAATTCTATTGAATTGTAAATCTTGTAATAAGTTAAAGTTATACATGCTCATTCTCTACGAGTAAACTTGTTTACTATTGTGGGACGCACAACACTCTTAGACTTGCTAGAATTCTTGGAGTATTTTTGGTGACATTGAATATACACTTGTTAGCATATCGTGATCCTTTTTGGTGTATTGTATAAAAACTTGTATTTATTGTCTAAGCTATGTAATGTGCACTTAAGTGCACCCTTTGTTACTTTTAGGAGGTGTATGTAATGAGGCCAAGGGCCAAAGACATTTTTTATGACTTGTATGCCTTATATTTTCATAGTTGTTTATGGAACTTATGAAAAATCCATGCGTTCAAGGGTCATATTTTGCATAAGGTATACCATGAGGCTGTGGGCCATTGTAACGCGTCTAATCCATCATCTTACACATGCATGCATGATCACATCTTGCAAAACACATTGATCCCAACTTTTGAACTATTTTTGGGGGAATTTTATGAAATTTCATGAAAAATTCATGCATTGGGCATCATTCAAAGTTTTCCTTCGATTTAGCATGTTATGGATGTTCATGTAAGGCTTAAAAATGTTTTGAAACTTGTCCGAATCAAATGGGAAGCATGCATAGCCTTAGGATTGAGCCAAGCACCTTCCCCATGAGTTGCAGCTGCTTTTTCTGTTGTAGCAGGGTGCATCGGCCAGCTAATGAGAGCTATCAATCAGCTGACACATATCTAGTCTCCATTCTAGTAGCCTTTTTGGGATTTTTGGTGTTTCGGCTGACTGATCATTGGGGTTTGGCTAACTGATCATTAGGGTTCAGTCAGCTGATGATGGGGGTTCAGCCAGCTGATCCTCCCTGGAACTTTCCTCTTTTGTTTTTCTTGGATAACTTTGTTGCACCAACTTCAGAGAGCCATAACTCTTTCATTTCTAATCTAAATCAATCGTTCTTGAGTCTAAACTCAAGAGCTTGAAGTTAGCTTTCCAATGGTACCAACCATACATCAAAACTCCAACCGTAGTGAGAGTTATTGCAGTTTTAGTGAGATATAGTTGTGGTAACTCCTAAACGGAGAAGGCCATTTTGTTCTAAATTCATATCTTTTCCGTCCGGACTCTGAATTAGGTGATTCTTGAGTCTATTTTAGTTCTTTTTTCGTTGTCTTTCCAATGGTGTGTTGGTGTCATCCACTTCCCTTTTGGAAAAGACCATTTTGTCCCTAGGCTCATTCATATCCGTTTTTTGAAACGTCGCTTTCGCAATTGTTTTCTTTGGGTTCCGTGACCTCATTGAGGGTCACCTTGGTGTCTTATAGACATGTAGTATCTCTAAAGATCATTGTATTACCTTTTACATCCGCATTCTAACTCAGTTTTGGATTTATGTTTGGGTCACTGCTAACGCACCGGGTTGAAAAAAATTCGAGTCGTTACAAATTTCGTACGGATCTCGTAAGCTTAAACCTCATGAGCTTAATTATCCGACACACGATTTGGAGTTGGCAGCTGTGGTCTTTGCCTTATGTATCTAGAGGCATTATCTATTGGGAGAGTCCTTCAGATTATTTAGTGATCACAAGAGTCTGCAGTATTTGTTTACTCAGAGGGAGCTGAATATGAGACAATGCAAGTGGTTAGAGTTTGTGAAGGACTATCATTTATCTATACAGTACCATCCAGGGAAAGCAAATATGGTGGACGATGTGCTCAGTCGCTGACCCTATGCGAGTCTTTCTGGATTATTCGCTACAGAGTGGGATACTTTGAAGATAGTTAATGAGTTATCTAATATTTTTATTGCGTATATGGTAGTTACACCTTCTATCTAATATTTTGAAGCCATAACTCACGGATTAGCAGTGCATTGATAAAGTTACAGAGATAGCTTCTTGGGAAGTTCCTTTTTATTATGTGGGGACTGATGAAGGTTAAAGATACAAAGGACGTTTAGTAGTACCTGATGAGCGCTGACTATTGCAAATTCGAGTCCCTAAATATAAGTATGTTAAGGCCTAAAGTGATACTTCTATCCATTGTTAGACTAATTTATGTTTATTATGTGTTAGACTGATATCGAAGCTTACAGATTCGTTGCTGATCATTCAAAGCAAGCCGAGAGCTTAAATGGTGAAATTTGGAAGAATTCAAGTACCGAAGCTTGAGCCTAAGTCTTGAGACTTGAGCCCTGCAAGAAAAAGACAAAAAATCAACAAGGCATTGAAGCTCGAGCCTTGTACCTCCAGAGCTCGAACCCTACTCAGTGGTGCTTGAGCCTTACCTCAGGGTGCTCAAGCATGAGGCGTCGAAATTTGAAGAGTTGATTTTAAAGGAAAACTAAGCTCCCAGGGCCTCATGCCAGACCTCAAGGATCGAGCACCATCATTCAAAGCTCGAGCCTTGAGTACCTAAAGCTCGAGCCTGGTACCTAGAGCTCGAGCCCTATGAAGCTTGGATCAAGCAATGTTAAAAGAAGAGAACCCCAAAACATTCTAAGTGTTAAGGAAAAGACGCTTCGAAAAATAGTAGAAGAAATTTGACTAAGTACAAAAGTGAAGATCGAGCACCATCTTTTGAAGCTCGAGCAATAATTCAATGAAGCTCAAGCTTTACTCCCAAAGCTCGAGCCTGAGCCCCAAAGCTCAAGCTCTACTTCTTAAGCTTGAGCCTTCAATGATAGATCAGATTTAAAGTTACGGGATTATTCTTTTCTAAGTCGTATTTCACTCCAAATGGGTCAGAAGACCTAAAAGCCCACCAAACCTTTATTTTCTTCTATAAAAGAAGGCATAGGCCTTGATAGAAGAAGTCCCTTTTTTCTCATATTATTCAGAAGGTTGATATTGTGGTGGCGGCTTTTAGGGTTTCCATAACCTTAGAATGTGAAGATCCTGAGAAAAGAAGTGTCGTCCGTGATGATAAAGATGACCACAACACAGATGATATTCGGCATTGTCATGAGTAGCTAATTCCTCTCTTAGGGCACTGATGTAACCCGATCTGAGTACTATGGTTTGATTATTTTAACTCTAGGATATTTTTAATATATATTATGTTTCTGATTACATGATTATGAGTAATTGAGACAACTCAATTGGATTTTAATGTTTTAAATAGTTTTTGAATTGTTATTACCTTGTCTTAGATATAACTGTTCGTAACATATTCTCAACCCATTCTTATTGGACGGTATCTGGCGGAGCCCTGTTGAACATAAGAATGGAGGTTATGTAATGATGTTCCAATATTTTTTTATAACTGAATGTTTTCATAGTCTATGCTTAGAAAAGTTGGATTGTTTACAAAATTAGTTAAAGTAGGTAGGTGGATAGTCCATGCTAACCGCAAATAGGTTATAATTCACTACAATTTGCAAAACATCTTTCTTTAAAAATTGAATTGAACTAATGTTATTGAGTTCAATTCATTTGAAATATAATTTGTTAAATCCCCAGAGTTGAAATAGTTAACCATAGTATGAAGGTTGTGATGAAGTCAAATCCCTAAGATCTCTCTTTCTCTGATCACTGTAGTTTAATTTCAGTTTATAATCGTGACAACCAATCAATCAATTTAACCAGTTACCTGTAAACCATGAAAAATTAGTTAAAAGCAAAACGAAGTACACTCATCTCCCTGTAGGGTTCGACACCCTCTATATAGCACTATCCTTCAAAGATTCGTGCTATTGCGAGTGGATATTTATTATTGGGAGTAAAAACTGACACAACAGTACCTTCTACTGATGATTTGAGGAAGGATGTGATGACTAAGATGCAGGGATCTGAGTTTTCTATCCATCTAGGAGGAGACAAGATGTATCAGGATATGAAAAGGTAGTTTTGGTGGGCAGATATGAAAAAAGGACATTAATAATTTTGTCTCTAAGTATAATACTCGTCAGATGGTTAAAATTGATCATTAAAGACCGCCAAGTTCTTTACAGCCACTACCTATACCAGAGTGGAAGTGGGAGAGTATTTCTATAAGTTTTGTGGAGGGATTGCCTAATTCAATTAAG
Source organism: Cornus florida (assembly GCF_030987335.1). Taxonomy (NCBI): domain Eukaryota; kingdom Viridiplantae; phylum Streptophyta; class Magnoliopsida; order Cornales; family Cornaceae; genus Cornus; species Cornus florida. Next base: position 20,333,220 of record NW_026775571.1, read on the forward strand.
GATCACAATTCCATTTGAGTTATCGTTGATAGGTTAACTAAATCAGCTCATTTCTTGCCTATTCGTATTGATTACACTTCGAAACAGTTGGCAACTTTATATTTCAGAGATTGTGAAGTTACATGGTGATAAGCGCTGAATATTGTATATTTGAGCCCCTAAATATATGTATGTTAAGACCTAAAGTGATACTTCTATCCATTGTTAGACTGATTTATGTGTATTTTGTGTTTCTAGGTACTTTCCCAAAGAAACGGTTAAAACTGAGCTTTTATGATGAAAAGAATGATAAAGAAGTTTATCGAGTCGTTGCTGGTCATTCAAAGCAAGCCGAGAGTCAAAATGGTGAATTTTGGGGATTTTTAAGTTCAGAAGCTCGAGCCTCAGTTCTATGGCTTAAGCAATTAGGTCCTTAGGGGTGGTTCAACACTAATGCCCTAAAACCAACTGGTTTAGGAGTCATTGGCTGAAAACTCGTTACAGGATTGATTTAAAAAGTTTAATAAACCTGAACATTGCACAATACCCTTTTGAAGAAAAAATAGAGTTGAAAAAAAAAAGGGTGATTAATGAAATAAATACATACCTGTAGAAAATTAGAAAAAATACCTTGGGGATCAGAATTTAAAAGGTTTACTTGTGAATTGAGGGATAACATGAGTTAGATATAAGTATGGATAGTAAGCTACATGTTCAAAATTGTAAGTTCACTATTAAAAGGATTTTGGAGATCGAGATTGTTAAACATGTGATTAAACTGACATATGGGGACCATGGCTGCTGATATGATATTGAGAGTTAGAGATTTTTCCTATTTAATATAGTTTCTTATACTTGTTGTAGTTGACTGATTGATGCATTGTTGGGACATTATGATATGAAAATAGGTTTTAATGAGCTTACCGTGCAATTAAGGCACTGATTTGAAGTTTGTGGGTATCTTTACTGGAAACCCTCACGAGACTACAACTCGTCCACTAGGGGTAACCTAAGGGTTTCAAGGCTTGTTGCATTAACTAAATGTAACCGTGATTACCACGAAAGCGGTTTTTTAGTTCTGTATTGCTAAGGGACTAGCAACATGTAAGTTTGGGATCTGATGAGCGCTGAATATTGCATATTTGAGCCCCTAAATATACATATTTTAAGACCTAAAGTGATACTTCTATGTATTATTAGACCAATTTCTGTGTATTTCGTGTTTTTAGGTACTTTCCCAAATAAACGATTAAAACTGGGCTTTTATAATGAAAAGAATGATAAAAAAGTTTATCGAGTCATTGTCGATCATTCAAAGCAAGCTGAAAGTCAAAATGGTGAATTTTGGGGAGTTTCAAGTTTAGAAGCTCAAGCCTCAGTTCTATGGCTCGAGCTCCGCAAAAAAAGACAAGAAATTCCAAAGGCAAGAAAGCTCGAGCCCTGACCCTCAGAGCTCCAACCGAACCACAGGGTGTTCGAGCCTTTGCCTAAGAGCTCAAGCACATGATGCGTTAGAATTGAAAAGTTAATCCAAGCTCCAAGGACTTCGTGCCAAGCCTTAGGGATTGAGCACTAACACCTAGAGCTCGAGCCCCAGCCCTAGAGCTCGAGCCCAACACCTTAGGATCGAGCACCATGAAGAAAGGATCGAGCACCATCAATAAAAAGATGTTTCGAACAAATTTTCCTCCGAGAGCTCGAGCCCAAGCTTTAAAACTCGAGCACAACCACTCAGGGCTCGAGCATTGCTGAAAACTCTGAACCCGCTTTAGTATTTTGGACATAACTTTTGACTCAAAACTCCAAATTAATCAAACTTAGTGGCTCTAAAAAGAAGACTCGAAGTCCGATGTTTTGTCTCTAATAGCTATCTTGAAATTTAGATTCTAAATGGTCAAAATCGCTTCGGCTTGAGGTTTGTTCTTAGAAGCTCGAGCCTTGAACCTGAAAACTCAAGCCTTGATCTCCAAAGCTCGAGCTCGGACGTCCTGGAAGTCAAAAATACATGCGGGAATTACCAAATATCATATTTCTTTATTTCCTTAAGAGCCCAATTGTTCCCAAAAGATGTAAAACGAATCCAAAGGGGATTAGAACTTGTTCTATACTATAAAAGAAGAGGAGAAGACACATTAAGGGATCCATCCATTTATCTCTCTCTCGCGGCAGCTTTTAGGGTTTTGAAGAAGAAGATCCAAAAGGAGGTTTTGGCGGTCCATGGCGATGAAGACCACAACAACACAAATGATATCTTGCGTCGTCATGAGTAGCTAATTCCTCTATGGTTTGATTGTTCTATACTTTGGGAATTTAATATATTATGTATTTTGATTGCATGATTTTGGGCAATTGACTTAATTCAATTGGTTTTTAATGATACATGTTTTTGAATGATTAATACCTTGTCTTAGATTTAATTGTTCTTAAATTATATTCAACCCATTCTTATTGGACGGTATTTGGTGGAGGGCTATCGAACATAACAATGGAGATCATGTAATGGTGTTCAAACGTTTTTCATGAATGAATGTTTTCATAGTCTATGCCTAGGGAAGACGAGTTATACTGCAAAATTAGTTAGAAGTAGGTAGGTAGATAATTCGTGCCAACCGAAGATAGGTTAGGTTAATTGAAATTTATGAAACATCTTTCTTTAAATCTGAATTAAACGAATGTTATTGAGTTTAATTCCATATAATACATAATTATTCAAATCCCTAGGTTAAATAGTTGACTATAGTATGAGGTTCGTGGTAAAGTCAATCCCTAAGTATTTCTTCTCTTTATCTCAATCATTTTATTCCGTTTATTTTCTTTTATATTATTGAATTGTAGCACAACACAACAAATCAAATCCTCTTTCTAAATTAAAATAGTATTAATTAAAGACTCGATAAACCACCACAGTCCTTGAGGTTCGACGCCCTCAACATAGCCCTATCCTACAAGGATTCATTCTATTGCGAGTGATATTTTATTGTTAATAAATAAAAACACACATCACATGGCATACCGTTATCTATTATATCGGATAGGGATTTGAGCTTTATGTCAGGATTTTAGAAGAGTTTTCAGTTGGCTTTGGGTACAGAGTTATATCTTAGTACAGCTTATCATCCTCAAACTAATGGACAACCAAGAGGATTAATCAGATCATAAAAGATATACTTCGTTCTTGTGTCCTTGACTTTAAGGGATATTGTGAAGATTATTTGCCACTTATGGAGTTTACATATAACAATAGCTTTCAGAAGACTATTGGTATGGCACTGTTTGAAGCATTATATGGCCGACCATGTAGATCTTCTATTTGCTTGATGGAGGTTGGAAAGAGTAGATTTTTGGGTCCTAAGTTTATTAAGGATACCTTTGAGAAAATCACTCTTATTAAGGATCGTATGCACACTGCCAAGAGTAAGCAGAAGTGCAGATCGTCGTACTCGTACATTGGAGTTTCAAGTTGGAGATCAAGTTCTACTCAAGGTGTCTCCTATGAAAGGAGCAATGCATTTTGGGAATAAAGGAAAGTTCTCACCATGATTTGTAGGTCCTTTTATCATTACAGATCGAGTTGGAGCTGTAGCTTATCGCTTAGCACTTCCGGACCATTTATATCATGTCCACAAACTGTTCCATATTTCCATGTTACGAAAATTTTTGCGAGATGATGATCATTATCAGCATATCTATGTTGGTCAGATTGAGTTGCAGCCGGATGCAACATATGTGGAGCCACCATGCGTATTGTAGACCGTATGAATCAGATTATTCGCAATAAGGTACGTTATACCTTTGGTACGTGTCCATTGAATCCATCATAATGAGGCTGAGTCTACTTCGGAACGAGAGGATGTCATTCACTCATAGTTTCTAGAAATTACAGAAGAAAATAAGGGCAAATTCCAAGGACGGAATTCCTTTTGTTAGGGGGGAAGAATGTAATACGTCTAATTTTAAAAGGATAGTCTCGGGATTTATTTAATTGTTTTATTGCATTTTTAATTAATTAAATGATTTATTTGATTACGTGGCTAATTGTTTATGTGTTTTAATTAAGTTTTTTTTTTTAATTTTAATTTTGTGGTTGAAATGATAATTTTAATTAATTGTTGGTATGAATTAAATTGTTTAAATGCTAAGTGATTATGTGTATTTGTTTGTTTGCATGCTATGTGTTTATTTGTATTTAAATTATTTATTTTATTTTATTTTATTTTATTTTAAAGGAGTTGGATATGGATACTAGTAATAGACCAACTATTTGGGTCTCATGTATTACTTGGATAGGAGGTTTAATGGATATGGATATTTACCCATGAATGGTTGTATTTATATATTTATAGAAATAGATATATAAGGATAGTTTTAATATTACTATTGTTATTATTATTTTTATAGAAAGTTAGAATTATACGTATTATAATAAAATATATTATATACATATATGTAACAAACTTGGTATATTAATATTTATATTTTCTATTTTTCTTTTTCTTTATTTTTTTATTATTAAGGCAAGTTGGATTAGAAATAGGACTTTATATTTTATAAGTTGGAATGGGAATAGGAATTTATAGTTATCTATATATATGTTTGTTAGGGGTTTGTAAAAGGGTTAGAAAACTCTATTCATGTACAAAATATTAGAGAAAGTTTTAGAGAAAGAAAGAAGAAGGTTTTGGCAAAGAAGAATGCTAAAACAAGGAAGAAAGATGTAAGACCCCGATCCAAAATTAATTGCATTAGTTTAATTTTATATTAATTCTGACATGATTTATATATGAATATATAAATGGAGTGGGTTGTTTTGTGAACTTGGTGTGTTTTGTAACAATAAAATGGAAAGAGGAAAAAAAAACTATGTAGTGTAGTAAGAAGCACTTGCAAGTGGATGACGTTAATTAAAGTTCTGATGTGGGTAAATAGTATTGACTCACACATAAAACATATAGTCATAAATTATATATGAATATATAATTCTAGATAAACTATCAGTACCCATATGGATATATATCATATGTATATTCTATATTAGTTAGTAAAGCTTCCTGTTGAAGGCTTGATTTTTTTAACCTGACTATATATCTTTTACATATGTGCACACCAAAATGTCACAAGTGTACTTGTGGGCCATGTGGGTGAGAATAATTTGGTGTGATGGTTCACGAAATGCTATCATGTATATGTGGAAATCTTGTAGTGATATTTATATAGTAATTTAGTGGTGATTCATTAAGGAGATGCTGCCAGTACCACACACGCATGCAATACACCTGTACATGGTAAGTTGAAAAGTTTTAAATATTTTATACACTGCAATTGAAAAGGAAAAAGAAAATAAATAACATAGAAAGAGAGAAGGGGTTTTTGTTTTCGGCTAGAGAAGAAAAAGAAGTATAGGACAGTTTAGAAAAGGAAAGGAAATACTCTATAGGTAAGGATTTTATATTTTATATTTTTGTTGTTTTTCTAAATTTCTATATTGAGGTTTAAACTTACCATGAATAACTTGGTTCACGAGTTTTGTATTAATCTTGCGGATTTCTATTTATTTCATTAGATAGATTCAAGTATATCAATTGTTTAAAATGGAAGGAATTAAAGTAGTTGAAATTGTCAAGGTGTATGAAGTTCTCTAAAATGGAAGGAACTATGAAGTAGTTGAAATTGTTAAGGTGAAATTAATATATATATATATATATATATATATATATATATATATATATATATGGTTAGTAATCTGAGATTATAGAAATCGAACGAGAAAGGAGATTGAAGGAGAGAGAAGTAGAAGAATAGGAAAGAAAAATGGGTATGTGATTTTTGGTACAAAGGTACTGGAGGTGAATTTTTTTTTATTTTGTTTTTTATCCTTATTGGATGTTTCTATTTCTTTTTATATACGGATAAGTGGGTTGATTGATTGTGTATATATTGTAGTTATTTGTATTTTGTTATCTCACTTGAATAATTTGACTGAAAATAGTTGTTAATTGGAATGGTGGAGTTGCCACATAAATGGTTGTGGTCATGGTTTTAAATGAATATTTTGATTTATTATTTAATTCTTTCCAGAAATATATATGACATGGTTATAATGTTGTATAGGTAAGGAGAATGACTTGACAACTTCGACATTTCCAGGGGAAAAATAAATAATTTGGGAAGTAACCAAGGTGAGTGTACTCACTAAAAGTTTTACACTTGAATGTGTTAAATTGAAGTATTGAAGTTGTTTATGTGAAATGAAGATGCATATATATATATATAAGGTCCATACTATAGCCTAGAAAGAGAGTACTATATTTAAATAAGGTCCATACTCTGGCCTGGAAAGAGAGTACCATATTGGAATAAGATCCATACTCTGGCTTAGAAGGAGAGTACTATAATATATAAGGTCCATACTCTGGCCTAGAAGGAGAGTACTATATTTTAATGCATGTAATATGTTAATGAAGTTTAATTGAAGTTATCAGATAACATTCGTTTATATTACTCTAATGTAGTATTGTTGCATTCACTGGGCTTTAAGCTCATTCCTTCCATATTTATTTTATTTTTTCAGGTATCAGGTTGGGTCGCTACTGCCAAATCTAGAATCTTGAGTATGAATGGGGAAAAGAACAATTGAATGTCTTTTGTTTAGATGTAAATATTATAATAGAATATAATCGTGTGTCATTAACGATTTAGTTTGTCAAAATTTGTATAACGGGCCTATAATTTTGTTTTAAATTGTAAACTGTTAAACAGGTACTCTGATGTAGGATAACGTCATGGTTGAATGAGGTTAATGCAAATGGTTGATGCATTCCAATTTGTTCAATTTATTAAATAGTGTAAATTGGGTTGCGGTGTGTCAATTTTTGGTATCAGAGCCAGGTTTTTTAGGTTCTGGGGGTAATAAGAGTCTAGACTGGCAGTGGCAGTAGGAAGTGTGTAGTAAAGTCATTTATTTGACTTGATTTTATACTAACAAATATATGTGGTGATTATGTATCATATGTATGTGTTGTTATATTTGAGATTTATTATAGATAAAAAGTAATGGAAGGAGGAAGTGGTTATCATAGAATTGAGGAAGAAGCCTCGTATATTCCTGTTGAGGCTGAAGTGGAACAACCTATTCAGGGTGGTATGAGAAGAGAACAGGAGTACTTAACTGGTATTCAGAAAATGGTGAAGGCTATAACAGACTTGGCAGAACAAAACAAACAATTTATGGCAATCAAATGATGATACAAGAAAGGCTGGAAAGATAACAGAAAGGAAAGAAAGGCCCGGATTATGAGAGGTTTATAAAGCTAACACCCCCAGAGTTTTCAAGTACTACTAAACCAGAAGAATAAGAAGAATAGAATCAATATTTGTAGTGATGGGTACAGCAAAAGACCAGAAGGTAAACTTAGCTACATTTATGTTCAAAAATGAAGCTAGTTATTGGTGGGACACGACAAAACATTTATTGTTCACTCCAGGAGAGAAAGATGTGATATTCTGGAATCTATTTGTTAAATCTTTTTATGAGAAGTATTTTCCTCCGATTTATAGAAAAGAGAAGGAATGGGAGTTTATTCTCCTAAAACAAGATAGAATATCGGTAGTGGATTATGAAGTTAAGTTTACAGCTTTATCGAGGTTTGCACACAAGTTTGTATAGAATGAAGAAGATAAATGTACAAAATTCCAGGATGGTTTAGAGGCGGCTATTAAGTCCAGAGTTTCAGTGTTTGAGGAAACAGATTACAACAGACTTGTGAATAAAGCCATGATTGCCGAAAGGGATTTGAAAGAATTGCAAGAAAGAAGGGAACAATACAAAAGAAATAAATCTGAGCCATCACAATCAAGAGGAGGTGAAGGAATTTCAAGTCAAAAAAGTCAAAGGTCGCAGTATGGAAGGGGAAGGGGTAGTGAATCTCATGGGTAGACATTAGGTAGTAGAAGAGGTCAAAGGCTTTCCGAACAACAATCTGTACAACAAGGTAGCTTTAGAGGAAGTATTACTAGCAGGGGGTGTTTTCAGTGTGGAAGGGAAGATCACTAGAAGAATGATTGTCCTGTGTTGAAAGCAGAAGAGTGCTATCATTGCCATCAGTTGGGTCATCAGAAGAGAGATTGTCTTATGTTGACAGGAGTGACCTCAGTAAGTAGTGTTGTTGGTTCTGGTAAAGGTTTTCCACAGGGAAGCTCGTCAAAAGGAGATAGGGGAGTTACAAGTGGTTCACAAGCCCAGGGAAGAGTTTTTGCTATGACACTTCAGGATGCTCAAGCAACTCCAGAAGTGGTGACAGGTACACTTTCTATTTTGGATAGAAATGTTACCGTGCTTATTGATCCTTGTTCAACACATTCATTTACCGCATCATCTATTGCTATGCATTTGGGTAGACCACTTTCATCATTAGATAGTACATTGTTTATTTCTACACCAATGGGGGAAGTGGTAGTGGTTGTAAATGAATATCGGGATTGTGTATTACAAATGGGAGATAGACAATTAAAAGTAAATTTGATACCGTTGGGTATACCAGATTTTGATATCATTTTGGGTATGAATTGGCTATCTGCATATTATGCTTCAATAGATTGTTTTCGAAAAGAAATTGTATTTCAGATACCAGGGGAGCCATAATTTAGATTTACCGGAGAAAGAAATGTATTCCAAACTGTCTCATCTCAGCTATACAAACCAGAAAGTTGTTGAAGAAAGGGTATCAGGGTTATTTGGCTTATGTGGTTGATACAGAAAATAAAGAGGTGACACTTGGAATTGTACCAGTGGTAAGGGAATTCACAGATGTGTTTCCAGAAGAATTACCGGGGTTACCAGTGGACAGAAAGGTAAATTTTACCATTGAGCTGGTACCGGGAACAGCTCCAATTTCCATTGCTCCATATCGAATGGCACCGATAGAATTGAAAGTGTTGAAAGTACAATTACAAGATCTACTGGATAAGGGCTTCATTCGACCAAGTATTTCACCGTGGGGTGCACCGGTGCTATTTGTCAAGAAAAAGGATGGTACTATGCGGTTGTGTATTGATTACAAACAGTTAAATAAGGTAACCATCAGAAACAAGTATCCATTGCCACGAATTGATGATCTATTTGATCAATTGCAAGGGGCAAGGGTGTTTTCTAAGATTGACTTGAGGTCAGGATATCACCAGTTGAAGGTAAAGGATAGTGATATTTCCAAAACTGTTTTCCGAACTCGATATGGCCATTATGAGTTTTTGGTGATGCCTTTTGGGTTAACCAATGCTCCAGCGGTGTTCATGGATTTAATGAATCGAGTATTTCATCCGTATGTTGATTCGTTTGTTATTGTCTTCATCGATGATATTTTTATATACTCTCGAAGTGTGGATGAACATGAAAAGCATTTAAGAATTGTGCTACAGATTTTACGGGGAAACAACTTTTTGCTAAGTTCAGCAAATGTGAGTTTTGGCTTAATAAAGTTGTATTTTTGGGGCATGTGGTATCTGGGGATGGTATTTATGTTGACCGGTCAAAAGTGGAAGCAGTGGTGAAATGGGAAAGGCCTACTAATGTGACAGAAGTCAGAAGTTTTCTAGGATTAGGAGTTTATTACAGGAGGTTCATCCAAGGGTTTTCTAGTATTACATTGCCATTAACGAAGCTGACTCGAAAGAAAGTAAAGTTTGTGTGGAATGAGGAATGCTAAAGAAGTTTTGAAGAATTAAAGAAAAAGTTAATGTCAGCTCCAGTGTTTACTATTCTGTGGGGTGGTGAAGGTTTTGTGATTTATACTGATGCTTCATATCAGGGTTTGGGATGTGTTTTGATGCAGAATGGCAAGGTAATTGCATATGCTTCTAAACAATTAAAGAATCATGAATTGAATTATCCTACACATGACTTGGAGTTAGCTACTATTGTTTTTGCTTTGAAATTGTGGAGGCATTATCTGTATGGTGAAATTTGTGAAATATTCACTGATCATTAAAGTTTGAAGTATTTGTTTACACAGAAGGACTTAAATTTGAGACAGAGGCGTTGGATGGAGTTAATCAAAGACTATGATTGTAATATTCACCATCATCCTGGAAAAGCCAATGTAGTAGTAGATGCCTGGAGTAGGAAGTCTTCAGGGAGACTATCTTATGGACAGTGTGCACAGGTGGCAAATATTATGGAGTTGAGACTAATGGGAGTTGAATTGACAGTTACTAACAAAGGAGCATTGTTTGCACATGTTACGGTGAGACCTTTGTTGTTGGATCGAATTAAAGAGGTACAAATTCATGATGTATTCCTGGATAAGAAAAGAAGAGAAGCTCAATAAGGTATGTAAACTGAATTTACAGTTAGGGATGATGGGACTTTGTATTTTAAAAGTCAAATTTGTGTTCCAAATGACGTTTCCTTGAAGAAAGATATTTTAGATGAAGCCCACAGTTCTATATATGCTATGCATCCGGCGAGTACTAAAATGTACAAGGATTTGAAGGAATACTACTGGTGGAATAATATGAAGCATGAAATTACAGAATTTGTAGCAAAGTGTTTAGTATGTTAACAAGTGAAAGCTGAACATCAGAAACCAGCGGGGTTATTGCAACCGTTGCCAGTTCCACAGTGGAAACGGGAGCATGTAACAATGGATTTTGTGACGGGACTTCCAAGATCAAAAAGGGGACATGATTCCATTTGGGTTATAGTTGATAGATTGACGAAATCAGCTCATTTTCTGGCAGTGAAAACTAGTTATTCTACAAGGGAGTATGCTCGTTTGTATGTTGATGAGATTATATGTTTACATGGGGCTCCAGTTTTTATTGTTTATGACAGGGATCCGAAGTTCACTTCGAGATTTTGGTGTAGTTTGCATGAAGCCATGAAAACTTCTTTGAAGTTTAGTATAGCTTTTCACCCGCAGATAGATGGACAGTCAGAACGAACTATTCAGATTTTGGAAGATATGTTGAGAGCTTGTGTGCTGGATTTCAAAGGTAGTTGGGATGATTATTTACCATTGATTGAATTTGCTTATAACAATAGTTATCAGTCTACTATTAGGATGGCACCGAGTTACCCGAAGAATTATCAAGATTACATGATGTTTTCCATGTGTCTATGCTTCGGAAGTATATATCGGATCCATCTCATGTTTTAATTGCGGAACTGATAGAGTTGAAGGAGGATTTAACTTATGTAGAGAACCGGTACAGATTTTGGATCGCCGAGAGCAAGTGCTTCGAAATAAGACTATATCACTAGTAAAAGTATTATGGAGGAGTCACACGGTTGAAGAAGCAACTTGGGAAAGCGAGGAAACTATGAGAATGCAATATCCTCACTTATTCGGTATGTTTCATGCATTTTAATTTCGAGGACGAAATTAATTAAAGGGGGAAAGAATTGTAAGACCTTGATCCAAAATTAATTGCATTAGCTTAATTTTATATTAATTCTGACATGATTTATATATGAATATAAAAATGGAGTAGATTGTTTTGTGAACTTGGTGTGTTTTGTAACAATAAAATGGAAAGAGGAAATAAAACTATATAGTGTAGTAAGAAGCACTTGTGAGTAGATGAGGTTAATTAAAGTTCTGATGTGGGTAAACAGTATTAACTCACACATAAAATATATAGTCATAAATTATATATGAATATATAATTCTAGATAAACTATCAGTACCCATATGGATATATATTATATGTATATTCTATATTAGTTAGTAAAGCTTCCTGTAGAAGGCTTGATTTTTTCAACCTGACTATATATCTTTTACATATGTGCACACCAAAAGGTCACAAGTGTACTTATGGGCCATATGGGTGAGGATAATTTGGTGCTATGGTTCACGAAATGCTATCATGTGTATATGGAAATCTTGTAGTGATATTTATATAGTAATTTAGTGGTGATTCATTTAGGAGATGCTGCCAGCACCACACACGCATGCAATACACCTGTACATGGTAAGTTGAAAAGTTTTAAATATTTTATACACTGCAATTGAAAAGGAAAAAGAAAATAAATAAAATAAAAAGAGAGAAGGAGTTTCTGTTTTCGGCTGGAGAAGAAAAAGAAGTATAGGGAAGTTTAGAAAAGGAAAAGAAATACTCTATAGGTAAGGATTTTATATTTTATATTTTTGTTGTTTTTCTAAATTTCTATATTGAGGTTTAAACTTACCATGAATAATTTGGTTCACGAGTTTTGTATTAATCTTGTGGATTTCTATTTATTTCATTAGATAGATTCAAGTATTTCAATTGTTTAAAATGGAAGGAATTATGAAGTAGTTGAAATTGTCAAGGTGTATGAAGTTCTCTAAAATGGAAGGAACTATGAAGTAGTTGAAATTGTTAAGGTGAAATTGATATATATATATATATATATATATGGTTAGTAATCTGAGATTATAGAAATCAAATGAGAAAGGAGATTGGAGGAGAGAGAACTAGAAGAATAGGAAAGAAAAATGGGTATGTGATTTTTGGTACAGAGGTACTAGAGGTGAATTTTATTTTTTATTTTGTTTTTTATCCTTATTAGATATTTTTATTTCTTTTTATATACAGATAAATGGGTTGATTGATTGTGTATATATTGTAGTTATTTGTATTTTATTATCTCACTTGAATAATTTGAGTGAAAATAGTTGTTAATTATAATGGTGGAGTTGCCACATAAATGGTTGTGGTCATGGTTTTAAATGAATATTGTGATTTATTATTTAATTCTTTTCAAAAATATATATGACATGGTTATAATGTTGTATAGGCAAGGAGAAGGACTTGACAACTTTGACATTTCCAGGGGAAAAATAAATAATTTCGGAAGTAACCAAGGTGAGTGTACTCATTGAAAGTTTTACACTTGAATGTGTTAAATTGAAGCATTGAAATTGTTTATGTGAAATGAAGATGCATATATATATATAAGGTCCACACTCTGGCCTGGAAATAAAGTACTATATTTAAATAAGGTCCATACTCTGGCCTGGAAAGAGAGTACCATATTGGAATAAAGTCCATACTCTGGCCTAGAAGGAGAGTACTATAATATATAAGGTCTATACTCTGGCCTAGAAGGAGAGTACTATATTTTAATGCATGTAATATGTTAATGAAGTTTAATTGAAGTTATCAGATAATATTCGTTTATATTACTCTGATGTAGTAGTGTTGCATTCACTGGGCTTTAAGCTCATTCCTTCCATATTTATTTTATTTTTTCAAGTATCAGGTTGGGTTGCTACTGCCAAGTCTAGAATCTTGTGTATGAATGGGGAAAAGAACAATGGAACGTCTTTTGTTTAGATGTAAATATTGTAATAGAATATAATCGTGTAATTTGTCATTAACGATTTAGTTTGTCAGAATTTGTATAACGGGCCTATAATTTTGTTTTAAATTGTAAACTGTTAAATAGGTGCTCTGATGTAGGATGACGTCGTGGTTGAATGAGGTTGATGCAGATGGTTGATGCATTCTAATTTGTTCAATTTATTAAATAGTGTAAATTTGGTTGGAGTGTGTCAAAAGATGCTTAGGTTTTCAATTTGAAAATTATAAGGCAAGTTCTTCTCTATTTTTCTCCTTTGATTCGTGTTCTATACATGTCTAGATTAATTCCAGGATTTTTAATCTGCATTAATAAACCCGTTTAGAAATTAAAATCAGATTTATAAAACATGATTGTATGTTAATGAGTTTGTTTAGATCTTTCATGTTTTAGTGAATTGATGCACGAATTGTGTTCTATAATATTGAAATCATGTTTATATACTGTATTGTCGTTGTTGGGACATTCTGGGATCGTGAATTAAAGCTTTGAAACTCCAACAATGGAGGTTTGAAGGGCAAATTCTCTGAAGAAGATGATGAACATCGCGGAGTTTTGGCCAACCAGTACAGGGGTTTCGGTCTACTGAAGTAGGGCTATCGACCTACTGGTGTTGGATTTCGGTCAACCGATATGGCTAAATAGGCAAATCGGAATGGGGTTTCGGTCAACCGGTTTGGCTTTGTGATGGGAGTTCTGGGATGTTAAAACTGTATGTTGGTTTTATATTATTTGGATCTGTTTTAAATATTTATAAATTAGTAAATAGATTCATTAAGGTTTGAAAAGCATGATTTTTACTTATATGCTAAGGGATTGAACAATATGGAATTCAATTGATTTACATGTTGTTAATGAAGAATATAATTGCCTAAATTTAAATCTATCAATTGTATGGATGTATATGATTTTTATCATGTGTTGATAGTATAATATAATCATGTATTTAACTGATTTTGATTATGCTTAATTCTAGAATATTTGATAAATAATTATTTGTATTGCATTAATTATGGATTGTATGGATATATGCACCATTGTCAGGATATGGGGGCATATTAGGGATGGATTAATTAAAAAAAGTTAAGTCCTACCTATTTCATTTCAGGCCACGAAACTAGTTGGATGACATGCCATTAAAATAATATGGTTGGATAATTTCTTTTTATTGGATAGGATGGACATTATATATATATAGATATATGCCATGATATGAGCTTGAGTCTCAGGATCATGGTTAGGGTGCGTATATTGCCTAGGATGGATAATTGGATATAGTGATAGATATGTGCCCTGGTAGGTCTAGGTACTCATGCGCACTTTACGTGCGATTTGCATGTTGCCTACTATTCAGGTTGATGCAGACCTATAGTCTAGTGAGCGTTTTATAGTGTGTATCTATATATATACGGACTATTAGTTATTGTTGAATTAACTAGGATGTATACGTGTATCGAGTCTCTGTTTGAGATGTAGTAGATTAGAACTTGTTTGTGGGTCTGACCCACCATTATTTTTTACAGGTGTTAATTAGATTCAAACTTAGAGATTGTTCATACTGAGCAGAGACAATCTATTCACTCTTCCGACTCTATGTAAAATTTCTTCTTTATGTTTTAGTATTTAGATTCAATTTTATTTCATGGGTTTTGGATTAGGTGTCCACATAATGGATTCCCGAGTTATAATTTATATGGTTACTAGTATCAAAGGATTTGGATATGTTTGGAGGATTATTTTATTGGATTAATTAATAGAGGTTTTTATTATTTAGTTTCTTTCAGCATCTTTATTTATTCTTATTTATTTTTGTCCTCAATGTTTCTTTAAATACTTTAGTTGTTTGATATTCCCTTGGGTCTGGGCTTGGGCCTGATCAACCCATGTCTCGGAGTTGAGGGGTATCACATTTATTGTATATTGAGGAGGAGTCTACGAAGGAGATTACTATAGCACTTGATAGTATACTAGTTGTACATGAATTTTCAGAGGTAATTCAAGAGATTTCAGGATTGCCACCTAGATGAGACATAGACTTCGTGATTGACTTAGCTCCACGCACTACGCCTGTTGCTAGCACACCATACATGATGGCACCAATGGAGATGCGAGAACTGAAGGATCAAATTCAGCAACTACTTAGTTAGGGTTTCATTCGCAGGAGTACTTCACCCTAGTGAGCGCCAGTTTTGTTTATAAAGAAAAAGGATGGTTGACTTCGCCTGTGTATAAATTACAGGGAGTTGAACAAAGTTACTATTCGTAACAAATATACTTTGCCCAGGATCGATGATCATTTTAAACAGTTGAGGGGAGCTACTTATTTCTCCAAGATTGATTTGTGCTCTGCTTTCATCAACTTCGAGTTAGGGAGTAAGATGTTCTTAAGATAGCATTTCTCACTAGATATGATTCTTATGAGTTCCGTGTCATGCCTTTTGGGTTGACGAACGCGTCAGCAATCTTTATAGATTTGATGAACACGGTCTTCAAAGCTTATTTAGATCAGTTTGTTATTGTATTTGTTGATGATATTTTGGTCTATTCTAAGTTAGAGGATAATCATGATAGACATCTTCGCACAGTTTTGCAGACGCTTTGTGAACATCAGTTGTATACCAAATCTGAAAAATGTGACTTTTGGCTACGAGAAGTGAAGTTTCTGGGTCACATGGTGTCAGAGAAGGGGATAGCAGTAGATCCAGCCATGGTCTTAGCGGTGTTAGGGTGGCGTCAGCCTACTTCACCTTTAGAGATTTAGAGTTTTCTGGGATTGGCAAGATACTATCATAGGTTCATTCAGAGGTTCTCGAAGATAGCGAGACCACTCACTCATTTGACGAAGAAGGGTATACTGTTTGTATAGGATGAACACTGTCAGAAAGCTTTTAATGAGTTGAAAAACAAGTTGACTTCTGTACCTATTCTAGCTACTCCACAGAGTGGGATAGAGTATCTTGTCTACACAGATGCTTGTTTGCAAGGTCTTGGTTGTGTTTTGATGCAGGAAGAACGATCAGTTTCTTATGGGTCTCGTAAGCTTAAGCCTTACGAGCTTAATTATCTGACACTCAATTTGGAGTTAGCAGTTGTGGTCTTTGCTTCACATATTTGGAGGCATTATCTATTGGGAGAGTCCTTTAGACTATTTAGCGATCACAAGAGCTTGCAGGATTTGTTCCCTCAGCGGGAGCTTAATACGAGACAGCGCAGGTGGTGTTAAAGTTTGTGAAAGACTATCATTTCTCTATACAGTATCATCTAGGGAAAGCGAATGTGGTGGCATATGCACTTAGTCGCTGACCTTATGCTAGTTTTTCCACATTATTCACCACTGAGTGGGATGCTTTGAAGACAGTTGATGATTTGTTTGATTCTTTTACGGCATATATGGTAGTTACACCGTCTATCATTCATAAAGTACTTAAGGAGCAACTTACAGATCAGCAGTACATTGATAGAGTTACAGAGTTAGCTTCTGGAGATGTTCCATTTTATTCTGTTGGGACTGATGGAGGCTTGAGGTACAAGGGGCATCTAGTAGTCCCTTCTACTGATGATTTGAGGAAGGATGTGATGACTGCACTTCACAAATCTGAGTTTTCTATCCATCCAGGTGGAGATAAGATGTATCGGGATATGAAGTGACCGTTTTGGTGGGCAGGTATGAAAAGGGACATTGCTATTTTTGTCTCTAAGTGTAGTACTTGCTAGATGGTCAAGATTGATCATCAAAGACCATAAGGTTCTTTACAACCACTACCTATACCAGATTGGAACTAGGAGAGAATTTTTATTGATTTTGTGGTGGGATTGCCTAATTCCAATAAGAATCATAATTCCATTTGGGTCATTATTGATAGGTTGACCAAATCGGCTTATTTCTTGCCTATTCGCACTTATTTTACTTCAGAACAGTTGGCGAGGCTTTACATTACAGAGATTGTGAAGTTGTATGGTATATCATTATCCATCATCTCAGATAAGGATTCGAGTTTTATCTTAGGATTCTGGGGAAGCTTTCAACAAGCTTTGGGTACAGAGTTGCATCTTACACTGCTTTCTATCCTCAGACAGATGGACAGACTGAGAGACTTAATCAGATTATCGAGGATATACTTTGTTCTTGTGTCCTTGAATTTAAGGGCAATTGGGAGGATTATTTGCCATTTGTGGAATTTACATACAATAATAGCTTTCAAAAGACTATTGGTATGTCACCATTTGAGGCATTATATAGCCGACCGTGTAGATCTCATGTTTGTTGGTTGGAGGTTAAAGAGAGCATATTTTTAAGATCTTGAGTTCATTAAGGATACCTCTGAGAAGATCACTCTTATTCGTGATCATATGCGCTTATATCAAGTGGACAATTCTAATGACATAGTTACCAAGGTGAAGTTTTTAACTTAAAGGTTTGATCAATTTTTTATCAACCAAAATTCAGCCCATCAAGTGCCTTCCTCCCCTAATCATCATCATTCTAATGAATCGTGCATGACATGTTCAAGTGTGTTGCTTACTACATCCAATTGTCCTCATGGACATGTGCATAATGAACATCATGAACAAGTCAATGCCGCATTTATGAATCAAGGGAATAATCCCTATTGGAATCATTACAATCCTGGGTGGAGAAACCATCCCAATTTTTCTTGGAAAGCCAAGGGGAAGGCTCAAACCCTCCCCAAGGTGGTTTTCAAAGGAAGTATGTTCCACCTCATATGTAAGGCCAAAATTCTCAAAGCTATCGTCCGTCCTATCAAGCACCCAATGGAAATCAATTTTAAAATTCTCATTTTCCCAATTAACCATCGTATGCTCAAAGTCATTCTAGAAGTCCCGCTTTTTGACGAAAAAGTCCTATCGACTTTAAGGACTTTGGAGGCGAACACTCAATTGCTTCATTCTCACTCACAATTAATTGTCAAGCTAAAAACCCAAGTAGGGAAAATAGATAGCATGTTGAATGCGAGAGAGAAAGGAAAATTGCCTTTTAACCCCCCACCAAAGCAATAATTTGTGTGGAGACCACTTCCTCTTCGGAAGGTCCTACACTTGAACATGTAAATGCGGTGACCACTTTGAGAAGTGGAAGGGTAATTGATAACAAAGTTTAAGCTAATGAAGAGAGTGAACCACACTAGCTTGGGCGACTTAAGAGCAAGTGTAAATCTTCTTCCCTATTCGGTATATGTCTAATTGGGCTTGGGCGGCTTGAATCCAACGTCGGTAGTTTTGCAACTAGCTAACCAATCCATTAAAAAGCCCCAGGGTATCATTGAAGATGTTTTGATTAAGATTGACAAATTCTTCTTCCTGGTTGATTTCATAGTCATTGACACATAATCGATTCCTAATCCCAAGAGCCAAATCCCAATTATCCTTAGTCGTCCCTTCTTGGCTACCGCTAATGCCAACATCAATTGTAGGATGGGGATAATGAAGATCTCTTTTAGCCACATGAAGGTGAAGTTGAATATTTTTAATCCAACTTCCAATGCTATGGACAAACATGAAGAGATTTGTGTTGTGGAAAAATGTTTTGAAAGTGTTTGCCTTTGAATGAGTTTTCGAAGGATGTTGTCATGAATTCTAATGTTGAAAGGGTATGGAAGCCCAAAAGTTTCATTGATTAAAAACCATCTAGTGCACTTGAATCAAATCCAACAATTTCCTTAGGGAATGATTTGTTGGGTGGGATTTAAAGTTCAATTCACCCCATTGAGAATGGGATGCTTAACAAGATCTTTGATCCGGGCTAAAAGTGTCCAACGTCTTGCTAGAGACATTAAAGACTAGTGCTTCATAGGGCTTTCCAACCCTATTCCTCCCTCATTTCTTGTTTTGTTTTTTCCTGCTGACAATGGCCGCTTGTATATGCCAAAATAATGTAGTGAATGTGCGGTTCAAGGAAAGCCTTTTAGGTTAAGTTTAAATTTATAAAAACCACTACCACTATTACTACTAACGTAGCAAGAGTGAGTAGGGATCGTCCTAAGGGATTATACGTGTTGGAATTTAACTTTGACTCTAGTGGATCACAAGATTGCAAAGGAGAGATTGATTATTTGATTACACTAAAATTCAATTAATTAAAATAAACTAAGTTGAGAAAGGGATTTAAGACATGAGAAGTGAGGTCTTGGGGTGCATTGGAATTGCCACCAAGCTCGTTCACCAAAAACCACAAACTTTTAACTAATTTAAGGAAAACATTCTTGTAAACAAAATGTGACTACCAATTGCAATATTAAGCATGGACCATCAAATTCAATAATGAATCGTCTACCTAACCAACAAATAAACTAAGTGTAGCACAACCCATCAATTCAAAGCATAACCCATCAAACTAGTCACAATTGTAGCACACATCAATCTAGTGAATCATGGAATTTGCAACAATAAGCCATGGAATATCAAATCAAGTAAAGATTGTCTACCTACCTACAAGCATGAATTAAATTGTAGAACAACTCATCAAGCATAAGAATAATCCATCAAATTAATTGACAAAACCATTCAATGAATACCATGCATAGCCATCACTAGATCCTTAATTAATCACACAGACATGAAACCAACATAGAGAAACTAGTGTAGAGATCAATTCTCAAGTAATCACACATAAGACAACATATAATTACAAAGAGAATCAATAGGAAGAATTAAACCATATGAATCATGTAAGACATAATTCCCAATTTAATCACACATAGACATGTAAATAAACTAGAGAATTAATAGGAAAAATTAAACTATAGAAATTATAGAAATACACCAAGATTCATTTTATTCACAAGACTATAGCACTAATCACAAGATAAATTCCCCAAAAAGTCAAAAGAAAGGGTTTAATTTACAAGCTTGGGGTTCATCCAAACCCCAAGCAGAAGCCTAGCCAATCATGGAAGAGGTGGGTGTGATTTTGGAACCCTCAAGGGCAATCCCCAAACATAGCTCCATCTTCTTCCTCTTCTTCTTTGTTGAATTCTAAAGAGAGAGTGTATAGATCTAGAGATGTGTTCTTGGTGCCTCCACTCTTCTCTTTTCTTCTAACCCTAATCTCTAACTTTTCTAGAGAAAGAAAATAAAATTACAATGTAATAAAATTGAAGACAAAAAGCTATTAGATAGATTACAAAAATGGTTCAATTCCCTTTAAATACAAGGTCATTTTCTTAGTCACTAAGTCAGAAATACAGCCCCAAAAATATCTAATCCCACAACTATGTGGTAAGTGGAGTTTGGGCGCACGGGAATAAAACAACTCGTTGCCAGCACATTTTCGATTGATCGAAGAAATCTTTGATCAATTGAAACTTCGATCAATCCAAAATATCATCGATCCATCTAAATTTTCAGCATTTTTTATCTTTTTTCGGATTTTTCTAAAATCCTCTAGGAACTTTTGTTTGACTCCAAAAAGGCTGTTATAGACCATTTTTAGCCTGTTTGAACCTTATTGACCTGAAATAGACAAAAACACAAATAAGTACTAAAATGGGAAAATAAAAATAGATGAATGGACTAAAATACCCTCGTTTAGGTGCTAAAATACGTCACATTTGAGCACTCATAACACCCCCAAACTTAGATATTGCTAGTCCCTAATAATGAACTACAAGGAAAATAAAGAAATAAGCAACTATGAACTAGAAAGCAATAAAAAGATAGTGCCACTTTCGTAGGGAACACGATTGCATTTAGTGGATGCAATAAGTCTTTTAAACCCCTAGGTTACCCTAATGGACAAGTGAAGTCTCGTGAGGGTTTCCAGAAATGATACCCACAAACATTGAGCTCTTTCTCACTAAAGAGGCACCGATATACAAAACAAGCATCGAGAGAAAATTACCTCAAGTATGCAATTTTTTAACCCTTTCCAAGTAATCTCCCAAAATCTCAACATCAAGCAAGCAAGTATGGTCCTCCACACATCAAGATAATGATCATGCAAATCAAAACAACTCTAGAATCCTTTTTAAGTGAACCGGCATCAAATATGTTGTTATCTAAGCCATCTAAAGAAATGATCACATCCTTACCCTCAAACTAGCGCACAAATCTAGTACCAATCATCAAGACAAAGAGTGGACTTTTTATTAAAGCTTATTCAACTAGGTGCGCTTATTCTTTTCATTCGATTTCTTTTTTTCTTTTCTATTTTTCTTTTTTAAACTATCCTAGAGGATCAAAGATGGAAGTATGGTGCAATGTAATGATCTATTAAACTTTTTAGCGATCCATAAGGTCAAGTATTAGGTCAATGACTCCCAAACTGAACGGTTTTAGGGCATTAGGTGTTAAAATACCCTTAAGAACTTACAAGCTCAAATCGACTAGGTTAAAAATCAAAACTACCTCCATCTAATCATTTCCCACTTCTCACCTTTTGGGAGAAGTCCTCGCTTTTTTATTTGCTTTTGTAACTTCTTCTTCTTCTTCTATTTTTTTTTTTTTTTCAAGTTATTAACCTAGAGTTTGGGCCCTCCACCTTTCAGCGCGAGAAATTCAATGCTTGATGAGGCTAAAATCCCGGCTACTCAATGAAAATGGATTGTTACCCACTTTTGTCAAGATGAAAGCTTTCAATGCACTACTAGCTCAATTAGGATATAACCAATTCAATAATCAACAAAGTATATACCCCATAAATGAATGCTAGTGTGCGCCTATGCTGGTGTAGAATCCTAGAGTGGATCTCAAAACAATCATAAAATCAGGATGATGTGGACCACAAATGCAAGCAAGACATCAATCTTTCAAAAAATTTACTCCTAAATGGCATCCACAAGGCATACAAGAAGTATTGGACTCTCAAGTCAAACAATTTTTAAATTCTAAATATCATGGTCCTCAAAAGATCAAAATCACAACTAACATCAATCTCAAATCTCAATCATGCATTTAAAGATCAAAACTTTAAATAGAATGCAACAAAGTCACCATACCACCAAACTTAAACCGCACATTGTCCTCAATGTGTAATGAGAATAATGGAAAAGATGGAAAGAATATACCGTGGTGGCAAAGACATAAAGCCCGATAGTGATCCATTGGGAAAGAGTGCACCCCCAAACTTGGAATCAACAATCTACTTAAATAACCACACTAGCAAACTCATATCAAATATCAAATGGGATAAGATAAGTAAATCAAGCATTCTAAGGCAATATAGCACAAGATGAAAGAAATAAATGAGATCAAGCCTAATAAAAAATATGAAAGTAACATGACTACACATAAGGGTACAATGGTAAATTTTTTTATATTTTTCATTTAATGAAAGCAAGTATATACAAAATGCAAGAAAATGAAATAATAAAATGCATGAACAAAATACAAAAATAAAAATAAAGGTAAAATGCAATGAAAGAATATGTACAATGCAAGAAATGAAAAACAAAAAGTAAAAAAGGATGCAAGAACAAAATAATGAAATATAAAAATAAAAACTTTTTTTAAAAATTTTTATTTTTATTTTTTATTTTTAGACATAACAAGTATGTACACACACAAAAATAAAACAAATAAACGTGCAAGGAAATAAAAATGCAAGGAAATAAGAGATGCAATTTTTTTTTTTTTTTTTTTTTTGAAATAGTGCTCGATCAATCAAAATTTACTTCAATCGATCGAGCTAGGCCATGATCGATCGAAAATATGAATATTATTGTCTGGGATCAAAAAAAATTCGACACAATTTCGATCGATCGAAATTATTTTCGATCGATTGAAACCATGTTCAATCGATCAGAATAAGCTTTAATCGATCGAGAAAGTCTTCGATTGATCGAACTGCCTGGGCACAAATTGCTGAATTTCGAAAAATTTTCAAAGGCAGAAATTTTTCTAAGGCCCCAAAATACATGAATATGGTTTTAAAACCTAATTTTTGACAATGAAGTGCAATGGAACATATCTAGATGCCACAAGAAGTAAAAAATAAAAAGAAATGTGGAAGGAATAGAGTTGTGAAACTTTACGAATGCTAGTATTTAACGTCTCTAGCAAGACGTTGGGTCGACTCACTAGTCGAAAGTATCAAAAACTGCATATGAAACATCCTTATTGACCTTTTTTTCCATTATCTCATTTAATGCCTCACTTACAACAATATAAACATCCTCCAAAAGAATGACTTGAAAAGAAATTATGAAAGATGCAATTTGTTTCTTTTCATCCACGGCCTTGAAAATAAAATCAATACTGAGCGGCCTTACACTTGGCAAGGCAAAGTCTTTCAAAGACTCAATTTGATTAATAAGAATTGCACTCTCTTCATCCTTTTTTTCTTCCTCAATAATCACCATCTCCTCACCTTCCAAGTTTGCTAAGGAGTCCATTAGAGAGTTCACTTCATTTTTGAAGCTTTCAAGGTCAAAACCACAATTTTTATACATTTTAAAAAGGCATATCTCAAGAGGGTCTTTGGAGATAATAGAAGGAAAGCCCTCTTCAACAAGTTCCTCCTCCTCCTCTCCTATCTCTATAGTAGTCAACATTTCCTCACTTTCTAAAGTATCAAAGGCTGGAATCAAATTATGATCAAAACATGAGAAGTCCTCATTAATCATGTTGTGCTCTATTGGATTAGCCACTAACTCACTTGCCACTTCCTCCTCTATACAAGATAGAGTGCTAGGCATTAGCTCACTTGTCTCATCCTCCTCTTCACTCTCATCATCCTCGTCCATATAAATTGAAGTTCTTGCCATTTTTTATTAGCTCACTTGCCTCATCTTCCTCTTCACTTTCATCATCCTCATCTATATAAATTGAAGTTTTTGCCATTTTTTCATTTGCCTCTTCCTCCTCCCTTGACGAGAAAGAATACTTACGATTTGCTCAACTTAAGCTTCAAGCTTGGCTAAGATTTGGGAATGTGAATTAATATCTTAAGTTTGTGAATTAAGCCCATCAAATAGAACTAACACTTTTTCTTGAAACTTGGGTGAATAAGGTAATGGAGGTGGTTCTTCATAAAATGATGGGGGAGGGTAATAGTCACAAGGAGGATTAAAAGAGTGATCAAATCCATAATAAAATGATGCATGTTGAACATTAGACTCAATCTCATAAGGATTAAAATATGATGGAGGAGGTGAAGGGATGTAATCCCCCCCCCCCCCCTCCCAAACTTGGATCAAATAATCCTCTATTCATAATTAAAATCCAAATGCAAGAAAAAATTTGGCCTCCACATGGGCCGATGCTTGGACAAAGATAAAGCAATTTAATTAGCCTCAACAAGGGCTATCACAAGCATACAAAGAAGTGCACATTTAAAATACAAGAGTTCTAAGAATTGCTTACAAAGGTCTTTAAGCAACTTTAAATTCTAATGCTAGCTTTAAGCTCCAATGATTGCTTTAACATCCAATGATTGCCTTTCTTGTAATCAAGTACCTAATTGACAAATAATATCAAGAATGAGAAATGAATATACAATGGAAAATAAAATTAAAAAAAGAAGCAATCAAATGAACACTATTGTCTAGTTTAATTCCAACAAAACCGTTAATCTCCGGCAACGGCACCAAAATTTGACGATGGCCGCTTGTATACGCCAAAATAATGTAGTGAATGTGCGGTTCAAGAAAAGCCTTTTAGGTCAAGTTTAAATTTATAAAAACCACTACCACCACTACTACTAATGTAGCAAGAGTGAGTAGGGATCATCTCAAGGGATTGTACGTCTTGGAATTTAACTTCAACTCTAGTGAATCACAAGATTGCAAAGGAGAGATTGATTGTTTGATTACACTAAAATTCAATTAATTAAAATGAAATTAAAATAAACTAATTTGATATAGGGATTTAAGAGATGAGAAGTGAGGTCTTGGGGTGCATTGGAATCGCCACCAAGCTCGTTCACCAAACCACACACTTTCAACTAATTTGGGGAAAACATTATTGTGAACAAAATGGGCTACCAATTGCAATATTAAACATGGACCATCAAATTAAATAATGAATCGTCTACCTAATCGACAAATAAACTAAGTGTAGCACAACACATCAATTTTAAGCATGACCCATCAAACTAGTCACAATTATAGCACACATCAATCTAGAGAATCATGGAATTTGCAACAATAAGCCATGGAATATCAAATCAAGTAAAAATTGTCTACCTATCTACAAACATGAATTAAATTGTAGAACAACCCATCAAGCATAAGAATAATCCATCAAATTAATTGACAAACCCATTCAATGAATACCATGCATAGCCATCACTAGATCCTTAATTAATCACACATAGACATGCAACCAACATAGAGAAACTAGTGTAGAGATCAATTCTCAAATAATCACACATAAGATAACATGTAATCACAAAGAGAATCAATAGGAAGAATTAAACCATATGAATCATATAAGACATAATTCCCAATTTAATCACACATAGACATATAAATAAACTAGAGAATTAATAAGAAGAATTAAACCATAGAAATTATAGAAATATACCAAGATTCATTTTATTCACAAGACTATCGCACTAATCACAAGATAAATTCCTCAAAAAGTCAAGAGAAAGGGTTTAATTTACAAGCTTGGGGTTCATCCAAACCCCAAGGAGAAGCTTAGCCAATCATGAGAAGGTGGGTGTGATCTTGGAACCCTCAAGGGCATTTCCCAAACATGGCTCCATCTTCTTCCTCTTCTTCTTTGTTGAATTCTAGAGAAAGAGTGTGCGTAGATCTGGAGATGTGTTCTTGGTGCCTCCACTCTTCTCTTTTCTTCTAACCCTAATCTCTAACTTTTCTAGAGATAGAAAATAAAATTACAATCTAATAAAATTGAAGACAAAAAGCTATCAGATAGATTACAAAAATGGTTCAATTCCTTTTAAATACAAAGTCATTTTCTTAGTCACTAAGTCAGAAATACAGCCCCAAAAATATCTAATCCCGTAACTATGTGGTAGGTAGAGTTCAGGCGGCTGGGAATAAAACAGCTTGCAGCAAGCACATTTTTGATCGATCGAAGAAATCTTCGATCGATCGAAACTTTGATCCATCCAAATTTTCAACATTTTTTACCTTCTTTCGAATTTTTCTGAAATCTGCTAAGAACTTTTGTTTAACTCCAAAAAGGCTGTAATAGACCATTTTTAGCCCGTTTGAACCTTATTGACCTGAAATAGACAAAAACACAAATAAGTACTAAAACGGGAAAATAAAGATAGATGAATGGACTAAAATACCCTCGCTTAGGTGCTAAAATGCGTCAGATTTGAGCACTCATCACCTGCATCGTCTAGATATGTTTCGAGTTGATCATTTAAGTTTCTGAGTAGTTTATTGCATTTCCTGCACTTTCAGTGTCATCTTGTCTTCGATCGATCGAATTCTGCAGATGCCCATTTTGCCTTGGAAATTGCTCAGGATCTCATCATTTCGATCGATCGAAGTTCATTTGGATCGATCGAAGCTCTTAAAATCAAGTTGTCCATCTTCCATTCAATCGATCAAAATACCTTTCTATCGATCGAAGACCTCCTCGATTGATCGAGATTACGTCTTTTCAAATTTCGAGAAAACTGCTTTTGCCGTTGGGTTTCCAAACCTTAGATTTTTTTTATTCATTTTTCAGTTTCTCTCTCCTCCTTTTCCCTTTCTTTTTCTTTTCTTTTTTCTTTCTTTTCTCTTTCTCTCTCTACCTCTTACAAACTCTTGGCCTTCTCTCTTCTCTCTCCCTGAATCTCAAACTCTCCTCATCTCTTAACTCTCTCAAGTCCTCATCTCTCCCTTCGCCTAATCTCTCACTCAACTCCGGCGAAGCACCAACCCATCTCTCCCTTCATCCCTCAACTCCGGTGAACACCATGAACCCCAAGGTCGTCGCCGTCCTCTATACAAAACGGCGAGAAGCTTTAGCCATTCGGCTAAGCTCGTTTTTTTCTCTTCTCGCTCTAATCCCTCTCAGATTTCCTCTATTTCTCTCTTCTCTAGCCGATTCAGGCCAAGGAGGATTTGATTCATCACCGGCGACGCTCTGAAATTTTTGGCAAGTCTTCAGCGAGACTTCGGTCACCTCTTTCGACCATGGTTAAGCCAGAATTCGTGGATTCTTCCCCAATCTCTCTCTTTCTCCATTTCCTTTTCCCATTTTCGGGTCGGGTATGTGATTCTTCCTTTCCTTTGAATTTAATTTTAATTTTTCTTTTTATTATTGCATTTTTTAATTTTATTTTATTTTTATTTGAATTTATGTTTGTATATACATATTTGTTCAAATGGAAAATGGACTATGAAATTGAAAAATCAAAATAAAAAAAATGGAAATAAATATAAATAAAAATAAAAATAATGGATTGAAAATGGAACCATTGGACTAAATCCATGGACTGTGATATTCATTATTGTGGGCTATGACCCTTGTGTTGAGGAGGATGGAAAAATATGGAATATAGTTTGTTGTGTAGAAGGAGAATGGGCAAAAACTTGAATATGGATTTTGATTGTGGGCGGTGTCCTTTTTGCCGTGTTGAATGGAGTTTGAGAATTTAAATTGATTGTTTATGAAACTTTGAATGTTGAAATTTGATTGAATGTATATGTGCTTATATGTATGCCTTTCTTAAAAATTTTTGTGAATGCATATTTTAAGTGGAACCCATGCCGGATTTTTGTAAAAATGAACTTAAATTTTGGTTTTACATTCTTTAATGGCACTTGGTTTATTTGTGTGAACTTGAATTGAAAAGGAAATTGGAAAAGAGATTTAAAGTTGGAATTGAATTGATTGAAAAAGAAAAATAAAATTTGGAAAGTTGTTGTGTGATTGTAACTTGAATGGATTTGGAATTTAAATGTATGAAATGGAAATGTTTGCTTGTAATTTGAAATGGAAGCTTGATTGTCAAAATGGTTTTGATTTTGAAAGAAATGAATTGAAATTGTAAAATTCTTGAACTTGAAAAATTCTTGAAAATTTTAAAGTTGAAATGGCATATGAAGTTGAATATTGATGAGCGTGCTTCCCAACTTGTTTCATTTGTTCGTATTAAGTATAAAAATGCATGGATGTTGTTTGATTCTAAGTTGTTTTAAGTGCATGCAAGCATGACTTGAGTTGAAACTTGTGCTTTTGAAATTTGAAAATGTAAAATCATGTTTAAATTGCATAAATGTGATTTCAAATGGACCTTTTTGAAAGTTTTTTTTATCTTAAATTGACTCTTGCTCATGGTTAAGGTACATTGTTTGGTGAATCGATTCTTGAATGTTTAAAATGCCTTTGTGATCACACTTGTTGGTTTTCAAAATATAAAAAAGAATTTTTGAACTTTGTTTTGAAAATGAGAAGTCGAGTTGCTTAATTCATTCCTTTGTAGAATATTCAATGCATGATTCTTGTTATGATGTTTATCTACAATGCATATGAATGTTTGGACCTCAAAGTTTTCAAAAAATTCCAATTTTGGCCCCAAAAATGTTAAAATTTTCCAAAGTTGACCAAAATACCCTTAAGTGAGATAATACTTGTTTCATTTGATGTCTTTCCATCCAAATGCATGTCCTAAGTGCTATTGAACTTGTTTATACTCAATTCTTGATTCTTTCCATGCTAGGGCATAAGTTTGATATTTTTAACTCCACTTGTCATGATTTTGAATTTTCTTGAAAGATGTGTTGAAATTGCCATTCCAAACCGAACTTTTTGAAGTCAAATGTTCCAATGTTGCTTCATAAGCTTGAAAAAATTGTCAAATGTGATCTTCTTTGAATAATTGTGTGCACTTTGGAATAATCTGCAACTTGTTGCTTGTATATACACATTTTGCACACACTTTTGTCACATTGATGGTTTTGAAAGTTTGTGTGCATATTTTGAATAAATCTTCTTGGCATTGATCTTTGAATAAGTTTAGAGGAGAGAAATGAATGTTTAGAGTTTAAAATGCATGTTTGGGATGTCATTGTTGTTCTTTGGCCTTAGCATTCAATTCTTGAGCTTAATTTGAATTTTAAATGCAATTTGAGAAAAGTTTGGGGGTAGGTTGTCTTGTCGTTGATCTTTTAAAATGCCATTTGCTTGATTATATACTTATGATCCATTCTTGAAAGCTAGTAAGAGCTTGAGACTGAGGTTCTTTGCCAGTCATGATTTTGATTCAGAAAAGGGTAAGTTTCTTGTTATTCTCAGTTTTTGACCAATATTTGTTTCATTTAAGCTTTAAAGGGGGTCACGAGCCATGAGTGATCATAGGATGTTGATTTTGTTGAAATAGATGATTGGATATTTCTTTGACTAATATTTGTGCATCATTCATATACATGCCATATAGTTACATACCATGTCCAGGATCCATTTTTGAATTTGTGTATCATAAAATGCTTAGGATTGAAGTGTTTTGCAACCGTGTAATTCACTTAGTGTTTATTTCATGATATACATGTTTCTCGAGTCCTAAGTAGATAGTTGCTATGATTGTATCTATGTTATCCTTGCTCCATTGGCCTTAAATGTTGAATTTGTAGGCATTCTTGCTTAGGAATTGATACGATGTCATCCTAGGGTCTACTTGCCATGCAATTGCAGAATCTTCTTAAGTTTTAAGTTTGCGAATGCACGTTACATCCTTTATACACATCACATCCTATTCTTGTCCTTTTGATCCAATTTTTGCTCATATGTTTCCAAAAGTGACTTTTCTGCCCTCTATGCTATCATTGCATTGTTTTGCGTACCTGAGATTGCTTATTGTGCCATGATCTATTCTTGTCTTATCGAAACATGTTGAATGCTATTCTTGAAGCTTTCTTGATCACTTCTTGCACAAGCATTATCCTATATGTCTATTTTCTGTTTCTACTTGATTTAGGCATGCTTTGTGTTTTCTAATCAGATGCTTGCCTACTTTTATACCTGTGAACTGATTTATATTTGTTGCTTTTGCAGATGTAGCGTAGGCAAAAGACTCTTGCCCGAAAGGGCGTAGCCAAAGCTACACAGCCTCCTCCATCTCCAGCAAAGGAGTAATCTTCATCATTTGAGGCTACTATGAAATGACTCGGTCATTTTCTTCCTTTCTTTTTTCCTCAAATTTTACGGATAAATTTTTTTCCATTGTCTTTTCCTTTCGATGTTTGGTTTCTCATCACTTAATGTCATCTCGAGTGTTCGGAAATGGTTTTTGAGACTCTTTCCATTGGATTGACAACTTCCTTTGAGAACCGAGTCATTCCCACATTTTTCGTTTTTTGACACTATTCACTTTTCGTCTTTTTCCCTATTTTGTCTTTTCCTAGTTTCCTTTTTCATTGCATAACCTCACTTTTTGTGTTCAGATTTTATTCCGACTTTGCATTCATCCATGATATTTATTTTCCATGATATCTACATTTTTACTTTTTGCGACTTGTTACTTTATTCCAACTTTGCATTCGTCTTAGGGACCTTTTTGCAATTTAATTTGGAAGATATTTTGAAAAAGGACATTTTTGCAATTTTTGAAAAATGTAACAAGTGTCACATTCTCATGGTGCCACTTGTTGGCATTGGGGTGGAAAAACTTGGAAGCATAATCTTGTAACACATAGAAGGTAGAGATTCGCCCACTTATTGGCCTAGGATTGGTGCATTTGTTAGCTTAGATGATTGACAATTGTAGGCTTAGGATTAAGCCTAGGAAGGAGCCATGGATTAGTGACAAGTGTAGGCACCAAAATGAGTCTTGCATTAGTGTGTATGAGAGGTAGTGTAAGAACACCTAGTGAGTGAACGATTATTAGATCCTCCACTCACCATTTTTTTCACTTTATCTCTTTCATTACACTTGTTCTTCAAAACCCTAACCTAGCCACAATTGAAGAAAAGCTTGGTCAAGAGCTTGTTCCATCATTTTGGCCTCCTTCCACTCACCTTAGATCTTAAACCTTAGGAGGTAAAAGTTTCCTCACTCTCCTCTACAAAACCCTTGAAGGATTTAACATAACTCATAGTTTTGCTTTGGTATCTAGATATTCAATTCTCTAGTGAGGTATTGATCTATGATTTTGAATTATTTTTATGTCACTATTGAGTATTTTCCATGCATAGAAGACAAGGATTTATATTCCCCTTAAACTGTTTTAACTTGAACTTAATCTTGCCAAATTAAATATAGAATATGAAAGTATAATCAATTAGCTTTCATTTAGTTTTGGTTTCATATACTTTGAATTTAAAATGAATTAGTTATGAATTTTTGAAGTTGCAAGCTAGTTGTTGGAAATTGAAATCTTTTCCTTATCTAGTCCGGAAATGAATTTTTATATGGAACTGTGGTACTTCAATTGCCTTGAAATTTTTAATGGAACTTCCCCCATGGGTCTTACACTACTCAGAATTTTTTCACGATTTTAGAGCATGTCTAAATTTTATTAAAAATCCGAAACTATCTGCTGTCCATGTTTTTGTTGCAGTTGGAAAACATATTTTTAGATAATTTATTTCACTAATATTTTGACATTGGATCATGGCTTAAATTTTCAGTTTTACACTCTCATATGTTTACTTCCAAAATAAATTAAGTTTACCCAATTTGGATGTCAAATGAATTTTTTCATAAATTTTCAAAGTTGGAAGCTACAGGCTGAAAATGTGTTTTCTTGGTAGAATTTATTTCGAAATTGTGGATCAAAACTGTTTCAATTGGGAAAATATTTTATTAAACTAAATTGATATTATCAAATTATAGTGTTTAAACTTTCATTGGGCTTTGGATTCATTCAATTTGGATTACAATTGAGTTTTTTATGAATTTTCCAAGTTGAAGGTAACAAGCTGAAAAATCTGTCTTGCAGAGCAAAAATTTGGGGCGATTTCATTTCGGTGGTAATTGGGATTTTCATTCCAATTGAGATAAGGGATGTTTTAGGATTTTGAATGTGTTGTATTGAGTGTTTTCCATAATTATACAACTTGTTTGCATGCCTTGTATCAAATCTATAAAATTAGTAATATTTAATTCTTTGTATAAGATTAAATTTACAAAGATGTATATAGCTTAGAATTGAATTGTGGCATGACGATAAATTAGGCCTTAATATATTTGTTAACATATATTAAATTTGGGTCATTTGAATAAGAATTGCAACTTTTATTTAATATTTTTCTTTTATGAAAGATTAATTCCCATGGCCGTGCCTTGCATGATTAATTTATGATATGCTTTTAAATTAAGTCTTGACATACTCTTTAACATACTTTAATTTGAGAGCATTTGGTTGAGTTTGAAAATCTAGAGATTTTAATTAAAAGGATTAATTAAAATCAATTTAAGGGTTCCATTGGCTTAATCAAGTTTTTAATTTGATAATTGTGATGACTAGGACTTTTATACTAGCGTATGTTAATTTAGGACCATTTGATGTCATTTTAGAAATTAGGGATTTGATTATCATGATTTAATTAAATTCCATTTTGTTGTTTCAATGGCCTAATTAAGTTTTTGAATTGATATATGTAATGATCAAGTTATGTTGTATGACATGTGTTAATTAGGGACCATTTGGTTGAGAATTGAAACTTAGATAAATTAATTAATATACTTAATTAATTTCCGTTTCTATCGCATTATTGATTTAATCATGAGTTGACATTGATGGGATGTTTAAAGCATCATTTCAGACTTGTGTTAGATTCTTCAGTTTATGCTTTCAATATTAAATTATATTGTTATATCGTGTAACGAATTGCACACTGAAGATTCGATATGTGATGTTATTATAGCGCGTAATGAATCGTGTTCTGAAGATTCGACATTTGTCATCCTATAGTAGTTGTGGATTTAGAGCATGAGCTATGTGATTACAACCTACTTATGCATAGAATGTAGTTTCATGCTTTATATATATTTCGTATATAAGTTGTTAACTTATTTATTTTGGAGTCACTTGAGACATTGTTACAGAGGCATGGCTAGAGTTTGGCTCTAGTGCGGGAGGTATGAGTTCTCTCCATTTATAGTGCACACTTAGGGTGGTATTCCCAGTGGGTTAATGCCCGGAATAACCGTTTAGGTCTTGCCTTTATCCAAGATTTGATATCCAAGTCTTCCACTACTTGATTTCGCATTCAATTCCAAATTGGCAACCAATGTTTAATTGTGACTTGTGGTTTTGGTTATTGGCGATTTAATGTTATTAAGTACATTCAGGCATTATGATTTCTAATGAATCATTACAGGTTTTTGATGTTGTTAAGTACATTCAGGCATTATGATTTCTAATGAATCATTGTAAGTTTTTGATATTGTTAAGTACATCTATGTTATATTGTTCAAGTGCAACTTAGGAATGATCCTATAGATTCATTTGGAACATAGCCGTTAGGTGGCATGACCCACTTTAGTTGTTTTCGTATTTTAGATTTTAAGTCAATGGCTTTGAAGATCTATATCTTGTTGTTTTGTATAGCATGCTTCTATATTATTTGAATTGCATGAATGATGTGATTTATGCTAGAAATATTTTAAGGTAGCTTAGGATGCTCCCTGAATCTCACCTTTGACATAGACGTTAGGCGGCATGACCCTTTTGAATTGTTTCAAGTTAATATAATAACTTTGTAAAACGTTAGGTCAATGCACGCTCATTTCCTATAAATAGCTTTATGTTACTCACCCACGTAGTGGGGATATTTTTCAGGTACAGGGACCTTGATTCAGGATGCACACTAAGCCATGAAAGTTTCGTAAACTTGAAGTATCATTTTCATGAAATGTTGGCATGAAATCTTATTTGTACCTTTGTATGTCAAAACTTGTATCTTTGATTCCATATATGTACACCTTTTACGATGTATTTGACTTGTGTGAGATGAGGCCGGAGGCCAATGACATTTATATTGCATCTTATGTAATTCTTGATTTCATGAAATGCTATGAAAATATTGAAAAATGTTAAGTCCTTGCTTCACCATGTTTGCATCGGGTGTGAGAATTTCATTCTTTTTCATTTATAGGCTCTCTATGATCATGTATGAGGTGTGACCAAGGGCCAAACACCATTTTGTTATAGGTTTTGCATTTTTGTTTCATTTATTGCATTTTAAGGCACTTTTGGCCATTGAGAGGTCATATTTTGCCCTTGGGGTTAAATTTGTCCAGTTTTCTTTTAATTTGTTTTCGCTACTTTCTTTTGAGTTCCATGACTTCACGAGAAGTTATGAATGTGTCTCGGAAATAATATATATTCTAGGGATGTCATTTCTATGTAAAATGACTATTTTGCCCCTAGGGGCTTATTTGTCATATTTTCGATCTTCTACTTCCGCATCAGTTCTCATTGAGTTCCACGACCTCATGGAAGGTCACTTTGACTTCTTAGAATCTTATTTTCTGTTTTCGCTTCCGCATTCGGATCCGTTAGTGGGTCAATCTTCGGTTCATCGCAGGACGCACTGGCTTGAAAAACTAGCGTCGTCACATACTGCATCATACGAGCCATCTTTCATGGAGGCATAGGGTCCCATTATCAAAATAGTGCCTTCTCTCTCTTTCTCCGGCAGGAAATTAGAGCCAGAGTTCAGATTCAACCGAAAGTTATTCGCTGGGTTGGAACAGACACAGTGGTCTTATGATGAGCTCACGTGCAGGGGCATCGATGCTATTATGACTCTGGCAGACATTACTGTATATCCCCGGTTAGTTACTTTATTTTTCGAGCACCTCCGGATGGTTGAGGATGACCATCAGTTGATGCATACGACTATAGACGGTCAGGATATTGACATTTCTATCCCTACCATAGCTGCTGCCTGCCGATACCCCCATCTCTCTCCATTAGTCGCTGACTCTGAGGATCCACTATACCCCATCATTCCAGCTTACCCTTCTGAGATGACCATGGTTGCTACACTCTCTCCACAGGCTGCCATCAAAGGCAATATATTTGCAGACCGGGTTGATATTGATCCCCGTTACTGGTTCTTAGATTCTGTGCTGCATCTCAATGCCTTTCCTTCAAGCCATGGTACATAGAGGCAGGAGGGGTTCTACAGGCTCTATACTGTTTGAGTCAGGTCTGCTGGATCTCCATTCCCTGCTCTCATCTGGGAGATTATTCACAAGTACTGGGAAAATCTGATCTTCAAGCACAATTCCAGAGCTGATGCTTGGCCTTTACCATTTGGCCATTTGATTACACAGCTATTAATTGACCAAGGCTATTCTTTTGACCCAGCTAAGATTGCAGAGTCTACAAAGTAGAGAGACAAAAGGGTTTATGACATGAAGTAGTGGAACAAGACGTTCAATGCTTGCACAAAGAACAAAAATAATAGAGAGCAGAAAAGGGAGCGAGCTCAATAGAGAGTCGAGGAGGACGCAGCCGAGGGATCCCAGGGATCACCTTCTTCCTACAGACCCAGACAGAGGCAGCATACTACTACTTCCATATTCACGTTGCAGCCGGGTCAGCTTCTTCTTCCCCATCCATCTCAGCAGGCCGGCCCATCACGTCCCTCCTACAGAGCCGATGCCACAGGCCGACACTCACTCCCACCATGCCAGTTCATATTACAGCTACAAAGCTGATCTAACACAACTGCATTCAGTTTTTTACTTATTTCAAAGCTGATATAGCGGAACGGCATGATGATATGATGAGGCGGCACGATGATTTGGCTAGGAGGCATGACGACTTAGCCAGGCGATCTGACGATTTGACTAGAGTTGTAGCA
This sequence comes from Cornus florida, assembly GCF_030987335.1. Classification (NCBI taxonomy): domain Eukaryota; kingdom Viridiplantae; phylum Streptophyta; class Magnoliopsida; order Cornales; family Cornaceae; genus Cornus; species Cornus florida. The sequence continues at coordinate 20,369,221 of NW_026775571.1, forward strand.
GATGCGAGGAGAGACATTTCAGAGTTGAGGACAGACATTCAGACATCTCTGCCTCGACATAGCCGGGAGATGTCAGGTATGCTTCAGATCATTGCTGACATGTTTGCGCCAGATGTTGCACCCTAATTCCACAATTCTCTCTCTCTATTACTTTTCCATGCTATGATACATTTTTGATACACTGCTATTTCTGGGATATTTTTGCACTGTTTTGATACTTTACACTTGTTTATGATATTTTGTACTACACATGATACATATGGTTTTTGGATATTGGTTTTGGATTTATTTTCATCTATGGATTTTTGGACTTATAATATCATTGATTTTGGTTTTGAATATTCTGAGCTTTATATTGCTTTATGCCATGGATTTTTGCTCAGTTCTCCATTTCATCTCTTATTTAGATTATCGATGCATATGCTTTGACAGTTGCTAGTGTGACTATTTTTCAGACAGGTTGTTGGAATCTAAGTTTGGGGGTGCACCTTCCAATGCTAAGCTTCTGTTGCTGGGTCCTATTTGCTACACCCATTTGGTATACTCTTTCCATTATCTGTTGCTTCTTGGTACATTGAGAACAATGCACAGATTTAGTTTGAAGGTGTGTTAGCATATTTTACATGCCGCACTTAGTTTCTATACATGTGGTATGATTTGAGAGTTTTTAGCTATAATTTTGATCTTTTAGAGACCATGATATTTAGAATTTAAAAATTGTTTGACTTGAGAGTCTAATACTCCTTGTATGCCTTGTGGATGCCATTTAGAAGTAAATTTTTTGAAAGATTGACATCTTACTTGCATTTGTGGTCCACATCATCTTGATTTTGTGATTGTTTTGAAATTCACTCTAGGATTCTTGATTTGGTTATATCCCAATTGAGCTAGTCGCACACTAGCATTCATTTATGGGATACATACTTTGTTGATTATTGATTTGGTTGTATCCCAATTGAGCTAGTAGTGCTTTGAAAACTTTCATTCTTGACAAGGGTGGATAACAAACCCTTTTCACTAAGTAGCCGAGATTCTAGCCTCATCAAGCATTGAATTTCTCACGCCAAAAGGTGGAGGGCCCAAACTCTAGGTTAAAAAAAAAAAAAAAAAAAAAATGGAAATTTGCAAAAGCAAATAAAGTGAGGACTTATGAGGACTTCTTACCAAATGTGAGGAATAGAAGGTGATTAAATGGAGGTTGTTTTGATTTGTAACCTAGTTGATTTGAGTTTGTAAGTCCTTAGGGGTGTCTCTACACCTAGTGCCTTAAAGCCGTCCGATTTGGGAGTCATTAACATAATGCTTGCCTAATGAATCTTCTAGAAAGCTTAAGAGATCACTATATTGTACCATGCTTTCATCTTTGATCCTAAAAAAATATAAAAAAAAATAATCTAGTGAAAAGAATAAGTGCACCTAGTTAAATAAAACTTTAATAAAAGGTTCAATCTTTGTCTGGATGATTGGTACTATATTTGTGTGCTAATTTGAGGACAAATGTGATCATTTCATTAGTTAGCTTAGATAGCAATATATTTGATGTCAGTTCACTTAAAAAGGATTATAGAGTTGTTTTGATTTGCTTGATCATTTTCTTGATGTGTGGAGGACCATACTTGCTTACTTATTGAAATTTTGGAGAGTTGCTTGGAAATGGTTGAAAAATTACATACTTGAAGTAGTTTTCTCCCAATGTTTGTTTTGTATGTTGGTGCCACTTTAGTGGAAAAGAGCTTAATGTTTGTCGTAAATGCTAAATGCAATCATGTTCCCTATGAAAGTGGCGTTATCCTTTCATTACTTTCTAATTTATAGTTATATAGTTGTTGTTTTTTTCTTTTCTTTGTAGTTCATTGCTAAGGACTAGCAATATCTAAGTTTGGGGGTGTGATAAGCGATCAAATGTGATACATTTTAGCACCTAAGCTAGGGTATTTTAGCCCATTCATCTATCTTACTTCCCCATTTTAGTTCTAATTTGTGTTTTTGTCTATTTCATGTTAATAAAGTTCAAACAAGCTAAAAAGAGTCTTTTTAACTCCTTTTTGGAGTTAAGAAGAAAGTTCAGAAGAAGTCAGAAAAACTGCACTGTTCAAGCTTCGATCGATCGAAGAAAGCCATGATCGATCGAAGATATCTACAATCGATCAAAATTAAAGTGGTGCCAGCTCAGTGGATAAGGTTACCAGTTGTCAAGATATTTTATGCCACGTCATCTTCGATTGATCGAAGTAAGTTCCAATCGATCAAAGACAGCTTCGATCCATCAAAGCCCCAGCTGGTAATGAGCTGTCTAATTCCTGAGCGCGCCCAAACTCCACCAACTTTTGTAACTGCGAGTTTGCACCAATTAAATGCCTATTTTCTGACTTGTTGCCTACTCAAAGAGGCATGTATTTAAATTAAATGAACCAATTTGTATAGGGTTCCAATTTGAGTTCCAAGAATTGTTCCTCTAGTTACAATATTAGACATAGCTATTAGATATTTTTCTCTCTAGAACTAGGGTTTTTGGAGCAAAGCAAAGAGGAAGAAGATGGTACCTACATCGCAGATAGCCTTTGAGGGTTGGATAACACCTACCATGAGTGGTTAAATCCCTCTCTTAGGGCTAGAGATAGCCCATAGGCTTGCTTCCTAAACTTAGTATTTTGTAGTTTTGGGGGATTTATATTGTAAATAATGTTTTGACCATGATTTTATATAGATCTTGAGTTTTTACATGATTTGTATGGATTAATTCTTCCAATTGATCTTTAATTTCTATCCATATGCCTATGTATACTAGAATGAATGGTCATGTGCTTATACTAGGTTTTATGAATTTAATGCATGTTTGTGTGTTGAAACTATAAATCTAATGATGGTCAAAGCATGGTGCTTAATTGATTCCTCTTGTGGTTTGTTTGATGGATCATGCTTATTTCTTAATGGATTGTACTACTTCATTAACTTAATTAGTTTAATTTCCTTGTCATTAGCATAGTTGCAGTGTAGTTGCTTTAAATTCCTAGATAGATAGACAATTCATTTTTGTTGTTTGATGATCCATGCTTATGAGTTCAAGTAGTACATTTATCTATATTTTTGTGTGTATATTAATTGTGAGTTTATTGAATGGTTAATGACTTAGTTTGATAAGTTGTGCTACTCACTAGATTGATTAGACAATTTATGCTTAATTTGCCATCCATGCTTAGTATTTCATTAATGGCACACACACTTGTAATCCCCTTAAATTAACAAATGCTAAATGTTTAGTGAAGTGAAGCTTAGTGGTGAGCTCTTTGCCCCAAGACTTTTCTCTCATTCTTTTTACCTTAATCGCTAAATTGTTACTAATTTGCATGTTTTTCATTGAATCATTAGCTTAATTCAACCAACCAAACCCCTCTTTGATCATTCGACCTACTAATCCAATATTAATTCCGTAATACCTTGCAAATCCCTTGGGACGATCCCTACTTACTCTTGTTACGTTAGTAGTATTAGTGGTAATGGTTTTTATAAATTTAAACTTGACCAAAAAGGCTTTCTTAAACCGCACTCACTATCACACAATTTTGGCACATCGTGACGGCCATGACCTGATAAGTGCCGAATACTGTATATTCAAGCGCCCTAAATTACATTAACAAAGTCCATTAATTGATTATTTTATGTAATTTATCTCCATTTGCATGTTTTTGTATATTTTCAGGTTAAATTGCAAAAAAGAAGCAAAAATGATGCCTTGTGGAATTTTGAACAAAAAGGGTGCCAATTCTGAAATTCTGGCAGCAGTAGAACCTGACGTTTGTCGCCATTTTCGACCTAGCAAACTCAAGAACTGGACTTCCATCATAACATGAAAGATTTAGAGCTCTGAATCAGCTTTCCAAATCTTCAAGCGGTTTGTCATTCGGAGTTCGGAGCAGAGAGTTATGATCTTCTTAACAGAGGTGCACAGAACTGCCTGGCAGCACTGAAGTACTGCCTTTCTCCCCATTTTCGACCAACCAGACTTGAGAATTGGGTCTTCATCAAAACATGAAGTTTTTAAAGCTCTGAATCAGCTCTCCAAATCTTCAAACAGATCATCATTCGGAGTTCGGAGCACAAAGTTATGGTTATTCTTCTACAGTGGGTCAGAGATGGGCAAGAATTGCATGTTGCTCTTTACACTAATTTAGAGTGCTCGAGACCAGCCTTCGAGTGCTCGAAATTCTGGCAGATTGCACTCGGAAATGGCTCAATTTCAGCCACTTGCACATTGGTTTCCTCAATGCCATCTTCCTTCTTTATGAAGTGGTTGGAGGTGTTCCTTGGAGGAGAGAGAGCCTTGACTTGAGCTTGATAAGAGAGAGGGAGGACCACACAATATCATTATCCTATATTCTAGCAAGATAGAGGAGAGAGAAGAGAGCAAGGAAGAGGGTGTTCTTGAGTGCTACAGTAGGAGCACGAAAATGGAGTCTTGGATGGAGCTTCTTCCTTCTTCTAGCTTAGCAATGGGTAACTAACTCTTTCTCTAGGGAGGTGATGAAGTCTCTCCCTTGTAAGCATGTCCTAGGATAGTCTATTTTGGGGATTTGCCATGTATATTTTATGGTCTTTTCATAACCAAGAGCACCTCATTTGTTGTAATGAATGTTGATACATGTATGGATGATTCCTTTAAGTTGATTATCTTGTTTTAGATGATGTCTTAGAGTAATCATATTACTTGAGTTTTCATGGTGAGAGTGGAAGCAAGGTTATGAAATGGTTTCATGGCATGTTGATAGGTGACTTTGATAGACCATTGCTTAGGAAATCCTTTGATGGTGTATGTTTAATCTCTAACTCCATGTGCGTTATCATTTTGTCAAGAACTTGATAGTCTCTCATTTAAGTAAATGTGTATAAGCTACTCTTTAGTTAGGTAGTCTAAGCATGTTTGTCTTTTGATGGATTATACTTGTTTGAGACCTAATGTACTTCTTGATTACTTACATGGCAACCATGTGTTGCTATGTAAGTCTTGACCATCATATGTTGTTTTTCTCCCAATTTAGGTCTAATCTAGCATATGTATAGGGATGGAGGCGGATTCACTTCCCTAGTCTCCTCTTCTTAATTTTTTCATCCTAAATTCCTTGCAAATTATTATTTTATGCATTCTGAATTTGTAGTTTAGTGACAAACAAAACAAACCCTCTATAAACACCCCTTATCACTCTAAAATGACTCTAGACACTTAAGTTGCCATATATTAGCGCAGTCCCAGTGGTTCGACTTACCCGACCAATAACCCTATTTTACAATGATTCGTGCTATTGCGAAGAGGGTTGATTTATAATTGATTTCGACCGTCGATCATGACCACATTATTTATACCATTGAGATGATCATCTGAGTATATGTATAATGTTGATATGAGACTGTGAGAACCATTTGGTGGCCTGTGTTCATACGAAATTTCATATTTGCCCTTCTCCTATAGGTTCAGCAGAATAAAGCTTATTTGTTGTTGTTTGATACTTTGAGTTGTATAATCGATCTTATCTCGTGTAATAGCTTGAGTATTGATGTTATTCATCATTTTCTATGTATTTTTGTGAGCTGTGAGATCTCATAGGGTCTAAGCAGGGTTGCTTAGGACAAGGGCAGTGCATGTGTGCATTGTTGTGAGCTAAGGTGTGTGCAGAGTGAGAGACAGCTAAGTGTGTATCTACTTGCATTATAATTAGTGGAGCTTACATTGGTTGTGGCCAAGAACCAAGGTTTTTATCTCTAGTTGAGAGAGATTTTCCTTGTAAAATCACTGAACACTTATGGTTGAATGTGTGAGCCTATTGCAATGAAATTATTCGAAAGGATCCCCCTCCCCCCTCACCACACCACCCCCACCCCCCCCACCCCCCCCCCCCCCCCCCCCCCCCCGAGGGTTCATGACATTGATATTTTCAAACTTGATCAAATTTTTGAACCTCCTAGTGATGAAAGCAATCTCTTCATCAGACTCGCTATCATACTACCCTCAGTTTTGGATGATTGAGACTTTGAAGCTTTAGAGTTAAATCCTTAGGTTTTAGAGAATTTCCACAATAGTTCATCTCATAATTCTTAGTATGACATACAACCTTATCAAGTTGCATGGTACTAATGTTTTGAATTGCTTGTAATGTTTCAACTACAATCTAAAACCTTTCGGGCAAAGTTCTAAGGATTTTCTTGTTAATTTTTTTTTATCTGTCACTTTCTTCCCTAAGTTTCTAAGACGAGACACAATATTGTTGAGTTTCATGTAAAAATCTGAAAAATCTCATCTTCTTCCATCTTAAGGTTTTCAAATTGAAATACAAGCATCTCAATCTTTGATGTTTTGACTTAATCTATACCCTCATACGTAAACTGAAGTATATCATATGTTTCCTTTATAGTTTTACAATGAACAATACGAGCTAACTCAGATTGAACTATAACTTTGAATATTGAAAACAATGCTTTTGTGTTTCCTTCACCAGCATGATTTTTAGCTTGTGTCCACTCGGACTTATGCTTCTCAGTTGTTACACTTTCCTTTGTGACTGTAGGTCTTTTATAACCTTTTCAATTGCGACCAAAACATAGTTACCTTGAGTTATAAGAAAAGCTTACATGTTAGGGTTTCAAAAATGCATAGTTATCTCCATCAAACAAAGGAATATGTTGAATCGATCCGATAAGCAACCTAGAAGGGGGTGAATAGGTTCAACTACTCATTTGCCCAATTTTTGATTAATTAAAATTTACCAAAATAAACTTAAATTATTCCCCACAAAGTAAATATAAATTGCGAGTAATGTAAAGAATGAGTTTAGAACGACACCAGATTTTTAGCGAAGAAATCTCGATTGGCAGATGAGACCAATCGTTGTGGGAAAAACCTCATGGATTACGCCGTCAAGAGCCAAAAGATCCACCATGTATTAATCAAAGTACAATCGACTCCAACTCAAGCTCACACCCTATCAATCTACCAAAAACCATTTACTGACGATCCCTAACTTTGCAACTCTCCCGCCCAATAGCTCTCGACCTCAGGCTTAGTCTCGATCTTTGTAGAAGGATCGCTGGTAGATCAACCAACACTCCACGAACATCTTGATCACTTCAAAGTGTGATATTCTTCTCCTTTTCTTCAAAAACTAATTTTTTGAAGTTTGCAAAAAAAAATTTGTTTTACGATCGGTAGATATGAAATCTTCAATCACGCCAATCCCGATCAAACAATGAATAAACAACCTAAAACACTCTGTGTATAGTTGTGTGTTCTCAAAAACTCACACTAAAAGGTTCTCTAGGGTTATGAAAATTTTAATGCAAAAGACGTGAATTAATGTGTGTGAATATGAGTTTATATAGACAAGTAGATAGTCCTAATAAGGTTAGAAAATACACCAAATTTAGTGCTGGAATATTCCTACAAGTCCAACTCAAAAGGTAAATAAAAGTTGGTAAAAACACAAACTTTCCTTCTTGGTTCAAGAGAATGCAACCGGTTCAAGCTTTCTTTGGAACCAGTTGCATTTTTCTTAAGGCATGATTTTGCACATAAAAAGCAACCAGTTCAAGAGTGAAGTCCAACCGGTTGGATGGCTGAAAAACCTTTAAAATAAAATTCCACCTTGTAACCCTAATTAAGTGATCCTCACACACTTAGCATGAATAATTGGTCATTGTCGAGCCAAGAATGATGCGAGTAGCTTCAATTGAAATTTCCACTTCCAAAACCAAGGTTTGATGATAAACAAACATTACAACTTGATCCGGATTTGTTTTGATTGCCAAAATATGTCAATAATAATTTTATATCTCACACCGGATCAAGGTATGGGTCTAATTCTAATACACTTTGTAACGAGCCGACGTTTACTCTCCAGCACAAAATCTTAAACGTATTGCATATCCACCCGTATAAACCCATGACCTTCCCTATTCGAATCCAATGTGAGACAAACACCTCTAACATCTATCCAGTTAGTGCTCAAAATTTTGAGTTATTTGTAAAGTTGGGAGACACAATAAGTATGGCTCCATTGTTGCATTACAACTACTAATTCGCAATCAACTTGATGTTTGACATGCATGAGTGCAAATAAATACCTAATTGAATGATAGCTATAGGTTCGAAAATGACTACAAATAGTTGTTTAAAAAAAGTAGTATAAGAGAGAGCAATTTGATCAGGATTCATTAAAAGCACTCAACTACAAACGTGTATTATACAAAATTTGAACATGACTTTCAAGTACACTAGTTAGAAAGAATGACGTAATTAACATTACGGATAAACACTAAGAAAATAGGAAAATCAAAGTTAAGGCAAATAAAGTTAGTAAAGAAGAATATGACAAACATGTGAGGTGAAATTAGCAAGAAAAAACATGATAATATGTGACAATTAGACGATGACCTTAGATAGAGTGCAACAAAAAAATAACATGATAATATGTGACAATTAGACGATGACCTTAGCTAGAGTGAAACGAAAAAATAAAAGATTTTATATAACTGACCTTTGATTGTTGGAAAAATTACTTTATGTTGTTATCCTATGTTTTATACACGATGCATTTAGCTTACATAACTCTAAACAAAATCGATGACAGTAGGCAGACCATACCGTACATCATCGAGTTTGCAAGAGAGCTATACCCAGTTTCGTTGCTACTTTCATTGCAGGTCAATTTCTGTTAGGTTAAGAGTTGAGGGAAGCTTACGTGTTCTTTTATCAAAGTGAAAGTGAGTTGGGTTAGTGAGTGAGTTTTTTGTCAATGACAAAAATAAATAAACAAATAAATTAAATTAAATTAAAAAAACATGAAAACCATAGCTTCTTATTATTGACCCATGTTAGACAACATTGCTACCCTCCACTGTGACACTGCCAGAAGAGGCAGAGTCGCAAATTAAAAAAATTAGATTTTTCCCATGCTTTTGTGATTCCTTCTGCCTTAAAATTTTTAGTACTACTACAAAACCGAATAAGAGGGAAAAACAAAAGAATGTGGGTATCAAGAACGGAAACAAAAACCAATTCAACAAGTCATAGATTCCAGACTCGCTGCATGCTAAAGCCATCTTCTTTGCTAATCTCTACAAAATGCTTAGAATTGGAAGATATTAATTCGAAGGAATGACAAAAAAACCAGGCAACACTACACAACATCTGAGAATTTCTAAAACAATCAAAGAGCTGTGAATTTTTAACACTGCTTCAACCATTGTGTTTTCACCAAAGAATACACAGTACTAACAAGCATTACCATAAAATGAACTCCGGGAAACAAATATGTGACTTCATAGATAAATCATAAGGTAAAATGTTTTTTCTTTTCTCGCGATAAACCATGCAATAAAGGGTTACAAAAACTATATCCACCCAGCAGAAGAAATAAAGAATACGGACTCTGTTGTACTCTCAATTATGACACATAACTGATGAAGATTGATGCAGCATAAGAACAGATGGAAGACTCTGGTGTAGCATTCAGGACCCCACCTTATGCAACAATGATCCCCCCTTGAGACCTCTCCCAGTAATAATTACTCCATGGTGGACGAAGGCCTAAAACCATGCAATGCCCCACCAAGCCATCTTCTCAACACTATCCCGCGGACCTCTTCTTTATTTGACCACCAATGTGTAAATTGACCCATCTTGACATCTCTTCAACCACAACAGACACTGGACCAGACTGAACAAGACACAGTGAGGTGCCCTGCCCTGACCTGACTTGACACTGACATATACTTTGTTGCCCTTAATCTGAACTCCTCCATCCCCCAAACTGAAATCCTGCAATCTCTAAAAGCGACATCAGTCGATTAAACTTGATTGCATATTTACCATTATCAACAACTTATGCAGGGTGTTAGGAAGGATAGGATACATTAGGACAACCCAAACCTTTGTTAATCTTTTGCAAAGAGGTGGTTCTGAGACCCGAACCCTCACTATCAGTTTAAGTTTTTACCATTGCAACAAGCAATGACCACCTGATGTCAAGATGATTTGAAGACTCGGTAACATCAACCAATGGAAATGACTAGACACTTGACACTATCATTAGAATGTGTGTGCAAAAAGAGTAAATCTTGAAGTGGATGGGTTTACATACCTTCAGCTAAAGTTGAATCCACCAGAAGGACGCTGAATATCATTTCCTCCAAAGTTGAATCCAGGCTGAGAATCATCACCTGTAGGTAATGTCTCATCTTCCTCCTCCAGCCAATAGGTCTCGAGAATCTTCACTGCCTTCTCATAAATTTCATTGTTGTCATGGCTCTGTAGATTTTCTATCTTTTCTAATCCCTCAGCCTCATCTATCAACTGAGCATAGTAATTAACATCTCCAGTATTACCCAAGTTTTTCTCAGCTTCCCCAACCTTCAAGATGTTCTCTAGCCCTTCTAAACAAACAGTGATAATTCTTGGATCAGGGCATACAAGGAGATCACATAGAGGCTTTATGCATCCCTGACTTACCAAGAACCTACAATTCGTGATCATGGCCAAATATCAGAATTAACATATATAAAAGAAGAATTGCAAAAAAGAGTAAAGGAAGAAAAACTAGAAAAACATACTTGATTTGCTCATTAGTACCACCAGAAGTAGCATTCGAAATTGCCCAAGCTGCCTCTTTCTTTATATCAAATTCAGCAGTTAGAAGCAGATTGACGAGAGGAGCAATTAAATCAGCCTCAATTACAGCCTGTTGATTCAAAGTATATGCACTAAGTATCACTTTCTACTGATTAAGGGAAGCACTAACCATGAACTACTTGAACCAAAAAGTTCATTTGTCGGATGCAACAATTCACTCTACTAATATAATTAATCAAGAGATTTTCTTATCATAAAATCAGCAAAACCAAAAAGACCCATCTCCCAATTTTTTTTATTTTTTATTTTATATATATATAGCAACATCAGATGTTCAAAGTTCAACATGGTATACTAGAGAAAATGTAGACTGGGGATTATAAGTCCTTACAGCCAAAACATTGACCAGCAAAATATAGATGTGCACAAGTACAAAATCAAAGAAAGATAAACTTGACCAGAAGAAAGAAAGAAAAAAAAAATTGTGCATAAATAAAGTCGAAGAAAGATCCTTAAATTACAAAACGGCATTTAAAAGCTTAAAACATTTGATTGCTAAAGATTTACATGCTTACCTGAATCTGTTCCTTGTTTCCAGCAGTAATATTGGAGATCGTCCAGCAAGCTTCTTTCTTGATGCTCTTTTTATGATTATGGGTCAACAAACTCAGCAGGCATGGAAGAGAACCATGTTGGATTATACACTGAAGAAAGGAGCTCCAATTATTTTGGATACAAAATCACAACATATTGGAAGCGAAGAACAGATAGCATCACAAGTATGGTGAACAAGATCATAGCATAATTAAGAAATTACAGAAACTAGGAAAGAGAGGGGATGCCCGGGGGAAATGGAATCAGTAGCACAAGCTTCTAAGCAGTGACACTGTTAGCGGGTTCAATCTAAAGGAAGGTTCAAATGAAGAGCTGAGTCACATTTCCCAGGGAAGGATTTGCAATGTGGCTTCTAAAGCGGAAGGCACCCCTAAGGCTGGTACTACTTGAGGCATTGCCTAATCATCATGCCTCCATGCCTATCCACCGTCCACCTAACCCCTGCATTAGGCACTAGATGGCACTAATAGGAAGAATGTCAAGGAAATCCCTACGGAGCACAGGATCACTCACCAGATGATTCACTTCAGTTGCATGAATGCTTCAGCAATTTCTACTCCAGAAAATTACACATTTCCATCAGAGAAAATAATCTGTTCTTGTATGCTATAATGATGAAATCCAATATTGCAGCCTCAACATATAGCATGGACAAGAGTCGAGCCCAAATAAAATAAAATAAAATAAAATAAAGAAAAAAGAAACGAAACAAAAAACAAAGAAAGAAAAACCAATTTGTGTAAACTTCATAGCACAGCAGTGTGGTAAAAAAAATCACCTTACATATCAGGTTTAAGTGCTTTGGCGCATCTCCAACTTAAAAAATCACATTAAACGGGAAATGTGAAAATGTCCATTAATGAAAAATATGAAGAGGGAAAGTTCAATCTGGGACAAATCAATCAGAATGGATAATAGTATGTCCACCCGGGCAAATGCATCAAGATCGAGTGGCAGAGTGAGAATAATGTAAAGATTGAGCTGTCGATAATTTGATGGCAAAAGATGTTGGTGTTTGCTACAGATTGTTAGGGCTATGGGCGGACCCCCACCTAATTGTTTCTAGAATACACTGATACCCTTTGAGGTGCAAAAAAGCGGTTATTATGTTTTGAAGTGATTTCAAGATTGCAGTTTAAGTAGAAGTAAGCTTATCCCACTGAACTCTTGGTTGAGAATTTGGAATGCTTTGGTCTTATTTGGGGCTATCTTTTGATTGCTCATTCAAAACCAAACCGTGTACATGTTATAGGACTCCTTGGCATCAGAATTACATGATGGAAGCAGCAGCATCTTTTAAGTATGCCTATATGCTATATACTTTTCTGTGTACCTTTCCCATTCCGGTATTAGTTGAAAAGAAACTTGAGAATTGCAAAGGGATTTACTTTTCAGCGACTTAAGGGAAGAATTTATATACCACCACCAGGTCACTGGAAGGGGGCTTTTGTCCCCGTTTTGGGTATTATCAAGAACTTGGATCTTTAACCAGACTCAGCAAGTGGTTGAGTAGGTTTTGATAGAGAAACTCGTTGAAGGGGTGCAAGATAAGTTTTGAGAGTGCTTGGAGATGTCCACTGCTGGCCTAAGAGGACTTTCACCTTTTAAATATGATGGTGGTGGACAATGGTAGGTTAGATTTTGAGAAGACCTTCAGGTTAAGTATCTCTTAAGGAAAGATTTCCGACTCTTCAATTGATTGTTGGCAGAAGAGATCTTGTGGTCAACAGTGTGACTTACCTAAGAACAAGTGGTTTTGATAGCTATCTATTTGGAGGGCGTATCAAGAATGGACCAACTTTCTTGAGTGCTATGTTGTGTCCCTTAGGGGAGAGGGTAGAGGCACCATTAGGTAGAAAGACCTCAGATGGAAGGTGCTCTATAAAGTCCTACCACTGGTATCTTAGTGGAAAAGGTGGTTCAGATTTTCGGTGGATAGAAATTTTGGGCTCGAAAACCCCCTAAAGAAGACTTCTTTGTATCTACAACTGGGGGAGCAATTTTAGCCATTCAAAAGAGGTTCTGAGAGCAGTGGCCTCCCTTGTGCAACAAAACAGGTGAGAATGCTACTCATTTACTTCCTCACTGCACTTATGCTGGGAGTTGCTGAATATGTTTCTTGCTTTGTCAGTTTGTTTAGGTGATAACAGGCTCAAGAGGGGTTTGTTGGACTCTTGAAAGGGGACTTCTGTCCCCTTAATTGCTTATGTAAAATATTTGAAATGAAAGGAATAGAATATCTTTCAAGGGGTTGGAATTAAATGTACAAAAACTTAAATTTGGTGTTGAGTTCTTTGTTTCCGGATAGAAGAGAAATCCAATCTCTATATTCTCTTATGGATTTTTTTGGGTTACATGTCACTCTTTAGTTTTCTTTTTACATTTCTGTACTCCCTTGTACATGGATTTGTTACCCTTTCTTTTGTCTTCAGTTGTCAATGCTAATCCTTAATCATTTCTAAGAGTTAAAATTTATTATATGTTCATCTCCTTGAACATAAATAAGAAAGAGTACACGAACAGTCCCCTACAATGCTTTATATGGTTTAGAGTGAAACAAGCACGCTAGAAGGGCTCAAAATTCATTCTCCATAGTTAGCTATATCACCATGAAAAAATATGAACAGTTAGTTATAAATAACCCCTTGAACTATTAATTTGGCAACAAACCCATTTCTCAAAATATGCAATTGCACCCCCCCCCCCCCCCCCCCCCGGCGCGGCGCCGCAGTCTATTTTCTATTACAAAATTAATAGATATAAAATCATGTGCAATACAAGTGACATATTTTGATGTTACGACTATTATACCCTCATTTATTCACAATATGCTATTGAACAAATTTTACATCATAACATATTTAATGTCTATTTTATCCTTATTAAAACTATCACCAGATCCTTTCTTTTCTGTCTTTGCTCTCTACTTTTTCTACCTACCTTCATCTCTACCTCTCAATCTTCTCCATATAATCAATCACCATCTCCAGCGCCACCAAACTCCACCGAGATTCCAACATTACCACAACATCTCATTTCAACCCAAAATCCGATTTGTTCTTCCATTTCCTCTCTCTAATCCATCCTCTACCCACCACTATAAAACCCATTTCCTGAGTTTTAGGTATTATATTCTCCACTTCCTTTTTCTGGGTTTAAAATATGAAGACCACGCTCATCACTGATCTCATTGACAAGTCTACCTCTTCTCCTTCCTTCCAAGGCTTCTGTCCAGGTCCATCACAGTTTGCATCTAGATATCACCCTGCTACTTGTAGCTTTATTATATTCAAGGACCCCCAAAGCATGCAAATGAGTTGTAGAGAATATTTAAAAGGAATCAAAAGGGGCTTTAGTGTGATGCGTTGTAGGGGCCAAAGAGAAAGAAATCGGGTAGAGAAAGAGGGAGCGTATAGAAAATCTAGGAGAAGATTAGAAAATATGTCCTACAAGAATCATGTTAAGGACCGACCCAAATTGGTATTTGATGCAGTGCAAATGGAATAGGATTTTTTTTCAAACAGTTGAAGATCCTAAGAAGACTAGACTGAGATCGCATTAATAGGGGCAGAATTGTTTATTGGGTTTAAGTCATTTAGTTAAGTCATTAATCTGTCTTAATTTTCTGTTTACTGTTTGCCTTAAGCTTTAGTTGGGATATTTTTGTCATTTTGCTTCTATTTAATCAGTCATGTGCCTATTAAGTGAGTCATGTGACCACTTCAGGGCTGTTTTGTCAATTTTAACATATTTTATTCTGCTGGACAAATTAGTAGCCGTTAGATTATATTTATAAGAAGGGTTAGGATTAAATCTTTGCTAGGGCATCCCTTGGGGCTTATAAAGGGGTTGTTCCAAGTTGTATTCAGCAACATTTTACATATTATCAATATAAATTTAGTCTGTCATAGCAGCTTTTTACCTCTCCCTTTCTTTGGGATTGAGTTGTGGGTGTTTAAGTTATTCGTTAGCTTAATCTTGCTCTATGTTTTTCCCTTCTTCAGATTTATTTGTTCTCTTTCATAGCTGATTGCATTAGTAGTTAGATATGTGTGAGTGGGTGTACAAAGCCTCTCCCGAACCAATAATTGTTTCTTGTGTTAAAAATGGCATTTTGTGCCTCTCCCTATCTATTTCATACTCTTAACATAGCTCCCTAATCATCTCTCTCGCTAACAAAAGAAACAACCTAGCATACCTACAATTAGGGGTAGCAAAATCCGACACAACATGCAGTTAGCATGTTTGGATTAACTTGAATCATGTTTGTATCATAGTCATGTCAACCCATTTAACTAATCGTTTGGTGTTGTTTTGGAGCTCAACCCTTTTAACCCTATTAGACCCATTTAATTAATCATGTTAGGTCAACCAAATAAACTCGTAACTTGTTTTAACCCAATTACTATGGATGTTTATTATATCAATATAAACCCAATACATGTATTGTTGTTTGGCCTTTTTTTTGTAATCGTATTGTCTCAATTATCCTCATTTTCATGAATTTAGTCATTCATTATCTCATCTTTTTACTATATTTGCATTTTATACTTGAGTTAATAAAAGGGTTACATGACCCATTTAATTCAAATGGTTTGGTTATTAAACGGGTTGTGTCGTGTTATAAGTTACGTGACCCATTAAACAGGTTAAATGGGTTGTGTCGTGGTACCTGTTTAATAAACGAGCCTTGTTCATGTCAAGGGCTCCTAACACGATTAGTAAACAGGATGTGTTCAGGATTAACCAAAGTAACAAATATAACCCGCGAGCACAAATATACATAATACTATTAGGTTAGCACGTCACGAATATAACCCGCAAACACGAATTGCCACCACTAAGGAATCAAGGTTTCCTAGAACCTAAGGGCAAGGTGCAACGTACGGAGTGAGTTTAATCAAAGTAAGGCGCATGTGTTAAAAATAGATATTTTGTATAGAACAACAAACAAACAAACAAACAAACAAACAAACAAACAAAAATAACAAAACAAAAATAAGCAACACAAAGTGGTTAATATCAAAATAAAGGATTTCAATTTGATAAATTAGCAAAATCAACCTACATGTAGCTTTTTAATTTACATATGAGTTCAATTAAATCAAATGTATATTTGAAACAGTTCAAGATATGCAACTCGACTAATCAGAAGTTCATTTAAAAAAAATAAAAATAAAAATGAATTACACAGTTGATAAAGGATCAAGTAATCAATGCACATAAATCATCTCGTTAATCATATGCAGTAACTAAATCAAATACCATTAAGAGAAAGCAATTATCGTGTAGATTTTATCATATATCATATTATTATAAAAAATCAAAATCAACCACTTGCATATATATAAAACACTAGTACATACACATTTATGTATGTGTGTTATATGTACACACGGGTCCAAAATAGATACTTCAACCTTTTAATCATGCCCGTACTTCCTAGGATGTACATATGACAAGTATGCTCAAATGAAACTTAAGCAGCATGGATATTGACTCGGGACATGGATACAATACGACAAGGTCAAAAAAGTAGGACACAAATACAGCTAGGACACAACAATAAAGCTTATCTTTTCATATAAAAATTAATAATTTTACACGACATAAACATTTTTATGACAACATATAAATTAAAATCACTTTTGTCATTTAGAAAAAGGCATGCAAAGGACACCTATGCAAGTGCTTACATATGTTTGCGTATAAGTGTTAGTCCATGCATAATTTGGCGACTTCTTTCCAATTGTCATGCCCACTCCTTCAATAACTATTCCTTATTTTATTTCTCAAATATGATCAAATTTCATATAAATCTTTAACTCTTTTTTTTTTTTTGCTAAGTTATATAAATCTTTAACTTGAGTCTTCTTAGGACTACACACTTTTTCCATGATACAGGAGACTTTCATTTAACGTTAAAGATGATTTATAATCAAAAAAATTGAGAATTAGTCAAACTAAAAAATAGTTTATGGAGTTTAAAAATAATAAAGACTCGATTCTAGATAATATAATGATAACACTTGAAAATCAAAAAATTACTTAAAATAACCACTTCGCTACTCAGGGTTGATAATACAAAAGAATGGAGAAAGAGAATTCATGTGACCGACCCCATCCACATGGAATAAGGTAAGGATGATGATGACGAAGACGTTAGCATATCTTTAGGTATTGTTGGCCATGTGCCCAAAAATTAAGAACTTTATTCTTAAAATTTAAACTCTATTAAGATTTGTCAAACAAGTGTTGGTGTTCGACAAGAGTCAAACAGTATGACTGGTGTCTGACAAGTATCAAACAGTATGGCTCTTTCTTAAGTTTGTTTCTGCTTCTTAGGATGAAGGAGATGTGACTTGCGATACAAATAGATGTATCAAGTTATCAACAGTCATACTAAGTAACAAATAATAATGATATCTGTTCAACAATCAGATTTATTTTTTATCAAAAAGTTAATATTAGACAATCCGAAGCACCTCTCACAAGTTCATACCTGAGTCTGTATATCATCTCCTGTTACAATATTCCCAACCGTGCGAAGTGCAGGAATGAGGACTGAAGGAGATGGATGACTGAAACAACAATTATGAACTTCGTACTTTCAGAATTTCAATAAAGTAAATGGAATATGGGGCTCAAACAATGGAATATCTGAGGTGCAACTTACAGGAGGAGTTCAACAAGTCGTGGACAGACACCTGCCTCAATCACAGCTTGAATTTTGTCGTTCGTACCATCGGAGAGGTATGATAGAGCCCAGCATGCATCTGTCAGCACCTCTTCATCACTGGAATGAACTAGTCGCTCGAGGGCTGGAAGTGCTGGCCTCGTCTGCCAAAATAAATTCAAACAGTGACAAGTAAGAAAATATTACTGCATGCCAAAAGCACCTAGATGAAGACAACAACCTGCTCAAACGGGGGCTGTGGCTTGCCTCTGCAAAAGTTTGATAGCGTCCATGTAGCATTTCTCAGCATTGAAAGCTTGGCATGCTCATTCAACTGTGCCAGCAAGGGAATCAAAGCTCCATGGCCCAGAACAAGATCACGGCACCTAGGGGAGTCGCCAGCAACATTCCCCAATGCCCACACAGCCTACAGTTTCAAGAAGTGTTAAACATAAATGCCATGAACGCATTTTCATAGTCACAGATGATACAGACTTCAACATTTTGAAATAGGTCGATAAACTAGGCATTTACCTGCTCACGAACATCATCACTTGGAGAACCCAGAAGCTTCACAAAAATAGGGACTGCCCCATGATCAATTACCACCTTGGTATTCTCCGAGGTACCAGAAGCAATATTCGTAAGTGCCCATGCAGCCTCAAACTGTAAAAAACTCCAGATATTACAAATACTAAATCAGTAATTATTAGAACAATGCACCCAAATAACAAACGGACTAAAATGCCACAAAGTCCAACTTCAGACCTGAAGCTGTGGGAAATCCTCCCTCATAAGAAACTCCACGAATCGGGGAACAACACCAGATTGTATAACTTCCTCTATTGGGGGACTACGTTCTGGTGATTTAAATACAGCAAATACAATTATAATACTCAGAAAGTAAGAGACACAAAACAGAACTTACAAAGACGTATAAAATCATTATCATACCTATAGAAAGCAATTTACGAAATTGAGTAGTTGCCTCCAGCTGTGAATTGCCGTTATCTGACCAAACCCCAGCAATCATGGAAGGAAGACTTTCTAACTGCAACCAAACCAGCAACCAAAGCATAATATCCATAAGGGCACCATGGAAAAGATAAAGAGAGCCAAAAACCCCTAATGCCTAAGTTATCCAACAAAAATCACTGTAGTTACAATTAAAAAAAAAAATTGAAGTTCTAATCATCAATCTTCAAATCCCAACCCAAAACAATGATCGAAAGGAAGCGAAGCCCTAAAACATTAAACCCACATATCTAAAACAGCAATCAGCCAAATAATCCTTCAATCTCTCAATGCATACAATTACACATACATATAAATATGTATAGAGAGAGAATAAAGACCTTCTTTTCCATGGTAGACGCTTGAATGTTGGGAGTGAACTGCTGCGATTGGAGACCTTCGCGACGCTTCTTGAGCAAGCTCTCTTCACGTTTGCTCTTTCTGATCTCAACCATGTTGTCCTCTCTCCGTCTCCGACCTTCCTCCGCATCGACGGCGACCTTGTATCGGTTCCGGCGAACCTCGGTTCTGGCGTTCGGCCTCAACGACATGGCTATCAATCTACTCAAACCCTAGCAACAGCACTGCACACAAATATAACAAATATAAATACACACAATTATACACACCAAAACACACACACACACACATAAGACACAATCGAATAATTGAATACACCGAGCAATATGAGTAGGACTGTAAGAACACATACCGGAATGAAGAGAGAGATTTTGGAAGAAACTCTGAAAGGGTTTTGAACTTTGAACGTTGATTTTTGGAAAACTCTTTTAGCATAAATAAGCAACACTTTTTGAAATAAATCTTTCTTTTGAAGTCTTTTTACGCTTGTACCCCAAGTTATAGCATCACCATGGAAGATAGATACGGAGTATTACACAGAGGTTCATGTCCTTTATGGGAACTTCACTTTTGTAATCCTCAACTGGCAATTGAATTTTGCCACGTCATTTTCTAGTTTGTGCCAGCTCATTTTAAAGGAGCTCCAAAATTATAGTATCAATTAATTTAAGTTACTGTAGAGAAAATTAGGGTTATATTCACTTTTAGACTCAAAAAGACAAATAAGTCCTTTAAAAACTTTTATACCATGTAAACATTTTCAATAGTTCTCCAAGCAATACAATCTCTCCTTTATTTCTTTTTTTTTGTTTTTTTTAATTAGCACTCACACATGCATGCCTCTATAGATGCAATCTTATCATATTCCGAATTTTTACGTGTAGGTTGGTCAGACCCACACCTCGAAAACCTACTAATATAAAAAACAATTGATAATTAACAAGTACAGGATACAAGAAGAGAAATAATAAAATAAATAATAACGTTGAATAGATAACTAAAGTAATAATTAATAAATCCCCAATTCCTCTGATACCAATACTCCAATAAATCTAATAAATAATAAATCTCCATAGTATAACTGGGGAATTTGTATCTTATGGGCCTCTAATGAAATCCCATAACTAAAATAATGTCTTAAGTCTACCGAAATAATAAATAAACAACTAAATCTAAAAATTAAATGAAAACTAGGATAATGTCATACCTCGATGATTCGTAAAAGTGAAGATGAATGGTCTCTAATCTACACGAACAACCTCTATGACTGGTACTAATGAATACCTAAAAAATATAACAAGAATTGGTCAAAACCTACGAACAAATCCTTTATACTAGAACCCAATCAGAGAACCAAGAAGCAATACATCCTTAGCCAAACTCATGCAATAACTACATAGTCGATATATACATACACACAGTAAGACTCTCACTGAAATATAGGGCAGTCTCAGCCGAATAGTGGGTATCTCATGAAAAATCGCACACAAGATGCTCAAGAGTCCCCCTCTACCAAGACCCACGCATCTCCTATATCCAGTTACCCATCTCCGACAATATATGTGACGGCCCAAATTTCAAAAACCCGGTGCGTCAGTGAGTAACCCGGAACTTGACCCGACATCAAGTCCGAAGTGCGGAAGTGAAAAAAGAGAAGAGTCTCTAGAAATAGACAGCACCTCTAAGATAACAAAGTGACCTCCCTAGAGATCACGAGTCTCGAATATAAAACAAATGTGGAAGTGAAACAATAAAGAAGACCAATAGAGGCTAAGGATGGCAATTTCCTCCAACCCGTTGGGTTTCCGCCCCACTCCGCTCCTAATGGGACAGATTTGGTAGCTCCATAAATAGGTTTGGGGTGGATATGGTAAAAGAATTGAAAACCCGAATCGGGTTTGGGGCGGGGGCGGATTTAGTGATGCCCCAACCCACCCCCGCCCCAACCCCAACCCTGATTATATATATATATATATATATATATATATATATATATATATATATATAAGTTAAGTGTCCATTAATGTATTTTGATTAAATATTCACTAGAATCACTACTTACTAAAATTCCACAATTGTGCACGTGATTCAATCTTCAAGAATCAATCAAGGATTCAAGATCTTAGTATTTTATCCCAAGTTCAGGAATTAATTCAATAGTTTCAACTTTACTGCAATTAAACGGAGTATGCGGGGCGGAGTCGGTATTTTGTCTACCAGAGTTGGGGCGGGGATGGTATACCAATTATAAACCCGTCCCAGAGTTGGAGTGGAATTGGTATGACTAATTTTTTAATGGGACGGAGTAGGGTTTAGCCAACTCCACCCCAACTCCGCCCCGTTGCCATCCCTACTAGAGGCGAATGCCACCTCAAAGATGAAAGAAGATCCTTTAACGAGGTAACAACACTCGATATGGAACCAAATGTGGAAGTTAAGGTCATAAAGGTCAAGCGGTACCTTCTGGCACTGATGACAGTTAAGGGAACACGAACTAAGTCAAACTAGGTCGTGAACGTCATAAAATGGCTCATACAAGGTCAAAGGCAGAAATGGAAAAGACATAAGGGTCCTGATATGCAAAGGCAAGTGACCAAACCAAGCCGAATAAGCAAGGGGCAAATCGGCTGATCGAAATGGCAAATCGGTCTGTCGAAATGAGGTATGAATGTAATACCCCTACTTTTTAAAAGGATAAAATGGGAATTTAATTTTGATTTTTATTGCATTTTTATTTAACTAAGTGACTTATGTGCTTATTTGACTTATTTGATTAATTATGTTCATTATATTTGTTTAAATTAATTGATGAATTAATTGTAATTAGTAATTATTTATTTGTATTATTTAATCGGTTAATTTTATATTGTTATCTATTTATTTTATTCTTCTGTGTCACTTTAATGATTTAATTGAGATTTAATTTAGTTAATTAAAATTAGGTTAATTAACGTGTGTTTTAGAATGACTCAATTGGTATATTTTTTATGGTAGTGTATATAGTGTACATTTAGGGTTTTGGAGATTAGCTAGTCGACATATAATGAGCCGTGGAATTAGGCTTAGGGTTTTTCATGAGTCTATATATATAGAACATTATGTCTTCAAGGTTTTTTTGGTGAGGCACCTTATTCACATATTAGAAAACAGAGAAACAGAGAGGTGAGGGAAAAACATGAAGAGAACTGGGAAAGGGTTTTGGCTATGGATTTAAGCTCATGTTAAGGAGGAAGAAAGAGGTTGATGGAGAGATAGAACTGGAGCAGTGATTAGAGGAAGGAATAGTCTTGGAGAAATTCTGAAACTTAGAGACGGCGATAAATGTTTCAAACCGGAATTGTGAGGCAAGTTTCATTCTATTCATTTCCTGTAAACTTGCGTTCTGTGCATTCTTTATAGTCTCCAGGGATTAATTCAATTGTTAAAACGTGGTGGATGATGCATATTATACCAGACTGTAGTTTGTTTTCGTTTAAAAGCACTAAAATTGGTATCTTGCATACTATGTTGATTATGAATTTAAACTTTTGTAAATTTATTCATAGTGGAATGTTAAGAGTTTCTAGGACTATAAGAACTTAAATGGAACCCTAGGGATATAAAAAAAAATTGGGACAATGATTGGAAGCTTCGCTGGAAACACAGACATCAACCGCACTAGCAGAAGTGAAGTAGAGGAACAGAGAAGGCTTTCACAAGGGGGAGAGCCGGCTCTCCCAAGGAGAGAGCCAGCTCTAGGCAAGGAGAGCCAACTCCCCTTGTTGGAGAGCTGGCTCTAGGTAGTTTAGAGCCTTCTCCAGTTTTTTTAGAGAAGGCTCTGTGGTTTTGTGGATTACAGTAGTTTAATTACGCCTTGTTTGCTTCAAACTAGGTTATTTTCTGATGGCCGTCGTCCTACCATACGTTTGAGAATGTGCAATTTAAGCGAGGTTCAAGTTTTACATTTGTAAAAGCTACTACTACCTTTCACTATAAATATAGATAAGGCGAGTAGGGATCGTCCCAAGGGATTGGAGTTGGAGTTGATTGTGGAATCACTATTAGGGTTAGTAGGTTGAGTGATCAAACAATTGGTTGGTAGGTTGATTAAAGAGCAACAAAATTAAACTAAGTAATTGAATGCAATGGAGATTAAGTAAAAGAGAGAGAGAAGAGTCTTGGGGTTTAGAGATCACCACCAAGCAATGCATTTCTATATTATTGACAAGTGATTAATGAAGGCAATTAGGGTGTTGCAAAATTGGTATGTGTGTATTTGGTTTATTCAACAAGCAAGGATGACTAATTAAGTATACATTGTCTAACCAACATGTGAAAAGCACAATATATCTAGCAATTAAGTATATATTGTCTAAATAGCATGTGAAAAGCACAACATATCTTGTAAATCATTGGTCCTTTTCATTAGGCTCACAATCCAAATACAGCACAAGATTAGAGACAAATGTTACTTGCATTTAAAAGTATGGAGCATCAAACAACTAGCATGGATTGTCTTCCCATCTAATATTATACTATCACTAAACTACAATTAAGCCATTGAAATTAAACTAATTTAGCTAAGAAGGAGACACAATCCATCAAGATATGAGCATGAACCATCTAAAGAATCACAAGAACATTCCTTTAAGTACTATGTTTTGACAATCTCTAATTTTATGGCATCAATACACATAGACATGTACCAACAACACAAAATCTAGAAATAAGCACATGAACATCTATTCTAGCATACATAGACATATGGATAGAATAAAATGACCAATTGAAAGCATTAAACCACATAAATCATTGAATAAAAAAGATCTATATATGTCAAAGTGTCAAAACATCAATTACAACACTAATCCCTCAATAATACACAAGATTAAGATATAGAAAGCATGCTTGGGGCTAACTCTAGCCCCAAGAGGATGTCTAGCCACTCATGGTGAGGATGCTCCAACCCTCAAGGGCTAACTCCATGGAAGAGGTTTGCTCCTTGTTGATGAAGATCTCCAATGGTGTCTCTAGCCTCCTCCTCCTCTAAACTTCCTCTCCAAGAGATGATATCAAAAATAATGTTGGCTCTCCTTTTGAAAAAGCAATCCTTATCCTTATATAGGTAGGTCAAAATGACACCCAAAATGAGCTGGGGTTGTGCACACAATATTCCCCAATGATTGGATAAAGGACAACTTTCAATGGGATGGAATTTTAACTTTTTCGCACTGGAGGAAGTTCGATCAATCGAAAGGAAGTGAGATCGATTGAAAGTAATTGAGATCAATCGAACTTAGGCTGGATCGATCCAACTGGCTGAGCTTTTTAGAAAAAGACAAATCCGAGATATTTGTGGGAGATATTTATGGGAAAAGGACAAAAGTGGTTGGTGGGTGGTACAGCTGTGAATAGGATCAATCATTTGGATAAGGACAAAGGTGTTCGATCGATCGAAGAATGATGTTGGATCGATCGAACTTTTGGACTTAAGTGCTTTGGATCAAGGATTGGATCTATCTTGAAGTGCTGAGATCGATCAATGTTTGATTGATCGAACCTTGGACTTGGATCGATCGAACTTGCTGCTTTGCTTCATTTTGCTTCTTTCTTCCTCCACTTTGCTCTTTTCTTTGTTCAATCCCATAATTGCTTCAATTAAGCTCTTGTTTGGCTGAGTTAGCTTATTTTCGGTATAAGCGCCTGAAAATGGAAATAATACGAAATCAATCTAAAACGGTAAAGTAAGATAGATAAATGTACTAGAATGCCTAAGCTTAAGGGGTTTAAATACACACTTTTCAGTGCTCATCACACCCCCAAACTTAAATATTTCTAGTCTCTAGCAATGAACTATAAAGTAAAGGAATGAAATGAGCAACTATACAACTATAACTAGAAAGCAATAAATGGATAACGCCACTTTCGTAGGGAACACGATTGCACTTAGCACATGCAATAAGCCTTTTAAACCCCTAGGTTACCCTTAGTGGACAAGTGAAGTCTCGTGAGGGTTTTCAGAAATAGTACCCATAAACATTAAGCTCATTTTTGTCAAAAGAGGTACCAATATTGTAAACAAGTATTGGGAGAAAACTACCTCAAGTATGCAATTTTTCAACCCTTTCCAAGCAATCTCTCAAAATTTTAACATCAAACAAGTAAGTATAGTCCTCCACACATCAAGAAAGTGATCATGCAAATCAAAACAACTCTAGAATTCTTTTGAGTGGACCGGCATCAATGTGTTGCTATCTAAGCCAACTAAAGAATTAATCACATCCTTACCCTCAAACTAGCACACAAATCTAGTACCAATCATCAAGACAAAAAGTGAACCTTTTATTAAAGCTTTATTAAAATAGGTGCGCTTATTCTTTTCACTCGATTTTTTTTTTTTTTTTTTTTTTTTTGGGATCAAAGATGGAAGTATAGTGCAATGTGTTGATCTATTAAGCTTTTTAGCGATTTATGAGGTCGAGCGTTAGGTCAATGACTCCCAAACCAGACGGCTTTAGGGCACTAGGTGTTCAAACACCCCTACGGACTTACAAGCTCAAATCAGCTAAGCTACAAATCAAGATAACAACCATCTAGTCATTTCCCACTTCTCACCATTTGGGAGAAGTCCTCACTTTTTATTGCTTTTTTTTTTTTTTTTTTTGTAAGCAAGCTCAATTATTAACTTAGAATTTGGGCCCTCCACCTTTTGGCGCGAGAAGTTCAGTACTTGATGAGGCTAGAATCCCGGCTACTTAGTGAAAAGGGGTTGTTATCCACCTTTATCAAGAATGAAAGCTTTCAATGCACTACTAGCTCAATTGGGATATAACCAATTCAATAATTAACAAAGCATGTACCCCACAAATGAATGCTAGTGTGTGCCTGTGCTAGTGTAGAAGACTAGAGTGAATCTTAAAACAATCACAAAATCACGATGATGTGGACCACAAGTGCAAGCAAGATATCAATCTTTCGTAAAATTTACTCCTAAATGGCATTCATAAGGCATACAAGGAGTATTGGACTCTCAAGTCAAACAATTTTTAAATTTTAAGCAATATAGTCATCAGAAGATCAAAATCATAGCTAAGTATGGACCAATCATAGAACTATCCCTCAAATACACGAGTCATGCTAAAAGTTTGAATTTAAAACTATCACTATAGAACACCATTCCACCCCCCAAACTTAAATTACACAATGTCCTCAATGTGCAAAGAGAATAAAGGAAAGAGTATACCAGTGCAACTAAGCAAGAATGATCAGGACTGAAGTATCCGAAGTGGGTGGCATGGCCCCTCCAAACCTGGAATGAACTGTGGTCCTAAAAATTGGCACTTGAATAAACTTATCAGATAACAAAATGGGATAATCAGTGCACAGTGAACATGCAAGTGTAAATGGGATAAACAGATAACGAAATGAGAAAGGTATATAAGGGTGGTCCTAGAAATTGGGTAGCACTCTCTCACTGAAGTCACTATGATGCACCTGATGGAGTTGAAAGGACAGATATATCAATAAAAGCATGCAACATCTATCATAAAAACAACCATAAAGTGCGATACATCCAGTGTCAAAAGCCGACAGACCCGGCTGCAAAAATAATAGTATCACAAGTGTAGCAGACACAGAACATAGATAGAGAGCATAAAAAGATAATGAGACTGGAAGTCTCAGGCAGAGAGAGCTCCATGGATCTCCCTGGCTAAGTCATCCATGGCAGTCAAGATCTCCGTATGAAGGCGAGAAATGTCAGCTCTAATGGCAACCATCATATTTAGATGAAGGGTAGCAAGGTCGGTTCTAAGGGCAACCAGCATATCCTCCAAACTTCGAAGGTGCTCTTCTAAGTGACATGTTTGATCATGATCCTCTGGTGTGGCTGAAGTGGTAGAGCTATTATTCTTAGTCATGATCTGTAAAAGGAAATCTTGTAATAGGAGTGAGTGCTAGAATAAATAATTGAAAGCACAATAGAAAGATGACATGAATCTATGCAGGTGATGGGAGGTGAAGCATGAATCTATGCAGGCATTGATATGATAGCGTGAAGTGAATACCAGATGAATGAAGTGTGTATGTGAAATTCGATTGATCAGAAAAGAAGTGAGATCGATCTCATAGATTTGATCGATCTAAAACACAAGTTCGATCGATCGAATTGTGTTCTGTGAAAAACAAGGAGTCACAGATCTGAGACTGTGGAAGCAAGGGACCCACATGAACATGTTCGAGGGCCCAAGTACACAACAAACATCAATTCCAAGCTCCTGGAATGGTTCACACTCCCAAAAATCAGAAAAACTCATGACAATGGACCTTGCATAAAGATGGATATAGACGTGTATACACGAAAGACTTAAAGCTTCATCTATGGCCACTAATCTTCATGAAAATTTGAACAAATTAGACACTGAAAGCATATTCTTAACAAAGCAAGGTGTGAAGACAGCTCTAGAGTCTTGGATCTTACCTTGAATCGAAGAGAGGAGGGATAGACTGTGAAAAAGAGGAAGATCCAAGAAGAGGAGGATGGATCTGTTTTTAAAAATATTTCCCGACTAGTTCGATCGATCGAAGATGGGTTGTGATCGATCGAACTTTGATGAACTCCTTTCAAAGTATTTTTATTATTTTTTTATTTTTTTTTTAAAGTTGAAAAGTCAAACTAAAGTTAAAATAATGAAATGAAGATTTGTGATCGATCGAAACAAGAGGTCGATCGATCAGACAGAGAGCAAAAATATGCAGGTTTTTGGTTCAAAATTTTGGCTAAGTGTTGGAAAATGAGATCGATCGAACTGGAAAGTTGGATCGATTGAAGAACTTCTTAATCGATCTTGGAATGTTTTGAACGATCAGATAGAGAGTTGAAATATGCAGGTTTATGCAAGCTCAAAAATTTTCTAAGTGTTGAGTCCTGAGATCGATCGAACTTGGAAGTTGGATCGATCAAAGGTCTCTTGATCGATCTTGGAGTTGGTTCGAACGATGGGACAGAGAGGTGATTTTGGATGCAGATGGATGCAGGTTGAAAATTTTTCCAAGTGTTGAGTGCAATCCACAGTTCAATTGATCGAACTCCAATGTGAGATCGATCGAACTTTGCCAAATGCTTAATTATGACATAAAAGCTTATGCAATCCTCACCAAAGTTCCTTGAAATGCATATGAACCAAAAACAAGTATCTAGACTTCGCAAGAAATGAAATGAAAGATAGAAATGGGGGAGAAATAGGGTTTTGACACCCTACGAATGCCTTTACTAGTCTTTAACGTCTCTAGCAAGACATTGGGCTCTTTTAGCCCAGATCAAAGATCTTATAATGCATCCCCTCCTTGTTGGGGTGATGGATGCTTTGAACTCTACCCAACAAATGGTCCTTTGAAGAACTTGTTGGATCAAGCTCACAAGAAGTCTTTGGTTCCTTGTTAATGCAATGTTCTATGTGCTCATACACCGGGTCAACTAAATGTGCAGCTTCAAAATGTCTTTGAAAGACTTGACCCTCGATGTAAGGTTTCAACCTCTGCCCATTAACCTTAAAAATGTTTCCCTTTTTCAAATTTTTGATTTCAATCGCCCTATGAGGTGTAACAGAGATGATTTTATAAGGACCTTCTGATAAGCGCTGAATACTGTATATTCAAGCGCCCTAAATTACATTAACAAAGTCCATTAAGTGATTATTTTAGGAAGATTAACTCCATTTGCATGTTTTTGTGCATTTTCAGGTTAAAGTGCAAAAAGGAAGCAAAAATGATGCCTTGTGGAATTTTGAACAAAAAGGGGTGCCATTTCTGAATTTCTGGCAGCAGTGATCCTGACTTTTGTCGCCATTTTCGACCTAGCAAACTCAAGAACTGGACTTCCATCATAAGATAAAAGATGTAGATCTCTGAATTAGCTTTCCAAATCTTTAAGAAGATCATCATTCGAAGTTCGGAGCAGAGAGTTATGATCTTCTTAACAGAGGTGCGCAGAACTGCCTGGCAGCACTGAAGTACTGCCTTTCTCCCCATTTTCGACCAACCATAATTGAGAATTGGGTCTTCATCAAAACATGAAGTTTTTAACGAACTGAATCAGCTCTCCAAATCTTCAAACAGATCATCATTCGGAGTTTGGGGCACAAAGTTATAGCAGTTTTACCAAAGTAGGTCAGTGCTGAGCAAGAAGAGCATGTTGCACATTGCACTAATTTAGAGTGCTCGAGACCACTTTTCGAGTGCTCGAAAATCAGGCAGATTGCACTCGGAAATGGCTCAATTTCAGCCACTTGCACATTGGTTTCCTCAATGCCATCTTCCTTCTTTATGAAGTGGTTGGAGGTGTTCCTTAGAGGAGAGAGAGGGTTTTGTTAGAGAATAAAAGGCTACCAAAGGCCACACTTTTGTTATGCTTCATTTTGGGAAGATAGAGGAGAGAGAAGAGAGCAAGGAAAGAGAGTTCTTCAAGCTAACAAAGGGAAGCTCGAAAATTGGAGATGGAGTTCAAGCTTCTTCTTCATTCTAAGGCTCCAATGGGTAACTAACTCTTCTTCTAGGGAGGTGATGAAGCCTCCCTTGTAAGCATACTCTAGTTTTGTTCTTAATTTGGGGAATGAAGTATGTATGTGGTATTTTTCATAATCTAGAGCTCTACACATGTTGTAATGGATCTTAAATTCTATTAATGATCATGTTGAGTTTTATCATCTTGTTTTAGGTTATATTCTCTCATGATTTTATAGCTTGCATCTTCATAGTGGGAATGGAGATGAGATTATGAAATGGTTTTCTTGGCATGTCTTGTGAAGGTTTTGATAGTCCATTCCTATGAACGATGAACCATACTACACCTCTAGTTTAATGTAATTAAGTAGATGGTTCATACCAACCGTGGATGGATTATACTTAGTCTTTGATTACATGTGCATTTACCATACAAAGTAAGGGATTTGATAGGCCATTCCTAGGGGATTATACTTAGATGGTTTATACTTAGCTCTTGATTGTATGAACTTCTTGAAGATAGTGTAGTTATCATGCATCTCTACATATCATGGTCATTTACATAAGTAGCTCCCCAAGTTAATTGCAAGCTAGCATGTTTATGAGGTGTGTGGTGGATTCATTTCCCTAGTCCTCTCCACCTAAGTTTCACTCCTTTTAATCTCCTTCCATTTATTATTTTATGCATCTTTACATTTCTAGCTTAGTGACAAACCAATCAACAACTCTTTATTACACCTTATCACTCTAAAATGACTCTAGACACTTAGGTTGCCATAGATTAGCGCAGTCCCAGTGGTTCGACTTACCCGACCAATAGCCCTATTTTACAATGATTCGTGCTATTGCGAAGGTTGATGTATAGTTGATCAACCGATCAATTTTTGGCGCCGTTGCCGGGGACTTGCAAACGGTTTAGCAACCAAAGTTTAGGGTCAAATTTAGTTTGATTGTGCATATTGTGTCTTGTGAATATTCCTTGTGTGTTTTAATCATCTTCGTTTTGTAAGATTCTAGGGACTCGAAGCTCGCCGTGGGATTGCTAGCAAATTGTAAGTTTAGAGGACCCCAGGTAAGTCTCGTGACTTCTAGTTTCGAATTGTGAATATCGTGCATGTGTTAAGCTTAGAAGTAGATAAATTGCAAGCCCTTGTCGGGGCTATTTCAATTGTGTAGTTTCAATTCCAAGCATCGGTCCTTGTCGTGGCCATTTATTTTCTGTCTTGATAATTGAGGAGAAAGGGAACATCGTATGTGGAGTTGATGATAAAGATTTGTTGTGATGATGTTGTTGTGAATTGTTGATGTTTGGCCGTAGGTCACTCTCTCTACCCACACTTGACTCGCCTATTGATATAAATTCACTTGAAAGAACTCTTAAACGGAACCTTAGGGAACCCACTCTTACAAGGGATCTTGAAACTGAATTCAATATAATGGGGGATAACGTAGGAAATCCGGGGAATGAAAGGGCTGAAATTCCTAATGTAGAACCAATGACTCTTAGAGATCATTTCATTCCTACCACCTATGCTTCTCCTTCTTGTATAGTGATGCCAAACATCGATGCAGCTCAATATGAGATCAAGTCTAGTACCATTCAAATGCTTCCATCATTTCAAGGCTTTGATAATGAAGATCCATATAAGCATCTTGATGAGTTCCTTGAAATCTGTTCGACCATCCGATTGAGAGGTTTTCCGAACAATGCACTTCATCTCCATCTTTTCCCATTCTCCCTAAAGGATAGGGCAAAATATTGGTTGAACTCCCTCGCTCCTAACTCTATTACTTCTTGGGCTCAATTGCAACAAGAATTTCTTAAGAAGTATTATCCGGTGAGTAAAACCAACCAAATGAGGCGTTCTATTCTAAGTTTTTCTCAAGTTGATGGAGAACAACTCCACGAGACTTGGGAAAGGCTACAAGATCTTCTTCGAAAATGTCCTCATCATTTGATCCCAAAATGGCAATTAGTGCAAGCTTTCTATGCTGGCTTGACCGAAACCCATAGATTCATGGTTGATTCTTCTTATGGTGGGATGTTCATGTCCAAGAATGCGGATGAGGCTTGGACCTTACTTGAGAATTTAAGTGAAAATTCACTTCAACACAATTCTCGTAGGGCTCCGACCGCAACCACTCCAAACAACACCAACCCTTGTCAACCAAAGTCAATAAGGGAGGAATCATCTCAAGTGGATGCCATCGCTCATAAATTCTACCAATTGATGGCACCACATCTTCCTCCTTCATTATCTCAAAATTCGGCAAGTTCAGTTTGTGCTTCATGTACTAGTCCATTCCATCTCTCGGAAGATTGCCCCACACCGGAGCAATTTCCCAATCCCAACCAAGAGCAAGCTAATGCCATGTTCTCGCGGCCCGGGAACAATCCATATTCCAACACCTACAATCCGGGTTGGCGAGATCATCCGAATTTCTCGTGGCGGCAACAAGCCCCACAAAATTCCCAATTCCAAAACCAAGGGCGGCAAAATCAGCCCTCTTCTCAATATCAGGGTAGACCTTTCCAAGCCTCTTCAAGCTACCGTCCTCCTTACAATCCAAATGTCTCCAATCAACCTCCTGTGTGTCCAACTGACGAGATAGTAGCTGCAAACAAGCAAATGATGGAATCATTAAATAAGCAAATAATGGATGCCAACAAGCAACTCTTGACATCCTTGCAGCCTACTCTCCAAATGGTTCACTCTCATACTCAATCCATAGCTAATCTCGAAAATCAAGTGGGCCAAATAGCTAACTCGGTGAATCAATTGCTTCAAAAGGACAAGGGCAAGCTTCCCTCTCAACCTTTTGAAAATCCTAGAGGAATGCATGTGATTGATGAAACCCCTCCTCCGAGTGGGCCGACTCATGAACAAGTTCAAGCTATCACCACCCTTCGGAGTGGTAGAGTAGTTGACAACAAGGTCGATGGAGACAAAAGTGAGGAAGTTTCTCCTTTGAAAAATCCAAATTCAAGCTCTTCTAATCCAAATTCTTGTCCAAATACCATTCACGAAAATCCCACACATGTCACCCCAAATGTGGAAACAACTTATGAGCCAAAAGCTCCGTTTCCTCAACGTCTTCAAGAGTCGACACATTTTGGGAACAAGAATTGTAAAATTCAAGACATGTGGGAAGTTTTCAAGCAAGTGAAGATTAACTTGCCCCTCTTGGATGCTATCAAGCAAATCCCTCCCTATGCAAAATTTCTCAAAGATTTGTGCACTCAAAAGTGCACTTCTAAAAATCATTTGCCAAAAAAAGTGAGGTTGACTGAAAATGTTAGTGCTATCATTCAGCACAGCACTCCCCCGAAGTATAAGGATCCGGGTGCCCCCACAATCTCTTGCGTCATTGGTGACAGCAAAATCGAGAGGGCCCTCCTTGACTTAGGAGCTAGTGTGAATTTAATTCCATACTCAGTCTACCTACAACTTGGTTTGGGAGATCTTAAGCCGACTTCCGTGGTTTTGCAACTTGCCGATAGATTGGTCAAGCATCCACGAGGTATTCTCGAGGACGTTATCATCAAGGTGGACAAATTCTACTTCCCGGTAGATTTTGTGGTTCTTGATACGGAACCGGTCCATGACCCAAAAAAGCACATTCCCGTGATCCTTGGTAGGCCATTTTTAGCCACGGCTAATGCATCAATTAATTGCCGAACCGGGGTAATGGACATTGCTTTTGGAAACATGCAAGTCAAACTCCACATCTTTCATGCAACTCAACATCCCTCCAATGAGGATGATTGTTTTCTTGTGGATGTCATTGACGAAGTGGTCGAAGAATCTCTCCCCTTCATTCTAAGCAAAGATCCTCTTGAACTTGCATGTCCCATTTTGACTTCTCAAACTTTGATGTTGATCAAGCCATTCAAGAAGTTAATTCCTTGCTTGATATTAGTGCTATCATGGATGTACCCCCTTGGAAAATTCCAAAAGAACCACTTCCCCAACTTTCTACCACTCCTCCGATCCCATCATTGTTATCTCCGCCACAACTTGAGCTTAAGCCGCTCCCAGCCCATCTCAAGTATGTGTTCCTTGGTCCAAAGCAAACCCTTCCGGTCATTATTGCCTCGGACCTTCAAAAAGACCAAGAGACCAACCTTTTAGCGGTGCTCCAAGAGCATAAAGAAGCTATTGGTTGGACAGTGGTAGATTTGAAAGGAATTGACCCCTCCATTTGTTGCACCGCATTCATATGGAGGATGACGCAAAGCCTACTAGAGAGGTCCAGTGCCGGTTAAATCCAAATATGAAGGAAGTAGTCATGAAAGAGGTGATTAAATTGCTAGATGCGGGAATCATCTACCCTATCTCTGATAGCAAGTGGGTGAGCCCCACACAAGTTGTTCCCAAGAAATTCGGGCTCACCGTTGTTGAAAATTCAGCGGGTGAGCTCGTGCCACAACGAACCACCACCGGGTGGCGTGTGTGCATTGACTACCGGAAACTCAATTCATCAACTAGGAAGGATCATTTCCCACTCCCATTTATTGATCAAATCCTAGAAAGGTTAGCCGGCCAAAGCTTCTATTGTTTTCTTGATGGTTATTCCGGCTATAATCAAGTGGCAATCGCCCCCCAAGATCAAGAGAAAACAACATTCACATGTCCCTTTGGTACTTTTGCCTATCGACGCATGCCTTTTGGTCTATGCAATGCACCGGCAACGTTCCAAAGGTGCATGATGTCCATATTCTCTGATATGGTTGAAAGGTTCTTGGAAGTTTTCATGAACGATTTTTCCGTATTTGGCTCCTCCTTTGACTCGTGTCTCAAAAATTTATCTCTTGTGCTCTAAAGATGCAAAGAGACGAATCTCATTCTAAGTTGGGAGAAAAGCCACTTCATGGTCCAAGAAGGCATTGTTTTAGGACATGTCATTTCTAAGCAGGGAATCGAGGTAGACAAGGCAAAAGTTGAGTTAATCTCTAATCTTCCTCCTCCGAATTCCGTCCGTCAAATCCGTTCTTTTCTTGGCCATGCCGGATTCTATCGTCGCTTCATCGAAGATTTTAGCAAAATCTCACGGCCCTTGTGTAATCTCTTAGCCAAGGATGTTCCGTTCAATTTTGATGACGCTTGCATGGAAGCTTTCATCAAACTTCGCATTCTCCTCTCCTCCGCCCCAATCATGAAACCCCCTAATTGGTCTCTTCCCTTTGAGATCATGTGTGATGCATCCGACTATGCATTAGGGGCGGTTTTGGGCCAACGTGTGGATAAACTTCCGCATGTCATTTATTATGCTAGCAAAACTCTCTGCGATGCCCAATTGAACTACACCACCACTGAAAAAGAATTGCTAGCTGTGGTGTACGCCTTGGATAAATTTCGCTCTTATCTTCTTGGCTCCAAGGTCATCGTCTTTTCAGATCATGCCGCTCTTAGGCATTTGTTAGCGAAAAAAGAGACAAAACCCCGTTTAATTCGATGGATCCTCTTACTTCAAGAGTTTGACATTGACATCCGGGACAAAAAAGGGACCGACAATGTTGTCGCCGATCATCTCTCTCGCTTACTTATTGAGAAATCTTCAGAATTCGCAGCCATCCGTGATTCCTTTCCGGATAAGCAACTTCTTCAAGTTTCACATTCTACTCTTCCATGGTTTGCGGATATTGTCAATTATCTTGCGGTTGGCAAAATTCCAGCTCATTGGTCCAAACAAGAGAGGGACCGGTTTTTCTCCCAAGTCAAGCATTTCTTTTGGGAAGATCCGGAACTATTCAAGTATTGCCCGGACCAAATCATACGGCGATGCATTCCTGAAACCGAGGCCACAAGCATTCTAAATTTTTGCCATACTCTTGCTTGTGGAGGCCATTTTAGTGCCAAAAAGACCATTAACAAAGTTCTTCAAAGCGGATTCTTTTGGCCTACCTTGTTTCGGGATGCATACAATTTTTGCAAATCGTGTGAACGATGTCAAAAACTTGGATCCATGTCCCGTAGAGACATGATGCCCCTCACCAACATTTTAATTGTTGAAATTTTTGATGTGTGGGGGATTGACTTCATGGGACCATTTCCATCTTCTTATGGCTATGAGTACATCCTTGTAGCGGTGGATTATGTGTCTAAATGGGTTGAAGCCGAGGCTACCAAAACTGATGATCATAAAGTCGTGATCCATTTCATTCAGTCTCACATCTTTAGTCGTTTTGGTACGCCCCGAGCAATCATTAGTGATGACGGATCTCATTTCCGAAATCGTTATCTAAAATCCGTCCTTGCTAGGTATTCCGTCATTCATAAGGTTACTACACCTTACCACCCTCAAACGAGTGGTCAAGTAGAGATTTCTAACTGGGAGATTAAGCACATTTTGGAAAAAACGGTTAGACCGGACCGCAAAGATTGGTCAGTAAGGCTAAACGATGCGCTTTGGGCTTACCGGACAGCTTATAAGACACCCATTGGCATGTCACCATATTGACTTGTCTTTGGCAAAGCATGTCATCTCCCGGTAGAATTAGAGCACCGTGCTTATTGGGCCATAAAAAGGTTCAATTTTGATCTCAAACAAGCCGGCTCTAATCGTGCGTTGCAATTAAATGAACTTGAGGAATTGCGTAATGACGCGTATGAAAGCGCAAAAATTTATAAGGCAAAGACTAAAGCTTTTCATGACAAACATATCGTCAAGAAGTCTTTTGCCCCGGGACAAAAGGTCTGGCTTTTCAATTCTCGCTTGAAACTCTTTCCCGGTAAACTCCGGTCAAGATGGGATGGTCCATACATTGTCACTACCGTCTTTCCTCATGGAGCAATCGAACTTCATGATCCTGCAAGTGGATCACTCTTCAAGGTAAATGGCCAAAGGCTTAAGCCTTGCATTGACGGCACCATCCTAACCTGAAAAGTTGAGGAAGTCCTCTTGACGGATCTAATTTATGAGGATTAGTGCCTGATCTAGCTTTGTCTAGCTATCGACAATAAATTTAGTAAAGCAAGGGAAGCAATTCTTTCAATTTCCAAGCTTCCTTCTCTTTGAAATTGCTCGTGCCTTGCAAATTTTCTGGGAAATGGTGTAGAAATGCCAAAATTTAACTTTCTCTGGAACTATCTTAAGTTGTGTTCCACATTTTTAGACTGGCTTCTTAGACCTTCTTCATTCTTGTTTTCATTCCCGGAAGTTTTTGGCTCTATCAGGCAATTTTCTCGGACTTTCGACATGGCTCTCACATGCATAGCCTCTTATCTTCAATGCATTGTTGGATCATGGTTTCTCCAAATCATCCATGCATTCGAGAGAAGTCGAAAAGTTTTCTAACTTTTTCTCAAAATCATCCATGCATTGGATTGGAATAATGTGCCAAGTTTCAAATTTTCCATGCATGGCTTGAATTTAGGACTGACATGCAAAATTTTCAAAAATTCTCTATGCTTGAAATATTCATTTTTGAGAATTCCATCCATTTTGCATCATGTTGCAATGTATCAAGGCTTGGAAAGTTTTCCATTGATCTATATATATATATATAAAAATAAAATAAAATAAATAAATATATATATATATATATATATATATATATAAATCAATAAATAAATAAATAAATAAATAATCATTTATCACCTCTTTATATATATACATATTTTTATCATACTCATAATCATAATGCATGCAGCTTTGATGCCAACATGATGCACAGTTTATTCATGCATGCAAAGGAACTCGCATTGTATTAAGTTCAGGTTCCATAACTTGCATTGCATGAAATGGTCAAGAAATGTTAGAGTTCAGGTTCACATGTTGCATTAAAGCACCATTGCATTGCATTCATGCATTGTTTTAATCCTCATGCAAGCTTTGAGTGCTCCAGTTTTCCTCCCAAGCTTCATTCATCTGAACTCCTCCTCCCCAACACTCAAGCCACTGCATGCAACAGCTTGATTGCTCTTCAAATGCCCTCATAAACTTTGCACTCACATGCACTCATCAGTGGAGCTCACTGTCCAGGCTTCGAGCCCTCGAAGTTGAACTTCGAGTGGTCGAAATTCTCTCACCCACAGACCCCAACTCTCTGCCTTACTTTCGAGCAATCCCAACCCCCTTCCGAGTGCCCAAGTTTCTTAACCCAACTCACTGCCCAAATTTTGAGCACTCGAAGACCAAGCTTCGAGTGCTCGCCATTGCCCGAGCTCTCTCACCCAAACCAGCCGAGGCCATTGCCCCCATTTCGAGCACTCGAAGGCACCCTTCGAGTGCTCGAACCAAGCCTCTCTCTCCCTCCCTTTTAAAACCACACCCCCTCACTCTCACTCACCCCTCTCGCCACCATCCCCCCAACCACCTTACTGCCCTTGCATGCAAGCCCCATGCATGCACCTCAAAACCCCCTCATCTTCCATCATCCACCCTCACCATCTCTCGGTTTCTCACTTTCCAACACCCCCAATGCATGAACCACCCCATGCATTCCTCTCTCGGTTCTCTCTCTTCAACATCACCCACCTCAACCATTTTCTCAACCCACATACCCAACACCCAAACCAACCCACCCCTTCTCTCTCTCATCCCCACCACCCCATCATCTCACCTCCCTCTTCCTGCCTTCTTTCTTTCTTTCGGATACACTGAAATTCAGGTCTGTGTCCTCTTCATTTGTTTTTGTTTTCCTTTGTTCATTCATGGTGTTTTACAAGGAGAATGGGCTTGTAATGTTGGAGTTTGGTTCTGTTGATGCTTTGTTGTTGATTTGTTGATAATAGGGCTTGTTTACTTGTCAAAAATTTTGGGTTTCATCATCCACCCCACTCATTTTCACCTTCTCCTTTTTGTGGTGCACGCCAGGTGTTCGCTGAAATTCCTCAACCAAGTCCACCTCTCTAAATGTCTCGTGCCGGTCCTTCTCGCCCTCCTAGACCCTCTTTGGGTGCCCGTGCTGTCACTCATGAGCGACCACGTGATCCTTGGGATCGCAAACAACTCAACTACGAACTCTCATTTCCACTCACGGATGCCTTTGACATTCTACCCACAACTTCGTGGGCTGTAGCCGAATTGACTAACTGCGTCTGCAGCACATTTGCGCACCCCTTGCCAGGGTTGCCTACCCCCGTGTAGTGCGCCTCTTCTACCAGAATCTCCAATGCCCTGAAGAGCCACCCATTTCTCTCACTACATCCATTGATGGCACCACCTATGCTTTCACTATGACTGACATCATTCAGGTTTCTGGTTGCCCCATTGAGTGCCCCGATGACATTGTCAATCGTGAAAATCTCCCTTTATATGAGGAGCCGGATACATTAACTGTGGAGCAGATTGTCGCTGCCCTTTGCCCTGTTGACGATCCTACTAGGCCCCGGTCTTTTATCCGCAAAACCAATCTTCCGGAACGCCTGTGGTTCATTGACACTGTCTTCAAGTACAATGTCTGCCCTTTGGTGCATAGCACCGAGCGTCGGGGCCTCCTTTTGCAAGCCTTATATGCCATGGACCAAGGCCAATGGTTCTCCATCCCAGAGCTCATTTGGACCACATTTATGAAGTTTTGGCATGATGCTCATAATGCACGGGTTTCGCGAGTTGAAAATCGGAAATTGCCTTTGCCATTTTTCATCACTCGGCTCCTTCAGCACAAGGGTTTCATTGTTCCTCCCCATGAACCAAAAGGCGAAAAGATTAAAATTTTTACCCAGCACCGGTGGATCAATGTTCTTAGCCATTCTAGTACCCCTCAGCCTGCTGCCCCCCTGTTCATCCACGCTCCACCTCCTCCTCCTTCTGAGGATGCTTCCACCGCCGCAGCCGCTGCAAGGGTAGAGCCTCCGGTCGACTCTCACCCGGACCAGGCTTTCATCCGGGCTAGCTTTGCCGGTATTCATGAGCGACTGGATCGTTTTGAGAATTCTTTGTCCGCGTACACTCGGACTCTGTGTGAGACTTCTTCACGTGCTGAAGAAGATCGTCGTCTTGCTGCTGAAGACCGCCGTGTCGCCACTGAGGAACGTCGTTTGGCCTCCGCTGAACGGCGTAAGACTCAATCTCTCCTCCATTCCATCCTCGCTCGTTTACCCTCTGGACCGTAGCTTGTTGCGAGTGTTGGACCTTATCTTTTTGTTTCATATGTACCTATTTCTCTTGTATCTTTTGTTTTCCTTTTGAACTGTAAGAATTTGCTATGTATAGGTTGCTCTAGTAGACATGATCCCTGTACAGCTCTTTTTGTAATCATGTAAACTCTTTTTGCAATGCAAATTCTTTCTGTTCTGTTAACTTTCGGTACATTCTTTTTCTATATTTATGCTTGTGCTATTAATGCTGTTTGTGGTTGTTTCTTTTTGTTCTTCATGATGCTCTCCAGGTTGCGCAGTCCAATTCAAGTTTGGGGGTTTTTGTATCAAGATGCCGTTTCCTCCCCCTAGGTATTGTTGTTCCTTTTTTTTACTCTTTGTCATTTTTGTCTCTAACTTCCATCCATGTCCCACATTGAGGACACTGTGTAATTTAAGTTTGGGGGTGCATCAAAGCATTCTTGGCATAGTTTTTGTATCATATTTTTGTAAAGCAATGATAGTGTAACTTGGAACTTGTCGGAGACAAAGCATATGTTTAATATCTTGTGTATAGAAGCAATTGAGAAATTTTTGAAAATAAAGAAATTTGAATTTGATGTGATCATGCAAATACAATGTAGTCTGTATAAATGCCTCAATTAGATTCTTGCTGGATTTACACTCTTATAAGCTTCACAATGCACAGATGCACATTGGAAACTTAACTGTGAGGCATGCAACTTGATTGACCTTGACCTTGGCCTAGTTAATCTGATTTGATGAACCTGATAGATGAATACCTTTGGCATGTATCTAAAAAAAAAAAAAAAAAAAAAAAAAGAAGAAAAAAATGACTAGTTGACGTTCGTAGCCTTTCCAACTCGAGCTATTAAGCCCTAGGAGTGTCTCTACACTTAGCACCCTAAAGCCGTCTGGTTTGGGAGTTGTTGGCCTAACGCTTGCTACAAGGGTTGGTTAGAAAGCTTAAGGGACTTAAACATTACACGGTCATTCAAAAAAAAAATTGTAATAAATATGGTTCGTTGGAGTTCGTAGCCTTTCCAACTTGAGCTATTAAGCCCTAGGAGTGTCTCTACACTTAACACCCTAAAGCCATCTGGTTTGGGAGCTGTTGGCCTAACGCTTGCTACAAGGGTTGGTTAGAAAGCTTAAGGGACTTCAACATTGCACAACCATCTTCTGTTTCACTTCTGAGTTACAATAAATTGTCAACAAGCAACAAAAGTTGTCTTGTAAATAAAATCATGCCTTAGGGACCTCATTTAAAGGGGAATTCAATGATTTGAAAACTTGTGCTTTGGAATTGGAAAAGAAAGTAAAAGCTGCATGTTGAGAATCCAATTCACTTTCACTAGAGTTTGAGTTATTTCTATTTAAGAGATGACAATTGAATTATTTATATGGACTATGATGTTGATGCATGCATGTTGAAATGTTTTTTCCCAATTTTTGTATCAATGCTTCATATATGCAAGGTAGTCTTCCCAATGATCCCGTCTCCAGCTCTTTATCTGTTTCAAGTTGTATTTGAGCTATGTTTATGTTTATCTTTGCCATGGTGAATATTTTTGTAATAGCATTCCCATGTTTTCATTCCACTAAGCTTTGCATTTTGGTTTTGCTAAGGGACTAGCAAAATGTAAGTTTGGGGGTGTGATAAGCGCTGAATACTGTATATTCAAGCGCCCTAAATTACATTAACAAAGTCCATTAAGTGATTATTTTAGGAAGATTAACTCCATTTGCATGTTTTTGTGCATTTTCAGGTTAAAGTGCAAAAAGGAAGCAAAAATGATGCCTTGTGGAATTTTGAACAAAAAGGGGTGCCATTTCTGAATTTCTGGCAGCAGTGATCCTGACTTTTGTTGCCATTTTCGACCTAGCAAACTCAAGAACTGGACTTCCATCATAACATGAAAGATGTAGACCTATGAATTAGCTTTCCAAATCTTTAAGC
Source organism: Cornus florida (assembly GCF_030987335.1). NCBI lineage: Eukaryota > Viridiplantae > Streptophyta > Magnoliopsida > Cornales > Cornaceae > Cornus > Cornus florida. The sequence continues at coordinate 20,410,986 of NW_026775571.1, forward strand.
AGATCATCATTCGGAGTTCGGAACAGAGAGTTATGATCTTCTTAACAGAGGTGCGCAGAACTGCCTGGCAGCACTGAAGTACTGCCTTTCTCCCCATTTTCGACCAACCAGAATTGAGAATTGGGTCTTCATCAAAACATGAAGTTTTTAAAGAACTGAATCAGCTCTCCAAATCTTCAAACAGATCATCATTCGGAGTTTGGGGCACAAAGTTATAGCAGTTTTACCAAAGTAGGTCAGTGCTGAGCAAGAAGAGCATGTTGCACATTGCACTAATTTAGAGTGCTCGAGACCACTTTTCGAGTGCTCGAAAATCAGGCAGATTGCACTCGGAAATGGCTCAATTTCAGCCACTTGCACATTGGTTTCCTCAATGCCATCTTCCTTCTTTATGAAGTGGTTGAAGGTGTTCCTTAGAGGAGAGAGAGGGTTTTGTTGGAGAATAAAAGGCTACCAAAGGCCACACTTTTGTTATGCTTCATTTTGGGAAGATAGAGGAGAGAGAAGAGAGCAAGGAAAGAGAGTTCTTCAAGCTAACAAAGGGAAGCTCAAAAATTGGAGATGGAGTTCAAGCTTCTTCTTCATTCTAAGGCTCCAATGGGTAACTAACTCTTCTTCTAGGGAGGTGATGAAGCCTCCTTTGTAAGCATACTCTAGTTTTGTTCTTAATTTGGGGAATGAAGTATGTATGTGGTATTTTTCATAATCTAGAGCTCTACACATGTTGTAATGGATCTTAAATTCTATTAATGATTATGTTGAGTTTTATCATCTTGTTTTAGGTTATATTCTCTCATGATTTTATAGCTTGCATCTTCATAGTGGGAATGGAGATGAGACTATGAAATGGTTTTCTTGGCATGTCTTGTGAAGGTTTTGATAGTCCATTCCTAGGAACGATGAACCATACTACACCCCTAGTTTAATGTAATTAAGTAGATGGTTCATACCAACCGTGGATGGATTATACTTAGTCTTTGATTACATGTGCATTTACCATACAAAGTAAGGGATTTGATAGGCCATTCCTAGGGGATTATACTTAGATGGTTTATACTTAGCTCTTGATTGTATGAACTTCTTGAAGATAGTGTAGTTATCATGCATCTCTACATATCATGGTCATTTACATAAGTAGCTCCCCAAGTTAATTGCAAGCTAGCATGTTTATGAGGTGTGTGGTGGATTCATTTCCCTAGTCCTCTCCACCTAAGTTTCACTCCTTTTAATCTCTTTCCATTTATTATTTTATGCATCTTTACATTTCTAGCTTAGTGACAAACCAATCAACAACTCTTTATTACACCTTATCACTCTAAAATGACTCTAGACACTTAGGTTGCCATAGATTAGCGCAGTCCCAGTGGTTCGAATTACCCGACCAATAGCCCTATTTTACAATGATTCGTGCTATTGCGAAGGTTGATGTATAGTTGATCAACCGATCACCTTCCCATTTAGTTCTCAATTTCCCTGGAAAGAGTTTAAGTCTAGAGTTGAAAAGCCAAGCTTTTTGACCGGGTTCCGAAGTCTTTTTCACAATATGCTTGTCATGAAAGGTTTTGGTTCTCTCTTTGTAGAGTTTGGCATTGTCATAGGCATTGTGTCTCAATTCTTCTAACTCACTCAATTGAAGAAGCCTATTCTCTCCAGCTTTATCAAGGTCAAAATTGAGCTTTTTAACTGCCCAAAAGGCTTTGTGTTCTAAGTCAACCGGGAGATGACATGGCTTTCCATATACAAGTCTATAAGGAGACATGCCAATGGGGGTCTTATATGCCGTCCGATAAGCCCATAAAGCATCATTTAACTTCCTTGACCAATCCTTTCGGGTAGTGTTAACCGTTTTCTCAAGAATATACTTAATTTCCCGGTTAGACACTTCAACTTGCCCACTTGTTTGAGGATGGTAGGGAGTGGCTACCTTATGAGTGACAGAGTACTTAAGAAATAAGTGCCTCAAGCATTGATTGCAAAAATGTTTTCCCCCATCACTTATTATAGCCTTTGGCATACCAAAATGAGCAAAGATATTGGATTGATGAATTGAATGACCACGGAGTGGTCATTTGTTTTGGTAGCACATGCTTCCACCCATTTGGAAACATAATTAACGTCAAGAAGAATGTATTGAAAACCATAGGACATAGGAAATGGACCTATAAAATCAATGCCCCATATATCAAAGATCTCAACAACAAGTATATTGGTCAAGGGCATCATATCTCTTCTAGACATTGTTCCTATCTTTTGACATCTCTCATATGATTTGCAAAAATTGTAGGCATCTCAATGAATAGTGGGCCAAAAGAGCCCACTTTGAAGAACCTTCAAGGCAGTCTTCTTTGCACTAAAATGCCCACCACATGCAAGAGTATGACAAAACACTAGGACACTTGGAATCTCACTATCTGGAATGCATCTCCTCACAATTTGATCCGGACAATATCAGTATAAGACAGGGTCTTCCAAATAGTAATTTCGGATGTTGGCAAAGAAATTTTTTTTCTCATTCTTCGACCAAGAAGTTGGTAGCTTGCCCACTGCTAAATAATTCACAATGTTGGCAAACCAAGGCATTTTCCCATTGGAAATTTGGAAGAGTTGTTCATCCGGAAATAAGTCACAAATTGGTAGACTAGGGAAAGGCTCTATCGATAACCTAGAAAGATGATTGTCAATCACATTCTCGGTGCCTTTCTTGTCCTTGATTTCAAAGTCGAATTCCTGAAGAAGCAGAATCCATCTAATCAACCTAGGTTTTGTTTCTCTTTTTGTCAAAAGATGCCTCAAAGCAGCACGATCAGAATAAACAACAACTTTTGACCCTAAGAGGTAGGATCGAAATTTATCAAGGGCATATACCACGGCAAGTAACTCTTTCTCGGTAGTGGAGTAATTCAATTGAGCTCCCGAGAAAGTTTTACTTGCATAGTATATGGCATAAGGAAGCTTACCCACTCTTTGCCCCAAAATTGCCCCTATGGCATAATCAGAAGCATCACACATGATTTCGAATGGCAATGACCAATTAGGAGGTTGCATGATAGGAGCAAATGATAATAATTCACGCAATTTATGAAAAACGTCTAGGCATGCTTGATCAAAGATGAAAGGAGTTTCCTTGGCAAGAAGATTGCACAAGGGTCGAGCAATTTTGCTAAAGTCCTTGATGAAACGACGATAGAAGCCGGCATGACCTAGAAAGGAGCGAACTTCTCTCACCGTTGAAGGTGGAGGTAATTCAGAAATGAGCTCAACTTTCGCCTTATCTACCTTAATCCCCCTCTCAGAGATGACATGACCTAAAACAATGCCTTCTTGAACCATGAAATGGCTCTTTTCCCAACTAAGGACAAGGTTTGTCTCTCGACATCTTTTAAGCACCAAATCTAGATTTTTAAGGCATACATCAAATGAGGACCCAAAAACAGAAAAATTATCCATGAAGACCTCTAGATATTCTTCCACCATGTCCAAGAAAATTGACATCATACACCTTTAGAATGTGGCAGGTGCATTGCACAAACCAAAAGGCATCCGTCTATAAGTAAATATGCCGAATGGACATGTAAATGTGGTTTTCTCTTGGTCTAATGGGTTAAGGGCTACTTGATTGTACCCTGAATAACCATCAAGGAAGCAATAATATTGTTGCCCGGCCAATCTTTCTAGAATTTGATCAATAAATGGCAAAGGAAATTGATCCTTTCTAGTGGCAGCATTCAATTTATGGTAATTAATGCATACACGCCATGAATTGGCGGCACGCTTAGAGATTTCCTCACCTTTTGCATTCTCAACCACCATAATCCCCGATTTTTTGGGAACTACTTGAGTTGGACTCACCCACTTGTTATCGGAGATTGGATAAATGATTCTAGCATCTAAGAGTTTGACTACTTCCTTCTTGACTACCTCCTTCATGTTTGGATTAAGTCTCCTTTGGGCGTCCCTAAAGGGTTTTGTCTCATCCTCCATAAGTATGCGATGCATACAAATAGAAGGGTCAATTCCCTTAAGACCCACCACACTCCATCCTATGGCTTCCTTGTTTTCTTTAAGCACACTTAAGAGAGTATCTTCTTGGTCTTTTTTAAGACTTGAAGAAATGATAACCGGAAGAGTCTCTTTTGGACCTAAGAATGCATACTTGAGATTGGAAGGTAGAGTTTTAAGCTCAAGAGTTGGTGAAGAGATTAAAGATGAGACCGGTGGAGTGCTAGAGAGTGGAGGAATGAGTTCTATTGGAGTTCTCTAAGATGGAAAATCTAAGCTTGCAACCGATTCCATGAGATTGCTTACTTCATTCATTGATTTTTCATCATCAAATCCACAATTTCCATACATTTCAAGAAGACAAGAAGCAAGAGGATCATCGGATAAAAGAGATGAAAGACTATCCTCAATTGGTTGCTTCATAATCATTGTGAGAATTGACTCTAACACATCAACAAGACAACACTCTTCTTCATCTGTGGGATGTTGACTTGCATGGAAAACATTGAGTTTAACCATCATATTGCCAAAAAAAAGATCCATGATCCCGTATCTACAATTAATTGTTGCATTTGCGGTGGCAAGGAATGGTCTTCCCAAGATAATTGGGATGTGGGTGGAAGGATTGGCAACCTGCTCGGTATCAATAACTACAAAATCAACCGGAAAGTAGAATTTATCCACTTTTACAAGGATGGCCTCCACCATGCCCCTAGGTGTTTTGACAGATCTATCAGCTATTTGAAGTACCACCGAGGTTGGATTCAAATCATTCAACCCTAATTGGACATATACGGAGTAAGGAATCAAGTTGACACTTACACCCAAGTCAAGAAGAGCTATACGAATTTCATGTGTTCCGATTACACAAGAAATAGTCGGAGCACCGGGATCTTTGAACTTAAGTGGAGTGTTTTATTGAAGAATGGAGCTCACTTGCTCCATGAGGAACACTTTTTTAGGGCTTGGACCCTTGCTCTTCCTCTTTTGTGTGCAAAGATCCTTCTAGAATTTTGCATAAGGTGGGATTTGCTTAATGGCATCCAAAAGAGGAAGATTGATGTTGATTTGCTTAAAAACTTCCATCATGTCATGTGTTTTCCTTTCTTGCCTGCCCAAAGGTGAAGTTTTTTTTAAAGCATAAGGGAATGGAGCTTTTGGCTCACAAGACTTTATAATTTGAGAGGATGATGGAGAAGATTGAGAATTTTGGTTAGGAACAGTTTCATTTCAAGGAAGTAGGAGTGAGATTGGGAATTGGATGGGTGACAACTTTAGGTTGCACCGATTCACTATCTTCCTTTGGTAATTCAACCCTATTATCCACTTGCTTGCCACTTCTCAAAGTAGTGATGGCTTGCGCTTGAGCTTGGGAAGAACACCCCGATGTAGGGTTTGCTTCCACATAAAATTGGGCCTTTGGATTCCTCTCGGGTTGACTAGGTAATTTCCCAACCTCTCTTGCATTCAATACATTAGCTATGGTCCCGATTTGGGATTCAAGCTTTGAAATTGATTGAGAATGGAATGCAACAAGTTGGTATGCATTTCTAAGCTATCCAAAGCTACCAAAACCTTATCTTCAAATGTTGAATTGCTAGAGAATGCATAAGGATAATGAGTGTAAACTTGGGAGTCATACATTTGAGGATGTGCAAAGTGGTTCATTCTTTGGTGATAAAAAGAAGAAACAATTTCTTGGGACCCTCCATTCCTCTTATGAGGTAGAATGTATTTGCTTTGAAAATTTTTGATTGGGTAAGGACTGGGACTCTCATTCCACTTTGGAACATATGCACTTGAATAAGGTCGAGCAAATGTAGCATTGACTTATTCAAAATGTTCATTAAACACATGTCCATGGGGGCAATTGGAAGTAGTATGTAGAACACTTGAACATGTCATGCAAGGCTCATAAGATTGAGAAAAATGATAAAGAGGGAATGAATGGGTAGCCGGTCTTTGACTTAGCAAGAATTGATCAAGTTTTTTAGAAAGAGTTTTAACTTCGGCTACAATTTCCCTTGAACTTTCAATTTGGTAAACTTTTTCACTTTCCTCCTTAGAATGATAATCGAACCGAGAAATGTAATGTTTGGGCAAAGAATTCTCACTCATTTTCTCAAAGAGGTGCCAAATGTCATCTTCATGTTTCTCAAAATATGAGCCTCCACATGAGGTATCAACAATGTCCTTTTGCATATCGGATAGGCTTTCATAGAAGTATTGGACCACTTGCCATTTTGGAATGCCATGATGTGGACACTTTCTTAGCAAGTCATTCAATCTCTCCCAAGCCTCATGTAACAACTCTCCTTCCCTTTGAGAAAATTCTCTAATTGAAGCACACATCACATTGGTCAAACTTACGGGGTAAAATTTCTTTAAAAACTCATTTTGCATTTGCGTCCAAGATGTGATTGAATTTACCCTTAAACTATTAAACCAATGCTTTGCTTTGTTTTTAAGTGTGAAAGGGAAGAGGAGTAGTTTAAGAACTTCCTCCGGGACATTCATGTACCTTACAGTGGAACATAGTTCAAGAAATTCATTAAGATACCTATATGGTTCCTCTTCATCTAAGCCATAAAAGAGTGGACACATTTGAATGGTCTCGGGCTTGATTTCATATTGATTAGCCTCAAAATTAGACAACACGATGCAAGTAGGTGTATGGTATGCATGAAGATTATAATGATTACGAAGGACCATTGGAGGAATTGGAGCTTGGACTCCGGGGCCATGTTGATTAAGTGGTGGGTTTTGCATGAAATATGGGTCTAAATAGTCACGATTACCCTCTAGATTTTCCATGTGAATGCCTAGCATGAATGGTATGGCGAGGTTTACACAAGACTAAAAATGACACCCAAAACAACACAAAACAAGCAAGTACTCCCCCTTTGCAACAAATCAACCATCAACAAACTTCCTCCACATACATTGTACCCACACTCCCATGCTTGAACAACATGCTAAGAAAAGTAAATTGCCTCCACGCGGTCTCACGATCTATCTAAGAATTTAAAAACTTGCCTCCACGCGGGCTGACGATTTAACTAAGGGATTGAGTAAAGAAAGTCTCACAAAGGTCCTTTAGCACTTTAACTCCAAATTTAAAGCTTAGCTTGGCAATTTTTTTAAATTTTTAGCATTTGTCCTTTCTTTGCTTAGCTTCTTTACTTGAATGTTCCTTTGTTTGCCTTCTTGCTCAATACTCCTTGTCAAATATGAACAAACACAATAAGTAACCAAAAGAAAAATGAAACAAGTAAAAACACGATCAAAAAAGTACTAATCTTAATCAATTCCACAAATACGACGTTGCCCAATCCCCGGCAACGGCGCCAAAAACTGATGGCCGTCATCCTACCATACATTTGAGAATGTGCAATTTAGGCGAGGGTCAAGTTTTACATTTGTAAAAGCCACTACTACCTTTCACTATAAATATAGCTAGGGCAACTAGGGATCGTTCCAAGGGATTGGAGTCAGAGTTGATTGTAGAATAGCTATTAGGGTTAGTAGGTCGAGTGATCAAACAATTGGTTGGTAGATTGACTAAAGAGCAACAAAATTAAACTAAGTAATTGAATGCAATTGAGATTAAGTAAGAGAGAGAGAGAAGAGTCTTGAGGTTTAGAGATCACCACCAAGCAATGCATTTCTATATTATTGACAAGTGATTAATGAGGGCAATTAGGGTGTTGCAAAATTGGTATGTGTGTATTTGGTTGATTCAACAAGCAAGGATGACTTAAGTATACATTGTCTAACCAACATGTGAAAAGCATAATATATCTAGCAATTAAGTATATATTATCTAAATAGCATGTGAAAAGTACAACATATCTAGCAAATCATTGGTCCTTTTCATTAGGCTCACAATCCAAATACAACACAAGATTAGAGACAAATGCTACTTGCATTCAAAAGTATAGAGCATCAAACAACTAGCATGGATTGTCTTCCCATCTAATATTATACTATCACTAAACTACAATTAAGCCATTGAAATTAAACTAATTTAGCTAAGAAGGAGACACAATCCATCAAGATATAAGCATGAACCATCTAGAGAATCACAAGAACATTCCTTTAAGCACTATATTTTGACAACCTCTAAATTTATGGCATCAATACACATAGACATGTATCAACAACACAAAATCTAGAAATAAGCACATGAACATCTATTCTAGCATACATAGACTTATGGATAGAATGAAATGACCAATTGAAAGCATTAAACCACATAAATCATTGAATAAAAAAGATCTATATATGTCAAAGTGTCAAAACATCAATTACAACACTAATCCCTCAATAATACACAAGATTAAGATATAGAAAGCATGCTTGGGGCTAACTCTAGCCCCAAGAGGATGTCTAGCCATTCATGGTGAGGATGCTCCAACCCTCAAGGGCTAACTCCATGGAAGAGGTTTGCTCTTTATTGATGAAGATCTCCAATGGTGTCTCTAGCCTCCTCCTCCTCTAAACTTTCTCTCCAAGAGATGATATCAAAAATAATGTTAGCTCCCCTTTTGAAAAAGCAATCCTTATCCTTATATAGGTAGGTCAAAATGACACCCAAAATGAGCTGGGGTTATGAACACAATATTCCCCAATGATTGGATAAAGGACAACTTTTAATGGGATGGAATTTTAACTTTTTTGCACTGGAGGAAGTTCGATCGATCGAAAGGAAGTGAGATAGATCGAAAGTAAGTGAGATCGATCGAACTTAGGCTGGATTGATCCAAATGGCTGAGCTTTTTGGAAAAAGGCAAATCCGAGATATTTGTGGGAGATATTTATGGGAAAACGACAAAAGTGGTTGGTGGGTGGTACAGCTGTGGATATGATCAATTATTTGGATAAGGACAAAGGTGTTCAATCGATCGAAGAATGATGTTGGATCGATCGAACTTTTGGACTTAAGTTCTTTAGGTCAAGGCTTGGATCTATCTTGAAGGGCTGAGATCGATCAATGTTCGATTGATCAAACCTTGGACTTGGATCGATCGAACTTGCTGCTTTGCTTCATTTTGCTTCTTTCTTCCTCCACTTTGCTCTTTTCTTTGTTCAATCCCAGAATTACTTCAATTAAGCTCTTATTTGGCTGAGTTAGCTTATTTTCGGGATAAGTGCCTGAAAATGGAAATAATACGAAATCAATCTAAAACAGTAAAGTAAGATAGATAAAGGTACTAGAATGCCTAAGCTTAAGGGGTTTAAATACGCACTTTTCAGTGCTCATCATTTTCCACTATGGCTGGGTTATTGTGATGGTTTTAAATATTAATTCATGGAGTAATAAAAGCCCTAGGATGCATTAATTTATTTATAAGCTAATGGTTTAAACCGTAGGAAAATCTAAAGCAAGTCGTAGGCTGTTTACGTACTTAACGGACTGGAAGGATTTAATTGTGCAAACTGTGTCTAGAAATGAAAAAGGGTTGGAACATGGATTCCAAATAATATTACCATGCTATATTAGTGCCACACATAATAAATTAAGGTCTTAGTACCCATGGATTTAACATTGGAAAGTATACAACGGTACAGGCGGTTAACGGATGGAAGGAGTTTAATTGCCTAATTTAATTTTAGCAATTTAACGGGATATGTATATATTTATAAATCTTATTTTTGGTTACATGCTAGGATCATTTAATTAACAAGTTTGATCTATGCATACCTTGGATGTTAATTGTTGAAAGACTAAATTCTTTTCTACAATACATGGATGTGAGCTTGGGTTATAATTGCTGTAATATTAAGCACTACCCTGAAATTATTGGATTTTGGTTTGGACTTAAATTGCTGAACTATTACTTAAGTTCTGCCAATCAAATTAGATGTTGGCCTGGAATTAATTGCAGAATTAGTTATATATTTTCTGTCAATCATCTGGATGGATGCTGAACTTTAACTTGATGAACTATTAAATTTTGTCTCGTTAAGTTACGTGAACAGATTCTGGATTTGTAGTTGATGAACTGTTTAAATTTTGCATTTATCAACTACTTGGATATGTGGATATTATTTGATGAACTGTTTAAAATGTTGCATCATTTACAGATCATTTGCATGATATGCACCGTTATGGGACGGTGGCATACGGAGGGACGGATTAGATCAAAACGCTAATCCCTACCCATTCATACATACGGAATGGATTAACTAAAACAGTTAAATCCTACATGGATGCATGTCTTGTCAACTAAAACAGTTGAATGACATAATGGATAATTAATTTATTTTTCTGCACTAGGAAGGAATTTATATATATACTTATGGTACCGTGGTACGAGCTTGAGTCTCCTGATCATAGTTAGGGTACGTATATCGCTTGGATGGATAATTGGACCTAATGACGTTCCTTGGTAGGTCTAGGTGTGCATGACTATGCTACGGCGTTTTGCATGTTACTTTCTACTCAGGTGTGATGACTATAGGTTAGTGAATATCCTATAGTGTGTATCTATATCTATATGGACTATTTAGATATTGCTGAGCTATCTAGGATGTATCTGCGTATCGGGTTTATGTACGGATTATGGTAGAATGGAACTTGCATGTGGGCCTGACCCACTCTTATTTTTCAGGTATTCGACAGTACCAGGCTTAGAGCTTGATCGTGTTGATACAGATATAGACACTCACTCTTTCGGTTACATAGGATTTTTTTCCTTATTTAGTTTTTAGTCTTTGGCTTTGTATATACTGTTCATTTTGAGTTGTTAGGGGTCTACTAGATGGATTCCCGAGTTGTACGGATTGAAAAGATTTAAATGATATTAATTTATTACTTAAAGTTCGAGGATTTTATTTTAGATTTCTTTTAGTGTATTATTATTTTATTCTTAATTCAGTTTTTATTCCTACTTGTTTGCATATTAATTGTTTGGTATTCCTCGAATCTGTGCTCGGACTTGATCACCCATGGCTCTAGAATCGAGGGGTATCACAATGAGTACCGGCCGACCGAAATAAAGAATCGGTTTGCCAGTAAAGGTTATTATGGTGAAATTGGCTACTGCCTGAACTATTCAATTGGACCAAAAGATACCGATCGACCGAAATGGACTACCGGTCAACCAAAATGACTCAAAAAACCTGCAAAAAACTCTGTTATGCACCAGAAAATGCAATGGACCTAAAAAAAATGAGATTCCTAAGTGTAATGCAAAATGGAAATGGCATGGTAGTACTAGAACGCACTGATAAATTCTCACAATATGCTTAACTAACTATATGACATATAAAACATACAATAATAATTTTAAATGGCTCATTGGCCTCAATTACATATCATAATAAAAAAATGTACATTTTATATACAAGGTTACAAAAGTACTACAAAAGGACATACTAAACACTTTGCATGTAAATAAAATGAATATGTCCATGACACCAAATCCATAATGAGCAAAAAAAAGTGTCCATCCATAAGGAGAACTCCATCACCTGAAAAATGTATAATTAACGGGGTGTGAGTAAATTGAATTACTCCGTAGGAAAGTGCATTATGCAGATAACCTAAGGTTTCAATGGCCTTGCAAGCATAACATAGATGAATACATTTGGATCATGCCTCCTAACGTCTAGTTCAAAGGTGAAGCTAAGGAATCATCCTAGAACTAATATTGAAGCGTTTTAATCATAATCCGTAACATAAGAGTATACTAAGCAAAAATGGAATATCCAAAACCAAAACCACAAGTTACAACTACATATGATAGTCAACTTGGAATTGAATTACGAAATCACGTAATAGGAATATCTTGGACATCAAATCCGATTATGTAACATAACCAAGACAAAATAAGCTATTTTGAGCTACTAACCCGCCTGGAACTACCCAAATGACCATTATAATTGGGGAAAACTCATACCTCCCGCACTAGAGTCGAACTCTAACCATGTCAAAGTAAGAATGCCCCAAGTATTTCCAAAATCAACACGAATGTCAACAACATATACATATGTATACAATGCACATATATCACCTTCCATGCACAAATAAGGTTGTATACAATGCACATATATCACCTTCCATGCACAAATAAGGTTGGAACCACACAAACCATGTCCTGAGTCTTCGAGACTAAATATGGCATGATATTAACAAGTTCACAATATGTAATACCCCCTAATTTCGGAATACGGGTAGATTAAGTCTGCGCATAAAACCAGGAAATATCAAATCAATTAAAGTATTTCAAACAAGCACATATTACAAAAATAATTAAAAAGAATAAATAACTAGCTGAAGAAAATTAATAAATAATAATTTTATTAATACTTTTTCCAAAATTACAAATCGGGAATCCCATAATGCAAGGGCTCCTAAAAACATTATTCAATAATCCAGTCTACTATAAATAAAATAAGTCTATCATCATACTTTGGAATAAACCGAAAGAATATATAAGTCCTCCAGCTGCGGATCCTCAACCTTAAGACTTGAACCTCTAATAACCTGAAAGATAAAAATAAGTGGGTTCCCATGGTTATGTGATTATTTAAATGATCAATTTTGGATAATTATAAATATATACATAATTATATAATTAATTAATAAGTGTTATGGAAGAATATATATATATACATAGATATATATTTATGGATATATATAGGTATATATGATTTAATTAATTAATAATTAATTATAGAAGGTAATTTACATATATATATATATCTTATATAATATATGTATATATATTTTATATTACTTGATAATTATTATTATTTTTATTTGGTAATCCTAATAGGAATAGGATTTGAATTTTAATGTGTATAAATATACACATAAGGTTTAGGGTTAAAAGTTTTCACGTTAGAAAAATAAGAGAGACAGAGAGAGAAAAAGAGAAGGTTGATAAGGAGGAGGCCGGATTTGAGAAAGAGGATGCCGAAATTGGAAGAGACCATCAAAGCTTGAAGCGTCGGTTTCGTTTCGAAACTTTTAGGCGAGTTTTTTCTAATTTTCCTTTTAGAACTCATAAGGATTTCACCTTGAGTATCAAGGCTTTAGATTTAATTTATTAATTTAAATCACGATTAGAACTGATTAATCAAAAGCAATAAGTTAATTTATTTAATTAAATCATGGTTAGATCGGAGGAATTAAAAGCATGTTTTATTATATTTTATTTTATTTAAAACTTTGGATTTTAAATTAATAGATGTATGTGTTGAATTTATTTTTAAATCAACTGTTATATTTGATCTATGACCTAAGAGAGTTATTTAGGATTTATAGAACTTCTGGGAATTTTTAAAATTTTTCTAGAATTTTCTAGTATTTTTCTATATTTTTTTAGGAATTTATTTGATTTATTTTCCTATTTTTGGAGTATTATATATATATATATGTAGTATATGTGTGTGTGTATATATATATATATATATATATGAGGCTTTTGTGTGAATCGACGCATCCACCATGGGCGACGATTTGGTGCGATGTGGTGTACAAAGCGGACCATGGAATGGTCCTGATGAACAATGGAAGATCCGGTGTGGGCGTGTACATATGAAGAGGATGCATATGATGAGCGTTGAATATTGCATATTTGAGCTCCTTAATATACGTATGTTAAGACCTAAAGTGATACATCTATCCTGTTTTATACTGATTTATGTTTATTTCATGTTTTTAGGTGATTTCCCAAAGAAACAGTTAAAACCGAGCTTTTATGAAGAAAAGATTGATAAATGAAGTTTACCACGTCGTTGCCGGTCATCCGGAACAAGCCGAGAGTCAAAATGATGAATTTTGGAAGAGTTTGAGTTCAAAAGCTCGAGCCTCAGTTTTAAGGCTCGAGCCTCAGGTTTTAAGGCTCGAGCACGAAGTAAGAAATTCCACCAAGGCAAGAAAGCTCGAGCTTTGAACTCAAAGCTCAAGCCCGAATCAGAAAGCTTGAGCCTAACTTAAGGGTGCTCGAGCCTTTGCCTAAAAGCTTAAGCATATGATGCGTCGAAATGAGAAAAGTTAATCCAAGCTCTGAGGACTTCGTGCCAAGTCTCAAGGATCGAGCACTAACACCTAGAGGTCGAGCCCACAACCTCAGAGCTCGAGCCCAACACCTTGGGATTGAGCACCATGAAGAGAGGATCGAGCACCATCAATAAAAAGATGTTTTGGAACAATTTTGCTCCCAGAGCTCGAGCCCGAATCAAAAAGCTCGAGCACCACCACTTCGGGCTCGAGCATTGCTGAAAACTCTGAGCCCACTTCAGCATTTTGAGCATAAATTTTGACTAAGAACTCTAAATTGAGCAAACTCAGCGACTCTGGAAAGAAGACTCGAAGTCCGATATTTTTGTCTCTAATAGCCATCTTGAGATTCGCACTATAAATAGGTCAAAATTGCGTTACAAAGTCAGAACAAGTTGCTGGCAGGTGATGCTCGAGCCTGAACCCAAAAGCTCGAGCCTGAACCTCAAAGCTCGAGCCTGAACTCCAAAGCTCGAGCCTGGACATCTTGGAAGTCAAAAATACACGTGGGAATTACCAAAAATCGTCTCTCTTTATTTCCTTAAGAGCCCAATTGTTACCAAAAGCTAGAAAACCAATCCAAAGGGGATTGAGACTTGTTCTCCACTATAAAAGAAGATGAAAAGGCCACAGAAAAAGCTATCATTCATCCATCAATCTCTCTCATATCTCTCTCTCAGGGCGGCTTTTAGGGTTTTGAAGAAGAAGATCCAAAAGGAGTTTTGGCGGTCCATGACCACAACAACACAGATGATATTTTGCATTGTCATGAGTAGCTAATTCCTCTATTAGGGCATTAATGTAGTCCGAATCCGAATATCATGGTTTGATTGTTCTATACTTTGGGAATTTAATATATTATATATTTTGATTGCATGATTTTGGGCAATTTCTTAATTCAATTGGTTTTTAATGATTAAATAGTTTTTAAATGATTAGTACCTTGTCTTAAATTTAATTATTCTTAAATTATATTCAACCCATTCTTATTGGACGATATCTGGCGGAGCCCTGTCGGACATAAGAATAGAGATCATGCAATGGTGTTTAAACAATTTTCATGAATGAATATTTTCATAGTCTATGCCTAGGGAAGACGAGTTATACTATAGAATTAGTTAGAAGTAGGTAGGTAGATAATTCGTGCCAACTGAAGATATGTTATTATTTATTGAAATTCACGAAACATCTTTCTTTAAATCTGAATTAAATTAATGTTATTAAGTTTAATTCCATATGATACATAATTATTGAAATCCCAAGGTTGAACAGTTAACCATAGTATGAGGTTCGTGGTGAAGTCACTCCCTAAGTATTTATTCTCTTGATCTCAATCCTTTTATTCCATTTATTTTATTTTATGTTATTGAATTGTAGCACAACACAACAAATCAAATCTTTTTTCTAAATTAAAATAGCAATTAATTGAAGACTCAATAAACCGCCACAGTCCTTGAGGTTTGACACCCTCCACATAGCCCTATCCTACAATGATTCGTTCTATTGCGAGTGGTTATTTTATTATTGACACACAACAATTTTTGGCGCCATTGCCGGGACTGTGTTACAGTTTTGTTGAGTTTGAGATTAATTCTAGTTTAATTTATAATTTTAGGACTTTCTGATATCTCACCTTAATTCTTTTTCTTTTCAAGTGTAGGAATCTAGTAGCGAGGACGAAGATGCCTAAGGAATAGAAGCTTCGGTTTCAGGACCTTTTGTGAGTTTTTGTTGTTTTTCTTCACTTAAAATTTTTCTTTTTGTTACTACTTTTTACCATTAAAATTAGCTTTAATTGTTAGGGGAATTTTCTAAATCAGACATAGCTAATAATGGTGATAATCCAAATGGGGCACATGTGCCACAAGCACCTGTTCTTCCACCACAACCACAATTAAGGGATCACTTCATTCCTACCTCTTATACATCCCCTTGTTGCTTTCAATTTTCACAATCTGATGCAACCCCACTTTGAGATCAAGTCAGCTATGATCCAAATGCTTCCAACTTTCCATGGGTTTGCTATTGAAGATCCCTATAAGCACATCGATGAATTTCTAGAATTGTGTTCGGCTACCAAGTTGTCCACTCTTTCTGATAATTCTTTTTAGGATGAGACTCTTCCAATTTTCTCTCAAGGACACAGCTAGAACTTGGTTGCACTCCCTACCTCATAATTCCATAAGCACATGGGATAAGTTGCAACAAGAGTTCTTAAAAAAATACTACACTATGGGTAAAACCATATAAATGAGAAAAGAGATCATGGCGTTCTCCCAAATCTTGGGTGAACAACTTCATTATACTTGGGAAAGATACAATGATCTTCTGAGAAAGTGTCCACACCATGATATTGCTAAATGGCATTTGGTGTAAATCTTCTATGATGAATTACATGATCCATATAGGAACATGGTAGATGCTTCTAGTAATAGTGGTTTCCTGCATAAAAACCCAGATGACGCTTGGGAACTGTTTGAGGCCCTAAGTGAAAATTCTGTTCAACATGCTTCTTCCTCTAGGTCTAGGTCCATTCCTAGTGTCCTTAAAGTTGAAATTTTATATGAAGCAGAAAAATCTAGAGAGCTTGCCACTCAAATGGAAGTGTTAAATTGAAAGTTTGACCAAGTTTTGTCAACTGTCAGTACTCTTAGTTCATCTTAGCACTCCTCTTTGCAAAAGGGGTTGTGTTCTTTCTCTGTTAGTCCATCTCACCATGCTAACAATTGCCCTCTCTTGGGTCACTCTTTTGAAAATCCACAAGTGCAAACCAATGCTGCATTCTCCAGTTCGGGTTATAATCCAAATTCCAATACTTATAACATTGGTGGGAGAGATCATTCCAATATATCATGGCAGAATTAAAGCTAAGGCAATACTGTTCCTCAATCTCAGGGACAGTACCACAATTCATCCAATCCTTTGCTAAATAATTATTTCAATTCATCTTCCATCTACTGTCCTCTTCAATTCAAGAACCAAGCTAATCCTAATTCTCCTCCTCCTAGGTAATTGTCTAAATTTGAAGAGAAGGTTTTGGCTACAATTAATGATTTTAATTCCACCACTCAATTGGTACATTCCCATTCCAAATCTATAACTAAGATAGAGATTTAAGTTAGGCAAATATTTAAAGTGTTGACTTACAGAGATGAAGGAAAACTGCCTAGTCAGCCAATTACAAATCCAGCTAGGCAAACTTACATGATTGATGAGACTACTCCTTCACATTCTCATCATGAGCAAGTTAATGCCATCACTACTTTGAGGAGTAGAAAAATCATTGATAATAAAGTTGAGGAAAAAGAAGTAGAAAAAAAGAGGCGTAGGATTCCTATCTGTTACGACCCACTCCAACACATGATATGATATCATCCGTTTAGGGCCTGTTTGTAACGACCCACTCCACCACATGGTATGATATTATCCGACTTTGGGCCTGAGCCCACACGGTTTTGCTCTAGGGCTTTACCTTAAAAGGCTTTATACAAATTGGAGTGACACACATACATATAAGCACTTTACGTTTCCCTTACCGAGGCGATGTAGGATTGTGCACCCGTAACTCGCCATTGTGGTAGCTTGCCAGTGTCTCGCACCCGCCCATAGGGTCGTCACAATCCACCCCCCTCAGAGGCCGGACGTCCCCGTCGACACACTTCCGGCTGGGTCAGTTTTTGATACCATTTGCAATGACCCACTCCACCATATGGTATGATATTATCCGCTTTGGGCCTGAGCCCACACGGTTTTGCTCTTGAGCTTTACCCCAAAAGACCTCATACTAATTGGAGTGACACACATACATATAAGCACTTCACGTTTCCCTTACCGAAGCAATGTGGGATTGTAAACCAATAGCTCGCCAGTGTGGTAGCCTGCCAGTGTCTTGCACCCGCCCATGGCACACCCGCCCACAGGGTCATCACACTATCAATCCCATTCTTCCAATTCCACATCCTACAAATGTTCCCTCACTTACTACTCTATCAAGCTCTAAAGGAGTTGAAGGTGAAGTCACTTCTTCATCTACTTCCAACCTTGAGACAGCTTATGAGCCAAGAGCACCTTTTCCTGAACGTCTCAAGGGACCTTCTTACTTTGGTAAGTAAGGAGAGAAAATCCAAAACATGATGTATGTCTTCAAACAGGTAAAAGTCAATATTCCTCTCTTAGATGCTATCAATCAAATCCCTGTCTATGCTAAATTATTGAAAGACTTGTGCACTCAAAAGAGAAAATCAAAAAGCCAAGTCTCTAAAAAAATCTATCTCACTGAGCAAGTCAGTGCAATCATTCAGCACAACACTCCTTATAAGTTCAAAGATCTTAGTGCTCCTAGCATATCTTGCATCATTAGAAACAACGTGATAGACCGCACACTTCTTGATCTTGGAGCAAGTGTTAATCTTCTTCCTTACTCGGTGTATGAGCAATTAGGCTTGGGAGAGCTTAAACCCATGTCAATGGTGTTGCAACTTGCTGATCGATTTATTACGCAACCACGTGGGTTAATTGAAGATGTTCTCATTAAAGTGAATAAATTTTATTTTTTGGTTGACTTTCTTGTCCTGGATATAGAACCTGTCTATGATCTCAATAGTATATTCCTGTGATCCTTGGTCATCCATTCTTAGCTACAGCAAATGCCAACATTAACTGTAGGACTAGGGCAATGGATATTTCTTTTGGGAACATGAAGCTCAAATTAAACATCTTCAATGTCACTTCATGTTTCTCAGAGAAAAATGAGTGTTTCTTTATTGATGTCATTGATGAGGGTTCAGTCACCATCTTTCCAACAAAAGATCCTCTTCCTTTGATTTCGAGTCCTTGTCCTTCTTGTGAGTCTTCTCACAAACTTGAGCCTAAGCCACCACCAGATAAGTATGAGTATTTTTTTTTGGGTCTTGATGGAACCACATTGGTTCATCTTGTTTCGAATTTCATAATCATCCATAGGATTGATTTTGGGATGAGGGAGGTAGTTGAATTATTAGATACAGGCTAAGGGGTCGTGTACAGTGGAGCTAGCGACGTTAAACTTAACATGTTGTCGAGCTATCGACGTTAAACTTAGCATTTATAGGTTTATATTGTAGTTTGATTTGATTTATTTATTTATTTATATTCTTTTTAGTTTTTCTAGGTTTTTATTTCATTTTTGTATTTTTCTTTTTATTTTTCGATTAGGTTAGTTTTTATAATAATAATAAAAAAATAGATTAGTTTATTTGTGTATTTTTCTTTTATTTTTAGATTTATTTTGTTTTGTTAAAAAAAAAAAAAAAAATTGACTTGTGCATGATATATATCTGTTTTACTCCATATACTTGATACTCTGATGTGTGCTGTGGAGTGTGATTATTTTGTCAGGTACAAAGGACTAAGTTTGGGGGTGAGGTGACAATTTCATTCCTCTGAGCTATCAATTCTTGATCCTTGCTGGTTTTATGTATTTGGTAATATCTTTCTAACTCTACATCTGCTTTCACACATTGGGTATGCATTTTAATTGTTTTAAGCATGATTTTAAGTCTGTTGATTGTTGTGAAGTCCATATGCAGTCTGATATTGGTTAAAGATGGCTTGTATGCTGAATTCATGCTAAATAGGGATTTTTGAAATTTTTTATATTAGTTGGTGGCCTATGGTCCACTTTGTTAGGATAGTTACAATTTGATGATTTTGATTCCTAGAATACTTTACTTTGCACATGTTCACACTTGCATGCATTTTGTAGGGTATAAACTTGAAGTCTTATTCTGATTTGTGTTAAACTGAGATGAGTAGGTGATTTTGATGATTTTGAGAACCAAGGTATAAAAAAAAAAATGATGAAAGAAATAATATGGTATGTATGCAATGAAAAAAAGAAGAAGTTCTTCACTAATGTGAAAGAAACAAATGAAAAGAGAGAAAAAGGGTCAAGTTCAGGTATGTACTTAGATTGCTTGAATAATTAAGTCCCTAGAGGTGTTTTAACACCTAATGCCCTAAAATCATCTGGTTTGGGAGTTATTGACTGAAAGTTCGTTACATAAGAAGTTTAGGTTGCCTAGATTACTTGAGCAATTAGGTCCGTAGGGGTGTTTTAACACCTAATGCCTTAAAGCCATCTGATTTGGGAGTTATTGGCTGAAAACTAGTTACAAGAGTGATTTAGAAAGTTTAATAGACATGAGCATTGCATAGTACCTGTTAACCATAAGGATTCCATCCGAGGACAATCTAAGTATTTTGATGATAACAAACCATTAATGGTGTTTAAAGATTAATGTTTACATTGAGTGTTATAGATGATTTACATTCAAAGAATAACCTCAATGAAGATCATAAATACCATTCCAAGTATTCCATTACTTAAGATCACATCTATGGAAAGTAAAGGAAAATGAATTTGCAAGGAACCAAATGCAAATTCCATCCAAAGATAGCTTGGACTACAACGAGTAAGAAATCAACTCAAAGAAAGGAACAAAGCATAACTACCTCAAAACCTACACGATCATGGACAAAGCATGAAGAAAGGGGTAGATAGGTTAGTGAGTGTTTAGGATTCATTGTCAAGGTATTTATGAATCCATTTGAAGCTCATCTCTATAGGACCATGCATATCATACATCATTCATATGCTCCTATATCCATTAGCAATAGACTATGCACTTCATTCATATAATTGACACATGAAGTCTTTGCTAAAAGAATGAGTTAGTTCAAGCTTTCATAAGCTTAGAAAGAACTCATCACTTATACTAGAAATGCTAAGAACATGCACATCAATCACATGATTCATATTACTCAATGATTAAGGCATGAGAAGCCTTCATTACCATAAGTTGGTAATGGACTTTAGGACCCTTGTATGCGCATTATGAAAACCGTGTTTTTGGCTAAGTGTGAAAAATGAATTTTTAAAGAAAACATTTTTCCAAGAATTTTTTTTTCGGTAATTACTCCTTACACTTTAAATAGCCTAAATTGATTTTATGGGATTTTTTCATCAATTCTACACGAGCCTACATAAAGGATCAAGTTTTATCAAAACTGTCAGAACCTCAATTTATACTAAAACTGAATTTTCACATTTTGATTTAGTTGGATTTCAATTTTCTTATATTTTTTTATTGAATCCAAATGGGGGGTACTTCCTTATTTATATTGTAAACTTAAAGTAAATGGACATATACTTAAATGTTTTTCAATGGAAATAAGCTGTGTGCAGAAGTCTTGTGCAGAAGCCTATTGCAGACCACAAACAATTTGAATTTCTGGTAAAATGCAATTGAGCCGACTTAGTCTAAAACTAAGCCAACTTGTGTTAGCTGAGAGTTGCATAAATGAAAACCTCAACTTAGCCGACTCAATTGACAATCTAGCCAACTCAGTTTACAACTGAGTCGACTCACTTTAACAATCCAGCCGACTCAATCAGGCAGAGGCTTATCACTTTTAGAAACTTGAAAATACACAACTCAGCCGACTCAGTTATTAATCGAGCCGACTTGTTCTTGAACTGAGCCGACTCAGTTCTCAACTAAGGCAACTTCTTTTTTTGGTCAAACAAATCTGGTATATAAATCCTTCATCTTTCAACCCGTGCTTCACTTTATGCTTTTGCAGTTTCTTACCCATGCATATACTGACATAATGACTATACTCTAGCTCTGTTAAATTTTTTTAATCTTAAAGGGGAATAGTCAACGGCTATATTTTCTATAGAAGAGCTAAATACATAATTCCAAATTAGATGTCTGCCCAATGCATAGAGCATCTCTGCCAAAATAAGGTTTCTCTGTCAAATGAAGTTTCTCTGCCAAATGAAGCACTGATATGTCTTAATCTTGAGGAGGGTTTACAACGGCTATTGACCAAGGAAAAGTCTATATATGCTGATATATGTTGTCTGCAAAGGGTATGCTTGAGCCTCGAAAAGACAGAGCTAAGGGAGCTATTTTTGAAAATCTAAGAGAGCTTTTGCTCTACCATTCTATAGAGCTTTTGTTCTGGTATTACTCTTTGATAGAGCTCTTGTTCTGAACAAACAATTATCTTCTCCTACACAAGCTTGCATAGCCAAAATAGAGAGAGAGAAACTGCGAATTTCTTGAGCAATTTCAGACATTTATTCAGAGCTTTTGTTCTGAGATTTACATTTGATACAGAGCTGTTGTTCTGTAATTATTTTGTCTCATATTCATCACACTTAGAGAGTGAGCTTCACTTGTATTCATTGATTCTCTAGAGTGGGTTATAATCTGTAAATCAGAGAGAGAGATTTGTAACACTTCTATATTTCCAACAAATCTATTGTAAGCCTAAGAGAAGGAGTTCTCTTAGCAAAGCTATTGTAAGGGCTGGTTTAACCCAAAGGAAGACTAAGAGAGGTTGTCTCTTAGCAAGGAGAAGCAAGGTGTTGCTTCAAGATAAGGTTTGCTCTCCAACCGTAAGGATGAGCAATAGTAGATTGGGAAGTCTCAAAAGGGGTCTTGATCCTAGGAGTAGGAGTTTCCGAACCTCACTAAAATCGCGGTGTCTATATTTGCAATTTCTCTATCTTTTCTCTTTGCATTTCAGTTTACTAATTTGTTTATTATAATTCTACTTATATGAAATTGCATATTTGTGTTAAGTAGCTTGCTAAAATTGCATTGCTATAAATTTTAAATCTACCATTATTAAACAAGGACTCTATTCACCCCCTATAGAGTCTTTCCTTGGGCAACAAGTGGTATCAGAGCTTAAACTCTATCTAAAGGACTTAACCGTCTTAGAGTACGATCATGTCTAACATTGGCACATCCACTTCCTTAGAAGGACATTTCATTGATAGACTTCCTTGTTTTGATGGAATTGATTTTATCTATTGGAAAATTAGAATGAGGGTCTTTTTAGAAAGAATTGATATTGATGTATGGGAAATCATAGAAAATGGTGATCATATCCCTACCAAAGTTATTGAAGGAAATGAATTTCCTAAATCAAAAGAGGAATGGACTGAAAATGACCATAGATTAATTTAATGCAATGTTATTGCTATATGCTATCTTTATTATGCATTAAGCAAAAATGAGTTCAATAAAATTCTCTTTTGTAAAACAGCTAAAGATATTTGGAACTCACTTGAATTAACCTATGAAGGTATATGTTAAGTTGAGAATTCAAATATACACCTCAATGGGTATGATTCTTTTAGCATAAACGACAATGTATCATTTTATGAAATGCATATTTTGTTTAACTAACATTTCTAATCATTTGAATGCTCATGATAGAACTCACTTATCCTTCTATAGTGAAAAAGATGAAGCTACTCAAAAGAAGAGTAAAGTTCCTCATGCTTCTAGCAAAGAAGCAAGTGCCATAAAAGAGGAAATTAAAATCATGAAGAAGAGGTAAACTCTAATCTAGACTCATCATGTGATGAAGATATTTCTTATAATGAATTAGTTGATGAATATAATGAATTGCTAAATGCCTTTAAAGTGATTAATGATGAGTTAGGAAAAATGTTATTAAAATGTACTTCTATTAAATAGGAAAATCACATTCTTCTTCAAAAGCTTGAAAAGATTGAAACTGAAAATGATCTTTTGAAAAAGGACAATGAATATGTTTTGCAAAAAGAATCAATTGACTTATGTTTAGAAAATGAGTCATTGAAACTTGTCATTAAGGACCAAATTGATGTTTTGCCTAAGCTTACTAAAGGAAAGGAAAACCTATCTATCATGCTTGGAAAACAAAGAAGTGTTTACTTCAAAAATGGGAGAGCATTTGATCCTTACAATAAAGAAGCATGTTTATTAAAAAAAAGAAATTCTTTTGTCAAGAACTATTCTCATTGCATTTATTGTAAAAAGTTAGAAACAAAATTCACAATTGTCCTTTTAGAAAGAAGATAAGGACTAAGAAGATTTGGGTTCCAAAAGGAACATATGTGCCTCTTCCTAATGCTTATGGACCCAAGAAAATTTGGGTATCAAAAGAAGATTTCTTGAGTTTATCTTGTAGGGATGCTTGAAGGGCAGTATGTGACTAAAGAATGTTCCAACTTCCACATTCTCAAATCTTATGATGAAGGAAGTCTTACAAATAGGAACAACTCAAATGTCAAGGTAATTGGTATCATTACTTATATGAAGAATACTTAAAAATTTATTATACTCTAGAAAAGCATTGGTATTACATGTTAATGATATGATTTACTCATGCATTATCTAGGTACAAGCTTTCACTGAAAATGCAAATGGTGTATGTTTTATTGAAAACAGTTTGTTCATGCATTACCTTCTTGATATTGCATTTATTTTGCTACACTTATAATGGCTTAAAATTTGATTTAAAAAATGTAGGTTTCAAGAGAAGCATTACTTTCCAATATACTATCATTCATTGAAAATGGAAATTTATTTTTGGAAAGAAAAGCTCTTCCTTAATTGTTAAATCCTTTAAGGATTTCAAAAATGGGGCATTTAATTAATTTTTGCCCACTTAAGAAGAATCTTATTCTTGTTGTCAATTCTTGAATTTGATCATGAATAATGCACATGAATATTTATTATGATTCAAATATGAAATTATGCATTCCACTCAATTGTCACTCAATTTATATTGGTTCATTAGGTTGTATTTTGCTATAAACATATATACTTATTGAATTGACAAATGCACTAGCATTCTAGATCCATTAAAATTGAAAATTTATTATGAAACATGTTGAATAAAGATAGTATCACATTCATGCCTTGTATTGAATTGACCTCCCAAGAGGAACCTTAACAATGTGTGCTAACTTATGAAGACCCTAAAAGTATTGGGTACCAAAGAATGCCACTTGAGTATGTTTTGTAGATTAATGACCTCCTCTTTCAAGAACAAGTGAATTCACAAATATGGATGGCTAAAGCACATGAAGAGAAATCGAGTCATGATTTTCCATTGTTAACAAAAGGATAAAGGATGCATTACTTTGAGAAACCGGGCCAAAGCTAATGGAATTAATTGCTTCGGTAAATATCATCTTCTTTATCACTAATGTGCTCTTAGTTGATAAGCTTGAACGTAACTTGATTATGCTAGATAAAAGGTAATACAAGATTATTTTCATGGCATAATTAATATGGATGGTGATCTTGATATAAATGCTACTTGTTATTAAAATGTTTGTGATATAGATTTTGATAATATATGTGAAAGTAGTATGTTATGACACATAATGATACTTCATTTAGAGTTAATCAAATCTTTTAAAGTGGCTAAGTCTAAGAAAATTATTTATATGCTTTTGTGATGATAATTGCTTTATCTACATTTTATTGGTATCACTCATTGCATATATGAAATGAGGTTATTAATATTGAAAATGTTTAGATGGACTTAAGATGATGAAAAATCAAATAAGTCCTCACTTGAAAACCTCAAGGAACAAAAGTGCTTGGAAGAGCCATCTTATTAGATCTTAGAATTAGAGCTTATAATACATTTCTAAGAGTTGAAGTGTTCACCATCATCCAATTGATCATGAATTGGTGATTAGTCTATATGTGCTAGATAAATGAACCAATTATCTATTAAAGTTGTTCTACTTTTTGTGCCTTTGCATTCACATCACGATAGACAGCATGTGTCATAATTGGTAACTAAGTTAGAATATATCCCCAAGTCTTCAAACCATGAAGAAGGAATTAAATAAATGACCTTGCATATATTACTTGAATATAAGCAACAAAATGCTACATGTTTTTGAATGAAATTATTTTCATCAAATGTTTTTTAAGTGACTCAACATTCAAATGTCTTTAAAGATAAACCACCTGGATTTGAAATGCATATATTTTAAACTACATGTTTAAAATGATCTATAGCCTTACATGGTTAAAAATGAGCTCCTAGAGCTCTTTTCAAAAGGCTTTGTGGTTCTCTCAAGAATGATGGTTTTTGAACAAGCTTAATATTTTTGTATCTTTTAGCTTTCAAAACCATTGCTGAAAATATGTTGATTGCACTTAAATTTTATCCTTAAATCAACAATTATGTTTTGTGCAAAGAAGTTTACATCTATCATGCAAAACAAATGAAAATTGGCATGTTAAGTAAAAATTGCTTTCCTCTAAGTGGTGAAATTCCTTAAATGTCATAAAAATAAATCAAATATTTATTTGACACTTTAGTCTTGAGAATATTTTGTTTAAAGAACATTTTTGTTCTAGCTTAGATGACTAATGTGATATTAAGTGCTATTCTACTTTGATGTATCCATTTTTAGCACTTTATAACTTCATGTGATGTTTCTGCATCACTTCCTTTGGTATCAAGGCCCTATTGTTGATTATTTTGGCCATACTTACTCCTATGTATTAGTATTATGCACGTACTTGCATTTGTAAATCGTGGTTGTATCATCTCACACTTGTTTTCATGATTTGCTACATTATTTAATTTGCTTACATACTTTTGGGAAACCCATGAACTTCAAATGATGCATCTTATCATTTCCTTTAATGAATTAATGGTTTTTAAGTAGACTTACATCATGATATATCTTAAGCATACTTTACCTATCATTGCTTCATTGTTCCATTGATTGCATAATAATTAAATGATATATAATGGAAGCATGTTGATAGGGGGAGATTATTGGTAATCTCTTGTGAATGATTATTGCATGATTTGCTAATCTTTATTGACTCATCTTAGAAATTATCAAACATACTACAAAATGACTTCTTAGCCATTATATTCATACGATCTTTCATGTGTTTAAAGTTATTTCCCTCTTTCTTGAAAACATCAAATGGAAAAATAAAATTAGAACTTAAGGTCTCTTGAGTTCCTAGATTTGCCTTTGAGAGGTTGTTTTCTTTTTTGGCTTATTCTAGTTTATACTTCATGTGTGGTTTATGTCTTAGTATGTATACTTTTGTATATAACATAAACCTTAATGTTTTATTGAACTCATGTTATCAATGAAATTGGCTTCTTAGGATATAATTGGTTATATGTTTCATTTTAAAGCATATTATAGTCACAACTACTATTTCTATTTCATGATTATCACTAATTCACTATGCTAAATGATCAAATGCTTAAAGAAGATGTTTTGACCTCCCACCTTTTTGAGATGCCAAAGGGGGAGATAAATGTGATGTGTTAAATGATCTCAAATGCATGTTTATGTCTAAAATGATTTATGATATAGAAAGCAAGCTATTTTATGACATTATGTTCATTATATTTACTTTGATAGGGGGAACATTTTTTAAATGCTACTCCACTTGCTTATGAACACATCAATGTTTTGTCATCATCAAAAAGGGGGAGATTATTGACCATAAGGATTCCATCCAAGGACAATCTAAGTATTTTGATGTTAACAAACCATTAATGGTGTTTAAGGATTAATGTTTACATTGAGTATTATAGATGATTTACATTCAAAGAAGAACCTCAATGAAGATCATAAAGACTATTCCAAGTATTCCATTACTCAAGATCACATCTATGGAAAGCAAAGGAAAATGAAGTTGCAAGGAACCAAATGCAAAGTCCATTCGAAGATAGCTTGGACTACAACGAGTAAGAAAGCAACTCAAAGAAAGGAACAAAGCATAACTACCTTAAAGCCAACACGATCATGGACAAAGCATGAAGAAAGGGGTAGATAAGTTGGTGAGTGTTTAGGATTCATTGTCAAGGTATTTATGAATCAATTTGAAGCTTATCTCTATAGGACCATGCATATCATACATCATTCATATGCTCCTACATCCATTAGTACTAGAGCACTTCATTCATATAATTGACACATGAAGTCTTTGCTAAAAAAATGAGTTAGTTTAAGCTTGAATAAGCTTAGAAAGAACTCATCACTTGTGCTAGAAATGCTAAGACCATACACATCAATCACATGATTCATATTGGTCAACGATTAAGGCATGAGAACCCTTCATTACCATAAGTTGGTAACAGACTTTAGGACCCTTGTATGCGTATCATGAAAACTGTGTTTTTGGCTAAGTGCGAAAAAAGAATTTTTGAAGAAAATATTTTTCCAAGAT
Organism: Cornus florida; assembly: GCF_030987335.1. Taxonomy (NCBI): domain Eukaryota; kingdom Viridiplantae; phylum Streptophyta; class Magnoliopsida; order Cornales; family Cornaceae; genus Cornus; species Cornus florida. The sequence continues at coordinate 20,439,057 of NW_026775571.1, forward strand.
AATTTTTCTCGATAATTACTCCTTACACTTTAAATAGCCTAAACTGATTTTATAGGAATTCTTCTTCAATTGTACATGAGCTTACATGAAGGATCAAGTTTTCCCAAAACTGTCGAGAACCTCAATTTGTACGAAAACTGAATTTTCACATTTTGATTTAGTTGGATTTCAATTTTCTTATATTTTTTATTGAATCCAAATGGGTGGTACTTCCTTATTTACATTGTAAACTTAAAGTAAATGGACATATGAGGATACAATAAGTAATATGGGCCGGTAATAGTCTGCAGATGTGGCATCGGGGCAAACAATTGAAATACAGCCCATGCAAGAGCACCACAAAATGGGCCGAGCTCGGAGGATCCACCGAAGAAGACGAAGCCCATTGGAAAGAAGGCCCAAAACTGGTAGTCTAGCAGCACTTGTAATTGCCTATAAAAAGGCAGCGAAGAGAGTGAAAAAGGGGGAGATTTATTTTTAATTGAAAATGTAATGAGATTCTGTCCAAATAGAGAGAGAAAATTCTTTGCATCTTCAATTGGCACCGTCTGTGGGAAGTGTTGGAGGTTGATTCTTGTTTGATCAACGTCATGTTGATTTAGACTGATTGGTAAAGACGAAGCTTGATCTCTAGAAGTTTAATCTAGATCTAAGAGATTGCAGTTTGCTCTTGAGAAGTTCTTGATCTTTGATTGATTTTAAAAATTGGCGTTAGGTTTACGCAGCTGTGATTCACTCTATCGCGGCTCAATCCAGCAAGCTCAGACGCCGGAAAAGCTCTGATCTATCAAAGGGAGAACATAACTCATAAAATTTGAGTCCAGATCTGACGTGATTCGCGTCAATGAGACTCAGATCTAACTTAGAATATGTGATTCATGCCTTTGCTCCGTTCTGGAATGATGACTGGGGGTGAGAACTCCAACACGGTAGAGAATGTCCAGCAGATGAAACTTGATGAGTTGATGAGCATGATCGAAGCTCTTAGGAGAGAGAATGCAGATCTAAGGACTGAAATGTAGCGTCAAGAAGTTCTGGTGATTCCGCGACCGCTCCCGGCAGGAGAAGAAGTTATACGTACCGATGCGGCATATCACGGTGAGGAGGTAGGGAACAATCAGACAGATCTTCACCACGAGGAGGTCTAGCCAAATGATTTGCCGCCAAATCCTCGTCGTGTTGATGATCGTGAAGGATCAACTCATATGGATCTACAGCGTGAACAAATTAGGTGAAACAAAGCCATAACTTTTGACCCGCATCAAGAAATGCTCAGCCGAGAAGAAGCAATGGAGTTTGGTCGCCACAAAGCTATACCGCTGTGGCACAAAGAGTTTATTGAGGAAAGATCATTCGATCCGACTTATCGGCCTTCCCTAGCGACGCTTGACTATCGCAGCTCAGAAAGGAGATCTGTAGATCAGAGAGCAACCACGGGGTTCCAGAGGGAAAATGAAGCCCTCCGTTCAGTAGCCCGGACGGTTGATTCGCCATTCACTGATGAAATTCTGAATGCTCTGAGTCCGAGGAAATTTTCTATGCCCGTTTTCATTCTGTTCGACGGAACGATTGATCCGATTGATCATGTATATCATATCCAGTTGAAAATGGCTCTGAACACTGAGAATGATTCCTTGATGTGCAAGTGCTTCCATACAAGTCTAGCTAGACCAGTGCTCAATTGGTTCAAGAACCTGCCAAGGGGCTCAGTTGATAGTTTTCGAAGCTTTTGTGATCGGTTCATAAGCCAATATCATGGAAATAAACGTCCAGCAAAGGACATTTCAAGCCTATTCATAATGAAGTAGCATGAGGATGAGTGTCTCCAAGCTTTCCTAACCAGGTTTAACCTTACTAAGAGTATGGTGATTGAATGTCATCCTTCTACGGCAGTTCAAGCATTTATATTGGCCATGACTTATGGCACTCCATTCCACACAAGCTTGGTAGTGAATATGCCGAAGACTATGGATAAACTTAATGAAAGAGTTGATGGATTTGTGCGCTTGGAAGAAGAAGAGGCAGCTAACGCTCGGAAGACATCCATTATATCAACAGAAGAGAAAACCAAAGCAAAGATCAAACAAAAGCAAGTTCAGCCACAGCGTCAGACCTCGTGGAAATCTGAGAAGAGGCCCAAGGAGGAAGAGCTGGTTACTCCATTGAAAGTCACCTTAGCAAGGCTGTACAAAGAAAATAAAGATAAGTTCTGATCTCCTTTACCAATCAGACAACCCCTCGAGTAGAGGGATTAGTTTAAGCATTGTGTATTCCATTTTGACTTTGGCCATCAGACTAATGAATGTAGGAACTTAAGGAGACAGGTAGAGATGCTGATAGCCAGAAGGGAGTTCACAAGTTATATTCAAGGCCCGGCGGTGGAACAGAACCAACCGATGGAGCAAGTGAAGAGGAATCAGAAGTCGAACTCCCACAATACGCAACCAGTTCGAATAATCAATGAAATTCACAGTCGGCCTGAACCTACTGAGGAGTCAGATGAATTACTTTGAACACGTCTTCGCCAGGCACGAATAAAGAGAAGGATAGGCAGTGTAAACACTCTACACCAACAAAGTGTATCAGCATAGATAAAGTTTGACAGCCTAGATCTGTTGCATGTTCAGATTCCTTATGAGGACCCGTTAGTCATCAGTTTGACAGTGGCCGAATGTTTAGTACGCAGAGTTTTGATTGATCCTGGAAGTAGTGTGAATGTCATGCCAAGGGACACATTTGATTGGCTCGAGATCAAGTCAGACCGGCTCAAGCCCATTGGGAATCCTTTGTTAGGATTTGATGGAAAATGAGTGGAGCCCATCGGTACGGTAGAGGTAGTAGTGTATGCTGCAGAGAGGGTTCTGATGGAGACCTTTGTAGTTATCGAGATTAATCCCTCTTACAACCTTCTAATGGGCAGAGGGTGGATCCCCAGAGTTCAAGGTGTTCCTTCCACTTTGCACCAAGTAATGAGATGCTTGGGGCTAGACGGAACCAAGGTGATTGACATTCACGGGGACCAGGTTACAGCTAAGGAATGTTATTCAGTAACGCTGAAGTATGCTGGAAAAGGAAAACCACTCATCTGTTCGACAAGCCTGAGATACCAATTACAGGAGCCTACCCCCAAGCAGAATGGGGAGGAGGAGCCAGTGGACTTGACCGAAGAATCCCTAGTTGATGTATAGATCGATCAGTTTTGACCAGAACAAATAACCAGAGTGGGGGAATGACTTGCTAAGGAGGAGAAACAGGAGTTAATTGATTTCTTATCTCAGAACGCCGATGTATTTGCATGGAGCCACCTAAACATGCTTGGAATCAATCCTTCCATATCCTGTCACTCCTTGAACGTTAATCCCAATGCAAGACCTATAAAGCAGAAGCAGCGAAGGTTCGCTCCAGAGCGTAATCGGATCATAGCCGAGGAGGTTGATAGGCTGCTTGATGTAGGATTTATGAGAGAAATGTACTTTCCTGACTGGTTGTCAAATGTTGTTATTGTGCAGAAGAAGAATGGGAAATGGCAAATGTGCATTGATTTCACCAATTTGAACAAAGCCTGTCTAAAGGATAGCTTTCCGCTGCCAAAAATTGATCAAATAGTGGATCCTACTACTGGGTATGAGTGTTTAACCTTTTTGGATGCTTATTCAGGTTATAATCAGATCCCCATGGACTCCGCAGATGAAGAGAAAACTTCTTTCGTTACCGAGCGCGGGACCTATTGCTACAAAGTTATGCCATTTGGACTGAAGAACGCCGGAGCAACTTACCAAAGGCTTATTAGCAAAATTTTCAAGGGTCAAATAGGGAAGACCGTGGAAGCTTATATTGATGACATGGTAGTAAAAAGTAAGAAGAAAGTTAACCATCTGAAACATCTATAAGATGTATTTGATGTGTTGAGGCAATATGGAATGAAGCTCAATCCAACCAAGTGCTCATTCTGCGTGAGTTCTGGTCAATTCTTGGGACACGTGGTTAATTATAGAGGCATAGAAGCTCGCCCTACCCAAGCAGAAGCTCTGACTACGAATGCCGAGCCGACGATAGTCAAAGAAGTGCAAACACTTACGGGACGGATCGCTGCATTGAGCCGGTTCATTTCCAAATTGTCAGATCGCTGCAAACCATTTTTTGACACAATATGAAGCCATGGGAGACAAGTTTGGGGGGATGAACAGCGCCGACCATTAAATGGTCTGAAAGAATATATGCAGAACCTTCCAGTCCTGTCAGCTCCAGAATCAGGAGAGAAGCTATTTTTATACCTCGGGGTATCCAGTATCGCGACAAGTGGCGTTCTGATCCGTTGTAAAGAGGGGAAGCAATATCTAGTGTTCTATGTTAGCAAAACAATGACTGAGGCCGAACGACGTTATTCAAAGGCCGAGCTGGTGATACTCTCCTTAGTACATGCGAAAAGAAAGCTCAGGCATTACTTTGAATCCCATCCTATTATCGTTTTAACCACTTTCCCTATCAGAATAATCCTGCACAAGCCAGACCTCTCAAGAAGGATGACGAAGTGGGCCATAGAGTTAAGCTCATTTGACATAGCATATAAACCCCGAACGGCAGTCAAAGGGCAAGCAGTGGTAGATTTTTTACTAGAATGTGATTCAGAAGACATGGAGGAAGAACTTCGTGGTTGCTTGTGGAAACTCTTTGTCGATGGATCCTCAAATTAGATGGGGGCAGGCATTAGAGTCAAACTACAGACACCAGAAGGTACGTCCTTAAGTCAAGTGCTCCGGCTTGAATTCAGAGCCACCAACAATGAAGCGGAGTATGAGGCACTGCTGGCAGGACTTAAGCTCGCCAAGGAGCTGAATGTCAGGAATTTGACTGTCTTTAGTGACTCGCAGTTAATTGTTCGGCAGGTGAATGGCAAATATGAAACCAAGGATGAAATAATGGAAGCATATCATTTTGCTGTTATGCGCGAAGCCAAAAACTTTGAAAAAATTGAATTCATCCAAGTACCGAGAGAGTAGAATGAAGATGCCGATCGGTTAGCATGTAGCGCCTCGGGTTCTGGAGAAACATTGGTAAGGGTGATTCCAGTAGGAATACTGAACCAGCCATCCAATTTTGAAGAACCTTCGGGCCCAGATCCTTGGCAAGTGAATGTTATTTCATATGAGTCAAGTTGGATTGATCCGATCATAAATTACATTTGGGATGGTACTCTGCCTGAGCAAAGAGATGAGGCTAGGAATATCAAATCGAATGCTATAAAGTATGCTATAGTGTATAACCAGTTATACATGAGGTCTTTTTCTGGGCCGTACTTAAAGTGCGTCACCCCCACAGAGGCTCGGCAGATACAGCGAGCTATTCATGAAGGTGTGTGTAGAAATCATTCAGGGGGAAGATCTTTAGCGCACAAAGTAATGATACAATGGTACTTCTGGCCGAACATGTTACGGGATACAGAAGAATTCTCCAAAAGGTGCGACAAGTGCGAAAGGTTCGGACCACTGATCCACCAACCACCTGAGGACTTGCACGTAATGGCCACACCATGGCCTTTCACACAATGGGGGATGGATGTGGTTGGTCCTCTGCCAACTACAAGAGCTCAGAACAAGTATGTATTGCTGGCAACAGATTACTTTACCAAATGGGTAGAAGTAGAGCCATATCCGAGCGTAACCCAAACTCATGTAAGACGCTTCATCTGGAGTAATATTATTTGCCGTTTTGGTGTCCCAAGGTTAATCGTTATGGATAATGGGACTAATCTTAACAGCAAGCAAGTCAGAGAATTGCTGGAAGAATATGGAATTAACCAAAAATTGGCAACAGTAAGTCATTTCCAGGCCAATGGGCAAGCAGAAATTACGAATAGAATAATTTTTGCTTGTATTAAGAAGAAGCTGGAAAACCATAAAGGGAAGTGGCTGGACGAACTCCCGAACATCCTATGGGCTTACAGAACGACCCCTAGGTGGCTGACCGGGGAAAGCCCATTCGCCATGGCATACAGAACCGAGGCAGTCATACCGGTTGAATATTTGGTTCCGACTGTCCGAAGTATAGCATGGAATCAGGAACAGAATGACAAAATACTGAGATTTAACTTTGATATGTTAGAGGAAAAGAGAGATGCTTCGGCAATAAGGCTTACATCCTATCAGCAGACACTGGCTAGTAGCCACAACAAAAGGGTGAAGCATAGAGATTTCGCACTTTGCAATCTGGTTCTGAAGAAGAAGGTAGGAATGGTTAAAAAGATGATGTCACCTTGGGAAGGACCATACAGAATTACAGAGGTCATAGGGAAGGGGGCATATATATTAGAGACCATGGTCGGAAGGTTGGTTAACAAGCCATGGAATGCTACATCTTTAAAAAGGTATTATATGTAGAAAGCTTAAAGTTCTAATTCTGGCATTACTTACTTTCAGTTGTACAGAATTCCGAAATTTATAAAAAGCTATCTTCTTTAAAAAAAAAAAAAATAATATATCAAGTTTATGGAAACAGCAAAGTAAGTGGCAGATGGCACTATGAGCCGAACACCAAAAACTTGCCAAAAAATAAAAAGAGTGAAAGTGGCAAGTGGCATTCTAGCCGAGTGCCAACCACTCAGCAAAGTAAGTGGCAGCTGGCACTATGAGCCGAACGCCAAAAACTTGCCAAAAAATAAAAGAGTGAAAGTGGCAAGTGGCATTCTAGCCGAGCGCTAACCACTCAGCAAAGTAAGTGGCAGCTGGCACTATGAGCCGAACGCCAAAAACTTGCCAAAAAATAAAGAGTGAAAGTGGCAAGTGGCATTCTAGCCGAGCGCTAACCATTCAGCAAAGTAAGTGGCAGCTGGCATTGTGAGCCGAACGCCAAAAACTTGCCAAAAAAAAAAAAACAATAAATAAATAAAAGAGTGAAAGTGGCAAGTGGCATTCTAGCCGAGTGCCAACCACTCAGCAAAGTAAGTGGCAGCTGGCACTATGAGCCGAACGCCAAAAACTTGCCAAAAAAAATAAAATAAAAAATAAATAACAATAAAAATGTGTGGCAAGGTGGTACACTAGCTGAATGCCAACCACTGACATATAGAGAAAAATCAGATCAGATAGCATTAAATGGCAAGAGTTCAATAAAAAGTCAGCCATCTTATTAATAGTGAATTTTCAGAGTTACAAAAAATGAGGTATACAGACAACAAAAATGCAAAAGGAAAGAGGTCGGTACATCAGAAAAGTTCTAACTAGAAGCATTTGCCCCGTTAGCTTCTTGATGGTGCTGAACAGTCCCCACATCACTGTTCGCTGTTCCGTCCTCACGAGGAGGAGAATCAAGCTGAATGACAGAATCATTCTGCTGAGTTCTATCCTCATTGGCATTAAAAGAGTCATTTTGCTGAGGCTCATCCTCAACAGCAGTGGCAGAGGGAGCCACGGTGGACAGAGGAAGAACGCCTAGAGGTTAAGCAGTAGAGGGAGTAGGGATGACCCTAGAAGAGGCGATCTCTTGGCATTCATCAAATATGCCCTCAGTAGGGGTGGAGTCTAGATCGACATAAACACCCGGAGGATCAATCTCCAGCTCTTTGTCAACCTCATCAGGGGTAGAACCGGTCTGATCTTCAGTTGGAACACGATCAGTATAACCCTCTTGGAACCCCTGAGCATATCTGAGGGCCCCAACCTTAGAAAATCGAGCGTGCAGAGCCAGCATACCACCATTTACCTTACTGATGGTGCTGAGTAAAGCATCACGCTCATCTAGAGCTCTTTTCTCAAAGGCCATCCGAGCGGATTGTTCATCACTCAGAAGGCGCTGAAGTTCTTCCTTCCCAGCCTTAAGAGATTCTCGCTCGGTATGCCAGACACTCTTCTCAAGTTACAGAGCATCCTTTTCGTCTTAAAGGGAGTCCACCTCCTATTTCAGAGCGTCCCTTTCCTTCTCAACTTTGTTGAGTTGAACCATCAGCCCGGTATTCTGAGCACCTAAAGCATCGTTCTCCTTGTTAGCTACACCAAGGTTGTCAGAGAACATACGAACCTTGGCATTTGTGATACCCCTCGATTCTAGAGCCACGGGTGATGAAGTCCGAGCACAGATCCGAAGGATATCAAACAATTAATATTTAATCGAACACAGAATACAAAATGAATTTAAGAAATAATAATAAGCTGAAGGAATACTAAATTAAAAATCCTCAAATATAAATATTTAAACTCTGACAATCCAAACTTCATAAGTTTACAACTCGGGAATCCATCTCTAGTGGACCCTTAATAAAAATCCAAACCGAGCGAAAATAAATAACTGAAGATAAAAGCCCAAATTGAATATCAGGAAAGAAGTCCTACATCGTCGGTAGAATGAAAGATCGTCTCTGCTCAGCTCGAACAAGCTCTAAGACCTCAACCATCCAACACCTGAAAAATAATAAGTGGGTCAGGCCCACTAGCAAGTTCTATACTACTACTACCCAAGCAGAGACCCGATACGCATGTACATCCTAACCAATCCAACAATAGCTAATAGTCCGTAGATAAATATATATATATATATAATCACATTACAGGACTCTCACTGGACTACAGGCCTGTCTCAACCTGACTAGTAGGCACCATGCGAAAACGCACCCAAAGGTGGGCATGACTACCTAGCCCTAGCAGGGTACACATCCAACCATCATAGCCAGTTATGCATCCCAATGCATATACGCTCCCTAACCAACGACTCTAAGTCTCAGGCTCATATCGTGGCATCATAAAAATATATTTAAATTCCATTCCAAACCAAAGTGTCACTCAATTATTTATTGATTTGACACAGAAGACATGTAAGACTTAACTTTTGTAGTTAATCCATCCCTTAATCCAGAGTAGGTAGGACATAGCATTTTTTTGAGCTAATCCCCCTAGTATGACACCGTTCCATACCGGTGCATACAGACCATCCATCTAGTATTGATAATATATATATAATGGCATAACATATCAATATCAACATATCCAATCAGAAGCTTAACAAGAATGTTTAACTAGCATGCTTGTTCAATACATCCAGTACCTGATTCTCTAACAAGTTTTAAATGCAGAGAATAAATATAATCACCCTGTAACTCACAACAAGCATAATAATAATAACAGAATTAACATGCTTATTGATACCAACTCCACAACATCCAATAAGTTGATATAAAGAACTTTTTGTAAACATCAACTAACTTCTGATTAAATGATAAGAGAATTTATATAAACTGACCTGTTTAAACTCATACCATTGTTACATGATTTAACCATAAACCCCTAATTCAATTGCTAACTTAGAATTTAACAACTTGAATCGTCTGCAAAATCTTAACCACGTAAACTTCCTTAAAAGGGACTTACTGACACTTATTCCGATTATAATCATTCTGTAATCTAATATGCTTAATTTGAATCACAAAAACTTGATTAAACAATATTCTCATTCCCAGACAAAATTGCAACTCATAGGGTTATGCACTTAAAATCCTCTGCCTCCAAAACAGTCCACAAGTTCACTTGAAAATACAACGGTTTAAAACTACCGACCTCTTTGTAATTTATTATGTATTAACACACCCTCAAAATTTTAATAGGACTTAGATGCTACTGAAACATCCCTACATAGTTCCTAATAGCATCTGAAAACACCAAATTCTGAAACCCGTAGCCAAAACCACCACTGAAAAGGCCAAAAACTGAAAACCGTTGAAGGAGCCGCCTCCACTACCAAGTGGAGCCGGCTCTACTACCAATTAGAGCCTGCTCCACTTTTTAGTTGAGCCTACTCTACTTGAAATAGAGCAGGCTCCTTCCCCTGTGCGTCGTTTTTCCAATCCCGGCGGTGTCCGGCTGTGTTGATCCTCCAAACCAAATTTCTTGCTGATTAAAATTAAGTCCTTGGGTGTTCAAAAGTTAATTAACTTCCTTGATTAAGAATCACATTCAGTGGAAACAAGAATTAAACAGAATAATCTAAAAACGCTTAACATGTACCTAAAAGAAAACATACTGTTCAACTTCTTCTCCAACTCCGGCAACTTGGTTCCTCCAACCCACGTTTCCTATGGATTAAAACTAAGTCCCAAAGGGCTCTAAAGTTGTTTAAGTTCATTACTTATTATTCAAAACCATAAGAAACAAGAATTTCGCAAAACCGTTTCTAAGTGGATTAAAACCCCTACAAGAACACATACTGTTCAAATTTGTTTAATCTTTCAAACCCACTTTCTTTCCAGTTTAAAACTAAAACCCAAGATGCTCCCAAGTAAATTTCAATTCAATTCATTAATTAAATTCAATTTGAAATAAGAATTAAACACAAACAGTTTAAAAATGAACAAAACACACATATAGGAAAACATACTGTTATGAAGCAATTTACGTGTAAAGCAATTTAATTTAATCTTTATTTCATCCTGAGACTGTATTAGGGATGCAAAGAACACAGGTCAAAGAGATACAGTTAGTTATAGAACTTGCCTTACACCGACGGTTCTTCACAAGTTCTCTGGTAACCTCTCTGTTTGCTCTTTCTTTCTCTGTCCCTCTATGCCTCCTTACGTTTTTGTTTAATTGTTTCTCTAAACCCTAAACCACCGTAATGAGCCTATTTATAAACTTAAACTTTAAACCCTAATCCATGTATAATACAGCCCATAAGCAAACCTAGGTTATACACTGTCGGCTGTCAATGCAAACTATAAACCCCGTGAAACTATATTCACGTGAAAACCAATTTAAATTTAATTTAACTTAAAACAATTTAATTACACCACATTAATTCCTCATTTATATTAAATTTCATAAATTCAAAGTAACATAAACAAAGAAGTAAATTAAGTCAAATTATCATAAGCAAAGAAGTAAATTAAAACCATTAGAGAAAATAGAACAATTAACTTAAAGTAAATCCCTAATTAAATAAAGTAAATCAATTAAACTTAAAAATGCAATTAAATAAATTCCAAAACTATCCTTCTAAAAATTAGGAGTATTACATTCTTCCCCCCTAACAAAAGGAATTCCGTCCTCGGAATTCACTCTTATTTTCTTCTAAAAATTCAGGAAACTGCGAGCGAATGACGTCCCCTTATTCCCATGTAGACTCAGCCTTATTGTGATGACTCTATTGGACACAAACTAAAAGAACAACCTTATTATGAAAGATTTAATCCTGACAATCGACGATACGACACAGTAGCTCCAAATAAGTTGCATCCGGCTGCAACTCAACCTCCCCAACATCGATATACTGATACCGATCTGTATCTCGCAGGAATTTCCACAACATGGAAACATGGAACATGTTGTGCACACGATCCAAATTATCTGGAAGTGCCAACCGATAAGCATCAGCTCCAACTCGATCCAGAATCATGAATGGACCGATAAATCACGGAGATAACTTCACTTCCTTCCAAAAACGCATTACTCCCCTCATAGGAGACACTTTGAGTATAACTTGATCCCCAACCTAAAACCCCAAAGCACGAGTGCGACGATTCGCATAAGTCTGTTACCTACTCTAGGCAGTACGTATGCGATCCCTATTGAGAGTGATCTTCTCAGAAGTATCCTTGATGAACTCTAGACCCAAGAATCTTCTCGCACCAACCTCCATCCAACAAATAGACGATCGACACGGTCGGCCGTAAAAAGCCGTAAATGGTGCCATTCCAATAGTCTTCTAGAAACTCTCATTATAAGTAACTCCACAAGCGGTAAGTAATCCTCCCAGTAGCCCTTGAAATCAAGAACATACGACCGAGGCATGTCCTCCATGATCTGAATCACCCGCTCAGTCTGTCCATTAGTCTGAGGATGATAAGCAGTATTATGGTGTAATTCTGTTCCCAAAGCCTATTGAAAACTCTTCCAGAACCCTAACACAAAGCTCGAATCCTTGTCCGATATAATAAACAAAGGAATGCCACGCAACTCACCAACTGCTCCGAAGTGTAATCAGTGCGAATAGGCAAGAAATGAGCTGATTTCGTCAATCTGTCCACGATAACCAAAATGGAATTGTGATCCTTGAAGGAATTTAGCAATCCTTCCACAAAATCCATAGAAAGGCTCTCCTATTTCCACTCCGGTATCGGTAGTGGCTGTAAAGCTCCTGGCGGCCTCTGACGATCACTGAATAATCTGAATAACTCACCCAATAAATAATGCCTCCATATGCGCAAGGCAAAAACCACAGCTACCAATTCCAAATCATGTGTTGGATAATTAAGCTCATGAGGCTTAAGCTTCTTGGATCTATATAAAATCGGTCGCTCTTCCTGCATCAAAACACATCCAAGACCCTACAAAGAAGTATCTGTATAGACTAGATACTCTATCCCGCTCTATGTAGTAGCCAGAACCGGTGCAGAAATCAACCTAGTCTTCAGCTCATCAAAAGCTCACTAATAGTGTTCATCCTACACGAACGGTACACCCTTTTTAGTTAGGTACGTGAGTGGTCCAGCTATCTTAGAGAAACCCCTGGATGAACCTCCGATAATATCCCACCAAACCGAGGAAAACTCCGAATCTTGGTAGGTGAAATCGGCTGTCCCCACTCAACCACGGCCGAAACTTTGGCTGGATCTACTGCTATCCCCTTTTCTGACACCGCGTAACCAAGAAACTTCAATTCCCGCTGCCAAAATTCACACTTCTCGAATTTGGCATACAGTTGGTGCTCACGAAGCATCTACAAGACTATCCGAAGATGTCTAACATGATCATCCTCTGATCCCGAGTAAATCAAAATGTCATCTATGAAGACAATGACAAATTGACCTAAGTAAGCCCTGAAGAGTCCGTTCATCAGGTCCATGAACACTGCGGGTGCATTAGTCGTCCCAAACGGTATGACACGAAACTCATAAGATCTATATCTTGTAAGAAATGTGGTCTTAGGAACATTTTGCTCCCTAACCCTTAACTGATGATATCCAGAATGCAGATTAATCTTGGAGAAGTATGTGGCTCCCCCTTAACTGATCAAACAAGTCATCAATCTTGACAAAGGATACTCGTTACGAATCGTAACCTTGTTCAACTCCCTGTAATCTCTACACAAGCGGAGCGAACCATCCTTCTTCTTCAAAAATAACACTAGTGCTCCCCAGGGTGAAGTACTCCTGCGAATGAAACCCTGGCTGAGTAGCTGCTGAATCTAATCCCTCAACTCGCGCATCTCTACTGGTGCCATCCAGTATGGTGCTCTAGTAACAGACGTAATGCCTGAAGTTAAGTCAATCCCAAAGTCAATCTCGCGACTCGGCGGCAACCTTGGAATCCCCTGGAATACATCCGGGAAATCCTGTATAATCGGTATACTATCCAATGATACAGTAGTCCCCTCCTCCACATGAACAAATAAGTACTAATGATTCCGCTAGAACGCGGCATACGACAATGTAAATATCCTGGCCAAGTATGGTGAACACAATAGACCTTCCCAAAATGAATAACTTGAGTATGGCAGTGGTAACCAATCCATCCCAAGTATCCCGTCCTAAGTGTACATGTCTAGGATAAAAGATTGGCTAGAAATCTGAGTCTACCAATATCTAGTGTCACAGGCACATTACTCTCATGAAAAATGGCAGTATTGCCCAACCATATAGAAATATCCTGAGGTTTACTGCATACGCGTGTCACCCACCAATCCATAAAAATCCCATGTTTCTAAATACTTCATAGAGCAAAACGCATAAGGTAAAACGAAATGCTCCATAATCATCCCAATTTAGATTATTATTCTATCCTGGGAATTCATCCTTTTAAACCAAACCTACCATATTGATTTACACAAGTTCTCTTATAAACTTCTTGGTAATCAACCTGTCTCCACACCATGTATTTACAAGCAACTATTTGCTTGCCTGTTCTACAAACCCCAATCACTCCACTGGGATAATCATCTATTAATACAACATAATCATCCCACTATAGTTTAATAAAAACCATATATACCACAAAACATACTATCACACAGCACAATTCAAAAATAGCTAAAACTGCTAGTTTACTTTAGTAAGAACTTTCCAAATCATAAACTGTCAAATGAATAATTGTAAATAATCTTTAACATACAACTAGTGTATGTGTTTAAATCCATACCACACTTTCATTAAAATCTCCTCCACTATCAATAACCAAAAATCACTTTTAAAAGAGCCATCCTCCTTGCGGTTTAGTACCTTCCTGTTGGGATAGCCCGATACCTCCTCGTCTAGGACACTGCCTAGCAGTGTGACCGTACTCTCCACAAGTATAGCAAGTACCCCTAAAAGTACCAAACGGCCTCATTTGCTGGTTAGACCGTAGTTGATCCCGTTCTGCCTGTGGTACCCCATTCTGCTGTCTCTGGACTAACTCAGGACATTGGTTGGATGTATGCCCATCTTCTCCGCAGCCAAAACAATGAACTTTAACCACATTCTGCATCACTGGTACTGCTTCAAGTGTTTGTTGTACATGTAGCTGACTCTGAAGTGCCGCTGCTACGCCTGCAGCTACAGCCTGAGCAATGATGTAAACTAACTGAGGAGAATCCTCTGGATCCCTGCCCTGATTGTAGGCCTGTTACTGAGACTCCTGAGTATGTTGAATTTCCTCATGCTCTATCTGCAACTGACCATCTTCCTCCTAAAACCTAGGCATTTGCTGCTCTTCCCCCATTTGCCGACGTCGCAGGCGTTCTTACTGCCTACGTGCCAGTCTCCTCTGTCGACTGTTCATGTTCTGTCCTCTTCTAGCGTTAACCATACTGTTAACATAGAAAGACAAACATCAATACGATTGTAAACGGACCGTAAAGGAATTCAACGAATCCTAATCTTAAAGCTCTAAACAAGAGAGAACGCTACGCGAAAGACTTATTCAATAGAATCCTAGAGACACTTGAACCTGGAGTGCTCTGATACCAACTGTGATACCCCTCGATTCTAGAGCCACGGGTGATCAAGTCCGAGCACAGATCCGAAGGATATCAAACAATTAATATTTAATCGAACACAGAATACAAAATGAATTTAAGAAATAATAATAAGCTGAAGGAATACTAAATTAAAAATCCTCAAATATAAATATTTAAACTCTGACAATCCAAACTTCATAAGTTTACAACTCGGGAATCCATCTCCAGTGGACCCTTAATAAAAATCCAAACCGAGCGAAAATAAATAACTGAAGATAAAAGCCCAAATCGAATATCAGGAAAGAAGTCCTACATCGTCGGTAGAATGAAAGATCGTCTCTGCTCAGCTCGAACAAGCTCTAAGACCTCAACCATCCAACACCTGAAAAATAATAAGTGGGTCAGGCCCACTAGCAAGTTCTATACTACTACTACCCAAGCAGAGACTCGATACGCATGTAAATCCTAACCAATCCAACAATAGCTAATAGTCCGTAGATAAATATATATATATATATATAATCACACTACATGACTCTCACTGGACGACAGGCCTGTCTCAACCTGACTAGTAGGCACCATGCGAAAACGCACCCAAAGGTGGGCATGACTACCTAGCCCTAGCAGGGTACACATCCAACCATCATAGCCAGTTATGCATCCCAATGCATATACGCTCCCTAACCAACGACTCTAAGTCTCAGGCTCATATCGTGGCATCATAAAAATATATTTAAATTCCATTCCAAACCAAAGTGTCACTCAATTATTTATTGATTTGACACAGAAGACAGGTAGGACTTAACTTTTGTAGTTAATCCATCCCTTAATCCAGAGTAGGTAGGACTTAGCATTTTTTTGAGCTAATCCCCCTAGTATGACACCGTCCCATACCGGTGCATACAAACCATCCATCCAGTATTGATAATATATATATAATGGCATAGCATATCAATATCAACATATCCAATCAGAAGCTTAACAAGAATGTTTAACTAGCATGCTTGTTCAATACATCCAGTACCTGATTCTCTAACAAGTTTTAAATGCAGAGAATAAATATAATCACCCTGTAACTCACAACAAGCATAATAATAATAACAGAATTAACATGCTTATTGATACCAACTCCACAACATCCAATAAGTTGATATAAAGAACTCTTTGAAAACATCAACTAACTTCTGATTAAATGATAACAGAATTTATATAAACTGACCTGTTTAAACTCATACCATTGTTACATGATTTAACCATAAACCCCTAATTCAATTGCTAACTTAGAATTTAACAACTTGAATCGTCTGCAAAATCTTAACCACGTAGACTTCCTTAAAAGTGACTTACTGACACTTATTCCGATTATAATCATTCTGTAATCTAATATGCTTAATTTAAATCACAGAAACATGATTAAACAATATTCTCATTCCCAGACAAAATTGCAACTCATAGGGTTATGCACTTAAAATCCTCTGCCTCTAAAACAGTCCACAAGTTCACTTGAAAATACAACGGTTTAAAACTACCGACCTCTTTGTAATTTATTATGTATTAACACACCCTCAAAATTTTAATAGGACTTAGATGCTACTGAAACATCCCTGCATAGTTCCTAATAGCATCTGAAAACACCAAATTCTGAAACCCGTAGCCAAAACCACCACTGAAAAGGCCAAAAATTGAAAACCATTGAAGGAGCCGGCTCCACACAAAGTGGAGTCCCCTCCACTACCAAGTAGAGCCGGCTCTACTAGAAAGTAGAGCCTACTCCACTTTTTAGTTGAGCCTGCTCTACTTGAAATAGAGCAGGCTCCTTCCCCTGTGCGTCGTTTTTCCAATCCCGGCGGTGTCCGGCTGTGTTGATCCTCCAAACCAAATTTCTTGCTGATTAAAATTAAGTCCTTGGGTGTTTAAAAGTTAATTAACTTCCTTGATTAAGAATCACATTCAGTGGAAACAAGAATTAAACAGAATAATCTAAAAACGCTTAACATGTACCTAAAAGAAAACATACTGTTCAACTTCTTCTCCAACTCCGGCAACTTGGTTCCTCCAACCCACGTTTCCTATGGATTAAAACTAAGTCCCAAAGGGCTCTAAAGTTGTTTAAGTTCATTACTTATTATTCAAAACCATAAGAAACAAGAATTTCGCAAAACCGTTTCTAAGTGGATTAAAACCCCTACAAGAACACATACTGTTCAAATTTGTTTAACCTTTCTAACCCACTTTCTTTCCAGTTTAAAACTAAAACCCAAGATGCTCCCGAGTAAATTTTAATTCATTATTCATTAATTAAATTCAATTTGAAATAAGAATTAAACACAAACAGTTTAAAAACGAACAAAACACACATACAGGAAAACATACTGTTATGAAGCAATTTACGTGTAAAGTAATTTAATTTAATCTTTATTTCATCCTGAGACTGTATTAGGGATGCAAAGAACACAGGTCAAAGAGATACAGTTAGTTATAGAACTTGCCTTACACCGACGGTTCTTCACAAGTTCTTCGGTAACCTCTCTGTTTGCTCTTTCTTTCTCTGTCCCTCTATACCTCCTTACATTTTTGTTTAATTGTTTCTCTAAACCCTAAACCACCGTAATGAGCCTATTTATAAACTTAAACTTTAAACCCTAATCCATGTATAATACAGCCCATAAGCAAACCTAGGTTATACACTGTCGGCTGTCAATGCAAACTATAAACCCCGTGAAACTATATTCACGTGAAAACCAATTTAAATTTAATTTAACTTAAAACAATTTAATTACACCACATTAATTCCTCATTTATATTAAATTTCATAAATTCAAAGTAACATAAACAAAGAAGTAAATTAAGTCAAATTATCATAAGCAAAGAAGTAAATTAAAACCATTAGAGAAAATAGAACAATTAACTTAAAGTAAATCCATAATTAAATAAAGTAAATCAATTAAACTTAAAAATGCAATTAAATAAATTCCAAAACTATCCTTCTAAAAATTAGGGGTATTACAGCATTTACCAGCTCAACCTGTTTCTGCATGGCCATCATCCAGTACAGGGTCTATAGAGATATACATGACAACTGATTAAGCCGAGCAGATGGTCAGAAGAAATCTTATGTAAAGACTATGCAAATATTCATTGACTGAGGGACAGAAGTTACTTCTATGGCAGATAAGGGGAACCAGCTGAACACTTCCTTCTGAGACAGACCCTTGGCTACCTCAATATCTTTAGGAGTCCACATGCTCCTGTAGTATGCCATAGCGGTCTGACCGTCCTTGAACATGGTCTCGTCCAGCTTTACAGACGATCCGTCCATTCGAATAAAGCGAGGGTTCTATGGTGCATTACAGAGGCAGAGGCATTGACAAAGGTATGCCCAGAGGGGGTAGGAGGCCTAGTCAGAAGAGGCCTAGTCAGAGGGTGCACAGACACACTCGGCTCAGAAGGCCTAACCCTCTATGACAGAGGAACGTTATCAAGGCTGAGAGCACTATCAGGCTGATGCCTTTTTCCTCTCATCTTTTCCTGAGCGGTAGCAGTAGTAGAGCTGGGAAGGTTGCTGACAGAAGGGGTCACGTTCGGATTGACAGTCGTAGTGTTGGAGATCGGGTCGGTAGCTGCCACATTCGGATCAGTGGAAGGAGTGGTATTAGAAATAGTGGTAGAGGAAGATACTGAAATTGGAGAAGAAGTTGCTACAGGGGCAACAACTGTCCTGGGGGCAGCTTTCCTCCTGCCGAAGGAAGGGATCTGGAGCTAACTCATTGTCTAGCCAATGGCTAAGAGAGCAAGAAGGTTGTCTGAGGTAAGGAGATTCGAGCAAGAGGGAATGTAGGTCAGAACGTACTGCTTCAAATAGTTATCCCTATCCCTGCAAACACCGTAGCTCAAATCATCACAAGGAATGCTTAAGGAACGGCATAAGAAAGTACAAAAGCGAGGAACGCAAATCTCGTAAGGACAATCACTCTTATGGGTTTTGTATTTTTTATATGAAGAGACAGAGCATTCTCCAAAAGTGCTCGGGATAGGGAAATCCTCTGCGGCTGGAGAAAACCAGGCTCCCCTAATTCCAATTATATATTTCCTCCAACCCTTCTCAGATTTGATTTTATCTTTGCAGATGGACCTCTTCTCAATTGGATAGAAGTGGTAAAATGGTTCATCAGTTCGGATTTTGCTAACCTTGTAACAGAGGAGAAGATCTACGAGGTCCAGATCTAGACCTCTGTCACGGTTCAGAAGCAACATAACAAATAAAACCTTAAGGAAATTTGGGTTTACTTGCAAAGGGGAAAGTTTCAGTTTATTAAAAACATAGTTAAAGAAGGGATGCAGAGGGAACCTAAGGAGGTTAAGATGAAAGTGGGAAAATAGAACCTCGCCGGGAAGAAGACCATCACTAGTTCTAATATCCACTTCTTTAGGGCAATTTCGCCGGGAAGAAGACCAACACCAGTTCTAATATCCACTTCTTTAGGGCAATTTCTAATTTGTATATCGTTAGGAAGGTGAAGTCTCATGTGAAGAACATCTAGATCTATAGTTATAGTGAGAATGAATAAAGATTTAAAGGGAGAAAAAGAGGTCTTCTGAAAGAGAAAGGCAAACAAAACTAACCTCAGAGAGTAAAAACGTCAAAGAGTATTGCAAGGTCACTGAAAAAAGGAGCTTTTGCAAGAAATCGCCGGAGAAGATTTGAACAACAGTAAAGTAAGATGGAGACGGTAAAGAGAATTGATGGAACATCTATGAGGCTTATAAAGACAAGGTGGGCCCGAAGGTCGAGGAGTCAGGAAAGTGAGGAGTTTTTTGAATCTCGAAGCACCGACCCCCAAATCTAACCGTCTATTCTTCCATGCAATCTTCTCGAGCCATCAAGTCATGATTAGCAGCCTCTAATAATTACCCCCTAATTTATTAGGGAGTAATTATAGGGGCAGTTGAGGATATAATAAGTAATATGGGCCGGTTATAGTCTGCAGACGTGGCATCGGGGCAAACAATTAAAATACAGCCCATGCAAGAGCACCACAGAATGGGCTGAGCTCGGAGGATCCACCGAAGAAGACCAAGCCCATTAGAAAGAAGGCCCAAAATTGGTAGTCCAGAAGCACTTGTAATTGCCTATAAAAAGGCAGCGAAGAGAGTGAAAGAGGGGGAGATTTATTTTTAATTGAAAATGTAATGAGATTCTGTCCAAATAGAGAGAGAAAATTCTTTGCATTTTCAACATACTATAAAGACATTTACTTAAATGTTTTAAATATAAATAAGCTGTGTGTAGAAGTCCTGTACAGAAGCCTGTTGCAGACTATAAACAATTTGAATTTCTGGTAAAATGCAATTGAGCCGACTTAGTCTCAAAATAAGTCGACTTGTGTTGGCCGAGAGTTGCATAAATGAAAACCTCAACTTAGCCGACTCAATTGAAAATCCAGCCAACTCAGTTCACAACTGAGCCGACTCATTTTAACAATCCAGCCGACTCAATCAGGCCGAGACTTATCACTTTCAGAAACTTAAAAATACATAACTCAGCCGGCTTAGTTATTAACCGAGCTGACTTGTTCTTGAACTGAGCCGACTCAGTTCTCAACTAAGCTGACTTCTTTCGTTGGTCAAACAGATCTGGTATATAAATCCTTCATCTTTCAACCCGTGCTTCACTTTATGCTTTTGCAGTTTCTTACCCATGCGTATATTGACATAATGACTATACTCTAGCTCTGTTAAATTGTTTTAAACTTGAAGGGGAATGGTTAATGGCTATATTTTCTATGAAAGGGCCAAATACATAATTCCAAATTAGATGTCTGCCCAATGCACAGAGCATCTCTGCCAAAATAAGGTTTCTCTGTCAAATAAAGTTTCTTTGCCAAAGGAAGCACTGATATGTCTTAATCTTGAGGAGGGTTTGCAACGGCTATTGACCAAGGAAGAGTCTTTATATGCTGATATATGTTATCTGCAAAAGGTGTGCTTGAGCCTCAAAAAGACAAAGCTGAGGGAGCTATTTTCGAAAATCCAAGAGAGCTTTTGCTCTACCATTCTACAGAGCTTTTGTTTTGGTATTACTCTTTGAAAGAGCTCTTGTTCTGAACAATCAATCATCTTCTCCTACACAAGCTTGTATAGCCAAAACACAGAGAGAGAAGCTGCGAATTTCTTGAGCAATTTCAGACATTCATTCAGAGCTTTTGTTCTGAGATTTACACTTGATACAGAGCTGTTGTTCTGTAATATTTCTTTCGTATTCATCACACTTAGAGAGTGAGCTTCATTTGTAAATTAGAGAAAGAGAGATTTGTAACACTTCTATATTTCCAACAAATCTATTGTAAGCCAAAGAGAAGGAGTTCTCTTAGCAAACCTATTGTAAGGACTGGTTTAGCCCAAAGGAAGACTAAGAGAGTTTGTCTCTTAACAAGGAGAAGCAAGGTGTTGGTTCAAGACAAGGTTTGCTTTCCACCCATAAGGAGGAGTCATAGTGGATTGGGAAGTCTCAAGAGGGGTCTTGAGCCGTGGAGGAGGAGCTTCCGAACCTTGTTAAAATCGCGGTGTCTATGTTTGCAATTTCTCTATCTCTTCTCTTTGCATTTCAGTTTATACTTGCTACAGTTTACTGATTTGTTTATTATAATTGTGCCTATATGAAATTGCATATTTGTGTTAAATAACTTGCTAAAATTGCATTGCTAAAAATTTTAAATCTACCATTATTAGACAACGACTTTATTCACCCCCCCTCTAGAGTCCTTCCTTATGCAACAGTACCCTTTTGAAAAAGAAAAAAAAAAAAAAGAGTTAAAAAAAATTGAGTGATGAATGAATAAATGTATACTTATAGAAAATTAGGAAAAATACCTTGGGGATCAGAATTTGAAAGGTTTACTTGTGAATTGTGGAATAACATGAGTTAGATATAAGTATGGATAGTAAGCCATATGTTTAAAATTGTAAGTTCACAATTAAAAAGGATTTTGGGGATCAAGATTGTTAAACATGTGATTATATTGACATATGGGACCATGACAGTTGATATGATATTGAGAGTTGGAGATTTTTCCTGTTTAATATAGTTCTTTATACTTGTTGTAGTTGATTGATTGATGCATTGCTGGGACATTATGATATGAAAACAGGTTTGAATGAGCTTATCGTGCAATTAAGGCACTGATTTGAGAAGTTTGTGGAAACCCTCACGAGACTACAACTCATCCACTAGGGGTAACCTAGGGGTTTAAAGGCTGGTTGCATAGGCTAAATGCAATCGTGATTCTCATAAAAATGGCTTTTTAGTTCTGTATTGCTAAGGGATTAGCAATATGTAAGTTTGGAGGTGTGATGAGCGTTGAATATTATATATTCGTGCCCTTTAATATATGTATGTTAAGAACTAAACTGATACATCTATCTTGTTTTATACTGATTTATGTTTATTTCCTAAAGAAAAAGTTAAAACCAACCTTTTACGATGAAAAAATTGATAAATGAAGTTTACCGCATCGTTGCCGGTCATCCGAAGCAAGCCGAGAGTCAAAATGATGAATTTTAAAAGAGTTTGAGTTCAAAAGCTCGAGCCTCAATTTTAAGGCTCAAGTACGAAACAAGAAATTCCACCAAGGTAAGAAAGCTCGAGCTTTGAACTCAAAACTCGAGCCCGAATCAGAAAGTTCGAGCCTAACTTAAGGGTGCTCGAGCCTTTGCCTAAAAGCTCGAGCACATGATGTGTCGGAATGAGAAAAGTTGATTTAAGCTCCCAGAACCTCGTGCCAAGCCTCAAGGATCCAAGCCTACAGCCCTAGAGGTCGAGCCCACAGCCCCGGAGCTCGAGCCTAACACCTTTGGATTAAGCACCATGAAGAGAGGATCGAGAACCATCAATAAAAAATGTTTCGGAATAATTTTTTTCCTAGAGCTCGAGCCTGAATCAAAAAGCTCGAGCACTACCACTTCGGGCTCGAGCATTGCTGAAAACTCTGAACCTACTTCAGTATTTTATGCATAACTTTTGACTCAAAACTCTAAATTGAGTAAACTCAGTGGTTCTGCAAAGAAGACTCAAAGCCCGATATTTTTATCTCTAATAGCCATCTCAAGATTCGCACTCTAAATGGGTCAAAATTACATTACAAAGTCAGAACAAGTTGCTGGCAGGTGATGCTCAAGCCTGAACCCAAAAGCTCGAGCTTGAACCTAAAAGCTCGAGCTTGAACCTCAAAGCTTGAGCCTGAACTCCAATATTCAAGCCTGGACATCCTGGAAGTTAAAAATACATGCGGGAATTACCAAAAATCATCTTTCTTTATTTCCTTAAGAGCCCAATTGTTACCAAAAGCTAGAAAACCAATCCAAAGGGGATTGGGACTTGTTCTCCACTATAAAGGAAGAGGAGAAGGCCATAGAAAAGCTACCTCTCATCCATTAATCTCTCTCATATCTCTCTCTCATGGCGGCTTTAAAGGTTTTGAAGAAGAAGATCCAAAAGGAGTTTTGGCTGTCCATGGCGATGAAGACCATAACAACACAGATGATATCTTACGTCCTCATGAGTAGCTAATTCCTCTCTCTGGGCATTGATGTAGCCCAAATCCGAACATTATGGTTTGATTGTTCAATACTTTGGGAATTTAATATATTATATATTTTGATTGCATGATTTTGGGCAATTGCTTAATTCAATTGGTTTTTAATGATTAAATAGTTTTTGAATGATTAATACCTTATCTTAGATTTAATTATTCTTAAATTATATTCAACCCATTCTCATTGGACGATATCTGGCGGAGCCCTACCGGACATAAGAATGGAGATCATGCAATGGTGTTCAAATGTTTTTCATGAATGAATATTTTCATAGTCTATGCCTAGGAAAGACGAGTTATATTGCAAAATTAGTTAGAAGTAGGTAGGTAGACAATTCGTGCCAACCGAAGATAGGTTATTATTAATTGAAATTCATGATACATCTTTCTTTAAATCTGAATCAAATTAATGTTATCGAGTTACTTCCATATGATATATAATTATTGAAATCCCAACGTTAAACAGTTGACCATAATATGAGGTTCATGGTGAAGTCACTCCCTAAGTGTTTCTTCTCTTGATCTTAATTCTTTTATTTCGTTTATTTTCTTTTATGTTATTGAATTGTAACGTAACACAACAAATCAAATCTTCCTTCTAAATTAAAATAGCAATTAATTAAAGACTCAATAAATCACCACAGTCCTTGAGGTTCGACACCCTCAACATAGTCCTATCCTACAAGGATTCGTTATATTGCAAGTGGTTATTTTATTATTGACACACAACAGCACACACTGATCTGAACCGTAGGTGGAGCTGATGGATTGTGGATTGATCGGGTGTGGTGCAGTACATTGAGATCTGGTGCATATGGGCATCTAAACCGTTGACTCATTTCGGTCAACATTGAAACAAACCGGTGTGGCGTGGCTTAACGGGGCATAGAGTATCAGCTAGTTAGGAGATGCCACGTCAGCCAGAGGAATTATCAGGCATGTGGGCAGCACATGAGAGCGCGTGTGGGCACGTGAAGACACATGCCTTCTTGTGGTGGCGCGTGGAGGCGCGTGCAGAGTCTGGAGGTGCGTTTGGCGGTGCATGGGGGCAAACACAGGGGCACGCGCGGGGGTGTTTGAGGTCCTGCGAAGTTGTTGTGGAGCCCATTGATGTCCCAGAATTGATTTCAAGCTTATTAATGTTGAAATCAATCAGTAGAGGAGGCATAAATATCATTTAAGATTATTAAATATTATAAATCTTATTTGGTATATCTTGACTTGAGGAGGCATGGTTGAATTGTCATTGGATAAATAAATATATTTATAATGGCATGGTTAATTTGCCAAAGCATAATTAGTTAGTACATGGTTGAATTGTAGGCATGAATCAGTTGTCAAAGGCTTAAATAAATTGCCTAATTATTTGTATGAATAAATTACATACATGAGAAGCATGGATGAGTTGCTAATTTAAAAGTATAAATATATATATTTAAGGAGGTATAGTTGTGTTGCCAAAATATAAATAAATATATTTATAATGGCATGATTGATTTGCCAAAATATAATTGAATTGCTATGTGTTAAATGATTAAAATTTTATCTATGGTTATTGTATGTGTAAGTTGGATTAGGATTAAATATTCTTATATTAGAATAATCTAGTACTTACATGTTAGTTATTATTTTATAATATTAATAAAATAATATTGGTGGAGACATGGACGATTTGTCAAAGCTTAGATATTAGCTGTGTGATTTAAATAATTAAACTCGTTTTTAGGTTTTGGATTAAATATAATATTCTTTTAATTATATTTTATTGTTTAAATGATTAAATAACTGACTAGGATGGGATTAAGGTTAAAGAAATTTCTTTTTAAAAGAAATGGTGGATTACTTTAGGTATGATTATTATTTTAATTATTGTTTAATAGGTTTGAAAATTTAATGAACTTATTATTGGATGTGATTAGTGTAGTATATATAATTATTTATATATATGTATATCATGTTATATTAAAATTAAAACTTTATTAGGTTTGGTTTTGATCAAAGATGATTTGCTTATTAGTTTTCAGAGGTCTAGTAGAGAGGACTTGCTCGTGGGTTTGACCCACTTATTTTTATCTTTCAGGTTATTAGAGGTTCAAGTCTCAAGGTCAATGATCCGCAGCTGGAAGAATTATCTATTCTTTCGATTTATTTCAAAGTAGGATGATAGACTTATTTTATTTATAGTTGACTAGATTATTGGATAATGTTCTTAGGGGTCCTTGCATTACGGGATTCTCGAGTTGTAATTTTGGAGAAGTATTAATAAAATTATTATGTATTAGTTTTCTTCAGCAAGTTATTTATTCTTTTTAATTCTTTTTGTAATCTGTGCTTGTTTGAAATACTTTAATTGTTTTTATATCTCTTGATTTTGTGCATAGACTTTATCAACCCGTGTTCTGAAATTAGGGGGTATCACAGTTGGTATCAGAGCACTGCAGGTTCAAGTGTCCCTAGGGTGTCTTTCGTTGTGTGACTTCAACGTTGTGAACTCTTTTACTTAGAGCTTAAGTTTAGGATTCATTGTATTCTAAATTCGGTCTGTTAGTGCGTCTTAAAGTTAAATCATTTAGTCTTATCAGCAAATGGTAGGACACCGATTTGGAAGGTATTTGAGGAGGCAAGAGCGTAGGTGCCATGATCGTATGCTAAATTAGTATGTAGGGAAACAATATTTATCGGGAAAATTGATTGAATGACATAGACTAAGAAGGTCAATAGTTTACGTTCACATAGAGAACACAGGTATAAGATCGAGTAGATAACTGAATTATGGGAAGTTATTACTTCTACACTCAGTATTGTTCAGGGAGGATGAATGTAGTTTCATATATTCTCGAATGTCAACATGATACAAAATGGTTAGTATGTTGAGAAGTAATTTGGTTTAGGGGTTTAACCAAGATCGATTGAGAGCATTAAATAAAGCGTTCGGGGTTGCCTGCTGGTATATCATTGTTTAAGGATTTGTATGGACGATCTTTTAAGATTTTTCATTCGTAGATCGTTGTTTAAAAGGAGTTGAATTATGAGTCCTACATAAATTAAGGACTTACTTACGGAGATTACTCTTTTAAGAGATCTTTTGTGTGTTGCCAGAATGGGCAAAATAGTTAGGTTATTGTAAACTCGTATATTAGAGTTCGAAAATGGGAAGCGGGTTAAAATCTAAAGTATTTTTCCATGAATGGTCTAACGTGGTTTAGCAATAAAGAGGAGGTTATTACATAATTATGTGGGTTATTCATATTTTGTTTGATTAGGTAATTGTCTGTTGTTGGCGATGTTATATATTTAGCGTCATGTATGTAAATTGGGTTTTATGTGTTTTGCTGCAAGAAATTATAGCAAAGGGATATTTTCCCAATCTATATAAGTTGGCGAGGTTAGGTTGCAAATAAATACAATGAGTATGGATTAGCTTAGCATAGTCTTAATAAATTATGAAATATGTCTGCTAATTATGAGTAGGTGTGGATGAGTTAATTCCACACAGAAAATGGAAAAAAAAATGAAAATTTGGGATAAATAATTAAAGTTTTTCATTTAATGAATTCGTGAATTCGCCGAGGACGGAATTCCTTTTGGTAGGGGGGAAGAATGTAATACCCCTATATTTTAAAGGTATTGTTTATAGGGATTAATTATTTTTATTTTATTTAAAAATAACTTATTTGATTTAATTGTAATTAATTACGTATATTTTATTTTTAAATGATTTATTTTATTTAATTGAGTGTTAAATTAATTGTCTTATTTTAATTAAGTTATATTTCATGATTATATATAATGATTGATTGTTTGTGTGCTTAATTATTGACTGAATTGTTAGCGTGTTGATTTTATTGGTATGGTGTGACTTAGTTGTAAATTCTTGTTTATTTATGTGCTTCATATAATTAGTTATTTTAATTTAAGTGTTTATGTAATTATTTTATTTATTTAAATTAATTGGATTGGGCTTAAGGAAAGTTGGACCAAAGGATGTGGTCTTGGGTTTGGATGAATTCTTATTGGGTTAATTAATAAAAGCCCATGGTTATGTGATTATTTAAATGATCATTTTTAGATAAATATCTCAAATTGAGGAAGGAGATGTTTATAGGTTTACAATCTTGGTGTCTTAATTGTTTTTTAGGTTTATATAACTTGTATGCATGTTCTTGTATATAATCTAGAATTTAATTTAATTATTCTCTGTATGAAATTTAAATTCACATAGTTGTATCTAGTGCGGAATTAACTTAAGACATGATATTAAATTAGAACTTGACTTGTTCTTTAACATATATTAAATTGATAATATTTGGATGAGTTTTGAAATTTAGAGATTTTAATTAAATAAATTAATTAAAATCTATTTAATGGTTCCATTGATTTAATTAGGTATTTAACTTGATATATGTAATGACGTTGACTTGTTCTTTAACATTTATTAATTTGGAATAATTTAGAGTTGTTTTAAAATCTAGAGATTTAATTATTTTATTTTAATTAAATTCTATTTAATTGTTCCAATGATCTAATTAAGTTTTTGAATTGATATATGAATTGACCATGATATAATCTTCGATATATAATTATTTGAAGTCATTCAAAGTTAATTTAAATTCTAGGGAAATTAATTAATTAGTTTAATTAATTTTTATTTAAGCATTCCATTCATTTATATAAATATTGGACTTGATATATATAATGATCATGATGTGATCTTTGATATATATTAATTGGAGATTATTTGGATGAGATTTGAAATCTAGGGAAATTAATTATTTTTATGTCATTAATTTCCATTTTGTGTATTAAAGATTTAATCATGTATTTGATGTTGCTTGAATGTTTAAATCATGATGTTGGTCTTATTATATATTAATGTGATTATGATTTGAAAGATTGTTTAGTATATATTTATATATTGTATACCATGTAGTAGTAAATTGTTTCATTTGCTAGCCTTTTTAAATTTTAGAGATTTTGTTGTTGTGTTGATGAAATCTTGTATAATAATCATGAAGTTTTTTTTAAGGCTTATTACTAGATTGTTGTACATTTAGTAGTCGTAGCTTGCATGATAGTAACTTGGTTTAATTTATATTTAAAAATTCAAAGCATGTGTAGCTTATGAATATTGTGTAGAGGTTCTTTGATTTAATAACTTGTTAATTCCTAAAAACTTACCTTGTTGTGTACTACTATAATTACCTTGGAAGCTTGTTACTAAGTTATAGAATATTTAGTACTTGTAACTTACTTGATGGTAATTTGATTTAGTTGAATTATAATGTCATTATAGCGTGTAACGAATCGTACATTGAAGATTCGACATGGTGTATGGCATTGTAGACTTGAATCCTTAGGACATAGTTTGTATGGTTTCACCCTACTTGTGTTTGGTAGGTAGTTTCATGCATTGTACTTGAGTATATGTCATGAACTTGTTATTTTTGGAAAACTCGTAAGGATTTGAGTATATGTTACAGCTAGGGTTCGGCTCTAGTATGAGGGATAAGAGTTCCCCCTACAACATTAAGTGCACACTAAGTAGTACCTTGCGGGTCATAATTACCCCGGAATAACTTGTTTAGTGATGAGACTACATGTCCTAGTCTTTTCACTACTTGATTTCGCATTCAATTCCAAGTTGTTAATCATTGATTACTTGTAACTTGTAATTTGGTGCATGCGTTTTCAATTTCGTATAGTATACTTGTGCCTTTATACTTACTTTACATGTATTTAAATTACGTGTATTTAAATTTCATTTAGTATACTTACACTTTGTATACTTGTTTCATGTTTATTTAAATTCTATTTAGTATATTTGCACTTTGTATACTTGCTTGGTGCGTATTTAAATTCTATTTAGTATACTGTACCTTGTATACTTGTTTTGGTTTTATTTAAATTTAATTTAGTATGCTTGTATCTAGTATGCTTACATGTTGTGTATTCCATTTTTAATTGCTTAAATAGCTTGAGATGACCCCTTAGTTCACCTTGGAATATAGACGTTAGGTGGCATGAACCACATAGAACAATTTATATTAACTTGCAAAACTTAGGTTATACGCATGTTCATTACCTATGAGTAACATAAGTTACTCACCTCCACTGAATGCAATTTGTTGCAAGTAAGAAGACGTGGTTTCGGGATGTACAACTTGCTTAGGTTGTCTTGTTAATTCGGAGTACTTTTAATGTATTTTTGCTCACATGCAAGTGTTAGCAGGTTTAAGTTTTACTTATAAAGTTGCAATACTTAGCTAGGTTCAATATGCCATTTTTGCCTTGTGTTATGTAAAGTGAACTTAGATACACTCTTTGGGACATATTTGACATGTATGTAATGAGGCCAAGGGCCATTTACTTTTAGTTTGTTTTTAAGAATTTTTGGTTTCATGTATAATTATTGAAAAATAAAGAAATTGGAAGTTTTAACATGTCATTTTTAATCCGGAATGTGTAGAGTGTGCCTAAGCACACTCATTAGGACTCTTTTAATATGTTTAAGGTGTGGCCAATGACCAAACATCTTTTCATTTTCATCTATGCATGTTGGTTTCAAGATTTACCTTTAAAAGTCATTTTAGGCAAATTTGAGGTTTGGTAGGTCATATTTTGTATCGGGCATATTTGGGAGCCGTTGACCATTCCCGCGCACTTTAAAACACTTATTACATTTGCGTGCACAATCATGTTAGCACATAACTTCATTTTCGACAATTGAACACTTGAAGCAAATTCCATTTTTTAGGTTTTTTGTAAAAATTGAGCAGGGGGCATTTTAGGGATTTCACATCAAAAATAAAATTTTATTTTGACATGGTCAGCTAGAAAACTTTATTTTAAAAGGAGTTTCTTCTTTGAGTTTTTTTTTAAAAAAAATCCGTTTAAGGGTTCATTTTTGCGCTCTATTATGGGATTTCTACCAAAAAATGACCAGCTGCTGTCAGCAGCTTGACCACATGCACAGTGTGCACGTGGCGTGCAGCTCGTGCATAGGTTCCCTTGGGTGCCTCCCTTGGCCGCGATGGCTCCGTTTTTGTTTTGAGCCTTATTTCCTTATCCAGACTCCGAATCAAGTGATTCTTGAGTCTAACTTTGTTAATTTTTCATTGTCTATCCAATGGTGTGCTCGTTAGCACCCGCATCTTTTTAGAAATAACCATTTTGCCCTTAGGGCTAAACTTCTCTGTTTTTAAAACATTGTTTCCGCTTTGTCTTCTTTTGGGTTCCATGGCTTCATGGGAAGTAATGCTTGTGTCTTAGGGATAACGTACATCTCTCAAGACTTTGTTTTTGTATGAAAAGACCATTTTGCCCTTGGGGCCATTCTTGGTCTATTTTTAACCCTGGTTTCTGTTTTTATTCTCGTTGAGTTCCGTGACCTCATGGAAGGTTACTTTGGTGTCTTAGAGATGTGTTGTAACTCTAGAGACCTAAGTTTTGTCTTTCGCTTCCGCATTTGGGATCTGTTATCGGGTCAAACTTTGGGTCATCATAGGACGCACTCGCTCGAAAAACTAGGGCTGTCATAAAGGGCCTTGCCAAGGTCGACATAAAAGCCTTCTATGGCTAGGGGAGAATCAAAGAAGAAGAAGACCAAATGGAGAAGAGAAGGAGAAAGAGAAAAGAAAAGAAGAAGAGGCTGCCACAACCGAGAGAGGAAGAGAGTAGATCTGATATTTTCGCTCTCCTCATCCTATTTATAGATATCCGAAAATATCTCCGGAACAGAAGCTGTGCGACCCAGAAAAGTGAAAATTGTCAAAACGCGCTCAAACGGAATAAGGCAGTAAATGAAAAAGCACCGATATAAAAAATGATAAGTAACGAAAGAATCGGCATCGAAAAATGAGTTCCAACCAAAAAGATATGCCCCAAGCAAGAACGGCGACTACAGGGGTCAAAAACCCTAAAACGGGGGGAAAACATTCGAAATGCATTTCTAAAAGTACACGGCTCGATGAAATGCGAAAATGAATCCCGTACAGGGATCTAAGCCCAAAACAGGATACTTGGCATTAACTTAAGTTAATTGCACAAAATCCCCTCCACTAAAATATCTCAAAAGATATTCGCACAAATACCCCCAAAATAAAAGAAGTGAAATAAAAACAAGGACAAAGCAAACATCAAATGGAAGAAGTGTCGGGAACTATCCCCGAGCACTCAACTCAACCCGAATGGACAAAACCTGAACATAGAAAAAAAAAAATAATGGGAAAAAATATCCAGAAAAAAAATGAAGGAAAAAGGAACGGGTCTCTACACGTCAGTAAGTTAGCTTTGACGGCATCTAGCACCTGCCTACAATACACAATTTCGCACGGTAGTATGACAGTATATAGCCCTAGTTCATAACATGCTCCCACTAAGTCTACCCGTGAAATCTCTCGATACAAATTGCATTAATGCCACAAAACAATCATTTCCAAAAGCACTACGGTAACCCGGTATTCTGTAAGAGTTGGGGTATGGTCCAAAGACATCTGCCCAGACCATCTCGGCCAATCCCAAAACTCTAACAATAATACCATTGACACATGCACGCTTAAGGCCTCAAATCCTCTATACAAAGAAAATCGACAACTCATAAATCATAAAACATATAGATCAAATCACTCCACCAAATCAAGGACTCCACAAAACACCACAATCAAACAACTCCCAAGCATGAATCTAAAGCCTGACAAATCTGTGCCCTCAAACCAAAATGGATCGAACTCCATAAATAAGAAAAGCGTCAATATCTTCTAAGTCATAATGATCCTTACCACAGGACAATACACTGAAAATCCTACACACAAAGTATCCTTTCTAAATTAAGCATTACATCTCGAATCTATCCTTTAGACAAAATCTCTTCATAAGAGAATCAAGGAAAGATGTCACCACAAAATAGTCACCTAATACCAATGTGACAAACCCCAAATGAATCAGAAAACATGTAATGACCCGGTCATTTTCCTTCCTTTCTTTTTTCTGAAATTTTACGAATAAATTTTTTCAGTTGAATTTTCTTTTCTAAGTTCGGTTACTCATCACTTAGTATCGTCTTGAGTGCTCGAAAATGGTTTCTGAGACTCTTTCCTTTAGATTGACAACTTCCTTTAAGGACTGAGTCATTTCCACTTTTTTTTAATTTTTTGGACACTATTCACTTTTCTTCTTTTTCCCGATAATGATTTTCTTCGCGTAACCTCACTTTTTGTGCTCGGATTAAGTTCCGATTTTGCATGCATCCATGAAATGTTATTTTCATGATATTTGTATTTTTACTTTTTTAGAAAAGGATGTTAGTTGTTTACTTTTACGTAAAAGGGCATGGATGTATAATTTCTTCGGAAACATTATTTATTTTTGGGGTATTTTTGTAATTATAGAAAGTAATTATTTTATTTCTTAGGGGCCTTTTTGTAATTTATTTTGGTAGATATTTTCAAATAGGACCTCTTTGTAATTATCAAAAAGTGTGACAAGTGTCGCATTCTCACTGGTCCACTTGTAAGCATCTCATTGGTTCATACTTAGAAGCCTTGGATGATGACATGTGGAGGGTAGAGATTCACCCACTTGTTGGCTTAGCATTAGTGCACTTGTTGGCTTGGATTGTTGACAAGTGTAGGCTTTAGATTAAGCCTAGAATGAACCATTAGATTAATGACAAGTGTAGGCTTCTAATTAAAGTCTAGCTTTTGTGTATGTGTAGGCATGGCGCAAGACTAGG
Source organism: Cornus florida (assembly GCF_030987335.1). Taxonomy (NCBI): domain Eukaryota; kingdom Viridiplantae; phylum Streptophyta; class Magnoliopsida; order Cornales; family Cornaceae; genus Cornus; species Cornus florida. The sequence continues at coordinate 20,472,291 of NW_026775571.1, forward strand.
CGTGTTTGACTTCCATTGACCAAGTGAGTGGAAGAATACACTAAAGTGTTTTAATTATTTCATTTTACACATTAAACTTCTTCTTCCTCACTTAGAACCCTAGCCACCATTGAAGGAAACCATTAACCTAGGCTTAAAACCTTGGTTTTAACCTCTTTCCACTCATCTTAGACTCAAAAGCTTGGAACACAAAATACTTGTCTCACCTTCCTCTATATAACCCTTGAAGGAAATTCAAAAATTCCTTTGTTTGATTTGGATTTAAGAGGAACAATCCTCTTGTGTGGTAGAGAGTGATATAGGTTTTTAATTCAAGTGTTTTAATTGTTTTTATAGCATACAATAAATTGTTTACATGTCTTATACTTAATTTTTAAATTAATAGGTTGTAGTACCTTGCATGAAATTAAGTTAGGACATGATATTCTTGAAGGCCATGACTTGATCTATAACTTGTATTAGTATAAAGTCATTTGGAGTTGTTTTAAAATCTAGAGATTTAATTATTTAAAATTAATTAATTTCTATTTAATTGCTCCACTTACTTAATTAAGTTTTTGAGTTGATATATATGATTACCATGATAGTACCATTGACATATAATTATTAGGAGTCATTTGAAATTGATTTAAATTCTAGAGAAAATAATTAGTTAGTTTAATTAATTTCTATTCAAGGGTTACATTCATTTAAATTGACATTGGACTTGATATATGTAATGAGTATGGTATGTTCTTTAACATATATTAAATTGAGAATATTTGAATGAGTTTGGAAAACTTTATTTAATTATTTTCTTGTATGAAATTTAATTCACCTAGTTGTACCTAGTGTAGAATTAACTTGTAACTTGATTTTAAACAATGTCTTGACATGTTCTTTCATATATATTAAATAAAGAATATTTGAATGAGTTTTGAAAAATTTATTTAATTATTTTCTTGGCATTGATCTTAATGTACCTTGTTGTAACTAAGGTAGAATTGGTTTGTAATTTGAAATTAAATTAGGCTTTATTATGACTTTTGACATATAATATATTTAGAATTTTTGGAGTTGCTTTGTAATCTTGAGAATTTAATTATTTAATTTAATTAATTTCCATTTGTATGCTTTCATTGAAGTAATTAAGTATTGATGTTATATTCTTGCTTAACTTATAATTTGCAACTTGGTGTATGATTACAAGATGATATTCCATGAGTAGAAGTTATGATTTAACTTGTTGTATAGGTAGAATTGGTTTGTAATTTGAAATTAAATTAGGCTTTATTATGACTTTTGACATATAATATATTTAGAATTTTTGGAGTTGCTTTGTAATCTTGAGAATTTAATTATTTAATTTAATTAATTTCCATTTGTATGCTTTCATTGAGATAATTAAGTATTGATGTTATATTCTTGCTTAACTTATAATTTGCAACTTGGTGTATGATTACAAGATGATATTCCATGAGTAGAAGTTATGATTTAACTTGTTGTATACACATTATACTTATATGACATTTAATATGCCATTGTATCTTGAAGGCCTAGAGCATATCTTGTGTGTATTCCATGACTTGGTTGTGCGTGGAAATTGACAATGTGCATTGTGTATATGTGATATACTTGTTGCACAACTTGATGATTTTTTTGGAAAGTTTGTATGGACATTGTAATATGTTAAGGCTAGAGTATGTTTCTAGTACGGGGGATGAGAGTTCCCTCTACAACATATAGTGCGCACTAGGTAGTTTCTTACGGGCTAGTAACCCGAGATCACTTGTTTGGTCATTGAGACTATATGTCCTTTGTCTTTCTGCTATTGATTGATTTCGCATTCAATTCCTATTTGTAATTATAGATTACTTTTAAGTTGTACTTGGATGCATGGTACTTCATTTCTTGCTTAGTATACTTGTATTTGTATACTTGTATGCCTTGTATACCAAAAATGCATTATATACTTGGATTTGTATACATGTATGCCATATAAGTCAACATTGCTTAGTATTCTAAGAAATGTATACTTGAATATATATGTTGTATTCTATTTCAATATTGCTTAGCATACTTAGTATGTACACTTGCATATTGATGATTCACTTTCTAGGTAACCTAGTATACTTGTGTTTTGTATACTTGTCTTAAGTGCATTCCAATATTGATTGTATACTTGTGTACGTATACTTATATATCGAATATCTTGTTGCGTGTACCGCATGCTTCTATATTGTTTAAATTGCATGAATGATGTCGTTTATGTTAGAAATGATCTAAGGTAGGTTAGGATGCTCCTTGAGTCTCATCTTGACATAGACATTAGGTGGCATGAGCCCCTTTGACTTGTTTCACCTTAAGGTGATAATTTTGTAAAATGCTAGGTCGATGCATACTCATTTCCTACGAGTAGCGTTATGTTACTCACCCCGAAGTTACTGGGGATTTGTTTCAGGTACAAAGGCTTGGGTCGTGATGCTCTGTAACGACCTGAATTTTATTCAACCCGGTGCGCTAGCGGTGACCCGAACGTAAATCCAAAACTGAGTCAGAATGCGGATGCAAAAGGTAAGACAATGATCTATAAAGATACTACATATCTATAAGACACCAAGGTGACCCTCAATGAGGTCATGGAACCCAAAGAAAGCAATTGCGGAAACGACGTTTCAAAAAAGGACATGAATGAGCCTAGGGGCAAAACGGTCTTTTCTAAAGGAGAATGGGTGATACCAACACACCATTGGATAGAAAATGAAAAAAAGAACTAAAATGGACTTAAGAATCACCTGATTCGGAGTCCGGACGGAAACGATATGAATTTAGAACAAAATGGCCTTCTCCGTTTAGGAGTTACCACGACCTTATCTCACTAAAACTGCAATAACTCTCATTACAGTTGGAGTTTTGATGCATGGTTGGTACCATTGAAAAGCTAACTTCAAGCTCCAGAGTTTAGACTTAAGATCTACCTGATTTGGATTAGAAATGAAGGAGTTATGGCTCTCTGAAGTTGATGTAACAAAGCTGTCTAAGAAAAACAAAAGAGGAAAGCTCCAGGGAGGATCAGTCGGCTGAACACCCATCATCAACCAATTGAACCCCAATGATTAGTTGGCCGAACCCCAATGATCAGTCAGCCAAAAAGCTAAAAATCCTAAAAAGGCTATTGGAATGGAGACTCGATATGTGTTAGCCGGCTGATGGCTCTCATCAGCCAGCCGATGCACCTTGCTACAGCAGAAAAGTTGCTACAACTCATGGGGAAGGTGTTTGGCTCAATATAAGGCTATGCATGCTTCCCATTTGATTCAGACAAGTTTTAAAACATCTTTAAGCCTTACATGAACATCCACAACATACTAAATCGAAAGAAAACTTTGAATGATGTCCAATGCATGAATTTTTCATGAAAATTCATAAAATCTTCCAAAAATAATTCAAAAGTTGAAATCCATGTATTCTTTGAGATGTAATCGTGCTCGCATGTGTAAAATGATGAATTAGACGCGCTAGAATGGCCTACGGCCTCATGGTATGTCATATGCAAAATACGACCCTTTAATGTATGAAATCCCATGTATTCCATAAACAAACTATGAAAATAAAGTGGCTTACATGGCATATGAGTGTCTTTGGCCCTTGGCATCATTACATACACATCTAAAGAGTATCAAAAGGTACACTTAAGTGCACATTACATACCTTGAACAATAAATACAAGTTTTTATATAATACACCAAAAAGATCATGATATGCTAACAAGTGCATATTCAATGTCGCCAAAAATACTCCAAGAATTCTAGCAAGTCTAAGAGTGTTGTGCATCCCACAATAAAGCTTCTTTACTTGAAAAACACCCGGTAACTTCAGGGTGAGTAAACAAGTTTACTAGTAGGGAATGAGCATGCATAAGTTCAATTTATTACAAAGTTTATAATTCCATAAAATTTAGTCCATGCTATTAAAATGACATTGGAACTTTTAACATAGTATAATAAGATGCAATATCACAAGGTTATCAAGTTGGAAATTAAAGTGCGAAATCAACTAAAGTGGATACTTGGATATTGTCCGGATTAAAACCGTACTCTTAGGATCACTTTAGGGCTATTAACCCATGGGTACCTTCCCTTAGTGCGCACTATAGTGTAAAAAACTCTCTATCTCCCGTACTAGAACCAAATCCTAGTCATGTCAAGTTCTTGATGATATCCCAAGTTTCTAAAATCAGCAAGTAGAGCAACAAATCATGATATGTGATAAAACACAATAAGTTCCATGGATTACATGACTAATCATTAGATCAACATGATAGAAATTAAGTAGACCAACTAAATAATTTCTCTAGATTTGAAGAGTTGTCCAAATAATTCCAATTTAATATATGACAAGGAGTAATTCATGGTCATGCCATATGTCAAGTCAAAAATGAAATACAAGCATGTTACAAATAATTAGAATTTAAATCAACTTAAATCAATTAATCCTTTAAACTTAAAAACTCATTTAAATCATGCCAAATTAAGATACAACAAAGATCAAGTCATGGCCATGCCATATATCAAGTCTAAAGTGAGTTATATACAAGCTACAATTAATTATTTATTTCTTATTTCAATACAAGGCATGCATACAACTTGGATATCACTACAAAAACAATTTAATCACTTAGAAAATAAATTATAACACCCCTACCTCAATAGAGAATTGTATCTCTATAATTCAAAGCAACCAAGCTTAAAAATGGAAAACCAAACAAGGGTTTTATGGAGGAGAGTGAGAGGAAACTAAAGTATTTTAAGCTTAAAGGTCTTAGGTGAGTGGAAGGAGGCCAAAATGAAGTCTAAAGCCTTAAACCAAGCTTAGTCTTCAATGGTGTCTAGGTTAGGATTCTTGAGAGGAAAGAGATGAATGAAGTAAAATATGAAAACCCTAAGTTAAAGATGGTGGGATTCTCTACTCACTAGATGCTCTTGCACTACCTCTCACACACACACTTGCAAGACTAAAGGTGAGACCTATCAGGAGTTCGAACCTCAGTGGAGGCAGTGTGTGTGAGTCCCAACTAGGAAAAAAAAAAAAAAAGGTGAGACCTACACTTGTCATGAATCTAAGTAAACTTCCAAGATTTAATATCAAGCCTACACTTGTCAACCATCCATGCCAACAAATACTCTTAACCTAAGCCAACAAATGGGTGAATTTCCACCCTCCATGTGTCAAGAGATTAAGTCTCCAAGTGGTTCCACCACAAGATCAACAAGTGACACCATGAGAGTGTGGCACTTGCCACATTTTCCAGAAATTGCAAAAAGGTCCTTTTTGAAAATATCTTTCAAATTATTTTGCAAAAGGGTCCCTAAGACGAAAATAAATACTTTATTTAATTACACAAAACCCTAACAGTTAAGAAAATTACCAAAAGGTCATGCATCCATGCTCATTACAAGAAAAGTAAACATTTGACATGATTTTCTACAAAAGTAAAAATGTAGATATCATGGAATTTAAATATCATGGATGTATGCAAGGCCATAATCAAATTCGAGCACAAAAAGTGAGGTTATGCAAGTAAAAATAAAAAATGAGAAAAGACGAAATAGGGAAAAAGATGGAAAAAAAGAAATTAACGAAAAAAGGAAAGGAAGGAAAATGACTGGGTCATTACAACCTACCCTCTTTAAAAGGATTTCGTCCCCTAAATCAAATCGTACCTGAAAGAGAAAACAAATGGGGAAACTGAGAGTGAACCTCTTATTCGAGCTCCCAGGTAGCCTCCTTAATGCCGTGGTGTCTCCACAAGACCTTGACCAATGGAATGGTCTTGGTCCGCAAGACCTGCTCCCGTGAATTAAGAATCTGGACCGGACCTTCCTCGTAGGTCACGTCCTCATCAACAACCATATCAGTCTATCGCAGAATATGTGATGGGTCTGGTTCGTACTTCCCCTATATAGAGACATGAAAGATGTCGTGAACCCTATCCAGGTCTGGCGGCAATGCCAAATGATAAACAACCTTACCGATGCGTTCCAAAATCTCAAATGGTCCAATGAACCTAGGAGACAATTTGTTAGTCTGTAGAAATCTCATAAGTCCCTTCTGTGGAGAAATCTTGAGAACGACATGGTCTCCTACCTCAAAAGACAAGGATCATCTCCTCTTGTCAGCATAACTCTGCTGTTTGCTCTGTGCGGTAACCAACCGCTGCTAAATCAACTTGATTTTCTCTGTAGTCTCAATGATAATGTCGGGACCCAAGGCAACGGTATCACCGACCTCGATCCAACAAATTTGAGATCTGCAAGGCCTGCCATACAACACCACAAAAGGTGCCATGCCAATACTGGTCTGGTAACTGTTGTTGTGGGCAAACTCAACCAAAGGCAAGTAATCCTCCCAACTACCACCAAAATCCAAGATATAAGCCCGTAACATATCCTTTAATATCTGAATGGTGCATTCTGACTGACCATCAGTCTGAGGATGGAATGTTGTGCTAAAATGAAGCCCCGTATCAAGAGCCTCCTGAAAACTCTACCAAAAAAGAGACGTGAACCGTGGATCCCTATCCGAAATAATGGATACAGGAACCTGTTAAGCTTGACAATCTATCTCACATACAGTCCACTTAGTCGCTCTACACTATTTGTCACTGCCATGGGCAAGAAGTGAGCCGTCTTAGTTAACCTGTCAACTATGACCCAAACGGTATCATTCCCTGCCTGAGACCTCGGAAGTCTCGTTATGAAGTCCATAATATTATGCACCCATTTTCGCTCAACTACTGGTAATGGTTACAACAATCCTGCCGATCGCTGATACTCTGCCTTCACTTGCTGACAAGTAAGGCATCGAGCCACAAACTGTGAAACATCCCATTTCATACCCTACCACCAAAACTGTCACCGCAAATTATGATACATCTTTTGTGACGGCCCAAATTTTGTAAACCCGGTGCGTCAGTGATGACCAAAAGATGACCCGATAACGGATCCAAAATGTAGAGGCGAAAGGTGAAACAACGGTCTCTAGAGATACAATGCGTCTCTAAAACACCAATGTGACCCTCAATGAGATCATGGAACCCAAAGGAAAACAAAGGCGGAAGTGTCGTTTCAAAAACGGACAAAAAGGAACCTAGGGGCAAAATGGTCATTTTGTAAAAAAATGGATTCAAGTGCTAACGAGCACACCACTGGGAAGACAATGAAAAACTAGTGATGATGGACTCAAGAATTTCATTATCCGGATTCCGAACGAAGGAGAAACGGCAAAACAAAGAAAAACGAGTAATAAAGTTAAAAGGGTAAACTGGTAATTATCCAAAAATATCTGGGTGCAACTGAGCACACCGTTGGATAGACAATGAAAAATTAATCAATTTTAAAAAAAAGAACTCACTTGATTTGGATTCCGGATGAGGGAGAAAGGTTAAAAACAAAATCGACGTCGCGGCGGCCCGACGAAGGCTGTGACAGCTACAGTGCCGTCAACCCACTACTGCTGCAACTGAGAGTAAAAACGGGCATCTAAACGGACTTTTCTGGAAAAACTCAAAGAAGAAACCCCTACTAAAATCAAGTTTTCTACCCGACACATGAACGGAAACCAAAAAAATGCATTATAAAATGTCCAAAATACCCTCAAGAAAATCAGGTCTAGAGGTCAAAAATCGTTCCAAGCTACTGCTCAAAGAAAGGAAACGGGGCTTCGGAAGGTTTTAAAATTGCCTAAATTGAAAATGCAATCTTAAAATATACCCACAAGACCCCCGGAAGTTTCAGATCGGTCGTCACGCTTTTCAAAAAAAAGTCGATGAATAGTACCAAGTATATTTGTACTAAAGTCGGCAAAAACCTGGCAGCAATGATTTTTCAGAAAAAAATAGATTTTTGAGGGCCAAGATGGCATTTTCTGGAAAAACACAAAGAAGAAACCCCCCTTAAAATTTAGTTTGCTATGTGACAAGCGAGGAAAAATGAAAAAATACATTTTGTAATACCCAAAATGCCCCTAGAATAGAATAGGGTAAAACTCCCTAAAAATGTTACTTAGAGTCTTTGTTTCATCAAGGATGGTGTTGTTTGCCAAAGTGAGCATGCAAGCATATGTAATGTGATAAAATAGATGTGTTGCAATGGCCTATGGCCTCATGATATGTCATATACAAAATAGAACCCTTCAATGCATTAATCCACATATCTTCCATAGGGAGCAATGAAGTTCAAAGTTAGCATACATTTCACATAAGTGTCTTTGGCCCTTGGCCTCATTACAACCATATTCTAAGAGTGTCAAAAGGTGCACTTAAGTGCACATTACATAACTTAGACAATAAGTACAAGTTTTATCAAAGTAAGCAAAAGTAGGACAAGATATGCTAACATATGCATATTCTATGTCATTAAAAATACTTCAAGAACTCTAGTGAGTCTAAGAATGCTGTGCATCCAACACTAAGGCTTCTTTACCTGCAAAACACCCATTAACTTAGGTGTGAGTAAACAAGTTTACTCGTAGGGAATGCATGGGTTTATCTTTGTACCAAGTTACAATCCAATACCATTTAATTCATGCTATCAAGTGACAATAGAACTTTTAACATAACACAATGAGATGTAAATTTACAAAGTTAACAACTTGGAATTTAAATGCAAAATCAAACCAAAGTGGATACTTGGACATCACGCCGGATCAAATCGACAATGTGGTTACTTTAGGGTTACTAGCCCATGGGTAACCTCTCTATGTGCGCACTAGACTTCTAGAGGAACTTTCCCTCGTACTAGAACCATGCCCTAGCCATAGTCATAACAACGACATCCCCAAGTTTCCAAAATCAACATTTTGTGCACATTACATATATGTATCAACATAACATATATATATATACAATGTAAAGCCATCAACATGCACAAATCAATTTTGGAAACACAATACATGCCCTAAGTTCTCAACTAAAATGGCATGAAGAATATTGAATGATCATTATGCAATTTGCCACTAATTACAACAATATCATTCAACAACAAGAACATAGCCTCACAAGTATGATATAAGTTTAAAATCATAATTTAAACAATTAAATAAAACAACTAAATTCCCTAGATTTCACTTCTCATCCAAACATGCTCAATTTAATATATGTTGTAGTACATGTCATGGTTATTATATAAATCACTTCAAAACTTAATTTAAGTCATGGGAGCATATAAATAAAAATTAATTAAATTAATTCATTAATCCCTCTAGATTTTAAAACAACTCTAAATGACCTCAAATTAACATAAGTTATGAATCAAGCCATGATCATGTTATTTATCAAGTCTAAAGTGAATTACATACAAGTCACAATTAATCATTTATTTCTCATTTTAATACAAGACAAACATATAACTTAGATAGCACTATAAGAACAAATAAAATCACTTGGAAGATAAATGATAACACCCCCTACCTCAATAGAGAATTGAATCTCTATAATCCAAGCAACCAAGCTCAAAATGGAAAACAAGTTTAGGGTTAATGAAGAGGGGAGTGAGAGGAAGCTTTTCTCTTCCAAGGTTTTATGTCTAAGGTGAGTGTAAGGAGACCAAAATGAAGAAGAAATCTATTAACCAAGCTTTTCTTCAATGGTGGCTAGGTTATGGTTCTTGAAGACAAGTGAAAATGAAAATGATAAAGTGTAAAATGGTGAGTGAAAGGGCTAGAAATCCTCCACTCACTATGTGATCTTACACTACCTCTCACACACACACAATGCAAGACTAAATGGTGAACCTACACTTGTCATGAATCTATGGTTCATTCCTAGGCTTAATCTCAAGCCTACACTTGTCACCATCCTATGTAAACTTCCAAGACTTAATATTGAACCTACATTTGTCAACTATCCATGCCAACAAGTGTACCAATCCTAGGCTAACAAGTGGGTGAATCTCCACCCTCTACATGTCATCATCCAAGGCATCAAAGTGTTTCCACACAAATGTCAACAAGTGGATCAATGAGAGTGTGACACTTGTCACACTTTCTGAAAATTGCAAACAAGTCCTTTTTGAAAATATCTTCCAAATTAAATTACAAAATGGTCCCTAAGACGAAAAATAATTACTTTACTTAATTACCCAAAAACCCCTCAAGTTATGGATAATTACAAAAAGTCTTGTTTTTGTGGTTTTTACAAAGAAAGTAAGCATTTAATATGCATTTCTACAAAAGTAAAAATGTCGATGTCATGGAATTTAAATATCATGGACGTATGCAAAACGGGAATCAAATCCGAGCACAAAAAATGAGGTTATGCATGAAAAAACGAAAGAAACGGGAAAGAGATGAAAAAAAAAAAAAAAAATTGCTAAAAATGGAAAAGGAGGAAAAAGGCCGGGTCATTTCAACCTACCCTCCTTAAAAGGATTTCGTCCTCGAAATTGAGTCGTACTTGAAATGGGGATGCCGTGAGCGAACCTCCTATTCGAGCTCCCAGGTAGCCTCCTCAAAACCGTGATGTCTCCACAAGACCTTAACCAATGGAATAGTCTTGGTCCACAAGACCTGCTCCCGTGAATCAAGAATCTGGACCGGACCTTCCTCGTAGGTCACGTCTTCATCAACAACCACATCAGTCCACCGCAGAACATGCGATGGGTCTGGCTCGTACTTCTTCAACATAGAGACATGAAAGACGTCGTGAACCCTATCCAGGTCTGGCGGCAATGCCAAACGATAAGCAATTTCACCGACGCGCTCCAAAATCTCAAATGGTCAGATGAACCTAGGCAACAAGTTGTCAGTCTGCCGAAATCTCAGGAACCCCTTACGCGAAGAAATCTTAAGAAAGACATGATCCCCTACCTCAAAAGACAATGATCGCCTCCTCCTGTCATCATAACTCTTCTGTCTACTCTGTGCAGTAGCCAACCACTGCCGAATCAACTTGATCTTCTCTGTAGTCTCAATAATAATGTCAGGACCCAAGGCAATAGTATCACCGACCTCGGTCCAACAAACTAGAGATCTGCAAGGTCTGCCATACAACGCCTCAAAAGGTGCCATGCCAATATTGGCCTGATAACTGTTGTTGTAGGCAAACTCAACCAAAGGCAAATAGTCCTCCCAACTACCCCCAAAATCCAAGATACAAGCCCGCAACATATCCTCCAATACCTGAATGGTGCGTTCCAACTGTCTATCAGTCTAAGGATGGACTGCCGTGCTAAAATGAAGACCCGTGTCAAGAGCCTCCTGAAAACTCTGCCAAAAGTGAGAGGTGAACTGCGGATCCCTATCCGAAACAATGGATATAAGAACCCCGTGAAGCTTGACAATCTATCTCACATACAGTCCACTCAGTCTCTCTGCACTATCTGTCATTGCCATCGGTAAGAAGTGAGCCGTCTTAGTCAACCTGTCAACTATGACCCAAACGGCATCATTCCCTACCTGAGACCTCGGAAGTCCCGTCACGAAATCTATAGTGATATGCTCCCATTTCCACTCAGCTACTGGTAATGGTTGCAACAATCCTGCCGGTCGCTGATGCTCTGCCTTCACTTGTTGACAAGTAAGGCATCGAGCCACGAATTGTGAAACATCCCGTTTCATGCCCTGCCACCAAAACTGTCGTCGCAGATTGTGATACATCTTTGTACCACCAGGATGAACTACAAGCCTAGAGTGGTGGAAATCCTGAAGAACGTCCTCACGACAAGACAATGGAATAAACATCATCCCCTTGTACCTGAGACCACCGTCTGAATGTAAGGTCCAACCCTCTACATTCTCGTCACCTGAAATCCGAACATGGATGGCCTTCATCTCCCCATCCTCCAACTGTGCCTCAATAACTCTGTTAACAAGTGCTGGTTGAGCCACAAGGCTAAACAAAATAGCCGGTGAAACATCCTCATAACACTGTAAACCAAGATCTGCAAGCTCTTCTAGCATCTTCCATTTATGAAGGGAAATGCTAGCAAGAGTTCCCCGTGACTTCCTACTCAATGCATCGGCCACCACATTGGCCTTACCCAGGTGATACTGTAATTCAAAATCATAATCCTCCATAAACTCAACCCATCTGCGCTGTCTCAAGTTCAAATCCTTTTGAGAGAAGAGATACTTGAGACTCTTGTGGTCGGAGAAAACTTCAAACTTCTCCCCGTACAAATAGTGTCTCCACCCCTTCAAGGCAAAGATAACTGCTGCTAACTCCAAATCATGTGTTGGATAGTTCAACTCGTAAGTCTTCAACTATCGAGACCCATAAGCAACCACCCGCTCTGTCTGCATCAAGACACAACCCAAACCTTCTCGTGAAGCATCAAAAAAGATCACATAACCTAAACCACGTTCAGGAATGATCAAAACTGGAGCCGATGTCAACCTGACCTTGAACTCCTGAAAAACAGACTTACATGCCTCGTTCCATACGAACTTGACCCCCTTGCGGGTAAGTCGAGTCATAGGTGCCGCTAAACGAGAGAAATCCCGAACAAATCTCTTGTAATAGCCGGCCAGGCCAAGAAAACTTTTAATCTCAAAAACTGTCTTTGGATGCTCCCAATCCATTACTGACTCAATCTTTGTTGGATCCACTGCAACATCGCCCCTTGACACAACATGTCCAAGGAACTTCACTTCTGGTAGCCAAAATTCGCATTTCTCGAACTTGGCGTACAATTGATTATCCCTAAGGATCTGCAACACTGTCCTCAAATGATACTTATGCTCCTCCACCGAAGCTGAGTATACAAGAATGTCATCAACAAAGACTACAATGAACTGATCAAGATAGTCACTAAATACACGGTTCATTAAGTCCATAAAAGCTGCTGGAGCATTGGTCAAACCAAATGGCATCACTAGAAACTCATAATAGCCATACCGTGTACAGAAAGCGGTCTTGGATACATCCTCATCCTTAACTCTCAACTGATAGTAACCCGATCTTAGATCAATCTTCGAAAAGCATGTCACTCCCTTTAACTGATCAAACAAGTCATCAATCCTAGGCAAAGGATACCTGTTCTTGATTGTGATATGGTTCAGCTTGCGACAATCGATGCAAAGTCTCAAAAACCCATCCTTCTTCCTCGCAAAAAGAACTGGTGCTCCCCAGGGTGAAGCACTAGGACGAATAAAGCCCTTAACTTTCAAATCATCCAATTGAGCTTTCAGCTTATCAAGCTCTGCCGGTGCCATACGGTACGGTGCCATAGAAATAGGTGCAGTACCGGGAATGACATCGATGGCAAAGACAATCTCCCGAAGAGGAGGGAGTTCTGTCAACTCCTCCGGGAAGACATCCAGAAACTTATCTACAACTTTTGGAAAAACACGGCCCAGACTGCTACCCTCGTCAACTAACAGGCTAGCCAAGTAGGACCCGTGGCAACTCCAGTCACCGATACTAAAAATCATCGTCAGGTGGGAATCACTCCGATCTCCCACGAAGTGAAAATAATCCCCCGCGGGAGTGCAAACAGACACTCGCCCACGGAAGCAATCAATCGTGGCATGAAAGAAAGACAACCAGTCCATCCCAAGAATGACGTTAAAACCCGTCATGTCGAAAACAACAAAATCAAACTCCAACGTCCGTCCAGCTATCTCGATAGCACAACCCCGACAAACACAGTCCAAAAACACTGGACCACCAACTGGTGGGTCAACACAAAGGAAACTATCCCGCTGCGTGACCTCTAGACCCAAAGAATGTGCAAATGATGTAGATATAAATGAATGTGATGCACTTGTGTCAACAAGAACTCTAGCCCAAGAACTAAAAACTGGAAAGATACCTCGATCTGTAGAAGTCCCTACGGAGGTATCGGCCTGCGGCAGTGCGTAAGCTCATCCCTGAGCCCCTGACTGCTGTGAACTACCCTGTTGAGCTGACTGATGTTCGAAAGCAGTAGATGCAGGGTTCCTACCCGGATACGAACTGACTGGTGCAACTGGCTGTGGTGCTTGAGGCACCCTGAAACCTGATTGTGCAACTGTCAACTGTACCGGTGTGGCCTGTGGGCCTGCGCCACTCTGTGCCCTGTTCTGTAGGCGCGGACACTCCCTCTTGAAATGTCCAGGCTGCTTGTAGTAATTGCAAACCCCTTGAAGTCCCTGCGTCGAAGCAGAAGACTTACTAGTCTGAGAACGACTGCCCTGAGACTGCAACTGTGGGCAACGAGGCTTGATGTGCCCCGGCTGCTGACAGTGGTGACAAATGACTCCCCGGGCTGACCCCAAAGATACTGGACCTGCAGATGCAGACTGAGCCTGTTGTGATTGTCCCTGAGTGCGTGAACTGTCCCTAGCCTTAGCCTTCTTCCACCGACCCCCAACGGATACTAATGAAGCCTCTCCACGTGGCTGTTTATATGAACCCTTGATCCTAAGCTGATCTCGGTCCTTTGCCTCAACTAGCATAGCCTTCTGTACTACCTCCCCATAAGTCCTCAGATCCAACACTGAAATTCGTGGCCTAATATCAAGATGTAACCTATTCTGAAACTTTTTTGCCCTGAGCTCATCGGTGGCTACCATCTCCGGTGTATAGCAGGAAAGAGAAGTGAAGTGTGTCTCATACTCAATGACACTCATCCTGCCCTGATAGAGACCTTTAAACTGCACTCTCATGTAACGACCCAGTCATTTGCCTTCCTTTCCTTTTTCCTGAAATTTTACGAATGAATTTTTTTCATTTAATTTTCTTTTCTGAGCTATATTTTGTGTCGCTTAGTATCATCTTGAGTGCTCAGAATTGGTTCCTGAGACTCTTTTCCGTGGATTGATAACTTCCTTTGAAGACAGAGTCATTTTCACATTTTTCGTTTTTTGACACTATGCGTTATTTCGTCCTTTTCCCTATTCTGTCTTATCTCCGTTTGTCAGTTTTTGGCACAACCTCACTTCTCATGCTCGGAGTTGGTTTTTGACTTCACGTGCCTTCATCTTGAGTGGTTTTCACGAAATACGTATCTTTACTTTTGCAAGAAAGTACTCTGGTTGCTCCCGGTGTCCATAGGGGCATGGATGCAAAGTTCTTTGAAATTATTTTCTTTTCTTGGGGTGTTTTTCGTAAATATCTTTTGAAGATATTTTATTTCAGGGGTTTTTAAGAAAAAATTTTTGGAAGATATTTTCATTCTGGGCCATAAGTGCAGTTTTCAATTTTTGGAGGGGCCATTGTGCAATTAATGAAAGTTATTGCAAAATGTCTTGTTTTGAGCTTGGATCCTCGAACAGGATTCATTTTCACATTTTTTCGAGTTGTGTACTCTTGGAATTTCCTCCTGGTCGATGTTTTCCAGTTTTAGGGTTTTTGGCCCCGGTTTTCGCCAAACTTGTTTTGGGCATAACTTTCTGCTCGGGACTCAGTTTTTGACGCCGTTTCTTCCATTGTTCATATTTTATTTTTTGAATCTTTTTCATTCATAAAGTTTTGCCATTTGAGCCCGTCTGCTCAAATTTTACTTTTTCAGACCCGGCGGGGCCCGTTCGGTGCACTTTTTGAGATTTCTATAAAAGGGGGGTGAGATATTTCATTGTTCATCTTCTCCCCTCTTCATGCACGACCTGGAGCTCCCATGGTAGCCCAAGGGGTGCTGGCATCTTCTCTCACATCTTTTGGTTCATTTTTCCTTGATGGAAAGTCTTCGGCCTTAACGTTTGTTGTTCCCCTTGCCGTGCTCTACCTTTCCCCCTTATTAGAATTCAGTTTTGACCATTTCTTGAGTTTGGTTTTGAGGTCAAGTTATGATTTTGAAGGGGCTTTCATGGGGCTTATGTTCACGGCGTTGTCCTCGACAAAAGCTAGTAGTTTCGTCGGATTCGGAGCCGTTCCATTTTGGTGGGCCTTTGGGATTTTCATCTCAAATTGAGGTAGGAGATGTTCTAGGTTTAAATTATTGTTATTAAGCATGCTTGTGATGTTTATACTACTTGTTTGCATGATTAAATATAAAATTTAGAGATTTTATTATTTATTTTTCTTGTACGGGATCTAATTTTTCCGGTTCCTCATGACTTGGTTTAAACATGTAGCATGATTTTATATTGCCCCTTGATATGCTCATTGTCGTGTATTAAAATTGGAACATTTGAATAAGTATTAAAGATTTTATTTAATATTTATCTTAGGTGAAAGATTAATTCACATGGCCTTAACTAGCTTAAAATTAATATGTGTTAGCATATTGAATTGGGCCTTAGCATGCTCTTCAACATAGTTGAATTTGAAAGTAATTGGAGGTGTTTTGAAAATTAGTAATTATTAATTAATTTGCCCTGAGTGCACTATTCACTCTATTTGAATTCCGACTTGATATTCTTGATTTACATGCCATATAGCTTCACATATATTTGATTTATAATATTTGGTTAGGTTTTGAAACCTTTTATTTAATTAAATTTCATGTTTAAGATTTAATCCTTATGGTGATATACAACTTGGAATTGTATTGTGGCATGCTAGAAAATTAAGTTTTGGTATGGTTGTTCACATGTATTAAATTGTGATTTATTGCATGAGAATTGTAACTTTTGTTTTATATTTAACTTTAGTGAAGGTTTAATTCGCATGGTCGTAAATTGAATGAAATAAACTTGCAATGTGATATTACATTAGTCCTTGGCATATTCTCTAAGATATGTTAAATTGAGAACATTTGGTTAAGTTTAAAAATCAAGAGATTTTAATTAAAAGAATTAATTAAAATCTATTTTGTGGTCCCATTAGCTTAATTAAGGTTTTAACTTGATATTTGTATTGGCCATGACTTGTTTACTAGTATATATTAATTTGGGACTATTAGAAGTTGTTTTAGAACCTTGGTAATTAAATTAGCATGATTTAATTAAAGTTCTACTTTGTTGTTCCAACAACCTATTTGAGTTTTAGAATGGATATAGGTGATGACCATGCCATGTCCTTTAACATGTATTAAATTGAGGTTATTTGGAATTGAATCAGAAATCTAGAGAATTTAATTGTGTTTATCTATTTAAATTCTATCAATTTGTTCCATGATCTAGTTGTGTTTTAGGAGTGGTTTCTATATTCAAATCATGGACTTAGACTTGTTGTATATTCATTTGGTTATGTTTTGAACATTAGATAACATAGTTGCTATGTTTGTATTCATGAGAATATGTTTTCCTTATTGAATATATTGATGCCTTGTGTAATGATTTACTCACTTCGTGTTTAACATCTTTCATGCATAGCGTATAACGAATCGCACACTGAAGATTCGACATTCATCATATCATATTAGTTGTGGATTTAGAGCATGTATTGTATAGGTTTCCAAATTTGGTTGTGCTTAGTAGATAGTTGATTATCTTACATATTCATGTTGATATATGCGTTGTTGCATAACTTGTTGATTTTGGAAACTAGGGGATGTCGTTGTTTGACTATGGCTAGGATGTGATTCTAGTACGGGGGATGGTCCCTCTATATATAGTTTAGTGCGCACATAGGGAGGTTACCCATGGGTTAGTAACCCTAAAGTAACTATGTTGTCGGTCTGATCCGGCGTGACGTCCGAGTATCCACTTTGTTTGATTTCGCATTTCATTTTCAAGTTGATAACTAGATAATGTTGTAACTTGTTGTTTCTTATTTGTCGTTCCATTTTAAGTTACAGGATGTTAACTTTGCGAAATTGTGCTTTATGCGTTGTATTAGAAGTTCCAATGTTGGTTAAATTGCATCAATACTAAAAGTCGTGTTTTGACATTCTAATAAAGCTTAGGATTGATCCTATTGATTCATTTATAACATAGACATTAGGTGGCATGAACCACTACTGTTATTTTGTGCTTTAGATTCTAAGTTGATGGCTTTGAGAACTTAAACCTTGTTGCATTGTATAACATGCTCTTTTGTTGTTGAATTGCATGGATAATGTGATTCTTGTTAACTTGTATTCAACTATGCTTTTGTCATGTTGTATGGATTATTCTAGACCTAGTTCAATTGTATTGAAAATGCAATTCATGTTAATCTATGCTTAAGCTTTCTTCTTATCATGTTCTTTGGATTATCCCTACCATGATTCGTTTCATACACGTATGTATATCATGATTCTTGTTGCTTAGACTCTAAGGTAGCTTAGGATGCTCCCCGAGTCTCACTTGGATATAGACGTTAGGTGGCATGAGCCCCTTTAACATGTTTCACCTTAAGGTGATAAATTTGTAAAATGCTAGGTCGATGCATGCTCATCTCCTACGAGTAGCTTTATGTTACTCACCCTTATGATACTGAGGCATATTTCAGGTACGAAGACTTGGTTCGTGATATCTAGCATTCCTTGGATGTCGTGTAGCTTTCAAGTTTCCATTTCATGCAAATGTTAGCAGGAAATGTCATTTTGTAGACTTATATGTAAAATTTGTATTCTTGATTCCATGTATGTAATGTGTACATAAGTGCACTCCTTTCAATGTATTTGACATGTATGAGATGAGGCCGGAGGCCAATGACATGTGTATTGTATTCTATACAACTTTTTAACTTCATGAAATATTGTGAAAATCTTGAAAAATCGCAAGTCATTGCTTCACCATGGTTGCATCGGGTGTGGGAATTCCATTTTCATTCTTTTATAGGGTCTTATTAATCTTGTATGAAGTGTGGCCAAGGGCCAAACGGTTATTTGATCCTATTTTATATTTTTGGATTCCATGTTTTCCATTCCAAGTCCATTTTTGCCTTTTTGCCCGTTGGGGGGTCGGATTTTGCATCGGCTATGTTTTTAAGTCATGGACCATTGTAGCACGTCCAAATAGGTAAGTTACGTTTGTGTACATGGTCATTTCTGGGCAAAACCTTATCGTTTGTGTTTTGAGCGTCTTGTGAATTCATTTCGCACTTTTTTTTGCATAATCTGATCTAGGGGCGTTTGGACCTTTCACATTAGTTTTATTTTCTTTTTTCAACATGGTTGAATAGAAAACATGATTTTAGGGAGGGTTTCTTTTTCATCTTTTTCCAGAAAATGTCGTCTTGGTGCCAGAAATCGATCGTAAAGTTCAGCTTTTTGTTTTTTTTTTAGCAGCTTTTTGGACCTCCATGACCAGTTTTCATGGAGGGGCATTTCGGGCATTCTACATTGAGTTTTTTTTGAATTCTCTTGCGAGTCACGTAGAAAACTCAATTTTGAGGGGGGTTTCTTCTTTGTATTTTTGTAGAAAAATTCATCTACTAGCTCGTTTCTACTCTCTGTTCTGGCTGTTTCTGGAAAAAAAATGCTTGTCGTAGCTTTTTGGATCCATCTTGACCTAGGCTGTTCAAGGGGCATTTTAGAGACTTTACATCATATTTTTTTTTGGTTTCTTCTGCATAGTCGGGTAGAAAACGTGATTTTAAGGGGTGTTTCTTCTTCGTGTTTTTCCAGAAAAACTTGTTTAAGGGTCCGTTTTTAGCCTCGGTTCTAGAAAAAAAATTTAATTGGAGCTTTTTGTCAAAACACTATTCCTGCCCAGATTTTTGAACCCGGAAAGTTGATATTTTTTTGAAACTTTGAGGCTTCATATCTTCTTCATCCTGACTCCAAATCAAGTGATTTTTGAGTCTAAGTTTATTAGTTTTTGCTGGTCTATCCAAATGTATGGATGGTTGTATCCAATTCTATCTAAAAGACCATTTTACCCCTTGCAAAGTACCCTTGCCACATTGATTTGAACCCAGAAGTCTATTTTTTTGAAACTTTGAGGCTTCATATCTTCCTTGCCCGGACTCCAAATCAAGTGATTCTTGAGTCTAGATTTATTAGTTTTTCCTTGTCTATCTAATGGTATTCTGAGTTACATCTGGTTTTGTCTAAAAATATCAGTTTACCCCTTGTAAAGTACCGTTGCCGCACTTGTCTTAAAAACCCAAAATTTTGATTTTATGAAACTTTGGAGTTTCATATCTTCATCAACTGGACCCCGAATCATGTGACTCTTGAGTCCAACTTGGTTAGTTTTTCATCCATTCCATTCCAGTAGCCTTTTTCACTATTCAAGGTCATTTCGGTCGACCGAAACTCAATTTCGGCCTACCAAAACTTCCTCCTCTTAAAAATATATGTTTTCAACAAATTTATGTTCAGTTTGGTTGACCAAAACTCCAGTTCGGTCGACTGAAACAGCCCTCACATGCCAGCCTTCCAGATTAGGTTTCAGCACTGAAGTTCCAACTTCAAAGGGTCATATCTCCTTCATTTCGAACCCAAATGGGGTGATTCTTGAGCCTAACCTCAAGGATTTTGAGTCTGATTTCCAATAGTACCAATTGCAAGCTCAGATTCCAATCACAATGGGAGATATTCATGTTTTAGTAAGGTAGGGTCAGTTTTTGCTTAAATCAGGAAAGGGCATTTTGGGGGATTCTTGCCCAATGTTCTTGGAACCTCTTGAAATGTTGTGAAATGATAAAATTAGGTTATAATCACCTTGTTTGACTTGTTTAGAGTCAATTTTCTCCTTTTGATTGTGAATTGACCATTTTGCCCTTAATTTTTGGTTTTTACTCATTTTGACTCTCGTTTGTTCATTCGCCTTTCCTTGAGTTCCGTGACTTCATGGAATGTCACATTAGTGCCTTAGGGATGACTTCTATCTCTAGAGACTTTGGTTTATCATTCGCTTCCACATTTAGGATCCGTTTCTGGGTCGACTTTTGGGACATCACTGACACATTGGGTTGAATAAAACCCGGGTCGTTACAAGTGGTATCAGAGCTCCTAGGTTCAAAAACCTTAGGACGATGGGTTTTGGGTGCATATCGTACTTTTGTTGGTGTACTTTGATTTATTCATATGCCTTGATAACATGTTTTAGTATTATAACATGTTTATATGCTTAGTTTGATGACATGTCTATGTGCTTACGTGTTTAAGTACCTAGAAATTTTCAGTATCTATTTAGCATGTTGTATATGCTTACCTACTTTAGCATGACTGTACGCCCCATACATTAACATGCTTCTTGTTCCGTGCATTCATAGCATGAGTTGCATTCGGTCATAATAACTCGTGTTATTGTTGACCTCTTTCTTTGCGTACGTATAACATCATGGTAGTCACGCGTAGGGAGTCTTCACATCAGGGCACTGAGGAGCAGGTTGACGACACTGAGTTTACGAGGGGTCCGGGAAGGCCTAGGATTCCAGTTCATGGCATGGGTCCTACCCACCCACAAGCTCTGACTTATGAGGAGTAGGTTGATGACACTGAGTTTATAAGGGGTTCAGGAAGGCCTAGGATTCCAGTTCATGGCATGGGTCCTAACCCACCCCGAGCTCCAACTTATGAGGAGCAAATTGCACAGGGAGTGGCTCTGGGGATGTCAGAGTCCATTTAGCAGATGTTTCGTCAGCATATTACAGGGATGCAAATCTCGATACTGGTACCAGCACCGGCACCGGCACCAGTTGCTAATGAGGCATTGGATTACTTTATGAAGTTACAGAGGGTTAAGATTGACTAGTTTGCAGGGAGTATGGATCTACTTGCTTCAGAGGCATGGTTTAATCTCATGGTACGTAAGCTCGATAGCATGGCAATGCCTATAGATCGATTGAGGGTCTCTTTGACAGCCTCTATGTTCATGGAAGATGCCGATATCTGGTGGAGGTCTATGACTAATATCCATAATGTGGAGGTGATGACTTGGGAGGAGTTCAGGACATTGTTCTTCGACCCCTTCTTTCCTAAGGCTATGAGGTGAGAGATGAGGATACAGTTCACGGGTATTTATCAGGGCACTATGAGTGTCATTGAGTATGAGACATGATTTACTTCTCTCTTTCGTTATGCTGAGGACATGGTGGCGACAGATGAGGCCAGGGCAATGAAATTTCAGGATGGACTACATCTTGACATTAGGCCACGGGTTTCAATTCTTGACTTAAGGACTTACAGAGAGGTGGTCCAGAGGGCAATGCTAGCTGAGGCAGAGGAACGAGATCCGTTACGGATCAAGAGTTCACACAAGCAGCCTCGCGGTGACACTCTGTCATCTTCTGGGAATTAGTGAAAAAAGGCTAAGGCCGGGGACAGTTCAAGCACTCAGGGACAGTCACAGTAGGCTCGGTCTACATCTGCAGTTCCAGTATCTTCGGGGTTAGCCCGAGGAGTAATTTGTCACCATTATCAGTAGCTGGGGCACATCAAGCCTCGTTGCCCATAGCTTCAGCAATAGACCAGTCAGTCACAGCCTAGTAAGCCTACAACTTCGACAAAGGGGTTTCAAGGGACTTGTAACTATTATAAGCAGCCCGGTCACAGGAAGGATTGCCTTCATCCACGGAGCAGAGCACAGGGTGGCACTAGCTCACAGGTCACACCAGCACAGTCTGCAGTTGTTCAGTCAGGTTTCAGGGTGCCTAAGGCACCACAGCTAATAACGCCGCCAGTTGGTTCTTATCCGGGTAGAGGTTCTACACCTATTGCTTTCGGACATTAATTAGGCTACCAGGACAGTTCTCAGCAGTTAGGGGCTCAGGGACGAGCTTACGCATTGCCACAGGCCAATACCTCCATAGGGACTTCTACAGTTCGAGGTATCTTTCCAGTTTTTAGTTCTTGGGCTAGAGTTCTTATTGACACAGGTGCATCACATTCATTCATATCTACTGCATTTACACATTCTTTGGGTCTGGAGGTCACGCAGCGGGATGGTTTCCTTTGTGTTAACACACCAGTTGGGGGTCCAGTGTTTTTGGACCATGTTTGTCAGGGTTGTGCTATCGAGATAGCTGGGTGGACTTTAGAGTTCGATTTTGTCATTTTTGACATGACAGGCTTTGACGTCATTCTCAAGATGGACTGGTTGTCTTTCTTTCATGCCACAATCGATTGTTTCCATGGGCGAGTGTCTGTTTGCATTCCCGCAGAAGATTGTTTTCACTTCATGGGAGATTGGAGCGATTCCCACTCGACAATGATTTTCAGTATCGGTGACTGGAGTTGCCACAGGTCATACTTGGCTAGCCTATTAGCAGATGAAGACAGAAGTTTGGGCCGTGTTTATCTAACAGTTAATGTGGAGTTGCTGAATGTTTTTCCAGAGGAGCTGACGGAGCTTCCTCCTCTTTGAGAAGTTGTCTTTGCCATTGATGTCATTCCCGGTAGTGCACATGTCTCTATGGCACCGTGCCACATGGCACCGACAGAGTTGGATGAGCTAAAAGGTCAGTTGGATGATTTAAAAGCTAAGGGATTTATTCGTCCTAGTGCTTCACCCTGGGGAGCACCAGTTCTTTTTGCAAAGAAGAAGGATGGGTCTTTGAGACTTTGCATCGATTATCGCAAGCTAAATCACGTCACGATCAAGAGCAGGTATCCTTTGCCTATGATTGATGACTTGTTTAATCAGTTGAAGGGAGCCACTTGTTTTTCGAAGATTAATTTGAGATGAGGTTACTATCAGTTGAGGGTTAAGGATGAGGATGTATCCAAGACTGCTTTCTGCACACAGTATGGCCATTATGAGTTTCTAGTTATGCCATTTGGTTTGACCAATGCTCCCGCAACTTTTATGGACTTGATGAACCGTGTATTCAGTGATCATCTTGATAAGTTCGTTGTGGTTTTTGTCGACGACATTCTCATATACTCAACTTCATAGAGGAACATGAGTATCATTTGAGGACAGTATTGCAGATACTTAGGGGATAATCAGTTGTATGCTAAGTTCAAAAAATGTGAATTTTAGCTATCGGAAGTGAAGTTCCTTGGACATGTTGTGTCAGGGGGCGGGGTTGTAGTAAATCCGTCAAAGATTAAATCGGTGATGGATTGGGAACATTCGAAGACAGTGTTTGATATTCGGAGTTTTCTTGGCTTAGTCGACTATTACCGGAGATTTGTTCGGGATTTTTCTCGTTTGGTGGCTCCTATGACTCGACTTACCAGCAAAGGGGCCAAGTTCGTATGGAACGAGGCATGTGAGTTTGCTTTTTAGGAGTTGAAGGTCAGGTTAACATTTCCTCTAGTTTTGATCATTCCTGAATGTGGTTTGGGTTATGTGATCTTTTGTGATGCTTCACGGAAAGGTTTGGGTTGTGTCTTGATGCAAACAGAACGGGTGGTTGTTTATGGGTCTCGATAGTTGAAGATTCACGAGTTGAACTATCCAACACATGATTTGGAGTTGGCAGCAGTTATCTTTGCCCTAAAAGGGTGGAGACACTATTTGTACGAGAAAAAGTTTGAAGTTTTATCCGATCACAGGAGTCTCAAATATCTCTTCTCTCAGAAGGATTTAAATTTGAGACAGCGTAGATGGGTTGAGTTCATGAAGGACTATGACTTTGAGTTGTAGTATCATTCGGGGAAGGCCAATGTTGTGGCCGATGCATTAAGTAGGAAGTCACAGGGGACTCTTGCTAGCATTTCCATTCACAGATAGAAGATGTTAGAAGAGCTTGCAAATCTTGGTTTACAGTCTTATGACGATGTCTCACCGGCTATTTTGTTTAGCCTCATGGCTCAACCGGCTCTTGTTAGCAGAGTTATTGAGGCACAATAGGAGGATGGGGAGATGAAGTCCATCCATGATTGAATTTCAGGTGGCGAGAATGTAGAGGGTTGGACCTTACATTTAGACGCTGGTCTTAGGTATAAGGGGATGATGTTTGTTCCCTTATCTTGTCGTGAGGATGTTTTTTAGGATTTTCACCACTCTCGGCTTGTAGCTCACCCTGGTGGTACGAAGATGTATCACAATCTGTGGTGATAGTTTTGGTGGCAGGGTATGAAACGGGATATTTCACAGTTTGTGGCTCGATGCCTTACTTGTCAGCAAGTGAAGGCAGAGCATCAGCGACCGGCAGGATTGTTGTAACCATTACCAGTAGCTGAGTAGAAATGGGAGCATATCACAATGGATTTTATAATGGGACTTCCGAGGTCTCAGGCAAGTAATGATGCCATTTGGGTCATAGTTGACAGGTTGACTAAGACGGCTCACTTCCTGCCCATGGCAGTGACAGACAGTGCAAAGAGACTGAGTGGACTATATGTGAGACAGATTGTCAAGCTTCATGGGGTTCCTGTATCCATTGTTTCAGATAGGGATCCGCGGTTCACATCTCATTTTTGGCAGAGTTTTCCGGAGGCTCTTGATATGGGGCTTCATTTTAGCACGGCATTCCATCCTCAGGCTGATGTTCAGTCGGAATGCACCATTTAGGTATTGGAGGATATGTTATGGGCTTGTATCTTGGATTTCGGTGGTAGTTGGGAGGACTACTTGCCTTTGGTTAAGTTTGCCTACAACAACAGTTACCAAGCAAGTATTGGCATAGCACCTTTTGAAGCGTTGTATGGCAGGCCTTGCAGATCTCCAGTTTGTTGGACCGAGGTTGGTGATACAGTTGCCTTGGGTCCCGACTTAGTCATTGAGACTAGAGAAAAGATCAAGTTAATTCGGCAGCGGTTGGTTACCGCACAGAGCAGACAACAGAGTTACGCTGATAGGAGGAGACGATCCTTGTCTTTCGATATAGGAAACCATGTCTTTCTCAAGATTTCTCTGTGCAAGGGACTTCTGAGATTTCGACAGACTGGCAAGTTGTCTCCTAGGTTCATTGGACCATTTGAGATTTTGGAATGCATCGGTGAGGTTGCTTATCGTTTGGCATTGTCGCCAGACTTGGATAGGGTTCACGACGTCTTTTATGTCTTTATACTGAGGAAGTACGAACCAGATCCATCACATGCTTTGAGGTGGACAGATGTTGTTGTTGATAAGGATGTGACCTACGCGGAAGGTCTAGTCTAGATTATTGATTCATGGGAGCAGGTCTTACGGACCAAGACCATTCCATTGGTTAAGGTCTTGTGGAGACACCACGGCGTTGAAGAGGCTACCTGGGAGCTCGAATAGGAGGTTCGCTCCCAATACCCCCATTTGTTCTCTCTTTCAGGTACGATTCGATTTCGGGGACGAAATCCCTTTTGAGGAGAGTAGGTTGTAATGACCCGGTCATTTTCCTTCTTTTCATTTTTTAGAAATTTCTTTTTCTGTTTTTTCCCTATTTCGTCTTTTAGTCATTTTTCATTTTTCTTTACATAACCTCACTTTTTGTACTCGGATTTGATTCTGGCCTTGCATACATCCATAATATTTAAATTCCATAATATCTACATTTTCACTTTTGTAGAAAAGTATGTTAAATGTTCACTTTTCTTGTAAAGGGCATGAATGCATAAGTTTTGGTAGCTACTCTAAACTTGAGGGGTTTTTGTGCAATTAAATAAAGTAATTATTTTTCGTCTTAGGGACTATTTTGTAATTTAATTTGGAAGATATTTTTAAAAAGGACCTCTTTGTAATTTTTGAAAAATGTGACAAGTGTCACATTCTCATGGTGCCACTTGTTGGCATTAGGGTGAAGTAACTTCTAAGCTTAATCTCTTGACACATGAGGGTGGAGATTCACCTATTTGTTGGCCTAGGATAGGAGCACTTGTTGGCGTGGATGGTTGACAAGTGTAGGTTTGATATTTAATCTTGGAAGCTTACTTAGATTCATGACAAGTGCAGGCTTCACAATTGGTCTTGCATTAGTGTGTGTGTGAGAGGTAGTGTAAGAGTACCTAGTGAGTGGAGAATCCAACCATTTTAACTTAGGGTTTTCACTTTTAATTTATTTATCTCTTTCCTCTTAAGAACCTTAACTTAGCCACCATTGGAGCACAGCTTGACTTAAAGCATTGACTTCATTTTTGGTGCCCTTCCACTCACCTAAAACCATTAAACTTGGAATACTTTAGTTTCCTCTCACTCTCCTCTATAAAACCCTTGTTTAATTTTCATTTTTAAGCTTGGTTGCCTTGGATTATAGAGATTCAATTTTCTATTGAGGTAGGGGGTGTTATAATTTATTTATCCAAGTAATTTAATTAATCTTGAAATGATATATAAGTTGTATGCATGTCCTATGTTAATTTAAGAAATAAATGACTAATGGTAGCTAGCATATAATTCATTTTAGACTTGATAAATGGCATGGCCATAACTTGATCCTTGTTGTATATTAATTTGGCATGATTTAAATGAGCTTTTAAATCTAGAGAATTAATTAATTTAAATTGATTTAAATTCTACCTAATTGTACCATGCTTAAATTCTATTTTTGACTTGATATATGGCATGTCTATGAGTTACTCTTTGTCATATATTTATTTGGAATCATTTAGACAACTCTTGAAATCTAGAGAAATTACTTAGTTTGTCTACTTAATTTCTATCTCAATTTTCTAATGATTTAGTCATTTAATTCATGGAGCTTTTGTGTTTGTAACATATATCATGACTTGTTGCTTAACTTGTTGATTTTAAAAACTTGGGATATTATTAAGAACATGACTTGGCTAGGATTTGGTTCTAGTACGGGAGATAGAGAGCTCCTACACTATAGTGTGCACTAGGGGAAGGTACCTATGGGTTAATAGCCCTAAAGTGATCCCAAGAGTACGGTTTTAATCCGGACAATATCTAAGTATCCACTTTGGTTTGATTTCGCATTTAAATTCCAAGTTGTTAACTTTGTGAATTT
The DNA here is from genome assembly GCF_030987335.1 of Cornus florida. Classification (NCBI taxonomy): domain Eukaryota; kingdom Viridiplantae; phylum Streptophyta; class Magnoliopsida; order Cornales; family Cornaceae; genus Cornus; species Cornus florida. The sequence goes on from NW_026775571.1 coordinate 20,499,841, forward strand.
GTATCTCATTGTGCTATGTTGAAAGTTTTAATGTCACTTTAATAGCATGGATTGAATTATATATATAATTGCAAACCTTGTAATAAGTTAAGTTTATGCATGCTCATTCCCTACGAGTAAACTTGTTTACTCACCCCGAAGTTACCGAGTGTTTTATAGGCAAAGAAGCAATATTGTGGGATGCTTAACAATCTTAGACTTGCTAGACTACTTGGAGTATTTTTGTTATGTTAGAATATGCACTTGTTAGTATATCACACTTCATTTTGCTTATTACGATAAAATATGTATTTGTTGTTCAAACCATGTAATGTGCACTTAAGTGCACCTTTTGATACTCTACGGATATGTTTATAATGAGGCCAAGGGCCAAACATGTTTACGTTAGCACTTGTATTCATTTGGTGCAATAGTTTGCCTTAAAAGCATATTTTAACCAACCTTGGAAGTTTAGCATATGAGATTCTTGTAATTGACATGTATGAGGCCATGAGCCAATGTTTTGCTTTCAATTATTCATATTAAGGTTGTTGACATGTTCACACACTCAAATCTCATTGAAAATCAGTTTTAAACTTTCATTTTTGAACCAATCCATGAGGAAAATTGAAAAATGGGTTGAACCTTTACACATTTGGCATATAGCAGGTCCTTTAGCAACTTTTCAAGGTGTTTCGGTTGACCGAAACACCAAATCGGTCGACCGATGGCTTTTGGGAATTCTTTTGTATAGTAAATCATCTATTCCAGTAGCCTTTTTCACTATTCAGGGTCATTTCGGTCGACCGAAACTCAATTTCGGTCTACCAAAACTTCCTTCTTTCAAAAACACATGTTTTTAGCAAATTTATGTCCAGTTTGGTAGACCAAAACACTAGTTTGGTCGACTGAAACAGCACTCACACCCCAGCCTTCCAGATTAGGTTTCAGCACTGAAGGTCCAACTTCAAAGGGTCATATCTCCTTCATTTCTAACCCAAATGGAGTGATTCTTGAGCCTAAACTCAATGATTTGGAGTCAAATTCCAATGGTATCAATTCCATTCTCAGATTCCAATCACAGTGAGAGATATTCATGTTTTAATAAGGTAGGATCAGTTTTTGCTTAAACCGGGAAAGGACATTTTGTGGGATTCTTGCCCAATGTTCTTGGAACTTCTTAGAATGTTGTGAAGTGATAAAATTAGGTTGTAATTACCTTGTTTGACTTGTTTAGAGTCAATTTTCTCCTTTTGATTGTGAATTGACCATTTTGCCCTTAATTATCAGTTTTTACTTGTTTTGACTCTCGTTTGTTCATTCAGCTTTCCTTGAGTTCCGTGAGTTTATGGATGGTCACATTAATGCCTTAGGGATGACTTCTATCTCTAGAGACTTTAGTTTATCATTCGCTTTCGCATTTATGATCCGTTTCTGGGTTGACTTTCGGGACATCACTAACACACCGGGTTGAATAAAACCCGGGTCGTTACATGTCGCCACTATGTCCTTAGCATAACGAGAGAGAGAGAAGTAAATCATGTCTCATACTCAATGACACTCATAGTGCCCTAATAAAGACCTATGAGCTGTATCCTCATCTCCCGCCTCATAGTCCTAGGAAAGAAGCGCTCGAAGAACAATGTCCCGAACTCCTCCCAAGTCATCACCTCTACATCGTGGATATTGATCATAAACCTCCACCAGATATCGGCATCTCCCATGAATATAGAGGTTGTTAAGGAGATCCTCAATCGGTCTGTAGGCACTGCTATGCTGTCAAGCTTGCGTACCATGAGATCTAGCCATGCCTCTAAAGCAAACGGATCCATACTCCCTGCAAACTGGTCAATCTTAACCCTCTGTAACTTCATGAAGTAATCCAATGCCTCATTTGCAACTGGTGCCGGTGCTGGTGCAGGTACTGGAATTTGCATCCCTACAATATGTTGATGAAACATCTACTGAATGGACTCTAACATTCCCAGAGGCACTCCCTATGCAATCTGCTGCTCATAAGTTGGAGCTCGTGGTGGATTTGGACCCATGCCACGAACTGGAATCCTAGGCCTTCCCAGACCCCTCGTAAACTCGATGTCATCAACCTGCTTCTTAATGCCCTGACGTGAAGACTCTCCACACGTGACAATCATGATGCTAAACGTACGCATGGGAAGAGGATAATAATAACATAAGCTATTATGACCGAATGCAACTTGCACTATGAAAGCATAAAACACTAAGCAAGATAAGGTATGCTACATATGGTCATGCTAGAGCAGTCAAAGAAAGCTGTTTTAAGGGCTAAGTACTTAAGCGAATAAGCATACATGTCAGACAAGGATGCTTTTTAAACACATAAGCATATAAGTATAAAAGACATGTCATCATACCAAGCATGTTATCAAAAGGCACGTAAACATGTTATAAAAAAAAGCATGTGAATACATCAAGGTAGATCAACAAAAGCATGATATGCACCTGATACCCGTCGTCCTAAGGTTTTCGAACCTAGGAGCTCTGATACCACTTGTAACGACCCGAATTTTATTCAACCCGGTGCATTAACGGTGACCCCGAACGTAAATCGAAACTTAGTCAGAATGCAGATGCAAAAGGTAAGACAATGATCTCTAGAGATATTATATGTCTATAAGGCACCAAGGTGACCCTCAATGAGGTTACGAAACCCAAAGAAAACAATTGCAGAAGCGATGTTTCAAAAACGGACATGAATGAGCCTAGGGGCAAAATGGTCTTTTCCAAAGGGGAGTGGGTGATACCAACACATCATTGGATAGAAAACAAAAAAAGAACTAAAAGGGACTCAAGAATCACCTGATTCGGAGTCCGGACGGAAAAGATACGAATTTAGAACAAAATGACCCTCTCCGTTTAGGAGTTACTGCTGTGGATCGTCGTCGAACCCAAAAGTTTATGCAATGTGGCCAAGTTTTACATTTAGAAATTGCTACTACTACATTTTACTAAAAATATAGCTAGGGTGAGTAGGGATCGTCCTAAGGGATTGAGTGTCGTACTAGGTTGAGGAATCAAAATTGGGGTTAGAAGGTCGAGTGATCAAAATAGTGGTTGGTTGGTTGAGTTAAACTAGATGCAAATTAAATTAAAGTAAGCAATAATGCAATAGAGAGAATAAAAGAGAGAGAGAGAGAGATCTTGGGGTTTAGAGATCACCACTAAGCATAACTTTTTCGCACCTTTAATGAATGATTAATGAGGGGAAAAAACATGTATTGCAACAAAGTGTGTGTGTGTGTGGTTGTTTCAACAAGCATGGATGACAAATTAAGCATATATTGTATAAGCAACATTGTGGATAGCACAACATATCAAATTAAGCTATTAATCATTTCTTTAAGCTCACAATCCAAACACATCACAAGGTTAGAGATACATGTTACTTGCTTTCATAAGTATGGAACATCAACAACAAGCATGGATTGTCCTCCCATTTAACAACTACACTACAACTAAGCTAATGACATGAAATTAAGCTAATTAAACTAAGGGAGAGGTACAATCCATCAAGAAATGAGTATGAACCATCAAATAAACCATAAGAACATGACATTAAGCACTATGTCTTGACAATCTCTAGATCTAAAGCATCAATACACATATATATGCATCAATAACACAAGAAATAAAGACAAACACATGAACATTTATTCTAGCATACATAGACATATGGATAGAATGAAATGATCAATTGGAAGCATTAAACCACATAAATCATTGAATAAACAAGATCTATATATATAAAAGTGTCAATACATTAATCACAATACAAATCCCCTAAAAAAATACATAAATCAAGAAGTAGAAAGCATGTTTAAGGCTAACTCTAGCTCCAAGAGGATGTTTAGCCACTCATGAATGATGTCCTCCAACCCTCAAGGGCAAGCTCCATGGAAGAAATCTGCTCCTTGGTTGATGAAGAGTCTCCAATGGTGTCTCTAGCCTCATCTTCTCCTTGTGCTTCCTTCCTAAGAGTTCTACAAGGTATGATATGATATGATGTAAAAAGTAATCCTTATCCTTATATAGGTAGGTCAAATGACACCCAAAATGAACTGGGATCGTATAGCAAATATTCCCCAATGATTGGATAAAGAACAACTTTTTGTGAGCTAGAAATTTAACTTTTTCACACTGGAGGAAGTTCGATCGATCGAACCTTGGACTTGGATCGATCGAACATGGCTGAGATCTATCGAACTTAGGCTGAATCGATCCTCAATGGCAGTGCCTTTTTGGATGAAAACAAATCTGAGATATTTTGAAGATATTTTTGGGAAAAGGACAAAAGTGGTTGGTAGGGTGGTACAACTAGATATGATCAATCATTTGGATAAGAAGAAGAATGTTCGATCGATCAGAGAAGGAAGTTGGATCGATCGAACTTTTGAGATCTTTGAACAGGGAAAAACATGGCTCAGATCTAGTGCTGAGATCGATGAAAGTTGGATCGATCGAACTTTTCTTGAGATCAATCGAAGTTACTGAAATTCCACCTTTTGCTTTCTTTTGCTCGACTTTGCTCCTTTCTTTGATTCATCCCAGAATTTCTTCAATTATGCTCTTATTTGGCTTAGTCAGCTTATTTTAGGGATAAGTACCTGAAAATGGAAATAACATGAAATCAATACAAAACTGTAAAATAAGATAGATAAAGTAACTAGAATACCTAATCTTAGGGGGTTTAAATACGCACTTTTCAGCGCTCATCACACCCCCAAACTTAAATATTGCTAGTCCCTAGCAAGGAACTAGAAAGTAAAGGAATGAAATGAACAACTATACAACTATGAATTAGAAAGCAATAAATGGATAACGCCACTTTCGTAGGGAACACGATTGCATTTAGCATATGCAATAAGCCTTTTAAACCCTTAGGTTACCCCTAGTGGACGAGTGAAGTCTCGTGAGGGTTTCTAGAAATGATACCCACAAACATTAAGCTCATTATCACAAAAGAGGCACCAATATTACAAACAAGCATTGGGAGAAAACTATCTCAAGTATGCAATTTTTCAAACATTTCTGAGCAATTTCCCAAAATCTCAACATCAAGCAAGCAAGTATGGTCCTCCACACATCAAGAAAATGATCATGAAAATTAAAACAACTCTAGAATCCTTTTTGAGTGGACCAGAATCAAGTGTATTGATATCTTAGCTAACTAAAGAATTAATCACATCCTTACCCTCAAACTAGCACACAAATCTAGTACCGATCATCAAGACAAAAAGTGGACCTTTTATTAAGCTTTATTATTCTAGGTGCACTTATTCTTTTCATTCGATTTTTTATTTTTTTATTTTTTTTTATTTTTTTTATAGGATCAAAGATGGAAACATGGTACAATGTATTGATCTATTAAGCTTTCTAGCGATTCATGAGGTCGAGCGTTATGTCAATGACTCCTAAACCGGACAACTTTAGGGCATTAGGTGTTCAAACACCCCTACGGACTTACAAGCTCAAATCATCTAGGCTACAAATCAAAACAACCTCCATCTAATCATTTCTCACTTCTCACCTTTTGGGAGAAGTCCTCACTTTTTTATTGCTTTTTGTTTTTTTTTTTTTTTTTGTATTCAATTATTAACCTAGAGTTTGGGCCCTCCACCTTTCGGCGCGAGAAGTTCAGTGCTTGGTGAGGCTAGAATCCGGCTACTTAGTGAAAAGGGGTTGTTATCCACCTTTATCAAGAATGAAAGCTTTCAATGCACTACTAGCCCAATTGGGATATAACCAATTCAATAATCAACAAAGTATGTACCCCACAAATGAATGCTAGTGTGTGCCTATGCTAGTGTAGAATACTAGAGTGAATCTCAAAACAATCACAAAATCAAGATGATGTGGACCACAAATGTAAGCAAGATATCAATTTTTCGAAAAATTTACTCCTGAATGGCATCCACAAGGCATACAAGGAGTATTGAACTCTCAAGTCAAGCAATTTTTAAATTTTAAGCAACATAGTTCTCAAAAGATCAAAATCATCGCTAACATGGATCTCAAATCTCAATCTTACAATTAAGTCTCAACTTAAGTAGAATGCAATAAAGTCACCTTACCGCCAAACTTAAACCGCACATTGTCCTCAATGTGCAATGAGAATAACGGATAAGATGGAAAGAGTATACCGTGGTGGTGAAAGACATGAAGCTCGGTAATGATCTAATTCGAAAGACGTCTCCTCCAAACTTGGAATCAACAACCTACTTGAATAACCACACTAGGAAACTCACATCAAATATCAAATGGGAGAAGAATAATCAAGCATTCTAAGGCAATATATCGCAAGATGAAAGAGAGATATGAGATCAACCCCGATAGAAAAAGTAGCACACATAAGGCCACAAGAGGGATTTTTTTACATTTTTATTATTATTATTTTTTTATCATTGAATAAACAAAAAGGAATTCAAGAAAGTATAAACAATGATTGCTAAATTTAATGTCTCTAGCTAGACGTAATGCTGCTTTGAATGGATAAGCTTGAAATCCAAAAAGGGAAGAAAAAAGTTAAACCAAAGATGCTCAGATCGATCAAGGCAGATCGATCTCAAAAGATTTTTCAATTGATTGAACATGCATGAACCTGCAGAAAAGTTCGAACGATTGGACAGAGAGGTCTTTGGATGCAGGTGGATGCGGGTTCAAAAATTTTTTAAGTGTTAGAACTCAAGATCGATCGAACTTGAAGTTGGATTGATCGAAGAAGTTATGATTGATCTGAGAACAAGTTCAAACGATGGGACAGAGAGTTGAAATATGCAGGTTTTGTTCAAACGATTGGACAGAGAGGGACTTAGATGCAGGTTTGATGCAGGCATGATGTTCGATCGATCGAACTTTTCTTGAGATCGATCGAATAGACAAAAACTCTTCCATTTGCATTGTATCCCTAGATATTTTCATACACAGGGTCTATTAGATGTGCTGCTTCCAAATGTCTTTAGAAGACCTGTCCCTCAATGTAGGGTTTTAGTCTCTGTCCATTAACCTTAAAAATGTTCCCTTTTTTCAAATTTTGAATTTCAACCGCCCTATGCGGTGCAACAGAGATGACTTCATAAGGACCCTCTCATTTGGTTCTCAAATTCCTTGGAAAGAGTTTCAGTCTAGAGTTGAAGAGCTAAACTTTTTTACCGGGTTCGAAAGATTTCTTCACAATATGGTTATCATGAAAAGCTTTAGTTCTTTCTTTGTAGAGTTTAGCATTATCATAAGCATTATGTCTCAACTCCTCCAACTCACTCAATTGTAACAACCGGTTCTCTCCGGCCTTATCAAGGTTAAGATTGAGCTTCTTAATCACCCACAAGGCTTTATGTTCCAACTCAACCGGAAGATGGCAAGGCTTTCCATATACAAGTCTATAGGGAGACATGCCAATTGGAGTCTTATATGTTGTCCGGTAAGCCCACAAAGCGTCATTTAACTTCCGTGACCAATCTTTCTGGGTGGTGTTAATCGTCTTCTCAAGAATATGCTTAATTTCCCGGTTAGACACTTCTACTTGCCCACTTGGTTGAGGATGGTAAGGAATGGCCACTTTATGAGTGACGGAGTACTTAAGAAATAAATGCCTTAGGAATTGATTACAAAAATGCTTTCCTCCGTCACTTATCATATCCCTAGGCATACTAAAACGAGCAAAGATATTGGACTTGATGAATTGAATAACCACAGAATGGTCATTTGTTTTGGTAGCACAAGCCTCCACCCACTTAGAAACATAATCAACGACAAGAAGAATGTATTGAAAACCATAGGACATAGGAAATGGACCCATAAAATCAATGCCCCATATGTCAAAAATTTCTCCAATAAGAATGTTGGTCAAAGGCATCATATCTCTTTTCGACATTGAACCCATCTTTTGACATCTCTCACATGACTTGCAAAAATTGTAGGCATCTCTATGGATAGTCGGCCAAAATAGCCCACTTTGAAGAACCTTCAAGGCGGTCTTCTTTGCACTAAAATGCCCACCACATGCAAGAGTGTGACAAAACACTAGAACACTTGGAATCTCACTCTCCGGAATACATCTCCTTATAATTTGATCCGGACAATAATGGTACAAGATAGGATTTTCCCAATAGTAATTTCGGATGTTGGCAAAGAAACGATTCTTTTCGTTCTTTGACTAAGAAGTTGGAAGTTTGCCAATTGCCAAATAATTCACAATGTCGGCAAACCAAGGCATTTGTCCATTAGAAACTTGGAAAAGTAGTTCATCCAGAAAAGAATCACGAATTGGTGGACTAAGGAAAGGTTCTATCGATAACCTAGAGAGATGATTGGCAACCACATTCTCAGTGCCTTTCTTGTCCTTGATTTCAAAATTGAATTCCTGAAGAAGCAAAATCCATCTAATCAATCTAAGTTTTGTTTCTCTCTTTGTCAAAAGATGTCTCAAGGCAGCATGATCGGAGTAAACAATCACCATATAATCGAAACGATAGGATCGAAATTTATCAAGAGCATACACTACGGCAAGTAATTCTTTCTCGATAGTGGAGTAATTCAATTGAGCTCCTGAGAATGTTTTACTTGCATAGTAGATGGCATAAGGAAGCTCTCCTACTCTTTGGCCCAGAATAGCTCCCATAGCATAATTAGAAGCATCACACATAATTTCAAATGGCAATGACCAATTGGGAGGTTGCATGATAGGAGCAGATGACAATAAATCACGCAGTTTATGAAAAGCGCCTAGGCATGGTTGATCAAAGACAAAAGGAGTTTCCTTGGCAAGGAGATTGCACAAGGGTCGAGCAATTTTGCTAAAGTCTTTTATGAATCGGCGATAGAAGCCGGCATGGCCTAGAAAGGAGCGAACCTCTCTCACCGTTGAAGGTGGTGGCAATTCAGCAATAAGCTCCACTTTTGGTTTATCTACCTCAATCCCCCTCCTTGAGATGACGTGACCTAAAATGATACCCTCTTGAACCATAAAATGGCTCTTTTCCCAACTAAGAACAAGGTTTATTTCACGACATCTCTTAAGCATTAGATCCAAAATTTTGAGGCATACATCAAATGAAGACCCAAAGACAGAAAAATCATCCATGAAACTTCTAGATACTTTTCCACCATGTCCGAGAAAATTGATATCATACACCTTTGGAATGTGGCTGGGGCATTGTACAAACCGAAAGGCATCCGTCTATAAGCAAATGTGCCGAATGGACAAGTAAATGTGGTTTTCTCTTGGTCCAATGGGTACTTGATTGTAACCTGAATAGCCATCAAGGAAGTAATAGTACTGTTATTCGGCTAATCTTTTTAGAATTTGATCAATGAATGGCAAAGGGAAGTGATCTTTTCTAGTGGCAGCATTTAATTTGCGGTAATCAATGCATACACGCCATGAATTGGCGGTACGCTTAGAGATTTCCTCACCCTTTGCATTCTCAACCACAATAATCCCTAATTTCTTAGGAACTACTTGAGTTGGACTCACCCATTTGCTATCGGAGATTGGGTAAATGATTCCGGCATCTAAGAGTTTGACAACTTCTTTTTTTATTACCTCCTTCATGTTGGGGTTAAGTCTCCTTTGGGTATCCCTAAAGGGTTTTGCATCCTCTTTCATAAGTATGCGATGCATACAAATAGAAGGGTCAATTCCCTTAAGATTCGCCACACTACATCCTAAGGCTTCCTTGTTTTCTTTAAGCACATTTAAGAGAGCGTCTTCTTGGTCTTTTTCAAGACTTGAAAAAATGATAACCAAAAGAGTCTCTTTTGGTCCTAGGAATGCATACTTGAGATTGGAAGGTAGAGTTTTAAGTTGAAGAATTGGTGGAGAAACTAAAGATAAGAACGGTGGAGTGCTAGAGAATGGAGGAAGAGATTCTATTGGAGTTTTCCAAGATGGAAAATCCATGCTTGTAATAGATTCCATGAGATTACTTACTTCATCCATTGACTTTTCATCATCAAACCCATAATTTCCATACATTTTAAGAAGACAAGAAGCAAGAGGATCATCGAATAAGAGAGATTAAAGGTTGTCCTCAATTGGTTGTTTCATAACCATGGTAGGAATTGATCCCTCAACAATCTCATCCAACACATCTACAAAACAACTCATCTTCATCCACGGGATGTCGACTTACGTTGAAAACATTAAGCTTGACCATCATGTTTCCAAACAAAAGGTCCATAACCCCGGATCTACAATTGATGGTTACATTTGCGGTGGTAAGGAATGGCCTTCCCAAGATGATTGGGATGTGGTTGGTGGGATTGGCAATCGGTTTGGTATCAAGAACTACAAAATCAACTGTGAAGTAAAACTTATCAACTTTGATGAAGAAGTCCTTAACCATGCCCCTAGGTGTTTTGATGGATCTATCGGCCAATTGAAGCACCACCGAGGTTGGCTTCAACTCATTCAAACCTAGTTGGACATACACAGAGTAAGGAATCAAATTAACACTTGCACCTAGGTCAAGAAGAAATCTATGAACTTCATGGTTCCCAATCACACATGAGATGGTCGGAGCACCGGGATCTTTGAACTTAGGTGGAGTATTTTGTTGAATAATGGGGCTCACTTGCTCTATGAGGAACACTTTCTTAGGGCTTGGTCCCTTACTCTTCCTCTTTTGTGTGCAAAGATCTTTCAAAATTTTTGCATAAGGTAGAATTTACTTAATGGCATCCAAAAGAGGAATATTGATGTTTACTTGCTTAAAAACTTCCATCATGTCATGTATTTTCCCTTCTTGCCTCCCATAAGGCGAAGTTTTTTTTAAAGCATAAGGGAACGGAGCTTCTGGCTCATGAGACTTTGCAATTTGAGGAGATGATGGAGATGATTGAGAATTCCGGTTAGGAACATTTTTATTCAAGGAAGTAGGAGTGGAATTGGGAATTGGATGGGTGACAACTTTAGGTTGCACCGATTCACTATCTTCCTTTAGTAGTTCAACCCTATTGTCCACTTGCTTACCACTTCTCAAGGTGGTGATGGCTTGCACTTGAGCTTGGAAAGAACACCCCGATGTAGGGTTTACTTCCACACAAAATTGGGCTTTTGGATTCCTCTCAGGTTGACTAGGTAATTTCCCAATTTCTCTTGCATTCAATGCATTAGCTGTGGTCCCAATTTGGGCTTCTAGCTTTGATATGGATTGAGAATGGGAATGCAACAAGTTAATATTCATTTCTAAGCTACCCAAAGTTACCAAAACCTTATCTTGAAATGTAGAATGGCTAGATGGTGCATGAGGATAATGAGAGCAAATTTACGAATTATACATTTGAGGATGTGGAACGTGATTGGTTCTTTGATGAGATGAAGAAGAAACAAATCCTTGGGAACCTCCTTCCCTTTTATAAGGTGGAATATATTTTCCTTGAAACTTTTTAGCTTGATAGAAATTCGGATTTTCATTCCACATTGGAACATATGTACTTGAGTAAGGGTGAGTGAATGTAGCATTGACTTGTTTAAAGTACTCATTGAATGCATGTCCATGAGGACAATCGAAAGTGGTATATAAAACACTTAAACATGTCATGCATGCCTCACTAAGATGAGAAGTATGATGAAAACAAGGTGATTTTATAACCGGTTTTTGACTTAACAAGAATTGATCAAGTTTTTGAGAGAGAGTCTTAACCTTGGTAACAATCTCTAATGGACTCTCTACTTGACATACTTACAAATCTCTCTTCTTTTCCTTTGAACTATGGTTAAACCGAGAAGTATAATATTTTTGCAATGAGTTGTCGCTCATTTTCTCAAAGAGGTGCCATATGTCATCTTCATGTTTTCCAAAATATGATCCTCCACATGATGTATCGACTATGTCCTTATGAATGTCAGAAAGGCTCTCATAGAAATATTGAACCACTTGCCATTTCGGAATGCTATGATGTGGACATTTGCTTAGAAAGTCATTCAATCTTTCCCAAGCCTCATGCAACCACTCCCTTTCCCTTTGAGAAAATCCTTTAATTGAAGCACGCATTACATTAGTCAAACTTATGGGGTAAATTTTTTTTTAAAAATTCATTTTGCATTTGTGCCAAAGATGTTATTGAATTTGCCCCCAAAGTATTGAACCAATGCTTTGCTTTATTTTGAGTGTGAAAGGGAAGAGAAGTAGCCTAAGAACTTCCTCCGAGACATCTATATATATTACGGTGGAACATATTTCAAAGAATTCATTAAGTTGTTTGTAGGGTTCCTTATCATATAAGCCATAAAAGAGTGGACACATTTCAATAGTCTCGGGCTTGATTTCATATTGATTTACTTCAAAATTAGGCAACACAATACAAGTAGGTGCATGATATGCATGAAGATTATAATGATCACGAAGGACCATTGGAGGAATTGGAGTTTGAACTTCGAGGCCATGTTGATTAAGAGGTGGGTTTTGTATGAATCGTGGGTCTAAGTAGCCAAGATTACCCTCTAGATTTTCCATGTGAATGCCTAAGACGAATGATAAAATAAGGACTACCCAAGACTTCTAGCAACACACGAAACACAACAAAACAAGCAAGCACTTCTCCTTCACAACAAATCAACAATCAACAAACTTCCTCCACATACAATGTTCCCATACTCCCATGCTTTAACAACAATATACAAGAAAAGTAAATTGCCTCCACGTGGGCTCATGATTTATCTAAGAATTGAAATACAAGCCTCCACGTAGGCGACGATTTAACTAGGGGATGAGTAAAGAAAAAGCTCACAAACGTCCTGTAGTACTTCAACTCCAAATTTATAGCTTAACTTAGCAATTTTTTTTTATGATTTTAGCATTTTTCCTTTGCTTACTTAGCTCCCTTGCTTGGATGTTCCTATGCTCACCTTCTTAGCCCAATACTCCTTGTCAAACAAGAACAAACACAATAAGTAACAAAAATTGAAAACAAAGTAAAAACACGATAAAAAAAGTACTAATTCCTAATTGATTCCACAAATACGACATTGCCAATCAATCAATCCCCGGCAACGGCGCCAAAAACTTGCTGTGGATCGTCGTCGAACCCAAAAGTTTATGCAATGTGGCAAAGTTTTATATTTAGAAATTGCCACTACTACCCTTCACTAAAAATATAGCTAGGGTGAATAGGGATCGTCCCAAGGGATTGAGTGTCGTACTAGGTTGAGGAATCAAAATTAGGGTTAGTAGGTCGAGTGATCAAAATAGTGGATGGTTGGTTGAATTAAACTAGATGCAAATTAAATTAAAGTAAGCAATAATGCAATAGAGAGAATAAAAGAGAGAGAGAGATCTTGGGGTTTAAAGATCACCACTAAGCATAGCATTTCTGCACCTTTAATGAATGATTAATGAGGGGAAAAAACATGTATTGCGACAAAGTGTGTGTCTGTGGTTGTTTCAACAAGCATGGATGACAAATTAAGTATATATTGTCTAAGCAATATGGTGGATAGCACAACATATCAAATTAAGCCATTTATCCTTTCTTTAAGCTCACAATCCAAACACATCACAAGGTTAGAGATACATGTTACTTGCTTTCATAAGTATAGAACATCAACAACAAGCATGGATTGTCCTCCCATTTAACAACTACACTACAACTAAGCTAATGACATGAAATTAAGCTAATTAAACTAAGGGAGAGGTACAACCAATCAAGAAATGAGTATGAACCATCAAATAAACCATAAGAACATGACATTAAGCACTATGTCTTGACAATCTCTAGATCTAAAGCATCAATACACATAGACATGCATCAATAATACAAGAAATAGAGACAAACACATGAACATTTATTCTAGCATACATAGACATATGGATAGAATGAAATGATCAATTGGAAGCATTAAACCACATAAATCATTGAATAAACAAGATCTATATATATAAAAGTGTCAATACATGAATCACAATTCAAATCCCCTAAAAATACATAAATTAAGAAGTAGAAAGCATGCTTAGGGCTAACTCTAGCCCCAAGAGGATGTTTAGCCACTTATGGATGATGTCCTCCAACCCTCAAGGGCAAGCTCCATGGAAGAAATCTGCTCCTTAGTTGATGAAGAGTCTCCAATAGTGTCTCTAGCCTCCTCTTCTCCTTTTGCTTCCTCCCTAAGAGTTCTACAAGGTATGATATGATATGATGTAAAAAGTAATCCTTATCCTTATATAGGTAGGTCAAATGACACCCAAAATGAGCTGGGGTCGTACAGCAAATATTCCCCAATGATTGGATAAAGGACAACTTTTTGTGAGTTGGAAATTTAACTTTTTCACACTAGAGGAAGTTCGATCAAACCTTGCACTTGGATCGATCGAACATGGCTGAGATCTATCGAACTTAGGCTAGATCGATCCTCAATGGCGGCGGTTTTTTGGATAAAAACAAATCTGAGATATTTTAAAGATATTTTTGGGAAAAGGGCAAACGTGGTTGGTAGGGTGGTACAATTGAATAAGATCAATCATTTGGATAAGGACAAGAATGTTCGATTGATCAAAGAAGGAAATTGGATCGATTAAACTTCTTAAATCTTTGACCAGGGACAAACATGGCTCAGATCCATCTTGAAGTATTGAGATCGAACTTTTCTTGAGATCGAGCGAAGTTGCTGAAATTCCACCCTTTGCTTCCTTTTGCTCTACTTTGCTCATTTCTTTGATTCATCCTAGAATTGCTTCAATTATGCTCTTATTTGGCTGAGTTAGCTTATTTTGGGGATACGTACATAAAAATGGAAATAACACGAAATCAATACAAACGGTAAAATAAGATAGATAAAGGTTCTAGAATACCTAAGCTTAAAGGGTTTAAATACACACTTTTCAGCACTCATCAGTTACCACGACCCTATCTCACTAAAACTGCAATAACTCTCACTATAGTTGGAGTTTTGATGCTTGGTTGGTAGCATTGGAAGCTAACTTCAAGCTCTTGAGTTTAGACTCAAGAACTGCCTGATTTGGATTATAAACAAAGGAGTTATGGCTTTCAAAAGTTGATACAACAAAGCTGTCTAAGAAAAACAAAGGAGGAAAGTTCCAGGGAAGATCAGCCGGCTGAACCCCCATCATCAGTCGATCGAACCCCAATAATCAGTCGGCCGAACCCCAATGATCAGTCGGCTGAAATGCAAAAAATCTCAAAAAGGCTACTGGAATGGAGACTCGATATGTGTCAGCCGGCTGATGGCTCTTATTAGCAGGTCGATGCACCCTGTTGTAGTAGAAAAAGCTGCTGCAACTCATGGGGAAGGTGTTTGGCTCAATCCTAAGGCTATGCATGCTTCCCATTTGATTCGGACAAGTTTCAAAACATCTTTAAGCCTTGCATGAACATCCATAACATGCTAAATCGAAAGAAAACTTTGAATGATGTCCAATGCATGAATTTTTCATGAAAATTCATAAAATCTTCCAAAAATAATTCAAAAGTTGAAATCCATGTATTCTTTGAGATGTAATCATGTTCGCATGTGTAAAATGATGAATTAGACGCGCTAGAATGGCCTACGGCCTCATGGCATGTCATATGCAAAATATGACCCTTCAATGCATGAAATCCCATATATTCCATAAACAAACTATGAAAATAAAGTGGCATACTTGGCATATGAGTGTCTTTGGCCCTTGGCCTCATTACATACACATCTAAAGAGTATCAAAAGGTACACTTAAGTGCACATTACATAGCTTGAACAATAAATACAAGTTTTTATACAATACACCAAAAAGATCATGATATGCTAACAAGTGCATATTCAATGTCACCAAAAATACTCTAAGAATTCTAGCAAGTCTAAGAGTGTTGTGCATCCCACAATAAAGCTTCTTTACTTAAAAAACACCCGATAACTTTGGGGTAAGCAAACAAGTTTACTTGTAGGGAATGAGCATGCATAAGTTCAATTTATTATAAAGTTTACAATTCTATAAAATTTAATCCATGCTATTAAAATGACATTGGAACTTTTAACATAACACAATGAGATGCAATATCACAAGGTTATCAAGTTGGAAATTAAAGTGCGAAATCAACTAAAGTGGATACTTGGATATTGCCCGGATTAAAACCGTACTCTTAGGATCACTTTAGGGCTATTAACCCATGGGTACCTTCCCCTAGTGCGCACTATAGTGTAAGGAGCTCTCTATCTCCTGTACTAGAACCAAGTCCTAGCCATGTCAAGTTCTTAATGATATTCTAAGTTTCCAAAATCAGCAAGTAGAGCAACAAGTCATGTTATGTGATAAAACACAATAAGTTTCATGGATTACATGACTAATCATTAGATTAACATGATAGAAATTAAGTAGACCAACTAAGTAATTTCTCTAGATTTCAAGAGTTATCCAAATGATTCCAATTTAATATATGACAAGGAGTAATTCACGGCCATGCCATATGTCAAGTCAAAAATGAAATACAAGCATGGTATAAATAATTAGAATTTAAATCAACCTAAATCAATTAATACTCTAGACTTAAAAGCTCATTTAAATCATTCCAAATTAAGATACAACAAAGATCAAGTCATGGCCATGCCATATATCAAGTCTAAAGTGAGTTATATACAAGCTACAATTAATCATTTATTTCTTATTTCAATACAAGGCATGCATACAACTTGGATATCACTACAAAAACTATTTAATCACTTAGAAAATAAATTATAACACCCCCTACCTCAATAGAGAATTGTATCTCTATAATCCAAGGTAACCAAGCTTAAAATTGAAAAACCAAACAAGGGTTTTATGGAGGAGAGTGAGAGAAAACTAAAGTATTCCAAGTTTAAAGGTCTTAAGTGAGTGGAAGGAGACCAAAATGAAGTCTAAAGCCTTAAACCAAGCTTAGTCTTCAATGGTGGCTAGGTTAGGGTTCTTGAGAGGAAAGAGATTAATGAAGTAAAATATGAAAATCCTAAGTTAAAGAAGGTGGGATTCTCCACTCACTAGGTGCTCTTGCTGTGACGGCCCTGGTTTTTCAAGCCAGTGCGTCTTGTGATGATCCGAAGATTAACCAGATAACGGATCCGAATGCGGAAGTGAAAATAGAAAACAAGACTCTAAGAAGTCAAAGTGACCTTTCATGAGGTCGTGGAACTTAATGAGAACTGATACGGAAGCAAAGATTGAAAATATGACAAATAAGCCCCCAAGGGCAAAATAGTCATTTCTGAAAACTATGGACTCGGATGCTACCGAGCACACCGCTGGAAGGACAATGAAAAACTAATCAAGATGGACTCAAGAATCGCATGATTTGGAGTCTGGACGAAGGAGATATGAAGCTCCAAAGTCTCATAAAAATCAGACTTTCTGAGTTAAAAATCAGTGCCGTAAGGGTACTTTACAAGGGTAAAATGGTCTTTTTAGAGAAAATAGATCCAACTGATCATACCATGAGATAGACTAGGAAACATTAATGAATCTAGACTCAAGAATCACTTGATTCGGAGTCCAAATGAAGAAGATATGAAACATCAAAGTTTCAAAAAAACCAACTTTTGGGTTTAAAATTAGTGCGGCAAGGGTATTTGACAAGGGGTAAAATGGTCTTTTAAGATAGAATTGGATGCAACCGTGCATACCGTTGTATAGACCAGAAAAAACTAATAAACTTAGACTCAAAAATCACTTGATTTAGTGTCGGGACGAAGAAGATATGAAGCCTCAAAGTTTCAAAAAAACCAACTTTTTGGGTTCAAATATGGGCAGGACCTGCACAGATTTTTGGACTTCAAATATGGTTTTGAGGGCTTAAACCACATTTTTTGGCAAAAGTTGTGAACAAACCACCCCCCCCCCCCCCCCAAAATCATGTTTTCTACATGACCATGTCAAGAGAAGAATTTATTTTACAAGTGAAATACCCGAAATGCCCTTAGATCAGCACTTTTTCCGGAAAAACCTGGAACGCACCAGGTTTCCAGATTTGCGAGTTTTTTTCGGCATCAAAACGATTTTTTTATTTATAAAAACACAGAGAAGAAACCCCCCTAAAATCATGTTTTCTACCCAACATGAAAAGAAAATGAAAAAAATACACTGTGAAGTACCCAGAATGTCCCTAGATCAGAAAAGGGCAAGATGATTAAAAAGCTACTATATACATAATAGAAAGCTGAACTTTGCAAGGGATTTCTGGAACTAAGGCGGCATTTTCTGGAAAAACACGAAGAAGAAACCCCCCTTAAAATCATGTTTTCTAAGTGACCATGTCAAGGCTGGAATTTATTTCCCGAAAGAAAATCCCAAAATGCCCTTAAACCGCATCATGCAAGAAAAATGTGAAATGAGTCCATAGGAGGCTCAAATCGCAAAGGAAAGGGTTTTTCTTGAAAATTACCATACACACAGATGTAACTTACTTATTAGGGTGCGCTACAATGATCCACGGTGTAAAAATATCGCCGATGCAAAATCCGACCCCCCAACAGGCAAAAAGGTAAAAATGAACAAGAAAAGGGAAATTTGAAAACCAAAATTATCAAATGATTTCAAATTACCGTTTGGCCCTTAGCCACACTTCAAACATGATTTGTAAGACCCTACGAAAAAATAAAAATGAAATTACCACACCCGATGCAAAAGTTATGAAGCAATGACGTAGCATTTTTCAATATTTTCATAATATTTCATGAAATCAAAAGTTACATAGGATACAAATTAGATGTCATTGGCCTATGGCCTCATCTCATACATGTCAAATACATTGTAAAGAGTGTACTTATGTACACGTTACATGATTTGAATCAAATATACACATTTTGACATATAAGGCTACATGTGGCATTTCAAGCTAACTTTTACAAGAATTTAAACCTTCAAGGCTACAAATCATCCAAGCAATACGAGAATCTCGAACCTTGATTCCTATACCTGAAAAATGTCCTCACTACGTGGGTGAGTAACATAAAGCTACTCATAGGAGATGAGCACGCATCGACTTAGCATTTTACAATTCTATCACTTTAAGGTGAAACATGTTAAAAGGGCTCATGCCACCTAACGTGTATGTCAAAATGAGACTCAAGGATCATCCTAAGCTACTTATGCAATTGAAATGAACAACGACATACAAGTATACATGCTCAAGTACACTAAATCGTATTAAAACATAATACACGACATACAAACATACATTTCCAAGTATATTAAACCATATTAAGACAAGTCATGCAATGTCTAAGCATATGTACACAAGTATACATTTTATATGGAAATCTCGTAAATCAAGTATACGAACACAAGTATACTAGGCTAAAAGAGATACGTCTAAAACAAGTATACACGGCACAAGCATACTAAATGAAATTTAAACTCACGGAGCAAGTATACAAGTTCAAGTATACTAAGTAGGATTCAAATATCCAAAGCAAGCATCAATTCTCAAGCTACAAGTAATCCATGATTAATAACTTGAAATTAAATGCGAAATCAAATAGTGGAAAGACTAGGATCCTTGGCAGCAGACCAATCGAGTTATTTCGGGTTACTAGCTCGCAAGGTACTACCTACTGCGCACGTGTATAAGTTATTTCGAGTAATTACGACCCATAAGGTACTACATATTGCGCACTTCATATGACTTAGGAGACTTACGAATCCGTAGTAGGGCCAAACCCTACCCATCACATGAGTATGATCCTTACAAGCCTCCAAAAACAATAAGTTCAAAACTTATGCAAAATCAATAAGTTAAACCAAACTTATACATCTTAAATAATGTCTAGGAATCAATTTACATGCATAAGTAAGGTTGAATTCACACAAACCATGTCCTAGAGGTCAAGTCTAAATAGCATATGACATGTCATGTTCTTAATATGCAATTTACATACAATGCAAGAATATTTAACAACAATTGAGTCACATTATTATCCTAAGCCACAAGTACTAAATAAGCTTCAATTTAGTAACAAGCTTTCAAGGTAAACGATTGTAGTATTCTAACAAGCTATATACTTACACAAGATATATTTAAACAAGCTTTACAAATCAATGATATTCTATATCATGCTAAGTCCAATTACCATTTTAAGAGGCCCCAAGTACTAATTCTACATCCAATTAGTAATATGCTCACAAGGTAATTAATTTCACTACATTAAAAGGGATTTTCAACCTAACATGAAAATTCTCTAGATTTCATATTAATCTCAAATAAACTCAAATTAATATATATTAAAGGACATAGCATAGTCTTCACATATATTATACCCAAATTCAATTTAAGTGACTACAACACTTAAAAATAAAATTAATTAAGGGAATTAATTAATTTTCTCTAGATTTTCAAACACATCTAAATATCCTCAATTTCATATATGTTAAAGAACTCACTAAGGCCTACTTTAATATTACATTACAAGTTGATTCCATGCTTGATACAACTAGGTGAATTACACTTTCACAAAAGATAAATATTAAATAAAATTTGCAATTCTTATGCAAATAATCCCAATTTAATATATATCAACCACCACACCAAGGCCTAAATTTCTAACATGCCACAATTTAATTCTAAGTTGCCTGGCATCACGAGAATTAAATCTTAAACAAAGAAAATAATTAAATTAAATTCTATAACTTGAACAAGGCATGCTCACAAGTTGTATATGCTCGTATAACAATCAATATAACATTAATATAATCCTAAAACATCCCCTACCTCAATTTGAGATGAAAATCTCAAAAGTCCATCGAAAAAAAAGTGCTCCGAATCCGACGATACCGAAGGGTTTCATCGGGGACAACACGATTTACATGAAACCACAAGAAACCCCATCAAAATCACAACTTGACTTCAAACCCGAACTCAAAATTTGGCCAAAAACGGGTTCTAATAAGGGGGAAAGATGGGCGTGGTCAAGACAAACACAAAACGCGAAGGCACTTCGACTTTTTAACAAATGGAAGAAGGTTCAAATGAAAGAAGGGTGGCAGCCCCCTTGGGCTGCCATAGCAGGTTCTGGTCGTGCATGGAGAGGGGAGAAGATGACTTTTAAATTTTAAGTCCCACTATTTATAGAAAATCTCAAAAAGTGCCCCGAACAGGTCCCGCCGGGTCCGAAAAAGTGGATTTTAAGCAAACGCACTCAAACGACAAAACTCTGTGAATGAAAAAGGTTCAAAATGATAAAATCTATACAATGGAAGAAACGGCGTTGAAAAATGAGCCTCGAACATAAAGATATGCCCCAAACAAGTTCAGCGGCAACCGGGGCCGGAAACCCTAAAACTGGAGAAAAACGGCCAGAAGGAAAATCTATGAGTACATAACTCAACGAAATGTGAAAATGAATCCCATACGAGGATCCAAGCTCTAGATGAGGTATTTTGCAATAACTTTCGTTAATTGCACAATGGCCCCTCCAAAAGTGAAAACTGCACAACTGCCCCATAATGGAAATATCTTCCAAAAATATTTTCTTAAAAACCCCTGAAATAAAATATCTTCAAAGGATATTTACGAAAAACACCCCAAGAAAGGAAAATAAATCTAAAGAACTTTGCATCCGTGCCCCTATGGACACCGGGAGCAACCAGAGTATTTTCTTGCAAAAGTAAAGAGACGTATTTCGTGAAAACCACTTAGAATGAAGATATGTGAAGTCAAAAACCAACTCCAAACACAAAGAGTGAGGTTACACCAACAAAGTGACAAATGGGGAAAAGACAAAATAGGGAAAAGGACGAAATAGGAAAAAGGACGAAAAGTGAATAGTGTCGAAAAACGAAAAATGTGGAAATGACTTGGTCCTCAAAGGAAGTTGTCAATCCAAAGAAAAGAGTCTCAGAAACCATTTTCGAGCACTCGAGATGACACTAAGCGACGAGAAACTAAACTCAGAAAGGAAATTTCAACAAAAAAAATTTATCCGTGAAATTCTAAGGAAAAGAAAAGGATGGAAATGACTGGGTCACTACAACCTACCCTCCTTAAAGAGATTTCATCCCCGAAATCAGGAACATTCCTAGAAGAACCGAAGAAGGACCGTACACAAGGTCATACAAAAGAACAGATCGTAAAGTACCCAAGGACAACTCCAAAGGTCTCAAGATCAACGAAAGGGCACGAAACCACGAACCGTAAGACACCTCTCCAACAAATTAACATACTAACCCAATGTCAACGACCCCAGGGAGATCGAGGTAATTACACATCGAAACAAGGAACACAACCAGAAGCAACATGGCAGCACGAATACTGACTAGAACCCGCCCACAACGTACCCAAGGTGTGGTAGCATCCACAGTGTCAAGTGCCCGCCTACACTCACATTACTAGCTAGGTAATGCAAGGTAGCATTGACGGCAACTAGCATTCGCCCACACATAACCTGTACGATAGCATGATAGTATAAAACCCTAATTCATCACCTGCCCCCATCAAGCTTACCCGTAAAACCTATCGATACAAATGACATCAATGTGAAAATGGTCTTTACTAAAAGCACCACGGAAACCAGGCATTCTGTGAGAGTTGCAATATGGTCCAAAATGTCCAGCCGGACCATTCTGGCCAATCCAAAACTCTGACAACAATGTCATAGGCACCGCTACGCTTAAGGCCTTAAATCCTCAATACTGGAAAAACTAACAACCATAAGTCTCAAAACACTGTTGTCAACCACACTAGTCACGAATCCAAAGCCTGGCAAGTCTATGCCTTCAAGCCAATGGATCAGACTTTACAAATCAAACAACATCATCATCGCCTTAGTCACAATGACTCCCAACAAGACAATGCACCCAAAATTCTCCACGTCATGCTAAAACTGACCTACTACAAGGCTATGCCTAAGAATCAAGACATCAGATCAACCTCACACACACAATCCCGACAAACAAGGTTATACAACCCAAAGTATAGTACAGGAATAATAAAAGAAATGAACTAATTAAGCAATTAGTTATGAAACATATATATATCTATACAAGTATACATTCACAAGTATACTAAGCAATATCAAAATGGAAATACAATATATGTATATACACAAGTGTACACTCTACAAGTATACTAAGCAGTACTAAATCCATGGTAGACAAGTATACGGCTCAAGTATACTAAACCAAAATGAAATGAAATAAGCAATGTACAAGCATACTAGGTACAAATATACTAAACGTAATGAAAATCCATGCACCAAACAACTAAACACATAGTGTACAAGGGCAATTAAGTATGCTACCTATCACATAGGGGTCAAGCATCAGAGACACGCTACACATCACCTATGACACTAGCATGACAAGCAGATATAGTAAATGAAAACACATCACCTATATCATCACATAACTACCAAATAGTCACATCCCCTAACATATTTCTAAGGCATGCACAAAACAACAAGGCATATAAAAATATAGGAATGACAATGCAAATAACAATCCCGCAAAATCACAAGCAAGAAGGGATAAAATGCCTCTCAGAAGAACAAACTCACTAAAGTGAATCCCAAAAACCCGGATGAGTCCAATCCCTCACAGCAAGGAAGTGAATCATCTCCTAAAATAAACACTAAGGTTCCTGAAAAAAACAGTCTACAAGTCTTTCCCAAGACTGGCTCAAACACAAGGAGGAATCCTAATGCCACACAAGATAAAACCACCACTCTAAGAAGAAAGGGAACGGGAACCTCGCCGTTAAGGCCTACGAAGATAAAACTTCCAATCCCCAAGGAAGGACTCGAGTCAATCTGACTCGTCGTCCCATGACGTTAGAAACAAGACCCCAATGACGTCATCACATCAAGGTTACCACGAAACCCCAAAAGACGATGCCCTAGCATCAATCTCAACCAACCAACTTGGAACAACCCATAATGCCTAAACAAGACATAAAAGTAAGCAGTTGACACGTAACATAGCAATAGACTACATACTCACAGAAGTAGTAAGGTCATATAAGTCATGTCAATGTATGCATTATACTATCATACTAAGAATAACAAGTACATGCAATACGCTAAAGTAGACAAGCATAACTAACATGCTAAACAAACAAGCGTAAGTCAATATGCTAAAATAAACAAGCATATACAATGTACTGAAGCCGACAAACATATACCGTATGCTAAGGCAGACAAGAACATACAACATGCTGAGATCTACAAGTATATACAACGTACTAAGGTAAACAAGCATATGTATCATGCTGTGATAGTTAAGGTAAACTTCTAAACATACATCCATATAAGCACGTAAACAAGTTATCAAGAAGCAACTAAACACATAGAGCATGGCAACACAAGCATGATATGCACCCAAAACCCATCGTCCTAAGGTTTTTGAACCTCGGAGCTCTGATACCACCTGTGACGTCCCTGGTTTTTCAAGCCAGTGCGTCCTGTGATGATCTGAAGATTGACCCGATAACGGATCCGAATGCGAAAGCAAAAATATAAAATAAGACTCTAAGAAGTCAAAATGACCTTCCATGACCTCGTGGAACTTAATGAGAACTGATGCGGAAGCAAAGATCGAAAATATAACAAATAAGCTCCTAGGGGCAAAATAGTCATTTCTGAAAACTATGGACTCCGATGCTACTGAGCACACTGCTAGAAGGACAACGAAAAACTAATCAAGATGGACTCAAGAATCGCATGATTCGGAATCCGGACAAAGGAGATACGAAGCTCCAAAGTCTCATAAAAATAAGACATTCCGGGTTAAAAATTAGTGCGGCAAGGGTACTTTACAAGGGGTAAAATGGCCTTTTTACACAAAAATAGATCCAACTGATCATACCAATAGATAGACTAGGAAACATTAATGAATCTAGACTCAAGAATCACTTGATTCGGAGTCTAAATGAAGAAGATATGAAACGTCAAAGTTTCAAAAAAACCAATTTTTGGGTTTAAAATCAGTGCTGCAAGGGTATTTGACAAGGGGTAAAATGGTCTTTTAAGAAAGAATTAGATGCAACCGTGTATACTGTTGTATAGACTAGCAAAAACTAATAAACTTAGACTCAAAAATCACTTGATTTGGAGTTGGGACGAAGAAGATATGAAGCCTCAAAGTTTCAAAAAAAC
The DNA here is from genome assembly GCF_030987335.1 of Cornus florida. NCBI lineage: Eukaryota > Viridiplantae > Streptophyta > Magnoliopsida > Cornales > Cornaceae > Cornus > Cornus florida. The sequence continues at coordinate 20,524,904 of NW_026775571.1, forward strand.
CAACTTTCTGGGTTCAAATTTGGGCAGGATATGCATAGATTTTTGGACTTCAAATGTGGTTTTGAGGGCTTAAACCACATTTTTTGGCAAAAAGTTGTGAACAAACACCCCCCCCCTCAAAATCATGTTTTCTACATGACCATGTCAAGAGAAGATTTTATTTTACAAGTGAAATACCCGAAATGCCCCTTAGATCAGCACTTTTTCCGGAAAAACCTGGAACGCACTAGGTTTCCAGATCTGCGAGTTGTTTTCGGCATCAAAACGATTTTTTTTTTTTTTGTAAAAACATAGAGAAGAAACCCCCTAAAATCATGTTTTCTACCCAACACAAAAACAAAATAAAAAAAAAATGCACTGTGAAGTACCTAGAATGCCCCTAGATCAGAAAAGGGCAAGAGGATTAAAAAGCTGTTATATGCATAACAGAAAATTGAACTTTGCATGGGATTTCCGGCACCAAGGTGACATTTTCTGGAAAAACACGAAGAAGAAACGCCCCCTAAAATCACGTTTTCTAAGTGACCATGTGAAGGTCAGAATTTATTTCCCGAAAGAAAATCCAAAAATGCCCATAAACCGGATTATGCAAGAAAAATGTGGAATGAGTCCATAGGAGGCTCAAATCACAAAGGAAAGGGGTTTTCTTGAAAATGACCATACACGCAGACGTAACTTACTTATTAGGATGTGCTACAATGATCCACGGCGTAAAAATACCGCCGATGCAAAATCCGACTTCCCAACGGGCAAAAAGGCAAAAATGAAAAAGAAAAGGGAAATTTGGAAACCAAAATTATCAAATGATTTCAAATTACTGTTTGGCCCTTAGTCACACTTCAAACTTGATTTATAAGACCCTATAAAAGAATAAAAATTAAATTACCACACCCGATGCAAAAGTTATGAAGCAATGACATAGCATTTTTCAATATTTTCATAATATTTTATGAAATCAAAAGTTATATAGGATACAAATTAGATGTCATTGGTCTATGGCCTCATCTCATACATATCAAATACATTATAAAGAGTGTACTTATGTACACATTACATGATTTGAATCAAATATACACATTTTGACATATAAGGCTACAAGTGGCATTTCAAGCCAACTTTTACAAGAATATAAACCTTCAACGCTACAAATCATCCAAGCAATATGAGAATCTCGAACCTTGATTCCTATACCTGAAAAATGTCCCCACTATGTGTGTGAGTAACATAAAGCTACTCGTAGGAGATGAGCATGCATCGACCTAACATTTTACAATTCTATCACCTTAAGGTGAAACATGTTAAAAGGGCTCATGCCACCTAACGTCTATGCCAAAATGAGACTCAGGGATCATCCTAAGCTACTCATACAATTGAAATGAATGACATACAAGTATACATGCTCAAGTACACTAAATCGTATTAAAACATGATACACGACAAACAAGCATACATTTCCAAGTATACTAAACCATAGTAAGACAAGTCATGCAATGTCTAAGCATATGTACACAAGTATACATTTTATATGGAAATCTTATAAATCAAGTATACGAACACAAGTATACTAAGCTAAAAGAGATACGCCTAAAACAAGTATACACGGCACAAGCATACTAAATGAAATTTAAACTCACGGAGCAAGTATAGAAGTTCAAGTATACTAAGTAGGATTCAAATATCTAAAGCAAGCATTAATTCCCAAGCTACAAGTAATCCATGATTAACAACTTGAAATTAAATGCGAAATCAAATAGTGGAAAGACTAGGATCCTTGGCTGCAGACCAATCGAGTTATTCCGGGTTACTAGCCCGCAAGGTACTATCTAGTGCGCACGTGTATAAGTTATTCCGGGTAATTACAACCCACAAGGTACTACCAATTGCGCACTTCATATGACTTAGGAGACTTACGAATCCGTACTAGGGCCAAACCCTAGCCATTATATGAGTATGATCCTTACAATCCTCCAAAAACAATAAGTTCAAAACTTATACAAAATCAATAAGTTAAACCAAACTTATACATCTCAAATAATGTCTAGGAATCAATTTACATGCACAAGTAAGGTTGAATTCACACAAACCATGTCCTAGAGTTCAAGTCTAAATAGCATATGACATGTTATGTTCTCAATATGCAATTTACATACAAAGCAACAATATTTTACAACAATTGAGTCACATTACTATCCTAAGCCACAAGTACTAAATAAGCTTCAATTTAGTAACAAGCTTTCAAGGTAAACGATTGTAGTATTCTAACAAGCTATATACCTACACAAGATATATTCAAACAAGCTTTACAAGTCAATGACATTCTATATCATGCTAAGTCCAATTACCATTTTAAGAGGCCCCAAGTACTAATTCTACATTCAATTAGTAATATGCTCACAAGGTAATTAATTTCACTACATTAAAAAGGATTTTCAACCTAACAAGACAAGTCTCTAGATTTCATATTAATCCCAAATAAACTCAAATTAATATATACTAAAGGACATAGCATAGTCTTCACATATATTATACCCAAAATCCATTTAAGTGACTACAACACTTAAAAATAAAATTAATTAAGCTAATTAATTATTTTTCTCTAGATTTTCAAACATATCTAAATGTTCTCAATTTAATATATGTTAAAGAACTCACCAAGGCCTACTTTAATATCACGTTACAAGTTGATTCCATGCTTGATACAACTAGGTGAATTAAACTTTCACAAAAGATAAATATTAAATAAAATTTACAATTCTTATTCAAATAATCCCAATTTAATATATATCAACCACCATACCAAGGCCTAAATTTCTAGCATGCCACAATTTAATTCTAAGTTGCCTAGCATCGTGAAAATTAAATCTGAAACAAAGAAAATATTTAAATTAAATTCTATAACTTGAACAAGGCATGCTCACAAGTTGTATATGCTCGTATAACAATCAATACAACATTAATATAGCCCTAAAACATCCCCTACCTCAATTTGAGATGAAAATCTCTAAAGTCCATCGAAAAAAAAGTGTTCCGAATCCGACGATACTGAAGGGTTTTGTTGGGGACAACACGATCTACATGAACCCACAAGAAGCCCCATCAAAATCACAACTTGAATTCAAACCTAAACTCAAAATTTGGCCAAAAATGGGTTCTAATGAGGGGGAAAGATGCGCGTGGTCAAGACAAACACAAAACGCGAAGGCACTTCGACTTTTTAACAATTGGAAAAAGGTTCAAATGAAAGAAGAAGGGTGGCAGCCCCCTTGGGCTGCCATAGCAGGTTCTGGTCGTGCATGGAGAGGGGAGAAGATGACTTTTAAATTTTAAGTCCCCTATTTATAAAAAATCTCAAAAAGTGCCCCGAACGGGTCCCGCCGGGTCCGGAAAAGTGGATTTTGAGCAAACGCACTCAAACGGCAAAACTCAGTGAACAAAAAAGGTTTAAAATGAAAAAATCTGAACAACGGAAGAATTGGTATCAAAAACCGAGTCCCGAGCATAATGATATGCCCCGAACAAGTTCAGCGGCAACTGGGGCCAAAAACCCTGAAATTGGAGAAAAATGACCAGAAGGAAATTCTATGAGTACATGACTCAACGAAATGTGAAAATGAATCCCGTACAAGGATCTAGGCTCCAGATGAGGTATTTTGCAATAACTTTCGTTAATTACATAATGGCCCCTCCAAAAAGTGAAAACTGCACAACTGCCCCAGAATGAAAATATCTTCCAAAAATATTTTCTTAAAAACCCCTGAAATAAAATATCTTTAAAAGATATTTACAAAAAACCCCCTAAGAAAAGAAAATAATTCCATAGAACTTTGCATTTATGCCCCTATGGACACCGGGAGCAACCAGAGTACTTTCTTGCAAAAGTAAAGATACATATTTCATGGAAACCACTTAGAATGAAGATATGTGAATTCAAAAACCAACTCCGAACACAAAGGGTGAGGTTACACCAACAAAGTGACAAACTGGGAAAAGACGAAATAGGGAAAAGGACGAAAAGTGAATAGTGTCGAAAAACGAAAAATGTGGAAATCACTCGGTCCTCAAAAGAAGTTGTCAATCTAAAGAAAATAGTCTCAGAAACCATTTTCGAGCAGTTGAGACGACACTAAGCGACGAGAAACTGAACTCAGAAAGGAAATTTCAACAAAAAAAATTTATTCGTGAAATTTTGAGGAAAAGAAAAGGAAGGAAATGACTGGGTCATTACACTTGCACTACCTCTCTTACACACACACTTGGAAGACTAAAGGTGAGACCTACACTTGTCATGAATCTAAGTAAACTTTCAAAATTGAATATCAAGCCTATACTTGTCAACCATCCATACCAACAAGTGCTCCTATCCTAGGCCAACAAATGGGTGAATCCACCCTCCATGTGTCAAGAGATTAAGCCTCCAAGTGGTTCCACCACAAGATCAACAAGTGGCACCATGAGAGTGTGACACTTGTTATATTTTTCAAAAATTATAAAAATGTCCTTTTTGAAAATATCTTCCAAATTAATTTGCAAAAGGGTCCCTAAGAAGAAAAATAATTACTTTATTTAATTACACAAAACCCCAAAAGTTAAGAAAATTACCAAAAGGTCATGCATCCATGCCCTTTACAAGAAAAGTAAACATTTAACATGCTTTTTTACAAAAGTAAAAATGTAGATATCATGGAATTTAAATATCATGGATGTATGCAAGGCCGAATCAAATCCAAGCACAAAAAGTGAGGTTATGCAAGTAAAAATGAAAAATGAGAAAAGACGAAATAGGGAAAAAGACAAAAAAAAGAAATTACCGAAAAAAGGAAAGGAAGGAAAATGACCGGGTCATTACATGCTCATCCTCCTTGGATGACTTGTAGCTTTAAAGTTTTTCATTTCATGCAAATGTTAGCTTGAAATGTCATTTTTTAGCCGTATATGTCAAAACTTGTATCTTTGATTCCATATATGTAACGTGTACATAAGTACACCTTTTATGATGTATTTGACATGTATAAGATGAGGCCAGAGGCCAATGACATGTATCATGTATCCTATGTAACTTTTAACTTCATTAAATATTATGAAAATATTGTAAAATGCCAAGTCATTGCTTCACCACGTTTGCATCGGGTGTGGGAATTCCAATTTCATTCTTCTATAGGGTCTTATTAATGATGTTTGAAGTTTGGCCAAGGGCCAAATGGTAATTTCACTCCATTTTATATTTTTGGATTTCAAATTTTCCATTTCAAGTCCATTTTTCTCATATTTGGCCGTCGGGGGGTCGGATTTTGAGTCGGGGCTTCTCAGGAGCCGTAGACCATTCCCGCGCGCTTAGAATCATTTATTACACTTGCATGCACATTTGTTTCAATCTAGAAATGCATTTAGGGCCAAATGCATACTTGGTGCAAAGTTGCATTTTCTGAGTATTTGACCCTTTACTGATCTAGGGGCATTTTAGGCATTTCACAATGTGTTTTTTTCATTTTCTCCTGCATTGATAGGTAGAAAACTCGATTTCGGGAGCGGTTTCTTTTTTGTGTTTTTCCAGAAAAATTCGTTTGATAGCTCGTTTTTGCTCTCAGCTGTGGACAGATTCTGAAAAAAATCTATGTAGCAGCTTTTTGGACTCTCATTACCTATGCTGATCTAAGGGGCATTTTAGGGATTTTACAGCGTGTTTTTTTTGTTTCCTTCCACGTGGCTGGGTAGAAAACGTGATTTTAAGGTGGGTTTCTTCTTCGTATTTTGCAGAAAAATTCGATTTAGGGTCCGTTTCTAGCCTCAGTTCTGGGAAAAAAATCAAATGGTGCTTGCTGTCAAAACATTATTCCTACCTAGATTTTTAACCCAGAAAGTTAGTTTTTTTTTTTTTTTTTTTAAACTTTGACGTTTCATATCTTCTTCGTCCCGACTCCAAATCAAGTGATTTTTGAGTTTAAGTTTATTAAATTTTGCTTGTCTATCCAATGGTATGCACGGTTGCATTCAATTCTAACTGAAAAGACCATTTTACCCCTTGCCAATTACCCTTGCCGCACTGATTTTAAACCCAAAAGTTGGTTTTTTTGAAACTTTGACGTTTCATATCTTCTTCATCCGGACTCCAAATCAAGTAATTCTTGAGTTTAGATTTATTAATTTTTTCCTTGTCTATCTAATGGTATGCTCAGTTGCATCTATTTTGGTCTAAAAAGACCATTTTACCCCTCATAAAGTACCCTTGCCGCACTGATTTCAAACCCAAAAGTTTAATTTTTATAAAACTTTGGAGTTTCATATCTTCTTCATCCGGACTCTGAATGAAGTGATTCTTGGGTTTAACTTGATTAATTTTTTGCTACCTTTCCAGTGGCATGCTCAGTAGCACTTAATTTTACATTTTTAGAAATGACCATTTTGCCCTTGGGGCTAAATTTATCTGGTTTTCTTTTAATTTTTTTTCACTACTTTCTTTTGAGTCCCGTGAGTTCATGGGAAGTCACGTATGTGTCTTAGGAATAATGTGCATTCCCAAGGACGTTGCTTCCATGTGAAAAGACTATTTTGCCCTTGGGGGCCTATTCAGTCTTTTTTCTGATCATTCATTACTGCATTATTCTCGTTGAGATCTGTGGCCTCATGGAAGGTCACTGTGGCTTTTTAGAGATGCATTGCATCTCCAGGGTCATGTTTTTTGTTTTCACTTTCGTATTTGGATCCGTTATCGGGTCAATCTTCTGTTCATCACAGGACGCACTGGCTTGAAAAACTAGGGCCATCACAAAACATAAGTGTCAACAAGTCTCCTAAAATAGCTCAAAAGCCAAACTCTCTAAAGAAGCCATCAACGATCGCAAAACCATGCAAAACACCATCCTGAAACAGATCCACCAAAAGGCAACGCACCAAAATCACAACGTTGGATCAAAATCCCTATCATGGACAACTAATCCTCAAAACGCAAGTCCACTACGTAGCTCACACATCACAATCCCGACAACCGAGGTCACAAAACCTCATGTTATGATGAAACCCATCAATGAAACACCGAAACAAAATGCCAACATAAAAATGTCAAAATAAGACCATGTCCCTCATCATAAAATAACCACAAATATAGTGACAATGTCACAAATCCTGAAGTAAACGCACACCATGTATGCAACTATAATGCAATACAATGCACTAATGTATGTATTCGACACTCAAGCAGCACATACTCATATATCATAACACATGACCCAAATAATACTTTATAAGTATATCATATAGTCCACATAAGATAACTAAATAGATCATATATCCCATATGAATCCAAATAAACGGAAACATGCTACACATTACTAATGATACTAGCATAATAAACAAATATTACATATAAGAAATGCTTCATTTCTATCATCACATAAACCAACAAATAGTCACATATCCTAAACATGTTGCTAAAGCATGCTAAAAAATGAAAGGGCATATAAACATGGAAGGGTGAATACGTAAATAGCAATGCCACAAAATAATAAACAAAATGGAATACTTCTCAAAAGGACAATCTCACAGAAAGCGTATCCTAAAACACGGACGAGTCTAATCTCTCACTGTAAAGAAGGAAATGAATCATCTCCCAAAACGACCACAAAACAACAAAATAACAAATGTAATGGATAGTTCTAACACTAACCATCACAAGATATCCACAAGAAAGACATATCTCAAGATGCCGATGAGTCCGATGGGAACTCTATAGGATTCTATTGGAACCCTAACACATAACCCTAAGTCTCCAATGACAAGAGAGAGTAATTAATTACACCAATGCAATTAATCACACGAAACCACACACATCCCAACTGTAGCTCACATGAGCTATCCAAAGCAAAAGCAAGAAGAACCCTAGGTCAACACACTTATCAAGTCCCTAAACTATCACTCCAAGAGGATAAGACACGAGAACCTCATTGTTGAGGCTCACAAAAACAAATATCTCATTCCCTAAAGAAGAACTAAAGTCAAACCCGACTCATTGTCCCATGACACTAGAAACAAAACCCCAAATGATGTCACCACATCAACGTCACCATAAGATCCCAAGAGATGATACCAACACCTCAAACACAACCACGACCATGTCGTGAAGCAACAAAAGAAAATAAGATAAAACGGTGCCTCCGTGGCCCACGTCTCATTCCACCAAACAAAGACTGCAACTCTACGCTCACACGAGCCTTACTCACATTAACCACTAACCTAAAGTCTCAAAACCAATAAGTCGTCAAAGTAGACAAAAAAGGCTCCCACTATGGAGACCCCACAAAACAAATCCCTCCTACCCAAGGAAGAAATCCTAATTGACAAAGACATGTCTAAGAATTCTTTAGAATACAAGAGATAATGCCCTAGCATCAATCTTACCTAACCAAGCATGAATAATGCACGAAGTCAAATCGAGATACGAAACAAATATAAAGCCACTAAGATCATACGCGTCACATAGATAAATCACATGATAAAACACTTCAAGAAACCACATCTCATGCTGTCACTACAACCATACTAAGCACGTAGAATGTATTCATTCATATATATAGGCATACTAAACACTTAGTATATATACAACATGGCAATATGACGACATACTTATACAAGTAGTAATTAATCCATATCAAACATGCTTTGTTACATAGCAAGTTCGTGACCACGTGCAATTCGTCAAATGAGTGCACGAAATAAAACACATAAAAGATGCAATAACACACGTGTCACATAAGAGATGCTTTTAAACATATAAGCACATCAAAATATAAGCATACAAGTATACATAAATGTTATGAAGGATGAAACATGAAGGAAACCCAAAATCTCATCGTTCATGGTTTTCGAACCCGGACGCTTTGATACCACTTGTGACCGCCTAAATTTCAAGAATTTGGTGCGTCAGCGAGTAACCCGAAACCAAACCCGACATCGAGTCCAAAGTGCGGAAGTGAAAAAGAAGAAGAGTCTTTAGAAATAGACACCACCTCTAAGACAACAAAGGGACCTCCCTAGAGATCACGAGTCTCGAATAGAAAACGAATACGGAAATGAAACAACAGAGAAGATCACTAGAGGCGAATGCCACCTCTAGGATGAAGAAAGATCCTTTAACGAGGTAACGACACTCAATATGGAACCAAATGCAGAAGCCAAGGTGATAAAGGTCAAGCGGTGCCTTCCGACACTGATAACAGTCAAGGGAACACGAACTAGGTTAAACTAGGTCTTGAACGCCATAAAATGGCTCATGCAAGGTCAAAGGCATAAATGGAAATGATATAAGGGTCCTGATATTCAAAGGCAAGTGACCAAACCAAGCCTAACAAGCAAGGGGCAAACCGGCCGACTGAAATGAAGAATCAGTCTACTGGTAGTGGTTATTATGGTGAAATTGTCTACTGTCTGAACTATTCAATTGGACCAAAAATACCGGTCAACTGAAATGGACTACTGGTAGACCGAAATGACTCGAAAAACTACAGAAAACTCTGCTATGCAATCGAAAATGCAATGGACCTAAAAAAAATGAGATCCCTAAGTGTAATGCAAAATGGAAATGGCATGGTAGTATTAGAACGCACTCATACTCACAACATGCTTAACTAACCATACGACATGCGAAACATACCTTATTCATTTAAAATGGCTCATTCGCCTCAATTACATATCATAATAAAAAAAATATACATTTTACATACAAGGTTATAAAAGTACTACAAAAGGACATGCTAAACACTTTGCATGTAAATAAAATGAATATGTCCATGACACCAAATTCACAATGAGCAAAAGAAAGTGTCCATCCATTAGGAAAACTCCATCACCTAAAAAATCTATAATCAACGGGTGTGAGTAAATGGAATTACTCCATAGGAAAGTGCATTATGCGAATAACCTATGGTTTCAATGGCTTAGTGCATAAAACTTGCTATTTTATACTCAATAATAAATGTTTAATTAATATTTTCTATTAAATAAATATGCTTATATCTGTTTTTCATGTTTTATAGTGGCTAATTTGTAAATAAGATGAAAAGAGATAAAAATAACAAAAATGTGAGATTATACGATCAGTCAAAGTCAAATTCAAAATTGGTGTTTCCATCAAATTGGAAAAGATATCAAGCCAAATTGGAAAGCACATCAAGTCAAAGATATCAAGCCAAATTGGAAAACAAAGAAAGTCAAATTGGAAAGCAGCAAAATTTTAGGAAGATTTTATTTTATTTTATTTCCACTTTTGTATTTAGAATTTTTCCCTCCCATTCCATTTTAAACTCTATAAATAGAGGCATATGTAGAGGAGGTTGAATGTACATTTTTATTGAGAGAAATTAATAAAAGTTAGAGAATTTTTGTCTTGAATTTCTTTCTTATAATTTTTGTTATGAAGAGCAATTTTATTTTTATATATATATTTTCTTATTAGTATGCTAGGTTAAATACCTCATCTCGAGGGAATAATGAAGCCACCATGGTTAACATGTAGTTGAATTTCTTTCATGTATTGCTTTAATTTTTCTCTTTAGAACATGTCTTTTATTCTTCTATTCTATGTTATTTGATTGAAAAATAAATCAGAGGAAGGATTTTTTGTGTTTGCCAATTAATGGTAATTCGGAAAATGCCTACTTCTATTTACTAAAGATTTACCAGATTAAATAAAAAAATGTTCTCTCTTATTTAAGCAAGTGTTGTTTAATTTTATATTTTCTTGCATCTTTCCAAGTTCTAATTGGATTAATGAAGTGAATTTCTTATAAAAGGAAAATTATCAAGGATAAAATAAATTTTTTTATACGGATCTGAGGTGGTGGATTCTCATCCCTCAAGACTTTTTCCATTATTTAAAAGAAATTTATTAATTAATCTTATTTTTATTTGTTTTATTTTATTTTCATTATTCAAAAAATCATCAAATTGTTTTAAAAGTTCTTCCTTAAATTTTGGTTTTGATTTTGATTCACAAGTTTAAATTTTGTATGGTTAGACCCTGCTTATTCTATACCATCTTTAATTTAGTCTTTGCAGGTTTTTCATTATTTTTGTACGGCGTGTATCCACAACGACAATATCCGATAATACACGCTCATCAGTAAGCATAACATAGATGAATACATGTGGATCATGCCTCCTAACGTCTAGTTCAAAGGTGAACCTAAGGAAGCATCCTAGAACTAATTTTGAAGCGTTTCAATTATAATCCACAGCACAAGAGTATATTAAGCCAAAATGGAATATCCAAAACCAAAACCACAAGCTACAACTACACATGATAGTTAACTTGGAATTGAATTACGAAATCACATTATAGGAATATCTTGGACATCAAATCCAGTTATGTAATACAACCAAGACAAAATAAGCTATTTCGGGCTACTAACCCACTGGGAACTACCTAAGTGGCCACTATAATTGGGCAGAACTTATACCTCCCGCACTAGAGCCGAACTCTAGCCATGTCCAAGTAACAATGCCCCAAGTATTTCCAAAATCAACAATAATGTCAACAACATATACATATGTATACAATGCACATATATCACCTTTCATGCACAAATAAGGTTGGAGCCACACAATCCATGTCCTAAGTCTTCAAGACTAAATATGGCATGATATTAACAAGTCCACAATATGAATAAGCTTACACTAGTATTATAAGAACAACATAAGGAACTAAACAATGCTAGTGTTGTAAGCATTAAACATTTAATTAAACAACTACACAATGTTACATAAGCTTATAACAATTTAAATGACAAGAAAATATATAAAAATACCATAACTACATTTCAATGAAATCACTAGTAGTATAACCTTCTACCAAATGACATAACAAGTTTTACAAGACAATAATTATACATGTGCTTTGAGTAATATGAAAGCCTAAGTCAAGATATATAACCCTCATATATATACATTCCCACAACTCACACAACATGCATACAATATATGGTAAGCTTCAAAACATAAGAAAACACTAAGGTTATAAACATACTACACCCGTACCTCATTAGAGAAAGACTCTCTAGAATCTAAAGGAAAAGTGAGCAAAGGTGAAATCCAAAAGAAAGGTATTGTAGACCAAGGTGAAAGGAAGCTTTTGTTTTACAATGGTTAAGCCAAAAGTTGTGTGGAAGGTGGGCAAAACCAAGCTTTACACGTAACTCAATAATCTCAGCCTGAGAAGAACTCCCAAACTGTGTTGCAGGGTCTGGCTATCTCTGTCCATGTGCCTGGTTATTGGAGGTATCCATATCCTCCACGGCACCACCACACTTATCCTCCTCCTCCTCCTCTCCGTCTGTCAGAGGTGCTCTATCATCAGCAGCATCTTAGCGAACATCACCAATCTCCACCGCATTGCGGTGCTCCTCAGGCATATGAGACCATACCTTGTTCCACTCCTGTAAGGATATGAAATTATTTGGTAGGGCATGCAACCAGGTTCTTGCCTTGTCCTTGAGAGAGAATTGAAAAAGTCGCATCCTGAATGCATCATCTAAAAGAGTGAACAACTTGGTAGTCGAACATAATTCCAGAAACACATCCAAGTACTTATAAGGATCTTCTATTGCAAACCCATGGAATGTAGGAAGCATTTGGATCATAGTAGGCTTGATCTCAAAGTGTGTAGCATCAAACTATGGAAATTTAAAGCACGAATGGGATGTATATGATGTAGGAATGTAATGATCCCTCATTTTCATTTTTCATTTTGAAAAAAAAACAAAGAGTCATTATTTTAACTTCTCTCGATCGATCAGAGCATTGTCCAGATTGATCGAACCCTTCCTTTGATTGATCAAACACATGGTTTGATCGATCGATCATACCGGAACAGTGTTATAAATACATTTCCATGGCTATTTTCACCATTTGTTTTGTCCTTTCTCCTCCTCTAAAGCTCCAGTGCTCTCCCTCTCTCATTTCTACTCAAATCCAAGCCTCTCTCTCTCTCGTGGATTTATATCACTCCTGCTCCGGATCTTCATCCTCTCCCCCATTCATCATCTCCTTCTTCGGTAAGTTTTATTTTCATTTTTCTTTATTTTTCTTTGTTTTCCTTTAAATCATGATTAGATTAGCGAGGTATATACATCGTGTATTGCCATTTATAGATTGAAGTATGTTTAGGATAGGTAGGGACTCATCACTAGTCACCTCACTTTGCTCAATCTCAAAACTCTATAGGTCTAATAGCCTAGTAATCATATAAGGAAAAGGAAGTGTGTGGGTCGGAATATTCTAGTTAGGACCAATCTCCAACCAAAACTCAAGCAATTGACAAAACATCATTCTCGAGATCCAAAACCAGTGGCAAACTGAATAGTATATAGTGACTGAAGAAAGTCAGTGTGCCTAACAATCTTATGTCCAAGTGGATGGACATTAGCAGATATAATAAAGTCTACAATCCATAGCGTCTTTGGGAGTTTGGATTTGGTAGTGCTATTGTGCTTTCCTTTCGCAAACCTACCCTCACATAATTCCTTAATCAAACTCTCAGCAGTCCTAGCCATAGGAAAAGGTGTAAAGGTAGGACAGTGATGCCTCTCATCTAACACCTTAGGCATCTTATGATAGCACTCTAAGGCTATAACTATCGCAGCAGGAGAAGTAACCAACTCATGCCTATCCATGATAGTCCTAAGCCCCCAAGGCTCACTCTTACTGTAGGAAAGGTTAAGATAGAACAACCGAACAAGGTGAGGATAAGCTATATCACAACAGAAATCATAGTATGAAGAAGATGTCAGTAACTAAAAGATTTCATAGCCCAATGAGTGCGAGGATTAGTGATGAATGTCTTTATATCAAAGGTCGTTTCATAAGAAATTGGACAAGTCTTCCAAGCACTTGGCATAGTACTTTTTGTCACATGAGCACGCTTAAAAGGAGCAGGACGAACCATCTCAACTTCCAATAAAATGCATTAACTAAGAATCCCAAAAAATAGACTCCTAAGCTTCAACGATGAACCATAATTACAATTAGTGAAAAAAGGATTGAGCAGAATTTCATAGTGCTAGAGCTCAACCAATGCTCGAGCAGAACATTAAAAGCTCGAGCATAACCTATAACTATACCAAGCTAACTCCATGAATCCAATCCTTAATCCTGTATCACAATCAATAACTCCTTTAAACATCCATACTGTGCACGAACACTAATGGAAATCAACTTAATCAAAGTTTCATAAAGATATTCATCTTTTTACATTCAATATCTAAAATATGAACCATCCAATGGAAAATAAAATATAAAGATGATGATGATGTAGAGATTTACCTGTATTAGATACGCAGATCTAGAAGGGGAGTGTCAAAGATCATTACAGATGAGATTGAGAAGGATGAGTAGAACCTGAACTTTGGAAAGAAAAGAATGAATGAGAGGAAGGAATGGGGTTTCATGGCATTGTGCTTGAGCTCCATTAGAGCTTGTGCTCGAGCAGAAAACTCTCTGCTCTTGCTTTTGAGAATAAATTTTTATGTATATTTTTTATCTTTTTATATTTTTATTTTTCTAAAATAAACCTAAGCTAATCTAATCCTCAAAAAAAAAAAAAAAAAAAATACTGGAAGTAAATTGTGATACCCCCGGATTTCCGGATGCGGGTTGGCCAGGCCCATGCCCAATTACCCGAGGATATCAAACCAATTAGCAATAAATGAACATATAATACAATTATGATAAAAAGGAATAAATAAAATTTGTTGAAAAGAATCCTAAAATGATAAACTAAACTAAAACTACAAAATAAATTTCCATTAATAAGTAACCTCTTCTGCTGCAACTCATCCTTCGCGAATACGACTCGAGAATCGATCCTGTGGACCCCTATTCAAAACCCAATTGAAACTAAACTAAACTAAACAAGAAAAATCCAAAACTAAATATAAATAGCAGTCCTACACCGTCGGAAGAGTGAGTGACCGTCTCTACTCAGCATAAGTAAGCTCTATATCTAGAATTGTCCGGTACCTGAAAAATAATAGTGGGTCAGGCCCACGAACAAGTTCTATTCTAACTACAATCCAAACAGAGACCCGATACGCAGATACACCCTAGATATCTCAACCATATCTATATAGTCCGTAAATATATATATATATATATATATATATATATATATATATATATATATATCCACACTACAGGACTCTCACTAGACTACAATGCAGGTCTTAACTTGAATAGAAGGCAACATACAAAAATGCACCCAAAGGTGGGCATGAGTACCTAGACCTAATAGGGTATACCTCAACCATCATAACCAGCTATGCATTCTATTGCATATATGCACCCTAACCAACGATCCTGAGACTCAAGCTCATATCGCGGTACCATAATCATATATATATATATCTAGTCCGTCTAAATCCAAAGTATGTCATTTTATTGTTTATTGATTTGACATAAGAATTATAATCCAGTTAGTCACTTAACTTACGCAGTCGATCTAACTTAACTGTAAACACAATTAATCCAGGTAGTAATTCAACTTACTCAGTCGATCTAACTTAAATAAAGATAGGATTTAAATATTTAAATTAAATCCCTATCCTTTCTAATACAGAAATATAAACCACCATCCAATATGTCGTTCAACTATTTTAGTTGACAGGACATGAAACCATATAGGATTTAATTGTTTTAGTTAATCCATTCCGTACATATAAATGGGTAGGAGTTAGCGTTTTGATCTAACCCTTCCCTCCGTATGCCACCGTCCCATACCGGTGCATATAATGCATATGATCCGTAAATGATGCAATATTTTAAACAATACATCAAATAAAATCCACATAATCCATATAGTTGATAAATACATAATTTAAACAGTTCATCAACTAACAATCCATAATAATATCCCTGTAATTGACGAGACAAAGTTTAATAGTTCATCAAATTAAAGTCCAGAATCCATCCATGTAATTGACGAGACAAAGTTTGATAGTTCGTCAATTTAAAACCAGAATCCATCCATGTAATTGACAAGACAAGATTTAATAGTTCATCAATTCCAAATCTAGTATACATCCATGTAGTTGATAGAATATAATTTACTATTCTTCAATTTAAAAAACTAGACCAACATCTATATAATTGACATAATTTAATTTAATTATTCTTCAATTAAGATCCAGGCTCACATCCAAGTAATTTGACAGAATATAATTTATTTATTCATCAAATGAAATCCAGGATAAACATAGTAACATCCACATGTACATAACCCTATAATGCCTCCAGTACAGCTTTAAAAATTATGTTCCAGTCATCTAAGTCACTAAAACATGATTAAGCAACTAAATATTTTATATCCGTTAACAGCATGCGAAATTATTTAAACTTTCACACAGTGTAATCCATTCGCATACAGGAATAAATTACACCTCATAAGCTTTTAATATATCATAATATCATGTTTAGGGTCCATGCTACAATCCGTTAAATTTTTAAAACAAGATTACACAATTCATTCTTTCCTATCCGTTAAAGCGTGCAAGGTTGCTTATTTTTATACTGTTTATTCCATTTGCTCTACGGGTCAAATTATACAATTAAGGAGTTTAAAATCCCTTGAAATTACTTTAAAAATTCTCAATCTAGTCCTTGAAACCATTCAGAATCCCAAACACGCCCAAAACCAAACAATTCCGGAATGCACCCAAACAAGGCCCAACCAAGGGAGCCTGCTCTCTAATCAACAGAGCAGGATCTTTGCACCTTAAAGCCGGCTCCCTAGCCTTTGGAGCCAGCTCTATGAAGGGGGGAGCCAGCTCCCAACCTTCTGGAGCCAGCTCTCTCCTCCTTTGAGAGCACTGAACCCCTTTCTGCTTCGTTTCTGATCATCTGCTCCATCTCCGGCTTGTTCCTACCCTTCTATTCTTCCTTAAAACTGGTCTTACCAGTCTAGTATACATCCACTATCAACCCCCAGTCCTTAGTTTACCACAGTAAGAACTAATACAGCGATTTAAAACAACACCAATTTATATGCTTTAAAACAGACGACGAAGAATAAAGTTGTAAGAATTAATTCAGACAATAAAAACATATACAGATGATCAAGTTGACATATATTACACATGTAAGATTTAATTAATATTCATTTACAATCCTAGAGATCCTCTAGGTATGCACAGAACACAGGCCAACGGGAGAGAGACATAATAGAACTTGCCTCTGTGGTTTTTTAATAAAAACCTCGTCCCCGTCTTCTTAAGTTTTTCTGGCGATTGTGATTGTCGTCAAAGACTCCTCTACTTCAGCTCTAACCCTCGAACAGCCTTCAACCTTCATCCTTGGTCCAGCCTAATTCGTTGGCCAAAACCTTAGTCCCATTCCTCTCAGTTTCTCTCTTAAAACTCTCCGTTTTCCTCACAAAACCCACTGTTTTCTCTCTATGTCTCTGTACGTGAATAAGGTCTATGTTTTGTTTTTAAACCCTAAATAGCCTTAATATGATATTTTTATAGGTGTATAGGAAAACCTAATTCTAATTAACTAAGGAGACGCCACCGCAAAAGAAAAGAAAATAACAATTAAACCAACTATATGTATAAGTTGACACTTTAATAAAAAGATAAAACCCTAGAACCACGTTATACTAAAAATGCACAAGAAATAAAAATTTAAAATCTCAATTATATCCTTTTGAAAATTAGAGGTATTACATTCTTCCCCCCTAACAAAAGGAATTCCGTCCTCAGAATTCATGAAACTATGAATTATTTATCTTAAATTGTGTGGTTGAGTGTTTTTAAGTTAATTGGTTTCATATCCTCAGGTAATCAAGCGTGGGCCTGGCCAACCCGCATCTGGAATTCCGGGGGTATCACATAAACTAACAACCTAGAAAATAAAAATAAAAACAAAGAAAATAAAAAGTAAATAAAATAAAACACACCAAACTAAAGTATATACAATTGCTAAGTTTAACGTCGATAGCTTGACAGCAGTGCTAAGCTTAACGTCGGTAGCTCGACGCAGAGGTGACCTCTCTAGTCCAAGTAAATAGGATCATAAAGTTCTACAGTCTCCATTATGCCTCTCTGCACACTACCCTCTATGTAGGGTTTTAGTCTCTATCCATTAACTTTCTATAACTCTCCAGTATTAGAATCTTGTAACTCTATCGCGCCATGGGGCGCAACAGAAATAACCATGTGTGGACCCTCCCAATGTGACCTAAGCTTTCCAGGAAAAAGTTTCAGTCATCTTTTAAACAACCAAACTTTTTTCTCGGCTCAAAAGTCTTACGCAATACGTGCCTGTCATAGAATGCCTTGGTTTTGGATTTATAGATTTTGGCACTCTCGTAAGCATCATTACGTAATTCTTTAAGTTTAGAAAGTTGAAGCTGCCTATTAGAGCTTGCTGAGTTCAAATTAAACTTGAGCTTTTTTATGGCCTAAAGAGCTTTATTCTCCAACTCTATAGGAAGATGATAACCTTTACTATAGACAAGACGTTAAGGTGACATGCCAATTGGAGTCTTAAAAGCTGTTCGGTATACCCACAAAGCGTCGTTCAGTCTCAAGGACTAATCTTTAGGATCTGGATTAACCGTTTTCTTTAGAATGTTCTTAATCTTATGATTGGATATTTCAACTTAGCCACTTGTTTGGGGATAATAGAGAGTTGTACTCATAACCGTGCAAAGGAGGAAACGGACCCATGAAATCAATAATAAGCGCCAAAAATTTCATATTCAAAACCCTTAATTGCATTGTTTAGTCTATTTAGCATGTTAATAAAGTGTGTTTTATATACTTTTGTGTTTATTTGTTATTTTTAGGGTTTATCTCCAACATGGTGTAAAAGGGAAATTTTAAGGGCTTTTAATGAACAAGGTACTTAGTGAGCTATGGAACCTGGCCAAACGGACTTAAAAGTCTAAGATCGTATTCAGCCTGAGAATGAAGTAAGGCCCAGGAAGCTAAGCAAAAAAGAGATGTCAAATATAAAGGTCTCAGCCTTACGTCCAGATGCACTCTCCTAATGCATTTATTGCGTCCGGATTCCCTCATAACCCGTGACCAATAATTGAAGTTGTTGAGAAAAATGAAATTCTAGTAGCCAGCTAAAATTACGTCCGGACGCTCAGCCATTTGCGCGCCAAGAGAGCATATGGACACTCAGCATCCAGATGCACTTCCTGGTGTCCGGACATCTGCAAAACTTTGAAATTATTTAAAATTTCAGTTACTTTTCTCTCTCCTCCCCACATAAATGCACGATTTTATTAGTTTTTGAACTAATTGCTGCTAGAGGGGGTTATATACACTTGTACGGAGTTGTATCATATATCATATATCAAGATAGAATTCAAATTTTGAAGTTCTAGAAAGAGAAAGTAAGAAATAGCTAAGGTTATTAAGTGTTCTTGGCTTGGGCTGCCATGAAGATGAAGGTAGAGTTTTCCTCTTCGACCATAGGAGCTTCTACCACCACCAGGATGAGCTAAATCCCCTTCTAGGGGATTGAGGTAGCCTAGATTAAGTAATTATGTAGTCTGGTAATTTGATTTGGGGAACACTTTTGTATGTGATGAGTTTCACCTTTGTGTATTTACATTGAATTGATTTACAATCTAGGCAGAATACTTATATATGTAGGTATATACACCATGTGACTCTTGTCTTAGAAGCATGATTATATACTTATACTCTTAATATTTTCATATGTGACAATGAAGATTGATATTCATGAAATGGGATTATAGGCAAGTTATATATGAATTTAGATAGATTATGCCAAGGGAAGATGGACCATGTTATACCCTTAGATTAATGTAGTTAGATAGATGGTCCATGCCAACCAAAGATAGTCTATGCTAGAGAATTGATTTCATGTGCTAAAACTTATAATGTTAAGACATTGATAGGCCATGCCTAGGGAAGATGGCTCATACCACACCCTGGTTTAGGTGGATGAGCTATGCCAACCGCAGATACGTTATGCTTAGTCTTGTCTTACATGAATTTCTGGAAAATTATTGTGGTTGTTTTATACTTCTACACTTTAAACATCACACATAATTGTATCCCCAAGTTATTTACAAGTATGCATGATTACGAGGTCTTGGTGAACTTAATTCCCTAGTCTCCCTTTAATTGTTCTTTAAATTCAATTTAATTTATTTTAATTTTTATGCAAGCGACAAACAAACTAACCATCTTTTGTGACACTAACAAACACGAAATTAGTCTTTGAAACTTGATTGCCATAATCTTCGCAATCTTCGTGGTTCGATACCCCTACTTAGCCTTTTTCCTTGTGAATTCGTGCTAATCGGTGGTTTTATTATTGACACACCCCTAGTGAACACATCAATTTTTGGCATTGTTGCCGGGGATTGCAATTAGCTTTGTGATAAAAAAATTTCAAAGATTAAATTCATTTTGTTTGTAAATATTATTTTTGTAGATATTTTTCTGTTTTTCATTTGTTTGCCAAATGTCCCAAGTGTAGATTTCACATGAAGGGGCTGCTTTGAGAAGTTTTTCAAGTGTTGAAAAATTCTAGAAAAATTCTGAAAAATTTGTGGATACACACCCCTTTGTAATTGTTTCAAAGTTGATATTTGTTGCACTTAATTATTTGGTATTTTTGGCTTCATATGGATGCATGTTAGTTGATGTTGGGTTGTAGGTCTTCAACATTACCTATTATTGAAGAACAAGTTGATATAGTTTCATTAGAATGTGTTAGTCACTAATTGACTCTAAAGGGGGGGTGAATAGAGTCAAGGAGCAATTTTTTTCAATTTAAAAATTATATTTCTACCAAACTGTTGAATATCAGTTTATTGAAATATTCAAGCAAAATAAAGCACAAAAATAAGAGAGATAGAGATAAGAGATTGCAAACAATGACTCGGTGATTTAGCGAGGTCCGGAAACTCCTACTCCTCGGCTCAAGATCCCCCTTGAGACTTCCCAAATTCACTAGAGCTTCTCCTTAATGGTGGAGAGCAAACCTTCACTTTTGAAACAAGATCTTGCTTCTCTTCTTTGCTAGGAGAACACCCTTCTCCTAGGCTTTCTTTTGGTTTACACCAACCCTTTACAATAGCTTTGAAATTTGAAGAAACAAGTGTACAAGAATCTCTCAAAGATAGATTACAGAGTTTAGCTCACAACTATAGAAAAGATGAATATACGTGAAGCTCAGAATTACTACAGTGATATGAAATAACAGAGAGGGAATGAAAGCTCAGAAAACTTCTTTAATGCTTTTCAAGGAATGATAGAATGTTCTCTGTTAAAAAAGATCATTTAGTTTGAAGACCAACCTCAGTATTTATAGAATAAACAGAGTTCAATATAGCTGTTAGAGGTTGTTGAGAACATTAAATGAAAATGTTTACGTTACGGTTCAAAACCCTAAAGAGAGCCATCTCTTGAAAACCAAAGAGCCTGCTCTTTGTTCATTTTCCTTGGAAAGAGCCTGCTCAATAAAAATGTGAGCCTGCTCTTTATTTTGAAGATCCATTTTCGTAGCTTTCTTAGAACAAAAAGAGCCCTCTATTTCTTTTGATTGAGCCCTCTCTTTTTCTTAAATACTTCTCAAAGACTTACTGGAGTTAAAGAAAATAATCTTCTCAGAGCTCACTGAATAAGAGAAAAGAGCCTTCTCCATCTCACATTATGATACTTAATATGAAATTCTTTAAGTCCTGTGAATGTGATCATGAGCTGATTTTATTTTCTTTGAGAAATAAAATGGGAATGCAATGCATGGATTGAATTTTGAGCTTGAAATATATTCAAATTAACTTTGACATTAAATCTTAAGCTCTCACCATCTAATCTACCCTTTTCTTCAATCTTTGACCATGATCGGTTAGCCTTTGATGGAGTACTTGAATAATCTTTGAATTCTTGCAACTTCAATGCTTCCTTGAATCCATTGCTTGAGTACTTGGAATGCTTCTGGCTCAATATTGAGGATTGAATTAATTGATCAACTATATAGCACTCAAGGAAAATATTAGTACATAATCAAAATATAAGATTGACCTTTAGATTAAATCCTTAGGCCAACAATCTCCCCCTTTTTGATGATGACAAAACATTGATGTGTTTATTGTCAAGGTGGAATTGCATTTTGAAATATTGCTCCCCCTATCAATAAGCATATCTTGAATTCATGTCAACAACAAATATTTGGAAAGAAAAAAAATATGTCTCCCCCTATCAATGTGCGTCTATCAAAAATAGCAATGTAATAGAATAGACACAGTATAGCCACAATATAGCATAGAACACATCTTTCTCCCCCTTTGTCATATCAAAAAAAAAATCTTCCTTTATCAATGGGAAATACTGACCTTTGCATGAAATATCAAAATGGATAAAGAAAAGAGCAATTAAATAGCAAATATGGCAGTGTATAGAAAGCAGAAGTTGAAACAGAAGGAGAATTAGAAAACAACTACCATATGAGTAGATAAAAGCAGAGTTCATGATAAGGAGTTCAAAATGAAATAACATAAGTAAATAGAACATATCTAAAAATATGATTCTCTAAAGCAGATATAGCAAATGAGACCACAAAAATAGGTTTTAGACGGGGGTGATAATGTGCTAAGGAGAAGGAGGTCTATTTCTTTTGCGAAATGCTTCAAAATCTTCATTAAGATGAGTGATTGACATATGCACTTCGTCAAGTTGTCTTTGCTGGTGTGCAAGAGTGGTTTGTTGTTCTTCAAGAGTGGCTTGATTTTGACGAGTAGCTTCGAGAATTTTCAATAACAGATCACGATTGGTGCAATTTTCAGCTGGAACTTCATCCTCTTCAGCACTGTCATCACTGTCATGTTCTTCTTCATCCTCATCATCAACTTCCTCAATTTCTTCTCCTCTATCTCGAGCCTCTTCAAACCTCCGTTGCTTAGGATAGAACCACATACCATTTGAATCCTTTTTAGCCCCATTGACGCCATTAAAGCAGTGAGCATGTGTCTTGACCCTGGTTTAACTGCTTCAGAACTATCTAGCGGAACTTTCATATCCATGAATATGTGAGTGAGAACCATGGCATAATAAAGAGAGACCTTTTTCTTTCTCTTACAAGCAAGCAAATGATGAAATATTATGTATGCAAGATCAAAGGGCTTTCCATTTAAGACACACCAGATAAGGAAGACGTCCATGTGAGTGACTTTGGATCTAGTGCCGGATTTTGGAAGAATGAAGTACATGATGATCTTGTGAATCAATCGGGCTTCCATAGTTAATTGCCTGATGTTTACCACTTTTGTATTGGTTACACGGGAATCATAACTCATTTGCTGAATAGCTATGAGTTTGTCAAAGCCGTGTCCAATAAACCATTTGGAAGGAGAATAGAATTGGATGCCATCCTCAAGTTTGAGAATTCGAGCAATGTTACTTCTATCAAGGTAAAAGTGAACTCCAGCTACATAACAATTAAGTTTGTCTTCTCCAGGACTTTCTTCAAGGTGAGTGTAAAATAATTTTACGAATTTTGGATAGTATTTGGTACTCAACCCAACAAAGTTTCCTAGGCCAATTTTGTCAAACAATCTATAGGTGTTGAGATGAAGATCATCGCAAATTTTTTTGGACAATACCATTGCTGTGGCCAATTTTCTATGTTGATAGATAGTGTCAAATACTACTTTGTAAGTGGGGTTTCTATAAAGCATGGTAGCAGATCTTTGAGAGTTCCGTTTATGACCACGAGGAGGATTCTTTCTACGAGAGGATGAAGCCGTGGACATTTCTAGAAATTGAAACTGAAATTTCAGAAGGAATACTTAGAACACATATCTAAAGAAAAATTCACTTAAATTTGTTTGGAGAAAAAAAAATTCAATTATCATATACTGGAAATTTCAAAGCTCAAATTGGTTTTGACTGAGAATTAATGATTATAACTGAGAATGATTTTGAACCAATGTACCAATTTAAGTTTTATACTTAAAAAAAAACAAAAAAAAAATTAAATAATATGATCTAAGTAATAAAGTTTACAAATTCATCTTAAAAGTTGAAATTCAAAAGAATTTTGAAATGTACTGCCCAGATGAATTATAAACAAATTCTTCAAAGATAAATTCAAACTAAAAGGGGTTTGATAACCAAAGTTATGCAATATATTTCTAAGATTTGATAAAATAAATTCATAGATTAATCACAAGACAAATGCATAACTACTAGAAATTTGAATTAACAAACCAAGAGAGTAGCCATTTCTACTCAATTATGTTCTTTCCATGTGAGGAGAAAGTCTACAGTGAAATCAAGGGTTTCATGGATGAGAGATGAAAAAGCAATGAACTCTGAAATTTGTTGAAAATAGATCAACTAAAATGCAAGAACTCATAACTTTGAGATGGAATTTGAGGAAGGGAGTTACCTGTGAAGATGCCCAATGGATGAAATATTTCAACCCTAGCCGAGAGAGTGCTCTGGAATAAGCCTCTGTTATGTCTAGAATGGAGTCAGTGTGCTGAAGGGAAGGTGCCGAGATGGAATATGAAAGCCTACTGTGCACTAAAAAATGAAACCGAGAATCTGTGGGTTTCATTGATTGAGCCGGCTCACTAGTTCATAGAGCCGGCTCAATGAAGGTTCTTGGAGCCAGCTCACTAGTTCATAGAGCCGGCTCAATGATGTTTCTTGGAGCCGGCTCTTCTATTTCATGGAGCCGGCTCTTTCATTCTTTGGCCCTGCATCCAAGTACAAATGTGAGATGCCGAGAGCAATGAGATGAAATTCATCAATTGAGCAGGCTCCTCCTTCTGAAGAGAGACATCTCCATTTATGTGTATTGAGCCGGCTCAAGCAAAATTGGAGCAGTCTCTTTACAACCTGCATGAGATCCCGAGAGTTGAGTGTTTAAAAGAGTGTGTGTGAGCCGGCTCATTGTAGAATTGGAGACTGCTCTTTCTGAAATCTGCATAAGATTCTGATAGCAACAAAATTGTATGCAGGTTATGGTTTAGGTTAGGAGCCGTCTCTTGTTTTTATAGAGCCTGCTCTCTTAGTTTGTAGAGACTGCTTTTTCTTGAAAACATAGAGATCCCGAGAGTATGCATTTTGAAATCATTTGTGAAGCCTGCTCTGCTTTGTGTGGAGACAGCTCTTTTTCTGAATGGAGCTGGCTCTTTAGCTGCTAGAGCTACTTTAATATTTCTTCTTCTGCAGACATACCTATTTCTTTTCTGAGCAAGCAAAATCTGTCCTCTTGGAGTGGTTTTGTGAAAATATCTGCTAGTTGTTTTTCAGTATTAATGAATACAAGCTCAATGTCTCCTTTTGAGACATGATCCCTAAGAAAATGGTACCTAATTTCTATATGCTTTGTCCTTGAATGCTGAATAGGATTTTTTGAGATACATATTGTACTTGTGTTATCACACATAATAGGAACATGATCAAAGTAAAGTCCAAAATCCTCAAGCTGTTGTTTAATGTAAAGCGTTTGAGCGCAACAACTACCGGCTGCAATATATTCAGCTTCTGCCGTTGATAGAGCTACGGAATTTTGTTTCTTGCAAGACCAAGATACTAATGATTGTCCTAAGAAATGACAAGTTCCGCTAGTACTTTTTCTATCAACTTTGCATCCTCCAAAATCAGCGTCCGAGTAACCGACAAGCTCAAGTGATATATGCCTAGGATACCAAAGCCCTAAGAATGTAGTAAAACTTAAATAGCGAAAGATGCGTTTAACGGCACATAGATGAGATTCTTTAGGGCAAGATTGAAAACGAGCGCATAAGCATACACTAAACATGATGTCCGGTCTACTTACGGTTAAGTATAAAAGACTACCAATCATACCCCTGTATTTTTTAATATCTACATTAGTGCCCCTTTCATCTTTGTCAAGTTTCAAGGATGAGCTCATTGGAGTATTGGCATGTTTGACTTCCTCCAAGCCAAATTTCTTTAGCAAATCTTTAACATACTTGGATTGGCAAACAAAAATGCCATCAAGTGTTTGTTTGATTTGCAATCCTAAGAAGAAAGTAAGTTCACCCATCATGCTCATTTCGAATTCATTTTGCATACTAGAAGCAAATTTTTCACATAGTGCACTATTGGTTGATCCAAAGATAATATCATCAACGTAAATTTGAATAACCAACAGGTTGCTATCAATGGTTTTAGTGAAAAGAGTATTGTCAATTTTTCCTCTAACAAAACCATTAGCAAGTAAGAAACCACTTAATCTTTCATACCAAGCTCTTGGAGCTTGTTTCAAACCATACAAAGCTTTTGATAATTTGTAAACATGGTTTGGATAAATGTAGCTTTCAAAGCCCGGCGGTTGTTCTACATATACTTCTTCTTCAATGAATCCATTTAAGAAAGCACTTTTTACATCCATTTGGTATAACTTAAATTTTTTGTGGGATGCAAAAGCAAGGAGCATTCTTATAGCTTCAAGTCTAGCTACGGGGGCAAAGGTCTCCTCAAAATCAATTCCTTCTTCTTGATTATAGCCTTGAGCAACAAGCCGTGCCTTGTTTCTCATAATTATTCCCGATTCATCCTTTTTGTTCCTAAATACCCATTTTGTGCCAATGATAGTTTTATCTTTAGGCTTTGGAACCAAATGCCAGACTTTATTCCTTTCAAATTGGTTAAGTTCTTCTTGCATGGCCAAGAGCCAAGATTCATCATTTTTGGCTTCATGAATATTTTTTGGTTCAAGTTGGGAAACAAAAGCCACATAATTGCAGATGTTGCTCGTTTGAGACCTAGTGCTTATTCCTTTAGATGGATCGCCAATGATTTGATTTATCGGATGATTAGGCACTTGCTTCCAAGCCTTAGGAAGAGTGTCTTTATAAGAGAGACTTTCTTTTAGAACATCTTTGGAGCTATCTTCAAGAGAAGAACCATTTAAATCATTCAATATTCTTTTCAATCTCAATCACATCTTCATTATCATTTAATGAACGTCTAAGAGGGGGTAATGGTGATTCATCGAATACAACATGTATTGATTCCACAACCACTCGTGTTCTTTTGTTAAACACTCTAAATGCTTTGCTACGAGAAGAATATCCTAGAAAAATACCTTCATCCAATTTAGGTTCAAATTTTCCTAGATTATCTTTGTCATTTAACACGAAGCATTTACACCCAAAGACTTTAAAGTATCCAATGTTTGGCTTTCTTTTGTTCCAAAGATCATAAGGAGTCTTATTAAGGAGTTTTCTAATAATGACTCTATTTATAACATAGCATGAGGTGCTAACGGCTTCGGCCCATAGAGATCTAGGAGAATTATGTTCATTTAACATAGTCCTAGCCATTTCTTGGAGAGACTTATTTTTTCTTTCAACAACTCCATTTTGTTGAAGAGTCCTAGGAGCTGAAAGATTATGATTGTATCCATTGTCATCACAAAATCTTTCTACATCTTGGTTGTCGAACTCTCTACCTCTATCACTTCTAATGGACTTAATTTTACATTCTTTTTCATTTTCAACTCTCTTACAAAATTTAGCAAAGATTGTATGAACCTCATTCTTGTGTGTAAGGAAAAATACCCAAGTGAATCTAGAGAAGTCATCCACAATGACAAATGCATAGAGTATTCCACCAAGACTAGCAATTCTCTCCGGACCGAATAAGTCCATGTGAATTAATTCAAGTGGTCTTGAGGTCGTTATATCCTTTTTCCTTTTAAATGATGACTTGATTTGCTTGCCTATTTGGCATGCGCTATATGTTTTATCTTTAGAAAAATTAGTCTTTGGGAGGCCTTTGACCAATTCATTCTTAGATAGTTTTGAAATCAAATCCATACTAGCATGACCCAACCTTTTATGCCACAACCAACTATTTTCATTTGAGGATACAAGACATTTGACATCTTGATCATGTAATTCACATAAAAGCAAAGTATATACATTACCATTTCTTAGAGCATGGAAAACTTCTACATTATCCTTTTTGACAATGCACTTGTCCGATTTAAACAAAACATCATATCCTTTATCACATAATTGGCTAATACTAAACAGATTATGCTTTAAGCCTTTAACAAGCAACACATCATCAATAGATAAGGAGGAGGAGATACCAATAGTTCCAATGCCAATGACCTTGCCTTTTGTGTTGTCGCCAAATGTGACGCTTCCTCCTTTATGAGGTTTGATGGAGCGAAATTTTGATTGATCTCCCGTCATATGCCTTAAGCATCCGCTATCAAGGAACCATTTGTCCTTGGATGAATATGGAGACTTCAAGCAAACCTACAAAAGGAATTTGAATAATCTTCTTTTGGTACCCACATTCTCTTGGGTCCATGAGAGTTAGGAAGAGGTGTATAAGTCCCTTTAATAACCTAAACTTCTTTTGTCCTACATGGCCTAATAGGACAATGATTGATCTTATGTCCTTTTTTTTTACAATAGTTACATTGTGGACTAAAAGAGGAATTTTTAACAAAGTAATTGTTCAAAGGTATTCTCTTTTTCAATAAACAAGAATCTTTGTTGTGAGGATCAAATCCAAGTCCATCCTTGGCATAAGCATTTCTTTGCTTTCCAAGTATGAGACCCAAATTCTCTCTACCTTTTGTGAATTTAGCTAAAGTTTCAATTTGATCTTCAATTATAACTTTTAATGATTTATTTTCAGAAATTAAATCAATTGAAACCGATTCTTTAGCTAATTCTTTTTCCTTTTTCAAAGCTTCATTTTCAAGTTGAGATTTTTCAAGGTTTTGAGAGATGATATACATTTCCCTCTTGAGAGTAGCACATTTTTTAACCATTTTGCCTAATTCATCATGCAATTCTCTAAAAGCATCTAGCAAATAGTTGTGTGCATCAACCAATTCATCATAAGTAGTTTCCAAATCAAATGAGTTATGATTAGAATTTACCTCATCTTCATCGGCCATGAGACAAAGATTAACCAATTCATTTAGTTCATCGTCACTTTCGGATCCATTTGAATCATCATCCTCCCATGTAGCTTGCATGGCTTTGCCTTTCTTTTTCCTTTCCTTTTCATTTTTGTAGGCATAGCAATCGGACTTGAAGTGCCCCGGTTTTCCACAATGGAAGCAAGTAGGTGCTTCTTTTTTTCCTTGCTCACTAGACGACCCATTTCTTTTGAAGTGGTTACTCTTTTGGAACTTCTTCATTTGAAGAATTCTTCTTACGGTTTTGGTAATGAGAGTAACTTCTTCTTCTTCTTCATCATGAGGAACTTTATCAATTGTAACTTCTTTGGTAGTAGCTTGTAGAGCTATATCCTTCTTTTGAGTTTCTTCATCTCTATCATTCATTTCTAGCTCGTAAGCCATTAATGAACCAATAAGTTCGTCAATGGGAAGTGTGTTAAGATCTTTGGCTTCTTGGATGGCGGTCTTCTTAGCTTCCCAATTCTTTGGCAAAGATCTAAGGATTTTTCTTACATTGTCGGATGATGTATATTTTCTTCCAAGAGCTTTCAAGGGATTAACAATGTTAGTAAAACGAGAGTACATTTCACTAATAGTTTCTTTGTTATTCATGGTAAAAAGTTCATATTTATGGACAAGCATATTCATTTGGGATTCTTTAACATGACTAGTGCCTATATAGGTAACTTCAAATTTATCCCAAATTTCTTTGGCCGTTTCGCAATCCGAAATTCTATTGAATTCGTCTTTGCTTAAGTCACAATAGAGATTAGTGATAGCCTTGACATTACATTGTACAAGCCTACGGTCATTGAGGGTCCATTCAATATCGGGTGTTCGAACATTTTCACCTTCTACTATCTTGGTTGGAACATGGTCTCCTTTTTCTATGGCTTTCCAAACATCTACATCTATGCCTCTTAAGAATGCTCTCATTTTGATTTTCCAATAGTTGTAGTCACTTCCATCAAACCAAGGGGGTCTATTGTTAGATTGACCTTCTTGATGGAAAAGTGCATTGGCCATGATCATTCTCTAAGATGATTAGTCTTTTTCTAGAGATTAGGCTCTGATACCAATTGTTAGTCACTAATTGACTCTAGAGGGGGGGTGAATAGAGTCAAGGAGCAATTTTTTTTAATTTAAAAATTATATTTCTACCAAACTGTTGAATATCAGTTTATTGAAATATTCAAGCAAAATAAAGCACAAAAATAAGAGAGATAGAGATAAGAGATTGCAAACAATGACTCGGTGATTTAGCGAGGTTCGGAAACTCCTACTCCTCGGCTCAAGATCCCCCTTGAGACTTCCCAAATTCACTAGAGCTTCTCCTTAATGGTGGAGAGCAAACCTTCACTTTTGAAACAAGATCTTGCTTCTCTTCTTTGCTAGAAGAACACCCTTCTCCTAGGCTTTCTTTTGGGTTACACAAACCCTTTACAATAGCTTTGAAATTTGAAGAAACAAGTGTACAAGAATCTCTCAAAGATAGATTACAGAGTTTAGCTCACAACTATAGAAAAGATGAATATACGTGAAGCTCAGAATTACTGCAGTGATATGAAATAACAGAGGGGGAATGAAAGCTCAGAAAACTTCTTTAATGCTTTTCAAGGAATGATAGAATGTTCTCTGTTAAAAAAGATCATTTAGTTTGAACACCAACCTCAGTATATATAGAATAAACAGAGTTCAATATAGCTGTTAGAGGTTGTTGAGAACATTTAATGAAAATGTTTACGTTACAGTTCAAAACCCTAAAGAGAGCCATCTCTTGAAAACCAAAGAGCCTGCTCTTTGTTCATTTTCCTTGGAAAGAGCCTGCTCAATAAAAACGTGAGCCTGCTCTTTAATTTGAAAATCCATTTTCGTAGCTTTCTTGGAACAAAAAGAGCCCTCTCTTTCTTTTGATTGAGCCCTCTCTTTTTCTTAAATACTTCTCAAAGACTTACTGGAGTTAAAGAAAAGAATCTTCTCAGAGCTCACTGAATAAGAGAAAAAAGCCTTCTCCATCTCACATTATGATACTTAATATGAAATTCTTTAAGTCCTGTGAATGTGATCATGAGCTGATTTTATTTTCTTTGAGAAATAAAATGGGAATGCAATGCATGGATTGAATTTTGAGCTTCAAATATATTCAAATTAACTTTGACATTAAATCTTAAGCTCTCACCATCTAATCTACCCTTTTCTTCAATCTTTGACCATGATCGGTTAGCCTTTGATGGAGTACTTGAATAATCTTTGAATTCTTGCAACTTCAATGCTTCCTTGAATCCATTGCTTGAGTACTTGGAATGCTTCTGGCTCAATATTGAGGATTGAATTAATTGATCAACTATATAGCACTCAAGGAAAATATTAGTACATAAACATCATTAATGGTTTGTAATCATCAAAATATAAGATTGACCTTTAGATTAAATCCTTAGGCCAACAGAATGGACTCTTAGATAACAAAAAAGGAACCTTCGGAATCCTAAAAATTTAAGAGAACTTGAAACTGAAATTAAAAATATGGCTGAAAATATGGAAAATGTTAAGGCTGAAATTCCTAGAGTCAACAATGATGAAATTGCTAATGAAAATGTAGCACCCATGACTCTTAGAGATTAATTTATCCCATCAACATGTACATCTCCATCTTGCATCGTCATGCCCAATGTTGATGCCAATCACTATGAAATCAAATCAAGAACAATCCAAATGTTTCCATCCTATCATGGATTTGATAATGAGGACCTTACAAGCATCTTGATTAATTCTTAGAAATCTGCTCTACCATCAAGATGAGGGACTTTCCTCAAAATGCTCTTTATATGTGTTTTTTCCCGTTCTCGCTAAAAGATAGGGCAAAATATTGGTTAAACTCACTTATTGCAAATTGCATCACTACATAAGCCCAATTGCAATAAGAATTTCCTAAAAAGTACTATCTAGTGGGTAAAACTAATCAAATGTGTCATTCAATTCTTAGTTTCTCCTAAATAAATGGAAAACAATTCTATGTAACGTGGGAAAGATTCTAAGACCTTCTTAGGAAGTGTCCGCACCACCAAATTCCAAAATGGCAATTGGTGCAAGCCTTTTATGATGGTTTAACCAAACCACATAGATAATTGATTGATTCTTCTTGTGGGGGCATGTTTATGTCCAAAAATGCAGATGAAGTATGGACTTTGCTTGAGAACATGAGTGTCAATTCTATTCAATATAGTTCTCGTAGAGCTCCTACTTCTAGTGTTGGGAAACTCTCAAATCCGTGCCAACCACGGACTTTAAGGGAAAATCATCTCAAGTGGATGCCATAATACATAAAGTTTTTCAGCTAGTGGCACCACATCTCTCCTCTTCTCAAAATTCTTCATCAAGTGCAATGTGTGCATCTTGTACAAACACTTTCCACCATGAAAAAGATTGCCCCACACTAGAGCAATTCTCTGGAGGTATACAAGAGCAGGCTAATGCCATGTTCTCCCATCCGAGACATAATCCATACTCTAATACATACAATCTGGAATGGAGAGATCACCCGAATTTTCCATGGAGGCAACCAGCCCACAAAATTCAACATTCCAAGGTTATGGGCAATCAATATAATGCTCAACCCATGAACCGGCCATTCCAAGCTTCTACAAGCTATCATCCTTTTCCATATAATCAAAGCTCTTCAAATACAAATTCTGTTCCTCTTCACCCATCCCAATTGGATGAGATATTAAACACCAACAAGCAAATCATGGCTGCCCTTAATAACATGCAATCAACTATGCAATTGGTTAATACTCATTCCTAATTAATAACTAAAATTGAAACCCAACTGGGATAATTGGCTAATTTTGTGAATCAACTTCATGAAAGGGATATGGGTAAACTTCTAGCTCAAACAGTGGTAAACACAAAAAGGCAATTTCTAATTGATGAACTCCCTTCTCTGAGCAGACTACATCATGAACAAGTCAATGCAATCACCATACTTCGGAGTGGAAGAGTTGTGGATAACAAGGTTAGGGAAGAGACTGAAATTCTTGCACCCAAGGATTCAAGTCCCCCCAAAGATCTTAAAATCAGTCCAAAAATTCAAAATCTGCCAATCCTTAGTGTTGAGACATCTTATGAGCCCAAGGCTCCTTATCCTCAACATCTTAAAGAGTCTACTCACTTTGGGAACAAGGGTGACAAAATTTAGGATATGTTGGAAGTCTTTAGGCAAGTAAAGATCAACATTCTTCTCCTCGATACCATAAATCAAATTCCACCTTATGAAAAATTTCTTAAGGATTTGTGTACACATAAACGAAATCCCAAAAGCACAATACACCTCAAAAATTCAAGGATCCGGGTGCCCCAATAATTTCGTACGTCATTAGAGACAATAAGATTGAAAAGGCCCTTCTTGACTTAGGAGCGAGTGTAAATCTAATTCCTTATTTAGTTTACTTGCAACTTGGCTTGGGTGAATTAAAACCCACTTCAGTTGTCTTGCAACTTGCGAATAGATCCGTCAACCAACTGCACTGTATCATTAAAGATGTAATCATTAAGGTGGACAAGTTCTACTTCCTGGTAAACTTCATGGTTCTGGATACTGAACCAGTCCACAATCCTATCTGAAGTGGGGCCTTAAATACTTTATTTAATGAAGCAAACAATAAACATAGGTATTGAAAGCTTATATGCCCAAATATGCATGCCACAGGCTAAAAGTGCGAAAAGAAACATCATAAGCACTAGAAGCAAGTAGGACAGAAGCTTGAAGACCAGTTCCTAGTGGTTTCCTGAAGTTGTAAAGCCTATTACGCTCACAACCCCTGCCAAAAATCCTCTTCGAACAAGGTCATGTAACAGACAGTGATCTGGTAAGAATATAACTGCACATTGGAGGTTTTTTTGCAAGACGGCTAACAGATAAAAGGATAAAGGCAAATTTAGGTATATGAAGGACAGATGAAAAAGTAATATCAGTAGACAGACAAACATCACCCTTACTGTGAATATAAGATGTAGAGCCATCCGCAAGATACATAGATTGGGTAACAGGTATGACATTGGAAGAAAAAACTGATAACTCACTAGTTATGTGATCATTAGACCCAGAATCCAGAACCCAAATGTAACGACCTGGTCATTTACCTCCCTTTCCTTTTTCTTGAAATTTTACGAATGAATTTTTTTCGTTTAATTTTCTTTTTTGAGCTCTGTTTCGTGTCGCTTAGTGTCATCTCGAGTGCTCGAAATTGGTTTCTGAGACTCTTTCATGTGAATTGACAACTTCCTTTGAGGATTGAGTCATTTTCGCATTTTCACTTTTTGGACACTATGCGTCTTTCGTCCTTTTCACTGTTTCGTCTTTTTCCCTATTCTGTCTTTTCCTTGTTTGTCACATTGTTGGCACAGCCTCACTTCTTATGCTCGTAGTTGGTTCTTGACTTCACGTGCCTTCAACTTGAGTGGTTTCCTTGAAATACGTATCTTCACTTTTGCAAGAAAGTACTCTAGTTGCTCCCGGTATCCATAGGGGCGTGGATGCACAATTCTTCAGAATCTTTTCTTTTCTTGGGGTACTTTTTGTAAACATCTTTTGAAGATATTTTATTTCAGGGGTATCTAAGAAAATATCTTTTGGAATATATTTTCATTCTGGGGCAGTTTAGCAGTTAATCCTTTTTGAAGGGGCTATTGTGCAATTAACGAAAGTTATTACAAAATATCTTGTCTGGAACTTGGATCCTCATACAGGATTCATTTTCACTTTTCGTTGACTCGTAAATTTATAGAATTTCCTTCTGGTCATTTTTTTCCAATTTCAGAGTTTTTGGACCCGATTGCTACCGAACTTGTTCAGGGCATAACTTTCTGTTTGGGACTCATTTTTCGATGTCGTTTCTTCCTTTGTTCATATTTTCTCATTTTTTAATCTTTTTTGTTCATGGAGTTTTTCCATTTGAGCGTATTTGCTCAAATTCCACTTTTCTGGACCCGGCGAGGCCCATTCGGGACAGTTTTTGAAATTTCTATAAAAGGGGGGGTGAAATATTTTATTTTTCATCTTCCCCACTATCCTTGCATGAGCTGAAGCAGCCATGGATGCCCATGGTGCTGCCACCTTCTCTCTCCTCCTTTGATTTACTTTTCCTAAGTAAAAAATCTTCGGCCTTCACGGTTTTTGTTCCCCTCAACGTGTTCTATTATTCCCCCCTATTATAATTCATTTTTGACCATTTCTTGAGTTTGGGTTTGAGGTTAAGTTTAGATTTTCATGGGGCTTCCTTCAGATTCATGTAGATCGTGTTGTCCCCGATAAAACCCTTCGGTTTCGGCAAATTCGGAACACTTTTTTTTCGGTGGGCCTTTGAGGTTTTCATCTCAAATTGATGTAGGGGGTGTTATAGGTTTAATTATTTTTATATAATATGATATTGATGCTTATACAACTTGTTTACATGCTTAAATATGAAATCTAGAGATTTTATTATTTAATTTTCTTGTGAAGGATTTAATTTTCCCAGTTGTCCATAGCTTTGTTTAATCATGTGGCATGATAGAATATTACCCCTTGATATGTTGATTAACATATATTAAATTGAGATAAATTGGACAAGTAACGAAGATTTTATTTAATATTATACTAGAATAAAATATTAATTCATGTGGCCTTAACTAGCTTGAAATCGATGTGTGTTAGCATATTATATTAGGTCCTAGCATGCTCTTCAACATAGATTAAATTGAGAGTAATCGGAGAAGTTTTGAAATCTAGTAATATTTAATTAATTAGATTAATTAATTTATTCCTGTTGTACTATTCACCCCATTGGAATTCCGACTTGACATTCTTGATGTGCATACTATATGATTTCACATATATTAAATCTAGAATATTTGGTTATGTTTTGAAATCTATCATTTATTATTTTTCTAGTATTAAAGTTTAATGCTCATGGCCATTCATTGCATGGAATTCACTTGTGTCATGTTTTTAAATCATGTCATGGTATGTTGTATAACATATTTAAATTTGAGATCATTTGGATGAATTTCAAAACTTAGAGATTTTAATTAAGTGTAATAATTAAAATCCATTCAATAGCTCATTGGTCTTGATTAAGTTTCTAATTTGGAATTCATGCATTTTGTGACAAATTCCTTCACATGTATCAAATTGAGAATAATCGGATAAGTTTGAAACTTATATTCATTTACTTCCTTTGTATAGAACTTAATTCACATGGTTATGTCTTGCATGAAATGGACTTGTAACTTGACATTGAACTTGACATTGATATGATCCTTGACACACCTTGTTTATAAAACATTTGGACTTGCCTCATAATCGTGATAATTTAATCCCTTAGGTTGATTAAATTTTCCTTTTTATGCTTCCATCGGTTTAATCATAACCCCTTGTATCTAGGTTTCATTAATGTACTTAATGAACATGCACACTTGTCTTGGAATGATTTAATTACTCAAATATTGCTTAGAAAGTAATTGAATTATGTATCTTATACTTGTGGTATATTTACTTCAATAAACTCCATGTTCTATATATCTTGGATGTTGTCTATATAGTTGCATACTATGATTTCTTATCATCTCACATGCCATGATAGTTGATGAACTAGGGACATGACTTGCATGTTCCAAAATCTTGGTTGTGCATGAAACGTGGTTAATGTATTTATTATATTTGATACAATCTTGACTTGCACAACTTGTTAATTTTGGAACTTGGAATATCAATTAAGAATAGGGGAAAGTACCATTGGGTTGATAATCCCTAAAGTGACCCCAAGAATAGGGGAAGGTACCCTTGGGTTGATAATCCCTAATGTGATCCCAAGAATAGGGGAAGGTACCCTTGGGTCAGTAACCCTAAAGTGATCCCAAGAGTACGGTTTTAATCTGAGCGATATCCAAGTTTCCACATTGTTTGATTTCGCTCTTTAAATTTCAAGTTGCTATTCTTTGAAGATTTAAAATTTTCGTGTATGTGAAATGCTCCAATCATGCTAATTGCATTTATAATGTAATTCTTGCTAACCTATATCCGAATATACTTCTTGTCGTGTTAAATAGTATGTTCCATTCATGTAAAGTGCCTTGACAATGTGAACTTGTATTCTAGTAACTCCTTGTCGTGTTGTATGGATTATTCCAAACTTTGCCTAATTGCATTGATAATTTAATTCTTGTTAACTTGTATTCAAGCATCCTTCTTGTCATGTTCTTTGAATTATCCAAATCTTGATTCGTTTCATACGTGTTTAAGTATCATGATTCTTGTTGATTATTACTCTAGGGTAGCTTAGGATACTCCCTGGGTCTCATTGTGACATAGACGTTAGGTGGCATGAGCCCCTCTGACATGTTTCACCTTAAGGTGATAAAATTGTAAAATGCTAGGTCGATGCATGCTCATCTCCTATGAGTAGCTTTATATTGCTCACCCCTACGTTACTGGGGCATATTTCAAGTACAGGACTTAAAACTTGAAGGTTTCAATGCCTTGGATGATTTGTAGCTTCTTATGACAAAACTTGTATTCTTTGATTCTATGTATGTAAAGTGTGTATAAGTACACTATGTACATTGTATTCAACATGTATAAGATGAGGCCGGTGGCCAATAACATGTATTATGTATTCTATGCACTTTACTTTCAAAGTTATTATGAAAACATTGAAAATTCACAAGTCTTTTCTTCATAACTTTTGCATTGGGCATGGGAATTCCACTCTTTCTTTTTCATAGGGATTCTATAATCATGTATGAGGTGTGGCCAACGGCCAAACACCATTTAGTGTTCATTTTTGCATTTTAGTTCACATATTGCATTTTGGGCTAAAATAGTAGAATCCGAACCTTTAAGGGTTTATTTTCAAATCGGGTGGTGCAAAGTGTGTTCCGGCACCTCCAATAGGTCTCATTTATCTTGTATGAAGTGTGGCCAAGGGCCAAACGGTCATTTGAAACCATTTCCTAATTTTGGTTTCCATATTTTCCATTTCAAGTTCATTTTCGCCTTTTTGGCCGTTAGGGGGTCGGATTTTGACTCGGCCATTTTTGGGAGCCGCGGACCATTCCCGTGTGCTCAAAATCACCATTTACATCTATGTGCATGATCGTTTCTGGGAAAAACCTCTTCCTTGGCAATTTGAGCCTCCTAGGGATTCATTTTGCATTTTTTTTTTTTTGCATAATCTAGTTTAGGGGCACTTTGGGGTTTTCCTTCGACAAATAAATTCTGGCCTCCTCATGGTCACTTAGAAAATGTGATTTTAGGGGGGGTTTCTTTTTGGTATTTTTGCAGAAAATGTCGTCTTGGTGCCGGAAATCGATCGTAAAGTTCAGCTTTCTGTTTTTTTTTACCAGCTTTTTGGACCTCCATGACCAGATTTCATGGAGGGGCATTTCGGGCATTCTACATTGTATTTTTTTTTTTTTTTAATTCTCTTGAAAGTCACGTAGAAAATTCAATTTTGAGGGGGGTTTCTTCTTTGTGTTTTTCCAGAAAAATTCATCTTCTAGCCCGTTTTTGCTCTCAGTTGCAGACAGTCACTGTAGCAACTTTTAACCCTCTTGTTCAGTTCTGATCTAGGGGCATTTTGAGGATTTTACAAAGAGTTTTTTTTTTATTCCGTCCACTATGTTGGGTAGAAAACTCGATTTTAAGAGTGGTTTCTTCTTTGTGTTTTTCCAGAAAAATTTGTTTTGGCCTCCGTTTCAAGCCTCAGTTCTGGAACCTCACTTGTTTTTTTTCTTGCTATCAGCTGGTGCATGCCATTGGGTGCCAGCATTGGCGCCGGTGGGCTCGTGCATGGGCGTCGTGTGTGCCCTGGCCTTCGTTGGGTTGCCGTGACGTCTCAACTTTAAACCCTCGTTTCTCCCTCATCCGGACTCCAAATCGAGTAAAGTTTTTTTTGAACTTGACTAATTTTTTGCTGTCTTTCCAACGGTGTGCTCGATTACACCCGGATCTTCCTGAATAATTACCAGTTTACCCTTTTTCTTTCTCAAGCCGTTTCTCCTCCGTCCGGACTCCGAATCGTGCAATTCTTGAGTCCATCCTGACTCCTTTTTTGTTGTCTTTCCAGCGGTGCATTGGGTGGCACCTTAATCCACATTTTTTAAAAATGACTATTTTGCCCCTGGGGGCTTATTTGTCATATTTTTGATCTTTTGCTCCCGCATCAGTTCTCATTGAGTTCCACGACCTCATGGAAGGTCACTTTGAGTTCTTAGAATCTTGTTTTCTGTTTTCGCTTCCTCATATCGGATCCGTTATCGGGTCAATCTTTGGCTCATCACAGGACACGCTAGCCAAAAAACCAGGGTCGTCACACCAAGTGTAACGACCCGGATTTCTCAACCCGGTGCGTTAGTGATAAACCGGAAGTTGACCTGATAACGGACACGAAATGCAGAAGCGAAAAAAGCCAAATGACGTCAAGAGATGTACGTCATCCCTAAGGCCCCAAAATGACTCTCCATGAAGCCACGGAACTTAAATGAGCCAAGCAAACTACGGGTAAAATGGTCATTTCTCACTGAAAAGGGTGTCACTGTGCACACCATTGGAAGGACAACGAAAAATGAACAAAATTAGACTCAAAAATCGTCTGATTCTGAGTCCGGGCAGAAAAGATATGAGATTCCAACACCCGATGCGAAAGTTATGAAGCAATGACTTAACATTTTCCAATATTTTCATAATGAACTTTGAAAACAAAAGTGCATAGAAAACGAGATACATGTCATTGGCCTCCGGCCTCATCTCATACATGTTAAATACATTAAAAAGAGTGCACTTACGTACACTTTACATATACGAATCAACGAATACAAGTTTAAACAAATAGGGCTACAAAGAGGCATCTTATGCTAACATTTACATAAAATAGAAACTTAGAAACAGTAAGCCATCCAAGGAGCAATGTAATCTTCAAATCCTGAGTCCTGTACCTAAAATATGCCCCAGTATCGTAGGGGTGAGTAACATGAAGCTACTCGTAGGAGATGAGCATGCATCGACCTAGCATTTTACAATTTTATCACCTTATGGTGAAACATGTTAAAGGGGCTCATGCCACCTAACGTCTATGTCAAGATGAGACCCAGGGAGCATCCTAAGCTACCTAGATCATTTATATCATAATCACATTGTTCATGCAATACAAATAACATGGAAACATGTTATACAAGGCAACAAGATATAGATTCTCAAAGTCTTCAACTTGAAATAAAAAATACGAAGACAACAAGTGTGGGTCATGCCACCTAACGTCTATGTTCAAAATGAATCTATAAGGTCATTCCTAAACTACATTTGAATATCAAAACACAAATTATGATATCGATGCAATTTAACCAATAATGGAACTTCCAATACAACGCATGAAGCATGCTTTCACAAAGCTACATCTTAAGCTCAAAATAGGAAATCAAATAAGGAACAACAAGTTACGATATCATCTAGTTATCAACTTGAAATGAAATACGAAATCAAACAAAGTGGATACTAGGACGTCACGCTAAATCAAACCGACAACATAGTTACTTTAGGGTTACTAGCCCATGGGTAACCTCCCTATGTGCGCACTAGACTATAAAGAGGGACAATCCCTCGTACTAGAACCAAGTCCTAGCCGTAGCCAAACAACGACATCCCCAAGTTTCCAAAATCAACAAATTGTGCAACAACGTATATGTATCAACATGTATATACAAGATATCAACTATTTGCCAAGCACAATCCAAATTTTGGAAACTTATACAATACATGCTCAAAATTCACAACTATTATGGCATGTAAGATTTCAAATACAAAATGTGCAATTCCTTACACATAGCAACAATATATTTAATAAGGAAAAACATATTCTCATGAACATAAAAGTAACAACTATGTTATCCAATGCTCAAAAGTAATAAAGTGAACATACATCAAATCCAAATCCATGATTTAAATATAGAAACAACTTCCAAAATGCAATTAAATCCATGGAGTAATAAAGTAGAATTTAATTAAACATAAATAGTTAAATTCTCTAAATTTCAAGTTAATCCAAATAACCTCAATTTAATATATATTGAATGACATGTCATGGTCATCATATATATAACATCAAATGACAAGTTAAGTGACTAAAACACTTAAAACAAAATTAATCAAGCTAATTAATTAATTTCCTTTAGATTTTTAAAGAATTGCAAATGCCCTCAACTTAATCTATGTTAGAGAACATGCCAAGGCCTATTTAAATACCATATTACAACTTGATTTAATGCTTGATACAACTATGCGAATTGAACTTTCACTAAAGATAAATATTAAATAAAAGTTGTAATTCTTAATCAAATGATCCAAATTAAATATATGTTAACCAACATATCTAACCATAATTTCCTAGCATATTACAATTCAAATCAAAGTTATACATCATCATAAATTTTAAATCTTATATAAAGAAATAAAAATTACTAACTTTCTAGATTTGATACAAGGCATACATATATGTTGTATAATCATGGCAAACAGACAATACAACACACAAATAATCCTAAAACATTCCCTACCTCAATTGGAATGAAAATCCCAATTACCACCGAAATGAAATCGCCCCAAATTTTTGGTACGCAAAACAAATTTTTCAGCTTGTTACCTTCAACTAGTAAAATTCATAAAAAATTCAATTCTAACCCAAATTGAATGAATCTAAAGCCCAATGAAAGCTTAAACACTGTAATTTGATAATATCAATTTAGTTTAACAAAATATTTTCCCAATTGAAGCAGTTTTGCCCCACAACTTTGAAACAAATTCTGCCCAGAAAACACATTTTCAGCCTGTAGCTTCCAACTTTGATCCAATGTTAAAAGGTTAGTGAAATAAATTATCTAAAAATATGTTTTCCAGCTACATTAAAAACATGGACAGTAGATAGTTTCCGATTTTTTAAAAAATTTAGAAATGCTCTAAAATTGTAAAAAAATTCTAAGTAGTGTAAAACCCATGGGGAAAGTTCCAGTAAAAATTTCAAGGCAATTGAAGCACCACAGCTCTATATAAAAAATTCATTTCCAGACTGAAAAGGAAAAGCTTCAAATTTCCAGCAACTAGCTTGCAACTTCAAAAATTCATAACTAATTCATTTTTAATCCAAATTACATGAAACCAAAACTAAATGAAAGCTAATTGAGTATATTTTCATATTCTATATTTAATTTGACAAGATTAATTTCAAGTTAAAACAGTTTAAAGGCAAAATACAAGTCCTTCTCTTCCGTGCATGTAAAACACTCAATAATGACATAAAAATACTTTAAAATAATAGATCAATACCTCACTAGAGAATTGAATCTCTAGATACCAAAGAAAAACTAGGAGTTAGGATAGATCCTTCAAGGGTTTTGAAGAGGAGGATGAGGGGAACAAAAAGTATTCCAAGTTCAAAGTTCTAAGTTGAGTAAAAGGTCACCAAAAATGAAGTCAAAGCTAGTAGTCAAGCTTTTCCCCAATGGTGGCTTCCTTAGGGTTCTTGAGAGGAAAGTGATGAATGAATTAAAATGTGTAAACCCTAAGCTAAATTGGTGAGCTTCTCCACTCACTAGGTGCTCTTGCACTACCTCTCACACACACACTAATGCAAGACTAAAGGTGAGTCCTACACTTGTTATGAATCCAAGTAAGCTTCCAAGATTAAATATTAACCCTACACTTGTCAACTATCCATGCCAACAAGTGCACCAATCCTAGGACAATAAGTGGGTGAATCCTCACCCTCCAAATGTCATCATCCAATGCATTAAAGTGTTTCCACACAAATGTCAACAAGTGGACCAATGAGGGTGTGACACTTGTCACACTTTTCAAAAATTGCAAAAAGGTCCTTTTTTAAAATATCTTCCAAATTTAATTGCAAAATGGTCCCTAAGATGAAAAATAATTACTTTACTTAATTACCCAAAAACCCCTCAAGTTATGGATAATTGCAAAAAGTCTTATTTTCATGGCTTTTACAAAGAAAGTAAGCATTTAATATGCATTTATGCAAAAGTAAAAATGTAGATGTCATGGAATTTAAATATCATGAACGTATGCAAAACCGGAATCAAATCCGAGCACAAAAAATGAGGTTATGCAAGTAAAAGTGAAAAATGAGAAGAGGACGAAATAAGGAAAGACAAAAAATGAATAGTGTCAAAAAACAAAAAAATGTGGAAATGACTTGGTCCTCAAAGGAAGTTGTCAATCCAAAGGAAAGAGTCTCAGAAACCATTTCTGAGCACTCGAGGCGACACTAAGAGGTGGGAAATCGAACCCGAAAAGGAAAAGGTAATGAAAAAAAAATTTATCCGCAAAATTTGAAGAAAAAGGGAAAAGGAAGAAAATGACTGGGTCATTACACCAAGTATGTTGATTGGCCTTAACATGAAATGCAATAGGAATACTGGTAGCAATAGGAGTAGCTGAAGGAGCACCAACTCTAGAAGCATAGGAGCCAAGCTAGTCCTAGATCTGCCCAATTTGAGACTAAAGCTAGCTCAGTCTAGGAAATATAGTAGATCCACCAGTAGTAGCAGAAGTCTCTACAATAGCAGTTGTACGAGAAGAACCAGTTCCAGATAAATGGTTCCTAGAAAATTTTTGCTTCAGTTCAGAAAGAAGTTTGAAGCAGCGAGCCTTAACATGTCCAACCCCTCCACAACGGTGACAAATAATTTGATCTCTAGAAGTACGTGATCCAAAGTTGGCTGCAAAAGCCATATTATCCCCAGCAGGCTTAGACATTGGTAGAGGAACAAATGAGGGCTGAATCAAATGGTGCTTACGTTCTTCACCATCAACAGTAGGAAAGGCTTTCAATAGGGATGGCATTGGTGATGCATTCAAGATTTGAGACTTAAATGGTTTAAATTCTGGGTGTAATCCCATAAAAAATGGATAGCTATGCTGACGATTAAGATGTTTGATAAGAAAAGAGGCTACCTCGGGAGGAAATTCACTGAGAGGCTTATATTGAGCCAATTCCTCCCAACGAGATCTCAAATACCCAAAGTAATCTGCTACAGACAAATTCAGGTCTTCTTGCGAGACCATAGCAATATTTTGGTATAATTCAAAAATATGAGCATCATTCCTAGAATGAGCATACATTTGATTTAAAGTAGTCCATAAGTCATTAAC
Source organism: Cornus florida (assembly GCF_030987335.1). Lineage (NCBI taxonomy): Eukaryota > Viridiplantae > Streptophyta > Magnoliopsida > Cornales > Cornaceae > Cornus > Cornus florida. The sequence continues at coordinate 20,569,035 of NW_026775571.1, forward strand.
AGAGTCATAAAGCATGAATATATTATAAATTCGTTCCTCCAAAGAATTAAACATCCATCCTAAAATGGTGCAATTATCCATATCCCACTGAGCATATTTAGGATCTTTAATAACTAACATCTTTTTAGTGCCCAAAAGCCACCCTAATTTTCTTTTTCCACCAACATAAAGGCAGAGGGAACAAGCCCAGGATGCAAAATTACGGCCATTCAACAGCACACTAGTAACTCGTTGAGCAGGTGTGTGCTGCGCCGAAGAGAGAATTTCTTTATTATTACTTGAATCACCCATAATATTCAATAGAACAATTCAACAGATCACCAATAATTTCAAATAAAGGAGGAATAAACTTGATTTTGATCAAACCAAGAAGCCGAAGACACAGCGGTCTGCTCTTCAAATCCTGCCGAATATCCCGACAACCCCAAAAAATTGCAAAAACGTTTTTTGACCCTTAGTGCATGAAAAAGACTAAGGGAATACCCCTACAAGGGTCGAACCTAGAGGAGATAGGCTCCACCTAGGACTGTCACAATGGCGACCTAAAGAAAAGAAAGAGGGAAGGGGTTGTGACGAGATAGAGAGAGATCAAAAGAAGCGGTGAAAGAAAGAGAGAGATGGGAGGTGTAGGTTTGAGGCTTTGATACCAAAAAGTAACTTGGTAAAATTGTCGTTCTCAATTTGAGAGCCTGACCATCATTATATACAAGAGGAAAATTACAAATATGGAAATAGAATAAAATAAAATCAAAATAAAAATAAAATTCCTAAACATTAGCCAATAATGAAGACCCAATAAATCTACCACAATCATTGAGTCAACTTATAGAGATGATTTCCAACAAAAGGTTAATCAGTAATTGAATTTTAAATTGCTAAAATGTTTCACCAAGACCCATTCACACCCCCTCTAGGTCTAGGTGACCTCTGTGACGACCCTGGTTTTTAGGCCAGCGTGTCCTATGATGAACCGTAAGGATGATCCGATAACGGATCCAAATGCGGAACCGAAAACAAAAAACAAGACTCTAAGAAGTCAAAGTGACCTTCCATGAGGTCGTGGAACTCAACAAGAACTGATGCGGAAGCAAAAGATAGAAAATATGACAAATAAGCCCCCAGGGGCAAAATAGTCATTTCTGAAAATAGTAGATTCGGGTGCCACCGAGCACACCGCTGGAAGGACAACAAAAAACTAATCAAGATGGACTCAAGAATCGCATGATTCAGAGTCCGAACGAAGGAAAAACGAGCATTTAAGGCAAAAAAGGTAAATTAGTAATTATCCAGGAAGAACCGGGTGCAACCAAGCACACTGTTGGAAAGACAGCGAAAAATTAGTCAAGTTCAATAAAAAATTCACTTGAATCGTAATCCGGACGAAGGAGAAAAGCCCAAAAGAAGAGTTGACGTCGCGGCGGCCCGATGAGGGGCCATGACAGCCCCATACGCACGCCCATGTGCGCGCCCATGCACGCTGCGCGCACGCTGAGTGCACCATGGCTAGCAGCAGCAGCCCATAAAGCTGCTGTGGGGTTATTTTTCAGAAAAATTCAGAACAGAGGCTGAATTTGGAGGCCTAGATGAATTTTTTTGCAAAAACACAGAGAAGAAACCCCCCTCAAAATTGAGTTTTCTACATGACTCGTAAGAGAATTAAAAAAAAATGCAATGTAGAATACCCGAAATGCCCCTCCATGAAATCTGGTCATGGAGGTCCAAAAAGCTGCTAAATTGAAAAACTGAGAGCTGAACTTCGTAAGCGATTTTTGATATCAAGACGACATTTTCTGGAAAAACACAGAAAAGAAACCCCCCCTAAAATCATGTTTTCTATTCAACCATGTTTAAAGAAGAAAATAAAAGTATTGTGAAAAGTCTACAATGCCCCTAGATCAGAATATGCAAAGAAAATACGAAATGAATTCACAAGAGGCTCAAAACACAAACGATAAGGTTTGGCCCATAAATAACCATGCACGCAAACATAACTTACCTATTTGGACATGCTACAATGGTCCACGACTTAAAAATACCATCGATACAAAATCCGACCCCCCAACGGGCAAAAAGGCAAAAATGGAACTTGAAATGAAAACTCGGAATCCAAAAATACAAAACGGGATCAAATGACCGTTTGGCCCTTGGCCACACTTCAAACATGATTTGTAAGACCCTATGAAAAAATGAAAACAGAATTCCCACACCCAATGCAACCATGGTGAAGCAATGACTTGCGATTTTTCAAGATTTTCACAATATTTCATGAAGTTAAAAAGTACATAGAATACAATATAATGGTCATTGGCCTCCGGCCTCATCTCATACATATCAACTACATTGAAAGGAGTGTACTTAACTACACATTACATACATGGAATCAAATATACATATTTTGACATATAAGTCTACAAAATGACATTTCATGCTAACATTTACATAAAATGGAAACTTAAAAGCTACACGACATCCAAGGAATGCTAGGCGTCATGAACTAAGTCTTCGTACCTGAAATATGCCCCAGTATCGCAGGGGTGAGTAACATAAAGCCACTGATAGGAGATGAGCATGCATCGACCTAGCATTTTACAAATTTATCACTTTAAGGTGAAGCATGTTAAAGGGGTTCATGCCACCTAACGTCTATGTCCAAGTGAGACTCGGGGAGCATCCTAAGCTACATTAGAGTCTAACCAACAAGAATCATGATATACATACGTGTATGAAACGAATCATGGTTGGGATAATCTAAAGAACACGACAAGAAGAATGCTTGAGCATAGATTAACATGAATTGCATTTTCAATACAATTGAATTAGGTCTAGAGTAATCCATATAACATAACAAAAGCATATTTGAATACAAGTTAACAAGAATCACATTATCCATGCAATTCAACAACAAAAGAGCATGTTGTACAATGCAATAAGGTATAAGTTCTCAAAGCCATCAACTTAGAATCTAAAGCACAAAATAACAGTGGTGGTTCATGCCACCTAACATCTAAGTTCTAAATGAATCAATAGGATCAATCATAAGCTATGTTAGAACGTCAAAACACAATTTTCAATATCGATGCAATTTAACCAACATTGGAACTTCCAATACAACGCATAAAGCACAATTTCGCAAAGTTAACATCATGTAACTTAAAATGGAACGACAAATAAGAAACAACAAGTTACAACATCATCTAGTTATCAACTTGAAAATAAAATGCGAAATCAAACAAAGTGGATACTTGGACGTCACGCCGGATCAGACCGACAACATAGTTACTTTAGGGTTACTAGCGCATGGGTAACCTCCCTATGTGCGCACTAGACTATATAGAGGGACTATCTCCCGTACTAGAACCACGTCCTAGCCATAGCCAAACAACGACATCCCCAAGTTTCTAAAATCAACAAGTTGTGCAACAACGCATATATCAACAGGAATATGCAAGATAATCCACTGTCTACCAAGCACAACCAAATTTGGAAACCAATACAATACATGCTCTAAGTCCACAACTAATATGATGCGATGAATGTCGAATCTTCAGTGTGCGATTCGTTACACGCTATGCATGAATGATGTTAAATACGAAATGTGCAAATCATTACACAAGGCAACAATATATTCAATAAGGAAAACATATTCTCATGAGTATAAACATAGCAACTATGTTATCCAATGCTCAAAACATAACCAAATGAATATACAACAAGTCCATGTCCAGGATTTTGATATAGAAACGACTTTCAAACACAATTAAATCCATGGCTCAATTCGATAGAATTTAATTAAATAAAAATAATTAAATTCCCTAGATTCTAATTCAATTCCAAATAACCTCAAACTAATACATATTAAAGAACATGGCATGGTCATCACCTATATCCATTCTAAAACTCAATTAGGTTATTGGAACAACAAAGTAGAACTCTAATTAAATCATGCTAATTTAATTATCAAGGTTCTAAAGCAACTTCAAATGGTGCACAATTAATATATACTAGTAAACAAGTCATGGCCAATACAAATATCAAGTTAAAATCTTAATTAAGCTAATGGGACCACAAAATAGATTTTAATTAATTCTTTTAATTAAAATCTCTAGATTTTTAAACTTAACCAAATGCTCTCAATTTAACATATCTTAGAGAACATGCCAAGGACTAATGTAATATCACATTACAAGCTTATTTCATGCAAGTTACACATATGTAAATTAAACTTTCACTAAAGTAAAATATAAAATAAAGGTTGCAATTCTCATGCAATTAATCCCAATTTAATATATGTGAACAACCACACCAAAGTTTAATTTTCTAACATGCCACAATTCAATTCCAAGTTGATATCACCATGAGGATTAAATCTTAAACAAGGAAATTAATTAAATGAAAGGTTTCAAAACCTCACCGAAAATTCTAAATCAAATATATGTGAAGCTATATGGCATGTAGATCAAGAATATCAAGTCGGAATTCAAATGGAGTGAATAGTGCTCTCGGGGCAAATTAATTAATCAAATTAATTAATAATTACTAATTTTCAAAACACCTCCAATTACTTTCAAATTCAACTATGTTGAAGAGCATGCTAAGGCCTAATATAATATGCTAACACATATTAATTTCAAGCTAGTTAAGGCCATGTGAATTAATCTTTCACCTAAAATAAATATTAAATAAAATCTTTACTACTTATTCAAAAGTTCCAATTTTAATACACAACAATGAGCATATCAAGGGGCAATATAAAATCATGCTACATGTTTAAACCAAGTCATGAGCAACTGGGAAAATTAGATCCCGTATAAGAAAAATAAATAATAAAATCTCTAGATTTTATATTTAATCATGCAAACAAGTAGTATAAGCATCACAAGCATGCTATATAACAAGAATTTAAACCTAGAACATCTCCTACCTCAATTTGAGATGAAAATCCCAAAGGCGCACCAAAAAAAAAGTGCTCTGAATTCGACGATACCAAGAGGTTTTGTCGGGGACAACACCGTGAACAAGAATCTGCAAGAAGCCCCATGAAAATCTCAACTTGACTCCAAACCCGAACTCGAAAAATCGTCAGAAATGGATTCTAATAAGGGCAAAAGGTAGAGCACGTCGAGGGAAGCAATAAATGCTAAGGCCGAAGGATTTCTACCAAGGAAAAGTGGGCCAAAGTAGGAGAGAGAAAATGGCAGCCATGGCTGCTAGGAAATCCGGCCAAGAGAGATGGGGAAGATGACCAAAATCTGATTTTTCACTTTAGGGCATCCTATTTATAGTAAGTCTCAAAAATTGCCCCGAAAGGTCTCCGCCGGGTCCGGAAAAGTGGATTTTAAGCAGACGCGCTCAAACGGCAAAACTCTATAAATGAAAAAGATTCAAAATGAGAAAATATGAACAACGGAAGAAACAGCGTCAAAAACTGAGTCCCGAGCAGAAAGTTATGTCCCGAACAAGTTCGGCGGCAACTAGGTCCAAAAACTCTGAAACTGGAGAAAAATGACCAGAAAGAAATTCTAAGAGTCCACGACTCAACGAAATGTGAAAATGAATCTCGTACGAGGATCTAGGCCTCAGACGAGACATTTTACAATAACTTTCGTTAATTGCACAATGGCCCCTACAAAAAGGGTTAACTACGAAATTGTCCCAGAATGAAAATATCTTCCAAAAGATATTTTTTTAGATACCCCTGAAATAAAATATCTTCAAAAGATATTTATGAAAAACACCCCAAGAAATGAAAAAGATTCTGACGAATCGTGCATCCATGCCCCTGTGGGCACCAGGAGCAACCAGAGTACTTTCTTGCAAAAGTAAAGATACGTATTTCGAGGAATCCACTCAAGATAAAGGCATGTGAAGTCAAAAACCAAGTCCGAGAATGAAAATTGAGGTTGTGCCAAAAACTAACAGACGGAGATAAGACGAAATAGGGAAAATGACAGAATAGGGAAAAGACGAAATAGCGCATAGTGTCCAAAAACGAAAAATGCGAAAATGACTCGGTCCTCAAAGGAAGTTGTCAATTCACATGAAAGAGTCTCAAAAACCAATTCTGAGCACTCGAGATAACACTAAGCGACACGAAACAGAGCTCAGAAAGGAAAATTAAACGAAAAAAAATCATTCGTAAAATTTCAGGAAAAAGGAAAGGAAGGCAAATGACCGGGTTATTACAACCTCTAATTGATCAAGATGATCCTTGCACTTTATATTCAATTGTTACTATTTCAGTTGAATCTCCCATCAAATATAACTTTTTAGAGTCAAATTTTGGTGACTTTACCTTACAAGGAAATATCAAGAGGAAGCTCACATGGTGCTTAAAGTTTTTAATTGATGGAATTCAATGATTGCTTTTTAAAATCATAGATAGAAAGACAGATAAATAAAATTTAAATTATTGAAATGAATCAAACTATAAATTTACCAGAGGCTTGCATGAACATTCACTTTGATTAACATGCTGCAGATTCTTAAGCTTGTATATATGAATTTTCATGGTGAAAATATTGTAGGTGATAATTGGGTATGGAGTACGTACCAAAAGTTTTAGATTCAGGACACTCAAATTTCAAGAAGGGTAACTTGGTTTGGGGAACAACTGGATGGGAAGAGTATAGTCTCATTTTCTAGAATATGCACATAAATACAAGAGTGAGTTTAGAGTGTTGTATCATGATCGTGATTAAAGTTTTGCATCTACAATGATCAGAGAAAAACATATCTACTTTTACATCTAATTTAGATATTGAAGAATAGAAGTAAAATGATCACATTTTGAAAGGGTCAAAGCATTCGAGGAGTGTTTTTTAATCTACCTTCTACCCTTCTACAGAGATCAAGCATAAGTCTGAGGTCAAGTTGCTGTTGGACGGGACGTTGCAAAGTTAGAGGATTATTAGTTATTAGTATTTGGTAGAACGATAGGGTGTGAGCCAATGTCAAAGTTCAGTGTACTTTGTTTCATATATAGTGGATCGGTTTACTTTGGACTGCACTGTCCACGAGGTTTTTCCCGCACACTATTTTATCAACTAGAGTTTCCTCGCTAAAAATCCTAGTGTCATCTTTAACTCTCGCTTTACTTTATTTTATCTTGCATGCGATTAATTATTTAATTGCTAAAATAAGTAAAGATTAGAAAGACACAGATAAAAATACAAAACTTTCTAAATATTTCACTGCGTACAACTCACATATATTAATGATGTACGTCTTTCAAACTATACAAGAATTCTGGATAGGTATCTAGCCTTTTGTCATTAAAATCTAAACCCAATGCCAAATAAACTCTCATTCAAGGGGATACATGCAATTTATTGTGTATGCCTTTAAAGGTCTTGTAGAAAAGGCAAAATGAACCACTTTATAGGGTGTTAACTAATTTTACATAGAGATCAACTTTAGATATTAGAATTCTCTCTCTAGAATTAGGGTTTTGCGAAGAAAAAGGCAAGAACAACTCTAGATCTAGAAGGTTTCAAGCATTAAGATCAAGAGGAAGAAGATGAAACCATGTTTGGAGATTGCCCTTGAGGGTTCTAAGATCACATCCACCTCCTCCATGAGTGACTAGACTTCTCCATAGTGCTTGGATGAGCCCTAAGCTTGTAATCTAAACCCTTCTCTTCATCTTTTTGGGGACTTAATGTTGTAAATGATACTATAGCCTTGTGTATATAATGAATCTTGGGTTCTCCTTTGATTTCTACGTTAAATTTTTCCTAATTCTCTATATTGGTTGTATGTCCATGTGTGATTAATTAAGAATTTAGTGATAGCTATGCATGGATTTCACTAGATGCACTTGTTAATTAATTTGATGGATTATGCTTATGCTTGATGGATTGTACTACATCTTTAGTTTAATTGCTCTAATTTTATTGTCTTAGCTTAATTGTAGTTTAATTACATTTCAATTCTAGTTAGATAGACAATCTATGCTTGAATTTGATAATCCATGACTTATTGTTGCAAATTGCATTATTCTCTAGATTGATGTGTGCTACAATTGTTAATTAATTTGATGGTGTATACTTAGGCTTGATGAATTGCTCTACATTTTAATTCATGTATGTAGTTAGGTAGACAATTCATGCTTGAATTTAGTAGCCATGCTCATTAATTCAATTAGTAGTCACATTTAGTTTATAACATGATTTTTCCCCAATTAGTTGAATGCATGTGGTTTGATGAATGAACTTAGTGGTGATTCATATGCCCTAAGACTCATTCCCTATCTCTTTCACTCTACTCATTTTAGTTTAATTACCTTGCATGTTTCTAAGTTCAATTATAGGTTAAACAAACCAAACCAACTCTCTTTACAATCTCATTAGCACTAAAGTTCGATTTGATTTCAACACATGTTCAATCTCTTGGGACGATCCCTACTTGCTATACTTCATTAATATTAGTGTGTAATGGTTTTATACATGTAAATTTGACTTTTTAAGCTTCCAAAACCACAATCCTATTTTGACCATGTGAAGTGACCTCTCGTAAGAGCATTGTCGGGGAACGAGCCAAGGATGCAAAAACTACGGCCATTCAACAGCACACTAATAACTCATTGAGCCGGTGTGTGTTGCGCCGAAGAGAGAGTTTCTTTATTATTACTTAAATCAGACATAATATTAAATAGAATAATTCAACAAATCACTAATAATTTTAAATAAAGGAGGAATTAACCTGATTTTGATCAAACCAAGAAGCCAGAGACACAGCGGTCCGATCCGAAAATGCTGCCAAATATCCCGGTAGCCCCAAAAAATTACAAACACGTCTTCTGACCCATAGTGCATGAAAAACACTAAGGGAATACTCCTACAGGGGTCGAACCTAGTGGAGATTGGCTCCCCTTAGGACTGTCGCAATAGCGACCTGAAGAAAAGAGAGGGTCTATGAAGAAAAGAAAAAAATAAAGAGGGAAAGTGCTATGACGAGATAGAGAGAGATCAAAAGAGGCGGTGAAAGAGAGAGAGAGTGAGGGGAGACGTAGGTTTAAGGCTCTGATACCAAAAAGTAACTTGGTAAAATTATCGTACTCAATTTGAGAGCCTGACTATCATTATATACAAGAGAAAAATTATAAAATATGGAAAGAGAATAAAATCAAATCAGAATAAAAATAAAATCCCTAAACATTAGCATATAATGAAGACCCAATAAATCTGCCACAATCATTCAGTCAACTTATAGATATAATTTCCAACAAAAGGTTAATCAATAATTGAATTTTAAATTGCTAAAATGTTTCACCAAGACCCATTCACACCCCTCCTAGGTCTAGGTGACCTCTAACTGATCAGGACGATCATTGCGCTTTATATTCAATTGTTACTATTCAGTCGAATCTCCCATCAAATATAACTTTTTAGAGTCAAATTTTGTTGACTTTACCTTACAAGGAAATATCAAGAGGAATTTCACATGGTGCTCAAAGTTTTTAATTGATAGAATTCAATTATTGCTTTTTAAAATCATAGATAGAAAGGTAGATAAATAGTGTTTAAATTATTGAAATGAATAAAACTATGAAACTACTAGAGGCTTGCATGAACATTCACTTTGATTGACATGTTGCAGATTCTTAAGCTAGTATATATGAATTTTCATGGTGAAAATATTGTAGCTGATAACTAGATATGGAGTACGTACGAAAAGTTTTGGATTCAGGATACCCGAATTTCAAGAAGGGTGACTTGGTTTGGGGAACAACTGGATGGGAAGAGTACAGTTTCTATAATGACACAGTCAATCTCATTCCTTTCCTTCTACCTCAAATTTTACGAATGAATTTTTTTCGTTGAAATTTCTTTTCTAGGTTCGATTTCTTGTCACTTAGTGTCATCTTGAGTGCTCAAAAATGGTTTCTGAGACTTTTTTGCTTGGGATTGACAACTTCCTTTAAGGACCGAGTTATTTTCACATTTTTCATTTTTCGTCACTATTCACTTTTGTCTTTTTTAGGTTTCCATTTTTCTTTGCATAACCTCACTTTTTGTGCTCGGATGTGATTTCAGCTTTGCATGCATCCATGGTATTTAATTTCTAAGATATCTACATTTTTACTTTTGTAGAAAAACATATTAATTGTTTAATTTTCTTGTAAAGGGCATAAATGCATTACTTTTGGTAATTACTCTAAACTTGAGGAGTTTTTGTGTAATTAAATAAAGTAAATATTTTTCATCTTAAGGACTATTTTGCAATTTAATTTGGAAGATATTTTCAAAAAGGACCTTTTTGCAGTTTTCCAAAAATGTAACAAGTGCCAATTTCCTATGGTGCCACTTGTAGGCATTTCGATGGAGAGACTTGGAACCATAATCTATTGACACATGGAGGGTGGAGATTCATCCACTTGTTGGCCTAGGATTAGATCACTTGTTGGCTTGGATGGTTGAAAAGTGTAGGCCTATGATTAAACCTAGAAGGGAACCTTAGGATGATGACAAGTGTAGGTCTCACATTTAGTCTTGCAAATTGCTTTTGGGCCACTTTGGGATTATGGTTTTAAAGAAGGGTTTTTGTGCAATTGACCAAACTAGTGTGTATTGACCATGGTGTAAGACCATATAGTGAGTGGAGGATTTCTATTTCCTCCACTCACATTCTCTCACACTTGGCTTCATCATCTCCCTCTCAAGTAAGGAAAACCCTAGCCTCCATGGAAGAAGCTTAAAGCTTTAAGCTTTGACCTTTATTTTTGGCTACCTTCCACTCACCCTAGACCTTTAAGCTTGGAACACTTTAGATTCCTCTCACTTTCCTCTACAAAACCCTTGTTTGGTTTTTCATTTTTAAGTTCGGTTGCCTTGGATTCAAGAGGAACAATCCTCTTGTGAGGTAGGGGGTGTTACCATTTGTCTTCTAAGTAATTTAATTGTTCATATAGTGATATCCAAGTTATATGCATGTCTTGTATTCAAATAAGAAATAAATGACTAATGGTAACTTGTATAAAATTCACTTTAGACTTGATAAATGGCATGACCATGACTTGATCTTTGTTGTGTATTAATTTGGCATGATTTAAATGAGCTTTTAAATCTAGAGGATTAATTGATTTATGTTGATTTAAATTCAAATTAATTATACCGTGCTTGTAATTCATTTGTGACTTGATATAAAGCATGGCCATGAATTACTCCATGTCATATATTAAATTGGAATCATTTGCACAATTCTTGAAATCTAGAGAAATTACCTAGTTGGTCTACTTAATTTCTACCATGTTAAACTAATGATTTAGTCATGTAATCTATGGAACTCATTTTGTTTTATCACATATCATGACTTGTTGCTCTACTTGTTGATTTTGGAAACTTGGGATATTATCAAGAACATGACTAGGCTAGGACTTGGTTCTAGTACGGGGGATTGTCCCTCTACAACTATAGTGCGCACTAGGGGAAGGTACCCATGGGTTAATAGCCCTAAAGTGATCTCAACAGTATGGTTTTAATCCGTACAATATCCAAGTATCCAATTTGGCTTGATTTCGCATTTAAATTCCAAGTTGTCAACTTTGTGAATTTACATCTCATTGTGCTATGTTGAAAGTTCTAATGTCACTTTGATAGCATGAATTAAATTGTATTGAATTGCAAACTTGGTACAAAGATAAACCCATGCATTCCCTACGAGTAAACTTGTTTACTCACCCCTAAGTTACTGGGTGTTTTTCAGGTAAAGAAGCCATAATGTGGGATGCACAACAATCTTAGACTTGCTAGACTACTTGGAGTATTTTTTGCTATGTTAGAATATGCACATGTTAGCATATCTTGTTCCATTTTGCTTACTATGTCAAAAACTTGTATTTATTGTTCAATTCATGTAATGTGCACTTAAGTGCACCTTTGATACTCTATGGATGTGTTTGTAATGAGGCCAAAGGCCAAGAACAATTATATGACAAGTATGCTAGCCTAACTTCATTGTTTGTCTATGGAAACTATGGGATTAATGCATTGAAGGGTTCTATTTTGCATATGACATGCCATGAGGCCATAGGACATTGAAACATATTTATTTTATCACATTACATATGCTTGCATGCTCACTTTGGCAAACAACACCATCCTTGATGAAACAAAAAATCTAAGTAACATTTTTAGGGTGTTTTACCCTATTCTGTTCCAAGGGAATTTTGGGTATTTCATAATTCATTTTTTTCATTTTTCCTCAAATGTCACATAGAAAACTCAATTTTGAAGGGGGATTCCTTCTTTGTGTTTTTCCAGAAAATTTCATATTGGCCCTCAAAAATCTATTTTTTTCTGGAAAATCATTGCTACCAGGTTTTTTTCCAATTTTAGTGCAAATGTACTTGGTACTATTCCTCAACTTTTTTTTTAAAAGTGTGACGACTGATCCGAAACTTCGGGGGGTCTTGTGGGTGTATTTTAAGATTGCATTTTCAATTTAGGCAATTTAAAAACCTTCCGAAGCCCCATTTCCTTTCTTTGGGCAGTAGCTTGAAACGATTTTCAACTTCTAGACCTGATTTTCTTGAGGGTATTTTGCACATTTTACAGTGCATTTTTTTTTGTTTATGTACATGCAGTCGAGTAGAAAACTTGATTTTAGGGGGGGTTTCTTCTTTGAGTTTTTCTAAAGAAGTCCATTTAGATACCCGTTTTTACTCTCAGTTGCAGCAGTAGTGGGTTGACGGCACTGTAGCTGTCACGACCTTCATCGGGCCGCCGCGACGTCGATTTTGTTTTTGACCTTTCTCCCTCATCCGGACTCCAAATCAAGTGAATTTTTTTTTTAAATTGATTAATTTTCATTGTCTATCCAATAGTGTACTTATTTACACCCGAATATTTTTGGATAATTACCAGTTTACCCTTTTAGCTTTATTGCTCGTTTTTCTTTGTTTTGTCGTTTCTCCTTTGTTTAGACTCCGGATCATGCGATTCTTGAGTCCATCTCAATTGTTTTTTCATTGTATTTCCAGCGGTGTGCTTGGTAATACCCGAATCTATATATTTTTAGAAATAACCATTTTGACCTTGGGACTATTTTTGTCATATTTTTGATACTTTGTTTCTGCATTCGGACCCATAAATGGGTTAGCACAGGACGCACTGGGTTTAAAAATTCAGGGTTGTCACAGGTGGTATCAGAACTCCCAGGTTTGAATACCTCTGGACGACGGGTCTGGGTGCATATCACATTTTGTTGCTTTATTTTACGTGTTTATATGCTTCATGATAACATGTTTTGGTTTGATAACATGTTTATGTGCTTACGTGCTACATGTGGTGTGCCGTTTGTTTAGTATGATTGTATTCCATTATAAAGAGTATGACATATGATGTATGCTAGGTTAGATTTGTATTTGCATAACTGTTTGGCATATTTGGCATGATACGGGATTAGTCATTGAGGCACGAGTTAAGATTGATGGTGATTGTAGTCATAGTTTCATTGTAATTTAGGTCGTTGTTGATCTAGCATCGGTTTTGAGGTTTTTTAGGCTCTCGTGAGTTAAGTCATTGAGCGCAGCTGTAGGGCTGGATTTGTTGATTTTGGGCTATGATGAGGTTATGAACCTCTTAGGATCCTTGGTTATTTTGGAAGGTTCCTCTAAGATTGCAATTTTCATGGGCAGGTACATTTGTGGGCGGGGGCATGGCACTGTCATGCTACCGTACTGGCTAGCTACGAGTGCAGTTCAGATGGAATCGGCGTTGGTTTTTATTCCGATAGGCGTAGTCCTTTTGGTCAGTGATTGATGGTCGTTTTAGAGACGATTCTTGAGATTGATTTGGTTGTTGATGGTATGGCTATAGTTGCCATTTTTTTTGAGTTCTCCATGCATGATGACGCTTTTATGGTTGTGTCGATTGATCAATGTTTTGGGTTGGTGAGAGCATTGCATTGTTAGTGTCACTTATAGTGTCACCTTTAGATTTGGTGATGGATTGTTAGAGTTTTACCATTGTGGTGAGGGCTCACGTTTGTTTTGAGACAGATTGTTGTCACATTGGTTTTTGGAGTCAGATTATGGCTAGGACTTGTTTTCCTTTTACCTAGACACTCTAAGACATGATGTCCATAGGGTTCATTGTTGCATCATTTTATCTTCTGCAGTTTCGTTTACTACCATGTTAGTAGTATGATTTATGTTATTTGTGATACATGAGTAGGTGGAGGTCTATCCACATTTATCTTCTTGTTATGTGACATTAGCAAGCCTTACATATAGGTTTAGAGATGCCATATTGTTACTATGCTTTAATGACATGCTTTTGTGTTACGTGGAGACGTGCTGCATGTACTCTTGACTTTATCTATGTGAGTAGATTTACTTATTTGGTAGTTGTATTCCTTGTCATATGCATGACTTCCATGTTTGGTTTTCCTTTCTGTTTCCTTCAGTCGCACATAGTGTGTATAGTTTCGTTGTGAGATTCCTTGTAGAGGAGTTATCACATTTGTTTTGTCTTGAGTTGTCAATTTCCCTAAGGTGGGAAGAATGCTCCATTTTCATGTTTATCGTGTTGACACTTGTGGGAGAATAGGTTTTCTCCTCCTTTTCTTGGTTTGTGTTAGGGACTTCACAAGGAGTGAGTCTTTTCTCTTCGTCGCCTTGTGCACGGTTTTGGGGTTGGTTGGTCCATGAGGATCGCGGTTATTGTCTTGAGTCCTTGGTGAGGATTTAGTGGATTTTGGTCGACTTACTCCCATGTAGGGGGCGAAGTCTTTGACCTTGTTATCTTTCATTTCAGAGGTGGAGTCGTAGTGTTGTACTTCTTAGGACTGGTGGTTCCCTTTCTTTCGTGTCTTCCCTTAGAGAGTTTTTACCATGGTTGTTAACGGGTTATGGTGCTCAGAGTGAGTGGATTGGTGCGACATCTTTTTTTTGGGGACTTATGTCCATATCATTGAGGATTTGCTTGATTTGTGAGGTGAGCTCAATGCTCTTTTGAGAATGTCTTTTGGAGACTTGTTTTAGTTTAGGAGACTTGGATGTGATTGACTCTTAAGAAAGGTTTTAGGAAATTGCTGTTGGATTTGGCTTGTTTGTGAAATTTTCTCGTCCTAGTTATGGCTAGGCGTAGTTTTGGGGAAATCATAGTTCCAGTGATTGGTTGTGGATTCAAATTGAGGAATTTTGATTTAACTTGGCAATGCCAAGCACGGTTTTGGGAGATTCATTATGTAACCTTGATAGTTGGGATTTTGATGTGTGTGCCATGTGGTGGACTTTTTTTTTAAAAAAAAGATTTAGTTATCTGTGATAGGGATTTTGATCCGATATTTGATTACGATGAGTAGTTTTGTAGTTAATCTGTTTCAGGATGATGTCTAGGATTTTGGAGATGTTGTTTTGCTTGTCGGGCATTGGATTGTTGATTAATGTTGTTAATAGGAGTGTTTTGAGGCGTTGAAGTTGTTGGATTGGTTGTATAGAGGATTTAAGGCCTTAAGTGTAGCGGTGCCTATAACATAGTTGTCAGAGTTTTGGGATTTGCTACCCCAACTCTCACAAGATGCCTGGTTCCCGTTGTGCTTTTGGTAATGATGATTCAAGACATTGATGTCATTTTTATCGAGAGGTTTTATGGGTAGGCCTAGTGGGGGCAGGTTATGAACAAATGCCTTATACTATCATGCTACCGTACAAAGTTTGTGTTGTGGGCGAGTGCTAGTTGCCGTCGATGCTACCTTACTGACGAGTAAGTATGGGAAAGCACTAGGTACTATCATTGCTACCACACATTTGAGTACATCGTGGGTGGGTTTTAGTCGTTATTCGTACTGCCACGTCGTCTTTGTTCAGTACCTTGATTTGATATGTGATTATCTTGGAGTTCTTTTGGTGATTATTTTGGATCGGTACGATGGTTCACCAAGAGGAATGCTTACAGTTGTTGTCTTCCATTCCTTTGTCTGACCTTAGGTTCTGTGTGTGACTTTGACTTGTCATGTAGCCGTGAGCTCACTTTTCTTTTGAGAGGTTTTCCTGTCGTGGCCACATGTGTGCGAATGGAATTGGTTTGTATGTTGTCTTCTAGTTTTGGGTTTACTTTCGTAGCATGTTATGTGGGATACTTGAAGATGTACTTCATACATATCCTGGTTTCGCCTTTTGTTTGTTGGGGCTGGATTTCAGTGACGAAATTCCTTTAAGGTGGGAAGGTTATAATGAACCGGTCATTCTCATTCCTTTCATTCTTCCTCAAATTTTATGGATGAATTTTTTAAAGTTGAAATTTCTTTTCTAGGTTTGATTTCTTGTCACTTAATGTCATCTCGAGTGCTCAAAAATGATTTCTGAGACTTTTTTCTTGGGATTGACAACTTCCTTTAAGAACCGAGTTAATTTCACATTTTTTATTTTTCGTCACTATTCACTTTTGTCTTTTTTCGGTTTCCATTTTTCTTTGCATAACCTCACTTTTTGTGCTCGAATTTGATTCCGGCTTTGCATGCATCCATGGTATTTAATTTCTAAGATATCTACATTTTTACTTTTGCACAAAAACATATTAATTGTTTAATTTTCTTGTAAAGGGCATAAATGCATTACTTTTGGTAATTACTCTAAACTTGAGGGGTTTTTGTGTAATTAAATAAAGTAATTTTTTTTCATCTTAGGCACCATTTTGCAATTTAATTTGGAAGATATTTTCAAAAAGGACCTTTTTGCAATTTTCCAAAAATATAACAAGTGCCACTTTCCTATGGTGCCACTTGTAGGCATTTCGATGGAGAGACTTGGAACCATAATCTATTGACACATGGAGGGTGGAGATTCATCCACTTGTTGGCCTAGGATTGGATCACTTGTTGGCTTGGATAATTGACAAGTGTAGGCCTATGATTAAACCTAGAAGGGAACCTTAGGATGATGACAAGTGTAGGTCTCACATTTAGTCTTGCAAATTGCTTTTGGGCCACTTTGGGATTATGGTTTTAAAGAAGGGTTTTTGAGCAATTGACCAAACTAGTGTGTGTTGACCATGGTGTAAGACCACATAGTGAGTGGATGATTTCTATTTCCTCCACTCACATTCTCTCACACTTGGCTTCATCATCTCCCTCTCATGTAAAGAAAACCCTAGCCTACATGGAAGAAGCTTGAAGCCTTAAGCTTTGACCTTTATTTTTGGCTACCTTCCACTCACCCTAGACCTTTAAGTTTGGAACACTTTAGATTCCTCTCACTCTCCTCTACAAAACCTTTGTTTGGTTTTTCATTTTTAAGTTCGGTTGCCTTGGATTCAAGAGGAACAATCCTCTTGTGAGGTAGGGGGTGTTATCATTTATCTTCCAAGTAATTTAATTGTTCTTACAGTGATATCAAAGTTATATGCATGTCTTGTATTGAAATAAGAAATAAATGACTAATGGTAACTTGTATGAAATTCACTTTAGACTTGATAAATGGCATGACCATGACTTGATCTTTGTTGTGTTTTAATTTGGCATGATTTAAATAAGCTTTTAAATCTAGAGGATTAATTGATTTATGTTGATTTAAATTCAAATTAATTATACCATGCTTGTAATTCATTTGTGACTTGATATAAAGCATGGCCATGAATTACTCCATGTCATATATTAAATTGGAATCATTTGGACAATTCTTTAAATCTAGATAAATTACCTAGTTGGTCTACTTAATTTCTACCATGTTAAACTAATGATTTAGTTATGTAATCCATGGAACTCATTGTGTTTTATCACATATCATGACTTGTTGCTCTACTTGTTGATTTTGGAAACTTGAGATATTATCAAGAACATGACTAGGCTAGGACTTGGTTCTAGTACGGGGGATTGTCCCTCTACAACTATAGTGCGCACTAGGGGAAGGTACCCATGGGTTAATAGCCCTAAAGTGATCTCAAGAGTACGGTTTTAATCCGTGCAATATCCAAGTATCCACTTTGGCTTGATTTCGCATATAAATTCTGAGTATTTAACTTTGTGAAGTTACATCTCATTGTGCTATGTTGAAAGTTCTAATGTCACTTTGATAACATGAATTAAATTGTATTGAATTGCAAACTTGGTACAAAGTTAAACCCATGCATTCCCTACGAGTAAACTTGTTTACTCACCCCTAAGTTACTGGGTGTTTTTCAGGTAAAGAAGCCATAATGTGGGATGCACAACAATCTTAGACTTGCTAGACTACTTGGAGTATTTTTTGCTATGTTAGAATGTGCACATGTTAGCATATCTTGTTCCATTTTGCTTACTATATCAAAAATTTGTATTTATTGTTCAAGTCATGTAATGTGCCCTTAAGTGCACCTTTGAAACTCTATGGATGTGTTTGTAATGAGGCCAAGGGCCAAGAACAATTATATGACAAGTATGCTAGCCTAACTTCATTGTTTGTCTATGGAAATTATGGGATTAGTGCATTGAAGGGTTCTATTTTGCATATGACATGCCATGAGGCCATAGGACATTGAAACACATCTATTTTATCACATTACATATGCTTGCATGCTCACTTTGGCAAACAACACCATCCTTGATGAAACAAAAACTCTAAGTAGCATTTTTATGGAGTTTTACCCTATTCTGTTCCAGGGGCATTTTTGATATTTCACAATGCATTTTTTTCATTTGTCCATAATAGTCACGTAGAAAACTCAATTTTAAGGGGGGTTTCTTCTTTGTGTTTTTCCAGAAAATGCCATCTTGGCCCTCAAAAATCTATTTTTTTTGCAAAAAATCATTGCTACCAGGTTTTTTGCCGATTTTAGTGCAAATGTACTTGGTACTACTCGTTGAATTTTTTTTTAAAACTGTGACGACTGATCCGAAACTTCCAGGAGTCTTGTGGGTGTATTTTAAGAGTACATTTTCAATTTAGGCAATTTAAAAACCTTTTGAATCCCCATTTCCTTTCTTTGGGCAGTAGCTTGAAATGATTTCAACTTCTAGACCTGATTTTCTTGAGGGTATTTCGCGCATTTTATAGTGCATTTTTTTGGTTTCCGTCCATAATTTCGGGTAGAAAACTTGATTTTAGGGGGGGTTTCTTCTTTGAGTTTTTCCAAAAAAGTCCGTTTAGATACCCGTTTTTACTCTCAGTTGCAGCAGTAGTGGGTTGACGGCACTATAGCTGTCACGGCCTTCGTCGGGCCACCGCGACGTCGATTTTGTTTTTGTCCTTTCTCCCTCATCCGGACTCTAAATCAAGTGAATTTTTTTTTTTTAAATTGATTAATTTTTCATTGTATATCCAACAGTGTGCTCGGTTACACTTGGGTATTTTTGGATAATTACCAGTTTACCCTTTTAGCTTTATTGCTTATTTTTCTTTGTTTTGTCGTTTCTCCTTCGTCCGGACTCCAAATCATGCGATTCTTGGGTCCATCTCGATTAGTTTTTTATTGTTTTTCCAGCAGTGTGCTCGGTAATACCTGAATCTATATATTTTTAGAAATGGCCATTTTGACCTTGGGACTATTTTTGTCATATTTCCGATACTTTGCTTCCGCATTCAGACCCAAAAATGGGTTAGCACGGGACGCACTGGGTTTAAAAATCCAGGGTCGTCACAGTCTCATTTTTGCACCTGATTCTCTTTTCAAAATTGAAACATATTGTGAGATATAAATTCTATAATTGGCAATTTTTTTTGTCCAAATAAGTCGTAGTCGAGTTGTAATTTCAAGTTACTATATTAAGATCAACAACGACTGCGGAATTTGAAGGTTGTTCAAAGATATTATACTGAGATCATCAAGAAAGGAAAGAACAACACTTTAGGAAGAAATCCAAAAAGGTTAAGACACGTTACATACTTGGTATATTTTTAGAAAATTCCAAAACAGTGTTTTTACCAAGTTTCAGCCTTAGGATTCAAGTTTAGCTAACTTGAACCGATTCGAGCTTCTTGGAACTGGTTTAAGTCCTTTAACCTTGGCTTTGAAATTCCACTGCCTTTCTTAAACTGGTTCAACCTTTCTTGAACCAGTTCAAGGGTCTTCTACAAGATTTGGTAACTTTGTAATCTTGTTCTGATTTCTTTCCTAGTTGATTTAGAATTATACCAAAAGTCCTATGCATGATTTTTCCTTTATTTTCAAAAGGATTAGTTCTTTAAAAATTCTATATAAACCCTGATACACATCCATGTTTAGAATGACTTTTGCATTACAACTTCATTATTCATAAAAGCCTTAGGAAGATTATTTTTATAGAAAATCCAAGTTGATTTATCTGTCAGTCTTTCTAGAACATACATATAAACACAAGAGTGAGTTTAGAGTGTTGTTCAAATCCTGATCGTGATCAAAGTCTTGCAACTACAACGATTAGAGAAAAACATATCTACTTCTACATCAAATTCAGATATAAAAGAACAAAAGTAAAAGCGATCACACTTTGAAAGGGTCAAAGCATTCGGGGAGTGTTGTTTGATCTACCTGCTACCTTTCTATAGAGATCAAGCATAAGCCTAAGGTCAAGTTGCTATTAGACGGGATGTTGCAAAGCTAGAGGATTGCTATTGGTATTTAGTAGAACGATAGGGTGTGATCTAGTGTCAAAGTTCAGTATACTTTGTTTCATACATAGTGGATTGGTTTACTTTAGACTGCACAGTCCATGATGTTTTTCCCGCGCAAATAGTTGATCTATTTTATCAACTAGGGTTTCTCGCTAAAAATCCTGGTGTCATCTCTAACTCTTACTTTACTTTATTTTATCTTGCATGTGATTAATTATTTAATTGCTAAAATAAGTAAAAGATTAGAAAGACAAAGATCTGTTTCTAAAAATACAAAACGTTCTAAATATTCCGTTGCGTACAACTCACACATATTAATGACGTATGTCTCTCAAACTATATAAGAATTCTGGGTAGGTATCTAGCCTATTGTTATTCAAATTTAAATACCAATGCCAAATAAACTCTCATTCCAGGGGATACACACATTCCATTATGTATGCCTATAGGACAGGCCTTGGAAGTTCTTGCTACAATTTCCCTTTTATGGGGACTTGAACCCTCAACGTTCCACTTTAAAAGTAGAGAACATACCAATTGAGCTAAGCTTTTAATTAATTGTAAATATCTCTGTATCACAGTGTCAAAATTACATACGTCTTTCTCATAATTATGTCATTAATATTTCTAATTCCCTGTCTAATTTTCTTGCATTTATTTCTTATTAGATATGCCTGGAATGACTGCTTATACTGATTTTTATGAGATTTGTACTCCTAAGAAAGGTGAATATGCATTTTCCTTTGTAGCATCTGGTGCAATTGGTTAGCTCGTTGGGCAGTTTGCAAAGTTGATGGGGAGCCATGTTGTTGGAAGTGCTGGAAGTAAAGAAAAGGTGAGTCTGATCTCAGTAGCATTTCATCTTTTTCACTAGCCATTTCTTAGTGGATGCTTTATTGGATATCTTTAAGGTAATGCTTCAGTCACATATTTGACAGTCTTCATTAACCATAGGTATTCTCATCCTGTATTATATATATTGACAATCTTCATTAATTAATGTTGGTATCCTCATCTTGTCATGCCTATTATATAATCATTCAAAATTTACAACTAAAAGTTAATTCCATATGAGATAAATTACATTACTATAACCCCTGCTGTAATCCCTTTTTTTTTTTTTTTTTTTTTTTTCCCACTCTAAATTGTCCTTGAATCACTTTCTCTGCATCAATTTAATTTCTTACTTGAATGTCTTTGCCACTGGTTTCTGACATTTTTCAATGAATAATTTCAAAACCGTATATATTTTAGGTATTCAACACATCTGTATTTCTGCTCCCACTTCATGTTTTTACTATTCATGGACTCCAAATTTTTGTTGTAATAAGTGCTTGTTTCATTCATTAAAAATATTGAGGTTTTGTTTGAATTGATAATTTAATATGATGGAATTTGAGATTCCATTGACAAATATTAACTACTAGAGTAAAAGTGGGAGAGATGGGAGTAATGATAGAGTAGTGGTAGGAGAATTACCAACTTCTCTACATCATGGAATGAATTTCAGTTAACTCCCTTCACCTTGTTATTTTAACTACGCCAAAATGAAGCTCTCAAATCCATCAAACGATAATGTTGAATTTGAAATCCTAGCTACCTCATTAACATAATAGAAATCTATTTATTTAAAATCTATCACTTACAAGTCAAGAGTAAAAAACTTAATTACTACATCCCAGTAGGGCTACAAGTTGGGTAGGCCAAGCCAGCCCAGCCCCAACCCAGCCTCAACCCGTATCGGGTTGGGTTGGGCCAGCCCGAATTGTACCCAATATAGGTTGTGGTCATAACCCAGACCGAATATTTTCGGGCGGGTTGGGTTGGGTTGGGTTGATGGGTTGAGGTTTTTTTTTTTTTTTTTTATATATAAATTATTTTTTTTAGAAATTGAAATTTATATATATTATATTTTATATATATATATATATGTATATTATATATATATGATTATATTATTATTAAAAATATATATTTTTAGGGTAAATAATTTTAGCCTCCCCAATCGCCTCCATCTCTACTCTCGTTCTCAACTCTGTAATTACCCCCCCTTCTCTCTGTGCAACTGCAAACTACAAAATCAACAAGAATCAGAAGTTCAAAACCCATATATTTCAGTTTATCTATCTGTCTACAAGAATTAAAAGTTCAAAACCTATTACCTATATCAAAACCAATATCGGCATATCATTTCAGATTGTTCAAAAACTCAAAACCTATATGTAATAACCCAATCATTTTCCTTCATTTCCTTTTTTTGGTAAGTTCTTTTTTTCGTCATTTTCCCTATTTTGTCTTTTTCCCGTTTATCATTTTTCCTTACATAACCTCACTTTTTGTACTCGGATTTGATTCCAGCTTTGCAAGCATCCATGATATTTGATTTCCATGATAATTTTATTTTTACTTTCGTAGAAAATATATTCTAGTTTCTTACTTTTTCGTAAAGGGTATGGATGTATACTTTCTTGGAAACATTCTTAATTTTTGGGGTTTTAGCGTAATTATGTAAAATGATTATTTTTCATTTTGAGTACCATTTTGCAATTTAATTTGGAAGATATTTTGGAAAATGACATTTTTGCAATTTTTGAAAATTGTGACTAGTGTCACACTCTCATGTAGCCACTTGTTGGCATTAGAGTGGAGTCACTTGGAAGCATCATCTTGTGACATGTGGAGGGTAAAGATTCACCCACTTGTTGGCCTAGGATAGGTGAACTTGTTGGCTTGGATGGTTGCAAGTGTAGGTGTGGGATTAAGCCTAGGAATGAGTCATGGATCGGTAACAAGTGTAGGCACCAAATTAAGTCTTGCAATTGTGTGTGTGTGAGAGGTAGTGTAAGAGCACATAGTGAGTAGAGGAATACTAGATCCTCCACTCACTACATTTCACTTTATCTCTTTCATTTCCTTTGTTCTCAAAACCCTAACCTAGCCACCATTGGAGAAAAGCTTGGCTTAGAGCTTATTTCTTCAATTTGGCCTCCTTCTACTCACCTTAGACCATTAACTTTGGGAAGTAAAAGTTTTCTCTCACTCTCCTCTACAAAACCCTAGATTTGTTATCCATTTTGAGCTTAGTTGCTTTGGATTATAGAGATTCAATTCTCTATTGAGGTAGGGGTGGTAGTATGTTTATACTTTAAGTGTTTTATGATCCTTTGGGGTTTAATATATATTGTGTACATGCTTTTAATATTGTAGTCTTGCATATTATAGGAAAACCTCATATTTTGACTTAGGGTTTATTGATTTAAGCATATATGATATGTATGTATCTTGTGTAGAAAGATTATATGATTTAGTAGTATGCTAAATTCTAGTATTTTCACATGTAGTAGTGATATAGAACTCTTGTAGAATTATTAATGTTGTATGTAATTCTTATTGACTTGAATTGCTATATTTATTGTGATGATAATTCTATATTCTTGTTGATTACTATTTATAATTATTTTAGAAACTTATTACTATAATGCTAAGATTTAATATATAAAGCTTATTGATGAGGCATGATTTAAATTGATAAGTTGGTGGTATTGTATTGTACATTATATCATGATGAGAACTTGTCATTTGGTATGCCATTTTAGACTTGGAACCCTAAGACATGGTTTGTGTGGTTTCTAAATACTTATGCATGGAAGGTGGTTTGCATGCCTTAAATTATTGTATATAAGTTTTGAACTTGATATATTTTGGATTCTCTTGGGACATTGTTACAAGTGACATGGCTAGAGTTTGGCTCTAGTACAGGAGATAGAGAGCTCCCTACAATATAGTGTGCACTAGGGGTGGTATTACTAGCGACTTAGCGCCCGGAATAATCGTTTAAATCTTGGTTTATTCTAAGATTTGATGTCCAAGTTTTCCATTATTTGATTTCGCATTCAATTCCAAGTTGACAACCAATGCTTAATTGTAACTTGTAATCTTTGCAATTGATGTTGTTAAGTACATTTATATTGATTTTGTATTGCTAAAGTATCATTTAAGTTAGCTTAAGATGATCCCTTAGAACACATTGAACACAGACGTTAAGTGGAATGATCCCTTATATTCGTCTATATTAATCTTGCAATGATATTAAAACTTTAGGGTATACGCATATGCTTTTTCCTACGAGTAACTTGATTACTCACCCTAGTTGTGTGAGTTATTTTACAGGTAAGGAGACAATGTTCTTGGATGCTCATCATCCTTAGGGGCTAATGAGTAATTTGAATCATTTTTGTATATTGACATGCACTTGTTTAATATGCTTTACTTTTGGTGTTATATTTTGGTATACCATGGATGTATGGTAATTTGGAAGCTAAGTTGGCTTCTTGATGTGTAATGTGTATCTAAGTACTCTTTTGGATGCTTACTTTGTATGTATGACATGAGGCCAAGGGCCACTAACTTTAAAGGTTACAAATATGCTTTCTTTAAAACTCAAGTGTTGCCATTGTAGCCTATTTTGTGAGAATTTGAGGTTAGGTATGCCAAAATTTGTAAATGTATTGTAATGAGGCCGTAGACCATTGTAGCATGACTACTTTATCATATTATGAATGTGTACATGTTCAATTTGGCACAAAATACCATTCTTGATGAAATGAACACTTAAAGTTGCATTTTTTTTTTTATTTTTTTTAGTTTTACCCTTTTCTAATCCATGGGCATATCGGGTATTTCATAGTGTGTTTTTTTCATTTTCATCCGCGCTGCTAGATAGAAAACTCAATTTCGGAGGAGGGGGTTGCTTCTTCGTGTTTTTCCAGAAAATATCATCTTGGCCCTCAAAAACCCATTTTTTTCTGAAAAACCTTGCTACTAGGTTTTTGCTGAACTGTAGTATAAGTGTATAGGTCAAGTGTATGAGTAGTGGATCTTGTATATAACAACCCGGTCATTTACCTCCCTTTCCTTTTTCCTAAAATTTTAGGAATGAATTTTTAATTTTCCTTTCTGAACTCTGTTTCTTGTCGCTTAGTGTCGTCTCGAGTGCTTGGAAATGATTTCTGAGACTCTTTTTCGTGGATTGACAACTTTCTTTGAGGACCGAGTCATTTCTGTAGTTTTACTTTTCAGACACTATGCGCTATTTCGTCCTTTTCCCTATTCTATCTTATCTTCGTTTGTCACTTGTTTAACAAAACCTCACTTTTCATGCTCAGAGTTAGTTTTTGACTTCACGTACCTTCATCTTCAATGGTTTCCTTGGAATACGTATCTTTACTTTTGCAAGAAAGTACTCTGGTTACTCCCGGTGTCCATAGGGGCATAGATGCACAATTCTTCAGAATCTTTTTCATTTCTTGGGGTGTTTTTCATAAATATCTTTTGAAGATATTTTATTTCAGGGGTATTTAAGAAAATATCTTTTGGAAGATATTTTCATTCTGAGGCAGTTTCACAGTTAACCCTTTTTGTAGGGGCCGTTGTGTAATTAACGAAAGTTATTGCAAAATGCCTCGTCTGGAGCCTGGATCCTCATACAGGATTCATTTTCACATTTTATTGAGTCATGGACTCTTAGAAATTCCTTCTGGTTATTTTTCTCCAGTTTCAGAGTTTCTGGACCCAATTGCCGTTGAACTTGTTCGGGGCATAACTTTCTGCTCGGGACTTAGTTTTCGACGCTGCTTCTTCTGTTATTCATATTTTCTCATTTTATATCTTTTTCATTCATGGAGTTTTGCCATTTGAGTGCGTTTGCTCAAATTCTACGTTTCCAGACCTGGCGGGGCCCTTTCGGGGCACTTTTTGAGACTTAATATAAATAGGTGCCTTAAAGAAGAAAATCAGAATTTTCTTCATCTTCTTCCTCTCCTTGGCCAGCAGCCATGGGAGCTCCTTGGCTGCCACCCTTTGACCTTCTCCTCCACTTGTATTCCTAAGTGAAAATCCATCGGCCTTTACATTTATTGTTCCCCTCGACGTGTTCTATCATTCCCTCTTATTAGAATTCATTTTTGACAATTTCTTGAGTTTGGGTTTGAGGTCAAGTTGTGATTTTCATGGGGCTTCCTTCGGATTCAAGTAGATCGTGTTGTCCCCAACAAAACCCTTCGGTTTTGGCAAATTCGGAACACTTTTTTTTCAGTGGGATTTGAGGTTTTCATCTCAAATTGAGGTAGGGGTGTTATAATTTAAATTCTTACTATATTACATGCTTGTGATGCTTATACAACTTGATTAAATGCTTGGATGTAAAATCTAGAGATTTTATTATTTATTTTTCGTGTGAAGGATTTAATTTTCTTTGTTGTCCATTACTTTGTTTAATCATGTGGCATGATAAAATATTACCCCTTGATTTGTAGATTGACATATATTAAATTTAGATTATTTGGACAAGTAATGAAGATTTTATTTAATATTTATCTTGAATAAAATATTAAATCATGTGGCCTTATCTAGCTTTAAATCAACATGTGATAGCACATTATAATAGGCCTTAGCATGCTCTTCAACATAGATTAATTTGAGATTAATCGGAGAAGTTTTGAAATCTAGTAACATTTAATTAATTAGATTGTTTCGAGTGTACTATTCACTCCATTGGAATTCTGACTTGAAATTCTTAATGTGCATGTCATATAGTTTCACATATATTAAATCTAGAATATTTGATTAGGTTTTGAAACCTTTCAATTATTATTTTTCTAGTACTAAAGTTTAATACTCATGGCCGTACCTTGCATAAAATGTACTTGTACTGTGTTCTTAAATCAAGTTATGACATGTTGTATAACATATATTAAATTGAGGTCAATTGGATGACTTTCAAAATCTAGAGATTTTAATTAAATGAATTAATTAAAATCCATTTAATGGTTCTATGCACTTGATTAAGTTTCTAACCTTGTATTCATGATTTTCTTGATAAATTCCTTCACGTGTATTACTTTGAGCATAATCGGATAAGTTTTGAAACTTACATTTATTTATTTCCCTTGTATAGAACTTAACTCACATAGTTGTGTCGTGTATGAAATGAACTTGAAACTTGACATTGAACTTGGCCTTGACATGATTCTTAACATAAGCTGTTTGTAGAACATTTGGACTTGTCATGTAACCTTGATAATTTAATCCCTTAAGTAGATTAAATTTCATTTTATGTCTCCCTCGAGTTAATCATGCCTTGATATCATGTCTCTAGACTTCTTGTATCTTGGTTTCATTAATGTGTTTAATGAACAGGCTCATTTGTTTCGGAATGTTTTATTCACACATGTGTTGTTTAATATATAATTGAATCATGTATCTTATACTTATAGTATATTTGCTTCGATGGATTCCATGTGCTATTTATCTTGGTTGTGGTCTATATAAATGCACACATTGATTTCTTGACATTTCACATGCCATCATAGTTAAGAACTTAGGGCATGACTTGTGTGTTCCAAATTCTTGGTTGTGTATGATATGTGGTTAATGCATTTCTTGTATTTTGATACAATCTTGACTTGCACAACTTGTTGATTTTAGAACTTGGGATATCAATCAAGAATTGACATGGCTAGGACTTGGTTCTAGTACGGGGGATTGTCCCTCTAAACTATAGTGCGCACTAGGGGAAAGGTACCCATGGGTTAGTAGTCCTAAAGTGATCTCAAGAGTACGGTTTTAATCCGGACGATATCCGAGTTTCCACATTGGTTAATTTCACTCTTTAAATTTCAAGTTGCTATTCCTTGAAGATTTAAACTTGTCGTGTATGTGAAATGCACCAATCTTGTCTCATTGCATAGATTTTAAGCTTCATTTATGATTTAACTCCTTAAATTTTAAATGTTGTATTCCTTGAAGATATAAGACTCTTTTCGTGTTATATGGTAGATTCTACCCATGTTTAAATGCATAGATATTATGCCTTGCTCCTGACTCCATGTATCTTCTTTTTCGTGTTTTATGAAATATCCCATCTTTGTTTAATTGCGTAGATATTATGCATTATCCTTGATGTCATGTGTAACTCTTTTCGTGCTATGTGAATGGTTCCAACTTTGTCTAATAGTATAGATATTATGCCACGTTCTTGATTTCGTGTATTAACCCTTTCGTGTTAATTGGAATGCTCCAATCATGTTAATCTATGTTCTAGTATCCTTTTGTCGTGTTGTATGGAATTATTCCAAGCCTTGCTTAATTGTATTGATAATGCAATTCATGTTAATCTATGTTCAAGTAACCTTCTTGTCATGTTCTTAGATTATACCAACTTTGACTTGTTTTATATATGTATATATATCATGATTCTTGTTGCTTATACTCCATGGTAGCTTAGGATGATCCCTGAGTCTAATCTTTGACATAGACGTTAGGTGGTATGATCCCTTTTGAACTATATCATGTTAGTCCTAAAAATCTCTAAAGAAATCGAGTCGATGCATGCTCATCCCCTACGAATAAACTTGTTAGTCTTGTTTATTCACCCCGAAGTTACTGCGTGTTTTGCTGGTAAAGAAACTTTATTGTGGGATACACAACACTTTTAGACATGCTAGAAGTCTTGAAGTATTTTTGATGACATTTGTTGGCCTAAGGATTTTATCGAAAGGTCAATCTTATGTTTTGATGATTACAAACCATTAATGATGTTTATGTACTAATATTTTCATTGAGTGAAGTATAGTTGATCAATCATTCAATCCTCAATGATGAGCTAGAAGTTCTATTTCAAGCATTCCAAACACTCAAGCAATGGATTCAAGGAAGCATCAAAGTGCAAGAAATTAAAGAAGAACTCGGACTTCAAAGATCACACAAAGCATTTCAAAAAAAGAAAGAAAGTCTTCATCAAGCCTAAACGATCATAGTTAAAGAATGAAGAAAAGGGTAAATAGGATGGTGAGAGCTTAAGATTCAATGTCAAAATATATTTGAATATTTTTTGAAGCTCAAAATTACAGGTCATGCATATCATATATCATTCATATGCTCCTATGACCATTAGCAATAGTCTAGGAACTTCATTTATATATATATTGTCATATGAAATCTTTGCTAAGAAAGAGTTAGTTCAAGCTTGATAAGCCTTGAAACAACTCATTTTTTAAGCTAGAAATTCTAGGACCATGCACATTAATCATTATATTTATTTTGGTCTCTAAAAAGAAAAGGAAAAGGCATTGAATTAATTTTTCATCTTTAAAGCCTTTGTTGCCAAAATTTGGTAAATGACTCCAGGACACAATGCACTTAAAATTTATCATCTTCATATATCCCTAGACTCTTAGAAACAGGCCTTGAACTTAATTGAATCATTCATCAAAGTCCTAGGTCCTAGAAAGATGGATATCTCAAAATAAGCTATTTTCAGCCTAGAAAATTTCAGACCAGCTTGCACTAAAACAGCTATAACTATTTGTGTAGTTGGAATTTTTACACACGGCCAGTGGCATTGGAAAGCTGACTTCGAGTCCTTTAGTTTAGACTCAAATTTCACCTAAATTGGATTAAAAATGACTGAGATATGAGCTTCACAAAATACCTGATTCTGCTCTATGAAAATTCTGACCAGGTTACACTTAAATAGCCATAACTTTTTCTATGGTTGGAATTTTGAGCAAGGCCGGTGGTTTTAGATAGCTGACTTCAAGAAAATAAATTTAGACTCAAATTTCACCTCATTTGGAGTTTCATGGACTGAGTTATGTCCATTTGAAGTCATGCACTTTTATCTGTCCAATTTAGCAGCAACCTTCATAAAGCAAGAGCAGCCTCTATAAGAAATAGAGCCAGCTCTCTCAGAAACTAGAGAAGGCTATATAAAATTAGAGATGGCTTAGGAAAGTAGAGAAGGCTCAATGAAAAACTAGAGAAAGCTCTACAAAATTAGAGAAGGCTCAGGAAAGTAGAGAAGGCTCTACAAAACTAGAGAAGGCTCTATTTTTCTATTGAGCCGTCTCCATTTCAGAAAAAGAGCCTGCTCCACTTTTTTAATGGAGCCGCCTCCATTTGAAATTGAGCTGCCTCCATTTTTGCAAAGAGCCGGCTCCTTTGAGGGTTTTGAATTACAACAGCATTTTTTCTACATTTAATTCCTCTAACCACTTCTAACAGCCATATTGAGCTACGAATTTCTATATATATACAGAGGGCTTGTCTGTAAATAAACACACCATTTAAGAAAGATTAAATCATATTGCAATCAGAGCTTTTGTTCTCAATCTTCTCTTCATCTCTCTCATTTCACTCTTATTCTATCTTGAGAGATTCCAGTAAAGATTAAAAGGGCTTTTGCTCTTGTTTTAATCTTCATAGAGTTTTTGCTCTATTATACTCTTGAGAGAGCATTCAAGAACATTCATTCAAGTGCATCAAAGAAAGCTTTTGGCTCTACCTTTATACAAAGCTTTTGCTCTGGTTTTACTCACTCATAGAGCCTCTGTTTAGACATCAATCTTCATCTCATATACAAGCTTCCATAGCTGAACCAGAGTGAACTTCAGAGAGCATTTAGTGAGCCTTTACTGAACTTTTGTTCTAGTATTTCATCAGAGCTTTTGTTCTGCATTTTCCTCATCATCTCTTATACATTTCATACTTAGAGTTTGAGCTTCACTTGATTTCATATATACTCTATTGTGAGGTTTGATTTGAATCAGTTCTTGAGAGGATTTCTTGTACTACAAATTTTATCTACAAATCTGCTGTAAGCCTAGGAGGAAGAGTTTCTCTTAGCAAAGAAATTGTAAGGGCTTGTGTGGCCTATGTAAAACTAAGAGAGGTGGTCTCTTAGCAAGGATACTGTAAAGGGTTGGTGTGACCCAAAAGGAAGCCTAGGAGAAGGGTGTTCTCCTAGCAAGAAAGAGAAGCAAGGTCTTGCTTCAATTGAAGGTTTGCTCTCCACCATTAAGGAGAAGCTCTAAGGAATTTGGGAAGTCTCAAGAGGGATCTTGAGCCGAGGAGTAGGAGTTTCCGAACCTCACAAAAATTACCGTGTTATTATTTGCAATTTCTTTTCCCTTATCTCTTTTACAATTGTGCTAAATTGATTACTTTCATATCTTGATTATTGCATAATTGGTTATACTGTTGATTAGAAATTGTATTTCTATAATTTGCAAAAATTGGCCATTGACTCTATTCACCCCCCCCCCCCCCCCTCTAGAGTCAATTCTTGAGTAACAACATTGAATATGTACATGTTAGCATATCATGTTTGCTATTGTTTATTTTGACAAAGCTTGTATTTTTTGATTCCATGTATGTAATGTGTACCTAAGTACACTCTTTACAATGTATTTGATATGTATGAGTTGAGGCCGGAGGCCATTGACATGTATATTGAATTCTATGTATGTTTTAACTTCATGAAATATTATGAAAACATTGAAAAATGCCAAGTCATTGTCTCACCATGGTTGCATTGGGTGTGGGAATTCCATTTTCAATCTTTCATAGGATCTCATAAATCATGTTTGAAGTGTGGCAAAGGGCCAAATGATAATTTGAAATTATTTGTCAATTTTGGTTTTCATTTTTCCCATTTCAAGTCCATTTTTGCCTTTTTGGCCGTTGGGGGGTCGGATTTTGCATCGGCGGTATTTTTAAGCCATGGACCATTGTAGCACGTCCAAATAGGTAAGTTACGTTTGTGTGCATAATCTTTTTCAAGAAAAACCTCATCCTTGGTAATTTGAGCCTCTTGTGGACTCATTTTACAACTTTGTTGCATAATCTAATTTTTAGTGTATCCTGGTGTCTTCCTTCGGGAAATAAATTCCAATCTTCACATGGTCACTTAGAAAACGTGATTTTAGGGGGGATTTCTTCTTCTTGTTTTTCCAGAAAATGTCACCTTGGTGCCGGAAATCCCATGCAAAGTTTAGCTTTTCTGTTATGCATATAGCAGCTTTTTAATCCTCTTGCCCTTTTTCTGATCTAGGGGCATTCTAGGTACTTCACAGTGCATTTTTTCCATTTTCTTCTGTGTGTCGGGTAAAAAACATGATTTTAGAGGGGATTTCTTCTTTGTGTTTTTACAAAAAAAAAATCGTTTTGATGCCGAAAACAACTCGCAGATCGGGAAACCTAGTGCGTTCCAGGTTTTTCCAGAAAAAAGTGCTAATCTAAGGGGCATTTCGGGTTTTTCACTTGTAAAATAAAATCTTCTCTTGACATGGTCATGTAGAAAACATGATTTGGGGGAGGGGGGGGAGGGGGGGGGGGAACTTTTTGCCAAAAAATGTGGTTTAAGGCCTCAAAACCACATTTGAAGTCCAAAAATCTGTGCAAATCCTGCCTAGATTTGAATCCAGAAAGTCAGTTTTTTTGAAATTTTGAGGCTTCATATCTTCTTCGTCCCGACTCCAAATCAAGTGATTTTTTAGTCTAAGTTTATTAGTTTTTGCTGGTCTATACAACGGTATGCAAGGTTGCACCCAATTCTATCTTTAGAAGACCATTTTACCCCTTATCAAATACCCTTGCAGCACTGATTTTAAACACAAAAATGGGTTTTTTTGAAACTTTGATGTTTCATACCTTCTTTATTTGGACTCCGAATCAAGTGATTCTTAAGTCTAGATTCATTAATATTTCCTATTCTATCTAATGGTATGATCAGTTGCATCGATTTTTATCTGAAAAGACCATTTTACCCCTTGTAAAGTACTCTTGCCGCACTGATTTTTAACCTAAAAAGTCTGATTTTTATGAGACTTTGGAGCTTCATATCTCCTTCGTCCGGACTTTGAATCATGCAATTCTTGATTCCATCTTGATTAGTTTTTCATTGTCCTTCCAGCGGTGTGCTCGGTAGCATCCGAGTCTATAGTTTTCAAAAATGACTATTTTGCCCCTGGGGGCTTATTTTTCATATTTTCGATCTCTGCTTCTGCATCAATTCTCATTAAGTTCCACGACCTCATGGAAAGTCACTTTGACTTCTTAGAGTCTTGTTTTCTATTTTCGCTTCTGCATTTCGGATCCGTTATCGGGTCAAACTATGGTTCATCACAGGACACATTGGGTTAAAAAATCCAAGGTCGTCACATTGTAACTGGTTACATGTGCTTGGGCAGAATATCGATCATTCTGTTTTTGCCTCCTAACCGGTTAGATGGTCTAGGGTTGACTCCTTTTGACCTTTTTACCCTTTTTCTTCCGTTAACCATATCTTCTTCGTCCGGACTTTGAATCAAGTGATTCTTGAGTCTAAGTTTATTAATTTTTCGTTGTATTTCCAATGGTGTGCACGATAGCACCCAATTTCATTTTAAAAATGACCTTTTTGCCCCTAGGTTCATTCTTGTCCATTTTTGAAACGTCACTTCCGCAATTGTTTTCTTTGGGTTCTGTGACCTCATTGAGAGTCACATTGGTATCTTAGAGACGTGTTGTATCTCTAGAGACTATTGTTTTACCTTTCGCTTCCGCATTTCGAATCCGTTATCGGGTCATCTTTTGGTCATCCTTGATGCACAGGTTTACAAAACTTGGGCCGTCACACCATATCTTTCAGTTTCCATCATCCTCTGTTCAAGTTCGGGTTCGCCGTTCGCAAGCTTCAGCCGCTGTCTCTCAACTCTCAAGCTTTCCCCCCTCTCTCTCTCTTTGCAACTGCTAACTTACATGTATGGGTTTTGTTTTAATTTTTGGAAGTGACGACGGTGGCGGCAGTGGTGAAGTGAAGGCGGCGACGGTCGATCAGCGATTGAGGGCAAGGGATGGCGACGGCAGCGGCAGAGGGGATGGCGGTAGAGAGAGAAAGAGAAAGAAGAGAGAGGAGAGAAATAATTTTTTATTTTTTATTTTGGGTTTTGGGTTAGGTTCGAGTTGAGCCCGAGTCCAACCCGAATATGTCTGGATTTTGACAAAACATAACCTGAACATGAACTCGATTTGCAAATTTTAAGCCCCAATTTTAAAATTTTTGGGTTGGGCTAGGTTAGCCCGCCCAAGTTGCAGCCCTATATCCCTATAATAGAACAATAGAAACTAGATTGGTAGAATTCAAACTGAATGGAGTATCTAAATACAAATGCTTTAGCTTTCAATAATTTGATCTTTATGGTTTATTTTTTTTTTTTTTTTTGGGGACAAACAATTGGATGATTAAATCCTTAACAATAGCTAATTTGTCATGATGGTTTGCACATCCTTACATGGCCTCTTCTCATAAGTGCTTTTTCCTCATTCAATTTCCTTAGATGTCAACACCCCGTAGCTGAAGTGCCTTTTCTTTTGAAAGCTGATACTTGTAATGATCCATAAAGCTAACCTTAATCATTTGTATAGGTTATATTACTTTTTCAAGCTATATGATCCTTTAACTGCAAATATGAGAATGATTCTAAACCATATAGGATGAATAATATAGTCACCAGCAATATCCATGGTAATCGTTAAACCCATATATTAAAATTCTTAGATAACCACGTAGAACTCTAGAATAAAAATCAATGAATATTGTGAATATTGGTTTGAAACATAAATAAAACAAGAAATCAAGCAAGTGTAGTAAATGACCACTAGGCCATTAGTCAAGCTAGCATAACCTTTCCTCCCTCAAAGTGGAGGTAAGGAGTTTGAGCCCCTTAGTGGGCATTTTTGGTGTGTTTTTGAGTAAAAGAAATCAACAAGAAATTATGATCACTTATATAGTTAAACATTACAATCATTTGTATTGATTACATTATTTGCAGAAATTTTTACGTCTCTCCTAGCAAATCTGAGATTGTTTTTACCATATAGGATTAATTGTATATTTGGATTTATTGAAGATTCAAAATAATAACCTAAAGTTTAAAAATGTCATATCAAAATATAGTAGTGAGAATTTTGTTTAAAACATCAATTAATTAATGCAGAAAAGAAACAGGCAAACCATTCAAATAGTGTACAACCCGACACAGAACAAGAAAATCAATCTCACTTTAAATCATACAAGGTAAATTTTTTCTGATCTGAATTTTTTAAGACCATTAAAGTTTAAACTTCATCTTATTCTTCTCTGTTGTTCATTGTCATTCAATTGATTTTAATCATCTTATTCTTCTCTCTTGTTCATTGTCCTTCAATTGATCTTTTATTTTTTATGGGTCAGGTCCCACATTTCATTCGACAAATTGCCACAATTCAGTAAATATCCTCTCTTTTCTTGTACTACTTATTTCTTCCTCTTTTTCTTTGTTTTTTCTTCTTTCTAATCAAGACATATTATCAAAACTTTAAAAATCATAACTAGAAACTAACTATTGAATGAGAAGACTGATTTACAGGTCTAGAGGACCATTGCTACAAATATAAATAAGATTGCAACAACTCAATCAGTAATTATTTTCTCGTCTTGTAGGTCTTTCTTCCTCTTCTTCTTTGTTTCCCATTTTTATATATATAACACAAAAACACACACACACACATATATAAATTTTTTTTGCTTGGGCAATTTCCATTGACGTAGATATAGAAAGAAGATAGATACTTTTGTATTTGTCCTTCCCCATTATCTTTTTGTTTCTTTTCTACCTTCTCAGGAATTGTCTCACTATTCTGCATGTGTTATGGGGCACCTTGATGAGTACATTATTGGATTAATTTTACAGCCTTATTCTTTTTCCTATTCGTATTTGTTTCAATATAAAAGGTGAGACATTTATTAGCTTTTTTTTTTTTTTTTTTCACTTTTATGAACCAACTTGTGAAATTTTTAGGTTTTTCCTGTTGGAAATTTTTATATATAAATAATAAAAACTATTTTATGGTCCTATGCACTACGTTTTCTAAAATAGGATTGCAATGTGATTATTGATACTTGTTGGATTGGGTTGTACTTTCCAATTTGGTGGTCTAATTGGGAGTATGGTTTTATACCGTTGGATTGTGGTTTTCCAACTTATTTGGTGTGATTTAATTCTAACCATTGATATCTAAGTTTCCATGATAGGAAGGGAGACTTAGATATGCTTGTTTGTAGAAAAGCCGTCCTCCCCTGTTGTTGTTATACATAAGGGTTTTAAAACCCTTATTCAAACCTATCATATCGATAACTCTCAGAAGGGGGTAAAACGCTCTAATGTTTTACAAGAACACACAGATGATTACATGGATATTCTAAAGGTATATGTGTGTTAATCATCAATCAGGTACGAGTCTAAATTACTCTTTAATTAATTAAAGTATTCTTGTTTTCTACATGGATTAATTTGATTAAAACCCAACAATTGGTATCAGAGCCAGGTTAGAGCTATAATTTTCTATTGTAGAAATCACAAAAAATTATCAATTTATTTAACTTAATGAATGATCTATATATGTGGTTTCGCCTCTATGAGTGCAAAATTTTTGTTCTTCGTAATCGGCAATGGATGTTTGCTAATTTGGAATTAGTAGATATATTTGTTCGAACTTGTGTTATGAAGCTTTACTAAATAACGCACTGTTTGTACCAGTTTTGTGTCAGTTGGTGCGAAAGCTTTGTTATTGTGATTTGAGATATTCATTGTTCAGTCAATTTTTGTTTAAATATTGATCACGATATGCAATTGTACAAGTCTTCGTTCAGTGTACATATATTACACATCTAGATTCCAGAAACCCAATTTGTCAAATACATGTACTAATATATGGATGTATATATAATTGATTTATATTTATACTTATCAGTACACAACAACTGAATGACACAATTGGAAACTTTTATTATTTTATTATTTTTAGGTCATTCTGTTAGGATTTGTATGCCTTGGCATAGCGAATTCCTAATTGGATTAAAATAACATATGTTCCTAAGATATCTGAAATATTTATACTTTATACAACTAGTGAATTCAATGTATTATGTTTCGATTCATTATGAAATTGATATTGTCCACTTGATTACAAGAGATATTTATGTATGTATGTGATGACGATCAACACATGAATATGAATAGTAATCATAAATAGTTCATAGTCGGTAATTATGGATGGACTCATTATTAACTAAGACTTGAACTGGATCCGCGTTAGGTTAAGATAGATTGCGAGAGCCGTCGTATGCAATTGCTCCCTGTCACCGTCATGGCATTTGACTCTTAAGCATGAGAGAAGTATAGACTCTTTTATTAATTAGTAATTACTTTGATTTGTTCGGCAGAATCTTTGGAATCCTTAGACTGACACTTTGGGTAATAATGTAATTAATAGTTAAAGGGTTATATTTTCAATAATTACATCATTGCTACTTGTATTTATTTTATATTGATTATGGTTGATCACAAAGTAAATTCAAAGGCATTCGTGTGTTTTTTAGACAAAATAATTTATTATATATTTATTTATTTAAATTATTATTTTTGTCAAACAAATGTTTTATTGTGATCAAGTTAGAAATAATCAAAGGTACCAAAATAAATATAATAATTAAGTAGTCGAATTGATGACTTTATTTATCCGATAACTAATTATGCATAGAGGGGTCAAAATGCAATATTGACTTAGAGGTTATTTATTAGTTAATTGGAGTTCAATTAATTTCTTTTAGTGGAGTAGAAATTAATTTATGAATTAATTGAATTGGGTCCATGGATTGGGCTAATTATTAATTCATTGTAGCCAAGAAAATAATAAGCCCAAAGGATTCTCACTCATAGTCCAACTTGATATTGGAATCTTATTAGATTTGAGATATATGAATTAGAGATTGAGAAAGATTTATTGTTTCCTTTTCTTATCTTTATGTTGCCTATATATACATGGTCCATGTATATTTTAGGAGTGACTTTTGGAAGAAAAAGGAATACATATATATATATTTTTCTCTCTTTAGAATTTTAGGGTTAATGTTCTCATCTAATGGAGGCTCCCATAAGCGTAGTTTTCCAAGGTCATTCATGGGGACTTATGGGTGATTCCTAAAGGCAAAACCATTACCAAGAAGATGGAGATCCAAGGAAAATGTATCTACCAAAGGGATTTACAATAAGTGAGAACATTCACTTTAGAGGAGAGATCTAAGGTTTACTCAAACCTGGATCTAAGTATTTAATCTATTAATTGAATGATACATCATGTTTTATTTTTGCAAACAATTTGTCTCTATATGATGAATCAAGATCTATGTATGAAAATTCCTCAAAAAGTTTTTAAAACTTGCATGTTTCCCAACACATTCATTGATATAAATGAATGAATTGTTTTTTAGAATATGAATTTATTCATTGATTCCTTTTTTGAATTGTTTATTGGGATAAGTTTTGGATGATATCATCTTCTAAGATGAAAAACAGAAAAGTTTCACTAATTAATGAATCACTGTTGATTGCATGTAGTATATAGATAATCTGTTTGATAAGATGTCAAACTTGAAGTTTAATTGAACATTTGAATAAGATATAATTTATATAATATTCAATCTATATACTGGAGCATGGATATTGCTTAACTCTTACCTCATTGACATGATCATACAAGAATGAGTATTACCATATTATACTTTGTTCTAAAAAATATATATATAAATATATGATGTAGAAAAGTGAATACGGGGTAAATGGCTTGGTTATTTAAAGTGCAAACTTTGTATGCATGATTATATATATATATATATATATATATATATATATATATAACAAAGATCTCTGGTACATGACTCAATTAAGGGAATTGAAGGTTTATCTTTTTATTATATTAATTCATTTAGTGATTCAAATGAATTTCTTTTGAATTATATATTATGTATGGATAAAATATTTCATATAATATATACATATACAAGACCGTGAAACTGCATGTTGGTTTAGTCATGCACTATGTCTAGTGTTTTTGAGTGAGTATAACCAGAATAAAATCTCTGTATAATGGTAGAGACAAAAGCTCTCTTTGATGCACTTGAATGAATGTTCTTGAATGCTCTCTCAAGTAGTATAATAGAGCAAAAACTCTATGAAGATTAAAACAAGAGCAACAGCCCTTTTAATCTTTACTGGAATCTCTCAAGATAGAATAAGAGTGAAATGAGAGAGATAATGAGAAGATTGAAAACAAAAGCTCTCTTTGCAATGTAATATGATGTCTCTTAAAATCATGTTTTCTTTTCAGACAAACCCTCTGTATATATAAAGAAATTCATAGCTCAATATAGCTATTAGAAGTGGTTAGAGGAAATAAATGCAGAAAAATTGCCGTTGTAATTCAAAACCCTCAAAGGAGCCGGCTCTTTACAAAAGTGGAGGCGGCTCAATTTCAAATGGAGGCGGCTCCATTAGAAAAGTGGAGCAGGCTCTTTTTCTGAAAAGGAGACGGCTCAATGGAAAAGTGGAGCCTTCTCTAGATTTTTAGAGCCTTCTATACTTTCGTGGAGCCTTCTCTACTTTTTGGTAGAGCCCTCTCTAGTTTTTCATTGAGCCTTCTCTACTTTTCTGAGCCGTCTCTAAATTTGTAGAGCCTTCTCTAGTCTTTGAGAGAGCTGGCTCTATTTCTTATAGAGGCTGCTCTTGCTTCATGAAGGCTGCTGCTAAATTGGACAGAAAAAAGTGCATGACTTCAAATAGACATAACTCAGTCCATGAAACTCCAAATGAGGTGAAATTTGAGTCTAAATTCATTGTCTTGAAGTCAGCTATCTAAAGCCACTGGCCTTGCTCAAAAATTCCAACCATAGAAAAAGTTATGGCTGTTTAAGTGCAACCTGGTCAGAATTTTCTAGGCTGAAAATAGCTTCTTTTGAGATATTCATTTTTCTAGCACCTAGGACTTTGATGAATGATTCAATTTTTTCAAGGCCTGTTTCTAGGAGTCTAGGGACATATGAAGATGTTAAATTTTAAGTGCATTGTGTCCTAGAGTCATTTACCAAATTATGGCAATAAGGGCTTTAAAGATGAAATATAAAATTCAATGCCTTTTCCTTTTCTTTCTAGAGACCAAAATAAGTATTGTGATTAATGTGCATGGTCCTAGCATTTCTAGCTTAAGTTGAGTTCTTTCAAAGCTTATGCAAGCTTGAACTAACTCATTCTTAGCAAAGACTTCATATGTTAAATATATGTGTATTGAAGTTCAAAGTCTATTGCTAATGATGTAGGAGCATATGATGTATGATATGCATGGTCCTATAGAGATGAGCTTCAAATGAATTCAAAAATACTTTGACATTAAATCTTAAGCTCTCACCATCTTATCTACCCCTTTTCTTCATTCTTGACCATGATCGTTTAGGCTTGATGAAGACTTGTTTTCTTTCTTTGAAATGCTTGAATGATCTTTGAAGTTCGAGTTTTTCTTTGATTGAATATGCCTTTGATCTCTTGCAACTTTTAAGGCTTCCTTGAATCCATAGCTTGAGTATTTGTAATGCTTGGAATGGATCTTCTAGCTCAACATTGAGGATTGAATATTGATCAACTATATATCACTCAATTAAAACATTAGTACTTAAACATCATTAATGGTTTGTAATCATCAAAACATAAGATTGACCTTTAGATAAAATCCTTAGGCCAACAATCTCCCCCTTTTTGATGATGACAAAACATTGATGTGTTTATTGTCAAAGTGGAGTTGCATTTGAAAGAATGCTCCCCCTATCAATATGCATATTTTGAATATCATAGCATGCTTGATTTTACAACAAATATTTTAGACATTAAAGTGTATAAGACTCCCCCTTTCAATATGCATCTAAAATAAGTGAAAAGTAATATACGCAAGCATAACAAGCATAATGAATCACACATCTTTCTCCCCCTTTGTCATCTCAAAAAGGTGGGAGGATGAACTAGGTTCTTGCAAAATTTTGAAGTAGTAGTGCATGAGAAACATGAAAGATTTAAACAAATAGGAAGAAATTTGAAGCAAATTTTCATTTTACATCTATAGAAGCCATGGATATTTCTAGAGTTTAGACTGAAATTACAGAAAGAATTCTCCAAAAAAAAATCCAATTATCATACAATTAAAATTTCAAGACTCAAATTAGTTTTGACTGAAGATTAACAGAGGTACTTAAAAGGATTTTGAAACAATGAACCCATCTAGTTTAAATTTCACATTCAGTCAATTTGAGTGCTAGGACAAATTTATACTTGAAAACCCCAACACAAAATTTTATGTAACAAGATTTAAAGATTGAAATGGATAAATTCAACCTAAAAGTGGAAATCCAGTAGAATCTTGAAATATTCTGTCCAATTGAACCATAGACAACACATGTTGAAAATTTATTCAAAGATAACTTCAAAACAAATGGGGTTTGATAACAAAATTTGTGCAATATATCTCTAAGATTTGATCTATATATAATGGATCAATAGATTAATTAAAGGACAAATGATAGTTTGTGCATAAATTTTGAATTTGCAAACCATAGACTAAGCAATTCTTGCTAGAATAAGTCTTTTACATGTGAAAGAAAAAGGCTACATTGCAATCAAGGGTCTCATGGAATGATGAATTAAAGGTGATGAGTTTAGAAAATAATTACTAGAAATTAATTACTAAAAATCATTTAAAAAGCAAGAGTTAATTGAACTTTAAAGAGAATTGTGATGAAGAGAGCTTACTTGTGAAGATGCCCAATCAAGAGTTCTAGCCGAGATACTTACTCACTGTTGCTTTTGGAAAACTTTCTGGAGTGATTCAAGTTCAAGACCTCAAGACAGAAAGTGCTGAGACTCATTTTAACATCAAAGATGGAGCCTGTTCTTGTGTTCTTCTTGAGATGCCGAGATACTGATTCTTATAACCATCATAGGAGCCGGCTCTTAAGTTATATAGAGCTGGCTCTATAAATTCCTTGGAGCCTGCTCTTGTTTTATAAGGAGCCGGCTCTCTCTCATCATTTTTAAGATTATGTGAAACTTTGAG
The DNA here is from genome assembly GCF_030987335.1 of Cornus florida. Classification (NCBI taxonomy): domain Eukaryota; kingdom Viridiplantae; phylum Streptophyta; class Magnoliopsida; order Cornales; family Cornaceae; genus Cornus; species Cornus florida. Next base: position 20,611,336 of record NW_026775571.1, read on the forward strand.
TGGATTGAATGAAAGAAACTTACTGGGTAGTATGCCCAATTCGCATGAAGACAATCTAGAGTTCTTGCTACTGGAAATGTCAACTACAATGCTCCAAATGAAGTGCCGAGATCAATTAAATATGTCTAACCAACTTACAGTGCACTTAAGAACCCGAGACTTAGAGAAGCATTGTGGGAGCCAGCTCAAAGGTTGTTGGAGCCGGCTCTGTATTTGTCCTTGGAGCCGACTCTTAGTAAATTTAAAGCCGGCTCTTACTTCATCAAAGAGATCCCGAGAGTGAAGCTTGCTGATTCTTCGTTTCGAGATCAATGAAAACTTCACCGGACTGAAATTCTGCTTGTTTGATCACCGGAGCTGAAACACTATGGAATGGAACTATTTGTGAAGCTTGCCTGAACCATTGCTGTAGTATGAAGCTCGCCGGTATTAATAGAGATAGTTGTGTCTCGCTGGCGGACTGAAATTGTAGCTAGGAACTTGTGATTTGGTCATCGGAGCTTGAATGCAAGCTAAGAGCTTTCGGTTTTGGGTCTTATTGATCTGAGCTATTGCCAGAAAGTTGATTGTTGTAGCATCTTCACCGGACTGAGATACTTAATTCTGAAATAGAAGGAAGCTCGCCGGAGGTTGTAGATAATGTAAGCTATGGCAGCAGCTGTTGCAGCTTTCGGTTTGGTCTTGGAACCTCACTGTAGCTGAACTGTACCTTTGCCTTTTAGGAACTGAAACTCACAATCGTTTGAATCTGCCATTCATCTTCACATTAGTGGAGCTACAGCTGAGTCCGAATTGGTTTGATAGACTGAAGCTTACTTGGTCGGAGTTTTACCGGACTGATATGGAACTCAAAGGTAACTCGAGCGTCACCAGAGTCAATAGACACTCGAAGCACACCCAAGACCCAGAAGCTCTCCTCTCTTTTTTTTTTTTTTAAATCTACAGTCATGTATCAATGGACCTCACTGGTTTTGAATTGATGCTCTTTTCTCTCTGTTTAAGCTTTTCAAGACATTTTTCTATGAAGTTCAGTGGAGCTCATTGTGATGGCTCAAAACAGTGTATATTTTCTTTGCTCTGCCGCTCACCCACATCTTAGATCTTGAGAGAGTAGATTTTAAAGCAGTTTGGCAGCCGGCTCGGATAATTTGTGGAGACGGGTCTTAAAATTTTTTTTTTTTTTTTTTTTGGGAGACGGCTCTTCCTTTTTGTTGAGCAGGCTTAATTGTCTACAGAGAAGATCCCGAGAGTTGGAAGAAAATAGCACTGAAGTAGCCGGCTCTACCTTTTTCTAGAGACGGCTCTTCCTATTCCAATTTTGTATGCAGGTTGGGGAGCCGGCTCTTGTTTTTATAGAGCAGGCTTTTTCTTAAAATTTTTGAGATCCCGAGAGCAAGCAATTTGATATCATCTGTGGAGACTGCTCTGCCTTGTGTAGAGACGGCTCTTTTTCTTCAAAGAGAGGGCTCTACTCTGAATGGAGCTGGCTCTGCTGCAGTTTGTTGGTTCATCTTCTCACAAAAGCTCAGAGGTTAAGCAATTCATTTCATAATTTAATTTCAACCTCAAAATCTGTTATAGACCAGTTTCTGTAGAAACTCTGCACTCAGGGACAAAGCTATAAAATCACTGCACCACTGCATTGAATTCGAACCTCTCAGATATATTTCATGTAAAAACACTTGCTCAGACAGTAATTACATCAAGATAACCATGGTAAACAATTTTCATAGTTTGAATCCCAGATTTTTAGGCCTTAAACCTTAACAGCTTAGGTTTACTAGGCCAAACTTCAAGTTGGTCAGTTTTGATGTAACTTCTGAACTTCACTAGTCTCTATTAAACCACAGACACTTGCTAGAATGATTGGCAGATGAATCACAACAAGATATTAACACTTCCTTTCATAAATCAGAGGCTGAACCAGAAAAGAAGCTTAAATGAGGGTTAGGGATATGAAAAACTTACTTCAGCTCAACTTTATTCAAGTGAGCACCTCCTGCAGATGTAAACATGATATAAGAGCTTATTTAAACCTTCTTCAAGCTAAGATAGTGATTCCAGCAAATTTAAGTCCTTCCAGACACCTTTTGCACCAGATTTTCAGTTTCTTAAGCATCTATCATCACTTCAATGTATTTTACATTTGCTCACTGATTTCTGAGAATGTATTCAGCTTTCATTCTTGATTAAGAACTCAGGAAATCATGTGTTCATATGGCCTCTCGAGACACTCTCATTTAGCTTTCTTTTCTAGGGTTTTCTTTTTACTTTGAGGCTTACCCTTTCAATTTGCTATAACAGCCTTTGTATAGACCACACACTTCTGACCCTTAGGAAAGCAATATACATTCTCATTCTTCATTTTAATGAGATGGCTCTACCAATGAGATTTGTTCCTCAAGTTGAACAACCTCATTTACTATATGTATGGAAGTGACACAAATAAGTAGATAAAACATTTAAGATCACAAAAGCATATAGATGACTTTTTATACATTGCTACTTTAATACATTTGATAAGGTTCACATGAAATAGAATTGATGGTCTATATTAGATAATGTATGCTTTCATTTGATGGCATATCTTCCAATAAATCCATCACAAAGATTGGGCATAGTTAATCTAAAGATCATTTGAAGGATAGAAAAACATTTCTTGTTAGCATGTTCATAACTCATAAAAAAAACTTTTATGCAAAAAATCAAAACATAGACATTTTTACATCTATTAGGAACAAGTAGCATATCAAGAGCGTCATGCTTAGAATTTCATGATTGAATACTTTATATAAGAGCAAATTAATGAGAAAGGAAATATTTATCCATGGTACTAACTTCATTAGCTTGGAAGTTGTTACTCAAATAGATGCATCATTTATAATCCTTGATTGATGCCATCAAGTAACCCTATAAGAAAGGGTTGCATATTCTTCTTTTGGTACCCAAATTTTCTTGGGTCCATATAAGTTAGGCAATGGAACATAAGTTCCTTTTGGAACCCAAACCTTCTTTGACCTCAACTTCTTTCTATATGGACAATCATGAATTGTGTGTCCTAGCCTCTTACAATAATTGCATTTAAAGGAATGAGTACCACTTTTGACAAAGTGATCATACAAAGGCTTTCTTCTTCTCAACAAGCATGCATCTTTAGTATGAGGATCATGTCTTATCTCATTTTTGAAATAAACAACTCTTTGATTTCCAAGTATAGAACTTAAGTTCTCTTTTCCTTTGGTTGTCTTTGCTAAAGTGCCATTTTGATCATCAATGATTTCCTTTGAAAAATTATACTCGGAAACGCAATCAATTGATGGTGGCTCTATAGATAGTACATTATTCTTTTCCTTTTTCAAGGATTCGTTTTCAAGTTGGATCTTTTGTAATTCTTGCACAAGATAATGGTTTTTCATTTTCAAAGAATCATTTTCCATTTGGACTTTTTCATATCTTTGAGAGAGATTGTGATTTTCCTTTTTAAGAGAAGAACATTTCACAGTCATTTTATCGAGCACACCATGTAACTCTTTAAACGCATCAAGTAATTCATTATGTGCATCAACTAGTTCATTATAAGAGGCTTCTATATCAAAAAATTCATGATTAGGATTTACCTCATCTTCATCGGCCATGAGACAAAGTTTGTCTAACTCTTTAACGTCACTTGCTTCTTTGCTAGAAGCTTAGAGAGCAATACTCTTCTTTTGAGTTGCTTTATTTACTTCACTATAGGAAGAAGAGTAAGTTCTACTAAGAAAATTCAAATGATTAGTAATGTTAATAGAACTAGAATACATCTCACTAACTAATTCATTTTCATTTATGATGGAAACAGCATCTTTTTCAATAAACATAGGCATATATGATTCCTCACCATTAATTGATCCTCCATAGGCTAATTCAAGTGAGTTCCAAATTTCTTTAGCCGTTTTACAAAAGATAATCTTATTGAACTCATTTTTGCTTAATGCACAATAAAGATGGCATATGGCTAAAGTATTACACTGTATTAATCTATGATCATTTTCATCCCATTCCCCTTTCGACTTAGGAAATTTATTTCCTTCAAGAACTTTAGTTGGGATATGACCACCATTTTCTATAACTTTCCACACATCAATATCAATACTTTTTAAAAATGCCCTCATTCTAATTTTCCAATAGATATAATCATTTCCATCAAAACAAGAAGGTTTATCAATGGGATAACCTTCTAAGTGTGTGATACTACTATTATTGGCCATGATCGTACTCTAAGACGGTTAAGTCCTTTAATAGAGTTTAGGCTCTGATATCAATTGTTACCCAAGAATTGACTCTAGAGGGGGGGTGAATAGAGTCAATGGCCAATTTTCGCAAATTATAGAATTACAATTTCTAATCAACAGTATAACCAATTATGCAATAAACAAGATATGAAAGTAATCAATTTAGCACAATTGTAAAAGAGATAAGGGAAGAGAGATTGCAAACAATAACACAGCAATTTTTGCGAGGTTCGGAAACTCCTACTCCTCGGCTCAAGATCCCTCTTGAGACTTCCCAAATTCCTTAGAGCTTCTCCTTAATGGTGGAGAGCAAACCTTTAATTGAAGCAAGACCTTGTTTCTCTTTCTTGCTAGGAGAACACCCTTCTCCTAGGCTTCCTTTTGGGTCACACCAACCCTTTACAGTATCCTTGCTAAGAGACCACCTCTCTTAGTTTTATATAGGCCACACCAGCCCTTACAATTTGTTTGCTAAGAGAAACTCTTCCTCCTAGGCTTATAGCAGATTTGTAGATAGAATTTGCAGTACAAGAAATCCTCTCAAGAACTGATACAAATCAAACCTCACAATAGAGTATATATGAAATCAAGTGAAGCTCAAACTCTAAGTATGAAATGTATGAGAGATGATGAGGAAAATACAGAACAAAAGCTCTGATGAAATACTAGAACAAAAGTTCAGCAAAGGCTCACTAAATGCTCTCTGAAGTTCACTCTGATTCAACTATGGAAGCTTGTATATGAGATAAAGATCGATGTCTGAACAGAGGGTCTATGAGTGAGTATAACCAGAATAAAATCTCTGTATAATGGTAGAGCCAAAAGCTCTCTTTGATGCACTTGAATGAATGTTCTTGAATGCTCTCTCAAGTAGTATAATAGAGCAAAAACTCTATGAAGATTAAAACAAGAGCAACAGCCCTTTTAATCTTTACTGGAATCTCTCAAGATAGAATAAGAGTGAAATGAGAGAGATGATGAGAAGATTGAAAACAAAAGCTCTCTTTGCAATGTAATATGATGTCTCTTAAAATCATGTTTTCTTTTCAGACAAACCCTCTGTATATATAAAGAAATTCATAGCTCAATATAGCTGTTAGAAGTGGTTAGAGGAAATAAATGCAGAAAAATTGCCGTTGTAATTCAAAACCCTAAAAAGGAGCCGGCTCTTTACAAATGTGGAGGCGGCTCAATTTCAAATGGAGGCGGCTCTATTAAATATACATTCTCATTCTGAGGTAGTAGGGAATCATATTTAATGATAAGTTATTTGTCCACTTGGAAATCTATTCTCTACTTAGTTTTTTTTCAGCTTTTCAAGGTGAATTATAATTCATAAGAAGTTAAATGTGGCATTAACTAGCTGTTAGCACTTTGTGTGATTGAAGGGGAGCAACTCAAGGGTGTTAAAACCGAGTCAGCTCTTCTTGCAGTGACAGCAAGAATCGTTTCAAGAATAAACTAGGCAGCAAGAAAGTATATAAGGCTAAACAAAATAAGAAAAGATAGAACAATACATGAAAAGACATTGACTATGGAATGATAAATGTTGGTTTCATAGAAATAAAAAGACATAAAAAAGAAAAAGGCACTTGTGGTGAAAAAAAAAAAAAAAAAAAAACAAGCCAAACTTGGTAAAAGTATAGGTATAGACATGGTAGATGGATCCGGATGTGTAATGACCCGGTTATTTTCTTTCCTTTCTTTTTTTTTCGTAATTTTTTTTTTTTTGTCTTTTTCCCAATTTCATCCTTTTCTCATTTTTCATTTTGCTTGCATAACCTCATTTTTTGTGCTTGGATTTGATTTCGGCTTTCCATACATCTATGATATTAAATTTCTGTGACATCTACATTTTTGGTTTTGTAGAAAAGCATGTTAAATGTTTACTTTTCTTGTAAAGGGCATGGATGCATGACTTTTGGTAATTATTCATAACTTAAAGGGTTTTTGTGTAATTAAATAAAGTAATTATTTTTCGTCTTAGGGACCATTTTACAATTTAATTTGGAAGATATTTTTAAAAGGGACCTTTTTGCAATTTACGAAAAATGTGACAAGTGTCACATTCTCATGGTGCCACTTGTTGGCATTGGGGTGGAAAGACTTGGAAGCAAAATCTTATGACACATGGAGGTTGAAGATTCACCCATTTGCTGGCCTAGGATTGGACCGTATGTTGGCTTAGACGGTTGACAAGTGTAAGCTAGGGATTTAGTATAGGAAAGAGCCTTAGATTCATTACAAGTGTAGGGCTCACCTTTAGTCTTGCAAGTGTGTGTGTGAGAGGTAGTGCAAGAGCACCTAGTGAGTGGAGAATCCTACCACTTTTAACTTAGGGTTTTCATACTTTAGATCATTCATCTCTTTCCTCTTAAGAACCCTAAACTAGCCACCATTGAAGACAAGCTTGGTTTAAGGCTTTGACTTCATTTTTTACCTCATTTCACTCACCTTAGATCATTGAGTTTGGAATACAAAAGCCTTGCCTCACTCTCCTCTACATAACCTAGGAGGAAAACTTGAAATTCCTTTGCTTTCCTTGGATTCAAGAGGAACAATCCTCTTATGAGGTAGGGGGTGTTCTAAACTATGTTCTTTGCTTTCCTTGGATTCAAGAGGAACAATCCTCTTGTGAGGTAGGGGGTGTTCTAAACTATGTTTTTGATGTTTTATATGTTTTACAACTTGGTACAAATGAACTACATGTCTTTAATCTAAATCTTTAAATTGATAGTCAATGATACCTTGCATGAAATTAAGCTAAGACATGATTTTTGGAAAGGCCATGACTTCATTCATAACTTATGTTAATTTGAAGTCATTTAGGGTTGTTTTGAAGCCTAGAGGAATTAGTTAATTAATTTAATTAATTTTTATTATTATGTTCTTATAATTTAAATCAAGTTTTGAAGTGATTTATGTAATGACCATGATAGGTACAACAACAAATATAAAATTGAGCATGGTTGGATGAGAAATGAAATCTAGGGAAATCAATCAATTAAATTAATTAATTTCCATTTATATATTCCCATGATTTAAATTAAGTTTTAAAGGGATATATGTAATGATCATGATAGGTACCCAAATATATATTAAATTGAATATGTTTGGATGAGAAATGAAACTTAGAGAAATTAGTTGTCTTGTTAAATTAATTTTCACCCTTGTTGTATCGATGAATTGAGTATGAATTTCATATTCATTACATGATTAAATCTTGATTTTAAACTTGTATAATACTTGTGAGGGCATGTTCCTATCATTGAATGAAATTGGTATAAGTTGTGACAAGTTGCATAATAATTATTCAACATTCTTCATGCCATTGTAGTTGTGAATATAGGGCATGTATTGTGTTTCCAAAATTGGTTTGAGCATGGTAGGTAGTTTACATTATGTATGTATGTATATACTAATATATATATACGTTGTTGCACAAATTGTTGATTTTGGAAACTTGGGACGTTGTTGTTATGACTAAGGCTAGTGCATGGTTCTAGTACGGGGGATTGTCCCTCTACAAGTCTAGTGCGCACATAGGGAGGTTACCCGTGGGCTAGTAACCCTAAAGTAACTATGGTGTCGGTCTGATCCGGCATGATGTCCAAGTATCCACTTTGGTTTGATTTCGCATTTAAATTTCAAATTGATAACTTTGTGAGTTGTATCTTATTGTATTATGTTGGAAGTTCCAATATCGGTTAAGTATTTTGTATCAATTTACATTGAATTGCAAAGTTGTGTAAGTAGGCTTATGCATGTTCATTCCCTATTAATAAACTCTTATTCACCCCGAAGTTACTGGGTGTTTTTCAGGTAAAGAAGCATTATTGTGTGATGCACAACATCCTTAGACACGGCTTGGTCGCATTGGATTATCTTTTGTGTAGCTTTGTATGCATGCACTTGTTTAGCATGCCTCTTTTAAATTCTCTTTGTAAACAATGGATGTATGGTATATTGAACTTGTTTAATTTCCTTGGAAATGTGTAATATGTATATTTGGATCCTTTTTGAAGGGGAAAATGGAGTTAGGACTTGTAATCTTCTTGGTTGAGTCCCAATGTCAATTTCACCTTAGTTTCATCTTTTGCATAACCTTAGATTACATGTAATGAGGCCTTAGAGCCACCTTTTGCTTATTTCTTTTTTGTTGATTTAATTGTAGCCTTAAGTATGTTCACACTTGCAAAGGATTAGTTAAGTTACCTAAGTTCTTGAGACTTGCTTTCCCTATACCATTTCCATGTTTGGGGGTTCAAAAATTCGCGTCGGGGAAGCAACTGGCAGGCCCCTGTGGGTTTTAGCGGGGCCCCATGAGAATCGACAGATTACTTCCAACGGGCGCCCGCAAGATTTATGTATGTTTGGCTGGCGCCAGCCATGGCATGCCCTGGTTCTAACATCTTTCTTCTGAGGGCCATATCTCACTTGTTTTAACTCCAAATTGGTGCATTCTTGAGTCTAAACTGACCGCATCGAAATAAGCTTTCCAATGGTACCAATTAGGGCTTCATATTCCATTTATAACTCAAGTTATTAAAGTTTTAGTGAGGTAGTGTTAGGATTTGGTTTGAACCGGAAAGGTGGATGACATTGAGTTTACGAGGAGTCCAGGAAGGCCTAGGATTCCAGTTCGTGGCATGGGTCCTAATCCACTACGAGCTCCGACTTATGAGGAGCAAATTGCATGGGGAGCGGCTCTAGGGATGTTAGAGTTTATCCAGCAGATGTTTCGTCAGCATATTATAAGGATGCAAATTTTGGTACCGGCACCAGCACCTGCACCAGTTGCTAATGAGGCGTTGGACTACTTTATAAAGTTACAGTGAGTTAAGATCGACTAGTTTGCAGGGAGTATGGATCTGTTTGCATTAGAGGCTTGGTTTGATCTCATGGTACGCAAGCTCGACAGCATGGCAGTACCTACAGACCGATTGAAGATCTCCTTGATAGCCTCTATGTTCATGGGAGATGCCGATATCTAGAGGAGGTTCATGACCAATATCCACGATGTGGAGGTGATGACATGGGAGGAGTTCAGGACATTGTTCTTCGACCACTTCTTCTCGAGGGCTATGAGGCAGACATGAGAGTACAGTTCACAGGTCTCTATCAGGGCAGGATGAGTGTCATTGAGTATGAGACACGCTTTACTTCTCTTTCCCGCTATGCACCGGAGATAATAGCTACCGGTGAGCTCAAGGCAAGAAAGTTTCAGGATAAATTACATCTTGATATTAGACCACGGATTTCAGTATTAGATTTGGGGAACTACAGAGAGGTGGTCCAGAAAGCTATGTTGGTTGAGGGAGAGGACCGAGATCAGCTCAGGATCAAGGGCTCATATAAACAAACTCGTGGAGAGGCTTCATCAGTATCTGTTGGGGGTCAGTGGAAGAAGGCTAAGGCCGAGGAAAGTTCTCGTGTTCAGGGACAGTCACAGCAGGCTCGGTCTACACCCACAGTTCCTATTCCTTCAGGAAAGTTGATTTGTCACCACTATCAGCAGCCAGGGCACATCAAACCTTGCTGCCCACAATTGCAACCTTAGGGCAGTCGTTCTTAGATGAGTAAGTCTTCAGCTTTGACACACGGCTCCAGGGAGCTTGTAATTACTGTAAGTAGCCCAGACATTTCAAGAGGGAGTGTCCACGCCTACAGAATAAAGCATAGGGTGGCACTAGTTCACAGGCCACGCCAGCACAGTTTACAGTTGTTCAGTCGAGTTTCAGGGTGCCTCAGGCACCACAGCCAGTGGCGCCGTTAGTTGGTTCTCATCCAGGTAGGGGTTCTACGCCTACTGCTTCCGAACATCAGTCAGGCCACTAGGGCAGTTCTTAGCAGTCGGGAGCTCAGGGACGAGCTTACGCATTGCCACAGGCCGATACTTCCGCAGGGACTTCTACAGTTCGAGGTATCTTTTCAGTTTTCAGTTCTTGGGCTAGAGTTCTTGTTGATATAGGTGCATCACATTCATTCATATCTGCTTCATTTGCATATTCTTTGGGTTTAGATGTCACGCAGCGGGATAGTTTTCTTTGTGTTGACACACTAGTTAGGGTCCAGAATTTTTGGACCGTGTTTGTCAGGGTTGTGCTATTGAGATAGTTGGGCGAACTTTAGAGTTTGATTTCATCATTTTTGACATCACGAGCTTTGACGTCGTTCTCGGGATGGACTGGTTGTCTTTCTTTCGTGCCACAATCGATTGCTTCTGCTAGCGAGTGTCTATTTGCACTCCGACGGGAGATTATTTTGACTTCGTGGGAGATCGAAGCGATTCCCACTTGATGATGATTTTCAGTATCGGTGATTGGAGTCGCCACAGGTGCTACTTGGCTAGCCTATTAGCCGACGAGGATAGCAGTTCAGGCCGTGTTTTTCCAGCAGTTGTTGTGGAGTTCTTAGATGTCTTTCCAGAGGAGTTGACAGAGCTTCCTCCTCTTCGGGAAGTTATTTTTGCCATTGACATCATTCCCGGTACTGCGCCGATCTCTATAGCACCATACTGCATAGCACCGGCAGAGTTGGATGAACTGAAAGCTCAATTAGATGATTTAAAAGTTAACGGCTTTATTTGTCCTAAAGCTTCACCATGGGGAGCACCGGTTCTTTTTGTGAAGAAGAAAGATGGGTCTTTAAGACTTTGCATCGATTATCGCAAGCTGAACCATGCTACGATCAAGAATAGGTATCATTTGCCCAGGATTGATGACTTGTTTGATCAGTTGAAAGGAGCCACTTATTTTTCAAAGATTGATTTGAGATTGGGTTACTATCAGTTGAGGGTTATGGATGAGGATATATCCAAGACCGCTTCCTGCATACGGTATGGCCATTATGAGTTTCTGGTGATGCCATTTGGTTTGACCAATGCTCCAACAGCTTTCATGGATTTGATGAATCGTGTATTCAGTGACTATCTTGATCAATCTGTTGTGGTCTTTGTTGACGACATTCTCATATACTCAGCTTCGGTGGAGGAGCATTTGAGGACAGTGTTACAGATCCTTAGGGATAATAAGTTGTACGCCAAGTTCGAGAAGTGCGAATTTTGGCTACCGGAAATGAAGTTCCTTGGATATGTTGTGTCAAGGGATGGTGTTGCAGTGGATCCGTTGAAGATTGAGTCGGTGATAGATTGGGAGTGTCCAAAGACAGTGTTTGAGATTCAGAGTTTTCTTGGCATAGCTGGCTACTACCGGAAATTTGTTCAGGATTTCTCTCGTTTAGCGGCGCCTATGACTCGGCTTATCCGTAAGGGGGTCATGTTTGTATAGAACAAGGCATATGAGTTTGCTTTTCAGGAGTTGAAGGTTAGGTTGACAACGGCTCCAGTTTTGATCATTCCTAAACGTGGTTTACGTTATGTGATCTTTTGTGACGCTTCGCGAGAAGGTTAGGGTTGTGTCTTGATGCAGATAGAGCGGGTGGTTGCTTATGGGTCTCGACAGTTGAAGACTCACGAGTTGAACTATCTAACGCATGATTTGGAGTTAGCAGCAGTTATCTTTGCCCTGAAGGGGTGGAGATACTATTTGTACGGGGATAAGTTCGAGGTTTTCTCTGATCACAAGAGTCTCAAGTATCTCTTCTCTTAGAAGGATTTGAACTTAAGACAGCGTAGATGGGTCGAGTTCATGAACGACTACGACTTTGAGTTACAGTACCATCCGGGTAAGGCCAATGTGGTGGCCAATACATTGAGTAGGAAGTTATGGGAGACTCTTGCTAGCATTTCCATTCACAGATGGAAGATGTTAGAATAGCTTGCAGATCTTGGTTTACAGTCTTATGAGGATGTTTCACCGGCTATTTTGTTTAGCCTTGTGGCTCAACCGGCTCTTGTTGGCAGAGTTATTGAGGCGCAGTTGGAGGTTGGGGAGATAAAGGCCATCAATGTTTAAATTTCAGGCGGCAAGAATGTAGAGGGTTGGACCTTACATTTAAACGTGGTCTCAAGTACAAGGGGATGATGTTTGTTCTTTTGTCTTGTCGTGAAAACGTTCTTCGGGATTTTTACCACTCCCAGCTCACAGTTCATCCTAGTGGTACGAAGATGTATCACAATCTGCGACGATAGTTTTGGTGGCAGGGTATATCAATTTTATAACAGGACTTCCGAGGTCTCAGGTAGGGAATGATGCCGTTTGGGTCATAGTTGACAGGTTGACTAAGACGGCTCACTTCTTGCCTATGGCAGTGACAGATAGTGCAGAGAGACTGAGTGGACTATATGTGAGGCAGATTGTTAGGCTTCATGGGTTCCAGTATCCATTGTTTCGGATAGGGATCCGTGGTTTACGTTCTACTTTTGGCAGAGTTTTCAGGAGGCTCTTGACACGGGCCTTCGTTTTAATACGGTATTTCATCCTCAGACTGATGGTCAGTCGGAGTGCACCATTCAGATATTGGAGGATATGTTACAGGCTTGTATTTTGGATTTCGGAGGTAGTTGGGAGGACTACTTACCTTTGGTTGAGTTTGCCTACAACAACAGTTACCAGACCAGTATTGGTATAGCACCTTTTGAGGCGTTGTATGGTAGACCTTGCAGATCTCCAGTTTATTAGACCGAGGTTGGTGATATTGTTGCCTTGGGTCCTGACATTGTTATTGAGATTACAGAGAAAATCAAGTTGATTCGGCAGCGGTTGGCTACCGCACAGAGCAGACAGAAGAGTTACGCTGATAAGAGGAGGCGATCCTTGTCTTTTGAGATAGGGAACCATGTCTTTCTTAGGAATTCTCCGCGCAAGGGGCTTTTGAGATTTTGACAAACGGGCAAGTTGTCTCCTAGGTTCAATGGACCATTTGAGATTTTAGAATGTGTTGGTGAAGTTACTTATCGTTTGGCTTTGCCGCCAAAAATGAATAGGGCTCACAACGTCTTTCATGTCTCCATGTTAAGGAAGTACGAGCCGGACCCATCGCATGTTCTGCGGTGGACCGATGTGGTTATTGAAGAGGACGTGACCTATGAGGAAGGTCCGGTCCAGATTCTTGATTAACAGGAATAGGTCTTGCGAACCAAGACCATTCCATTGGTTAAGGTCGTGTGGAGACACCACGGCATTGAGGAGGCTACATGGGAGCTCGAACAGGAGGTTCGCTCTCGGTATCCCCATTTATTCTCTTTTTCAGGTACAACTCGATTTTGGGGACGAAATCCTTTTAAGGAGGGTAGTTTGTAATGACCCGGTCATTTTTTTTCCTTTCTTTTTTTCGGTAATTTCTTTTTTCGCCTTTTTCCCTATTTCATTATTTTCTCATTTTTCATTTTACTTGCATAACCTCACTTTTTGTGCTCGGATTTGATTTCGGCTTTGCATACATCCATGATATTAAATTTCCATGATATCTACATTTTTGCTTTTGTAAAAAAGTATGTTAAATGTTTACTTTTCTTGTAAAAGGCATGGATGCATGACTTTTGGTAATTATTCAGAACTTGAGGGATTTTTGTGTAATTAAATAAAGTAATTATTTTTCGTCTTAGGGACCATTTTGTAATTTAATTTGGAAGATATTTTTAAAAAGGACCTTTTTGCAGTTTACGAAAAATGTGACAAGTGTCACATTCCCATGGTGCCACTTGTTGGCATTGGGGTGGAAAGACTTGGAAGTATAATCTTGTGACACATGGAGGGTGAAGATTCACCCATTTGTTGGCCTAGGATTGGACTATATGTTGGCTTGGATCGTTGACAAGTGTAGGCTAGGGATTTAGTGTAGGAAGGAGCTTTAGATTCATGACAAGTGTGAGGCACACCTTTAGTCTTGTAACTGTGTGTGTGAGAGGTAGTGCCAGAGCACCTAGTGAGTGGAGAATCCCACCACTTTTAACTTAGGGTTTTCATACTTTAGATCATTCATCTCTTTCCACTCAAGAACCCTAAACTAGCCACCATTAAAGACGAGTTTGGTTTAAGGCTTGGACTTCATTTTTGACCTCCTTCCACTCACCTTAGATCATTGAGCTTGGAATACAAAAGCCTTGCCTCACTCTCCTCTACATAACCCTAGGAGGAAAACTTGAAATTCCTTTGCTTTCCTTGGATTCAAGAGGAACAATCCTCTTGTGAGGTAGGGGGTGTTCTAAACTATGTTTTTGATGGTTTATATGTTTTATAACTTGGTACAAATGAACTACATGTCTTTAATCTAAATCTTTAAATTGATAGTCAATGATACCTTGCATGAAATTAAGCTAAGACATGATTTTTGGAAAGGCCATGGCTTGATTCATAACTTATGTTAATTTGAAGTCATTTAGGGTTGTTTTGAAGTCTAGAGGAATTAGTTAATTAATTTAATTAATTTTCATTATTATGTTCTTATAATTTAAATCAAGTTTTGAAGTGATTTATGTAATGACCATGATAGGTACAACATATATAAAATTGAGCATGGTTGGATGAGAAATGAAATCTAGGGAAATCAATCAATTGAATTAATTAATTTCCATTTATATATTCCCATGATTTAAATTAAGTTTTAAAGGGAAATATGTAATGATCATGATAGGTACCCTAGTATATATTAAATTGAACATATTTCGATGAGAAATGAAACTTAGAGAAATTAGTTGTCTTGTTAAATTAATTTTCACCCTTGTTGTATCGATGAATTGAGTATGAATTTCATATTCATTACATGATTAAATCTTGATTTTAAACTTGTATAATACTTGTGAGGGCATGTTCCTATCATTGAATGAAATTGTTATAAGTTGTGACAAGTTGCAAAATAATTATTTAACATTCTTCATGCCATTGTAGTTGTGGACATAGGGCATGTATTGTGTTTCCAAAATTGGTTTGAGCATGGTAGGTGGTTTACATTGTGTATGTATGTTTATGCTAATATATATATACGTTGTTGCACAAATTGTTGATTTTGGAAACTTAGGAAGTTGTTATGACTAAGGCTAGTGCATGGTTCTAGTACGGGGGATTGTCCCTCTACAAGTCTAGTGCGCACATAGGGAGGTTACCCGTGGGCTAGTAACCCTAAAGTAACTATGGTGTCGATCTGATCCGGCGTGATGTCCAAGTATCCACTTTGGTTTGATTTCGCATTTAAATTCCAAGTTGATAACTTTGTGAGTTGTATCTTATTTTGTGTTTGAAGTTCCAATATCGGTTAAGCATTTTGAATCAATTTACATTGAATTACAAAGTTGTGTAAGTAGGCTTATGCATGCTCATTCCCTACGAATAAACTTGTTTATTCACCCCGAAGTTACCAGGTGTTTTTCAGGTAAAGAAGCATTATTGTGGGATACACAACATCCTTAGACATGGCTTGGTCATGTTGGATTATCTTTTGTGTAACTTTATACGCATGCACTTGTTTAACATGCCTCTTTTAAATTCTCTTTGTAAACCATGGATGTATGGTATATTGAACTTGTTTAATTTCCTTGGAAATGTGTAATATGTATATTTGGATCCTTTTTAAAGGGGAAAATGGAGTTGGGACTTGTAATCTTCTTAGTTGAGTCCTAATGTCATTTTCACCATAGTTTCTTCTTTTGCATAACCTTGGATCACAGGTAATGAGGCCTTAGAGCCACCTTTTGGTTATTTCCTTTTTGTTGATTAAATTGCAACCTTAGAGCCACACTTGCAAAGGTTTAGTTAAGTTAACTAAGTTCTTGAGACTTGTTTTCCCTATACCGTTTCCATGTTTGGGGGTTCAAAAATCAACGCTGAGGTAGCAACTGGCGGGCCCTTGCGGGTTTTGGCAGGGCCCCGTAAGAATTGGCAGATTACTTCCCGTGGGCACCTGTAGGATTTGTGCATGTTTGGCGGGCACCTGCCATGGCATGTCCTTCTTCAAACATCTTCCTTCTAAGGGTCATATCTCACTCTTTTCAACTCCGAATTGGTCTGTTCTTGAATCTAAACTGACCGCATCGAAATAAGGTTTCCAATGGTACCAATTAGAGCTTCAAATTCCATTTGTAACTCAAGTTATTCAAGTTTTAGTGAGGTAGTGTTAGGATTTGGTTTGAACCGGAAAGGAGTTTTCTTTCCTTAACTTCAAGACTTGATATCTCTTTCGTTTGGACTCCAAATCAAGTCATTCTTTAGTCCATTTTTATTAATTTTTTGTTGTCTTTCCAATGGTATACTTGGTAGTATCCATTTCTCTATAAAATTATGATTTTACCCCTAGGTTCATTCTTATCCATTTTTGAGACGTCGTTTCCGCATTCACATTCTTTGGGTTTTGTGATCTCATTGAGGATCACATTGGTGTTTTATAAATGTGTAGTATCTCTAGAGACCATCATTACACCTTCTACTTCTGCATTTTGGATTCATAGGATGTGATCATATCTGCTTCTTGTTTTCAATTGACTCGATACCGTTCGAATAAAATCATGTTTTGGTTAAAGAGGATTCATCTATGTTATGCATAGGATATTGGGGAATGTCTCTCAAAAGAGACTTGAACGCTTGGTCAAGGATGAGATTATTGGGCCACAAATTTATGCGTTGGTTATATCGATAGATGCAGAGAAACGCAATTTTGAGGCTAGTCGGTCATTTGGTCTTTTAGACTATATTTATAGCGAATTTTGTGGTCCATTTCTTATTGTAGCTTGTTTGCGGTAAAGGTATTTCATTATCTTCATTGATGGCTTCTCAAGGTATGATTGTGTACTTAATCCACCAGAAGTCCGAAGCACTTGATGCGTGTAAAATATACTAGACTAAAGTTGAAAATAGTTGGGTACAGTGATTATGGTTTTAAGATCAGACTAAGGTGGTGAATTTTATTGGGAGAAGGATAAGGAGGGTGTAAATTGTAGTACTTTCAGTATATACTTAAAGAGTAGTGTTTTGTGCCATAGTATACCACTCCTAGTTTTCCTGAATAGAATAAAGTTGTAGAAAATTGAAAGTGTAGGAATATCTTATAGAGATAGAGTTATATAATGAAGATATGAATGAGCTTGATACTCACACTATCAATGATTATTTTATTGGGCATCTTAAAAGATTAAAGGATTGAAGATTTTTCTGTCTAGTCTATCTATGGAGATTATTGATATATATCATACAAATTTGATAAGAGTGGCGAATCCAGTGGGAGTTTAGAATACTGCAAATAAGCAACTTTCAGTATTTATTTATTTCAAACTTCATTCCACTTTCTTTACTGGTTTTATTTATAGTTCTTATTCTCACTCTTTTAGCTATTCCCACTCATTTAGTTATTTCTCATTTGCAGTATCCTTTTTCAGTTTCTAATCTAATTCCTAAGCTAGTTTAGCTTAGGAGATCTTCTAGAGTTTGGAAGTACGCTATAGTTGGTGTTTTTGAGGTGTCTGGTAGATATAAGACAAAAATTAATGGCCAAGTGCTTAAGCAAAAGTTAAGTGTTGATTTCTTTGAGATTTTTTCTCAATTTCATTAAAGGACTCTTTAAGAGTCATTCTTTTATTATCACTCATTTATGGCTTAAGCAAGTTTTACAGTAGTGGTATCCAAAATTTTGATACAGTGGTTACTAATTGTAGGTTCAAAGAGAATGTTATGGATAAATGCATATACCTCAAGTTCAGTGGAAGTCATTTTGTTTTCCTTGTCCTATATGTTGATAATATTTTTCTAGGTAGCAATGACATTCATGTGATACATGATATTGAGAATTTCATGTAAAGTTTTTTACATGAAGGACATGGGGTATGTAGAGTATGTCCTTGGTATTAGGATCCATAGAGATCACGCTACTAGCATACTTGGACTTTCTCTAAAGGTTTATATTAATTAAGTATATGAAAAATTTAAGGGTGACCAAGCGTAGTAAGCCTATTGACATAAAGTACCTTTTTCATGCATGAGAAAGTTAAGGAAGGTGTTATTGAGGTTCCCAGATAGAGTAGAAAATTTGATTGTAGATCCTCTCACTAAAGGTATTCAGCCGAAGATAACAAAGTATTTATAAATCACGTGATTCGGATAGGTGTTCGAGAGTCATTATGTTATAATGTCCTGTATTTCTTTTATATATGCTACATTACAATTAGTTTCTTTACGCCTTATGGTGACAGTTATTTTTCCTCCACTTTACGCTTTATGGTGACAGCTATTTGCATCCAAAATAAAGTTATGATACATCATTATTGTTATCTTGATATATATGATTTATGCACGTGCTATTATGTTTGTTTGGGAGTGGTATTTCACTCATGAGATTGTTTAAGCTAGATATGATATTGACACCATATCGGTAAATCCAAACATAAGATTTGTCTGAGAGTGGTAATACACTT
Organism: Cornus florida; assembly: GCF_030987335.1. Lineage (NCBI taxonomy): Eukaryota > Viridiplantae > Streptophyta > Magnoliopsida > Cornales > Cornaceae > Cornus > Cornus florida. The sequence continues at coordinate 20,629,906 of NW_026775571.1, forward strand.
ATGAGCTTATTTGGACTAGATGTGAGATTGACACCACATTGGTAAATCCAAACATAAATATTAAAGTTTGCTAGTAGGAGTTTTTTCACACTCCATGAGGATAGCTTAGGCTAGATATGGGATTGGCTCCATATCGCTAAACCCTCATACTGAACATAAGGTTGGTGGTTTGCTGTAATATGTTCAGGTGACATACTGCAATGGTATGAAGCAGGATGGATAGTGAGGTGTGCATTTAGACCACATGCAGTTTGCACATCTCATGAAATATAGTAAAAACCACTATATTTGTTTGAATCCTAGATGGAATCGGTTTTGAGATCATAAAACTGTTTAGACTAATATATTACTTGTCTACGCATTCATAATCCATTATTGAGGAAGTCTATAGAGGAGAGTGTTCTAAAGTATCAATCCATCTATTTCGATAATTATATTTTTTATAAAACAAAAATGAATGGCCACTCGATTTTTTCTAAAGTGTGTTGCAGTCCATAGTGTTATTTTTATAAAACTTATAGTGCATGGACTAAGTGAGAGATTGTTGGAAATTTTTATATATAAATAATAAAAATTATTTTATGGTCCTATGCACTATGTTTTCTAAAATAGGATTGCAATGTGATTATTGATACTTGATGGATTGGGTTATACTTTCCAATTTGGTGGTCTAATTGGGAGTATGGTTTTATACCGTTGGATTGTGGTTTTCTAACTTTTTTGGTGTAATTTAATTCTAACCATTGATATCTAAGTTTCCATGATAGGAAGGGAGACTTAGATATGCTTGTTTGCAGATAAGTCGTCCTCCCTGTTGTTATTATATATAAGGGTTTTAAAACCCTTATTCAGACCTATCGTATCGACAACTCTCAAAAGGGGGTAAAGCGTTCTAATGTTTTGCAAGAACTCACAGAGGATTACATAGATATCCTAAAGGTATATATGTGTTAATCATCAATCATGTACGAGTCTAAATTACTCTTTAATTAATTAAATTATTCTTGATTTCTACATGGATTAATTTGATAAAAACCCAACATTTCCTACTATGCTAACTTTAAAATGTAAGGGAAAAAAAATATCATCTAACAAAATGAAAAATAGAACTATCAAAAGGGAATTGTAATGTGGTCAACTTCACTCTATTCAGCATATTAACTATGTCCTCTAGAAACTGGCAATAGTTTTGTTATATCTTATAAGCATAATTACCATAAACTAATACTTACCATGAAAAGTCTGCTAGACCTTGCCTTGAATCAGTTATCCAAATCATTTTCTTAGCAGACTTTTCATGGTATGTTTGATCATACTTTTGAACATTTTTTATGGGGCATAGAAGCAAACTCAGTTCAAAGAATATTCTTATAGGAAGTGTCATTCAAATGGGTAATTATGGGTGAAAATTGAAAAAAAAAAGATGCGCAAAAAAAAAAATAAAAGTGAGAAAATATTTAAAAATAAAACCCTAATTGTATTTTGGTTTTGAATTTGAGAGCAAAAAAACATAGAAAATTTACTGTAGGTCATATCTAAGGAAAGCATATTATCCCCTTAAAAACTTCAATTAAAAAGAATAAGAGATGAAACCAAAATCACAAGTGTGGGAACAAAAGAAAGGAAAAAGAAGGAAGAGAGCAAAAGGTTGTGTAGCAGAGATCGCATAGATTATACTATTTACAAGACATGAATAGAAAAAAAGAAGAAAGTTTATCATAGTAAGGATAGTAATGGTATAATAAAATTAAAAACAATGAATTAATTAGTTTAGGGATATTTTGTCATTTACTTTAAAGAAAAAAGAAAATTGGAGTGCAATTGTAGAAAAGTGGAGGAAATATAGCGAATATCGCCTACCAATTATTAACTGTGAAATATATATTTTGGGAAGATTGTGAAATATATATATACTGTATATTAGTTAATTTTGTTATCAAAACAAGTTCGATCGAGTTGTAATTTTCCGGTTCATAATTTCAAGCTTGAAGATTGGATGCAGATTTGAAAAAGTTTAAGTGTACATGGTATACTACACTCTGAGATGATGATAACAATGCTCTAAGAAGTTTTGAGAGGTAGTGAGAACATTTAGGAAGAGTACTTATGGAAGTTTTTAAGGGAGATTTTACATTCGGTCCATTTTGAACTGGTTCAAGAATAATCGAACAGGTTCAACATCAGCAAAATAGTAATCTGGCCATCTTGAACCGGTTCAATAGGCCGGGCTGAACTGGTTCAAGACTCAAGGGAGTGGTTCGAGAAATATTGCTGGCCATCTTGAACTGGTTCAGCCCCTCTGAACCGGTTTAAGGCATCCTGACAATTTTGGTAACTTTTGCCTTTCTTGCTCTGTTTGACTCCTTTTTAGACTAGACTTCCTTCCAAGTCCTATGCACGAAATTTTCTATATTTTCAGAGGGATTAGGATATTCTAAACTCTATATAAACCATGATAGTCATCTAGGTTTATACACAGCTTTTGCATACAAAATTCAGGTTTATTAGAAAGCCATATTTGAGAGATATTTTTATTCAAAAAATACATCTGATTTTTCTTATTTTATTTTTGAGAGCACACACATAAACACAAGAGTGATTTAGTAGTGTTTTTCTCTATCTCATCGGAATTGAAGCATAATAGAAGATGCAGAAATTCCGGAGAAGAAGAATTCATTCATTTTTCATCAAATTCAGATCTAGAAGAAAAGGGGTGAAGCGATCACACTTTGAAGGGGTCAAAGCATTCGTGGAGTGTTGTCTGATCTGCCTATAACTCTTCTGTAGAGATCGAGTGTAATGACCCGGTCATTTTCCTCCCTTTCCTTTTTCTGAAATTTTACGGATAAATTTTTTCCTTTTAATTTTCTTTTCTGAGTTTAGTTTCTCGTAGCTTAGTTTCATCTTGAGTGCTTGGAATTGGTTTCCGAGACTCTTTCGTTTAGATTAACAACTTCCTTTGACGACAGAGTCATTTCCACATTTTCACTTTTCGGACACTATTCACTTTTGTCCTTTTCCCTATTTCATCTTTTTTCCTATTCTGTCTTTTTTTCGTTTGTCACTTTGTTGGCAAAACCTCACTTCTCATGCTTAGAGTTAGTTTTTGACTTCACGTGTCTTCATTCGAGGTGGTTTCCATGAAATACGTATCTTTACTTTTGCAAGAAAGTATTCTGGTTGCTCTTGGTGTCCATAGGGGCATGGATGCATAGTTCTTTGGAATTATTTTCCTTTCTTGGGGTGCTTTTCGTAAATATCTTTTGAAGATATTTTATTTCAGGGATTTTAAGGAAACATTTTTTGAAGATATTTTCATTCTAGGTCATTAGTGCAGTTAACCCTTTTTAGAGGGGTCATAGTGTAATTAACGAAAGTTATTATAAAAATACCTCATCTGGAGCCTGGATCCTCGTACGGGATTCATTTTCACATTTCGTCGAGTCGTGTACTCTTAGAATTCCGTTCTAGTCATTTTTCTTCAGTTTCAGAGTTTCTGACCCTAGTTGCCGCTGAACTTGTTCGGGCATATCTCTCTGCTCGGGACTCAGTTTTTGACACTGTTTCTTCCATTGTTCATATTTTCTCATTTTGAATCTTTTTCATTCACAGAGTTTCACCGTTTGAGCGCGTTTGCTCAAATTTCACTTTTTCGAATCCGGTGGGACCCTTTCGGGGCACTTTTTGAGATTTTCTATAAATAGGGGACTTAAAGAAGAAAAATCAGATTTTCTTCTTCTTCTTTCTCTGAGAGATGATCTATATCTCTTAAGACTTTGGTTTATCTTTTACTTCCGCACATACTTTCTTTGAGTACCGGACCTCATGGAGGGTCATCCTAGGGTCTTAGAGGCGTTTTGTGCCTTGGAAGACCATTGTCTTGTTTCTTGCTTTTGCTTCTGGATCTGTTAACGGGTGAATCCTCTGTTCATCACTGATGTACCAGGTTGACTAAAAACCCGTGTCGTTACAAGTGGTATCAGAGCGTCCGAGTTCGAATACCTTGGACGACGGGTTTTAGGTGCATATCATGCTTGTGTTGCCATGCTCTACGTGTTTAAATGCATCTTGATAACTTGCCTTATTTGATAACATATCTTATGTGATAACATGTTCACATGCTTAGGTGTTTTGAGGCATCTATCATTGTTAAGCATGTTTTATGTGTATATATGTTTCCTGATAACATAGTCTGCGTTACTATCATGTCTTGGTGTGATACCATGTTTGCGTTGCTATCATGTTCTAGTGTGATATCATGTCTGCGTGCTTAGGTTAGCATGACCGTATGTGACGTATGTCGGCATACCTTACGCCTTTCATTCATGTGTATAGTCGTACCATGTACTTACGTGCTTCTTGATAATATGTTTTGATTTGATAACATGTCTGTTTGCTTATGTGGCACCTTGAGTAGATAGTCCAATGCTATGATGCATACTACTTGTTTACTTTCATGTCTGGTTTCGACGTTGTCTCTTAGGATCTGTCGCATTCATTGGATGCGTTCTTGTTTTATGTGTTTCTTCCTTGGATAGGAAAAATTATTTCCATAAGGACCCATGTCGGGAACCTTCTCGTCTATTCTGTTGAGTGATGCGAGTAAGGCTCATGTGAGCATAGAATCGCAGTCCTTATCTGGTAGAGTAAGACGCGGGCCAAGGAGGCACCGTTTCATTTCCTTTTCCTTTGTGGCTTCTAGATCTAAGGCTTTATACATAGCGAGGCCTATAACATTGTTGTCAGAGTTTTGGGATTAGCTACACCAACTCTCACAGATGCCTGGTTCCCGTGGTGCTTTTAGTGATGATCATTTTTGACATCGATGTCATCCGTATCGATAAGGTTTTCCGAGTTGACCTGGTTGGGGCATCTTATGAACAAGTGCCTTATACTGTCATGCAACCTTACTGACGAGTAAGTGTGGGTAGGTTCTGGTCACTGTTCGTACTGCCTTGTCACTCTCTTCTTTCGTCATGTTTCAACGTTTCGTTGTCTTGGGATTCTCTCGGTGGTTGACGTTGAGTTAATGTGCCAATTCGTATGAGGTGTTGTCTCGGTTCATGGTTTAGCGTTCCTTCAGTTGATCTTGAGACTTCTGGAGTTGTCTTTCAGTGCTTTATGAGCTATCCTTTGGTTTGACCTTCTGTTCAGTCCTTGTTCTGTTCTTGTTCCGGTATATTCCAAATTTTGGGGACAAAATTTCTTTAAGGAGGATAGGTTGTAATGACCCGGTCATTTTCCTCCTTTTCCTTTTTTTAAAATTTTACGGATAAATTTTTTCCGTTTAATTTTCTTTTCTGAGTTTAGTTTCTCGTCGCTCAGTGTCATCTGGAGTGCTTGAAATTGGTTTCCGAGACTCTTTCATTTGGATTGTCCTTTTTCTATACTTCGTCTTTTTCCCTATTCTGTCTTTTTCCCATTTGTCACTTTGTTGGCAAAACCTCACTTTTCATGCTCGAAGTTAGTTTTTTACTTCACGTGTCTTGATTCGAGGTGGTTTCCACGAAATACGTATCTTTACTTTTGCGAGAAAGTACTCTGGTTGCTCCTGGTGTCCATAGAGGCATGGATACATAGTTCTTTGGAATTATTTTCTTTTCTTGGGGTGTTTTTCATAAATATCTTTTGAAGATATTTTATCTCTGGGATTTTAAGAAAACATTTTTGGAACATATTTTCATTCTAGGTCATTAGTGCAGTTAACCCTTTTTGGAGGGGTCATAGTGTAATTAACGAAACTTATTGCAAAAATACCTCGTCTGGAGCCTGGATCCTCGTACGAGATTCATTTTCACATTTTGTCAAGTCGTGTACTCTTAGAATTCCGTTCTGGTCATTTTTCTCCAGTTTTAGAGTTTCTTACCCCGGTTGCCGCCGAACTTGTTCGGGCATATCTCTCTGCTCGGGACTCTGTTTTTGACATCATTTCTTCCGTTCTTCATATTTTCTCATTTTGAATCTTTTTCATTCACGGAGTTTCGCCATTTGAGCGTGTTTGCTTAAATTCCACTTTTTCGGATCCGGCGGGACCCTTTCGAGGCACTTTTTGAGATTTTCAATAAATAGGGGACTTAAAGATGAAAAATCAGATTTTCTTTTTCTTCTTCCTCTTTTGGCCGGCAGGCATGGATGCCCATGGGGCTACGACCTTTTCTTCTTCTCCTTCACTTGATTCCCTTAGTGAAAAGTCTTCGGCCTTAACGTTTGTTGTTCCCCTCGACATGCTCTACCTTTCACCCTTATTAGAACCTGTTTTTTGGCCAAATTTTGAGTTCAGGTTTGAAGTCAAGTTGTGATTTTCATGGGGCTTTTAGGGATTCTTGTTCATCGTGTTGTCCCCAACAAAACCCTTCGGTATCCTCAGATTCAGAGCACTTTTATTTCGGTGGACTTTTGAGATTTTCATCTCAAATTGAGATAGGGGGTGTTATAATTTATTTTCTTGATATATAGCATGCTTGTGATGCTTATATACTTCATTTACATGTCTTTGTATCAAATCTAGAAACTTTGATTTATAATTTCTTTGTGTAAGATTTAATTTTCCCGGTTGTCCATAGTTTGTTTTAAACATGTGGCATGATAGAATATTATTCCTTGATATGTTCATTAACATATATTAAATTGAGAGCTTTTGGACAAGTATTAAAGATTTTATTTAATATTTATCTTGGGTAAATATTTAATTCAAGTGGCCTTAACTAGTTTGAAATCAATGTGTGTTAGCTAATTATATTAGGCCCTAGCATACTCTTCAGCTTAGGTGAATTTTAGAGTAATCCGAGGTGTTTTAAAATCTAGAGAATATTTAATTAATTGATTAATTAATTTAGTCCATGTGTACTATTCATCTGATTTGAATTTCGACTTGATATTCTTGATATGTATGCTATATAGTTTCTGTAACGACCCAGTCATTTGCCTTCTTTTCCTTTTTCTTGAAATTTTACGAATAAAATTTTTTCGTTTAATTTTCTTTTCTGAGCTCTGTTTCATGTCGCTTAGTGTCATCTCGAGTACTCGGAATTGGTTCCTGAGACACTTTTCCGTGGATTGACAACTTCCTTTGAGGACCGAGTCATTTTTACATTTTTCATTTTTCGACACTATTCAATTTTCGTCATTTTCCCTATTTCGTCCTTTTCCCTATTTTGTCTTTTCCCCGTTTGACACTTTGTTGGCGTAACCACACTTCTTGTGTTTGGAGTTGGTTTTTGACTTCATGTATCTCCATCTTTAGTGGTTTCCACGAAATACGTATCTTTACTTTTGCAAGAAAGTACTCTGGTTGCTCCCGGTGTCCATAGCGGCATGGATGCAAAGTTCTTTGAAATTATTTTCTTTTCTTGGGGTGTTTTTCAAAAATATCTTTTGAAGATATTTTATTTCAAGGGTTTTTATAAAAATATTTTTGGAAGATATTTTTATTCTGGGCCAAAAGTGCAGTTTTCACTTTTTGGAGGGGCCATTGTGCAATTAATGAAAGTTATTGCAAAATGTCTTTTTTGAGCCTGGATCCTCGTACGGGATTCATTTTCACATTTGGTCGAGTTGTGTACTCTTGGAATTTCCTCCTGGTCGATGTTTTCCAGTTTCAGGATTTTTGGCCCCGGTTTGCGCTAACCTTGTTTTGGGCATAACTTTCTGCTCGGAACTCAGTTTTTGACTCCGTCTTTTCCATTGTTCATATTTTATGATTTTGAATCTTTCATCCACAAAGTTTTGCCATTTGAGCACGTCTGCTCAAATTTTACTTTTTCAGACCCGAAGGGCCCGTTCGGGGCACTTTTTGAGATTTCTATAAAAGGGAGGTGAGATATTTCATTTTTCATCTTCTCCCCTCTTCATGCATGACCTGGAGCTCCAATGGCAGCCCAAGGGGTGCTGCCATCTTCTCTCTCCTCTTTTGCCGTGCTCTACCTTTCCCCCTTATTAGAATTTAGTTTTGACCATTTCTTGAGTTTGGTTTTGAGGTCAGGTTATGATTTTGATGGGAATTTAATTGGGGTTATGTTCACGGCGCTGTCCCTGACAAAACCTAGTAGTTTCATCAGATTCGGAGCCGTTCCATTTTGGTGGGCCTTTGGGATTTTCATCTCAAATTGAGGTAGGAGATATTCTAGGTTTAAATTCTTGTTATATAGCATACTTGTGATGCTTATACTACTTATTTGCATGATTAAATATAAAATCTAGAGATTTTATTATTTATTTTTCTTGTAAGGGATCTAATCTTCCCAGTTGCTCATGACTTGGTTTAAACATGTAGCACGATTTTATATTGCCCCTTAATATGCTCATTGTCATGTATTAAAATTGAACATTTGAATAAATATTAAAGATTTTATTTAATATTTATCTTAGGTGAAAGATTAATTCACATGGCCTTAACTAGCTTAAAATCAATATGTGTTAGCATATTAAATTAGGCCTTAGCATGCTCTCCAACATAGTTGAATTTGAAAGTGATTGGAGGTATTTTGAAAATTAGTAATTATTAATTAATTTGTCCCAAGTGCACTATTCACTCTATTTAAATTCCGACTTGATATTCTTGATTTACATGCCATATAGTTTCACATATATTTGATTTAGAATATTCGGTTAGGTTTTGAAATCTTTTATTTAATTAAATTCCATGTTTAAGATTTAATCCTCATGGTGATATACAACTTGGAATTGTATTGTGGCATGCTAGAAAATTAAGTTTTGGTATGGTTGTTCACATGTATTAAATTGGGATTTATTGCATGAGAATTGCAACTTTTGTTTTATAAACTTGTAATGTGATATTACAAGTCCTTGGCATGTTTTCCAACATAGGTTAATTTGAGAGCATTTGGTTAAGTTTGAAGATCAAGAGATTTTAATTAGAAGAATTAATTAAAATCTATTTTGTGGTCCCATTAGCTTAATTAAGGTTTTAACTTGATATTTGTATTGGCCATGACTTGTTTACTAGTATATATTAATTTGGGACTATTAGAAGTTATTTTAGAACCTTGGTAATTAAATTAGCATGATTTAATTAAAGTTCTACTTTGTTGTTCCAACAACCTAATTGAGTTTTAGAATGGATATAGGTGATGACCATGCCATGTCCTTTAACATGTATTAAATTGAGGTTATTTGGAATTGAATCGGAATCTAGAGAATTTAATTGTGTTTATCTATTTAAATTCTATCAATTTGCTCCATGATCTAGTTGTGTTTTAGAAGTGGTTTCTATATTCAAATCATGAACTTACACTTGTTGTATATTCATTTGGTTATGTTTTGAACATTGGATAACATAGTTGATATGTTTGTATTCGTGATAATATGTTTTCCTTATTGAATATATTGTTGCCTTGTGTAATGATTTGCACACTTCGTGTTTAACATCTTTCATGCATAACGTGTAACGAATCGCACACTGAAGATTTGACATTCACCATATCATATTAGTTGCGGATTTAGAGCATGTATTGTATAGGTTTCCAATTTTGGTTGTGCTTAGTAGATAGTTGATTATCTTGCATATTCCTGTTGATATATGCGTTGTTGCACAACTTGTTGATTTTGGAAATTTGGGGATGTTGTTGTTTAACTATGGCTAGGACATGGTTCTAGTACGGGGGATAGTCCCTCTATATGGTCTAGTGCGCACATAGGGAGGTTACCCATGGGCTAGTAACCCTAAAGTAACTATGTTGTCGGTCTGATCCGGCGTGACGTCCGAGTATCCACTTTGTTTGATTTCGCATTTCATTTTCAAGTTGATAACTAGATGATGTTATAACTTGTTGTTTCTTATTTGTCATTCCATTTTAAGTTACATGATGTTAACTTTGCGAAATTGTGCTTTATGCGTTGTATTGGAAGTTCCAATGTTGGTTAAATTGCATCGATATTGAAAATTATATTTTGACGTTCTAACAAAGCTTAGGATTGATCATATTGATTCATTTATAACTTAGACATTAGGTGGTATGACCCACTTCTGTTGTTTTCGTGCTTTAGATTTCAAGCTGATAGCTTTAAGAAATTGTATTTTGTTGCCTTGTATAATATGCTTTTATGTGGTTAGATTGTATTGAAGTTGTAAATTGTGGTTTGATTGTTCAGCATAGCCTAGGATGATTCCTTAGACTTATTTATAACATAGACGTTAGGTGACATGATCACTTTAGTTGTTTCTGTATTCGAGATTGTAAGTTAATACCTTTAAGAACCTATATCTTGTTGCTTTGTATAACGTGCTTCCATATTGTTTAAATGGCATAGATGATGTGATTTATGCTAGAAACACTCTAAGGTAGCTTAGGATGCTCCCTGAGTCTCATTTCAATATAGACGTTAGGTGGCATGAACCCCTTTAACATATTTCACCTTAAGGTGATAAATTTGTAAAATGCTAGGTCGATGCATGCTCATCTCCTACGAGTAGCTTTATGTTACTCACCCCTACGATACTGGGGCATATTTCAGGTACGAAGACTTGGTTCGTGAAGCCTAGCATTCCTTGGATGTCGTGTAGCTTTCAAGTTTTCATTTCATGGAATGTTAGCATGAAATGTCATTTTGTAGATTTATATGTCAAAATATGTATTTTTGATTCCATTTATATAATGTGTACTTAAGTACACTTCTTTCAATGTATTTGATATGTATGAGATGAGGCCGGAGGCCAATGAACATTATATTGTATTCTATGTACTTTTTAACTTCATGAAATATTGTGAAAATCTTGAAAAATCGCAAGTTATTGCTTCACCATGGTTGCATTGGGTGTGGGAATTCCATTCTCATTCTTTCATAGGGTCCCATAAATCATGTTTCAAGTGTGGCCAAGGGCCAAATGGTCATTTGATCCCGTTTTGTATTTTTGGATTCCGAGTTTTCATTCCAAGTTCCATTTTTGTATCGGTGGTATTTTTAAGTCATGGACCATTGTAGCACATTCAAATAGGTAAGTTACGCTTGCGTGCATGGTCGTTTCCGGGCAAAACCTTATCGTTTGTGTTTTGAGCCTCTTGTGAATTCATTTCGTATTTTTTTTGCATATTCTGATCTAGGGGCATTATGGAACTTTCACATTAGTTTTATTTTCTTCTTTTGACATGGTTGAATAGAAAACATGATTTTAGGGGGGGTTTCTTCTTCGTGTTTTTCCAGAAAATGTCGTCTTGATATCGGAAATCCCTCGTGAAGTTTCAGCTTCCGGTTTTCATTTAGCAGCTTTATGACCCTCTTGTTCAATTCTGATCTAGGGGCATTTTGGGGATTTCACAGTGAGTTTTTTTTATTCCAGTCATCAGGTCGGGTAGAAAACTTTATTTTAGGGGGGGTTTCTTCTTCGTGTTTTTCCAGAAAAACTCGTCTTGATCTCCGTTTCAAGCCTCAGTTCTGGGCAGATAAAAAAAAAAATATAGCAGTAGCCAAGGGCTCCCACCAGCCACGTCTTTGGGCACCGGCATGCGCGCCGGTGGGCTCGTGCATGGGCGCCGTGTGCGCCATGGCCCTCGTCGGGCCGCCGCGACTTCAATTCTTCTTTTGGGCTTTTCTCCTTCGTCCGGACTCCGATTCAAGTAAATTTTTTTTTGAACTTAACCAATTTTTCGCTGTCTTTACAACGGTGTGCTCGGTTGCACCTGGTTCTTCTTGGATAATTATGAGTTTGCCCTTAAAGCTTTAAGTGTCCGTTTTTCATCGTCATGCCGTTTCTCCTTCATCCGGATTCCGAATCATGCGATTCTTGAGTTCATCTTGATTAATTTTTCGTTGTCCTTCCAGCGGTGTACTCGGTGGCACCCGAATCCACATTTTTTAAAAATGACTATTTTGCCCATGGGGGCTTATTTGTCATATTTTGACCTTTTGCTTCCACATCAGTTCTCATTGAGTTTCATGACCTCATGGAAGGTCACTTTGACTTCTTAGAGTCCTGTTTTCTGTTTTCGCTTCCGCATATCGGATCCATTATTGGGTCAAATCTTTGGTTCATCACAGGACATGCTAGCCTAAAAACCAGGGTCGCCACAGTTTCATATATATTAAATCTAGAATATTTGATTTGGTTTTGAAACCTTTCATTTATTATTTTTCTAGTATTAAAGTTTAATACTCATGGCCATGTCTTGCTTAGAATTCACTTGTATCATGTTTTTAAATCAAGTCTTGACATGTTGTATAACATGCATTAAATTGAGATCATTTGGATGAATTTCAAAACCTAGAGATTTTAATTACATAAATAAATTAAAATCCATTCAATGGCTCATTGGTCTTGATTAAGTTTGTAACTTGGTAATCATGCTTTCCTTGACAACATCCCTCACGTGTATCAATTTGAAAATAACCGGATAAGTTTTGAAACTTATATTTAATTATTTCCTTTGTATGGAATTAAATTCACATGGTCATGTCTTGTATGGAATGAACTTGTAACTTGACATTGAACTTGCCTTTGACATGACCCTTGACTTGTCTTGTCATCTTGACAATTTAATCCCTTAAGTAGATTAAATTTCCTTATATGCTTCCATCGCATTAATCATGCTTTGATATTGAACTCGTGTTAACTTATGAATCGGACTTGTATTTCATGTACTTTTATCTTTTTATCAAGCATCGTGACTCCTTGTATCTAGGTTTCATTAATGTACTTAATAAACATACACATTTTTCTTAGAATGGTTTAATTTCACATGTGTTGTTTAGTAAGTAATTGAACCATGTATCTTATACTTGTGGTATGTTTACTTCAATGAATTCCTTGTGCTATATATTTTGGTTGTAATCTATATAGATGCACACTATGATTTCTTGACATTTCACATGCCATGATAGTTGATGAACTTAGGGCATGACTTGTGTGTTCCAAAATTTTGGTTGTGGATGAAACGTGGTTAATGCATTTCTTGTATTTTGATACTATCTTGGTTTGCACAACTTGTTGATTTTGGGACTTGGGATATTAATCTAGAATTGACATGGCTAGAACTTGGTTCTAGTACGGGGGAATGTCCTCGTACACTATAATGCGCACTAGGGGAAAGGTACCCATGGCTTAGTAGCCCTAAAGTGATCTCAAGAGTAGGGTTTTAATCCGGGCGATATCCAAGTTTTCCACATTGGTTGATTTCACTCTTTAAATTTCAAGTTGCTATTCCTTGAAGATTTAAAATTTTCGTGTATGTGAAATACTCCAATCTTGTTTACTTGCATAGATATTATGCCTTATTCTTGATCTTATATATAACTCTTTTCGTGTTTCATGGAATGTTCCATCCTAGTTTAATTGTATAGATAATATGCTTTGTTCTTGATTTAGTGTATTACTCCTATTGTGTTAATTGGAATGCTCCAATTATGTTAAAAATTGCATAGATATTATGCATTATTCTTGATTCCATGTATTACTCTTGTCTTACTAATTGGAATGTTCCAATCTTGTTTACTTGCATAGATATTATGCTATGATCTTGATTTCACGCATTTCTCTTGTCTTGTCAATTGAAATATCCAAATCATGTTAATTGCATCGATAATGAAATCCCTGTTAGCTCATATTTAAGTATCATTTCTTGTCGTGTTGTCTAGAGGGTTCTAAATCTTGCTTAATTGTATTGATAATGCAATTCATGTTGATCTATATTCAAGTATCCTTCTTATCGTGCTCTTTAGGTTATCCCAACCTTGACTCGTTTCGTATATGTATATGTAATGACCCGGATTTCTCAACCCGGTGCGTTAGTGATGAACCGGAAGTTAACCCGATAACGGACCCGAAATGTGGAAGCAAAAGAAGCCAAATGACCTCAAGAGATGTACGTCATCCCTAAAGCCCCAAAATGACTCTCCATGAAGCCACGGAACTCAAATGAGCCAAGCAAATGAAGCAAGAATGCCTAACCCGAAAAGAGATGAACTAAGGGAAAAATGGTCATTTCTCACTAAAAAGGATGCCACCGTGCACACCATTGGAAGGACAACGAAAAATGAACAAAATTAGACTCAAGAATCATCTGATTCTGAGTCCGGGCAGAAAAGATATGAAATTCCAACACCCGATGCGAAAGTTATGAAGCAATGACTTAACATTTTCCAATATTTTCATAATAAACTTTGAAAACAAAAGTGCATAGAAAATGAGATACATGTCATTGGCCTCCGGCCTCATCTCATACATGTTAAATACATTGAAAAGAATGCACTTACGTACACTTTACATATACGAATCAACGAATACAAGTTTAAACAAATAGTGCTACAAAGAGGCATCTTATGCTAACACTTGCATAAAATAGAAACTTAGAAACTGTAAGCTGTCCAAGGAGCAATGGAATCTTCAAATCCTGAGTCCTGTACCTAAAATATGCCCCAGTATCATAGGGGTGAGTAACATAAAGCTACTCGTAGGAAATAAGCATGCATCGACCTAGCATTTTACAATTTTATCACCTTATGGTGAAACATGTTTAAGGAGCTCATGCCGCCTAACGTCTATGTCAAGATAAGACCCAGGGAGCATCCTAAGCTACCTAGATCATTTATATCATAATCAAATTATTCATGCAATTCAAACAATATGGGAACATGTTATACAAGGCAACAAGATATAGATTCTCAAAGTCTTCAACTTGAAATCCAAAATACGAAAACAACAAGTGTGGGTCATGCCACCTAACGTCTATATTCAAAATGAATCTATAAGGTCATTCCTAAACTACATTTGAACATCAAAACAGAAATTATAATATCGATGCAATTTAACCAACAATGGAACTTCCAATACAACGCATGAAGCATGCTTTCACAAAGCTACATCTTAAGCTCAAAATAGGAAATCAAATAAGGAACAGCAAGTTACGATATCATCTAGTTATCAACTTGAAATGAAATACGAAATCAAACAAAGTGGATACTCGGACGTCACGCCGGATCAGACCAACAACATAGTTATTTTAGGGTTACTAGCCCATGGGTAACCTCCCTTTGTGCGCACTAGATTATATAGAGGGATAATCCCCCGTACTAGAACCAAGTCCTAACCGTAGCCAAACAACGACATCCCCAAGTTCCCAAAATCAACAAATTGTGCAACAACGTATATATATCACCATGTATATAAAAGATATCAACTATTTACCAAGCACAATCCAAATTTTGGAAACTTATACAATACATGTTCAAAATTCACAACTACTATGGCATGTAAGATGTCAAATACAAAGTGTGCAATTCCTTACATATAGCAACAATTTATTCAATAAGGAAAAACATATTCTCATGAATATAAAAGTAACAACTATGTTATCCAATGCTCAAAAGTAATCAAGTGAACATATATCAAATCCAAATCCATGATTTAAATATAGAAACAACTTCCAAAATGCATTTAAATCCACGAAGTAATAAAGTAGAATTTAATTAAACATAAATAGTTAAATTCTCGAAATTCTAAGTTAATCCAAATAACCTCAATTTAATATATATTGAAAGACATGTCATGGTCATCATATATATAACATCAAATGACAAGTTAAGTGATTAAAACACTTAAAACAAAATTAATCAAGCTAATTAATTAATTTCCTCTAGAGTTTTAAACAATTCCAAATGCCCTCAATTTAATCTATGTTAAAGAACATGCCAAGGTCTGTTTAAATACCACATTACAACTTGATTTAATGCTTGATACAACCAAGTGAATTAAACTTTCACTAAAGATAAATATTAAATAAAAGTTGTAATTCTTAATCAAATTATCCAAATTTAATATATGTTAACCAACATATCTAAGCATAATTTCCTAGCATGTTACAATTCAAATCAAAGTTATACATCATTATAAATTTTAAATCTTATATAAAGAAATAAAAATTACTAACTTTCTAGATTTCATACAAGGCATACATATATGTTGTATAATCATGGTAAACACACAATACAACACACAAATAATCCTAAAATATTCCCTACCTCTATTGGAATGAAAATCCCAATTACCACCGAAATGAAATCGCCCCAAATTTTCGGTCCGCAAAACAAAATTTTCAACTTGCTACCTTGAACTTGTAAAATTCATAAAAAATTCAATTCTAAACCAAATTGAATGAATCCAAAGCCTAATGAAAGCTTAAACACTGTAATTTGATAATATCAATTTAGTTTAACAAAATATTTTCCCAATTGAAACAGTTTTAACCCACAACTTTGAAACAAATTCTGCCCAGAAAACAGATTTTCAACCTGTAGCTTCCAACTTTGAAAATTCATGAAAAATTCATTTGACATCAAAATTGGCCAAACCTAATTTATTTTGGAAGTAAACATATGAGAATATAAAACTAAAAATTTAAACCATGATCCAACGTCAAAAGGTTAGTGAAATAAATCATCTAAAAATATGTTTTCCAGCTGCAATAAAAACATGGACAACAGATAGTTTTGGATTTTAAAAAAAATTTAGAAATACTCTAAAATCGTGAAAAAATTTCGAGTAGTGTAAATCCCATGGGGGAAGTTCCAGTAAAAATTTCAAGGCAATTGAACTAACACAACTCCATATAAAAATTCATCTCCCGGCCAAAAAGGAAAAGCTTCAAATTTCCAGCAACTACCTTGCAACTTCAAAAATTCATAACTAATTCATTTTAAATCCAAATTACATGAAACCAAAACTAAATGAAAGCTAATTGAGTATATTTTCATATTCTATATTTAATTTGACAAGATTAATTTCAAGTTAAAACAGTTTAAGGGAAAAATACAAGTCATTTTCTTCCATGCATGTAAAACACTCAATAATAATATAAAAATACTTCAAAATAATAGATCAATACCTCACTAGAGAATTGAATCTCTAGATACCAAAGCAAAACTAGGAGTTAGGCTAGATACTTCAAGGGTTTTGAAGAGGAGGATGAGGGGAACAAAAAATATTCCAAGCTTTATGGTCTAAAGTAAGTGGAAGGGCCTCAAAGATCAAGGTCAATGCCTAAGGCTTCAAGCTCCATCCATGGAGACTAGGGTTTTCTTGTAAGGAAAAGAATGAAATAATGTGGTTAAGTGTGAGTGGAGGAAATAGAAATCCTCCACTCACTATGTGCTCTTACACCATGGTCAACACACACATCTATGGTCAATTGCACAAAAACCCACCTTTAAAACCATAATCCCAAAGTGGCCCAAAGATGTTGGCAAGACTAAATTGTGAACCAACACTTGTCACCAATCCATGGCTCCATCCTAGGCTTAATCCCACACCTACACTTGTCAACCATCCAAGCCAACAAGTGCACCAATCCTAGGCCAACAAGTGGGTGAATCATCACCCTCCAAATGTCATCATCCAATGTATTAAAGTGTTTCCACACAAATGTCAACAAGTGGACCAATGAGAGTGTGACGCTTGTCACACTTTTTAAAAATTGCAAAAAGGCCCTTTTTGAAAATATCTTCCAAATTTAATTGCAAAATGGTCCCCAAGATGAAAAATAATTACTTTATTTAATTACACTAAAACCCCACAAGTTAACAATAATTACACTAAAGTGTGCATTAATGCCCCTTTATGAAAGAAGTAAGCAATCAACATGCTTTTCTAGAAAAGTAAAAATACCATTATCATGGAAATCAAATATCATGAATGCATGCAAAACCAGAATCAAATCCGAGCACAAAAAGTGAAGTTGTGCAAGGAAAAAGGATAAACGAGAAAAAGACAAAATGTGAATAGTGTTCGAAAAAATAAAATATGGAAATAACACAATCCCCAAAGGAAGTTGTCAATTCAAGGAAAAGAGTCTCAGAAATCATTCCAGAGCACTCGAGATGACATCAAGTGATGAAAAACTGAACCCAAAAAGGAAAAGACAACGGAAAAAAAATATCCGTTAAAATCTGAGAGAAAGAAAAGGAAGAAAAATGATCGGGTCATTACAGTATATATATCATGATTCTTGTTGTTTACACTCTAAGGTAGCTTAGGATGCTCCCTGAGTCTCACCTTTGACACAGACATTAGGTAGCATGACCATTTTGAACTGTTTCATGTTAGTCTAAAAATCTCTAAAGAAATCGAGTCGATGCATGCTCATTCTCGACGAGTAAACTTGTTTACTCACCCCGAAGTTACTGTGGGATTTGTTCAGGTACGAAGACTTGGTTCGTGATGCTTGTCGTTCATTGGGATGGCTTGTAACTTCGAGTTTCCATTTCATGCAAGTGTTAGCATGAAATATCATTTGGTTGCCTTATGTATCAAACTTATATTCTTTGATTCCATTTGTGTAATATGTACATAAGTACACTTTTTTCATTGTATTCAACATGTATAACATGAGGCCAAGGGCCAAGCATGTTCATATTTGCACTTGTACTCTTTTAGCGCTACCTTTTTTTTTTTTTTTTTTTTTTTTAAATGTCACTTTTCCAACTTTGGAGGTTTGGCATGTCAAATCTTGCAAATGGAATGTAATGAGGCCATAGGCCATTGTAGCATGTTTAAAATGCCATATTACACTTGTGTATATGTTCACATCATCACACAATATCATACAATGCAATTTGAACATGTCATGGGGGATTCAAATAAGATTTAGGGTTTTTTCTTCATTTTTGGTGCATAACAGGTTCATATGCACATTTTCGACCAGTTTCGGTCGACCGGTGGCTTGTTTCGGTCGACCGAACCCCTTTTGATTTCAATTGTTTAGCAAAAACTCCAATTGCAGTTGCCATTTTACTGTTTGAGGCTCATTTCGGTAGACTGGTTCTCTGCTTCGGTCGACTAAAGCACTGCTGAGCGCTGAAAAGTACACATTTAAACCCCTTAAGCTTGAGTATTTTAGGACCTTTATCTATCTTATTTACCCGTTTTAGTACTTATTTGTGTTTTTGTCTATTTCAGGTCAATAATGTTAAAATGGGCTAAAAATGAGTTCTTAAGGCCTTTTGTGGAGTCAAACTAAGTCTTAGCGATGATCCGGAGCAAAAAGAGGCTGATTTGGAGCAAAAAGAAGCTGATATTGAAAAGCTGAAAAGTTGGATGGATCGCAGAAAAAGTTGGATGGATCGCAGAAAAAGTTGGATCGATCGAACTTTTAATTGGATCGATCAGAAAAGTTGGATCGATCGAAAAATAAGTTGGATCGATCGAAAATAAGTTGGATCGATCGAACTGGACATGCTGGCAGCAAGCTGTCATTTTTTCCGTGCGCGCCCAAAAGTTCACCTACCAAAAAGTTACGGGATTAGATATTTTTGGGCATATATTCTAGACTTAGTGACTAAGAAAAGGACCTTTTATATAAAGGGAAGTGACCCATTTGTAAAAGAGGATTCTTTAGGCTTTTTATCATTTTATTTTCTACATTGTAATTTTTATTTCTCTAGAAAAGTTAGAGATTAGGGTTAGAAGAAAAGAGAGAGGTGGAGGCACATCTCAAGAACACATCTCTAAATCCACTATCTCTCCATCTCTAGAGCTTCAAAGAAGAAGAAGAAGAAGATGGAGCCATGTTTGGAGCTTGATTCCATGACTACATCCACCTCCTCCATGATTGACTAGATCTACACTTAGGGCTTGGATGAGCCCTAAGTCTTGTGTAATCTAAACCCTTGTATTTCTATTTTTGGGGATTTATATATATATTGTTGCGATTAGTGTTCTAGCCTTGTGAATTTCATGAATCTTGGTATATTTCTATAATTTCCATGGTCTAATTCTTCCTATTAATTCTCTAGTTTATTTACATGTCTATGTGTGATTAAATTAGGAATTATGTCTCACATGATTCATATGGGTTAATTCTTCCATTGATTCTCTATTTTAATTACATGTTGTCTTATGTGTGATTATTTGGGGAATTGATCTCTACACTAGTTTTTCTATATTAATTGCATGTCTATGTGTGGTTAATTGAGAATCTAGTGATGGCTACACATTAGTGTTTAATAGAATGCTCTTGTTATGTCTCTTGATGGTTCATACTTATTCCTTGATGGATTGTACCTCTCCCTTAGTTTATTTTTATGCTAGTAGTGTAGTTGTAGTGTAGTGTTAGATGAGGAGACAATTCATGCTTGTTCTTTGATGTTCCATGTTTTTGAATGCAAGAAGCATATGCTCTAATATTGTGGTGTAATGGAATTTTGAGCTTAATGAAGGATTAATGACTAGTTATGATATGTTGTATCTTTCACATGTGTTTAGACAATTTATTCCTCTCCCAATAGATATATTGTGGCCTCTCACATGATGTTTAAACAATACATGTTTAACTAAGTCATCCTTGTGAATTATTTGGACTATGAGCTTAATGAAAGGTTTAATGACTTGATTTGATATTTTGTTCTCTTCACATGTTGTCTAGACAATATATTCCTCTTCCAATAGATATATTGTAGCCTTTCACATGTTGTTTAGACATTATACACTTGTTGAGTCACCTTTGCTAGTCGAACCAATTTTGTTCACATCAATGTATTCCCCATTAATGGAAAGCAAGTGGTTAATTACATGAGCTTAGTGGTGATTCCAACACCTTAAGTCCTCTCTTCTCATCTCTTAAATCCCTATCTCTACTTAGTTTTATTTTTATTGCATTTTAATTAATTCTTTTCTAGAAGTAATCAACCAACCCAACTCTCTTTTGCAATCATTTGGTACACTAGAGTCGAAGTTGAAATTCCAACACGTATAATCCCTTGGGACGATCCCTACTCACTCTTGCTACGTTAGTAGTGGTGTTGGTAGTGGTTTTTATAAATTTAAATTTGACATAAAAGGCTTTTCTTGAACCACACATTCACTACATTCAGTTTGGCGTTTACAAGCGACCTCGTCAAGCACCATCTTTCATCTCGAGCCACAAACCAGTTGACTGGTTTGTTATTTCGGTCGACCGAACGGAAGGCTCATTCCCCCTTCTTTTCCTAGCTTATTTCGGCAGATCGAAGCTCCATTTCGGTAGACCAAAATGGAGCTGTCTTGTGGGTCTTGCCTGGTTTGTTTCCTGACAGGTTAATCTTGTTTCATTCATTCCCACTTGACCTCATTGATCTTGGACAAGCCACTTAATGGTGTATATAGTCTAGTTTGAACTAGACTTTGTTCCCTTGGTTGTCATTGGTACCATAGGGTACCATTTAACCTTTTCATCCTGGTTTCTGCTTCCAGTTATTTCCTTAGGTTCCGTGACTTCATGGAAGATCACATTTGCATCTGAGAGATGATCTATATCTCTTAAGACTTTGGTTTATCTTCTGCTTCTGCACATACTTTCTTTGAGTACCGTGACCTCATGGAGGGTCATCCAAGGGTCTTAGAGGCGTATTGTGCCTTGGAAGACCATTGTCTTGGTTCTTGCTTCCGCTTCTGGATTCGTTAACAGGTCAATCCTCGGTTCATCACTGACGTACTAGGTTGAATAAAAACCCGGGTCGTTACAAGTGGTATCAGAGCGTCTGGGTTTGAATACCTTAGATGACGGGTTTTGGGTGCATATCATGCTTATGTTGCCAAGCTCTACGTGTTTAAATCCATCTTGATAACATGTCTTGTTTGATAACATGTTCACATGCTTAGGTGTTTTGAGGCATCTACCTTTGTTAAGCATGTTTTATGTGTATATATGCTTCCTGATAACATAGTTTGTGTTACTATCATGTCTTAGTGTGATACCATGTTTACATTACTATCATGTTCTAGTGTGATATCATGTCTGCATGCTTAGGTTAGCATGACCGTATGTGACGTATGTCGGCATACCTTACGCCTTTCATTCACGTGTATAGTCGTACCATGTACTTATGTGCTTCTTGATAATATGTTTTGATTTAATAACATATCTGTTTGCTTATATAGCACCTTGAGTAGATAGTTCATTGCTATGATGCATGCTAGTTGTTTACTTTTATGTCTGGTTTCGACGTTGTCTCTTAGGATCTGTCGCATTCATTGGATGCATTCTTGTTTTATGTGTTTCTTTCTTGGATAGGAAAAATTCATTCCATAAGGGCCCATGTCAAAAACCTTCTTGTCTATTCTGTTGAGTAATGCGAGTAAGGCTCATGTGAGTATAGAATCGCAGTCCTTATCTGGTGGAGTGAGATGCGGGCCAAGGAGGCACCGTTTCATTTATTTTTCCTTCGTGGCTTCTAGATTTAAGGTCTTACGTATAGCGGTACCTATGACATTGTTGTCAGAGTTTTGGGATTAGCTATCCCAACTCTCACAGATGCCTGGTTCCTGAGGTGCTTTTAGTGATGATCATTTTTGACATCGATGTCATCCGTATCGATAAGGTTTTCTGGGTTGACCTAGTTGGGGCATGTTATGAACTAGTGCCTTATACTGTCATGCTACCTTACTGACGAGTAAGTGTGGGCAGGTTCTGGTCGTTGTTCGTACTACCTTGTCACTCTCTTCTTTCGTCATGTTTCAATGTTTCGTTATCTTGGGATTCTCTCAGTGGTTGACGTTGAGCTAATATGCTAATTCATATGAGGTGTTGTCTCAGTTCGTGGTTTCATGTTCCTTCAGTTGATCTTGAGACTTCTGAAGTTGTCCTTCAGTGCTTTATAAGCTGTCCTTTGGTTTGACTTTCTATTCGGTCCTTGTTCTGTTCTTGTTCCAGTATATTCCAAATTTCAGGGATGAAATTTCTTTAAGGAGGGTAGGTTGTAATGACCCGGTCATTTTCCACCCTTTCCTTTTTCTGAAATTTTACGAATAAATTTTTTCCGTTTAATTTTCTTTTCTGAATTTAGTTTCTCGTCGCTTAATGTCATCTCGAGTGCTTAGAATTGGTTTCCGAGACTCTTTCATTTGGATTGACAACTTCCTTTCAGGACAGAGTCATTTCCACATTTTCACTTTTCGGACACTATTCACTTTTGTCCTTTTCCCTATTTTGTCTTTTTCCCTATTCTGTCTTTTTCACGTTTGTCACTTTGTTGGCAAAACCTCAATTTTCATGCTCAGAGTTAGTTTTTGACTTCACGTGTCTTCATTCGAGGTGGTTTCCACGAAATACGTATCTTTACTTTTGTGAGAAAATACTCTGGTTGCTCCCGGTGTCCATAGGGGCATGGATGCATAGTTCTTTGGAATTATTTTATTTTCTTGGGGTGTATTTCATAAATATATTTTGATAATATATTATTTCAGGGATTTTAAGAAAACATTTTTGGAAGATATTTTCATTCTGGGTCATTAGTGCAGTTAACCCTTTTTGGAGGGGTCATAGTGCAATTAAAGAAAGTTATTGCAAAAATACCTCGTCTGGAGCCTAGATCCTCGTACAGGATTCGTTTTCACATTTCGTTGAGTCGTGTACTCTTAGAATTCCGTTCTGGTCATTTTTCTCCAATTTTAGAGTTTCTGACCCCGATTGCCGCCGAACTTGTTCGTGCATATCTCTCTGCTCGGGACTCAGTTTTTGACACAATTTCTTCCATTGTTTATATTTTCTCATTTTAAATCTTTTTCATTCACAGAGTTTTACCGTTTGAGCGCGTTTGCTCAAATTCCACTTTTCCGGATCCGTGGGACCCTTCCAGGACACTTTTTTAGATTTTCTATAAATAAAGGATTTAAAGAAGAAAAATTAGATTTTCTTCTTCTTCTTCCTCTCTTGGCCAGCAACCATGGATGCCTATGGGGCTGCCACCTTTTCTTCTTCTCCTCCACTTGATTTCCTTAGTGAAAAGTCTTCGGCCTTAACTTTTATTGTTCCCCTCGACGTGCTCTACCTTTAACCCTCATTAGAACCTGTTTTTGGCCAAATTTTAAGTTCAGGTTTGAAGTCAAGTTGTGATTTTCATGGGGCTTCTTGGGGATTCTTGTTCATCGTGTTGTCCCCAACAAAACCCTTCGGTATTGTCAGATTCAGAGCACTTTTATATATCGTGCTTGTGATGCTTATTTACTTCATTTACATATCTTTGTATCAAATCTAGAAACTTTGATTTATAATTTCTTCGTGTAAGATTTAATTTTTCCGGTTGTTCATAGTTTGTTTTAAACATATGGCATGATAGAATATTACACCTTGATATGTTCATAGACATATATTAAATTGAGAGCTTTTGGACAAGTATTAAAGATTTTATTTAATATTTATCTTGGCTAAATATTTAATTCAAGTGGCCTTAACTAGTTTGAAATCAATGTGTATTAGCTTATTATATTAGGCCCTAGCATGCTCTTCAACATAGGTGAATTTGAGAGTAATCGGAGGTGTTTTAAAATCTAGAGAATATTTAATTAATTAATTGATTAATTAATTTATTCCATGTGGACTATTCATCTCATTTGAATTCCGACTTGATATTCTTGATATGCATGCTATATAGTTTCATATATATTAAATCTAGAATATTTGATTTGCTTTTGAAACCTTTCATTTATTATTTTTCTACTATTAAAGTTTAATACTCATGACCGTGTCTTACTTAGAATTCACTTGTATCATGTTTTTAAATCAAGTATTGACATGTTGTATAACATACATTAAATTGAGATCATTTGGATGAATTTCAAAACCTAGAGATTTTAATTAAATGAATTAATTAAAATCCATTCGATGGCTCATTGGTCTTGATTAAGTTTCTAACTTGGTAATCATGCTTTCCTTGACAACTTCCCTCACGTGTATCAATTTGAAAATAACCGGATAAGTTTTGAAACTTATATTTAATTATTTCCTTTGTATGGAATTAAATTCACATGGTCGTGTCTTGTATGGAATGAACTTGTAACTTGACATTGAACTTGCCTTCGACATGACCCTTGACTTGTCTTGTTATCTTCACAATTTAATCCCTTAAGTAGATTAAATTTCCTTATATGCTTCCATAGCGTTAATCATGCTTTGATATTGAACTCGTGTTAACTTATGAATCGGACTTGTATTTCATGTACTTTCATCTTTTTATCAAGCATCGTGACTCCTTGTATCTACGTTTCATTAATGTACTTAATGAACATGCACATTTGTCTTGGAATGGTTTAATTTCACATGTGTTGTTTAGTAAGTAATTGAACCATGTATCTTATATTTGTGATATGTTTACTCCAATGGATTCCTTATACTATATATTTTGGTTGTAATCTATATTGATGCACACTCTGATTTCTTGACATTTCACATGCCTTGATAGTTGATGAACTTAGGACATGACTTGTGTGTTCCAAAATCTTAGTTATGCTTGAAACGTGGTTAATGCATTTCTTGTATTTTGATGCTACCTTGGTTTGCACAACTTGTTAATTTTGGGACTTAGGATATCAATCAAGAATTGACATGGCTAGGACTTGGTTCTAGTACGGGGGAATGTCCTCCTACACTATAGTGCGCACTAGGGGAAAGATACCCATGGGTTAGTAGCCCTAAAGTGATCTCAAGAGTACGGTTTTAATCCAGGCGATATCCGAGTTTTCCACATTGGTTGATTTCTCTCTTTAAGTTTTAAGTTGCTATTCCTTGAAGATTTAAACTTTTCGTGTATGTGAAATACTCCAATCTTGTTTACTTGCATAGATATTATGCCTTGTTCTTGATCTTATGTATAACTATTTTCGTGTTTCACAAAATGTTCCATCTTAGTTTAATTGCATAGATATTATGCCTTATTCTTGATTTCATGTATCACTCCTATCGTGTTAATTGGAATGCTCCAATTATGTTAAAAATTGCATAGATATTATGCATTATTCTTAATTCCATGTATTACTCTTGTCTTACTAATTGGAATGTTCCAATCTTATTTACTTGCATAAATATTATGCCATGATCTTGATTTCATGCATTTCTCTTGTCTTGTCAATTGAAATATCCCAATCATGTTAATTGCATCGATAATGAAATCCCTGTTAGCTCGTATTCAAGTATTCTTTCTTGTAGTGTCGTATAGAGGGTTCTAAACCTTGCTTAATTGTATTGATAATGCAATTCATGTTGATCTATATTCAAGTATCCTTCTTATCGTGCTCTTTGGGTTATCCCAACCTTGACTCATTTCGTATATGTATATATATCATTATTCTTGTTGTTTACACTCTAAGGTAGCTTAGGATGCTCCCTGAGTCTCACCTTTGGCATAGACATTAGGTGGCATGACCATTTTGAACTGTTTCATGTTAGTCTAAAAATTTCTAAAGAAATCGAGTTGATGCGAGCTAATTCTCTACGAGTAAACTTGTTTACTCACCCCGAAGTTAGTGGGAGATTTGTTCAGGTACGAAGACTTGGTTCGTGATGCTTGTCGTTCATTGGGATGGCTTGTAGCTTCGAGTTTCCATTTCATGCAAGTGCTAGCATGAAATATCATTTGGTAGCCTTATGTATCAAACTTGTATTCTTTGATTCCATTTCTGTAATATGTACATAAGTACACTCTTTTCATTGTATTCAACATGTATTACATGAGGCCAAGGGCCACACATGTTCATATTTGCACTTATACTCATTTGGCGCTACCTTTTTTTTTTTTTTTTAAATGTAACTTTTCCAACTTTGGAGGTTTGGCATGTCAAATCTTGTAAATGGAATGTAATGAGGCCGGAGGCCATTGTAGCATGTTTAAAATGCCATATTACACTTGCGTGTTCGTTCACATCATTATATAATATCATACAATGCAATTTGAACATGCCATGGGGGATTCAAATAAGACTTAGGGTCTTTTCTTCATTTTTGGTGCATAACAGGTTCATATGCACATTTTCGACCAGTTTCGGTCGACCGGTGGCTTGTTTTGGTCAACCGAACCCCTTTTAATTTCAATTGTTCTGCAAAAACTCCAATTCCAGTAGCCATTTTACTATTTGAGGCTCATTTCGGTCGACCGGTTCTCTACTTCAGTCGACCGAAGCACCATCTTTCATCTCGAGCCACAAACTAGTCGACCGGTTTGTTATTTTGGTCGACCGAACTGAAGGCTCATTTCCCCTTCTTTTCTTGGCTCATTTCGGCAGACCGAAGCTCCATTTCGGTCCACCGAAATGGAGCTGTCTTATGGGTCTTGCCTGGTTTGTTGCCTAGACAGGTTAATCATGTTTCATTCATTCCCACTTGACCTCATTGATCTTGTACAAGCCACTTAATGGTGTACATGGTCTAGTTTGAACTAGACTTTGTTCCCTTGGTTGTCATTGGTACCATAGGGTACCATTTAACCTTTTCATCCTGGTTTCTGCTTCCGATTATTTCCTTAGGTTCCGTGACTTCATGGAAGGTCACATTTGCGTCTGAGAGATGATCTATATCTCTTAAGACTTTGGTTTATCTTTTGCTTCCGCACATACTTTCTTTGAGTATCGTGACCTCGTGGAGGGTCATCCTAAGGTCTTAGAGGCGTTTTGTGCCTTGGAAGACCATTGTCTTGTTTCTTGCTTCCGCATCTGGATCCGTTAACGGGTCAATCCTTGATTCATAACTGACGTACCAGGTTGAATAAAAACCCGGGTCGTTACATCGAGAGTAAGCCTGAGGTCGAGAGCCGTTGGACGAGGAAGTCGCAAAGCCAGGGATTGTCAACAATTGGTTTTTGGTAGAACGATAGGGTATGAGACTAAGTTAAAGTTCGGTATACTTTGCTTCAAAGATAGTGGATCATTTATCTCAAGACCGCATAGTCCAGTGAGGTTTTTCCTGTTACAATTGGTCTATTCTACTAATTGGGGTTTTCTCAATAAAATCCTGGTGTCATCTCTCAAACTCTATTTACTTTACTTGCACATTATTTTTGCTTTGTG
The DNA here is from genome assembly GCF_030987335.1 of Cornus florida. Classification (NCBI taxonomy): domain Eukaryota; kingdom Viridiplantae; phylum Streptophyta; class Magnoliopsida; order Cornales; family Cornaceae; genus Cornus; species Cornus florida. The sequence continues at coordinate 20,657,660 of NW_026775571.1, forward strand.
GTTTGATTTTAGTTTTATTTCGGTAAAATTAAAATAAGTAAGAATTTGATAAAGAGCAAGTTAAATCTATTCACCATCTCTTCAGATTATCTATCCATATTATATTCCACAACCATTCCACTGTGCACAAATTCTCAACAAGTGGTATTAGAGCCAACCTCTATACATTGAGTTAATCCTTGTGGAAGTTTTTTTTTGAAAAATAAAATTATTTTTGTTTTAAAAAATTTATGATGGAATATCCTATGAATAAGAGTGAATTGGATCTTATTTTTGATGGTTTAAGTTCGGATGAGGAACTTTCTTGTTTATCTAAAAGATATAGAAGACTCCTTAAAAATAGAAAAAATAAAAATTTTAGTAAAAGAGATCCTTCTAAATTGAAAGATAAGATAAATAAGAAAGATGCTTCTAGTGCTTTTCTTTCTCATATTGATAATGATACTGCTAATAATTCTTCTTTTTGTGTAGGAGATTCTACCAAATTTGAGACATGAAGCAAGGTTGGTTCTTATGATTCGAATGATCAAAAAATTAATGGAGAACCAAGTGAAAGCAATACATTAAAAATCTTTGAGGCAATGTTAAAGGCTAGTCAGAAGTAGTCTAAGGAACTAGAGTTGATAAAAAAGGAGAATGATACCTTGAAGAAGGAGAATAAGCAAAAACATAAATTGGTTGAGGAGAATAAAGCTAAAATTTAGAATCTTCGAGGAAAGGTAAGAATTCTCGAGAGCGAGGTAAGTCAAGCTAGTTCTGTTAGAGAATCTCTTGTTGCTAAAATTAATTTTCTTGAACCTGAATTGGAAAAATCTCAAGAGAAATTAATTGCTTTTACTTCTGGACAGATTAAGCTTGATAAGATGATTAGCGTTGGTAAGCGTGCAAGTGATAAAACTGGATTAGGTTTTAATGAGGCTTCATCTAGTAAAAAGGGTCAAACTATTTTTGTTAAACCCATGAACTTGAATATGCCTAATGTTAAGCTTAAAGTTTTTGTTAATCCTATGCATGCTAAAAATGTGTCCAAGGTGCTTTATTGTTCTTATTGTAGTAGAACTGGACATAGTCGACACTATTGTTATAAAAAGAAAAGGGATAATTCTTATTCTGATCGTCATGGTTTTAATTCTTTTGCACAAAATAGGTTTCATGTTAGAAAGCAAAATAATTAGAATAAACCTAAAAATTTTAGTGCTAAAAGGAATTCACATAAGAAAAAGAATGTTTTTGATATTCCTCAAAAATTTCTTCAAAAGTTGAAGGTGAAAACTGTTTGGGTAAAGAAAGAGGATTTGAAATTGTATGTGCTTATTGATGCTATAGCATTTGTTTCCAATAGGTCATTGAGTGCAAAACCCCCAAAGTAAATCCTAAAGAGGTTTTATGGTCATGGACTATGCTTTAATGTCTATCTTATTTCCATTGGACCATATCTTGTAGTTTAGGATTTATGTTGTTTTTCTTTTATGAGAAAGTGATGATCATATTTTTCTTGTCAATGCATGAGTGATAATTATTTCTCTTGAATTAATTATTTTTGAATGCAAATTGGGGACACATGATTATTTGATGAAAATGTTCTTGATATGTAATCTATATGTTGAAAGACAACTTGCTTTGTTTATTTCTTTTTAGAGATGAGTCTCTTGAGTTCATATTTTTCATGTACACTAGTCCAATTCTGAGAAATTTAATTGGAAATCATTGTGAACTTGACTAGGTCATATTACTCATAAAAGCTATATAAGTTATCATTTAAAAAAAAAAAAAAAAAAAAAAAGCATGTATTTGAAGAAAAAAAAAATGATGAAATTTCAACATGAAAAGAAAAGAAAAATCAAAAGAATGCTGAAAATCTTTGCTAAGGAAAATGTTACCAATTGAAAATAGTTCGACAGTTTCTACTAGACTTTGAAGAGGAGCTAACTGAGTAAAAAGAAAGGAGGAGACAAGTCAAAATAGGGAATTGCTGTTTACTCTTTAGAGTGAAAGTTGCCTTACTTAGAAAAGTTTGCTCAAAACAATCTTATCTTGATAGTTTTCGATCAATATGGTTTAGACAGTTGATCAATGTGATTTGACTGAAAATTTGATGAGGTTAGATTGCACACACACACATGTGAACTTGTTAGGAAAATTTCTGAATTTTCATACAAATTGGAAGTTGAATTTCATGTTGTGATTGCATGCTTGAGAATTGATTTGATTGAATAATTTGTGGTGTCTAAAAATTTCGTATTTTTAAATTCTCTTAAATTCTTCAGAAATTTTTGAATCTCATGTGTGCTTTAAATTCATGGAAATGCTATCTCATAATTTTTGTTCAAATATCATAAAAATGAAAAAAAAAAAAAAAAAAAGGTGAAAAAAAAGAAATCTAAAAAGATTTTCCTTTTAGTTTTTATTAGGAATTTTTGTTTTTGATTGGATAGAGATATCATGTGTGTGATTTTGAGCTTGATTGGTGGATGGAACATGTGTTATCCTAAATACTTGTCTTTGGTTCCATTGCTATTATATATCATCATGTTTTTGTGCTTATTGCAATATCTTATGCATGGATAATAGTTTTGATCTCTCTTCTTGTTAACTCTCCCACATTATTTCTTTTCTTTCTTTGCTGAGCTTTATTTGTCAATCTGTAACAAAAGGGGGGAGAAGTGTGCATATTTGAAGGGAAGAGTTTCTAAAATTGAGGGGGAGATATATATATATATATATATATATATATATACATATATAGATTGATATCACATATTGATATATGTTGATTGTTTATCTTTCTTAATTTAGCTTCATAGGTAGTTTTGTTGAGCTAATGTGCAGATTACATGCTGCTAATGTGTTGAAGCTTCATAATGTTAAAGAAGAGTTCCGTTATATTTCTTTGACAATTCATTGTAATTTATTTTTTCTGCTTGGGTAGATTACATGTTGTTTTTAGGGTTTTATCACAAAATTGCCAAAGGAGGAGATTGTGAAATATATATTTTGGGAAGATTGTGAAAAATATATATATTGTATATTGGCTAATTTCATTGTCAAAATAAGTCTGATTAAGTTGTAATTTTCCGGTTCATAGTTTCAAGCTTGAAGATCAGATGCGGATTTGAAGAAGTTCAAGTGTTCATGATATATTACACTTCGAGATGATGAGAACAATGCTTTAAGAAGTTTTGAGAGGTAGTGAGAACATTTAGGAAGAGTTTTGGAAGTTTTTAAGGAGATTTTACATTCTGTCCATCTTGAACTGGTTCAAGACTAATCGAACATGCATGTTCAACATGCATCAACAGAATATTAATCTGGCCATCTTAAACCAGTTCAAGACTCAAATGAGTGGTTCAAGAAATATTGTTGGCCATCTTGAACTGGTTCAGCCCCTTTGAACCGGTTCAAGGCATCCTGACAATTTTGGTAACTTGCCTTTCTTGCTCTGTTTGATTCCTTTTTGGACTAGACTTCCTTGCAAGTCCTATGCACGAAATTTTCTATATTTTCAAAGGAATTAGGATATTCTAAACTCTATATAAACCATGATAGTCATCTAGTTTTATATACGGCTTTTGCTTACAAAATTCAAATTTATTAGAGAACCATATTTGAGAGATATTTTTATTCAGAAAATCAATGTGATTTTTCTGATTTTATTTTTATTTTTGAGATCACACAAATAAACACAAGAGTGATTTAGTAGTGTTGTTTTCTATATCATCGGAATTGAAGCATAATAGAAGATTCAGAAATTCCGGAGAAGCAGAATTCATTCGTTCTTCATCAAATTTTGATCTAGAAGAAAATGGGTGAAGCGATCACACTTTGAAGGGGTTAGAGCATTCGTGGAGTGTTGTCTGATATACCTGCAACTCTTCTACAAAGATCGAGAGTAAGCCTGAGGTCGAGAGCTGTTGGACGGGGGAGTCGCAAAGGCAGGGATTGTCAGTAATTAGTTTTTGGTAGAATGATAGGGTGTGAGACTGAGTCAAAGTTCGGTATACTTTGTTTCAAACATAGTGAATCGTTTATCTTAGGACTGCACAGTCCAAGGAGGTTTTTCCTGTTACAATTGGTCTATTCTACCAATTGGGGTTTCCTCCATAAAATCCTGGTGTCATCTCTCAAATTTTATTTACTATACTTGCACTTTATTTTTGCTTTGTGGTTTGATTTTAGTTTTATCTCGGTAAAATTAAAACAAGTAAAAATTGGATAAAGAACAAGTTAAATCTATTCACCATCTCTTCAAATTATCTATCCATATTATATTCCACAATCATTCCGCTGTGCATAAACTCTCAACATTAATTACGAAAAGCGTTGTAGCTAATTAATATATTTCATACAAAAATTTCTTAAGTAATAAAAGTAATTTCCACTAAAACATTTTCGTAGCAATCTTTAGATCATTAACTACGAAAATTTCTTAGTTGATAGAAGTATTTTTTACAAAAACTTTTTCGTAGTAAAATTGTATATCATTATTTACGAAATTTTTTATAGTTAATAGAGGTATTTTTTACAAAATTATTTTGTTACAATTATAAATCACCATTACCTACGAAAGTGTTCTGTAGCTAAAAGTTTTATTTCCAACGAAAATTTCCGTAGCAAGTATTGACTCTTTTTTTTTTAAATTTAAAAAAAGGAAAAAAAAAAAAAAAAAAAAAAAAAAAAAAAAAAAATACATGACTTGAGCATAGACATAATTAGGATTTAAGTGATAAAAATTTCTCAGGTGACCTTACAAGACAACACCCACAAAGTCAGTACATAACCTGAGCTTCAACAAGCATTACCTATACAAAGTCAAAAACACATCTAAGGTAGTTTTAATTCACTTTTTGAACTTCATAATTCATTCTTTCCTATACAAAATAAAAAGGCATCATAATTTATCATTGCCCATACAAAGTAAAAAAAGGCATCATGTATTCCTTCTTGCCAAAGAATATTCTATAAAACATAGAAAATGAGTCCATATCGATATATATCTATATATATCTATATATAAAAAACTATATATATACCACCAACAATCAATCTTTACTTACAGAACTAAATTAATCAATGTTAAACATGTATACATGCATATATATTACATATACATATATGTATATATTTGCTTCTCTCCAGTGAAAAAGAAAATCTGATCAGCTGGTCATTGCCTGCATTGAGGCAGCAACAATGCACCATTTTCTTGCCTTACACTAAACTGGATCTCTTGTCGAAAACTGACAAGTAGTCGGCCAATGTCATATTCTCATTCTGGTTTTGTCTAACGATGGGATTCTCATTTGCAGCGCTTGTGAGGCGATGTGGAGGTGACCAGGGTGGAGATGCATAGAGGACCGAGGCCTCTAGTACCTCTCGCTGCACCATTTCCTGCTCTTGTATTAGCCTCTGTATGCGCAATGCTGTTATGTATAATCCGGCCGCAAGGAAAACTGTGATCAGCCCGAACACTCCAGCAGCAGAGAACATGCCTTGCCGGACGGTTAGGCAACTTGGCCGCGGTATTGTCCAGTTTTTGAGATGGCCTGATTCGACACTGAGTCCTATGAGCAGCAAGATCTCCCCAACAGCAAAACAAATCCTAGAAGAAACCAAAGTTGGGCACATTTCAGAGTTTGCAACTAGTCCTCTTGATATGTTTTGTAAACATTTTAGGAGAAGACTTTACTTGACTTAACGTTCAGGGATGAACAATAAATAATTTTGAATCTTTAGAGTATTACTAATCAATAAATAATTATGATCTTTAGAGAACGTGTATTTATGATAAAATAAATAAAAAAGAAACCTAAAAATATAAGAAATTAACAAAATAAGACAAAAATTCTACTTTCTCTAACCAAAAAAAAAAAAAAAAAAAAAAAAACAACGCTAATCACTAAAAATTACTAAATACCCAAAATCAGAAAATTCAATTATCTCTAAACTAAAAAGAAAAAATAAAAATAAAAATAAGAAACCTGATCACTAAAAGTTACTAAATACCCAAATCAGAAAATTCGAAATTTTCACGCCTTAATAGTTGGAATTCGACCGAAAAATCACTGTACCTGCCCAACAAAACTTCTGATTTTTACAAGTTGGTATATTTCCCATCGGAAATAAGTGTTTTCAAGTCAAAATACTAAAAGTATAAGAAATTAACAGCATAAGGAAAGTTAAAAATAAGACAAAAATTCAACTATCTCAAAAAAATAAAGAAACTTAATCACTAAAAGTTACTAAATACCCAAAACATAAAATTCCAGTCGTGTTTAGATTACCAAAAATTCCAAAATTTTCAGGCATGAAATTCGACAAAAGAAAACATACCTCAGCAGCAAAACTGTTGATTTTTACGACTTGGCATGTTTCTGATCAGAAATGAGCCTTTTCAAGTCAAAATAGCTTTTGTCAAAATTGGTCTAAAAAATTAGGTCAGCATGCCCGTTTGGACTTTGGACTGTCCAAATGGGCCTTATTGGTTTCAACTATCAGTTTTCTATAAAAAAGTGAATTTTCTCTTATGTTGAAAGCACAAAAAGTAAATTTTGGAATGCTAATCAAATGATGCAATTATTGAAGAAGTTAGGCATTTGTGCTTTCATATAACAAAAAACTGAAGAATGGAACATAAATGATTTTGTCATACCATGTTGCGATAAAGAAAAAGGCAGCATGCCATGTGAGGGTCTTGGCAGGAGCAGAGTCAAGGTCCCAAGCAACCAAAGACGGAGGGGTTGATTTACTGACTGCAATCATGACAAATGTATGTTGCACCACCACAGCAACCGCGAGTCCCATAAATGCAGCGGCAGCACACAAGAGCGGTTTCTTCCCACTACCACTGTATGTGCATTCATATCCATCTCCATTGCTCACCCATGTCACCTGCAAGATTATCACCCACAATGATAGATATACATTCATGGTTATTTACGCTTGCGAAAATCAACATTACATATTTTACATGGTTGATCCAAAAAATTAAGGCTACGTCCACGGGTTACTGGGATTTCACAGAAACAATTACCTCAGAACGAGTGACTTCGGCAATGAGACAGAGAATGAAGCAAAAGAGGCCAAATAGTATGGACAAGACCACCAGAAAGGCACCTGTTTTACTACCAAGGTCAGTCTTCGGACGACTTGGTGCAAGGTCGGCATGTGTCACTGCCATTTTGTCGAACAGCTGTGTCGAGAAAAGAGGCAATGAGAAAGCACAAGATGGAATGGAAGAAGAAGAGTTTTGAAATTTAACATGTCAAAGAGAGAGAAAGAGAGAAAGAGAGAGAGAATAGCTTGGGACAAAGGTTGCTTAAAGGTTAGAGATTCTAAAGGTGTGGGCTTTCATTTCAAGTTTTCACAAAAGAGCAACTTAGTTCTTAAAAATTGCTTGCTTTTAAAGATGTTCTGCTGATTAGATAAAACAAGGTGGTGTGCTAATTTTGGATAAAGGCAATCAAGGCTGCTTATGAGTTAAGACAGAACATGTACATTAATTTTGGGCAGTTTACATGTAGATCGATGTCACAAAAATTGTTCTTTTCCAATTCAAAAAGTAACCACATGGCTTCCAATCACAAGCAGTGTTTCTGTTTTTTCATCCAAGAGAAGGGTGTAGTGCAGCAAAGTTGTTCTGCTAATTATATTAGCAATGACCTGGCATAAACCCACAGTGAGCTTAGCAAACGCCTTTGGAGTTTTATTTTTTATTTTTTTAGTTGTTACTCACACACATGCTTTCACTGAAGCTCGAACCTCTGACCTCCCTTAAAAAAATAGGAGTCTGGTACCTTTAAGTCACTGGCTTGTTGGTATACCTACGGAGCTTGATCGACTCCATAGTCATGTCCCCAACAGCACCACTTTATGCCAGACATTGTGAGAAAGTGCTCACTTGGAAATTTCCAAGATTTCTTGGATGACCATTCTGGACAAATTTGGTGATGGGCCATCAAATGAAAATGTTACCTATAAGGGAAATTAGAAGACATACCATACTTGATTGAATTGATGATAAATCTTATGGCCAAGAAAATGTACGAGTTAAATCATTTAAGGGTTGAAATTTGAGGTCAAGCTGTGAACATTCCTAAAATATGACCATTCTCAACAAGTTAGGTGATGGACCATCAAATGAAAACGTTACAGATACCACACTTCATTCAATTGATGATAAAATCTTGTGACCAAGGAAATAAATGGGTTGATCAAGTTGTGGTGTTGCAATATGAGGTCGGGCTGTGAACATACCTAGAACTTATTATCCTTTTTTTTTTTTTTTTTTTAATGGTAAAGCAAACACACTTTTATCACACACACTATTTGAGGTTGGGTAGGTTATACCATTGGACTACAAGCCCTTTGTAACTTATTAGTCCGTATCATTTTTTAATGTTTAGCAGAGAAAGGCATCCAATCTATAAACAATCCATCGATGGGAGTGATAAACCTAAGAAACGGTGAAAGAGGTAGTTGTAGAGAACAAACTGAAGAATTGGCAGATTAGGAAAATGGGATTGCTTTAGGTGGCCTTTTTGGATCTTTCTGGTCACTTAAAAAAGCAGAGATTGGTTCATGATGTAAATGAACAAATATTCGTTGATTGTGTGAATGTTCATGATAAAGCTTGGCTAAAGGTTTATACAGACTCAGCACTTCCTTTTCATCTCTGAAAAAATGCTTGCCACCAGTGCAACAACAAATTAAGTTATATTTCTAGATCTTTATACAACCTCAGCACTTTCTTGTTATTTTATCTTTTCACAAGTTTAACTTTCGAATTGCTGTGCAAAAGGACACCTAAAGCATATGAAGTGAAGCTGAGACTATTACTTGTTTTTATAATTATTCAGTGGCTTCCTTACTAGTATATGAAGATTTTTGAAGAATTTTCTAAATGGAAGCATAGCAGTACGCCTTTTTCATTGATGAGCAAGTTCAAATATATTCATGTACAAAGGCTTGATTTAACACAATAATTGAGTAATCACATAAGCTAACAAAAGAATGCTAAATAAGCAGCAGTTAAGTGAAATAAATTGTTGACCGAGTCCCTTGATCAGTGGGTAGATTTTGTGAGTGTCTGGAGGAAATAATTCCAGAGCTATTGCCTTGAATATTTCCATGATCATAGGCATTGTTATGGGAATTATTTCCTTTAACATGCCCCCTCAAGTTGGAGAGGGAATGATCATGAACAACCAAGTTGCGGTGAAAAACTGTAAAAGCTTCCTTAGGTAACGACTTGGTGAAGATGCTTGCAGGTTGACAAGATGAGGAAATGTGCCGAGTGACAAGAGTTCCCACAGCCACCTTTTCACGAGCAAAATGATAATCAATCTCGATATGTTTAGATCGAGCATGAAACATAGGATTAATAGACATGTGTAAAGCACTCATTATCACAAAACAACTGCGGTGGGGAAAATAAGGAGATGCCAATATCTCATAACAAAAATGTTAACCAAGTGATCTCAGCGGTAGTTGAGGCCATGGAACGATATTCCTCTTCGGAGCTTGATCGAGCGACTGTAGGTTGTTTCTTAGAACACCAAGAAATGCAGTTGGCGCCGAGAAAGACACAAAAACTTGTAATGCTACGACTGGAAGTTGGGCAACCAGCCCAATCCGCAACACAAAAACTGTAAAGAGAAAGAGGACTTCTTGAGAGAAACCACACACCAAAATTTTAAGTGCCTTTGAGATACCACAAAATACGTTTAACAGCCTTTAAATGAACCAATGTTGGATTGTTGAAGTGTTGGCATACACGGTCAACTGCATGAATGATATCTGGCCGAGTAAAGGTTAAATATTGGAGAGCACCAACGATACTACTGTAAGAGGTGCAATCAACTGAATCACCATCTGAGATAGTTGGCTTTTCCTTGATCGCCATTGGTGTGGCGATAGAGGAGCTTTCAAGCATTCTTATTCTTGTGAGAAGGTCCTACATTTACTTTGCTTGAGAAAGGAAGAGTTTACCAGAGATGGGTTTTATCACCACTCCAAGAAAATAATGCAAGCTAGACACCGAGATCTTTAATAGCGAACTCATGGCTGAGTTTCTCAATTAAAGTCTTGATGAAATTATCATTGTTTCCCGCAATAAGAACATCGTCCACATAAATAAGGAGAAGAGCAGTGATGTCGTTGGTGCGATATTGATCGGTTGATCAACTATACATCAACCTTCGCAATAGCACGAATCATTGTAAAATAGGGCTATTGGTCGGGTAAGTCGAACCACTGGGACTGCCCTAGTCTATGGCAACCTAAGAGTCTAGAATTGTTCTTAGAATGATAAGGGGTAATAAGGGTTTGTTTGATAGTCACTAAACTAAGAAATTAGGAGTGCATAAAACAATAAATTGCAAGGAAATTAAAGGAGTGAGATACAAGTAGAAAAGACTAGGGAGATGAATCCACATTACACCCTAAGTACATGCTAGATTAAGGCTAAATTGGGGAAGTACAATGTATAAAATGGTCATGGAATATATAGCAACACTAGATTACCATATACCCTTAGAGAAGTTCATTAAATCATTAAACAAGAATAATCCCTCAAAAATTCATACATTTGAGCTACCTAAACTAAAGTGTAGCCTTCAACATACTCACTCAAGCAAGAACTATCAAGTTTGTAATCAAATGATAAAGCACATGAGGTAGGAAACTAGCATAACCCATCAAAGGAAGTTCCTAAGCAATGGACTATCCATTTTCTCTATCAACATGCCTTGAAAATTATTCATAATCCTATCTCCATTGTCACCATGAAGAAGCAAGCATTATGATTACTACAAGAAACCATCTAAGACAAGATAAATCACTTACAACAATCATTTATAAACATTAGAATTCATTACAAGAAGTAATATGCTCTAGATTATGAAAAGACCAAAAATGATACATCATAATCCCCAAAATAGAACCTAATCTAGAACATAAGCAAAAGGGGAGGCTTCATCACCTCCCTAGATGAGGTTTAGTTACCCATGAGTGAGCTAGAAGAAGGAAGAAGCATGGATGAACAAGCCATTTTCGAGCTCCCCTCTTTTTGCATGAAGAACACTTCCTTCTTTCTCTCTTCTCTCTCCTCTATCTTGTAAAAATGAAGCTTAAGAGATATGTGTGGCCTTGCTTCCCTTTATTAGATATCTTATCCACTCCAAGAGACTACCAACCAACATCTCCAACCACTTCATTAAGGAGGAAAATAAAATGAAGAAACCAAGGTGCAAGTGGGCTGAAATGAGCCATTTCCGAAGTGCAATCTGCCTGAATTTCGAGTGCTCGAAATAGGGCCTCGAGCACTCGAAAATGGAGCAGATTGCTCCATGCTTGCTTTGCTTCGCCCGGACCTACTTTGGTAAAACAGCCATAACTTTGCGCTCCGAACTCCGAATGATGAACCGTTTGAAGATTTGGAAAACTGATTCAGAGCTCTAAAAACTTTATGTTTTTTTAGAGATCCAATTCTCAAGTCTGGTTGGTCGAAATTGAAGAACAAGGCAGACTTTCATTGCTGCCAGGCAGTTCTGAGCACCTCTGATAAGAAGGTCGTAACTCTTTGTTCCGAACTCCGAATAACAAACCGTTTGATGATTTGGAAAGCTGATTCAGAGCTCTAAATCTTTGATGTTATGAGGGAAGTCCAGTTCTCGAGTTTGGAAGGTCAAAATGGTACTGCTGCCAGAATTCAGCATTGGCACCTTTTGTTGCTCAAGATTCCACAAGGCCTTATTCTTGCTTCCTTTTTGCAATTTAACCTGAAAATGTACAAAAACATGCAAATGGAGATAATCTACATAAAATAATCAATTAATGGACTTTGTTAATGTAATTTAGGGCGCTTGAATATACAGTATTCGGCGCTTATCAGATATACAAAAAGAGAATAGTCAGCCTTGCTGCAATGAAAACCAAGGAAATAATTCCAACAAAGTATTGAAGTCAAAAATTAACTCTGAGCACAAAAAGTGAGGCTATACCAACAAAGTGACAAACGGGGAAAAGGACAAAAAGTGAATAGTGTCCAAAAAGTGAAAATGTGGAAATGACACGGTCCTTAAAGGAAGTTGTCAATCCAAAGGAAAGAGTCTCGGAAACCATTCCCGAGCACTCAAGACTACGCTAAGTGATGAGAAACCGAACTGAGAAAAGAAAAGATCAACGGAAAAAAAAAATATCCGTGAAATCAGAGAAAATGAAAGGAAGGAAAATGACCGGGTCATTACAACCTTCCCACCTTAAAAGGATTTCGTCCCAGAAATCTAGCCCCAACAAAACAAAAGGCGAAACCAAGGTAAATACAAAGTACATCTCCAAGTATCCCCACAACATGCTACAATAGCAACTCCCAAAATTGAAAGACAACGTACAAGCCAATGTCGTTTGCACCCATGTGCTCATGACAGGACAACCTATCAAAAGAAAAGTGACTACACGGCCACACGACAAGTCAAAACTCACACACAGAACCCAAAAACAACCACCAAAAGAATTCCAAAATAACCATGTTTCAAATCAGGGTACCGAACAAAGACGATGTGGCAGTACGAATAGCGACCAGAACCCGCCCACGACGTACTCAAATGTGAGGTAGCAAAGACAGTGCCCAGGGCCTGCCCACACTTACTCGTCAGTAAGGTAACATCGATGGCAACTAGCACTCAGCCACAACACAACTTTGTATGGTAGCATTACAGTATAAGGCACTAATTCATAACCTGCACCTCACTAGGTCTACCCTTGAACCTCTCAATAAAAATGAAATCAATATCGCAAAACGATCATACCCAAAAATAATGTGGGAACTGTGACGGCCCAAGTTTTATAAACCCGGTGCGTCAGTGATGACCAAAAGATGACTCGATAACGAATCCGAAACGCGAAAGCGAAAGATGATTACTGAAAAGGAAAAGATAGGTTCTGAGCACCCGCTCTGCACTCAACACTAAGCACCCACTCGGTACTCAAACAAGGTCAGTCATTCTGACCTACATGGTCGGGCGTTCGGACGTTCAGACCTACATGGTCAGGCGTTCGGACATTCTAACGTTCTGACCTACATGGTCAAACGTTCGGACATTCTGACGCTTCGGACTTACATGGTCAACCTTCGGACGTTCTGACCTATGGGGTTAGGCATTCGGACCTACATGGTCAAGCCTTCGAACGTTCTGACCTACGGGGTCAGGCATTCAGACCTACATGGTCAGACGTTCGGACGTTCTGACCTACGGGGTCAGGCGTTCGGACCTACTTAGTCAAGCATTTGAACGTTTTGACAAAAGGTTCAAGCGTTCAGATGTTCTGACGTTCTGACTGCCGAACGACGAAATAGTAAGCAAGTTAAAGGCAACCTTGAGGCTATGCATGTATTCCTAATAACCCAAAACAAGTTTTAAAAAAGTATACTTGTATGAACTTTTAAAACTAATAGCTCTTGGCCTCATGTTATACATCCAAAACGTGCATCAAAAAGTGTACTTAGATACACATTACATATCAAGGAAGCCATCTTAGCTTTTAAAATACCATACATCCATGGTATGCAAAAATATAACATCAAAAGTAAGCATGCTAAACATTTACATGTCAATACACAAAAATATTCCAAAGTGCTCATAAGCCTCTAAGGATGATGAGCATTCGAGAACATTGTCTCCTTACCTATAAAATAACCCAAACAACTAGGGTGAGTAATCAAGTTACTCATAGAAGAAGTATATGGGTATACCCTAAAGTTTCAATATCATTGCAAGATCAATATAGACGAATACAGTGGACCATTCCACTTAACGTCTATGTTCAAGGTGTTCTAAGGGATCATTTTAAGCTAACTTAAATGATTCTTTAACAACACAACATCAATATGGATGTACTAAACAACATCAAATCGCTAATAACCAAAATTGCAAGTCACAATTAAGCATTGGTTGTCAACTTGGAATTGAATGCGAAACCAAAAAATGGGAAAACTTGGACATCAAATCCCAGAGTAAACTAAGACCTAAACGGTTATTCCGTGCATTAACCCTCTGGGAATACCACCCTAGTGCGCACTATACAAAATAGCGAGAACTCGTACCTCCCGCACTAGAACCAAACTCTAGCCATATGAATTACAACAATGTCTCAAGAGAATCCACAATCATTATTAAGTTCAAAACTTATATACAATAATCAAGCGTTATGACCTGTCAGGCGTTCGGATGTTTTGACCTATATGGTCAGACGTTCTGACCTATGTAGTCAGGCATTCTGACGTTCTTACGTTCGGACGTTCTGACCTTCGGACGACATAACAGAAAGCAAACCATGTCTTAGGGTTCTAAGTCTAGAATGGCATAATAAATGACAAGTCCTCATCATGATATAATATATAAAATAATACCACTAACTTATCAATTAAATTATGCTTCAACAATAAGCTTTATATACTAAAAAGCAATCAACAAGAATATCGAATTATCACATGCTTAAATCAATAAATCCAAAGTCACATGTGAGGATTTTCAATAATATGCATGACTATAATACTGAAAGTATGTACACAATATATATTAAACCCCAAAGGATCATAAAACACTCAAAGTATAAACATATTACTACCCCTACCTTAATAGAGAATTGAATTTCTATAATCCAAGCAACCAAGCTTTAAAATGGATAACAATTCTAGGGTTTTATAGAGGAGAGTGAGAGGAAACTTTTACTTCCCAAGGTTAAAGGTCTAAGGTGAGTGGAAGGAGGCCAAAAGTGAAAAGCAAGCTTTAACTACGCTCCCCTTCAATGGAGTTTAGTTTCGGATGACAGTAAAAGGGAATGAAGATAAGATAAATGAAATGTGGTGGGTGGAGGATCTAGTATACCTCCACTCACTAGGTGCTCTTACACCTGAGCCATGTTTGTCCCTGTACAAAGATCTCAAAAGTTCGATCGATCTAACTTTCTTCTCTAATCGATCGAACATTCTTGTCCTTATCCAAATGATTGATCTTATCCAGTTGTACCACCCTACCAACCACTTTTGTACTTTTCCCAAAAATATCTTCAAAAGATCTTAGATTTGTTTTTATCTAAAAAGGCGCCGCCATTAAGGATTGATCCAGCCAAAGTTCGATAGATCTCAACCAGGTTCGATCGATCGAACTTCCTCCAATGCGAAAAAGTTAAATTTCCAGCTCACAAAAAGTTGCCCTTTATCCAATCATTGGGGAATATTTGTTGTACGACCCCAGCTCATTTTGGGTGTCATTTGACCTTCCTATATAAGGATAAGGATTACTTTTTATATCATATCATATCATACCTTGTAGAACTTTTAGGAGGAAGAAAAGAAGAGGAGGAGGCTAGAGACACCATTAGAGACTCTTCATCAACCAAGGAGCAGATTTCTTCTATGGAGCTTGCCCTTGAGGGTTGGAGGACATCATCCATGAGTGGCTAGACATCCTCTTGGGGCTAGAGTTAGCCCTAAGCATGATTTCTACTTCTTGATTTATGTATTTTTGAGGGGATTTGTATTGTGATTCATATCTTGACACTTTTATATATATAGATCTTGTTTATTCAATGATTTATGTGGTTTAATGGTTCCAATTGATCATTTCATTCTATCCATATGTCTATGTATGCTAGAATAGATGTTCATGTGTTTGTCTCTATTTCTTGTATTATTGATGCATGTCTATGTGTATTGATGCTATAGATCTAAATATTGTCAAGATATAGTGCTTAATGTCATGTTCTTGTGGTTTATTTGATGGTTCATACTCATTGCTTGATGGATTATACCTCTTCCTTAGTTTAATTAGTTTAATTTCATATTATTAGCTTAATTGTAGTGTAGTTGTTAAATGGGAGGACAATCCATGCTTGTTGTTGATGTTCCAAACTTATGAAAAGCAAGTAACATATATCTCTAACCTTGTGATGTGTTTGGATTGTGAGCTTAAAGAAAGGATTAATGGCTCAATTTGATATGTTGTGCTATCCACCATGTTGTTTAAACAATATATGTTTAATTTGTCATCCATGCTTGTTGAAACAACCACACACATATACCTTGTTGCAATACATGTTCTTCCCCTCATTAATCATTCATTAAAGGTGCAGAAAAGCAAAGCTTAGTGGTGATCTCTAAACCCTAAGATCTTTCTCTCTTTTATTCTCTCTATTGCATTATTGTTTACTTTAGTTTAATTTGCACCTAGTTTAATTCAACCAACCAACCACTATTTTGATCATTCAACTTACTAACCCTAATTTTGATTCTTCAACCTAGTACGACACTCAATCCTTTGGGACGATCCTTACTCACCCTAGCTATATTTTAGTGAAAGGTAGTAATGGCAATTTCTAAATGTAAAACTTGGCCACATTGCATAAACTTTTGGGTCCTCGACAACAACCACCACTTGGTGATAGGAGATTATGAGGATGAGAGTGAGATGAGATGATGGAGTGGGGGAGGAAGATGAGATGGGAGAGGAAGAGATGCAAATAAGAACTAGAATGTTAAGAGGTATAGGAAGGGTTTGGAGTCGCAAGAATGAGATAAGGAGGGATATACAATTCAAAATGGGCCTTGGAGGGTTGATTTAAGTTAGGGCCTGAAGGTTGGCGAGCGCCCGCGGGTTGTCAAGACTTGCCCCGGCGTGCGGTAGGACGCCCCTTTGGCTCTTGGCAGGGGACCGCAGGTCTTGGCGGGGCCCGGCAAAATTCAAAACTAACTGCCTAAAATGGTGGGCGCCCACAGGTGCATGGCGGGCGCCCGCCATGCTTCTGGGTAGAAACCTCCTTCTTAAAGATTTTTGGCCTAACGGAGGCCGAGCCGGGATTGAAAAAATTCCCCAATTAGAAAATTAAGCTCCTATGGACCCTAGACACCTTGTAAAATCTTCAGAACAAGAATTAGAGCTCATTTGCAAAAGCGCTATTTTTTAGGCCCAAATTTCTCGTGATTTTTGGATTTTTCGAGAAAATTGCCGGAATGACCTTGAAAAATTCTGAAAATGGTACCAAGACCTTAAAATGACTAAGTAAGCCTAAAGTGACTTTTGGAACACAATTTGAGATAGTTCCGAAAAAGTTCACATTTTGGCTACACTTAGCTAATTTTCGAAAAATCTTGGCTAAGGCAACTTGAAAGAGGGAAAGCTTGGAAGTTGAAAGAATTGCTTCCCATGAGTGCTAAATTTAATGTTAATAGCTAGATGAACCATGATGCTGCATCAGTCCTCGTAAATTGGGTCCGTCAATAGGACTTTCTCTACTTTTCGGATCGAGACGATGCCATCAACATAAGGCTTAAGCTGTTGGCCATTAAACTTAAAGAGAGATCCATTGGTAGGATCATGAAGTTCGATTGCACCATGAGGAAAGACGGATAAGATAACATATGGACCATCCCACCGTGACCAGAGTTTACCGGGAAAGAGTCGTAAGCTAGAATTGATGAGCCAAACTTTCTGTCCAGGGGCAAAAGACTTGTTGACAATGTGCTTATCATGAAATGCTTTAGTCTTTGCCTTATAGATTATGGCGCTTTCATATGCATCATTTCAAATTTTCTCAAGCTCATTGAGCTACAATTTATGAGTAGAACTGGCCTGCTTAACATCAAAGTTGAACCGTTTTATGCCCAAAAAGCGAGGTGTTCTAACTCCACCGGGAGATGACAAGCTTTACCAAAGACAAGTCGATATGGTGACATGCCGATGGGCGTCTTATACGCTGTCCGGTAAGCCCAAAGCGCATCATTTAGTCTTAATGACCAATCTTGGCGGTCCGGACGAACCATTTTTTCCAGAATATGCTTGATCTCACGATTAAATACTTCCACTTGACCACTCGTTTGAGGGTGGTAAGGTGTGGCAACCTTATGAGTGACAGAGTACTTGAGAAGGACGGATTTAAGATAGCGGTTACAGAAATGAGAACCTCCGTCACTGATGATGGCCCTAGGCGTACCAAATTAACTGAAGATGTTCGATTGAACGAACTTGACCACAACTTTATGATCATTAGTTTTGGTAGCTTTCGCCTCAACCCATTTAGACACGTAATCCACGGCCACGAGAATGTACTCATAATCATAAGACGATGGAAATGGTCCCATGAAGTCAATTCCCCGCACACCGAAAATTTCTATAATTAAGATGGGGGTAAGGGGCATCATATCTCTTCTGGACATGGATCCGAGCTTTTGGCAACGCTCACATGACTTGCAAAAATTGTAAGCATCCCGAAACAAAGAGGGCCAATAAAATCTACTTTGAAAGACTTTGTCAGCAGTTTTCTTGGCACTAAAATGTCCTCCACATGCAAGAGTGTGGCACAAATTTAGGACAATTGAGAATTCGGTTTCGGGAATGCAACACCAGATGTTCTGATCCGGGCAATACTTGAATAGTTCCGAATCTTCCCAAAAAAAATTTTTGACTTGGGAGAAAAACCGGTCTTTCTCTTGTTTTGACCAATTGGACAGAATTTTTCCTACCACAAGGTAGTTGACAATATCCGCAAACCATGGGAGATTTGAATGAGAAATCTGAAACAGTTGCTCATCCGGAAAGGAATCACAAACTACAGCAAATTTAGAAAATTTCTCGATGAGTAATCGAGAGAGATAGTCAGCGACAACATTGTCTATCCCTTTTTTATCCTGGATTTCAATATCAAACTGTTGGAGTAAGAGTATCTATCAAATTAGCCGAGGCTTGGTCTCTTTTTTAGCGAGCAAATGCCTAAGAACGACATGGTCTGAAAAGACAATGACCTTGATCCAAGAAGGTAAGAATGGAATTTATCTAAGGCATAAACCACAGCTAACAACTCTTTTTTAGTGGTGATGTAATTCAATTGAGCATCAGATAGAGTTTTGTTAGCGTAATAGATGGCATGTGGAAGCTTGTCCACACGCTGGCCCAAAACCGCACCCAATGCATAATCAGATGCATCGCACATAATCTCAAATGGAAAAGACTAGTTAGGCGGGTTCATGATTGGGGCTGATGAGAGAAGAGTACGGAGCTTCTTAAAAGCTTCCAAACAGGCTTCATCAAAATTGAAGGGAATATCCTTGGTAAGAAGATTACATAAGGGCCGGGATATTTTGCTAAAAATTTTGATGAAGCGGCAATAAAAGCCGGCATGACCAAGAAAGGAATGGATTTGTCAGATAGAATTTGGAGGAGGAAGATTAGAGATCAATTCGACTTTGGCCTTATCGACCTCAATTCCCCTTTTAGAAATAACATGTCCCAAGACAATGCCTTCTTGGACCATAAAATGACTTTTTTCCCAACTTAGAATAAGATTTGTCTCCTTGCATCTTTGAAGCACAAGGGATAGGTTGTGGAAACATGAGTCAAAGGAAGATCCAAAGACGAAAAAATCATCCATGAATACTTCTAAAAACTTTTCAACCATATCAGAAAATATGGATATCATGTACCTTTGGAAAGTTACCGGTGCATTGCATAGCCCAGAGGGCATGCGTCTATAGGCAAATGTTCCAAAGGGACATGTGAATGTGGTCTTCTCTTGATCTTGAGGATCAATTGCCACTTGGTTATAGCCGGAATAACCATCAAGGAAACAGTAGTAGCTTTGGCCGGCAAGCCTTTCTAAGATTTGATCAATGAATGGGAGTAGGAAATGATCCTTTCTAGTGGTAGAGTTGAGTTTCCGGTAGTCGATGCATACACGCCACCTGGTAGTGGTGCGTTATGATACGAGCTCTCCCGCTGAATTTTCAACAACGATGAGGCCGGATTTCTTGGGAACAACTTGAGTGGGGCTAACCCACTTGCTATCATAGATGGGGTAGATGATTCCCGTATCTAGTAGCTTGATCACTTCTTTCATGACCACTTCCTTCATGTTTGGATTCAACCGGTGCTGTACCTCTCTAGAAGGTTTTGCGTCGTCCTCCATATGAATGGGATGTATACAAATAGAAGGGTCGATTCCTTTCAAATCAGCCACTGCCCAGCCAATAGCTTCTTTGTGCTCTTGTAGCACTGCTAAGAGGATGTTTTCTTGGTCCTTTAAAAGGTTCGATGCAATAATGACTGGAAGAGTTTTATTTGCACCAAGAAACACATACTTGAGGTGGACCGGGAGCGGCTTTAACTCAAGTTATGGTGGAGATTTCAAGGAAGGGACCGGAGGAGTAGTGGAAAGTTGAGGAAGTGGTTCTCTTGGCACTTTCCAAGGAGGAAAGTCCATGATAGCACCAATGTCGAGCGATTGATTGATATCAAAGTTTGCGAAATCAAAGTGCGATATGCAAGTTTCAAGAGGATCCTTGCTTAGAATGAAGGGGAGAGATTCTTCGACCACTTCATCTACCACATCAACAAGAAAACAATCATCCTCTTTGGAAGGATGTTGAGTTACATAGAAAATGTGGAGTTTGACTTGCATATTTCCAAAGGCGATATCCATCACCCTGGTTCAGCAATTTATTAAAGCATTAGCCGTAGCTAAGAAAGGCCTACCGAGGATCACAGGAATATATTTCTTTAGATCATGGACTGGTTCCGTGTCAAGAACCATAAAGTTTATCGGGAAGTAGAATTTGTCCACTTTGATGATGACATCTTCAAGAATGCCCCGTGGGTACTTGACCAATCTATCGGCAAGTTGCAAAGACCACGAATATGGAATCAAGTTCACACTCACTCCTAAGTCAAAGAGGGCCCCTTCTATCTTGTTGTCACCAATGACACACGAGATTGTTGGGGCACTCGGATCCTTATACTTTGGAGGGGTGCTGTGCTGAATTATCGCACTCACTTGTTTAGTTAGCCTTACCTTCTTCAGTAAATGACTTCTGGAAGTGTGTTTTTGAGTGCACAAATCCTTCAGAAATTTGGCAAAGGGAGGAATTTGCTTGATAGCATCCAAGAGAGGTAGGTTGATCTTTACTTGCTTAAAGACCTCCCACATGTCCTGAATTTTATAACTTTTGTTCCCAAAATGTGTTGACTCTTGGAGACATTGAGGAAACAGAGCCTTAGGCTCATAAGAGGCCTCCACATTTGGGGTGACAAGCTTGGAATTTTCAGTGCTAGACTTTGGATTTTCAGAAGTGAAATTTGGATTAGATGAGCTAGGATTTGGATTTTTGGAAGGAATGATTGTTTAATCTTTTCCTCCATCAACTTTGTTGTCCATAATTTGACCACTCCTAAGGGTGGTGATTGCTTGGACTTGTTCATGAATAGGCCCACTCGGAGGAGGGGCTTCGTCAATCACATGAATCCCTCTAGGATTCTCAAATGGTTGAGCGGGAAGTTTTCCCTTATCTCTTTGAAGAAGTTGGTTCATTGAATTAGCTATTTATCCGACTTGATTCTCAAGTTTAGCTATTGACTAAGTATGTGAATGAACCATTTAGAGAGTAGGCTACAATGATGTCAACAGTTGCTTGTTAGATTCTAACATTTGTTTATTTAGAGATTCCATCATTTGCATGTTTGTAGCGAGAATTTCATCAGTTGGAAACACAGGAGGTGGAGTAGAAACATTTGGATTATAAGGTGGACGGTAACTTGAGGAGGCCTGAAATTGCCTATTTGGAAATTGAGAAAAGGGCTGACTTTGATGCCCTTGATTTTGAAAAGTCAAATTTTGTGGGGCGGGTCCACAAAAAATTCAGATGATCTCTCCATCTCGGATTATAGGTATTGGAGTAAGGATTATTCTCGGGCCTAGAAAACATAGCATTTGCTTGCTCTTGATTGTTACTAGGAAATTGCTCCGGTGTGGGGCAATCTTCCGAGAGATGGAATGGGCTAGTACATGATGCACACACCACACTTGCTGAATTTTGAGACAAAGAAGGGGAGAGATGTGGTGCCATTAATTGATAAAATTTGTGAGCTATTGCATCCACCTGAGAAGATTCTTCCCTCAGTGTCTTTGGTTGACATAGATTAGTGTTCTTTGCATTTGTTGAGGTTGAAGCCTTACGAGAATTATGTTGCAATGAGTCTTCACTCAAATTCTCGACTAAGGTCCAAGCTTCATCCGCATTCTTAGACATAAACATCCCTTCACATGATGAGTCAACCATGAGTCTGTGTGGGTCGGTTAAACCAGCATAGAAAGCTTGCACCAATTGCCATTTTGGAATTAGATGGTGCGGACATTTCCTAAGGAGGTCTTGAAGTCTTTCCCAAGTCTCATGGAGTTGTTCCCCATCGATTTGTGAAAAGCTAAGAATGGAACGCCTTATTTAATTGGTTTTACTCGCAGGATAGTATTTTTTTAGAAATTCTTGTTGCAATTGTGCCCATGTAGTGATGGAATTTGCAACAAGGGAGTTCAACCAATATTTTACCCTATCTTTTAAGGCGAATGGGAAGAAATGTAAATGGAGAGCATTTTCAGGGAAGCCCCTCACCTTGATGGTAGAACAAATTTCAAGGAACTCATCAAGATGCTTATAGGGGTCTTCATTTTCAAAGCCATGAAAGGATGGAAGCATTTGAATTGTGCTAGATTTGATCTCATATTGGGCTGCCTCGATGTTTGGCATCACTATGCAAGAAGGAGAGGCATAAGTGGTAGGGATGAAATGGTCCCTAAGAGTCATAGGTGCCACATTTTGAATTTCAGCCCTATCATTATTAATTCCCTCACTCTCGACATTTTCTTCATTATCGGCCATTATATTAAATTCAAGTTCAAGTTCTCTTATATTTTCAAATTCCCTAAGGTTTCTTCTAAGAGTCCTTTTAAGTGAATTTATATCAAATGGGGATTCAAGAGTTGGCAAAGATAATGACCTACGTCCCAACATCAACTACACAATTCACAACAAGCACAACACTTCTTCACCATAACATTCACATACAATGTTCCATTTCTCCTCAATTATCAACAAGACAGAAAATAAATGGCCTCGACAAGGACCGATGCTTTGTAAAACAGTAAAACAGAAATAGCCTCGACAAGGGCTCCACAATCAAATATCTCTAATTTAACCACATACAAGATATTCACAATTTTGAAACTAGAACTTCAAAAAACTTACCTGAAGTCCTCTAAACTTGTGATATTTTCGGTTTTCCCTCGGCAAGCCTTAAGTCCCTAGAATCTCACAAGAATACTTAAAACACAATATTACCGAAACCGAACAAGAAAATATACACAAAACACAATATTCACAATCAAACCCAAGTTAATCGTTGAACCTCGGTTACAAAACCGTTTGCAATCCCCGGTAACGGCGCCAAAAATTGATCGATCGTGTCGATTACAATTATAATCAACCCTTTGCAATAGCACAAATCATTGTAAAATAAGGCTATTGTACGGGTAAGTTGAACCACAGAGATTGCTAGTTAATGGCAACCAAGGTCTTTAAAATAACTTAGTTTGATGTAGGGGGTGTAGAGATTTTGTTTGGTTTGTCACTTGGTACTTGGAATTAAAGATTGCATAAAACAATAAATTGAAGGAAATTAGGAGGAAAGAAACTTAGGTAGAAAGGACTAGGGAAGTGAATCAACTACCAACCCTATAAACATGCTAGCTTTTGATTAACTTGGGAAACAAATTAGATATATATGGCAATGATATATAACAATTCAAGATTACTACACTACCTTCAAGAATTTCATAGAATCAAGAATCAAGCATAATCCCTCAAAGTTCCACATGCTTGACTACCTAAATTAGAGTGTAGCTTCACATATTCACTAAGCTAAGGACTATCAAACCCCTCAATAACTATGGTGATAGCATATGGAGCCAAGAATCAAGAAGAATCCATCAAAGGGGGACCCTAAGTCATGGACTAACAAGGTTCTCAAATACATGCCAACAAAAATATTTTCACAATCTCATTTCCATTGTCACTATGAAAATGAAAGCAATATAATTATGAGAGGAAACAATCTAAGGCAAGATAATCAACTCAAAATGATCATTTATAGACATTTAGGTCCATTACATTAAATGTAAAGCTCTAGATTATGAAAATACCATATACACACTTTATTTCCCAAATTTAAACCAAAACTAGGACATGCTTACAAGGAAGGGCTTCACCACCTCCCTAGAAAGGGAGTTAGTTACCCATGGATGCAAAGGAGGAAGGAGAAGAGATGGCCAACCCTTCCATTTTCACACTTAGAGGCCAAGAACAACACAGACCCTCAAAAACTCAATATTTCTCTCTATAAAACCCCTTACAATATGAGATATGAATAATACATTGTATCAAGACTCCAATAATCCTCCATAGCCTTCCAACCACTCCATTTTCATGGCCTAAAACTCCTAGAGAAGTGCAGAGCAATCCCCCCAATTAAGGGGAAAACATTAGGTGAAATAAAGAGGGCCATGCTCTCTTGTCTGCAGAATGGCGGGCGCCCACAGCGCAGAGCGGGCGCCCGCGTAGTGTCAAGGGGGTATGGCTGCGGCACATGGCGGGGGCCCGCAGGTTATGGTGGGGCCCCGCAATTTTTGAATCTTTCTGCCTCAATCGGCGGGCGCCCGTAATGTTGCAGCACACTTCATTGCATCTTGAACTGCTTTTGGCTCGGTCCGTTGATGCACTCATCCTGGCTAGCGCTTTTTTGCAGTGATAACCAAGAGTTCAATGGGTTACTGGCTTGGCCAAAATGAAGATCCCCGTCAACAGCAGGCTTTGATTCTTCAAGAACTCAACAAAGCCGTACTTTTAGCTATCTTTAGGGAACCAACCTGAAAGCAAACAAAAACATGCAAATGAAGTATATATGCAATATGATCAACTAATGGACTTAACTAATGTAAATAAGGGCACTTGAATATGCAATATTCGGCGCTTATCAATATCCAACTCCGTTAAAATAAGATAAAATAAAATAAAATAAAATAATTTAAATATTAATAAACACATAGCGTATAAACAAACAAATATACATCATTACTTAACATTTAAACAAATTAATTCATACCAATAATCAATTAAAATTATCATTTCAACCACATAATTAAATTAAACAAATAACTCAATTAAAACACATAAACAAATAGCCACGTAATCAAATAAATCATTTAATCAATTAAAAATGTAATAAAATAATTAAATAAATTCCGAGACTATCCTTTAAAATTAGGGATATTACAATAAAGGAGTGTTAGATCCCCCGTTAGAACGTGTCATAGCAATGACATACATATCCTAACCCAGTATAGCAAACACAATAGACTTGTTATAATAATTAACCTGGGCATGGTAGTGAGATAACCAATCCATCCCAAGTATCACATCATAAGAATGCATGTCCAGGACTAATAGATTGGCTAGAAATCTAAGTCTACCAATATCTTGTGTCACAGGCCCATCACTCTCATGTAAAATAGAAGTAGCACCTATAGGTGTAACAATACTACCTGGTAGATCACATAATTGCCTCATCATCCCAGATAATGAAACAAATGAACTAGATATAAATGAATGTGTGGCATATGTATCAAACAAAACACGACCATATCTACCGTGCATAAGAAAAATACCCTTAATAGCCTGAGAAGTCTGAACGTCCTACGGCATGTGATTATACACCCTGCCATAATGCACCTGCTACAGTGCATGTCCCTGTGGCAGCAGCGACGCTTGTAAAGCTAAGAATGTCTTTCCCAAAATACGTGGAATTTGTGGAGCTGGTAAATGTAATGGTGCCCTCTGTCCCTGCTGCACCTGTTGTCCATGTCTAGTCTTGGGATATTGCCTAGATATGTGTCGAAGCTCTCCACAATTATAGCAATTACCATTGGAGGTACCAAACTATCTCCTCTATTGGTTAGTGTATGGCTGACCCTATCCTGCCTGTGGTCCCCCATTCTGCTGTCTCTGAATAGGTGCCCCATCCCCCTGAGCATCTAAACCACCCTTAAGGCTGTTGTCCCTGGAATATGCCCTTGTCATTCTGTCTATGCCCATTGCCATTTCCTTTCTCAGCTAACTGATTAACAGAGTCTTTGTCACCCCGCTTCTCACCCCTAGATTGTCTGTACTCTCTCCTCATCTAGCAATATTGCAAAGTTGTGTCCACTATTTGAGTATAAGTAGTGTAGGCTGGACTACCTATAATGATTTGCTTTATAGGCCAGATCAGCCCATTAACAAAGCAAATACGCTTATTCTCCTCGGTATCTATATTATCTAGAGCAAATAGTGATAGATTGGTGAACTACTGCTCATACTCTGCATGTGGAAAGTCTTTCTCATCAAAGTAAGCACTAAACTGAGCATAAGTCAGTGAAGTCATGTCCTCTGCGGTGGTAACTGACTCCCACCATTAGAGTGCATCTCCCACAAGCTTGAAGGTAGCAAACATCTACTTCTCAACCTTCGTGCACTCAACCATGCGAAGATAACACTCTATATCCTTCTTCCACTGTTGAGCTACTTTCACATCGATAGAACCTGAGAATTCAGGTGGGCTCCCCTTTATAAAAGAATTCCTGGCCTTCTCCCAAGAATTAGTCTAAACCACTGGTACTGATAGAGGTGTCTGTTGAATATGTGGTTAATTCTGAAGTGCAGCTGTTACGCTTGCTGCTATAGCCTGAGCAATGATGTCAGCTATTTGAGGCGGATACTTTGGATCCCTACCTTGAGTGTGGCCCTGATCCTGAGACTCCTGAGTCTGCTACTCCTCCTCCTGAAATAAAGGCAATCGCTACTCCTCTGTAACCTGTTGGCGTCGTAGGAGATTCTGTTGCCTACGTGCTGCTCTCCTTTGTTGCCTTGTTCTCTTGACCTACCCCCTTTTCCCATCTTCTTACAGCGTTAACCATTCTATTAACACAATAAAATAAAAATCAGTATGCAATTTAACGGACTGTAAAGAATTCAATAAACCTTAATACTTAGGCTCTAAACAAAAGAATACACTACGCAGAAGTCGATATACGATAAATCCCTAAAGACACTTGAACCTGGATCGAGTGCTCTGATACCAATTATGATACCACTCGTTTCCGGAACACGGATTGATCAAGTCCGCGAACAAAACTAAGGGATATCAAAACAATTAAGTAATAAATGAATATAGAATGTAAAAGGATAATAAAGATTAAATAAATAAAGTTGAAAAGAAAACTAAAATAAAATAATTAATAATTAATTAAATCCTCCAAGAATAAAATTCAATAAATAATAACTATCTCTGATACCAATAATCCTTTAGAATACAACTCGGGAATCCATACCATGTTAACTAATGGCAATAATTTGTTACCAATTAAAATTATCACTTGTAATAGCATAAATCAATGTAGAATAGGGCTATTATAAGGGTTTTGTCGAACCACAAGGAATGCTATCTTATGGCAATCAAGATTATAAGATTAATTCCTGGTTTGATTTGTGAAATATAGTTGTTGGATTGTTTTGTTTGTCACATACATAAACTGAAATTAACTAAAATTACTAAAACAGAATTTTGATTGCAAGTAAATGAGATAATAAAGATAAGGGCTAAGGAAATGACTTCACCACAAGCCTTGTAAACATGCCTAATTGCAATTAACTTAGGGAATAACTTATACATGTAACCATGATATGTAGAAATGCATGACAACTACAATATCTTCAAGAAGTTCATACATTCAAGAGCTAAGTATAATCCATCAAAGATTGGTATGATTCATCTACCTAAAGTAGGGTGTAGTATGAAGCAACTTCCCTAAGCCATGGACTATCAAATCCCTTAATATGTATGGTAAGTGCACATGAAGTCAAAAACTAAGCCATAATCCATCAAAGGCGTCCCTAAGCCATGGACTATCAAAATCTTCACACAACATGCCATTAAAACCATTGTATAATCTCATCTTCATTCTCACTATAAAGATGTAAGTAGCATAATCATGAAGAAACAATTTCTAAGACAAGATAAGTGTCTCAACAAGATTATATATAGAATGAAGCACAAATACATCAAAGTATAATCCCTAGATTATACAACTTGTCACAAATATGCAAAGTTCCCCAAATTTAGATATAATCAAGACATAATTAATTGGAAAGGGTTACATCAACTCCCTAGGAAGGGAGTTAGCCTTTCATGTGCAAGGTGTAAGCCTCCATTGATGGTAAAGACTCCATCTCCACGAGTTCAGAATTATGCCCCATTCTTCTTCCTCCCTCTTTCTTAATATTTCTCTCTCTATCTTTTACCAAGTCAAACGTAGAGATAGATAATGATGGGTGATTAATAAAAAACTGAAAATGCCCTATAAAGAGAGCATATTTCATGGCCTTTGTCCCTAAAGGAGTTGGAGACATCCCTTAAATTAAGGAAACAAACTTTGACCAAAAGATAGTGTGATAGCTCAGTATTTTGGCAAAATTAACATATCACATTGGGCTCCAGTTTTGACCCCTCAAATGTAAAAATTTGATTTTCATTAAAACATAAAATATTTAGGGTTATAAATCAACTTTCCAAGTCATCTAACCATTTAGTAATTGGACTTGTAACCAGAGAGATATGATCAAAATACCAGATGGGTACAAAGCTGAGTTCTGCCAGCCTGGCAGCATATTGGTGTTCTCTTGCTCTCCATTTTTGACATCTAAAACGTGGGAATTAGACTTCTATTAAAATATACCACATATAGAGCTATGAGTTCTCTTTCCGCAGAATCAAACGATTCGTCATTTGGAGTTTGGAGCAGAGAGTTATGGCCTTTTACCGAAGGTGTGCAGAGTTGCTGACATGTGCGTGCACGAGACAAAGCCATGGCACCCCGTGTCGAGACGCAAGAACTCGCGTCTGGGTGCCAAAATGGCTAGAGGCTGGAATTTCATAATTGCCAAACGGAGGCCGGGATGATCTCAAAAAATGTGTATTACAAACTTAAGCTCCATAAGGCCCTAGACACCCAAAATGACCATCGGAATGGAATTTGGAGCCTTCCCATGAAAGCGCTATTTTTATGGCCCAAAATTAATGGTCTTTATTGTATTTTATTGCATTTTGAGGCTAAGCACCTGAAAATAAGAAAAACACAAAAACACATATAAGGCATATAACATCAATAAATAAAAAATAAAAAAATTGACTAAGATATGCAATTTAGGGCACTTGAATATGAAATATTCGGCGCTTATCATTAACCCCTAATAACTCCTAACTGAAAATAAATAACATGAATAAATGTCTAAACCAAATGCTAAAACATAAAGTAAAATCCTACGTAGATAATTGGAAGAGTGATGAAGACTAGTCTCTGCTCTGCACGAACAATCACGAAGCTTGACACTGACGAACACCTGAAAAATTATAGTGGGTTAAGCCCACGAACAAGTCATTTCTACTACATCCCAAATAGAGACCCGATACACGAATACATCCTAGTTAACTCATACAATAGCTACATAGTCCGTATATATATATATATATATATATATATATATATATATATACATACACACACACACACACTAAAGGAGTCTCACTGGACTATAGGGCGGATTCAACCGGATAGTAGGCAACATGCAAAATGCACACAAGGTAGACATGAGTACCATCATCTACCAAGGCACATAACAATCTATTATATCCAGTTATGCATCCCCAAGAAAATACACATTCCCAAACCACTAATCTTGAGACCTAAAGCACATATCCAAATATATATATATATATATATATATATATATATATATATAAAAATTTATATCCTATCCAAAACATAAAACAAACTATGCGCCGTAGTCTTTCAATGACATGTCATACACATATGAATCGGTGACTTGACATGAAGTATGAGACTAGACTTATTAGCCAGCTCATCCATAGTATGCCCCCATATCTTGACATTTGTGGGTCCATTTTCGTAATTTGAAAGTCTGTATTTAACTAATTCATTATTGTGAATCTATTTTTTTAATCCGGAATCTATATTTAACTAGTTCGCTAAGTGTGAGTGGTCAGAATGCTAAATAAATATAATATCACATTTACCTTTATAATAGAAAATGAGGTGGTGTGATTGGGCATGTGTTTACTGGGTGAGAAGTTTCCAAATGAAAATAACACCAAAACGAAAGGCTCATTTAAAAAACGGTACTCATTATAATAAAGAATCTTCCAATAATTCAAAAGCTCAAACCCCTTTCACAGTTTTCTTCCTAAAATCCAACTCTCCTCTCTCTCTATCTCTCTCTCTCTCTGCTCTATTGGTTCGTGTTCTTACAGTATCATTCATATTGCTAGGGGTTTTGTGTATTCAATTTATGTCTTACATAAATATATGTTGCGTGTGTATATTTATTTTTGTGTGCAGTGCTACTGTGACGGTTTGATTAGATCATTAGAGTGATAGCCATGTCGTTGAGACCGAACGCGGGAACCGAGGTTCACAGGAACCGATACAAGGTCGCCGTCGATGCGTAGGAAGGTCGGAGACGGAGAGAGAACAACATGTTTGAGATCAGAAAGAGCAAACGTGAAGAGAGCTTGCTCAAGAAGCGTCGCGAAGGCCTCCAATCCCAGCAGTTTTCTCCCAACATTCAAGCGTCTACCATGGAAAAGGTCTTTATCCTCTCTATATATACATATGTATATGTATGTGTAATTGTATGCATTGTGAGATGGAATGATTATTTGGTTGATTGCTTGTTTTCAAGATATATGGGTTTAAAGTTTTAGGACTTCACTTCCTTTTGATCATGGTTTAAGGTTAGGATTTGAAGATTGGTGATTAGAGCTTCAATATTTTTTAATGTTCATTGTAACTGCAGTGATTTTTGTTGGACGGATTAGGGATTTTTGGCTCTCTATCTTTTTCATGGCTCCCTTATGGATAGTATGCTTTGGTTTTCAATTTAATTGTAGTTTTGATAGCTCTTGATTTGGTTGCAATTAGAAAGTGTTCCTTCCATGGTTATTGGGGTTTGGTCAGATAATGGCAATTTGCAGCTGGAGGCAACTACTCAATTTCGTAAATTGCTTTCTATAGGTATGATCATGATTTTGCATGTCTTTGTAACTGCTGTTTTGTGTTTCTTACTTTCGGAGTAACTATAATTATATTTGCTGTATATAAATCACCAGAACGTAGTCCCCCAATCGAGGAAGTTATACAATCTGGTGTTGTTCCCCGATTCATGGAGTTTCTTATGAGGGAGGATTTCCCACAGCTTCAGGTCTGAAGTTGGACTTTGTGGCATTTTAGTCTGTTTGTTATTTGGGTGCATTGTTTTAATAACTGCTGAATTTTTATTTGTAATATCTGGAGTTTCTTACACTTTGAGGCTGCATGGGCACTTACCAACATTGCTTCTGGTACCTCGGAGAATACCAAGGTGGGTAATTGATCATGGGACAGTCCCTATTTTTGTGAAGCTTCTGGGTTCTCCAAGTGATGATGTTCGTGAGCAGGTGAAAGCCTAGTTTATTGACCCATTTCAAAATGTTGAAGCCTGTGTATCATCTGTGACTATGAAAATGATTTCATGGTATTTATGTTGAATACTTCTTGAAACTGCAGGCTTTGTGGGCATTGGGTAATGTTGCTGATGACTCCCCTAGGTGCCTTGATCTTGTTCTGGGCCATGGAGCTTTGATTCCTTTGCCGGCACAGTTGAATGAGAATGCCAAGCTTTCAATGCTGAGAAATGCTACATGGACGCTATCAAACTTTTTCAGAGGCAAGCCACAGCCTCCGTTTGAGCAAGTTCTTTTCTTCATCTACGTGCTTTTGGCATGCACTCATGATTTCTTACTCGTTACTGTTTGAAAATCTTCGAATTTCTTTTGGCAGAAGAGGCCAGCACTTCAAGCCCTTGAGCGACTAGTTCATTCCAATGATGAAGAGGTGTTGACAGATGCCTGCTGGGCTCTCTCATACCTCTCTGATGGTACAAATGACAAAATTCAAGCTGTGATTCAGGCTGGAGTTTGTCGATGACTTGTTGAACTCCTCCTGTAAGTAGCATTTCAGATATTCCGTTGTTTGAGCCCCATATTCCGTTTACTTGTGAAAGTACAAAGTTTATAATTGTTGTTTCAGTCATCCGTCTCCTACAGTCCTCTTTCCTGCACTTCGCACGGTTGGGAATATTGTAACAGGAGATGATGTACAGACTCAGGTATAAAAGCTTGTGAGAGGTGCTTCAGATGTTGCCTAATGTTAACTTTTTGGTAAAAATATTATTGTTGAACAGATATCATTATTACTTGTTTCTCAGTTTGATTGTTGGTATGTATATTACATTGCAAGTCGCATCTCTTTCATCCTAAGAAGCAAAAACACATTTAAGAAGGAGCCATACCAGACAACAATTGTCGGACACCAACACTTGGACATTCCCAGACATATGTCTGACAGATCTTAGAAAAGTTCAAATTTTAAGAATGAAGTTTTTAATTTTCGGAAGGCCAACACTTCCCAAACATACGCTAATGTGTGAACAATGAATCTTTACCGGTAAATAAGAGTTCCTCTTATCATGGAAAAAAAGTGTAGTCTTCAGAAAAATCAAATTAAAGTTTTATATAAAATTTGACCATATTTAAGAAATAAGAAGGAATATTTATTGAAGGAGCGGGCATTAGAATAGGGAATAAGTCACCAAATTATGCATAAACATACACCCATATGCATACATATATAAACACATGCATACATGTCACAAATGTGATCATTGTTATATGCCATCATAAAAATATTTATGTCGTGTACAATATTAATTTTTATATGAAAGGATAGACTTTATTGATGTGTCGTAGTTGTGTCTTACTTTTTTGAGATTTGTGTGAATGTGTCTATCCATGTCTTGAGTCAATAAGCATGCTTCTTAGGTTTCATTCGAGCATACTTGTCATATATACCTACTAGGAAGTATGCGCACGTTTAAAAGGTCGAAGTATCCATTTTGGACACGTATCAACATATATATACACACACGCACTAGTGCTATATATGTGTGTGTGTAAATGTTTGATTTTGATTTTTTATGATAATATGTTATATGATTAAAATCTACACGATGATTTTTATTTTCTTGATGACATTTGATTCAGTTAATTCATATGCATAACAAAAAGGATTCATGTGCATTGACTTAACCCCCCTCCTCTTTTTTTGGTAAGGAAAAAAATATTACCTTTTAATGGTATTCATGCACATTGATTTACTTGATCCTCTATTAAGTTTATAATTCCTTTATTTTTTTAGAGAGAAAAAAAATAAATAAATAAATAAATAAAAATAGAAAAACTTTGGATTAGTTGTGTTGCATATCTTGAATGGTTTCAAATGTACATTGATTTTTTTTCTTCTTCTATACATAATATATGTGGCTAGACTATACAATATGTCTCAGTAACTATACCGAACACCAAACAAACAAGTCATATTATTTACTTATAGCATTGGACATATACAGCGTGACTACTTCCACGCATTACTTACAAACAAGTCATATTAGTTAGACCCTTGGCTGCTACAAACTTCTTCCTCTTGCAGTTCCTCCTCCAGATCTTCCTCCGGTTCCTCTTTCAGTTCACTTGCAGAAGTCTTTAGCTTCTGTTTGGTAACTGGAACATCCTTTCCTTGCTTCCCTAAAATTCCAAAACTTGGGATGGTTCGGGTTTCGGTGCATTTGGCCCATAATATGGGGGCCGATGCCGAATAGCCGATACGCTTCTTGGTTTGTACTTCGTTTCCTAGGTCGAAGGTGTCTTTGTAACCTTCTTGTGTCTTCTTGGCCTTGTACCATGAGTAATGAATCAATGATCACATCAAATAGATTAAGATCAATTTAGGAAGGACTATATAAATATCTATACTATAATCTCCCAATTACCGGCTATTTGGCATTGGCCCCAATTTTGTGGGCCAAATGCACCAAAACCCACACCATCCCAAGTTTTAGAAATTTTAGGGAAGCAAGGAAAGGATGTTCACATGAACTAACGACTTCTACAAGTGAAACGAAAGAGGAACCGCAGGAGGGAAGAAGTTTGTATCAGTGAAGGGTCTAACCAATATGACTTGTTTGTAAGTAATGTGTTGAAGGAATGTGTGTAAGTAGTGACGCTTTATGTGTCCATTGCTGTACGTAAATAATATGACTTGTTTGTTTGGTGTTCGGTTTAGTTACCAAGTCTGATTATATAGTCTAGCCACATATGTATATTTGGGAGACTTTAAGAATCGCATCATAAGATCCAAGATATCATTATCATTTTTGGAAGAATGTTAAACAGATTTCGGGGGTATTCAACCACTTTCTACTTCTAGATAGCATGTATTCATGAAAAAGAAAAATTATCCGTTTTATATAAAACCCAAAAACCTACCGGGCTTTTTGAGCTCACCCTTTTTCTACAACTTTTCGGGTCCTAACAGTGGTGAGCAGGTCACAGCGCGGGAGTGAGGTTGACTCTAGGAATAAAGTATGGGCACATGGCATTCAGGTGGAACTACTACATATTTTGTGCTAATCGTTACGTTTGTTAATAGAATCTGGGTTGTGCAAGTACCGGAGTAGCATACTTGGAGATTAATGCGGCTCCCTGTTTGAAGACATGTATCTTGGGCTTTTGGTGTTATGTTAAAAAATTCAGGATTGTAAATACTTGACAGTAAAGTTAGTTTTGATTTTGAGTTACGAGTTAAGTCACACAATCATTCTCAACAGCTGTCGCTTTCACGCTCCAAGCAAGCTCTCGTTCTCACGCTCCGCCCGCTAGCTCAAATTCTCACTATTTATAACTTAATTCTGTCGCTTTCATGCTCCCGCTCTCGAATTCATTCCTGCTCTTACTTTATATAACTTAGGTTACGAGTAGCTAAATTTTTTGGTTTAAAAATAAGACCAAGTACGTTGAAAATAAATTGAGCCTTTTGTCACTCCCCGCAATCAAGAGGTTACACCACGCAGGCGCCACACAGACGCCCAGCAGACGATGACATAGAGTCTGCATGGACCGGAGCTTTCTAGACTTCTCTACACAAGTATGGAACTTTCCAGAATTCTCTAGATTAGTGTGGAATTGTCTAGCCTTTTCTAGACTTGTCTAGAGTTGTATAGAATTCTCTAGACTTGTCTTGTACATTCTATATAGTTCTAGAATTGTCTAGATATTTCTTTGGAGGATTCTAGATACTCAATCTAGGCCACACATTTGTATACATCTAGAATGTTCTTGTAAGGACCAAAGGCCTTTAAATAGGAGGTGGGAGTTCATTTGCTCCTCACCAAGCAACCAAGTTGTAATCTTCTCCTCTCAAGCAATACAAGTTCTATACATTCCCAAACTCTCTTGCTCACTTGCCTAATCTCTTCCTACACACCCAAGTAGCAAAACACTTGTCTAGCCCTAGTCTTCACTAAGCTAGCACACTCGGGTAGGCTGACTTAGCGCTTCAAGGGAGCTTGAAAGTGTCTAAGGCCGCATGGGAGCTTGGAAAGGTTCAAGTCCGTGACAGTTGGTATTAGAGCTAAGGTCGTGAGACGTCACACCTTATGTGGAGGAAGTTATGGTGGAGCTATCAGACGTGACTGGCACCCAAGAGGAGGATCAATGTGGAAGGGAAACAACTCTCCCTCCAGTCGGAGTGAGGACGAGGGCTAGGTCGAAGGAAATCATGGTGGGCTTAGAGGCACGTGTGGCAAACATGGAAGGGTCCATAGCCAACGTGTTGGAGCAGCTTGAGGATGCCCACCAGCGCATGGATGGGTTGGAGTCGGAGGACGCTGAGGTCCAAAATGTTATCAAAGAGTCACTCAATGCCCTAAGTGGTGACCTTCGGCAAGAGCTCCAAGCACTTCGAGAAGTTATGTTGGGCGAGTTTGCCACCCTACGTGGCTATGTTGATCGAGAGCTTGGCACTTTCCGCGAGTAAATGGAGGAAATGCGAGCGGATTGGGCATTGTGCAAATGGGCGGTGGCGTCTGGCACAGCTACTACGGGGGTAGTAGCACCCCGGGTTGATATTCCCAAGCCTAAGTGTTACAGTGGGAACCGGGTAGCGAGGGAGTTGAAGAACTTCCTATTCAGTATGGAGCAATACTTTGAGGCTACGGGCATGACGGATGAGACCATCAAGATACACACGGCGACTCACTACCTCACAGACCATGCCATGCTATGGTGGAGGAAGAAGTATGGCGATATGGGCAAAGGTACGGTCTCTATTGATACTTGGGCTGATTTCACAAAAGAAATTAAGAATCATTTCTATTCTGAGAATGCCGAGGATGAAGCCAGGGGCAGACTCAGAAGGCTAAAACAAGTTGGGTCGATTCGGGACTATGTGAAAGAATTCACTAACTTGACTCTTGAGATCCCGGATCTATCCGACAAGGACTCTCTTTTCTTCTTTATGGATGGTTTGCAGTTGTGGGCCAAGACGGAGTTGAGGCGGCGTAATGTGCAAGACCTTGCCATGGCTATTACATAAACGGAGTCCTTTATTGATTTCAGCTCCAAGAAGGAACCCTTGTCCAAGTCAAAAGACAAAGACAAGGACAAGGGGAGGTATGCCGGCAAAGGTGGGGGAGACAAGGGTGCTGCACCCCACAAGGATTGGTCCCGTAAGCCAGGTGGTGGCCATGGAGGCAAAGAGGGAAGGGACAACAAGGAAGGAGCACCCAAGCCTAAGGGTTCTTGCTTCATATGTGTTGGACCACATTGGGTAAGAGATTGCCCAAAGCGGAAGACCCTCAATACCATGACGAGCTGCTACGAAGAGCAACAACACGAGGAGGCGCAGATGGGTTCACTGCAAATCCTTAATGCCATCAAGGCTAAAGCTGAAGTCCCTAAGGCGGCGGCTAAGGGGCTAATGTTCCTGGAGGCGAGAATCAATGGGACACCCGCACGTACTTTGTTGGACACAGGTGCATCCCACAACTTTGTGAGCCTTGATGAGGCCAAGAGGTTGGGCCTCAAGTATGGCAAAGAAGGGGGCTCCATGAAGGGAGTTAACTCGGCGGCAAAGGCTATACATGGCATGGCACACGGCGTCAGAGCATGCATTGGCGAGTGGGGTGGCCACATAGACCTATCGGTGGTACCCATGGATGACTTCAAACTAGTCCTTGGGTTGGAGTTCTTAGACAAGATGAGAGCCTTCCCCATTCCTTTCGCTAACACTATGTGTATTATGGAAGGAAACACAGCATGCATGGTGCCGGTGGAGAGAGGCACCAAGTTGGAAGCCCAAGCTTTGTCAGCTATGCAGTTCAAGAAGGGACAGACTAGCTACCTTGCTACGTTACTGGAGACACCCGATGATGAGCTAGTCCCTTCCCCATAAGAAGAGGTGCCTAAGGAGATACGAGCCATGCTAGACGAGTACACGGACGTGATGCCCAAGGAGCTGCCCAAGAAACTTCCACCTAGGAGGGAGGTGGATCATAAGATTGAGCTGGAACCGGGTTCTAAACCCCTTGCTTTGGTGCCCTACCGAATGGTACCCCCAAAGTTGGAGGAGTTGCGGAAGCAACTCAAGGAGCTGTTAGATGCGAGCTACATTCAACCCTTGAAGCCCCCATACAGCGCACCGGTGT
Source organism: Cornus florida (assembly GCF_030987335.1). Lineage (NCBI taxonomy): Eukaryota > Viridiplantae > Streptophyta > Magnoliopsida > Cornales > Cornaceae > Cornus > Cornus florida. The sequence goes on from NW_026775571.1 coordinate 20,695,221, forward strand.
TGTTCCAGAGGAAGAAGGACGGGTCATTGCGCATGTGCGTCGACTACCGGGCACTTAACAAGGTGACTATCAAAAACAAGTACCCATTCCTCTCATTGCCGATCTTTTTTATCAACTTGGTGGAGCACGCTACTTCACTAAGCTAGACTTGCGCTCGGGGTACTATCAGGTGCGGATAGCGGATGGGGATGAGCCTAAGACTACATGTGTGACGAGGTATGGCTCTTATGAGTTTCTTGTTATGCCATTTGGCCTCACCAATGCACCTGCTACTTTCTGTACTTTGATGAACAAGCTCTTCCATCCCTACTTGGATCGCTTTGTGGTGGTGTACTTAGATAATATTGTTATGTATAGCACCACTCTAGAGGAGCACGTGCAGCACTTGAGGGCGGTCTTCCAAGTCCTATGGGAGAACGACCTATATGTGAAGACAGAGAAATGCTCCTTTGCCCAAGAGAAGGTGTTGTTCCTAGGGCATAAGATACAGGATGGCCAGCTGATGATAGATGAGGCAAAGGTGAGGGCCATTCAAGAGTGGGAGCCGCCCACTAAAGTGACAGAGCTACGCTCATTTCTTGGGCTTGTCAACTACTACCGCCGCTTTATTAAGGGTTACTCGGCGAGAGCAGCCCCATTGACACACCTTCTCAAGAAGGCACGTGCTTGGAGTTGGACAGAGTCATGCCAGGGGACATTTAATGACTTGAAGAGGGCAGTTATAGAGGAGCCGGTACTTAGCTTGCCCGACCACTCCAAGCCATATGAGGTGAACACAGATGCATCAGACTTCGCTATTGGGGGCGTGTTGATGCAGGAAGAACACTCCATAGCTTATGAGAGCCACAAGCTTAATGACACCGAGCGGCACTATATGGTGCAGGAGAAAGAAATGACGGCGGTCATCTATTGCCTACGTACTTCGAGGCACTACTTACTCGGGGCACATATTTGTGATCAAGATGGATAATGTTGCCACCAGCTACTTCCAAACACAGAAGAAGTTTAGCCCCAAGCAAGCTCGATGGCAGGACTACCTAATGGAGTTCACTTATCATTTTGAATACAAGCCGGGCAAGGCTAATGTTGTGGCAGATGCGCTTAGTCGGCTATCAGTCGGCCCCAGTACTCTCTTGTAAAGCTGATCAAAGAGGGGTTACAGCATGACCCTTTAGCCAAAAGCCTTATTCAGCTATCTAAGGAAGGGAAGACTTGGCGCTTTTGGCTAAGGGATGATTTACTTCTCACTACAGGGGATCGACTATTGTGCCCAGGTGGGGCAACTTGCGAAAGGAGCTAATATGGGAGTGCCATGACACCAAATGGGCTGGTCACCCAGGTATGCGGCGCACACTAGCACTCCTAGAAGATTCTTGTCTTATCCCAGGTATGCGGCGCCTCGGATGAGTGATGACGTGGAGACATATGTGAGGACTTGTCTTATGTGCCAACAAGACAAGATTGAGCAACAGCATCCTGCAGGCCTACTAGAGCCACTGCCTATTCCAGAGAGACCATGGGAGAGCGTCTCTATGGATTTCATCACTTGCTTGCCCAAGTCAGAGGGGTGCGGGAGCGTTATAGTGGTGGTAGATCGGTTTAGCAAGTATGCCACCTTCATACCCGCATCAACAGACTGCACAACAGAGAGGGCAGCGGATGTGACGGCCCAAGTTTTTCAACCCGGTGCGTCAGTGATGAACCGAAAAATGACCTGATAACGGATCTGAAATGCAGAAGCAAAAGAAAAAACAACGGTCTCTAAAGATACCACACATCTCTAAGACACCAATGTGACACTCAATGAGGTCACGAAACCCAAAGGAAACAAATGCGGAAGCAACATTTCAAAAACGGACAAGAATGCACCTAGGGGAAAAATCATCATTTTTAGCTTAAAAGTGGGTGTCACTGAGCACACCATTGGAAAGACAACAAAAAATTAATGAATTTAGACTCAAGAATCACTTTATTCGGAGTCCGGATAAAGAAGATATGGCTAACGGAAGAAGAAGGGGCAAAACGGTCAAAAAGGTGACAACCAAGAACATCTAACCGGTTACCAAGCCTTCCTAACCGGTTAGGAGACCAAAAATTTTGACCAAAACACTGCCCATGCATATGTAACCAGTTACGAAGCCCCTTCTAACCGTTTACTTGTGAAGGAGGCATAATGGACAGCCCAAAAACCTGGCAGCAGGGGTTCTTCCGGAAAAAATAGAAATTTGAGGGCCTAGATGACATTTTCTGAAAAAACAGAAGAAGAAACCCCCCTCAAAATCGAGTTTTCTACGTGACGCTTGAGAAAAATTGAAAATTACGCACTGTGAAATGCCTAAAATGCCCTCCCAAGAAAACTGGTCTAGAGGGTCTAAAAAGCTGCTAAATGGAAAAACAAAAGCTGAACTTCAGGATCGATTTTCGATACCAAGACGATATTTTCTGGAAAAACATGAAGAAGAAACCCGCCCCTAAAATCACATTTTCTAAGTGACCATATAAAGAACGGAATTTATTTCCCAAAGGAAATTCCCAAAATACCCTTAGGTCAAATTATGCAATAAAAGTATAAAATGAGTCCGTAGGAGGCTCATTGCACCAAAGAAGAAGCTTTGCCCGGAAACGACCATGCACGCAAACGTAACTTACCTAGGAAGATGTGCTACAATGGTCCATGGCCCAAAAATATGGCCGATGCAAAATATGACCCCCCTCCCCCCCCAAAGGCCAAAATGCCAAAAATGTAATTTGGAATGAAAACTTGGAATTCAAAACTATGAAATGACTTCAAAATACCATTTGGCCTTTGGCCACACCTCATACATGTTAAATGAATTCTAGATAACGAATTTTATTCGCAATACACGCTCCGGTGCAAAATAGCATACTAAAACGCATGAATTTCATATAATCTCATTAAGGGCAAAAATCAACATCCATGACATAAATGTGATTCTAAAAGAAGTTTGGCCCTTGGACTCATGTCATATACATAAAATGAGAATCAAAAATGTGCTTAGGCACACATTACAAGTTTCGAATCAAATATACACATTTGACAATTAAGACTACAATTGGCATTCGAGCCAACCTTTACAAAAATGGAAGTCTTCAAGTCCACAAGTCATCCAAACATAATGGAAGTCTCAACTTTAATTCTTGTACCTAAAATATGCCCCAGTATCGTGGGGGTGAGTAACATAAAGCTACTCGTAGGAAATGAGCATGCATCGACCTACGTTTTACAAGTTTGCATGATTTAATTATTGTGGTTCATTCCACCTAACGTTTATGTCAAAGGTGAGACTCAAGGAGCATCCTAACTATCTAAGATCATTTCTAGCATCAATCACCTCATTCATGCAATTTTAGCAACATAAGGTCATGCTTACACAAAGCAACAACATAGGAGCATGCTTACACAAAGTAACAACATAGGAGCATGCTTACACAAAGAAACAACATATAGATTCTCAAGGTTATCAACTTGAAGTCTAAAATGCAACATCAACTAAATATAGCAATTTAGCATAATTAGAATATCTAATACCACACATCAAGACATAGATTCTCTAGGTTATCAACTAGAAATTTAAAAGTGTGAAATCAACTAAATATATCAATTTAGTATGGATGTACTTAACAACATCAAAATCGCCAATAGCCAAGACCACAAGTCAACAAGGTAAACATGATTGTCAACTTGGAATTGAATGCGAAAACAAATAGTGGAAGACTTGGATATCAAGCTCGGAATTCTGCCAAGACCTCAATGGTTATTCCGGGCACTAACCCACAGGGAATTCCACCCTAAGTGTGCACTATCTCAATGACTTAGAGGACTCACGTTCCCGTACTAGAGCCAAACCCTAGCCATCTCAACTCAACAATGTTCCAAGATTCCAAAGTAAGCCAAATAAGTTCATAACTTATACATATTACTACTACATAGTAACAAGTTAGCAATATAACTCTCAATTGTGCATAATAAGCATTTCATATCCATAATGCTACGAAATCACAAGCCAACAATATATTCATATAGAAACATACTCTCATGAATATAAATTTAACAACAATGCCCTTCAATGCATATAACACAATCAAGTGAATACTTCACAAGTCTAAATCCATGATCTTAAAATAGAAGCACCTTCTAAAACATGATTAAATCCATGGATAAACAAGATAGAATCTAATTACATCAAAATAATTAAACTCTCTAGATTTCAAATCATTTCCAATTGGCCCCAATTTAATATATGCTAATAGATATATCATGATCATTACATATATTCCCACAAAAGCTTAATTAGGCCCATGAAACCACAAAATTAGATTTTAATCAATTCTCTTAATTAAAGTCTCTAAATTTTCAAACTCAACAAAATACTCTCAAATTAAAGTATGTTAACAAACATGCCAAAACTTAATTTAGAAGCATAATATAATTCAATTTCATGCAAGGTACGGCCATGAACTTTAATCTTTCACAAAAGATAAATATTAATTAAAAAGAGCAATTCTTATTTAATTAATTCAAATTTAATATATGTTAACCAACATGTTAAAATAAGATTTTCTACCATGCCACAATTCAAATTAAAGTTATATATCATCATGAATTTTAAATCTTATACAAAGAATTAAAAATTACTAACTTTCTAGATTTAATACAAGGCACATATATAAGTTGTATAATCATGCTAAACACTCAATACAACACACACAAAAGCCTAAAACATTCACTAGCTCCATTTGAGATAAAATCTCAAATCCCTACCAAAATAAATCGGCTCCGAATCCGACGAAACTCCTAGGTTTTGTTGGGAACAACACCACAAACATGAATCCCAAGGAAGCCCCATCAAAAACACAACTTGACTTCAAACCCGAACTCAAGAAATGGCCAAAATGAGATTCCAATCGGTTGGAATCGAAGGCCTCGCCGAGGGGAACAATAAACACTAAGGCATTAAGGTATTTCATTAAAGGGACGAAGCTCAAAATAAGAGAGAGAAGATGGCAGCCATGGCTGCCTCTAGTCCGACCAAGAGAGAGGAGAGAGAGAGCAAAAATCTGATTTTTCACTTAAAGGCCCCCTATTTATAGAAAAACTCAAAAAGTATCCCGAACGGGCCCCGCCGGGTCCGGAAAAGTGAAATCTGAGCAGACGCACTCAAACGGCAAAACACTGTGAACAAAAAAGATTCCAAATGAGAAAATATGAACAACGGAAGAAACGGCGTCAAAAACCGAGTCCCGAGCAGAGAGCTATGCCCAAAACAAGTTTGGCGCAAATCGGGGCTAGAAACCTTGAAACTAGAAAACATCATCCAGGAGGAAATTCTAAGAGTCCACGACTCAATGAAATGTGAAAATGAATCTCATACGAGGATCCAGGCTCAAAACAAGGCATTGAGCAATAACTTTCATTAATTGCACAATGACCCCTCCAAAAAGTGAAAACTACGAAACTGCTCCAGAATGAAAATATCTTCCAAAAGATATTTTCTTAGATACCCCTGAAATAAAATATCTTCAAAAGATATTTATGAAAAACACCCCAAGAAAAGAAAAAGTTTCCAAAGAACTTTGCATTTATGCCCCTATGGACACCGGGAGCAACCAGAGTACTTTCTCACGAAAGTAAAGATACGTATCTCATAGAAATCATTGGGAATGAAGATACGTAAAGTCAGAAACCAACTCCGAACACAAGAAGTGTGGTTACTCAAACAAAGTGACAAATGAGAAAAAGACGGAATAGGGAAAAAGACAAAAAGTGAATAGTGTCAAAAAACGAAAAATGTGGGAATGACTCGGTCCTCAAAGGAAGTTGTCAATCCACAAAAAAGAGTCTCGAAAATCACTCCAGAGCACTAGAGACGACACTAATCGATAAGAAACCAAACTCAAAAGGGAAAAGACAACGGAAAAAATTTATCCGAAAAATCCGGGTCATTACAGCGGAGTTGTTTGTTGACCATGTGGTTAAGCTTTGGGGAGTTCCGCAAAACATTGTCAGTGACAGAGACCCACACTTTACGGGTAGATTTTGGACGGGGCTCTTCAAGAAGATGGGGACGGATCTCAACTTCTCTAAGAGTTTCCACCCCTAATCAGATGGGCAGACGGAGAGCATCAACGCTCTCCTAGAGCTTTATTTAAGGCACTATGTGAGTGCCAACCAGTGAGATTAGGCCAAACTCCTTGGAGTGGCACAGTTTTCTTACAACTTGCAGCGGAGTGAGGCCACCAATCACAGTCCATTTGAGGTTGTTACCAGACGGCAGCCTATGACACCCAACGCCATTGCTTCGACTTGCAATGGTAAAAGTCCGGTGGCTTACAAGTTTGCCAAGAGGTGGCATGAGCAGTTTGACTTGGCTAGGGCGTACCTTGACAAGGCGGCAAAGAAGATGAAAAAGTGGGCCGACACCAAACGAAGACGGGTGGAATACATAGTGGGAGACCAGGTGATGGTTAAGCTACTACCCCAGCAATTCAAGTCTCTACGGAGCCTTCATAAGGGGTTAGTGAGGAAGTACGAGGGCCCATTCTCCATTGTCAAGAGAGTGGGCAAGGTCTCCTACATGGTAGAGTTTCCACCCAAGTTGAAGATACATCCAGTCTTCCATGTCAGCATACTCAAGCCTTATCACGAAGACACGGAAGACCTTACTCGAGGCATATCGCATAGGGCACCTACGGCCGTTGTCACATCCTTTAATAAGAAAGTTGATTGCATCCTTGCTGATCGTGTGATGAGCAGAAGAGGTGTGCCCAAGTATACAGAGTACTTAGTAAAATGGAAGAACCTGCCAGATAGCGAGGCGAGCTAGGAGCATGAGGATACACTTTGGCAGTTCGCGGAGCATATCCAATGGTTCAAACAAGAAGACGCGATGAGGGCGTCGAGAGCTTAGGTGGGGGAGAATGTCACACCCCGCAATCAAGAGGCTATGCCACGCAGGCCCCACACAGATGCCCAGCAGATGATAACATGGAGCCTGCATGGACCGGACCTTTCTAGACTTCTCTACACAAGTATGGAACTTTTTGAAATTCTCTAGATTAGTGTGGAGTTGTCTAGCCTTTTCTAAACTTGTCTAGAGTTGTATAAAATTCTCTATACTTGTCTTGTACATTCTATATAGTTTTAGAATTGTGAAGATATTTCTTTGAAGGATTCTAGACACTCAATCTAGGCCACACATTTGTATACATCTAGAATGTTCTTGTAAGGGCCAAAGGCCTATAAATAGGAGGTGGGAGTTCATTTGTTCCTCACCAAGCAACCAAGTTGTAATCTTCTCCTCTCAAGCAATACAAGTTCTATACATTCCCAAACTCTCTTGCTCACTTGCCTAATCTCTTCCTACACACCCAAGTAAGCAAAACACTTGTCTAGCCTTAGTCTTCACTAAGCTAGCACACTCGGGTAGGCTGACTTAGCGCTTCAAAGGGGCTTGAAAATGTCTAAGGCCGCACGGGAGCTTGGAAAGGTTCAAGTCCGTGACACCTTGCTGAGTATTTTCACGTGTTGTGGGGAGAGTGGCGATCTCAGACACTTGTGTCAAACTTTGTATTATTCTCTCTTTGCCACTCAATCTTGATGCATTTGCTTCAGGGTGGGCAGACCTTTGTCCATTCAGATAGATTTGTCCCAGATTGAACTTTCCCTCTTCATTTTTTAGTTATTTATTTATTTTATATACATATACATTTTATGAATAATGCTGCTACTTGGACCAAAATATTAACCCTGTTCATTTAAATGAATCTATGTGGCTACTTACATGTCAAATGAGTGGGGCCCACAATTCTAATTGTTGAACACATCAACTACACAGGCTATTCTTGTCGATGAAGCTTTGGAAGAAAAGGAGTTGGTCTCCAGCCACTGCTACTGCCAAATTGTAAGTTTTTCGCCATCGATGATGACGAATCTGTTCTGTCCTCATTTATATATTTTTTCCAAAAGTTAGTTCGATCCACCTAAATTACTCTTCACTATTAGGAAATAGTATTTTTTATTTTTAGTTTGGGTCTTCGTATCCTTCTAACCCTGTTACAGCGGCCTTTGATGTTGGTGACAATCAAGTTTGCTCGTCAAAATTTTAAGTGGAGAGTGAAAAATTTTCTTTGTAGGTTCTAATTGACTGAGGTATTTCAAACCTTAAATATACGCAGAAAGAGACACCTTTGGCTTTTAAACAATCAACGCCCCAAGACCAAGAGCAGCATCTTTCAAGTAATATGGAGAAAGTGAGATGTCCAATCAGTGAGGAATTACCTTGTGCGCCTGTGAATAAAGAGAAGGCTATTGTTCTCTTCAAGCCCATGAACACACACCTTTGCTGCAATTGCCTTTGAATGTTTAGTTTTTGTCGGTGATCCAACGAGTTTGTTAGAGAGAGTATTTTACTTTTACCAAAAAATTTCTTTTTCCTATATTCATTTGAGATGAAACTTGTTGAGTTGGCTTTACTTTGTTTGTTTGGTTCGCAAACAAAAGATAAGAAAGAGAGAGAGAGGGGGGGGAGATGTTGTTGATATATATATAGTGATATATTGTTGTGTTAAAGAGAGAGAGGTTGAAGAAAACGGTGACGAAATGGTTTTGCAGGTTAGGTATGTGCAAAGAGATAATGGAGGTGAAGAAAATGGTGTTGAAATGGGTTTACCGGTTAGGTGAGAGTGGATGATGAAAGGTTAATTTTGTCTTTTAAAAGTTTATGCTTTTAATGAAGCTCTATCAGTCAAATCACCTGCAACTATTCTTATCTCATTTTGGCGAGTAAACTTGATTGTCAACAAAATCAAAGGCTACTGGAACAGGGGCGCAAATCACCTGCTGTACAATTTTTATGTTGTTTCTTACAGTGAGCAGTAAATGGTTTTGATTTGGTCATGTTTTACTCCACTTAATAGACACTAACACTGTATTTGGTAATTGCACCACTATTTATAAGTAACATTTCACCACTATTTTTAAGTAACGTCACAGAAGTCTAAAAGTAATATCAAATAGTCTAAAAAGTAATATCACCACCATTTATAAGTATCTTTCACCCTCAAAACATGGTGATATTACTTTTTAGACTATGTGATATTACTTTTAGATTTCTGTGATGTTACTTATAAATGGTGGTGATGTTACTTTTTAGACTATTTTTACATTTTATCACCATTTATAAGTAACATCACAGAGTCTAAATAGTAACATCACCAATTGTAAAAAGAAATATCACCACTTTTAATTTCAAATAATAACATAAATGATATGTTGAATTAAGTTATGTTTATATATGACATTACTTTTTAGACTATGTGATGTTACTTATAAACGGTGGTGAAACGTTACTTATAAATAGTGTTGTAATTAGCCAAACTGGGCCTTAGTGTCCGTTAGTTGAAGAATGATGTGGCCAAATATGGACCACTTAAAAGTTACAGTAGGAAACTGCATGGGAGCCTCACTGCAGGTGATTCGCGCCCCTGAAACAGGGGATTTGAAGGAGAAGAAGATCCAAACCAAAAATATAAAATACTGTTCCTAACAATGAAGAGTAATTTAGGTGAATTGTATTAACTTTTGGTAATAAATAAATAAATGAGGACATAATACGTTGGCGGTGGTGAAAAACTCACAAATCGGGAGTAACAAGTACTAGAGATCAATTCCTCTTCCAAAGCTTCACCGATGAGAATAGCCACTGTAGTTGATGTGTTCAATAATCAAAATTGATCGAGGGCCCATTTGACACTTAAGGAACTATGTAGATTCGGTTAAATAACATTTCAGTCCAAGTAGCATTGCCCTTTATTTTAATCGGACACTCACATTTCCGCTTAATGTGATTTGAATAGGAGATGCACCAAAGCACTTAAAACTGATATGTATGAGAAATAAACCCTAGGGCGATATCTTGACCACACTACCGTCTTATGAATAGGGATAGCAACGGGGATGGGTTTGGGCGGGTGTATTCTCCCCCGCTCCAGCAACCGTTTCAAAACCCTGCCCTGTCCCCACCCAAAACAACAAAAATAGGAGGACTTTCCACCCCATCTCCGCCCCCGTTTAACATTTTTACCCTCGCGGGTACCCGCTCCTCCCCGTTTAAGACCATAATTTATTTATTATTGAAATAGATTTGCTCTTTTTTTCCCCTTCATCTTCAGTTCTTCATCATTGCAACTTTCCTTCTAATTAAATTCATTTGTTACTTTAATATTATTATATAGGTAATATAATAATGCTCATGTGGTTGCAGCTTTGGATACAAATTCTGCGGCCATTCATTACACCTACCTTACAGTCCTCTATTATATATATAGACACACGGAAATGAGAGAGTGAAGCAGATAAGAATTATTTGATATGCATGGATATATATACTGTACATCTATATGTATATATATATAATAGATTGGAATTATATAACATCTACACCCACATAAAGGACTAATTAATAGATCTATCATCTGTAAAACTCCATAAGCAAATTGAAATCCACCAATAGTAAAAAGAATAAGATCAAAATTTAATTATGTACCAATGAAAGATGAAGAAAAAAATCTCATTAATAGAGGCTGGAGAGAGAGAGAAAGAGAGAACTCAAATACCATGAAAGAAGAAAAAAAAAAAAAATCAGTAATATAGAAATGGAAAATTGAGATAATTGATTCGTAAACATGATGAGAACTAGGCTTTCACTTTCAATTTCTTAGTTAGCAACGTAATGCTCTCTAGAAGACTGAAGAGTGAAGACCAGCTTCTGAGAAACTGAGAGGAACTTAGTGATAAGAGGAATTGTGTGAATAAGAATTAAGAAACCTAGGTTTCTAATGGGAAATAATATTAGGCCTGATCACGGTTCGGATCGGTTCGGTTTGGGGATAAATCCTAAGCCGAACCGGTTCCCACAGATTGGTTAAAACTAAAGCCGAACCGATCCGTGGGGGCATTCAATCCAAACCAAACCGATCCGTGAGTTAACGGATCAGATCGGATCGGTTCCCCGGATTGGGCTGATTGGGCTTTTCAAACAGCCCATTCAATTATGGTCCATTATCAGCATTCTATTATGGCCTATTAATAGCAATATATTAGATTTGTAAATCCATATACCTAATAACAATTATAAGAGCAATAGATTTATATAACAGCAATAAAATTTTAAAATGTATTTGGCACATATAAATACCACCACAAACTTAAATTACCTAATAACAAAAAAAAAATTGTAAATCATCCGGAAATGAAAATAATATTGTAGTACCAAATTGATCGGTTGATCAACTATACATCAACCTTCGCAATAGCACGAATCATTGTAAAATAGGGCTATTGGTCGGGTAAGTCGAACCACTGGGACTGCGCTAGTCTAAGGCAACCTAAGTGTTTAGAGTCATTCTTAAGATGATGAAGGGGTGTTCATAGAGGTTGTGTTTGTTGTCACTTAACTACAAATTCAGAATGCATACACAATAAATTGAAGGAGATTAAAAGAGAAGATTTAGAGAAGGAAGTCTAGGGAAGTGAATCCACTCCAAACCTCTACACAAGCTAATTATATGATTGATTTGGGGAATTAATGTAGAAATGACCTTGATGAATAGCAATTCATGACTACTATATCATCTTCAAGAAATTCAATTAATTAAAATGTAAGAACAACCTATCAAAGCTCCACATGCTTAAATTACCTAAACTATGGTGCAATCCTCAACATGCTCACTAAGCTAGAGATTGTCAAACAAGTAACCAATTGATGAGAGCACATGATAACAAGTCACAAGGTTAATTCATCAAAAGAAATTCTTAAGCAATGAATTAACAAGCTACTCAAAATCATGCCATTAAAACCATTCCATAGTCTTAGCTCCATTGTCACTATGAAACTACAAGCCATACAACCATGAGATTAAATCATCTAAGACAAGAGTATTTAATGCAACATGATCTTTTAAACATTAAAACATCCATTACATTATGTAACATGCTCTAGATTATGGAACTAGTCAAATACACATTTCATTCCCCAAAATAAATCAAAAACTAGACATGCTTACAAGGAGGAGTTTCATCACCTCCCTAGATGGAGGTTTAGTTATCCATGGATACAAAAATGGAAGAGGAAGAAGAAGACTCCATCTCCATTTTCGAGCTCCTACTGTAGCACTCAAGAACACCTTTCTCCTTGATCTCTTCTCTCTCCTCTATCTTGCTAAAGATCAAAGATAAATAATGTGTGGCCCTTGGGTAGCTTTTTATTCTCCAACAACACCCTCTCTCCCCTCCAAGGAACACCTCCAACCACTTCATAAAGAAGGAAGATGGCATTGAGGAAACCAATGTGCAAGTGGCTGAAATTGATCCATTTCCGAGTGCAATCTGCCTGATTTTCGAGCACTCGCAAAGTGATCTCGAGCACTCTAACTTAGTGCAATGTGCAACATGCTCCTCTTGCTCAGCGCTGACCTATTTTGGGAAAACTGCTATAACTTTGTGCCCCGAACTCCGAATGATGATCTGTTTGAAGATTTGGAGAGCTGATTCAGTGCTTTAAAAACTTCATGTTTTGATGAAGACCCAATTCTCCAGTCTGGTTGGTCGAAAATGGGGAGAAAGGCAGTACTTCAGTGCAGCCAGGCAGTTCTGCGCACCTCTGTTACGAAGATCATAACTCTCTGCTCCGAACTCCGAATGATGAACCACTTGAAGATTTGGAAAGCTGATTCAGAGATCTAAATCTTTCATGCTATGATGGAAGTCTAGTTCTTGAGTTTGCTAGGTCGAAAATGGCGACAAAAGTCAGGATCACTGTTGCCAGAAATTCAGAAATGGCATCCATTTTGTTCAAAATTCCACAAGGCATCATTTTTGCTTCCTTTTTGCACTTTAACCTGAAAATGCATAAAAACATGCAAATGGAGTTAATCTACATAAAATAATTAATAACTGGACTTTGTTAATGTAATTTAGGGCGCTTGAATATACAATAGTCGGCGCTTATTACAAATATAAATTATCTAAATAGAACAAAACAAAATACTTAATTAGTAGCCCAGTAGCTCATTAGCATAAAAAAAAAATATAGCACAATAAAACATCAAACAACAGTCTTGACTAGCAGCAAAACAAGTATGAAAATGGCAGCATATCAAGTCTGAAAATGGCAGCAAGCAAGGCTAGCTCTCAATCTGAATCTGAAACTGTAGTCACATCTACAAAATGACATAATTTAATTAACAAACCACAATATGATATTTATTTATAAATTGAATAAAATGTAACAAATTGTTAACACTTACCAGAGTCGTATTGTTCAAGATTATCCAACTTTTCTTCAACATCAACTGTTTCTATTTTATATTTTTGTTGCTAAATTCATAAAAATAAAAAAAAAAATACTGAAATAAAATCATTACAAAAAATGTTGTATACAAAACAAAAATTAAAATTTTATTTTTGGTATTTCATATTACAAAAAATACCAAAACTATTTATCTATTTTATCCACGAAATATGATCAATATCTTTCAAAACTATTTTTATCACATATTTGGTAACTTAAATCTAAAAGTAACAAATATATATATATTAGATAAAATCATTACAAAAATTAAGTAAAATATTTGGTAACTTACAAGAACTTCTATACAAAACAAAAATTAAAATATGTAGATAAAATCATAAAATTAAATAAATCGACTTAAAAAATTAAAATATGTAGATAAATCATAAAATTAAGTAGATCCATGTAAAAAATGTTCAGAGAAGAAGAGAATATGTAGATCCGTGTAAAAAATGTTCAGAGAAGAGGAGAATAAGAAGATCCATTCAAAAATCTTGTGAACTCACCAGAAAAGAGGTAGATCCAGTCGAACAGGTCACCGTTGCTTCGATACATAGAGGTCGCCGTTGCTTCGAATCTAGTGAACGATGGTTGAGAGGTGTTGGATTGAGAGACGAGAGATTGGGAGGCGAGAGATTGAGAGAGGCGAAGAGTGTCACAGACTCACAGAGGCGAGAGATTAGGAGAGGCGAAGAGGGTGAAGAGAAGAGGCTGTGAGGGAGGCGCTGAAGGCACAACGGAAGCGTTTATAAAAATTCAAGAACGTAACCGCATGATATTTCATCAAATCAATTAATATGATAAAGGAAACTTGTACCTTTGGACGATTGATTAATCGTTAACACTACGAGAATAAATTGGTCTTCCTTTTGACCATGAACACCAGTTAACCTTCACCTCTATATCCCTGGAATACACAGGTTTGTAGAAACCTTATATCTCTCACTCTCGTTATTCTGTATTCTGTGAGATTGTATGTGAATCACCGAATATCAACTTGAGAGATATATCGTGTATATAGATAGGGTTAGAGATGAGGATCAAAAATGAATTCTTATCCTAGCTCCATTAAGATAGAGATAGAGTTATCTCATAACTCTATCCTATCTAATTAGATAGAGATAGAGTTATTCTATAACTTTATCTCATCTAATTAATTACAATCAGCACCATAATAATATTGTAATTGCACTTTAGGATTCAGAAATTACAACAAGGCTCTTTCATACTAAATAACTATAACTAAGTCCCTCCACTACCAAATATCCATAAGTAGCCCCAAGGAAAATAAATATTGTCCCACCTAAGGCATGTTTACTTCTTATATTCCTCGAGTAACAAATTTAATCTTTATAATCACTGAATTTCTTTTATAAAAGAATTTTCGAAATAAATATTTTTCTAAATAAATAATTTAGTAAACATTTTACTAAAATTCCCTGGCCAGGTTCCAGTGATCAAACTTATTAAATTGCATCAAGGGGATATTCTAACTCTTATAAAGAGTGTGGATTCCATGTTGAGCATTTGTATTCCCAGAGCTCCAACATTAGCCACCCAAGATACCATGGTATTAACCTTAAAAGATCTCACATGTTGGTAAGTCAAAGTGACCAATACTGAAACTTGAGTCCACTAAACCTCTCAGGATTTAGAGATTAATGTATTTAGTAGATAAGAATCACACCAAAATAATAACAGCAATTTGTATGGTGTGATCTTATGGTGATCCAGTTCAGTGTACCCCAAACACACTAACACACTGCCTTAGAGTCAACTACCCTAATGGTCGAGACAAAGCATCATATCTAATAGAGGTAAAGTGTGTTACAGTCTTACAGATAAAAATAACCAACTTTTATCACTAACTGTGAACAATGCCAAGGTGCAAGAAACCTATAAGCCCAAATCTCCTGCGTGTAAATCTCATTTACACACTTAAGTCACCTATAATGCAACTTGAGGACAATAATGCATCTCATGCAAATATATGTAAAGCACAATGTATGAATATCATATTTATAAATAAAATATCGAATTAATATTAATTAATTGGCTTGTAGGGCATATAATCCTAACAATCTCCCACTTGCACTCAAAGCCAATTACCATTACATCTAACACCCATCCCTTCAATATGAGACTCAAAAACCCTAGTTGGTAGAGTCTTAGTGAAAGGATCTGCAAGGTTATTTGCAGATGCAATCTTAATGACAACAATATCCCCATACTGACCTATTTCTTTAAAACACCACCACGCTTCCATCACTCTTCTTGTATACACAAAGCCCATTCAGATTCTAATTAAATCGAATGTTTTGTGTCACAATCATTCGTAACCTTTTCATAAGTATAGAGGGATCTTGCTCTTCTGGGATCACCTCGTCAGACTTTCCCAAGAGCATTAACCTATCAGATGGCCTGATAACCCTCCCACTACGTTAAGGTTTCGATATAATAAGAGATTCTGGACTCGTAGTTTCTGATGTCTCAACTATTTCAGTATCATATAAAAAGTGAGGTATAAGAGTAATTAAATAAAGACTATCCATCAATATACCAGAATAAATAAACCTTTTTATTTTTATTTATTAAAACTTCTAAATCAAAAATATTGAAAACCCAGATTTTGAAAAAACTGAAATAGAAATCAAGTATTTTCTACTCTCTGGTAGATAAAGACAATCTTTAATAATAAACTGCTATCATTTATTTCAAAATAACTACTCCTACTGATACTGCCGCTACCCTTGCTTGTGAAGCAAGCTGAAGATAGATATCTCCCCTTCACTCAGTCTTCTAGTTTCCTGGAACCCCTACAATAAATTGCAAACATGGTTAGTGGCTCCAGAATCTACAAACCAGTATCCGTAGATCCAACCACATATCATGTCTTAATAATGAGTGATTGAAACATACCTTCAGAGTGCTTCTTTGCTAGATACACCCGACAATTCCTTTTCCAGTGTCCTTCCTTACCACCATGGAAACAATTTCCTTTGATTTTAGCCTTGCCCTTAGCCTTGACAATTCCACCACTAGTACCAACCTTTTTGGGGATAATAGAACCATACTTCTTACTATGGTTCTTGCCTTTTGGCTTTCCATGAGAAGAAGAACCCTTTTTCCACTGTATGAACACTCCCTTGACCCTTAAAAATACCTTCTGCAGCTTACAGAGCATTCATCAGTTCTGATAAAGAATAAGCCATACTATTTATAGAATAATTTAGTTTGAACTGATTGAATGACTCTGGCAATGATTGCAGAATTATATCAACTTGGGTCTCACCATCTATGTCTGCCCCAAGAACCTCCAGTTCATTGAAATAAGAAATCATTTTTAAAAGGTGTTCGCCAACTGGAGTTCCTTCGGGCATACGAGCATTCATAATCTGTTTCATTGCGACTTGTCGTGCCGCTCTACTTTGTTCCCCAAACATTTCATTAAGGTTCAACAAAATGTCACGAGCAGTGACAAAAAACTGATGCTGGTGTTGTAAAACATTTGACATTGAAGCTAAAACATAGCACTTGGCCATTTCATCAGCCTTTTGCCACTTCTCGTACATTTCTTTGAGCTCCTGGCTGTCATCAGGGCCAGGCATAGGAGGGCACTCTTAAGTGAGCACAAATTTGTACTCTTGTGCAGTAAGTATAATGTGAAGATTTCTCTTCCAGTCAACATAGTTTGACCCGATTAATTTGTTGTCCTTAAGTATAGCAGCAAGTGGACTGAAAACATTCAACATTTAAAATATATATAAACATTCACGCATAAATAAAATGGCATACATACAGAAATAAAAAATGAACTTTAGTTTTCATACAGCCATTCCATGGGTCTCTCTAAACCAATGATATAATGAAAACATCGGTAATCATAATCCCTGTAGGTATTCACTCATTTCTCTCAGGGGGCAATAAGAACATGCCACTACCAAGAGATCATATCACTACCTTTATTAAACGAAAACAATTTCCACCATATCCCACTGTCTAGGCATCTCATGCCAAATGAAATATGGAAACCGATTTAACCTTGGCCTCTAAGTGAAAATACCTCCTGAGGTGGAGCGTAGTCCCACTTAGTCAAGTGTATACCATTGTCTATAAGTAGTGCAACTGAATGCGGTCCGTCTCCTAATGGTGATCGTTCCCATCCGCCTACCGCTAGTTCTATCATACGAGATCTATATCTAGTAACCAGTGAAACAAATACCCTCCGGAGGAGTACCCAAGATTGGTGGCGAGGTACTTGTTACACCTTACAATAGATCGACAGTGAAAGGCTGTGGAATTTAAAATTAAATCCCGCTCCCACTTGATTTTTAAAATTAGATAATTTTAAATTCCATACATCCTATGGATAACGTATTACAATATTAATTTTAATCTAAATAATATTGGAATCTATTTTAAAATTTCTTTTAGGTTCAATAAGCCTAATCCTTTTGGATCAACTTAGCTCAATTTCTTGAGCTTAACAATTGGATAATCTTACACTTTCCACAAAATTTAATTAAAAATAAATTTTTTTAATTTTCAGAAAATCAAATTTTCAAAAATATTTTGGAAAGTGCTAATTTTCCCAAAACTACCCAAATAAGGAATTCCAATTTTATCTAGTTTAAAATTAAATAAAACATAATTAAAGCAATTCATGGATTAAGCATGACATTCAAGCATATAACCATCACATGAATAAGCATGCAAATAAAAATCACGTTGCACCATAAATAGTGCTAATCCCCTCTTATGGTCGGTAAAGTATCATCTCATGATCACCTTGTGCTTCCTAATTCCTCCATTGGAAGCATTGACTCTTATCTTGTTTGAATCTTTTCTTGAACTGTTCAAGAACTTCAACCCTAAATTTAGAGAGTAATACAATATTTTCTCCTATACCTAATTTAGGGCTTACATAAAATTCTAAACAAGATAAAATAAATAAATAATTAATTAAATCATATTCGGCTAGGGAAAACCAACCCTTATTGGGACAGCCTTTTAAAACGCCGTCATTAATTAATTAATTACATCACATGAAATTAAACAATAAATTAAAACTATACCGGACCATGAGAGAGATTAAATTAATTAATCTAAACCTACAAGTGAACTTAAATATTCCATGCATATAAACATATGCATTTGACAATATATATAAATTTAATTATTAAACAGATTATACTTGCTACATGTCAAACAATTTGAACAGTGATAACATAAGAGTAACTTCTACGCAACGTATGCATGGATAACTTAATAATAATTTTATATTGATTAGTACCACATTCTAGTCTCATTACCTATTGACCAACAGATGGCTTTTAAAATAAAAAGAAATATGTGTATTAGTCATTTGCTTGCCCAGTACAGTGGTACTCACTGGGCACTGTCTTGTTGAAGCACCCATACACCTTCAAATTTATTATATAACTTAAAACCCAGCATGATGAATCACGCATTCATCAATTGCGTCTTTGTAGCCCAGTACAATACATTGCCCATTGATTTATCACTGCACGCCCATCATATGGGTATGACCTGTGAACTAGCGGCTGCCATTTGTAGCCATAACATCATGAGAAATTGAGAATCAGGCAACCCAATATTAAGGTTTTTCTATTATAACGTGACTGCCGATTACAATGACAAACTTATGTGTAAATAGTGTAATACCAAAACAATACACAACTCATTAATCAAATCCAGAGACACTACTATCCAACCAAAAACACTACTGGTCAAGAAATAGTCTCCTATTAAAACTCAAAAGATAAGTTTTTCCATTTGATATATATATATATATGTGTGTAAAAACGTGAATCAATAGACTCATTAGACTACATATATATAGACAATCCATCACATAGAAATTCCTTTACTGGAAGGTCATAATTAAAAAATTAAAATTCCATATATTTTATAAAAGGAAAATAAATCTGGTTATCAATAAATTTTCACTGATACCCAATCTCACGGTACTGCCTATGTGCAGCGGTGGGATACAATAATAAATATATATATATATATATATATATATATATATATATTACGAAAACATATAATCAATCAAAAATTTCTATGTTTGATTGTATGGCATCTAATAAATATTTTAATCCAAAATTGTAGTTTCTCATCTCATGAGACTCATTACTAAATAAAACATATCTGGGCAACCTCTATCTACTAGCACGTGGATTTTGAATCACAATCACATGACAACTTTAGTGAAAAGTTGCTAGTACAAATCAAGTATATATATGTATAACAGCTAGTCCGCAGAAAATCATGTATACATTTAAACATCAATAAGAAGAATATCAAATCATCGTCTCATGGTTTTTATTTTTAATTTTTTATTCGCTGTTTACCTTATCACCATCTCATGGTTAACAGATTAAACAAGCAAATATTCAAATAAAAATCATGAATATAACATCTATACATGCATAGATCATTACCAAATACACAAATCATTATTATAATTTGATGAAAATTATGTGGGTTGCTCTGATACCAATTCAAAGCACAACGAAAGCTTTTATAAAAATTCACGAACGTAATCACATGATATTTCATCAAATCAATTAATACGGTAAAGAAAACTTGTACCTTTGGACGATTGATTAATCGTTAATACTACGAGAATAAACTTGTACCTCTGGACGATTGATTAATCGTTAATACTACGAGAATAAATTGGTTCTCCTTTTGACCTTGAACACCAATTAACATTCACCTCTATATCTCTGGAATACACAGGTTTGTGGAAACCATATATCTCTCACTTTCGTTATTCTATTCTGTGAGATTGTATGTGAATCACCGAATATCAACTTGAGAGATATATCGTGTATATAGATAGAGCTAGAGATGAGGATCAAAAGGAATTCTTATCCTAACTCCATTTAGATAAAGATAGAGTTTATCTAATTAATTACAATAAGCATCACAATAATATTGTAATTGCACTCTAGGATTCAGAAATTACAACAAGGTCCTTTCATACTAAATAACTATAACTAAATCCTCCACTACCGAATATCCATAAGTAGCCCCAAGGAAAATAAATACTGTCCCACCTAAGGCATACTTACTTCTTATATTCTTTGAGTAACCAATTTAATCCTTATGATCACTGAATTTCTTTTATAAAAGAATTTTCAAGATAAATATTTTTCTAAATAAATAATTTAGTAAACATTTTATTAAAATGCCCTGGCCAGGTTCCAGTGATTAAATTTATTAAATTGCATTAAGGGGATATTCTAACTCTTATAAAGAGTGTAGATTCCATGTTGAGCATTTGTGTTCCCAGAGCTCCAACATTAGCCACCCAAGATACTATGGTATTGACCTTAAAAGATCTCACATGTTGGTAAGTCAAAGTGACCAATATTGAAACTTGAGTCCACTAAACCTCTCTGGATTTAGAGCTTAATGTATTTAATAGATAAGAATCACACCAAAATAATAACAGTAATTTGTATGGTGTGATCTTATGGTAATCCAGTTCAGTGTACTCCAAGCACACTAACACACTGCCTTAAAGTCAACTACCCTAATGGTCGAGACAAACCATCCTATCTAATAGAGGTAAAGTGTGTTAAAGTCTTACAGATAAAAGTGCCTAACTTTTATCACTGATTGTGAACAATGCCAAGGTGCAAGAAACCAGTAAGCCCAAATCTCCTACGTGTAAATCTCATTTACACACTTAAGTCATATATAATGCAACTTGAGGACAATAATGCATCTCATGCAAATATAGGTAAAGCCCAATGCATGAATATCATATTTATAAATAAAATATCGAATTAATATTAATTAATTGGCTTGTAGGGCATATAATCCCAACAGGCGCAACTGAAAGTCTGAAATGAGATTGGAGTAATGTCATAATGAAGAGACGAGGCTGAGTTAGGATTAGGTTAACATTATAAAAATAAATAAATAAATAAATAAAGAAGAAATACGATATATCATTATATTGTATATATATATATATATATATATATATATATATATATATATATATATTAATATATTATTTAGTAACGGTTTGGTTAGAT
This sequence comes from Cornus florida, assembly GCF_030987335.1. NCBI lineage: Eukaryota > Viridiplantae > Streptophyta > Magnoliopsida > Cornales > Cornaceae > Cornus > Cornus florida. The sequence continues at coordinate 20,716,672 of NW_026775571.1, forward strand.
TCGGTTTGTCTAATGGTTCGGATTGGCAACGGTTCGGTTCGGATCGGTTAACGATTCGGATCGGATTTTTCAGCCTCCAATTCGTTAACCGAACCGCGGACACCGGATTGCACATTTTTCAAACCATCACCGAATCATAAGATCTGAAAACCGAACCGAACCACACGGATCGGATTGGTTCGAACCGGATTGACGGATTATTTGCTCCCCTAGGAAATATATATACTAATGAAATAAGGATACTTAAGTAATTTGTCTATTTAAACGGGACGGGATGGGACGGGACGGGGTGGGGCGGGATGACTTCCTCCCACCCCTGCACCAAATCTGCGCGAGTTTTTATTATATCAAACTATCCCCGCCTAAATAAGCTAAACGTTCCCCCAAAACAGCCAAAAACGGAACAGGGTGGGACGGGTACCCACGGAGGTGGGTCAAATTGCCATCCCTAATTATGAACTCTAGACAAGTTGATATAACATCTTTCTATTTTTTTTTTTTTTTTTTTTGGGGCATCTGCTAGACTATTGTCCATGTCATATGTTAAGACTGATAGATTTCATCATTATAGAAACAACAGATTATTTTCATTCATGCAGCTGAAGTGAAACATCTGGTGAGTGAACCTTTGGGTGCTCCTTAAGGATTTCTTTGACATTCGGCCTATTAGTGTCATCCAGTGACAAACGCAGGAGGTAACTGGATGGTGGATAAGCATGGTCTTCCGCTTTAGGAGCAACACTGCCTATCCTTCCCTGGGCCATGTACTAAACTCCCTATTTGAATTAGGCATGCTAGTACTCAGCTACCAAGAACCTTCCCTTACATTGAACCCGCTAACAGGGTCACTGCTCAGAACCTTATGCCACTGACTCCAATTCCCCTAGGCAGACCCTCTTCTTTAGTTTGTGTAATTTCTTGATTATGCTATGATTTTGTTCACCATACTTGTGATGACATCCGTTCTTTGTTTCCATTAAGTTGTATCCAAAATAATTGGAGCTCCTTTCTACAGTGTATTATCGACCATGGTGCTCTTCCATGCCTGCTGAGTTTGTTGACCCATAATCATAAAAAGAGCATTAAGATAGAAGCTTTCTGGACGATCTCAAATATTACTGCTGGAATCAGGGAACAGATTCAGGTTAGCATGTAAATCTTTAGCAATCAAATACTTTAAGCTTGTAAATGCCATATTTGTAATTTTAAAGTTATTTCTTTGACTTTACCTTTGCACAATTATATTTGGCTCGTCAATGTTTAGGCCTCAGTATATTTGGCTGGTCAATGTTTGGGAGATGGTGTTACTGATTGTATGCTTAGAAATTCTTATTTAATTCTTTCTTCTGGCGGTTCATGCCCTTTCTGCTGTACCTTGTGCTCAAGTATAATGCCCAAGGATACATGTTTTGGTTCAGAGTTTCAAATGAATGTTGCTTCCCACAAACGAAATTTTTGTATAGTTCAAATACTTCGTAGTTAGTGCTTCCTCATGATTAATCAGTAGAAAGTCATACTTAGTGCATATACTTTGAATCAACAGGCAGTAGTTGAGGCTGATTTAATTACTCCTCTCGTCAATCTGCTTCAAACCGCTGAATTTTATATAAAGAAAGAGGCAGCTTGGGCAATTTCAAACGCTACTTCTGGTGGTACCACTGAGCAAATCAAATATGTTTCTCTTGTTTTTCTTCCTTCACTCTCTGCAATTCTTCTTTTATAAATGGCAATTCTGATATTTGGCCATGATAATGAGTGGCAGGTACTTGGTAAGTCAGGGATGCATAAAGCCTCTATGTGATCTCCTTGTATGCCCTGATCCAAGAATTATCACTGTTTGTTTAGGAGGACTTGAGAACATCTTGAAGGTTGGGGAAGCTGAGAAAAACTTGGGTAACACCGGAGATGTTAATTGCTATGCTCAGTTGATAGATGAGGCTGAAGGATCAGAAAAGATAGAAAATCTACAGTGCCATAACAACAATGAAATTTATGAGAAGGCAGTGAAGATTCTCGAGACGTATTGGCTGGAGGAGGAGGATGAGACTTTACCAACAGGTGACGATTCTCAGCCTGGATTCAACTTTGGTGGAAATGATATTCAGCGTCCTTCTGGTGGATTCAACTTTAGCTGAAGGTATATATGTAAACCCATCCACTTCAAGATTTTCTGTTTGCACGCTTGCAATGATAAAAACTTGAACTGATGGGCAAACCACCACTTTGCAAAATATAGCTTTGGGCTGTCTCTAATCTTTTCTTCCTAACACCCTGCATAGGCGGTGATAATGGTAAATATGCGAGTGATGGACTGAAGTCGCTTTTAGAGATTGCAGGTTTTCAGTTTGGTGGATGGAGCAGTTCAGGTTAAGGGCAAAAACGTATATGTTGGCGTCAAGTCAGGTCAGGTCAGGGCACCAAGTGTGTCTTTGTTCAGTCTGGTCCAGTGTCCATTGTGGTTGAAGATATGTGAAGGTGGGTCAATCTATATACTCTTTGGTGGTCAAATAGAGAAGAGATTCGCGGGTCAATGGTGAGAAGATGGCTTGGTGGGGCATTGCGTGGTTTTGGCCTTTGTACACCATCGGGTAAGTATACTCGGAGAGTTCTCAAAGGGAGGAGATGGAGAGAGGGGGATGGGAAGGGGAAGAGGGGGATCATGGTTGCATAAGGTGGGGTTCTGAATGTTACATCAGAGTCTACCATCTGTTCTTATGCGGAATCAATCTTTCATCTGTTCTATGTCATAGTTGGAGTACAACAGAGAGTCGGTATTCTTATATTCTTCTGCTGGGTAGATATAGTTTTTTGTTACCCTTAATTGTCTAATATATCGCAAGAAAAGAATTACCTTATGATGTTATCTTTGAAGTCACATATTTGTTTCCCCAAGTTCCTTTTATGGTAACGTTTGTTAGTGTGAAACATAATGGTTGAAGAAGTGTTAAAAATTCACAGCTCTTTGATTGTTTGATAAATTCATGGTTGTGTCATTCCATTGAATTAGTTGTTGGGAAACGTGCTTGTTTTAAAAACTTTTCGAGGGATTTAAATTCATAGATCTTGATTCATCACATAGAGACAAATTTTATGCAAAAAAAAAAATAAAATATGATATATTATTCAACTAAAAGATTGAATACTTACATCAAGGTTTGAGTAAACCTCAGATCTCTCCTCTAAAGTGAATGTTCTCACTTATTGTAGATCCCTTTTGCTAGACATCTTTTCCATGGATCTCCATCTTCTTGGTAATGGTCTTACCTTTAGGAATCACTCATAAGCCTCCTTGAATGACCTTGGAAAATTAGGCTTGTGGGAGCCTCCATTAGATGAGAACATAAACCCTAATTTTCTAGAGAGAGAAAATTTATTCCTTTTTCCTTCTCATAAAAATCACACCCTAAAATATACATAGACCATGTATATTTATAGGCAACATAAAAATAAAGAAAAGGAAATAACAAATCCTTCTCCATCTCTAATTCATATGTCTCAAATCTAACATGATTCCAATATCAAGTTGGGCTATGAGTGAGAATCCATTGGGCCTATTATTTTATTGGCTACAATGAATTAATAACTGGCCCGGTCCACGGACCCAATTCAATTAATTCATAAATTAATTTCTACTCCACTAAAAGAAATTAATTGAACTCCAATTAAATAATAAATAACCTCTAAGTCAATATTGCACTTTGACCCCTCTATGCATAATTAGTTATCAGATAAATATAGCCATCAATCCGACTACTTAATTAATATATTTATTTTGATACCTTTGATTATTTCTGGCTCGATCACAATAAAACATTTGTTTGACAAAAATAATAATTTAAATAAATAAATATATAATAAATCATTTTGTCTAAAAACACACGAAGGCCTTCGAATTTACTTTGTGATCAACCATAATCAATACAAAATAAATACAAGTAGCAATGATGCAAATATTGAAAATATAACCCTCTAACTATTAATTACATAACTACCCAAAGTGTCGGTCTAAGGATCCCGAAGAATCCGCCGAACAAATCAAAGTAATTATTAATTAATAAAAGAGTCTATACTTTTCTCATGCTTAAGAGTCAAATGCCATGACGGTGATAGGGAGTAATTGCATACGACGGCTCTCGCAATATATCTCAACCTAATGCGGATCCAGTTCAAGTCTTAATTAATTATGAGTCCATCCATAATTACCGACTATGAACAATTTATAATTACTATTTATATATCATGCATTGATTGTCATCACATACATATATATAAATATTTCTTGTAATTAACTGGACACTATCAATTTCATAGTGAATTGAAACATAATACATTGAATTCACCAATTATATAAATCATAAATATTTCAGATATGTCAGGAACATATGTCAATACAATCCAGATAGGAATTTGCTATGCCAGGGCATATAAATCCCAACAGCTCCCACTTGCCCTCATAGCCAATTCAAATTACACCTAACTCCAATGTTATCCAGATGATGATCAAAATTATTGATCAATGACACCTTTGATAATGGATCAACAAAGTTGTATTCCAATGCAATGTTTTAACTACAAGTGCATTTTCTTGCCGGACAATATCATGTCGAACATGATACTTCCTCTCAGTGTATCTTGTTCCTCTATGGAACCTTGGGTCATTGGTTTGGACTACTTCTGCACTATTGTCACAATATAGCTCGATAGGCAGGCTAGTATGCTCCACAACCTCTAAATCAGTGAGATCAAACCAATAGGCTTATATTGCCACCTTTAAGGCTGCAATATGTTCCACCTGCAGGTTTGAGTCAACAGTTGAAATCTGCTTAACAATCTACCAATTGATTTCCCTTCCATTAAGTGAACATACACTAAGTCATGAACCTCATAGTATCTACTTCTGATTGAAAATCAGAACTAGCATACCTGACTAGGACCATATCATCACATCCATAAATGAGTATGATATCATTGATTCTCCTTAGGTACTTAATGATATTTTTCACAATAGACCAGTTGTCAAGTCCAGTATTGGACTGATCTCTACTGAATATCCCTACCATGTAGCGGATGTCCTGTTTGGTATAGACCATGGCATATATGAGACTCTCATATGCCGAAACATATTGTTCCAGTCTCATTTGCTCAATCTCCTCTGCTAGTCTTGAAAAACTACTTACTAGAGAGAGCGATCCATATCAATAAAGCAAGAACTCATTCTTTGAGTTATGAATACCAAACCTGGTCAAAACTTTATCAATGTAGGATTATTAAGATAAGCCTATTTTCCTTTTAACCTGATCTTGCAAAAGCTTGATCCTAGGAATATAGCTTACATCTTGAAAATCCTTCATTTAAAAGTAATTGAACAACTACCTTATAATTGATGACAAAACTTCCACGTCATTATAAATGAGTAGGATGTCATCAATATATAGAATTAAGAAAAATAATGACATTCCCTTGTACACTCATGATTTATTCACTAAGAAATCTTCTGGTATCTTTTTGTAGATTAACTTGCCTTCCATAGGAATCACCCTACTAGAAAGTTCTACAAGATCCCAGAATTTATTAGAATACATAGATTCCAACTCTGATTTCATAGTAACTCACCAAAACGATCTGTATCCACATCGGTTCACGCTTCCGTGTAGCTTACTGGGTCCAACTCATGTTTAACAGGGATGTCCATAATGGTCTCACCTAAAAATATGATTCTGTCGAATTGGATGATAATCCTCCCACTACATCAATGTACCGATGCAAGAATCTGTGTAGTAGATGATGCTAACGCATCAATAGGGAATTCATATATTATTCTCAATCTCTATAATAAGTGTGTTCACATGTGGTACATCTGGTACTCATACCAAATTCTCTAACATTATGCTACTAGGTATGTGATTCATAATATGATTCTCCTATAGATAAACAGTGAGTGAAAACAATCAACTTTTATCTTTGAGATCATAAAATAATCCATCCTAGTGACATTTAGAGTAGCTATCAAATCTAGCATGCCTATGATCTGATTCCAACTTACTTGTCCATATCAAACGCACGTGTACAAGACTACCCCATATGTGCATATGATTCAAACTAATATTTAGTCAAAAACACAGCTCAACGGTATCCTTGAGACAGACTAAGATGGAATGCAGTTCATAATGCGCATCGATGTCATTAACGCTAAACTCTTAAATGAAAGAGATAATGTGGCATTACTGATCATAGATCTAACCATGTTAAGTGGAATTCTGTTATTCCTATTTGACACCTAAATTAATTTAGCGTCAATTGCGGAAAACTGGTACACAACACCCTCATTGACCATATAATCTTTGCACTATCCCAAGAAATACTCAAATACTCGATCAGATCGAAGTGTCTTGATAAGTTTACCTAATCTGAGCTCCACATCAGTCTTGACCCTCTCGGAATATACCAAAAAGTATAAGACTTGTGTCGCAACAGGTAAATTTATCCAAAACGTGAGTAATCTTGATTGGATGTTCATAAGACTACACGTGTACGTGTGTACCGACTCCAATTGTTCTTTATGTCTATTTCATTTGGCTGATTAAGCCCTTAGAGTTATCTATCCTTCAAAACAAGATTCACAAGTTTGGTTTAGGCTCCTCTGCCTCACTAGTTAATAAACCTTCTTTAACCAATCTTTAAATCTCATTTTGATTGATTACAACCCAAAAATAGACACCAAAAATACAATGAGTCAGGAATAACAAATTTTCTCTTAACATTCAATCTAGAAGATGCAACATTAGTTCCTACATCCTGCAATACACCAGAAGTAATCACATATCTATTCAATTTTATAAAACCAGTTTTACAAAATAACGATCTAGTTTTTTTATAAGCCAAAAGTGAAATAAGAATGAGATTGCGTTTCACTTCTGTGCATAAAGATAGTTCTCTAATACTAATATCCTCATACTCTCTAATTTCAGATGTAATACTCCCACTGACTTAGTTACAACCTTGGCATCAGGTCAAAAGATAAATATATACCCATATCATCAAGGCTTCTGGATTCCTGAAATCCTTACAATAAATTGCAAACATGTTTAGTGGCTCCAGAATCTATCCATCAGGAATCAATAGATACAACCACATAACATGGCTCAATGATTAAATATATATTTTCCTATGCCACGTCATTGCTTAGACAGTTTGTCCTTTAGTGTCTTAGTTAACGGCAAAAGAAACAGTTTCATTCGCCCTCAACATACACTGCCTTATTCCCTTTAACCTTTTAGATACCTATGTTTTGTGCTAGCCTAGTCCTATTATCATCCTTCTTCTTTGCTTTGCCCATCCACTTGGGCCTAGAAGAAGATGGTATAGACTAGGTTAGATTGATAGGAACGCCCATACTCTTGATTATCCCTTCTTCTGTTACCAATTCTATAAGAATATCAGCGAGTGTGAACTCAAACTGATTCCTTATTTAGTTCACTCTAACAGAGTCGAATGAGTTTGGTAACAAGGCAATAATCATGTCAACTTGAAACTTACCACCCAAGTCAGCCTTATTGATCTCCAGCTAATTTTTAAATAATAAACAATCATTTTTCAAAATTCGATTTCATACTGGAGTTCCTTAGGCTATCTTGATGCTATTCAAGTCTGACATTGTACTTTGGCATACTCTCTATTTAATCTCACCAAAACATCTTATTAAATTTTAACATGATGCTTGAAGAAAATAAAATAATGTAAATGTTAGCTTTGGAGCGTATTCGAGGTAAACTCTAGAATATTGCACCAAGTCATCTCATTTACCTTATTTCACTTATTCAAAGCATTAATGTTCTCTTAGGTATCTTAAAGTAAAAGGATTAGGTTTAGAAGTAGTAAATACATTTGTACCCTTACATTGTGAATAAAATATCTAAGTTCATTTCTCAGTCAATATTAATGAGATCCAGTTACATTGAATATGTAAGCAAGCAGATAAACTGGATTAGACATAATTAATCTGAATATAAATGCATTCATACAATATGCAAGGTGAATTATTAATAATGTCATGCATATTTAAAATTAAAATGAGCTTGTTAACCACATAATACAATAAATCTCAATCGAACAAGAGATCATTATCATTATTGGTGAACAATCCCTTTTAATTAATGCGGGTCCCTCAACTCTGTAGCATAATAAATCAACTAATCAATATGTCAATAACTTATCCTGTTGGAGGAGTTCATTATTACTATTGTTGAGATTCATTTACTATTAGGTGAGCACTTCCATTAAAATAGTATGTGGGTCCCTTAACCACTGCATGAAAAATCGGATAACCAATACACCAATAACTTATTCGGTTGGCGAAGTTCATTATTGCTATTGGCGGGCAAATCCCATCATCTCCATATCTCTTAAGACAATGCCTTGTCTATCTATATGAAATGACTCCCGATTATGTTTAGCCTTTCTAAAATCACCTAGTGTAGACCACTCCGTTGGGGAGCTAACACTATTGATTTTAGATTGAGTGTATAACATTATTAATGCTCTAATGAAAAATAAAACATTAAATATGTTGTCATTATAATCTAGACTCTTTAAATCATGCGTAGGGCCTTATTTTTAAAGATCTAATTACAATGAACATTTAATATTTTTATTTTCATGAGACAACCATTCTTGTAATATTAAGACTCTTCAAATCATGCGTGGGGCCTTATTTTTGAAGATCTAATTACAATGGTTTTAATAACGAAGGCCATGGGGCAATGTATAAAAATCCCCGCTCCCACTCAATTTTTTATCATTCATAATTAGGGTTTTCATTTTATTCATTTACATGATATAATGCATGCAAAACGTCTTGATTTTAATCCAATTAAATTTAGAAAATATTTGGACTTTAAACGATTCACTAATATTTAACTTGAGGCACACTTCAAAAATAATTTATAAAAATAATTTTTCGTTTCCCAATAAGTGCCCTCTAATTAATTAGTAATCAAATCCAATTAATTTTCGTAATTTAACTAATATAAATCAAGCCATTTAAATAAATATCATGGATCCAATGCATGAACAATAATAATTAGCAATTAATTATTTCATGCATCACATACAACAATAAATGACAGATAAAGCAAATTAAATGGCCAATGGATTCAGCTTTTAACATTTAATTACTCTAAGTATTGCGCGAGGATCTTCCATCAGCTTGCAAACACCCGCAGGAGGTTGATACGCGCTAGGAGAAGCAAAACACTGCTTGAAACGCGACTGGAGGGCCCCACACCCGCTCACACGCGCCTGGGGCATGCTGCAGGTGAAGCCACGCGCCCCCACGCGCTGGCACGCGCCTGGGGCGCGTGGGACGTGCCCCCACGCGCTGGCACGCGCGTGGGACGCGTGGGACGCGCCTCCACGCGCCTGCACGCGCGTGGAAGCCATACACACTTGGCTGGCGCGTGCAATGCACGCGCCAGCATATGTCACCTCCTGGCGCGTGTTCCTCACGCGCCAGGCTCACCCCACCGCTGCCACACCTGATTCTAGCCTCCTCCGACGTCTCTTCTCGCCGCCGGTGATGCTCCGGCCATCGGAAAAACGCCGAAAAATCCAGAAAAAGTAATAAAAATTTCCAGAAATTAAATTAGGCCTTAAAAAATTCCAGAAAAATTCCGAAAAATTGCTAAAAAATCCCAGAAAATTTCTAAAGCCTAATTTAACCCTCTTGGACCTTCTTGAAGCTTCATAGCATCTTTTGATGAATATTACATGGCTTTAAAAATATTTACAACTTGAAATACAATGGGAAAAATAAATTACATCATTGAACTTTCAAACGGCTAAATCAAAGCCTTAATTACATTCATCCAAAGATAAAATTACATGTAATATTCCTATAAGCTTCATCCATGGCCCAACCATACATCATCATTCATTCACAATTTTTCATACATCATCATGTATCAATATATATCAACATATTAAATCATACATCAACATACATCAATAAAAATATATATGAATATAATTTTGGATCCATGAATGATGATTTTCATAAAATGATGATCTCTAATAATGAATCAAACCATGCTCTGATACCACTGTTGGGAAACGTGCTAGTTTTAAAAACTTTTCGAGGGATTTAAATTCATAGATCTTGATTCATCACATAGAGACAAGTTTTATGCAAAAAATAAAATAAAATATGATGTATTATTCAACTAAAAGATTGAATACTTACATCAAGGTTTGAGTAAACCTCAGATCTCTCCTCTAAAGTGAATATTCTCACTTATTGTAGATCCCTTTTACTAGACATCTTTTCCATGGATCTCCATCTTCTTGGTAATGGTCTTGCCTTTAGGAATCACTCATAAGCCTCCTTGAATGACCTTGGAAAATTAGGCTTGTGGGAGCCTCCATTAGATGAGAACATAAACCCTAATTTTCTAGAGAGAGAAAATTTATTCCTTTTTCCTTCTCATAAAAATCACACCCTAAAATATACATAGACCATGTATATTTATAGGCAACATAAAAATAAAGAAAAGGAAACAACAAATCCTTCTCCATCTCTAATTCATATGTCTCAAATCTAACATGATTCCAATATCAAGTTGGGCTATGAGTGAGAATCCATTGGGCCTATTATTTTATTGGCTACAATGAATTAATAATTGGCCCGGTCCATGGACCCAATTCAATTAATTCATAAATTAATTTCTACTCCACTAAAAGAAATTAATTGAACTCCAATTAAATAATAAATAACCTCTAAGTCAATATTGCACTTTGACCCCTCTATGCATAATTAGTTATCGGATAAATATAGCCATCAATCCGACTACTTAATTAATATATTTATTTTGGTACCTTTGATTATTTCTGGCTCGATCACAATAAAACATTTGTTTGACAAAAATAATAATTTAAATAAATAAATATATAATAAATCATTTTGTCTAAAAACACACGAAGGCCTTCGAATTTACTTTGTGATCAACCATAATCAATACAAAATAAATACAAGTAGCAATGATGCAAATATTAAAAATATAACCCTCTAACTATTAATTACATAACTACCCAAAGTGTCGGTCTAAGGATCCCGAAGAATCCGCCGAACAAATCAAAGTAATTATTAATTAATAAAAGAGTCTATACTTTTCTCATGCTTAAGAGTCAAATGCCATGACGGTGATAGGGAGTAATTGCATACGACGGCTCTCGCAATATATCTCAACCTAACGCGGATCCAGTTCAAGTCTTAATTAATTATGAGTCCATCCATAATTACCGACTATGAACAATTTATAATTACTATTTATATATCATGCATTGATTGTCATCACATACATATATATAAATATTTCTTGTAATTAACTGGACACTATCAATTTCATAGTGAATTGAAACATAATACATTGAATTCACCAATTATATAAATCATAAATATTTTAGATATGTCAGGAACATATGTCAATACAATCCAGATAGGAATTTGCTATGCCATGGCATATAAATCCCAACATTAGTATCTTTCAATTTTTAACATGAATATTTAGTGATGATTAGCGAAGAAGATGGCTTTAGCTTGCAGGGTAAAGGCTCTCACCCGATCGTGCTCTCACACAGATATTGTTGTGGGGAGTCTGGATTCTCTCTGAGTAGTTGAATTGGTGTTTTTTGGTCATTCTTGATACCCTCATTCTTCTTTCTCCAAGTCAGTTTGGTAGTAATTCTTTGCAAAGACTCGTGTGTGTGTGTGTGTGTGTGTTCACATAGCAAGTAAAAGTTACACTTGCCCTATATGAGATGCATTGTCTAGCTAGCGTGTGTGTGTGTGTTTTCTCATAGCAAGTAAAGTTTACACTTGCCAATATGAGATGCATTGTCTAGCTCATTCTATCCATGTATAAGTTGGCAATAACAATGTGTGTGTCCTCAAAACACCATTAAGAAGAAAACACTATTGACTTCAATCATGAATTTTATTTTATTTTATTAAATTTTTTATTTTCTTGCTGGTGCAGTGCTAGTAAAAGCTCTGACTATTACAAGTAGTGTCAGAAGTTTATCTGTTTTTATTTGATCCTACTCAAGGGTTGTATCCTATTTGTATTTGGTTGATGGCCCATATATAGGTAAGAAACAAAAAGTGAAATTTAAAGGGCAAATTGCAAATGACCTCTTAAACTATTGTTAGGCCATTGGAATCATAAAATCACAATTCTACACTTTAAAGCCTTAAAGCATATGTGCATGTGTGTGTGAGAGAGAAGCATTTGGTGTTGCAAAGCTACAAAATAGTTTTCAACACACGCAACTATCTGTATGTGTATGTGTATGTATGTCTTAAACTATTGTTAGGCCATTGGAATCATAAAATCACAATTCTACACTTTAAAGCCTTAAAGCATATGTGCATGTGTGTGTGTGAGAGAGAAGCATTTGGTGTTGCAAAGCTACAAAATAGTTTTCAACACACGCAACTATCTGTATGTGTATGTATGTACGCTGAGGTTAAAATATTATCTACCTTTTCAAGTGGATGGTGAGGGCTCAAGTTTCTATCTTTCTAATTTTAGGGAAATAGTTAATCTTTCTGATTTTAGGGAAATAGTTAAGCTTTTAGAGTAATTTGTAGTTTAAAACAAAAAAAATTGGACATTGGATAGATTTTATTGCAAATAAAATGCAAGGAAGTTGATTCAATCATGGTGTTAGAATTTTGAGATTTGAGGTTTTTGGGACCACTTGAGAGCATCCCATTGCGGCAATACTTTCGGCCCAACTCCTCGGCTAAAGAGTTGGTCTATGCAGGACGTTCTTAAATATGTAAGAAAAATGATATTCAGGTCTACTAATTAGGTCTCTTTGTTAGATTAAGAAGACTCGATCGAAGTGTGATCAATTATGGGGACTCGAAATGGTATCCGTTTCAATATATTCTGTCTTGATTAGTCTGTGATATATGAATGAATATTGTAATGCATTGCACTTAATAAAGAAGGATGGGGAGTAGGTGAGTTATGAACAAGTTGATCTAGGTAGTGTGCAAACCCTAGTTTGTAGCTAAGGAATATAATAGTACTTTTATAATCTAACAGCTTACTTAAACTCAAGGTGAGTATGAAACCAGCTTAAGTTTGTAGACCGGATTATAAAAGCGGCTTCAAAAATATTTGGCGGAGAAAATTGTAAAAAAGTTATCTATACATTACTAGGTAGGTGTGCAAACGCTAGTTTATAGTTAACGCATATAAGAGCATCTCTAACAGTATGTTAAAATACCCATATTCTTTTTGTGTAAAATATATACTACCACTTATGATGTGTAAATTTTTTCTATCCAGTAGTCTGTTAAGATACATTGTTACATCACAAATGTGTAAAAGGGATACACAGCCTTTTTAAACGGCCAGATCAATACATTTCCTTTCTCATTCCATTAAAGAATCAACCATATATTAAGTAGGTTTATAAAAGTTTTGTGGGATACTGGCATGACACATGGTTAATTGTTATTAGGAGATATATTTTAACACAAAAGGTATAAAACAACCGTTGGAGCTAAAATTAAATAATCCAAAATTTTTGTATAAATCCATCATGACACATCAATTTACACAAATATATATATATATATATATATATATATATATATATATATATATATATATACACAACAATTAGAGATGCTCTAATAGTACTTTTATAATCTAAGATAAAAGTATGAAACCAACTTGAGTTTGCAGACCAGATCATAAAAAGCAGCTCCGAAAAGATTTGGTGAAAAAAAATTATAAATAAATTATCTATACATGGTAACTAGGTAAGTGTGCAAACCCTTCTTAATAGTTAAAGATATAATAATACTTTTATAATCTAACAGTATCTTATGTCAATCTTTTAAAACTTTACTTCAAAAAAAAAAAATCTTTTAAACTTTGAAACCATTTATTTTTATAATTTATTAAGTTGAGTTAATTTTGATTTTTAAAAATAAATAAATAAATAAACCAAGACATGTGGCCGAAAGCGGAAGGGATCTTTAAGGACTCGTTGCAGTCCATACAGCTCACCATTCAAACCAACGGGCAACAACAGAGTCCAAGACCAAGAAGAACTGCTACTTTTTCATATTCAAAAAAGCAAATAAAAAAAGGCAACAATTTTTAGGCAACAATTTTTATTTTTGATAAATAAAAAAAAAAAAAACCAACATTTTCTCCACCAATAATATCTAGAGGGGGAAACATATCTTTTTTGGCCAATTGGACTGGACCCCACTCCATTAGAATACATGACATTCCAGCTAGTCTCCCACACCCAATGTCTATATTATATATTGACGATATACATTATATAAATATGTATAGATTCCATACTATTTTATTCACACAAACCATTTAGATCACAATATAAATGCCCCCATTTAAGATCGAGTACCCTCTATGTCAGACATCCACCGTGGGTCAGTGTTATTGGTCTTATAAATCATTCTATCTCTTATAAGATTTTTCTTACAAAAATTACTAAAATTTTGGTTTATTTCTTTTCGATTAAGTTTTATGCATTCCAAATCATAAAAATGGTAAAATTTTCATAATTCATGTCGTATAAAATTTTCACACAAAAATTACTAAATTTTTTAGTTATTTCTTTTCACTTAAGTTTATATGCATTCCAATCATTTTCAAAACTTGAAAAAAAAAAAAAAAAAAAAAAAATTTAATTTATTCTAATCAAATTCATGTTTAAAATTTTATGTTTTTTTTTTTTTGGTTTTTGTATTATTGATTTTAGTTTTTGTTTGTTAACTTACACTTTTAACTATTATTTTATATTTAACCAAGCAAGACAAGAAAATTAAGGATGCTTTTGTGATTGGAGGAACAGATGAATGAAAAGACATACAATGATTGATTCTGTTTTTCGTTACTAGACAATTAAACAATAAAAAAATATTTTAAAGTTTTCAAAATTCACTTGTTTAAAACTTTTTCGGAAACTATTATATGATATAAGAAAGAAAGAAAAAAATGACTCAATTTTAAAGAATAGTCTCCTTTAGGGAAAAAAAAAAAATTGAAAAGAACGAAGAAAAGAAGGGACAGTGATCTTGTCTTTGTTTCAGTTTGCAATTCAAGACAGTAATAATTTATTGTGTTGATATAATTTATAATAATATTAATTTATAACTTTTTATAATAGGTTTATTTGTTTTTCCCTAAGGCTCCGTTTGGTTAGCCAGAAAATTTTATGGAAAGTGAAAGTGAAAGAAAGTGAAGTGAAATAAAGGAAAATCAAGTTTCTATCATGCATTTGGTTAGCATGAAATATTTTGAAGAAAATTGTAAAAAAATATTATTTTATTAATTTGGATAGCATAAAAATAAAAAGAAAATTATTTTACTTACCGAAAATACCTTTATAATTTTAAATAGTAAAAAAATAAATAAATTTATGTTTGATATATATTATTTATACTTAATTTTTTATTTTAGTAAGGAAATAGTGAAATATGGAATAAAATAATATGTAATATCATAATACAATTTTTTTGCTTTATCCTATCTCTATATATATTTGTTTTCTCCTCTCTCTATATATATTTACTTGTTCATGTGTAAACTTGAATTCTCGATCTTTAAGGTAAGAAAAATAAGTTTTTGGTAAAGTGGACTCTCAAAATTCAAATATTTATTTTCTCTTTATGTTAGTTTTAATTTTGTTATTTATTATTCATTTGTAAATGATGTAACTGGATATTATATATCTAATTACAACTTTCTCACTGAGAAAATAAAGTCATAGACCGATTATGTAAATTATTTACGAATCATCAATTATTTATTTCAAGATAATGTTTGATGTTAGGTATGAAACAAATTGTTATCAACAAATTGTTATGTATATATATAACAACTCTTAATCATTATCAATTATAGAAAAAAAATATTTTACTTATTTAAGACATTTCAAAAAAAAAATTAAAAAAAATAATTCAGTAATAAAAGAAAAAAATTAATTAATTTTGGATACACATATAAAAAAAAAAAAAACAAATAATTTAATTAGTAATACATGATTATAATAATAATAAAAATAATAAAAAAGCAATTTACAGAAGAAATAAATTATCCTTTTCAAAGAAGTCTGTGTAATTAAGTAAAGAAGAAGAGAGACAACTAACATGAGTATAATAGGAAAGTAATATATAAAGTGCACAACTTTTGCCTTTTCAAAAAAGTCTGTGTAATTAAGTAAAGAGAATAGAGACAACTAACATGGGTATAATAAGAAAGTAATATATAAAGTGCACAACTTTTGCAAGAAAGTAAATTTTACTGTGTTTTTTGCGGAAAAATTTTGAGGGAAATTGTCATCAAAACTTTCACTTTCTCTCTAACCAAACTTTCAAAAAACTTAAATATTTTCCTTTTCTTTTCTTTTCTAGTTAGTTAACGCTAACCAAACGGACCCTAAGTTAAACAGAGTCAGAGTGGGAGTGCGAAAGTTTCAAAATCTAAAAAATTTTAAAGTGGGACAGTCGGTTTATTAAGTTTAAATAAAATTATATCAGAGGTCATGACATATATATTTTATATTTTTTTATTTATTTAAATCCATATGCAAATATATTAATTATTATTTATTCCATTAATGATATACATAATAAATAAGCTAACTTTTCTCTTAATGGATGCCTGATTTATTTATAATATTCTCTAATTGAAAAGTTTTTTAGTAATATATTTTCAAACATGTGTGTGAGTATATATATATATATATATATATGGTAGTATAGCAATGTCATATAGTTGGGCACACCTGAAATTTAAGTAATTAATGTATATATTGAGTAATAATGTTTGTAATAAGTGCATATATGATAATATAATTGTTCTATATCACTGGAACTAACAAATTTAGTTATATAAAATAAATTAGTATGAAAATTATGAAATCTCTTTGAATGAATTGTGTGACTTATTTTTTCTCTTTTATCTCGTTTATTATCTTTTTTCTCATTTTCTTGGAATCTTTCATTCCTACTGAAAATTAAATAATCCAAATTCAATGAAATATTTGTTGGTGAGTCCCACTCTATTGTCAAACTATCAACTCGATTGAACCGAACGTTATCAATAAAAAGTTGACTCTTGTGAAAAAAATGTGTAATAAACTACAAAACAATTGTAGGGACACAAAGTTAAAACTCACAAAATCAACGAGTCAAAAGCAAACAGTAGCACTTTTAGGGAAAAAAAACTTCGAGTATTGTGGGATACCGACAATGTATGTGAGAACACCCCTGCTTTTGAAGCATAATTTTTTTATTTTCAAATAATTAAAATTTAGAAAATTATACCAAAAAGAATATATTTTGTTCAATTTTTTGAAATTTAGTTATAAAAGACTATAGTTTTCAGTTTTCTAAATTTTGAAAAATTATTTTTTGAGTGACAAATTAAGCTAGATGAATCTCAATACCTATTGATTAGATTTGAACATCACTTGGAAGAAGTAAATGAGTATGAATTGACTGAGGAATTCTGCAATAGTCGGCTCGAACTGTTAGCTCGTTGTCAAAGTAGTGCGAATAGATTTACGTTGCTCGATTATCCTTCGAGCATATTACGACCGAATAGTTGTCTACGTCCATCCATTACGTCCATCCATTTTGCAATTACCGCGGTGACATTCTATTTTTGGAGAAGACCAAAAATATATATATATATATATCACATAATTCCTCAGTCAACAGTCACCATAAAAAGTGTTTGTAGTTGGACCTTGGGTTAGGCTGACCGATCTGCCTTCTGGTGTGTATCAGTCGATTGGGTCATGCTTCCGGCGCTGTTACTTTAAAAAAAATATACATTAGCATGGGATATGTCATAGGATTTCGGTCCTATATTACATGGTGACATTCTTGAATTTATGAAAGCCAACAATTGCGAAAATCATTTGCCAATGATTGAAGACCTATACTGAAAAGGATGCTCAAGAATATATTGAAAAAAAATATAAAAAAAATAAATAAAAATAAAGATAATCTGTACCCTAGCAATATATTAGACTCTAGCAGCAAAATATATGAAGTTACTCTTTCTCATCACAGTAGATTGTTTCCTTTGAGGCAACAACTAAGTCCCCACATATATATATATATATATATATATATATATATATATATATATTTGGAGCAACTTGTGTTTGATCAACTTAACGTAGGGTATTTTTGTCTTTTAATTTTTTATTTTATTTTATTTTATTTTTTTTGCATTTAACATTTAGGCAAAAATAACCAACCTCAAGAAAGCCAAAGGTTTCTTCCACACAAAAAGAGGACAGACGGATTTTCTTTCCACATGGAACTACGGTAAAAAGGCAGCCTCCCTCGTCACACCACCACCACATTGTCCTCTTTAAAGAAGAAAAAGGAGCACACTCCTATCAATTCCATCACATTGTGACAACATGTCCTAACCATTTTGATACACGCACATATATTATATCATATATATGATGGGCACCTCTAAAATTTCAATAAGTTTGTGAAATTCAGAAAATTGGTTCTACGCAACTCTTTCTGATAAATCTGATTCTCTGAATTCTCTGCGGTACACCACAGGGAATCCACTCAAATCTAGTTGGAAAAGGCTTCATGGTTCCAAGGAAACAACCATGAAAAGTGGAGAGTGCTTCTTTTAGCTGCATAAAATCCAGATTTAAAAGAGAAAAAAATATAAAAAAATTCCAAATGCTAATTTTTTTTTTTTAAAACTAATGCAAATTTTTCTGGAAAGCAGACTACTCTATACTAACTAGTGTTGAACCATCCCCCAATTCAATGCTCTCACCTCACTAAAAGACCCTTTAATACATATGTGTGTGTATATATATATATATATATATATATCTATCTTATAAGGGTCGTGTGCGTTTATGGATGCAACATCAACTTTGTTACCAGACGTACTTCTTTATGAAGGAAAAGTACACATTAAAGAGCCTTTGACTCATAAATGTTACACCACACACATATATATATATATACACACACAGACAATTCCTTCACGAACAAATGCAAAAAAGAAATTTTTTTTTTTTTTTTTTTTTTTCTTTTCACGAATTAATTCAAAGACTTAAATTGGAACAAAAATGACTAATTGATTCCTTACATAAATATTAATCTAAAAGACAGAAAAAGGCATAAATTGCCAGCAAATTACAGATTACTCCCCGGCATTTGAGAGAGAGAGACTTCAGTCTTCATCATTCTTGAATTCTGATGCCAGAAAAATACTTTCCTTTCTCATCTTCTGATGATGAATTGCATCCTTGAAAAATGGTTAAATTGGTAAATTTAAAAACTTACCACAAACCTCTTTTTCTCTTCTGCTTCGGATCAAAGCTCTTTCTTTCTCTAGACTGCAAGCTTGTAGATCTGAAAATCTGCCACCTTATTTCCCAATTAATTTTTTTTGTTTTGATCTTTCACTTCAAAGAAAAGAGAGTACAACAGAGACCATCGTAATTGTGTAAATTACAAAACTAGACAATTGAACAACACTAGACTGCGAGGAAGGTGGAGGGTTATAATAGTAAAACGGGAAGTACGGAACAATTGGGTTAGGAGGCGGCGGCGCGGGAAAGTTGCTGTACGGCGGAGGATAGTAGTAGGCGCTGCCGCTACCACCCGCCGGCGGAGGAGGCGAGTAGGTGTACGTGGGCTGAGACGGCGGTGGCGGCGAGTAGTAGTTCGTGCCGGAGCTGGGCGGTGACGGCGGCGGAGGGCAGTTTGACCCAGTTGAGGGCGGCGGAGGCGATGGAGACGGTGGAGGCGGCGACGGGGACGGCGGCGGAGGAGATGGGTTACATGGGTTTTCGCAGGCGGAGCACATTGTGCACTCGATTTGGTACTTTGACCCCACCCATGTGTTGGCGGTTGTTTGTGACACGTTTTCCGATAATGATATGATCAGAAAAGCCACCATAATCAGAGAACAGAGCTTCACTTTTTGGGTAATTTTATCCATTTGTGTACACTAAGAATCAGAGATTTTGATGGAAATTCGGAGAATGTGGATAGAAATTTGAGAGAATTTCACAACATTTTTTTTGCAGAGAATAAAATGAGACAGTAGAAGAAACGAGACCAGTAGAGACCAGAAGTCGTGAGTGCTGATGACAGTTTTAGAGAGAGAAAGAGTTAAAAGAGTTTTAGAGAGATAAAGGGAAGGAGAGTAGTGTTAGGAGTTCTAGTACTGGGTGGGGCTTTTATCTCTGATTTAGCACCATAAAAACTTACAAAGAAAGGTTTAAAAATGTCAAGTAATGCTAAAAGGGTAGTTTTTAGTTTCAAAAAGATGACCACCGACGCGTTTTACTTTACACCTCTCACCGCATTGTGTGTACGCGATTCCAAGGGTAATTTTGTCAACTTGGTCGAATTCTTAAGGGTTAAAAATAATTCATTTAAGGAAAATGATTATTGCATTAATTTATGGAAGTGAAAAGGTTAAATTTTCTTTTTTTAATTCGTCATTTATGTAGCAACTAAAGATGTGGTGTTCTCTGTTTACTTATATATAATTAGATAATTTACTGCAATAAATCGATATAAATATCACTGCTCTTTCTTTAATGATAATTTTTCTTGTATAATAAAATAGAAAAAAGAGAAGATGAAATTAAAGTCTTGTTTGGCAACCGCTCTTGTTCATGGTAATTTCCCGTCCCATTATGCAGTTTGGAATTATCATGTTAGGAACGAGTTTGAAAAAAAAAAATTTAAAACTTTGAACCCGCCCAACTAATAATTAATATATAAATAAATATTCTTTTATTAGATATAAATTTTATTCTTTCTTTATTTCTTATAATAATTTTAAATTTTAACTGTTGGTTAGTATGATTGTTAAATATTTGATTATACAAAATTTATTTTAAATTTATTTAAGTTTTAATTATATATATATATATATATATACACGTGTGTGTGTATATTGGGGTGTCCTGACCCCAACTCCAATACAAGGCGGCTCAAATTGAGTTTGGGAAAAAAAAAAAAAATTAATGGTAAAATGGTTTTTTTTAATATATATATATTTTAATATGGTAAAATGGGCTTATGAATGGGGGTATCTTGTTCTGAACCCAACTGTTGACGAAAGTATGTAAAAAAAATTTTGAGTATTATTTATCCTGATGATAAATAAATAAATTACTGTAAATAATGGTGGGCTTGACCTTTGCAGAGCTGTTCACACATAGTTAGGAGAAAATTGGATAATGATGGTGACGTGGGAGTGGAGCGTTATAGACGTAAAGACGAGGCAACGGCACTTGGGTGAGTTGGGTGGGTTTCCTGGTCTTTTTAATCTAAGCCCGGTACCAATAAATCATTTGTTAAAAGTGGACCCCATTGGACTGTCACTGTGCCCAAACCCACCATACTGTAGCAGGCAAACTTGGACTTTAAGACTCTTCATTCGGTTCATGTACAAGAGGGATAGATGCCATGATTCACATGGCTTATATACGAAAAAATAATAATAATAATAATAAATATGATAAATATAATTTTATTTAAATAAAAAGACAAATAAAAAAAAATAGTTGTAAAATAATATGCTAAATAAATATGATAAAAAAAATATAATTACAAATATAATATTTTAATTAAATACAATCAGTCATCGATAATGGACTTAAATTAACCAAATAATGTTATTTGAATCTAAATACTTCACCAGTCCCAAAAAAAAAAAAAAAAAAAAAAATTGTCACGAAGTATAAATTTTTAAGGAGACATGTGTGACATGCATTATCTCTTGAAAAATTACTAACTTAAGCTTTTAAGTTTTTAATATTCAAGTTTAAAATTTTAAACTCTAAGAACATATTTAAAAGAAATATATTGTTTGAAAAAAAAAAAAAAAAAAAAGGGGAAAAAGAAGTAGACAATTATTTGAAACAACCCAAAAAAGAAAGATGAACAATTTTTTTTGGGACGGAAAGTATACTTGTGAAACTTAATAAAATTCATATTTGTTAGAATTCAGAAACAACCAAAATCTTATAATCTTTATTGTGTTAAAAAATATGTGTATATATATATATATATATATATATTCTTTATTATTTTGTTTCCATAACTAAAATACAATTACTATAATTTGCTGGTCTAAAGTTAGGTAAAAACTCTACTATAAATACTACAATCCATGCGAGTAAGCATGTGCCCAAAGGGGTAGCTGCCCTGCCCATGCTAACCCATTAAAAAAATATATTTATAGCTATATATATGTATATAAATTTACATTATTCCCATCCTAAAATTATTTTTTTCTAAAAATATTTCCAATTCTTTCCTTCTTTTTCTTTTTACTCTATTTTTTCTTCTTCCTCTACTTTTTCTTCCATTTTTTTTATATTCTCCAAATAAATTTGCATTTCCTTTCTTCAATTAAAATATATGCATTATCCCACTGAAAAATTACTAACTTGAGCTTTTAAGTTTTTAATATTCAAGTTTAAAATACAAACTTGAGCTTTTAAGTTTTTAATATTCAAGTTTAAAATTTTAAACGCTTTTAAGTTTTTAATATCAAGTTTAAAATTTTAAATTCCAAGAACATATATGGAAATATTTGAAATATATTGTTTGAAAAAGAAAAGTGGACAATTATTTTGGAACAACCCAAAAAGAAAAGATGGACACTTTTTTTTTTTGGGAAGGAGGGAATGTAATGACCTGGTCATTTTCTTTCCTTTCCTTTTTCTTAGATTTTTCACAGATATTTTTTTTTCCGTTGATCTTTTCTTTTTTCTCATCACTTAGTGTCATCTTGAGTGCTCGGCGATAGTATTCGAGACTCTTTTTTTTGGATTGGCGACTTCCTTTGAGGACCGAGTCATTTCTATATTTTCACTTTTTGGACACTATTCACTTTTCATCTTCTTTCCTATTTTGTCTTTTCCCCGTTTGTCACTTTGTTGGCATAGCCTCACTTTTGTGTTCGGAATTGGTTTCTGACTTAATATATCTTCATTCTAAGTGGTTTTCACGAAATACGTATATTTACTTTTGTGAAAAAGCTCTCTAGTTGTTCCCAGTGTCCATAAGGATATGGATGTATAGTTTTTCAGAAATATTTTTTTTTCTTGGGGTATTTTTCATAAATATCTTTTGAAGATATTTTATTTTAGAAGTTTTTAAGAAAATATTTTTGGAAGATATTTTCATTCTGGGCCATTAGTACAGTTATCACTTTTTGGAGGGCCATTGTGTAATTAATAAAAGTTATTGCAAAAATGCCTTCTTTTGAGTCTAGATCCTCGTACATGATTCATTTTCACTTTTTGTCGAGTTGCGTACTCTTAGAATTTCTTTCTGGTCATTTTTCTCCAGTTTCAGGGTTTTTGGCCCTAGTTGCCGCCGAACTTGTTCGGGATATATCCTTTTGCTCGGAACTCAGTTTTCGACGCTGTTTCTTCTGTTATTCATATTTTATCATTTCGGTTCTTTTTAGTTCACGGAGTTTTACCGTTTGAGCACATCTGCGCGAATTTCACTTTTTTGAACCTAGCGGGACCCGTTCGGGACACTTTTTAAGTTTTTATATAAATACAGGGTCTTAGAAAGAAAAATCAGATTTTTCTCTCTCTTTCCTCTCTCTTGGCCGGATTCCATGGCAGCCATGGGCTGCCACCTTCTCTCTCCTCTTTTGAGTCTCCTCCCCTTAGTAAAACGCCGTAGTGTCTTAGCGTTTTATGTTCGCCTTGGCGAGACCTTCGATTCCACCGATTGGAATCTCGTTTTGGCCATTTCTTGAGTTCAGGTTTTGAATTCAAGTTGTGATTTTGATGGGGCTTCCTTGGGGTTCTTGTTCACCGTGTTGTCCCTTACGAAATTTCGAAGTATCGTCAAATTCGGAACGGTTTCATTTTGTTGGCTTTTGAGATTTTCATCTCAAATTAAGATATGGGGTGTTTTAGGATTATGTATGTGTTGTATTGAGTGTTTTTCATGATAATACAACTTGTTTGCATGTCTTGTATCAAATTTAGAAAATTAGTAATATTTATTTCTTTGTATAAGATTTAATTTACAAGGATGTATATAGCTTATAATTGAATTGTGACATGATGATAAATTATATTTTGATATGTTTGTTAACATATATTAAATTAGAATTATTTGAATAAGAATTGCACTTCTTATTTAATAATTATCTTTTGTGAAAGTTTAATTCTCACGGATGTACCTTGCATAAAATTAACTTGTGATACACTTTTAAATTAAGTCTTGGCATGTTCTTTAACATACTTTAATTTGAGAGCATTTGGGATGAGTATGAAAATCTTGAGATTTTATTAAAATGATTAATTAAAATCTATTTTAAAGGTTCCATTGGCTTAATTAAGTTTTTAACTTGTTATTGGTGATAACTAGGACTTGTATATTAGCATATGTTAATTTGGGACCATTTGATGTTGTTTTAGGAATTAGGGATTTGACTATCATGATTTAATTAAATTCCATTTTATTGTTTCAATGTTCTAATTAAGTTTTTGATTTGGTATATGTAATGACCATATTATGTTTTATAACATGTGATTAATTAGGGATCATTTGATTGAGATTTGAAACTTAGAGAAATTAATTTTTTACTTAATTAATTTTTGTTTCTATTGCATAACTGATTAAATCATGTGTTTGACATTTGTGTTATGTTTGAAGCATGATTTTAGACTTGTAATGGATTTATGAGTTTATGTTTCCAATATTGGATTATATTATTATAGCGTGTAACGCACATTGAAGATTCGACATGTGATGTTGTTATAGCGTGTAACGAATCGCACTTTGAAGATTCGACATTATCATCCTATAGTAGTTGTGGATTTAGAGCATGTATTGTGTGGTTTCAACCTACTTGTGCATGGAATGTAGTTTCGTGCTTTATATATATTTCGTATATAAGTTGTTAACTTATTTATTTTGAAGTCACTTGGGACATTATTACTGAGATATGGCTAGAGTTTGGCTCTAGTATGGGAGGTATAAGTTCTCCTTATTTTATAGTGCGCACTAGGGTGATCTTCCCAGCGGGTTAATGCCCGGAATAACCATTGAGGTCTCGGCAGAATTCCGAGCTTGATGTCCAAGTCTTCCACTATTTGATTTCGCATTCAATTCGAAGTTGACAATTATGTTTAATTATGACTTGTGGTTTTGTTATTGACGATTTAATGTTGTTAAGTACATTTAGACATTGTGATTTCTAATGAATCATTGCAAATTTTAATATTGGTAAGTACATCTATGTTTTATTATTTTAATGAATCATTGTAAAATTTTGATGTTGTTAAGTATATCTATGCTATATTGTTCAAATGCAACTTAGGAATGATCCTATAGATTCATTTGGAACATAGACGATAGGTGGCATGATCCACTTTAATTGTTTTCGTATTTTAGATTTCAAGTTGATAACTTTGAGAATCTGTCTTGTTACTTTGTATAACATGCTCTTATGTTGTTTGAGTTGCATGAATGATGTGAGTTATGCTAAAAATGTTCTAAGGTAACTTAGAGTGTTACCTGAGTTTCACCTTTGACATAGACGTTAGATGGCATAACCTTTTGAATTGTTTCACATTAATGTGATAATCTTGTAAAACGTTAGGTCTTTGCATGCTCATCTCCTGCGAGTAACTTTATATTACTCACCCCGAAGTTACTGGAGATATTTTTCAAGTACAGGAATCAAGGTTGAGATTCTCGTTATGCTTGGATGATTTGTGGACTGAAGGTTTCCATTCTTGTAAAGGTTAGCTGAAATGCCATTTGTAGCCTGATATGTCAAAATGTATGTAATACCCCTAATTTTAAAAAGATAGTCTCGGCATTTTAATTAATGATTTTATTGCATTTTATTTGCTTATATGTTTATTTGCTTCATTTAGTTAATTGTGTATTTATTTTAAATTAATTGTTTAATTGTAATTGTTTATTGTTTATTTATTTTAAATTAATTATTTAATTGTAATTGTTTATTGTGTATTTATTTAAATAAATTGTTTAATTGAATTGTTGTATTTATTAGCTTATATGAGTTATTTGTTTTATTTTCCATGTATGCTTAGGTGGCCGTAATTTGTTTATAAATTTTATATGTCGTATTTAGTTTAGGGTTTTATTTTGTGTAATTAGGATAGCCGACTTATAATTAGATTGGGATTAGAATTAGGGTTGGTATTTGTATAAGCCTATATATATACCTTTATACGTCTGCCAAGGGTTTGTTAACCCTATTCACGTATACGGTGAGGCAGAGAGTAACAAAGAGTGGAACTTGAGAGATTAATAGAGAGGTTTAAGGAGGACAGAACGGATTGCTTCTGGGTTGAACCAAGAGCAACGAAGGTGTAGAACGGTAGTCTAGGACATTGTTGGAAAACTCAGCGACGGAGGGTTAAGGTTTTGAACGGAAACCTAAAGGCAAATCTCTATTCTAACTCTTTCCCTTAAACATGTGTTCAGTGCATGCCTAGGTAGACTCCAGGGGTTTAATTAATGCTAAAACATATTTGTAATGCATGTTTAAACTATAATTAGCTTCGTTGAATTAAACTGATTTGAAAATTCTTAAAGCTTTTAACTGTATCCTACTCTGTATGTTTTTAAGCCTTGTTTAATTGAGATTGTTGATACATGTTGATGTCTTTAAATAATCAGGGACACTGAATAAACATTAGAACAAGTGTTTAAAATATTACAGAGGCCTGTGACGACCCTGGATTTTTCAACCCAGTGTGTCTGGTGATGACCCGAAACGGATCCACAATGCAGAAGCAAAAGAAGGAAGGTGACCTCTAGAGATGTACATCATCCCTAAGACACCAAAATAACTCCACATGAAGCTATGGAACTCAAATGAGCCAAGCAATGAAGTAAGAATGTCAAATCCGAAGAGAAATAAACCAAGGGGTAAAATGGTCATTTCACACCAAAATGGGTGCCATCGTGCACACCATTGAAAACACAATGAAAAATCAACAAGAATAGACTCAAGAATCGCATGATTCGGAGTTCGGACGACAAAGATATCAAGTTTTGAAGTCGAAGGAAGGGAAACCCTATCCCGGTTCGAACAAAAAAAAAGACACTACCTTACTAAAACTTGAATATCTTGAGTTACAAGAAGAATCTAAAGCTCTAATTGGTATGCTTATTTTTACACGGTCAATTTAGACTCAAGAACGGACCAATTCGGAGTTAAAACGAAGAAGATATGATAATTTGAAATCGGAGGTGCAGTGCTGAATCAAGACACAAACACACACACACATGAACAGTACCTCGAGAGCTCGTGCAAGGGCTTTGAGCGCTCGAACGGCACACGCCCAAGAGCCAAAACTCTCTGCCCCATCTTCGAGCGCTCGTGCGACATCTTCGAGCGCTCGTTCTGCTGAAGGCTTAGCAGAAAACTGAGTTTGAAATGTGATTTTGAGGACTTTCTTGGCCTTTTTAGGAAAAAAGTTGTGAAGTAACCCCCCTTAAAATTATGTTTTCTAGCCAATTATGCCAAAAGGAAACTTTATTTTTCATGTGAAACCCCAAAATGCCCTTATGCTCAGTTTAGGCTCAAAACGGCAAAAATGTGAGTTTGCACCAAACATACATTTGACCCTAAATGCCCTTCTAGGCTGAAATGAATATGCACGCAAACATAATAAGTGATTTTGAGCGCGCGGGAATGGTCCGTGAGTCCCGAAAACGACCGATGCAAAATCCGACCCCCTAACGGCCAAAAAGGCAAAAATGGACTTGAAATGAAAAACATGAAAACCAAAATTGACAAATGATTTCAAATTACCGTTTGGCCCTTAGCCACACTTCAAACATGATTTATGAGACTCTATGAAAGAATGAAAATAAAATTCCCACACTCGATGCAACCATGGTGAGATAATGACTTGGCATTTTTCAATACTTTCATAATATTTCATGAAGTTAAAATATACATAGAATTCAATATACATGTTAATGGCCTCCGGCCTCATCTAATACATATCAAATACATTGTAAAGAATGTACTTAGATACACATTACATACATGGAATCAAAAGATACAAGCTTTGTCAAAATAAACAAAAGCAAACATGATATGCTAACATGTGCATATTCAATGTCATCAAAAATACTTCAAGACTTCTAGCATGTCTAAAAGTGTTGTGTATCCCACAACAATGCTTCTTTACCTGCAAAACACCCAGTAACTTTGGGGTGAATAAACAAGACTAACAAGTTTATTCGTAGAAGATGAGCATGCATCGACTCAATTTCTTTAGAGATTTTTAGGACTGACATGATATAGTTCAAAATGGATCATGCCACCTAACGTCTATGTCAAAGATTAGACTCAGGGATCATTCTAAGCTACCATGGAGTATAAGTAACAAGAATCATGATATATATACATATATAAAATAAGTCAAAGTTGGGATAATCCAAGAACATGACAAGAAGGTTACTTGAACATAGATTAACATGAATTGCATTATCAATACAATTAAGCAAGGCTTAGAATAATTCCATACAACATGACAAAAGGATACTAGAACATATATTAACATGAATTGCATTATCAATACAATTAACATGGTTGGAGCATTCCAATTAACACGAAAGGGTTAATACACGAAATCAAGAACATGGCATAATATCTATGCTATTAGACAAAGTTGGAATTATTCACATAACACGAAAAGAGTTACACATGATATCAAGGATAATGCATAATATCTACGCAATTAAACAAAGATGGAATATTCTATAAAATATGAAAATGAAGATACATAGAGTCAGGAACAAAGCATAATATCTATGCATCTAAACATGAGTAGAATCTACCACATAACACGAAAAGAGTTTTAAATCTTTAAGGAATATAACACTTAAAATTTAAGGAGTTAAATCACGAATTAAGCATAAAATCTATGCAATGAGACAAGATTGGTGCATTTCACATACACGACAAGTTTAAATCTTCAAGGAATAGCAACTTGAAATTTAAAGAGTAAAATTAACCAATGTGGAAACTTAGATATCGCCCGGATTAAAACCGTACTCTTGAGATCACTTTAGAGCTACTAACCCATGGGTACCTTTCCCCTAGTGCGCACTATAGTGTAGAGGGACATTCCCCCGTACTAAAATTGAATCCTAGCCATGTCAATTCTTGATTGATATCCCAAGTCCCAAAAGCAACAAGTTGTGCAAGTCAAGATTGTATCAAAATACAAGAAATGCATTAACCATATATCATGCACAACCAAGATTTTGGAACACACAAGTCATGCCCTAAGTTCTCAACTATGATGGCATGTGAAATGTCAAGAAATTAATGTGTGCATTTATATAGACCACAACTAAGATAAATAACACATGGAATCCATCGAAGCAAATATACCATAAGTATAAGATATATGATTCAATTGTATACTAAACAACACATGTGTGAATAAACCATTCCGAAACAAATGAGCATGTTCATTAAGCACATTAATGAAACCAAGATACAAGAAGTCTAGATACATGATATTAAGGCATGATTAACTTAAGGGAGACATAAAAGGAAATTTAATCTACTTAAGGGATTAAATTATCAAGGTTACATGGCAAGTCCAAATGTTCTACGAACAAGTTATGTCAAGGATCATATCAAGGCCAAGTTCAATGTCAAGTTTCAAGTTCATTTCATACACGACACAATTATGTGAGTTAAGTTCCATACAAAGGAAATGAATAAATATAAATTTCAAAACTTATCCGATTATGCTCAATGTAATACACGTGAAGGAATTTATCAAGGAAATCATGAATACAAGGTTAGAAACTTAATCAAGTGCATAGAACCATTAAATGGATTTTAATTATTTCATTTAATTAAAATCTCTAGATTTTGAAAGTCCTCCAAATAACCTCTATTTAACATATGTTATACAACATGTCATAACTTGATTTAAGAACACATTACAAGTACATTTCTTGCAAGTTACGGCCTTGAGTATTAAACTTTAATACAAGAAAAATAATAAATGAAGGGTTTCAAAACCTAATCAAATATTGTAGATTTAATATATGTGAAACTATATGCCATGCACATCAAGAATTTCAAGTCGGAATTCCAATGAAGTGAATAGTACACTCGGAACAATTCAATTAATCTAATTAATTAAATATTACTAGATTTTAAAACTTCTCCGATTACTCTCAAATTAATCTATGTTGAAGAGCATGCTAAGGTCTATTATAATGTGCTATCACATGTTGATTTAAAGCTAGATAAGGCCACATGATTTAATATTTTATTCAAGATAAATATTAAATAAAATCTTCATTACTTGTCCAAATAATCTAGATTTAATATATGTCAATCTACATATCAAGGGGTACTATTCTATTATGCCACATGATCAAACAAAGTTATGGACAATCGGGAAAATTAAATCCTTCACAAGAAAAATAAATAATAAAATCTTTAGATTTTACATCCAAGCATGTAATCAAGTTGTATAAGCATCATAAGCATGTAATATAGCAAGAATTTAAATTATAACACCTCCTACCTCAATTTGAGATGAAAACCTCAAATCCCTACTGAAAAAAAAGTGTTCCGAATTCGCCGAAACCGAAGGGTTTTGTCGGGGACAACACGATCTACATGAATCCGAAGGAAGCCCCTTGAAAATCACAACTTGACTTCAAACCCAAACTCAAGAAATGGTCATAAATGAATTCTAATAAGGGGGAATGGTAGAACACGTCGAGGGGAACAATAAATGTAAAGGCCGAAGGATTTCTACTAAGGAAATCAAGTGGAGAAGGAGAAAGGGTGGCAGCCAAGGAGCTCCCATGGCTGCCGGCCAAGAGGTGGAGAAGATGAGTGAAAAAGTGATTTTTCACTTTAAGACTTTCTATTTATAGTAAGTCTCAAAAAGTGCCCCGAAAGGGCCCCGCCGGGTCCGGAAAAGTGAAATTTGAGCAAACGCACTCAAATGGAAAAACTCGATGAATGAAAAAGATTTAAAATGAGAAAATATGAACAACGGAAGAAACGGCGTCAAAAACTGAGTCCCGAGCAGAAAGTTATGCCCCGAACAAGTTCAGCGGCAACCGGATCCAGAAACTCTGAAACTGGAGAAAAACGACCAGACCGGAATTCTAAGAGTCCACGACTCGATGAAATGTGAAAATGAATCCTGTACGAGGATCCAGGCTCCAGACAAGGCATTTTGCAATAACTTCCGTTAACTGCAGAATGGCCTCTACAAAAAGGGTTAACTGCGAAACTGCCCCAGAATGAAAATATCTTCCAAAAGATATTTTCTTAGATGCCCCTGAAATAAAATATCTTCAAAAGATATTTGCGAAAAACACCCCAAGAAATGAAAAAGATTCTGAAAAATTGTGCATCCATGCCCCTATGGACACCGGGAGCAACTAGAGTACCTTCTTGCAAAAGTAAAGATACGTATTTCGAGGAAACCACTCAAGATGAAGGCACGTGAAGTCAAAAACCAACTCCGAGCATGAGAAGTGAGGTTATGCCAGCAATGTGACAAACGGGGAAAAGACAGAATAGGGAAAAGATGAAATAGGGAAAAGGACGAAAGACGCATAGTGTCCGAAAAGTGAAAATGCGAAAATGACTCGGTCCTCAAAGGAAGTTGTCAATTCACATGAAAGAGTCTCAGAAACCAATTTCAAGCACTCGAGATGACACTAAGCGACACGAAATAGAGCTCAGAAAAGAAAATTAAACGTAAAAAATTCATTCGTAAAATTTCAAGAAAAATGAAAGGGAGGCAAATGACCGCGTCGTTACAACAGAGGCCCTGAGAATCGTCGGAGGTAAGGAAGACGAAGCAGAACCGAGAAATGGCTTCAGGAAGTGAGAGAGCAGGCTCCCAAAAGGAGGGACCAGCTTCCTCATTGATGGAGCCGGCTCCAAGGAGTGTGGAGCCGGCTCTTAATTTGTGAGAGCCTGCTCTCGCCCAGAATTGTGTATTAATTATTTTTAGGCTGTGTTTGAACTATACAGGGTATTTTTACTTCGTTTAAACTGCTTTAACTGATGTATGTGATTGCCATGGACCTGTAAAATTATGGGGAAACATTAATTCATAACTGGACTAAAGAATGGGGCAAGATAAACTTAAGGAAAAACCTGTAGGTTACACACTATTTGGTTACTTAAGTTAATTGCTCGAACTTGGAGACTCTTTTATATAAAATTTAATACTGTTTAATCATATTTAAACAGAGTTATAAATATAGTGAATTACTTGCAACTAACTATACTTGGTTTGGAATATATTGGTATTTAACTTGCTTTTAACCGCATCAATTTATGGACTGATAGAAGGATTTAATTGCTTATTATAATTTTAGCAATTTGTCTATGTTTGATTAAACAATATTAATCATGGTTAAGCATTGTAATAAGCATAATTGACTATCTGAAACGACAATATGCTTATATGGAGTTAATTGATGTTTTAACTGTATAGATTTCATCAATGGTTGGATTTGTAGATTTTTATGAAATTTACATTTAAGAATTTCATAATAATATGCTCAGTAATGATTCTGATTATCATAATATTGTTCTGGATTATAATTAATAAACTGCTCGTTCTGTTTTGTCGATTGTTGGATTTGTTGTGTAGGTATGCACCGGTATGGGACGGTGGCATATTAGGGACGGATTAGTTCAAAATACCAAGTCCTACCTATTTTGGAATAAGTTGGATTAATTATAAAAGTTAAGTCCTACTTATATATATGTATATGCACCGGTATGGGATGATGGCATATTAGGGATGGCTTAGCTCAAAACACTAGGAACTACTTATTCTGGGGATGGATTAGTTTAAAACACTAAGTCCTACCTATTCTGTAATAAGATGGATTAACTATTAAAGTTAAGTCCTACTTATATATATATGTCAGGTCAATAAACATTTGAATGACATACCTTGAACGGACTTTTATATATATATATATCTTTATGGTGCCGTGTAATACCCTTATTTTTAAAAGGATAGTCTCGGCATTTTTATTTTGCTTAAATTGTTAATTTTGTTGGTTTTATTGTTTATTTGCATTTATTAATTGATATTTGAATTAAATTGATTTAATTGTTTAGTTATGTGTTTAAATTGTATTTATTTGGTTTAATTGTTTATTTATGTGCTTACATTGCATTAATTGATTTCTTGTTTTCAGTAATTGAATGGTTTTATTTAATTGTCTTTTGTATTTTCTCTAATTATATTAATTTAGTAATTATTAATTCTAAGGTAAAATAAGTTAAAGGAGTTCTTAAATTACGTTAATTAACTAAGGTTCTCTAGGAAGTCAGTATGTGTAGCCGACATGGATTAACTTAGGTTGCTCTATGGGCCGACTAAGATCGACATTAGGGCTCTATCTCTAATCATACAGGGAATAAAGTTTTATTTAATTCTCTATATATATAGAACAGTATGTCGACTAAGGGTTTTAGAATGCACAACCTTTGTTCACGTATCAAGGTTACAGAAAGAAACATAGAGTGGTTTTGAGCAAACAGAGTACGTTCGGTGAGGGTTTCGACTATGGCTTAAAGGTTAGACCTAGGAGAAGGGAAGAGCAGAAGTAATAGAGGGTTAGACAGTATTGCAGTGTTGCCGGAAACGTGGGCACGACGCCGGGATTTCATAACTGAAATCACAGGCAAGTTCTTTTCTTCCTCTTTCCCGTTGGCTTGTGTTCTGTGCACCTAGATAGTCTCTAGGAGATTAATTGGACATTAAATAAACCATGCATGATTTTTATATGTTAACTTTGATTATCTGTTATTTGTGAAAACTTATCTGCAATAATTCTATCATGTATGGTTGCATCGTCTCTGTTTTAGCATAAAAAGTCGCCACTGTTTTAATCTTGTATTGAATCTTACTGCAATAAACCAAGGTCTAAATTAATACTAGATGTGACTTAAGACCTTTAAGTTCAATTTAGAGGAAGAACAGTAAGGTTGGAATGGCCGGAGACGGTGCAAATGGGCTGAAATGGAGTAAAACGGGGCTGGAAGCTCTCAGAGGAGGTGAGAGCCGGCTCCATGGAAGTGGGAGCTGGCTCCCACACTCATAGAGTAGGCTCCAAGGTCCTTGGAGCTGGCTCCCAAGTATAAAGAGCCTGCTCCCAAAGTCATAGAGCAGGCTCTCTCCAATTTACACTTTCTGATATTTTTTTTCTACTCACTGTTGGTACTGTTTGAGCATGGGAACTGTTTTGATGGTTCTGGGTCTTCACAGAGGGATTAAGAAATTGATTTTGGGTGTTATTAAGACCATAAGTTGATTAAATTTGACCTCTAAGTCAATGGGACAAATAGTATAAAATTAATGAACTTTCTACGCTGTTAACGGATGGAAGAGAAATAAATTGCTTATTTAAATTTCAGCAATTTAATGGGATTTAGTATGTTTATAAAAATTATTTTAAATGCATGATAGGGTCATTTATTTATTTCTTTTGATCTATGCATGCTCTGGATGTCAATTGTTGAAATATTTAACCTTTTTTGCAATTGCATGGATTAACGCTTGGATTATAGTTGCCGAAATATTAAACACTTTTCTGTAATTATTTGGGTTATGATTTTGGACTGTAAATTGCTAAACTATTATTTATGTGTTGTAATTTACATGGATATGGAGGATTGTATGCACCGGTATGGGACGGTGGCATACTAGGGACGGTTTAAATCAAAACACTAAGACCTAACCTACTGGATGAAAAGAATGGATTGTAAAATATTAAATCCTATTTGTGTTTAAGTCAGATCAACTGACTAAGTTGAATGAATTCCTGGATTAGTTGGTTGTAGTTAGGCATATCAACTGGAATAAGTTGAGTGACTAACTGGACTGCGTATTGTATGTCACTTCAATGAATAATTGAATGACATATTCTAGTTTTGGGATGGACTTTAGATATATGGTTATGGTACCACGAGATGAGCTTGAGTCTCAGGCTCGTTGGTTAGTGTGCGTATATGCAGTGGATGCGTAGCTGGCTATGGTAGGTTGAGGTGTACCCTGTTAGGTCTAGGTACTCGTGCCCACCTTTGGGTGCATTTTTGCATGTTGGCTTCTATTCAGGTTGAGACCCCTATTATAGTCCAGTGAATGTCTAGGGTGTATATATATATCTTAGTATGGATATATATATATATATATATATATATATATACTTATGGACTAGATAACTATTATGAGGTATCTAGGGTGTATCTGCGTATCGGATCACTGTATGGATTGCAATTAGATTAGAACTTGTTCGTGGGCCTGACCCACTCTTTTATTCTTTTCAGGTACAGGACGGTTCCAGCCTTAGAGCTTGATTGTGCTTCTCAAAGATAGTCTCTTATTCATCTACTTACGTAGGACTTCTTTCGATGTTCTAGTTTAGTTTATTTTCAGTTATTCAGTTCAGTTGAGATTTTATTTAGGGGTCACGAGATGGATTCCCAAGTTGTACTTTTAGAGGTTTTGGAGATTTGGAGTTTTATTATTCAGTTTTATTTGGAGGATTTTATATTTCTTAATTCTTTCAGCTTTGTAATTTAAATTCTTAAATCTTTATATTCTGTGTTCGCTTTAAAATACTTTAATTGTTTGATATTTCCCTGTGGGTTTGGGCCTGGGCCTGATCAATCCGTGTCTCGAATTCGAGGGATATCACATGCCGTAATATGAGCTTGAGTCTCAGGATTATGGTTAGGGTGCGTATATCGCCTTGGATGGATAACTTGACATAGTTGTTGTTCCCTGGTAGGTCTAGGTATACATGACCACATTACATGCGATTTGCATGTTACCTTTTATTCAATCTGAGACTACACTATAGTCTAGTGAGCATCCTATAGTGTGTATTTATATCTATATGGACTACTTTAGTTATTGTTGAGCTATCTCGGATGTATCTGCGTATCGGGTTTCTGTATGGATTGTAGTAGGATAAAACTTGCATGTGGGCCGACCCACTCTTATTTTTCAGGTGTTCGTCAGTTCCACGCTTAGAGCTTGATCGTGTTGTGCAGATACAAATACTCACTCCTCCGACTACGTAGGATTATTTCTCATGTTTTAGTTTTAGATTTTGTTTCCGTATTTTACTTTCTATTGGGATTTTATAAGGGGTACACTAGATGGATTCTCGAGTTGTACACATTGGAGGTTTTGGAAAGTTTGGGATATTTTAAATTAAATATTTTGTAGGATTTAAATAATTAGAATTCTTTTCAGCTTTATTATTTTATTCTTATTTCATTTTTGTAATCCGTGTTCATTTACATCTTAATTGTGTGGTATCCATTGAATCTGTGCTTGGACTTGATCACCCATGGCTCTAGAATCGAGGGGGCTCTAGAATCGAGGGGTATCACAATGTGTATATTTGATTTTAAATATATAATGTGTGCCTAAGAACAGCTTTTGATATTCATTTTTATAATGACCCAGGTTTTATTCAACTCAGTACGTCAGTGATGACCCAAAATATTGACCCGGTAACGGATCTTAAATGCGGAAGCGAAAGATAAACTAAGGTTTCTAGAGATAGAAGTCATCCCTAAAGCACTAATGTGCCCTTCCATGAAGTCACGGAAGTTAAAGAGAGCAAAAGAGGAAATGAGAGTCAAAACGGGCTAAATCCGTCAATTATGGGCAATTCCCAAATAAAAGGAGAAAATTAACTCTAAACAAGTCAAAAAAAGTAAATACAACCTAATCTAATCATTTCACAACATTCTAAGAGGTTCTAAGAATTTTAGACAAGAATCCCACAAAATGCCCTTTCCCGGTTTAAGCGAAAACTGATACTACCTCACTAAAATAGGAATAACTCCCACTATGATTTGATTATGAGAATGGCATTAGTACCATTGGAAATCTAACTCAAAATTCATGAATTTAGGCTCAAGAATCACCCAATTTGGATTAGAAATGGAGGAGATATAACCGTTTGAAGTCGGAACAAGAGTGCTGAAACAAAACTGAAGAGGCTGGAGTATGAAGGCTATTTCAGTAGACCAAAATAGAGTTTCGGACAACTGAAACTCATAGAAACTTTTTCAAAGTCTTGTTTTTGAGGGGTGGTTACTTCGGTAGACCGAAATAAGCCATCGGTCGACCGAAATGGCCCTAAAAGGTGTTTTTGGCTACTAGAATGTGCATTTTTACAAATCAAAAAGGCACCGATCGACACACCTCGAAACCTACTGGAAGCCTTACTAAACATGGGAGATTTGCAATAGTTACTGTGGGATTCATTCTATCCACATGCATAGGTCAAAAACTTATTCTTTTAAAGGAAAATTGAGCATGTGAACACGTTAACAAACATGAAACTCATATTGAACTATGTTGCAATGGTTTAGAGCCTCATTACAATCCGTTTACAAATTTGGACATACCAAACCTCTAATGTTGGTTTAAATACATTTTTAAAGTAAAAGATGGTACCAAATGACTATAAGTACTAAATTAAACATGTTTGGCCCTTGGCCTTGTTGCATACACATCTAAAGAGTATCAAAAGGTGCACTTAAGTGCACATTACATAGGTTTGATAAAAAATACAAGTTTTAACATAATAACTAAAATGAAGCATGATATGCTAACAAGTGCATATTCTACTATAACAAAATTACTCCAAGTAGTCAAGCAAGCCTAAGAATGTTGTGTATCCCACAATAAAGCTTCTTTACCTGAAAAACACCTGGTAACTTTGGGGTGGGTAAACAAGTTTACTAGTAAGGAATGATCATGCATAAATTTAACTTATTACAAGGTTTGCAATTCAATATAATTTAATCCATGCTATTAAAATGACATTAAAACTTTCAACATAGTACAATGAGATGAAATTTCACAAAGTTATTAACTTGGAAATTAAATGTGAAATCAAACCAAAGTGGATACTTGGATATTGCCCGGATTAAAACCGTACTCTTGGGATCACTTTAAGGCTATTAACCCATGGGTACCTTCCCCTAGTACGCACTATAGTGTAGGAAGCTCTCTATCTCCCGTACTAGAATCAAGTCCTAGCCAAGTCAAGTTCTTGATAATATCCTAAGTTTCCAAAATCAACAAGTTGAGCAACAAGTCATGATATATGTTGCAAACACAAAAGCTCCATGAAATTATGACTACATCATTAGAATAATGAGAAAGAAATTAATTAAACTAATTAATTAATTTCTCTAGTTTTCAAAAGTTATTCAAATAATCCCAAATAAATATATAACAAGAACTAAGTCGTGGCCATGCCATATATCAAGTCTAAAATAGAAAACAAGCATGGTACAATTAAGTAGAATTTAAATCAATTTAAATTAATTAATTCTGTAAATTTAAAAGCTCATTTAAATCATGTCAAATTAATATACAACAAAGATCAAGTCATGGCTATGCCATATATCAAGTCTAAAACGAGTTATATACAAGTTGCAATTAATCACTAATTTCTCAAATTGGTACAAGACATACATACCATTTATAAATCACTATAAAAGCAATTAATTTACTTTGAAAATAAACTATAACACCCCCTACCTCAATAGAGAATAGAATCTCTATAATCCAAGTGAACCAAGCTTAAAAATGAAAAACCAAACAAGGGTTTTGTAGAGGAGAGTGAGAGGAAGCTAAAGTATTCCAAGCTTATAGGTCTAAGCTGAGTGGAAGGAGGCCAAAAGGAAGTCTAAAGCTTTAAACCAAGCTTAGTCTTCAATGGTGGCTAGGTTAGGGTTCTTGAGAGGAAAGAGATGAATGAAATAAAATGTGGAAGCCCTATGTTAAATGTGGTGATATTCTCCACTCACTAGGTGCTCTTGCACTACCTCTCACACACACACTTGCAAGACTAAAGGTGAGACCTACACTTGTCATGAATCTAAGTAAACTTCCAAGATTTAATATCAAGCCTACACTTGCCAACTATCCATGCCAACAAGTGCTCCTATCCTAGGCTAACAAATGGGTGAATCTCCACCCTCCATGTGTCATCAAACAAGGCTTCTAAGTGGTTCCACCACAAGATCAACAAGTGGCACCATGAGAATGTGATACTTGTCACATTTTTCAAAAATTGTAAAAAGGTCCTTTTTGAAAATACCTTTCAAATTAAATTGCAAAAGGGTCCCTAAGACGAAAAATAATTACTTTGCAAAATTACACTAAAACCTCTCAAGTTATGAATAATTACCAAAAGGTTATGCATCCATGCCCTTTACAAGAAAAGTAAACATTTAACATGTTTTTCTACGAATGTAAAAATGTAAATATCATGGAATTTAAATATCATGAATGTATGCAATTTCGGAATCAAATCCGAGCACAAAAAGTAAGGTCATGCAAGGAAAAGTGATAAACGAGAAAATGACAAAATAGGGAAAAAGAAGAAAAAAGAAATTACTGAAAAAAAGGAAAAGAAAGAAAATGACTGGGTTATTACACATTTTATGTGTATGTATAACATGAGGCATAGTGCCATTAATTTTTAAAGTTCACAAGTATGTTTTAGACTTGTTAGGATCATTGGGAATGCATGCATGATAAGCGCTGAATACTGTATATTTAAGCGCCCTAAATTGCATTAGTTAAGTCCGTTGTTTGTTTAATTAAGTAGATTATCTTCATTTGTGTGTATGTATATATTTTCAGGTCCATTTGCCAAAAAAGGAGCAAAATCAAAGCTTTGTGGAGTTTTGGCCATCAAAAGGCACAAGGCTGAATTTCTGGCAGCAGTGGATCCTGAACTTTGATCGCCATTTTGACCTTCCTAACTCAAGAACTGGACTTCCCTTATAACATGAAAGATTTAGAGCTCTGAATCAGCTTTCCAAATCTTCAAACGGTTTGTCATTCGGAGCTCGGAGCAGAGAGTTATGGCCTTGTTACCAGAGGCGCGCAGAACTGCCTGGCAGCAATGAAATTCTGCCTTAATCTTCATTTTCGACCAACTATCCTTGAGAATTGGATCTCCACTAAAACATGAAATATTTAGAGCTCTGAATTAGCTTTCTAAATCTTCAAACGGTTCATCATTCGGAGTTTGGAGCGCAAAGTTATGGCTGTTTAACCGAAGTAGGTCTGGGCGGAGCAAGGCAAGAATGGAGCATTCTGCTCCAATTTCGAGTGCTCGAGCCCTTATTTCGAGTGCTCGAACTTAGGGCAGAATTGCATCCGGAAATGGCCCATTTTCAGCCACTTGCATCTTGGGTTCCTCAATTCTAATTTCCCTCTTTAATGGTTGGTTGGAGATGTTGGTTGGTGGGGGTTTCTAGAGCCTTATCTCTAGAAGATAAGAGAGGGAAGCCACACAATATGAGAGAGCTTCATTTTACAAGATTAGAGGAGAGAGAAGAGAGCAAGAAAGGGGTGTTCTTGGAGCTAGAAGAGGGGAGCTCGAAAATGGAGGTCAAGGCTTTGCTTCCTCCTTCCTCTAGTGCATCAATGGGTAACTAACTCCCTTCTAGGGAGGTGATGAAACTCTTTCTTGTAAGCATGTCTTGTTTTTGATTTACATTTGGGGATGTAATGTATATATATGACCTTTCCATGAACTAGAGCTTTATTTGATGTGAAGAGCTTCAATGTCTATTAATGATCATTTTGAGTTTAAGATCTTGTCTTAAGATTGTCTCCTCTTATGATTATTTTGCTTCCATTTTCATAGTGACAATGAAGATGAGTTTATGGAAATGTTTTTATTGGCATGATGCTTGGGAAATTTGATAGTCTATAGCTTAGGGTTCTCTTTTGATAGATTATTCTTGATTCCTAATGTCATGTGCTTCTACTATGTGATTAAGGGCTTGATAACTCTATGCTTAGTGAGTATGTCTAAGGTTGCAACCTAGTTTAGGTAACCAAAACATGCAATACTTTGATAAGTTATTCTTTCCTATTGATTTCATAAAAATTCTTGAAGGTAATGTAGCAATTTTATGTTGTTGCATTTCATGGTTTTATGTATATATTATTCCCCAAGTAAATCATGTATTAACATGCTTATGGATAGGTAGTGGATTCACTTCCCTAGCCCTCTCTACCTAGATCTCCTTCCTTTACATTTACTAGCATTCTTGTTTTATGCACACTTCAATTACTAGCTTAGTGACAAACCAATCAACAACTCCTTATTACACCTTATCATTCTTAAATAACTCTAGATACTTAGGTTGCCTTAAGACTAGCGCAGTCCCAGTGGTTCGACTTACCCGACCAATAGCCCTATTTTACAATGATTCGTGCTATTGCGAAGGTTGATGTTAGTTGATCAACCGATCAATTTTTGGCGCCGTTGCGCTCCAATTTCGAGTGCTCGAGCCCTTATTTCGAGTGCTCGAACTTAGGGCAGAATTGCATCCGGAAATGGCCCATTTTCAGCCACTTGCATCTTGGGTTCCTCAATTCTAATTTCCCTCTTTAATGGTTGGTTGGAGATGTTGGTTGGTGGGGGTTTCTAGAGCCTTATCTCTAGAAGATAAGAGAGGGAAGCCACACAATATGAGAGAGCTTCATTTTACAAGATTAGAGGAGAGAGAAGAGAGCAAGAAAGGGGTGTTCTTGGAGCTAGAAGAGGGGAGCTCGAAAATGGAGGTCAAGGCTTTGCTTCCTCCTTCCTCTAGTGCATCAATGGGTAACTAACTCCCTTCTAGGGAGGTGATGAAACTCTTTCTTGTAAGCATGTCTTGTTTTTGATTTACATTTGGGGATGTAATGTATATATATGACCTTTCCATGAACTAGAGCTTTATTTGATGTGAAGAGCTTCAATGTCTATTAATGATCATTTTGAGTTTAAGATCTTGTCTTAAGATTGTCTCCTCTTATGATTATTTTGCTTCCATTTTCATAGTGACAATGAAGATGAGTTTATGGAAATGTTTTTATTGGCATGATGCTTGGGAAATTTGATAGTCTATAGCTTAGGGTTCTCTTTTGATAGATTATTCTTGATTCCTAATGTCATGTGCTTCTACTATGTGATTAAGGGCTTGATAACTCTATGCTTAGTGAGTATGTCTAAGGTTGCAACCTAGTTTAGGTAACCAAAACATGCAATACTTTGATAAGTTATTCTTTCCTATTGATTTCATAAAAATTCTTGAAGGTAATGTAGCAATTTTATGTTGTTGCATTTCATGGTTTTATGTATATATTATTCCCCAAGTAAATCATGTATTAACATGCTTATGGATAGGTAGTGGATTCACTTCCCTAGCCCTCTCTACCTAGATCTCCTTCCTTTACATTTACTAGCATTCTTGTTTTATGCACACTTCAATTACTAGCTTAGTGACAAACCAATCAACAACTCCTTATTACACCTTATCATTCTTAAATAACTCTAGATACTTAGGTTGCCTTAAGACTAGCGCAGTCCCAGTGGTTCGACTTACCCGACCAATAGCCCTATTTTACAATGATTCGTGCTATTGCGAAGGTTGATGTTAGTTGATCAACCGATCAATTTTTGGCGCCGTTGCCGGGGACTGCAAACGGTTTAGCAACCGAAGTTTCTAGGGTTAAATTTAGTTTGA
The DNA here is from genome assembly GCF_030987335.1 of Cornus florida. Classification (NCBI taxonomy): domain Eukaryota; kingdom Viridiplantae; phylum Streptophyta; class Magnoliopsida; order Cornales; family Cornaceae; genus Cornus; species Cornus florida. The sequence continues at coordinate 20,759,364 of NW_026775571.1, forward strand.
TTGTGAATATTCCTTGTGTGTTTTGACCACCTTTGTGTTTTAAGTGTTGTAAGATTCTAGGGACTCGAAGCTCGCCGTGGGAATGCTAGCAAATTGTAAGTCTAGAGGACCCCAGGTAAGTCTCGTGACTTCTAGTTTCGAATTGTGAATATCGTGCATGTGTTAAGCTTAGAAGTAATTAAATTGCAAGCCCTTGTCGAGGCTATTTCAATTGTTTTAAATTTCGTATTCAAGCATTGGTCCTTGTCGTGGCCATTTACATTTTTTGTCTTGATAATTGAGGAGAATGGGAACATTGTATGTGGAGGTTATGGTGATGAAGTGTTGTGTTGATTGCTTTGTGTGTTGTTGAATTACTCCTAGATGGAGAATAGTTATCTTCCAACTCAATTCTACACACCTCATGAGTTTTGTGCTTTTTGCTCTAGTAATACACATCATACAAGAGATTGTCTTCCAACGAGACAATTCTCGGACTTCTATCTAGAGCAACCAAATGAAAATTTCTTTGAACCGGGTAGTGATCCATACTTCAATGGTTATAACTCGGGTTGGGGAGACCAACAAAACTTCTTGTGGCATGACATAGGAAATTCAACCCCACAATCTCATATGCAACCTTTTCAACCCAATGATCATCCTTTCCCGCCCTCTTCTCCTTTTCCACCGTCTCCATTGGATGAGCTAATTGTTGCTAACAAACAAATGATGGAGTCTATGCACACGCAAATGATGGACTCCAACAATCAACTATTGGCTTCCCTTGCTAGCATGCAATCCACAGTAGAGTCTATCAATCAAGTGGTACCATATCACCAGTCCCAAGTTAGTGCAATGATAGATGACCAAATATCTCAAATTCAACAAAGGATTAATGCTAAAAATCATGAAGAGGAGGAAACATTTTCATTTGAATTTATGGCCAATCCAAAAGAAAATTCTATGAATGATGAGATTACTCCTAGTAACTTTCATCATGAGAATGATCAAGTGGTTATTACATGTGAAAATGATAAAATGGTGGTGGAAGATCAAATTGTTGCCCCACATCAAAATGAAGCAATTGTGGCTCAAAATGGGAAAAATAATGATGTAGAGATTGTCTACCCTACTCCAAAACAGCCCCTACATAATCCTTTGCTTGATACACCTCCTTTAATGGAGGATCCTCTAAAAGCTTGTTTGGCTCATTTCAATTGTGAGGATTTTAATGTTGACAATTCCATTTCAGAGGTGAATTCTTTGCTTAATATTCATCCACATATTCATTCTTTTCCTTTGTCAACATCAAATGTATCTCTTTCTTGGGAGCTTGCATCTCATCCCATTCCCTCACTTGAGTTATCTCAAACTGTTGAGCCCGAACCACCGGATAAGTGTGGGGAGGATGTTGAAAATTTGAAGGACAATTCTCCGGGCATTCCCGTGCTAAATATGATTTTTCAAAACCCTTTGCTAGGTGTGCCCTCACTTGATCCATCTTCCCATAATCCAAATCAGCCCCATAGTCCAAAGTTCTTCATTGAGAAAGAAGAGTGGGTTGAGGTCTTTCCGTTACCTCTTTTCCACTTTTGTCTTCAAAGTCTTCCTCCTCCACTTTTAAAAGAATTATCCTATTTGGGGACCTATGACTCTCTAGAGAGACATGGTATAGGGTAAGGAGGATTAACCTGATCTCGGTGCGTCTAGCTATCGACGTTAAATTTAGCACCCTTGGGGAGCAATTCTTTCGACTTCAATGCCTCCCTAATGATCAATTGCCTGAGCCATGAAATTTTATAGGAAATGGTTAAGAAATGCCAAAATTTAACTTTCTCTGGAACTATCTTAAGTTGTGTTCCACATTTTTAGACTGACTTCTTAGACCTTCTCCACTCTTGTTTTCATTCCCGGAAGTTTCTGGCTCTATCAGGCAATTTTCTCGGACTTTCGACATGGCACTCACATGCATAGCCTCTCAACTTCAATGCATTGTTGGATCATGGTTTCTCAAAATCATCCATGCGTTGGAAAGGTGCTACATTTTGAAAAACTTTCCAAATTGTCCATGCATTAGAAAGAAGTTGAAAAGTTTTCAAAATTTTTCATCCATGCATTACATTGGAATGAAAGTGCAAAGTTTAAATTTTTCCATGCATTGAATTAGAATGGAGTTGCAAAGTTTAAACAAAAAAATATTTCCATGCATTTGAGATGATTGCAATGTTTGAAAAAAAAAAAAAAAAAAAAAAAAAAAAAACTGCAAAGTTTAGAAACAAAATTTTCAAAATTTTCCATGGAATGGAATGAAGTTCATTGGAGGAAAATTGCACAATCTGAAAAATTTTCAAAATTTTCCTTGCATTGCAATGAAGTGTAGAGTTTGACAATTATCCATCCATGCATTGGATTGTATTAATTTGCAATGTTTCATTATTTTCCATGCATGCAAGGTGAAAATAATCCATCCATGCCTTGATTTGGAAGCATGTTGCAAGGTTTTATCAATTCTTCAGCTCTCAGTTGATCATGTATACATTCACAATGCATAAGAATGAGGCACCTAATGGAATGACATGCAAAGTTCATCTCTCAACCTCACTGCATAATGTTACACTGCATGCAAAAGTTCATCTCTCAACCTCAATGCTACTGCCTTCATTTCGAGCACTCTATTTCCTCTTTGGAGTGCTCGAAAGCTCTATGAAGCTTGCACAAAACCATTCCGAGGCTACTGCTTGAATTTCGAGCACTCGAATTGGCATTTCGAGTGCTCGACATCCCTCCTCATCTTGCCAATCTCTCTGCCCCAAGCTCGAGCACTCTAGCTCCCATTTGGAGTGCTCGAGCCTAGCCAACATGCCCACCATGCAACAAACCAAGCAACTTTCCCATCATCAACCAACCTCTTCACCCCATCCTCTCCACCAACCTCCAACCAACCCACAACCCCTTCACCTCACCATCTCTCCCATTCTCGGCAACCCAGCAACCACCACCCCTCAACCTTAAACCTTCTCTCTCTCTCAAACCAAGTTTCCACCATGCAGCTTCCCTCCCTCACTCACTGCATGTCCTTCGAGCACTCGAAGAACCCATTTCGAGTGCTCGAATTTCTTACCACCCATCTCCTCGAACCCCCCTCTCAACCTCACCCGAGCTCTCTCACTCCTCTGCCGAGCTTGCTTGAAGCCCTCACCCGAGCCCTCATCTCTCACAACTCACCTCACTAAACCATCACCCTTACCACCTCTCGGCATCAACCATCTTCCCCATCTCCCTCACCTGCAAACCACCAACTCAACCTCAACCGCACACACCACCCTCCTCCCTCTCGGCAACTCCTCAACCAACCCATATTAACCCACACCCATGCATGCACAACCATGCATGCACAACCTTCATCTCAAACGCATCAACCTCACCTCATCATTCTCAACCCGCATCTCACCTCCCAAACCAACCACCATCCCTCTCGGCCTCACACCATTCAACCACCATCAACCTCACTTCACCACCCTCATCTCATCCCACCATGCATGCAACCCATAACTCAACCAACACCATTCCCTCAACCTCATGCCTGCCCAAAACCATCTCTCTCTCTCGGCACTTTCATGCAACTTGCATGCACCTCACAACCAACTCCAACTTCATAACCCAACCACCCTCAACCTCACCACCCCATGCAAACCCACCTTCACCTCCTCCACCTTTTTCCCCACTCTCCTCTAACCCAAGCACCATCATCAACCTCCCACCCATCCCCACCATTTATCCCACGCACACAGGGCCTTTGGTTCTCCATTGTTGGGTAAGTGTCTAACCCTCTTTTTCTTTTAATTTTTGATCAATGGAGGATGGGATTGCTTGTGTGAAGGATTTGTGATTGTTTGGGAGTGGTGTATTGCATTTGCAGGGCCAAATTTTTGGATTTTCTCATCTCTAATCAACCTTTGGCCCTCTTCCTTTTTGTCTTGCACACCACGTGTTTGACGAATTGCCTAAGCCAACTTTATCTCTCTAAATGCACGGCTTTTGGCATTGTTTTGTTTTCCATTTTACACTTATGACTCATGTGTGCCAATTTGTATTTTGTATGGATTTTTACCTTGCCATCACATTCGTCTTAGTGTTTTCATTTCTGTTTTGATTTTTTTTTTCTTAAGAGACCTATGCTTTCACCTATGTACATTAGTTCTGTCTTGATAGGTCTTCATGTCTAAGTTTGGGGGACGCCGTTGCGCACTCACATGGCTGAATATCTACGTCGTCCTCACTCCACTTGGTATTATTGTTCTTTTACCCTCTTTGCGCTTATTTTGATTTACTTGTCTTCTCACATTGAGGACAATGTGACATTCAAGTTTGGGGGTGCATTTATGTATTTTTGGTTTTACATTTTTGCTAAGCAATGATAATGGAATTTGAAACCTGTTGGAGATGAAAGCATATGTTTAAAACTTTGTGTATAGAAGCAGCTGATATTTTTGAAAATAAAGAAAATTTGAGTTGAAATGATCATGTAGATTCAAATTAGTCTGTATAAATGTCTCAATTAAATTCTCGCTGGATTTGACACTCTTTTAAGCTTCACAATGCACAGATGCACATTGGAAACTTAACTGTGAGGCATGCAACTTGATTGACCTTGACCTTGCCCTAGTTAATCTGATTTGATGAACCTGATAGATGAATATCTTTGGCATGATGTAAGTTGTCTTAAAAAAAAAAAAAAAAAAAAAAAAAAAAAAAAAAAAAAAAAAAAAAAAAAACTGAGAAAGAAAGAAAAAAATGACCAGTTGACGTTCGTAGCCTTTCCAACTCGAGCTATTAAGCCCTAGGAGTGTCTCTACACTTAGCACCCTAAAGCCGTCTGGTTTGGGAGTTGTTGGCCTAACGCTTGCTACAAGGGTTGGTTAGAAAGCTTAAGGGACTTAAACATTGCACGGTCATTCAAAAAAATAAACTGGTAATAAACATGGTTTGCTAGAGTTCGTAGCCTTTCCAACTTGAGCTATTAAGCCCTTTGGAGTGTCTCTACACTTAACACCCTAAAGCCATCTGGTTTGGGAGTTGTTGGCCTAACGCTTGCTACATAAGTTGGTTAGAAAGCTTAAGGGACTTCAGCATTGCACAACCATTCTATGTTTCGCTTATGAGTTACAATAAATTGTCAACAAGCAACAAAAGTTGTCTTGTAAATAAAATCATGCCTTAGGGACCTCATTTAAAGGGGAATTTAATGATTTGCAAACTTGTGCTTTGGAATTAGAAAAGAAAGTAAAAGCCGCATGTTGAGAATCCAATTCACTTTCACTGAAGCTAGAGTTGATTTCCATTCAAGAGATGATAATTGAGTTATTTATATAGACTTTGATGTTGATGCATGTATGTGGAAATGTATTTAGCCAATTTTTGTATCAATGCTTCATATATGCAAGGTAGTTTTCCCAATGACCCCATCTCTAGTTTTTGTCTGTTTCAAGTTGTATTTGAGCTATGTATCTATCTCATTTTACCATGGATGATATTTTTGTAGTAGCATGCCCATGGTTATCTTTTCATTAAGTTTTTCATTGTAGTTTTGCTAAGGGACTAGCAAAATGTAAGTTTGGGGGTGTGATAAGCGCTGAATACTGTATATTTAAGCGCCCTAAATTGCATTAGTTAAGTCCGTTGTTTGTTTAATTAAGTAGATTATCTTCATTTGTGTGTATGTATATATTTTCAGGTCCATTTGCCAAAAAAGGAGCAAAATCAAAGCTTTGTGGAGTTTTGGCCATCAAAAGGCACAAGGCTGAATTTCTGGCAGCAGTGGATCCTGAACTTTGATCGCCATTTTGACCTTCCTAACTCAAGAACTGGACTTCCCTTATAACATGAAAGATTTAGAGCTCTGAATCAGCTTTCCAAATCTTCAAACGGTTTGTCATTCGGAGCTCGGAGCAGAGAGTTATGGCCTTGTTACCAGAGGCGCGCAGAACTGCCTGGCAGCAATGAAATTCTGCCTTAATCTTCATTTTCGACCAACTATCCTTGAGAATTGGATCTCCACTAAAACATGAAATATTTAGAGCTCTGAATTAGCTTTCTAAATCTTCAAACGGTTCATCATTCGGAGTTTGGAGCGCAAAGTTATGGCTGTTTAACCGAAGTAGGTCTGGGCGGAGCAAGGCAAGAATGGAGCATTCTGCTCCAATTTCGAGTGCTCGAGCCCTTATTTCGAGTGCTCGAACTTAGGGCAGAATTGCATCCGGAAATGGCCCATTTTCAGCCACTTGCATCTTGGGTTCCTCAATTCTAATTTCCCTCTTTAATGGTTGGTTGGAGATGTTGGTTGGTGGGGGTTTCTAGAGCCTTATCTCTAGAAGATAAGAGAGGGAAGCCACACAATATGAGAGAGCTTCATTTTACAAGATTAGAGGAGAGAGAAGAGAGCAAGAAAGGGGTGTTCTTGGAGCTAGAAGAGGGGAGCTCGAAAATGGAGGTCAAGGCTTTGCTTCCTCCTTCCTCTAGTGCATCAATGGGTAACTAACTCCCTTCTAGGGAGGTGATGAAACTCTTTCTTGTAAGCATGTCTTGTTTTTGATTTACATTTGGGGATGTAATGTATATATATGACCTTTCCATGAACTAGAGCTTTATTTGATGTGAAGAGCTTCAATGTCTATTAATGATCATTTTGAGTTTAAGATCTTGTCTTAAGATTGTCTCCTCTTATGATTATTTTGCTTCCATTTTCATAGTGACAATGAAGATGAGTTTATGGAAATGTTTTTATTGGCATGATGCTTGGGAAATTTGATAGTCTATAGCTTAGGGTTCTCTTTTGATAGATTATTCTTGATTCCTAATGTCATGTGCTTCTACTATGTGATTAAGGGCTTGATAACTCTATGCTTAGTGAGTATGTCTAAGGTTGCAACCTAGTTTAGGTAACCAAAACATGCAATACTTTGATAAGTTATTCTTTCCTATTGATTTCATAAAAATTCTTGAAGGTAATGTAGCAATTTTATGTTGTTGCATTTCATGGTTTTATGTATATATTATTCCCCAAGTAAATCATGTATTAACATGCTTATGGATAGGTAGTGGATTCACTTCCCTAGCCCTCTCTACCTAGATCTCCTTCCTTTACATTTACTAGCATTCTTGTTTTATGCACACTTCAATTACTAGCTTAGTGACAAACCAATCAACAACTCCTTATTACACCTTATCATTCTTAAATAACTCTAGATACTTAGGTTGCCTTAAGACTAGCGCAGTCCCAGTGGTTCGACTTACCCGACCAATAGCCCTATTTTACAATGATTCGTGCTATTGCGAAGGTTGATGTTAGTTGATCAACCGATCAATGCATAGCCTCAAGGTTGCCTTAGATTTGCATTCTGTTTTGTTGCTCGGCTGTTAAAGCTTTCTGTTTTGTCGTTTAGCTAATATTTGCCTTGGATTTGCATACTGTTTTGTCGTTCAGCTGTTAGAGCCTTCTGTTTTATCGTTCGGCTGATGTTTGCCTTCAGTTTTATCGTTCGGCTGGTTGTTTCCTTTGTTTCGTCGTTTGGTAGTCCGAACGTTTGACCCTTCCGTCAGAGCATCTAACCATGTGGGTCAAAATGCCTAACCATGCAAGTCCGAAGGCTTGAACCTTTTGTCCGAATGCTTGAAGCTTTTGTCAGAACGCTTGACCATGTAGGTCAGAACGTCTGACCTTGATGAGTGTCGAACAGGTGGTCGGCCTTGATGAGTGCCGAACAGGTGCTCAGTCTTGATGAGTGCCGAACGAGTGCTCAGTACTTTTTTTTTTCTTTCGCTTCCGTATTTAGGACCCATTTTTGGGTCAACTTTTAGGTCATCACTGACGCACCGGGTTAAAAAACTTGGGCCGTCACAAGTGGTATCAGAGCTCCTTGGTTTGAATACCTTAGGCGATGGGTTTTGGGTGCAAATCATGCTTTAGGTTCCATGCTCTATGTGTTTATATGCTTCATGATAATATGTTTTGGTCTGATAATATGTTTACGTGCTTATGTGCTATATGTGGCATGTCGTTTGTATAGCATGATTTTATTCTAATGTAAAGAGCATGACATGTGATGTATGTTAGATTAGATTTGTATATGCATAACTGTGTTGCATATTTGGCATGATACGGGATTGGTCATTAAGGCACGAGTTGGGGTTGATGGTGATCGTAGTCACAGTCTCATGACAGTATAGGTTATTGCTGACCTAGCATTGGTTTTGAGGTAGGTGGATGGTCACCTTTTGTTTAGGCTCTCGTGAGGTGAGTCATTTGGCGTTGCCGTAATACTGGATTTATTGGTTTTAGGCCATGATGAGGTTACAGACCTCTTAGGATCTCTAGTTGTTCAGGATGATTCCTCTGGGATTGTGATTTTCGTGGGCGGGTACGTTTGTGGGCGGGTGCATGGCACTGTCAGACTACCGTATTGGCTAGCTACAAGTGCAGTTCGGATGGAATCAATGTTGGTTTTGTCTTGATAGGCATAGTCCTTTTGATCGATGATGATGATGATGATTGTTTTGGAGATCAGTCGTAGTGATTGATTTGGTTGTTGTTGGTATGGCTATGGTTGCCATTTCCTTTAAGTTCTCTTACGTGATGAAGCTTTTTGGATCAAGTCGATTGATTGATGTTTTGGGTAGAAAGAGCATTGCATTGTCAGTGTCACTTATAGTGTCACATTCAGATTCGGAGATAGATTGTTAGAGTTTTTCCATTGTGGTAAGGACTCACGTTTATTTTGCGATAGGTTGTTGTCGCCTTGGCTTTTGGAGTCAGTTTATGGCTAGGACTGGTTTTTCCTTTTTCCTAGACACTCTAGGATACGATGTCTATAGGGTTCATTGTTGCATCATTTTTTTCTTTTGCAGTTTTGTTTACTACCATGTTAGTAGTATGATTTATGATACTGTGATGCATGAGTAGGTGGAGGTGTGTCCACATTTGCTTTCTTGTTGTGTGGCATTAGCATGCATTCTTTACATGCTTAGAGATGTCATGTTGTTACTGTGCTTTAGTGACATGATTTTGTGCTTACGTGGAGACGTGTTGCATGTACACTTGATTTTATCTATATGAGTAGATTTACTTTCTTGATAGTTGCAATCCTTATTATTTGCATGACTTCCAGGTTTAGATTTCCCTTTTTGCTCCCTTTTTGTAGTTGTCGTGTTGACATTTGTGGGAGAACAGGGTTTTTCCTTGTTTCTTGGTTCAAGTAAAGGACTTCATAAGGAGTAAGTCTGTGATACCCCCGTATTTTCGAATGCGAGTTGGCCAGACCCACGCCCGAATACCCTAGGATATCAAAAACAAATCGGCAATAAACGAACACAGAGTACAAAAGAATAAAGAAGAATAGATAAAATGCTAACAAGAAACTAAAATGATAATCTAATAATAAACCTCATAATATATTTCCATTAATTAATAAACTCTTCTGATACAACTGATCCTCCAAAATACAACTCGGGAATCTATACTGTGTAGACCCCTAGAAAATCCAAACAAAACAAATGACATCAATAACTGTCTAAATCAGGAAACTGAATCATAAAGGAACTCCTATGTAGCATCGGAAGAATGAAGTAGACTGATCCCCGCTCAGCACGAACAACCTCTACTCCTGACGAACACTTGAAAAATAATGGTGGGTCAGGCCCACAAACGAGTTCTACTCTACTACAGTCCAAGCAGAGATCCGATACACGTATACATCATAATCAATCCAACAGTAACTAGTAGTCCGTATATATATATATACACACTAAAGAAACCTCACTAGACTATAGGGTTGTCTCAACCTGAATAGTAGGCAACATGCAAAACGCACATATAGTGGACATGAGTACCTAGATCTACCAGGGTACATAACTACACTATATCTAGTTACACATCCCTGGCGATATACGCACTCTAACCACTGATCTTGAGACTTAAGCTCATATCATGACACTATACTTATATATATATAATCTAGTAACTATCCTATTCAGTATAAATTAATCCTCCATAAGTCATTTAACTTGTTCAGCTGACCTGACTTGAATATAAGTAGGACTTAACATTTTAGTTAATCAATTCCCTTATATAATATATTAATTCTCCATGAGTCATTCAACTTGTTCAGTTGACCTGACTTGAATATAAATAGGACTTAACATTTTAGTTAATCCATTCCCTTATATAATAAATTAATCCTCCATAAGTCATTCAACTTGTTCAGTTGACCTGACTTGAATATAAGTAGGACTTAACATTTTAGTTAATCCATTCCCTTATATAAAATAGGTAGGACTTAACTGATAAGTTAATCCGTCCCTAAAATGCCATTGTCCCATACCGGTGCATTAAACCACACAATCCAACAATTGATGTAATGATTAAGGAAGTACATCAAACAATCCAGAAATAACTATGATAATATGATATCAAGTTATCACAAAATAGGAATGCTTATTATTTATTTAAGCTTCCTATATCATATGTCCTACATAAACTGAATCTTATACATATTATGATATTTTATTATACCGTCAAATAAGATTCTCCATATCCAATTCATCCTACACATTTAATCTCATTTACTAAAACATATTAAAAGATTAAATCCATTTGTATGTTTAAAACATTAAAATAACAAGCATCATTATGATTGAATCTATTTAAATTTATTTAAACCCAAACCTAGTTCCTATTTAATGTTCAGGAATCTTAGGCATGTTTCTACGTTCCATCATTCCACAAATATGAAAAATAAATAATTTAAACATGTAAAAATTCACATCGGAAATCAAGTTAAAATCATGCATTTATCAATTCAAAACACAAGAACATATATGAACTAATTTCATAAAACCTATGTTCTAATCCAATTAAATATGCATAATTATTTAATTTTATGTGTTTAATAAATCCTGAAATTTCCTAGGCATGTACAGAAACACGAATCAAAGGGAAAGAGATAGAAGAAGAACTTTCCTTAAACTTTCGGATCGAAAGTTAAACTTCTTCTTCCTTAATCTTCTCTTTACAGTGTTTTTCTCCTCCTTCCTTTCTTTTTCTCCTTCCCTCTTTAACTCTCTCTCTCTAGAATATATCACGTGAATATTTCTAACCCCCTTTTACAACCTATAGCTATATATTTATAGGCTAAATAAAATAACCCTAACCCTTTTCCCAATCCAAGTTAACTTAAAAAAATAAAAATTAAAATATTAAAAAGGTAAGTAAAATATGTTACGTATATAATTTATGTATATGTTTATTAAATAAATAAATTATAAACATTTTATTATTTATTAATGGATTACCCAATAATACTTAAGTTACCATAATATTATAAAGTAACTTAAAACATAACACGTATCAAATATATGTATATTTTTATTATTTAAATATAAAACATATACATCAAATTAAATATTACTACCCAAGTTATCGTAAAAGTAATTAATAAATTACTTTCCCTTTTATATATATTAAAAAGGTAAGTAAAATATGTTATGTATATAATTTATATATATCTTTATTAAATAAATAAATTATACACATTCCATTATTTATTAATGGATTATCCAATAATATTTAAGTTACCATAATATTATAAAGTAACTTAAAACATAACACGTATCAAATCTATGTATATTTTTATTATTTAAATATAAAACATATACATTAGATTAAATATTACTACCCAAGTTACCATAAAAGTAATTAATAAATTACTTTCCCTTTCATATATGTATATAGTATATATCGATATATATATACATGCACAACTATCCATGGGTAATAATCCATACACATCCAACCTCCTATCCAAGTAGTCCATAGGACCCAATTGGTTGGCCCATTATTACTAACTATAACCATAAGAAAAATAAAATAAAATAATAAAAGAAAAGAAAACATTTAATTTACGATTAATTAAAACACAATTTAAGCACATAATCTAATTAAACAATTAACACATAGAAAAATACAAATAATACATAGACACATAATCAAATAATCAAGTAATACCTAATTCAATTAAACACATAAGCAATTAGTCAAATAATCAATTAAATAATTAACAATACAATTAAAACAAATAAATAAATACCGAGACTATTCTTTTAAAATTAGGGGTATTACAAAGTCTCTTCTCTTCGTTGCGTTGTACACAGTTTTGGGGTTGGCTGGTGTAATACCCCTAATTTAAAAGGATATGTTTGAAATTTATTTTATTGTTTACATTATATTTTTATTTATTTAACTATGAATTGATTTGTTTTAATTGAAAATTTGTTTATTTATTTAACTATGAATTGATTTGTTTTAATTGAAAATTTGTTTATATCTCAATGTGAGTTTATTTTGTTTTATGTGTATGTCTTATTTTAATTTAATTGTTCATTGCTATGGTTTAATTGCATTTAGTTATTTAATAGATTTAATTGTAGTTTTCCTTTAAGTGGGTTAAATTAGTTATTTTAATTAGGATTAAATGCTTTAATTGATTTAATTTAACTATTTAGGTGATTTAATCTAATTTAATATAATGGTTAATTATTTGAATTTAAGTGTTAATTATTTTCATTTAATTGTTGTTTTAATTAGGGTTGTGTTTTAAAAAAAAGTCATGTTATAGCCGTCGTAGGAATCTAAGTAAGTTGGATGGGCCGGTTAGGATTATAGTTGGGTCTTGCATTAAGTTAGGGTTTAGTAAAATCCTATAAATATATGTGAGATGTTTGGTTAGGGTTTTAGAAAAAATAATAAAACCAAGTATACGTCTGTGGAGGCAGAGGAGGAATAGAGGAACTTTTGCAGTAGGAATCGCCGGAAAGCTTAGAAGAAGACGTAGAGATTTTTAAACAAAGGTCTAAAAGGAAAGTTCTATCCTTGCTCTCTCCCTTAGGCTTCGTGTTCTTTGCATACTTAATAGTTCCAGGATGAATTACATGTTCTAATAAAATAAAATAAAAACATTACCTGTTCATGGTTCGAATTTTAATTGTGACAGTATGTGTTTTCCTGCTAAATCGTATAACCTTGAAACTTGCCTGTATAGTTCTTTGTTTAAACCCATCTTAGCAATGTAATAGGGACCTAAACAAGGATTGAAACATACTGTACAGTTTCTAGGAACTTACATAGTGAAGCGCCGGAGGTGTAGACGAAACGGGAAAAGAGAACACGGAGAAGAGGCGGGAGAGAGCCGGCACTTTTTTGTATTGGAGCCGGCTCTTTTTTTGGATTGGAGCTGACTCCTTTGGACTTGGAGGCAGCTCCAAGTGTTTTTTTGAGCCTGCTCCACTTTTGGTTTTCCAGTTTTTCGTTCTGTTGGTTTTCCGTTTGGTTTTCAGTAAGACAGGTTCTTGGGTATAGAAATTTCTAAGTTTCTAATAGGAAGTAATGGATGGTTTAACAGGGGTCTGATGTGGAATTAAAGTTAGAAAGGTGTTGAGTCTGCTCCAAGTTGCTTCTTCCAGTTTTTCTTGTGCTGTTAACGTGTTCTTCAGGTTTCAGTGAGGAAGCTCTTTGGTTATTGAATTTCTAAATTGTCTAAGGAGAATAAATACTGTAGTGGAGGTTTTAGAGGTTATCCAAAGTAGGACTAAAGTCTCAAGGGATAGAATAATACAGATTTAAACACCGAGTTTTAATCGTTAAAACTGTATGGATTTCTTATGTGCTTCGCAGACCTGTTTATATTCGGAGATTTATATTTCTTAATTATAATAGAAATTTTTGTGAGAGCTTGTCCACTGCTAATTACTTATTTGTGGAATGGAAGTACATGCAGGAAATCTAAAATTTGTTAAGGATTAATTGATGGTCAAATTGTAAAATTTAATGCATCAATTTGTTGGACAGAAGATTAGAGGTATGATAAATTGCCTAAATTTATTTTACAGGTTAAGGAACTAAGTAACCTGATATTTATTTAGGCTCTGTTAATTATGAATATTGGGAATAGACTTATACTTATAGACACAGTCCTGTGTGATTTATCATTGGCTTCTGTGATGTGATTTCAAGTAATGGCTTTTGTATAGTGGTTTTATTTAAGCATGTTTGTTAATATACTCTAATATGCTTAGTATGGAATTGTTGATATTGATATTTATACTGTCAATGCTTTATCAACTGTTGGATTTATTTAAGCATATTTGTTAATATACTCTAATATGCTTAGCATGGAATTGTTGATATTGATATTCGTACTGTCAATGCTTTATCAACTGTTGGATGGATGGGATTGTCTGCACTGGTATGGGACGGTGTCATACTAGGTTTGGATTAGCTCAAATTGCTAAGTCCTACCTATTTTGCAGTAAGGGCACGGGTTATAAAATACAATCCTCCTTATATATATAAGTCGGTACGGTTGAATATGCCGAGTGACTTACTGGATTTCTTGTGGATGGTTAGGAACGGAGTTTAGATATATTTTTATGTTACCGTGTCATGAGCTTGAGTCTCAGTGTTGACGGTTAGGGTGCGTATATGCAGTTGGATGTGTAGCTGACTGTGAAGGTTGAGATATACCCTGTTTAGGTTTAGGTACTCATGCCCACGCAGGTGTGTATTGTGTGATGCCTTCTATCTAGGTTGAGACCCTTTTCATAGTCTCGCGAGAGTCCAGTAGTGTGGATATATTTATGTACGGATTATTAGTTATTGTTGAACTATTTAGTATGTACATGCGTATCGAGTCTCTGCTTGGATTGTAGTAGGATAGAACTTGTTCGTGGGCCTGACCCACTCCTATTTTTCAAGTGTACGTCAGTTCCAGGTTTGACCTTGTTCGTGCTGAGCAGAGACGATCTTTCACACTACCGGCGACGTAGGATTTCTTTCCGGATAATAGATTTGGGTTTATATTCAGTTTTATTTTCGTTTTCCAGTTTGGAGTTTTATTAGGGGTCCACTAGAGTTGGATTCCCGAGTTGTTCAAATTATGGAGTTTTGGATTATCAGATTTAAGTATTTAATTATTTAAGGATTATCTTTTAGTTTTCTTTTCAGCTTTAAACTTTTATTCTTAAATTCATATTTTTGTATTCTGTGTTCATTAAACTTATTAATTGTTTGATATCCCTCGGGTTTGGGCCTGGGCCTGATCAACCCGTGTCTCGAATCCGAGGGGTATCACAGCTGATCCGTGAGGATCACCATTGTTGTTTTGAGTCTTTGGTGAGGATTTGGTTGATTTTAGGTCGACTTACTCCCATGCAGGGGGCAAAGTCTTTGACCGTGTTTTTTTTCGTTTCAGAGGTGGAGTCGTGGTATTGTCCTTTTCAGGACTGGTGGTTCCTTTCCTTCATTCCCTCGGGGAGTTTCTACAGTGGTTGTTGATGAAGTTATGGTGCTCAGAGTGAGTTGATTGGTGTGAGATCATTTTATAGGGACTTGTGTCTATTTGATTGAAGATTTGGTTGACTCGTTGTGTGAGTTTGACGCTGTTTAAGGTTGTCCTTTGAAGACTTGCTTTAGTTTTAGAGACCTAGATGTGGTTGACTCTTAGGAGAAGTTTTGAAGGATCGCTGTTGAATATGGCTTGGTTGTAGAGTTTTCTCGTCCTAGTTATGACTAGGCATGGTTTTGAGGAATCGTAGTTCCGGTGGTTGTTTCTAAATTGAAATTGAGGAATTTTGATTTAGCTTGGTGATGCCAAACACGGTTTCGAGAGATTCATTTTGTGACCTTCGTTGTCAGGACTTTGATGTGTGTGCCACTTGGTGGACTTGTATTTCGAGGATTTAGTTATCCATGATAGGGATGTGGATCTGATGTTTGATTACGGTGTAATCTTATAGTTGATCTGTTTCAGAGAGATATGTAGGACTTTCGATGAAATGTCTTGTAGTGAGGTTCGTTTTGATTTCTGGAGGTTTTGATTTGCTTTTTAGGCTTTGGATTCTTGATTGATGTTGTTAATACGTTAGAGTTATTGGTTTGGCTGTATTGAGGATTTGGGGCCTAAAGCATAATGGTGCCTATGACATTGTTGTCAGAGTTTGGGATTGGCCGGGATGGTATGGAACGTCTTTGGACCATATTCCACCTTTCACAGATGCCTTGTTCCCACACTGCTTTTGGCCACGATCGTTTTGCGACATTGATGTCATTTGTATCGAGAGGATTATGGGTAGACCTAGTGGGGGGGCAGGTTATGAATTAGTGCCATATGCTGTCATACTACCGTACAAAGTTGTGTGGTGTGGGCAAGTGCTAGTTGTTGTCGATGCTACGTTACTGACGAGTAAGTGTGAGTGGGCGATGGGCACTATCTCTGCTACCACATATTTGAGTACGTTGTAGGCGGCTTCTGGTCGCTATTCGTACTGCCACATCGTCTTTGTTCAGTACCCTGATTTGATACGTGGTTATTTGGAGTTCTTTTGGTGTTATTTTTGGATCCGTGTGATGGTTTGTTATGAGGGATGCTATGGTTGTCGACTTTCGTTCCTTTGTCTAACCTTAGGTTCTGTGTGTGAGTTTTGACTTGTTATGTGGCTATATGGTTACTTTTCTTTTGAGAGGTTGTCCTGTCATGAGCATATGGGTGCGAATGACGGTGGCTTCTACGTTGTCCCTCAGTTTTGGGTTTGCTTTTGTGGCATGTTGTGTGGGATACTCGGAAATGTAGTCCATAGTTTCCCTAGTTTCGCCTTTTGTTTTGTTGGGGATGGATTTGGGGAACGAAATCCTTTTAAGGTGGGAAGGTTGTAATGACCCAGTCATTTTCTTTCCTTTCCTTTTTCTCAGATTTTTCACCGATATTTTTTTTCTCCGTTGATCTTTTCCTTCCTGAGTTCGGTTTCTCATAACTTAGTGTCATCTTGAGTGCTCGGGGATGGTATTCGAGACTTTTTTCTTTGGATTGACAACTTCCTTTAAGGACCGGGTCATTTCCATATTTTCACTTTTTTGACACTATTCACTTTTTGTCCTCTTTCCTATTTTGTCTTTTCCCCGTTTGTCACTTTGTTGGCATAATCTCACTTTTGTGTTCGGAATTGGTTTCTGACTTCATGTATCTTCATTCCAAGTGGTTTTCACGAAATACGTATCTTTACTTTTGTGGAAAAGCTCTTTAGTTGCTCCTGGTGCCCATAGGGGTATGGATGCATAGTTCTTTAGAAACATTTTCTTTTCTTGGGGTATTTTTCATAAATATCTTTTAAAGATATTTTATTTCAGGAGTTTTTAAGGAAATATTTTTGGAAGATGCTTTCATTCTGGGTCATTAGTGTAGCTATCACTTTTTGGAGGGGCCATTATGTAATTAATAAAAGTTATTGCAAAAATGCCTTCTTTTGAGTCTGGATCCTCGTACGGGATTCATTTTCACTTTTCATCAAGTCGCGTACTGTTAAAATTTCCTTCTCGTCATTTTTCTCCAGTTTCAGGGTTTTTGGACCCAGTTGCCGCCGAACTTGTTCAGGGCATATCTTTCTGCTCGAAACTCAGTTTTTGACGTCGTTTCTTCCGTTATTCATATTTTCTCATTTTGGTTCTTTTCCATTCACAGAGTTTTGTTATTTGAGCACGTCTGCGTGAATTTCACTTTTTCGCACCCGGTAGGACCCATTCGGGACACTTTTTGAGTTTTTCTATAAATAGGGGGTCTTAGAAAGAAAAATTAGATTTTTCTCTCTCTCTCTTCTCTCTTGGCCGGATTCCATGGCAGCCATGGGCTTCCACCTTCTCTCTCCTCTTTTGAGCCTCTTCCCCTAAGTAAAACGCTATAGTGCCTTCGCGTTTTATGTTCGCCTTGGCGAGGCCTTCGATTCCAACGATTGGAATCTCGTTTTGGCCATTTCTTGAGTTCAGATTTGAAGTCAAGTTGTGATTTTGATAGGGCTTCCTTGGGGTTTTTGTTCACCGTGTTGTCCCTAATGAAACCTCGAAGTATCGTCCAATTTGAAACGGTTTCATTTTGGTGGATTTTGAGATTTTCATCTCAAATTGAGGTAGGGGGTGTTTTAGGATTATGTATTTGTTGTATTGAGTGTTTTCCATGATAATACAACTTGTTTGCATGCCTTGTATCAAATCTAGAAAATTAGTAATATTTATTTCTTTATAGATTTAATTTAAAAGGGTGTAGATAGTTTAGAGTTGAATTATGACATGATAATAAATTATGCTTTGATATGTTTGTTAACATATATTAAATTGGAATTATTTGAATAAGAATTGCACTTTTTATTTAATAATTATCTTTTGTGAAGGTTTAATTCTCATGGATGTACCTTACATGAAATTAACTTGTGATTCGCTTTTAAATTAAGTCTAGGCATGTTTTTAACATACTTTAATTTGAGAGCATTTGGGATGAGTAAGAAAATCTATAGATTTTAATTAAAATCTATTTTAAAGGTTCCATTGGCTTAATTAAGTTTTTAATTTGTTATTGGTGATGACTAGGACTTGCATATGTTAATTTGGGATTATTTGATATTGTTTTAGGAATTAGGGATTTGACTATCATGATTTAATTAACTTCTATTTTATTATTTCAATGACCTAATTAAGTATTTGATTTGGTATATATAATGACCATGCTATGTTGTATAACATGTGATTAATTAGGGATCATTTGATTGAGATTTGAAACTTAGAGAAATTAATTGTTTTACTTAATTAATTTTCATTTCTATTGCATAACTGATTAAATCATGTGTTTGACATTGGTATTATGTTTGAAGCATGATTTTAGACTTGTAATGGATTTATGAGTTTATGTTTCCAATATTGGATTATATTGTTATAGCGTGTAACGAATCGCGCATTGAAGATTCGACATGTGATGTTGTTATAGCGTGTAACAAATCGCATTCTGAAGATTCGACATTGTCATCCTATAATAGTTGTGGATTTGGAGCATGTATTATGTGGTTTCAACCTACTTGTGCATGGAATATAGTTTTGTACTTTATATGTATTTCGTATATAAGTTGTTAACTTATTTATTTTGGAGTCACTTGGGACATTGTTACTGAAATATGGCTAGAGTTTGGCTCTAGTACGGGAGGTATAAGTTCTCCCTATTTTATAGTGCGCACTAGGGTGGTCTTCCTAACGGGTTAATGCCCGGAATAACCATTGAGGTCTCGGCAGAATTCCGAGCTTGATGTCCAAGTCTTCCATTATTTGATTTCGCATTCAATTCCAAGTTGACAATCATGTTTAATTGTGACTTGTGGTTTTGGTTATTGGTGATTTAATGTTGTTAAGTACATTCAGACATTGTGATTTCTAATAAATCATTGCAAATTTTGATGTTGGTAAGTACATCTATGCTATATTGTTCAAATGCAACTTAGGAATAATTCTATAGATTCATTTGGAACATAGACGATAGGTGGCATGATCCACTTTAATTGTTTTCGTATTTTAGATTTCAAGTTGGTAACTTTGAGGATCAATGTCTTGTTACTTTATATAGCATGCTCTTATGTTATTTGAGTTGCATGAATGATGTGAGTTATGATAGAAATGTTCTAAGGTAGCTTAGGATGCTCCCTGAGTCACACCTTTGACATAAACGTTAGGTGGCATAACCTTTTGAATTGTTTCACATTAATGTGATAATCTTGTAAAACATTAGGTCTTTGTATGCTCATCTCCTACGAGTAGCTTTATGTTACTCACCCCGAAGTTATTGGGGATATTTTTCAGGTTCAGGAATCAAGGTTGAGATTCTCGTTATGCTTGGATGATTTGTGGACTGAAGGTTTCCATTCTTGTAAAGGTTGGCTGAAATGTCATTTGTAGCCTGATATGTCAAAATGTGTATATTTGATTTATAATATATAATGTGTGCCTAAACAACCCTTTTGAGATTCATTTTATGTGTATGTATAACATGAGGCCAAGGGCCATTAATTTTTAAAGTTTACAAGTATGTTTTAGACTTGTTGGGATCATTGGGAATGCATGCATAGCCTCAAGGTTGCCTTAGATTTGCATTTTGTTTTGTCGCTCGGCTATTAGAGCTTTCTGTTTTGTCGTTCGGCTGATATTTGCCTTGGATTTGCATACTGTTTTGTCGCTCGGCTGTTAGAACATTCTGTTTTGTCGTTCGGCTGATGTTTGCTTTCTGTTTTGTCATTTGGCTGGTTGTTTGCTTCTATTTCGTCTTTTGGCAGTCCGAACGCCTGACCCTTCCATCAGATCGTCTGACCATGTAGGTCAAAATGCCTGACCATGTAAGTCCAAACGCTTGAACCTTTTGTCCGAATGCTTGAAGCTTTTGTAAGAACGCTTGACCATGTAGGTCAAAACGTCTGATCTTAATGAGTGCCGAACAGGTACTCGGCCTTGATGAGTGCCGAACATGTGCTCAACCTTGATGAGTGCCGAATGAGCGCTCGACATTGATAAGTGCCGATCGAGCACTTAGTGCTTTATTTTCTTTCGCTTCCGCATTTAGGACTCATTTTTGGGTCATCTTTCAGGTAATCACTGACACACCAGGTTGAAAAACTTGGGCCGTCACAGAGAGTAGTCGTGAAACTTAATAAAATTCATTCTTATTAGAATTTGGAAACAACCAAAATCTTATATTTCTTTATTGGGGTCTACAGCTGAATATGCAAGAAATTCCTCTATTTATTGCGATAGAATATCTGTGCATTTTTAGAATTTTTCTATCCCTTTTTCCCTCTTTTTTCAGCTTATTTATAAGTTGTTACATGCTTTCTAGAAGTTTCTCACCTAACTCCTAGTGTTGGGCCTCCTCCTGGGCTTCTCGAGTTAAGAGCCTCATCACGTTTAGTGAATCCTCCGCTGTTTCTTTAGCTTTGGACCTATCCTGCTGATGGCCTGATTCAGATCTAGGTTAATTGTCAGGCCCATTGCTCATTATATGGGCTGCACCCGGCCCGAGCCATTTTCGGCATCCTCAATTGTGCCTATAATCATTCCCTCATTAATGAGGGAGTGATTATTAATGGAAACCAATGATGATTAGGCAGCTCAAGACGATTGTGTGGGGGAACGAGCGGTCGGTTTAGGATTCAATATTTTTAAATTCGAAAACTCTTCAGTTTCCTGACGTCTAAGCTTTTGGGTCCACTTTCCCTTTATAAGCCCTCATGATGTACCATTAGCCTCCTTTACCGTCTTTATCACATCTCGCTGTCAACCAAGCCCTTGTTCATCTTTTTCAAGCAAGTCAAACTTTAAGCGATCTCGTAACGTTCTTTGCAGCCTTCAATCCCTTGAGGTTAGTCTTGCTGCCTTTTTTCCTTCTTAAAATCTCTATATACTCCCCTAGGGATTGCACTTGTTTTCATCTTGCCCATCGATTTGGATGTTCTTCGCATGAAACTTCATTTCCATAACAATATTCATCTTAGGGAATGTCCCAAAAACGTAAACATCAAAACTGGTGCTGGCCTTCTTCCCGGCGAAACCTTGTTTTCCCTTCACCACCTAAACATTATTAGATTCCCTCTACATCATTTCTTTTGTTATGTGTTCAATAAGTTAAATCTTCCCCTTTCCAAGTTAATCCAAACTTTCTTAGGGTTATATCTGTTCTGCTGCTTCTGAATCGTGACAGAGGCCTAGATCTTGATATAATTGATCTTCTCCTTTGCTACAAGGTCAGTAAGATCAAGTTGGAAAAGTCATATTACCATTTCTACCCTATCGATAAAAGATCCATCTGTATGGACAAACTTAAATCTGAGAAAGGGTGGAAGAAGGGCATAGTTGGGGTTCGGGGGGCTTGGTTCGCTCCAGCTGCCAAGGATTATCCCGTCCCTAACGCCTTTAGTTAATGTTTTATTTCTTCCTATAAAAAGTTCGAGAACCATACGACCAACTGCCCTTGTGAAATTTGCACTCCTGGAGTTGTTCTTTTCTTTGCAATTCTCTGGGTGTCTCACTGAATAACAAACTCAGTTACGGCATTTGCAGAGATAGGGTTACATATCTGAAGGAACACGTATTGAACAACGTCCCCTCTTGTTCGGAGCTTCTTACATCCGAGAATCTTAGTGACATTTCACTCCTAGGCACTACAATGAGCCAACTCTGGATCCCTTCCTTCAGCAGGAAGAAGGACCCTCTTAAGGCTGTTGCTGCCTCTGCAGCCATTTCTTCTCCAGCTTCAGCATCCTCCTCTGCTACTACCTCCAGCACCACTCCGAACGTGGTGGCTATCAGTCCGACCATCACTGCCCCACCTGTCAACCCAAACGCTGTTCCTCAAGTTCAAAATTCCTCTGCCCCCACTGCATCCATTTAGGATAAGGAGTGAGGAAAAAGGCCTCAGCCTGACAGTGAAGGTAGCCCTGATGATGTTCCTCTAACAAGGAGGATTCGAACTTCTAGGCCGAGTGTGTCTATTCCTCCTCAGATCAGACCAACTGCTCCTAGGTCCAGCACAGCTACCGCTTCTCCCTCTGGAGAGGCTCCGTGGGCCCCCCGATTAGTCCGAGCAGATGGCTCGGTAGTGAAGCCGAGCGAGACCATGTTCAGAGAAGTCCCAACCGCCATGGCCTATTACAAGAACATGTGGTCTCCTAAAGACATTGAGGTTGCCAAATCTCTGTCTTAAAATGAAGTCTTCAGTCGCTTTCCTCTGGCTGCTATGGAGGTAATTCCCTACTCCACTTTTAATTGCAAAAAATGTCTTCATATTATAATTCCTCTTGGATATACGTTCAGCTTAATTAGTACTCATGTATTATTTTGCAGACTCTGTTTGGCATGGTGGCCATGCAAAAGCATGTCGAGGCTGCCAATGTTAAGGCACAAAAGTTTGCCAACAGCCTTGACGCAGCTACCAAGGAGAATAATATCATTGGCACCAAGAACGCTGAACTGATGGTGCAGCTGAATAAAGCTGAGAATGAAAGGGACAGTCTGAAGAAGGAAGCAGATTCCCTTCAAGATGAGAGGGACGCCCTTCAGATCGAGAAGAGTGTCTGGCATACCGAGCGTGAAGCGCTTAAGGCTGAAAGAGACAATCTCCAGCGCTTGCTCTATGACGAACAGGCAGAGCATATGGACCTTGAGAAAAGGGCCTTGGATGAGCGCAATGCCTTGCTCAACCTCATTGGCAAGGTTAATGGCGGAGTGATGGCTCTGCATGGTCGCTTCTCCAAGATCGGAGCCCTCAGGTATGCTGAGGGGTATGGGAGGGTTACAGTGACCGTCTCCCTACTGAAGGTCAAACTAGTTCAGGCGCCAATCCAGATGATATTGATAAGGAGCTGGAGATCGATCCCCCAGGAGTTTATGCTGATCCGGACTCTACTCCTGTCGAACGTATTTTTGATGAGTGCTAAGAGATCGCTTCCTCAAGAGTTATTCCTATCCCCTTAGCTGTTCTTCTTTCCACCATGATTCCTCCTGCACCTGTTGCTTAGGGCGGAACCCAGCTAGATGGAACGATCATCCAACTTGACTCTCCTCCCCGAGAGGAGAGTACAGTCAATGAGGGTGAAGGGAATGCCGAGCGTGAGCAAGAGACCGAGGGTGTGAACAGGACTGAATAATCATCTGCAAATGTATCATCTTCTTTTGTATACTCTACTCATTCCACCAGAACTATCTTTGTAAATTTTTAATGAATATGAATTTAATGGAATGGAAGATTTTTTACTAATTCATGTCTCATAGTGCTTTCTTCATCGTTGCTTCTGAGTTGTCATTTATCATTTGTTATAAGTGTTTGGCACTCGGTTAAAGTGCCTGGCGCTCGGCTGAATGCCACTTGCTACTTGGCCTTTTATTTTTAGTAAGTGTTTGGTGTTCGGCTCATAGTGCTAGCTGCCATTTACTTCGCTAAGTGCCTGGCGCTCGGCTGAATGCCACTTGCCACTTGGCTTTTTATTTTTAGCAAGTGTTTGGCATTCAGCTCGTAATGCCAGCTGCCACTACTTCACTAAGTGCCTGGCGCTCAGCTAAATGCCACTTGCCACTTGGCCTTTTATTTTTAGCAAGTGTTTGGCATTCGGCTGATAATGCCAGCTGCCACTTACTTCGCTAAGTGCCTGGCGCTAGACTGAATGCCACTTGCCACTTAGTTTTTAATTTTAGTAAGTGTTTGGCGTTCAGCTCATAGTGCCAGCTGCCACTTACTTCGCTAAGTGCCTGGGGCTCGGCTGAATGCCACTTGCCACTTGGCCTTTTATTTTTAGCGAGTGTTTGGCGTTCGGCTCATAGTGCCAGCTGCCACTTACTTCGTTAAGTGCCTTGCGCTCGGCTAAATGCCACTTGCCACTTGGCCTTTTATTTTTTGTAAGTGTTTGGCGTTCGGCTCGTAGTGCCAGCTGCCACTTACTTCACTAAGTGTCTGGCGCTCAGCTGAATGCCACCTGCCACTTGGCCTTTTATTTTTAGCAAGTGTTTGGCGTTCGGCTCATAGTGCCAGCTGGTACTTACTTTGCTTAATTGTTTAATGCTCTGTCACCTTTTAGAAGAAAATAACACTTTTTATAGATCTTTTGAAGTTTTATACATTTGTAAGCACACAATTGGAAATAAACACTGACCAGATTGAAACTCAATCCTCAATTTCCTATTGGTAATATCTTTTCAAAGATGTGGCATTCTATGGCTTCTTTACAGCCTTCCAGCCATGGTCTCCAGGATATATGCCCCCTATGACTTCTGCAACTCTATACGGTCCTTCCCAAAGTGACACCATTTTCTTGACAATTTCCAACCTTTCTTTTTAGGACTAAATCACCAGGTTCAAAGTCTCTATGCCTCACATTTCTGTTGTAACTGTTCATAAGTGTCTGCTGATATGATGCCAGCCTTGCTGTCACTGCATCCCTCTTCTCTTCGAGCAGATCGAGGTTGAATTTCAACATGTAATCATTCTGCTCCTGATTCCACGCTAGACTTCGAATGGTGGGAACTAGGTGCTCGACCGGTATTACTACCTCAGTCCCATATGCCATGGCGAATGGGCTTTCTCTGGTCAGTCATCTCAAAGTAGTTCTGTAGGCCCATAGGACGTTCGGGAGCTCATCCAACCATTCCCCTTTTTCTTCTCCAAGCTTCTTCTTTATACAAGCAAAGATCGTTCTGTTCGTGATCTTAACCTGACCATTTGACTGCGGATGGCTGACTGCTGCTAACTTTTGGTTGATTCTGTATTCTTCCAACAACTCCCTCACTTGTTTGTTATCAAGATTAGTCCCATTGTCCATAACAATCGACCTCGGCACACCAAATCAATAGATGATATTACTCCAAATGAAGCGTTTCACTTGTGTCTGAGTCACGTTGGGATATGGTTTTGCCTCCACCCATTTGGTAAAGTAGTCTATTGCAAGCAGAACGAACTTATTCTGTGATCTAGCGGTTGGTAAGGGGCCAACCACATCCATCCCCCATTGCGCGAAAGGCCATGGTTTGGCCATTACGTGCCAATCTTCTGGTGGTTGGTGGATTAGCGGTCCGAACCTTTGGCACTTATCACACCTTCTTGAGAATTCCTTAGCATCTCATGACATGTTCCGCCAAAAATACCCCTATGTCATCGCTTTGTGTCCCAAAGACCTCCCCCTTAAATGGTTACCACACACACCTTCGTAGATAATTCGCGATATCTGCCGAGCTTCTGTGGGGGTTACACATTTCAAGTAAAGCCCTAAGTAAGATCTCCTGTACAACTGGTTATGCACTATAGCATATTTCGCAACATTTGATCTGATATTCCTTGCTTCATCCCTCTGCTCGGGTAGAATGTCATCCCGTATGTATGTCATAATTGGATCTATCCAGCTCGGCTCATATGGTATGACATTCACTTGCCAAGGATCCGAACTTGATGACTCTCCAAGGATAGATGGCTAGTACAAAACACCAACTGGAATCACCCTTGTTAGTGTTTCCCCAGAACATGACACACTGTATGCCAACCGATCGGCGTCCTCGTTACGCTCCCTCGACAATTGGATGAACTTGACCTGATCAAAACTCTCAGCCTCCTGCATAACAGCTAAACGATATGCCTCCATTGTTTCATCTTTGGTTCCATATTCCCCAATTACTTACCGAACTACAAGCTGCGAATCATAAATAACGACTAAGCTTTTGACCTTTAGCTTTTTGGCGAACTTCAATCCAGCCAGTAGTGCTTCATATTCTGCTTCATTATTGGTTGCTCTGAACTCAAGTCGGATCACCTGGCTCAGTGTGGTACCTTCTGGTGTCTGCAACTTAACCCCAATTCCTGCCCCCATCTGATTCGAAGAACCATCAACGAAGAGCTTCCACGAATAGTCTTCAAGATTTTCCTCTAGCTCTTCCACATCATACTCCAATAGGAAATCAACCACAGCTTGCCCTTTGATGGCTGTTCGGGGTTCATACGTTATGTCAAAAGAACTCAGCTCTATTATCCATTTTGTCATTTGTCCGGACAAGTTGGGCTTATGCCGAATCACCCTTATGGGAAGCGTGGTCAGAATAACTATAAGGTGGGACTCGAAGTAATGCCTGAGTTTCCTCTTTGCATTTACCAAAGATAATATTACTCATTCGGCTTTCAAATACCTTCTCTCTGGCTCGGTCAGAGTTTTGCTGACATAGAAAACTGGGAACTGCTTACCTTCTTCACATCGTATTAGAACACCACTAGTTGCAACGTTGGAAACTCCAAGGTACAGGAAAAGTTTCTCACCTGCTTTTGGGGCATTCAGGACTGGTGGATTTCGCATATACTCCTTGAACTTTGTCAGTGCTTGCCTCTGCTCATCCCTCCGGGATTGTTTTTCTTGACTTTTTATTGTATCAAAGAATGGCTTGCATCGCTCTAACAATTTAGAGATGAATCGACTTAGTGCCGCTATGCGTCCAGTGAGGCCTTGGACTTCCTTGACAGTGCTTGGTTCTGCATTTCTTAGTAAAGCTTTCGCTTGGGCTAGGCTGACTTCAATCCCTCTGTTATTGACCACGTGGCCAAGGAATTGCCCGGGTCCTATGCCGAACGAGCATTTAGTTGGGTTTAGCCTCATTCCATACCTCTTCAGTACATCGAACAGCTCCTGTAAATGTCGCAAATGATGGCCCTTCTGTTTGCTTTTCACTACCATATCATCGATGTAAGCTTCAAAAGTCTTGCCCATTTGATTCTTAAAAATCTTGCTGACCAACCTTTGGTACGTAGCTCCAGCATTCTTCAGTCCAAATGGCATGACCTTATAGTAGTAGGTCCCTCGTTCGGTGACAAAAAAGGTATTTTCCTCATCGTTACGATCCATTGGGATTTGATTGTAACTTGAATAGGCGTCCAAGAAGGTTAATCGTTTATACCCCAGTGTAGCATCCACCATTTGATCAATCTTCGGAAGAGGAAAGCTATCCTTCGAGCAGGCTTTATTCAAATTGGTGAAGTCAATGCAAACCCTCCACTTTTCGTTCTTCTTCTGCACTATAACCACGTTCGATATCTAGATCGGGTACTGAACCTCTCTGTTGAACCCAGCCTCTAACAATCTATCAACTTCATCCGCAATGATTTGGTTGCGCTCCGGGGTGAACCTTCTTTGCTTCTGTCGTACAGGTTTAACGTTTAGATCTACACGAAGGGAATGATAAGAGACAGAGGGGTCAATTCCCGGCATGTCTGAATGGCTCCAAGCGAACACATTCGCGTTCCGGGAAAGGAAATCAATTAACTGGTGCTTCTCTTCCTCGGCAAGCCCTGAACTTATTTTTGTGGTTCGGTCTGCCTCAAATGATCAATTTGAACATCAGCTAGAGGTTCCTCAGTCAACACCGGAGTATCCTCCTCCCCGTTCGTGCTGGGGGGAGGCTTCTATAATTGCTATTGTGGGCTATCAAATCAGATGGGAGCTTTTCCCTTCCCTGCGGCCTTCAGAGTCACCAAGTAACATTCCTTTGCTGTAACCTGGTCCCCATAGATATCAATCACCTTATTTCCATCCAGACTCAGACATCTCATCACTTGGTGCAGGGTCGATGGGACTCCTTGAACTCTATGAATCCATCCTCTCCCCATCAGCAGCTTTTAGGATAGATGGATCTCCACTACCACAAAGCTTTCTACAAGCTCCCTTTCGGTAGCTCAAACGAGCAGTTCCACTGTGCCGATCGGTTCGACTCGCTTTCCATCAAATCCCAACAATGGATTCCCAGTACATTTAAGCGTCTCTAGCTTGATTTCTAACCGATTGAAGTTGACCCTTGGCATGACATTCGCACTGCTCCCTGGATCAATTAGCACCATTCGTACTAAGCACTCCGCCACTGTCAAACTAACAACCAAAGGGTCCTCATGAGGAATCTGAACTCGCAATAAGTCTGTCTTGTCAAATCTTATCTGTGTTGATGTGCTCTGATGGTGCAAAGTGTTGACACTGCCTATTCGCCTCTTCATCTACGCTTGGCGAAGGCGCGTTCGGAGCAAGTCTTCTGATTCTGTTGTCTGTTCAGGTCAGCCATGAATTGCATTTATAATTCAAACGGGCTGAGTGTTATAGTGATTCGGCTTTTGATTTCTCTTAACTTGCTCAGCTAGCTGATTCTGCTCCTGCGCTGGCCCTTGAACATATCTTGCAAACTCTCCCCTTGTGATTAGCATCTCCACTTGCCTCCGCAAGTTCCTGCATTCATTAGTCTGGTGACCAAAATCACTATGAAAAGCACAATGTTTAGATTGATCTCTCTGTTCGAGAGGTTGTCTGATTGGTAAGGGGGGATGGAACTTATCTTTGTTTTCTTGGAATAACCTTGTCAGAGTAACTTTGAGTGGAGTAAACGACTCCTCCTCTTGGGGCCTCTTCTTTGCCTTCAAGGAGGTTTAACGCTGTGGAGGTTACTTTTGCTGAATTTTGGCTTTAGACTTCTCCTCTGTGGAGATAATAGATGTCTTCCTTGCATTAGCTGCTTCTTCTTCTTCTAAACGCACGAAACCGTCGGCTCTCTCATTCAGCTCATCCATGGTCTTCGGCGTATTCACCACTAGACTTGTGTGGAACAGTGTCCCTCGGTTCATTGCTAACTTGAACGCTTGAACTGCTGTTGATGGATGACACTCCATAACCATACTCTTGACAAGGTTAAACCTGGTGAGAAAAGCCTGGAGTCGTTCATCTTCGCGCTGCTTCATTGTAAACAGCCTTGACACATCTTTAGCCGGGCGTTTATTTCCATAGTATTGGCTAATAAACTTATCACACAAGTCCTGGAAGCTAACAATTGAACCTTGAGTCAGATTCTTGAACTAGTTGAGGGCTAGCCCTGACAAGCTTGTAGGGAAGCATTTGCACATCAAAGGGTCATTATTCGTATTTAAGGCCATTTTCAACTGAATGTGGTAAATGTGGTCGATCGGATCGGTCATTCCATCGAACAGAATGAGCACTGGCATGGAGAACTTGCTCAGATTTGGAGCATTCAGGATTTCGTTAGTGAACGATGATGCAACCGTTCTTGCAGAGGAACGAAGTGCTTCATTCTCCCTTGAAAACCGTGGTGGAATCCTTGGACCTGCAGATCTTCCTTCTGAACTCCTGTAATCATACGTAGCCATTGAAGGCCGGTAGGGTGGATCAAACGATCTATCATCTGTGAATTCCCTATGCCAAGGCGATGGAGCCCCATAATGGCCAAACTCCATCACTTCATCACGTCGTAACCTTCCCTGAGTTGGATCAAAAGCGGCGGCTTCTTCTCGCATGATCCGTTCACGATGCAGATCCAAGTGGATAGATCCTTCCCGCTCCTCCACCTGACGGACATTTGGAGGTAAATCGTTTGGCACAATCTCCTCGCGATGAAGATCCATTCGATTGTTTCCCTCCGGATCATCGTGATGAGCAGCACTGGATGGCACAACTCCCTCTCCTACTGGAGGTGGCCTTGGAAGAGCAGGAGCCTCACAACACTCCATTCCAGCTTTCAACTCTGCATTCTCTCTTCTTAGTGCTTCGATTACACTCATCAATTCATCGAGCTTCGACTGTTGGCCATTATCCAATGGATTTGAGCTATCACCTCCAATCATCATTCCTGATCGGAGCAAAGTCATCAACCACAATTTTCTGGATAGATCTCAATTTCGCTAACGCAGTTACACTAGATCTAAACTTAAATTGGCCGAATTTTGACCTTACAAGACCAGATTCGAATCTCTTTGACCGTGGACCTGTCAGATCTAGCTCTGGCAAAGAAAACACAATCGCATAGATTGATTGAACAGAAACAAACCAGAACTACATAGATCAAATGCGAATCTCTTCATATTCAATCAGAATCGGAATTCGGCAAAACGAACAACAAATCACTCACGATCCTAATTCACTTTCTAGAAATCAAGCTTCTTCCTCACGAATCACTTACGATCGAATCACTTTTGACTTATCGCAAATCAATCTTCGTCCGTTCCCACAGACGGTGCCATTGAAGATGTAAGAAATCCCTCCCTTTATTTCGACAGAGTATCTGTGCATTTTAAGAATTTTTCCATCCCTTTTCCCTCTATTTTCAGCTTATTTATAAGTTGTTACATGCCTTCTAGAAGTTTCTCACCTAACTCCTGGTGTTGGGCCTCCTCCTGGGCTTTTCGAGTTAAGAGCCTCATCACGTTTAGTGAATCCTCCGCTGTTTCTTTAGCTTTGGGCCTATCCTGCTGATGGCCTAGTTCGGATCTAGGTTAATTGTCAGCCCCATTGCTCAGCATATGGGCTGCACCCGGCCCAAGCTGCTTTCGGCATCCTCAATAGCATACTCATCGCTAATGTAGACCAATAATAAATAGGCGCATCATATTTTAATTCTCAAATTATAGATGGTAATCAAATCATTATCTCTTATTTGGTAAGTGAGTATCTACCTCACCATGTTTGATTTAGTAATTAAATATGACATGTCCATTTATTATTAGTCCACACCTATAGTGAGTATGTTGTAAGTCATCATTAGTGAGAATCTAAGTATTGTCCTATTCTTTATTATTTTGTTTCCTTAACTAAAATACAATAATTATAATTTTTTTCGGCAAGCGATATTTGCACTCACTTTTCTCCAATTGCAGTACATTTGCCTTTTTCTTTTTTAAAAAATGACAAGAATGCCCTTGAATTCATTAATGCACTACCCCTTATTTTATAATGCCATAAATACCTTTTAAACAACTTTAACTTCTTTTTTAACCTTCTTTAGTTCCTTTAATATATATATATTTTCTCCTGTGTTATACTTTATTTTCTTTTGGAAGGTCCTCTCAAAGAAATTCATTTATTCTATACTAATAATTTTATTTTTGGCAGTTAAAAGAAATAATTTATTCAATATTAACTTCTTCTTTTTTTTCTGCAATCCAAACAAATAATTTATTCAACAAAGTTAACTTCTGTTTTTTAGTCCTATCAAAAGAGGTAACTTTTTATTTTTATTTTTATTTTTTATTTTTTTGGGTCCCCTCAAAAGAAATAATTTATTCAATATATATATCAAAAGAGATCATTTATTCAATAGAGATACTATATTTTTTTGAATCTTCTTTTTTTAAAATCTTGACAAAAGAGATAATTTCTTCAATTTTTTTTTTTTTTTTTTTTTGGGTTTTTTTTTTTTCCTGTTAAAGAGATAATTTTTTTTTTTTTTTAATATTGTCAAAAGAGACCTAAAATATTAAATATTAGAGATAAGGATAGGAAATCTGAAAAGACAGTTGTTTCATTTAAAAAGTAATAATCATTTATTTGTAAAGTTAATGTTAGAATTGTCCTTTTATATAAGATTGTAATGCAAACATAAAAAAATAGAGTGCGAATATCGCCTCCTTTTTTTTTTTTTTTTTAAGCAAGCGTGTCTAAAGTTAGGTAAAAACCCTACTATAAATACTATAATCCATGTGAGTCAGCATGTGCCTAAGGGGGTAGCTGCCCTTATCCCATGCTAGCCCATTAAAAAAATATATTTATAGCTTTATATGTATATAAATTTACATTATTCCCACCCTAAAATTATTTTTTTCTAAAAATATTTCCAATTCTTTCCTTCTTTTTCTTCTTACTCTACTTTTTCTTCCAATTTTTTTATACTCTCCAAATAAATTTGCATTTCCTTTCTTCAATTAAAATATATTAGAATCTAAATATTTCATCTGTCCAAAAAAAAAAAAAAAAGTGTCACTTTTGGGGTGTGGAAATTTTTAAGAGGACATGTGGAACATGTATTAACCCACTCAAAAATTACTAACTTGAGCTTTTAAGCTTTTAATATTCAAGCTTAAAATTTTAAACTAACATATATGGAAAGATGTGAAATATATTGTTTGAAAAAAAAAAAGAAAAAAAGAAAAAAGAAAAAAGTGGACAATTATTTTGGAATAACCCCGAAAGAAAAGATGAACACTTTTTTTGGGATGGAGGGAGTATTTGTGAAACTTAATAAAATTCATTCTTATTAGAATTTGGAAACAACCAAAATTTTATATTCTTTATTGTGTTAGTGTATATATATATATATATATATATATATATATATATATATATATATATATTCTTTATTATTTTGTTTCCTTATTTAAAATACAATTACTATAATTTTTTTTGGAGGCGATATTTGGCACTTCACTTTTCTCCAATTGCACTACATTTACCTTTTTTCTTTTTAAAAAAATGACAAGAATGTCATTGAGTTCATTAATGCAGTACCTTTTAAACAACTTTAACTTCTTCTTTAACCTTCTTTAGTTCTTTTATTCTTTTTTCCCTGTGTTATACTTTATTATCTTTTTTTTTTTCGGAGGTCCTCTCAAAGAAATTCATTTATTCTATATTACTAATTTTATTTAGGGGTATTTCTTACACATTTTTTTGTATAGTAAATGAGTATTTTGCACTTAACTCTTATGTAATTGTGTAATAAACGTAAGTAAGCTTTTTGTATTGCCAGTTGACATGTTTAAGGAAAATTAAAATAATAAACGTTGAATGATTTACATAAGTATAAATTATTCAACATTCAAGGGAGATCAACATAAGTGTAGGAGATCAATGTAATTTACTAAGTAGAAAGGTTATAGTTTAAAAAACGAAAAGTGACGTGAGTAAGGGAAAGACAAAAATTTTAGTAGCAAATTTTCATAAGAGATCTCTCATCATGTACTTCATACCTAGTCATTGGGTAATTATGAGAATAGAAACTCTAATCAAACAAAAGAAAAGCATAAATCCTACCGTGAGAACATGTAGTTTTTCTTTAAAAGTAAAGAATAAAAAAATATTATAATTATATTTTTGAGATATCAAAACCTTAGATGAATTATTTTCATTAGGCAACAAAATCAAAGGGCATCAACGGTTAATCACCGACCACTAGAACTTTCCAGGCTGGGTGGGGCCCAAAAGTCTAGTAGGCCCACCAACTAATTGACAATTATAGGATTTTCGGTTGTCAATTAACTAATAATAGCCGAAGAGTGTCGCAAGACATCAAAGATGTCGGCACTTAATAACGTACGATGCCATATACAACGAGGAATGTTAATTGCAGTGGGGTTTGCGAGTGTCCTTTTACAGTAAGTGTTTATTACTCACAATTTTATAATTATATATTTATTTATGAGATATTTTATATTTTTATAAAAATTAAAAATATAAATTTTTAAAACAAAATTGTCCTTTAACCTTTTCTTATTTCCCTCATTTTATTTCTTAGTCGTCAGTTTTATTCCTTTATAAAAATTATATATTTATTTATGAGATATTTTTTATTTTTATAAAAATTAAAAATATAAATTTTTAAAACAAAATTATCCTTTAACCTTTTCTTATCTCCCTCATTTTATTTCTTAGTCGTCAGTTTTATTCCTTATATCAATAACATTTTAGATTGTCAAAAAAGAAAAAAAACAAAATCGAATATATTATTTTCTTTCTTTTTGAATTGTCAAAACAAATAATATTACGGGAATGAATTATTTTATTTTATTTTAATTATATTTTAACTACATATATATATATATATATATATATATATGCGTTATATATGAATTCATGTTCAATTCCTATTCATATGGTTTTTTTAATTTTTTTTTTTTTTCTCTCCTCACTTAATTGATGTACATATATATATATATTGTGTGTGTGTGTGAATAACTAACTTCATATAAGCATAAGTTTTTTATGTCTATTTTTATCTCTCCTCACTTACTCAATATACATGTATGTATATATATATATGTATATGTATATATATCACTATATCTATAAGTATAAGGTTTTTTAGGTCATTTTAGAGCACGTATATATATAGTTAAAATATAATTTTAAAAAAATAATAATAATAATGAATTCTCATATTACTTGTTTTGGCAAATCCAAAAAGAAAGAAAATAATATATTCCTTTTTTTTTTGGGCAATCTAGAATGTTGTATATATATATATATATACACTACGTATATATGTGCATGTGACGGTTTGTATATATATATACGAGATAAAACTGAGGAGGGGGGAATAAAAGGGGATAAATAAGAAAAGGTTAAAGGGCAATTTTGTCTTGAAATTTTATATTTTTAATTTCCATAAAGGCAGAGATATCTCATAAATGAACCTATAATTATATAAATTGTGACCAATAAAAAGCACACTGTAGAAGGACACTAGCACTCTTTTACAACAACAACAAAATGTTACTACTTTATATTTAATTCATCTTTGACTTATAGTATTTCTTATCGAATTCACCTCATAAAAAATATATATATATATGGTGATAAAAAATAAAAAATAAAAAAATGTATACAATTGTGCAAAATGATATATATATATATGGCACAACTGAACATTACTGTATATATATATACTAGTAAAAACGCATGTGCAATGTACATGAGTAACAATCAATGTAAACAAAGTGCGCTCAATATAAATACAAAGATAAGATTAATCATTAGAAAAAATAAATTTAGAATTGAGAAAAAGGAACTTAAATAACAAAATATAAATAAAAAGTTTAGCTATTATTATTATGGTTGATTGTTATAACTCATAGGTTTCTAAAGAGTCTAAAATATAACTAAAGAATAAATAAATAAATAAAAGGATGGAAACAAATAATAAATAGGAACGGTAACTAAATATAAATAAAAATTTTAATTATTACTGTTATGTTTTGATTGTTATAACTTATAGGCTTATAAAGAGTCCAAAATTATAAGTTATATAACTTGTATAACGTGATATATATATATATATATATATATATATATTTTGAGCAATTAGCATTTGGTCAACCTTAATTCCATAAAAAATCAAGACATCACTTTGATTTCACAATGTGCCCTGTCTAATTTGTTTCTTTTCTCTTAAGAATATTATTAATAATATTATAATTTTTTTGGAGGGCGATATTCGTAGTTC
The DNA here is from genome assembly GCF_030987335.1 of Cornus florida. Classification (NCBI taxonomy): domain Eukaryota; kingdom Viridiplantae; phylum Streptophyta; class Magnoliopsida; order Cornales; family Cornaceae; genus Cornus; species Cornus florida. The sequence goes on from NW_026775571.1 coordinate 20,794,750, forward strand.
ACTTTTCTATTCTTACAGTGTTACACTACACTTTTCTTTTGTCTTTAAAATAAATGACAAAACGGTTCCTAAGCTAATTAATGTATCATCTTTTATTTTATTATACCCTAACTACCTATTTTTTTTTTATTTTTTTTTTATTTTCCTTCTTTATTTACTCTAATACTTTTTTCTTTTTTTTTGAAATATTATACTTAGTTATTTGAAGTTATTTTAATAACTTAAAATACCCAAATAAATTATTAAAAGGAAGGGACCACGCCAAAAAACTAATTTTTCCTAACTATTCCATTTTTCTTAAATTATTAAACTTGGTATTATTTATAGTTTTTACTTTTCATGTATTGATAAATGGATAATAATCCAACATGGACTTATGAATCAGAAAGAAAAGAACAGAGATTTGTGATGGATTATTGTTAGTTGGTTTTAGACACCGTAAAAACTATATATATATATATATATATATATATTAGAGTACTGTTAGTCAGGTTTAGTTTTTCCATTGATTTTGGTTTCACTCTCTTCTTTCTTTTTCCTTCCTTTTTATTTTTATTTTTCTTGTGATTTTGATTTCATCCCTTATTCTTTTTAATTGAATTTTTGAAGGAGATAATATGTTTTCTTTGGATATGGCCTACAATACGAAAAAATTAAAATAAATAAAATAAATAAATAACATCACAATTAACGTCGGAGTTGAATGGTGTATTAGCAAGATCAATTACCTTTATTCAACTCCACCATGTCTTCATGTGTGAGATCTTTCATAAGTTCCATTGTTACTTACAAAGATAAATACTAAATCCTAACACTAGAGAGGAGATATTTAATAGAAAGAGAGAAAGAGGGAGATGTGGATTTCTTTCCATAACTGAAAGGGTAATTATAGTATTTGAGAAGAAATAATTATTTATTTATAAAATTAAAGATATAATTGTCATTTTCTTTAAAAATGTAATGTAATTGTAGAAAATCAAGTGCTAATATAACCCTCTTGTTTTTAAACAAAAGAAGGTATTCTCTCTCAAATACCTTGTTTTTAAGCAAAAGAAGGTATATTTTATACATTGATGACTGTTGGTTAGAGTATCTCCAACCGTTGTGTATATTTTGTTTTGTAAATCTGATGTGTCATAATAGATTTATACAAAAAAAAAAAAAAATAGATTATTTATTTTTAGTTTCAAGCTTCAGCGATTGTTTTATACATTTTGTGTAAAAATATATCCCCTAATAACAACCAACCAATGTCATTTCTGAACCCCACATCATTTTTACAAACCTACTTAATATAGGATTGATTAGTTAATGGAATTAGAAAGAGGGAGGAGAAAGGAAATATGCTAATGTGGCTATGTAAAACGGTTGTGTAAAATACACAACAATTTTACATATTGGTGATGTGACCGTGTATCTTAACAGAGTGCTGGAGATAAAAAAAAATTACACATCATACGTGTCAGTGTATATTTACACAAAAAAATATTTTAACAGACTCCTGTAGATGCTCTTAGAGAATCATTTCAATAGGTAAAATTAGAATTTCAATGGGTAAAAATAAAAAACTAAAAAGTTAATAAAATATATTTTTTTCTTACATTCACGAAAATTTAACTAGTTAAGTTTCAAAGTTCAACCGGTTGGGTTTTACTAAGATCGGTTCCCATGCAGGAAGTTCAACAAGTGAGATTTTAAAATGGGTAAAGTGCAATAAACCCCCTGAAGTATGAGCCAATTGCAAAAAAACACTTGAATTAACAAATGCCTCCCTAAATTATTCAAAAGTTGCAGATAAGGACAAATGTAAACTCTCCATCACCGGTAAAATGAGATTACCAAATTACCCATCATTTTATGACGTCTACTTGTTTGTATGTGGTGGTATTCAACGCTGATGTGTAACAAAAATCTAAAGACCAATAAGAATCTGACAACACTTCTATTATCCCTACCAAATCATATCACTTTGGTCTCATTCTCTGCAACCCAAGACACACGAAGCCCAATCCTACCACCAGAAATCTGTTAGCAAACCAATCACAAAATCAAATGGTACACAGAGAGCCATGAGTTACAAAAACCACTTTTGTGATTAGGCTGTTGGAACCCAAACTTCTCTCTGCCTAACCATCGTCACTGTATTTCTTTCTCTTGCTCCATATGGTAGTCCGGCAGAGTCGTATTTCTCTCTTGAACTGATCGAAGAGAGAATCAAAAGGAGCTCACCCTTCCTTTAATAAGGATGAGGAAGCAAGGATTAAAAGAATCAATTGGGTTTCAATTTTGATCTTGATAACGAATCGGAGCAATTTCAAATTGTATGTATAAGCACACCAAGAAGATTTGGGTTTGCTTTCAATCAGGAATCACTCCTCAAATTTGTATATACGCACATCATATACATATATTGCCTAACCACCACTCATTTTCACCGACAAGTAAAATCGGAGACAAACCCAAGAACAGAGCTACCATCATGAACACTGTGAAGAAATTAACCATAAAAACCTGGCCCGTGACCGAACGTTGGGGAAAGTTAGGTATTAATTGGTTACCTTTTTTTCTCACTGTTTTTGGCTAAACCCAGAAGCAAACGACAAGTGAAGAAAGGTAGTCGTCGGCGCGGTGAGAGTCTTCAGACGCACAGCACGGCAGGAAGGAGCATTTGACTCATAGAAGTGTGCGATGTGTTGAATACATGGTGAGCTCTCCGAAGCGTGTTAACATGGCTGGTGAAGCCTGTTCAGCGGTGAGATCGGGTGAAGGTGATGATCTTGGTGGCGAGATGAGGTCGGCGTTGTCCTTGGTGGTAGCGAAAAAATTGGATGCAACCTGGACCACCTAGGCCGGAATTGCTGCATAATTTTCTGGCGATGGTTGAAGAGATCAGCTTTGTTTGGGTTGGCTACATTTGTGAGTGTGTCGGTGATTGCGCCAATGTTGTTGCCAGAGTTGTAGGTGTAGTAGAGTCAAACTATTGGTAATAAAGTATAATGGTCTTAAGGGTAACTTTGTCATTTTAAATTTTTTGGAATGGCACGTGATCAGCAGTGGCATAATTAACAGTAAGAAATGGCCGGAAGGCTACCGGTGGGTAAATTTTGCACAAAAATTGATAGTTCAAAGGGTTAACTGTAAAAAAAAATAATTCAGAGGAATTTTTAGGAGGAGAGAATAAAATTCAAGGGGTTTATTGCACTTTATCCTTTTTAAATTCAATTAATTGGACTTTTATCGAGAGCAGTTTTTATATAGAAAGTTCAACAAGTTCAAGTATAAAGTTCGGCTTTAGTGAATGCTATTTACAACCTCTGCTCTCCTATCCAACTTTAAACATACTCACAAGTGTTGCTTATTCACATACATAAGCCAAATGCCATTCTCAATAAATTCAATGGTAAAATTCAAAATAAATAAAAATACAACTCCATAATTAAGTTTTGACTTCAAAACTCGCCAGCATTACAAATTTATATCTCACAATAGTCACCAAACAATTACCATTGGTGGTATTTGAATTATTCTCATGATTAGTTTTATTACCAAAAAAAGAAAAAAAAAAAGAAGAAAGAATTTACAAATATTGCAAATAAAATTGAACAAACTCAAAATATGGTATTAAAAAAGAGTAGTGCTATATATTTCAAATTAAAATTTGAGATTTGATCTTGAATCTGATGTGACGATAATTAAAAAAACATTAATATCCTATATTTTAATACATATTATACTTTATTCTTTTATGTATTGGTGTTTCCTATTTTAACAAACTAAACAAATTGTCAATTGAAGGAAAAGGAAAGAACAAACAATTACACTATGTTTCTCTCTCTATCTTTAATTTGCTTTTCTCTACTAATATATATATATATATATATATATATATATCTTCTTCTACACTTTATATATGTGTCAATTACTATTGGGTATCTCTTTCAAATTTAACTTTAATCAGAAAATACCAAATCAAAATACAAGTATAAAAAGGTTTAAGTGAATTATTTAAAGGAAAAACTACACTTACGTAGAGTTAGGAACATTAAATAACAAAATAGTATATTTTAAAGTTTATTTTTCACTTAAGTTGAATTAAGTAAAATAATCACATATGTATCAATAACTATGGTTTAAATCCAAGATACCCTCCAAACACTTATTCTAAAATGCTAAAAATTATTCTCTTAAAATCAAATATTTTTTTTAAATAATTTTTTTTGTTTAACTTTGAACCATATTGCTGCAACTTAACCCCAAGGGGTTGGCCTAGTGGTAAAATCATCTGGGCTTGGGTGCTTGCTAGCACTAACATCTGAGATTCGATCCCCACTAGGAGCTTATGACAACTTGGGGCCACGCCTCCGCTGCCATACTCAGCGACTTACCCTGCCTGGGGTGGGAAGACGCCCTTCCTAGTTCTTCGGGGATTAGTTGGGGCGAAGCCTCGGATATCCGGGGTTATCCAAAAAAATTAAAAAAATATTGCTGCAACTTATACAAATAATAAAAAAGATTTAATATAGTAAAAAATGGGCAATCAAAGGTTAGTCGTGCATCCATTGGGATGATCATCAATTTTTTGGCTCAATTAATTATATTTGTTTTATAAATAAATAAAAAAAAGATTGCTGATGTACCATTTACTGAAGCAACCATTTATTTTTTTTTCATGATTTCCCTCTCTTGTTCGTGTCTACTGTATGTGTGTATTTATATATATATATATTTGTAGGAAAGTTTTCACATTTGCTGGATAAAATTATATATATAAATACACACACACACACACATACACAATGAATTTCCACTAAATTATTTATATATTTCTAAATTGACATTTGCAGGTTTGAACCAATATATAGTTAAAGTTTTTTGCATCCATGACTTGATAAAATTTATTTATAGAAAAAAAAAATTCCAATTTCAATGAATTTTATAAGTGTTAGAAAATTGCATCCATAACTTGATACTAAAGTTGACATTGAGTGTATAAAAGAAATAAAAAATTACACTATTGACATACAAAACAATAAAGTATCAACTAAAAAATAATAATAAATTAAAAATAAAATCTACTTGATCAACTTAATGTAATATGTGATTTGCACTACACTTCACTCATAAAAAAATTAATAGATTACAATTTAAACTATTGTATACCTCCCTAAATGTATGCTATTTAAAATTAGAACTTCAATCTATTTTTCTTAACTCTTTGTCACAAATTCTAATTAATTATAAACACATTCCAATTACTCATCTATCGTAATAAATCGCACAATATATTTTTTCTAGTTCTATTATAATAGCAAAAATTTATTGGTGTAATGAGGAGATTTACAACAAAATATGCTATTATTCTATAAAATTTTAGATTTCCTTTGAAAATTAGTTGTTATTCTTAATATTTTCTTTAATTCTGCTATTATTATTTTTTTAGTACTTACCTTTTATTGTTATAATTAATTGTATTGGCAAATATTAAATTTGGAAACTAGAAATAATGATAGTGGTTTTGTATTAAAAGAAAGCATATAGGTGGGTTTGGGATGCGACCATTAGATTTAATCTAATGGGCATTATAAAAAGTGCGGAAGAATTTTCTTACTCTATGGGGAGCAAGAGATTATTATTCTATATATATATATATATGTGTTATTTATTTTGGTAACATAAACCATATGCAAAAATGCCAAGTTGAAAATCAACTCAGAAACTTGTTTTTCTAAATTTTATGAATGATAGAATTATTTAATTTAGGAAGGATATTTTAGTATTTTGGGAATAAGAGTTTGGAAGGTATTTTGGATCTAAATTATAGTTTTTAAGCATATGTAATTATTTTACCTAACTCGACCAAATTAAAAAATTAACTTTAAAAATAAACTAATTTGTTATTTAAGGCTCCTAAATCTACTAAGTGTAGTTTTCTCTTATTTAAATTAGGATTCTTATTCACGAGAAAAATGTCATTCATTCATGGTAAAAAAATTGTAACTTCTAATTTTAATTATTTGACCATTTAATGTAAGGAATTTCTTATTCAAGAGAAAGAGGTCACAAATTCATAGTAAAAAAAATGTAGCTCCTAATTTTAATTATTTAAAATTTTAATCAAAAGAGTCTCCTAAAAGAATTGAAGTTATTAAATTGTACTAGATTTGAATTCCATAATCATCATTTTTTCTATTTATTTCTCTTTCTTATATTAAGGAACTTTTCTTATATTAAAAAAAATATTTTTAAAACACACAAAGTAGCTAAATAAGTTGATAAATAAACAGCCACATAATTCCACAAATCTGCACGGAGAATTCCATTTGGTCCATTGCAACCGCTGGATCCCAGTTGAAGTCTAATGACAAGACTAACTGACATTTTACTTCTAGGAAGTTGAGAGATCGAATCTCTTTGCAACCACTTATTAATTAGCAAAAAATTTATGCACCCCTTTGCACCTATGGGGAGATAAATACTCACCATCTACTTCTAAGATACCATTAGGTTACAAGACCTTTTATGGACTATAAAATACTTTTAAGAGACACATTACAGCCGTCGTGGAAAATAATAATAATAATAATAATAAAAATCTTATACTTCACCCAAAATTTCTCTTTTCCTTTTGATTGCCCAAACTCAAAGAGTCAACTTAATGTTTATGATTACGATTTTTGTGAAGGAAAGCAAGCATGATTTGAGTAATTATGCTAATCTGAAGTTAAAGAAAGTCTATAACTTGGTACTAGTCCTACCAACTCAAGTTGTTAAGAGGGAAAATTCAAAATAAACTCAATTTGACATTATTTTAAGCAACATCTTTGGGCGCCCAAAAGAACAGGTTAATCAACATCTTTGGGAGTCCAAAAGGATTGGTTCTGCTTGTTAGTTCGCTGTATCAGCCGATTCGTATGCATTTATCGATTCGTAATCTTTTTTTAATGATCCGATATCGTTACATATCTTTATGAACCGATCGATTTATACCAATATTTATCTGAATTCATTACACTGCGAGTGATATCGCAACTGTAAACATTGGTTCTATTGTATCTTTAACACTCTTAATTTCAAGATTTATCAACGGACCAACACTACCTTTTTTCTTTTTCCTCAAAAAATAGTACCGTTATGATACCCTTGGTTATAATGTTTAGATTGTAGTTTATCATGGAGTGCAAAGAGGGTATTGCGATTTCGTTCGAAACTTGGATACAGAATGTGAGAGGAGCTGATGAGGCTGACCACGCCATTTTCCAAAATTGCAAAGGTACTGCGGCAGAATAATTGTTGACACCTCCAAGCCATCTATTATGACAGCACAAGGTCCTTCTTCTTATTTATTTATTTATTTATTTATTTATTTTTCACCTGATACAAAGAGTGTCAAAATGAATAATGAATGAGTAGAGGGTGCCATAATGCAATTGGCTCATTGCAGTTCACTTTTTTTCATGACTACTTAAAATGACATTTCTGTCACAGTACTTTGCTTGATACACACATTTGAAGAGGTCATGGATGGTCTTCACTTAGATTGTGTTTGGCTGTATAAAATTGGAGACTTGTAATTGGAATTGGAATTGGAATTGGAATTGATGGAATTAGAATTTTTTTTTTTTTTAATTTCATGAGTTATTTTTCTCTAATTTCACCTATTTCTAATTAATATTTTATGAGTCTTCTGCGGCAAGTGGCCAAACCCTTCCTAATTGATAATTTTTTATTTTTTTCCCTCAAAATTCAAATGAATTAACTTCCACAGCTTTGAACAACCATCTATAAAATGTAGGGGGCTAACACATCTTCAGTCCTTTTGCTTAAGGGCCTTGCTTTTTAGGCCCACCAAGGGCTTCTGTCTAAGTTTGCAAACCCAACTCGCCCTAACATTATTTTAATGGATAAATTATAGTAACCGTTTGGACAAATAACATTTGGTAGAATTTTTATTACTACTTTGACTATTTTTCAGATTTGATGTGCGTGCTTGACATTGACTAACATTTTCTTTCATGCCAACTAAATTTTATAAAATGACAATTTTACTCTTTCCTTATATAAAAGTCATGACATTTCCTTGTATGAAAATCAAAGCATTACTGACTTTTCATACTCAAAATTACCATCCGGCAAATGGGTTTAAGAGATATCAAAGTAATAAACACTGTACCCATGTATAATTTGTCCAAACCTCATGAAAGTCGGTATAATTTACCTTTTTCAATTACCACAAAAAATTCAAGAACATTAGTCCAATAATATTTCCTCTACCTTCCAAAGTGGTCATTTAAGGAATAAATGAATTCATGAGTTTCTCACAAAAAAAAAACAAGGAGCTTGTGGGAATGCATCATCTTCGCACTATATTGCATTCAAATTGGCTTTAAATTTACAGGTCATATAAATGTATAGTGCAGCATAAAAACAAAAAGGAGTACATTACAACTTGTAAAAGAGGTGGTTGTCAACAAAGCTAATAAATCACAAATAACAACTTAAATTATTCAAAGTACAAGGAAAAAGCCTTAAATAGCCTAGCAAGACTTGTGTCTTGAAGAATCAAATGAAGTCTGTATGTACATCACAGTCGAACTCCTAAAAGAACAATAATTCGTGTTATTAGAGTTCGAAAGACCTAAAGCCCACCATCAATACAGCTTCGCAAGCGGCACCTAAAATTCACCTACCAAAATCAGTCAAAACTTCGCATGTATGCCTTGCCACATCATGGAGTCATATGTTACATGTTCCTGCATCAACTTCCAATTCAAATGATTCTGGATTCCCGTTCCGTCTTTAAAAACTCGAACAAGAACAAGCACAACAAGCTAATCACAGCCGGAAGATGCAGAAAAATGAAATCGAGATCCTGTATATCATAAAGTAAACATGAAACCGAATCTTTACCCTTTGATTGCAGAAGGATGAGTTGAGTTCAGCTCTAATAGCAAACTATACACACCAGAAACTGCAATCAAAATGAGGATGGAGCATGAATCATGGAGCTTATTCTACTACGCAGGAAGAGTATCTAAGGTATACCCATCAAATCCAAACTCATTTGCTACCGGTCCAATGCCTTCTTGCTGTTAGGTAAGAGGAAAAAGAAACTTTGCAATGAGTAAATTAATGCCCTATTTATCCCCTGAACTCATAATTTAAATACAATCGAAAAAAACCAAACCGAACAAGGACTCAGAGCTAGAAAACTAACCTGCCTGAGAAGTGCACTCATAAGGTCTTCCTGACCGAACTGTTCAGACAATAGGATACTCTGACGGCTCATATCAGTAAAATTTTCAGCCTTAACCCTTAGTGAACTGTTACCAAGACGTGGGTTAAGTGGCTGCCCCATATTTAGTGCAGCATTCCACTGTCCACTTTCTTCTCCTGCTGAGAGCATTCCCTTGCCAATAGATGCATTCCCGCTCTGATCACTTTTTTGACCGGAAGAAAAGCTTTGGTGTACCAAAACTGATGGGTGGATATCCAGGCTTCCTTGTATGTTCACATGTTGGGACGCATCAAAGGTCAAACCAACATTCTGTAACACCCAATCTTGGATTTTATGCTGATGCAGCTCACTAAATGCATCATAATTTGGAACAAGTCCTCCCGATCCTTTCATTTCTGAGTTAACCTCCTCTTGGAGCACTCCTTTAGATGTGAGAATGGACATCCCTGAATTATTCCCAAGAAGAAAACTATTCCCTGGCAAATCAGTGTTTTGGTCCACCGAGAAATCTACCACTGAAGAGGCTTGGGAAACCGAACTGTACATCGCCCCTCTTACATTGTCAACTGTTCCATTTCTTGCCAGAACCCCAGTGGCAATTCCATTTGACAAAATAGGATGTATTATTGATGACTGGAGCCTTGAAATTTGACCGCCATTAGTTTCACTCGCTCTCTGTGCCCCTGACTGAGGTTGAGACATATGCACCTGTAAAGAACTACTCTGGCTTCCCTGGGCGTTGACTTGCATATTCATGCCCCTGAAGGACTGTGCAGATTGGTGCAAGCTGGCAAGCTGTTTTGGCTCCATGGTGGTTGGGATTCCATGAAGTAAGTTCATTTGCTTACTACTATTGCCCAGTTGTTGTTGCCCCTCTCCAAATCTTAACTTTGGATTTTCAAAGCTAAAAAGGTTTCTTTGTTCAATAAGGGGCATGGATATGCCAGATTTAGTGCTGGACCTACCAAGTGCTGCCTGGAGAGTGGCAAGACTTTGTGCTGGGAGTTGACCGGTGGCAGCTAGAGCTTGAAGATCAAGCCCATTAAGTGAAGAAGTGGACCCAAACGCTACTTCTGGGGCTCCCATGAAAGAGTTAATGAGTCCACTCTGATGCTGTGATACCCCGGTTAGCCTTCTGAGATAGAGGCGATATTTCTGCACCAAATAGCTGTAGTGGTGAGACCTGCTAGAAGAAGAGCTTCCCCTCCCCCCACCCCCAGTTTTATTTTTTTATTTTTAATTTTTTTTTTTTCCTTCCCTGGTGCGGGGTTTGGGTGTAAGGTGTCCGTACGTGACAGTTAACATCACATACAACCCACAAAGGAAAAAAAATGTGTAATAGATGAATGAACCCGTAATAAATTAAGGTTTTCCCTACAAAATGTTCTTCCTTGAGAAAACAGCACCATACCTGAAGGTGGCTAGCAACATTTTCTCTAGTTAGCCTAGGAACATTCATCAACTCAAGAATTTTCTTGGGAACAGCCTCTGTATTCAAACATCAGATTTAAAATCATGAGCAAAACAAGATCATATTGGAAATATAAATGAATGCTATTTTTTGTTGTCCCTTTGGAGCATCCAATACAAATGGAACAATACAGAACATTATAATTTTTGTTGAATAACTATAATTAAAAAAAATCAAATCCACATAAATGTTTCAATTTAAAATAACAAAAATCAATTATCAAGCAGTAGAAGTGCATATCTTACAGCCCAACATAGGATGTGATTCATACAGCAGTTCTCAAATAAATCCAAGCTAAACTACCAGTTGTTTGCAGGTAACAGACCTAAACTCCGACATTGTTTACATGAAGTGGTTGTCTCTCAGACTAAAACCTGTATGGACGTTTACTATTATACCAAGCAATGGCTCCTCGCATGGAATGAGATGACATATATAATGATATTATTGATAATGATAGTAAACAACATTCCCCATATTTCCACATTAGAAGGGCGTTTCTCTGGGGATTAAGTGCTATTCAGCAAGGAGAAAAAAACTAGAAAAGCAATCATTCTCCAATCAAACTTGAAAGACGATAGAGCAATTACCTTCAAGTGGATTAAAGCGATATTAATAGGGATGGATTAATATGATCTTTTGACATTTTTGAATCAATGGAGTGTATTTTTAGGTTGACATCAAGGTCTAAACATTGTGAAGCCAATTCTCTAACTGAACAAGTTACTTTAGATCTAGAGGAGTTTCCTAGGACCTGTTTAATACTTTGGACAACACCTCTTCCTCTGTTGCAGCCTATTTCCTTTTTAAATAAATTTGTTCCCTTCTCAAAAAAGAAGAATAGACATATTGATGGAAAGCAATACTATTAGGCTACATGAATTTTGATACACGTGTTGAGCGTGGTAAGTGTCTAAGCAAAATGCTTATGGAAATCCAAAAACGCAGAGACATGGCGATGGTGCCAAAAATTTATATATGTTGATATTATTCTTTCACCTTTTAAGAAGAAATGATGTTTTTAATTTGATGTAAACTTTGATTGTTCAGCATGGACGCGTCACTCCTTTTGAAACAATAATGCGACAAAAAGAGCATAATGAGAGTTTTATATTGAATTACTGAAGATGCTTGCTAGGTGCATGTCCGAAGAAGCATGTAGTTCACAACCCAAATCAATATCCAAATGTCAAGTACAAACATGTAATACACATCCCTAGAGTCAAGTCCAACAAAGGTCACGTAAAATACCATTCTGTGGGTCTTAAAAAAACTTTGAAAATGAGTACCCACAATCTTCAGGATCATCACTAGTACAACAGTCAAATAGACATAGCACTCCAAAAATTGTATTTAGAAAACAGTATGGGATGGCTATGTATGAGTAACAAGCAGAAAACAAAAAGAAAATAGAATGAAATACACAATGATTCGTCAAAGGAAAATAGAGAGAAATGGGTAAAGATCCATACTGTCAATGCCAAGTTGATTTACAGCTGCCACAAACTCTTGATGGAGTTCTACAGACCAAACCACCCGCTGTTTCTTTAATGCGGATGTATCATCCCTCTCATCTACTTCATCGTCCTCATCCTTCCTCCTCTTCGAGTTACTCCAATTCCCTTCATTTACTGACGACGAGTAATCTACATCTTCAGATGGCTTTGGTTGCCGTTCTCCATCTTCCATGCTTCCTGACTGCTCAAAATCTTTCCACTCATGCTTCTTCTTCCGTACCACATGCTGCCATATGTTCTTCAGCGCCTCCATTCGAACTGGTTTGATCAGATAATCACATGCACCATGAGTAACACCCTTCATGACAACATCTTTACTATCATCCGCAGACATCACTGTAAATTGTACAATCACAAAAATCAGATCAAAATCTAAATAGATACAAAATATATATGCTATAAATGAAGTTTAACATCATCTGAAATGATTGAAACAAGGCACTTACTGATAACAGGCAGGTCCATTTCCAGCCCAATGTGCTCAAGGAGTTTGAACCCATTCATGTCAGGCATGTGGACGTCACTTATAACAATATCAAACCCATTTCTGTTCTCTCGTAAGAAAGATAACGCAATCTCTGCCCGATTACATTTGGTTACTAAAAACACCAGAAACATTGAATCAATTATCCAATAAATCACAAGATTACAGGCCCCTCAACTCTCTCTAGATTAAACAAATTAACACCTCACCTCTCTAGATTAAATGTATTAACCGCAGCAATTGGAAAATGGGCTTTCTATCCATGAAAGACTGAAAGTTGAAAATAGAACTTCTCTAATATAAAAGAATTGAAAAAATTAAATTGACACCTAAATGAAGTTGAACAACTTTAGAGGCATTAGAATTTGTTACAGAAGATACTTTTGACACCATATTGCACAATTTAACATAATCCATTTCTAAATCTGAACAAAATCAAAGCTTAGAAAACAAAAATGATGTAATATTTTACCCAAATCTCAGTGGGTTTCCCCAATTTCTTTTATCTACCACAGGTTCCTAATCCTATAAACAAAATCTCAAGTATTAAACAGAGGAGACCCAAAAAAATGTACACCCAGATTATCATATATCATAATCAGCAAAATTAAAGAGAAAGCAGAACATATACACATATTTTTCTTAATAACATAAATCAAAACAAAAAAAACAACTATAGATAACTCAAATAGCCAACCATTCAAGAAAGTTTCAATATTCAAGGTTATACATATGTGTATGTATGCATGTATATATATACCTTCGTAGAGGCAGTACCGAAGCATCTTCTCTAAGATCTTGAGACAAGTCGGGTCATCGTCAACAACAAGTACCCGAAGACCCGCCGGAAACTGGTCGGAAGCCCCATCTCCGGATTTCAAAGTCATACTTGAACAACCCATGGAGATCGATTTCGCTGCGTGACCACCCAGATTCATCTTTTCGAATTTCAGCCTAACAACAACATATATGTGTATCTATACATATAATATATACATATATATATATATATATATATATATATAAGTATATATCCACTCCCAGAATAAAATAATCTGAACTATATCCTGAGTTTTACAAGCAGAGGAAGATACCCAAATCAAGAAATCCAACGAACATACAACAGAGATACCCAAATATTGAGGAGGAATTTAGAGAGAGATAGAGAAAGGGCAATTTATATGCTCTAATTTTGTAGTATATGAGATTGAAGACATGGTTCGGTGCTAGAAGAAGTTCACTTTCTGCACTTTGTTGCGGGTTTAACTTATTTTTGCTATATTCTTTCTTATTCGAGAGTGGGTCTCTCCGTTGAGTGTGGATCCAGCTCATGAATGAGCTCAAGCAACCCCACGCCAGTCAAAAAAAAGAAAAAAATACTACTATATATTTAATACTTATATATATTTGAGCTCAGGACAAGCTACAGTCAATTGACTCAATGGGGGTTGAATTAGCAAAAGAAAATAATGTTTGATGTGTTATCAAATGCAAAAGAATACAGAGATTCAAAATAACATAATGCAGAGAAAATTGGTCCTTCAAACTTTTTCCATTTATGTTATCAACAGTTCTTTTGTTGGCTTGCAATAACGAAAGAAAAAAGTCGCACACAATCTTTAAAATGAGCAAATCCAAGAGGTGGGAGGTTTTGATGGTTGTCTATCACTGTAATAATGCATGTACGTATAACAAAATTGTAGAATTTACAACATTTTCTCATTTACTCTTGCATGACCACCGTAATAAAATTAGAGTAACATATGTATTTTAAGAGTAAATATTAGATGTATCATACACGCCATGTACTAATTATAGTCAACCAATTAAATATAACATATTATCTCGTTTCGAGTAATTTTACAAATAAGTAGACAAACCTTTTTTTAAATGATACATTGTCATTGGTTAAACATACCAACACCCGACGTATTCAATAGCTACCTGTACTTTAGAATGGTATCGAATGAGTTAAAGTCTCAAGTTAAACCCTAAGTCACACAATCCTTCTCAACAGGTATTGCTCTTACGCTCCGAACGTGTTTCCGTTCTCATGGTTTGCGCGCACTTACGCTCAAATTTTCACAACTTATGACTTAATTCTGCAACTCTCACGCTCCCGCTCTCAAATTCGTTCTCGCTTTATATGACTTAAGTTAAATCTTTACCAAAATAATAATAATAATCATAATAATAATAATATAGTGGAACAAAGCCTTGACAACGGAAAAAGAATGTCACATGTAGGGATGACAAAATACCCCATCCCGCCCGTTTAGAATGGTTATGGCGGTGGTTAAATGGTTTTGGGGACGGGGATGAGGGTTATGATTGAAAACCCGCGTAGTTAATTATGGAGTGGGATGGGGAAAGGTCACCCGCACCGTCATGTTTATAGTAATAAATTACAATTTTGTTTTTATACTTTATTTTGTATTCAATAAATTAGGTATATATTTAGGAAATCCTAATTAATTCTATTCCAATCACTAAATATCTTGTTGTATGTTGTAAAACTTTAGATGTTACCACTCGCAAGCACATGAATCTTTGCAGATAGGGCTTTCTTGTGAGGGTGTGATGACCGTGTCATTTTTTTCCCTTTTCTGTTATTCAATTTTTTTTTTGTTTAATTATTTATTTTTTTAAATATTTTTTTAATTCTTTTTTGTGTTACCTTAGGGTTTCGTAGGACTCGAGGTAGGTTTTGGTGTCCGGACTTGGTTTTCGACACCACATGCATTCACATTATTTTATTTCATTGTCGATGCATAGTTTAATTGTGTAGAAAAGCATGCTTGTTTAATTTAAATTCTTGGGGGTATGAATGCATAGTTTCTTCGAAAATATTTTCATTTTTTTGGGTACTTTGTGTAATTAGCTTTTTGAGATATGTTGTCTTATGGACCTTTTTGCAATTATTTTTGTGAGATATTTAGAAGAGGGACCATTTTGTAATTTTTGAAAAGTGTGACAAGTGTCATTTTTTCCTTGGACCATTTGTTGACTTTTGGTTGGAACACTTGGAAGCATGAGATGACGACAAGTGTAAGGTGTAGATTAAGCCTTGTGAGGAGGCCTAAGATCACGAAAAATGGAGGGATGTGATGTATGTGTGTGTGAGAGAGGTAGTGTCAGTATAATATTTCTGACTAACCATTCATTTAGTTAATGGATTTTCTAGTAAAGTTCATCATCTTCCACCTTGCTCTCACTTAGCCCCATTGAAGCTTGAAAAACTTAGCCTTCATACCTTGATTTCAAGCACCTTCCTTTAACCTTTTGGTCTTGCTCTTGGAAGACAAAAGCTTCCTCACTCCATTGTCCACCACACCTTGTTTTGGTTTCCATTTTTGTTTCCACTTTCCTTGGTTTCTAGAGATATAATTCTCTAGTGAGGTAGGGGGTGTTTTATGTTTATACCCTTAGTGTTTTAATTTGTTATTTGAGGTTAATATACATTGTATGCATGTTATTTAAATCCTAGGGTTGCATATAGATGAATATTGTATGTAACTAACCTAGGGTTTCATATTATTCAAGGCTTGTATGTGATTTACTTCTTGTGTAGGTGTTATTTCATTTGGTGGAGAATTAAAATCTAGTGATTTTTTATAGTGTAACTATAGACTATTTACATGATTCTTGCCAATGAATTAGTTATGAAATTGATACTATGTTGTTGTGTGATTAAGGATTTGAAACTCACTATATATTAGCATGAATGGATTTACTATGTTGACAATTTTGCAGTAGCATAGTTTCATTCACATTGTGAACTTATCATTGCAAAGGCCATTGTAGTTTTGAAGACTTAGAATATGAATTATGAAATTGCATGTCTAAGGTTTACAATACTAGCATAATTAAATCCTTTATGTCAATGACATAATATTAGTATAAGCGTGTACAAATTAAGGACATGATTGAATTACTATTGAGTCGTCAACATTGTTTTAGTATTGTGAACTTATTGATGTATTTTTCCATGTGAGTAAATCATGGTGTGTGTGCGCCACTTTTGCCTTAGGAGCATAGTGGTCATTATTTAGTTCATGAGGTTCATGATGTTATAAGTTATGTGTGTATGATATGCACGACAAGATTGAAGGATAGAAGCTATTCGAACTTGAGAAGTGAACATCGAGTCCAAGGACTAAAAATCCTTAATCACACTTAGCCAGTGGGGTGCGGAAGTGCACCAATCATTTTAATCGGATGTGATTTCTGGCATATCATCACATTGTATCATGGAGTCACAACTGTGAGTTACATCATAGCAGAGTCTATGTATGTGTTGAGTTATAGTCCTTGGAGTGGTGTAAACCTTGCTATCCTATTAGCTTTGTGGTAGTTGTTCTTGCAAGTATATTACTATTGTTCGATTTCACATTTTATTTCAAGTTGACAATTCTAAGTAGTTGTAACTTGTTGTTGGCATTGGTGGTTTTATTAATGTTTACTTGCGTTGCTTGTTGTTGATTGCTTTCAAAATGTTTCAAAGATAGCTTTAGGATGATCCCTTAGCTTCCCCTTGAAACTAGTCGTTAGGGAGCATGATCCACATGTATTGTTTATATTACACTTTTAAGACCTTTGAAACTTTAGGTTATACGCATACGCATCATCTTACTGAGTAATTCGATTACTCACTCTAGTTGATTATTATTTTTCAGGTAAGGAGACACTCTTCTTGTATGCGAACCATCCATAGCTCGACTTGTATTTACATTTTAAGCATCTTTTGTATATTTTTGGCATGCAAGTGTTGGCATGATTTAGTTGTCTTTAGAAAGTTGATAATATGTAATGTAATTAGAAGCACACCTTGCTTTCTATTTTGGATGTGTAATAAGTACCTTAATAGACTTAAGATATCATCCTTTCAAATAAAATGATATCTTATCCTCACCCAACATGTATGTAATGAGGGTAAGGGCCATTTTATTTTAATGTTCACTTTTGCTACTTCAATGTACCCATGCATGTATTTATCAAATTTTATGTTTCATTTCATTTGGGATTGACCTTAGAGGCCTTAGGGATTAGTCTTGGGCAAGGGGAAACAATGCACACAATGTTGAGGTTTTTTTTTTTTTTTTTGTCACAGTTACTATTCATCGATTTTTTTTCGACAACTAGATCGATCACTCTGGGACATCCGGGGGTCTTTTGGGTGTATTTGAATGCCGCATATTCAATTTAGACCTTGGGAAACCTTTCTGACAGCCTACTTTTAGTCCTTGGGTAGAATCTAAAGTTATTGTTCATGCATTGGACAATTTTTTTACCCGATCTTACAATAGTCATGTCTCCCTCATCCCAGATCCAAATTAGCTCATTCTTGAGTCCAAATTCAAGGATTTTGAGTTAACATTCCAATGATATCAATCCCATTTTCAGATTCTATTCCTACTAGGAGATATTCTTGTTTTAATGGGACAATATCGAAAAATCACTTGACCGAGAAGGGGTATTTTTGGGAAATCAATACTAAAGGTCTTAAAACCTCTTGGGATATTATGAATTGATTATATTGGATTGAGTACACTTCATTTGACTTGATTTGAGTCAAATTTCTCCACCATTGGGTAAAATGACAATTTTAGCCCTAGTTCCATATTTTGTCCATATTGACCATTTTACCCTTTGACCTTAGCTTCCCCATTCGTCTTCCAATTTGAGTCTCGTGACTTCTTGGAAGGTCACTTTGTCATCTTAGAGGTGGTGTCCATCTCTAGAGACTCTTCTCTTTTTATTGCTTCCACGTTTGGGATCTGTTATCGGGTCAGTTTTTAGGTTACTCGTTGACGCATCGGTTTTTGTAAATTCAGGCCATTACAAGTGGTATTAGAGCATTTGGGTTCGAATACCTTAGGAGGACAGGTTTTGGGTTCATTTCATGCTTCTTGTTAACATGTTTACGTGCTTATGTGTTTAAAAACATCTCTTATGTGACACGTGTGTTATTGCATCTTACTATGTGACAAAGCATGTTTATGTGGTCTTGTTGCTATGATGTATGCTAAGTTGATAGGTGCTGAAATATTGCACATTTTAGCCTTAAGCTAGGGTATTTTGGTCCTTTTATCTATTTTTACTTTCCCGTTTTAGTCATAATTTGTGTTTTTGTTGATTTTAGGTCAATAAGGTTCAAACGAGCTAAAAACAGTCTACTAAAGCCTTTTTGGAGTCAAGCAGAAAATCCGGAACAAGTTCAGGAAAATTGCCTTGGAGCAGAGCGATCAATCATAGATCTCAGCAATCGTTCGCTAGCCACGTCATCATTCATAGCCACATTAGTAATCGGATAAGGATGTCTTGTCACCATTCGTTCAAGTAACGATTGATCGTAGCTCTAGAGCGATCAATCATAATGCCACGTTAGCGCCAGCTCAGTGGAGAAGGTAGCCAATTGTCAAGATAAGACTGCCATATCAAAGCGATCGATCGTAAATTCCAGCTATCGTTCGTAAATTCCAGTGATTGATCGTAAACCTATTAGAAGCGAGCTGTTTTATTCCCGGTTTCGCCCGATCTTCACCTACCAAATGGCTACAGGATTAAATGACTTCGGGGCATACTTCTGACTTGTTTTGCACTCCAAAGGGCTCGTATAAAAGGGGGATTGAACCATTTTGTAAAGGGACTTTTCATTATCTTTCAATTTACATTGTAATTTTTATATTTTTCATTAGTCTTCTTTCTAGAAAAATGAGATATTAGGGTTTTGGGAAAAGAGGAGAGTGGAGGCACCAAGAACACTGATGCGACCCGAGCGTGTGCATAAAATAATGCACAACACTTTGAGTTTGAAAATTAGTGTCAAGTGGGCATCATACTTTAAATTTATAAACCGTTTAACATCTATACTATGTAGTATGAGTGAGAATGGATCATCCCAAGAGATTATATATGTTGGAATTTAATTTCGACTCTAATATACCAATTAATTGTAAAAGAGAGAGAGTTGGGTTGATTGATTAAGATGCAAGGGAATTAAAATGCAATTAAAATAAACTAAGTTGAGTTAGGGATTTAAGAGATGAGAAATGAGGTCTTGGGGTGCATTGGAATCGCTACCAAGCTCGTTCACCAAACCACACACTTTCAACTAATTTGGGAAAAACTTTCTTGTGAACAAAATGCGACTACCAATTGCAATATTAAGCATGGACCATCAAATTCATGTATGAATTGTCTACCTAACCGATAAATAAACTAAGTGTAGCACAACCCATCAATTCTAAGCATGACCCATCAAACTAGTCACAATTGTAACATACATCAATTAAGAGAATCATGGAATTTGCAATAATAAGCCATGGAATATCAAATAAAGTAAAGATTGTCTACTTACCTACAAACATGAATTAAATTGTAGAACAACCCATCAAGTATAAGTATAATCCATCAAATTAATTGACAAACTCATCTAATGAAAACCATGTCTAGCCATCACTAGATTCTCAATCAACCACACATAGACATGCAATTAATATATATGGAAAAACTAGTGTAGAGATCAATTCCCAAATAATCACACATAAGACAACATGTAATCGTATAGAGAATCAATAGAAAGAATTAATTTATAGAAATCAAAGGAGAACCCAAGATACATTAAATTCACAAGGCTAAAACACTAATCACAAGATATTATTCCCTAAAAAGTATGAAAAAGATAGAGGTTTAGATTACAAACTTGGGGCTTATCTAAGCCCCAAGGAGAAGTCTAGCCAATCATAGAGGAGGTGGGTGTGATCTTGGAACCCTCAAGGGCAATCCCTAAACATGGCTCCATCTTCTTCCTCTTCTTCTTTGTTGAATTCTAGAGAGAGTGTGTGTGTAGATTTTGAGATGTGTTCTTGGAGCTTCCACTCTTCTCTTTTCTTCTAACCCTAATCTCTAACTTTTCTAGAGAGAGAAAATAAAATTATAATTAAATAAAATTGAAGACAAAAGATATCTTACAAAATGGTTCAATTCCCTTTTTATAAAAGGTCCTTAGAGTAGTGAACAAGTCAAAAAATAAGCCCTTAAAATATCTAATCCCGTAACTATGTGGTAGGTAGAGTTTGGGCGCGTGAGAATAAAACAGCTCACTGCCAGCACATTTTCGATCGATCAAAGAAATCTTCGATCCATCCAAAAATTCAGCATTTTTGACCTTTTTCTGGATTTTTCTAAAATCTTCTAGGAACTTTTGTTTGACTCCAAAAAGGCTGTAATAGACCATTTTTAGCCCATTTGAACCTTATTGACTTGAAATAGACAAAAACACAAATAAATACTAAAACAGGAAAATAAAGATAGATGAATGGACTAAAATACCCTCGCTTAGGTGCTAAAATGCATCACATTTGAGCACTCATCAAACACATCTCAAGATCTACACACACTCTTTTTAGAATTGAACAAAGAAAAAGAGGAAGAAAATGAAGCCATGTTTAGGGATTGCCTTTGAGGGTTCTGGTGTCGTCCTCCAAAGGGTGTGATAAAATGTGGCCAAGTTTAAATTTATAGAATGCCACTATCACTACTAACTACTAATGTAGCAAGAGTGAGTAGGGATTGTCCCAAGGGAAAGACAAGGTATTCTTGGAATCAATGTTGGATTAGTAGGTCGAAGATCAAAAGATGAGTTTGATTTAATTAATTGAACTATTGGTTCAATTAAAACAATGCAATTAAGTGACAATCTAGAAAGTAGAGAAAGTAATATGAGAGAAAGGTCTTGGGGTTTAGAGTTCACCATTAAGATTCACTTCACAAAACACTAGCAATTGTAAATTAATGGGGAAATTTATGTTGTAAATTGTGTGTGTGTTTGTCACCAATTTAAAACTAAGCATAGATGGCAAATAAACATAGATTGTCTAATCAATCTAGTGAGTAGCACAAACTATCAAATGAGACCATTAACCATTCAATTAAACCACCATTAGTGCACACACATAAATCTAGAGAAATGTACTTCTTGCATTTACAAGTATGGAACATCAAACAACAAGAATGGATTGTCCACCCATCTAAGAAATTAATGCAATTACAATACAACTAAGCTAATGACATGAAAATTAAGCTAATTGAACTAAGAATGTGGTACAATCCGTCAAGAAATAAGTATGAACCATCAAATAAATCACAAGAGTAATCAATTAAGTACCATGCCTTGACCATCACTAGATTAACAACATCAACACACATAGACATGCATCAATTTCATTAAATCTAGAGAAAAACACATGAACATTCATTATAGTATACATAGACATATGGATAGAATTAAATAATCAATTGAAAACATTAATCCATACAAATCATGTAAAAACCACAAGATCTATATTAATTCATGGTCAAAACATCAATTACAACTAAAATTCCCAAAAATGTACAAAAGCTAGGTTTATGAAGTAAGCCTAGGGGCTATCTCTAGCCCCAAGAGAAGGATTTAGTCACTCATTGTAGTGGCCATGGAACCCTCAAGGGTTAGCTTGGAGGTTGGCATCATCATCTTGATCCTTACGTTCTTCCCAAAACCCTAGTTTTAGAGAGAAAACTATTTCTATAATTAGTAAAATATATAATTGTGTAACCTCTCTACAAAAGTTGGTTCAATTAATCTATTACAAACCTTTTTGAGTAGGCAATAAGTCAGAAATATTGCCTCTGATTGGTGGAAATTCGCAGCTACAAAAAGTAGGTAGAGTCCGGGCACGCTCGGGAATTAAACAGCTCACTGCCAGCAGTCATTTCGATCGATCAAACACTTACTTCGATCGATCGAAGCTAACGTGTCATGAAAATATCTTCTAGGCCTTATCTGGATTGCTGAGCTGGCACCGCCTTGATTTCGATCGATTGAAGCCTTCTTCGATCGATTGGGACTTCCTTCGATCTATCGGGACTTCTTTCGATCGATCGAAGATCCCGTGATGGAATTTTCTTGACTTCTTTCCAGATTTGTTCCTTAGCTCCAAAATTGAGCTAAATGGATTTTCTTAGCCTGTTTGAAATTTATTGACATAAAATAGGCAAAAACACAAATAAGTACTAAAACATGAAAGTAAGATAGATGAATTGACCGAAATACCCTAGCTTAGGTGCTAAAATGTGTCACATTTGAGCTATGAACTACAATGAAAATAAAGAAACAAACAACTATACAACTATAAATCTAGAAAGCAATAAAATGATAGCACCACTTTCGTAGGGAAGACGATTGTATTTAGCATATGCAACAAGCCTTTTGAACCCCTAGGTTACCCCCAATGGACGAGTGAAGTCTCGTTAGGGTTTCTAGAAATGATACCCACAAACATTGAACTCTTTCTCGCTAGAGAGGCACCAATATACAAAACAAGCATCGGGAGAGAACTACCTCAAGTATGCAATTTTTTAACCTTTTCCAAGCAATCTCCCAAAATCTCAACATCAAGTAAGAAAGTATGGTTCTCCACACATCAAGACAATGATCATGAAAATAAAAATAACTCTAGAATCCTTTTTAAGTGAATCGGCATCAAATATGTTGTTATCTAAGCTAACTAAAGAAATGATCACATCTGGCCTCAAACTAGCACGCAAATCTAGTACCGATCATCAAGACAAAGAATGAACCTTTTATTAAAGCTTTTTTCAACTAGGTGCACTTATTTATTTTTTTACTATCCTAGAGGATCAAAGATGGAAGCATGGTGCAATGTGTTGATCTATTAAGCTTTTTAGCAATCCATGAGGTCGAGCGTTAGGTCAATGACTCTCAAATCGGAAGACTTTAGGGCATTAGGTGTTTAAACACTCCTAAGGACTTACAAGCTCAAATCAATTAGGTTACAAATCAAAACAACCTCCATCTAATCATTTCCCACTTCTCACCTTTTGGGAGAAGTCCTCACTTTTTTTATTTGCTTTTACAACCTTTTTTTTATTTTTTATTTTTATCAAGTTATTAACCTAGAGTTTGGGCCCTCCACCTTTCGGCGCGAGAAATTCAGTGCTTGATGAGGCTAGAATCCCGGCTACTTAGTGAAAAGGGTTTGTTATCCACCTTTATCAAGAATGAAAATTTTCAATGCACTATTAGCTCAATTGGGATATAACCAAATCAATAATCAACAAAGCATGTACCCCACGAATGAATGTTAGTGTGTGCCTATGCTAGTGTAGAATCCTAGAGTGAATCTCAAAACAATCACAAAATTAGGATGATGTGGACCACAAATGCAAGTAAGATATTAATCTTTCGAAAAAATTTACTTCTAAATGGCATCCACATGGCATACAAGGAGTATTGGATTCTCAAGTCAAATAATTTTTAAATTCTAAGCAATATAGGCCTCAAAAGATCAAAATCATAGCTAGTCATGGACCAATCACAGAAAATCCATCAAATACACAAGTCATGCTCAAAATCTTGAATTAAATGCAAAGAACACACATTACCCCCAAACTTAAACCGCATAATGTCCTCAATGTGCAAAGAGAACAAAAGAAAGAGAAAAGAGTATACCAGTGCAACTATGGTTATGAATGGGTGGGACACAAGTATCCAAAGTGGGTGGTATAATCCCCCTAAATTTGGGATTAACTGTGGTCCTAAAATGATGGCACTGGAATAAAACCTTATCAAATAACAAATGGGATAATAATGGTGCACAGTGGGCATGCAAGTACAAGTGGGATAGTAAATGAAAAAGGGAGAGAGAGGGATAAGGGCGGTCCTAAAAAATATGGGCAACACTTACTCACTGAGGTCATTTTAATGCACCTGATAATGGAGTTAATCATCAACAGATATATTAATATAAGATCAAAACATACATAATATCTAAGAATAAAAACAGTATAATGTACATCACAATAATCAGGCCAACAGACTGGCCGCAAAAATAGAATAATAGTATCAAAGTATCAGTCTGAAAATCATGAGTATAAATAAGATAAAGAGATAGAGGTCAGGCAGAGGAAGACGGTCTAGTGGGGTGTGACATCTGTGAGGAGAGTGGTCACATCTATTTTGAGGGAGAGGACTGCATCCTCTAATGTTCAGATATGCTCCCCTAAGCTGTCTATTTGAGCTTGATTGTCAGGAATGACTGGGTCATCCTGATGATGCAATCTCGAGTCACTAGTAGACTGATGCTCGTTTTGGCTCTGGGAATGATGGCTCTGCTCCTGGGAAGGATGTGGTGACCCAAGTGGAGGTTCTTGCTCCGAGTCAATGTCTATGTCAGCTCTCTTTGCCGCTGGTGTTGCTGCTGATGTTGTTGCTGCCGCCTTTGCCTTCTTTTCAGGCTCAAGATCTTCCGCTGCCTAGGCGGCCTCCTCTGCTAGGCTCTTGCAAAGAGCATTATAGCGCTTTGACCAGTCGGCCCATCTGAAATAGTAAGCTCTAGTTTCAATGCCCTCCTCTGGGCCAAATAGGTAATGCTGGTCCCGGAGGAGTTGTGTAATCAAATGTGCATATGAGAGGAACTTGGCCTGCTGCGGGTCATTCTTGCTGATACACTCATCATATAGCTTTATTATGACACACTAGATGAGTGTAGGAACTGAAAACCAATGCCCTGTATCAATGGCATATAAAGTGGCAAGAAAGTCTCCCTGCCGCTGGGTCTTATGCCCAGACATATAAAAATTTTGGTATAAAACCGAATCAAAGAACCACATCCGATCTGGCATGTAAGTCCGGATGGCATAAGTATCGTGGGTAGTGGCTGTGCCATGAAAAGCTGTAGCCATCTCTGCATATGATGGCCTGTGCAAAGTCAGGTAATCAATCCCTGGAGGACATGTATGGGGGCACTGAGAAGCTGTCACTAGTGTCTCGACTGTAATGCGAATGAGATGTGTGATGGCCCAAGTTTTGCAACTTGGTGCGTCAGTGATGACCAAAAGATGACCCGATAATGGATCCGAAATGCGGAATCAAAAGATGTTCAAAACAAAAAAAAAGAAAGGATCTGAAGCATGGACGAGTGCTCGTTTGACACTCTCAAAACTGAGCACTCGTTTGGCACTCATACAAGGTCAGTCATTCTGACCTATAAGGTCGATCGGTCTGACTTACATGGCCAAGTGTTCAGACTTACATGGTTTGGCGTTTAGACCTACATTGTCAAGCATTCGGACAGAAGGGTCAAGCATTCTGATTTGCATGGTTAGACGTTCTGACTTACATGGTCAAACGTTTTGACGAAAGGGTCAAGCATTCTAACTCACATGGTCAAATGTTCTGACTATCGAATGACGAGACAAAAAGAAAAAAATTAGCCGAACAACAAAACAGAAACAAGAAATCAACTGAGCGATGAAACAGAAAGAAGAAATCAGCCGAGTGACAAAACAGAAGCAAGAAATCAGCCGAAGGACGAAACAAAAACAAGAAATTAGCCGAACGACAAAACAAAAGCAAGAAATTAGCCGAACGATGAAACAGAAACAAGAAATCAGCCAAACGATGAAACAGAAACAAGTTTAAGGCAACCTTGAGGCTATACATGCATTCCAAATGATCCAAAACAAGTTTAAAACCATACTTGTGTGAACTTTAAAATTAATGGCTCTTGGCCTCAGGTTATACATACAAAATATGCATCAAAAAGTGTACTTAGATACACATTACATATCAAGGAAGCCATCTTAGCTTCTAAAATACCATACATCCATGGTATGCAAAAAATATAATATCCAAAAGTAAAACATGCTAAACAAGTGCATGCCAATATACAAAAATGTTCCAAATTGCTCATAAGCCTCTAAGGATGATGAACATCCAAAAACATAGTCTCCTTATCTGTAAAATAACCCAAACTACTAGGGTGAGTAATCAAGTTACTCGTAGGAAGAAACATATGCGTATACCCTAAAGTTTCAATATCATTGCAAGTTCAATATAGACGAATACAAGGGATCATTCCACCTAACGTTTATGTTCAAGGTGTTCTAAGGGATCATCTTAAGCTATCTTAAATGATTGTTTAACAACACACTATCAATATCAATGTACTTAACAACATTAATTCGCTAATAGCAAAAATTACAAGTTACAATTAAGCATTGGTTGTCAACTTAGAATTGAATGCGAAATCAATTAGTGGAACCTTGGACATCAAATCCCGAAGTAAACCAAGACCTAAACGGTTATTCCGGGCATTAACCTGTTGGAAATACCACCCTAGTGCGCACTATAAATGGGGAGAACTCATACCTCCCGCATTAGAGCCAAAATCTAGCCATTTTACTTATAATAATGTCCCAAGAGAATCCAAAATCATAATCAAGTTGAAAAC
This sequence comes from Cornus florida, assembly GCF_030987335.1. Classification (NCBI taxonomy): domain Eukaryota; kingdom Viridiplantae; phylum Streptophyta; class Magnoliopsida; order Cornales; family Cornaceae; genus Cornus; species Cornus florida. The sequence continues at coordinate 20,821,754 of NW_026775571.1, forward strand.
TCGTATACTATAATTAAGGCATATAAACCACCTTCCATGCACAAGTATTTTAAAACCACACAAATCATGTCTTAGGGTTCCAAGTCTAAAATGGCATACCAAATGACAATTCCTCATCATGGTATAATGTACAATACAACACCACCAACTTATCATTTTAAATCATGCCTCAACAATAAGCTTTATATACTAAATCTTAACATTATATTAATAAGCTTCTAAAATAATTACAATTAGTAATCCACAAGAATATAGAATTATCATCACAACAATATATATCCATTCAAGTCAATAAGAATTGTATATGACATCAATAATTCTACATAATATAAATATATATCATACATGCTTAAATCAATAAATCCTAAGTCAAATGTGAGGATTTCCTATAATATTCAAGACTACAATATTGAAAGCATGTACACAATATATATTAAACCCCAAAAGATCATAAAACACTCAAAGCATAAACATACTACCACCCCTACCTCAATAAAGAATTGAATCTCTATAACCCAAAACAACCAAGCTTAAAATGGAAAACAAAACTAGGATTTTATAAAGGAGAGTGAGAGGGAACTTTTACTTCCCAAGGTAAAAGGTCTAAGGTGAGTGGAAGGAGGGAAAAATGAAGTCAAAAGCTCTAAACCAAGCTTTTCCTTCAATGGAGGCTAGGTTTGGATTGAGAGCAAAGGGAAAAGAAATAGATAAAATGAAATGAGGTGGGTGGAGGATCTAGTATTCCTCCACTCACTAGGTGTTCTTACACTACCTCTCACACATACACAATGCAAGACTCAATTTGGTGCCTACACTTGTCACCAATCTATGGCTTCTTCCTAGGTTTAATCCTAAGCCTACACTTGTCAACCATCCAAGCCAACAAGGGCACCTATCCTAGGCCAACAAATGGGTGAATCTCCACCCTCCACATATCACAAGATAATGCTTCCAAGTGACTCCACCCCAATGCCCACAAGTGGCTCCATGAGAGTGTGACACTTGTCACACTTTACAAAAAGATCCTTTTCCAAAATTTCTTCCAAATTAAATTACAAAAATGTCCCTAAGATGAAAAATAATTATTTTACATAATTACACAAAAACCCCAAAAATCAAGAATGTTTCCAAGAAAGTATGCATCCATACCCTTTACGAAAAAAGTAAGCAACTAGCATGCTTTTATACGAAAGTAAAAATACAAATATCATGGAAATCAAAAATCATGGATGCATGCAAAGCCGGAATCAAATCCGAGCACAAAAAGTGAGGTTATGCAAGGAAAAATGATAAACGGGAAAAAGATGAAATAGGGAAAAGGACGAAAAAAGAATTCACCGAAAAAGAAAAGAAGGAAAAAATGATGGGTCATTACAACCTACAGGATGAAAAAAGAATTCACCGAAAAAGAAAAAGAAGGAAAATGATGGGTCATTATGACCTACCTTCCTTAAAAGGATTTCGTCCTCGAAATTAAGTCGTACACGAAAGTGAGAACAAATTGGGATACTGAGAGCGAACTTCCTGTTCGAGTTCCCCGGTAGCCTCTTTAACACCGTGATGTCTCCACAAGACCTTAACTAATAGAATGGTCTTGGTCCGCAAGACCTGCTCTCATGAATCAAGAATCTGGACTGGACCCTCCTCGTAGGTCACATCCTCATCAACAACAACATTTGTCCACTATAAAATAGGCGATGGATTCGGCTCATACTTTCTCAACATAGAGACATGAAAGACGTTGTGAACCCTATCCAAGTCTGGTGGTAATGCCAAACGATAAGCAACTTCACCGACACGCTCCAAAATCTGAAATGGTCCAATGAACCTAGGAGACAACTTGCCCAATTGCCGAAATCTCAGAAGTCCCTTCCGTGGAGAAATCTTAAGAAAGATGTGGTCCCCTACCTCAAAAGACAAGGATCTCCTCCTCCTGTCAGCATAACTTTTTTGCCTGCTCTAAGTTATAGCCAACCGCAGTCGAATCAACTTAATCTTTTCTGTAGTCTCAAAGACAATATCGGGACCCAAGGCGACTGCATCACCTACCTTGGTCCAACAAACTAGAGATCTGCAAGGTCTGCCATACAACGCCTCAAAAGGTGCCATGCCAATACTGGTCTGGTTACTGTTGTTGTAGGCAAACTCAACCAAGGGTAAGTAGTCTTCCCAACTACCCCTAAAATCCAAGATGCAAGCCCGTAGCATATCCTTGAATATCTGAATGGTACGCTCCGACTGACCATCAGTCTGAGGATGGAATGCCGTATTGAAATGAAGCCCTATGTCAAGAGCCTCCTGAAAACTCTGCCAAAAGTGAGACGTGAATCTGGGATCCCTATCCAAAATAATGGATACTGGAACCTCGTTGATCGGTTGGTCAATCATACATCAACCTTCGCAATAGCACGAATCATTGTAAAATAGGGCTATTGGTCGGGTAAGTCGAACTACTGGGACTGCGCTAGTCTATGGCAACCTAAGTGTCTAGAATTGTTCTTAGAATGATAAGGGGTTTATAGAGGTTTGTTGGATGTCACTTAAGCTAGGAAATTAAAAGTGCATAAAACAATAAATTGCAAGAATTCAAGGGAGTGAAGTACAAGTAAAGAAGGCTAGGGAAATGAATCCACCTCCATCCCTATACACATGCTAGGTTAAGAATAATTTAAGGGAAAAACAACATATATGATAGTCATGATACATAACAATACTAGGTTGCTATAATATCCTCAAGAAGTTCATTTAAATAGGAAGGCAAGAATAAACCATCAAAGGTTCACATGATCAACTACCTAAACTAAAATGTAGCTTAGAACATGCTTACTAAGTCAAGGATTATCAAGCCCTAATTTAAATGGTGAATGCATATAAAGCAAAGAATCAAGTATAGACCATCAAAGGGAAACCCTAAGCCATGAACTATCTAGGTTCTCCAACTCCATGCCATTGAAACCATTCCATGATCTAACTTCCATTGTCACCATGGAAGTGCAAGCAATATGATTACGAAAAGCAACCATCCAAGACAAGATGAATAACTCACAATAATCATTTATAAACATTCAACATTCATTACAACAAAAATGAGGCTCTTGACCATGGAAAGACTATCAAAAATACATTGTAATCCCCAAAAATAAACTATACTAACACATGCTTACAAGGGAGGGGTTTCATCACCTCCCTAGAAGAAGAGTTAGTTACCCATTGGAGCCTTAGAATGAAGAAGAAGCTTGAACTCCATCTCCAATTTTTGAGCTCCCTTCTTCAAGCTTGGAGAACTCTCTTTCTTTTGCTCTCTTATCTCTCCTCTATCTTGCTAAAAATCAAAGATGAAGATGTGTGGCCCTTGGGTAGCTTTTTATGCTCCAACAACACCCTCTCTCCCTTCCAAGGAACACCTCCAACCACTTCATAAAGAAGGAAGATGGCATTGAGGAAACCAATGTGCAAGTGGCTGAAATTGAGCCATTTCCGAGTGCAATCTGCCTGATTTTCGAGCACTCGCAAAGTGATCTCGAGCACTCTAACTTAGTGCAATGTGCAACATGCTCCTCTTGCTCAACGCTGACCTATTTTGGTAAAACTGCTATAACTTTGTGCCCCGAACTCCGAATGATGATCTATTTGAAGATTTGGAGAGCTGATTCAGAGATCTAAATCTTTCATGTTATGATGGAAGTCTAGTTCTTGAGTTTGCTAGGTTGAAAATGGCGACAAAAGTCAGGATCACTGCTGCCAGAAATTCAGAAATGGCATCCTTTTTGTTCAAAATTCCACAAGGCATCATTTTTGCTTCCTTTTTGCACTTTAACCTGAAAATGCATAAAAACATGCAAATGGAGTTAATCTACATAAAATAATTAATAACTGGACTTTGTTAATGTAATTTAGGGCGCTTGAATATACAATATTCGGCGCTTATCACACCCCCAAACTTACATTTTGCTAGTCCCTTAGCAAAACTACAATGAAAAACATAATGAAAAGACAACCATGGGCATGCTACTACAAAAATATCATCCATGGTAAAATGAGATAGATACATAGCTCAAATATAACTTGAAACAGACAAAAACTGGAGATGGGGTCATTGGGAAAACTACCTTGCATATATGAAGCATTGATACAAAAAATGGGAAAAACCATTTCAACATGCATGCATCAACATCATAGTCCATATAAATAATTCAATTGTCATCTCTTAAATGGAAATAACTCAAACTCCAGTGAAAGTGAATTGGATTCTCAACATGCGGCTTTTACTTTCTTTTCCAATTCCAAGGCACAAGTTTTCAAATCAATGAATTCCCTTTTACATGAAGTCCCTAAGGCATGATTTTATTTTCAAGACAACTTTTGTTGCTTGTTAACAATTTATTTCAACACATAAGCGAAACATAGAATGGTTGTGCAATGCTAAAGTCCCTTAAGCTTTCTAACCAACCTATGTAACAAGCGTTAGGCCAACAACTCCCAAACCAGACGGCTTTAGGGTGTTAAGTGTAGAGACACTCCAAAGGACTTAATAGCTCAAGTTGGAAAGGCTACGAACTTCAGCTAACCATGTTTATTACAATTTTTTTTTGAATGACCGTGCAATGTTTAAGTCCTTTAAGCTTTCTAACCAACCCTTGTAGCAAGCGTTAGGCCAACAACTCCCAAACCAGACGGCTTTAGGGTGTTAAGTGTAGAGACACTCCAAAGGGCTTAATAGCTCGAGTTGGAAAGGCTACGAACGTCAACTGGTCATTTTTCATTTTTTTTTTATAGCTAAATCATGCCAAAGATATTCATCTATCAGGTCCATCAAATCAGATTAACTAGGCCAAGGTCAAGGTTGATCAGCTGCATGCCTCACAGTTAAGTTTCCAATGTGCATCTGTGCATTGTGAAGCTTATAAGAGTGTAAATCCAGCAAGAATCTAATTGAAACATTTATACAGACTAGTTTGAATCTACATGATCATTTCAACTCAAATTTTTCTTTATTTTCAAAAATTTCAATTGCTTCTATACACAAGGTATTAAACATATGTTTCATCTCCGACAAGTGTCAAGTTATACTATCATTGCTTAGCAAAAATTATGAAACCAAAAATATGCCAAGAATGCTTTGATGCACCCCCAAACTTAAACTACACAGTGTCCTCAATGTGGGACATGGATGCAAGTTAGAGACAAAAATGACAAAGAGTATAAAAGGAACAACAATACCCAGGGGGAGGAAACGGCATTTTGAGACAAAAACCCCCAAACTTGAATTGGACTGCGCAACCTGGAGAGCAACATGAAGAACAAAAAGAAACAACCACACACAGCATTAATAGCACAAGCATAAATACAGAAAAAGAATGTAGCGAAAGTTAACAGAACAGAAAGAATTTGCATTGCAAAAAGAGTTTACATGATGACAAAAAGAGTTGTACAGGGATCATGTCGACTAGAGCAACCTATACATAGCAAATTCTTATAGTGTAAAAGGAAAACAAAAGATACAAGAGAAATAGTTACAGATGAAACAAAAAGAGAAGGTCCACACTCGCAACAAGCTACTGTCCAGAAGGTAAACGGGCGAGGATGGAATGGAGGAGAGATTGAGTCTTACGCCGTTTAGCGGAAGCCAAACGACGGTCCTCAGCAGCGACACGGCGGTCTTCAGCAGCAAGACGACGATCTTCTTCAGCACGTGAAGAAGTCTCACACAGAGTCTGAGTGCACGCGGACAAAGAATTCTCAAAACGATCGAGTCGCTCATGAATACCGGCAATGGAAGCCCGGATGAAAGCCTGGTCCTGGTGAGAGTCGACCGGAGGCTCCACCCTTGCAGCGGCTGCGGCGGTGGAAACCGCCTCAGAAGGAGGAGGAGGTGGAGCGTGGATGAACAGGGGGGCAGGAGGCGGAGGGGTACTAGAATGGCTCAGAACATTGATCCACCGGCGCTGGGTAAAAATTTTAATTTTGTCGCCTTTTGGTTCATGGGGAGGAACAACGAAACCCTTGTGCTGAAGGAGCCGAGTGATGAAAAACGGCAAAGGTAATTTCTGATTTTCAACTCGCGGAGCCCGTGTATTATGAGCATCATGCCAAAACTTCATAAATGTGGTCCAAATGAGCTCTGGGATGGAGAACCATTGGCCTTGGTCCATGGCATATAAGGCTTGCAGAAGGAGGCCCCGACGCTCGGTGCTATGCACCAAAGGGCAGACATTGTGCTTGAAGACAGTGTCAATGAACCATAGGCGTTCCGGAAGATTGGTTTTGCGGATAAAAGACCGGGGCCTAGTAGGATCGTCAATAGTACAAATGGCAGCGGCAATCTGCGCCACAGGTAATGTATCCGGCTCCTCATATAAAGGGAGATTCTCATGATTGACAATGTCATCGGGGCACTCAATGGGGCAACCAGAAACCTGAATGATGTCGGTCATAGTGAAAGTATAGGCGGTGCCATCAATGGATGTAGTGAGAGAAATGGGTGGCTCTTCAGGGCATTGGAGATTCTGGTAGAAGAGGCGCACTACACGGGGGTAGGCAACCCTGGCAAGGGGTGCGCAAATGTGTTGCAGACGCCGGTTAGTCAATTCGGCTACAGCCCACGAAGTTGTGGGTAGAATGTCAAAGGCATCCGTGAGCGGAAATGAGAGTTCGTAGTTGAGTTGTTTGCGATCCCAAGGATCACGTGGTCGCTCACGAGTGACAGTACGGGCACCTGAAGAGGGTCTAGGAGGGCGAGAAGGACCGGCACGAGACATTTAGAGAGGTGGACTTGGTTGAGGAATTTCAGCAAACACCTGGCGTGCACCACAAAAAGAAGAAGGTGAAAATGAGTGGGGAGGAGGAGGAAACCCAAAATTTTTTGACAAACAAACAAGCCCTATTATCAACAAATCAACAACAAAGCATCAACAGAACCAAACTCCAACATTACAACCCCATCCTCTTTGGAAAACACCATGAATGAACAAAGGAAAAGAAAAACAAATGAAGAGGACACAAACTTGAATTTCAGGGTATCCGAGAGCAAGAAGGAAGGCAGGAAGAGGGAGGTGAGAGGATGGGGTGGTGGGGTATTGAGGTGAGTGAGAAGTGGTGTGGGTGTTGGGTTGAGGATGGTTGCTTGTGAGAGAGAGAGAAGGAAGGTGATGAGGTTGGGAGGGTGTTGGGTGGAGGGCCGATGGTGGAGGGATATTGGAGAATGAGGTGGGTGGCTTGGTGGATGTTGAAAAGAGAGATGGTTGAGGTTGGGAGAGAGAGAGAGGAAGGTTGGGTGCCGGGAGGGGGAAGGTGGTGGGGTGGTGTTTGGTTTGTGGTTGGGGTGAGTGGGTTTTAAAAGAGGAGGGGGTAAGCTTGGTTCGAGCACTCGAAGGTGGACTTCGAGTGCTCGAGAATGGGGCAGTGGGCTCGGTTGGCTTGGGTGAGAGGACTCAAGGAATGGCGAGCACTCGAAGCTTGGCTTCGAGTGCTCTAGAATTGGGCAGAGAGGGTTTGGTTTGGTGGTTGGGGTGGGAGATGAGGTTGGAATGAAGTTTGGAGCATGCATGGGTGGGTTGGGGAGGTGGATGTAGGTTGGTGAAGGTTGCATGGTGTGTTGCATGCATGTTGCCGAGAGGAGATGAGGAAGGTTGTGTGAGTTGGTAGAGGTTGGGAGGTTGGTTAGTTGGTGGAGGTTTGTTGGTGGTTGTTTGGTGGAGAGGTTGGTTGTTTTGGGTAGAGAGAGAAAGTTTGGTTGAATGGTGATGGAAGAGGAATGCCGAGAGGTGGTTGGGTGGTTGAAGTTGCTGAGGTTTTGGTGCATGGCGGTTGCTGGGATGGTTGTGTTGGGTTGTAAATGCCGAGAGGGTGGTGAGCTTGGGGGTGGGATGGTGTTGGGTGGTTGTGCATGCATGGGCTTACATCCATGCATGCAGGACATGAAGCGGGATGCTGGAGGTTTTAGGTTGGTTGGAGATGAGTAAAGGGTTTTGTATGGTGGAGAGAGAGAGGAGTTGAGGTAGGTGGTGAAGTGTGGATGAAGTTTGTTGGGTTTGAGGTGCCGAGAGTGAGGGTGGTGGATGGTGGGTTGGTGAGGATGATGTGGGGATGGGGAGGTGGGGTTGAGGTGGGTGGGTGGTGTTGGTGGTGGTTATGGAGGTTGAGGTTGTGTAGAGAGAGATTGGTTGAGTGTGAGAAGGTTGGTTTAATGGTGTGAGCTTGCATGGGTTTGGTTGGGTGGTGAGTGTTGGGTATGTTGGCGAGAGAGAGATGGTGATGGAGCTCGAAGTTGCCGAGAGAGGGAGGTTTGTTGGTGGCTGGTTTCATGGTGGGGTTTGATGCTGAAGTGGCATGCATGCATGGAGCTTGCATGCATGCATGCATGTCTTGGGGATGGGTTGTGTTGGTTGAGAGGAGGAAGAAAGGTGGTAAGGGTGGTGGTTCAATGAATGGTGAAGATGGTTGGGTGGTGGATGGTGGAGTTTTTGAGGGGTGAGGAAGGAGATTCGAATGCTCTACATGGATTGAGGTGCTTGTGTTGGGTTGAGGTGCTTCGAGCACTCGCAAGGGGGAGGTTGAGTGCTCTACATGGAGACAGTAGGCTCGGGTGGTTTGTATGGGGAGTTCGAGCACTCGGAAGAGGGAGCTCGAGTGCTCGAAATGAGAGCAATGAGTTGGGTGGGTTGGGGCATGAAATTCGAGCACTCAAACTAGAATTTAGAGTGCTCGAAAATGGCTCAGTAGGCTAGGGGGTGAGCTCGACTGGGAGGACTGAAGCAAGGAGTGAAGGGGACAACATGCAAGACAGTGAGCACCATGGAAGTTGAATTTGTTGCAAAGGAATATGGAATGTGAGCAACATGGAAATGGAAGCTGTTCAAAATGGAGTCCATGCATGGAAATTCCATGCATTTGCATTTGCAATCTCATTCCATGGGAGACAGTGAGCACTATTGCATGCATTTTCATGCATGTTGATGTATTTGCAACATCATTCCAGGAATTTTGCAAGTTGGCGACTTGGAAATGCAATGGAATGGAATGGAAGAATTTCTGAAAATTTTCAAATTGTCTCATAATGCTTGAATGAACTGAAGAAAATTTTCAAATTGCATCATCTTTGGAAAATTTCCAGACTTTGAATGAATTTGAAAATTTTGGAAATTTTGAATATCTCTTCAATGCAACATCACACAATTCATGGAAATTTTTTTTAAAACTTGTAATGTCAATCCAATGCATGGATTAATTTTTGAGAATTCTTCAAACTTTGCAATTGTGCGCCAATGCTTGGATGAATGTAGAAAATTTTTAAACTTGGCAACTTTTCTCTAATGCATGGAATTGTTTTTTTTTTTTTTTTTTTTTTTTTTTTTTTTTTTTTTTTTTTTTTCCAATGCATGGATGGAAAATTTTTAAACTTGGCATGCCATTCCTATGCATCGAAAATTTTTCATGTCATTCCCATGCATTGAAAAATCATTGCAAGCAGCAGCTTCAATTCAAGTCATGCATGGAAAATTTCAAAACTTTGCACATTATTCCAATCTAATGCATGGATGGATTTTTGAAGCTTTGCATGCATGGAAAGAAATTGAAATTTTGCATGGGACAATGCATGGGGAATTTTGAAAAATTTTCAAACATTGCAAATGCATGGAAAAATTTTAAACAGTGCAAGAATTTCAATGCATGGATGATTTTGCGAAAATTTTCAAGAATGTATTACAAATGAGACATTATGCACATGAGTAGCATTCCCAAGATCCGATGAAATTGCTAGGAAGCGATGGAAATTTCCGGGAATGAAAATTAGAGTTGAGAAGGTCTAAGAAAAATCAAATTTTTAGCTTTTCTAAACCGTTTCGCAGAAAATTTTGCAAGGCACGAGCAATTTCAAAGAGAAGGAAGCTTGGAAATTGAAAGAATTGCTTCCTTTGTTTTGCTAAATTTTCTGTCGATAGCTAGACCAAGCTAGAGCAGGCACTAATCCTCATAAATTGGATCCGTCAAGAGGACTTCCTCAACTTTTCGGGTTAGAATTGTGCCGTCAATGCAAGGCTTAAGCCTTTGGCCATTTACCTTGAAGAATGATCCACTTGCAGGATCATGAAGTTCGATTGCTCCATGAGGAAAGACGGTAGTGACAATGTATGGACCATCCCATCTTGACCGGAGTTTACCGGGAAAGAGTTTCAAGCGGGAATTGAAAAGCCAGACCTTTTGTCCCGGGGCAAAAGACTTTTTGACGATGTGTTTGTCATGAAAAGCTTTAGTCTTTGCCTTGTAAATTTTTGCGCTTTCATATGCGTCATTACGCGATTCCTCAAGTTCATTTAATTGCAACGCACGATTAGAGCCGGCTTGTTTGAGATCAAAATTGAACCTTTTTATGGCCCAATAAGCACGGTGCTCTAATTCTACCGGGAGATGACATGCTTTGCCAAAGACAAGTCGATATGGTGACATGCCAATGGGTGTCTTATAAGCTGTCCGGTAAGCCCAAAGCGCATCGTTTAGCCTTACGGACCAATCTTTGCGGTCCGGTCTAACCGTTTTTTCCAAAATGTGCTTAATCTCCCAGTTAGAAATCTCTACTTAACCACTCGTTTGAGGGTGGTAAGGTGTAGCAACCTTATGAATGACGGAGTACCTAGCAAGGACGGATTTTAGATAACGATTTCGGAAATGAGATCCGCCATCACTAATGATTGCTCGGGGCGTACCAAAACGACTAAAGATGTGAGACTGAATGAAATGGATCACGACTTTATGATCATTGGTTTTGGTAGCCTCGGCTTCAACCCATTTAGACACATAATCCACCGCTACAAGGATGTACTCATAGCCATAAGAAGATGGAAATGGTCCCATGAAGTCAATCCCCCACACATCAAAAATTTCAACAATTAAAATGTTGGTGAGGGGCATCATGTCTCTTCGGGACATGGATCCAAGTTTTTGACATCGTTCACACGATTTGCAAAAATTGTATGCATCCCGGAACAAGGTAGGCCAAAAGAATCTGCTTTGAAGGACTTTGTTAGCGGTCTTTTTGGCACTGAAATGGCCTCCACAAGCAAGAGTATGGCAAAAATTTAAAATGCTTGTGGCCTCGGTTTCAGGAATACATCGCCGGATGATTTGGTCCGGGCAATACTTGAATAGTTCCGGATCTTCCCAAAAGAAATGCTTGACTTGGGAGAAGAACCGGTCCCTCTCTTGTTTGGACCAATGAGCTGGAATTTTGCCAACCGCAAGATAATTGACAATATCCGCAAACCATGGAAGAGTAGAATGTGAAACTTGAAGAAGTTGCTCATCCGGAAAGGAATCACGGATGGCTGCAAATTCTGAAGATTTCTCAATAAGTAAGCGAGAGAGATGATCGGTGACAACATTGTCTGTCCCTTTTTTGTCCCGGATGTCAATGTCAAACTCTTGAAGTAAGAGGATCCATCAAATTAAGTGGGGTTTTGTCTCTTTTTTCGCTAACAAATGCCTAAGAGCGGCATGATCTGAAAAGACGATGACCTTGAAGCCAAGAAGATAGGAGCGAAATTTATCCAAGGCGTACACCACAGCTAGCAATTCTTTTTCAGTGGTGGTGTAGTTCAATTGGGCATCGCAGAGAGTTTTGCTAGCATAATAAATGACATGCGGAAGTTTATCCACACGTTGGCCCAAAACCGCCCCTAATGCATAGTCGGATGCATCACACATGATCTCAAAGGGAAGAGACCAATTAGGGGGTTTCATGATCGGGGCAGAGGAGAAGAGAATGCGAAGTTTGATGAAAGCTTCCATGCAAGCGTCATCAAAATTGAACGGAACATCCTTGGCTAAGAGATTACACAAGGGCCGTGAGATTTTGCTAAAATCTTTGATGAAGCGACGATAGAATCCGGCTGGCCAAGAAAAGAACGGATTTGACGGACGGAATTCGGAGGAGGAAGATTAGAGATTAACTCAACTTTTGCCTTGTCTACCTCGATTCCCCGCTTAGAAATGACATGTCCTAAAACAATGCCTTCTTGGACCATAAAGTGGCTTTTCTCCCAACTTAGAATGAGATTCGTCTCTTTGCATCTTTGGAGCACAAGAGATAAATTTTTGAGACACGAGTCAAAGGAGGAGCCAAATACGGAAAAATCATCCATGAAAACTTCCAAGAACCTTTCAACCATATCGGAGAATATGGACATCATGCACCTTTGGAACGTTGCCGGTGCATTGCATAGACCAAAAGGCATGCGTCGATAGGCAAAAGTACCAAAGGGACATGTGAATGTTGTTTTCTCTTGATCTTGGGGGGCGATGGCCACTTGGTTATAGCCGGAATAACCATCAAGAAAACAATAGAAGCTTTGGCCGGCTAACCTTTCTAGGATTTGATCAATAAATGGGAGTGGGAAATGATCCTTCCTAGTTGATGAGTTGAGTTTACGATAGTCAATGCACACACGCCACCCGGTGGTGGTTCGTTGTGGCACGAGCTCGCCCGCTGAATTTTCAACAACGGTGAGCCCGAATTTCTTGGGGACAACTTGTGTGGGGCTCACCCACTTGCTATCAGAGATAGGATAGATGATTCCCGCATCTAGCAATTTGATCACCTCTTTCATGACCACTTCCTTCATGTTTGGATTTAACCGGCGATGGACCTCTCTAGTAGGCTTTGCGTCATCCTCCATATGAATGCGGTGCATACAAATGGAGGGGTCAATTCCTTTCAAATCTGCCACTGTCCAACCAATAGCTTCTTTATGCTCTTGGAGCACCGCTAAAAAGTTGGTCTCTTGGTCTTTTCGAAGGTCCGAGGCAATAATGACCGGAAGGGTTTGCTTTGGACCAAGGAACACATACTTGAGATGGGCCGGGAGCGGCTTAAGCTCAAGTTGTGGCGGAGATAACAATGATGGGACCGGAGGAGTGGTGGAAAGTTGGGGAAGTGGTTCTTTTGGAATTTTCCAAGGAGGTACATCCATGATAGCATTAATATCAAGCAAGGAATTGACTTCTTGAATGGCTTGATCAACATCAAAGTTTGAGAAGTCAAAATGGGACATGCAAGTTTCAAGGGGATCTTTGCTTAGGATGAAGGGGAGAGATTCTTCGACCACTTCATCGATGACATCCACAAGAAAACAATCATCGTCATTGGAGGGATGTTGAGTTGCATAAAAGATGTGGAGTTTGACTTGCATGTTTCCAAAAGCAATGTCCATCACCCCGGTTCGGCAATTAATTGATGCATTAGCCGTGGCTAAAAATAGCCTACCAAGGATCACAGGAATGTGCTTTTTTGGGTCATGGACCGGTTCCGTATCAAGAACCACAAAATCTACGGGGAAGTAGAATTTGTCCACTTTGATGATAACGTCCTCGAGAATACCTCGTGGATGCTTGACCGATTTATCGGCAAGTTGCAAAACCACGGAAGTCGGCTTAAGATCTCCCAAACCAAGTTGTAGGTAGACCGAGTATGGAATTAAATTCACACTAGCTCCTAAGTCAAGGAGGGCCCTCTCGATTTTGCTGTCACCAATGACGCACGAGATTGTGGGGGCACCCGGATCCTTATACTTCGGGGGAGTGCTGTGCTGAATGATAGCACTAACATTTTCAGTCAACCTCACTTTTTTTGGCAAATGATTTTTAGAAGTGCGCTTTTGAGTGCACAAATCTTTGAGAAATTTTGCATAGGGAGGGATTTGCTTGATAGCATCCAACAGGGGCAAGTTAATCTTCACTTGCTTGAAAACTTCCCACATGTCTTGAATTTTACAATTCTTGTTCCCAAAATGTGTCGACTCTTGAAGACGTTGAGGAAATGGAGCTTTTGGCTCATAAGTAGTTTCCACATTTGGGGAGACATGTGTGGGATTTCCGTGAATGGTATTGGGACAAGAATTTGGATTAGAAGAGCTTGATTTTGGATTTTTCAGCGGAGAAACTTCCTCACTTTTGTCTCCATCGACGTTGTTGTCAACCACTCTACCACTCCGAAGGGTGGTGATAGCTTGAACTTGTTCATGAGTCGGCCCACTCGGAGGAGGGGTTTCATCAATCACATGCATTCCTCTAGGATTTTTAAAAGGTTGAGAGGGAAGCTTGCCCTTGTCCTTTTGAAGCAATTGATTCACCGAGTTAGCTATTTGGCCCACTTGATTTTCGAGATTAGCTATGGATTGAGTATGAGAGTGAACGATTTGGAGAGTAGGCTGCAAGGATGTCAAGAGTTGCTTGTTGGCATCCATTATTTGCTTATTTAATGATTCCATCATTTGCTTGTTTGCAGCTATTATCTCGTCAGTTGGACACACAGGAGGTTGATTGGAGACATTTGGATTGTAAGGAGGATGGTAGCTTGAAGAGGCTTGGAAAGGTCTACCTTGATATTGAGAAGAGGGCTGATTTTGCCGCCCTTGGTTTTGGAATTGGGAATTCTGTGGGGCTTGTTGCCGCTACGAGAAATTCGGATGATCTCGCCAACCCGGATTGTAGGTGTTGGAATATGGATTGTTCCCGGGCCGCGAGAACATGGCATTAGCTTGCTCTTGGTTGGGACTAGGAAATTGCTCCGGTGTGGGGCAATCTTCCGATAGATGGAATGGACTAGTACATGAAGCACAAACTGAACTTGCCGAATTTTGAGACAATGAAGGAGGAAGATGTGGTGCCATCAATTGGTAGAATTTATGAGCGATGGCATCCACTTGAGATGATTCCTCCCTTATTGACTTTGGTTGACAAGGGTTGGTGTTGTTCGGAGTGGTTGCGGTCGGAGCCCTACGAGAATTGTGTTGAAGTGAATTTTCACTCAAATTCTCAAGTAAGGTCCAAGCCTCATCCGCATTCTTGGACATGAACATCCCACCACAAGAAGAATCAACCATGAATCTATGGGTTTCGGTCAAGCCAGCATAGAAAGCTTGCACTAATTGCCATTTTGGGATCAAATGATGAGGACATTTTCGAAGAAGATCTTGTAGCCTTTCCCAAGTCTCGTGGAGTTGTTCTCCATCAACTTGAGAAAAGCTTAGAATGGAACGCCTCATTTGGTTGGTTTTACTCACCGGATAGTACTTCTTAAGAAATTCTTGTTGCAATTGAGCCCAAGAAGTAATAGAGTTGGGAGCAAGGGAGTTCAACCAATATTTTGCCCTATCCTTTAGGGAGAATGGGAAAAGATGGAGATGAAGTGCATTGTCCGGAAAACCTCTCAACCGGATGGTCGAACAGATTTCAAGGAACTCATCAAGATGCTTATATGGATCTTCATTATCAAAGCCATGAAATGATGGAAGCATTTGAATGGTACTAGACTTGATCTCATATTGAGCTGCATCGATGTTTGGCATCACTATACAAGAAGGAGAAGCATAGGTGGTAGGAATGAAATGATCTCTAAGAGTCATTGGTTCTACATTAGGAATTTCAGCCCTTTCATTCCCCGGATTTCCTACGTTATCCCCCATTATATTGAATTCAGTTTCAAGGTCCCTTGTAAGAGTGGGTTCCCTAAGGTTCCGTTTAAGAGTTCTTTCAAGTGAATTTATATCAATAGGCGAGTCAAGTGTGGGAAGAGAGAGTGACCTACGGCCAAACATCAACAATTCACAACAACATCATCACAACAAATCTTTATCATCAACTCCACATACGATGTTCCCTTTCTCCTCAATTATCAAGACAGAAAATAAATGGCTACGACAAGGACCGATGCTTGGAATTGAAAATACACAATTGAAAAAGCCTCGACAAGGGCTTGCAATTTATCTACTTCTAAGCTTAACACATGCACGATATTCACAATTCGAAACTAGAAGGTCAAGAGACTTACCTGGGGGCCTCTAGACTTACAATTTGCTAGCATTCCCACGGCGAGCTTCTAGTCCCTAGGATCTCACTTACAACACAAAGATGGTTAAAACACACAAGAAATATTCACAAAACACAATATGCACAATCAAGCTAAAATTTAACCCTAGAACTTTGGTCACTAAACCGTTTGCAATCCCCGGCAACGGCGCCAAAAATTGATCGGTTGGTCAATCATACATCAACCTTCGCAATAGCACGAATCATTGTAAAATAGGGCTATTGGTCGGGTAAGTCGAACCACTGGGACTGCGCTAGTCTATGGCAACCTAAGTGTCTAGAAATGTTCTTAGAATGATAAGGGGTTTATAGAGGTTTGTTGGATGTCACTTAAGCTAGGAAATTAAAAGTGCATAAAACAATAAATTGCAAGAATTCAAGGGAGTGAAGTACAAGTAAAGAAGGCTAGGGAAATGAATCCACCTCCATCCCTATACACATGCTAGGTTAAGAATAATTTAAGGGAAAAACAACATATATGATAGTCATGATACATAACAATACTAGGTTGCTATAATATCCTCAAGAAGTTCATTTAAATAGGAAGGCAAGAATAAACCATCAAAGGTTCACATGATCAACTACCTAAACTAAAATGTAGCTTAGAACATGCTTACTAAGTCAAGGATTATCAAGCCCTAATTTAAATGGTGAATGCACATAAAGCAAAGAATCAAGTATAGACCATCAAAGGGAAACCCTAAGCCATGAACTATCTAGGTTCTCCAACTCCATGCCATTGAAACCATTCCATGATCTAACTTCCATTGTCACCATGGAAGTGCAAGCAATATGATTACGAAAAGCAACCATCCAAGACAAGATGAATAACTCACAATAATCATTTATAAACATTCAACATTCATTACAACAAAAATGAGGCTCTTGACCATGGAAAGACTATCAAAAATACATTGTAATCCCCAAAAATAAACTATACTAACACATGCTTACAAGGGAGGGGTTTCATCACCTCCCTAGAAGAAGAGTTAGTTACCCAATGGAGCCTTAGAATGAAGAAGAAGCTTGAACTCCATCTCCAATTTTCGAGCTCCCTTCTTCAAGCTTGGAGAACTCTCTTTCTTTTGCTCTCTTTTCTCTCCTCTATCTTGCTAAAAATCAAAGATGAAGATGTGTGGCCCTTGGGTAGCTTTTTATGCTCCAACAACACCCTCTCTCCCCTCCAAGGAACACCTCCAACCACTTCATAAAGAAGGAAGATGGCATTGAGGAAACCAATGTGCAAGTGGCTGAAATTGAGCCATTTCCGAGTGCAATCTGCTTGATTTTCGAGCACTCGCAAAGTGATCTCGAGCACTCTAACTTAGTGCAATGTGCAACATGCTCCTCTTGCTCAGTGCTGACCTATTTTGGTAAAACTGCTATAACTTTGTGCCCCGAACTCCGAATGATGATCTGTTTGAAGATTTGGAGAGCTGATTCAGTGATTTAAAAACTTTATGTTTTGATGAAGACCCAATTCTCAAGTTTGGTTGGTCGAAAATGGGGAGAAAGGCAGTACTTCAGTGCTGCCAGGCAGTTCTGCGCACCTCTGTTACGAAGATCATAACTCTCTGGTCCGAACTCCGAATGATGAACCACTTGATGATTTGGAAAGCTGATTCAGAGATCTAAATCTTTCATGTTATGATGTAAGTCTAGTTCTTGAGTTTGCTAGGTCAAAAATGGCGACAAAAGTCAGGATCACTGCTGCCAGAAATTCAGAAATGGCATCCTTTTTGTTCAAAATTCCACAAGGCATAATTTTTGCTTCCTTTTTGCACTTTAACCTGAAAATGCATAAAAACATGCAAATGGAGTTAATCTACATAAAATAATTAATAACTGGACTTTGTTAATATAATTTAGGGCGCTTGAATATACAATATTCGGCGCTTATCACTCGTGAAGCCTGACAATCTACCCCACATACAAGCCACTAAGTCTCTTTGCGTCATCTGTCACTGCCATAGGCAAAAAGTGAGCCGTCTTAGTCAATCTGTCAACAATGACCCAAACGGCATCATTCCCTACCTTGGATCTCGGAAGTTCCGTCACAAAATCCATAGTGATGTGCTCCCACTTCCACTCTACCACTAGTAGTGGTTGCAACAAACCTATCAGTCTCTGATGCTCTGCCTTCACTTGCTGACAAGTAAGGTATTTAGCCACGAACTGAGAAACATTTCGTTTCATGCCTTTCCACTAAAAATGTCTTTGCAAATTGTGATACATCTTCGTACCACCAGGATGAACTGCGAGTCGAGAATGGTGAAAATCCCAAAGAACAAAGTCACGACAAGACAAGGGAATAAATATCTTCCCTCTGTACCTGAGACCACCGTCTAAATGTAAGTTCCAACCCTTTACATTCTCACCGCTTGAAATTCGATCGTGGATGGACTTCATCTCCCCATCTTCCTACTGTGCCTCAATAACTCTGCTAACAATAGTCGGTTGAGCCACAAGGCTAAACAAGATAGTCGGTGAAACATCCTTATAAGACTGTAAACCAAGATTTGCAAGCTCTTCTATCATCTTCTATCCGTGAACAGAAATGCTAGCAAGAGTACTTTGTGACTTCCTACTCAATGCATCAGCCACCACATTGGCCTTTCCCGGATGATATTGTAACTCAAAGTCACAGTCCTCCATGAACTTGACCTATCTGCACTGTCTCACATTCAAATCCCTCTGAGAGAAGAGATATTTGAGACTCTTGTGATAAGAGAAAACCTCGAACTTCTCCCCGTGCAAATAATGTCTCCACCTTTTCAGGGTAAATATAACCACTGCCAACTCCAAATCACGTGTCAGATAGTTCAACTCGTGAGTCTTCAACTATTGAGACCCATAAGCTACCACCCGTTCAGTCTACATCAGAAAACACCCCGAACCTTCTCGCGAAGCATCACAATAGACCACGTAACCCAAACCACGTTCAGGTATGATCAAAACTGGAGTCAATGTCAATCTGACCTTCAACTCCTAAAAAGCAAAATTATAAGCCTCATTCCATATGGACTTGACTCCTCTTCGAGTAAGTCGAGTCATAGGTGATGCTAGGCGAGAGAAATCTCGAACAAATCTCCTGTAGTAGCCGGCTAGGCCAAGAAAACTCTGAACCTCAAACACTGTCTTTGGACATTCCCAATCCATCACAGACTCAATCTTTGACGGATCCACTGCAACACTGCCCCCTGACACAACATTTCCAAGGAACTTCACCTCTGGTAGCCAAAATTCACACTTCTTGAACTTGGCATACAATCGGTTATCCCTAAGGATTTGTAAAACTACTCTCAAGTGATACTCGTGCTCTTCCCTCGAAGTTGAGTACACGAGAATGACATTAACGAATAGCACCACAAATCTGTCAAGATAGTCACTGAATACACGGTTCATCAAATCCATAAAAGCTACTGGTGCATTGGTTAAACCAAATGGCATCACCAGAAACTCATAATGGCCATACCGTGTACGAAAAGCGGTCTTGGATATATCCTTAACCTTAACCCTCAACTGATAGTAACCCGATCTCAAATCAATCTTTGAAAAGCATGTTGCTCCCTTTAACTTATCAAACAAGTCATCAATCCTAGGCAAAAGATACCTGTTATTGATCATAGCGTGATTCAACTTGTGATAATCGATGCAAAGCCTCAAAGACCCATCCTTCTTTTTCGCAAAAAGAACTGGTGCTCCCTATGGTGAAGCACTAGGACAAATAAGGCTTTCAAATCATCCAATTGACTTTTTAGCTCATCAAGCTCTGCCGGTGCCATACGGTACGGTGCCATAGAGATGGGTGCTATACCAGGATTGACATCAATGGCAAAAACAACTTCCCTTAAAGGAGGTAACTCTGTCAGTTCCTTTAGAAAGATGTCAACAAAATCCTCAACAACTGCCGAAAGAACAAGGCCCAAACTGCTATCCTCGTTAACTAGCAAACTAGCCTAGGATCTGTGGCGACTCTAGTCACCAATGCTGAAAACCATCACTGGATGGGAATCGCTCCTATATCCCATAAAATAGAAACAATCTCCCTTAGAATGCAAACGGACACCATTCCGTGGAAGCAATTGATCATAGCCTGAAAGAATCACAACCAATCCATCCCGAGAATGACGTCAAAGCCTGTCATGTCGAGAACAACAAAATCAAACTCTAAGGTCTGCCCAGCTATCTTAATAGCACGACCCAAACAAATATGATCCAAAGACACTGAACCCCCCACTGGCATGTCAACACAGAGAAAACTGTCCCAAAGTGTGACCTCCAAACCCAATAAATGTGCAAATGATCCAGAAATGAAAGAATGTGATGCACCTGTGTCAACAAGAACTCGTGCCTAAGAACTGAAAATTGGAAAGATACGTCAAACTGAAGAGGTCCTTGAAGAAGCATCCACCTATGGGAGAGCATAGACTCGTCTCTAAGCCCCTGAGCCTTGCTGTGAACTGCCATGATAGTCTGACTGACGTCTAAAAGCAGTAGGTGTAGAACCCCTAGCTGGATAAATGACAACTGGTGCCACTGGCTGTGGTGCCTTAGGAACTCTGAAACTAGATTGAACCACTGCAGACTGTGCCGGTACCATCTATGAATCTATGCCACTATGTGACTTATTCAACAATCTTGGATAATCTTTCTTGAGACGACCTGGTTGCTTACAATAGAAGTAAGCTCCCTGCCCTGTTCTCATAGAAACAGATATCTGATTGGCCTATGGTCAAACCTGCAGGCAGCAAGGCTTGATGTGCCCCAGTTGCTGACAATGGTAACAAACCAAACCCTGGGCTGATCCCGAAGATACAGGAACTGTAGGTGCAGAACGAATCTGCTGCAATGCCCCCTGTAATTGTGTACTGTTCTATGCCTTAGCCTTCGTCCACTGACTTCCAGAAGATGACGAAGTGTCTCCACGAGGCTGCTTGTGTGTCCCTTGATCCGTAACTGATCCCGTTCCTCTGCCTCAGCTTGCATTGTAATGACCCGATCATTTTCATTCCTTTTCTTTTTGCTCAAATTTTACGGATAAATTTTTTCCGTTGTCTTTTCTCTTCTGTGTTTGGTTTCCCGTTACTTAGTGTCATATCGAGTGCTCAGAAATGGTTTTTGAG
The DNA here is from genome assembly GCF_030987335.1 of Cornus florida. NCBI lineage: Eukaryota > Viridiplantae > Streptophyta > Magnoliopsida > Cornales > Cornaceae > Cornus > Cornus florida. The sequence goes on from NW_026775571.1 coordinate 20,842,741, forward strand.
ACTCTTTTCTTGGGATTGACAACTTCCTTTGAGGACCGAGTCATTTTCACTTTTGTGACACTATTCACATTTCGTCTTTTTCCCATTCATTATTTTTCTTTGCATAACCTCACTTTTTGTACTCGGATTTGATTTTGGCTTTGCATGCACCTATAATATTTAGTTTCCATGATATCTATATTCTCACTTTTGTAGAAAAGCATGCTAAGTGTTTACTATTCTTGTAAAGGGTATGGATGAATAACTTTTTTGTAATATTCTTAATTTGTAAGGTTTTAGTGTAATTAAATAAAGTAATTATTTTTCGTCTTAGGGAACATTTTGTAATTTAATTTAGGAGATATTTTTGGAAAAGGACCTTTTTGTAATTTTTGAAAACTATGACAAGTGTCACACTCTCATTGGTCCACTTGTTGACATTTGTGTGGGGACACTTTAATACCTTGGATCATGACATGTGGAGGGTGGAGATTGAACCACTTGTTGACTTAGGATAGGTGCACTTGTTGGCTTGGATGGTTGACAAGTGTAGGCTTAGGATTAAGCCTACAATGGATGTTTGGATGAGTGACAAGTGTATGCTCCAAATTAAGTCTTACAATTAATTTTGGGCCACTTTGTGATTATGGTTTTAAAGAGGGGTTTTTGTGCAATTGACAAAGACTTGTGTGTGTTGACCTTGGTGTAAGACCACATAGTGAGTGGAGGATTTCTATTTCCTCCACTCACATTCTATCACACTTAATTTCTATCTCCTCCCTCTCTTGTAAAGAAAACCCTAGCCTCCATGGATGGAACTTGAAGCCTTAAGCTTTGACCTTGATTTTGAGGGCCTTCCATTGATTTCCAAGCTTGACCTTGGGAATACTTTTTATTCCCCTCATCTTCCTCTTCATAACCCTAGAAAGGTTTACCATTTTGTGTTTGTCAGCATTGGATTCAAGAGGAACAATCCTCTTGTGAGGTAGGGGGTGTTATAATTTATTTTCTAAGTGGCTTGATTTGCTTTTGTATGAATATATAAGTTGTAAGTATGTTCTTTTGTGAATTTGAGAAATAAATGATGTATCATAGTTGTTTATAACTCATTTTAGACTTGGTTTATGGCATGGCCATAGCTTGATCTTTGGTATATATTAAATTGGGATGATTTAAATGAGTTTTCAAATGTAGAGATTAAATGGATTTAATTTGATTTAAATTCTAGTAAATTTTGTTTTGCTTGTATTCCATTTTAGACTTGATATATGGTGTGACCATGACTTAGTGCTTGATATATATTAATTTGAGATCATTCGAACAACTTTTAAAATCTAGATATTTATTTTAGTTTTATGTAATTAAATTCTATTTAATTACTCCATTGATGTAATTAAGTTTTGACTTGATATAGTGATTATCATGATTTAATCCTTGTTATATATTAATTTGGGATTATTTGAATAACTTTTGAAAATTTGAGATTTAATTAATTTAAATTAATTAAATTCTACATGATGATGTCTTGCTTATTTTGCTCTTTTGATTTGATATATGTAATGAGCATGCTATGTTGTTTAACATTTAAAAATTTGAGGTTATTTGATATTGATTTGAAATCTAGAGAATTTAATGATTTTTGTTTAATTAAATTCTATCTAATGGCTCCATAGCCCTAATTGTGCTTTAGAAGTTGTTTCCATATTCAAATCATGGACTTAGATTTGTTGTATATTCATTTGGTTATGTTTAGAGCATTGAGTAACATTGTTGTTATATTATATTCATAAGATCATGTTTTCTTTATGGAATATATTGTTGTCTTGTGTAATGAGTTACACACTTTATTTTTGACATCTTTCATGCCATAGTAGTGGTGAACTTAAAGCATGTATTGTATGCATTTACAAATTTGGTTGTGCGTGGTTGATAGTTGATTATCTTGTATATACATGTTAATATATACGTTGTTGCACAACTTGTTGATTTTGGAAGCTTGAGATGTCGTTGTTTGGCTACGGCTAGGACATAGTTCTAGTACGGGGGAATGTCCTCCTATAGTCTAGTGCACATATAGGGTGGTTACCCGTGGGCTAGTAACCCTAAAGTAACTTTGGTGTCGGTCTGATCCGGCGTGATGTCCAAGTATCCACCTTATTTGATTTCGCAATTCATTTCAAGTTGATAACTAGATGATGTTATAACTTCTTGTTCTTTATATGATTTCCTATTTTAAGTTACAAGATGTTAACTTTGAGAATTCGTGCTTTATACGTTGTATTGGAAGTTCTAATGTTGGTTAAATTGCATCGGTATTGTGATTTGTGTTTTGTTGTTCTAATGTAGCCTAGGACAATTCCTTAGACTCATTTGGAACATAGATGCTAGGTGGCATGAACCATCTTAGTTGATTCGTATTTTAGATTTCAAGTTGATGGCTTTGAGAATCTATATTTTGTTACTTTGAATAACATGCTCTTATGTTGTTTGGAATTGCATGAAGGATGTGCTTTATGCTAGAAATACTCTAAGGTAGCTTATGATGCTCCCTGAGTCTCACTTTGACATAGACATTAGGTGGCATGACCCTTTTGTATTGTTCAAGTTAATGTAAAAATCTATAAAGAAATCGAGTCGATGCATGCTCATTCCCTACGAGTAAACTTGTTTACTCACCCCGAAGTTACTGGGGGTTTTGTTCTGGTACGAAGACTTAGTTCGTGATGTTCATCATTGCTTGGATAATTGTAGACTTGAAGGTTTTAATTTTTGTAAAGGTTGGCTTGAAATGCCACTTGTAGCCTTATTTGTCAAAATGTGTATATTTGATTTCATTTATATAATGTGTACATAAGTACACTCTATGCAATGTATTTGACTTGTATGTAATGAGGCCAAGGGCCAAAGACACTAATGTGATATGTATGTAAATTTTTAACTTCATTGTTGCTTATGGAAGTTAGGAGATTTCATGCATTGAAGGGTCATATTTTACATTCAACATGCCATGAGGCCGTAGGACATTGTAGTGCATCTACCTTATAATATTACATATACTTACATGTTCACTTTGGCAAACAATACCCTTCTTGATGAAACAAAAACTTAAGGTTGCATTTTTTTGAGTTTTTACCATATTTTGTTCTAGGGGTATTTCGGGTATTTCACAATGTTTTTTTTTTTTTTTTTTTTTTTTTTTTTTGTGTGTTGTCGGGTAGAAAACTCGATTTCGGAGGGGGTTTCTTTTTTGTGTTTTTTCAGAAAACATCAACTTGGCCCTCAAAAACCCATTTTTTTTTCCTAAAAATCATTGCTGCCAGGTTTTTGTTGATTTTTAATACAAGTGTACTTGGTACTATTCATCGACTTATTTTTGAAAAGTGTGATGACCGATCCGAAACTTCTAGAGGTCTTGTGGGTGTATTTTAAGATAGCATTTTCAATTTAGGCAATTTAAAAAACCTCCCGAAGCCCCATTTCCTTTTCTTGGGCAGTAGCTAGGACTGATTTTCACCCTCTTAACCTGATTTTCTTGGGGGCATTTTGGGCATTTTGTAATGCATTTTTTTTGTTTTTGTTTCTGTGCATGTGTTTGGGTAGAAAAATTAATTTTAGGGGGGGTTTCTTCTTTGATTTTTTCCAAAAAAGTCCGTTTAGATGCCCTTTTTTACTCTCAGTTGCAGCAGCAGTGGGTCGGCAGCACTGTAGCTGTTGTGACCCTCTTCTTGTTTTTGACCTTTCTCCCTCATCCGGACTCCAAATCGAGTGAATTTTTTTTTTAACTTGACTATTCTTTTGCTGTCTTTCCAACAGTGTGCTCTTTTGCACTTGGATCTTCTTGGATAATTACCAGTTTACCATTTTTGCTTTGTATGTCCGTTTTTCGTTGTTTTGCCGTTTCTCCTTTGTCCGAATTCCAAATAATGCAATTCTTGAGTCCATCTTGATTGGTTTTTTTTTATTTATATTTTTTATTATTATCTCTCCAGCGGTGTGCTTAGTAGTATCTGAATCTATATTTTCAGAGATAACCATTTTGCCCGTTGGTTCATTCTTGTTCGTTTTTGAGACGTCGTTTCCGCATTCGTTTTCATTGGGTTTCGTGACCTCATTGAGGATCACATTGGTGTTTTATAAATGTGTAGTATTCCTAGAGACCATTATTGCACCTTTCGGTTTCGCATTATAGATTTATCATTAGATTTATGTTAGGTTTATCTTAGGATGCACTGGACTAAAAACCAAGGCCGTCACAGGCATAGCCCTTTGGACCACCTCTCTGTAAGTCCTCAAATCAAGAATTGAGACCCGTGGCCTGATGTCAAGACGTAGCCCATACTGAGACTTCATTGCCCTAGCCTCATCTGTTGCCACCATATCCTCGTCATAAAGAGAGAGAGAAGTAAATCGTATCTCGTACTCAATGACACTCATGGTGCCCTGATAAAGACCTGTGAACTGTATCCTCATCTCCCACCTCATAGCCCTAGGAAAGAAACCCTCGAAGAACAAATCTCTAAACTCATTCCATGTCATCAACTCAACATTGTGGACATTAGTCATAAACTTCCACCAGATATCGGCATCTCCCATGAACATAGAGGCAGTTAAAGAAATCCTCAACCTGTCCGTGGGTACCGCTATACTGTCCAACTTACGAACCATAAGGTCCAACTAAGCTTCTAAGACTAGCGGATCTGAACTCCCCGTAAATGGATCAATCTTAACCCTCTATAGTCGCATGAAGTACTCCATTACCTCATTGACTATCGGTGCCGGTGCTGGAATCTGTATCCTTGCCACCTACCTGCTTATCAATTCCTATAGGGATTCAGTGATCCCCTAATTGATTCCCTGAGCCACTCGCTCCTCATAAGTCGGTGCCCATGGCGGATTAGCATCCACACCACGAACTGGAATCTTAGGCCTCCTTGGACCCTTCGTAAACTCAGTGTCATCCACCTGCTCCTCAATGCCCTGACGTGAAGACTCTCTATGGGTGACAACCATAATGCTAGACGTACAAAAGGAAAGAGGTCAACAATAACATAAGTTATTATGATCGAATACAACTCATACTATGAATGCACAAAATATAAAGCAATACAAGGTATGCAACATACGGTCATGCTAAAGCAATCAAAGAAATCCCTTTAAATAGTTATGCACTTAAGTAAATAAGTATATATGTCAAACAAAGATGCTTTTAACCACATAGACATATAAGCATAAAGACATGTCATAAAACCAAGCGTGTTACCAAGAAACACATAAACATGTTACAATGCCAAAACATGTTATCAAAAACATGTGAATATATCAAAGTAGATCAACAAAAGCGTGATATGCACCCAAAACAAAACCTGTCGTCCTAAGGTATTCAAACCTAGGAGCTCTGATACCACTTGTGACGGCCCAAGTTTTGCAACCCGGTACGTCAGTGATGACCAAAAGATGACCCGATAACGGATCCAAAATGCGGAAGCGAAAGATGTTCAAAACAAAAGAAAAGAAAGGATCTAAAACATAGACAAGCGTTTGCCCAAAGCCAAAGCACCGAGCCCTCATTTAGCACTTTACAACACTGAGTGCTCATTCGACACTCTAAAAACTGAGCGCTTGTTCGACACTCTTACAAGGTCGGTTGTTCTGACCTACATGGTTAAGCATTCAGACCTACATGGTCGGGCATTCTGACCTACATGGTTAAGCGTTCGGACAGAAGGGTCAATCATTTTGACTTGCATGGTCAGACGTTCTGACCTACATGTTCAAACGTTTTGACAGAAGGGTTAAGCGTTTTGACTTGCATGGTCACATGTTCTGACTGCCGAACGATGAAATAGAAAGAAATAATCAGCCAAACGACAAAACAGAAATAAGAAATCAGCTAAGCGACGACATAGAAGCAAGAAATCAGCCGAAAGATGAAATAGAAATAAGAAATCAGCCGAACGACGAAACAGAAACAAGTTTAAGGCAACCCTGAGGCTATACATGCATTCCAAATGATCCAAAACAAGTTTAAAACATACTTGTGTGAACTTTAAAATTAATGCCTCTTGGCCTCATGTTATATATACAAAATATGCATCAAAAAGTGTACTTAGATATACATTACATATCAAGGAAGCCATCTTAGCTTCTAAACTACCATACATCCATGGTGTGCAAAAAATATAACATCCAAAAGTAAAGCATGCTAAACAAGTGCATGTCCATATACAAAAATGTTCCAAATTCCTCATTAGCCTCTAAGGATGATGAGCATCCAAGAACATAGTCTCTTTACCTGTAAAATAACCCAAACAACTAGGGTGAGTAATCAAGTTACTTATAGGAAGAAGTATATGCATATACCCTAAAGTTTCAATATCATTACAAGTTCAATATAGACGAATACAAGGGATCATTCCACCTAATGTTTATGTTCAAGGTGTTCTAAGGGATCATCTTAAGTTATCTTAAATGATTCTTTAACAACACAATACCAATATTAATGTACTTAACAACATTAATTCGCCAATAGAAAAAATTACAAGTTACAATTAAGCATTGGTTGTCAACTTGGAATTGAATGCGAAATCAATTAGTAGAAACCTTGGACATCAAATCCTAGAGTAAACCAAAACCTAAATGGTTATTCTGGGCATTAACCCACTGGGAATACCACCCTAGTACGCACTATAAATAGGGAGAACTCATACCTCCCACACTAGAGCCAAACTCTAGCCATGTCACTTGTAACAATGTCCCAAGAGAATCCAAAATTATAATCAAGTTCAAAACTCATATACTATAATTAAGGCATATAAACCACCTTTCATGCACAAGTATTTTGAAACCACACAAACCATATCTTAGGGTTCTAAGTCTAAAATGGCATACCAAATGACAAGTCCTCATCATGGTATAATGTACAATACAACACCACCAATTTATCAATTTAAATCATGCTTCAACAATAAGCTTTATATACTAAATCTTAACATTATAGTAATAAGTTTCTAAAATAATTACAATTAGTAATTCACAAGAATATAGAATTATCATCGCAACAATATACAACAATTCAAGTCAATAAGAATTGTATATGACATCAATAATTCTACACAATATAAATACATATCATACATGCTTAAATCAATAAATCCTAAGTCAAATGTGAGGATTTCCTATAATATACAAGACTACAATATTGAAAACATATACACAATATATATTAAACCCCAAAGGATCATAAAACTGATTGTCAATTAAAATCAACCCTTTGCAATAGCATAAATCATTGTAAAATAGGGCTATTGGTCGGGTAAGTCAAACCACTGGGATTGCTAGTTTATGGCAACCAAGGTTTTTAAATTCACTTTTAGTTTGATAAAAGGGGTATAGAGTTTTGATTGGGTTTGTCACTAGAATTAGGAATTAAAATTGCATAAAACAATAATTGCAAGGAATTAAAGAGAGGAAAATAATAAAGAGAGGACTAGGGAAGTGAATCCACTACCTACCATATAAACATGATAGAATATGATTCATTTGGGAAAAACAACATAAATAAGTGGCCATGATATGTAGCTACACATGGTTGCTACATTATCTTCAAGAACTTTATAAAATCAATGGCAAGAATAACCTATCAGAGTTGTACATGCTTGAACTACCTAATTATGGTGTAGCCTTATACATGCTCACCAAGCTAGAGATTATCAAGCCTTTAATCACATGAAGCTAAAAATCAAGAATAAACCATCAAAGGAAGAACCTAAGCCATGGCCTATCAAATTTCTTAACAACATGCCATTAAAACCATTCCACAATCTCATTTCCATTGTCACCATGAAAATGCAAGCCATACAACCATGAGAACATACATTCTAAGACAAGATAGTAGATTCAACATGATCATTTATATCAATTTCAGTTCATTACATCAAGTGCAAGCTCTAGATTATGGAACAACCATAAAAATACATCATTTTACCCAAAATAGAATCAAAACTAGAACATGCTTACAATGAAGGGCTTCATCACCTCCCTAGATAGGGAGTTAGTTACCCATAGACAAAAATGAGGAAGGAGAAAAGAGAAGGAAGCCTTCCATTTTCGTGCTTAGAGCAAGCTCCAACCCCAAAACTCTTAACACACCTCTTTCTCTCTCTAAAACTTGCTAAAATGTGAGATATCTTTATTACAAGCCTCAAGCCTCTAATATGTACAACCATAGACATCTAACCACCCCAATTTCGTGGCCCAAAAACCCTAGAAGCAATAGAACCACACAATAGGGTCAAAGGGGACAAGATATGCTAAATTATAGAGTGGTCGATCTGCTCTTTGCAGATTGGCAGGGGCCCGCAGGCACAAGAGGCCTCTATCCTTTAGGGCGGGCGCCCGCGATGCCTTGGGCGGGCGCCCGCGGTGCACGAGGCCTCTGCCCTTTTGGGCGGGCACCCGCAATACCTTGAGCCTCTGCATTGAAATTATTATTTTTGAATATCCTTTGTGCAGACTGATGACGTAACTCTTCTTCTTAGAATATTGCACAACGAGCGCCATGGATTCTATAGATCACTTGACTTGGCCAAAATGACAGTCCCTAGCAATGGTGTACTCTGATCTTCAAAAACTTATCAAAACGTCACCTTTAACTCTCTTTGGGGAACCAACCTGAAAATAGACAAAATTATGCAAATAAAGCTAATATATACAGTATAATCAACTTATAGACTTAACTAATACAAATAAGGGCGCTTGAATATGCAATATTCGGCGCTTATCACACCCCCAAACTTACATTTTGCTAGTCCCATAGCAAAACCAAAAATGAAACTCTTAACAAAATGACAACATTTGAAATGCTATCAACATGCATGAATCATTGTAACGACCCGGTCATTTACCTTCTTTTCCTTTTTCCTGAAATTTTACGAATGAATTTTTTTCGTTTAATTTTCTTTTTTGAGCTCTGTTTCGTGTCGCTTAGTGTCATCTCGAGTACTCAGAATTGGTTTATGAGACTCTTTTATGTGAATTGACAATTTCCTTTGAGGACTGAGTCATTTTCGCATTTTTCGTTTTTCGGACACTATGCGCTATTTCGTCTTTTCCCTATTATGTCATTTCCCTATTTCGTCTTATCTCCGTTTGTCAGTTTTTGGCACAACCTCACTTCTCATGCTCGGAGTTGGTTTTTGACTTCACGTGCCTTCATCTTGAGTGGTTTCCTCGAAATACGTATCTTTACTTTTGCAAGAAAGTACTCTGGTTGCTCCCGGTGTCCATAGGGGCATAAATGCACAATTCTTCAGAATCTTTTTCATTTCTTGGGGTGTTTTTCATAAATATCTTTTGAAGATATTTATTTCAGGGGCATCTAAGAAAATATCTTTTGGAAGATATTTTCATTCTGGGGCAATTTCGCAATTAACCCTTTTTGTAGGGGCCATTATGCAATTAACGAAAGTTATTGCAAAAATGTCTCGTCTGGAGCCTGGATCCTTGTACGGGATTCATTTTCACTTTTTGTTGACTCATAAATTCATAGAATTTCCTTCTGGTCATTTTTCTCCAGTTTCAGAGTTTCTGGACCCAATTGCCGTCGAACTTGTTCGGGGCATAACTTTCTGCTCGGGACTCAGTTTTTGACGTTGTTTCTTCCGTTGTTCATATTTTCTTATTTTAAATCTTTTTTGTTCATGGAGTTTTGCTGTTTAAGCGCGTTTGCTCAAAATCCAATTTTCCAGACCCGGGCGGGGCCCTTTCGGGGCACTTTTTGGGATTTCTATAATATGTTGCCCTAATTTTTAAAATCAAATTTTCTGACCTTCTTCCTCCTCTTGGCTGGCAGCCATGGGAGCCTAAGGGGCTGCCTTCACTCTTTCTTCTCCTTCACTTGATTTCCTTGGTAGAAATCCTTCGGCCTTAGCATTTGTTGTTCGCCTCGTCCTGCTCTACCATTACCCCCTATTAGAAACCATTTTTGGCCAAGTTTTGAGTTTGGGTTTGAGGTCAAGTTTGTATTTTCATGGGGCTTCTTGGGGATTCATGTAGATCGTGTTGTCCCCGACAAAACCCTTCAGTTTCGGCGGATTCGGAACACTTTTTTTTCGGTGGGTTTTTGAGGTTTTTTATCTCAAATTGAGGTTGGAGGTGTTATAGGTTTAATTCTTGTTATATAACATGCTATTGATGTTTATATAACTTGATTGCAAGTTTAAATATGAAATCTAGAGATTTTATTATTTAATTTTCTTGTATTGGATTTGATTTTTCCGATTGCTTATGACTTGTTTTAAACATGTAGCATGGTAATATAATACTCTATAATATGGTCATTGACATATATTAAATTGAGGGAATTTGAACAAGTATTAAAGATTTTATTTAATATTTATCTTAGGTGAAAGATTAATTCACATCGCCTTAACTAGCTTAAAATCAATATGTGTTAGCATATTAAATTAGGCCTTAGCATGCTCTCCAACATAGTTGAATTTGAAAGTGATTGAGGTGTTTTGAAAGTTAATAATTATTAATTAATTTAATTAATTAATTTGCCCCGAGTGCACTATTCACTCTATTTGAATTCCGACTTGATATTCTTGATTTACATGCCATATAGCTTCACATATATTTGATTTAGAATATTCGGTTAGGTTTTGAAACCTTTTATTTAATTAAATTCCATATTTAAGATTTAATCCTCATGGTGATATACAACTTGGAATTGTATTGTGGCGTGCTAGAAAATTAAGCTTAGGTATAGTTGTTCACATATATTAAATTGGGATTAATTGCATGAGAATTGCAACTTTTAATTTATATTTAACTTTAGTGAAAGTTTAATTCACATGGTCTTAAATTGAATGAAATAAACTTGTAATGTGATATTACATTAGTTCTTGGCATGTTTTCCAACATAGGTTAATTTGAGAGCATTTGGTTAAGTTTGAAAATCAAGAGATTTTAATTAAAAGAATTAATTAAAATCTATTTTGTGGTCCCATTAGCTTAATTAAGGTTTTAACTTGATATTTATATTGGCCATGACTTGTTTACTAGTATATATTAATTTGGGACTATTAGAAGTTGTTTTAGAACATTGTGATTTAAATTAGCATGATTTAATTAAAGTTCTACCTTGTTGTAGTATTTAAACTCACGAGCTTATGTTTTCAATATTGAATATATTGTTATCTTGCGTAATGATTTGCACATTTCATATTTAACATCATTCATGCATAGCGTGTAACGAATCGCACACTGAAGATTCGACATTCATCCTAGCATATTAGTTGTAGATTTAGAGCATATATTGTATAGGTTTCCAAATTTGGTTATGCTGGGTCGATAGTTGATTATCTTGCATATTCCTGTTAATATATGCATTGTTGCACAACTTGTTGATTTTGGAAACTTGGGAATGTCGTTGTTTGACTATGGCTAGGACGTGGTTCTAGTACGGGGGATAATCCCTCTATATAGTCTAGTGCGCACATAGGGAGGTTACCCATGGGCTAGTAACCTTAAAGTAACTATGTTGTCGGTCTGATCCAGCGTGACGTCCGAGTATCCACTTTGTTTGATTTCGCATTTTATTTTCAAGTTGATAACTAGATGATGTTGTAACTTGTTGTTTCTTATTTGTCGTTCCATTTTAAGTTACAGGATGTTAACTTTGCGAAATTGTGCTTTATGCATTGTATTGGAAGTTCCAATGTTGGTTAAATTGCATCGATATTGAAAATCATGTTTTGACGTTCTAAAAAAGCTTAGGATTGATCATATTGATTCATTTATAACATAGACGTTAGGTGGCATGAACCACTACTGTTATTTTGTGCTTTAGATTCTAAATTGATGGCTTTGAGAACTTAAACCTTGTTGCAATGTATAACATGCTCTTTTGTTGTTGAATTGCATGGATAATAAGATTCTTGTTAACTTGTATTTAAATATGCTTTTGTCATGTTGTATGGATTACTCTAGACCTAGTTCAATTGTATTGAAAATGCAATTCATGTTAATCTATGCTCAAGCATTGTTTTTGTTGTGTTCTTTGGATTATTCCTACCATGATTCGTTTCATACACGTATGTATATCATGATTCTTGTTGCTTAGACTCTAGGGTAGCTTAGGATGCTCCCCGAGTCTCACTTGGACATAGACGTTAGGTGGCATGAGCCCCTTTAACATGTTTCACCTTAAGGTGATAAATTTGTAAAATGCTAGGTCGATGCATACTCATCTCCTATTAGTAGCTTTATGTTACTCACCCCTACGATACTGGGGTATATTTCAGGTACGATGACTTGGTTCGTGATGCCTAGCATTCTTTGGATGTCGTGTAGCTTTCAAGTTTCCATTTCATGCAAATGTTAGCAGGAAATGTCATTTTGTAGACTTATATGTAAAATTTGTATTCTTTGATTCCATATATGTAATGTGTACATAAGTGCACTCCTTTCAATGTATTTGACATGTTCGAGATGAGGCCGGAGGCCAATGACATGTGTATTGTATTCTATATAACTTTTTAACTTCATGAAATATTATGAAAACCTTGAAAAATCGCAAGTCAATGCTTCTCCATGGTTGCATCGGGTGTGGAAATTCTATTCTCATTCTTTCATAGGGTCTTATTAATCTTGTATGAAGTGTGGCCAAGGGCCAAATGGTCATTTAACTCCATTTTACATTTTTGGATTCCATGTTTTCCATTCCAAGTCCATTTTTGCTTTTTGCCCGTTGGGGGGTCGGATTTTGCATCAGCTATATTTTTAAGCCACGGACCATTGTAGCGTGTCTAAATAGGTAAGTTACGTTTGCGTGCATAATTGTTTCCGGACAAAACCTCATCGTTTGTGTTTTGAGCCTCCTACGATTTCATTTTTCGTTTTTGTTGCATATTCTAATCTAGGGGCATTCTAGACTTTTTAATTTAGTTTTATTTCCTTCTTTTAACATAGTTAAATAGAAAACGTGATTTTAGGGGGGGTTTCTTTTTCGTGTTTTTCCATAAAATGTCGTTTTGGTGCCAGAAATCGATCGCAAAGTTCAGCTTTCTGTTTTTTTTTAGCAGCTTTTTAGACCTCCATGACCAGATTTCATGGAGGGGCATTTCGGGCATTCTACATTGCATTTTTTTTTTTTAATTCTCCACGTGTCAAGTAGAAAACTCAATTTTGATGGGGCTTTCTTTTTTGTGTTTTTCCAGGAAAATTCACCTACAAGCCCGTTTTTACTCTCTGTTCTGGCTATTTCTGGAAAAAAAATGCTTGTAGCAGCTTTTTGGGTCCATCTTGACCTAGGCTGTTCAAGGGGCATTTTAGGGACTTTGCATAGTCAGGTAGAAAACGTGATTTTAAGGGGGGTTTCTTCTTCGTGTTTTTCCAGAAAAACTCGTTTAAGGGTCCGTTTTTAGCCTCGGTTCTGGAAAAAAATTTAATTGGTGCTTGCTGTTAAAACACTATTCCTGCCCAGATTTCTTACCCGGAAAATAAGTCTAATTTTTTTGAAACTTTGAGGCTTCATATCTTCTTTGTCCTGACTCCAAATCAAGTGATTTTTGAGTCTAAGTTTATTAGTTTTTGCTTGTCTATCCAACGGTATTCACGGTTGCATCCAATTCTATATGAAAAGACTATTTTACCCTTTGTAAAGTACCTTTGCCGCATTGATTTTAAACACAAAGGTTGGTTTTTTTGAAACTTTGACGTTTCATATCTTCTTCATCCGGACTTCGAATCAAGTGATTCTTGAGTCTAGATTCATATATTTTTTCCTAGTCTATCTATTGGTATGCTCAGTTGCATCCAATTTTTTTCTAAAAAGACCATTATACCCCTTGTCAATTACCCTTACTGCACTGTTTTGAAACCCGAAAGTTGGTTTTTATGAAACTTTGGAGTTGCATATCTTCTTCATCCGGACTCTGAATCAAGTGATTCTTGAGTCTAGATTTGTTAATTTTTTGCTGTCTTTCCAGCAGTGTACTCGGTGGCACCTGAATCCACATTTTTTAAAAATAACTATTTTGCCCCTGGGGGCTTATTTGTCATATTTTTGACCTTTTGCTTCCGCATCAGTTCTCATTGAGTTCCACGACCTCATGGAAGGTCATTTTGACTTCTTAGAGTCTTATTTTCTGTGTTTGCTTTCGCTTATCGGATCCGTTATTGGGTCAACCTTCGGTTCATCACAGGACACGCTGGCCTAAAAAACCAGGGTCGTCACAATCATGGTGCAGGAAAAACACACATAGCTTACTAGCAACTTGGAGCAGACAAAATATTGGAGACGAAATCATTTTTGCAGACTATCTTGCGTATATGAAGCCTTGATATATAAAATGGCTAAATATCTTTCAATTCTCATGCATCAACATCATAGTCTATATAAATACTTCAATTGCCATATCTATAATAGAAATCATCTCAAGCTTCATTAAAAGTGAACCGGATTCCCAATATGTGGCTTTTACCTTCTTTTTCTAATTTAAAAAACACAAGTCTTCAAATTGTTGATTTTCCCTTTTAAATGAGGTCTCTAAGGCATGAATTTATTCAGAACACAACTTCTTATATATATATATATATATATATATATATATATATATATATATGATACATATTATGGTCGTGCAATGCCGAAGTCCCTTAAGCTTTCTAACCAACCCATGTAACAAGCGTTAGGCCAGCAACTCCCAAATTAGATGGCTTTAGGGTGCTAAGTGTAAAGACACTCCTAGGGCTTAATAACTCTAATTGGCAAGGCTACAAACTCCAACGAACCATATTTATTTATTTTTATTTTTGTGAATGACCGTGCAATGCCTAAGTCCCTTAAGGTTTCTAACTAACCCATGTAACAAGTGTTAGGCCAACAATTCTCAAACCAGACGGCTTTAGGGTGCTAAGTGTATGGACACTCCAAAGGGCTTAGTAACTTGAGTTAACAAGGCTACGAACTTAAACCAGTCATTATCCTTGTTCATTTTTTTTTTTTTTGTGTGTGCGCGCGCCAAAGATATCCATTCATTAGGGTCATTAATTCAAATCAACTGAGTCAAGGTCAAGGTCAATCAGGTTGCATGCCTCACAATTAGGTTTTCAGCGTGCATCTATGCAGTGTGAAGCATAGAAGAGTATGAAATCCGACGAAAATCTAATTAAAGTATTTATACAAACTAATTTGAATTAACATGATCATTACGAATTTTTCTTTATTTTCAAAACTATCATTTGCCTTTATACACAAATTATTAAACACATGCTTTAATCTCCAACAAATTCCAAGATTACAAGATCATTGCTTCCCAAAAATAATTTTTATTAACTTACATGAATCAAGTTAAACATGCAAACAAAAATGTAATTACCAAAAATGCAATAATGTACCCCCAAACTTGAATGTCACAGTGTCCTCAATGTAAAAAGACAAAGAATGAAAGGGTACAAAGAGAAATAATACCAAGCGGAGGAGGAAATTCAGTGGCGGTGAAAAAATAAGCCACTTTGTGAATTCCAAGAGCATGCCCCCAACTTGATTTCCAAAACCTATCAAAAGACATCTATACATAGTAAGCATCAAATAAATCCAAACAAAGATGAATAGAAAGAACTACAATTTATTTAGCTAAGAATCAAATAACCATGCAAAGCAGCAAAAGTATTGCAGTTAAAAGTTCAAAATAGGAACTGGAAAGTAAATGCCAAACGCGGCCCAAAATAAGTCCAAAAAGTACTACTAGAAAGCAAAATAGATACTAAAGGTGATAAGCGCCGAATATTGTATATTCAAACACCCCTATTTGCATTAGTTAAGTCCATTAGTTGTCTATACTGAATATATTAGCCTTAATTGCATTCTTTTGTCTATTTTCAGGTTGGTTCCCCTAAGAGAGGTAAAAGTGATGCTTTGATAAGTTTTTGAAGATCAAAGTACGCCGTTGCCGAGGACCGTAGTTTTAGCCAAGTCAAATGATCCACGGAGCTCATAATTCTCGTTGCTCAAAGCTCTAGGAAGAAGGCATGCGTTGCTAGCCCGCGAAAAGGAGGTCAGAAGCAGCTATTCAAAAGTAGAGAGACTAAGCCCCACGGGCGCCCGCCCAAGGCCTGTGGGAGCTAGCCCAAACGGGCAGAAAGAAGGACAACCGTGGGTGCCCACCCTACGCCTGCGGGCGCCAGCCAAAAGGGCCAGTGGCCTCCTCAAGCCGCAGGCGCCCACCATTTTACAGACAGCTCCGCATTGTTTGGTTCAAGGCTGTCCCCTTGACCCATTTTTGTGGTCTTGATTTCTCCCAGGGTTGTGTAGCCACGAAAATTGAGGGAAAATAAATATATTTTTGGCTAAATAAGGGCTTGGAGGATTATGATGGGGATCTCACATTTTTGCAAAGTCTAAAGAGAGAATTTTAGGGTGTAGAGAAAAGGAGGGCTGAGGAGAAGAGGGAGAGGGGGTGCACGAAAATGAAAGCTCTTCAGCTCCTTCGGGGGATGCAACTTCAATCATGAGAGGCTAACTCTCTTTCTAGGGAGTTGATGTAACCCTTGTCAAGTAAATATGTTTTAATTGTGTTTATATTTGGGGAACTTTGCATATATGTGACAAGTTGTATAATCTAGAGATACACTTTGATGTGTTTGTGTTGCATTCCATATTTAATCTTGTTGAGACTTTTATCTTGTCTTAGAAATTGTTTCTTCATGATTATACTACTTACATCTTTATAGTGAGAATGAAGATGAGAATATACAATGGTTTTATTGACATATTGTATGAAAATTTTGATAGTCCATGGCTTAGGGAAACCTTTAATGGATTATCGCTTAGTTTTTGACTTCATGTGAACTTACCACACAAATTAAGGACTTTTATAGTTCATAGCTTAGGAAGGATATTTCATGCTATACCCTAGTTTAGATAGATGAATTATACCAACCTTTGATGTATTATACTTAATTCTTGAATGTGTGAACTTCTTGAAGATATTGTAGTTGTCTTGCATTTCTACATATCATGGTTACATGTATATTTTGTTCCCCAAGTTAATCGTAATTAGGCATGTTTATATGGCTTATAGTGAAGTCATTTCCCTAGCCTTTCCCACACTCTCCTTACTTGAAATTCAAATTATATATTTGTAGTTAATTTCAGTATATGTATGTGACAAACAAACCAATCCAAAAACTATCTTTCATAAATCAAACCGTAAATTAATCTTAAAAACCTTGGTTGCCATAAACTAGCAATTCCAGTGGTTCGACTTACCCGACCAATAGCCCTATTTTATAATGATTTGTGCTATTACAAAGGGTTGATTTATTATAGATCAAATCTTTACCGATCAATTTTTGATGCCGTTGCCGAGAATTACAAACGGTTTTGTAACCGAGGTTTTAGGATTAAATTTGGTTTGGTTGTGAATATTGTGATCTTGTAGATATTTTCTTATTGGTTTTCGGCTAATTTGTGTTTCAAGTATTCTAGTGAGATTCTAGGTACTCAAGGCTTGCCGAGGGAAAGCTAGCAAATTTGTAAGTCTAGACGACTTCAGGTAAGTTTTCAAAGTTCTAGTTTCAAAGTTGTGAATATCTTACATGTGTTTAAGTCAGTGTTATTTAGCTTGTGAAGCCTTTGTCGAGGTTATTTCTATTTTATTGTTTTACAAAGCATCGGTCCTTGTCGTGGCCATTTATTTTCTGTCTAGTTGAATTGAGGAGAAAAGGGATCATTACATGTGGATGTTTTGGTGATGGGTTGTTGTGTATCTTGTTTGTGTTGTATATATGTTACGTGTGAATTTTTTATTTTATTTTTTATGTATCTCAACAAAAGGTTGAATTAGTCCTAAATGGAGGGTAATTTTCCTTCAACTCAATTTTACACACCACATGAGTTTTGTGCATTTTGCTCAAGTCATACACATCATACAAGAGATTGTCCTCCACCGGGACAATTTTCAGATTTTTATCTAGAACAACCAAATGCAAATTTCTTTGAACCGGGTAATGATCTATACTTCAATGGTTATGACTCGGGTTAGGGAGATCATCAAAACTTCTTGTGGAATGACATAGGAAATTCAGCCCCACAATCTCATGGGCAACATTTTCACGCTAATTTTCAACTCGATGATCATTAGTTCCAGCCCTCTTCTCTTTTTCCACCGTCTTAATTGGATGAGTTTATTGCTGCCAATAAACAAATGATGGAGTCTATCCACATGCAACTGATGGATTCCAACAAGAAAATGTTGGATGACACTGTTAACATGCAATCCACCACCTATTCTCATTCCCAATCTAGAGTTGAACTAGATGACCAAATAGCCCAAATTCAACAAAGGGTTAATGTTCTAAATCATGAAGAGGAAGAGGAATTTCCAATTGAACTTGTGGCGAATCCAAAAAAAAATTCTATGAATGATGAGATTACTCCTAGTAACTTTCATTATGAGAAAGATCAAATAGTTACCATATGTAAAAATGAAGAAATAGTGGTGGAAGATCAAATTGTTGCCACACAAAAAATTGAAGAATTTGTGGTTCAAAATGAAGAAAATAATGATGAAGAAATTGTCTCCTTTAATCCAAAATAGCCCCTAAATAGTCATTTGCTTGATACACCTCCTTTAATAGAG
The DNA here is from genome assembly GCF_030987335.1 of Cornus florida. Lineage (NCBI taxonomy): Eukaryota > Viridiplantae > Streptophyta > Magnoliopsida > Cornales > Cornaceae > Cornus > Cornus florida. The sequence goes on from NW_026775571.1 coordinate 20,861,367, forward strand.
GATCCTCTAAAAGTTTGCTTGGCTCATTTCAATTATGAGGATTTTGATGTTGACAATTCTATTTGGGAGGTAAACTATTTTCTTTCTTGATATCCTCCGCCCATTCACTCTTTTCCTTGGGCAACATCAAATGTATCTCTTTCTTGGGAGTTTGCATCTCCTCCCATTCCCTCACTTGAGTTATCTCAAACTGTTGAGCCCGAACCGTCAGATAAGTGTGAGGAGGATGTTGGAAGTTTAAAGGATAATTTTTCGAGCATTCCCGTGCTTAATATGACCCTTCACAAGTCTTTGGTTGATGTGCCCTCACTTGATCCACCTTCGCATCATCCAAAATAGCCCTTAAATAATCCAAATTTCTTTATTGAGGAAGAAGAGTGGGTTGAGGTCTTTTCGTTACCTCTTTTCAACTTTTGTCTTCAACCTCTTTTTCCTCCACTTTTAAAAGAACTTTCTTACTTGGGGAAGTATAACTCTCTTGAGAGACTTGGTGTAGGGTAAACCCTACATTGAAATTCTTCTAGCTATCGACATTAAATTTAGCACTCTTGGGAAGCAATTCTTTCAACTTCCAAGCTTCCTTCTTTTAAGTTGCCTTAGCCAAGAATTTTTCGGAAATTAGCTAAGTATAGCCAAAATATGACCTTTTCCGGAATTGTCTCGAATTGCGTTCTAAAAGTCACATTCAATTTTCTTAGTCATTTTAAGGTCTCGGTACCATTTTTGGAATTTTTCAAGGTCATTCTGGCAATTTTCTCGACAAATCCAAAAATCACAGGAAATTCGGGCATCTAAAATACCGCTTTTGTACTTGAGCACCGATTCTCATTCCGAAGGTTCTATAAGGTGTCTTGGGTCTATCGGAGTTTAAATTTCAAATTTGAAAATTTTTCGACCCCGGCCCAGGCTCCGTTAGGCTAAAAATTCAATTAAGAAAGTTTTCTACCCCGTGGGCACTCGGCGGGCCCCCGCAAGGATTCGTGGGGCCCCGCCAATCCTTGCGGGGACCTGCCGAGTGCCCACGGGGCTAAGCCTAACAAGGCATGGGTGCCCGCCCTGCGCTGCGGGCGCCCGCCGCCCTTCGCAGATTCATTAAAATAAGCCATTTCAAGCCCATTTTCAAATTCTAACTCTCCTTCTCTCTCAACCTGCGACCCCAAACCCTTCAACCCTTCAATTCCATTCTTTTTCTCCTCTTTTTCTTCCTCACTTCTTCCTCTCCCTCATCCATCTCCATCATCTCTCATCCATATTCCTCATCATCCCATCCTTTTGCACCATCAAGGGAGCTTTTAGTTCTTCAACTTGGGGTAAGTCTTCTTATCCCTTTCTTTCAATTTACGGATCAATGGAGGACATGATTGATTATGTGGAGGATTTGCAATTGTTTAGGGTTATGTTTTGTTGATTGCCGGGTAAAATTTTTGGGTTTTCAAGTTTATAATCCACATTTGGCTCTCTTCCATTTTGTCTTGCACACCAGGTGTTCGACGAATTGCCTAAGCCAACTTCATCTCTCTAAATGGCACCACTTTTGGCATTATTTTGTTATCCATTTTAAACTTGTGGCTGATTTCGTTGTGTGCGGATCTGTGTTTTATGTGAATTTTTATCTTTCAATAAAATTCATGTTTGTGTTATTAATTCTGTTTTAGTTTTTCTCAAGAGACCTGTACTTTTACATGTGTATATTAGTTGTGTTTTGACAAGTCTTCATGTGTAAGTTTGGGGGAAGATTATTTTGGCATCTCTTCATGGGATTGCATACGGCTTCAATGCCAAAGTTGCCCCACTCACTTGATATTATTGTTCCTTTTACCCCCTATGCTCTTTACTTATACATCTTTGTCTTCACACATTGAGGACAATATGTCATTCAAGTTTGGGGGTATTGTGTGTTGTATAGTGTTTGCATTCATATTGTGTATTGTATAGTGTGTGCATTGTGTAGTGTTTGCATTTGCTATTTTGTTTCAAATAGATTGGTATAAAATTGAAAAAAAAAAAAAAAATGGAAGCAATGATTTTGTAATCTTGGAATTTGTTGGGGATTGAAGCATGTGTTGAATACTTTGTGTATAGAGGTAAATGATAGTTATGAAATGAGGAAAAACTGAAATGAGTATGTGGTTTCCAAATGGTTGTATAAATGCTTCAATTAGATTATCTTCGAGTATCTCTCTTCTATGCTTCACACTTCACATATGCACAATGGAAACTTAATTATGAGGCATGTAACCTGATTTACCTTGACCATGACTCAGTTGATTTGAATTGATGACCCTAATGAATGGATATCTTTGGCATGATTTTTTTTTTTTTTCAAAAAAAGAAAAGAAAAAGAAAAAGAAGAAGAAGTTGAATAATGATAATGACTAGTTTAAGTTCGTAACCTTGCTAACTCGAGTTATTAAGCCTTAGGAGTGTCTTTACACTTACTACATAGGTTAGTTAGAAAGCTTAAGGGACTTAGGCATTGCACGGTCATTTACAAAAATAAAAATAAATAAATATGGTTCGTTGGAGTTCGTAGCCTTACCAATTTGAGTTATTAAGCCTTAGGAGTGTCTTTACACTTAGCACCCTAAAGCCGACCGGTTTGGGAGTTGTTGGCCTAACGCTTGTTACATGGGTTGGTTAGAAAGCTTAAGGGACTTCGGCATTGCACAACCATACTATGTATCTTTAAAAAAAAAAAAACAGCAAAAGTTGTATTTTGAATAAATTCATGCCTTAGAGACCTCGTTCAAAAAGAGAAATTCAATGATTTGAAGCTTATGTTTTGAAATTGGAAAAAGAAGTAAAAGCCACATATTGGGAATCCGGTTCACTTTCACTGAAGTCAGAGTTGATTTCTACTAAAGAAATGACAATTGAAGTATTTATATAGACTATGATGTTGATGCATGAAATTTAAAATTTGTTTAGTCATTTTGTTTATCAAGGCTTCATATATGCAAGTTAGTTTGCTTAATGATCCCGTTTCCAATATTTTGTCTGTTCCAGGTTACATTTGAGCTCTGCATACATTTTCTTGCACCATGATTGATGCATATTGATAGCATTTCAAATGTTGTCATTTTTGTTAAGAGTTTCATTTTTGGTTTTGTTATGGGACTAGCAAAATGTAAGTTTGGGGGTGTGATAAGTGCCGAATATTGCATATTCAAGCGCCCCTATTTGTATTAGTTAAGTCCATTAGTTGTCTATACGGAATATATTAGCCTTAATTGCATTCTTTTGTCTATTTTTAGGTTGGTTCCCCTAAGAGAGGTAAAAGTGACGCTTTGATAAGTTTTTGAAGATCAAAGTACGCCGTTGCCAGGGACCATAGTTTTGGCCAAGTCAAATGATCCACGGAGCTCATAATGCTCGTTGCTCAAAGCTCTAGGAAGAAGGCTTGCGTTGCTAGCCCGCAAAAAGGAGGTCAAAAGCAGCTATTCAAAGGCAGAGAGACCAAGCGCCTGCGGGTGCCCACCAAAAGGGCCAGTGGCCTCCTCAAGTTGCGGGTGCCCGCCTTGCGCCTGCAGGCCCCCGTCATTTTGCAGACAGCTCTGCATTATTTGGTTCAAAGCTGTCCCTTTGACCCATTTTTGTGGTCCTGATTTCTCCTAGGGTTGTGTAGCCACGAAAATGGAGGGAAAATGAAGATATTTTTGTCTAAATAAGGGCTTGGAGGATTATGATAGGGATGACACATTTTTTTAGCAAGTTTATAGAGAGAGAAATATTGTAAGCAAGAGGGTTGTGTGTCTTGTGGCCTTGAGGTACGAAAATGGTGGGGATAATGATCATCTCTCCTTCATCCATTGCTCATATGGGTAACTAACTCCCTATCTAGGGAGGTGATGAAGCCCTCTCTAGTAAGCATGTTCTAGTCTTGATTTATTTTGGGGGAAATGATGTACATTTATGATTTTTCACAATCTAGATTATTCATTTTGATGTAATGAATTCTAATCTCTTTAAATGATTATGTTGAAGTTATTGTCTTGTCTTAGATTCTAATTTATCATGATTATGTGGCTTGTTTTTCATAGTGACAATGGAAATGAGGTTGTGGAATGGTTTTAATGGCATGATGTTTAGGAAGTTTGGTAGTCTATAGCTTAGGGCCTTCCTTTGATAGACTATTCTTGATTTCTAGCTTCATGTGCTTTTATCATATGATTAAGGGCTTGATAATCTCTAGCTTAGTGAGCATATCTAAGGCTACACCCTAGTTTAGGTAGTTAAAGCATGTAAAGCTTTGATAGGTTATTCTTGCATATTGTTTTCATGAACTTTTTGAAGGTAATGTAGCAATTTTGTGTTGTTGCATTCCATAGTCATATTTACATATTGTTACCCCAAGTTAATATCAACTAGCATGTTAATAGGGTAGGTAGTGGATTCACTTCCCTAGACCTCTCTTTCTAGATTTCTTTCTCTTGAATTCTTTACATTTGTTACTTTGTGTGCATTTCAATTCTAGTTACTAAGTGACAAACCAATTAAAACTCTATACACCTTTTATCAAACTAAAAGTGAATTTAAAGACCTTGGTTGCCATAAATTACCCGTCCCAGTGGTTCGACTTACCCGTCCAATAGCCCTATTTTATAATGATTTGTGCTATTGTAAAGGGTTGATTTATAGTGATTAAATCCTAAACCAATAAAAAGGCATAAAATCAGTCTATCATTGGAGTGGAGGATGAGCCACCGACGCCGCTTGGGGTGTGGTCTATCAGAGTCTAGAGCATGGCCTATAGTATCTGCTGTCCATCTTGATTCGCCTGAAACTTCTCCAGAGTCTCCTTACAAAAGTCCATAAAGGCCCTCGATGCCCTCGACTTGCAGCTGGAGTACATCAAGACGAGTGCTGAGCGAGTCATAAGTGGCCTCAGGCATAGCATGTGGAGGCGGTGGAACAAAAACAATAGGCGGTGCAGGAGCAACAGGGACAGCCAGAGCTTCCCAATCTAACACAACACTAATACGTGCCTGCCGAGACGTCTTGAGCTGGATAGTACTGGACTTCCACATCCTAAGGTCAAAATGAAATGCATCTGTCAGTTTTTCCTCATTACGAGGCGCCTTGAACCCTTTGTTCTTAAGCAACTTGGTGATCAAGTATGGAAAAGGAAGTGCCTAACTGGTGGCATTGCTTGTTTGCATCACAATTAGGTCATTGTAAACCTTGAAAAGTTGGTCCCAAACAAGCCTTGGGACAGAAAACCAACATCCTGTCTCAACCGCATGGAGGGAGCTCAGAAAAGCCTCTTTGTGTTTAGAATGCTTCGGGATGGGTAGGACATTTTTAGCCATGATGGAGTCCATGAACCAGAGTCGACACTGCAGGAATGATTTATTTATGCTTGTTGTGCGATTGCTGGTAAATTGGTTGTGGCAAATTTCCTTCACAATGTCCGCCACTGTCAGATTATCTGTAGCCACAACATACAGAGGCAGGTCCGCCTCATCTACAGGGGATTCCAATGGACATGCCAAGGTGATGGCAAGGTCCTGAAGTTTGAACTTAAAAGTGACGCCATCAATAGTGGACTTAATGATGTCCGGGTTTTCACATGAATAGAACATGTTCGTGTATAATAGGCGGACCACACGCGGATAGTAACCACTAGCGCGTGGCTTGAAAAGAGATACGAGGCCACGCTCCGTCAATTCGAGGACCGCCTACACCATTTCCGGATTATTTTCGAAGCCATCTTGGATGTCAAATTTTGTTTCGGTTTCGACGGCCCAATCCATCCAATTTGGCGTGGGAGTCTCCCCGGAAGGTCCCACGAAAGAATGAGCTCACTTGGAAGAAGTTTTAGACGCCATTTGAGTGAAAAAGTTGGTTCGGCAATTTATCGAACACCTGGCGTGCACAAAAATGTGGAAGAGAGACAAGAGGGAGTTAAAGATGCAAAAACTCCAAAAATTTGACCTGCAAATGACAATCTACGACCTCCAAACAATCACCAATCCTCCAAATATAGAATCCCGGCCTCTATTGATCCAAAAATTGAAAGAAAGGGAGAAGAAAACTTACCCCAAGTTGATGAACCAAACACTTCCTTGTTGGTGCAAAAAGGAGGGGATGATGAGGATGGTTGGATGAGAGATGATAGAAACGGTTGGGGGAGAGGAAAAAAGAAGGGAGAAAAAGAGGAGAGGAAGAATGGAATTGAAGGTTGAAGAGGTTGGGGTCGTAGGTTGAGAGAGGGGGAGAATGCATAATGTCAAAATGGGCTTGGGATCCTAATTTAAAAGAAACCGCGAATGGGAGTGTTTGTTCTATTGGTTTTGCTCTTTTAACATCAAAAGAATAAGTGGTTTGATGTGCTATCTACTAAGGACTATTCACAAGGGCACAAAGGGCATTTATGTCATTCTACGGAAGTATATGGTCAGCCTATATTTTTCTAAGATAGTGCATTGTGTATTAGAGCTGATAGGTACAATTCTAAGGACTTAAATGTGGCTGCAAAACAGTATGTGACATATGGAGTCTTCAAGGGCAACATTGACAATTTAGCACTGTGAATAGCTTACTGCCACATGGCCTTGTGGTCCTGCAGTGAGAGAGGAGTACGTATATTCATTGGCTAGTGATGAATAGGATCTTATCTACATTAGGTTTTTGGAATGAACACTATAAAGGTGCTGCTATGAGCATTGTGCAGGTCTACCTCTTTTGAAAAAGCCAAAGGGCTGAAAATGAGCTAAAAAAATGAAGAACTCTTGAGAGATCATATGAAGACATTTTTGTGAGAGTTTAATCTGTCAAGAGAGCCTATTTAATCCTGAAAAGTCTACTACCAAATGTATACAATTTGAAGATGAAGAATGATGCTAATGGATGCTGAATTCATGATGCAAATTGAAGTATAAGAAGGCTCAAGTCTACTGTGGTTGATTCTTGAGCCAAAACAAGGTTTGAGCATATGTGCTTTATAATTTCACAGCTTCTATGAGGGTCCTCAAGTGTATATCACTGCTGCTGTAAGTTTCAGTATCTCAAACTTGTTACATTCAGTTTTCTGCTACTATAAAGTCTTGACTATGAACTGTGAATGTGATTGTCCTTCTGAGATTTAAGTTTATAATGTCTGAGCATACTTGGATTGTTGATTAGAGTTACTTAAGTTGAGTAGAAGTCAGAGAATTGACATATAGTAATTCTGGTATGGTGAACCACACAAAATTGAGCTGAAAAAGTTTACAAGGCTGGTTTAAGAGTTGAAATTGCAATATATGTGTATGGTTGATATGCTATTCATCTCAGAATATCTATACTATTAATATACACTTAAGAGGGTTGAAGTCCAGTGCTTTGTAGTGGTGAAATACCAAGTTTGCCCTCAAAATAGTGCTGCTGCAGAATTTGTTTTGTAAAGCCTTTACTGAACTATTTTGAGCTTCAAATTTGTATTGACCTGCTGTAAACTGTGAAGTATTATTGTGAGAAAGTTTTATATGATGATAGAAAGCTGTGGGAATTAAATTCAAGATGGTTCAGTCTCAGATTTATAGTTTTACCCCTGGAAACCAGAATATTGCAGTTGTACTCTTCAGGACTGTTACAATTTGTTATTTAGCTGCTGTTTGAGCTACAAGGTTGAGCCCTAGTTCATTTATCTTGTCCCAGCTTTAAACTAAGTGTAATTTATTATTTTCAAGATGAGAGTGCCCCTGGTTGTTGTGGATATGAAGCTTCATAAGGCAGTGTCTGGTTAGAACTGAAAATCAGGTTTTAAACCTTAAAGTGGTTATGGTGAGCAACTATTGTGATATCTTGCTGTTCTATTTTTATCAATCATTTGGGCAAGTGTATTTAGCCTATTGAAGACTGGGGGAGTGAATTTTGAGCTTTTTGTCGAGCTAGTTTATAGTTTTACCCTTTGAAGCTACAAAGCAAGGGTTTGTTGAGGTTGAGGCTGTTTAAGTGATTGCATTGAGCTACCTTTCTTGTTTATCTATCTTCATCAATTGAGCAAGTGTAATTTAGTGATATACAGCTGTGGGAGCCATTCACAGGCCTAAACAGAAGCTACATTGTGAAGAGACCATTCTACCCTTGAGATTATGGTTTAAGTCTTTTGTGAAGTGTCATTGTTACATCTTACTCCAATCCTTGTGAATCTTGTTGAGCAGGGTTGTATGAAGATATCAAGGCTGTGGGTGACAAGTGCAGGTTAGTTTTGAAGCTACAAAGTGAAGTTACTTCTTTACCCTTGGTTTTAAGGTTTATCTCATTGTGCACTTAATGTGATCTACATTGCTGACCTTATTGAAAAAGATATTTGTGCAAGTGTTATTTGGCTATATAGAGCTGTGGAAGTCCATTGCAGGCCATTGTTGGAGCTGCATTGTGAAGTTACTTCATTACCCTTGATTTTAGGGTTTTTGCCTTGTGGGAGCTATTTTGTTCTACCTTGCTTATCTACTTATGTATTCCATACAAGCAAATGTATTTAACTTATTCAAGGCTGTGGGAACCTAGTTTGATCATCAAGTGAAGTTGTATTGTGAGTTGACAAATCTACCCCTCTATTACAGAAAAGTGAAGCTAGGGTTTCTTGTGTTGCTTAGGCTGTGTATTCATTCTTATCTTGTGTTGCTGCTTAAGTATTCTATATTTGGTGTGTTAACACCTTATTTTGTTATTAATTAGCTCTTGAGAGCTTTTATGTCCAAGCATAGGGGCTGTGGACTGGGGGAGTATCTGTGTGCACATTGTTGATCTTGTGTGTGTATAGAGGGAGTGAAAGTCAGTGTCCTAGTGAGTACAAGGTGGTTGGAAAGTGGCGCAGCTGAGTGAGTAACTACTTGTATGCAGCAAGTGAAGATGGTGAGCTAGTGAGTGTGGATTGGTTGTGAAAGCTAGTATCTATTCTTGTACAAGGGTGTGTGTAGTGAGTGAGATATCTGAGTGTGTAACAAGGTTCGTACTACTAGTGGAGGCATTTATTGGCTAAGGCCAAGAACCAAGGTTTTTCCCTTTTGAAAGGGTTTCCTTGTATATCTTCTGCTATGTGCTTATTGTGTGTTTGATTGGTATTGTTGATTGAAAAGCAAAAGGTTTAGTAAGACCAATTCACCCCCCCTCTTGGTCCAACAATTGGTATCAGAGCTCTGGTCTGTAATTCTAAGGACTTAACAATCTTATAGTAAAGACTTGGGTTAATGGAAGAAGGTCAATACATTCACCAAGCTCCTTTATTTGATGGTGCTGATTTTGACACTTAGAAAATCAAGATTGAAGCATATCTAATGTCACAATCCTATGATGTGTGGCATGCTGCCACAAAAGGGGTATCTAGTCCCAATGAAGAAGAATTATCAAATGATTCAGGGGCAAGATAGATTCTATTTAGTGGTCTCAAGTACAATGAACTGATTAAGGTTGAAAATTGTCAATCCTCCAAGGATGTGTGGGACTCACTCAATTCAATATATGATGTCAATGATGGCTTTAAAGTTCCTAAAACATTCAATGGTGTAAGAACTACTATGGCAAATCAATGTTACAAAGGTGAAGCTCAAAGAAATGTGGATGAAGAGAATATTTGTATTGAAGCCTTCAAGTGTGAACTTTCAACTTTGCTCTCCTTCTCTCTTATTGTGTTCAACACTGTTATGCTAAGGTTAAAGGAATTCCTATGGAAGAAGATAACAGAAGATGAAAGTCCTCCAATGCTTTCGATAAATGAAATGGAATATGAGAAAGATTCAGCTGGTAAGGTGGTTTTTGTTGTTGATTCACTCAGACACAAGAAGAAAGGGGTAGAAGTTTCATTAACAAGGTGTTCATCCTTTCATGTCTTACAAGAAAGATGGAAAGAAGTCTTTAACAGAAGGTACAAGAAACATTTCATTAAGATCTAAATGATGAAGCCAGCTTAGAAGCTATCTTCAATGAAGCTGTTAATGCATACAATTCCCAGGATTTGTAATGTAAAAAGGAAATGGATTTGGGATGATAATTGCTTAAGTCTTTTGAAGATAAGGATAGAACCTCAAACTCAATGCACTGGTGAAGAAAAATCAAGACTATCAAAGTTTGAAATCTCTTACACAAGAAATTACTGGCCTCACTATTCTATAAATTCAAGAACTCTCAAGGTTGAATTAATTCTAAAATTCACTTAGCTTCAAAGCTTTATAAGACCACCTTCTCTCAGAGACAAGGGTTTCCATGGTCATTGTATGTTCATTGTTTGCCAACTTCACAGCTCTACAAGACCTCCTCCCCTCAGAGACAAGATCTTCAATTATTGGTGAATGTCTTCTGTTGTTGTTTTGCTGGTTCTGTTACTTGGTTTGAAAGAACAAATGGACTTGAAATTTGGTCTGTAGCTCAGACAAATTGAGGAGAAGTAAGTGTATCTGGGGTATCTTTATCTGCAAAAGGGTCTTACACATTCTTTCTTGAGCTGGTATCAATTTTCATATCTCAAACCTGCTTTATTCTTCAATATCTGGTGTATAGCTGCTGTGTGTGTGTGCTTATTTGTTTTTTATCTTGATCTTACATGATTCATTAACATTTGATCATGTTTAAAATGGTATATCAAGGATGTACAACCTATTATTCATCTCAGTATGTTAGCCCTACATATATTGCACTAAAAAACCCTTGTGTTTTAAGGTTTTGGACTGATTTATCTTAAAGTTGTGAAGGAACTTTGATGCACTTGCTATCTATGTACTGAACATCATTCAAGCAAGTTTATATTTTTGATTCAAGTCTGAAGAGATTGAATTAAGGGTTGTGCAGCCTCGAACTTTCAAATTTGCCCTTTGATAGCAGGCTCCTGCAGTAACTGCCTTTGAACAATGTTTGGGGTTGTAATATATGTATATATATTGATGTGCTAGACATCTGGGCCCTTGTGTGAAGATCAGTGAAGTGTGTGAGAATATCTTCCAAGCCTGTGACATTGTAAAATACCATTTGTACCCTCAAAACAGACGTATCACAACAGCAACAAAACAGAACCTGTAGTGAGCTGTTTGGTATCTGTATTTAAAGTGAGAGCTAAGAATTGAAATTATTCTACATTGTTCTTTCACTATGATCCTCCTCAGAGCATATGTAGAAGGGTGATATAAGTTTGTGAGAACTAAATTCAAGCTTGGAATAGTGTTCAATTTCAACTTTACCCCTCAGTTGAGACATTCTGCAGAAATTGTGTTTAGAGACTAAAACTGTTATATCATGCATGGATCTTTGTACTAAACATCTTAGCTTCTATATAACGATGGTTCAAGGTTCAAAGATCATCGTTTAGGCCTGAGGATCTGCAAAATTCCATTTATTTCCTTGGATCCTTAATATCACAAGTCTATTATTTACTGAAAATTGGCTGAAGTACACTATCAGTGTTGGTCCTTACTGAATTCAATATGTCAAGCTTCTAAATTAGTATTTAACCCTCTTTAAAGTTCAGAATTTGAAAGTGTTTGTCCCTATGCCCTTTTGACTTTCAATGTCAAAATGGGGGAGAATTGAAGCTAGAAGAGAGTGTTTGGGGGCTTTGGGGTTTTTGACATTAAAAGGCAAAAGGGGGAGATTGTTTGTTCTATTGGTTTTGCTCTTTTAATGTCAAAAGAACAGGTGGTTTGATGTGCTGTCTACTAAGGACTATTCACAAGGGCATAAAGGGCAATTATGTCATTCTACAGAAGTATATGGTCAGCCTATATTTTTCTAAGATAGTGTATTGTGTATTAGAGCTGATAGGTACAATTCTAAGGACTTAAATGTGGCTGCAAAACAGTATGTGACATGTGGAGTCTTCAAGGGCAGCATTGACAATTCAGCGCTGTGAACAGCTTGCTGCCACATGGCCTTGTGGTCCTGCAGTGAGAGAGGAGTATGTATATTCATTGGCTAGTGATGAATAGGATCTTATCCATGCTAGGGTATTGGAATGAACACTATAAAGTTGCTGCTATGAGCATTGTGCAGGTCTGCCTCTTTTGAAAAAGCCAAAGGGCTAAAAATGAGCTGAAAAATGAAGAACTCTTAAGAGATCATATGAAGACATTTTTGTGAGAGTTTAATCTGTCAAGAGAGCCTATTTAATCTTGAAAATTCTACTAGCAAATGTATACAATTTGAAGATGAAGAATGATGCTGATGGATGCTGAATTCATGATGCAAATTGAGCTGAAACAAGGTTGAGCATATGTGCTTTATCATTTCACAGCTTCTATGATTGTCCTCAAGTGTATATCACTCCTGCTCTAAGTTTCAGTATCTCAAACCTGTTACATTAGTTTTCTGCTACTATAAAGTCTTGACTATGAATTGTGAATGTGATTGTCCTTCTGAGATTTAAGTTTATAATGTCTGAGTATACTTAAATTGTTGATTAGAGGTTGCTTAAGTTTTGTAGAAGTCAGAGAATTGATATATAGTAATTCTGGTATGGTAAACCACACAAGGTTGAGTTGAAAAAGTTTACAAGGCTGGTTTAAGAGTTGAAATTGCAATATAGGTGTATGGTTGATATGCTATTCATCTAAGAATATCTATACTATTAATATACACTTAAGAGGGTTGAAGTCCAGTGCTTTATAGTGGTGAAATACCAAGTTTTCCCTCGAAATAGTTCTGCTACAGAATTTGTTTGTAAAGCCTTCATTGAACTATTTTGAGCTTCAAATTTGTATTAACCTGCTGTAAACTATGAAGTATTATTGTGAGCAAGTTTTATATGATGATAGAAAGCTGTGGGAATTAAATTCAAGATGGTTCCGTCTTAGATTTACAGTTTTACCCCTAGAAACTAGAATATTGCAGTTGCACTTTTTAAGACTGTTACAATCTGTTATTTAGCTGCTGTTTGAGCTGTAGGGTTGAGCCCTAGTTCATTTATCTTGTCCCAGCTTTAAACTAAGTGTAATTCATTATTTTCAAGATGAGAGAGCCCTTGGTTGTTATGGATATGAAGCTTCATAAGGCAGTGTCTGGTTAGAACTGAAAATCAGGTTTTAAACCTTAAAGTGGCTATGGTAAGCAACTATTGTGATATCTTGCTGTTCTATTCTTATCAATCATTTGGGTAAGTGTATTTAGCCTATTGAAGACTGGGGGAGTGAAGTTTGAGTTGTTTGTCAAGCTAGTTGACAGTTTTACCCTTTGAAGCTACAAAGCTAGGGTTTGTTGAGGTTGAGGCTGTTTAAATGATTGCATTGAGCTACCTTGCTTGTTTATCTATCTTCATCAATTGAGCATGTGTAATTTAGTGATATACAGTTGTGGGAGCCATTCATTGGCCTAAACAGAAGCTATATTGTGAAGAGACCATTTTACCCTTGAGATTGTGGTTTAAGTCTTTTGTGAAGTGTTATTGTTACATCTTGCTCCAATCATTGTGAATCTTATTGAGCAGGGTTTTATAAAGATATCAAGGCTGTGAGTGACAAGTGTAAGTCAGTTCTGAAGCTACAAAGTGAAGTTACTTCTTTACCCTTGGTTTTAGGGTTTATCTCATTGTGCACTTAATGTGATCTACCTTGCTGAGCTTATTGAAGAAGACATTTGTGCAAGTGTTTTTTGGCTATAGAGAGCTGTGGAAGTCCATTGCAGGCTATTCTTGGAGCTGCATTGTGAAGTTACTTTATTACCCTTGATTTTAGGGTTTTTGCCTTGTGGGAGCTATTTTGTTCTACCTTGCTTACCTACTTGTGTATTCGATACAAGCAAGTGTATTTGACTTATTCAAGGCTGTGGGAACCTAGTTTGATCTTCAAGTGAAGCTGCATTGTGAGTTGAAAGATCTACCCCTCTATTACAGAAAAGTGAAGCTAGGGTTTCTTGTGTTGCTTAGGCTGTGTATTCATTTTTATCTTATGTTGCTACTTAAGTATTCTGTATTTGGTGTGTTAACACCTTCCTTCATTGTTGATTAGCTCTTAAGAGCTTTTATGTCCAAGCATAGGGGCTGTGAACTGGGGGAGTACCTGTGTGCACATTGTTGATCTTGTGTGTGTATAGAGGGAGTGAAAGTCAGTGTCCTAGTGAGTACAAGGTGGTTGGAAAGTGGGGCAGCTGAGTGAGTAACTACTTGTATGCAGCAAGTGAAGATGGTGAGCTAGTGAGTGTGGATTGGTTGTGAAAGCTAGTATCTATTCTTGTACAAGGGTGTGTGCAGTGAGTGAGATATCTGAGTATGTAACAAGGTTCATACTATTAGTGGAGGCATTTATTGGTTGAGGCCAAGAACCAAGGTTTTTCCCTTTTGAAAGGGTTTCCTTGTATATCTTGTGTTATGTGCTTATTGTGTGTTTGATTGGTATTGTTAATTGAAAAGCAAAAGGTTTAGTAAGACCAATTCACCCCCCTTCTTGGTCCAATAGGGAGGCGGGTGCATGCGCGCGCCCGACGGATGCCCGCCGGCTTTGATGATATTGCCTATTTCCCCAGAATGAGAATCGACACTGCCTTTTGCGCGGGCGCCCGCGGAAGATTAACATACTGCCTGTTTGCGTGGGCGCCCGCAAAAACTTGTGTAAACTGCCTTTTGGCACAAATTTTTGCCTAACAGGGGCTGGGACAGGATCAAAATTTGAAATGCAGGCTTTTATGGATCCTAGATACCATGTAAGACCCCCGAAATGAGAATCGACACTCAATTACCAAAGCGGTATTGTTGACGCCCGAATTTCCCACAATTTTTGGATTAGGCAAGAAAATTGCAGTAATGACCTCGAAAAATTCCGAAAATGGTACCGAAACCTTAAAATGATTGAGAAAACTGCACGTGACTTTTGGAATACAATTTAAGACAATTTCGAAAAAGTTCACATTTTGGGTTAAACTTAGCTAATTTCCGGAGAATTCTTGGCCAAGGCAACTTGAAGGAGGGAAGCTTGGAAATTGGAAGAATTGCTTCCCAAGAGTGCCAAATTTAACGTCGATAGCTAGACGAACCAGGATTTTGCATTAGTCTTCATAAATTAGGTCCGTTAATAAGACTTTCTCAACTTTTTGGATCGGGACTTTGCCATCCACATAAGGATTAAGCCGTTGGCCATTAACCTTAAAGAGAGATCCATCGGTAGGATCTTGGAGTTCGATTGCACTATAAGGAAAGACAGAAGTGACGACATATGGACCATCCCATCGTGAATGGAGTTTACCGGGAAAGAGTCCCAATCTAGAATTGAAAAGCCAAACTTTCTGTCTAGGAGCAAAAGACTTGTTGACATTGTGCTTGTCATGAAATGCTAGTCTTTGCCTTATAGATTTTGGCGCTTTCATATGCATCATTGCGAATTTCCTCAAGCTCATTGAGCTCCAATTTGCGAGTAGAGCCGACTTATTTGAGATCAAAGTTGAGCCTTTTTATAGCCCAATAAGCACGGTGCTCTAACTCGACTAGGAGATGACAAGCTTTGCCGAAGACAAGTCGATATGGCAACATGCTAATGGGCGTCTTATACGCAGTTCGGTATGCCCAAAGCGCATCGTTTAGTCTTAATAACCAATGATCGGTTGGTCAATTAACATCAACCTTCGCAATAGCACGAATCATTGTAAAATAGGGCTATTGGTCGGGTAAGTCGAACCACAGGGACTACGCTAGTCTAATACAACCTAAATGTCTAGAATCATTCTTAGAATGATGAAGGGTGTATAGAGGTTTTGTTGGATGTCACTTAAGCTAGGAAATTAAAAGTGCATAAAACAATAAATTGCAAGAATTCAAGGGAGTGAAGTACAAGTAAAGAAGGCTAGGGAAATGAATCCACCTCCATCCCTATACACATGCTAGGTTAAGATTAATTTAAGGGGAAAACAACATATATGATAGTCATGATACATAACAATACTAGGTTGCTATAATATCCTTAAGAAGTTCATTTAATTAGAAAGGCAAGAATAAACCATCAAAGGTTCACATGATCAACTACCTAAACTAAAATGTAGCTTAGAACATGCTTACTAAGCCAAGGATTATCAAGCCCTAATTTAAATGGTGAATGCACATAAAGCTAAGAATCAAGTATAGCCCATCAAAGGGAAACCCTAAGCCATGAACTATCTAGGTTCTCCAACTCCATGCCATTAAAACCATTCCATGATCTAACTTCCATTGTCACCATGGAAGTGCAAGCAATATGATTAAGAAAGGCAACCATCCAAGACAAGATGAATAACTCACAATAATCATTTAAAACATTCAACATTCATTACAACAAAAATGAGGCTCTTGACCATGGAAAGACTATCAAAAATACATTGTAATCCCCAAAAATAAACTATACTAACACATGCTTACAAGGGAGGGGTTTCATCACCTCCCTAGATGAGGTTTAGTTACCCATTGGTGAGCTAGAAGAAGGAAGAAGCATCATCCTCATCTCCATTTTCGAGCTCCTACTGTAGCACTCAAGAACACCCTCTCCTTGCTCTCTTCTCTCTCCTTTCTCTTGCTCAAGATAAAGCTTAATGATATATGTGGCCTTTGGGTAGCCTTTTATGCTCCAACCATACCCTCTCTCCTCCAAGGAACACCTCCAACCACTTCATAAAGAGGGAAGATGGCATTGAGGAAACCAATGTGCAAGTGGGCTGAAATGAGCCATTTCCGAAGGGCATTCTGCCTGATTTTCGAGCGCACGCTTGGTGACTTCGAGCACTCTAACTTAGTGCAATGTGCAACATGCTCCTCTTGCTCAGTGCTGACCTATTTTGGGAAAACTGCTATAACTTTGTGCCCCAAACTCCGAATGACGATCTGTTTGAAGATTTGGAGAGCTGATTCAGTGCTTTAAAAACTTCATGTTTTGATGAAGACCCAAATCTCAAGTCTGGTTGGTCGAAAATGGGGAGAAAGGCAGTACATCAGTGCTGCTAGGCAGTTCTGCGCACCTCTGTTGTGAAGATCATAACTCTCTGCTCCGAACTCCAAATGATGAACCACTTGAAGATTTAGAAAGCTGATTCAGAACTCTAAATCTTTCATGTTATGAGGGAAGTCCAGTTCTCGAGTTTGGAAGGTCAAAATGGCAAGCGAAGTCCAGGCTCTACTGCTGCCAGAATTCAGCATTGGCACCCTTTTGTTGCTCAAGACTCCACAAGGCCTTATTCTTGTTCCATTTTGGCCAATGAACCTGAAAATGCATAAAAACATAGAATTGGAGTTAATCTACATAAAATAATTAATAACTGGACTTTGTTAATGTAATTTAGGGCGCTTGAATATACATTATTCGGCGCTTATCACACCCCCAAACTTACATTTTGCTAGTCCCTTAGCAAAACTACAATGAAAAACATAAAGAAAAGACAACCATGGGCATGCTACTACAAAAATATCCTCCATGGTAAAATGAGATAGAAACATAGCTCAAATACAACTTGAAACAGACAAAAACTGGAGATGGGGTCATTGGGAAAACTACCTTGCATATATGAAGCATTGATACAAAAATTGGCTACATACATTTCTACATACATGCATCAACATCAAAGTCTATATAAATAACTCAATTATCATCTCTTGAATGGAAATCAACTCTCGCTTCAGTGAAAGTGAATTGGATTCTCAACATGCGGCTTTTACTTTCTTTTCCAATTCCAAGGTATAAGTTTTCAAGTCAATGAATTCCCTTTTACATGAAGTCCCTAAGGCATGATTTTATTTTCAAGACAACTTTTGTTGCTTCTTAACAATTTATTTCAACACATAAGCGAAACATAGAATGGTTGTGCAATGCTGAAGTCCCTTAAGTTTTCTAACCAACCCTTGTAGCAAGCGTTAGGCCAACAACTCCCAAACCAGATGGCTTTAGGGTGCTAAGTGTAGAGACACTCCATAGGGCTTAATAGCTCAAGTTGGAAAGGCTACGAACTCCAACGAACCATGTTTATTACTAGTTTAATTTTTTTTTGAATGACCGTGCAATGTTTAAGTCCCTTAAGCTTTCTAACCAACCCTTGTAGCAAGCGTTAGGCCAACAACTCCCAAACCAGATGGCTTTAGGGTGCTAAGTGTAGAGACACTCCTAGGGCTTAATAGCTCGAGCTGGAAAGGCTACGAACGTCAACTGGTCATTTTTTTTTTTTTTTTTTTTCATTTTTTTTTTTTTTTTTTCATTTTTTTTTTTTTTTTTTTTTTTTTTTTTTTTTTTTGAATAAACATGCCAAAGGTATCCATCTATCAGGTTCATCAAATCAGATTAACTAGGCCAAGGTCAAGGTCAATCAAGTTGCATGCCTCACAGTTAAGTTTCCAATGTGCATCTGTGCATTGTGAAGCTTATAAGAGTGTAAATCCAGCAATAATCTAATTGAGGCATTTATACAGACTACATTGTATTTACATGATCATTTCAACTCAAATTTTTCTTTATTTTCAAAATTTTTCAATTGCTTCTATACACAAGGTATTAAACATATGTTTCATCTCCGACAAGTGTCAAGTTATACTATCATTGCTTAGCAAAAATTATGGAACCAAAAATATGCCAAGAATGCTTGATGCACCCCCAAACTTAAACGACACAGTGTCCTCAATGTGGACATGGATGCAAGTGAGAGACAAAAATGACAACGAGTATAAAAGGAACAACAATACCCAGGGGGAGGGAATGGCATTTTGAGACAAAAACCCCCAAACTTGAACCGGACTGCGCAACCTGGAAAGCAATATGAAGAACCAAAAGAAACAACCACAAACACATTAATAGCACAAGCATAAAGACAGAAAACGAATGTATCGAAAGTTAACAGAACATAAAGAACTTGCATTGCAAAAAGAGTTTACATGATGACAAAAAGAACTGTACAGGGATCATGTCGACCAGAGCAACCTATACATAGCAAATTCTTACAGTTTAAAAGGAAAACAAAATATACAAGAGAAATAGTTACAGATGAAACAAAAGAGAAGGTCCACACGCGCAACAAGCTACTGGCCAGAAGGTAAACGGGCGAGGATGGAATGGAGGAGAGATTGAGTCTTACGCCGTTCAGCGGAAGCCAAACGACGGTCCTCAGCGGCGACACGGCGGTCTTCAGCAGCAAGACGACGATCTTCCTCAGCACGTGAAGAAGACTCACACAGAGCCTGAGTGCACGCGGACAAAGAATGCTCAAAACGATCTAGTCGCGCATGAATACCGGCAATGGAAGCCCGGATGAAAGCCTGGTCCTGGTGAGAGTCGACCGAAGGCTCTATCCTCGCAGTGGCTGCGGCGGTGGAAACTGCCTCAGAAGGAGGAGGAGGTGGAGCGTGGATGAACAGGGGGGCAGGAGGCGGAGGGGTACTAGAATGGCTCAGAACATTGATCCACCGGCGCTGGGTAAAAATTTTAATTTTGTCGCCTTTTGGTTCGTGGGGAGGAACAACGAAACCCTTGTGCTGAAGGAGTCGAGTGATGAAAAACGGCAAAGGCAATTTCCGATTTTCAACTCGCGGAGCCCGTGCATTATGAGCATCATGCCAGAACTTCATAAAGGTGGACCAAATGAGCTCTGGGATGGAGAACCATTGGCCTTGGTCCATGGCATATAAGGCTTGCAGAAAGAGGCCCCGACGCTCGGTGCTGTGCACCAAAGGGCAAACATTGTGCTTGAAGACAGTGTCAATGAACCATAGGCGTTCCGGAAGATTGGTCTTGCGGATAAAAGACCGGGGCCGAGTAGGATCGTCAATAGGGCAAATGGCAGCGGCAATCTGCGCCACAGTTAATGTATCCGGCTCCTCATATAAAGGGAGATTCTCACGATTGACAATGTCATCGGGGCACTCAATGGGGCAACCAGAAACCTGAATGATGTCGGTCATAGTGAAAGCATAGGCGATGCCGTCAATGGATGTAGTGAGAGAAATGGGTGGCTCTTCAGGGCACTGGAGATTCTGGTAGAAGAGGCGCACTACACGGGGGTAGGCAACCCTGGCAAGGGGTGCGCAAATGTGTTGCAGACGCCGGTTAGTCAATTCGGCCACAGCCCACGAAGTTGTGGGTAGAATGTCAAAGGCATCCGTGAGCGGAAATGAGAGTTCGTAGTTGAGGTGTTTGCGATCCCAAGGATCACGTGGTCGCTCACGAGTGACAGCACGGGCACCTGAAGAGGGTCGAGGAGGGCGAGAAGGACCGGCACGAGACATTTAGAGAGGTGGACTTGGTTGAGGAATTTCAGCGAACACCTGGCGTGCACCACAAAAAGGAGAAGAGGAAAGTGAGTGGGATGGAGGAGCAAACCCAAAATTTTTAACAAAGAAACAAGCTCTAGCATTGACAAAGCAACAACAAATCACCAACAAAACCAAACTCCAACATTACTAGCCCATCCTCCGTGTAAAACACCATGAATGAACAAAGGAAAAGAAAAACTAAGGAAGAGGACACAAACCTGAATGTCAGGGTATCCGAGAGCAAGAAGGAAGGCAGGAAGAGGGAGGTGAGAGGATGGGGTGGTGAGGTATGGAGGTGGGTTGGTTATGCAAGTGGATGCTGAAGGTGGTGGGTGGAGGAGTGCCGAGAGGGTGATGGGTGTTGGATGTTCATGCATGCAAGGTGTGGTGCATGCTGGTGGTTGTGCACTTGGTTGTGAGTGGGAGAGAGAGAAAAGCTGGTGTGGTGTGTGAGAGGGTCGAGCAGGTGGTTGGGGAAGGTAGAGAGAGAGAGAGATGAAAAGTGGGTGCAATGAGGGTGGGGAAGTTGGAGCCAAGAGAGGGGGATGAGAGTGAGGTGATGGTAGCTTCGGGGTTTAAAAGAGGGAGAGTGAGAGCTTGGTTCGAGCACTCGAAGGCCCACTTCGAGTGCTCGAAATGGGGGCAGAGAGTTGGGTGAGGGGCTAGGGTGTGGGAAGGGGAGTTCGAGCACTCGAAGCTGGGTCTTCGAGTGCTCGAAATTTGAGCAGTGGGTGGAGGGGTGGTGAGGTTGGTTGTGATGGTTGGTTGTGATGGTTGGTAGGAGGGTGGTGAGCTGAGTGGTGAGGGATGGGAGGGGTGGCATGCATGCATGGGCCTGCATGCATGCATGGCCGAGAGGGTGGATGCAGGAAGGTGGTTAGCTGGGTGGTGAGGGGTGGAGGCCGAGAGGTGGTAGTGGTGCATGGTGTTGGAGGGTGTGTTGTTGGTGTGTTGCCGAGAGAAAGAGAATGTGGGTTTGAGAGGTGGCATGCATGCATGGACGTGCATGCATGCATGCAGGGTGGTGATGTATGCTTTGGTTTGGGAAGAAAGAGAGAGGAAGGTTGGTGTGCATGGTGTGAGATAGAGTTGAGGGTGTGCATGCATGCATGGGCATTCATGCATGCATGGGAGGAGGGTTGATAGATGGAAGGTGATTGCTGAGTGGTGGGTTTGGCATGCATGCATGTGTGGTGAGCTTGAGTTGGAGGGTGGTTTGGGGAGTTTGGTTTGAAGTGGGTTGCTGTTGTGTTGCAAGAGGTGGTGATGTTTGGTTTATAGAGGCCGAGAAAGAGATAAGGTTGGAAGGTTGGTTGGGTGCGTTGGGTTGAGGAGAGAGATAGGATGGTGTGGATGATGAGTTGCGAAGCTTGCATACAGGGTGTGGTTTGCATGGGATGGCTGCGAGGGCTTGGGATTGAGTGAGCTGAAAGCTGAACATGGTTGGTGGGTTTTGAATGGTGGTGAGTTGAGGAAGCTTGAAGTTGCCGAGAGAGAGAGAGATGGTGAGGGTTGATGCAGGTCATGAAGTTGTGTTGGGAGAAGTGGTCGAGCACTCTAAGCATGGAAGTAGAGTGCTCGAATTGGGACCAGTAGCCTCAGCAGCTTTGGGGTTTAAAAATCAAACAAGGTCGAGCACTCCAAATTGGAGTTTAGATTGCTCGAAATGAAGCCAGAGAGTTCGGGTTTGCTGGGAGGTGGCTGCGAGCACTCCAAAGGAACTTGAGAGGGCTCGAAAATGAGGCAGTGAGCTCATTAGGCAACATGGAGATGGAATTGGCAATGTGAGCAACATTATGCAAACTAGATGGAAAAATTTTTGCAACTGCTGCACCTGAGGCCAAGTAATACATAGATGGATTTTCAGACCTTGCATGCATTTTTCCAAACCAATGCATGGATGGAAATCAAGAACTTGGCAACTTCATGCAATGCATGGAAAATTTGGAAAATGCTTCAAACTGTGCAAATTTTTTTTTACAGCATGGAAAATTTAGAAAAATTTTGAAATTGTGCAAATTTTTTTTTTTTTTTTTTGTTTTCAATGAGTGCATGGATGAAATGGATTGAAATTTTGCATGGATGGAAAAAATTGAAATTTTTCATAGGAAATGAAATTTTTTTCATGGAAACTTTTCATGGAAATTTTTTTCTTTAATGATGCATGCATGAATTTAAATTGCATGGAAAAATTTACAACTTTTACAACATCACACAAAGCATGAATGAAATTTCTGAAGAAAATTTTTAAACGTTGCAAATTCATTCCATTCCAATGCATGGATGAAATTTTTATTTTTTTTTTAAACTTTGCACTGCACACAATGCATGGATGAGTTTAAGAAAATTTTCAAGCTTTTTGCAACATGATGCAAAATGGATAGAATTCTCAAAAATGAAAATTTTAAGCATAGAGAATTTTTGAAAATTTGCATGTCAGTCCTAAATTCAAGCCATGCATGAAAAATTTGAAACTTGACACATTATTCCAATCCAATGCATGGATGGATTTTTAGAAAAATTTGGAAAACTTTTCAACTTCTTTCTAATGCATGGATCAAATTGGAAATTTTTTCAAAATGTAACACCTCTCCAATGCATGGATAGAAAATTTTTGGAAAAATTGTCAAATTGCTCAACATTTCTAATGCCTGGATGAAAATTTTTCAAACTTTGCATTTCATTTCCAATGCCTGGAAAGTTTTGAGAAAATTTTCAAACCTTGCAGCTTCTCTCTAATGCATGAAAATTTTTGAGGAACCATGATTCAACAATGCATTGAAAAGGAGAGGTTGTGCACATGAGTTGCATGCCAAAGATCCTATGAAATTGCTCAAAAGCGATAGAAATTTCCGGGAATGAAAATTAGAGCTAAGAAGGTCTAAGAGGCCAGTCTAAAATTGTGAAACACAACTGAAGACCATTTTAGAAAAATCAAATTTTTGGCTTATCGAAACCATTTCCCAGAAAATTTCAAGGCACGAGCAATTTAAGAAGGTAGAGAAGCTTGGAACATCGAAAGAATTTATTCCCTTGCTTTGCTAAATTTAATGTCGATAGCTAGACGGAGTTAGAGCAGGCACTATTCCTCATAAATGGGATCCGTCAAGGGGACTTCCTCAACTTTTCGGGTTAGAATTGTGCTGTCAATGCAAGGCTTAAGCCTTTGGCCATTTACCTTGAAGAGTGATCCACTTGCAGGATCATGAAGTTCGATTGCTCCATGAGGAAAGACGGTAGTGACAATGTATGGACCATCCCATCTTGACCGGAGTTTACCGGGAAAGAGCTTCAAGCGGGAATTGAAAAGCCAGACCTTTTGTCCCGGGGCAAAAGACTTTTTGACGATGTGTTTGTCATGAAAAGCTTTAGTCTTTGCCTTGTAAATTTTTGCATTTTCATACGCGTCATTACGCAATTCCTCAAGTTCATTTAATTGCAACGCACGATTAGAGCCGGCTTGTTTGAGATCAAAATTGAACCTTTTTACGGCCCAATAAGCACGGTGCTCTAATTCTACCGGGAGATGACATGCTTTGCCAAAGACAAGTCGATATGGTGACATGCCAATGGGTGTCTTATAAGCTGTCCGGTAAGCCCAAAGTGCATCGTTTAGCCGTAATGACCAATCTTTGCGATCCGGTCTAACCATTTTTTCTAGAATGTGCTTAATCTCCCGGTTAGAAATCTCTACTTGACCACTCGTTTGAGGGTGGTAAGGTGTAGCAACCTTATGAATGACTGAATACTTAGCAAGGACGGATTTGAGATAACGATTTCGGAAATGAGATCCGCCATCACTAATGATTGCTCGGGGTGTACCAAAACGACTGAAGATGTGAGATTGAATGAAATGGATCACGACTTTATGATCATCGGTTTTGGTAGCCGCGGCTTCAACCCATTTAGACACATAATCCACCGCTACAAGGATGTACTCATAGCCATAAGAAGATGGAAATGGTCCCATGAAGTCAATCCCCCACACATCAAAAATTTCAACAATTAAAATGTTGGTGAGGGGCATCATGTCTCTTCGGGACATGGATCCAAGTTTTTGACATCGTTCACACGATTTGCAAAAATTGTATGCATCCCGGAACAAGGTAGGCCAAAAGAATCCGCTTTGAAGGATTTTGTTAGCGGTCTTTTTGGCACTGAAATGGCCTCCACAAGCAAGAGTATGGCAAAAATTTAAAATGCTTGTGGCCTCGGTTTCAGGAATACATCGCCGGATGATTTAGTCCGGGCAATACTTGAATAATTCCGGATCTTCCCAAAAGAAATGCTTGACTTGGGAGAAAAACCGGTCCCTCTCTTGTTTGGACCAATGAGCTGGAATTTTGCCAACCGCAAGATAATTGACAATATCCGCAAACCACGGAAGAGTAGAATGTGAAACTTGAAGAAGTTGCTCATCCGGAAAGGAATCACGGATGGCTGCAAATTCTGAAGATTTCTCAATAAGTAAGCGAGAGAGATGATCGGCGACAACATTGTCGGTCCCTTTTTTGTCCCGGATGTCAATGTCAAACTCTTGAAGTAAGAGGATCCATCGAATTAAGCGGGGTTTTGTCTCTTTTTTCGCTAACAAATGCCTAAGAGCGGCATGATCTGAAAAGACGATGACCTTGGAGCCAAGAAGATAGGAGCGAAATTTATCCAAGGCGTACACCACAGCTAGCAATTCTTTTTCAGTGGTGGTGTAGTTCAATTGGGCATCGCAGAGAGTTTTGCTAGCATAATAAATGACATGCGGAAGTTTATCCACACGTTGGCCCAAAACCGCCCCTAATGCATAATCGGATGCATCACACATGATCTCAAAGGGAAGAGACCAATTAGGGGGTTTCATGATCGGGGCAGAGGAGAGGAGAATGCGAAGTTTGATGAAAGCTTCCATGCAAGCATCATCAAAATTGAACGGAACATCCTTGGCTAAGAGATTACACAAGGGCCGTGAGATTTTGCTAAAATCTTTGATGAAGCGACGATAGAATCCGGCATGGCCAAGAAAAGAACGGATTTGACGGACGGAATTCGGAGGAGGAAGATTAGAGATTAACTCAACTTTTGCCTTGTCTACCTCGATTCCCCGCTTAGAAATGACATGTCCTAAAACAATGCCTTCTTGGACCATAAAGTGGCTTTTCTCCCAACTTAGAATGAGATTCGTCTCTTTGCATCTTTGGAGCACAAGAGATAAATTTTTGAGACACGAGTCAAAGGAGGAGCCAAATACGGAAAAGTCATCCATGAAAACTTCCAAGAACCTTTCAACCATATCGGAGAATATGGACATCATGCACCTTTGGAATGTTGCCGGTGCATTGCATAGACCAAAAGGCATGCGTCGATAGGCAAAAGTACCAAAGGGACATGTGAATGTTGTTTTCTCTTGATCTTGGGGGGCGATGGCCACTTGGTTATAGCCGGAATAACCATCAAGAAAACAATAGAAACTTTGGCCGGCTAACCTTTCTAGGATTTGATCAATAAATGGGAGTGGGAAATGATCCTTCCTAGTTGATGAGTTGAGTTTACGATAGTCAATGCACACACGCCACCCGGTGGTGGTTCGTTGTGGCACGAGCTCGCCCGCTGAATTTTCAACAACGGTGAGCCCGGATTTCTTAGGGACAACTTGTGTGGGGCTCACCCACTTGCTATCAGAGATAGGATAGATGATTCTCGCATCTAGCAATTTGATCACCTCTTTCATGACCACTTCCTTCATGTTTGGATTTAACCGGCGCTGGACCTCTCTAGTAGGCTTTGCGTCATCCTCCATATGAATGCGGTGCATACAAATGGAGGGGTCAATTCCTTTCAAATCTGCCACTGTCCAACCAATAGCTTCTTTATGCTCTTGGAGCACCGCTAAAAGGTTGGTCTCTTGGTCTTTTTGAAGGTCCGAGGCAATAATGACCGGAAGGGTTTGCTTTAGACCAAGGAACACATACTTGAGATGGGCCGGGAGCGGCTTAAGCTCAAGTTGTGGCGGATATAACAATGATGGGACCGGAGGAGTGGTGGAAAGTTGGGGAAGTGGTTCTTTTGGAATTTTCCAAGAAGGTACATCCATGATAGCATTAATATCAAGCAAGGAATTGACTTCTTGAATGGCTTGATCAACATCAAAGTTTGAGAAGTCAAAATGAGACATGCAAGTTTCAAGGGGATCTTTGCTTAGGATGAAGGGGAGAGATTCTTCGACCACTTCATCAATGACATCCACAAGAAAACAATCATCCTCATTGGAGGGATGTTGAGTTGCATGAAAGATGTGGAGTTTGACTTGCATGTTTCCAAAAGCAATGTCCATCACCCCGGTTCGGCAATTAATTGATGCATTAGCCGTAGCTAAAAATGGTCTACCAAGGATCACGGGAATGTGCTTTTTTGGGTCATGGACTGGTTCCGTATCAAGAACCACAAAATCTACCGGGAAGTAGAATTTGTCCACTTTGATGATGACGTCCTCAAGAATACCTCGTGGATGCTTGACCGATCTATCGGCAAGTTGCAAAACCACAGAAGTCGGCTTAAGATCGCCCAAACCAAGTTGTAGGTAGATCGAGTATGGAATTAAATTCACACTAGCTCCTAAGTCAAGGAGGGCCCTCTCGATTTTGCTGTCACCAATGACGCACGAGATTGTGGGGGCACCCGGATCCTTATACTTCGGGGGAGTGCTGTGCTGAATAATAGCACTAACATTTTCAGTCAACCTCACTTTTTTTGGCAAATGATTTTTAGAAGTGCGCTTTTGAGTGCACAAATCTTTAAGAAATTTTGCATAGGGGGGGATTTGCTTGATAGCATCCAACAGGGGCAAGTTAATCTTCACTTGCTTGAAGACTTCCCACATGTCTTGAATTTTACAATTCTTGTTCCCAAAGTGTGTCGACTCTTGAAGACGTTGAGGAAACGGAGCTTTTGGCTCATAAGTAGTTTCCACATTTGGGGAGACATGTGTGGGATATCCGTGAATGGTATTGGGACAAGAATTTGGATTAGAAGAGCTTGAATTTGGATTTTTCAACGGCAAAACTTCTTCACTTTTGTCTCCATCGACCTTGTTGTCCACCACTCTACCACTCCGAAGGGTGGTGATAGCTTGAACTTGTTCATGAGTCGGCCCACTCGGAGGAGGGGTTTCGTCAATCACATGCATTCCTCTAGGATTTTCAAAAGGTTGAGAGGGAAGCTTGCCCTTGTCCTTTTGAAGCAATTGATTCACCGAGTTAGCTATTTGGCCCACTTGATTTTCGAGATTAGCTATGGATTGAGTATGAGAGTGAACCATTTGGAGAGTAGGCTGCAAGGATGTCAAGAGTTGCTTGTTGGCATCCATTATTTGCTTATTTAATGATTCCATCATTTGCTTGTTTGCAGCTACTATCTCGTCAGTTGGACACACAGGAGGTTGATTGGAGACATTTGGATTGTAAGGAGGACGGTAGCTTGAAGAGGCTTGGAAAGGTCTACCTTGATATTGAGAAGAGGGCTGATTTTGCCGCCCTTGGTTTTGGAATTGGGAATTCTGTGGGGCTTGTTGCCGCCATGAGAAATTCGGATGATCACGCCAAACCGGATTGTAGGTGTTGGAATATGGATTGTTCCCGGGCCGCGAGAACATGGCATTAGCTTGCTCTTGGTTGGGACTAGGAAATTGCTCCGATGTGGGGCAATCTTCCGAGAGATGGAATGGACTAGTACATGAAGCACAAACTGAACTTGCCGAATTTTGAGACAATGAAGGAGGAAGATGTGGTGCCATCAATTGATAGAATTTATGAGCGATGGCATCCACTTGAGATGATTCCTCCCTTATTGACTTTGGTTGACAAGGGTTGGTGTTGCTTGGAGTGGTTGCGGTCGGAGCCCTACGAGAATTGTGTTGAAGTGAATTTTCACTCAAATTCTCAAGTAAGGTCCAAGCCTCATCCGCATTCTTGGACATGAACATCCCACCACAAGAAGAATCAACCATGAATCTATGGGTTTCGGTCAAGCCGGCATAGAAAGCTTGCACTAATTGCCATTTTGGGATCAAATGATGAGGACACTTCCGAAGAAGATCTTGTAACCTTTCCCAAGTCTCGTGGAGTTGTTCTCCATCAACTTGAGAAAAGCTTAGAATGGAACGCCTCATTTGGTTGGTTTTACTCACCGGATAATACTTCTTAAGAAATTCTTGTTGCAATTGAGCCCAAGAAGTAATAGAGTTGGGAGCGAGGGAGTTCAACCAATATTTTGCCCTATCCTTTAGGGAGAATGGGAAGAGATGGAGATGGAGTGCATTGTCCGGAAAACCTCTCAACCGGATGGTTGAACAGATTTCCAGGAACTCATCAAGATGCTTGTATGGATCTTCATTATCAAAGCCATGAAATGATGGAAGCATTTGAATGGTACTAGACTTGATCTCATATTGAGCTGCATCGATGTTTGGCATCACTATGCAAGATGGAGAAGCATAGGTGGTAGTGATGAAATGATCTCTAAGAGTCATTGGCTCGATATTAGGAATTTCAGCCCTTTCATTCCCCGGATTTCCTACGTTATCCCCCATTATATTGAATTCAGTTTCAAGGTCCCTTGTAAGAGTGGGTTCCCTAAGGTTCCGTCTAAGAGTTCTTTCAAGAGAATTGATATCAATGGGCGAATCGATTGTGGGTAAGGAAAGTGACCTACGACCGAACATCAACAATAAAGCATATACTCAACAAAGCAATTCATCAACCACAACTCCACATACGATGTTCCCTTTCTCCTCAATTATCAAGATGGAAAATGTAAATGGCCACGACAAGGACCGATGCTTTAACACAAAATTTAAACAGGATAAGAGCCTCAACAAGGGCTTCACAACTAAACTAAAACTAAATTTAACACATGCACAATATTCACAACTCGAAACTAGAAGTCACGAGACTTACCTGGGGTCCTCTAGACTTACAATTTGCTAGCATTCCCACGGCGAGCTTCGAGTCCCTAGAATCTTACAACACTTAAAACACAAAGGTGGTCAAAACACACAAGGAATATTCACAAGACACAATATTCACAATCAAACTAAATTTAACCCTAGAAACTTCGGTTGCTAAACCATTTGCAATCCCCGGCAACGGCGCCAAAAATTGATCGGTTGGTCAATTAACATCAACCTTCGCAATAGCACGAATCATTGTAAAATAGGGCTATTGGTCGGGTAAGTCGAACCACAGGGACTACGCTAGTCTAATACAACCTAAATGTCTAGAATCATTCTTAGAATGATGAAGGGTGTATAGAGGTTTTGTTGGATGTCACTTAAGCTAGGAAATTAAAAGTGCATAAAACAATAAATTGCAAGAATTCAAGGGAGTGAAGTACAAGTAAAGAAGGCTAGGGAAATGAATCCACCTCCATCCCTATACACATGCTAGGTTAAGATTAATTTAAGGGGAAAACAACATATATGATAGTCATGATACATAACAATACTAGGTTGCTATAATATCCTTAAGAAGTTCATTTAATTAGAAAGGCAAGAATAAACCATCAAAGGTTCACATGATCAACTACCTAAACTAAAATGTAGCTTAGAACATGCTTACTAAGCCAAGGATTATCAAGCCCTAATTTAAATGGTGAATGCACATAAAGCTAAGAATCAAGTATAGCCCATCAAAGGGAAACCCTAAGCCATGAACTATCTAGGTTCTCCAACTCCATGCCATTAAAACCATTCCATGATCTAACTTCCATTGTCACCATGGAAGTGCAAGCAATATGATTAAGAAAGGCAACCATCCAAGACAAGATGAATAACTCACAATAATCATTTAAAACATTCAACATTCATTACAACAAAAATGAGGCTCTTGACCATGGAAAGACTATCAAAAATACATTGTAATCCCCAAAAATAAACTATACTAACACATGCTTACAAGGGAGGGGTTTCATCACCTCCCTAGATGAGGTTTAGTTACCCATTGGTGAGCTAGAAGAAGGAAGAAGCATCATCCTCATCTCCATTTTCGAGCTCCTACTGTAGCACTCAAGAACACCCTCTCCTTGCTCTCTTCTCTCTCCTTTCTCTTGCTCAAGATAAAGCTTAATGATATATGTGGCCTTTGGGTAGCCTTTTATGCTCCAACCATACCCTCTCTCCTCTAAGGAACACCTCCAACCACTTCATAAAGAGGGAAGATGGCATTGAGGAAACCAATGTGCAAGTGGGCTGAAATGAGCCATTTCCGAAGGGCATTCTGCCTGATTTTCGAGCGCACGCTTGGTGACTTCGAGCACTCTAACTTAGTGCAATGTGCAACATGCTCCTCTTGCTCAGTGCTGACCTATTTTGGGAAAACTGCTATAACTTTGTGCCCCGAACTCCGAATGACGATCTGTTTGAAGCTTTGGAGAGCTGATTCAGTGCTTTAAAAACTTCATGTTTTGATGAAGACCCAAATCTCAAGTCTGGTTGGTCGAAAATGGGGAGAAAGGCAGTACATCAGTGCTGCTAGGCAGTTCTGCGCACCTCTGTTGTGAAGATCATAACTCTCTGCTCCGAACTCCGAATGATGAACCACTTGAAGATTTGGAAAGCTGATTCAGAACTCTAAATCTTTCATGTTATGAGGGAAGTCCAGTTCTCGAGTTTGGAAGGTCAAAATGGCAAGCGAAGTCCAGGCTCTACTGCTGCCAGAATTCAGCATTGGCACCCTTTTGTTGCTCAAGACTCCACAAGGCCTTATTCTTGTTCCATTTTGGCCAATGAACCTGAAAATGCATAAAAACATAGAATTGGAGTTAATCTACATAAAATAATTAATAACTGGACTTTGTTAATGTAATTTAGGGCGCTTGAATATACATTATTCGGCGCTTATCAACCAATCTTTGCGGTCTAGACGAACCATTTTTTTTCCAGAATATGCTTGATCTCACGATTCGATACTTCCACTTGACCACTCGTTTGAGGGTGGTAAGGTGTGGCAACCTTATAAAGGATGGAGTATTTAAGAAGGACGGATTTAAGATAGCGATTTCGAAAATGAGATCTGCCGTCACTGATGAGTGCTCGGGGTGTACCAAAACGACTGAACATGTTCGATTGACTGAACCTGATCACAACTTTATGATCATTGGTTTTGGTAGCCTCGGCCTCAACCCATTTAGACACATAATCCACCGCTAGAAGAATATACTCATAGCTATAAGAAGATGGAAATGGTCCCATAAAGTCAATCCCCCACACATCAAAAATTTCTATGATTAAGATAGGAGTGAGGGGCATCATGTCTTTTCTAGACATGGAGCTGAGCTTTTGGCAACGCTCACAAGATTTACAGAAATTGTAAGCATCTCGAAATAAAGAAGGCCAATAGAATCCGCTTTGAAGGACTTTGTCAGCGATCTTCTTGGCACTGAAGTGCCCACAAGCAAAGGTATGGCAGAAATTTTGGACCCTTGTGAATTCATTTTCGGGAATGCATCTTTGAATGATTTGATCCGGGCAATACTTGAATAATTTAGGATCTTCCCAAAAGAAATGCTTGACTTGGGAGAAAATTTGGTTTTTCTCTTATTTTGACTATTTGGAGGGAATTTTTCCTACCGCAAGTTAGTTGACAATATCGGCGAACCATGGAAGATTTGAATGAGAAATCTGAAACAGTTACTCATCCGGAAAGGAATCACGAACTGTGGCAAATTCAGAAGATTTCTCAATGAGCAAACTAGAGAGATGGTCGGTGACAACATTGTCTGTCCTTTTTTTATCCCTGATTTCAATGTCAAACTCTTGGAGTAAGAGTATCCATTGAATTAGGAGAGGTTTGGTCTCTTTTTTAGCGAGCAAATGCCTAAGAGCGACATGGTCTAAAAAGACAATGACCTTGGATCCAAGAAGATAAGAACAGAATTTATCTAAGGCGTACACCATAGTTAGCAATTCTTTTTCAGTGGTGGTGTAATTTAACTGAGCATCAGAGAGAGTCTTGCTAGCGTAATAGATAGCATGCGGAAGTTTGTCCACACGCTGGCCCAAAACCTCACACAATGCATAATCGGATGCATCACACATGATTTCAAATAAAAGAGACCAATTGGGTGGTTTCATGATTGGGGCTGATGAGAGAAGAGTACAGAGCTTCTTAAAAGCTTCTAAACAGGCTTCATCAAAATTGAACAGAACATCCTTGGCAAGAAGATTACACAAGGGCCAAGAGATTTTGCTAAAATCTTTGATGAAACGGCGATAAAAGTCGGCATGACTAAGAAAGAATGGATTTGTCGGACAAAATTTGGAGGAGGAAGATTAGAGATCAATTCAACTTTGGCCTTGTCGACCTCAGTTCCCCTTTTAGAAATGACATGTCCCAAGACAATGCCTTATTGGACCATAAAATGACTCTTTTCCCAACTTAGAATCAAATTTGTCTCCTTGTATCTTTGGAGCACAAAGGATAGATTTTAGAGACATGAGTCAAAGGAAGATCCGAAGATGGAAAAATCATCCATGAACACTTCCAAATTTTTTTTGACCATATCAGAAAATATAGACATCATGCACCTTTGTAAGGTTGTCGGTGTATTGCATAACCCAAAAGGCATGCGCCTATAAGTAAAGGTTCTAAAGGGACATGTAAATGTGGTCTTCTCTTGATCTTGCGGATCAATTGCCACTTGGTTATTACCAGAATAACCATCAAGGAAACACTAGTAACTTTGGCCGGCTAGCCTCTCCAGGATTTGATCAATAAATGGGAGTGGGAAATGATCCTTCCTAGTGGTAGAATTTAGCTTCCGGTAGTCAATGCACACACGCCACCCGGTGGTGGTGCATTGTGGCACGAGCTCTCCCGCTGAATTTTTAACGACGATAAGGCAGTGGGGCTTACCCACTTGCTATCAGAGATGAGGTAGATGATTCCCGCATCTAGTAGCTTGATCACTTATTTCATGACCACTTCGTTCATGTTGGGATTCAACCAGCGCTGCACCTTTCTAGAAGATTTAGCGTCGTCCTCCAAATGAATGCGGTGCATACAAATAGAAGGGTCAATTCCTTTCAAATCAGCCACTGCCCAGCCAATAGCTTCTTTGTGCTCTTGTAGCACTGCTAAAAGGCTATTTTCTTGATCCTTTAAAAGGTCCGAAGTAATGATGACTGGAAGAGTTTGACTTGTACCAAGAAACACATACTTGAGGTAGGCCGGGAGCGGCTTTAACTTAAATTATGGTGGAGATTTCAAGGAAGGGACCGGAGGAGTAGTGGAAAGTTGAGGAAGTGGTTCTTTTGGTACCTTCCAAGGGGGAAAGTCCATGATAGTACCAATGTCGAGTAACGAATTCACTTCTTGGATGGCTTAGTCAATACCAAAGTTTGAGAAGTCAAAATGAGACATGCAAGTTTCCAAAGGATCTTTGCTTAGACTGAAGGGGAGAGATTCTTCAACCATTTCATTTACCACATCAATAAGGAAATAATCATCCTTTTCGGAAGGATGTTGAGTTGCATGGAAAATGTGGAGTTTGACTTGCATATTTCCAAAGGCGATGTCCATTACCCCGGTTTGGTAATTAATTGAAGCATTAGCCGTAGCTAAGAATGGCCTACCGAGGATCATGGGAATATGCTTCTTTAGATCATGGACCGGTTCCATGTCAAGAACCACAAAGTCTACCGGGAAGTAGAATTTGTCCACTTTGATTCTGACATCTTCAAGAATGCCTCATGGGTGCTTAACCGATCTGTCGACAAGCTGCAAAACCACAGAGGTTGGCTTTAGATCTCCCAACCTGAGTTGTAAGTAAACTGAATATGGGATCAAGTTCACACTAGCTCCTAAGTCAAGGAAGGCCCTCTCTATCTTGTTGTCCCCTGTGACACACGAGATAATTAGGGCGCCCGGATCCTTGTACTTTGGAGGAGCACTATGTTGAATGATTGCACTTACATTTTCAATAAATCTTACCTTCTTTGGCAAATGATTTTTGGAAGTACGCTTCTGAGTGCACAAATCCTTGAGAAATTTTGCATAGGGAGGGATTTGCTTGATAGTATCCAAGAGAGGCAAGTTAATTTTTACTTGCTTGAAGACTTCCCACATGTCTTGAATTTTACAATTTTTGTTCCCAAAATGTGTTGACTCTTGGAGACATTGAGGAAACGGAGCCTTAGGCTCAAAAGAAGTCTCCACATTTAGGTTGACAAGCTTGGAATTTTCAGTGGTAGAATTTGGATTTTCAGGAGTGAACTTGGGATTAGAAGAAATGAGATTTAGATTTTTGGGAGGAAAAACTTTGTCATTGTTTCTTCCATCAACCTTGTTGTCCATAACTCGACCACTCCGAAGGGTGGTGATTGCTTGGACTTGCTCATGAGTAGGCCCACCCGGAGGAGGGGTTTCGTCAATCACAAGCATCCCTCTAGGATTCTCAAATGGTTGAGCGGGAAGTTTTCCCTTATCTCTTTGAAGAAGTTAGTTCATTGAAGTAGCTATTTGTCCTACTTGATTCTCAAGTTTACCTATCGATTGAGTATGAGAATGAACCATTTGGAGAGTGGGCTGCAATGATGTCAAGAGTTGCTTGTTAGATTCCAACATTTGCTTATTTAGAGATTCCATCATTTGCTTGTTTGCAGCCAAAATCTCATCAGTTGGAAACACAGGAGGTTGATTAGAGACATTTGGATTATAAGGGGGACGGTAACTTGAAGAGGCCTGAAATTGCCTATTTTGAAATTGAGAAGAGGGATGATTTTGATGCCCTGGATTTTGAAATTGTGAATTTTGCGGGGCTTGTTGCCTCCACAGAAATTTGGATGATCTCTCCATCCCGGATTATAAGTATTAGAATAAGGATTGTTTTCGGACCTGGAAAACATCGCATTTGCTTGCTCTTAATTGGGACTAGGAAATTGCTCCGGTGTGGGGCAATCTTCCGAGAAATGAAAAGGACTAGTGCATGATGCACACACTGCACTGGCTGAATTTTGAGACAAGGAAGGAGAGAGATGTGGTGCCATTAATTGATAGAATTTGTGAGCTATGGCATCCACTTGAAAAGATTCTTCCCTCAGTGTCTTTGGTTAACATAGATTGGTGTTCTTTGCATTGGTTGAGGTTGGAACACTACGAGAATTATGTTGCAATGAGTTTTTACTCAAATTCTCGAGTAAGGTCTAAGCCTCATCTGCATTTTTAGACATGAACATCCCTCCACATGAAGAGTCAACCATGAATTTATAGGGATCGGTTAAACCAGCATAGAAAGCTTGCACCAATTGCTATTTTGGAATTAAGTGGTGCAGATATTTCCTAAGAGGTCTTGAAGTCTTTCCCAAGTCTCATGGAGTTGTTCCTCATCGATTTGTGCAAAGCTAAGAATAGAACACCTCATTTGTTTGGTCTTACTCACAGGATAGTATTTTTTTAAGAATTATTACTGCAATTGAGCCCATGTAGTGATGGAGTTTGGAGCAAGGGAATTCAACCAATATTTTGCCCTATCCTTTAAGGCAAATGGGAAGAGATGCAAATGGAGAGCATTTTCAGGGAAGCCCCTAAGCTTGATGGTAGAATAGACTTTGAGTAACTCATCGAGGTGCTTATAGGGGTCCTCATGTTCCAAGCCATGGAAGGAAGGAAGCATTTGAATTGTACAAGATTTGATTTCATATTGGGTTGCATCGATGTTTGGCATCACTATGCAAGAAGGAGAGGCATAAGTTGGAGGGATGAAATGGTCTCTAAGAGTCATAGGAACAACATTGGGAAATTCAGCCCTATTATTATTATTCCCCTCATTCCTGACATTTTCTTCATTTTCAGCCATTGTATTAAATTCGAGTTCAATTCCTTTTATATTTGCAGATTCCCTAAGGTTTCTTCTAAGAGTCCTTTCAAGCGAATTTATGTCAATTGGCGATTCAAGAGTTGGTACAGATAATGATTTACGGCCAAACATCAACAACACACAACACAATCAACACAACAATTCATCACCATAACCTCTACATACGATGTTCCCTTTCTCCTCAATTATCAAAAACAAAAATTAAATAGCCACGACAAGGACCGATGCTTTGTAATATAGAGAAACAATAAATAGCCTCGACAAGGGCTCCATAAACTAAGTATCTCTAAATTAAACACATGCAAGATATTCACAACTTTGAAACTAGAACTTCGAAAACTTACTTGAAGTCGTCTAGACTTACAAATTTGCTAGCCTTCCTTAGCAAGCCTTAAGTACCTAGAATCTCACTAGAATACTTGAAACATAAATTAATTGAAACCAACAAAAAAATATCCACAAGAACACACTATTCACAATCAAACCAAAGTTAATCCTAAAACCTCGGTTACAAAACCGTTTGCAATCCCCAGCAACGGCGCCAAAAATTGATCGTCAATTAAAATCAACCCTTTGCAATAGCACAAATTATTGTAAAATAGGGCTATTGGTCGGGTAAATCGAACCACTGGGATTTCTAGTTTATGGCAACTAAGGTTTTTAAATTCACTTTTAGTTTGATAAAAGGGGTATAGAGTTTTGATTGGGTTTGTCGCTAGAATTAGGAATTAAAATTGCATAACACAATAATTGCAAGGAATTAAAGAGAGGAAAATAATAAAGTGAGGACTAGGTAAGTGAATCCACTACCTACCATATAAACATGCTAGAATCTGATTCATTTGGGGAAAACAACATAAATAAGTGGCCATGATATGTAGCTACACATGGTTGCTACATTATCTTCAAGAACTTTATGAAATCAATGGCAAGAATAACCTATCAAAGTTGTACATGCTTGAACTACCTAATTATGGTGTAGCCTTATACATGCTTACTAAGCTAGAGATTATTAAGCCTTCAATCACATGATAAGAGCACATGAAGCTAAAAATCAAGAATAAACCATCAAAGGAAAAACTTAAGCCATGGCCTATCAAATTTCTTAACAACATGCCATTAAACCATTCCACAATCTCATTTCCATTGTCACCATGAAAATGCAAGCCATACAACCACGAGAACATACATTCTAAGACAAGATAGTAGATTTAGCATGATCATTTATATCAATTTCAATTCATTACATCAAGTGCAAGCTCTAGATTATGGAACAACCACAAAAATACATCATTTTCCCTAAAATAGAATCAAAACTAAAACATGCTTACAATGAAGGGCTTCATCACCTCCCTAGATAGGGAGTTAGTTACCCATAGACACAAAGGAGGAAGGAGAAGAGAGAAGGAAGCCTTCCATTTTCATGCTTAGAGCAAGCTCCAACCCTAAAACTCTTAACACACCTCTATCTTTATTACATGCCTCAAGCCTCTAATATATACAACCATAGACATCTAACTACCCCAATTTCGTGGCCCAAAAACCCTAGAAGTAGCAGAACCACACAATCGGGTCAAAGGGGACAAGATAAGCTAAATCATGGAGTGGCTGATCTGCTCTCTACAGATCGGCGGGCGCCCGCAGGCGCAAGGCAGGCGCCCGCAGTTCTTGGGCGGGCTCCCGAGGTCCTCAAACTCTCTGGCCGATTGGGTGGGTGCCTGCGATGCCTTGGATGGGCGCGTGCGATGCCTTGGGCGGGCGCCCGCGGTGCACTAGGCCTCTGCCCTTTTGGGCGGGCGCTCACAGATTCTGGGTGGGCACCCGCGATGTTTTGAGCCTCTGCACTGAAATTGTTGCTTTTGAACCTCCTTTGCGAGGACTGACGACGCAACTCTTCTTCCTAGAATATTGCACAACGAACGTCATGGATTCCATGGATCACTTGACTTGGCCAAAATGACAGTCCCCGGCAATGGTGTACTCTGATCTTCAAAAAACTTATCAATGCGTCACCTTTAACTCTCTTTGGGGAACCAATCTGAAAATAAACAAAAGTATGCAAATAAAGCTAATATATACAATATAATCAACTTATGGACTTAACTAATGCAAATAAGGGTGCTTGAATATGCAATATTAGGCGCTTATCAAAAACACTTAAAGCATAAACGTACTACCACCCCTACCTCAATAGAGAATTGAATCTTTATAACCCAAAGCAACCTAGCTTAAAATGGAAAAAAAAAAAAAAAAAAAAAAAAAACCAGGGTTTTATAGAGGAGAGTGAGAGGGAACTTTTACTTCCCAAGGTTAAAGGTTTAAGGTGAATGGAAAGAGGCCAAAATGAAGTCAAAAGCTCTAAGCCAAGCTTTTCCTTCAATGGAAGCTAGGTTCGGATTGAGAGAAAAGGGAAAAGAAAGAGATAAAATGAAATGAGGTGGGTCAAGGATCTAGTATTCCTCCACTCACTAGGTGTTCTTACACCACTCACATACACACATAATGCAAGACTCAATTTGGTGCCTACACTTGTCACCAATCCATGGCTCCTTCCCAGGCTTAATCCTAAGCCTACACTTGTCAACCATCCAAGCCAACAAGTGCACCTGTCCTAGGCCAACAAATGGGTGAATCTCCACTCTCCACATGTCACAAGATAATGCTTCCAAGTGACTCCACCCCAATGCCAACAAGTGACTCCATGAGAGTGTGACACTTGTCACACTTTCAAAAAATTGCAAAAAGGTCCTTTTCCAAAATATCTTCCAAATTAAATTGCAAAAATATCCCTAAGATGAAAAATAATTATTTTGCATAATTACACAAAACCCCAAAAATCAAGAATGTTTCCAAGAAAGTATGCATCCATGCCCTTTACGAAAAAAGTAAGCAACTAGCATGCTTTTCTACGAAAGTAAAAATACAAATATCATGGAAATGAAAAATCATGGATGCATGCAAAGCCGAAATCAAATCCGAGCACAAAAAGTGAGGTTATGCAAGAAAAAATGATAAACAGGAAAAAGACGAAATAGGAAAAATCACGAATAAAGAATTCACCGAAAAAAGAAAAGAAAGAAAATGATCGGGTCATTACAAGATGCCCATCAATGGTAGTCTGCAGCTCAGCCAGGTTACTCGGAGCTGGCCTGAGGTTCTAGTAGAATAGCCGAACAAGCCTCAGGTATACTGGGTTGGTCGCGGGGGCCAAAATAGGAGAAAAATGACGATGATATATCTTGTCGTATGACCACTTGGTCATGAAAGCTTCTACAAAAGCCTCCTCATCAAATATGGACTTATGAGAAACTGAGAGTTGCTCAAACTTCTCAGTGACCTCCTCCTGGTCAATAGCAAGCTCGGCCGGTGGTGGCACGAGTACAGGTGCTGGAGGTGGCTCCGGCTGAGAAGGAGCTGGCTCCTGAGTCCAGGGCCTCACCTGACAGTCATAAGTCCGCTTCGCCGTGGTCTTGAACCTAGTCATGGCCTACAAAAAGAAACACACTTGCAATTGTAATCAGTAAAAAGGAATGATATATAAGATGCAGAATCAAAACCACAAAAGATAGAAGTATGCTTGTCATATTAAGATAGACAACATAGAATAGAACACATGAACCTATCTATGCAAGTGGTAATGCAGCTAAGTATATACAGTGACTAAGCAAAAAGTGTGAAAAATACTAGGCATGACAAGTACAGAATACAACCAATGTGGGAAACACATGCATTGGGTATAAATATAAAAACATGAAACACAAGAGAGGGTACAAGAAAATCAATATGCAAAATAGTGAAGTTTGAACAATCATAGAAAAATGTGATCGATCCTTAGTTGGATCGATTATGACATGTATTGAATCGATCGTGCCCTTGATCGATCAAGGCCCTAGTGTGATCGATTGAACCTGCTAAGAAATGAAAAGTCACCCGTTCGTGACATGGAAGGTATGGGGCGAATCTTAATGGTCACTTCAAGGCTCGTGACCCCCTATACACCTCAACAATGCATATTTGGTCACTTAAGACGGCATGTGAACTCCGATTCAAATTCAGAAATAAAATATAAATATACGAATATATACACATATATACACATGCTTGCAAACCCAAAAATGGAAACAAAATCATCGTGGAACATTCGAATCAAAACATGGTAAGCTATATCCACATGAAAACAACATAAAAATGAAAAAGAAAACTGAAAAACATACCAAGGATGAAGAGAAGAGAACCGAGAGCAAGAAAAAGAGATGAGATCGAGGTCTGGAAGATTGGAGATTACCGAAAGCTCACCAGAGGTGGGGAAGATGGCCGGAACAGTGAGGAGGAGAGAGGGGGCTTGGAATGTTCGATGTGAACCATCTAAATGTCCCTTTGGGTCTATTTTTTTAAAAAAAACCCGTGTTCGACATGTACGATCGATCACGAGGTCCAATGGATCGATCTAAGTTCGATCGTTTATGAAGCGTCTCGAATCGATCGAACCCATAAAACAACAAAATATTTTTGAAAATTTAAAATTGAAAAATAATTTTGAATTTATGATTTTTTTTATTTTTTTTATTTTTTTGTATAAACAAAGTCAACAGAATGAAAACAAGGAACCTTGAACCTTCAGATCATGATCGATCGGATCCTCGATCGTTCCAATGTTCGAATGATACACAAAGAGTTACAAACCTGTAGAAAACTTTGCACGATGGACAAAGAGTTCGAAATATGCAGAGGTCCAAAATTTTTCTAAGTGTGGGAGTACGATCGTTCACAGGAACATTGGATCGATCAGAGGTTGCTGTGAACGATTGAACAAAAGGTTCGCACAATGGATAGAGAGATGAAAATATGCAGAAAATCCTAAACAATGGGACAAAGACCTGAAATTATGTAGAGAAGTGGATGTAGTGAGGTTCGATCGATCGATCGAATATGCTCTTGTGATCGATCAAACAAGCACTAAATGCCTAATTTGAAGATGAAAGTGCATGCGCGCATTCCCTATCAAAGCCTTAGACAACATGTATGATCACAGATTGTATCTAGACGATGCAAGAAATGAAAAAAATAAAAAGAAATGGGGGAGGAATAGGGTTGGAAAACCCTATGAAGCACTAGTGTTTAACATCTCTAGCAAGTCGTTGGGCTCTTTT
Source organism: Cornus florida (assembly GCF_030987335.1). Taxonomy (NCBI): domain Eukaryota; kingdom Viridiplantae; phylum Streptophyta; class Magnoliopsida; order Cornales; family Cornaceae; genus Cornus; species Cornus florida. Next base: position 20,902,527 of record NW_026775571.1, read on the forward strand.
AGCCCGGATCAAAGATCTTGGTAGGCATCCCCTCCTTGACGGGGTGAATAGAACTTTGAACCCCACCCAACAAACTATTCCCTAAGGAACTTGTTGGATTTGGTTCAAGTGAAATTAACATCCTTTGGTCAACAAAACTTTTGGGCTTCCATGCCCGTTCAACACTTTATTTGAAAACACTTTCCTTTAAAATCTTGTTGGAATGCAAACCATTTGATTGTTCAACACCAAGCAAAGACTCATTTTTTTTTTTTAAATTCATTTGTAAAATATTTTTCAATAACACATATATCCTTATGCTTGTCCATAAAATTTGGAGTTGGATAAAAAATGTTCAACTTCACTTTCATGTGACCAAATGAAATCCTCATTATCCTAGTCCTACAATTGATGTTGGCATTAGTGGTAGCCAAGAAAGGACGGCCAAGGATAACAGGAATTTGGCTTTTAGGATTTGGGACTGGTTCTATGTCAATGACAACAAAACCGACCGGGAAGAAGAACTTATCAATTTTAATCAAAACACCTTTAATGATACCCCAAGGCTTTTTAATTGATCGGTTGGCTAGTTGCAAAACTACCAACGTCAGTTTTCAATCACCTAAGCTCAATTGAACATAAACCGAGTAAGGGAGAAGATTTGCACTCGCTCTTAAATCAAGAAGAGTCTGATTGATAACATCATCACCAATAGTGCACGAAGTAGTCGGTGAACCGGGTCTTTAAATTTTGGGAGGGTGTTGTGTTGCAAAATGGAGCTTATTTGTTCAGTTAAAACAACTTTTCTCGGTGCTTGGCTTTTGTTCTTCCTCTTAAGGGTGCAAAGTTCTTTAAAAAATTTGGCATAAGCCGGAATTTGTCGAATTGCATCCAAGTGAGGAAGATTGATTTTTACTTACCTAAACACATCAATGATTTCATGTGCTTTGCTTTGTTGCTTTTCAAGAGAGGTGGATGCTTTTAAGGCATCCAGAAATGGAGCCTTAGACTCAAAATCTTTTTTGAAATCATTCTTTGAAACTTTTTTGAAATTTTTTCAACAATGTGGTCTTTCACAATCAATGAAGGAGAAATGGGATGTGAGCCAGGACGGGTGTCAACTTTGGGTTGCACCGGTTTACTCTCTTCATTGGATTTACCAACTTGATTATCAACAACTCTTCCACTTCTCAAAGTGGTCACCTCATTCACATGTTCAAGTGTATGACCTTCTAAGGAGGAATTGGTCTCCACTACAAATTGTTGCTTCTGTGGGGGATTCAAAGGCTTTTTCCTTTTTTCCCTTACATTCAATGTACTAGCTATTTGCCTGACTTGGGTTTCTAGCTTTGCAATCAATTGGGAATGAGAATGAAGCAATTGGGTATTTGCCTCCAAAGTACCCAAAGCGGATAAGACTTTTTCTTTAAATGCGGGACTTCTTGAATTTCCTTGAGAATATGAAGATTGATTTCGACAAATGGGAGTTTGAAAATTGGTTACCATGTGAAGCTCGGTAAGATGAACGATAACCTTGGGAACCTTGGCCTTGCATTGGGGGTGGAACATACTTGTTTTGGAAACCACTTTAGGGAGGGTTTGAGCCTTCCGCTTGGCTTTTCCAAGAGAAGTTTGGATGGTTCCTTCACCTGGGATTATAGTGAGTGCCATAGGGATTATTCCCTTGGTTAACAAAAGTGGATTCACTTGTTCATGGTGTTTACTTTGCACATGTCCATGGGGACAATTGGAAGTAGAATGTAAAACACTAAAATAAGTCATGCAAGATTCATTAGAATAATGATGAGCATGATTAAGGAAGATTTACTTAATGAGCCGAGTTTTGGTTGATCAAAAATTGATCAACCCTTTGAGATAGAGACTTAACTTCGGCGACTATATCATTGGAATTATCAACTTGATACAAGCCAACATTCTTCCTTCCATCTAGATTTCTACCATTTTTAGATGATAAAGATCGATGCATTGAGTTTGCACTCATGCTCTCATATAAGCGCCATACATCATCTTCATGCTTATCAAGATAAGAACCACCCATAGAAGTATCAACCATACCTTTATGATTATCTGAAAAACTCTCAAAGAAATATTGAACTAATTGCCATTTAGGTATGTCATGATGTGCACACTTCCTAAGCAAGCCATTTAACCGTTCCCATGCCTCATGAAACATTTCCCTATCCCCTAATGAGAATTCATGAATTGAAGTCCTCATTGCATTGGTCTTAGACACCGGATAGTACTTTCTCAAAAACTCTTGTTGCATCTCTGCCCAAGTAGTTATAGAAAAAGGCCTCAAATTGTTAAACCAGTATTTTGCTTTGTTCTTTATGGTGAAAAGGAAGAGTTTTAACCTCAAAACCTCTTCTGGCATGTTCGTGTATTTCACGGTGGAACACACTTCAAGAAACTCATCCAAATGCTTGTAAGGTTTTTTATTAGGTAGCCCATGATAATTAGGAAGCATTTGAATTGTTTGTGGTTTAATCTCATAATGGTGTGCTCTAAATAGAGAAAGTTGAATGCATGTTGGTACATTATACTCATTTGGCACATAATGATCTCTCAAAGTAAGGGGATGATTCACAACTGGTGGCTCTATATAAGCCCCATGATTTGTTTGGACAACGGGAGGTGGAGGTGGTGCAAAGAATGGCCTTGGCATTCCCATTAGAACTTGGCCTTATTGTTGTTATGGAATAAACGGTCTAGGCATGCTTAATGGTACTTGAATGTTATCATGTTGATGATGTACATTAGGGTCAAGAATGCCTTGTTGTTCGATGTGACCAATGTCTTCAACATGGTCCTCATTTTGGACATCCATTGATGAAATGGAGTCGTGTGAATTACCCATTCCCCTAGGATTACGAATAACCGATTCAAGATGAAAATTTAATGGGACAAGAGTAGGATTCAGTAACCTACGAGCATGCATGCACAATCAAAACAAGCAACAATACTCAACAACAAGCAAGTAGCAAACTCTTCTCCTTCGCAACAAGTCAATCAACAACAATCCTCCACATACATTGATCCCATACTCCCATGTTTTCAACAAATGTAAGAAATAAATTGCCTCCACGCGGGCCGACGATCTATCTAAATAAATAAAAAATTACCTCCATGCGGGCTGACAATTTAACTAAGTAAAGAGAGTTAGGAAGGCTCACAAAGGGTCTTTAAGCAACTTCAAATTATTTTTAACTTTATCCTTTGCTTTGCTTTGCAAAATTTTTATTTATTTATTTATGCCTTTTGTTTTGCTTTGCTTAGCTTGCTTGCTTCTTTGCTTTGAATTTCCTTTGCTTCATTTCCTTGGCTCTAAGTACCTAGTTAATTAAGAACAAACACAATAAGTAACCAAAATATAAAATAAAGACAAGATCAAAAGAGTACTAATTCCTAATTAATTACAAAATATGGCGTTGCTTAATTCCCGGCAACGGCACCAAAACTTGTTGTCGTCCTCCAAAGGGTGTGATAAAATATGGCCAAGTTTAAATTTATAGAATGCCACTACCACTACTAACTACTAATGTAGCAAGAGTGAGTAGGGATCGTTCTAAGGGAAAGGCAAGGTATTCTTGGAATCAATGTTGGATTAGTAGGTCGAATGATCAAAAGATGGGTTTGATTTGATTAATTAAACTCTTGGTTCAATTAAAATAATACAATTAAGAGACAATCTAGAAAGTAGAGAAAGTAATATGAGAGAAAGGTCTTGGGGCTTAGAGTTCACCACTAAGCTTCACTTCACCAAACACTAGCAAATGTAAATTAATGGGGAAATTCATGTTATATATTGTGTGTGTGTGTGTCACCAATTTAAAACTAAGCATGGATGACAAATAAGTATAGATTGTCTAATCAATCTAGTGAGTAGAACAACTATCAAATGAGACCATTAACCATTCAATTAAACCACCATTAGTGCACATACAAAAATCTAGAGAAATGTACTTCTTGCATTCACAAGTATGGAACATCAAACAACAATAATGGATTATCCAACTATCTAAGAAATTAAAGCAATTACACTACAACTAAGCTAATGACATGAAAATTAAGCTAATTAAACTAAGGATGTGGCACAATCCATCAAATAAATCACAAGAGTAATCAATTAAGCACCATGTCTTGACCATCACTAGATTAATAACATCAACACATATAGACATGCATTAATTTCATTAAATTTAGAGAAAAACACATAAACATTCATTCTAGCATACAAAGACATATGGATAGAATTAAATGATCAATTGAAAGTATTAATCCATATAAATCATGTAAAAACCACAAGATCTATATTTATTCATGGTCAAAACATCAATTACAACTAAAATCCCCAAAAATGTACAAAAGCTTGGTTTAGGAAGCAAGCCTAGGGGCTATCTCTAGCCCCAAGAGAAGGATTTAGCCACTCATTGTAGTGGCCATGGAACCCTCAAGGGTTAGATTGGAGGTTGGCATCATCATCATGATCCTTGCTTTCTTCCCAAAACCCTAGTTCTAGAGAGAAAACTATTTCTACAATTGGTAAAATATCTAATTATGTAACCTCTCTATAAAAGTTGGTTCAATTAATCTATTACAAGCCTCTTTAAGTAGGCAACAAGTTAGAAATATCACCTCTGATTGGTGGAAATTCGCAGCTACAAAAAGTAGGTAGAGTCTGGGTACTCTCGGGAATTAGATAGCTCACTGCCAGCAGTCATTTTGATTGATCGAATACTTACTTCGATTGATTGAAGCTAACATGTCATGAAAATATCTTCTGGGCCTTATCCGAATTGCTGAGCAGCTGGCACCGCCTTGATTTCGATCGATTGAAGCCTTTCTCGATCGATCGGGACTTCCTTCGATCGATCGATGATGGCCTGATGCAATTTTCTTGACTTTTTTCCAGATTTGCTCCTTAGCTCCAAAATTGAGCTAAACGGCTCTGCTTAGCCTGCTTGAACTTTATTGACCTGAAATAGGCAAAAACACAAATAAGTACTAAAACATGAAAGTAAGATAGATGAATGGACTAAAACACCTTAGCTTAGGTGCTAAAATGTGTCACATTTGAGCACTTATCAGGTTCCATGACCACATCCACCTCTTCCATGATTGGCTATTCTCCTTGGGGCTTGGATGAGTCACATGTTTGTAATCTAACCCTTCTCTTTAACTTTTGGGGATTTATTTCTCGTGATTAGTGTTATAACCTTGTGTATAAAATGAATCTTGGGTTCTCCTTTGATTTCTATTGATTAATTCTTCCTATTGATTCTCTACGTGATTACATGTTATCTTATGTGTGATTATTTTGGAATTGATCTCTACACTAGATACTATATGTTGGTTTCATGTCTATGTGTGATTAATTGAGGGGATTTGTGATGGCTATGCATGGTTTTCATTGGATGGGTTTGTCAATTAATTTGATAGATTATGCTTAGGCTTGATGGGTTGTGCTACACCCTAGTTTACTTGTTGTTAGGTAAACAATTCATACTTGAATTTGATAGTCCATGGCTTATTATTGCAAATTCCATGATTCTCTTAATTGATGTGTGCTACAATTGTTACTAATTTGATAGGTCATGTTTAAACATGTGGGTTATGCTACACTTAGTTTACTTGTTGGTTAGGTAGACAATTGATGATTGAATTTGATGGTTCAATCTTAATATTACAATTAGTAGTCTCATTTTGTTCACAAGAATGTCTTCCCTAGTTAGTTAAGCCTTGAAATTTTCTGGGAAATGGTTTAGAAAAGCCAAAAATTTGATTTTTCTGAAATGATCTTCAGTTGCGTTCCGCAATTTTAGACTGGCCTCTTAGACCTTCTCAGCTCTAATTTTCATTCCCGGAAATTTCCATCGCTTTCGAGCAAGTTCATAGGATCTTTGGCATGCAACTCATGTGCACAACCTCTCATTTTCAACGCATTGTTGGATCATGGTTCCCCAAAATTTTCCATGCTTTAGAGATAAAGTGCTAAGTTTCAAAAATTTTCCATCCATGCATTGGATTGGAATTCTCTTGCAAGGCTTCAAAAATTTTCCCTACATTAAAATTCATTGCATGCATTCTTTCATTGCATGCATTCATTGCATGCATTCTTTCATCTCCAAGCCACTGAATTTCCATGCATGGACTCCATTTTGAACAACTTCCATTTCCATGTTGCTCACATTCCATATTCCATTGCAACAAATTCAACTTCTATGGTGCTCACTGTCTTGCATGTTTTCCCTTTCACTCATTGCTTTAGTCCTCACAGCCGAGCTCACCCCCTAGCCTACTGAGCCAATTTCGTGCCCTCCAAATCCCATTCAGATTGCTCCAAATTACCACACCAATTTTGCATGCTCACTGCCCAAGTTTGGAGTGCTCTAGCTTCCATTTGGATTGCTCCAAACTTCTCCACCATCATTCTGAGGCTGCTGCTTGTATTTAGAGCACTCTAATTCCATTTTAGAGTGCTCTAAATGTGAACCAATCTCATCCCAAGCTACTGCCTTCATTTAGAGCACTCTAGCTCCCATTTGGAGTGCTCTAAATGTGAACCACCATCCCTCTCGGCCTCACACCATTCAACCACCACCAACTTCACAACCCAACCACCCTCAACCTCACCACCCCATGCAAACCCACCTTCACCTCCTCCACCTTTTTCCCCACTCTCCTCTAACCCAAGCACCATCATCAACCTCTCATCCACATCTTCCATTAACCACAAATAATGGGCCTTGTGTTCTCCATTGTTGGGTAAGTGTCTACCCTCTTTTTCTTTCAATTTTTGATCAATGGAGGATGGGATTGCTTGTGTGAAGGATTTGTGATTGTTTGGGAGTTGTGTATTGCAATTGCAGGGCCAAATTTTTGGATTTTCTCATCTCTAATCAACCTTTGGCCCTCTTCCTTTCTGTCTTGCACACCACGTGTTTGACGAATTGCCTAAGCCAACTTTATCTCTCTAAATGCACGGCTTTTGGCATTATTTTTTTTTCCATTTTACACTTATGACTCATGTGTGCCAATTTGTATTTTGTATGGATTTTTACCTTGCAATCACATTCAGGTTAGTATTTTTCTTTCTGTTTTGATTTTTCTTACGAGACCTATGCTTTCACCTGTGTACATTAGTTCTGTTTTGATAGGTCTTCATGCCAAAGTTTGGGGGACGCCGTTGCGCACTCACATGGCTGAACATCTACGTCGTCGTCACTCCACTTGGTATTATTGTTCTTTTACCCTCTTTGCGCTTATTTTGATTTACTTGTCTTCTCACATTGAGGACAATGTGACATTCAAGTTTGGGGGTGCATTTATGTATTTTTGGTTTTACATTTTTGCTAAGCAATGATAATGGAATTTGAAACCTGTTGGAGATGAAAGCATATGTTTAAAACTTTGTGTATAGAAGCAGCTGATATTTTTGAAAATAAAGAAAATTTGAGTTGAAATGATCATGTAGATTCAAATTAGTCTGTATAAATGTCTCAATTAAATTCTCGCTGGATTTGACACTCTTTTAAGCTTCACAATGCACAGATGCACATTGGAAACTTAACTGTGAGGCATGCAACTTGATTGACCTTGACCTTGCCCTAGTTAATCTGATTTGATGAACCTAATGGATGAATATCTTTGGCATGATTTAAGTTGTCTAAAAAAAAAAAAAAAAAAACTGAAAAGGAAAGAAAATAATGACCAGTTGACGTTCGTAGCCTTTCCAACTCGAGCTATTAAGCCCTAGGAGTGTCTCTACACTTAACACCCTAAAGCCATCTGGTTTGGGAGTTGTTGGCCTAACGCTTGCTACAAGGGTTGGTTAGAAAGCTTAAGGGACTTAAACATTGCACGGTCATTCAAAAAATAAACTGGTAATAAACATGGTTCGTTGGAGTTCGTAGCCTTTCCAACTTGAGCTATTAAGCCCTAGGAGTGTCTCTACACTTAACACCCTAAAGCCATCTGGTTTGGGAGTTGTTGGCCTAACGCTTGCTACATAGGTTGGTTAGAAAGCTTAAGGGACTTCAGCATTGCACAACCATTCTATGTTTCACTTATGAGTTACAATAAATTGTCAATAAGCAACAAAAGTTGTCTTGTAAATAAAATCATGCCTTAGGGACCTCATTTAAAGGGGAATTTAATGATTTGAAAACTTGTGCTTTGGAATTGGAAAAGAAAGTAAAAGCCGCATGTTGAGAATCTAATTCACTTTCACTGAAGCTAGAGTTGATTTCCATTCAAGAGATGATAATTGAGTTATTTATATAGACTTTGATGTTGATGCATGTATGTGGAAATGTATTTAGCCAATTTTTGTATCAATGCTTCATATATGCAAGGTAGTCTTCCCAATGACCCCATCTCCCGCTCTTTTTCTATTTCAAGTTATTTTTGAGCAATGTATATATCTTATTTTACCATGGATGATATTTTTGCAGTAGCAAGCCCATGGTTGTCTTTTCATTAAATTTTTCATTGTAGTTTTGCTAAGGGACTAGCAAAATGTAAGTTTGGGGGTGTGATAAGCGCCGAATATTATATATTCAAGCGCCCTAAATTGCATTAGTAAAGTCCGTTGTATGTTAATTTATGTAGATTATCTTCATTTCTATGTTTTTATGCATTTTCAGGTTCATTGGCCAAAATGGAACAAGAATAAGGCCTTGTGGAATCTTGAGCAACAAAAGGTGCCAATGCTGAATTCTGGCAGCAGTAGAACCTGGGCTTTGCTCGCCATTTTGATCTTCCAAACTCAAGAACTGGACTTTCCTCATAACATGAAAGATTTAGAGCTCTGAATCAGCTTTCCAAATCTTCAAACGGTTTGTCATTCGGAGCTCGGAGCAGAGAGTTATGGCCTTGTTACCAGAGGCGCGCAGAACTGCCTGGCAGCAATGAAATTCTGCCTTGATCTTCATTTTCGACCAACCATCCTTGAGAATTGGATCTCCACCAAAACATGAAATATTTAGAGCTCTGAATTAGCTTTCTAAATCTTCAAACAGTTCATCATTCGGAGTTCGGAGTGCAAAGTTATGGCTATTTAACCAAAGTAGGTCTGGGCGGAGCAAGTGAAGCATGGGCATTTTTACACTAAATTCGAGTGCTCGAGGCCTTGCTTAGAGTGCTCGAAATTTGGGCAGAATGCCCTTCGGAAATGGCTCATTTCAGCCCACTTGCACCTTGGTTTCTTCACTTTTCTTTCCTCTTTAATGAAGTGGTTGGAGATGTTGGTTGGTGACCTTTTGGTGGTAGATAAGGCAAGGAAGGCCACACATATCATTATCCCATATTCTACAAGATTAGAAGAGAGAGAAGAGAGCAAGGAGATAGAGTTCTTCAAGCTTGAAGAAGGGAGCACGAAAATGGAGGAGGTCTTCAAGCTTCTTCCTTCTTCCATTGCTCCTATGGGTAACTAAATCTTCTCTAGGGAGGTGATGAAGCCCCTCCCTTGTAAGCATGTTCTAGTGTAGATTTTACTTTTGGGATTTCAATGTATTATTGTTGGTGATTTTATGATCTAGAGCATCATATGTGTTGTAATGAATTCTAATGTCTATACATGATTATTTTGAGCTATTCATCTTGTCTTAGATGGTTTCTCTTCCTAATCATATTGCTTGCATTTCCATAGTGACAATGGAAGTTAGATCATAGAATGGTTTTAATGGCATGGAGTTTGAGAACTTTGATAAATCATTGCTTAGGATGCCCTTTGATGGTTTATACTTGATTCTTAACTTTGTGTGCTCTCATCATTTAATTAAGGGCTTGATAATCTTTGGCTTAGGGAGCATGTTGAAGACTACACCCTAGTTTAGGTAGTTCAAGCATGTGAATCTTTGATGGATTATTCTTGTTTTTGATTTAATGAACCTCTTGAGGATAGTATAGCAACCAAGGGTTGTTATGTGTCATGACCATCATTTATGTTGATTTTTCCAATTTAATCTCAATCTAGAATTTGTATAGGGTTGGAGCGGATTCATTTCCCTAGTTTTTCTCTACTTGTATTTCATTTCTTTTTAATTCTTGCAAGTTTCTAATTTATGCAATTTCAATATTCTTAGCTTAAGTGACAAACAACAAAACCTTTATAAACCCTTCATCATTCTAGAAAGATTCTAGACACTAAGGTTACCGTAAGACTAGCGCAGTCCCTGTGGTTCGACTTACCCGACCAATAGCCCTATTTTACAATGATTCGTGCTATTGCGAAGGTTGATGTATAGTTGATCAACCGATCATAAGACATGATAACAAGTAAACATAAATATATATTCAATTGATAATCATATACATCAATTTAATGTAAATACTTCTAATTAATGAAACTGAATATATACAATAAAAACCCCAAATTGAAACACAAATTAATACATGTTTACTTGGTCTAGGTTACATCAACTCCCTAGAAAGGAAGTTAGCCTCTCATGGATATGGCAGCAACCTCCAGGATTGAACAAGAGAAAAAAATCCCTATTCTCACCATTGTTGCAAAAATTAGCCAAGAACCCTAAGAAAATCCTCTCCCTCACAATATCTTTTCAAAAACCAAAAACTAACTGACTTGATACAAGCCTTTTCCCCTCCTTTATCCTTACATGAGTTTCCAAATAAAAGAATTTGTTTAAAATTTGAATTTCTACTCAAGATAGAATAAAATCGGACTTAATTAAAATGGGGGCTCGTAGGCTTGCGTCCGGATGCAAAGAATGGCGTCCAGATGCGAGGTCCTAATGGTTTGGCATCTGAACACCAATTCTTGCGTCCGGACGCGAGGCATTGAAAGTTGGCATCCGGACGCCAGTTCTTGGGTCTAGACGCAAGGCATGCTTCTTTGGCTTCTTCTTCTTTCTTCAGCTCTAGTTGCATCCATCACCTATTCAGGTCATTTATCCTTGAAAACCACTTGATATGTAGGCCCAATATGACTTGTGCTCCAAAAAAACCTTAAAACCTTATTCTTATTCCTTTTTAGCAATAAGACCTGCAAAGACACAAAAACATAAAAATGCAGTTAATCTATATACACAGTTAAAATAATGGACTTAACTAATGTAATTAAGGGCGCTTAAATATGCAATATTTGACGCTTATCAGACCCCCAAATTTACATTTTGCTAGTCCCTTAGCAAACAAAATAGAAACACAAATTTTTCCTCTTTCGTGCTAGTGACAATTGCATTTAGCATATGCAACAAGCCTTTTAAACCCCTAGGTATCCCTATAGGACAAGTGAAGTCTCGTGAGGGTTTACAGAAATGATACCCACAAACACTAAGCAACAAGGCTCATTCTAGTGTATATTGAAACATATGACTTTGGGGAAAGACTCTATCATAAAGACTACAACAAGTATACATACAATGACATCTCAAAACAATATTCAAGTCCCAGCCTTTATGCATCAACAAACTAGTCCACATACATGATCTTCAACATCTCATTTATAATAGAATTTCATCTCAAGTTCCTTAGAAGTGAACCGAAATTTCATTTTCTTTTAAAATGCACTTTTAAGCCTTTTATGACTCATTCAACATTTTCCCATCCTTAATCTATCTTTTGAAATCATAATCCAAGGCATGTATTTATTTGAACACATTTTATGTTTTTATTTATTTATTTATTTTATGTATGACCACGTGCAATGTCCAAGTTCCTTAAGCTCTCTAATCACCCCATGTAACAAGCGTTGAGCCAATGACTCCCAAACCAAATGGTCTTAGGGCGTTAAGTGTAAAGACACTCCTAAGGGCATAATAACTCAGAATGGCTAGGCAACGAACTCAAACTAATCATACATCTTACATTCTATCCTTGTCTTCCTTTTTAATCAGTTGACATGTTGAAAGAATGCAGTTTTATTCAATTTTTTTTTTATTTATTTATTTTTTTTTTTTTTTTTTTTTTTCAATGCCAAGGATTATTTCATTCATCCGACTTACTAATTCGGGGAAACAATTAAGTAAAACCACAAGGAAGGGAATGTAATTTTCGGTGTGCTTAATGTGCATTGTGAAGTCACTTAGAGATGAAAGACACCAAAATAAAACATTTAAATCATGCAATGGACCTTTTCCATTTAAACAATCATGCTAGCAACTTTCAATCATTCCTTGATATTCTATATAAGCATACAAGTTGTATTAATCACATAAATTCCCCCCAAACTTAGTTCCAATAACACAAAGAATCATTTGCCCAACCATACAATTTTTTTATTTTACTTTATTTTATTTTATTTTATTTTTATTTATGTTGAAACCAATTCAACTATAAATAAACAATTCAACCATACTCAACAATGAAAATATGCCTGTGAATAGCTAATTGTTGGTCCTAAGTTGCCTTAAGGAATGTTTGCCTATTAATGTCAAAAACATATTGCTTCAGCCTCAGCCTCGAATAGTACTGTAAGAGCACCTTGCAATGTTTCAGCTTCGAACAGTGAAGGTTTAGCAGCTACAAGTGTTCAGCCTCGGATAGTGAAGGTTCAGAGGTTCAGCCTCAGACAGTGAAGGTTCAGCAGCTACAAGTGTTCAGCTTCGGACAGTGAAGGTTCAGCAGCTGCAAGTGCTCAGCCTCGAATAGTGAAGGTTCAGCAGCTACAAGTGCTCAGCCTCGGATAGTGAAGGTTTAGCAGCTACAGGTGCTCAGCCCCGAACAGTGAAGGTTCAGCACTTCAGTCTCAGCTACAGCCTCGGCTCTGTCACAATGATGAGTTGAGTTAAATCTATTCTGAGGGTTGTATGGTCTTTTCCAACTATGCTCAAGATTGTGACACATCTCAGTGGTCCTAGAGAAGAATGGGACACGTCTCAGTGGTCCTAGAGGGCTGGTATATGCTTTTCTTGGAGGCTAAGTTTGGACAGAAATGGAATTAAGTGCTCAAACCTATAACCTACTGTAACTGGTAGATCAGTGACAAAATTAGCTGAGGTGGCAAGCCTGCATTGGTACATTGCTCTGAAAATATCTTAAATATACTCTCTCAATCATTGGCTAGAGGTGACAGGTGTATATCCGTGGTGTATGAGGCCGTGTGTAATTTAGTGTCTCTATATCTATGCTACTATAAGGCTCCTTAGGGTTTAAGCTTTTTGAATTTACATTGCATATTAAGCTGTTACTGAGAACCCTCGAGTATTCTATGTCAAGCAAGTTTTTCTCTACGATTTGATGATAATCCATGTAATACCCCTAGTTTTCAAAAGGATATAATTGGCATTTAAATTTTTTCTTTCTTGTGCATTTTTAGTTGTTTATGTGGCTTCATGTTATTTGTTTAATTGTAAATTGTTTAATTGTTTAAATTGATTTCTTTGTGTTAATTAAATTATATGCTTATGTAGATGTTCATTAATGGTTTCAATAAATTTATTTGTTTAATTGGCATTGTCTATTTAATTGAAATTATAAGATATGTGACTTGAATTAAATGGTTAATTTAATTGGTTCAATTAAAGTATTTAATTTATTAAGGATGGGATTGGATGGTATGGAGTAAATGGGTACGGTTAATACCCATGGATGTTGATAAGTGCTTAAATATTGCACATTTCAGCACCTAAGCTAGGGTATTTAAGTCCTTTCATCTATCTTACTTGAATATTTTAGTTCTATTTATGTTTTTGTCATTTTCAGGTCAATAAGGTTCAAACGGACTAATTTTGGTTCATTAAAGCCTTTTTGGAGTCAAGCAAAGACAATCAGAAAAAGTTTAGAAAATGGCAAAAAAGAGGCTGCAGCCCATTGTTCATATAGTGTGCTTATTCTTCAAAAGCGGTCAATTTTACCTTTTTTCGGGCCTTTGAGGATGTTCCCAACAATCAAGAAGCAAACCGATTAGCCCGAAGCCAAAATGGAGTTAAACAGGGCTTAAAAGAGATTTCTAGCACTGGGGGATCGATCCCCCCCTATTGGTAGAAAGGTGCAAAAAAATACCCCCTAGGGATCGATCCCCCAGCCCCTGGCAGAATTGCGGGATTTAGCTTTTACTTAGCTATGGGATTTTCTTGTGAGGGCTTATTTTGTGAACTATGGGCTTCCAATAATGTGGGTATTAAAGGAAAAACAAAGACCCATTGTAGGGAGAGTTTTTATGATTATTTTTTATTTAGTTTTTAGTTTTTCGGTAAGATATATCATTCTCTCTGGGGGAAAAGGAGAAAGGGAGGGTTTCAAGAAGTTTTACAGACTCTCTATCTACAATGGAAAGAAGAAGAAGAAGGAGTCAAAAGATGGAGATGGAGCTTGTTGACATCATGATCATCTCCTCCATGAGCTAGTTCTTCACTTAGGGCTTGGATGAGCCCTAAGTTCATGTAACCTAAACTTTTGTATTTCTTTTCTTGGGGAATTAATATGTTGTAATTAATTATATGGCTTTGTGATTTCTTTATATATACATGCTTGATTTGACAAATTAAGGATTGTATTGATGAATTCTTTCATTGAAATCTTCAGTTGATTATATGACTATGTATGATTAATTAGGGATTTTATTCTTCATTAGATGATTTAAACTTAATTCTTCCATTACTTCTATATGTAAATTACATGTCTATGTGTGATTACTTTAGAATTATATTCTACACTAGATACTCCTTGTAGTTGTGTTTAGTGATGGCCATAGCATGATACTTATTTGATACAATTGTCAATTAATTTGATGGATAAAGGCTTAATCTTGATGGGTTGTTCTACAAATTAGCTTACTTGTCATTAGTTAATTGTATTAAAGTAGCAATTTGTGCTTGATTATGTTAATCCATACTTCTAATTACAATTAGTATTATCTTCTTGATTGATGTGTGCTCTTATCGGATACATTTGTGAATGTGTATGGTAGGTTATGACGTAGTCTTGAATGGGTTCTACACTTTAGTTTAGTTGTCATTAAGTAGATAATTCGTTCTTGATGTTGATAATCTATGCTTACAATTGTGATTTGTGATGATAAAGTAGCCATATCTTTGATTACACTAATTATTTCCCCATTAATTGAAAGCAAATGGTTAATTGCATGGGCTTACTGGTGAATCCTAACCCTAAGACTCTCTTCATATCTCTTTAATCCCTTAGTTTAATTTAGTTTAATTTACTGCCATTGCAATTTATTTTATCACTTCACCAAACTCTTTTTCTCTCAACTCTCTCTTTCTCTCTCTCTCTCTCTTGTGCAATCTCATTAGCACTAAAATCAAGTTTAATCTCAACACGTGTTCAATCCCTTAGGAACGATCCCTTCTCACTTCATACTTGACAGTATAAGTGCTAAGCGACTTTTATATAAATTTAAAGTATGATGCCCATTTGATACGATTTCCAAAACCAAAGTGTTGTGCATTATTTTGTGCACACGCTCGGGTCGCATCATAATTTTGGCGCCGTTGCCAGGGATTGACGGTTTAGTTGGAATTGAATTAGGCATTAGGGCTAATTTGATTGTTTTCTTTAAATTACTATTTTCTTACTAATCACTCTTGTTCAATTAGGTACTTAAAAAAAAGAGGAGCAAACATTGGATCTTGGCACCATTGTGACATTGTTGCTAGGGACCTTCGTGAGCTTCTTTGAATTTCTTTTACTATAATTGTTCAATTCTCTACATGCTTGCAAGATAGCCCTTGTCGAGGATATCACATTTTTTTTTTTATATTCTTGTCCAAGCATAAGCCCAAAAGGCGGCTATTACTTTCTTGATAGAAAGCATCGGCCCGTGTGGAGGCAATTTAATTTTGTGCATTGATATAACATGAGAGTATGGGAACATCGTATGTACAGGTGGTGAATTGTTGTTGATTGTTGTTGTGGTTTGTTGTGAAGTTGTTGTGATCTAATCTTGAATCATCCATTTAGCGTTAGGAGGTAGTTCTAGGAGAATTATTCCCATTCTTGATTATCCCACACTTAATGAAAAACCAATTCTAAGATGTAGGGCATATGGATAATCTAGGTGAGTATCACCCTCTTAATAGGCATCCACCTCAAGGTGTGCATCCACCCTTGAGAATTCCCCATCCTAATGTGTTTCCATAACCCAATCAAATGCAACAACCTCCAATAATACCAATCCATCCTTAAGATCATGTAGTGTATCTCCCAAATCCTCAATTATCTCTTCGGGATCACTACACTCCAAATGAATACAATGCACAAACATACATCCGGTTGCCAAACTTTCGGGCAACCCATTATGAAATCAAGCCCGCAACCATCCAAATGTGCCCCATTTTCTATGGGGTGAGCAATGAAGAACCACATATACATGTGGATGAGTTTTTAAAAGTTTGTTCAACTGTGAAAATCATGGATCTTCTAGAAGAAGTCTTAAAAATGAAGTTTTTCCCTTTCACTCTTTGGGAAAAGGCTAACTATTGGTTCAATAACTTGAGGGCAAATTCAATCACATCTTGGGCTCAACTACAATATGAATTCCTAAAAAAATTTTACCCCGCAAGTAGAACCGATGCTATAAGAGCTTCTAACCGTGAATTCTCTCAAAGAGAGGGAGAACCTTTGCATGAAGCATGGGAGCGTTTGAACGATTTGCTACGGAAGTGTCCACATCATGACATTCCTAAGTGGAAATTAGTTCGCTGCTTCTATGAAAGCTTATCCGATACCCAAAAAAGTATGGTTGATGCTTCATGTGGAGGAGCCTATTTAGACAAAAATGAAGACGATGTGTGGCATCTTTTTTATCGCATGAGCGAAAATTCAATGCATCGTTCTTCATCGTCCTGATTTGGCCAAAATTTGAATGAAGGGGGGAAGAAAACCTCCAGTCTTTCTCAAGTGGAGAGTACCATGGAAATTGCCGCCGAAGTCAAAAATCTTACTCAAAGGTTTGATAAATTTCTTTCGAGGCAAAACCCGGCAATTCAATCATCTAACTCTTTCCATTCTCAAAGTGTGATGTGCATGACTTGCTCTAGTTATACTCACAATACTTTCAATTATCCCCTTAGACAAGTTTTTCCGAGTAAGTATTAAGAACAAGTCAATGCGGTTTTCATTCATCCGGGAAGTAATCCAAATTCTAACTCCTACAATTCCGGATGGTGTGATCCTCACTTATCTTGGAGAAATCAAGGAGGAGGTGTCATTCCTCCTCTGCATAAAAATTCTTAAGAAAAGTATGTACCTCCCCATCTCCGAATTGCAAAGTCTCAAGCATACCACTCTCCATCTTATCCTCCTCCAAATGTGAATCAACTCTCCAATTCTCAATCTTCAAATCATCAAGCTTATTCTCATCCACCTTAAGGGCCTCCTAGGAATCCCACTTTTGAGGACAAGGTTTTTAGAAGCTTTGGATGATCTTCGAAAGGAAAATCAAGTGTTTCATTTGCATTCTCAATCAATTGTAAAACTTGAAGCCCAAATTGGGCAAATGGTTCAAACAATGAAAGGGAAAGGGCCTATTCAACCCAAACTTAATCAAAAGGCATACTCCATTTCCACCTTAAGGAGTGGGAGAAAAATTGATAAAAAAGTTGAGAGACCTAGTGACGTTAGTGTTCCGGTGCAACTAAGTGTTAGCCCATTTACCATTCCCAATTCCATTCCTACTTCACTAGGGATAAGTGGTCGCATTAAGGAGCTAATTCCATCATCATCATCTTCCTTTCATGCAAAGAAGCCTGATAAGCCAAAAGCTCCATTTCCTCCAGCCTTAAACTCTACTCCATTTTTTAGGCAAGAAGGAAAAATCCATGACATGATGGAAGTTTTTAAACAAATTAAAATCAACCTTCCTCTTCTTGATGCTATTAGACAAATTCCACTATATGCCAAGTTCTTGAAGGACTTGTGCACTCAAAAGAGGAAGAACAAGAGACCAAGCCCAAAGAAAGTGCTTTTCACGGAGCAAGTGAGCTCTATCATTAAGCTTAACACCCCACCTAAGTTCAAAGACCCCGGCGCCAACCATCTCTTGTACCATAGGGAACCATGAGGTCAAAAAGGCTCTTCTTGACTTAAGGGCTAGTGTTAACGTTATTCCTTACTCCGTGTATCTTCAATTAGGTTTGGGAAACCTTAAGCCAACTTCGGTAATTATTCAACTCGCTGATAGGTCTACAAAATAACCAAGGGGAATTGTTTAGGACATCCTCATCAAAGTTGAAAAATTTTATTTCCCAGTTGATTTTGTTATGCTTGACACTGAGCTGGTTCCCAATCCTACCACTTACATTCCAATAATCTTAGGAAGACCATTCCTTGCCACTGCTAATGCGACAATCAATTGTAGGTTCGGCATTATGGACATATCTTTTGGCAATATAATGGTTAAGCTTAATGTGTTCAACACGAGCTAACATTCCATCAATGAAGGCGAGTGTTTCCTTGTGAATGTTGTGGATGAAATTGTTGAAAAAGCCATTCCTTCCGAAGATCCTCTTGAAGCATACCTCTCTTATTTCAATATAGATGCATTTGACATTGAAAGCTCCATATATGAAGTGAATTTTCTAATGGACTTCGTGGCCATCTTAGACTTCTCGCCATGGAAAAACTCAAAAGAACCTCTTCCTCCAATCGCAAGTACTTTTTCTTATCAAGAAGTGGAAGAAGTGGCAAGTACGCCAATGGGCAATCCAATTTATGAGGACATTCCTTGTAATATTGAGCATGAAGTCATTGAGGCAACCTTAGTGAATGAGGAGAAAGTGATCAATGTGGAAGTTGACAAAAAGGATGAAGAGATTGAGTTTCCTAATAATCCAACCGAGTCGTCGAAATACATTACCTTGCCAAGTGCAAGGCCACTCATTATGGACTTCATTTTCAAGACCGTGGATGAAAGGAAACAAATTGCATCTTCCATCATTTCTTTCCAAATCATTCTTTTGGGAGATGTATTCATTGTTGTCGGAGAAGATCCATTGGGAAAAATAGATAAACGGATCAATGAGGATGTCTTATATCCGGTTTTTAATTCTTTTGACTAGTGAGTCGCCCCAACGTCTTGCTAGAGACATTAAATACTAGTTTTTCCGTAGAGTTTTTTTTTTTTTTTTAAAAAATTTAAATTAAATAAAATTAATAAAATAATAAATAATTGTTTGTATTTTATTATTATTCTATTTTCTTCTTTTATTTTCTTTTCCTTTTGTACATTTTGCATTTTTAAATTCAAAAAGAAAATAAATAAATAAATAACAAAAAAATAATAATAATAAAATTTGTTAGTAATGTGTAATGTAAATTAGTGTTTGATTTTATTTCAATTTATTATTATTATTATTATTATATATTTCATTTTAGTGTATATATATTTCTTTGTAGTTTTGCTTTATTAAAATATATATATATATATATATATATATATATATATATATATATATTAACAAATAAATAAACAATCAAAAAAAAAAATTTTAATTGGTAGTGTAGGTTAGTATTTGATTTTATTTTAATTTTTTTATTATTATTTATATATATATATATATTTTATTTTAGTATATATTTTTCTTTCTAGTTTTGTGTAAAAATAAAAAAAAAATAAAAATAAAAACAATTGATCTCCCATTGTATATATTTAATTTAATTTTAGTATATATTTTTCTTTTTAGTTTAGTATATATATTTTTTTCTAGTTTAATATATTTCTCTTTGTGTTAAAAAAATAATAATAAGTAAATATCAATCCCATTGCTTGGCAAGAGCACTAAAAAAAAGGTCCCACGTGGATCAATCCCCCTCCCACGTGGATCAATCCCCTTCACTTTCTCACATTACAGAGTAAAGGAGGAGATCGAGCCCCTTAGCCTTGCCCTAATTTTTTTTTTTTTGCTTCCCTTCTCCCTTCGAATTTCTCCAGCGATTTCACTGTTCTCTTCTCATCTTCTGCGGCGCCATGGTTCACAGATTGAGACTCGGCCGCCGGTTTGAGACTGGTTCTTCGCTTCGCTTTGGGTTGTTCGCTTCGCTTCTCCAGCGATTCCCGCTGTTTCTCTCCGGCGAGTTCATGGGTCGCGGGTAATTTCTCTCACTTCTCTCCATCGCGGAATCTCACTCTTCCCTCATCACCAGCTCCGGCCGAATCCAATCCACCCCAACCTCAGGCCGCCGTTTCTGAAATTTCAGGCGCAACTTACAGTCACCGAGTTCTCTATTTCCGGCTAGCTCTTGGCCAAAAGGCCGAGCTATTCTTTCTCAGTCTCGGCTCTCTCTCATTTAGTGTCGCGGCTGGGTTCTTCTCTGATCGCGGCTGGGTCGTTCTCCGGCGTTTTAGGCTGGGTTCTTCGCCGGCGATTTTAGCCGGGTGGTTCTTCTCCGGCGGTCACGGCTGTTTCTTCTCCGGCGATTTTGGCTTCGCCGTTCTCCTTTGCTTGTATATATATATATGTATATATATATGTATATAAAAAAAATAATAATAAAAAAAGGGTAGAAGATAAAAATTAAATAATAATAAAAAAAAAACAAAACAAAAAAAAAATAATAAAATAAATAATAAAAAAATAACAAATTTAAATAACAAAAATATAATAATAATAATAATTAAATAAAAAATATATATATATAACAAAAAATAAATAAATAAAAAAATACATAAAAAAATTAAATAATAAATTAAAAAAATTAAATTAAATACTAATAAAAAAAATACATAACAAAATAATAATAATAATAATAATAAAAAACAAAAAAACAAAATTAAATACTAATAAAAAAATACATAACAAAAAAAAAAATAATAAATAATAATAAAAAAATTCCAGTAGCATTCCGTCTTGCTAGAGATGTTAAACTTAGCCCATTTATTTATTTATTTATTTTGTAGGTTGTATATACATGTTCTTTTTCTTCCGTTTAAAAAAATAAATAAAAAAAAAACAAAAAACATAAAAACATAAAAAAAAAATTTAAAAAAATCAACAAATTATGTGTTACCGGTATGCCCTTATGCTTGGATATGCATGTTTTAATCTTTTATAAAGGGTTTTATCTCATATCTCTTTGCATCGTGTTATATATTGTTTTGAACTGTATGCATTACTTATCCCATGTGATATTTGATGAGTTTGCTAGTATGGTTATACAAATAGGTTTTTGCATCCAAGTTTGGGGGAGACATCTTTCTTACTGGATCATTGCCGGACTTCATAGTCCTTGCCATTACGGTATACTCTTTCCATCATTTTTCATTATTCTCATTGCACATTGAGGACAATGTACACTTTAAGTTTGGGGGTAAGGTCATCATGATTCATTCTATTTTAAGTTGAGTTTTAAATGCATGATGAGATTTGAGATGTATTTGGCAATGATTTCGAATTTTTGAAGCATAGTACCTTTGAAAAACAAGTTGTTAGAATCTAATACTTCTTGTATACTCTAGGATGCCATTTAGGGGTAAATTTTTAATTTTTGATATCATGTTTGACCTTGTGGTACACATCATCAATTGGTTGAAAATACTTTGAGTGTTGATTCTAGAATTCTACACTTGTACTTGCGCACATTAGCATTCAATTTGTGGGGTAGATGCTTAGTTGATTATTGTCTTGGTTTATCCCAATTGAGCTAGTATGCTTTGAAAGCTTTCATTCTTGATAAAATGACCTTGCAAAGAAAAGAAATAAAAGCACTCACCAAAGGTGAGGAGAAAAAATAGAAAAAATAAAAATAAAAAACTGCATTATTTCAACATGTCAACTGATTAAAAAGGAAGACAAGGAAAGAATATAAGATGTATGAATAGTTTGAGTTCGTAGCCTAACCATTCTGAGTCATTACGCCCTTAGGAGTGTCTTTACACTTAACGCCCTAAGACCATCTGGTTTGGGAGTCGTTAGCTCAACGCTTGTTACATGGGGTGATTAGAGAGCTTAAGGAACATAAACATTGCACATAGTCATACATAAAATAAAAAATAAATCAATAAAAAAAGAATGTTTGATTAAATAATAAGGTTCATTCAATGTCTTGATATCTGGTACTATATCTATATGCTAATTTGAGGGTAAGGCTATGCCATTACTTTGATTTGTTAGGATATCAACACATTTTGATGCCGGTTCACTCAAAAAGGATGATAGAATTGTTTCAATTTGCATGATTAACTTGCTTGATGTGTGGATGACCATTTTTGCTTACATGATGTTGAAATGTTGAGAATAGCTTAGAAATGGCAGAAATTTGCATACTTGAAGTAGTCTACTTTCAACACTTGTTTGATATGTGTCATTGCTTCTCAAGTAAGAAAGAGCTGTTGATGTTTGTGGGTACCATTTCTGGAAACCCTCACGAGACTTCACTCATCCACTAGGGGTAACCTAGGGGTTTAAAAGGCTTGTTGCATATGTTAAATGTAACCGTGATCCTTACGAAAGTGGTGTTATCTTTATTTGCTTTATTAGTTCATAGTTGTATTTATGTTTATTTCATTTTCATACTGTAGTTTATTGTTAGGGACTAGCAATATCTAAGTTTGGGGGTGTGATAAGTGCTTAAATGTTGCACATTTCAGCACCTAAGTTAGGGTATTTAAGTCCTTGCATCTATCTTACTTGCATATTTTAGTTCTAATTTATATTTTTGTCATTTTCAGGTCAATAAGGTTCAAACGGACTAATTTCGGTTCATTAAAGCCTTTTTGGAGTCAAGCAAAGATAATAATAAAAAGTTTAGAAAATGGCAAAAAGAGGCTGTAGCCCATTGTTCATATAGTGTGCTTATCCTTCAAAAGCGGTCAATTCTACATTTTTTCGGGCCTTTGATGATGTTCCCAACAATGAAGAAGCAACCTGATTAGCCGGGGACCAAAATGGAGTTAAACAGGGCTTAAAAGAGATTTCTAGCACTGGGGGATCGATCCCCCACTATTGGCAGAAAGGTACAAAAAAATACCCCTTGGGGGATCGATCCCCCAGCCCCTGGCAACATTGCGGGATTTAGCTTTTACTTAGCTATGGAATTTTCTTGTGAGGGCTTATTTTGTGAACTATGGGCCTCCAATAATATGGGTATTAAAGGAAAAACAAAGACCCATTGTAGGGAGAGTTTTTATGATTATTTTTTATTTAGTTTTTAGTTTTTCTGTAAGATATATTGTTCTCTTTGGGGGAAAAGGAGAAAGGAAGGGTTTCAAGAAGTTTTACAGACTCTCTGTCTACAATGGAAAGAAGAAGAAGAAGGAGTCAAAAGATGGAGATGGAGCTTGTTGACACCATGATCATCTCCTCCATGAGCTAGTTCTTCATTTAGGGCTTGGATGAGCCCTAAGTTCATGTAACCTAAACTTTTGTATTTCTTTTCTTAGGGAATTAATATGTTGTAATTAATTGTATGGCCTTGTGATTTCTTTATATATACATGCTTGATTTGACAAATTAAGGACTGTATTGATGAATTCTTTCATTGAAATCTCCAGTTGATTATATGTCTATGTATGATTAATTAGGGATTTTATTCTTCATTGGATGATTTAAACTTAATTCTTCCATTAATTCTATATGTAAATTGCATGTCTATGTGTGATTACTTTAGAATTATATTCTACACAAGATACTCCTTGTAGTTGTGTTTAGTGATGGCCATAGCATGATACTTATTTGATACAATTGTCAATTAATTTGATGGATAAATGCTTAATCTTGATGGGTTATTCTACAAATTAGCTTACTTGTCATTAGTTAATTGTAGTAAAGTAGGCAATTTGTGCTTGATTATGTTATTCCATACTTCTAACTACAATTAGTATTATCTTCTTGATTGATGTGTGCTCTTATCGGATATATTTGTGAATGTGTATGGTGTGTTATGACGTAGTCTTGAATGGGTTCTACCCTTTAGTTTAGTTGTCATTAGGTAGACAATTCGTTCTTGATGTTGATAATCTATGCTTATAATTGTGATTTTTGATAATAAAGTAACCATATCTATGATTACACTAATGATTTCCCCATTAATTGAAAGCAAATGGTTAATTGCATGGGCTTACTGGTGAATCCTAACTCTAAGACTCTCTTCATATCTCTTTAATCCCTTAGTTTAATTTAGTTTAATTTATTGGCATTGCAATTTATTTAATCACTTCACCAAACTCTTTTTCTCTCAACTCTCTCTCTCTTGTGCAATCTCATTAGCACTAAAATCAAGTTTAATCTCAACACGTGTTCAATCTCTTAGGAACGATCCCTTTTCACTTCATACTTAAAGGTATAAGTGTTAAGTGGCTTTTATATAAATTTAAAGTATGATGCCTGTTTGATACCATTTCCAAAACCAAGGTGTTGTGCATTATTTTGTGCACACGCTCGGGTCGCATCAGATGTTTATACATGTATATATGGGTATATATGTATATGTGAATTAGTTTAATTATTAGTAATTATTAATAATTGAATTATATTTTTATTCATTATATAATGTCTAAGATAATTTTAGGGTTTCGTTTATTCTCACGGGTTAGCCGACTTAGTGTAGTTTTATTTTATTTTCTTTTCCGTCTCCTCTTAGGATTAAAATTAGGTTTTCCTTAAGCCTATATAAATATAACATTAGACGTCGGCTTAGGGTTTAGAAATCAACAAAACCTTATTCACAAACAGAGAGCAACTTGAGAGAAAAATAGAAAGAACCAGTTTGGATTTCGGCTGTGGATTAAAGGTCGAACCAAGGAGGAAGGAAGGGATTTCTTGTGGGATGAAACCAGAGCAATAAGAGGTTTGACGGTAGTCAGCAGTCATTGGAGAATTCAGAGACAACATTGAAAGGTTTCAAACCGAAACCTAAAGGCAAGTTTTATTCTTACTCTCTCCCCTTGACTTGTGTTCTGTGCATGCCTAGGTAGTCTCTAGGATTTAAACCAACATTAAAATTGATCTTTTAATCACGTTTGAAGTGAATGGAATTAAACTGAATTGAATTGAATTGAATTAAAAACTGTGTTACGGTTAATTTATGTTCTTGATTCAATCTCGTTTTTCTTAAATATAAACTTGTTTTAATTCATGTTGGTGATGCATAATAAAGTTATATAATCAATGGGACATATATTGAACCCTAGGAGTCGTAATAAAATAGTTACAAAGGGTTTTAACACCACCGGAGGTGAAGAAGAGGACCAGAAATAGGATGCAGCTCTCTGTGAGTGAGAGAGCCAGCTCCATGGAATTAGGGAGCTGGCTCCCTAAGCACAGAGCCAGCTCCCAAGGTTAGGGAGCCGGTTCCCTTGTGTAGGGAGCTTGCTCTCTCATTTTGAGAGCAAGCTCCCTTGCATAGTAACTTGCGGGATTTTTTTTTAAAGTATGGTTTTAGTATTTTTTTGAGTTCTTGGACTGCTCTGGATTGTTAATAAGGATTCTAAACTGTGTTTTATGATATATTAAAAATCAAATAGCATAATTAACATCTGTATGCTAGTGTATTTAACTGTATGGAAGTTTAAACAATTTTTGCTTGTTGTTAATGGATGTAAATGATTTAATCGTCTAGTCTTCTTTTAGCAGTTTAAATGACTATAATATGATTTTTAAATCTGTATTGGATGTATAATAGGGTTATATACTTATTAGATTTTATTATGCTTATTCTGGACTTTAATTGATGAACTATTAAATATTGTTCTATCAATTACATGGATGCTATTATAGACTTTAATTGATGAACAATTAAATACTGTTTTATCAATTACGGGGATGTTATTTTGGATTTTGGTTGATGAACCATTAAATTCTGTTTCTATCAACTATATGGATTATGTGAATTTTATTTGATATACTGTTTTAACTGTTGCATCATTTATGGATCATATGCATTATATGCATCGGTATGGGACGATGGCATATTAGGGATGGATTAGATCAAAACGCTAATTCCTACCTATTCATACATACGGAATGGATTGACTAAAATAGTTAAATCCTACATGGATTCATGTCTTGTCAACTACAATGGTTGAACGACATACTGGATGTTTGTTTTATGTTTCTGTATTAAGATAAAGTATATTCTAAATCCTAATTATATGTCGTGTCTTGGCGACGAACAGTTGATCGGCACAACATTGGTTTTGGATGGAATTTATATATATAATTATGGTACCGCGATATGAGCTTGAGTCTCAGAGTCGACGGTTAAGGAGCGTATATGCAGTGGATGCGTAGCTGGCTATGATAGGTTGAGGTATACCCTATTAGGCTTAGGTACTCATGCCCACTCAAGTGCGTTTTGCATGTTGCCTTCTATTTAGGTTGAGACCCCCTTTGTAGTCTAGTGAATGTCCCTTAGTGTGGATATATATACTGTAACACCCCCACATTTTCCACGCATAAGTTGATCAAGCTTATACACGAAAAACGAGGGATATCAAAAACATTTGGCAATATACAAGCATGGAATACAAAATGATGGAAATAAAAGAATTTAGACAGGAAAGAAACATTAAATAATACAACATCCATCCATCCTTTATTTAATACAGTACTTCATTACAACTTGGAAATCCTACGTCAGGGATCCCTAAATATAACCCTGAGAGTTCAACGTCAAAAGTAAATAAAAACTGAAACTGAAATACTACATAAAACTTCTACCCTGCACTGGATCGTAGGAGTAGATGAGTTCGGATGATGGTCCCACACTGCTAACCTCAGCCTTGAAACGGATACTGACCGTATCCTGAAATAACAACAATGGTGGGTCAACCCCACGAGCAAGTCCTCTCTACTATGACCCAAATCAGAGAATCAAATAAATTAATCATTATGAATCGGATGAGTGCTATATCTGTATACATCCTACGGGAACTATCCGATGTATAACATGACCTCAACCAGAATAGACGGTGATCACTTAGACTCACACTAGGTGGTTAAGTGTCGCCTTTCCCTACCCGGGAAATCAGCTGTTAACATGGTGCACGGTACTGACAACACAGACTATAACGAACTACACAGTGATAACACCTCGCAAAGTACTGATGAATATACTGAGCATATAAATTAGGCAACACATGCCAACAATATTAAGAAATATACCGAGTATGTCAATTAGGCAACACATGCCAATAATATTAAACCACATACCCCGACAGCCACACATCTGTCTATCGCAACGAATGCATAAGGTATAAATGAGTCTAAACTTATTAGTCAGCTCACATGGTTCTATATGGCAACACATCCATATAATATAAATGCGACATAATAAACAGTCCATTTATTCCCTGAAATGCACACAGCATAATAATCATGGTTTATATATCAATTAACAGTATAAACATCCTATAAGATATCATGGATAATTTATCTGACTAAAACCATGGCCTTATTTCATTTAACAGTAATGTTTGATACCATTAAATACGATAATAACACTATTTATATTTAACAATGTCGTTAAATAAATCACATTAGTATCCGTACTGCGAACGAGCCAATAAATGCTTAGAAAAG
This sequence comes from Cornus florida, assembly GCF_030987335.1. Classification (NCBI taxonomy): domain Eukaryota; kingdom Viridiplantae; phylum Streptophyta; class Magnoliopsida; order Cornales; family Cornaceae; genus Cornus; species Cornus florida. The sequence continues at coordinate 20,929,964 of NW_026775571.1, forward strand.
ATTAATCGGCCATAAGAATAAGTAACGGGTATTAAAATAATAATTTCGTGGCCCGTTAAACCCGTAATTACCAACACAGTACCTAAAAATCCATGTTTAAGGTTCTGGAATTTACAAAACAGGCCCTAAGGGTATTCTGGTAATTTCCAGCAGCTGTAGGGACCCCACACGCGCCCTCACGCGCCTCCCAGAGCCTCCCCACGCGCAGCCAAGCTTTCCCCACTCTCCCACGCGCCTCCACGCGCGTCTGGCATCAGCCACGCGCTCCCACGCGCGCGCACGCGCTGCCACGCGCGCACTAAGGGTGCCTTGCTGACGTGTCACTTCCTGGTTGGTTGGCTGCATCCGGATTCCGTACTCGCGTCACACCGGATCATCTCACCCTATCTTCCCTCCATCCAACGCCCACAGATCCGGGTGTACCGCGGTATCATGGACCGCGATGCACCGGATCAATCAGACTCCACTAATGGCCAGGATGCGCGCGTACACCCTCCTATGGTGTGCCGCGTCGCACCGGATCACTCCGGTCGTCTCCCCCACTGCCGGCGACCGGAAAACTCGCCGGAAGGTCGCCGGAAATTGCAGAAAATGCCCGGAAAAATCTAGAAAATTCTAGAAAAATCCCTAAAGTCTTATTTAATTATTTTTAGCCATTATTAATTTCATAGGACATTAAATAAATATATACCATCCTATATAATTAAAATTCCATTAATTTAATAAAATAAAATTAATAATTTATTAACCTCCAAACCTTGGCTCTATGCATAAAAATAAGCTAAACAATTAATTTATTAATTCAAAGGGGAAAAGTAGATAATAACTTGCCTTTTTGGATTTAAAATAAATCCGCCGGTCTGCGCGTAGTCGGGTAAAATTGCCTACACCGGTCCAAGCTTCTTTCTCTTTCTCTTTTCCTTTCACTCTTATAAAATAGCTCTCTAGAATTTATACTTTGCTTCTAACTCCCTTTTATTTTTTTTCTAAGGCAAGCTAGTTAATTTATACACAAAATATATAATATAAATATTACAAATATCTAATTTATAATAACTTCTCACCCATTTCTCATATTCCTACCTATATGGCTTTAAGACAATGCTATCTTTAATCAAGATATTTGATCCACCATTCTACCATAGTAAATGAAATTCTATCCTAGTATTTAATTTTCCATCATTACATTGATTTATTATAACTATTATTATTATTATTACTAATATTATTATTAATAAACTTTTATTATTATTATTATTATATTCTTATTATTATTATTATTAAACTAATATAATAATTATTATTGTTATTACAAAATAATATATTATATTATCATAATACTTTATAACACAAATATAATACTCTAATTAACTAATATTGCTTAATTAAACATAATCAACAAATAAAAGTAATTAAAATAATACATGCACAATTAAATGAATAAATTTACTATTTTAACATACACAATTAATTTACATGCACAATTAAATGAATTTAATAAAATAATGTAGTATGCACAAATAAATAAAATTAATTAACCTAACACAAAATTAATTTAAATACATTCTTTAAAATTACGGGGTATTACATTCTCCCCCCCTAATAAAGGAATTTCGTCCCCGAAATTCACTACATACCTGTCTTAAAAAGTTCTGGATACTTGGCACGGATAATATCTTCCCGTTCCCAAGTAGACTCTGTAGCACTATGATGACTCCACTGTACACGTACTAATGGAATAGTCTTCGTGCGCAGTATCTGATTCCTACGATCGAGAATACAGTAAGGTTGTTCCAAATAGGTTGCATCGGGTTGCAACTCAATCTCACCCACATCAATGTGTTGGTATCGATCTTCATCCCGTAGAAATTTTCGCAGCATAGATACATGAAAAACATTATGTACCCTATGAAGATTATCTGGTAGAGCCAGACGATAAGCTACTGCCCCAATCCGATCTGTAATCATAAAAGGACCCACAAAACGAGGCGATAACTTACCCTTTGACCCAAACCGCATTACTCCCTTCATGGGAGAAACCTTAAGCAAAACCTGATCACCAACCTTAAACTCCAAAGCACGAGTTCGACGGTCAGCATAACTTTTCTGTCTGCTTTGAGCTGTACGCATCCGATCCCTAATGATAGCGATCTTTTCTGACGTGTCCTTAATAAATTCAGGACCCAAAAAGCTGTTCTCACCAACTCCAAGCCAACAGACAGGAGACCTACACGGTCTGCCGTACAAAGCCTCAAATGGTGCCATACCAATAGTTTTCTGATAACTATTGTTATAAGCAAACTCTGAAAGCGGCAAATATTCCTCCCAATTGCCCTTAAAATCAAGAACACATGCCCGCAACATGTCTTCTAAAATCTGATTAACTCGCTCAGTCTGTCCATCTGTTTGAGGATGATAAGCAGTGCTAAGATATAGTTCTGTACCCAAAGCCTGCTGAAAGCTCCTCCAAAATCCTGATACAAACTTCGGATCTCTATCTGATACGATGGACAATGGTACTCCATGAAGTTTCACCATTTCTGCAATATACAGCTTAGCATACTGTTCTGACGTAAAGTTTGACCGAACAGGCAGAAAGTGAGCGGACTTGGTCAATCTATCAACAATGACCCAAATAGAGTTGTGATTATGCTGTGAAGTAGGTAATCCCTCTATGAAGTCCATGGAAATACTCTCCCATTTCCACTCTGGTATGGGAAGTGGCTGTAACGATCCTGGCGGTCTCTGATGATCAATTTTAATCATCTGACAGGTGCTACATTTAGAGACAAAGATAGCTATATCTCTTTTCATGCCGGCCCACCAAAACTGGCGTTTCATGTCCTGATACATCTTGTCTCCCCCTGGATGTACAGAGAACTGAGAAGTGTGTGTCTCTCTCATCACAACATTTCTCAAATTATCAGCTGAAGGCACAATTAAACGTCCCTTGTACCTCAATCCTCCATCAGTCCCTATAGAATAAAAAGGAACATCTCCGGAGGCTAACTCCGAAACCCGATCAATACACTGTTGATCTGAGAGTTGCGCTTGAATGACCTGATGAATGATAGAAGGAGTTACTACCACACATGCCATAAAAGCGTCTGCTAACTCATCAACCGTCTTCAAAGCATCCCACTCTGTTGTAAACAAAGCTGAAAGGCTGACATAGGGTCGGCGGCTGAGTGCGTCTGCTACAACATTCGCTTTCCCTGGATGATACTGAATAGAGAAGTGATAGTCTTTCACGAATTCCAACCATCTGCGCTGTCTCATATTCAGTTCCCTCTGTGTGAACAAATACTGTAGACTCTTATGATCGCTAAACAATCGAAAAGTCTCCCCCAAAAGATAATGTCTCCAAATACGCAAGGCAAAAACCACTGCGGCGAGCTCTAGGTCGTGAGTCGGGTAATTAAGCTCATGAGGCTTAAGCTTCCTAGACCCATAAGAAACTGGTCGCTCTTCTTGCATCAACACACAACCCAAACCCTTCAGAGAAGCGTCGGTAAATACTAAATACTCGATTCCACTCTGAGGTGTGGCTAAGACAGGTGCAGAAGTTAACTTACTCTTCAATTCAGCAAAAGCAGTCTGACAAGAATCATCCCATACAAATGGTACATTCTTCTTAGTTAGATGAGTAAGTGGACCCGCAATTTTGGAAAATCCCTGGATGAACCGGCGATAATACCCCGCTAATCCCAGAAAACTGCGAATCTCTGTCGGTGAGGTAGGCTGTCCCCACTCCATAACGGCCGCAACCTTGGCTGGATCTACTGCTAACCCTTCTTCTGACACTACATGACCTAGAAATTTGACCTCTTTCTGCCAAAATTCACACTTCTCAAACTTCGCAAACAACTGATGTTCTCGAAGTGTCTGCAATACTGTGCGTAAATGTCTGGCATGGTCCTTCTCCGACTTGGAGTAAACCAGAATATCATCAATGAAAACAATGACAAACTGATCTAAGTATTCTCTGAATACTCTATTCATCAAGTCCATAAAGACAGCTGGAGCGTTCGTCAAACCGAAAGGCATAACACGAAACTCATAAGATCCGTACCTCGTGAGAAATGCTGTCTTTGGAACATCTTGTTCTCTGACTCGTAGCTGATGATAACCAGACCTCAAATCGATCTTTGAAAAGTAAGTAGCTCCCTTCAACTGATCAAACAGGTCATCAATTCTGGGCAACGGGTACTTGTTGCGAATAGTGACCTTGTTCAGTTCTCTGTAATCAATACAAAGACGAAGAGATCCATCCTTCTTCTTTACAAACAGTACTGGTGCTCCCCATGGTGAAGTACTCCTGCGAATAAATCCCTGGCTGAGCAACTGTTGAATTTGATCTTTCAACTCTCGCATCTCCACTGGTGCCATTCTGTACGGCGCCTTAGCAATAGGCGTAGTGCCTGGAGCTAAATCAATAACGAAGTCTATCTCTCGACTCGGTGGCAAGCCTGGAATTTCCTGGAATACATCCTGGAATTCCTGTACTACCGGAATGCTGTCAAGAGATACCGCAGTCGCTTCCTGTGAGTCCTCCTCAAGAACGAATAAATAAGTGCTAGGCCCTCTATCAGGTTGTGGTACAACAAGAAGATACATCTCCTGTCCTGGTATGGAAAATACAATAGACTTTTCGTAACAGTTAACCTGAGCATGGTACTGAGATAACCAGTCCATCCCAAGTATAACATCATACGAATGCATATCTAACACTAACAAATTTGCAAGAAATCGAAGCCGGCCCATATCTATAAGGATATCACCGCTATACTCTCGTAAAATTGCGCCAACTCCCAATGGTGTATAAATATTAAGAGGTTGGTCACATAACTGAGTCGTCATACCAGATAAGATAACAAAAGATCTAGACACAAAAGAATGTGATGCACCAGTGTCAAACAGTATACGAGCAGTTCTACCATGTATAGAAAACATACCCTCAATAGCCTGAGGAGCCTGCGTATTATGTGGCATGAAGTTATAAACTCTGCCATGGTGCAACTGCTGTGGAGGTTGTCCCGGAGGAAATGGTGGTGCTGGAAGTGCCGGAAAATTCTGAACTTGCCCACGTGGCATCGGTGGGGCCGGTAGAGGTAACGGCTGATTAGGTCTCGGCTGCCCATACTGTCCCTGCTTAGCTTTGGGACACATCTTGGCCGGATGCCCAATCTCTCTACAGTGATAACAACGTCCCGTAAAAGGACCTGCCTGCCTTCTCTGTTGATTTCCCGACCACTGTTCCTGTCCGGTCTGAGGTATCCCACCTTGTCTACCCTGATTAGGGACTCCATCCCTCTGCACATCTAGGTTTCCTTTGTTTTTCTTCCAAGGTTGATGTCCTTGAAATCTGCCCCGATCATTGGACCTGGTACCACTGCTGCTTCCTTTCTCCACTGTCTGGTAGTCTCGGTTAGTCCGCTTATCTCCCTTGGACTTCCGGTAATCACTCCTCATCTGGCAGTGCTGTAAGGCGGCATTAACCACCTGGATATAAGTAGTATATGCCGGACTACCTAAGATCACCACTTTAATCGGCCATATTAACCCCTTCACAAAGCGGTCTCTCTTCTTTTCTTCCGTATTGACCTCCTCTGGTGCAAATAATGACAAATTTATGAACTTCTGTTCATACTCAGCCACAGTCATATCTTCCTGTTGCAGATCCAGAAATTCGGTCTTCATCGCTGATCTTACTGACATAGGAAAATACTTGCCGTCAAAGCGAGTCTGAAATTCAGCATACGTCAATCTGGTCCTCTCATCGACAGTAGTAATAGACTCCCACCACTGCAATGCATTGCCTATCAGCATAAACGTAGCCAGCATCTGTTTCTGCACTTCGGTACAGATTACCATCCGAAGATGACGCTCGCTCTCCTGTTTCCACTGATATGCTAACAGGACATCTGTGGACCCCGCAAATGTCGGTGGATTTCCCCGGATGAACGAGTGACGAACTTTGTCCCATGACATTGGCTGTGCCACTGGTTCAGGAACAGGTACTATCGGAGGAGGTTGCTGGTTTCGTAGAGCAGATGCTACTCCTGCTGCCACCGCTCGTGCAATGATATCAGCAACTTGAGGAGAAAATTCCTGATTCTCATTTTGAGTTGGGGAAATACTGCGATGACGGTTCGCATTCCTTGTCCCACGCCGAGACATCCTTCTATTAAATTCAGAAAGAATCTAACGTCAGTACATTATCATGGACCGACTAAAAGAATACAAAGAACCCTAATACTTAGGCTCTAATTATCAGAATACACAACGCGGAAGTATAGTAATCACAGATCCCTAAGACACTCGAACCTGGAATGCTCTGATACCAACTGTAACACCCCCACATTTTCCACGCATAAGTTGATCAAGCTTATACACGAAAAACGAGGGATATCAAAAACATTTGGCAATATACAAGCATGGAATACAAAATGATGGAAATAAAAGAATTTAGACAGGAAAGAAACATTAAATAATACAACATCCATCCATCCTTTATTTAATACAGTACTTCATTACAACTTGGAAATCCTACGTCAGGGATCCCTAAATATAACCCTGAGAGTTCAACGTCAAAAGTAAATAAAAACTGAAACTGAAATACTACATAAAACTTCTACCCTGCACTGGATCGTAGGAGTAGATGAGTTCGGATGATGGTCCCACACTGCTAACCTCAGCCTTGAAACGGATACTGACCGTATCCTGAAATAACAACAATGGTGGGTCAACCCCACGAGCAAGTCCTCTCTACTATGACCCAAATCAGAGAATCAAATAAATTAATCATTATGAATCGGATGAGTGCTATATCTGTATACATCCTACGGGAACTATCCGATGTATAACATGACCTCAACCAGAATAGACGGTGATCACTTAGACTCACACTAGGTGGTTAAGTGTCGCCTTTCCCTACCCGGGAAATCAGCTGTTAACATGGTGCACGGTACTGACAACACAGACTATAACGAACTACACAGTGATAACACCTCGCAAAGTACTGATGAATATACTGAGCATATAAATTAGGCAACACATGCCAACAATATTAAGAAATATACCGAGTATGTCAATTAGGCAACACATGCCAATAATATTAAACCACATACCCCGACAGCCACACATCTGTCTATCGCAACGAATGCATAAGGTATAAATGAGTCTAAACTTATTAGTCAGCTCACATGGTTCTATATGGCAACACATCCATATAATATAAATGCGACATAATAAACAGTCCATTTATTCCCTGAAATGCACACAGCATAATAATCATGGTTTATATATCAATTAACAGTATAAACATCCTATAAGATATCATGGATAATTTATCTGACTAAAACCATGGCCTTATTTCATTTAACAGTAATGTTTGATACCATTAAATACGATAATAACACTATTTATATTTAACAATGTCGTTAAATAAATCACATTAGTATCCGTACTGCGAACGAGCCAATAAATGCTTAGAAAAGATTAATCGGCCATAAGAATAAGTAACGGGTATTAAAATAATAATTTCGTGGCCCGTTAAACCCGTAATTACCAACACAGTACCTAAAAATCCATGTTTAAGGTTCTGGAATTTACAAAACAGGCCCTAAGGGTATTCTGGTAATTTCCAGCAGCTGTAGGGACCCCACACGCGCCCTCACGCGCCTCCCAGAGCCTCCCCACGCGCAGCCAAGCTTTCCCCACTCTCCCACGCGCCTCCACGCGCGTCTGGCATCAGCCACGCGCTCCCACGCGCGCGCACGCGCTGCCACGCGCGCACTAAGGGTGCCTTGCTGACGTGTCACTTCCTGGTTGGTTGGCTGCATCCGGATTCCGTACTCGCGTCACACCGGATCATCTCACCCTATCTTCCCTCCATCCAACGCCCACAGATCCGGGTGTACCGCGGTATCATGGACCGCGATGCACCGGATCAATCAGACTCCACTAATGGCCAGGATGCGCGCGTACACCCTCCTATGGTGTGCCGCGTCGCACCGGATCACTCCGGTCGTCTCCCCCACTGCCGGCGACCGGAAAACTCGCCGGAAGGTCGCCGGAAATTGCAGAAAATGCCCGGAAAAATCTAGAAAATTCTAGAAAAATCCCTAAAGTCTTATTTAATTATTTTTAGCCATTATTAATTTCATAGGACATTAAATAAATATATACCATCCTATATAATTAAAATTCCATTAATTTAATAAAATAAAATTAATAATTTATTAACCTCCAAACCTTGGCTCTATGCATAAAAATAAGCTAAACAATTAATTTATTAATTCAAAGGGGAAAAGTAGATAATAACTTGCCTTTTTGGATTTAAAATAAATCCGCCGGTCTGCGCGTAGTCGGGTAAAATTGCCTACACCGGTCCAAGCTTCTTTCTCTTTCTCTTTTCCTTTCACTCTTATAAAATAGCTCTCTAGAATTTATACTTTGCTTCTAACTCCCTTTTATTTTTTTTCTAAGGCAAGCTAGTTAATTTATACACAAAATATATAATATAAATATTACAAATATCTAATTTATAATAACTTCTCACCCATTTCTCATATTCCTACCTATATGGCTTTAAGACAATGCTATCTTTAATCAAGATATTTGATCCACCATTCTACCATAGTAAATGAAATTCTATCCTAGTATTTAATTTTCCATCATTACATTGATTTATTATAACTATTATTATTATTATTACTAATATTATTATTAATAAACTTTTATTATTATTATTATTATATTCTTATTATTATTATTATTAAACTAATATAATAATTATTATTGTTATTACAAAATAATATATTATATTATCATAATACTTTATAACACAAATATAATACTCTAATTAACTAATATTGCTTAATTAAACATAATCAACAAATAAAAGTAATTAAAATAATACATGCACAATTAAATGAATAAATTTACTATTTTAACATACACAATTAATTTACATGCACAATTAAATGAATTTAATAAAATAATGTAGTATGCACAAATAAATAAAATTAATTAACCTAACACAAAATTAATTTAAATACATTCTTTAAAATTACGGGGTATTACATATATTTATAGTTATGGACTATATAGCTATTGCTGAGTTATCTAGGATGTATCTGCGTATTGGGCCTCTATTTGGACTGTAGTTAGAATAGAACTTGTTTGTGGGCCTGACCCACCATTATTTTTTAGGTTTTCGTCAAGAGTAGGGATTGTTCGTGCTGAGCTGGGATCGTCTACCTCACTCTTCTGGATTTGTTTTTATATTCAAGATTTCTTTATGTTTCAGTGTTCTGATGTAGTTACTTGTTCAGTTGGGATTTTTCTAGGGGTCCACATAGTATGGATTCCCGAGTTGTATATTTGGAGGATCACTTGTATCAGAGAAATTCATTAGTGGAAATTTATTTACGAAGTTTTATTTATCATTTAGTTTCTGATCAGCATTTTGGTTATTTTCATTTATCCTATTTGTATCTTGTGTTCAATTATTGCCATTTGTTTTTGATATCCTCGGGTATTCGGGCGTGGGCCTAGCCAACCCGCACCTGGAAATCCGGGGGTATCACAATCCATGCAAGAAAAACTTATTAAATAAACTCTAAGGCATGCTTTGTTTGCTGAGATGAGGCTGCTGTCAAATTTACTGATGCAAGGGCTGTATTGAAGAGTGACTTGGTGTTTCAAGCTTCTGTGGTCGATTTTGAAGATTAACACAGGTATAATTCATCTTCTCACACTTGTTCAGACTGTGTTTATGCTGAGATTATGCTGAAAAATGAATTCGGACAGTGTGGTCAGTAGTTAAGCTTGGTTCTTCTGATGAAATCTTGGATTCAAGTGCTATTTGATTATACTTAGCTATTTCATGATGATCTATGCTGTTAGCTAGTATATTTTGATGAATTGAGATTGTCAAAGTTGAGTTAGTAGAAAAAATTTGGTATGCTTTGCTTTTGAGATTTTTGGGCTGAATATATTCTGTGCCAAGGCTATTTTGTGCTGTGGATATTTTGTGCCGAGGCTATCTATGCAGGAGATTTTTGTACCAAAGTTGTTATATGCTGAACCAAGGATTTTGACTGAACTTGTGATATACTCATGTTGTGTTTGATTATACAAAGCTATGAACATGAGTACAGCAGTGAAAGAATACTGTATGAGGCGCTGGTGAATTGATTTCAAAAGGAATTTCCTATTGTACCCCTTGGACTGTGGATGCAGTGGATTGCAGGTTTGAGGTAGTAACTTGGAATTCTATGTTGCCCAGCTTATTTGAATTGTATTTAGTGTGTTGACACTTATTGTCTATGGAAATGAGGCTTCGTACCTCACCCCATTGTTAAGTGTGACATTTATTATATATGGTAGTAAGGCTTCATACCTCACCCCATTGTTGAGTGGTAGTGAGGCTTTACATCCTTACCCCATTCGTGGTTGAGCTGTGAGAGCTTATTGGGTCCAAGCGTGGTTGCTTTGGACAGGGGGAGTGCGTAGATGCACTGAAGTGTCTTAGTTTGTGTGTATTGGTTGTGAAAACTAGTGTCTATTCTAGTGCATGGGTGTGTGCAAAGAGTGAGACAACTGAGTGTATAGCAAGATACATATAACTAGTGGATTGATTATTGGCCGAGGCCAAGAACCAAGGTTTCTCCATATTTAAGAGGGTTTCCTTGTAAATCTTGTGTTATCTTTTCTTTGAATGCTTGTATAGTTGTGTGAGAAAATTTTTGAAAGCAAAGATTTAACCAATTCACCCCCCCTCTTGGTTCAACACTAAATGTCAACACCCCTAAACTTAAATGATACATTATCCTCAATGTATGAAAACAAGTATAGAAATTAAGCATGCAAAGAAGTGTAAAAGGAGAGAAACTACCTAGTGCGAGATAATAACTTCAGTGCAACCAGTCGTAGTGACAAAGCTAAACTTCTCTCCCCCAAACTTGGACCGTATAATCTGTTCAAAAAAACTGGGTACCAAGCATAAAAGCATAGACATATAGAAAGATATAAATATTAAGTAATATGTTATACTTTATTCAAAACCGGGAAAGAAAACCAAAATATGTGTACATCAAAAAGTGTACCCACAATTGTCATGCCAAACACAGCCCAAATCCTAACATTATTCAAAACACACAAAACAGGAATAAATAGCATGAACTATAAAAAGTAAAGATAAAATCAGTTCACCTTACAAACTAGATGGTGAAGTGTCAGCTCCTCCAAGAGTATGATCATTCAGTGATTGCACCAGTGCGAGCAAGAAGTTACTCTTTCTAATCTTTTAAATTGTAAACCTTCTTTGAAGTCGCCCGTTGCTTATTACATGGAATCACAAACCCTTGGTCCTTAATCATCTTTGTAATTAAATAGGGAAATGGGAAGGACCAACTCAAAGAGCTTTCTTTTCTGTGGACAATCAATTTGTTATAGACCTTTAAAATTTAATTCATAATCAAAGTTGGAACAGAAATCCAAAAGTCATTTTTCGCTAAAAAGAGAGAATCCAAGAGGACATTATTATTTGTTGTAGGTTTGACAATTAGAAGAACATTTGTAGCCAATAGAACCTCAATGAACCAAATCCTGGGTGGCATAAAAGACCTTTTAGGTACGATGCTATCTAAGCTTTTGAGATTGCTATGTGCTACTTCTTTCAAAACATCTGTTAGGTCATCCAATAAATCAAGAATATTCGACAGGGGACCATATAGAGGTTGACCGTCCACATCAATTGGGGAGTTGATTGGATATCCACATGCAACTGCAATATCATCTAATGTAAATGAAATCATGGTGCCATCAATTGTAGTTGAAAGCTTGGTTGGTTCCTGATGTTTGTATGAAAGATTTTTGTGGAACTGATGAACTAAGCGAAGATGAACCACATTATGACAGGGCTGAAATATGGATGCTAGTCCACATTTCCTGAGATTTTTGATTGCCCAGTCTGTGTCAGCATGCCTATGAAAGACATTCCTAACATCAAATGTAGTTTCAAATTGAATGTGCCATTTAAACCAATCCGGATCAGTAGTTTCCTCAGAAGACCCCTTGGATTTGTGAGTAATCTTAGAAGCAGAAGTAGAGGCCATTTGAGTGAAGGAATTTGGTTCTAGACTTTTGTCGAACATGAGGTGTGCAAGACTGAAAAATAAAGAACACTTGTGAAGATTAGATTATTTGAATCCAACAAGCATGAATCTAGAATTAAAGCACAACAATTCCTTACTTAAGAAATCAATTGCCCACAAGATCAAGTTCTCATCGCTATGAAATAATTAATAGTTGAGATATAGAAGAGAAAAGAACTTACCTCAATTTGGAGTTTGAAACTTTGCCCTCCTTGATTAAAAGATGATGATGGAAGAGGATGATTAAAGATGATGAATTGATGAAAAATAGAGATGGAGAGAGTGAAATATGATTTTGAGATGGTGTGGGAAAGTAGGGTTAGAAGTTAGGAGATGTAGGTTGTGAATAAGGAATGAAGGAATAAAGTTTATAAAATCCCGAGCTGGGCTCGGGTTAGTTTCATGGGCTTTCACGTCCGGATGCGAAATATGGCATCCTGATGCAGACTGTAGCGAGGCTCTTGATGAGTGATTTTTGCGCGCTGGGGGCTGATGGTGATGGAATGGTGTCTGAACGCCGGTTGAGGCGTCTGGATGCGAGTAGTAGTAGGAGTTGGCGTCTGGACGCCGATTGTGGCGTTCGGACACGAGTGCTTCCAGGTGTTGGCGTCCGAACACGCTATTTGGCATCCGGACAAGAGGTCTTCAGTAATTAGAGTCCGGAAGCAAGAAATAGCGTCTGGACGCAAGATCTTTCAGTTGCTTTAATGAATTGTTGATCAAAGATGCCCAAAAATGTTACCAAACCTTTATATGACTATAGAAACCCACTATGGCCACTTGAATGATTCTTAAAGAATGTGCAGTGGAAATTCTATTCAGCCATTTGGATAGAAATTTGGTTCATGGTAACAAGTATATAAGGAAGCTTAGAATGGAAAGAATTTACTTCCTTGAAGTGCTAAATTTAATGTCGATAGCTAGACGAAATCGAAATCTTTTTAGTCCTCATAAATTGGATCCGTCAAGATGATGGAATCCACATATCCGACTGGGACTAGGTTGTCAATGTAAGGCTTAAGCCGCTGGTGGTTCGGTATGCCGCACTACCATCAAGCTTAAAGAGTGTGATATTTAAGGCGAGGGTCAAGAGTTTTACCTTTATAGAAGCACTACTACCTTTCACTATAAATATACCTAGGGCGAGTAGGGATTGTCCTAAGGGATTGTGAGGGTCGGATAAGGTTGTGGAATCGCTATTAGGGCTAGTAGGTCGAGTGATCAAACAATTGGTTGGTTGGTTGATTAGAGAGTAACTAAATTGAATTAAGTAACAACAAAAGAATGCAACTAAGAGTAAGTAAGAGAGAGAAGAGTCTTGGGATTTAGAGATCACCACCAAGCAATGCATTTCTATACCATTGACAAATGACTAATGAGGGAAAGTGGTGTATTGCAATAGTGGTGTGTGTGTGTTTGGTTGATTCAACAAGTAAGGATGACTAGTTAAGCATGTATTGTCTAAACATCATGTGAAAGGCACAATATATCTAAGCAATGAAGCATATATTGTCTAAACAACATGTGAAAGGCATAATAGATTAAAACAAGTCATTAATCCTTTCATTAAGCTCACAATCCAAATACAACACAAGGTTAGAGACATATGCTACTTGCATTCAAAAGCTTGGATCATCAAACAACAAGCATGGATTGTCCTCCCATTTAACACTACACTACAACTACACTATATCTACACTACTAGCATGAAAATAAACTAAGGGAGAGGCACAATCCATCAAGGAATAAGTATGAACCATTAAGAAAATCATAAGAGCATTATTTTAAGCACTATGTTTTGACAATCTCTAAATCTATAGCATCAATACACATAGACATGCATCAATAACACAAAATCTAGAGACAAGCACATAAACATTTATTCTAGCATACATAGACATATGGATAGAATGAAATGATCAATTGGAAGTATTAAACCACATAAATCATTAAATAAACAAGATATATATATATAAAAGTGTCAAAACATTAATTACAACACTAATCCCCCAATAATACACAAGATTAAGATATAGAAAGCATACTTGGGGCTAACTCTAGCCCCAAGAGGATGTCTAGCCACTCTTGGTGATGTTGCTCCTACCCTCAAGGGCTAACTCCATGGAAGAAATCTGCTCCTTGTTGATGAAGAACTCCAATGGTGTCTCCAGCCTCCTCATTCTCTAAGCTTGCCTCCTTTGAGAATAATCCCTAGAATTGTATATTGTCTCCCCCTCAAAAAGTGCATCATATACCTTTTATAGGTAGGTTAAGTGACACACCAAATGAGCTAGGGTCGTGCAAGGAATATTCTCTAATGATTGGATAGAGGACGGATTGAACAAGCTGGCTTTTTAACTTTTTCGCACTGGAGGAAGTTCGATCGATCGAACCTTGGACTTGGATCGATTGAACTTGCTGAGATCCATCAAACTGAGGCTGGATTGATCCAACTGGTTGAGCTTTTTGGGAAAAAGACAAATCCGAGATATTTTGAGAGATATTCTTGGGAAAAGGACAAAAGTGGTTAGTGGATGGTACAGCTATGGATAAGATTAATCATTTGAATAAGGACAAAAGTGTTCGATCGATCGAAGGGTGGTGTTGGATTGATCGAACTTTGGATTTTTTGCTTTGGGTCAAGGTTTGGATCTATCTTGAAGTACTAAGATCGATCAGTGTTCGATCGATCGAACCTTGAAGTTGGATCGATCGAACTTTGTTGCTTCCCACCTTTGGCTTCATTTGCTTCTTTCTTTCTCCACTTTGCTCCTTTCATTGTTTAATCCCAGAATTGCTTCAATTAGGCTCTTATTTGGCTGAGTTAGCTTATTTTCGGGATAAGTGCCTGAAAATGGAAATATTACAAAATCAATCTAAAATGGTAAAGTAAGATAGATAAAGGTACTAGAATGCTTAAGCTTAAGGGGTTTAAATACGCACTTTTCAGCGCTCATCAGCCGCTGACCATTGACTTTAAAAAGATTCCCATTCTTCGGGTCTTGCAGCTTAACTGCACTATAAGAGAATACAGAAGTGATTAGAAAATGGCCTTCCCAGTGTGAACAAAGCTTCCCTGGGAAGAGTTACAATCGGGAGTTGAAAAGCCAAACTTTTTGACCTGAAACAAAAGACTTATTAATGATATGTCTATCATGGAATGCTTTAGTCTTTGCTTTATAAATTTTGGCATTTTCATAAGCCTCATTCCGGATTTCTTCTAGCTCATTGAGCTGCAATTTTCTATTAAAGCTAGCCTGATCAAGATTAAAATTAAACCGCTAGATAGCCCTTCTATTCCCCATACATCAAAGATTTTGACAATTAGAATTGAGTTCAATGGCATCATGTCTCTTTTAGACATGGCCCCAAGCTTTTGGCATTGCTCACAAGACTTACAAAAATTATAAGCATCTCTGAATAATGAAGGCCAATAAAATCCATTTTGAAGGACTTTTGATGAAGTCTTTTTAGCACTAAAGTGTCCTCCACATTCAAGAGTGTGGTAGAATTTTAAAATATTTTGGACATCATATTCAGGAATGCATCGCTGGATTATTTGATCCGGGTAATACTTGAACAGTTCCGGGTCTTCCCAAAAGAAAATATTGATTTGAGCGAAGAACCGGTCTTTCTCTTGCTTAGACCATTGGGATGGAATTTTTTTTCAACTGCAAGATAGTTGACAATGTTAGCAAATCAAGGAGGCAACACATGAGAAATCTGAAACAGTTGCTCATTCGGAAAGGAATCATGAACTGGAGAAAAATTAGAAGTGTTCTCAATAAGAAGCGGAGAGAGATGGTCTGCGACAACATTGCCAGTGCCTTTCTTGTACTTAATCTCAATGTTGAACTCTTGGAGTAAGAGTATCCAACGAATGAGTCAAGGTTTGGTCTATTTCTTTACAAGTAGATGCATTAACGCGGCATGATCCGTAAAGACAATGACCTTGGATCTAAGAAGATATGAACGAAATTTGTCCAAGGCATAGACAACTGCGAGCAACTCTTTCTCAGTTGTTATATAATTCAATTGAGCATCTGAGAGGGTCTCGCTAGCATTGTAAATAGTGGTGTGGTGCTGTCGTAACACCCCAAATTGCATATAAAGCGTAACCAAGTTTAAATTTATGAAATGGCACTACTACCTCTAACTACTAATATAGCTTGGGTGAGTAGGGATTTTCCTAAGGGATCAGATGCTTATTTAAAATGGAAACAAGGTTGGATTAGTAGGTCGAGTGATCAAAAGGTGGTTTGATTGGTTAATTAAACTATAATGTAAACAAATTCAATACAAAGCAACTAAAGTAAATAAAGGGTAGAGAATAAGAGAGAGAGATCTTAGGAATTAGAGGTCACCACTAAACATCACCTTTCAAGATATTCAATGTGTAATGAATGAGGGAAACTATATGTTGCAATACAAAGAGGTGTGATTGATTAAATCAACAAGCATAGATGACTAAGTCAACCTAGTGAATAGCACAATATATCAAACTAAGTCATTATTCCTTCCTTTAAGCTCATAATCAAAACACATTAACAAGCTAGAGAATTATACTATTTGCATTCATAAGCATAGAACATCAAACAATAAGCATGGATTGTCCTCACATCTAAGAAAGTAAAGCAACTGTACTACATCTAAGCTAAGGACATGAAAATTAAACTAAGGTAGAGGCACAATCCACCAAGAAATGAGTATGAACCATCAAACAAACAACAAGAGTATTCTATTAAAGCACCATGCTTTGACAATCTTTAGATTCATAGCATTAATACACATAGACATGCATCAATAACACAAAACCTAGAGAAGAACACAGGAACATCAATTATAGCATACATAGACATATGAGTAGAATAAAATGATCAATTGGAAGTATTAAACAACACAAATCATTGTAGAAACAAGATTTACATATAAATCAAATCTCAAGACAATATTACAACACAAATCCCCTCAAAATATAAAACATCAAGATCTAGAAGGCATGCTTAGGGTTAACTCTAGCCCCAAGAAGATATTTAGCCACTCATTGATGTAGTCATCCAACCTTCAAGGGCCATCTCCATGGTAGGAATGAACTTTTTCTTGATGGAAACCCTAGATGAATGGAAGAACTCCCAAATGGTGTATATCTCTTTAATCTCTGGCCTCCTCTCCAAGATTGTGTAAATGTCTAAGATTGTATATATGTAAATGGCTCAAAATCCTTATATAGGTAGCTCAAGTGTCACATCCAATGGTCAGGTCTTGTGCACTAGGGCCTTTTCAATGATTGCACCATAAGCTATCTTTTAATGAGCTGGACTCGGTTTTTTTTCAAGCTTGAGGAGGTTCGATCGATTGAATTCTAATGAGATTGATTGAACTATAGCCAGATCAATCAGAGTGTAGCCAGATCGATCAATCCTTGGTGGCACCTTTTTGGAATAAGACAAATCTGAGATATTTTTGGGATATTTTGGGAAAAAGACAAAAGTGGTAACTGGGGATAAGATCAAAGAAGTTCGGTCGATCTGAAGGAAAGTTGGATCGATCGAAGCTGGAAATTCTTGAAGATAAGGACAAGGGGTTTGATCCATCTTGGTGAGGCTGGATTGATCTCTATGAGATCGATCTGGGCTTGCTCTGATCGATCGAAACTTGCTGTTTTCCACCACTTTGCATCCACTTTGCCCTTTTCTTCTATTTAGCTTGAGATTGTTTCTTTTATGTTTTAATTTGGCTAAATTGACTTATTTTAGGGATAAGCACATGAAAAGGGCAATAACATGAAATTAGTCTAAAATGGGAAAATAAGATAGATAAAGGTTCTAGAATGCTCAAGCTTAAGGGGTTTAAATGCGCACTTTTTAGTGCTTATCACACCCCCAAACTTAAATATTGCTAGTCCCTAGCAATGAACTATAAAGTAAAGGAATAAAATAAACAACTATACAACTATGAACTAGAAAGCAATAAAAGGATAACACAACTTTCGTAGGAAACACGATTGCATTTAGCACATGCAACAAGCCTTTTAAACCCCTAGGTTACCCCTAGTGGGCGTGTAAAGTCTCGTGAGCGTTTCCAGAAATGATACCCATAAACATTAAGTTCATTCTCACAAAAGAGGCACCAATATTGCAAACAAGCATTGGAAGAAAACTACCTCAAGTATGCAATTTTTCAACCATTTTCAAGCAATCTTCCAAAATCTCAACATCAAGCAAGCAAATATAGTCCTCCACACATCAAGAAAATGATCATGCAATTCAAAACAACTCTATAATCCTTTTTGAGTGGACCAGCATCAAGTATGTTGCTATCTTAGCAAACTAAAAAAATGATCACATCCTTACCCTTAAACTTACCGATCATCAAGACAAAGAGTTGACCTTTTATTAAAGCTTTATTGATCTAGGTGCGCTTATTCTTTTCACTCGATTTTTCTTTTTTAATTTTTTTTTAATCCTAGAGGATCAAAGATGGAAGCATGGTGCAATGTGTTGATCTATTAAGCTTTTTAGTGATCTATGAGGTCGAGTGTTAGTTCAATGACTCCCAAACCAGACGGCTTTATGGCATTAGGTGTTGAAACACCCCTAAGGACTTATAAGCTCAAATCAACTAGGCTACAAATCAAAACAACCTCCATCTAATAATGTCCCACTTCTCACATTTTGGGAGAAGTCCTCACTTTTTTTATTACTTTTGTAACACCCTTCCTTTTTTTTTTTTTTTTTTTTTTTTTTTTTTTTTTTTTTTAGCATTCAATTATTAACCTATAGTTTGGGCCCTCCACCTTTCGGCATGAGAAATTCAGTACTTGATGAGGCTAGAATCCCGGCTACTTAATGAAAAGGGTTTGTTATCCACTTTTATCAAGAATGAAAGCTTTCAATGCACTACTAGCCCAATTGGGATATAACTAATTCAATAATCAGTAAAGCATGTACCCTATAAATGTATGCTAGTGTGAGCCTGTGCTAGTGTAGAATACTAGAGTGAATCTCAAAACAATCACAAAATCAGGATGATGTGGACCATAAGTGCAAGCATGATATCAATTTTTCAAACTATTTACTCTTAAATGGCATCCACAAGGCATACAAGGAGTATTGGACTCTCAAGTCAAGCAATTTTTAAATTTTAAGCAATATAGTCCTCAAAAGATCAAAATTATAGCTAGTCATAGACCAATCATAGAAAATCCCTCAAATACACAAGTCATACTCAAAATTTTGAATTGAAATTAAACATTGCAAATAACACCCATTACCCCCAAACTTAAATAGCTCAGTGTCCTCAACGTGCAAAGAGAACAAAAGGAAAGAGTATACCAGTGCAGCTAAGGCAAAGGGTGACCGGGACACAAGTATCCGAAGGGGGTGATATAACCCTCTTAAACTTGGGGTTGACTGTGATCCTGAAAAGATGGCACTGAGAGAAAGGTTCATCAGACAACAAAGGGGATAATAACAGTGCATAGTGGACATGTAAGTGTAAATGGGATGATAAATGAATGAAGGAGAGAGGAATAAGGATGGTCTTGAAAAATTTTGGGCAGCACTTTCTCACTAAAGTCACTGGGATGCACCTGATAATGGAGTCACAGATAAATATATCAATATAATATCTTGACATCCAAATATATCATGCATAAGATAAAGAAAATAAAAGCAGTGTAAGGTACAACACAGTGTCTGGGCCAACAGATTGGTCACAAAAATATAGTAACAGTATCAAAAGATCAGTCAAGTGTCACATATATATAAAATGATAAAAGAGAGATATGGAGATCAAGCAGATGAGGTCGGTCTGGCGGGCATGAACCCTGGATATCTCTAGAAATGCCCTGCAGCGCAGTTGGTATGTCTGAGCGGAGAGTAGTCACGTCTGCTCGGAAAGAGACAACCACATCCTCTATGGTCTGGATACGCTCTCCTAGACTGGGTGTAATACCCCGATAATTTTAAAAGATTTATTAATTAGGATTAATTATTTTATTTTATTTTTCAATGATTTATTTTATTTTATTGAGTGCTAGATTAATTATCTTATTTTAATTAAGTTATATTTCGTGATTATGTATGATGATTGATTGTTTGTATGGTTGATTATTGATTGAATTATTGGTGTGTTGATTTTATTGGTATTATATGACTTAGTTGTAAATTCTTGTTTGTTTATGTGCTTCATTTAATTAGTTATTTTAATTTCTGTATTTAATTAATTATCTTATTTATTTAAATTAATTGGATTGGGTTTAAGGAAAGTTGGACCAAAAGATGTGGTCTTGGGTTTGTATGAAACCTTATTGGATTACTTAATGAAGGCCGGTGGTTATTTAATTATTTAAATGATCACTTTTGTATTAATTATAAATATATATATATATATATATATATTTATAATTATATATAAATATAATTAATTCATAATTGTTATGGAAAGATATATGTATAGATATATATATTTATTGATATATATATGTATATATGATTTAATTAACTAATGGGTTAATTATGGAAGGAATATATATTTATATATATATATATGTAATATAATATATGTTTATAGATATAAATTATTTAAAGGTTATTATTTTAATTCATAATACTAGTTGGAATAGGATTTGGAATTTAAGGTGTATAAAAATACACATAAGGATTTAGGGTTAAAGGTTTTACACGTTAGAAAAATAAAACAGACAGAGAGAGAGGAAGAAGAAGGGCTGACAAGGAGGAGGTCGGATCTGAAAAGGAGGACGTCGGAATTGGAAGAGATAATTAAAGTTTAAAGCGTCGGTTTCGTTTCGAAACCTTCAGGCGAGTTTTCTCTAACTTTCCTCTTAGAACTCATAAGGATTTTACCTTGAGTATCAAGGCTTTAATTACATTTATTTGTTTAAAAATTATGGTTAGATCGGAATAATTAAAAAGTATAAACTATTATATTTGATTTTTAGATTATTGGATTTTAATTGATATATATAGGTGTTATGTATATTTTAAAATCAATCTATAGGTGGATTTGTGACCCAAGAGAGTTAATTATGGTTTCTTTATTTTCTAGAATTGTTCTGTAATTTTCTGGAATTTTTCTGATATTTTTAGGAATTTATTAGGATTTATTTTCCTATTATTTGTTAGGAAAATAATTATATATATATATATATATATACTAGGTAACTGGCGCATGTGGAGCGGCGGCACAATAAAGAATTGATCCAGTGCAGCGCGGTGTAGGATAATAGGGTGTATACGCCAATTAGGGCCATTTGATTAATTAAACTTATGTGAATTGATATGGTGCATCGCGGCGCATAAAAGTTTGGTGCGCAGGTGTATCTGGACCATAGAAGTGGTTTGGTCAACTATGGGATTATTTGGTGTATTGCAGACCATGAGAAGATGGTGCACTCGCTGATCTGGACCTTAGATCTATTATAGTTAATAGAAAATAATCTAGTGTGAGCGTGTTCATTTGCGCACTCATTTATGACCATTGTATGCGGCATAAAGGAAGTGATGGATTTAGTGTGGTGAGCTCACGGTAGCTGAAAGAGCTTAGCCAATACCAGCACACAAGGAGGCTTGAATCCAGCGCTTGCAAGTGCATAGTAAGCACGTGGGCGCGCGTGGGAAACTATGTTGGCCTAATTCGACACTAGAAATTAAAACGGTCATAACTTAGTCATTTTAAATCGAAATTGGGTCATTCTTGAGCTCAAATTCAAGGATTTTTCGTCTTCTTTCCAATGGTACCAATTTCATTATCAGATTCCCATCCTACTAGGAGATATTTATATTTTAGTGAGAAAGTGTCGGAAAACTATTTAAAGGAAACTATTTCTGACATATTTAGTTGCACTAATTTGTGTAAATATAATAAATTAATAATTTGTTATGGAAGGAAGTGTATATATATATATATATATATATATATATATATATATATATATATATATAAAATTATTTATATATGTGTATATATAGTTTAATTTGTCTATGAGTTGTATGGAAGGATGAATATATATATATATATATATATATATATATATATATATATATATATGTATGTATGTATGTATGTATGTATATTGATTTTAAATAATCAAGGATTATTAAAAAAGGTGTTAAACACATATATACATTAAATAACATATGTGTAGGTATATATATATATATATAAATCATTTAAGATGATTAATATTATCATTCTTATTTGGCATATCTTAATAGGCTGGTTGTTAAATTAATGATATGCGTATAATATGCATGTGATGGCTATGTATGATTTAGCGTATTGTTAATTTTAAAGTTAATTCATGGTTAAAGTGTGGGCATGGATGAATTGTCAAATGATTAAATATATTACCTAAATATTTGTATGAATAGAATACATATATGGAAAGCATGGATGAATTGCTAATTAAATGTATGAATAAATATACCTGTGGGGGCATGGTTGAATTGCCAATGTATAAATATACATACACGGAGGCATGGTTGAATTGCCAATGTATAAATAAATATACTTATGGAGGCATGGTTGAATTGCCAATATATAAATAAAAATATTTACAATGGCATGGTTGATTTGCCAAAGCATAATTACGTTGTTATGTGTTAGATGATTAAAATATCATCTATGGTTGTTGTATGTATGGATTGGATTAGGGTTAGATATTCTTAAATGAGAATAGTTTAGTACTTACTGGTTAGTGTATTATTTTACATTAATAAAATAATATTGGGGAAGACGTGGATGATTTGTCAAAACTTGGATTTTGGATATGTGATTTAAACAATTAAAATCATTATCGGGTTGGGATTAAATAGAGTATTTCTTTTATTATAATTTGTTGTTTAAATGATTAAACAACTGACTAGGATGGGATTAAGGTCAAAGTAGTTTTTATAAAATGAAATGGTAGATTGGTCTAGGTATGAATATTATTTTAATAATTATTTAATAGGTATGGAAATTTAATAAACCTATTAATGGATGTGATTAGTATAGTATATATAATTATATATAGACATGTATATCGTGCTTTATTAAAGTTAAAACTTTATTAGGTTTGGTTTTGATCAGAGATGATCTGCTTATTGGTTTTCAGAGGCCTGGTAGAGTGAACTTGCTCGTAGGGTTTAACCCACGATTTATTTTTCAGGTTATTAGAGGTTCCAGTCTCGAGGTTGAGGATCCGCAGCTGGGAGACTGTCATTCGTCTATTCATCTTGTGTACTTTTAAATAGTATTGGATTATTGGATAATGTTTTAAGGGGTCCTTGAGTTATGGGATTTCCGAATTGTAATTGTTGGAGAATCATTAAGTAATATTTATTTATTAGTTTTCTTCAGCGGTTTATTTATTCTTTATTATTCATCTTTGTATTCTGTGCTTGTTAAATACTTAAATTGTTTTGATATCCCTTGATTTTGTGCGCGGACTTGATCAATCCGTGTTCCAAAATTAGGGGGTATCACAGTTGGTATCAGAGCACTCCAGGTTCAAGTGTCCCTAGGGCTTCTGCGTTGTGTACTCTTTTACTTAGAGCTTAAGTTTAGGATTCATTGTATTCTATATTCGGTCCGTTAGTGTGTCCTAATGGTAAATCATTGAGTCTTATCAGAAAAATGGTAAGACATCGATTTAGAAGGTATTGGTAAATCGTTGAGTCTTCCCCTAATTTTGAAGTATGGGTTTTATGGATTTATGCACCAATAAAATAATATGGAGGTATTTTAGGGACGGATTAACAGAATAGTTAAGTCCTACCTATTTATTTATGAATGGTATGGTTTAATACACCGGTATGGGACGGTGGCATTTCAGGGACGGATTAACCAAAGAAGTTAAGTACTACCTATATATTTATAAGGGAACGGATTAACCATAGCATTAAGTCCTACTTATTCGTGTCAGGTCAACGGAATAGTTGGATGGTATGCCATTGAAATAATATGGTTGGATAGTTTACTTTTATGTGGATATAATGGATTATATATATATATATATATATATATACATACACACACACACATATGGGCCATGATATAAGCTTGAGTCTCAGGATCAGTGGTTAGGATGGAGGCGTATATTGCCGATTGAGATGGGTAGCTGGGTTTAAGGATGTGTGGGCTCTGGTAGAAGGAGGACTCGTAACCACCTTTGTGTGCGTTTTACATGAGATACCCACTATCCGGTTGAAACTGCTTTAGTCCAGTGAGAGTCTCTAGTGTGTACTTATATTTATCAATTATATAAATATGGAATTAGCTAATTACGTGATGTGTCCGCTAATAATGAATATGTGTGGATGGGTTAATTTCCACACGGATAAAAGGAATAATGAAATTTGAAATTAAATAATCAAAGTTTTTATTTCATGGATTTGTGAATTCCGAGGACGGAATTCCGTTTGTTAGGGGGGAAGAATGTAATACCCCGATAATTTTAAAAGATTTATTAATTAGGATTAATTATTTTATTTTATTTTTCAATGATTTATTTTATTTTATTGAGTGCTAGATTAATTATCTTATTTTAATTAAGTTATATTTCGTGATTATGTATGATGATTGATTGTTTGTGTGGTTGATTATTGATTGAATTATTGGTGTGTTGATTTTATTGGTATTATATGACTTAGTTGTAAATTCTTGTTTGTTTATGTGCTTCATGTAATTAGTTATTTTAATTTCTGTATTTAATTAATTATCTTATTTATTTAAATTAATTGGATTGGGTTTAAGGAAAGTTGGACCAAAAGATGTGGTCTTGGGTTTGTATGAAACCTTATTGGATTACTTAATGAAGGCCGGTGGTTATTTAATTATTTAAATGATCACTTTTGTATTAATTATAAATATATATATATATATATATATATTTATAATTATATATAAATATAATTAATTCATAATTGTTATGGAAAGATATATGTATAGATATATATATTTATTGATATATATATGTATATATGATTTAATTAACTAATGGGTTAATTATGGAAGGAATATATATTTATATATATATATATGTAATATAATATATGTTTATAGATATAAATTATTTAAAGGTTATTATTTTAATTCATAATACTAGTTGGAATAGGATTTGGAATTTAAGATGTATAAAAATACACATAAGGCTTTAGGGTTAAAGGTTTTACACGTTAGAAAAATAAAACAGACAGAGAGAGAGGAAGAAGAAGGGCTGACAAGGAGGAGGTCGGATTTGAAAAGGAGGACGTCGGAATTGGAAGAGATAATTAAAGTTTAAAGCGTCGGTTTCGTTTCGAAACCTTCAGGCGAGTTTTCTCTAACTTTCCTCTTAGAACTCATAAGGATTTTACCTTGAGTATCAAGGCTTTAATTAAATTTATTTGTTTAAAAATTATGGTTAGATCGGAATAATTAAAAAGTATAAACTATTATATTTGATTTTTAGATTATTGGATTTTAATTGATATATATAGGTGTTATGTATATTTTAAAATCAATCTATAGGTGGATTTGTGACCCAAGAGAGTTAATTATGGTTTCTTTATTTTCTAGAATTGTTCTGTAATTTTCTGGAATTTTTCTGATATTTTTAGGAATTTATTAGGACTTATTTTCCTATTATTTGTTAGGAAAATAATTATATATATATATATATATATATATATATATATATATACTAGGTAACTGGCGCATGTGGAGCGGCGGCACAATAAAGAATTGATCCAGTGCAGCGCGGTGTAGGATAATAGGGTGTATACGCCAATTAGGGCCATTTGATTAATTAAACTTATGTGAATTGATATGGTGCATCGCGGCGCATAAAAGTTTGGTGCGCAGGTGTATCTGGACCATAGAAGTGGTTTGGTCAACTATGGGATTATTTGGTGTATTGCAGACCATGAGAAGATGGTGCACTCGCTGATTTGGACCTTAGATCTATTATAGTTAATAGAAAATAATCTAGTGTGAGCGTGTTCATTTGCGCACTCATTTATGACCATTGGATGCGGCATAAAGGAAGTGATGGATTCAGTGTGGTGAGCTCACGGTAGCTGAAAGAGCTTAGCCAATACCAGCAAACAAGGAGGCTTGAATCCAGCGCTTGCAAGTGCATAGTAAGCACGTGGGCGCGCGTGGGAAACTATGTTGGCCTAATTCGACACTAGAAATTAAAACGGTCATAACTTAGTCATTTTAAATCGAAATTGGGTCATTCTTGAGCTCAAATTCAAGGATTTTTCGTCTTCTTTCCAATGGTACCAATTTCATTATCAGATTCCTATCCTACTAGGAGATATTTATATTTTAGTGAGAAAGTGTCGGAAAACTATTTAAAGGAAACTATTTCTGACATATTTAGTTGCACTAATTTGTGTAAATATAATAAATTAATAATTTGTTATGGAAGGAAGTGTATATATATATATATATATATATATATATATATATATAAAATTATTTATATATGTGTATATATAGTTTAATTTGTCTATGAGTTGTATGGAAGGATGAATATATATATATATATATATATATATATATATATATGTATGTATGTATGTATGTATGTATATTGATTTTAAATAATCAAGGATTATTAAAGAAGGTGTTAAACACATATATACATTAAATAACATATGTGTAGGTATATATATATATATAAATCATTTAAGATGATTAATATTATCATTCTTATTTGGCATATCTTAATAGGCTGGTTGTTAAATTAATGATATGCGTATAATATGCATGTGATGGCTATGTATGATTTAGCGTATTGTTAATTTTAAAGTTAATTCATGGTTAAAGTGTGGGCATGGATGAATTGTCAAATGATTAAATATATTACCTAAATATTTGTATGAATAGAATACATATATGGAAAGCATGGATGAATTGCTAATTAAATGTATGAATAAATATACCTGTGGGGGCATGGTTGAATTGCCAATGTATAAATATACATACACGGAGGCATGGTTGAATTGCCAATGTATAAATAAATATACTTATGGAGGCATGGTTGAATTGCCAATATATAAATAAAAATATTTACAATGGCATGGTTGATTTGCCAAAGCATAATTACGTTATTATGTGTTAGATGATTAAAATATCATCTATGGTTGTTGTATGTATGGATTGGATTAGGGTTAGATATTCTTAAATGAGAATAGTTTAGTACTTACTGGTTAGTGTATTATTTTACATTAATAAAATAATATTGGGGAAGACGTGGATGATTTGTCAAAACTTGGATTTTGGATATGTGATTTAAACAATTAAAATCATTATCGGGTTGGGATTAAATAGAGTATTTCTTTTATTATAATTTGTTGTTTAAATGATTAAACAACTGACTAGGATGGGATTAAGGTCAAAGGAGTTTTTATAAAATGAAATGGTAGATTGGTCTAGGTATGAATATTATTTTAATAATTATTTAATAGGTATGGAAATTTAATAAACCTATTAATGGATGTGATTAGTATAGTATATATAATTATATATAGACATGTATATCGTGCTTTATTAAAGTTAAAACTTTATTAGGTTTGGTTTTGATCAGAGATGATCTGCTTATTGGTTTTCAGAGGCCTGGTAGAGTGAACTTGCTCGTAGGGTTTAACCCACGATTTATTTTTCAGGTTATTAGAGGTTCCAGTCTCGAGGTTGAGGATCCGCAGCTGGGAGACTGTCATTCGTCTATTCATCTTGTGTACTTTTCAATAGTATTGGATTATTGGATAATGTTTTAAGGGGTCCTTGAGTTATGGGATTTCCGAATTGTAATTGTTGGAGAATCATTAAGTAATATTTATTTATTAGTTTTCTTCAGCGGTTTATTTATTCTTTATTATTCATCTTTGTATTTTGTGCTTGTTAAATACTTAAATTGTTTTGATATCCCTTGATTTTGTGCGCGGACTTGATCAATCCGTGTTCCAAAATTAGGGGGTATCACACTGGGTGTCTTAACTGCAGCGTCAGGGATAACTGGATTATGAAACTGAGGTATATCCTAACTATGCTCCTGAGAATGTAATGGCGACCCTACCGGAGAGTGATGTGGTAACTTTACTGGAGGCTCTTGCTTTAGGTCTATATCTATATGCTCATTCACAGCCACCAGTGGGTCTGCTGGATCATCTGTTGTTGCTACCGCTTGCTCTTCTGTAATGACCTGGATTTTTCGGATAATTTTTTTTTTTTCCGTTGTCTTTTCCCTTCTGAGTTTGGTTTCTTGTCGATTAGTGTCGTCTCGAGTGCTCTGGGGTGATTTCTGAGACTCTTTTTTTTGGATTGACAACTTCCTTTGAGGACCGAGTCATTTCCACAATTTTCGTTTTTTGACACTATTCACTTTTCGTCCTTTTCCCTATTCCGTCTTTTTTCCTAATTCGTCTTTTCCTCATTTGGCACTTTGTTTGTGTAACCATACTTCTTGTGTTCGGAGTTAGTTTCTGACTTCACGTATCTTCATTCCCAATGATTTCTATGAGATACGTATCTTTACTTTCGTGAGAAAGTACTCTGGTTGCTCCGGGTGTCCATAGGGGCATAAATGCAAAGTTCTTTGGAAACTTTTTCTTTTCGTGAGGTGTTTTTCATAAATATCTTTTGAAGATGTTTTATTTCAGGGGTATCTAAGAAAATATTTTTTTGGAAGATATTTTTATTCTGGGGTAGTTTCGTAGTTTTCACTTTTTGGAGGGGTCATTGTGCAATTAATGAAAGTTATTGCTTAATGCCTTGTTTTGAGCCTGGATCCTCGTACAGGATTCATTTTCACATTTCGTCGAGTCGTGAACTC
Source organism: Cornus florida (assembly GCF_030987335.1). NCBI lineage: Eukaryota > Viridiplantae > Streptophyta > Magnoliopsida > Cornales > Cornaceae > Cornus > Cornus florida. The sequence goes on from NW_026775571.1 coordinate 20,958,953, forward strand.
TTAGAATTTCCTCCTGGACGATGTTTTCCAGTTTTAGGGTTTCTGGCCTTGGTTTGCGCCAAACTTGTTTTGGGCATAACTCTTTACTCGAGACTCAGTTTTCAACGCCGTTTCTTTTGTTGTTCATATTTTCTCATTTGACTTTTTTGTTCACAGAGTTTTGCCATTTGAGCGCGTCTGCGTGAATTCCACTTTCCAGACCCGGCGGGGCCCGTTTGGGGCACTTTTTGAGTTTTCTATAAATAGGAGGTCTTAGAAAGGAAAATCAGATTTTTCTCTCTCTCTCCTCTCTCATGGCCGGTCCAAGCTCCATTCATGGCTGCCATATTCTCTCTCCTCTTTTGGACTTCTTCCCTTCATTAAAAAGTGGTGATGCCTTTGTGTTTATTGTTCCCCTTGGCGAGGCCTTCGGTTCCAACCGATTGGAATCTCGTTTTGGCCATTTCTTGAGTTCGGGTTTGAAGTTAGGTTGTGTTTTTGATGGGGCTTCCTTGGGATTCATGTTCGTGGTGTTGTCCTCGACAAAACCTAGGAGTTTCGTCGGATTCGGAGCCGATTTATTTTGGTGGGGATTTGAGATTTCATCTCAAATGGAGGTAGGGAATGTTTTAGGCTTTTGTGTGTGTTGTATTGAGTGTTTAGCATGATTATACAACTTATATATGTGCCTTATATCAAATCTAGAAATTTAGTAATTTTTAATTCTTTGCATAAGATTTAAAATTCATGATGATATATAACTTTGTTTTGAATTGTGGCATGATAGAAAATCTTATTTTAATATGTTGGTTAACATATATTAAAATTGGATTAATTAAATAAGAATTGCTCTTTTTAATTAATATTTATCTTTTGTGAAAGATTTAAGTTCATGGCCATACCTTGCATGGAATTGAGTTGTATTATGCTTCTAAATTAAGTTTTGGCATGTGTGTTAACATACTTTAATTTGAGAGCATTTGGTTGAGTTTGGAAATCTAGAGACTTTAATTAAGGGTATTAATTAAAATCTATTTTGGTGGTTTCATGGGCCTAATTAAGCTTGTGTGTGAACATATGTATGACCATGATATGTCTATTAACATATATTAAATTGGGGCCAATTGGAAATGATTTGAAATCTAGAGAGTTTAATTATTTTGATGTAATTAAATTCTATCTTGTGTATCCATGGATCTAATCATGTTTTAGAAGTTGTTTCTATTTTAAGAGCATGGATTTAGATTTGTAAAGTATTCACTTGATTGTGTTATATGCATTGAAGGGCATTGTTATTAAATTTATATTCATGAGAGTATGTTTCTATATGAATATATTGTTGGCTTGTGATTTCATAGCATTATGGATATGAAATGCTTATTATGCACAATTGAGAGTTATATTGCTAACTTGTTATTATGTAATAGTAATATGTATAATTTATGAACTTATTTGGCTTATTTTGGAATCTCGGACCATTGTTGAGTTGAGATGGCTAGGGTTTGGCTCTAGTACGGGGATGTGAGTCCTCTAAGTAATTGAGATAGTGCGCACTTAGGGTGGTCTTCCCTGCCGGTTAGTGCCCGGAATAACCATTGAGGTCTCGGCAGAATTTCGAGCGTGATGTCCAAGTCTTCCACTGTTTGTTTTCGCATTCAATTCCAAGTTGACAATCATGCTTACCTTGTTAACTTGTGGTTTTGGCTATTGGCGATTTTGATGTTGTTAAGTACATTCATACTAAATTGATATATTTAGTTGATTTCACACTTTTAGATTTCTAGTTGATAACCTAGAGAATCTATGTCTTGATGTGTGGTATTAAATATTCTAATTATGCTAAATTGTTATATTTAGTTGATGTTACATTTTAGATTTCTAGTTGATAACCTAGAGAATCTATGTCTTGATGTGTGGTATTAGATATTCTAATTATGCTAAATTGTTATATTTACTTGATGTTGCATTTTAGATTTCTAGTTGATAACCTAGAGAATCTATGTCTTGATGTGTGGTATTAGATATTCTAATTATGCTAGATTGTTATATTTAGTTGATGTTGCATTTTAGACTTCAAGTTGATAACCTTGAGAATCTATATGTTGTTGTTTGTGTAAGCATGCTCCTATGTTGTTGCTTTGTGTAAGCATGAACCTATGTTGCTAAAATTGCATGAATGAGGTAATTGATGCTAGAAATGATCTTAGGTAGCTAGGATGCTCCTTGAGTCTCACCTTTGACATAGACGTTAGGTGGAATGAACTACAATGATTAAATCATGCAAACTTGTAAAACGTAGGTCGATGCATGCTCATTTCCTACGAGTAACTTTATGTTACTCACCCCTATGATACTGGGGCATATTTCAGGTACAAAAATCAAAGTTGAGGTCTTCATTATGCTTGGATGGTTTGTGGACTTGAAGACTTCCATTTTTGGTGAAGGTTGGCTTGGAATGCCAATTGTAGTCTTATGTGTCAACATGTGTACATTTGATTCCGTATATGTAATGTGTACATGAGTACACTTTTTACAATGTATTTGACATGTATGAGATGAGGCCGGAGGCCAATGACATGTAATTTGTATCCTATATTATTTTTGACTTCATGGAGTATTATGAAAGTATTGAAGAATATTGAGTTTTTGCTTCACCAAGTTTGCATTGGGTGTGGGAATTCCATTTTGATTCTTCCATTAGTATTCATTAATCATGTATAAAGTATAGCCAAGGGCTAAACTGCATTTTGAAACCATCTCATGATTTTAAATTCCAAGTTTTCGTTTCAAACTTCATTTTTGGCATTTTGGCAGTTGGGGGGTCATATTTTGCATCGGCCATATTTTTGGGCCATGGACCATTGTAGCACATCTTACTAGGTAAGTTATGTTTGCGTGCATAGTTGTTTCCGGGCAAAGCTTCTTCTTTGATGAAATGAGCCTCCTCCGGACTCATTTTACACTTTTGTTGCATTTTCTGACATAAGGGTATTTTGGGAATTTTCTTTGGGAAATAAATTCTGTTCTTCATATGGTTGATTAGAAAATATGATTTTAGGGTGGGTTTCTTTTTCGTGTTTTTCCATAAAATGTCATCTTCGCATCGGAAATCGCATCCGAAATTCAGCTCTCAGTTTTAAATTTAGCAGCTTTTTGGACCCTCTAGACCAGTTTTCTTGGGAGGGAATTTTGGTCATTTCACATTACGTATTTTTCAATTTTCTTTGTGAGTCATGTAAAAAAATCGATTTTGAGGTAGGTTTTTTCTTTGAGTTTTTCCAGAAAAGGTCATCTAGGCCCTCAAATTTCTATTTTTCGAAGAAAATCCCCTGCTGCCAGGTTTTTGGGTCGCACCCTTACTACCCCTTCACATCTAAACGGTTACGAGGGGTTTTGTAACCAGTTAGATGAGTGTGGGCAGTGTAATTCTCGTGATTTTTGGCTTCCTAACCGGTTAGATGATCTAGGGTTTGCATTTTTTGACCGTTTTGCCCCTTCTTCTTCCGTCAGCCATATCTTCTTCATCCGGACTCCGAATCAAGCGATTTTTGAGTCTAAGTTCATTTATTTTTCATTGTCTTTCCAATGGTGTACTCGGTGGTACCCACTTTTAAGCTGAAAATGATGATTTTGCCCCTAGGTTCATTCTTGTTCATTTTTGAAACGTTGCTTCCCCATTTGATTCCTTTAGGTTCCGTGACCTCGTTGAGGGTCATAATGGTGTCTTAGAGCCATGTTGTATCTTTAGAGACTGTTGTTTTTTTCCTTTGCTTCTGCATTTCAGATCCGTTATCGGATCATCTTTCGGTTCATCACTGACACACCGGGTTGAAAAACTTGGGCCGTCACATCCTCCATCTCTGCTAACTCTGCCTCCTCTGTTGCCAAGGTGGCCTCATCCTTTAGACTCTTAATAAGAGCATTGTAGCTCTTATTCCAATCCTTTTTGCCATAGCGGCAAGCCCCTGACTCAGTATGCTCTGCCGGGTGAAAAGGATAATGCTGGTCCCGGAGAATCTGGGTAATCAGATGTGCGAAAGGAAGGAATATGGCACGCCCGGGCTTACCCTTGCTGATAAAGCTCACATACAATCTCATCATAACACTCCAGTAGAGTGCAGGAATAGAAAACCAATGGCCTATATAAAAGGCATAGAAGGCTGCTAGAAAATTTAAATGCCGCTGGATCTTATGGCTCGCCATAAATACATTACGGTATAGTAACGAATCAAAGAACCATAAATCATCGGGCAAATAAGTCCTGGTAGCGAATGTCTCACAATCACAGCAAGGGCTAGTTAGAGTAACGGCCATGTTTGCGTTAGATGACCTCCTCAAAATAGGATAATCAAGGTCGGGAGGGCAGACGTGTGGGCATCGAGAAGATGTAGCCAATGTCTCGACTATGATACGGATGAGATGGCTATCAATAATAGTTCATAATGCCGATAGATTACTCAGGGCCTGCTGGAGGTTTTGGTAGAACAACCACGAGTAAACAAGGTAGGCTAAGGCTGCCTTGGTCAGAATTAACTAGGAGAAGAAAGCAGTGTCAAAGATAGACTCATGCGCCACTGTAAGGCGTGAATATCTCCTGATAGTCGATCTTGGACCTGGCTGGGCTGTGCTAGAGGCGGTAAAGGAGATGGTATATGCTCAGCCTCATCTGCCGATGGAGAAGATGAAGATGTAGAAATAGAAGAAGCAGAGCACTCAGATTAAGCTGGAGCTGGCTTTTCATGCTCCTCAGGCTCCTTCACTCGTTGTCGCACTAGGCGCTGATACTGCCAGTGCACAACAGTCTTGACTCGAGCCATGGTCTGCAAAAAGAAAGAAACACTTGCAATTGTAGTTAGTATAGAAAATAATATATGAGATATAGAATTGAAAGCATACAAATAGAAACATATTTGTCAGGTTAAGATAGACAACTCAGAATAAATCTATGCAAGTGATAATGCAGTCAGGTATAGATAGTGACTAAGTGAAACATGCTAAACAATATAAGTATGAAATGCATCAAACGTGAAAAACACATGCATTGGGCATAACTAAATTAGCATGAACACTATAGAAGGTGCAAGGGAATCAATATGCAAAACTGTGAAAGTTGATCGATTAAGAAAAAGATAAGATCGATCCAAGTTGGATTGATTAGGACATGATTGAGATCAATCATGCTTTAATTGATCTGAGCACTATTGAGATCGATCGAACTTGTGTAGAAACGCGAACAATCATAGATCTATGACGTGGGTAACACGGGTGGCACCCGAGCAAGCTCGTTGGCCCCTTTACACCTCAACAAGTCAAAAATAGTCACTTAAATTGGCACGTGACCCCCGAAATCAAAATTGGAACAAAATATATACAAATATATATATATATATATATATATATATATACATACATATATATACACATGCTCAACAACTCAAAAATGGAAACAAGTAAACATGTAAGCTGTAGATCTAACATGGCAACATGTAAAACATGTAAATTAACTCAAAAATCAAAAGAGAGAACCCAAAAACTTACCAAAATGAGAGGAAAGAACGGATCGAGAGAGAGATAAGATCGGGATCGAGTCTAGAAAGCTTGGGAGGTCACCGGAGATTCGCTGGAGGTTGGGAAGAAGATGGAACAGCGGTGGGAAAGAGGTAGGGTCTGAGATCGATGTTGAAATCGATCCAAATGACCCTTGGGTCATATTTTAAAAATGATCTTCGATGACTTCGATTGATCACTTGGAAATCAGATCGATCGAACTCAGATTGATCATAAAGGAACTCAGATCGATCATGAAGGAGCTCAGATCGGTCTAGCTCAGAAAAGAACAAAGTATATTTGAAAATTTTTGAATTTTCGAAAATTAAACAAAATATTTTTGGATTTTTTTTTTATTTTAAAAAAACAAAATTAAAAAAGAAGTCAATGTCAACAGGAGCACACAGATCAATCGAACATAGATCGATCAAGACTTGATCGATCCAACAGGTGAAAACCTGCAGACAAGTTCGATCGATACATAGAGAGGTGATTTTTCATGGGTATAAAAATTTTTCTACGTATGGAATGAAGATCGATCTAAGGGAAAACTAGATCGATCTTGGAATTTCAGATCAATCGAGAATGAAGTTCGCACGATACATAGAGAGCTGAAATATGTAGGAAATTTACGCATGATGGGACAGAGAGATGATTAGATGTAGAGATGATTGTTCAATCGATCTGACTTCTTATCAAATTGATTGAACAGACACTAAATGTCTAATTCAAAACTGAAAGTGCAAGCATTCCCAATCAAAGTCCTTAACAATGTGTGTGAACTCAGAACATATCTAGATGACGCAAGAAATGAAAGGTAAAATAGAAATGAGGGAGGAATAGGGTTGTAAACCCTACGAAGCACTAGTCTTTAACGTCTCTAGTAAGACGTTGGGCTTTTTTAGCCCGGATCAAAAATCTTATTGTGCATCCTTTCCTTGACGGGGTGAAAGGCACTTTGAATCCCACCCAACAAATTGTTCCCTAAGGAACTTGTTGGATTTGAATTAAAGGAGATTGACGGTCCTTTGTCCATGCAATTCTTGGGCTTTCATGCCCTTGGAACACTTGGTTTCAAAACAACATTCTTTGAAATCATTTTGGAAGGTGAACTTTTGGATATTCCATTTTCAAGCAAAGGCTCATGTTTTTCAAGTTCATTGTCAAGACATTTTTCCACAACACAAACCTCTTCATGTTTGTCCATTGAATTTGGGGTTGGATTAAAAATGTTTAACTTCACTTTCATGTGGCCAAATGAGATTTTCATTATCCCCATCCTACAATTAATGTTGGCATTTGTGGTTGCCAAGAAGGGACAGGAAAGGATAATAGGAATTTGGTTCTTGGGATTTGGGACTGGTTCCATGTTAATGACAATGAAATCAATTGAGAAGAAGAACTTATCAATCTTAATCAATACATCTTCAATAATACCCCGGGGCTTTTTGATAGATCGGTCGGTAAGTTGCAAAACTACCGACGTCGATTTTAACTCTCCTAAGCCTAATTAAACATATACCGAATATGGAAGAAGGTTAACACTTGCTGCTAAATCAAGAAGAGCCCGATTAATGACATGGTCACCAATAATCCACGAAGTGGTAGGTGAACCGGGATCCTTAAATTTTGGGAGAGTGTTGTGTTGCAAAATAGAGCTTACTTGCATGGTCAAAACCACTTTCTTTGGTGCTTGGCTCTTGTTCTTCCTCTTTAGGGTACAAAGATCTTTCAAGAACTTTACATAAGCCAGAATTTGTTTGATTGCATCCAAGAGCGAAAGATTGATCTTCACTTGCCTAAACACTTCAATGATTTCATTCACTTTGGTCTTTTATTTTTTAAGAGAAATGGATCTTTTCAAGGCATCCGGAAATGGAGCCTTTGACTCAAAAACCTTTTTAAAATCATTTTTCTCAACATCTTCAACACAAGAAATTTTTAAACCATTGTTCAAATCATTTTTCAACACTTTTTTGACAAGATGATCATGCTCATGCAATGAAGAAGGAATAAAATGTGAAACTGGACAGGTGTCAACTTTCGGTTGCACCAATTCACTCTCTTCATTTTGGACACCAACTTGATTATCAACAATTTTCCTACTTCTTAAGGTTGTCACCGTATTGACATGCTCAATTGTGTGACCTTCCAATAAGGAATTGGTTTCCGCAACAAATTGTTGCTTTGGTGGGGTATTTAGAGGCATCTTCCCTTTCTCTCTAGCATTCAAGGTATTAGCTATTTGCCTGACTTGGGTTTCTAGCTTCGCAATAGATTGGGAATGAGAGTGAAGCAATTGAGTGTTTGCTTCTAGAGTACCTAAAGTGGTTAACATTTTTTCCTTAAAAGCGGGACTCCTAGAATTTCCTTGAGAATAAGATGATTGATTAGGAAAATAAGAGTTAGAAAATTGATTTCCATGTTATTGAAAAGATGATTTATAACCTTGGAAACCTTCGCTTTGCATTGGGGGCGGAACTTACTTGTTTTGAAAACCACCTTGGGGAAGGTTTGAGCCTTCCCCTTGGCTTTTCTAAGAGAAGTTTGGATGGTTCCTCCCCTCGAGATTATAATGTGTGCCAAAGGGATTATTCCCTTAGTTGACAAATGCGGCATTCACTTATTCATGGTTCTCACTTTGCACATGTCTACGGGGACAATTGGAAGTAGAATGTAAGACACTAGAACAAGTCATGCAAGATTCATTGGATGAATGATGAGCATGATTAGGAGAGGAAGACACTTGATTTGCCAAATTTTGGTTGATCAAAAATTGATCAAACGTTTGAGATAAAGATTTCACCTCGGCGGCTATGTCATTGGAATTGTCAACTTGATATAAGCTGACATTCTTCCTTCCACCTAGATTTCTACCATTTTTAAAAGACAAAGATCTATGCATTGAATTCTCACTCATGCTATCATATAGACGCCATATATCATCATCATGCCTATCAAGATAAGAACCTCCCATGGAAGCATCAACCATACCCTTGAAATTATCCAACAAACTTTTGAAGAAAAATTGTACCAATTGCCATTTAGGAATGTCATGATGTGGACACTTCCAAAGCAAGTCATTGAGGCGCTCCCATGCCTCGTGAAATAATTCCCCTTCCCCTTGAGAAAATTCTCTAATTGAAGTTCTCATTGCATTGGTCTTCGAAACTGGATAGTATTTCTTCAAGAACTCTTGTTGCATTTCTGCCCAAGAAGTTATCGAAAAAGGCCTAAGATTGCTGAACCAATATTTTGCCTTGTCCTTAAGGGTAAAAGGAAAAAGTTTGAGTCTTAACACTTCTTCTAGCATGTTCGTGTATTTCACGATGGAACATACTTTAAGAAACTCATCCAAATGCTTGTAAGGTTCTTCACTAGAAAGTCCATGATAGTTGGGAAGCATTTGAATAGTTCATGGTTTAATCTTATAGTGATGTGCACTAAATGGGGGCAATTGAATGCATGTAGGTGCATTATATTCATTTGGCTCATAATGATAATGCAAAGCAAGAGGAGGATTCACAACCAGTGGTGCTACACGAACACCTTAATTTACTTGAGCAATAGGAGGTGGGGGCGGAACAAAAATTGGCTGAGGCATTCCTAATGGAACTTGGCCTTGTTATGGAATAAAAGGTCTTGGCATGCCTAACGGTACTTGAATGTTGTTATGATGCACATTATGGTGGAGGATACCTTGTTGGTCTATGTGACCAAGGTCCTCCACATAGTCGTTATTTTGCTCTTCCATTGGAAAAATGGAGTGATGAGAGCTACCCCTTCCCCTTGGGACAAGAATAGGATTTAATGACCTATGACCATGCATGCACAAACAAAACAAAAACAAGAAACAAGTAAGAATAAAGCACTTCGCCTCCGCAACAAATCAATAATCAACAATCCTCCACATACATTAATCCCAAACTCCCATGCTTTGAACAATATGCAAGAAAAATTAAATTGCCTCCACGTAGGCTCACGATCTATCTAAGAAAGTAAAGCATGCCTCCACGCGGGCCGACGATTTAACTAGAGATTGAGTTTAGAAAAGCTTATAAAGGGCCCTTAAGCAACTTCAATTTAGTTTTCAATTTCAAGTTTTGCTATGCTTTGCAAATTTTTTAGATTTTGAGCCTTTTTATGCTTAACTTAGCTCCTTACTTTTCAATTCTCCTTTGTTTCACTTCCTTTGCTCAACTCACCTAGCCAATCAAGAACAAACACAATAAGTAACTAAAATAAAATAAAGTAAAAATACGATCAAAAGAGTACTAATTCCTAATTGTTCCCAAAATACGGCGTTGCCAAATCCCCGGCAACGGCGCCAAAACTTGGTGTGGTGCTGTCGTAACACCCCAAATTGCATACAAAGTGTGGTTAAGTTTAAATTTATGAAATGCCACTACTACCTCTAACTACTAATATAGCAAGGGTGAGTAGGGATCGTCCCAAGGGATTGGATGCGTATTTGAAATAGAAATAAGGTTAGATTAGTAGGTTAAGTGATCAAAAGGTGGTTTGATTGGTTAATTAAACTACAAGGTAAACAAATTCAATACAAAGCAACTAAAGTGAATAAAGGGTAGAGAATAAAAGAGAGGGATCTTGGGATTTAGAGGTCACCACTAAACATCACCTTTCTAGATACTCAATGTGTAATGAATGAGGGGAAATATGTGTTGCAATACAAAGAGGTGTGATTGATTTAATCAACAAGCATGGATGACTAATTAAGTATACATTATCTAGACAACCTAGTGAATAGCACAATATATCAAACTAAGCCATTATTCCTTCCTTTAAGCTCACAATCAAAATGATGAGCACTGAAAAGTGCGCATTTAAACCCGTTAAGCTTAAGCATTCTAGTACTTTTATCAATCTTACTTTGCCGTTTTAAACTTATTACGTGTTATTTATATTTTCAGGCACTAATCCCAAAATTGAGCTAACTCAGCCAAATAAGAGCTTAATTGAAGCAATCCTGAGATAAACCAAAGGAGGGAGCAAAGTGGAGAAAGAAATCAGCAAAAAGGAATCAAGTTGTGCAGCTGAAAAGTTCAATCGATCCAACTTAGAGTTCGATCGATCGAACATCTTTGATCGATCACAGTACTTCTCGATAGATCCAACCTTGGCTTTTGCTGAAATTCCAAGTTTGATCGATCGAACATCACCTTCGATCGATCAAACCCTATTTTGTCCTATTCAAATGATTGATCTTATCCACAGCTGTACGCCTACCAACCACTTTTGTCTTTTTCCCCATAAATATCTTGAAAATATGCCAGCCTTGTCATTATCCGGAGGAGTCAGACCACTTCAATCGATCCAAGATGCAGTTCTATCGATCGAACCCATTTTAGTATTTGACCTACCTATATAAGGAATATGATACACTTTTTGGAGAGAGTCTCTTGTCACACATTGAAAATCATCTTGGAGGGGAAGAAGGGGGGAAGCTAGAGCACCATTGGAGGAGATCTTCACCAACAAGGAGTAGCCATGGAGTTAGCCCTTAAGGGTTGGATCATCACTACCATGAGTGGCTAGACATCCTCTTGGGGCTAGAGTTAGCCCCAAGCATGCTTTCTATACTCTAATCTTGTGTATTATTGAGCGATTAGTGTTGTATGATACATCTTGATATTCATGTATATATAAATCTTGATTATTTCATGGTTTGTATGGTTTAATGCTTCCAATTGACTATTCTATTCTATCCATATGTCTATGTATGCTAGAGTAGGATATTCATGTGCTTATCCCTAGATTTAGTGTTTTTGATGCATGTCTATGTGTATTGATGCTATAGATCTAGAGATTATCAAGATGATATGCTTAATGAATGCTATTTTGGTTCATTTGATGGTTTATGCCTATTCTTGATGGTTCGTGCCTCTCCCCTAGTCTAGATAGCTTTATTTTCATGCTAGTAGTATAGATTTAGTGTAGTTGTAGTGTAATGTTAGATGGCAGGACAATCTACTCTTGATGTTTGATGTTCCATGCTTGTGAGTGCAAATGACATATTTTTCTAATATTGTGTTGTATGTGGATTGTGAGCTTAATGAATGATTAATGACTAGTTATGATATGTTGTATCTTTCACATGTGTTTAGACAATTTATTCCTCTACCAATAGATATTTTGTACCTCTCACATGATGTTTAGATAATGCATGTTTAACTAAATCATCCTTATGGATTGCTTTGACTATGAGCTTAATGAAAGGTTCAATGACTTGAATTGTTATTTTGTTATCTTCACATGATGTTTAGATAATATATTCCTCTACCAATAGATGTATTGTGGCCTCACACATGTTGATTGAGACAATTTGCACTTGTTGAGTCACCCTTACCAATTGAATGTCTTTTACACACACAACATTGTTGCAACACATTCATTTCCCTCATTAATCACTTGATTATGGTTTGGAATAGTATTGTTTGGTGGTGATCTCTATACCCCAAGACCTTTCCTTCTTACTTACTCTTTATCTTATTGCATTGCTTTATTATAGTTTAGCTCATTTAGTATAATCAACCAACCAATCAATTGTGTGATCACTGGACCTACTAACCCTAATTACCATAGTTTCACAATTTGATACACCATCAAATCCCTTGGGACGATCCCTACTTGCCCTATCTATATTTTATATAGAGAAAGGTAGTAGTGGCTTTCTATAAATGTAAAACTTGGCCACCTCCTAAATTCACAACTCTTCAAGCTTGACTTGGTATCGCGACCCTTATAAAGAGGCACCCGGTCAGTTTTTGGCACCGTTACCGGGGCTTAACGGTTTTGTTGGAATTAAACTAGACAATAGTGTTCATTAGATTGCTTCTATTTTTATTTTATTTTCCATTGTATATTCTTTTCTCTTGATTCTCATTATTATTTGTTCAATTAGGTACTTGACTACAAGGAAGGCGAACTTTGGAACTTAAAGCAATCATTGGAGCTTAAAAGCTAAATTTGGAGTTGAAGTGCTAAAGGACCATTGTGAGCAATTCTTGGCACTCTTGTATTTTAATTGTTTCACTTCTTTGTATGCTTGTGATAGCCCTTGTTGAGGCTCATTTTTTTGCTAAATTTTTGTCCAATCATAGGCCCTTGTTGAGACCAAGTTTTTCTTGCATTTGGGTTTTAATTGTGAATGGAGGAATTGTTTGATCCAAGTTTAGGGGGGAATTACATCCCTTCACCTTATGCTCCTCCATCACATTTTAATCCTTATGAGGTTGAGTCCAATTCATTTCATGCATCATCTTACTATGGACTTGATCACTCATTTAATCCTTCTTGTGACTATTACCCTCCCCCATCATTTTATGATGAATCAATTCCACCACCTTCTAAGTACTCACCCGGATTTGAAGAAAAAGTGTTAGCTTTACTTGATGTGCATATTTCACACAATTCACTTATTAATTCTCATTCTCAAACTTTAGCCAACTTAGAAGCTCAAGTTGAGCAAATTACAAATACTCTTTCTCATCAAGAGGAGGAGGAAGAGGCAAATGAAAAAATGACAAGAACTTCAATGAATATAGATGAGGATGATGAGAGTGAGGAGAATGAAATAAGTGAGCTAATGCCTAGCACTCTATCTTGTATAGAGGAGGAAGTGGCAAGTGAGTTAGTGGCTAATCCAATAGAATATAACATGATTAATGAGGACTTTCTTTGTTTTGATTATGATTTTATCTCGGACATGGCTACTCTAGAGAGTGAGGAGATGTTGACCACACTTGAGGTAGGAGAGAAGGAGGAGGAACTTGTTGAAGAGGGCCTTCCTTCTATTTTGTCTAATGACTCTCTTGAGGAGTGTCTTTTGGAAATGTATAAAAATTGTGGTTTTGACTTTAAAAGCTCTAAAAATGAAATAAACTCTCTAATGGACTCCTTAGCTTACTTAGAAGGTGAGGAAATGGTAATTTTTGAGGAAGAGAAGAGGGATGAAGAGAGGGTGTTTCTTATTAATCCAAATGAGTCTTTAAAAGACAATGCCTCACCAATTATCAATATGGATGATCATTTGAATGTGTTCCAAGAACACAACAAAGGGGCAAGCCTAACCATGATTGATTTTGTTTTCAAGACCGTGGATGAAAGGAACAATATCATCTCTTTTATTTCTTTTCAAGTCATTCTTTTGGAGGATGATTTTATTGTCATAAGTGGGACATTAAATGAGAAAAGTGAAAAGAGGGTCAATAAGAATGTTTCATATCCAGTTTTTGATTCATTTGATTAGTGAGTTGACTTAACGTCTTGTTAGAGACGTTAAACACTAGTATTCGTAGAGTTTCATAACTCTATTCCTCCCTCATTTCTTTTTATTTTTCATTCTTGTGTACATTCTTCCATCTATTTTTCAAATTTCCATTCTTGTTACCATCATTGGGGCTTAGTATAGGATTTTCTGCACTTTCAGTTCAAAATTAGGCATTTGGTGCCAGTTCGATCAATCACAAGAGCACCTTCGATCGATCGAATTGTTCTTCAATCGATCCAACTATGGATTCGATCGATCGAAATACCTTTCGATCGATCCAACATGTGGTTCGATCGATCATGAGTCCCAACACTTAAAAAAATTTTGGACCTGCATCCAAATTCCAAAATGCATGCTCTCGGGATCTCCAAAATTTTACATGTTCGATCGATCGAATTTCATCTCGAATCGATCACAGCTATGTTTGATCGATCGAACTTCATCTTCGATCGATCACAGCTTTGCCCCTTTGACCCTTTGACTTTTTCCTATTTCTATTTTTATTTTATTTTATTTTATTTTTTATTTTCTTTTATTTTATTTAGTTACTTCTATCTTGGTATTAAAAATAAAAAATATATACATAAAAAAAAAATATATATATTTCTTTTCTTTTATTTTATTTCCTTTTATCTTATTTCCAAAAATCCAAAAATATTTTGTTTAACTTTAATTTTTAATTTCGAAAAAAAAAAAAAAATTTGCATTCTTTATTTCCTTACATTTTTACTTCTTGCATTTTTATTTTTATTTTTATTCACTTGTCTTTTTATTTTTGTTTGTGTACATATTTGTTTTGTCTAAAATAATAATAATAAAAAAAGATGATTTTTCAAAGAAGCATTCTGTCTTGCTAGAGACGTTAAACTTAGCACCCATTTTGCATATTTCTTATATTTTTCATTTTTCTTTGCGTGTTTTCACACACACACACACACACACACACACACATATATATATATATATATATATATATAAATGAAAAACAAAAAGTAAGAAAATTTTGTATATACTTGCATTGTACATATTCTTTCCATTTTTTTTGCATTGTACATTTTCCTTTTCATTTCTTGCATTGCACATATTATTTTTTTATTTCTTACATTGAACATATTCTTTCATTACATTTTGCCTTATTTAATTTTCTTTTTATATTTTGTTCATGCATTTTATTCTTTGTTTTTCTTGCATTTTGTATATACTTGCTTTCATTAAATGAAAAATATAAAAAGATTCATCATTGTGCCCTTATGTGTAGTCATGCATACTTTATGCTTTAGTTAGGGCTTGATCTTATATCTCTATTGCATCATGTGTTACATTGCCTTAGAATGCTTGATTTGATTATTCTTATCCCATTTGATATTTGATGTGAGTTTGCTAGCGTGGTTATTCAAGTAGGTTGTTAATTCCAAGTTTGGGGGAGACGTCTTTCGAATTGGATCATGACCGGGCTTCATGTCTACACCACCACGGTATACTCTTTCCACTTTTTTTTTTTTTTTTTTTCCATTGTTCTCATTACACATTGAGGACAATGTGCGGTTTAAGTTTGGGTGTAAGGTGTCTTGTTGCATTCTACTTAAGATTTGAGCTTTAAATGCATGATTGAGATTTGAGATTGATGTTAGCTATGATTTTGATCTTTTGAGGGCTATATTGCTTAAAATTTAAAAATTGCTTGACTTGAGAGTCCAATACTCCTTGTATGCCTTGAGGATGCTATTTAGGAGTAAATTTTTCAAAAGATTGATATCTTGCTTGCATTTGTGGTCCACATCATCCTGAATTTGTGATTGTTTTGAGATTCATTCTAGGATTCTACACTAGCACCGGCGCACGCTAGCATTCAATTGTGGGGTACATGCTTTGTTGATTATTGAATTGGTTATATCCCAATTGGGCTAGTAGTGCATTGAAAGCTTTCATTCTTGATAAAGGTGGATAACAACCCCTTTTCATTGAGTAGCCGGGATTCTTGCCTCATTAAGCAGTGAACTTCTCGCGCTGAAAGGTGGAGGGCCCAAACTCTAGGTTAATAATTGAAAAAAAAAAAAAAAAAGAAGTTGCAAAAAGCAATAAAAGTGAGGACTTCTCCCAAAAGGCAAGAAGTGGGAAATGATTAGATTGTTGTTGTCTTGATTTGTAGCCTAGTTGATTTGAGTTTGTAAGTCCGTTGGGGTGTCTTAACACCTAATGCCCTAAAACCATCTGGTTTGGGAGTCATTGATCTAAAGCTCACTACATGAATCTTCTAGAAAGCTTAAGAGATCAACACATTGCACAATATTTCCATCTTTGATCCTCAATAAAAAAAAAAAGAAAAAGAAAAAGAAAAAGAGTGAAAAGAATAAGTGCACCTAGAACAATAAAGCTTTAATAAAAGGTCCACTCTCTTATCTTGATGATCGGTACTAGATTTGTGTGCTAGTTTGAGGGTAAGGATGTGATTACTTCTCTAGTTGGCTAAGATAGCAACACACTTGATGCCGGACCTCTCACATGGATTCTAGACTTGTTTCGATTTTCATGATCATTTTCTTGATATGTGGAGGACCATGCTTGCTTGCTTGATATTGAAATTTTGGGAGATTGCTTAGAAACGGTTGAAAAATTGCATACTTGAGGTAGTTTTCTCCCAATGCTTGTTTGCATATTGGTGCCTCTTTTGAAAGAATGAGCTTAATGTTTGTGGGTACCATTTCTGGAAACCCTCACGAGACTTTACTCGTCCACTAGGGGTAACCTAGGGGTTTAAAAGGCTTGTTGCATATGCTAAATGCAATCGTGTTCCCTACGAAAATGGTGTTATCATTTTACTTGCTTTCCAGTTTATACTTGTATAGTTGTTTATTTCATTCCTTTACTTCTTAGTTCATTGCTAGGGACTAGCAATATTTAAGTTTGGGGGTGTGAGTGCGCATTTAAACCCGTTAAGCTTAAGCATTCTAGTACCTTTATCTATCTTACTTTGCCGTTTTAGACTTATTACGTGTTATTTATATTTTCAGGCACTAATCCCAAAATTGAGCTAACTTAGCCAAATAAGAGCTTAATTGAAGCAATCCTGAGATAAACCAAAGGAGGGAGCAAAGTGGAGAAAGAAAGGAGCAAAAAGGAATCAAGTTGTGCAGCTGAAAAGTTCGATCGATCCAACTTAGAGTTCGATCGATCCAACTTAGAGTTCGATCGATCGAACATCTATGATCAATCACAGTACTTCTCGATAGATCCAACCTTGGCCTTTGTTGATTAACAAGCTAGAGAATTATACTACTTGCATTCATAAGCATGGAACATCAAATAACAAGCATGGATTGTCCTCACATCTAAGAAAGTAAAGCAACTACACTATATCTAAGCTAAGGACATGAAAATTAAACTAAGTAAACTAAGGTAGAGGTACAATCCATCAAGAAATGAGTATGAACCATCAAACAAACCACAAGAGTATTCTATTAAAGCACCATGCCTTGACAATCTCTAGATTCATAACATCAATACATATAGACATGCATCAATAACACAAAACCTAGAGATAAACATATGAATATCTATTCTAGCATACATAGACATATGAGTAGAATAAAATGATCAATTCAAAGTATTAAACAATACAAATCATTGTAGAAATAAGATAGATATATAAATCATATGTCAAGACAAGATTACAACACAAATCCCCTCAAAATATAAAACACTAAGATCTAGAAGGCATGCTTAGGGCTAACTCTAGCCCCAAGAAGATGTTTAGCCACTGATTGATGTAGTCATCCAACCCTCGAGGGCCATCTTCATGGTAGGAATGATCTTCTTCTTGATGGAAACCCTAGATGAATGGTAGAACTCCCAAATGGTGTATATCTCTCTAATCTCTAGCCTCCTCTCCAAGATTGTGTAAATGTCTAAGATTGTATATGTGTAAAATGGCTCAAAATTCTTATATAGGTAGTTCGATGGATCGAATTCTAATGAGATCGATCGAACTATGGCCAGATCAATCAGAGTGTAGCCAGATTGATCAATCCTTGGCGGCGCCTTTTTGGAATAAGACAAATCTGAGATATTTTTGGGACATTTTGGGAAAAAGACAAAAGTGGTAGGTGGGGATAAAATCAAAGAAGTTCGATCGATTTGAAGGAAAGTTGGATCGATCGAAGATGAAAATTCTTGAGGATAAGGACAAGGGGTTTAATCCATCTTGGTGAGGCTAGATCGATCACTGTGAAATCGATCTGGGCTTGGTCTGATTGATCAAAACTTGCTGTGTTCCACCACTTTGCATCCACTTTGCTCCTTTCTTCTATTTAGCTTGAGATTGCTTCTTTTATGTTCTAATTTGGCTGAATTGACTTATTTTGGAGATAAACGCCTGAAAAGGGCAATAATAAGAAATTAGTCTAAAATGGGAAAATAAGATAGATAAAGTTCTAGAATACTCAAGCTTAAGGGGTTTAAATGTGCACTTTTCAGCACTCATCAAATGACATAAGGAGTTTTATCCACACGCTGGCCCAAAATAACACCTAATGTATAATCGGATGCATTGCACATGATCTCAAAGGGAAGAGACCAATTAGGTGGTTTCATAATTGAGGCGGAAGAGAGTAGTGAACGGAGCTTCTTAAAAGCTTCCAAACATGCTTTATCAAAGCTGAAAGTAGTATCCTTGGCAAGAAGATGGCACAAAGGCTAGGATATCTTACTGAAGTCTTCGATGAAGCGGCAATAAAAACCAACATGGCCAAGAAAAGATTAAAATTATCTCACCGAAGAGGGAGGAGGAAGGCTGTGCATTAATTTAACTTTTGCCTTATATACCTGAATCCCTCCTTTAGAGATAATGTGTCCTAAGACAATCCCTTCTTGTACCATGAAGTGACTCTTTTCCCAACTTAATATTAGATTTGTATCCTTACATCTTTGAAGCACAAGTGACAGATTATGGAGATAAAAGTTAAAAGAAGATCCAAAGATAGAAAAATCGTCTATGAATACTTCAAGAAATTTTTTGACCATATCAGAAAATATGGACATCATGCATCTCTGAAAAATGGCCAGTGCATTACATAACCCAAAGGGCATACGATGATAAGCGAAAGTTCTAAAAGGATAAGGGAAGGTGGTCTTCTCTTGATCTTGAGGATCTACAGCCACTTGGTTATAACCAGAATAACCATCAAGAAAATAATGGTAACTTTGGCTGTCTAACCTTTCTAGGATTTGATCAATGAATGGAAGTGGAAAATGATCTTTCCTAGTTGCAGAGTTGAGTTTCCGGTAATCTATGAACACACACTAACCAGTGGTGGAACGTTGTGGCACAAGTTCTCCAGCTGAATTTTCAACAACGGTGAGGCTAGACTTATTTGGAACAACTTGAGTGGGGCTTACCCACTTGCTATCCGAGATGGGGTAGATGATCCCTGCATCTAATAGCTTGATTACCTCTTTCATGACAACCTCTTTTATGTTAGGATTTAACCGACGCTGCACCTTTCGGGAATGTTTGGCGTCCTCCTCCAAAAGAATGCGATGCATGCAAATGGAGGGGTCAATTCCTTTTAAATCAGCCACCGACCAACCAATAGCTTCTTTGTGCTCTTATAGCATTGCTAAAAGGCTATTTTCTTGGTCTTTGGAAAGATCCGATGCAATAATGACCGGAAAATTTTTATTTACACCAAGAAATAAAACTTAATGCAAGAGGTTCCTTTGGCACTTTCCAAAAGGGAAAGTCCGAAATTCCATTGGCATCAAGCAAAGAGTTAACTTCATGAATGGATTGATCAATATCATAATTTTCAAAGTTTAAATAAGCCAAACAAGTTTTAAGAGGATCTTGACTTAAAATAAATGGGAGAGATTCTTCTACCATTTCATCGATGATATCAAGAGAGAAGCACTCATATTCCCCCTGAGGATGTTAAGAAGCACTAAAGATGTTGAGCTTCACCTTCATATTTCCAAAAGAAATATCCATCACCCCGGTTCGGCAATTAATGGAAGCATTAGCCGTAGCTAAGAAGGGTCGACCAAGGATCACAAGAATATGTTTTATTGGATTATGGATCAGTTCAGTATCTAGAACCACAAAGTCTTCTTAGAAGTAGAAGTTGTCCACCTTGATGAGTATATCCTCAATGATACCATGAGGTTGTTTTACGGATCTATCTGCAAGTTGTAAGACAACTGAAGTGGATTTGAGTTCTCTTAAGCCAAGTTGCAAGTATTCTGAGTAAGGAATTAGATTTACACTTGATCCTAAATCAAGGAGGGCCTTTTCTATCTCATTGTCTCCAATGACACACGAGATTGTCGGGGCACCTGGATCCTTAAACTCGGAGGTGTATTATGCTGAATGATATCACTTGCTTGCTTAGTTAACCTCACTTTTTTAGGAGTATTACTCTTATAAATGCGTTTTTAAGTACACAAATCTTTAAGAAATTATCATAAGGTGAAATTTGTTTAATGGCATCAAGGAGAGGAATTTTGATCTTTACTTACTTAAAGACTTCGAACATTTCCTAAATTTTATCGCCCTTTTTCCCAAAGTGTGTGGAATCTATGAGGTGTTGAGGAAAAGGAGCCTTGGGCAATTAAGATATCTCAACATTTGGGATTGGCGGATTTGGAATTTCTGGACTAACATTCAAATTTTTGGATGAAAAACTTGAATTCTTGGAAGCAAGAGTTTCAGTTTTTTCATTAACCTTATTGTCCATAATTCTTCCACTCTGAAGTGTGGTGATTGCTTGAACTTGCTCAAGATTTGATCCACTCAGACGAGTGATTTCATCAATCATATATTGCCCTTTTGGGTTCACCACAGGTTGAGCTGAAAGTTTTCCTGTGTCCCTCTTATGAAGTTGATTAACAGAATTAGCCAATTGTCCCAGTTGGGTTTCAATGTTGGCTATTGATTGAGAATAAGTACTAACTAATTGCACAGTTGATTCCATACCACTAATGATAGCCATTATTTGCTTATTGGAGTTTACTAGCTCATCCAATTGGGATTGTTAAGGAGGAACATGATTTTGATTAGAAGAACTCACATTATAGGAAGGAGGACGATAGCTTGAAGAAGCTTGGAATGGCCGGTTCATGGGCTGAGAATTAGACTGAGTTGATTGCCCATAACCTTGAAATGATGAATTTTGAGGGGCTTGTTGCCTCCATAAAAAATTGGATGATCTCTCCAACCCAGATTATATGTATTGCAATAAGGATTATTTCCAGGGCGAGAGAACATGGCATTGGCTTGTTCTGGCATACCTCTAGAAAATTGCTCCGGTGTAGGGTAATCTTCTGAATTATGAAAAGTGCTTATGCAATGTGCACATATAGCATTGGATGAAGAATTCTGAGAAGATAAGAGATGTGGTGCCACAAGCTAAAAAAATTTGTTGGCTATGGCATCCACTTAAGAGGATTCTTCCCTAAGAGTCTTTGGTTGGCACGGATTTGAGGGTTTCACCATATTAGAAGAAGAAGCTCTACGAGAACTATGATGTATAGAATTTTCGCCTATGTTCTCAAGTAGAGTCCATGCATCATCTAGATTTTTAGACATGAACATGCTCCCACATGAAGAATCAATTAATTGTCTATGTGGTTCTGTTAAACCATCATAGAAGGCTTGCACCAATTGCCACTTTGGAATTTGGTGGTGCAGACACTTCCTCAGAAAATCTTAAAGTCTTTCCCATGTCTCATAAAATTGTTCCTCATCAATTTGGGAAAAACTAAGAATAGATCGACGCATTTTGTTGGTCTTACTCACAGGATAGTATTTTTTAAGGAATTCTTGTTGCATTTGGACCCATGAAGTGATGGAATTTGCAACAAGAGAGTTCAACCAATACTTTGCTCTATCTTTCAAAGAGAATGGGAAGAGAAGCATATGAAGTGCATCTTAGGGGAAGTCCCTCATCTTGATGGTGGAGCAGATTTCCAAGAACTCATCAAGATGTTTGTAAAGGTCCTCATTATAGGAAATGAGTTAGTTCCTCATAAACATGGCTGTAGCTTTAAGGATTGAAGAAGAAGAAGATTTCTTCTGCTGCCCCATTGTTGCAAAACTTAGCATAAAACCTCGAAAAACTTTCCTCCTCCTACAATATATTTTTCTCAAGTATATAATAATAATTGATACCAGCCTTTTTCCCCCTCTTAAACTCAAAATAGGCTGCCTAACAACCCTAACCCGTTTAAATTAAAAAATTCTAGAAAAGAGGAATTAACTTTGACAAAATCAAAGTTGCGCTGTGTAGGCTGGCGTTCGGATGTGAAGGTTGGCGTCCGAATGCGAAGGCTGAGTGTATGGCGTCCGGACGCTATATCATGCATCCGGACGCGAAGGCTGAGTGTATGGCCCCAAATGCAACTTGTTTTGCATTTCTTCAGCTTGGACCATTGAGTCCTTCTTCAACCTAATGTGTTGCTGAGAGTTTTCATAGGTACATTGGAACCTCTTTTCTTGACTAGCCCTAGATGTTGACACCCGGAGTGCATTTGATCTTCAAAAGCTCTTAAAGTCTTCTTTTTATTTCTTTTTGGAGAGTACACCTGACAATAGACAAAAACACAAAAATAAAGATAATCTATATACAAATACCAAATAATGGACTTAACTAATGTAATTAAGGGCATTTAAATATACAATATTCGGTGCTTACAATAAAGGCCAAGCATTAGCTCTGGAATTGTTCTTGAAGATCATATTTTCCCAGTACTTATGGATGATCTCCTAGATGAGAGCAGGTATGGATATCCAGCAGCCCTAGCTCAAATAGTATAAAGCCTACAGAACCCCTCTTGCCTATGTGTGCCATGGCCTGAAGGAAAGGCATTGAGATGCAGCACAGAATCCAAGAACCAGTAGCGGGGATCAATATCAACTTGGTTTGCAAAAATATTTCCTTCATAGGTAGCCTGTGGAGAGCGTGTAGCAACCATGGTCATCTCAGTAGGATAAGCTAGAATGATCGAGTAAAGTGGCTCTTCGGAGTTAGAGACCACTGGTGAGAGATGGGGGCATCGACAGGCAACAACAATGGCAGGGATAGAAATATCAATGTCGTGACCATCTATGGTTGTATGCATCAGTTAGTGGTCATCTTCATCCATCCAAAGGTGCTGGTAAAATAGAGCAACCAACCAGGAATAAATTATAGTGTCCACTAGAGTCATAATAGCATCGATGCCCCTGCGGGTGAGCTCATAAAAAAACCACTGTGTTTGCTCTGACCCGGCAAATAACTCTCTGTCAAATTTGAACTTCGGCTCCAATTTCCTGCCAGAGAAAGAGAGAGTAGGCACCGCCCTAATAATAGGACCTTGTGCCTCCGTGACAGATGGCTCTAAAGATGCGGATGCAGATGCAGTAGCCTCAGACGATGAAGATGACTCCACCGCTGGACATGGAGGAGGTTGTATAGCTCTGGCTACTTCCTTTCGGTTAAGAGTCTATCTGCAAAAGCAACAAGTATAAATTAGTGCACAGGTATAAAATGAGGTAAGCATCTGATAAGAAAACACAAATCATGCCTAAATCAAGTAGAAACAGAAAATATAGGATCATGCTTGACAACGGCTGTTCCTATGTGCCAAAATTGATATAATATGTGATAGTGCGGCCAAGTTTGAATTTATAAAAGCCACAACCACTACTAACTACTAACGTAGTATGAAGGGAAATTTTTTGACCATTCATAACACACCACATACCAGTAGCTGCATAACCCATTATTAACCAGATTCTCTAATCAGCCCAGCATGAGTTAAAAGCCCAACAAGAAAGGTCCACAAACATATCAAGTCGGCCCAATTAACGAAGGAAGCTCCACTTAACATAAAATGGATCTAGGGTTAGCCCGATCACGAATAGCCCAAAGCTCCATAACACTCGCTATAAAAGAAAAGGATGCACGATCGGAAAGCATAAAACACCTACATCTAGAAAACTGCCAGTATTGGCTCCATGTAATTCTCTGACCAAAGCTTATAAATAGAGTATGAATAAGAATGGAAAGGCATCGAATTCCCATCATTGTTTCCATCTTGAAAATCGTCTATTGTTTCTTTTGTATTTCATATATTTCCTCATAATTTATTTCTTCAAGTGTTCAGGTGTGAGAAATTGCACTTACACTTTGGCGTGTCTGTGGGAATTCCGAAATGGTGATAGGATCAGACACCGCACAAGCACAGCAATAGGAAATTATATAGAAAATGCGTGAAGAGATGCAAATGCAATTTGACGTCCTTTGACAAGCAAACGAAGCCAGTATTGAACAGATCAATGCACTAAGACTGGCTCATGAAGCCAATATAGCGTACATTAATGCTCTACACCGAGAAAATGAATGGCTTCGAGGCAATGTTCAGCAGAATGATCCACCAATTGACCCACAACCCAAGCGTTAGAACAAAGACCCTCCCCTGGTGCCATGGCTCAATAACCCTCATTTCCAGTAGAGGGTTCCACGGCAGCAGTTTGACAAACCACTAAATGATGCTAGGGAAATAGCAAGTCAATCCCGCATCCCAGGGAACTCCACTATGGGAGGGCCTCGAACCACCAAGGTCCCACCCTTAGATGATGCCGATTCGGGTAGAAAGGAGGCATGGGTCCCGATTGCTGATCAACTATCATTGAGGAATGATTTCATCACTAGGTTTTGGAAAGAAATGGACGAGAAAATCAAAGGGCTGATGGCCCAAACACCCAAAGACATGGCGAGAGAATTCATTGCATCAATAGTGAAGACTCCCTTTATAGATGAGATAGAACGGGTTACAAGACCCAAGAAGTTTATAATGCCAAAGTTCATCAAGTTTAATGGAACTAGAGACCCTCTCTAGCACCTAAATCATTACACTCAGGAAATGACGCTAGAGGCACACAATGATCCATTCATATGCAAGATATTCCTATCCAGTCTGACAGGGGTAGCCCTGGAATGGTTCAAAAATCGCCCATACAAGTCAATCTCAACCTTTGAAACACTATGCATCGGGTTTCTTGCCCAGTACTACGGGAATAAGAAACAGAAAAAGACCATTGCCAGTCTCTTCATGATTTAGCAGATGAAGGGAGAAGGCTTGCAAACATTTCTCACTTAGTTCAACATGGAGTCCTCTAGTATTCCGGATTGCAATCAGGTTACGGCTATAGAAGCAACCACGATAGCTATGGTGCAAGGTTCGCATTTTCATTCTTCTCTGGTGAAGAAAACTCGACTAACATGTCATAATTGAATTCAAGAGCATAAAACTACATTAGCCTCAAAGAAAACGAAATAACCAGACAAGAAAGAGCAACTATGGTCACTATAGAGAGTAGACCGAAGAAGTGACTGAGCACCTCAAGGACCCAACGAGAACCCCCAAGCATTGAGGGAAAAACCCCTAAGAAAAAATCTCGAATGGCAGAAAAGGTCACACCTCTTAAAGTGACAATGGCCAGATTATACCAAGAGACCAAAGGTAGAAACATTTTTCAGATCCCTTCACTGATCAGACAACCAATGAAGCAGAGAGACCAAAGTAAGCTCTGCACTTTCCATAGTGATTTTGGCCACTTAACCAATGATTGTAGAAGTCTGAGAAGGCAAGTGGAGTCACTAGTGGCCAAAGGAAAATTGACAGACTAACTAATTAACCCGGGGCAGCAAAGGCAACCTGAGCAAACCTGGCTAACCCCTAGCGCTGTGATGGATAACCACCCCGTTTGAGTAATTAATACGATTCATGGTCGCCTAGAAAGGGATGAACAGCTAAAGAATTCTTACAGAATTTAACTTAAGCAAGCCCATAAGTTACGAAGGATTGTTAAAATCAACGCTGTTGGGTGTAAACTGAATGTTACACAAGTTTTCTTCCATGAAAGAGATCTCAAGAGGATGCAACATCTACATAAAGACCCACTAGTAATCAGTCTGTTAGTGGCCAATTGCCTGGTCAGACATGTACTGATTGATCATAGCAGCAGCGCCAACATCATAACGAAATAGACTTTCGATTAACTGAAGTTGGCCACAGATCAGATTCACCCCACCGGAAACCCCTTGGTAGGGTTCAATGGAAGAAGAGTGGAGCCCCTAGGCGTAATCACACTATCAGTCACTGCGGCCAAAAGATCTCTGAAAGAGAACTTTGTGATTGTGGATATCCATCCAACCTATAACTTGTTAATGGGCCAAGGGTGGATCCACCGTATGGAATGAGTCCCTTCAAATCTACATTAAGTAATGAGATGCGTTAGCCCAAATGGTCAATAAGTCATCGATATTTGGGGGGATCAAGTGGTAGCAAAGGAGTGCTACCACATAACAATTTGTCCAACTGATAAAGTCAAGTAATTGCTGAAATAACAATTACTAGGCTCTTCCTCTCCCAAAGAGAGTAAGAAGCCAGAAGAGGAACGTCTAACCGAAGAACCCCTAAAGGCCGTGCAAATAGTCACAGGGGATGAACACAAGCTAACCTATTTATGGATGCTCCAATTAGCCTAGGAAAAGGAAGAGCTGACAAAAATTTTAAGGCCGAATACCGATATATTCGCTTGGAATCACTAGGACATGCCAAGAATTGACCCACGGACAGCATGTCGCAGCCTAAACGTGGACTCGAGCCACCACCCAGTGAAACAAAAGCAGAGAAGATTTGCCAGTGAAAGGAACAAAATCATTACTAAAGAGATCAACCAACTTTTGGAAGCAGGATTCATCAAAGAAGTCCAGTACCCTCAATGGTTGTCGAATGTAGTTGTTATCTAGAAAAAGAATGGCAAATAGAGAGTACGCATCAACTTCACCAACTTGAATAAGGCTTGCCCGAAAGATAGCTTCCCACTTCACAAAATCGATCAGATGGTGTGGTGGTGGGATTCGTCGCCGTCCTACCACAAGCTTAAAGAGTGTGCATTAAGGCGAGGGCCAAGTTTTACATTTATAGAAGCCACTATTACCTTTCACTATAAATATAGCTAGGGCGAGTAGGGATCGTACCAAGGGATTGTGAGGGTCGAACAAGGTTATGGAATCGCTATTAGGGCTAGTAGGTCGAGTGATCAAACAATTGGTTGGTTGGTTGATTAGACTAGAGAGCAACTAAATTAAACTAAGTGATAACAAAAGAATGCAACTAAGAGCAAATAAGAGAGAGAAGAGTCTCGGGGTTTAGAGATCACCACCGAGCAATGCATTTCCATACCATTGATAAGTGACTAATGAGGGCAAATGGTGTGTTGCAATATTGGTGTGTGTGTGTGTTTGGTTGATTCAACAAGCAAGGATGACTAGTTAAGCATGTATTGTCTAAACATCATGTGAAAGGCACAATATATCTAAGCAATGAAGCATATATTGTCTAAACAACATGTGAAAGGCATAATAGATCAAAACAAGTCATTAATCCCTTCATTAAGCTCACAATCCAAATACATCACAAGGTTAGAGACATATGCTACTTGCATTCAAAAGCTTGGATCATCAAACAACAAGCATGGATTGTCCTCCCATTTAACACTACACTACAACTACACTACATCTACACTACTAGCATGAAAATAAACTAGGGGAGAGGCACAATCCATCAAGGAATAAGTATGAACCATCAAGAAAATCACAAGAGCATTCCATTAAGCACTATGTTTTGATAATCTTTAAATCTATAGCATCAATACATATAGACATGCATCAATAACACAAAATCTAGAGATAAGCACATAAACATCTATTCTAACATACATAGACATATGGATATAATGAAACGATCAATTGAAAGCATTTAACCACATAAATCATTGAACAATCAAGATCTATATATAAAAAGTGTCAAAACATTAATTACAACACTAATCCCTCAATAATACACAAGATTAGGATATAGAAAGCATGCTTGGGGCTAACTCTAGCCCCAAGAGGATGTCTAGCCACTCATGGTGATGTTTCTCCAACCCTCAAGGGCTAACTCCATGGTAGAGATTTGCTCCTTGGATGATGAAGAGTCTCCAATGGTGTCTCTAGCCTCCTCCTCCTCTAAGCTTGCTCTCCAAGAGATGATATGATATGATATTGGCCCTCCCTTGTAAAAAGCAATCCTTATCCTTACATAGGTAGGTCAAATGACACCCAAAATGAGCTGGGGTCATGCACACAATATTCCTTAATGATTGGATAAATGACAACTTTCAATGAGCTGGAAATTTAACTTTTTCGCACTGGAGGAAGTTTGATCGATCGAACCTTGGACTTGGATTGATCGAACATTGCTGAGATCCATCGAACTTAGGCTGGATCGATCTTCATTGGTGGCGCTTTTTGGATGAAGACAAATATGAGATATTTTGAAGATATTTTTGGGAAAAGGACAAAAGTGTTTGGTAGGGTGGTACAACTAGATAAGATCAATCATTTGGATAAGGACAAAACAGTTAGATCGATCGAAGAATGATGTTGGATCGATCAAACTTTTGAGATCTCTAAAAATGTCATCATGGCTCTGATCCATCTTGAAGTGCTGAGATAGATTATGTTGGATCGATCGAACTTTGATCTGAGATCGATTGAAGATGTTGATTTCCATCTTTTTCTTCCTTTTGCTTCCACTTGGCTCCTTTCTTTGATTCATTCTAGAATTGCTTCAATTAAGCTCTTATTTGGCTGAGTTAGCTTATTTTCGGGATAAGTGCCTGAAAATGGAAATAATACGAAATCAATCTAAAACGGTAAAGTAAGATAGATAAAGGTACTAGAATGCCTAAGCTTAAGGGGTTTAAATACGCATTTTTTAACGCTCATCACACCCCCAAACTTTAATATTGCTAGTCCCTAACAATGAACTAGAAAGTAAAGGAATGAAATGAAAACTATACAACTATGAACTAGAAAACAATAAATGGATAACGCCACTTTCATAGGGAACACGATTGCACTTAGCACATGCAACAAGCCTTTTAAACCCCTAGGTTACCCCTAGTGGACGAGTGCAGTCTCATGAGGGTTTCCAGAAATGGTACCCACAAACATTAAGCTCATTCTTTCAAAAGAGGTACCAATATTGCAAACAAGCATTGGGAGAAAACTACCTCAATTATGCAATTTTTTAAACATTTCCAAGCAATCTCCCAAAATCTCAACATCAAGCAAGCAAGTATGGTCCTCCACACATCAAGAAAATGATCATGCAAATCAAAACAACTCTAGAATCCTTTTGAGTGGACCGGCATCAAATATGTTGCTATCTTAGTCAACTAAAGAACTAATCACATCCTTACCCTCAAACTAGCACACAAATCTAGTACCGATCATCAAGACAAAAAGTGGACCTTTTATTAAAGCTTTATTGTTCTAGGTGCGCTTATTCTTTTCACTCGATTTTTTTTTTTTTTTTTTTTAAATTTTTTTTTCAGAGGATCAAAGATGGAAGCATGGTGCAATGTGTTGATCTATTAAGCTTTCTAGTGATTCATGAGGTCGAGCGTTAGGTCAATGACTCCCAAACTAGACGGCTTTAGGGTATTAGGCATTCAAATACCCCTATGGACTTACAAGCTCAAATCAACTGGGTTACAAATCAAGACAGCCTCCATCTAATCATTTCCCACTTATCACCTTTTGGGAGAAGTCCTCACTTTTTTATTTCTTTTTTTTATTTCTTTTTTTTTTTCTTTTTAAACAAGTTGAATTATTAATCTAGAGTTTGGGCTCTCCACCTTTCGGCGCGAGAAGTTCAGTGCTTGATGAGGCTAGAATCCCGGCTACTTAGTGAAAAGGGGTTGTTATCTACCTTTATCAAGAATAAAAGCTTTCAATGCACTACTAGCTCAATTGGGATATAACCAATTCAATAATCAACAAAGCATGTACCCCACAAATGAATGCTAGTGTGCGCCGGTGCTAGTGTAGAATCCTAGATTGAATCTCTAAATAATTACAAAATCAAGATGATGTGGACCACAAGTGCAAGCAAGATATCAATCTTTCAAAAAATTTACTCGTAAATGGCTTCTATAAGGCAAACAAGGAGTATTGGACTCTCAAGTCAAGCAATTTTTAAATTTTAAGCAATATAGTCCTCAAAAGATCAAAATCATCGCTAGATATGGACCAATCATAGAAAAATCCCTCAATTGCATAAGTCATGCTTAAAATCTTGAAATTTAAAGCTAACACTGCAAAGCACCAATCCCCCCAAACTTAAATGGCACAATGTCCTCAATGTGCAAGAGAACAAAGGAAAGAGTATACCAGTACAACTAAGGCATAGAATGATTGGGACTGAAGTATCCGAAGTGGGTGGCATGGCCCCCCCAAACTTGGGATGAACTGTAGTCCTAAAAATTGGCACTTGGATAAACTCATCAGATAACAAAATGGGATAATTAGTGCACAGTGGACATGCAAGTGCAAATGGGATAAACAGATAAAGAGATGAGAGAGGTATAAGGGTGGTCTTGAAAATCGTGTAGCATTCTCTCACTAAAGTCATTGTGATGCACCTGATGGAGTCAAACATACAGATATGAGAATATAATATATGACATCCATAATAAAAGCATGCATAAATAGAAAATAAAGTACTAGAACATCAAAAGATCTAAACCGACAGACCGGCTGTAAAAATAATAGTACTATATAGTGATAAAAGTAAAGTATCAATAGTAGAGAAGGATCATGAAAAGATAGAAGAACTGGAATCTCAGGAAGATGAGGCAGGACGGGCAGGTCGGGCTCCGCAGATATCTCTAGATAGATCTCAGAACATAGTCGCGACATCCGTACGGAAGGTAACAAAATCAGCTCTGTAGGCTGTAAGATCAGCTCGTATAGTAGCAACAGCATCCTCAAGAGTCTGGAGGCGTACCCCAAAGCCGAGGGTCTGATCTGGAGCCTCAGGTATAGAAGAGTCAGAAGAATGAAAATCCTGAGTCTGTTCCTACTCGTGAATGGGCGACCCAGCTGAGAGTACTGCTCTGTGTCATCTGCAGGTTGCTCTAAATCAATATCTATATACTCGGCAGCTGGACCGACTGGTACATCATCCATTGCGGGATCTGCCTCAGCTGCTGCCTCTGCCTCAGCTACTGCCTTTGTCTCCTCTGCAGCCACTACTGCGTGGTCCTACAGTCTAGTAATGATGGCATTATAGCTCTTGTCCCAGTCCTTCTTCAAGAAGTGACAGGAACCTCTCTCTGGGTGCTCTCGAGGATGAATAGGGTAGCGCTGGTCGATCAGAATCTGGGTGATGAGGTGGCCGAATGGGAGAGACTTAGCCCATCCAGGCTTCTGCTTACTGATATACTCGTCAAATAGCTTCCTCATCATGCTCTGGATGAGCGCGGGAATAGATACCCGGTGGCCTGTGTAGAATGCGTAGAGAGCTGTCAGATAGTCTCCTCTCACTGGATCTTGTGCCCGGTGATATATATATTCCGAAAAAGAACAGAATCAAAGAACCATAGGTTATCTGGAAGGAATGTGCGGGTGGTGAAAGTCTCGCCATCAGCATGGTGACCTGTAAGAAATACCACCATGTTGGCATAAGAAGGACTGTATAGCCTCGGATACAACTCCTGTAGTTCTGGAGGGCATCTGTGTGGACAATGGCAAGAGCGGGCTAGCGAGTCCACAGTGATAGTGATCTGATGGCCATCTATGGTAGTGACCAGCTCTACTGTGGTACGCGGGGATGGTCGGAGGTTTTGGAAGAACAACCGTACCAGCTGTGGCTAGACTGGCTCTGTAACTAGGGCAAGAATAGCTACAAGGCCCCTCTGAATGATGTTGTGGTAGGCTGATCGAGTCAGCACCGATCTGGAGAAAAAGGCTATGTCGAACATCGACTCATGGTTTACTGCCATATACGCATATCTAGGCGTGGGCCTATCACGCTCCTGAGCTGGCTGGCGTGGTGGAAATGGTACTGGTGAATGCTCAGCTCTAGCATGTGGTAGAGATTGTGATGGTGTAAATGCAGGCTGAGCTGCAGAGGTGGATGGAATATGAGCATCCTTAGCCTTATGAGCAGGTGACTGAGGTGAAGTAGGTTGTATTGGCTCCTTTTGTGCATAAGAGGGCTTTGCTGGCTCCTCTATCTATGGTCTGATATGCCTCTGAGGCCCGTGTTACCTCTTGGCAACAGTCTTGCGCTTAGTCATAGCCTGAAAAATAATTTAAAAACTTGCAAGGGGAGTTAGTTGATCGGTTGGTTAATTAAACATCAACCTTCACAATAGCACGAATCATTGTAAAATAGGGCTATTGGTCGGGTAAGTCGAACCACTGGGACTGCGCTAATCTATGGCAACCTAAGTGTCTAGAGTCATTTTAGAGTGATAAGGGGTGTTCATAAAGGGTTTGTTTTGTTTGTCACTAAACTAGGAATTCAAATGTGCATAAAACAATAGTGACTTGCAAGAATTAGATGAGATAGAACAATAGAGAAGAGACTAGGGAAGAGACTCCACAACCATCAATAAGCATGCTAGGATATGATTTACTTAGGGGAATAACATATATGTATAACCATGGGATGCAACAACACAAATTATTACATTCCCTTCAAGAAATTTATGAAATCAATAGGTAAGAATAACCTATCAAAGCATTGCATATTTTGGTTACCTAAACTAGGTTGTAACCTTAGACATACTCACTAAGCATAGAGTTATCAAGCCCTTAATCACATAGTAGAAGCACATGACATAGAATCCAAGAATAATCTATTAAAGGAAGATCCTAAGCAATAGATTATCAAATCTCCTAAATATCATGCCATTAACAACACTTCCATAAACTCCATTCCATTGTCACTATGAAAATGTAGCAATATAATCATAGGAGAAAAACCATCTAAGACAAGATATTTAACTCAAGATGATTATGTATAGATATTGAAATTCATTACATCAAATGAAGAGCTCTAGTTCATGGAAGGATTACATACATATATTAACCCCCAAATATAAATCAAAACAAAGCAAAGCTTACAAAATGGAGCTTCATCACCTCCCTAGAGGAGGTTTAGTTACCCATGGTGGCCCTAGATGAAGGACGAAGCAAGGCTTTCCCCTCTATTTTCGAGCTTTCTCCTTGAAGCTTCAAGAACTCCTCCTCTTTGCTCTCTTCTCTCTCCTCTATCTTTTCAAAATGAAGCTTTTTAATCCTGTGTCGCCTCCCTCCTCTTCTCTTGTATAGATAAGGCTCTAAAAACCCCCACCAACCAACATCTCCAACCAACCATTAAAGAGGAAAATTAGAATTGAGGAACCCAAGATGCAAGTGGCTGAAAATGGGCCATTTCCGGATGCAATTCTGCCCCAATTTTGAGCACTTGCAATAAGGGCTCGAGCACTCGAAATTGTGGGTATCATAACTTTGCGCTCCAAACTCTGAATGATGAACCGTTTGAATATTTGGAAAGATAATTCGGAGCTCTAAAAACTTTATGTTTTGGAATAGATCCAATTCTCAAGTCTAGTTGGCTGAAATTGAAGAACAAGGAAGAACTTCATTGCTGCCAGGCAGTTCTGAGCACCTATGATAAGAAGATCATAACTCTCTGCTCCAAACTCCGAATGATGAACCACTTGAAGATTTGGAAAGCTGATTCAGAGTTCTAAATATGTCATGTTATGATGGAAGTCCAGTTCTCAAGTTTTCAAGGTCAAAATGGCGAGCAAAGTTCTGGATCTACTGCTGCCAGAAATTCAGCCTTGTGCCTTTTGATGGCCAAAACTCCACAAAGCATCCTTCTTGCTTCTTTTTGGCCAATGGACCTGAAAATATACAAAAACATGCAAATGAAAGTAATCTACATAATATAAGCAAATAATGGACTTAAATAATGCAATTAAGGGCGCTTGAATATGCAATATTCGGTGCTTATCACACCCCCAAACTTACATTTTGCTAGTCCCTTAGCAAAACTAGAATGAAAATACTTAATGAAATGCCAACAAATCTCCTCTTTCGTGAGAGCGACGGTTGCATTTAGCATATGCAACAAGCCTTTTAAACCCCTAGGCATCCCTAGAGGACAAGTGAAGTCTCGTGAGGGTTTAACAGAAATGATACCCACAACCATCAACATGGTGCGTGAAGATGCACGAAGCTCATTTGAAAACTTAGAATATAGAGAACACTGGAGATGGAATCATTATGAAGACTACCTTGTGTATATGAAGCATTGATAGAACAAAATAGTTATTCAAGTTTCAACTTTTATGCATTAGCATCATAGTCTATATAAATACTTCAATTGTCATATCTATAATAGAAATCATCTCAAGCTTCAGTGAAAGTGGATTGGATTCTCAACATGCGGCTTTTACTTTCTTTTCCAATTCCAAGGCACAAGTTTTCAAATCATTGAATTCCCTTTTAAATGAAGTCCCTAAGGCATGAATTTATTACAGAACAAAGCTGACAATTTATTGTAACTCAGAAGTGAAACATAGAATGGTTGTACAATGCTGAAATCCTTTAAGCTTTCTAACTAACCTATGTAGCAAGCGTTAGGCCAACTGCTCCCAAACAAGATGGCTTTAGGGTGTTAAGTGAAGAGACACTCCAAAGGGCTTAATAGCTCAAGTTAGAAAGGCTACGAACTCCAGCGAACCATGCTTATTACAATTTTTTTGAATGACCGTGCAATGTTTAAGTCCTTTAAGCTTTCTAATCAACCCCTGTAGCAAGCGTTAGGCCAACAACTCCCAAACCAGACGGCTTTAGGGTGCTAAGTGTAGAGACACTCCTAGGGCTTAATAGCTCGAGTTGGAAAGGCTACGAACGTCAACTTGTCATTATTTTCTTTCTTTCTCAGTTTTTTCTTTTTTTTTTTTTTTTTTTTTTTTTTTTTTTTTTTTTTAATAGATACATGCCAAAGGTATCCATCTATCAGGTTCATCAAATCAGATTAACTAGGCCAAGGTCAAGGTCAATCAAGTTGCATGCCTCACAGTTAAGTTTACAATGTGCATCTGTGCATTGTGAAGCATAGAAGAGAATGATACTTGAAGATAATCTAATTGAAACATTTATACAAACCTTTTTGAATCCATAAGTTCATTTCAGATTTTTCTCAATTCAAAACTATCATTTACCTCTATAGACAAAGTATTCAACACATGCTTTAATCTCCAACAAATTCTAAAATTCCAAAATCATTGCTTTCATTTTTTTTTTTTTTTTTTTTTTTAAATTTTCAGTTTTATACAAATCTATTTGAACAAAATAGCAAATGCAAATACTCTACAATATACAATACTGTACACTATACCCCCAAACTTGAATGTCACATTATCCTCAATGTGAGAAGACAAGTAAATGAAAATAAGAACAGAGAGGGTTAAAGAACAATAATACCAAGTGGAGTGACGAAGGCGAAGATGGTCAGCTATGTGAGTGCGCAACTGCGTCCCCCAAACTTGGACAAGAAAACCTATCGAAACACAACTACTATACACAAGTGAAAGCATAGGTATCATAAGAAAAATCAAAACATAAATAAGAATACAAATATGAATGTTAAAGAAAGACAAAAATCTATACAATTTTTTTTTTTTTTTTTTTAGTATAGTTAGTATTAAGTGTAAATATATATATATATATATATATATATATGTAGTAATATTATTATTATTATTATTATTATTATTATATATATATTCTTTTTTTTATTGTTTTTTGAAGCATGCATGAGGGTGGTTTGCTGCCGAGGGGGTTAGAGGAAGAGGGTGGTTGAGGGGTGGTGAGGTGAGGTGGTTTGCTGCATGGTGGGTTATGGGTGTAGCGCTGAGAGGGAGATGGTTGATGGAGGAGAAGGTGATGCATGGTTTGCATGGCATGAGGGTGAGAGAGAGAGAAGGTTTAAGGTTGAGGGGTGGTGGTTTGGTGGAGGGATGCCGAGAGAGAAATGAGGTTGGGTTGGTGAGGAGGTTGATTTGCAGGGGCATGCATGGAAGTTGAGGTGTGATTGTGTGGTTGAGTTTGCATGGTGTTGATGGGGTTGCATGAAAGTTGATTATGGGTTGTGTATGGAAGAGAGAGAAGCCGAGAGTTGGGGTTGCATGGGGTGGGTTGGGTGGTTTGTTGTTGAGGTTGCCGAGAGAGAGGGTTGCTTGGTTTGTGGGTGATGGACGAGAGTTGGGAAGGTTGGTTTGAGAGGTATGGTGAGAAGGTTGGAGGTTGGTTGGTGCATGGTTATGCATATGGATAGGGAGTTGGCTGCGAGAATGGGAGTTGAGAAGATGGGTTGAGGAAGTGGATGAGAGAGAGAAAGGTTGGAGGTGAAGCAAAATTCTAGCACTCCAAAGTGGGTCTTCGAGTGCTCGAAGATCCGGCAGAGGGCAAGATGGTTGGTGCAAGGAAGTTGGAGCACTTAAAATGGCCTTTTCGAGTGCTCGACATTTTGGCAGAGAGTGAGGGTTGGTTGGTGCATGGAATTCGAGCACTCAAACCATAATTTAGAGTGCTCGAAATGAGAGCAGTAGGTTCGGCATTGTGGGTGGAAGAATTTGGAGCACTCAAATTGGAAGCTAGAGTGCTCTAAATGAAGGCAGTGAGCTTGGGATTGATAGTTCACATTTAGAGCACTCCAAATGGGAGCTAGAGTGCTCTAAATGAAGGCAGTAGGCTCATGGAATCTTGGTTAAAGCCTTGGAGCACTCGGCAGTGAGCATTGAGGTTGAGAGATGAATTTTTGCATGCATTGTAACATTATGTGCTTCATTCTTATGCATTGTGAATGTGAATATGATCAACTGAGAGCTGAAGAGTTGATAAAACCTTGCAATATGCATCCAAATCAATGCATGGATAGAATAGTTTCACCTTGCATGCATGGATAGAAAGTGAAACTTGGCATGGAAAATTATGAAACTTGGCACATTAT
The DNA here is from genome assembly GCF_030987335.1 of Cornus florida. Classification (NCBI taxonomy): domain Eukaryota; kingdom Viridiplantae; phylum Streptophyta; class Magnoliopsida; order Cornales; family Cornaceae; genus Cornus; species Cornus florida. The sequence goes on from NW_026775571.1 coordinate 20,995,677, forward strand.
TCTAATGCAATGCATGGATGGACTTGTGGGAAATTTTTTTTCAAAAACTTTGCAATTGCAGGGATGGAAAAATTGCCAAGCTCTAAGCTTCAATGCAATGCATGGAAAATTTTGAAAATTTTTCAGACTGAGCAATTTTTCTCCAATGCTTGGATGAATTTAGGAGAAAAGAAAAAAAAAATTGAAATTGCACATCATCTCAAATGCATGGAAATTTTTTTAAAACTTAGCAACTCCATTTTAATTCAATGCATGGAAAAATTTAAACTTTGCACTTCATCTCAAATGCATGGATGAAATTTGGGAAAATTTTGAGACCTTGCAACTACTCTATACTGCATGAATGAATTTAAGAAACTTTTCAAACTTTCGCAACATCACACAAATGCATGGATGATTTTGAGGAACCATGATCCAACAATGCATTGAAGATGAGAGGCTATGCATGTGAGTGCCATGTCGAAAGTCTGAGAAAATTGTCTGATAGAGCCGGAAACTTGCGGGAATGAAAACAGGAGTTGAGAAGGTCTAATAAGCCGGTCTAAAATTGCGAAACACAACTGAAGACTATTTCAGAAAAATCAAATTTTTGGCTTATCGAAACCATTTCCTAGAAAATTTCAAGGCACGAGCAATTTAAGAAGGTAGAGAAGCTTGGAACATCGAAAGAATTTATTCCCTTGCTTTGCTAAATTTAATGTCGATAGCTAGACGAAGTTAGAGCAGGTACTAATCCTCAAAAATCTCGATAGCTAGACACACCAAGATCAGGTTAGTCCTCCTTACCCTATACCATGTCTCTCAAGAGATTCAAGCTTCCCCAAATAGGATAATTCTTTTAAAATCGAAGGAGGAAGAGCTTGAAGACAAAAGTGGAAAAGAGGTAGCGGAAAGACCTCAACCCACTCTTCATCCTCAATGAAGAACTTTGGATTATGGGGCTTATTTGGATTATGGGAAGATGGATTAGGTGAAGGTGCACTAAGCAACAACTTATGAAGGGTCATATTGAGCACGGGAATGCTCAACAAGTTATCCTTCAGACTTTCAACATCTTCCTCACATTTATTCGGCGGTTCGGGCTCAATAGCTTGAGATAACTCAGGAGAAGGAATGAGAGGAAGTGCAAGCTCCCAAGAGAGGGATACATTTGATGTTGCCCAAGGAAGAGAGAGAATAGGTGGAGGAATATCAAACAAAGAATTTACCTCCAAAATAGAATTGTCAACATCAAAATCCTCATAATTGAAATGAGCTAAGCAAGCTTTTAGAGGATCCTCCATTAAAGGAGGTGCATCAAGCAAAGGATTATGTAGGGGCTGTTTTGGAGTAGGGTAGACAATCTCTACACCATTATTTCCCTTATTTTGAACCACAAATTCTTCCATTTTATGAGTGGCAACAATTTGATCTTCAACCACCATTTCATCATTTTCATATGTGATGACTACTTGATCATTCTCATGATGAAAGTTACTAGGAGTAATCTCATCATTCATAGAATTTTCTTTTGGATTGGCCACAAGTTCAATGGAAAATTCTTCGTCATTTTCATGATTTAGAGCATCAACCATTTGTTGAATTTGGGCTATTTGGTCATCTAAATCAACTCTAAATTGGGAATGAGAATGAGTGGTGGATTGCATGCTAACAATGTCATCCAACATTTGCTTGTTGGACTCCATCATTTGCGTGTGCATAGACTCCATCATTTGTTTGTTAGCAACAAGTAACTCATCCAATGGAGACAGTGGAAAAGGAGAAGAGGGCGGGAAATAATGATCATTGGGTTGAAAATTGGCTTGAAAATGTTGCTCATGAGGTTGTGGGTCTGAATTTTCCATGTCATGCCACAAGAAGTTTTGGTGATCTCCCCTACCCGAGTCATAACCTTTGAGATATGGATCATTACCCGGTTCAAAGAAATTTTTATTTGGTTGCTCTAGATAAAAGTCCGAGAATTGTCTCGTTAGAAGACATTCTCTTGTATGATGTGTATGACTAGAGCAAAATGCACAAAACTCATGTGATGTGTAGAATTGAGTTGGAAGATAGTTATCCTCCATCTAGGAGTAATTCAACAACACACAAAGCAATCAACACAACACTTCATCACCATAACCTCCACATATGATATTCCCTTTCTCCTCAATTATCAAGACAAAAATTAAATTGGCCATGACAATGACCGATGCTTGGAATTGAAAATACACAATAAAGATTAGCCTCGACAAGGGCTTGCAATTTATCTACTTCTAAGCTTAACACATGCACGATATTCACAATTAGAAACTAGAAGGTCAAAAGACTTACCCGGGGTCCTCTAGACTTACAATTTGCTAGCATTCCCACGGCGAGCTTCGAGTTCCTAGAATCTCATTTACAACTTAAAGATGATTAAAACACACAAGGAATATTCACAAAACACGATATTCACAATCAAACTAAAATTTAACCCTAGAACTTTGGTCACTAAACCGTTTGCAGTCCCCGGCAACGGCGCCAAAAATTGATCGGTTGGTTAATTAAACATCAACCGTCGCAATAGCACGAATCATTGTAAAATAGGGCTATTGGTCGGGTAAGTCAAACCACTGGGACTGTGCTAATCTATGGCAACCTAAGTGTCTAGAGTCATTTTAGAGTGATAAGGGGTGTTCATAGAGGGTTTGTTTTGTTTGTCACTAAACTAGGAATTCAAATGTGCATAAAACAATAGTGACTTGCAAGAATTAGATGAGATAGAACAATAGAGAAGAGACTAGGGAAGAGACTCCACAACCATCAATAAGCATGCTAGGATATGATTTACTTAGGGGAATAACATATATGTATAACCATGGGATGCAACAACACAAATTATTACATTCCCTTCAAGAAATTTATGAAATCAATAGGTAAGAATAACCTATCAAAGCATTACATGTTTTGGTTACCTAAACTAGGTTGTAACCTTAGACATACTCACTAAGCATAGAGTTATCAAGCCCTTAATCACATAGTAGAAGCACATGACATAGAATGCAAGAATAATTTATTATAGGAAGATCCTAAGCAATAGATTATCAAATCTCCTAAATATCATGCCATTAACAACACTTCCATAAACTCCATTCCATTGCCACTATGAAAATGTAGCAATATAATCATAGGAGAAAAACCATCTAAGACAAGATATTTAACTCAAGATGATTATGTATAGATATTGAAATTCATTACATCAAATGAAGAGCTCTAGTTCATGGAAGGATTACATACATATATTAACCCCCAAATATAAATCAAAACAAAGCAAAGCTTACAAAATGGAGCTTCATCACCTCCCTAGAGGAGGTTTAGTTACCCATGGTGGCCCTAGATGAAGGAAGAAGCAAGGCTTTCCCCTCCATTTTCGAGCTTCCTCCTTGAAGCTTCAAGAACTCCTCCTCTTTGCTCTCTTCTGTCTCCTTTATCTTCTCAAAATGAAGCTTTTTAATCTTGTGTCGCCTCCCTCCTCTTCTCTTGTATAGATAAGGCTCTAAAAACCCCCACCAACCAACATCTCCAGCCAACCATTAAAGAGGAAAATTAGAATTGAGGAACCCAAGATGCAAGTGGCTGAAAATGGGCCATTTCCGGATGCAATTCTGCCCCAATTTCGAGCACTCGCAATAAGGGCTCGGCACTCGAAATTAGAGCAGAATGCTCCATTCTTGCCTTGCTCCGCCCGGACCTACTTTGGTAAAATGGCCATAACTTTTCACTCCAAACTCTGAATGATGAACCGTTTGAAGATTTAGAAAGCTAATTCAGAGATCTAGAGATCCAATTCTCAAGTATGGTTGGTTGAAATTGAAGAACAAGGCAGAACTTCATTGCTGCCAGGCAGTTCTGAGCACCTATGATAAGAAGATCATAACTCTCTGCTCCGAACTCTGAATGACAAACCACTTGAAGATTTGGAAAGTTGATTCAGAGTTCTAAATATGTCATGTTATGATGGAAGTCCAGTTCTCAAGTTTTTAAGGTCAAAATGGCGAGCAAAGTTCCGGATCTACTGCTGCCAGAAATTCAGCCTTGTGCCTTTTGATAGCCAAAACTCCACAAAGCATCCTTCTTGCTTCTTTTTGGCCAATGGACCTGAAAATATACAAAAACATGCAAATAAAAGTAATTTACATAATATAAGCAAACAATGGACTTAAATAATGCAATTAAGGGCGCTTGAATATGCAATATTCGGCGCTTATCATTAGTACCAGAATTAAGAATTGAAAGCACAAAATAGAAACATGCATGTTAAATAAGATAGACAAATCATATAGATGACATGAATCTATGCAAGTGATAGGATATGAAACATGCTAAACAATGTAAGTATGAAATGCATCCAATGTAGAATGTCATAGGCATTGGGCATATATGAGATAGCATGAACATAATGTATGATGAATGAAGTGTGTGTATGAGATCTGTGAAGTTCGATCGATCATAAAAAGGTTTGAGATCGATCTCAAAACTTTGATCAATTTGAGGTATGAGTTCGATCGATCTCTCAAGATCGATCTGAGATTGAAGTTCGATCGATCGAACTGTGCGAAGGTGAAAACTGAAAAGTCACAGATCTGTGATGTCGATGGCACGGGGCCTTCACGACATGGTCGTGGGCCCATCAACACAACAAACATCAATTACCATCACCCAAACAAGGCCCATACTCCCATGATCAATTCAAAAATAAAAAATATAAAAACATATATACACATATATATACATATATATACAAACATGCTTCAAGCTCATCAATGGTGGATTTCATCATCATTCATCCCAGATCTAGCATGTAGGCAACATATATTATCAAATTAAAGCTTGAAATGACAAAATGTGGTTCGGATCTCACCTCTAGTCGCGAGGGAAGAGGAGATGAAGATGGTAATGCAAATCCGAGAGGAAAGAGAGAAAATCAAAGGTTGGAACTCTCCGGAAATGGAAAGGGTGATTGGGGTTCACGGCGACAATGAGGGAAACAAGGGTTAGGGTAAGGATTTGTTGGATTGATCTTTGCAATCGATCTCACAACTCTCGGTTTTATTTTTAAAAACATTTCCCTATTAGTTCGATTGATCGAACTGAGATTTCAGATCGATCGAACTTTGATGAACTCTCCTCAAAGTTTTTTTTTTTTTTTCATTGAACAATCATAATTAAAAACTAAATAAACTAAAATATTTTTGTATTTTTGAAAACTTTTTGAAAAATAAAATAAAATGAAATGAAAATAAAGTAAAATAAAATAAAAATGAAAATATTTTTGGATTTTTGAAATTTGAAAAGTCAAAATAATGAAATGAAGAACTGAGATCGATCAGAACAAGAGTTCGATCGATCAGACAGAGGGCAAAAATATGCAGGTTTATGGCTTAGAAAATTGGCTAAGTGTTGGAACTTGAAGATCGATCGAACTTTGAAGTTGGATCGATCGAAGAAGTTCAGATCGATCTTGGAATGTTTTCGATCGATGAGACAGAGAGCTGAATATGCAGGTTGATGCAGGCTTAAAATTTTTCTAAGTGTTGGATCATGAGATCGATCAAACTTTAAAGTTGGATCGATCTAAGGTCTTCTAATCGATCTGAGAATTAGTTCGAACGATGGGACAGAGAGGTGATTTGGATGCAGGCGGATGTAGGTAGAAAATTTTTCTAAGTGTTGGATGCAGGTGGAAGTTCGATCAATCGAACTCTCATTTGAGATCGATCGAACTTATGCAAAATGCTCAATCATAACACAAAAATTTATGCAATCCTAATCACAGTTCCTATCAATGCATATGAACCAAAAATAAGTATATAGACTTCGCAAGAAATGAAATTTAAGATAGAAATGAGGGAGGAATAAGGTTTTGACACCCTACGAAATGTCGTTGCTAGTCTTTAACGTCTCTAGCAAGACGTTGGGCTCTTTTAGCCCGGATCAAAGATCTTATAATGCATCCCCTCCTTGTTGGGGTGATAGATGCTTTGAACTCCACCCAACAAATGGTTCTTTGAAGAACTTGTTGGATTAAGCTCAAAAGAAACTTTTGATCCTTTTCTATGCAATCACAAACTTTGGGCTTCCATGCCTTTTCAAAGCAAGAATTTGAAACAAGTATTTTAAAATGCAAGGTTGAAGATGATCCTTTAGAAGTTTTGGTCTTACACAAAAGCTCACTTCCTTGACATTGAAGATCATGACATTTATCGACAACATTAACCTCTCCTTCATATTTGTCAAATGAATTGAGTGTGGGATTGAAGATATTCAACTTTACCTTCATGTGGTCAAATGAGATCTTCATTATCCCCATCCTACAATTGATGTTGGCATTAGTGGTTGCCAAGAAAGGACGGCCAAGGATAACGAGAATTTGGCTTTTAGGATTGGGGACAGGTTCCTTGTTTATGACAATGAAATCAACCGGAAAGAAGAATTTATCAATTTTAATCAAAACATCCTCAATGACACCCCTAGGCTTTTTGATAGATCGGTCGGCAAGTTTCAAAACTTCCAACGTCAGTTTTAGTTCACCTAGGCCCAATTTGACATAAACCGAGTATGGAAGAAGGTTAACACTTGCTCCTAAGTCAAGAAGTGCCCGATTAATGATATGATCACCAATGATGCATGAAGCAGTAGGTGAACCAGGGTCCTTAAACTTTGGCAAAGTGTTATGTTGCAAAATTGAGCTTACTTGCTCGGTCAAAACCACTTTTCTTGGCACTTGGCTCTTGTTTTTCCGCTTTTGGGTGCACAAGTCTTTCAATAATTTGGCATAAGACGGAATTTGCTTGATTGCATCCAAAAGTGGAAGATTAACTTTTACTTGCCTAAACATTTCCATAATTTCATTGGTTTTTGCCTTTTGCTTGTCTTTTGAAATGGATCCTTTTAAGGCATCCAGAAATGGAACTTTTGGTTCAAACACTTTTTTAGAATTTCCTTTTGAACTCTCTTCAACATAAGAAGTTATCAAATCACTTTGTTTCAAATCATTTTTCAACAAAACTTTTTCAACATCATTTTTCAAAACTTCTTTTTCAAACACATTTTTCAAGACTTTCTCATTCACAAGATCATGTATATGCAATGAAGGAGGAATGCGATGTGAAATGGGATGAGTGACAACTTGAGGTTGCACCGGTTCACTCTCATTATTGGACATTTCAACTTGATTGTCCACAATCCCACCACTCCGCAAGGTTGTCACCGCATTAGTATGTTCAATGGTGTGGCCTTCTGATGAGGAACGGGTTTCCGCAACACATTGTTGCTTAGGTGGGGCGTTAATAGGCATCTTTCCCTTCTCTCTTGCATTGAGAGTGCTTGTTATTTGCCCTACTTGGGTTTCTAGCTTCGCAATACATTGAGAGTGAGAATGAAGCAATTGTGTGTTAGCCTCTAAAGTGCCCAAAGCATTCAAAACTTTTTCTTCAAAGGTGGGACTTCTAGTATTTCCTTGGGAAAAAGATTGGTTGGGAAAATGAGAATTAGCAAATTGATTCCCTTGTGATTAATAAGGTCTATAACCTTCGGATCCTTGGTTTTGAAGTGGAGGTGGAATTTACTTCCCTTGAAAACCGCCTTGGGAAGGGTTTGAGCCCTCTCCTTAGTTTTTCCAAGAGAAATTCGGATGATTCCTCCAACTTGGATTATAATGAGTACCATAAGGACTGTTCCCTTGGTTTATAAAAGCTACATTGACTTGTTCATTAGGTTCATTTTGCACTTGTCCGTGAGGACAATGAGAAGTAGAATGAAGAACAATAGAACAAGTCATACATGTTTCATTTGATGCACGATGAGAATGGTTAGGGAAGGAAGATACTTGGTTCGCCGAGTTTTGGTTAATCAAAAATTGATCAAACCTTTGAGATAAAGACTTCATTTTGGCAGCTATTTCATTTGAATGGTTAACTTGATGTAAGCCAACACTCTTTCTACGTTGTGAATTTCTACCATTCTTGGATGATAATGTTTTATGCAAAGAATTTTCACTTATGCTCTCAGAAAGACGCCACACGTCATCCTCATGCCTATCAATGTATGAGCCACCCATGGAAGCATCAACCATGCCTTTGTAATTGTCCGATAAGCTCTCAAAGAAATATTGAACTAATTGCCATTTGGGCATGTCATGATGTGGACACTTCCTAAGCAATTCATTGAAGCATTCCCATGCCTCATGAAACGTTTCTCCATCCCCATGTGAAAATTCTCGGATTGAAGTTCTCATAGCATTGGTTTTTGAAACCGGATAGTACTTCTTAAAGAACTCTTGTTGCATTTCTGCCCAAGAAGTGATTGAATAAGGCCTAAGATTGTTAAACCAATACTTTGCCTTATCTTTTAAGGTGAATGGAAAAATTTTGAGTCTTAAGACCTCTTTCGGCATGTCTGTATATTTTACGGTGGAACATACTTCAAGAAACTCATCCAAATGCTTGTAAGGTTCTTCACATGGAAGTCCATGATAGTTAGGAAGCATTTGAATGGTTTGTGGCTTAATTTCATAATGATGTGCTCTAAATGGAGGCAATTGGATGCATGTAGGTGCATTATACTCATTAGGCACATAATGGTCTCTTAAAGCAAGAGGTGGATTAGCTACTTGAGGTGCAACATGAACACCTTGGTTTTGAATTCCTTGATTGATGATGGGAGGTTGTGGAGCATACATTGGCCTTGGCATTCCATATGGAGCTTGGCTTTGTTGTTGTGGTGGTTCGTGAATGTATGGCCTAGGCATGCCTAATGGTACTTGTATGTTCTCATTGTGCACATTAAGATGACCAAGGTCTTAATGTGATCATCATTATAGTCATCCATTGATAGATTGGTTCTATTTGAACTTCCTCTTTCCCTAGGATTTCTAACGATGGATTCAAGATGTAAATCTAAAGGGACAAGAGTGGGTCTCAATGAACGACGACCATGCATGTGTTAGGATATGTGTGCCCTAGCATAGCAAATTCTAATTTTGGATTGTAAAAGTCGTGGTTTCTTATCTGGATATTATTATTAAAGCATTATACAATTGGTGAATGGAATGTATTATTTTTCAATTCATTATGGAATTGATTGTGTCCACTTGATTACAAAATATATTTATATATGTATGTAATGGTAATTAATACTATGTTATAAATTAGTAATCATAAATGGTTTAAAGTCGGTAATTATGGATGGACATTTAATTAGTTAAGACTTGAACCGAGTCCACGATAGATTGAGATATATTGCGAGAGCTGTCGTATGCAATTGCTCTCTATCACAGCCATGGCTTTTGACTCTCAAGCGTGAGAGAAGTATAGACTCTTTTATTAATTAATAATTACTTTGATTTATTCTGCGGATACCTCGGGATCCTTAGATCGACACTTTGGGTAGTTATGTAATTAATAGTTAGAGATCTATATTCTCAATATTTGCATCAGTGCTATTTGTATTTATTTTGTTTTGATTATGGTTGATCACAAATTAAATTCGAAGGTCTTCGTATGTTTTAAAAAAATGTTTTCTATATATATTTATTTAGTAAATTATTATTTTTTGTCAAATAAATATTTTATTGTGATCGAGTCGGAAATAATCAAAGGTAACAAAATAATTATATTAATTATGTTATCGGATTGATGGCTTTAATTATCTGATAAATAATTAAGCATAGAGGGGTCAAAGTGCAACATTGACTTAGAGGTTATTTACTATTTAATTGGAGTGCAATTAATTTCTTTTAGTGGAGTAGAAATTAATTTATGAATTAATTGAATTGGGTCTATGGTTTAATGGACCGGACCAATTATTAATTTATAGGAGCCAAGAAAATAGTAAGCCCAAAAGGATTCTCACCAATAGCCCAAGTTGATATTGGAGTCCTGTTAGAATTGAAAAAGTTGAATTAGAGATGGAGAATGATTTATTGTTTCCTTATTCTTATTTTTATTTTTGCCTATATATACATGAGTTCATGTATATTTTAGGTGTGACTTTTAAAACAAGAAAAAGGAATACACTTTCTCTCTCTAGATTTTAGGGTTTTGTTTTCTCTTCTAAAGGAGGCTACCACAAGCCTAGATTCCAAGGTCATTCATTAAGGCATATTGGTGATTCCTAAAGGGAATATTATAATCAAGAAGAAGGAGAAAGGATATTGCTAAAGGGATCTACAATAAGTGAGAACATTCACTTTAGAGGAAAGATTAAAAGGTTTACTTAGACCTTTGATGTAAGTATTCAATCTGTTTATTGAATTATACATCATCTTTTACTTGTCTTTGCATAAAACTTGTCTCTATGTGATGAATCAAGATCCATGATTGCAAATCCCTTAAAAGTTTTGAAAACTTGCACGTTTCCCAACAGCATGCACAATGCAAAACACAACAAGCACAAAGAATGACAAACACTATGCCTTCACAACAATGCAATTAGACTTCTTCCACAAACACTTAATTTATACTCCTATGCTTTAACAACAATGATGCAAAGAACATATAAGAATGCCTCCACGCGGGCTCACGATTTGTCTAAGGGATTGAGTAAAGAAAGTCTCACAAAGGTCCTTTAGCACTTCAACTCCAAATTTAAAGCTTAGCTTAGCAAATTTTTTAAATTTTTAGCTTTTTACTTTCTTTGCTTTGCTTGAATGCTCCTTTGCTTACTTCCTCTCCAACAATGCACTAGTCAAGTAAGAACAACACAATAAATAACCAAAAAGAAAAATAAAAATAAATTAAAGACACGATCAAAAGACTACTAATCCTAATTGATTCCACAATTCCGATATTGCCAAATCAAATCAATCCCCGGCAACGGCGCCAAAAAACTATAGTGGTGGGATTAGTCGCCGTCCTACCACAAGCTTAAAGAGTGTGCATTAAAGCGAGGGCCAAGTTTTACATTTATAGAAGCCACTACTACCTTTCACTATAAATATAGCTAGGGCGAGTAGGGATCGTCCCAAGGGATTGTGAGGGTCGAACAAGGTTATGGAATCGCTATTAGGGCTAGTAGGTCGAGTGATCAAACAATTGGTTGGTTGGTTGATTAGACTAGAGAGCAACTAAATTAAACTAAGTGATAACAAAAGAATGCAACTAAGAGCAAATAAGAGAGAGAATAGTCTTGGGGTTTAGAGATCACCACCAAGCAATGCATTTCCATACCATTGAAATGTGACTAATGAAGGCAAATGGTGTGTTACAATATTGGTGTGTGTGTGTGTGTTTGGTTGATTCAACAAGCAAGGATGACTGGTTAAGCATGTATTATCTAAACATCATGTGAAAGGCACAATATATCTAAGCAATGAAGCATATATTGTCTAAATAACATGTGAAAGGCACAATAGATCAAAACAAGTCATTAATCCTTTCATTAAGCTCATAATCCAAATACAACACAAGGTTAGAGACATTTGCTACTTGCATTCAAAAGTTTGGATCATCAAACAACAAGCATGGATTATCCTCCCATTTAACACTACACTACAACTACACTACATCTACACTACTAGCATGAAAATAAATTAGGGGAGAGGCACAATCCATAAAGGAATAAGTATGAACCATCAAGAAAATCATAAGAGCATTCCATTAAGCACTATGTTTTGACAATCTCTAAATTTATAGCATCAATACACATAGACACGCATAAGCACATGAACATCTATGCTAACATACATAGACATATGGATATAATGAAATGATCAATTGAAAGCATTTAACTACATAAATCATTGAACAATTAAGATCTATATATATCAAAGTGTCAAAACATTAATTACAACACTAATCCCTTAATAATACATAAGATTAAGATATAGAAAGCATGCTTTGGGCTAACTCTAGCCCCAAGAGGATGTCTAGCCACTTATGGTGATGTTTCTCCAATCCTTATCCTTATATAGGTAGGTCAAATGACACCCAAAATAAGCTGGGGTCGTGCACACAATATTTCCTAATGATTGGATAAAGGACAACTTTCAATGAGCTGGAAATTTAACTTTTTCGCACTGGAGTAAGTTCGATCGATCGAACCTTGGACTTGGATCGATCAAACATTACTGAGATCCATTGAACTTAGGCTAGATCGATCTTCATTGGTGGCGCTTTTTTGGATAAAGACAAATCTGAGATATTTTGAAGATATTTTTGGGAAAAGGATAAAAGTGGTTGGTAGGGTGGTACAACTAGATAAGATCAATCATTTGGATAAGGACAAAGTAGTTCGATTGATCGAAGAATGATGTTGGATCGATCAAACTTTTGAGATCTCTGAAAATGTTATCATGGCTCTGATCCATCTTGAAGTGTTGAGATCGATCATGTTGGATCGATTGAACTTTGATCTATTGAACTTTGATCTGAGATCAATCGAAGATGTTGATTTCCACCTTTTTCTTCCTTTTGCTTCCACTTGGATCCTTTCTTTGATTCATCTTAGAATTGCTTCAATTAAGCTCTTATTTGGCTGAGTTAGCTTATTTTCGGGATAAGTGCCTGAAAATGGAAATAATACGAAATCAATCTAAAATGGTAAAGTAAAATAGATAAAGGTACTAGAATGCCTAAGCTTAAGGGATTTAAATATACACTTTTCAGCGCTCATCATGGTGGATGCTACGACCGAGTATGAGAAACTAACTTTCCTTGATACTTATTTAGGTTACAACCAGATCCCGATGGACCTTTCGGATAAAGAGGATACTTCTTTCATTACCGAACGTGGGACCTACTGTTACAAAGTAATGCCTTTCGAATTGAAGAACGCATGGGCAACTTATCAACGGCTAATTAATAAAGTTTTCGAAAAGTAGATCACCCGAACAGTTAAGGCTTACATAGACGACATGGTTGTAACAAGTAAGGACAAGAAAGATCATCTGCAACATCTGCAAGACATATTACACTCTCAGGGAGAATAAAATGATGTTAAATCCAGCAAAGTGTTCATTCGGGGTGTCCTCAGGCCAGTTCCTCGGTCATTTGGTGAACAAGAGAGGGATAGAAGCAAGCCCCACACAGTTGACAAAACTGCTACAGAACAAAGAACCCCGAACCATGAACGAAGTCCAAATCCTTACTAAGAGAATAGCGGCTCTCAGCCGTTTCATATTTAGGTTATTAGATAAATGCAAGCCCTTCTTCGATGCAACCAAGGCAAGAAAAGGAGACATTTGAGGGGCAGAGCAATAAGAAACACTTATAAAACTCAAGGAGTACATGACGAGCCCTCCAATTTTATTTAGCCCAGAACCCGAAGAACCATTATATCTCTATCTAGCAGTATCTCGATTGGCGACCAGTTCGGCTCTAGTAAGAGAAGTAAGAAAGAAGCAACACCCGGTTTTATATTCTAGCAAGACCATGACTGATGCAGAGAGTAGGTACTCGATGGTGGAAGAAGTCATCCTCGCTCTGGTCCAGGCAAAAAGGAAGCTTCGGCATTACTTTGAGGCTCATCGGATAATAGTCCCCACAACATATCTAATCAGAGCAATTCACAGTAAGCCAAATATTTCAGGTCGGATTACCAAATGGGCAATTGAATTAAGCTCCTTTGAGATTCGGTATGAACCACGCACCACAAAGAAGGGGCAAGTGGTTGCAGATTTTCTCTTAGATACTGATCCAGGAGAAGAACAACAAATCGTAGAAAACCCTGAAGATGCAAGAAATATCCTATCTAACTTTGGACAGAATAATTATACACTTAAAAAATATCTCAACCCCCTTTCCCTCATTTTCTCAGTCTATTTATAGATCTCTACAATCATTTTAGAAGCTTCCTAACTAACTATTTACGTTTGGCTGATCCTTTTGGCTCATCTTGGATATAGGCCCATTTCCTTCACTCTGAAACTGGGCTTTCAGATTGATCCACCGATCATGGGCCTGATTAATGATAATTTGGTTGAACCAAATGTTCTTTCCAGACCCTGTTTCTCGTAATCTAGATCGTGCCCGGCCCAGGCCATTTTTGGTATCCTCATCTGCCCCCATAATCTCACCATAATTAATTAGGGTGGAATTATCGAAGGAACTTAATCATGATAAGTCGGCTCGAGGCGGTGATGTGGGGAAGCGAACAGTTGGTTCCATAACCCATGTTTTATGATTTACCACATCATCATTGCCATGATTCTTTGGATATTGAGCCACTTTCTCTTTAAAACCTCAAACCCTCATCTTTTTTCTTCACTCTGGCTTTCTCTTCTTTACCTTTGATTATAGTCTCTTTCAACGACATCCATCAATAACCTGTTTTCTCCGGTAAGGTTTCCTTATCTTCTCCGATGAGTTTTCCTTGTCTTCTCCGGTGAGCTTTCCTTCATGATTTTTATTTTTTTGCTCTGCTGTGGTGCGCCTTGCAGATCTCTTTTCAAGGGTTAGTTCTATTCCCTTGCTATTTTCCTTAGAAGAAAGAAAGCTTAAAATTGAGAAATTCCCTATCTTTTTAATGGCTCCTAATTTGGATGCTCTTCGTTCGAGGAACAACATTCCTAACAATTTTTCCCTTCGAGTCTACCCCACAGACCTGGATGAGAGATCCGGGGAGGGTCTTCTCCCTGGTGAGATCCTCTTTTTGGTTCTTTATTTAAATGTAATTAGATTTTCCTTATACCAGTTCTTCTATTATGTCTTTAGCCAATTAGGGCTTTCCCCTCTTCAAGTTAACCCCAATTTTCTTAGGGTAATATCAGTTCTGTTACTCCTAAATCGTGATAGGAACCTTGATCTAGACATCATAGATCTTCTTCTTTGCTATAGAGTCACCAAAATCCGAACCAATGAAATATATTTTCACTTTTTTCCCATTGAGAAACGATCCATATGTACGAACAAACTCTCATCTAAAAAGGGTTAGAGGAAAAATATAATTAGGGTCAGTGGAGATTGGTGAACCCCATTCACTCGGACTTTCCCTATCCCAACAACTTTTAGAAATTGCTCTGTCCCTTTATATAAGAAATATAAGAAACATCTGACTGACTGCCCTTGTAAAATCTACCTTCCTCGTTTCTGTACTTTTCTTTGTAATTCTCTTCACATCCATCATGATGAATTGGTTTATAGCGTTTGCAGGGCCAGACTTAACCTTCTAGAGGAGAACGTTCTGAACGACATCCCCTTTGCCACTGACCTGTTCACCCCAGATAACCTCTCTGGCATATCTAATCTTGGTACCACCATGAAGCATATCTAGATTCCTTCTTTTAGCAGGAGGAGGCCCCTTCTGCAGCCACTCCTGCGACTACACCAATCACCTCTGTGGCTGCTCCAACTGTCCTGGTTATGGCCGTTGGGTGGCCTACCACTGAACCCTCTGCATCCACCTCGGCTGAAGTTCAACCCATCTTGCCGAACGATGAACCCTCTGAAACCCTGAATGAAACTTCTCCACTTGCTGCTCAGAATGCCGAGGGTTCTTCTCAAAACACTAAGGGAACTTCCCTCACCCGAACTAATGTTTCAGAAAAGAGCTTGGGCAAAAAGACCCTAACCTGAGGGTGGCTCTGATCAAAGTGAGCTTCCCCTAGCCCGAAGGGCTCGGTCTTTTAGGGTCACTAATACCTTTCCTTCTCCTTAGGTAACCATTTTAGAGGGTGAATCAGCCAGAACCTTCGTCTCTTCACCAGCAGTGATTCCATGGCGTCCCTTGCTCAAACAAGAGGACGGGTCAGTGGTTGCCCCTACAAATTCTTTGTTCAAAGATCCAGTCACCTCCTTCGCTTTTCTACAAGGGCATTTGAACCCCTAAGGATACAGAGGTTCAGAACAAAATGACCTTCAACGAGATGTACCAATGCTTTCCAGTAGCTGCTATTGAGGTAGTTCTTCCTTTTTTTTCTGTGCCAACTTTCCTTTGTTTTTCCTATTCTGATTATTTGATACTTGTAATTACTAGAACGTTTGTGTCTTTGTGTAGACTCTATTTGGGATGTTCACCTTCCAGAAGAGTCTAGAATATACAAATAAGAAAATCAAAGCTCTCTCTATCGGTCTTAATAGATCTATCCAAGTAGAGAGGGCACTAAAGCTAAAAACTCAGAGCTGCTAGTTAAGCTGAATGACTCAAAAAAGGAGATGGGTACTTTGAAGGCTGAGAGGGATGCTCTGAAGGCTAAGCGAGATTCTCTTCATGACGAGATGGACGTCTTGAAGATAGAGAAAATGTCATGTAGACCAAGAGAGACGCTCTGAAAGTTAAGAAGGGGGACCTTCAGCGCACTCTGGTTGCTGAACGGTTGACCCATTCAATTTCAGAAGAAATTTTTTTGAATGAACGCTCTACTCTACTTAATGTCAAAGGTAGAGTTGATATTGGTATGAAGGTTCTTCACGCCTGCTTTTCTTGGATCGGGCCTCTTAGATATGCCAAGGGATACAGAGACGGTTTTATTGACTATTCTCCTCCCGAAGGCGAATCAAGTTTCTGTACAGGTCCAAATGAACTAGAAGCCTCTCTGGACATCAACCCGCCGAATGTTTACAAGGATCCACTCCCTGCTCCTACCAAAAATATATTCATTGAGTGCATTGAGATTGCAGGTTTAGGGGTCATCCCACCTGTTCTCCGTCTGAACGTTTCTCCCCTCACCACCATTTTTGCTTCCATGGTTGTTGCCACTGACAGAACTCTGCCAACTGAGAAGTTCATCCATCTTGACTCTCCCTCCAAAGGCGAGGAAGTAATCAATGATAGGGAAGGAGATAGTGATCCGGTCGGCGGTGACGGGGCAGCCAATGGTGGTGGAATGGGCAACGGATCAGGCTCAAGAGATGATATGACATAACAGAGTTCTGCTGGTTTTTACACTTATTTCTTTTCATTTCAGTATCACTCATTGTGTATCAAGAACTTTCTATGATGATGAATGAGAAGATAATCTTATTTTGCAAAGCATCCATACTTCAATATGTGCTTAAATGAACTACCAATTTAATTTTTTTAATTAATTTTTCATTTTGTTCAAGTGTTTGGCATTCGCTTCATAGTGCCATTTGCCACTTACTTGGCTAAGTGCTTGGCGCTAGGCTAGAATGCCACTTGCCACTTGACTTTCTTTTTTGTGCAAGTGTTTGGCGTTCGGCTCATAGTGCCATTTGCCACTTACTTGGCTACCTGCTTAGCGCTCGGCTAGAATGCCACTTGCCACTTGACTTTATTTTTTGTGCAAGTGTTTAGCTTTCGGCTCATAGTGCCATTTGCCACTTACTTGGCTAAGTGTTTAGTGTTCTTTGCTCAATCAAATTTGAAGCAGAATGAGCTCTTTTTATAAATCTTGAAGAATCTGTACATTTGTAAAGATTTAATTCTAAATGAATATTATTCATAATGGAATTCAATCTCTATTAGTAGTACCTTTTTAGAGACATAGTGTTCTATGGTTTATTGACCAATCTTTCAGCCATGGTCTATAAACTGTATGCCCCCTTTCCTATTGCTTCTGCCACTCTGTATGGACCTTACCGTGGTGACGTCATCTTTTTGACAATTCCCACCTTCTTTTTCAGAACTAAATCACAAGGTGCAAAGTCTCTATGCTTTACCTTTTTATTGTGGCTATTCACAAGCATTTGCTGATAAGACGCGAGTCTTATTACTGCTATATCTATTTTCTTTTCCAGCAAATCAAGGTTAAAATTCAATATACTATCATTCTGCTCTTGATTCCATGCCGAACTTCGAACAGTTGGGACTAAATGTTTGACCGGTATTACCGCCTCGGTGCCGTACACCATAGCGATTGGGCTTTTTCCAGTCGGTCGTCTAGGGGTTGTTCTATAAGCCCATAAGACGTTCGTAACCTCGTCTAACCATTTCCCCTTTTTTATCTTCAAGCTTCTTCTTAATATAAACAAAGATTGTTCTGTTCGTGATTTCAGCTTGACCGTTCGCTTGCGGATGACTAACTGCTGCCAACTTTTAATTGATTCCATACTCTTCTAGCAAGTTCCTCACTTGGTTACTATTTAGATTAGTCCTATTGTCCATAACGATCGATCTTGGCACGCTAAAACGATAAATGATATTACTCTAGATGAAGCGTCTTACTTGGGTCTGTGTCACACTAGGATATGGCTCTGCCTCCACCTATTTGGTAAAATAATCTGTTGCAAGCAGAACGTATTTGTTTTGTGATCTAGCGGTAGGCAGAGGGCCAACCACATCCATCCCTCATAGCATGAAAGGCCATGGTTTAGCCATTACGTGCAAGTCTTCAGGTGGTTGGTGGATCAGTGGTCCGAACCTTTGGCACTTATCGCATCTTCTAGAAAAAATTTCTGTATCTCATGACATGTTCGGCCAAAAATATCCTTGCATCATCGCTTTTTGCGCCAGAGATCTCCTTCTTGAGTAATTGCCACACACACCCTCGTGGATAGTTCGCAAGATCTGCCTAGCTTCTGTGGGGGTAACACATTTCAAGTATGGACCCGAGAAAGAATTTCTATACAACTTGTTATGTACAATGGCATACTTTGCAGCATTTAGTCTGATTTTCCTTACCTCATCTCTTCGTTCAGGCAACACCCCATCTCGTATGAAAGTTGTGATTAGTTCGATCCAGCTTGGCTCATATGGTATGACATTTACTTACAAATGATTTGAGCTAGATGGTTCCTCAATGATAAATGGCTGGCACAACAGATCAACTGGAATCACCCTTGCCAGTGTTTCTCCAAAACTTGACGCACTGTAAGCTAATCGATTGGTATCCTCGTTACGTTCTCTTAGCAATTAGATGAACTCGATTTGATCAAAGCTCTTTGCTTCATGCATAACGATGGAACGGTATGCTTCCATCGTCTCTTCCTTGGTTCCGTATTCCCCAGTCACCTGCAGATGAGTGCTTAAATGTGACGCATTTTAGCACCTAAGCGAGGGTATTTTAGTCCATTCATCTATCTTTATTTTCCCGTTTTAGTACTTATTTGTGTTTTTGTCTATTTCAGGTCAGTAAGGTTCAAACAGGCTAAAAATGCTTTATTACAGCCTTTTTGTAGTCAAACAAAAGTTCTTAGAAGATTCCAGGAAAATCCAGAAAAATGTCAAAATGCTGAATTTTTGGATCGATCGAAGATTTCTTCGATCGATCAAAAATGCGCTGGCAGTGAGTTGTTTTACTCCCGCGCTCCAAAACTCTACTTACTACATAGTTGCGGGATTAGATATTTTGAGGGCTTATTTCCTGATTTGTTTACTACTTCAATGACCTTTTATAAAGAGGGAATTGAACCATTTTGTAATATATCTTTAGTGTTCAATTTTCTTTTGATTGTAATTTTATTTTCTCTCTTTAGAAAAGTTAGAGATTAGGGTTAGAAGGAAAGAGAAGAGTGGAGGCACCAAGAATACATCTCTAGATCTATACACACTCTCTCTCTAGAATTCAACAAAGAAGAGAGGAAGAAGATGGAGCCATATTTGGGGATTGCCCTTGAGGGTTTCAAGATCACATCCCCCTCCTTCATGATTGGCTAGGCTTCTTCTTGGGGTTTGGATGAACCCCAAGTATGTAATCTAAGCCTCTATCTCTTTCATACTTTTTGGGGAATTTATCTTATGATTAGTGTTATAACCTTGTGAATAAAATGAATCTTGGTATATTTCTATGATTTCTATGGTTTAATTCTTCCTATTAATTCTCTAGTTTATTTACATGTCTATGTGTGATTAAATTGGGAATTATGTCTTATATGATTTATATGGTTTAATTCTTCCTATTGATTCTCTTTGTGATTACATGTTATCTTATGTTTGATTATTTGAGAATTGATCTCTACACTAGTTTCTCTATGTTGGTTGCATGTCGATATGTGATTAATTAAGGATCTAGTGATTGCTATGCATGGTCTTCATTGAATGGGTTTGTTAACTAATTTGATGGATTATTCTTATGCTTGATGGGTTGTTCTACAATTTAATTCATGCTTGTAGGTAAGTAAACAATCTTTACTTGATTTGATATTCCATGGCTTATTATTGCAAATTCCATTATTCTCTAGATTGATGTGTGCTACAATTGTGACTAGTTTGATGGGTCATGCTTAGAATTGATGGGTTATTCTACATATAGTTTAATTGTCGATTAGGTAGGTAATTCATTATTTAATTTTAATTTCTTATGCATTTTTAGTTGATTATGTGGCTATGTGCTTATGTGACGATATTTTTATTTGATAAGCTGTTTATTTGAAATAGGTGGTTTTGTTGTGTGGAATTTCTTGTAACTTATTTGTTAGTTTAAATGATTAATTTTTTAATTTTAATTTCATTTTTATTTTAAAGGAGTTAGGCTTGGACAGTAGTAATGGACTAACCATTTAGGGTCTCGTGGACTACTTGGAAATGAGGTTTAAATGGGTACAGATATTACCCATGGATAGAGGTACATATATATATATGGGTATATATGTGTTGGCCTAAAGATTTTTATCTAAAGGTCAATCTTATGTTTTGATGATTACAAATCATTAATGATATTTAAGTACTAATATTTTCATTGAGTGATATATAGTTGATCAATATTCAATCCTCAATGTTGAGCTAGAAGATCCATTCCAAATACTCAAGCTATGGATTCAAGGAAGCCTCAAAGTGCAAGAAATCAAAGAAAAACTCGGACTTCAAAGATCACACAAAGCATTTCAAAGAAACAAAACAAGTCTTCATCAAGCCTAAACGATCATGGTCAAAGAATGACGAAAATGGTAGATAGGGTGGTGAGAGCTTAAGATTTAATGTCAAAGTTTATTTGAATATATTTTGAAGCTCAATTTTAGGATCATGTATACTCATTCTAAATTCAGTTTTAAACTGCCTAAAATTTTCTCATAAACCTTATATATGCAAGCTACATTTAATAGGAAGTGCATAGGTCTTAATTAAATTTATTTTTAGTCATGCACATTTTTGGAGCCGCCTCTACTCAAAAAAATGAGCCTGCTCCTTTCACTCCAGTAGCATTTCTTGGCTCGTAGAACAATCTTTTAGAAATGAGCCTGCTCAATCTTTTTTTTGAGCCGCCTCCATTTTAGAAAATGAGCCTGCTCAATCTTTTTTTTGAGCCGCCTCCATTTGAAATTGAGCTGCCTCCACTTCTTGCTAGGAGCTGGCTCCTTTAAGGGATTTGAACTACAACGGCAATTTTTCTGAATTTAATTCTTCCAACTACTTCTAACAGCTATATTGAGGTGCGAATAAATATTTATATAGAGGTGTTGTCTGAAAAAAAGAAAAACACACCACTTGAAAGAATATTTTTAAGCAAAGCATTCAAGAGCATTCAATATATATAAATTCCTTCTCTAAGCTTTCATTGAGTACTGCATTCTCTCATTCTAGATCTTGAGCTTCATTAATATTCTTATCTACTCTAGTTGTGAGCTTACACTTATACATTTATATTGAGAGAGAGATTCAATCTTGTATTTCAAATTACAAACTTTGCTACGATCTTGTAAGGGTTAGTGTGACCCAAAATGAAGTCTAGGAGAAGGGTGTTCTCCTAGCAAGGAAGAGAAACAAGTCTTGCTTCAAATTGAAGGTTTGCTCTCCACCATTAAGGAGAAGCTTTAGTGAAATTAGGAAGTCTCAAAGGAGGACCTTAAGCCGAGGAGTAGGAGTTTCCGAACCTCGCTAAATTGTCGGGTCACTGTTTGCAATCTCTTATCTCTATCTCTCTTACTTATGCAATATACTGCTTGAATATTTCAATTGATTTGTGCTTAACAGTTTATTAGATTTAACAATTTTAAATTGCAAAAATTGGCCCTTGACTCTATTCACCCCCCTCTAGAGTCAATTAGTGACTAACAATTGGTATCAGAGCCTAATCTCTAGAAAAAGATTAATCATCTTAGAGAACGATCATGGCCAATACAAATTTTCATCAAGAAGGTCAATCTAACAATAGACCCCTTTGGTTTGATGGAAGTGACTATAACTATTGAAAAATCAAAATGAGAGCATTCCTAAGAGGTATTGATATAGATGTTTGGAAAGCCACAGAACAAGGGGACCATGTTCCAACCAAAATAGTAAATAATGAAAATGTTCCAACCCCCGATATTGAATGGACCCTCAATGACCGTAGGCTTGTACAATGTAATGTCAAGGCTATCACTAATCTTTATTGTGCCTTAAGCAAAGACGAATTCAATAGAATTTCTGATTGTGAAACGGCCAAAGAAATTTGGGATAAACTTGAAGTTACCTATGTAGGTACCAGTCCTGTTAAGGAATCTAAAATGAATATGCTTGTCCATAAATATGAACTTTTCACCATGAACAACAAAGAAACCATTAGTGAAATGTACTCTCGTTTTACTAACATTGTGAATCCTTTGAAGGCTCTTGGAAGATCATATACATCGTCCGACAATGTGAGAAAACTTCTTAGGTCTTTGCCAAAAAATTGGGAAGCCAAGAAGACCGCCATCCAAGAGGCTAAAGATCTCAATACACTTCCCATAGATGAACTCATTGGTTCCTTAATGGCCTATAAGCTAGAGATGAATGATAGAGATGAAGACAAAGAAGCTCAAAAGAAAGATATAGCTCTTCAAGCTTCTACCAAAGAAGTCGCAATTGATAAAGCTCCTAATGATGGAGAAGAAGAAGAAATTGCTCTCATTACCAAGACCGTGAGAAGAGTTTTTTAAATGAAGAAGTACCAAAAGAGTAACAACTTCAAAAGAAATGGTTTATCAAGTGAGTAAGGAAAAAGAGAAACACCTACATGTTTTCATTGTGGAAAACCGGGGCATTTCAAATCCGATTGCTATGCCTACAAGAATGAAAAGGAAAGGAAAAAGAAAGGCAAAGCCATGCGAGCTACATGGGAGGATGATGATTCAAATAGATCTGAAAGTGACAATGATCTTAATGAATTGGTCAATCTTTGTCTCATGGCTGATGAAGATGAGGTAAATTCTAATCATAACTCATTTGATTTAGAAACTTCTTATAATGAATTGGTTGATGCACATAACTATTTACTAGATGCTTTTAAAGAATTACATGATGAATTAGGCAAAATGGTTCAAAAGTGTGCTAGCCTTAGAAGAGAAAAGCTTATCATCTCTCAAAACCTTGAAAAATCTCAACTTGAAAATGAAAATTTGAAAAAGGAAAAAGAATTAGCTAAAGAAGCGGCCTCAATTGAGTTAATTTCTAAAAATGAATCATTAAAAGTCATTATTGAGGATCAAGTTGAAACCTTAGCCAAATTCACAAAAGGTAGAGAAAAATTAGGCCTCATTCTTGGAAAGCAAAGAAATGGTTATGCTAAAGATGGGCTTGGATATGATCCTCACAACAAAGATTCCTGTTTATTGAAAAAGAGAAAACCTTTGAACAATTATTTTGTTGAAATTTCCTTTTCAAGTCCAAAATGTAATTATTGTAAAAAGCTAGGACATAAGATCAATCATTGTCCTATTAGGCCATGTATGACAAAAGAAATATGGGTTATTAAAGGGACATATATGGCCCTTCCTAACTCCCATGGACCCAAGAAAGTGTGGGTACCAAAAGAAGATTACTCAAATTCTTTTTGTAGGTTTACTTGAAGTCTCCATACTCATCCAAGGACAAATGGTTCCTTGATAGCAGATGCTCAAGACATATGACGGGAGATCAATCAAAATTTCGCTCCATCAAACCTTATAAAGGAGGAAGTGTTACATTCAGCGACAATTCAAAAGGCAAGGTCATTGGCATTGGAACTATTGGTATCTCCTCTTCCTTATCTGTTGATGACGTTTTACTTGTTAAAGGCTTAAAACACAACTTGTTTAGTATTAGCCAACTATGTGACAAAGGATATGATGTTTTATTTAAATCGGATAAATGCATTGTCAAAAAGGATAATAATGAAGTTTTTCATGCTCTAAGAAATGGTAATGTGTATACTTTGCTTTTGTGTGAATTACATGACCAAGATGTCAAATGTCTTGTATCCTCAAATGAAAATAGTTGGTTGTGGCATAGAAGGTTAGGTCATGCTAGTATGGACTTGATTTCAAAACTATCTAGAAATGAATTAGTCAAAAGCCTCCCAAAGACTAATTTTTCTAAAGATAAAACTTGTAGTGCATGCCAAATTGGCAAGCAAATCAAGTCATCATTTAAAAGGAAAAAGGACATAACAACTTCAAGACCTCTTGAATTAATTCATATGGATTTATTCGGTCCGGAGAGAACTGCTAGTCTTGGTGGAAAACTCTATGCATTTGTCATTGTTGATGATTACTCTAGATTCACTTGGGTATTTTTTCTTACTCACAAAAATGAGGCTCATACAATCTTTGCTAAATTTTGTAAGAGAATCGAGAACGAAAAAGAGTGTAAGATTAAGACCATTAGAAGTGATAGAGGAAAAGAGTTTGATAACCAAGATGTAGAAAGATTTTGTGATGAAAATGGATACAATCATAATCTTTTGGCTCCTAGAACTCCTCAATAAAATGGAGTTGTTGAAAGAAAAAATAGATCTCTTCAAGAAATGGCTAGGACTATGTAAAATGAACATAAATCTCCTAGAACTCTTTGGGCCGAAGCCGTTAGTACCTCATGCTACATTATAAATAGAGTCATCATTAGAAAACTCCTTAATAAGACTCCTTATGAGCTTTGGAACAAAAGGAAGCCAAATATTAGATACTTTAAAGTTTTTGGGTGTAAATGCTTTGTGTTGAATGACAAAGATAATCTAGGAAAATTTGAACCTAAATCGGATGAAGGTATTTTCCTAGGATATTCATCTCGTAGTAAAGCATTTAGAGTGTTTAACAAACGAACACTAGTGGTTGTGGAATCTATACATGTTGTATTTGATGAATCACCATTACCCCCTCTTAGATGCTCATTGGATGATAATGAAGATGTGATTGAGATTCAAAAGAACGTTGAAAATCTTGATTTAAATGGTCCATCTCTTGAAAATCGCTCCAAAGATGTTCCAAAAGATAGTCTCTCATGTAGACACTCTTCCTAAGGCTCGGAAGCAAGTGCCTAATCATCCAATAAATCAAATTATTGGCGATCCTTCTAAAGGAGTAAGCACTAGATCTCAAATAAGTAATGTTTGCAACTATGTGGCTTTTGTTTCCCAACTAGAACCAAAGAATATTCTTGAAGCCGAAAATGATGAATCTTGGCTCTTGGCTATGCAAGAAGAACTTAACCAATTTGAAAGAAATGAAGTTTGGCAATTGGTTCCAAGACCTAAAGATAAAACTATCATTGGCACAAAGTGGGTGTTTAGAAATAAAAAGGATGAATCAGGAACAATTGTGAGAAATAAGGTAAGGCTTGTTGCTCAAGGTTATAACCAAGAAGAAGGAATTGATTATGAGGAAACCTTTGCTCCCGTAGCTCGACTTGAAGCTATAAGAATGCTCCTTGCCTTTGCATCTCATAAAAACTTTAAGTTGTATCAAATGGATGTAAAAAGTGTTTTCTTAAATAGCTTCATTGAAGAAGAAGTGTATATTGAACAACCACCTGGCTTTGAAAGTTATAATTGTCCAAATCATGTTTTTAAATTGACAAAAGCATTGTATGGCTTGAAACAAGCTCCAAGAGCTTGGTATGAAAGACTAAGTGGTTTTTTACTTGCTAATGGGTTCATTAGAGGAAAAATTGACACTACTCTTTTCACTAAAACCATTGCTTGCAACTTGTTGGTCATTCAAATTTATGTTGATGATATTATCTTCGGATCAACCAATAGTGTGCTATGTGAAAAGTTTGCCTCTAGCATGCAAAATGAATTTGAAATGAGCATGATGGGTGAACTTACCTTCTTCTTAGGGTTGCAAATCAAACAAAAACTTAATGGAATTTTTGTTTGCCAATCCAAGTATATTAAAGATTTGCTAAAGATATATGGCTTGGAGGAAGTCAAACATGCCAATACTCCAATGAGCTCATCCTTGAAACTTGACAAAGATGAAAAGGGCATTAATGTGGATATTAAAAAAAATATAGAGGTATGATTGGTAGTCTCTTTTATTTAACTGCAAGTAGACCGGATATCATGTTTAGTGTATACTTATGTGCTCGTTTTCAATCTTGTCCTAAAGAATCTCATCTATGTGCCGTTAAACGCATCTTTCATTATTTAAGCTGTACTTCATTCTTAGGGCTTTGGTATCCTAGGCATACATCATTTGATCTTGTTGGTTACTCCGACACTGATTTTGGAGGATGCAAAGTTGATAGAAAAAGTACTAGCGGAACTTGTCACTTCATTGGTCAATCATTAGTATCTTGGTCTTGCAAGAAACAAAATTCTGTTGCTCTATCAATGGCAGAAGCTGAGTATATTGCAGCCGGTAGTTGTTGCGCCCAAACGCTTTATATTAAGCAACAACTTGAGGATTTTGGATTCTATTTTGATAACATTCCTATTATGTGTTATAATACTAGTGTAATATGCATTTCTAAAAATCCTATTCAGCATTCAAGGACAAAGCATATAGAAATTAGGTACCATTTTCTTAGGGATCATGTTTCTAAGGGCGACATTGAACTCACATTTATTAATACAGAAAAACAATTGGCTGATATTTTTACAAAACCACTCCAAGAAGATAGATTTTGTCTGCTTAGAAGGGAAATTGGAATGATCACAGAACAAAATGCCATACAATGAAGTTGCAACATCAGAGCCGGCTCTATCAAAATAAAAGCCGACTCTGTAGAGAATTAGAACAGGCTCCACTTATACAAGAGCCGGCTCCCTAAACCTGCATCCAAAATTCTCATTGTCTATGCTCTCGGGATCTCCTGCTGTAGACTCTAGAGCCAGCTCAACAAAAAAAAAGGTAGCCGGCTCCATGAAAGTTTCATAAAATGTGAGAGAGCAGACTTCAATTAATGTTAAGCCGCATCCGAACATTGCAAGTGTGATTCATTTTTTTTAATCACTATTTCTCACACCACTTGCTGCCGAACACCCATGTTTCAAGCAACATTAATTCTCACAAGCTTTGTTTTAATATTTTTTAACTCATGTGTTTATCACATTGCTAATTGGATTAAAATTCAATTGTACACAAGCATTATAATGATTCACTCTCTGTTATCAATATGTTCTGTGCTCTCAAAGAAATTGCTTCACATAGTCACTCATTGAGGGGAAAAGAGCCAGCTCTAAAATTTTTTTGAGCCGCCTCCAACAATTTTTGAGCCGCCTCTAATAATTTTTTGAGCCGCCTCTAGTGTCTTTTGAGCCGCCTCCAAATAAAATTTTAAGCCGGCTCCATTCTTCATTCCCTTTATATTTCGGCAGTCTAATTTTTGGAGCATATCACCCAACATTCCAGAGAGCATAACTGTCTTAGGGCTTCTTCTTGCTTTCGGCGATTTCCTCCATATGTTGGATTTCTTCACTGGTATGTTAAATTCATGAAACTCACTCTTCAATTTATATTTTCTAGCTCTTATTTTTGTTTCTTTTGCTCCTTATTCATGGGTATCTCTCCTAAATTCACCATTTTCTTCTCTTCATCACAAATATTAATTTCACCCTCTTTGGTAAGATTTCACTCATCTTTCTCTTAAATTCATGTCTCCTTGATGTTCATTGTCACTATTACTCAAGCATGAATATCTATTTCCATCTTTGTAAATCTTATCTATGTCAAACCCTTATAACCCTAGACATGTCAAGTATTAATTTGAACATAGGTTTTGGGTGTGCTTTGTGAATCCATGCTTAAAATTGTAAGTTCTATTGTGATTCCTTTCAAATTCCATATTGGGTCTGCATTTCAAGGCTAATCTTTATCAAATCCAAATACATTGTCCTTGCTGTTCAACTATTATCTTTTGGGGGTTTTAAGTATGATTTCTCTTTCCACTCAAAATTTTGGCTAAATGTGCAAATTAAATCAGTTTTTATTAGCACAATTTCTCGGGCTTCTATATTTTCTAACCATTGAATCTCTATCTTGAGTGTCTTTTGAGCATTCAAATTTTATTCTATGGCTTCCTCTTCCCATAGAAAGAATCCTCCTCATGGCCAAAATAGGCGTACTCAACATACCCATGATCATGAATCCGGCCCTAGTGAATCAAATCCTCCTCCAAGACCCATTCAAATCTCTACAACAATGTTGTATGGAACTCCTACATACAAGAAGTCATATGAGAAAAATTTTCTTCTTAGGAAGGTGGCCAAAGGAAAAGTTCTGTCACACACAATTTGTGATGACCTCAACCTCAACACCTATAAACTCTTTGATGCTACTGGCCTTGGTGCATTTGTTGGGATGAACAACAAGTATTATCCTAGACTTGTGTAATTATTCTACACTCACCTTGAGAAAATGCCCGATGTAGAGAAATTTCAGTGCTATGTGGCTGGAGTAGTATTCCATCTTGATGTTAGCAGCATTGCCAGAATTCTTCATCTTATGGACGGAATTCAATTCTACTCGCACAATCAATGGTACAATGGAGAAGCTTTTGACAAACTAACAGCAATTTGTCAAATGAGCTATGATTCCCGCACTACCAATACTAAAGAAGTCAAATCCAAACAATTAACCATGGAAGCTCGCTTGATCCACAAAATCATTACTTGCTCCATTCTTCCAAAACCGGTAGTCACTCAAAAGTCTCTCACATGGAAATCTTTTTGATTTGGTGTGTCTTGAATGGAGAAGTGTTTGATTTGGCATACATCATTTTTCATCACATGTTGGCTTGCAAGAATAAGGAAAAGAGTCCCCTCTACTATGCCATGGTTCTCACTCACATTTTCATGGATAAACATGTTCCACTTGGCAAAGGTGATTCAGTCAAACAAGGACCAAGAGATATACTCGATGCTTTCAATCTTGACCAAATGGGGCTCAAAAGGGACTCAAATGGTGAATGGTTTTATCCTAGGCAACGAAGGTTTGAAGAGGCTAGAGCTAGAGGAGAAGAGATTGAGGATGTTGATGATGGGGATGAAGAAGAACATGAAAGTGATGACAGTTCTGAAGATGAGGAAGTTCCCGCTCCAAAGCGCACCAATCGTGATCTTTTGTTGGAAATTCTCCAAGGCACTCGTCAAAACCAAGCCACTCTTGACAAACAACAAACTCAACTTGACGAAATACAAATGACACTCACTCATCTTAATGAGGATTTTGAAGAATTTCGAAACACATATGGACCTTCTTCTCCTTAGAACAGTTTTTGTGTGCACTTATTAGCTTTATTTGCTTTAGAGAAGCATTTTTTTTTACCTGTGTTTTATAAAATATGCTTTTGTCTATCATATAGTAGTCGTGTTCATAGTCTCCTTCTGTATTGACTTTTGTTATCTATAAAATGACATATTTGCTCATCATTTGCCCTTTAATTCATTTTTCTCTGATATTTCCTGAAATGGCAAGTTATTTTTTCATCTCCCACCTTTTTGAGATGACAAAGGGGGAGAAAGATGTGTTCTTATGCTGATGTGCTATGCGTCTTTTCTATTGCTTTTTAATATTTTGATTGATGCACATTGATAGGGGGAGACTTATACACTTTAATGTCTAAAATATTTGTTGTTGATATAAACTCAATGTATGCTTATCGATAGGGGGAGCATTCTTTTAAATGCAACTCCACCTTGACAATAAACACATCAATGTTTTGTCATCATCAAAAAGGGGGAGATTGTTGGCCTAAAGATTTTTATCTAAAGGTCAATCTTATGTTTTGATGATTACAAACCATTAATGATGTTTAAGTACTAATATTTTCATTGAGTGATATATAGTTGATCAATATTCAATCCTCAATGTTGAGCTAGAAGATCCATTCCAAATACTCAAGCTATGGATTCAAGGAAGCCTCAAAGTGCAAGAAATCAAAGAAAAACTCGGACTTCAAAGATCACACAAAGCATTTCAAAGAAACAAAACAAGTTTTCATCAAGCCTAAACGATCATGGTCAAAGAATGAAGAAAAGGGTAGATAGGGTGGTGAAAGCTTAAGATTTAATGTCAAAGTTTATTTGAATATATTTTGAAGCTCAATTTTAGGATCATGCATACTCATTCTAAATTCAGTTTTAAACTGCCTAAAATTTTCTCATAAACCTTATATATGCAAGCTACATATAATAGGAAGTGCATAGGTCTTAATTAAATTTATTTTTAGTCATGCACATTTTTGGAGCCGCCTCCACTCAAAAAAATGAGCCTGCTCCTTTCACTCCTGTAGCATTTCTTGGCTCGTAGAACAATCTTTCAGAAATGAGCCTGCTCAATCTTTTTTTTTGAGCCACCTCCATTTTAGAAAATAAGCCTGCTCAATCTTTTTTTTGAGCCGCCTCCATTTGAAATTGAGCCACCTCCACTTCTTGCTAGGAGCCGGCTCCTTTAAGGGTTTTGAACTCCAACGGCAATTTTTCTACATTTAATTCTTCCAACTACTTCTAACAGCTATATTGAGGTGTGAATAAATATTTATATAGAGGTGTTGTCTGAAAAAAATAAAAACACACCACTTAAAAGAATATTTTTAAGCAGAGCATTCAAGAGCATTCAATATATATAAATTCCTTCTCTGACCTTTCATTGAGTACTGCATTCTCTCATTCTAGATCTTGAGCTTCATTAATATTCTTATCTACTCTAGTTGTGAGCTTACACTTATACATTTATATTGAGAGAGAGATTCAATCTTGTATTTCAAATTACAAACTTTGCTACGATCTTGTAAGGGTTGGTATGACCCAAAACAAAGTTTAGGAGAAGGGTGTTCTCCTAGCAAGGAAGAGAAGCAAGTCTTGCTTCAAATTGAAGGTTTGCTCTCCACCATTAAGGAGAAGCTTTAGTGAAATTGGGAAGTCTCAAGGGAGGACCTTGAGCCGAGGAGTAGGAGTTTCCGAACCTCGCTAAATTGTCGGGTCACTGTTTGCAATCTCTTATCTCTATCTCTCTTACTTATGCAATATACTGCTTGAATATTTCAATTGATTTGTGCTTAACAGTTTATTAGATCTAACATTTTTAAATTGCAAAAATTGGCCCTTGACTCTATTCACCCCCCTCTAGAGTCAATTAGTGACTAACAATATGTATTTAAGTTTTTATTAATTATTAATTATAATTAATAGTGTCAATTATATTGATTTTCAGTATATGATATATATTATATAATTTTAATGGTATATATATACATATATATGATATCATGGTGGATCAGGGTGCCGACATATATTAGATGTATTAATTCTATATTTTATTTTATTTTATTTTTCTTTCCGTCTGACTTAGGGTGTAAGTAGGATTAAAATTAGGTTTTGTATAAGCCTATCTATTTAAGTTTTGTCTACCAAGGGTTTAGAAAACCCTATTCATGTATCTGTTAGAGAGACAAGGAGAGTGAGATAAACAGAGAGAGACCCGGGCTAGGGTTTTGGCCAAAGTCCAAGACCAGACCAAGGAGGAAAAAGGGGAGGCTGTGTGTAGGCTAGAACAGGACAGCAGAGAGCTTCGACGGCAACTAGAGTCGCCGGAAAATCTAGGAAGATGATGTGGAGATTTTAATCCGAAATCTCAAAGGCAAGTTTTATTCTAACGCTTTCCTCTAAACTTGTGTTCTGTACATGCCTAGGTAGTTTCCAGGAATTAATTGTATATTAAAAATGATCTAATATGCATGCTTGAATGGAATGGATTTGAATTAAATTAAATTGAATTGAATTAAAATTATTTTGATGCTTGCCATGTATTTTTGATTAAATCTTGATTTTTCTTGCATAAGCTTATTTCGATTCATGTAAATGATGCCTAATTATTTTATATAATTAATTGGAACTATTTGGGACTTAGAATAGAGGGATAGAAACCTTAAAAAGGGCAATCAGAAAGTCAGAAAATAGCCGGCGTCGGAGAAGACAGAGGCTTGGAAGAGTGGAGGCGGCTCCGCTCTTCAATGGAGGAGGCTCCATTGAAGTGGAGCTAGATCCACACTAAATAGAGGTGGCTTCTTTGTAATGGAGCTGGCTCTACATTTTAATGGAGCCAACTCCCTTGTTGATTTTTATTTTTTATTTTAATTTTCAACGAGTTTTTAGTTACTGTTGTTGGATTTTTGATGTTCAAGGTGTAATTAGGACTAGAGTGGGGGATTTAAATAATGTCTAAGGTCATACTAAGAGTCCAGAGGACATTATAATGCGTAATAAACCACATAGAATTAGTGGCTTGAACAATATGAACTTTTAATTAAAATTGCATATTGTGCTTAGATGTGGATGATTAAATTTTGCTACCTGTATATTAGCAATTTGTTGATGTATGATATAGTTTTATCATGTATTTGGGATGTTAAATAAGCATGTTAATTTATATAATCCTACTATGCTTATTATGGATTAATTGACGTCTACATCTATTGTCAGTAGTATCAATTATTGGTTTCTGTGAAGTGGTATAAAATAAGCATGTCAATTTACATATATTGATTATGTTTATTATGGATTAATTGGTATTTACATTTATTCTCTATATTATCAACTACTGGGTGTATGGATTGTATGCACCGGTATGGGACAGTGGCATACTAGGGACGAATGAGTTTCAAAATACTAAATCCTACCTATTCTGGAATAAGAGAATAGATTATAAAATAAAATCCTACTTATATTTAAGTCAGATTAGATGAACAAAGTTGAATGACTAACTAGATTACTTGTTAATTAAGTTAGATCAGCTGAACAAAGTTGAATAACTAACTGGATTACTTGTTATTTAAGTCAAATCAGCTAAACAAGCTAAATGACTAACTGGATTACTTGTAACTTATAGCTTAAGTCAAATCAGCTGAATAAGTTGAACGACTGACTAAATTTCTTGTGGATGGTTAGGATAGGACTTTTATATATATGATTATGGTACCATGATATGAGCTTTAGTCTCAGGATCGATGGTTACGGAGCATATATGCATTGGGATGCATAGCTGGCTATGATGGTTAAGGTATACCCTGTTAGGTCTAGGTACTCATGCCCACTTCAATTGCGTTTTGCATGTTGCCTTCTATTCAGGTTGAGACCCCCTTTGTAGTCCAGTGAGAATCCTTTAGTGTGGATATATATATATATATATATATATATATATATATATATATATATATATAGTTATGGACTATATAGCTATTGTTGGGATTGTCTATGATGTATTTGCGTATCGAGTCTCTGTTTGGGTTGTAGTAGAATAGAACTTGTTCGTGGGTTTAACCCACCATTATTTTTTCAAGTATCGAATGGTGCCAGTTTTAGAGCTTGTTCATGCTGAGTAGAGACAGTCACTCACTCTTCTGACAACATAGGACTGTTAGCTATGTTTTAGTTTTAGTTTTTCATTTTAGATCAGTTTGTTCAATTAGAATTTTCTAGGGGTCCACATAGTATGGATACCTGAGTTATATTATTGTTTGAGGATTACTTATATCAGAAGAATTTTTTTTTATCAATGAAAGTTATTGGTTTATCGTTTTAGTTTCTTTTCAGCATTTTTTTTTATTCTTGTTAATCATATTTATATTCTGCGTCCGATTATTGCCATTTGTTTTTTATATCCTCGGGCGTTCTGGCGTGGGACTAGCTAACCCGCATGTGGAAATCTGGGGGTATCACAGTTAGTATCAGAGCACTCCAGGTTCTAGTGTCCTTAGGAGTGTCTTCGTTATATGAATTCCGCATTATGTCTCTTAAAACTTAGAGTCATGTTAGGTTTCGTTGTACTCTTTTTACAGTTCGTTAGAAGGAGCTGATGTCAATTATATTCTGTATCACAGAATGGTTGACATTGGGAGGAGGATTGGGTCCAAGGCGAAAGCGATAAAGATCGAAAGAAGTAAAGGAGTACGTTATCAATTTCTTTGCCAGAAGGCAGAATTAGGAATCGAAGGTTTAGTTTCGGTTGGCGCTACTTTTAAAAGTATAAGCCAAGGAAGGATTTAAGTGTATCTATTAGGTTACCGCATGTCGGGGCCAACAAAACTTCAGTTGATCTCAAAAAGGAGACAAGCGAGGAGTAGGAGTCTGAAGAGGATCCTAATAGAGAAGATTGCAACGTATCCAAGAAAAAAAAAAAAAAAAAAAAAAAAAAAAGGGTACTAAATCTTGAAGATGAATGATTGCACGAGGATGATCTTATTTGCTAGTATAGTGAATAAAATTAGTAGAATTTGGGGTTGATGAATCTACAAATACTTAAGCTTTCTTATCATCTCTAAGAGAGATATGCAAGAAGTACTCTTCTGGAGTTTGGGGATTTGATGGAATTCTTATCAGAATGAAACGTGTGATTTTATTTCACGTTCCGGAGAGTATGGGGATTAGGTTGTGACGTTCTAAGTTGCTTTATAAAGCCATAATAGACGGTTTGCATTCCGCATATAGCCTTTGGTATTTGCTTAGGCAAATGAATGCTACTTTTAAGCTATGTTTAAGGATATGTTTTGAGGTTGGATGATTACATGCGAAACTATAAAAAGGAACTTTTGTGAAATAATTTTGCAAGTTGAGTTCAAAGGAGGATTTCTATTCTAGAAAGGATGATGTCTTAAGCAGAATTATATTTTGTTTTATTGTATGTATCATATGTGTTTTAGTTTTCGTTAATTATTTAGGATTGGGACTATGGATTAGTTGGGGACACAAGTATGTGATCAGCCAACTATTGTTTTTAATAACATGGAGTAATAACGCTATTTACGCTAGATTTGTGAGCATATGGTCATAGGATTTGGTAGAAATACATAATTCTAGCCAATCTATTGGACCTAGACATGCGTAATTATAGTATGTTTTCAAGATATGATAATTAAACCAGTAGTACAAGTCAAATAACCTAGTACAATTAGTTTGATATACTTTAACGCCATGATGATTTATCGGAGGTACTGACTTTGCTGAACATCTTCTTAGGAATTCCAGAAGTTGTCACCAAGTCTGAAGGAGGATTTCATACTGGTTTAGGTACTTATTGGAATGACACCGACTGAGGATAGTGGACTGACTAAATATTCATCAATCTATTCTTAACCTTGACACTATTCATGAGGGTGTCATTAGGGGAGTTGCCTGGGTTGCATATCGAGGAGGAAGCAAAGTCTCTTCATTTGCACAAATAATATGGAACATTTGTTTTTTAGGTCACAGTTCGCAACAAATAGTTGTTGCTAGGAAGTTGCTGACTATTTAGAGGATGGAAAGATTCCATATTCTTTTGAAGTTAGACAGGAAGTCTGATAGACACTTACTTGTGTTAAATAAGCAGGGTGTGTCAAAGATAGGAAAGTGAGACCGAACACCTATATAAGGAAGAGGTGCATGGTGTGTAGCTAGTTGATTTTTGATGAATAGAGTTACCGGTTGATGTTCATTATTGGTAAGTTTATCACAGATCAGCGATACACGGATTCAGTCGCAGAATTAGCTTTTGATGATGCTCCAATTTAAACAATAGGTGCAGATGAAAGCTGGTGGTATCAGACTAATGGTCCTTTCTATAGACAAATTGGAGGGAGAATGTAAGGACTAAGTTTCACAACTCTTAGTTTTTGTTCATCCTGGTGGAAACAAGATGCTTCATGTTATGAAGCAGATGTTTGGAGGACAGGTCGAAGGAGGGACATAACCAGACCCTTTGCAGCCATTTCCTATTTTGAAGTGGAAATGATAGAGTATTTTTCACGAATTTAGTTAAAAAATTGCTGACTTTACACAAGGGTCTGGATTCTGGTTAGGCATTGGTTGACTGATAAATTAAATCAGCTTCTTTTTGTCTATTTTGAACTGGTAAGACATCAGTTCATGCAAATAGAATGAATCACAAGACGGCTTAGATGGCTAAAAGTGGTGAATCACACTTTGCATTAAGTTCCGTCTGGTGGAAATAAATATGGAAGTGGATGCTCTTAACAACTGATATGATAATTAAACCTTCGGGTAGTAGGAATTATCGACATTGAATTGGAATTTTGATTCCATATAGGTTAAAGAATGGTGAGTGGAGTAGATTCTTTTATAGACAATATTCGAGTAGTGTTCACTTTGGCACTTTAATATCAGTTCTACATCGCACTGATAGTAGTGTTGTAGCATGTGGATATCCATTATACTAGATGAACAGTGCTATTTAGCAGGAGCTTTATGAGGATTTTGGAGCAGCAGTTTTGCTTCATATCTTTAGACGGAGGATTTGATCGAGATCGTAAAAAAAAAAAAAATTTGATCATGGAGGATATGCTTGGGATATATATCCTAGGTTTTCATGTATAATTGGAAGTGGGTTATTCGCTTTTTAGATTTTTGTCTGTCCTATGGTTGGCACAAGGACATTGGTATGACAACGTTTGAGCTTTTTTTTATAGTATATCGTGCAGACCTTTTACCTTTTGGCTTGAAATGGAAATGAGGGTTGTACAATAAGACCTTAACTTCATTTAAGGATACGTCGGAGAGCAATACTCTCCTTTGTAATGGATTACACGCAATTTGGCGGCTGCAGTAGGATTTTATAAATAGTTGAACTCGTCCACTAGCATTTTCTATTAGGAAACCGTTGATTAGGATGTCTTCCGTATAGGAAGCAATGTGCGTTTTAGAGGAAGGTCAGTTTTTACGTATTAAATTGACTTTTCACGAATTGTGGTTTTCAATTAAAGCAGTAGCCTATAGATTAGCATTACTAAAACATTAGGATTGGATGCATCAAAGTTTTGCAAATCTATGCTTTGGACCTTGGAAGAATATGGATATGTAACCTTATAAAAAAAAAAAAAAAAAAAAATTGGGTAAGGATGAGTTGTTGTTAATTAAAACCTACGTGTAGTATAATTTTTGTGTTTCTTAAAGATAGGACCCATAATTTTTCTATGAGGATTTGGAATTGACGTGGAGCCCATCTACAAAAGCAGAGTCCACAACGGAACAAAAATGAATTTAAAAGAACAAAATTCAGAGTTTTGTGAATTCCGAGGACGGAATTCCTTTTGTTAGGAGGGAAGACTGTAATACCCCTAGTTTTCAAAAAAATATAATTGGAATTTAATTTTAATTTCTTGTGATTTTTAATTGATTATGTGGTTATGTGCTTATATGGGCGATATGTTTATTTGATAAGCTGTTTATTTGAAATAGGTGGTTTAATTGTGTGGAATTTCTTGTAACTTATTTGTTAGTTTAAATAATTAATTATTTAATTTTAATTTCATTTTTATTTTAAAGGAGTTGGGCTTGGACAGTAGTAATGGACCAACTATTTGGGGCCTCGTGGACTACTTGAAAAGGAGGTTTAAATTGGTACAGATATTACCTATGGATAGTGCTTGTGACGACCCTGGATTTTTCAACCTAGTATGTCCTGTGATGACCCGAATTGAATCCAGAATACGGAAGCAAAAGACGAAACAATGGTCTCAAGAGACACAACACGTCCCTAAGACACCAATGCAACCCTCAATGAGGTCATGAAACCCAAAGAAAACAAATGCAGAAGCAACACTTCAAAAAAGGGACAAGAATGAACCTAGGGGCAAAATAGTCATTTCCAACACGAAGGTGGGTGCTACCGAGCATACCATTGGAAAGACAATGAAAAATTAATCAAGATGGACTCAAGAATCGTATGATTCGGAGTCCAAACGAAGGAGAAAAGGCAAGACGAAGAACAACGAGCTTTTAAGGCTAAAAAGATAAACTGGTAATTATCCATAAATATCTAGGTGCAACCGAGCACACCGTTGGATAGAAGATGAAAAACTAGTCAAGTTCAAAAAAAAGTTCACTTAATTTGGAATCCGGACGAAGAAGATATGGTTAACGGAAGAAGAAAGGGCAAAACGGTCAAAAGGTGCCAACCCAAGAACATCTAACCGGTTAGGAGACCTTCCTAACCGGTTAGGAGGCAAAAATTCATGACCACAACACTGCCCCAAGTCATCTAACCGGTTACAAAGAGGTTACCGTTCGCACACTTGAACTAAAACTCAGCAAAAAACCTTGCAACAGGGTTTTTTTGGGAAAAAATGAATTTTTGAGGCCCTAGATGACATTTCCTGGAAAAACACAAAGAAGAAACCCCCCTCAAAATTGAGTTTTCTACATGACTTCTTAAAGAAATAAAAAAAAAAAAAACTCACTGTAAAATGGCCAAAATGCCCCTCCATGAAATCTAGTTATGAAGGTCCAAAAGCTGCTATGGTGAAAAACAGAAAGCTGAACTTTGCGATGGATTTCCGGCACCAAGATGATATTTTCTGGAAAAACGTGAAAAAGAAACCCCCCCCCCCCCCCTAAAGTAAAATTTTCTAAGCGACCATACTAAAAGAAGAAAATAAAACTGTCGTGAAAAGTCTAGAATGCCTCTAGATCAGATTATGCAATAAAAACGCAAAATGAGTCCATAGGAGGTTCAAATCACCAAGGATGGGGTTTTTCTTGAAAACGATCATGCATGCAAATGTAAATTATCTATTTGGATGTGCTAGAATGGTACATGACTTAAAAATATAGCCGATGGAAAGTCCGACCCCCCAACGGCCAAAAAGGCTAAAATGAACTTGAAATGGAAAACATGAAATCCAAAAATATAAAATGGAGTCAAATGACCATTTGGCCCTTTGCCACACTTCATACATGACTAATGAGAGCCCATAAAAGAATAAAAATAGAATTCCCACACCCGATGCAAACATGGCGAAGCAATAACATGCGATTTTTCAAGGTTTTCACACTATTTCATGAAGTTTAAAAGTTACATAGAATACAAGATGCATGTCATTGGCCTCCGGCCTCATCTCATATATGTTAGATACATTGCAAAGAGTGTACTTATGTACACATTATATACATGGAATGAAATATACATATTTTGACATAAAAGGCTATAAGTGGCATTTCAAGCCAACCTTTACAAGAATTAAGACCTTTAAATCTACAATCATCCAAGCAATGATGAACATCACGTACCAAGTCTTCGTACCTGAAATAGCCCCCCAATAACTTTGGGGTGAGTAAATAAGTTTACTCGTAAAGAATGAGCATGCATCGACTCGATTTCTTTAGAGATTTTTACATTGACTTGAAATGATTCAAAAGGGTCGTGCCACCTAACGTCTATGTCAAAGGTTAGACTCAAGGAGCATCATATGCTACTTATGTGATTGCAATGAGATACATGATATGCAAGCATACCAGTTACAATAGTACTAAACGAAGATGAAAGCATGCGAGTTAAGTATACAAAACATAGGTATACTAACGAGATTGGAAACACACAAGGCAAGTATACAAGACACGAGTATACTAAATGGAATCTAGATACAAGAAGCAAGAGCACAGTTTCAAGTATACCGAATGAAGTCTAAATGCACGAAGTGAGCATAATGTCTATGCAATTAAACAAGGTAGGAAATACTCCGTATACACGATAAGGTTCTTAGATCTTTGAGAGATAATACGTGAAATCTAAGGGTTTAAAGATTTTGCATGTTGATATAAATCATTACATGTGGACCATGCCACCTAGAATCTAAATCAAGTTACATGTATAGGATCATTTATAAGTCACAATAGCATAAAGTAACATGGAACGAGATAACTAAGAAAATTAACAAGATTGAAGCAATTCAATTAACATGACAAGGACAAGGCGTGAAATCAAGGATAATTCATAATATTTATGTAATTAAACAAGAATGGAACATTCCTCACAACACGACAAGTTTAAGACAATAATCAAGAACAAGGCAAAATGTCTATGCAAGTAAACAAGATTGGAACATTCTAATTAACACGATAGGAATAATACACGAAACCAAGAACAAGGCATAATATCTATGCAAATAAACAAGGATGGAACATTCCATATAACACGAAAAGGTCTTAAATCTTCAAGGAACATAACACTTGAAATTTAAGGAGTGAAATCACGGATGAAGCATAAAATCTATGCAATGAAACAAGATTGGAGCATTTCACATGACATGACAAGTTTAAATCTTCAAGGAATAGCAACTAGAAATTTAAAGAGTGAAATTAACTAATGTGGAAACTCGGATATCGCCCGGATTAAAACCGTACTCTTAGGATCACTTTAGGGCTACTAACCCATGGGTACCTTCCCCTAGTGCGCACTATAGTATAGGGAGCTCTCTATCTCCCGTACTAGAACCAAGTCCTAGCCATGTCAATTCTTGATTGATATCCCAAGTTCCAAAATCAATAAGTTGTGTAATTCAAGATAGTATCAAGATACAAGAAATGCATTAATCACGTTTCATGCACAACCAAGATTTTGGAACACACAAGTCATGCCCTAAGTTTCAACTATAATGGCATGTGAAATGTCAAGAAATCATAGAGTACATCTATATAGACCACAAACTAGGATTTAAAACACAAGGAATCCATTGATACGAATATACCACAAGTATAAGGCTAATGATTCGATTATTTGTTAACAACTCTTGAACAATTAAATCATTCCAATGTAAGGATGCAAGTTCATTAACTACATTAATGAAGCTAAGTTGCAACAAGTCAAGATACATGCTAAAAAGTTAAAAGCCCCATGAAATACAAGTCCAAAATATTAGAACACTAAATAGAAATTAATTAACCTAATCAATTAATTTATCTATATATTCTCAAAATAACATATATGAATGTCCATTTCATGGTGATTGCAAATATCACATCAATTTCATAAATTAAGCAAGATATCATCATGTATAATTTAATTAATTTTAAATTAATTAAATCTCTAGATTTCAAAGGTTGTTCAAATGATCCCAAATTAATATATATCAAGGATTAAGTCATGGCCATGCCATATATCAAGTCAAAAATGAAAAACAAGTAAGGTACAATTAAGTAGAATTTAAATCGAATTTAAATCAATTTCTAGAACTTGAACAAAAGTAAGCATACAAGTTGTATAAGCATCAATAACATGTAAGATAACAAGAATATAAACTATAACACCCCCTACCTCAATTTGAGATGAAAATCTCAAATCCCCACCTAAATGAAACCGCTCCGAATTCGACGAAACTTCAGGGTTTTGTCGGGGACAACACGGTGAACAAGAATCCCAAGGAAGCCCCACGAAAAACACAACTTGACTTCAAACCCAAACTCAAGAAATGGTCAGAAACGGGTTCTAATAAGGGGTAAAAATGCGCGTCGTGAAGACAAGCATTAAACACGAAGGCACTACGATGTTTTAACAAGAGGAATGAGCTCAAAAGAACAGAGAAAAGGTGGCAGCCCCATAGTCTTCCATGGCTGCTGGCCAAAGAGAGGAAGAAGAAGAGAAAAAGTGATTTTTTCACTTTATGACTTTCTATTTATAGGAAAACCCTAAAAGTGCCCCGAAAAGGCCCCACCGAGTTTGGAAAAGTGGAATTTGAGAAGACGCACTCAAACGGCACAAATTTGTTAACAAAAAAGATTCAAAATAAGAAAATATGAATAACAGAAGAAACGGCGTCAAAAACTGAGTCCCGAGCAGAGAGATATGCCCCGAACAAGTTCGGCGGTAACCGGGTCTAGAAACCCTAAAACTGGAGAAAAATGACCAGAAGGAATTTCTAAGACCACGTGACTTGAAAAAAATGTGAAAATGAATCCCATACGAGGATTCAGGCTCAAAACGAGGTATTTTGCAATAATTTTCGTTAATTGCACAATGGCCCTTCCAAAAAGTGAAAATTGCACTAATGACCCAGAATGAAAATATCTTCCAAAAATATTTTCTTAAAAACCCCTAAAATAAAATATCTTCAAAAGATATTTATGAAAAACAGCCCAAAAAAAGAAAAAGATTCTAAAGAACTGTGCATTCATGCCCCTATACTTTATTGCAAAAGTAAAGATACGTATTTCGTGGAAATCACTTAGAATGAAGGCACGTGAAGTCAAAAACCAACTCCGAGCATGAAAAGTGAGGTTGTGCCAAAAAGTGACAAATGGGGAAAAGATAGAATAAGGAAAAAGATGAAAAGTGAATAGTATCCGAAAAATGAAAATGTGGAAATGACTCGGTCCTTAAAGGAAGTTGTCAATCCAAACGAAAGAGTCTCAAAAACCATTTCCGAGTACTCGAGATGATACTAAGTGATGAGAAACAGAACTTGGAAAAGAAAATTAAACGGAAAAAAATTATCCGTAAAATTTCAAGAAAAAGGAAAGGGAGGAAAATGACCGGGTCATTACAGTGGTACATATATATATGGGTATATATGTATTTAAGTTTTTATTAATTATTAATTATAATTAATAATGACATTAATAGTGATTTTTAGTATATGAAATATATTATATAATTATAATTGTTATATATATATATATATATATATATATATATATATATATATATATGATATCACGGTGGATTAGGGTGACGACATATATTAGATGTATTTATTTTTTATTTTATTTTATTTTATTTTTCTTTCCGCCTGACTTAGGGTGTAAGTATGATTAAAATTAGGTTTTGTATAAGCCTATATATATTTATGTTTTGTCTGCCAAGGGTTTAGAAAACCCTATTCATGTATCTGTTAAAGAGGCAAGGAGAGAGATAAACAGAAAGAGAACGGGGCTAGGGTTTTGGCCAAAGTCCAAGACCAGACCAAGAAGGAAGAAGGGGAGGCTATGTGTAGGCTAGAACAGGACAGCAGAGAGCTTTGATGGCAACTAGAGTCGCCGAAAAATCTAGGAAGATGATGTGGAGATTTTAATCCGAAATCTCAAAGGCAGGTTGTAGTCTAACTCTTTCCCCTAGACTTATGTCCTGTAGATGCCTAGTTAGTCTTCAGGAATTAATTGTATATTAAAAATAATCTAATATGCATGCTTGAATGGAATGGATTTGAATTAAATTGAACTGAACTGAATAAAAGCTATTTTGATGCTTGGCATGCATTTTTTATTAAATCTTAATTTTTCTTACATAAGCTTGTTTTGATTCATGTAAATGATGCCTAATTATTTAATATTATTTAATTGGGACTGTCTGGGACTTAGAATAGAGGGATAGAAATCTTAAAAAGGGTAATCAGAAAGTCAAAAAATAGCCAGCGTCGGAGAAGATGGAGGCTGGGAAGAGTGGAGGCGGCTCCACCCTTCAATGGTGGTGATGAGCACTGAAAAGTACATATTTAAACCCCTTAAGCTTAGGCATTCTAGTACTTTTATCTATCTTACTTTACCGTTTTAGATTGATTTCGTATTATTTCCATTTTTAGGCACTTATCTCGAAAATAAGCTAACTCAGCCAAATAAGAGCAGAAATGAAGCAATTCTGGGATGAATCAAAGAAAGGAGCCAAGTGGAAGCAAAAGGAAGAAAAAGGTAAAAATCAACATCTTCGATCGATCTCAGATCACACTTCGATCGATCCAATATGATCGATCTCAGCACTTCAAGATGGATCAGAGCCATGATGACATTTTCGAGATCTCAAAAGTTCGATCGATCTAACATCATTCTTCGATCGATCGAACTGCCCTATCCTTATCCAAATGATTGATCTTATCTAGTTGTACCACCCTACCAACCACTTTTGTCCTTTTCCCAAAAATATCTTCAAAATATCTCAGATTTGTCTTTATCCAAAAAGCGCCACCATTAAAGATCGATCTAGCCTAAGTTCGATA
Organism: Cornus florida; assembly: GCF_030987335.1. NCBI lineage: Eukaryota > Viridiplantae > Streptophyta > Magnoliopsida > Cornales > Cornaceae > Cornus > Cornus florida. The sequence goes on from NW_026775571.1 coordinate 21,039,387, forward strand.
AATCTCAGCCATGTTCGATCGATTCAAGTCCAAGGTTCGATCGATCGAACTTCCTCCAGTTCGAAAAAGTTAAATTTCCAGCTCATTAAAAGTTGTCCTTTATCCAATCATTGGGGAATATTTTGTGCATGACCCCAGCTCATTTTGTGTGTTATTTTGACCTACCTATATAAGGATAATGATTACTTTTTACAAGGGAGAACCTAATATCATATCATATCATCTCATACCTTGTAAGAACTCTTAGAGAGCAAGCTTAGAGGAGGAGGAGGCTAGAGACACCATTGGAGACTCTTCATCAACCAAGGAGCAAATCTCTACCATGGAGTTAGCCCTTGAGGGTTGGAGAAGCACTACCATGAGTGGCTAGATATCCTCTTGGGGCTAGAGTTAGCCCCAAGCATGCTTTCTACATCTTGATTTTGTGTATTATTGAGGGATTAGTGTTGTAATACATGTAATGGCACTTATATATATATAGATCTTATTTATTCAATGATTTATGTGGTTCAATGCTTCTAATTGATCATTTCATTCTATCCATATGTTTATGTATACTAGAATAGATATTCATGTGTTTGTCCCTATTTCTTGTGTTATTGATGCATGTCTATGTGTATTGATGCCATAGATCTAGAGATTGTCAAAACATTGTGCTTAATGGAATGCTCTTGAAATTTTTTAGATGGTTCATGCTCATTTCTTGATGGATGATGCCTCTCCCTTAGCTTAATTAGTTTAATTTCATGTCATTCGCTTAATTGTAGTGTAATGGTAGCATAGTTGTTAGATGGGAGGATAATCCATGCTTGTTGTTTGATGTTCCATACTTTTGAATGCAAGTAGCATATGTCTCTAACCTTGTGGTGTATTTGGCTTGTGAGCTTAATGAAAGGATTAATGACTTGCTAGATATATTGTGCTTTTCACATGCTATTTAGACAATATATACTTAATTGCTAGATATATTGTGTTTTTCATATGTTGATTAGACAATGTATGCTTAATTGGTCACCCTTGCTAGTTGAATTAACTAAACACACACATACATCAATGTTGCAACACACATTTCCCTCATTAGTCACTTGTTAAGGGTGTAGAAAAGCATTGTTTGGTGGTGAACTCTAAACCCCAAGATCTCTCTCTCTCTTACTTACTCCTTATTGCATTCAATTACTTAGTTTAATTTGCTCTCTAGTTTAATCAACCTACCAACCATTTGTTTGATCACTCGACCTACTAACCCTAATTGTGATTCCATAAGCTAGAACGACTCCAATCCCTGGGGACGATCCTTACTCGCCCTAACTATATTTTTAGTGATGGTAGTAGTGGCTTCTATAAATGTAAAACTTGGCCCTCGCCTTAATGCACACTTTCTAAGCTTGTGGTAGGAGGACGACATAGCCGCCACCAATTTTTGGCGCCGTTGCCGGGGATTAAGCAACGTCGTATTTGTGGAATCAATTAGGAATTAGTACTCTTTTGATCATGTCTTTACTTTTTTTTTAGTTTTTTTTTGTTACTTATTGTGTTTGTTCATCTTTGATAAGGAGTATTGAGCTAGGAGGCAAGCAAAGGAGCTAAGCAAGCTTGGAAAAATGCCAAAAATTTTAAAAAAATTGCTAAGCTAAGCTTTAAATTTGGAGTTGAAGTGCTATAGGACCTTTGTAAGCTTTTTCTTACTCAATCCCTTAGTTAAATGGTCGGCCCGCGTGGAAGCTTGTTTTTAAATTCTTAGATAAATCATGAGCCCGCGTGGAGGCATTCTTATTTGTTCTTTGCATCATTGTTGTTAAAGCATAGGAGTATGGGTTAAGTGTTTGTGGAGGAAGATTCATTGAATTGTTGTGAAGTTGAAGTGTTTGTTCATTCATTGTGTTTATGTGTTTTTACATTATGCATGCATGGTCGTAGATCACTAAGACCAACACTTGTCCTTCTTGATTTGCATCTTAAATCCGTACTTAGAAATCTTAGGGGAAGAGGAAGTTCTAGTTCTACCCAATCCATTACATCAACGGAAGGCCATAATGAAGAGCATGTAGAGGACCTTGGTCACATAGACCAACAAGGTATCCTTCACCCAAATGTGCATCATGAGAACATGCAAGCACCATTAGACATGCCTAGGCCATTCATTCACAAACCACAACAACAAGAAGGCCAAGTTCCATTTGGAATGCGAAAGCCAATGTATGCTCCACAACCTCCCATCATTCAAGGAAATCAAAATCAAGGTACCCATATTACATGTCAAATTGCTGATCCTCCACTTGCTTTAAGAGATCACTATGTGCCTAATGAATACAATGCATCCACATACACTCAATTGCCACCATTTAGAGCACATCACTATGAAATTAGGCCACAAACCATTCAAATGCTTCCTAACTATCATGGACTTCTAAATGAAGAACCTTACAAGAATTTGGATGAGTTTCTAGAAGTATGTTCCACCGCAAAATATACGGACATGCCGGAAGAGGTCTTAAGACTTAAACTTGTTCCATTCACCTTAAAAGATAAGGCAAAGTATTGGTTTAACAATCTTAAGCCTTTTTCAATCACTTCTTATGCAGAAATGCAACAAGAGTTCTTGAAGAAGTACTATCCGGTTTCTAAGACCAATGCCATGAGACCTCAATTCGAGAATTTTCACATGGGGATGGAGAAACGTTTCATGAGGAATGGGAACGCTTCAATGAACTGCTTAGGAAGTGTCCACATCATAACATACCCAATTGGCAATTATTTCAGTAATTCTTTGAGAGCTTATTGGACAATTACAAAGGCATGGTTGATGCTTCCATGGGTGGCTCATACATTGATAGGCATGAGGATGACGTGTGGCGTCTTTATGAGAGCATGAGTGAAAATTCTTTGCATAGAACATTATCATCCAAGAATGGTAGAAATTCACAAGGTAGGAAGAGTGTTGGCTTACATCAAGCCAACCATTCAAATGAAATAGCCGTCGAAATGAAGTTTTTATCTCAAAGGTTTGATCAATTTTTGATTAACTAAAACTCGGCGAACCAAGTATCTTCCTTCCCTAAACATTCTCATCGTGCATCAAATGAAACATGTATGACTTGTTCTAGTGTTCTTCATTCTACTTCTCATTGTCCTCACGGACAAATGCAAAATGAACCTAATGAACAAGTCAATGTAACTTTCGTAAACCAAGGGAATAATCCTTATGGTACTCATTATAATCCAAGTTGGAGAAATCATCCGAATTTCTCTTGGAAAAACCAAGGAGAGGGCTTAAACCCTTCCCAAGGTGGTTCTCAAGGGAAGTACATTCCACCTCCACTTCAAAACCAAGGATCCCAAGGTTATAGACCTTATCAATAACAAGGGAATCAATTTGCTAATTCTCATTTTCCCAACCAATCTTATTCCCAAGGAAATGCTAGAAGTCCTGCCTTTGAAGAAAAAGTTTCGAATGCTTTGGTCACTTTGGAGGCAAACACACAATTGCTTCATCCCACTTTCAGTCCATTGCGAAGCTAGAAACCCAAGCAGGGCAAATAGCAAGAACTCTTAATGCTAGAGAAAAGGGAAAGATGCTTATGAATGCCCCACCTAAGCAACAATGTGTTGTGGAAACCCATTCCTCATCAGAAGGCCACACCATTGAACATGTTAATGCGGTGACTACCTTGCGGAGTGGTAGAGATGTGGACAATCAAGTTGAAAAGTACAATGAAGAGAGTGAACCGATGCAACCTCAAGTTGTCACCCATCCCGTTTCACATCCCATTCCTCCTTCATTGCATATACATGATCCTGTGAATGAGAAAACTTTAAAATGTGATTTGAAGAATGATTTTGAAAATGATTTGAAGAAAGATTTGCCGAAAAATGAATTTAAAAAGGTTTTGTTGAAAAATGATTTGAAACAAAGTGATTTAAAAAATTCTTGTGTTGAGGAGACTTCAAAGAAAAATTTTGAAAAGAGTTTTGAGCCAAAAGTTCCATTTCCGAATGCCTTAAACGAATCCATTTTGAAAGACAAGCAAAAGGCAAAAACCAATGAAATCATGGGAATGTTTAGGCAAGTAAAAGTCAATCTTCCACTTTTTGATACAATCAAGCAAATTTCAGCTTATGCCAAATTCTTGAAAGACTTGTGCACCCAAAAGCGGAAGAACAAGAGCCAAGCACCAAGAAAAGTGGTTTTGACCGAGCAAGTAAGCTCAATTTTGCAACATAACACTTTACCAAAGTTTAAGACCCCGGTTCACCTACTACTCATGCATTATTAGTGATCATATCATTAATCGGGTGCTTCTTGACTTAGGAGCAAATGTTAACCTTCTTCCATACTCGGTTTATGTCAAATTGGGCCTAGGTGAATTGAAACCGACGTCGGTAGTTTTACAACTTGCCGACCGATCCATTAAGAAGCCTAGGGGTATAATTGAGGATGTATTGATTAAGATTGACAAATTCTTCTTCCCCGTTGATTTCGTTGTCATTGACACGGAACCGGTCCCCAATCCTAAAAGCCAAATTCCCGTTATCCTTGGCCGTCCTTTTTTAGCAACCGCTAATGCCAACATCAATTGTAGGACGGGGATAACGAAGATTTCATTTGGCTACATGAAGATGAAGTTGAATATCTCCAATCCAACACCCAATTCATTTGACAAATATGAAGGAGAGGTTAATGTTATAGACAAATGTCTTGATCTTCAATGTCAAGGAAGTGAGCTTTTGTCTAAGACCAAAACTTCAAAAGGATCATCTTCAACCTTGCATTCTCAAAGTGTTGTTTCAAATTCTTGCCTTGAAAGGGCATGGAAGCCCAAGGGTTGTGATTGCATTGACAAGGGATCAAAAGTTTCTTTTGAGCTTAATCCAACAAGTTCTTCAAAGAACTATTTGTTGGGTGGAGTTCAAAGCATCTATCACCCCAACAAAGAGGGGATGCATTACAGGATCTTTGATCCGGGCTAAAAGAGCCCAATGTCTTGCTAGAGATGTTAAAGACTAGCAAAAACATTTCGTAGGGTGTCAAAACCCTATTCCTCCCTCATTTCTATCTTAAATTTCATTTCTTGCGAAGTCTAGATATTGGCTTTGGGTTCATATGCATTGCTAGGAACTATGATAAGGATTGCATGAGCTTTTATGTTGGAATTGAGCATTTTGCATAAGCTCGATCGATCTCAAATGAGAGTTTGATCGATCGAACTTCCATCTGCATCCAACACTTAGAAAAAATTTCGACCAGCATCCACCTGCATCCAAATCACCTCTTTGTCCCATCGTTTGAACTAATTCTCTGATCGATCAGAAGACCTTAGATCGATCCAACTTCAAAGTTCGATCGATCTCGTGATTCAACACTTAGAAAATTTTGACCTTGTATCAACCTGCATATTTCAGCTCTCTATCTCATCGATCGAAAATATTTCAAGATCGATCTGAAGTTCTTCGATCAATCCAACTTCAAAGTTCGATCGATCTGCAAGTTGCAACACTTGTCCAAATTTCTAAATCAAAAACCTGCATATTTTTGCTCTCTGTCTGATCGATCGAACATTTTGTTCAGATCGATCTCAGTTCTTCCATTCTCTATTTTGACCATTGTTTGACTTTATTTACCCTTTTTAATTTTCACAAAAGTTCAAAAATATTTTTATTTTATTTTATTTTATCTTATTTTACAAAAATCACACAAAGATTTTATTTTATTCTAATGCTAAAAAAAAAAAAAAAAAAAAAAAAAAAAAAAAAAAGTGATTTTACTTTATTTATTTCAAAAATCCAAAAATATTTTTATTTTTCAAAAATCCAAAAATATTTTTATTTTTCAAAAATCCAAAATATTTTTTATTTTTCAAATTTAATTTTTAATTTTTCAAAAAATTTAAAAAATTCCAAAAACACTTTGAATAGAGGTCATCAAAGTTCGATCGATCTAAAATCTCAGTTTGATCGATCGAACTAATCGGGAAAGGTTTTTAAAAATAGACCCGGAGGGTCTCAAGATCGATTTGTTAGATCGATCCAACCCTCCAAACCCTCGTCCTTTATCCTTCATCGCCGTTGCACTCACCCATCTTCATCATCTTCTCCAGCGAATCTCCGGCGAGATCTAAGCTTTGATTCTCTATCTCTCCTCTTGGATTCTCATCTCCATCTTCATCTCATGTTCTCTCATGACTTGAGGTAAGATCCGAGCCACATCTTGTGATTTCAAGCTTCAACTTGTTCAATACATGTTTTAAATGTTGAATCCATGATATATTGATGATGAAATCCACCATTGATGAGCTTAAAGAATGTTTGTATATATATGTGTATATATATGTATATATGGTTATATATTTTTGAATTTTGAATTGATTTTTGGGAGTATGGGCTATGCTAAGTGAGTAGGATTGATTAAATTGTTGTGTTGATGGGCCCACGACCATGTCGTGAAGGCCCCGTGCCATCCACGTCACAGATTTGTGACCTTTCAGTTTTCATCTTCATACAGTTCGATCGATCGAACTTATATCTCAGATCGATCTTGAGAGATCGATCGAACTCATATCTCAGATCGATCGAAGTTTTGAGATTGATCTCAAACCTTTTTGTGATCGATCGAACTTCACAGATCTCATACACACACTTCATTCATCATGTATTATGTTCATGCTATCTCATATATGCCCAATGCCTATGACATTCCACATTAGATGCATTTCACACTTACATTGTTTAGCATGCTTCATATCCTGTCACTTGCATAGATTCATGTCATCTATATGATTTGTCTATCTTATTTGACATGCATGTTTCTATTTTGTACTTTCAATTCTTAATTATGGCACTAACTCCCCTTGCAAGTTTTTAAATTATTTTTCAGGCCATGACTAAGCGCAAGACTATTGCTAAGAGGCAACACGGGCCTCAGAGACATATCAGACCGAGGATAGAGGAGCCAGCAGAGCCCTCTCATGCACAGGAGGAGCCATTACAGCCTACTCCACCTCAGTCACCTACTCATAAGGCTGAGGATGATCATATTCCATCCACTTCTGCAGCTCAACCTGCGTTTACACCATCACTATCTCCATCACATGCTGGAGCTGAGCATTCACCATTACTATCTCCACCACACAAGCCATCTCGAGAGCATGATAAGCCCGCGCCTAGATATGTGCATATGGTAGTGGACCATGAGTCAGTGTTTGACACAGATTTCTTCTCCAGATCGGTGCTAACCCGATCAGCTTACCATAATATTATCCAAAGGGGCCTTGCAGCTATTCTTGCCCCAGTTAAAGAGCCAGTCTACCCGCGGCTGGTACGGATGTTCTTCTAGAACCTTCGACCGTCCCCGCGTACCACGGCAGAGCTGGTTATTACTATAGATGGACATCATATTACTATTACTGTAGACTCGCTAGCCCGCTCATGCCATTGTCCACACAGATGCCCTCCGGAGCTACAGGAGCTATATCCGAGGCTATACAGGCCTTCTCATGCCGACGTGGCAGTATTTCTTACAGGTCACCATGCCGATGGCGAGACTTTCGCCACCCGCACTTTTCTTCCAGATGACCTATGGTTCTTCGATTCCGTTCTCTTTTAGAATATATATATGGCCGAGCATAAGATTCAGCAGCAAGGAGACTATCTGACAGCCCTCTATGAATTTTATATAGGCCACTGGGTATCTATCCCTGCGCTCATCTGGAGCATGATAAGGAAGCTCTTCGACGAGTATATCAGCAAGGAGAAGCCCGGAAGGGCTAAGTCTCTCCCTTTTAGCCACCTCATCACCCAGATATTGATCGACCAGTGCTATCCTTTTCATCCTCGGGAGCACCCTGAGAGAGATTCATGTCGCTTCTTGAAGAAGGACAAGGACAAGAGTTACAATGCAATCATCACTAGACTGCAAGACCACGCAGTAGTGCCTGTAAAGGAGCTCGAGGCTGAGGAGGCAAAGGCAGTAGCTGAGGCAGCAGCAGTAGATCCCACAGCGGATGATGTACCAGTAGGTCCAACTGCTAAGCATATAGACATTGATTTAGAGCGACCTGCAGATGACGCAGAGCAGCACTCTCCAGTCGGGTCGCCAGTGCACGAGAAGGAGCAGACTAAGGAACTTTCTTCTGATTCATCCATACCTGAGGCTCCTAGTCAGACCCCCGGCTTTGGAGAGCGTCTTCAAGCTCTTGAGGATGCAGTGGTTGCTATCAGAGCTGATACTACTACCATTCAAGCCGATGCTATAACCCACCGAACTGATTTTGCTACATTCCGCACGGATGTCATGACTGCACTCCGACACTTATCTCGCAATATCCGCAGAGCTCGCCCTGCCCATCCTGCCTCGTCCACCTGAGATTTCCAATTCTTCTATCTTTTTTATACTACACTTCTGTGCTCTATACTTCATTTTTGTTACTGTATATTATTTGTAGCAGGTCTGTCAGCTTTGATCTTTTGATGCATCTAGTACTTTATTTTCTTTATATATGCTTTTGTTATGGATGTCATGTGGTATATTCTTATATCTGTCTATTTGACTCCATCAGGTGCATCACAGTGACTACAGTGAGAGAGAATGCTACATAATTTTCAATACCACCCTTATACCTCTCTCACTACTTTATTTCATTTACACTTGCATGTCCACTGTGCACTAATTATCCCTTTTTGTTATCTGATGAGTTTATTCGAGTGCCAAATTTCAGGATCACAGTTAATCCCAAGTTTGGGGGGGCCATGCCACCCACTTTGGATACTTCAGTCCCAATCATTTTATGCCTTAATTGCACCGGTATACTCTTTCCTTTTGTTCTCTTTGCACATTGAGGACATTGTGCCATTTAAGTTTGGGGGTAATGGTGTACTTTACAGTGTTTGCTTTTAAATTCAAAATTTTGAGCATGACTTGTGTATTTGAGAGATTTTCTATGATTGGTCCATATCTAGCTATAATTTTGATCTTTTGAGGACTATATTGCTTAAAATTTAAAAATTACTTGACTTGAGAGCCCAATACTCCTTGTATGCCTTGTGGAAGCCATTTAGGAGTAAATTTTTTGAAAGATTAATATCTTGCTTGCACTTGTGGTCCACATCATCCTGATTTTGTGATTGTTTTGAGATTCACTTTAGAATTCTACACTAGCACAGGCGCACACTAGCATTCATTTGTGGGGTACATATTTTGTTGATTATTGAATTGGTTATATCCCAATTAAGCTAGTAGTGCATTGAAAGCTTTCATTCTTGATAAAGGTGGATAACAACCCCTTTTCACTAAGTAGCCAGGATTCTAGCCTCATCAAGCACTGAATTTCTCGCGCCGAAAGGTGGAGGGCCCAAACTCTAGGTTAATAATTGAACTTGCTTAAAAATTAAAAAAAAAGAGAGAAAAAGTTACAAAAGCAATAAAAAGTGAGGACTTCTCCCAAAAGGTGAGAAGTGGGAAATGATTAGATGGAGGTTGTCTTGATTTGTAGCCTAGTTGATTTGACCTTGTAACTCCGTAGGGGTGTTTAAACACCTAGTGCTCTAAAGCCATCTGATTTGGGAGTCATTGACCTAATGCTCGACCTCATGAATCGCTAGAAAGTTTAATAGATCAACACATTGCACCATGCTTCCATCTTTGATCCTAAAAAAAAAAAAAAAGGGTGAAAAGAATAAGCGTACCTAGAACAATAAAGCTTTAATAAAAGGTCCACTTTTTGTCTTGATGATCGGTACTAGATTTGTGTGCTAGTTTGAGGGTAAGGATATAATCATTTCTTTAGTTGGCTAAGATAACAATATATTTGATGCCGGTCCACGCAAAAGGATTCTAGAGTTGTTTTGATTTGCATGATCATTTTCTTGATGTGTGGAGGACCATACTTGCTTGCTTGATGTCAAGATTTTGGGAGATTGCTTAAAAATGTTTAAAAAATTGCATACTAGAGGTAGTTTTCTCCCAATGCTTGTTTGCAATATTAGTGCCTTTTTAGAAAGAATGAGCTTAATGTTTGTGGGTACCATTTCTGAAAACCCTCACGAGACTTCACTCATCCACTGGGGATAACTTAGGGGTTTAAAAGGCTTGTTGCATATGCTAAGTGCAATCGTGTTCCCTACGAAAGTGGCGTTATCCATTTATTGTTTTCTAGTTCATAGTTGTATAGTTGTTCATTTCATTCCTTTACTTTCTAGTTCATTGCTAGGGACTAGCAATATTTAAGTTTGGGGGTCTGATGAGCGCTGAAAAGTGTGTATTTAAACCCCTTAAGCTTAGGCATTCTAGTACCTTTATCTATCTTACTTCACCATTTTAGATTGATTTCGTATTATTTCTATTTTCAGGCACTTATCCCGAAAATAAGCTAACTCAGCCAAATAAGAGCAGAAATGAAGCAATTCTGGGATGAATCAAAGAAAGGAGCCAAGTGGAAGCGAAAGGAGGAAATTAACTTCTTCGATCGATCTCAGATCAAAGTTCGATCGATCAAACATGATCGATCTCACCACTTCAAGATGGATCAGAGCCATGATGACATTTTCGAGATCTCAAAAGTTCGATCGATCCAACATCATTCTTCGATCGATCGAACTGCCTTGTCCTTATCCAAATGATTGATCTTATCTAGTTGTACCACCCTACCAACCACTTTTGTCCTTTTCCCAAAAATATCTTCAAAATATCTCAGATTTGTCTTTATCCAAAAAATGCCACCATTGAAGATCGATCCAGCCTAAGTTCGATAGATCTCAGCCATATTCGATCGATCCAAGTCTAATGTTTGATCGATCGAACTTCCTCCAGTACGAAAAAGTTAAATTTCCAGCTCATTAAAAGTTGTCCTTTATCCAATCATTGGGAAATATTTTGTGCACGACCCCAGCTCATTTTGTGTGTCATTTTGACCTACCTATATAAGGATAAGGATTACTTTTTACAAGGGAGAACCTAATATCATATCATATCATCTCATACCTTATAAGAACTCTTAGAGAGCAAGCTTAGAGGAGGAGGAGGTTAGAGACACCATTGGAAACTCTTCATCAACCAAGGAGCAACTCTTTACCATGGAGTTAACCCTTGAAGGTTGGGGAAGCACTACCATGAGTGGCTAGATATCCTCTTGGGGCTAGAGTTAGCCCCAAGCATGCTTTCTACATCTTGATTTTGTGTATTATTGAGGGATTAGTGTTGTAATACATGTTTTGGCACTTTTATATATTTAGATCTTGTTTATTCAATGATTTATGTGGTTTAATGCTTCCAATTGATCATTTCATTCTATCCATATGTCTATGTATGCTAGAATAGATGTTCATGTGTTTGTCTCAATTTCTTGTGTTATTGATGCATATCTATGTGTATTGATGCCATAGATCTAGAGATTGTCAAAATATTGTGCTTAATGGAATGCTCTTGTAATTTTCTAGATAGTTCATGCTCATTTCTTGATGAATTATGCCTCTCCCTTAGCTTAATTAGTTTAATTTCATGTCATTAGCTTAATTGTAGTGTAGTGGTAGCATAGTTGTTAGATGGGAGGACAATCCATGCTTGTTGTTTGATGTTCCATACCTTTGAATGCAAGTAACATATGTCTCTAACCTTGTGGTGTATTTGGTTTGTGAGCTTAATGAAAGGATTAATGACTTGCTAGATATATTGTGCTTTTCACATGCTATTTAGACAATATATACTTAATTGCTAGATATATTGTGCTTTTCACATATTGATTAGACAATGTATGCTTAATTGGTCACCCTTGCTAGTTGAATTAACCAAACACACACACACATTAATGTTCCAACACACATTTCCCTCATTAGTCACTTGTTAAGGGTGTAGAAAAGCATTGTTTTGTGGTGACCTCTAAACCCCAAGATCTCTCTCTCTCTTACTTACTCCTTATTGCATTCAATTACTTAGTTTAATTTGCTCTCTAGTTTAATCAACCAACCAACCATTTATTTAATCACTCGACCTACTAACCCTAATTGTGATTCCACAAGCTAGTACGACTCCAATCCCTTGGGACGATCCCTACTTGTCCTAACTATATTTTTAGTGAAGGTAGTAGTGGCTTCTATAAATATAAAACTTAGCCCTCGCCTTAATGCACACTTTCTAAGCTTGTGGTAGGAGGACGACATAGTCGCCACCAGGATGCGGCTCCATTGAAGTGGAGCCGGCTCCACACTAAATAGAGGCGGCTCATTTGTAATGGAGCCAGCTCTACATTTTATTGGAGCTGGCTTCCTTGCTGATTTTTATTTATTTTTAATTTTTGGCGAGTTTTTGGTTACTGTTGTTGGATTTTTGATGTTCCAGGTGTAATTAGGACTAGAATGGGGGATTTAAATAATGTCTAGGGTCATACTAAGACTCCAGAGGATATTATAATACGTAATAAACGACATAAAATTAGTGGCTTGAACAATATGAACTTTTAATTAAAACTGCATATTGTGCTTAGATGTGGATGATTAAATTTGCTACTTGTGTATTGGCAATTTGTTTATGTATGATATAGTTTTATCATGCATCTAGGATGTTAAATAAGCATGTTAATTTATATAATCCTACTGTGCTTATTATGGATGAATTGACGTCTACATCTATTGTCAGCATTATCAATTATTGGTTTTTGTGAAGTGGTATAAAAAAAGCATGTCAATTTATATATTTTGATTATGTTTATTATGGATTAATTGGTATTTACATTTATTCTCTGTATTATCAATTACTAGGTGTATGGATTGTATGCACCGGTATGGGATGGTGGCATACTAGGGACGGATTAGTTTCAAAATACTAAATCCTACTTATTCTGGAATAAGGGAATTGATTATAAAATAAAATCCTACTTATATTTAAGTCAGATCAGCTGAACAAAGTTGAATGACTAACTGGATTACTTGTTAATTAGAGTCAAAGTTGAATGACTAACTGGATTACTTGTTAATTAGAGTCAGATCAGCTGAACAAAGTTGAATGACTAAGTGGATTACTTGTTATTTAAGTCCAATCAGCTGAACAAGCTGAATAACTAACTGGATTACTTGCTACTTATAACTTAAGTCAAATCAGCTGAACAAGTTGAATGACTGATGATAAGTGCCGAATATGGCATATTCAAGCGCTCTTATTTGCATTAGTTAAGTCTATTAGCTGTCTATACTGAATATATTAGCCTTAATTGCATTCTTTTGTCTATTTTCAGGTTGGTTCCCCTAAGAGAGGTAAAAGTAAAGCTTTGATAAGTTTTTGAAGATCAAAGCACGCCGTTGTCGGGAACCATCATTTTGGCTAAGTCAAGTAATCCACGGAACTCATGACGTTCGATGCACAAAGTCTAAGAAAGAAGAGTAGCGTCAACAGTCCGTGCAAACGGAGGTTCAAGAGCATATATATTCAGAGTTGATCCAAGAAGGCGCAGGTGCCTGCCAAGCCCTCGCGGGCGCCCGCCAAAGTCTCCAGTAGCATTTCACAATGCGAGGCCCCGCTGTGTCTCGTGGGCCCCCGCCAAATACACCAGAGCACTCGAGAAGGCGCGGGCAATAATTTTCATGTTTTCGATCAACTCTTATTTCGATCGATCAGAATTGCGTCAAAATTTTTTTGATCCCAGGGCAATAATATTCATGTTTTCGATTGATCATGGCCAGCTTGATCGATTGAAGTAAATTTCGATCGATCGAGCACTATTTGAATATATATATATATATATATTCTGCATCCTATATTTCCTTGCATTTTCATTCCTTGCATGTTTATTTATTTTATTTGTGTGTGTGTAAATACTTGTTATGTCTTAAGAAAAAAAAAAAAACTTTTATTTTCATTTTTCATTATTTTGTTCTTGCATCTTTTCTTACTTTTTGTTTTTATTTTTTTTATTTCTTACATTGTACATATTCTTTCACTGCATTTTACCTTCTGTATTTTTATTTTTATATTTTGTTCATGCATTTTATTATTTGTTTTTCATGCATTTTGTATATACTTGCTTTCATTAAATGAAAAATCTAAAAAATTCACCATTGTGTCCTTATATGTAGTCATGCTACTTTCATATTTTCTATTGGGCTTGATCTCATATCTCTCTTTCATCTTGTGCTATATTGCCTTAGAATGCTTGAATTATTTATCTTATCCCATTTGATATTTGATGTGATTTTTCTAGTGTGGTTATTTAAGTAGGTTGTTGATTCCAAGTTTGGGGGTGCACTCTTTCCGGATCACTACCAGGCTTCATGTCTTTTCCACCATGGTAGATTCTTTCCTTCTTTTTCATTTTTCTCATTGCACATTGAGGAAAATGTGTGGTTTAAGTTTGGGGGTAAGGTGACTTTGTTGCATTATATTTAAAGTTTTTATCTTTAAATGCATGATTGAGATTTGAGAGTCGTAGCGATGATTTTGATCTTTTAAGGACCATGGTACTTAGAATTTAAAAATTGCTTGACTTGAGAGTCTAATACTCCTTGTATGCCTTGCGGATGCCATTTAGGAGTAAATTTTTTGAAAGATTAATATTTTGCTTGCATTTATGGTCCACATCATCCTAATTTTGTGATTATTTTGAGATTCACTTTAGGATTCTACACTAGCACAGACGCACACTAGCATTCATTTGTGGGGTATATGTTTTTTTTACTATTGATTTGGTTATATCCCAATTGAGCTAGTAGTGCATTGAAAACTTTCATCTTGACAAAAGTGGATAACAATCCCTTTTCATTGAGTAGCCGGGATTCTAGCCTCATCAACCACTGAATTTCTCATGCCGAAAGTTGGAGGGCCCAAATTCTAGGTTAATAATTGAACTTGTTAAAAAAAATAAATAAATAAAAATAGAAGTTGCAAAAGTATTAAAAAAGTGAGGACTTCTCCCAAAAGGTGAGAAGTAGGAAATGATTAAATAGATGTAGTTTTGATTTGTAGCCTAGTTGATTTGAGCTTGTAAGTCCTTAGGAGTGGTTAAACACCTAATGCCCTAAAGCCGTCCGGTTTGGGAGTCATTGACCTAACGCTCGATCTCATGGATCACTAGAAAGCTTAATAGATCAACACATTGCACCATGCTTCCATCTTTAATCGAGTGAAAAGAATAAGCGCACCTAGTTGAATAAAGCTTTAATAAAAGGTCCATTCTTTGTCTTGATGATCGAACTAGATTTGTGTGCTAGTTTGAGGGTAAGGATGTGATTATTTCTTTAGTTGGTTTAGATAGCAACATATTTGATGCTGGTTCACTTAAAAGGATTCTAGAGTTGTTTTGATTTACATGATCATTGTCTTGATGTGTAGACGACCACACTTGCTTGCTTGATGTTGAGATTTTGGAGATTGCTTGGAAAGGGTTAAAAAATTGCATACTTGAGGTAGTTTTCTCCCAATGCTTGTTTTGTATATTGGTGCCTCTTTAGTGATAAAGAGCTCAATGTTTGTGGGTATCATTTCTGGAAACCCTCACGAGACTTCACTCGTCCACTAGGGGTAACCAAGGGGTTTAAAAGGCTTGTTGCATACGCTAAATGCAATCGTGTTCCCTACGAAGGTGGCGTTATCATTTAATTGCTTTCTAGTTCATAGTTGTATAGTTGTTTATGTCTTTCTTTTCCTTGTAGTTCATTGCTAGGGACTAACAATATCTAAGTTTGGGGGTGTGATGAGTGCTCAAATGTGACGCATTTTATTACCTAAGCGAGTGTATTTTAGTCCATTCATCTATCTTTATTTTCCCGTTTTAGTACTTATTTGTGTTTTTGTCTATTTCAGGTCAATAAGGTTCAAACGGGCTAAAAATGGTCTATTACAACTTTTTTGGAGTCAAACAAAAGTTCCTAGAAGATTCCAGGAAAATCTGGAAAAATGTCAAAAATGATGAATTTTTAGATGGATCAAAGATATTTTGGATCGATCGAAAATGTGCTGGTAGCGAACTGTTTTATTCACGCGCGCCCAAACTCTACCTACCACATAGTTGTGGGATTAGATATTTTGAGGACTTATTTCCTGACTTGTTCATTACTCCAAGGACCTTTTATAAAGGGAGAATTGAACCATTTTGTAATATATCTTTAGTCTTCAATTTTATTTTGATTATAATTTTATTTTCTCTCTCTAGAAAAGTTAGAGATTAGGGTTAGAAGAAAAGAGAAGAGTGGAGACACTAAGAACACATCTCTAGATCTACAAACACTCTCTCTCTAGAATTTAACAAAAAAGAAAAGGAAGAAGATGGAGCCATGTTTGGGGATTGCCCTTAAGGGTTCCAAGATCACATCCACCTCCTCCATGTTTGGCTAGGCTTCTCCTTGGGCTTTGGATGAACCCTAAGTTTATAATCTAAACCTCTCTCTCTTTCATACTTTTGGGGGAATTTATCTTATAATTAGTGCTATAGCCTTGTGAATAAAATGAATCTTGGTATATTTCTATGATTTATATGGTTTAATTCTTCTTATTAATTCTCTAATTTATTTACATGTCTATGTGTGATTAAATTGAGAATTATATCTTACATAATTCACATGGTTTAATTCTTACTATTGATTCTCTTTGTGATTACATGTTGTCTTATGTGTGATTATTTGGGAATTGATCTTTACACTAGTTTTTCTATGTTGGTTGTATGTCTATACGTGATTAATTAAGGATCTAGTGATGGCTCTGCATGGTCTTCATTGAATGGGTTTGTCAATTAATTTGATGGATTATTCTTATGTTTGATGGGTTGTTCTACAATTTAATTCATGTTTGTAGGTAGGTAGACAATCTTTACTTGATTTGATATTCTATGGCTTATTATTGCAAATTCCATGATTCTCTAGATTGATGTGTACTACAATTGTGACTAGTTTAATGGGTCATGCTTAGAATTGATGGGTTGTTCTACACTTAGTTTAATTGTCGGTTAGGTAGGCAATTCATTATTAAATTTGATGGTCCACGCTTAATATTGCAATTGGTAGTCACATTTTATTTACAAGAATGTTTTCTCCAAATTAGTTAAAAGTGTGTGGTTTGGTGAACAAGCTTGCTGGCAATTCCAATACACCCCAAGACCTCGCTTCTCATCTCTTAAATCCGTATCTCAACTTAGTTTATTTTAATTGCATTTTAATTAATTGAATTTTAGTGTAATCAAACAATCAATCTCTCCTTTGCAATCTTATGATCCACTGGAGTCGAAGTTAAATTCCAACATGTATAATCCCTTGGAACGATCCCTTCTCACTCTTACTACGTTAGTAGTAGTGGTTTTTATAAATTTTAACTTGACCTAAAAGGCTTTTCTTGAACCGCACATTCACTACATTATTTTGGCGTATACAAACAACCTCGTTAGCTACCAAATGATCAGTTGCGAATCACTAAAAGCAACTAGACTCCTGACCTTCAGCTCTTTAATCATCTTTAATCCAGCCAGCAATGCTTCGTATTCTGCCTCATTATTGGTTGTTTTGAACTCATGTCTGATCGCTTGACTTAGCGTGGTACCTTCTGGTGTCTGCAGTTTAATCCCAATTCCTGCCCCCATTTGATTTGAAGAGCCATCAACAAAGAGCTTCCATAAAGAATCTCTAAGATCTTCCTCTATGTCTTCTACATCACATTCCAGAAGGAAATCAGCCACTGTTTGTCCTTTAATGATCTTCTAGGTTCATACGTTATATCAAATGAGCTCAACTCTATGGCCCACTTTGTCATTCTTCCCGATAAATCTGGCTTATGTAGGATCACCCTTATAAGAAAAATGGTTAAAACAATGATAGGATAGGATTCGAAACAGTGCCTGAGTTTCCTCTTTGCATTCACCAATGATAAGATCACTCGTTCGGCCTTCGAATACCTTCTTTCTGGCTCAACCATTATTTTGCTAACATAGAACATTGGGAACTGCTTACCTTCTTCACACCATTACTAGAACGGCACTTGTTGTAATGCTGGACACGCCAAGGTATATGAAGAGCTTTTCACCTAGTTTTAGGGCAGTCAAGACTGGAGGGTTCTGCATATACTCTTTCAACCTAGTCAGTGCCTGTCATTGCTCATCCCCCTAAGATTGCCTTTTCGTGGCTTCTTATTGTTTCAAAGAATGGTTTGCAGCGATCTGACAGCTTAGAAATGAATCAACTCAGTGCTGCTATTCGTCCGATGAGAGCTTGTACCTCTTTAACGTGCTTGATTCTACATTCTTGATCAGAGCTTTCGCTTGGGCTAGACTAACTTCAATCCCTCTGTTGTTGACCACATACCCCAGAAATTGCCTAAAACCCACACCAAACGAGCATTTGGTCGGATTTAGCTTCATACCACACTTTCTCAATACCTCGAACACATCTTGTAAGTGTCGCAAATGATAGTCCTTCTTTCTACTCTTTACCACCATGTCATCAATGTAAGCTTCCATAGTTTCACCCATTTGACTTTTGAAAATCTTTGTAACCAGCCTTTGGTAGGTGGCCCCAGCATTCTTCAATCAGAACGGCATGACCTTATAGCAATAAATCCCCCGCTCAGTGACAAAAGAAGTTTTTTTTTTCATCGTTCGGATCCATAGGAATTTGATTGTAGCCTGAGAAAGCATCCAGAAAGGTTAGCCGTTCATTTTCCAGTTGTGGCATCCACCATTTGATCAATCTTTGGTAACGAAAAACTATCCTTCAGACAAGCTTTGTTCAGGTTGGTAAAGTCAATGCAAACTCTCCATTTCCCATTCTTTTTTTGCATTATAACCACGTTCGAGAACCAAGACGGGTATTGAACTTCTCTAATGAACCCCGTTTCCAGCAACCTATCAATTTCATTAGCTATTATTTGGTTACGCTCTGGGGTGAACCATCTCTACTTCTATCTTAGAGGCTTGACATTCGAATTTACGTTAAGGGAATGATAAGAGATAAAAGGATCAATTCCTGGCATGTCTGAATGGCTTCAGACGAACACATCTACATTTTGAGATATGAAATTAATTAACTAGAGTTTTTCCTCCTTTATAAGCCCTGACCCTACTCTCGTGGTTCTGTTTGGCCTTAGAGGATCGATTTGCACATCAACAAGAGGTTCTTCGATAGGGACTGAAGGCTTCTCCTCCCTATTCTCGCTGGGTGAAGGCTCCTATAATTGCTATCATGGACCATCAGCTCAGACGGGAGTTTTTCCCTTCCCAGCAGCTTTCAGAGTTACAAAGTAGCATTCTTTGGCTGTGACCTAGTCCCTATGGATATCAATCACCATGTTTCCATCTAGGCTCAAGCATCACATCACCTGGTGCAACGTCGATGGGACACCCTGGACCCTGTGAATCCATCCTCTTCCCATCAAAAGATTGTAAAATGGATGGATCTTAACTACCACAAAGCTTTCAATTAGCTCTCTCTCAGCAGCTCGAACTGTCAATTCTACCATACCGATAGGCTTCACTCATTTCCCATCGAATACCAGCAAGGGATTTCCAGTGGGTTTGAGCTTTTCTGGCTTGATCTCGAGCCGGTCGAACGTTATTCTTGGCATGACATTCACGCTGCTTCCTGGATCAATTAAAACTCTTCGTACCAAGCACTCTGCCACCATCAAGCTAATGACCAGAGGATCTTTATGAGCGATCTAAACTCACAGCAGGTCTGTCCTATCAAACTTTATCTGTGCTAATGTGACCTGCTGGTGCAGAACATTTACATTGCCTATCCTCCTCTTCATTTGTGCTTGACGGAGACGCGTTCAGAGTAATTCTTCTGGCTCTTCGGTTTGCTCAGATCGGCCATTAATTGTATTTATTATTCGGACTGGCTGAACGTTATGGTAGTTCGGATTCTTATTTCTTTTCACTTGCTTAGCCAATCAGTTCTGCTCCACTGCCACCCCTTGAATAGACCCTGCGAACTCTCTATTTGCTATCAGTATTTCCACTTGCCTCCTTAAGTTCCTGTATTCATTAGTCTGATGACCAAAATCACTATAGAAAGCACAATGTTTAGACTGATCTATCTATTCGAGAGGTTACCTAATTGGTAGGGGAGAGCAAAACTTATCTTTATTCTCCTGATATAACCTTGCCAGAATGACTTTGAGTGAAGTGGCCGACTCCTCCTCTCTAAGCCTCTTTTATGCTTTCTAGGAGGTTTGACACTGTGGTGGAGCTTGTTGTTTCCGGATCTTTGTTTTGAACTTCTCCTTCGTTGAGATCATTGATGTCTTCCTTGCATTGGCAACTTCTTCTTCTTCTAAGCGCACAAAACCATTAGCTCTTTCGTTCAGCTCATCCATAGTTCTTGGTGTATTTACCACTAGACTTGTGTGGAACGGTGTCCCTCGGTTTATTGCTAGTTTGAATGCTTGAACCACCGTGGATGGATGAAATTCTATTACCATGCTCTTGACGAGGTTGAACCTAGTGAGGAAAGCTTAGAGACGCTCATCTTTGTGCTGTTTCATTATAAACAAACTTGAAATATCTTTAGCTGGACACTTGTTCCCGTAATATTGGCTTATGAATCTATCACACAAATTTCGAAAGCTATCCACCGAGCCTCTCGCCAGGTTCTTGAACCAATTGAGCGCTGGTCTGGTCAAGCTTGTAGGAAAGCATTTGCACATCAACGGATCATTCTCTATGTTCAGAGCCATTTTCAATTGGATATGGTAAACATGATCGATCAGATTGCTTGTTCCAACAAACAGAGTGAAAACTGGCATGGAAAACTTTCTCGAATTCGTAGTATTCAGGATCTCATCTCTAAACGATGAATCGACTGTTCGTGTTGCCGAACAGAGGGCCTCATTCTTCCTCGAAAACCTTAGGAGAATCCTTTGATCTACAGATCTCCTATCCGAACTTCTGTAGTCATACGTAGCCATTGAAGGCCGGTAAGATGGATAATATGATCTTTCCTCCATGAACTCTCTCTGCCACGGTGATGTAGCCTTACGGTGACCAAACTCCATGGCTTCCTCTTGCCTCAGCCTTTCTTGATATGGATCAAATGCCATGGCTTCTTCTCGCCTGATCCGCTCACGATACGGATCCATATGAATAGATCCTTCTTTATCCTCCACGTGACGAACATTTGACGGTAAATCCCCTGGCCTGACCTCTTCGCGATGAAGATCCGTGTGATTGTTTCCTTGATGCTTGCCTTGGTGAGCAACGTCAGGTTGCATAACTTTCTCTCCTACTGGAGGTGGTCGTGGAATCACTGGAGCTTCCCAACACTCCATTCCAGCTTGCAATTCTGTATTCTCTTTTCTCAGAGCTTCAATCATACTCATTAATTAATCGAGCTTTGTTTGTTGGTCATTCTCCAGTGGATTAGAACTCTCACCTCTTATCATTGTTCTTGATCGGAGCAGAGTTATCAACCGTAAATTCCTGATTGGGTCTGAACTTTGCTAATGTGAATGCACTAGATCTGTCCTTGAACTAGCTTAATTCCAATCTCCTTCGGCTAGATCTAAATCTTTCTTGTCGTGAACTCGTCAGACTTAGCTTCGCTAAATAGATCGCGATTGTACAGATCCGACTCTAATCTCCAAAGATTAACTAAAACCAAGATTTTGCAAGACAGATCATGATCTCGCCGATTTGAATCCAACTTCCAGAGATCAAGCTTCTTCTTCACAAATCAATCTCGATTGTTATTCCCACAGATGGCGTCATTGAAGATGCAAGAAATATCCTATCTAAATTTGGACAGAATAATTCTACACTTCAAAAATATCTCAACCCCCTTTCCCTACTTTTCTCAGACTATTTATAGATCTCTACAATCATTCTAGAAGCTTCCTAACTAACTCTTTACACTGGGCTGATCCTTTTGGCTCATCTTGGATATAGGCCCATTTCCTTCGCTCTGAAACTGGGCTTTCAGATTGATCCACCGATCCTGGGCCTGATCAATGATAATTTGGTTAAACCATGTGTTCTTTCCAGACCCGTTTCTTATAATCTGAATCATCCCGGCCAGGCCATTTTTGGTATCCTCAAACCCCTACTAGGAGATATACATCAATGGCTCCTAAGCTAAAACGAAGCTGGGGCAGGGTTAGAAATAAAAACCTCTGAGGGGACCAAACTCTAACAATCAATCCAACTAGAATTCCCAGCCATAAACAATGAAGCAGAATATGAGGCACTATTGGTAGGGTTCAGGCTGGCCAAGGAACTTCAAGTAAAACATCTTCGAGCTTATAGTGACTCATATCTCATCATCAGACAGGTGACAGGAGACTATATCCCCAAAGAGGAAAGAATGTGCGCATATCCGGAAGAGGTTGAAAAACTAGCAAAGTACTTCGACACAATTGAATTTCGGCAAATCCCAATGGAAGAAAAGTCGATCACTGACCGACTGGCCTGCGCAGTATCCATAGCAGATCAATCATTAACCAGAGTCATCCTCATTGATATTTTGGATACACCAATTATCACAAGAGGGGTACAAATACTAGTCATTCAATGGGAGCCAAGCTGGATAGATCCTATATTAGCTTACCTTGAAAGAAGGGAACTCCCTAATTCTAAAGAAGCAGTGTGACAGCTAATAATAAAGGTTGCAAAATACTCAGTTGTAGGAGGATAGCTCTTCAGGCGATCGCACTCTGGGCCCTACCTCAAATGCCTGACTCCCGTAGAGTCCAGAGAAGTTTCAAAGCAATTACAAGAAGGAGAATGTGGGAATCACTCTGGAGGCAGGTCACTAGCTTATAAAGCTCTGACTCAAGGCTACTGTTGGCCCTATATGGCAAGAGAAGCCATGGAATATTCCCAAAAATGTGACAAGTGCCAAAGGTATGCCCCCCTTATCCATTAAAATATTGAAAGAATTATTTTGTGGCAGAGGGTTGGATGAATTTTGGTACTATCCCTATGATTATAGAATAGTGGCTCCTTGAATTTGATTATGCCATGATAGATTTGGATGATCTCTCCAACCATGATTATATGTAGTAGCATATGGATTATAAGCTGGTCTGGAGAATGCAGCATTCACTTGCTCCTGTGGGATCTCAGATGATTGTCCCATCATAGGGTAAGTGTTAGCAAAATGAGAAGGATTAGCACAGATTGAACAAACTTCATTTAGCAAGGTAGTTTGTGGATTAGCAACAGGAACATAGCCAGATGATAAGACTTAGTCAAACCTACAGTTCAACGCTTCTATTTGAGCGGTTACCTCACTAGATTTTTCTACCTTATAGAGTTTTTCAACCTTATGAATTTTAGGGGAAGACCTAGACCTAGAGGAAGAAGCATGTTGCATTGAATTTTCACTTAGGGCCTCAAATAGTTCCCAAGCGTCAGCCGGACTCTTACGAAGAAAAGCTCCATTACTGGATGCATCAACCATGTTCCTATGAGAATCAGAAAGACCATCATAGAAAATCTGTACTAAGTGCCATTTAACAATATCATGGTGTGGACACTTACTTAGAAGATCATTATATCTTTCCCATGAGTCATGAAATTATTCTCCCGGGATTTGGGAACATGCCATGATATCTCTTCTCATTTGTGAGGTTTTACCCACTTTGTAGTACTTTTTTAAGAACTCATGTTGCAACATGTCCCATGTAGATATGAAATTCGATGGAAGGGACTACAACCAATATCTTACTTTGTCCTTGAGAGAGAATTGGAAAAGTCGCATCCTGAATGAGTCACTAGTAAGAGTGATCAACTTGGTAGTCGAACACAATTCCAAAAATACATCCAAGTGCGTATAAGGATCCTCCATTGTAAACCCATGGAAAGTAGGAAGCATTTGGATCATAGCAGGCTTGATTTCATAATGGGTTGCATCAGCATCAGGAACTACAAAGCACAAAGGGGAAGTTTATGTAGTTGGAATAAAATGATCCCTCAATTGTGGTTGTGGAAGAACAGGTGCTTGTGGCACTTGTTCTCCATTCCCCGGTGCATTACAATTATCAGCCATGTTATTAGAGGAACTTTCTATTTAATTTAAATCATTTTTAAGTTTTCTTAGTTGACTAAGAGTTCTCTCTATTTCAGGATCATGCACTAAAGGTGTAATAACCTGGATTTTCACGAATATTTTTTTTCCGTTGTCTTTCCTTTCTGAGTTCAGTTCCTCTTCACTTAGCGTCATCTTGAGTGCTCTGGAGTGATTTTCGAGACTCTTTTTTGTGGATTGACAACTTCCTTTGAGGACCGAGTCGTTTCCATATTTTTTGTTTTTCGACACTATTCACATTTCGTCCTTTTCCCTATTTCGTCCTTTTCCCTATTTTGTCTGTTCCCCGTTTGACACTTTGTTGGCGTAACCACACTTCTTGTATTTGGAGTTGGTTTTTGACTTCATGTATCTCCATCTTGAGTGGTTTCCACGAAATACGTATCTTTACTTTTGCAAGAAGGCACTCTGGTTGCTCCCGATGTCTATAGGGGCATGGATGCAAAGTTCTTTGAAATTATTTTCTTTTCTTTGGGTGTTTTTCATAAATATCTTTTGAAGATATTTTATTTCAGGGGTTTTTAAGAAAATATTTTTGGAAGTTATTTTCATTCTGGGCAATTAGTGCAGTTTTCACTTTTTGGAGGGGCCATTGTGCAATTAATGAAAGTTATTGCTAAATGCCTTGTTTTGAGCCTGGATCCTCGTACGGGATTCATTTTCACTATTTGTTGAGTCGTGTACTCTTAGAAATTCCTTCTGGTCATTGTTTTCCAGTTTCAGGATTTCCGGCCCTAGTTAGTGCTAAACTTGTTTGGGGCATAACTTTCTGCTCGGGAGTTTTTGACGCCGTTTCTTCCATTGTTCATATTTTCTCATTTTGAATCTTTTTCGTTCACAGAGTTTTGTCATTTGAGTGCATCTGCTCAAATTTCACTTTTTCGGACCCGGTGGGGCCCGTTCGGGCACTTTTTGAGATTTCTATAAAAAGGGGGGTGAGATATTTTATTTTTTCATCTTTTCCACTCTCTTACACGACCTGAAGCTTCCATGGCAGCCCAAGGGAGGCTGCCACCTTCTTTCTCCTCTTTTGAGCTTCATTCATTCGTCAGAACATTGAAGGGCCTTTGCGTTTAGTGTTCGTGCTGACTACGCACTTCTTTCACCCTTATTAGAACCCATTTCTGACCATTCTTTGAGTTTGGGTTTGAAGTCAAGTTGTGATTTTGATGGGGCTTCCTTGGGGGTTATGTGCATGGTGTAGTCCCCGACAAAACCTAGAAGTTTCGTCAGATTCGGAGCAATTTCCATTTGGTGGCTTTTGAGATTTTCATCTCAAATTGAGGTAGGGCATGTTCTAGGCTTTTGTGTGTGTTATATTGAGTGTTTAGCATGATTATACAACTTAATTGCATGCCTTGTATCAATTCTAGAAAATTAGTATTAATTATTTCTTTGTATGAAATTTAATTCACAAGGATGTGTATAACTTAGAATGGAATTGTGGTATGCTAGAAAATCATGTTTTAATATGTTTGTTAACATATATTAAATTGGGATTAATTGAATAAGAATTGCACTTTTTATTTAATATTTATCTTTGGTGAAAGATTAAATCACATGGCCATACATTTCATGAAATGAACTTGTAGTATGCTTTTAAATTAAGTCTTAGCATGTTTGGTAACATACTTTAATTTGAAAGTATTTGGACAAGTATGAAAATCTAGAGATTTTAAATTAAATGATTAATTAAAATCTATTTAATTGTTCCCTTGGTCCAATTAAGTTTTTTAATTGATAATCATAATGACTAGGACTTGTGTACTAGTATTTATTAAATTGGGACCATTTGAAGTTGCTTTGAAATTTAGAAGTTTAATTATCATGATATAATTAAATTCTACCTTGTTGTGCCATTGGCCTAATTGAGATTTTAGTGAGTGTATGTATATACTATGCTATATTGTATAATATGCATTGATTAGGGGCCATTTGATTGAGATTTGAAAACTAGGGAATTTAATTAGTTTATTTGATTAAATTTCATTTCTATTGCTTTAATGATTAAATCCTAAAACTGGCATTGATAGTATGTTTGAAGCATGATTTTAGACTTGTAATAGATTTATAAATTATGTTTTCAATATTGGATTATATTGTTATAGCGTGTAGCGAATCGCACACTAAAGATTCGACATGTGATGTTATTATAGCGCGTAACGAATCGCGCTTTGAAAATTCGACATTATCATCCTATAGTTGTTGTGGATTTAGAGCATGTGTTGTGTGGTTACAACCTTCTTGTGCATGAAGGTAGTTTCGTGTACTGTTTAATACGTATATAAGTTGTTAACTTATTTATTTTGGAGTTGCTTGGGACATTGTTAAGCTGTGATGGCCAGGATTTGGCTCTAGTACGGGGACAAGAGTCCTCTAAGTCAAAAGTTCGTACGTTGGGTAGGCTGCCTAGGGGTTTGTAACTCCAAATTTGCCTTGTCTCGGCGGAAATCCGAGCTGTGATGTCCAAGTCTTCCACTATTTGATTTCGCATTCAATTCCAAGTTGACAACCAATGTTTAATTGTGACTTGTGGTTTTGGTAATTGGTGATTTGATGTTGTTAAGTACATCTATACTAAATTGATATATTTAGTTGATTTCACACTTTTAGATTGTTAGTTGATAACCTAGAGAATCTATGTCTTGATGTGTGGTATTAGATATTCTAATTATGCTAAATTATTATATTTAGTTGATGTTGCATATTGGACATCAAGTTGATAACTGATCGGTTGGTCAATTAAACATCAACCTTCGCAATAGCACGAATCATTGTAAAATAGGGCTATTGGTCGGGTAAGTCGAACCACTGGAACTGCGCTAGTCTAAGGCAACCTAAGTGTCTAGAGTCGTTCTTAGGATGATGAAGGGGTGTTCATAGAGGTTTTGTTTGTTGTCACTTAAATTAGGAATTTGATCGGTTGGTCAATTAACATCAACCTTCGCAATAGCACGAATCATTGTAAAATAGGGCTATTGGTCGGGTAAGTCGAACCACAGGGACTACGCTAGTCTAATACAACCTAAATGTCTAGAATCATTCTTAGAATGATGAAGGGTGTATAGAGGTTTTGATGGATGTCACTTAAGCTAGGAAATTAAAAGTGCATAAAACAGTAAATTGCAAGAATTCAAGGGAGTGAGTACAAGTAAAGAAGGCTAGGGAAATGAATCCACCTCCATCCCTCTACACATGCTAGGTTAAGATTAATTTAAGGGGAAAACAACATATATGATAGTCATGATACATAACAATACTAGGTTGCTATAATATCCTTAAGAAGTTCATTTAATTAGAAAGGCAAGAATAAACCATCAAAGGTTCACATGATCAACTACCTAAACTAAAATGTAGCTTAGAACATGCTTACTAAGCCAAGGATTATCAAGCCCTAATTTAAATGGTGAATGCACATAAAGCTAAGAATCAAGTATAGCCCATCAAAGGGAAACCCTAAGCCATGAACTATCTAGGTTCTCCAACTCCATGCCATTAAAACCATTCCATGATCTAACTTCCATTGTCACCATGGAAGTGCAAGCAATATGATTAAGAAAGGCAACCATCCAAGACAAGATGAATAACTCACAATAATCATTTAAAACATTCAACATTCATTACAACAAAAATGAGGCTCTTGACCATGGAAAGACTATCAAAAATACATTGTAATCCCCAAAAATAAACTATACTAACACATGCTTACAAGGGAGGGGTTTCATCACCTCCCTAGATGAGGTTTAGTTACCCATTGGTGAGCTAGAAGAAGGAAGAAGCATCATCCTCATCTCTATTTTCGAGCTCCTACTGTAGCACTCAAGAACACCCTTCTCCTTGCTCTCTCCTCTCTCCTTTCTCTTGCTCAAGATAAAGCTTAATGATATATGTGGCCTTTGGGTAGCCTTTTATGCTCCAACCATACCCTCTCTCCTCCAAGGAACACCTCCAACCACTTCATAAAGAGGGAAGATGGCATTGAGGAAACCAATGTGCAAGTGGGCTGAAATGAGCCATTTCCGAAGGGCATTCTGCCTGATTTTCGAGCGCACGCTTGGTGACTTCGAGCACTCTAACTTAGTGCAATGTGCAACATGCTCCTCTTGCTTAGTGCTGACCTATTTTGGGAAAACTGCTATAACTTTGTGCCCCAAACTCCGAATGACGATCTGTTTGAAGCTTTGGAGATCTGATTCAGTGCTTTAAAAACTTCATGTTTTGATGAAGACCCAAATCTCAAGTCTGGTTGGTCGAAAATGGGGAGAAAGGCAGTACATCAGTGCTGTTAGGCAGTTCTGCGCACCTCTGTTGTGAAGATCATAACTCTCTGCTCCGAACTCCGAATGATGAACCACTTGAAGATTTGGAAAGCTGATTCAGAACTCTAAATCTTTCATGTTATGAGGGAAGTCCAGTTCTCGAGTTTGGAAGGTCAAAATGGCAAGCGAAGTCCAGGCTCTACTGCTGCCAGAATTCAGCATTGGCACCCTTTTGTTGCTCAAGACTCCACAAGGCCTTATTCTTGTTCCATTTTGGCCAATGAACCTGAAAATGCATAAAAACATAGAATTGGAGTTAATCTACATAAAATAATTAATAACTGGACTTTGTTAATGTAATTTAGGGCGCTTGAATATACATTATTCGGCGCTTATCAGAATTCAAAGTGCATAAAACACTAATTTGCAAGGAATTTAGGATGAAAAAATTAAGAAGAGGAGACTAGGGAAGTGAATCCACCTCCATCCCTATACATATGCTAGATTAGACCTAAATTGGGGGAAAAACAACATATGATGGTCAAGACTTACATAGCAACACATGGTTGCCATGTAAGTAATCAAGAGGTACATTAGGTCTCAAACAAGTATAATCCATCAAAAAATAAACATGCTTAGACTACCTAACTAAGGTGTGGCTTATACACATTTACTTAAATGAGAGACTATCAAGTTCTTGACAAAATGATAAAGCACATGGAGTTAGAGATTAAACATACACCATCAAAGGATTTCCTAAGCAATGGTCTATCAAAGTCACCTATCAACATGCCATGAAACCATTTCATAACCTTGCTTCCACTCTTACCATGAAAACTCAAGCAATATGATTACTCTAAGACATCATCTAAAACAAGATAATCAACTTAAAGCAATCATCCATACATGTATCAACATTCATTACAACAAATGAGGTGCTCTTGGTTATGAAAAGACCATAAAATATACATGGCAAATCCCCAAAATAGACTATCCTAGGACATGCTTACAAGGGAGGGACTTCATCACCTCCCTAAAGAAAGAGTTAGTTACCCATTGCTAAGCTAGAAGAAGGAAGAAGCTCCATCCAAGACTCCATTTTCGTGCACCTACTGTAGCACTCAAGAACACCCTCTTCCTTGCTCTCTTCTCTCTCCTCTATCTTGCTAGAATATAGGATAATGATTTTGTGTGGTCCTCCCTCTCTCTTATCAAGCTCAAGTCAAGGCTTTCTCTCCTCCAAGAAACACCTCTAACCACTTCATAAAGAAGGAAGATGGCATTGAGGAAACTAATGTGCAAGTGGCTGAAATTGAGCCATTTTCGAGTGCAATCTGCCTGAATTTCGAGCACTCGAAGGGTGGTCTCGAGCACTCTAAATTAGTGTAATGAGCAACATGCAATTCTTGCCCATCTCTGACCCACTGTGGAAGAATAACCATAACTTTGTGCTCCGAACTCCGAATGGTGATCTGTTTGAAGATTTGGAGAGCTGATTCAGAGCTTTAAAAACTTCATGTTTGATGAAGACCCAATTCTCAAGTCTGGTTGGTCAAAAATGGGGAGAAAGGCAGTACTTCAGTGTTGCCAGGCAGTTTTGCGCACCTCTAGTAACAAGGCCATAACTCTCTGCTCCGAGCTCCAAATGATGAACCGTTTGAAGATTTAGAAAGCTAATTCAGAGCTCTAAATCTTTTATGTAATGATGGAAGTCTAGTTCTTGATTTTGCTAGGTCGAAAATGGCAACAAAAGTCAGGTTCTACTGCTGCCAGAATTTCAGAATTGGCACCCTTTTTGTTCAAAATTCCACAAGGCATCATTTTTGCTTCCTTTTTGCACTTTAACCTGAAAATGTACAAAAACATGCAAATGGAGTTAATCTACATAAAATAATCAATTAATGGACTTTGTTAATGTAATTTAGGGCGCTTGAATATACAGTATTCAGCGCTTATCACACCCCCAAACTTACATTTTGCTAGTCCCTTAGCAAAACCAAAATGCAAAGCTCAATGGGATGAAAAACATAGGAATGCTATTACAAAAATATCCACCATGGCAAAAATAAACATAAACATAGCTCAAATATAACTTGAAACAGATAAAGAGCTGGAGACGGGGATCATTGGGAAGACTACCTTGCATATATGAAGCATTGATACAAAAATTGGTAAAAACCATTTCAACATGCATGCATCAACATCATAGTCCATATAAATAATTCAATTGTCATCTCTTAAATGGAAATAACTCAAACTCCAGTGAAAGTGAATTGAATTCTCAACATGCGGCTTTTACTTTCTTTTCCAATTCCAAGGCACAAGTTTTCAAATCAATGAATTCCCCTTTACATGAAGTCCCTAAGGCATGATTTTATTTTCTAGACAACTTTTGTTGCCTGTTAAGAATTTATTATAACTGAAAAGTGAAACATAAAATGGTTGTCCAGTGTTGAAATCCTTTAAGCTTTCTAACCAACCCATGTAGCGAGCGTTAGGCCAACAACTCCCAAACCAGATGGCTTTAGGGTGCTAAGTGTAAAGACACTCCTAGGGCTTAATAGCTCAAGTTGGAAAGGCTACGAATTCCAACAAACCATGTTTATTACGCACATTTTTTTGAATGACCGTGCAATGTTTAACTGCGCCACCTGGATAGTATGACGAAGAACAAAAAGAAACAACCACAAAAAGCATTAATAGCACAAGCATAAATACAGAAAAATAATGTACATAAAGTTAACAGAAAAGAGAGAATTTGCATTTCAAAAAGAGTGTACATGATTACAAAAAGAGCTGTACAGGGATCATGTCTACTAGAGTAACCTATACATAGCAAATTCTTACAGTTCAAAAGTAAAACAAAAGATACAAAAGAAATATTTACATATGAACAAAAAGATAAGGTCCAACACTCGCAACAAGCTACGGGCCAGAGGGTAAATGGGCGAGGATGGAATGGAGGAGAGATTGAGTCTTACGCCATTCAGCGGAAGCCAAACGACGTTCCTCAGCTGCGACACGGCAGTCTTCAGCAGCAAGACGACGATCTTCTTCGGCACGTGAAGAAGTCTCACACATAGTCCGAGTGTACGCGGACAAAGAAGTCTCAAAACGATCCATCCGCTCATGAATACCGGCAATGCTAGCCCGGATGAAAGCCTGGTCCGGCTGAGAGTCGACCGGAGGCTCTACCCTTGCAGCGGCTGCTACTGTGGAAGCATCCTCAGAAGGGGGAGGAGGTGGAGCTTGGATGAAAAGGGGGGCAGCAGGCTGAGGGGTACTAGAATGGCTAAGAACATTGATCCACCGGCGCTTGGTAAAAATTTTAATCTTTTCGCCTTTTGGTTCATGGGGAGGAATAATGAAACCCGTGTGCTTTAGGACCCGAGTGATGAAAAACGGCAAAGGCAATTTCCGATTTTCAACTCGCGGAACCCGTGCATTATGAGCGTCATGCCAAAACTTCATAAATGTTGTCCAAATGAGCTCCGGGATGGAGAACCATTGGCCTTGGTCCATGGCATATAAGGCTTGCAAAAGGAGGCCCGTATGCTTGGTGCTATGCACCAAAGGGCAGACATTGTGCTTGAAAACAGTGTCAATGAACCAGAGGCGTTCCGGAAGATTGGTTTTGCGGATAAAAGACCGGGGCCTATTAGGATCGTCAACATTGCCAATGGCAGCGACAATTTGCTCTACAGTTAATGTATCCAGCTCCGCATATAAAGGGAGATTCTCACGATTGACAATGTCATCGGGGCACTCAATGGGGCAACCAGAAACCTGAATGATGTCAGTCATAGTGAAAGCATAGGTGGTGCCATCAACGGATGTAGTGAGAGAAATGGGTGGCTTTTCAGGGCATTGGAGATTCTGGTAGAAGAGGCGCACTACACGGGGGTAGGCAACCCTGGCAAGGGGCGCGCAAATGTGCTGTAGACGCCGGTTAGTCAATTCGGCTACAGCCCACGAAGTAGTGGGTAGAATGTCAAAGGCATCCGTGAGCGGAAAAGAAAGCTCGTAGTTGAGTTGTTTGCGATCCCAAGGATCACGTGGTCGCTCATGATTGACAGCACGGGCACCCGCAGAGGGTCTAGGAGGGCGAGAAGGACCGACACGAGACATTTAGAGAGGTGGACTTGGTTGAGGAATTTCAGCGAACACCTGGCGTGCACCACAAAAAGGAGAAGGTGAAAGTGAGTGGGATGGAGGAGCAAACCCAAAAATTTTTGGCAAGAAAACAAGCTCTAGCATAGAGCTATCATCAACAACAAGCAACACAAGCATCAACAAAATCGCCAACATGCAATCCCATCCTCCTTATGATGAAAATAAAGACAAGGAAATGAGAATAATAGGAAGCTCACATACCTTGGGAAAGAATGGGAAATGGGGAAATGCAGACATGCATGGGTGGTAGAATGTTGGTTGGCTGGTGGTGGATGAGAGAGGAAGGTTGGGTTGGGTGAGTGAGAGTTGGATTGGTTTTGTTTGGTTTGGATGGAGAGAAGGTGGGGATGGTGTAGTGCCGAGAGGTAAGTGGTGAGGTGAAGAGGTTGATGGCATGCATGGGTGTGCATGGGTTTATGGGTTTATGGGTTGTTTGGGTTGATTCATGGTGTATGGTTTATGGGTTGCATTGAGAGTGGGTTAATGGAGGGATAAAAAAGATGAGGGAAGGGTGTGAGATGGGTGTGTTGGAGCCGAGAGGGGTGAGTGAGAGTGAGGTGGGTTGGTTTTAAAAGAGAGAGAGAGAGGCTTGGTTCGAGCACTCGAAGTGTGGCTTCAAGTGCTCGAAAATCCGGCAGTGGGCTCGGCTGTTGGGTGTGTGAGAGCTCGAGCATTTGCGAGCACTCGAAGCTTGGCTTCGAGTGCTCAAAAATATTACAGAGAGGTGAGGGTGATGTGTTGTTGGTGCATGGGTTTGAGGGTTGGTTTGGTTGGAGTTGTTGCTTGGGAGTGCTCGAGCACTCGGTAGGTGGCTGCATGGGAAGGGTTGTGGAGGTATGCATGGGCATGCATGGTTGAGGAAGTGGGTTGTTGTTGTGTTGTGGAGAGAGAGAGGAGTTGAAGTGGTGGGTGATAGTTAAGGCTGCAGGAGAGAGAGATGGGTGCTGTGGGTTGATGATGGTGTAGGGTGTTGGTTCGATGGTTGGAAGGAAGTTGGTTGACGAGGTTGAAGCCGAGAGTGAGAAGGTGAGGCTTGTGGGTGGGATGCAGGCAAGGCTGCATGGTGTGTAGGTGGGTTGTGGGTGCATGTCGAGAGTTTGGTGGTTTGGTTGGTATGATTGAATTATGGTTTGAGGTTGAGATAGTTGTGGATGAGGGAGGAGGGCTATTTGGGTTGGGTAGCGTGGAGTCATGCATGGGGTGTGGTTTGTATAGTTGGAGGGTGGTTTGGTGTGAGGTTGATGAAGAGAGAGAAAAGGTGGAGGTTGGTTGGTTTTCGTTTCATGCATGGGAGTTGCTGAGAGAGAGAGAGGGAAGGTGATGAGGTTGGGAGGGTGTTGGGAGGATGCATGCATGAGAGGGTGGTTTGGTTGATGGGTGAGGCTCGGTTGGATGCATGGTGATTCATGCATTGTGGGCTTGAAGGTGGGGTTGCTTGAGAGTGCTCGAGCACCCAGCAGTGAGGTGGTGGAGAGGGTTGGGTTTGGTTGTGTTAGTTTGTGGGGGCATACATGTTGAGGAAGGTTGGTTATTTTTGTGATAGAGAGATGGTTGTGTTGGTGGGATTTGAATGGTCATGCATGGTTTGCATGTTGGATGGGGTGGGTTGAAGTGTGTATAAGTGTGGCTCGGGTTTATGAGGTTGTGGGTGCATGGTGCAGTTGAGAGTTGGGGTTGAGAGAGGAGGTGCCGAGAGGTGGGAAAGTGGGAAGGTTTTTTGTGAGGAAGCCGAGAGTAGGTTGGTTATGAGGTTGGTTGATAAGAGTGGATGGTTGGGAGAGATGAGGGTTGCGAGGGCTCGGGATGTGTGGTTTGAGGTGTTCGAGCACTCGCTAGGGGGAGCTCGGGTGCTCAAAATGGAGCCAGTAGGTTCGGTATGTTGGGGTTGGCTATTAAGAGAGAAAGAAGGTGGAGTTCGAGCACTCCAAATAGGCTCGGCGAGTGCTTGAACTGAGAGCAGTGAGTTGGGTGGGTTGGTGCATGAAATTCGAGCACTCAAACTAAGATTTAGAGTGCACGAAAATGGCTCAGTAGGCTAGGGGGTGAGCTCGGCTGTGAGGACTGAAGCAAGGAGTGAGAGAGATGAAGGCATTTGATGGATTGGCATGGCTGGTGCAATGCCTGTGAGTTGCAGCCAATTTGAATGCAAGGAGCTTGCATGAGGATTTAAGCAACATTGACTGAGCTTGTGCACTCCAAAAATGAGGATTTAAGCAACATGGACACCTATGCATGCAATGCAGCAAGTTGTGAAGGCATGCAAGGATGCTGATGGATTGTGCCACGGTTTCAAAATGTTTCTATGCATGCAAATGTAGTGCCATACAATATTGAAGTTGGATCACGTGATGAAAGTTGAATGCATGAACTCATGAAAGAATGCATGAATGCAATACAGGCATGCATGCATGCAACATTGTAACCTATAGATTGATCATTCTTATGCATGCATGATAAAATAAATAAAAATAATAATAAATTAATTAATTAATTAAATAAAATAAAATAAACATAAAAATAAAAATAATAACAAAATAAAGTAAGATAAAATAAAATTAAATTAAATACTTCAATGAATGAAATCCCCCTTTTTTTTTTTTTTTTTACTTTTCAAACTTTGCAATTTCTAATGCATGGAAAAATTGCCAACTTTCAGAACATCACACAAAGCATGGGTGGATGTAAGAAAATTTTCAAACCTTTGCAACATCACACAATGCATGAATGAAATTTCTGGAGAAAATTTTAAACTTGCAAATTCATTCCATTCCAATACATGGGAAATTTTGAAAGTTTTATTTTGAAACCTTACAATTTTTCAACTTTTTAATCATCTCAAATGCATGAAGAATTTTGAGAAAATTTTCAAACTTTTCAATAAAAATGAGAAAATGTGCACATGAGTAGCATTTGAAAAATCTAATGAAATTGCTAGAAAGCGATGGAGACTTCCGGGAATGAAAATTAGAGTTGAGAAGGTCTAAGAAAAATCAAATTTTTGGCTTTTCTAAACTATTTCCCAGAATATTTGCAAGGCATGAGCAATTTCAAAGAGAAGGAAGCTTAGAAATTGAAAGAATTGCTTCCCTTGAGTTGCTAAATTTAATGTCGATAACTAGACAAAGCTAGAGCAGGCACTAATCCTCATAAATTGGATCCGTCAAGAGGATTTCCTCAACTCTTCGGGTTAGGATTGTGCCGTTAATGCAAGGCTTAAGCCATTCGCCATTTACCTTGAAGAGTGATCCACTTGCAGGATCACGAAGTTCAATTGCTCCATGAGGAAAGACGGTAGTGACAATATATGGACCATCCCATCTTGACCGGAGTTTACTGGGAAAGAGTTTCAAGCGGGAATTGAAAAGCCAAACCTTTTGTCCCGGGGCAAAAGACTTCTTGACGATGTGTTTGTCATGAAAAGCTTTAGTCTTTGCCTTGTAGATTTTTGCACTTTCGTACGCGTCATTACGCAATTCCTCAAGTTCATTTAATTGCAACGCACGATTAGAGCCGGCTTGTTTGAGATCAAAATTGAACCTTTTTATGGCCCAATAAGCACGGTGCTCTAATTCTACCGGGAGATGACATGCTTTGCCAAAGACAAGTCGATATGGTGACATGCCAATGGGTGTCTTATAAGCTGTCCGGTAAGCCCAAAGCGCATCGTTTAGCCTTAATGACCAATCTTTGCAGTTCGGTCTAACCGTTTTTTCTAAAATGTGCTTAATTTCCCAGTTAGAAATCTCTACTTGACCACTCGTTTGAGGGTGGTAAGGTGTAGCAACCTTATGAATGACTGAATACTTAGCAAGGACGGATTTGAGATAACGATTTCAGAAATGAGATCCACCATCACTAATGATTGCTCGGGGCGTACCAAAATGACTAAAGATGTGAGACTGAATGAAATGGATCACAACTTTATGATCATCGGTTTTGGTAGCCTCGGCTTCAACCCATTTAGACACATAATCCACCGCTGCAAGGATGTACTCATAGCCATAAGAAGATGGAAATGGTCCCATGAAGTCAATCCCCCACACGTCAAAAATTTCAACAATTAAAATGTTGGTAAGGGGCATCATATCTCTTCGGGACATGGATCCAAGTTTTTAACATTGTTCACACGATTTGCAAAAATTGTATGCATCCCGAAACAAGGTAGGCCAAAAGAATCCGCTTTGAAGAACTTTGTTAGCGGTCTTTTTGGCACTGAAATGGCCTCCACAAGTAAGAGTATGGCAAAAATTTAGAATGCTTGTGGCCTCGGTTTCAGGAATACATCACCGGATGATTTGGTCCGGGCAATACTTGAATAGTTCTGGATCTTCCCAAAAGAAATGCTTGACTTGGGAGAAAAACCGGTCCCTCTCTTGTTTGGACCAATGAGCTGGAATTTTGCCAACCGCAAGATAATTGACAATATCCGCAAACCATGGAAGAGTAGAATGTGAAACTTGAAGAAGTTGCTCATCCGGAAAGGAATCACGGATGGCTGCGAATTCTGAAGATTTCTCAATAAGCAAGCGAGAGAAATGATCTGCGACAACATTGTCGGTCCCTTTTTTGTCCCGGATGTCAATGTCAAACTCTTGAAGTAAGAGGATCCATCGAATTAAATGGGGTTTTGTCTCTTTTTTCGCTAACAAATGCCTAAGAGTGGCATGATCCGAAAAGACGATGACCTTAGAGCCAAGAAGATAAGAGCGAAATTTATCCAAGGCGTACACCACAGCTAGCAATTCTTTTTCAGTGGTGGTGTAGTTCAATTGGGCATCGTAGAGAGTTTTGCTAGAGTAATAAATGACATACAGAAGTTTATCCACATGTTGGCCCAAAACCGCCCCTAATGCATAGTCGGATGCATCACACATGATCTCAAAGGGAAGAGACCAATTAGGGGGTTTCATGATTGGGGCGGATAAGAGAAGAGTGCGAAGTTTGATGAAAGCTTCCATGCAAGCGTCATCAAAATTGAACGGAACATCCTTGGCTAAGAGATTACACAAGGGCCGTGAGATTTTGCTAAAATCTTTGATGAAGCGACGATAGAATCCGGCATGGCCAAGAAAAGAACGAATTTGACGGACTGAATTCGGAGGAGGAAGATTAGAGATTAACTAAACTTTCGCCTTGTTTACCTCGATTCCCCACTTAGAAATGACATATCCTAAAACAATGCCTTCTTGGACTATGAAGTGGCTTTTCTCCCAACTTAGAATGAGATTCGTCTCTTTGCATCTTTGGAGCACAAGAGATAAATTTTTGAGACACGAGTCAAATGAGGAGCCAAATACGGAAAAATCGTCCATGAAAACTTCCAAGAACTTTTCAACCATATCAAAGAATATGGACATCATGCACCTTTGGAACGTTGCCGGCGCATTGCATAGACCAAAAGGCATGTGTCTATAGGCAAAAGTACCAAAGGGACATGTGAATGTTGTTTTCTCTTGATCTTGGGGGGCGATTGCCACTTGGTTATAGCCGGAATAACCATCAAGAAAACAATAGAAGCTTTGGCCGGCTAACCTTTCTAGGATTTGATCTATGAATGGAAGTGGAAAATGATCCTTCCTAGTTGACGAATTGAGTTTCCGATAATCAATGCACATACGCCACCCGGTGGTAGTCCGTTGTGGCACGAGCTCACCCGCTGAATTTTCAACAACGGTGAGACCGGATTTCTTGGGGACAACTTGTGTGGGGCTCACCCACTTGCTATCAGAGATAGGGTAGATGATTCCCGCATCTAGCAATTTGATCACCTCTTTCATGACCACTTCCTTCATATTTGGATTTAACCGGTGCTGGACCTCTCTAGTAGGCTTTGCGTCATCCTCCATATGAATGCGGTGCATACAAATAGAGGGGTCAATTCCTTTCAAATCTGCCACTGTCCAACCAATAGCTTCTTTATGCTCTTGGAGCATCGCTAAAAGGTTGGTCTCTTGGTCTTTTTGAAGGTCCGAGGCAATGATGACCGGAAGGGTTTGCTTTGGACCAAGGAACACATACTTGAGATGGGCCGGGAGCGGCTTAAGCTCAAGTTGTGGCGGAGATAATAATGATGGGACCGGAGGAGTGGTGGAAAGTTGGGGAAGTGGTTCTTTTGGAATTTTCCAAGGAGGTACATCCATGATAGCATTAATATCAAGCAAGGAATTGACTTCTTGAATGGTTTGATCAACATCAAAGTTTGAGAAGTCAAAATGGGACATGCAAGTTTCAAGAGGATCTTTGCTTAGAATGAAGGGAGAGATTCTTCGACCACTTCATCAATGACATCCACAAGAAAACAATCATCCTTATTGGAGGGATGTTGAGTTGCATGAAAGATGTGGAGTTTGACTTACATGTTTCCAAAAGCAATGTCCATCACCCCGGTTCGGCAATTAATTGATGCATTAGCCGTGGCTAAAAATGGCCTACCAAGGATCACGGGAATGTGCTTTTTTGGGTCATGGACCGGTTCCGTATCAAGAACCACAAAATCTACTGGGAAGTAGAATTTGTCCACTTTGATGATAACATCCTCAAGAATGCCTCGTGGATGCTTGACCGATCTATCGGCAAGTTGCAAAACCACGGAAGTCAGCTTAAGATCTCCCAAACCAAGTTCTAGGAAGACTGAATATGGAATTAAATTCACACTAGCTCCTAAGTCAAGGAGGGCCCTCTCGATTTTGCTGTCACCAATGACGCAAGAGATTGTGGGGGCACCCGGATCCTTATACTTCGGAGGAGTGCTGTGCTGAATGATAGCACTAACATTTTCAGTCAACCTCACTTTTTTTGGCAAATGATTTTTAGAAGTGCGCTTTTGAGTGCATAAATCTTTGAGAAATTTTGCATAGGGAGGGATTTGCTTGATAGCATCCAAGAGGGGCAAGTTAATCTTCACTTGCTTGAAAACTTCCCACATGTCTTGAATTTTACAATTCTTGTTCCCAAAATGTGTCGACTCTTGAAGATGTTGAGGAAACGGAGCTTTTGGCTCATAAGTAGTTTCCACATTTGGGTTGCATGTGTGGGATTTCCGTGAACGGTATTTGGACAAGAATTTGGATTAGAAGAGCTTGAATTTGGATTTGAAGAGCTTGGATTTAGATTTTTCAAAGGAGGGTTTTTCTCACTTGTGTCTCCATCAACCTTGTTGTCAACCACTCTACCACTCCGAAGGGTGGTGATAGCTTGAACTTGTTCATGAGTCGGCCCACTCGGAGGAGGGGTTTCATCAATCACATGCATTCCTCTAGGATTTTCAAAAGGTTGAGAGGGAAGCTTGCCCTTGTCCTTTTGAAGCAATTGATTCACCGAGTTAGCTATTTGGCCCACTTGATTTTCGAGATTAGCTATGGATTGAGTATGAGAGTGAACCATTTGGAGAGTAGGCTGCAAGGATGTCAAGAGTTGTTTGTTGGCATCCATTATTTGCTTATTTAATGATTCCATCATTTGCTTGTTTGTATCTACTATCTCGTCAGTTGGACACACAGGAGGTTGATTGGAGACATTTGGATTGTAAGGAGGACGGTAGCTTGAAGAGGCTTGGAAAGGTCTACCTTGATATTGAGAAGAGGGCTGATTTTGCCGCCCTTGGTTTGGACGGTAGCTTGATGTTGCCGCCACGAGAAATTCGGATGATCTTGCCAACCCGGATTGTAGGTGTTGGAATATGGATTGTTCCCGGGCCGCGAGAACATGGCATTAGCTTGCTCTTGGTTGGGATTGGGAAATTGCTCCGGTGTGGGGCAATCTTCCGAGAGATGGAATGGACTAGTACATGAAGCACAAACTGAACTTGCCGAATTTTGAGACAATGAAGGAGGAAGATGTGGTGCCATCAATTGGTAGAATTTATGAGCGATGGCATCCACTTGAGATGATTCCTCCCTTATTGATTTTGGTTGACAAGGGTTGGTGTTCTTTGCAATGGTTGAGGTCAGAGCCCTACGAGAATTATGTTGAAGTGAATTTTCGCTTAAATTCTCAAGTAGGGTCCAAGCCTCATCCGCATTCTTGGACATGAACATCCCACCACAAGAAGAATCAACCATGAATCTATGGGTTTTGGTCAAGCCGGCATAGAAAGCTTGCACTAATTGCCATTTTGGGATCAAATGATGAGGACATTTCCGAAGAAGATCTTGTAGCCTTTCCCAAGTCTCATGGAGTTGTTCTCCATCAACTTAAGAAAAGCTTAGAATGGAACGCCTCATTTGGTTGATTTTACTCATCGGATAATACTTCTTAAGGAATTCTTGTTGCAATTGAGCCCAAGAAGTAATGGAATTGGGAGCGAGGGAGTTCAACCAATATTTTGCCCTATCCTTTAGGGAGAATGGGAAAAGATGGAGATGGAGTGCATTGTCCGGAAAACCTCTCAACCGGATGGTCGAACAGATTTCAAGGAACTTATCAAGATACTTATATGGATCTTCATTATCAAAGCCATGAAATAATGGAAGCATTTGGATGGTGTTTGATTTGATCTCATATTGAGCTGTATCGATGTTTGGCATTACTATGCAAGAAGGAGAAGCATAGGTGGTAGGGATGAATTGATCTCTAAGAGTCATTGGTTCTACATTAGGAATTTTAGCCCTTTCATTCCCCGGATTTCCTACGTTATCCCCCATTGTATTGAATTCAGTTTCAAGATCCCTTGTAAGAGTGGGTTCCCTAAGGTTCCGTCTAAGAGTTCTTTCAAGTGAATTTATATCAATAGGCGAGTCAAGTGTGGGTAGAGAAAGTGACTTACGGCCAAACATCAACAACAAAGCATATATTCAACAACACAATTCCTCATCAATACTCC
This sequence comes from Cornus florida, assembly GCF_030987335.1. Classification (NCBI taxonomy): domain Eukaryota; kingdom Viridiplantae; phylum Streptophyta; class Magnoliopsida; order Cornales; family Cornaceae; genus Cornus; species Cornus florida. Next base: position 21,080,619 of record NW_026775571.1, read on the forward strand.
ACATACGATGTTCCCGTTCTCCTCAATTATCAAGACAAAAATAAATGGCCACGACAAGGACCGATGCTTGTACACGAAATTAAAACAAAATAATAGCCTCGACAAGGGCTTCACAAGCTAAATAACACTAAGTTAACACACATGCAAGATATTCACAATTTGAAAGACTAGAACCTTGAAAAACTTACCGGAAGTCCTCTAGACTTACAATTTTCTCAATTTTCCCTCGACAAGCCTTGAGTTTCTAGAATCTCACTTACAACACAAAGATAATTAAAACACACAAGGAATATTCACAAAACACGATATTAACAATCAAACTAAAATTTACCCTAGAACTTTGGTCGCTAAATCGTATGCAAGTCCTCGGCAACGGCGCCAAAAATTGATCGGTTGGTCAATTAAACATCAACCTTCGCAATAGCACGAATCATTGTAAAATAGGGCTATTGGTCGGGTAAGTCGAACCACTGGGACTGCGCTAGTCTAAGGCAACCTAAGTGTCTAGAGTCATTCTTAGGATGATGAAGGGGTGTTCATAGAGGTTTTGTTTGTTGTCACTTAAATTAGGAATTCAAAGTGCATAAAACACTAATTTGCAAGGAATTTAGGATGAAAAAATTAAGAAGAGGAGACTAGGGAAGTGAATCCACCTCCGTCCCTATACATATGCTAGATTAGACCTAAATTGGGGGAAAAACAACATATGATGGTCAAGACTTACATAGCAACACATGGTTGCCATGTAAGTAATCAAGAGGTACATTAGGTCTCAAACAAGTATAATCCATCAAAAGATAAACATGCTTAGACTACCTAACTAAGGTGTAGCTTATACACATTTACTTAAATGAGAGACTATCAAGTTCTTGACAAAATGATAAAGCACATGGAGTTAGAGATTAAGCATACACCATCAAAGGATTTCCTAAGCAATGGTCTATCAAAGTCACCTATCAATATGCCATGAAACCATTTCATAACCTTGCTTCCACTCTCACCATGAAAACTCAAGCAACATGATTACTTTAAGACATCATCTAAAACAAGATAATCAACTTAAAGAAATCATCCATACATGTATCAAAATTCATTACAACAAATGAGGTGCTTTTGGTTCTGAAAAGACCATAAAATATACATGGCAAATCCCCAAAATAGACTATCCTAGGACATGCTTACAAGGGAGGGACTTCATCACCTCCCTAGAGAAAGAGTTAGTTACCCATTGCTAAGCTAGAAGAAGGAAGAAGCTCCATCCAAGACTCTATTTTCGTGCACCTACTGTAGCACTCAAGAACACCCTCTTCCTTGCTCTCTTCTCTCTCCTCTATCTTGCTAGAATATAGGATAATGATTTTGTGTGGTCCTCCCTCTCTCTTATCAAGCTCAAGTCAAGGCTCTCTCTCCTCCAAGAAACACCTCCAACCACTTCATAAAGAAGGAAGATGGCATTGAGGAAACCAATGTGCAAGTGGCTGAAATTGAGCCATTTCCGAGTGCAATCTGCCTGAATTTCGAGCACTCGAAGGGTGGTCTCGAGCACTCTAAATTAGTGTAATGAGCAACATGCAATTCTTGCCCATCTCTGACCCACTGTGGAAGAATAACCATAACTTTGTGCTCCGAACTCCGAATGATGATCTATTTGAAGATTTGGAGAGCTGATTCAAAGCTTTAAAAACTTCATGTTTGATTAAGACCCAATTCTCAAGTTTGGTTGGTCGAAAATGGGGAGAAAGGCAGTACTTCAGTGCTGCCAGGCAGTTCTGCGCACCTCTGGTAACAAGGCCATAACTCTCTGCTCCGAGCTCTGAATGACAAACCGTTTGAAGATTTTGAAAGCTAATTCAGAGCTCTAAATCTTTCATGTTATGATGCAAGTTCAGTTCTTGAGTTTGCTAGGTCGAAAATGGTGACAAACAGGTTCTACTGCTGCCAGAATTTCAGAATTGGCACCCTTTTTGTTCAAAATTCCACAAGGCATCATTTTTGCTTCCTTTTTGCACTTTAACCTGAAAATATACAAAAACATGCAAATGGAGTTAATCTACATAAAATAATCAATTAATGGACTTTGTTAATGTCATTTAGGGTGCTTGAATATATAGTATTCAGCGCTTATCAATAACCTTGAGAACCACTATGTTATTGCTTTGTGTAAGCATGCTCCTACGTTATTGCTTTGTGTAAGCTTGACCCTATGTTGTTAAAATTACATGAATGAGGTGATTGATGCTAGAAATGATCTTAGGTAGTTAGGATGCTCCCTGAGTCTCACCTTGACATAGACGTTAGATAGAATGAACCACAATAATTAAATCATGCAACTTGTAAAACTTTAAGTCGATGCATACTCATTTCCTACGAGTAGCTTTATTTTACTCACTCCTACAATACTGGGGCATATTTCAGGTACAGGATACAAGATTGGAGATTGCAATTGCTTGGGTGATTTGCTGAGTTGAGCTTCTTTAGAAGTATTCTTGTTTACATGCAAGTGTTAGCATGTTCATGATTTGTCTATGAAATGTAATTTTTCTAACTTGGAGGTTTGACATGTCAAATGTTGTAAATGTATTGTAATGAGTCCATAGGCCATTGTAGCACATCTATTTTATCATATTACATACACTTGCATGCTCACTTTGGCAAACAATACCTTCCTTGATGAAACAAAAACCTAAAGTTGCATATTTTTGAGTTTGACCCTATTCTGTTACAGGGGCATTTCAGGTATTTCACAATGAGTTTTTTTTTCATTTTTCCTCACGAGTCACGTAGAAAACTTGTTTTTGAGGGGTGTTTTTCCAGAAAACATCATCTTGGCCCTCAAAAATCCATATTTTTCCAGAAAATCCTTGCTGCCAGGTTTTGTAAATTTTTAGTACAAATGTAGTTGGTACTATTCATCGACTTTTTTTTTTAAAACCGTCACGACCGATCCAAAACTTCTGAAGGCCTTGTGGGTGTATTTTAAGATTGCTTTTTCAATTTAGCCAATTTTAAGACCTCCCGAAGCCCTATTTCCAAAACTTGGGCAGTAGCTCGGATTATTTTTTTTCCTCTTGACCTAATTTTCTTGGGGGCATTCTGGGCATTTTATAATGCATTTTTTTTATTTCTGTCTGCAAATGGGGTAGGAAACTTGATTTTAGGAGGGGTTTCTTCTTTGAGTTTTTCCAAAAAAGTCCGTTTAGATGCCCGTTTTTACTCTTAGTTGCAGCAGTGGTGGGTTGTCCTCGTCGGGCCGCCACGACATCATTTTTGTTTTTGACCTTTCTCCCCCGTCCGGACTCCAAATTGAGTAAACTTTTTTTTGAACTTGACTAATTTGTCATTGTCTTTCCAGCGGTGTGCTCAATAGCACCTGAATCCACTTTTTACAAAATAACCATTTTGCCCCTAGGTTCTTTTTGTCCATTTTTGAAACGACACTTCTGCATTTGTTTCCTTTGGGTTCCGTGACCTCATTGAGGGTCACATTGGTGTCTTAGAGACGCATTGTATCTCTAGAGACCATTGTTTCATCTTTCGCTTCCGCATTTCGGATCCATTATCAGGTCATCTTTTGGTCATCACTAACGCAAAAGGTTCTGACTGAGTATGACGAGTTAACATGCACCAATTCCATTAACCTTAATAATAACAAAAATAAAATTTTCAAGCAAAAGAAAACAGTAAAAACTCACAAAAGGTTTTATAAACCAAAGCTTTTTATTCCTTAACCGTCTATATCCTCACTGTTAATTTCCTGCACTTGAAAAGAAAAAGAATTAAGGTGAGATGTCAAAAAGTCCGAAGACTGGTAAACAAAAAATAATAAAATAATTAAAAACTAAACAAATAAAGAAATCTCCCCAGCAACGACGCCAAAAATTTATGTATTCTGTTTATTACCACTCGCAATAGCACAAATCTTTATAAGATAGTACTATATAGAGGGTGTCGATCCCACAGGGAGATGAGTGTTCTGTGCTTTGTTCTTAATTAATCTGAGTTATTTCTTGGTTTATAGGTAACTGGTTGAATTGATTGATTGATTGGTTGTCACGAACATAAAATAAAATTAAACTAAAATTAAAATAAAGTGATCAGAGAGAGAAAAGTCTTAGGGCTTCGACTTCACCACAACCTTCATACTATGGTTAACTGTCAACTCTGGGGATTTAACAATTTATATTTCAAAATAAATTGAACTTAATAATATTCATTCAATTCAATTTTTAAAGAAAGATGTTTTATAAATTGCAATTAACTATAACCTATATGCGGTTAGCATGGACTATCCACCTACCTACTTTAACTAAATTTGTAAACAATCCATCTTTCCTAAGAATAGACTATGAAAACATTCATTTATAAAACATATTGGAACACCATTACATGAACTCCATTCTTATGTCCGGCAGGGCTCCGCCAGATACCGTTCAATAAGAATGGGGTGAGAATAGTCTAAAAACAGTTATATCTAGGACAAGGTAATGTCTTTTCAGAAACTATTTAAAACTTTAAAATCTAATTGAGTTGTCTCAATTGCTCATAATCATGTAATCAGAAATATAATATATTAAAAATATACCAGAGTTAAAACAATCAAACCATAGTACTTAGATCGGGTTACATCAGTGCCCTAAGAGAAGAATTAGCTACTCATGACGATGCAAAATATCATCTGTGTTGTTATCATCTTCATCGTCATGGACAACACTTCTCTTCTCAGGATATTCACCTTCAATGGTTCTGGAAACCCTAAAAGTCGCCACCACAATATCAACCTCCTGAATAATACGAGAAAAAAGAACGTCTTCTATCAAGGCCTGTGCCTTTTTTTATAGAAGAAATAAGGGTTTGATGGGCTTTTAGGTCTTCTGGCCCATTTGGAACGAAATAAGACTTGGAAAAGAATAATCCCCGTAACTTATAAATCCAATTTATCCTAGAAGGCTCAAGCTTTAGAAGTAGAGCTCGAGCTATTGGGCTCAGGCTCAAGCTTTGGGAGCAAAGCTCGAGCTTTCTTGAAATATAGCTCGAGCTTTAAGGAATGGTGCTTGATCTTTACTTTTATACTTAGTCAAATTTCTCTAACTATTTTTCGAAGCGTCTTTTCCATCAACACTTAGAATATTTTGGGGCTTTTTTTCTTTTAACAGTGCTTGATCCTAGCTTCATAGGGCTCGAGCTTTAGGTACAAAGCTCGAGCTTTTGGGGCTCAGGGCTCGAGCTCTGAATGATAGTGCTCGATCCTTAAGGTCTGGCACGAGGTCCTGGGAGCTTGGCTTTCTTTAAAATTAACTCTTCAAATTCCAATGCCTCATGCTCGAGCTTGAAGGCAATGGCTTGAGCACCACTGTGTAAGGCTCGAGCTTGAAGGCAATGGCTTAAGCACCACTGTGTAAGGCTCGAGCTCTGGAGGTACAAGGCTCGAGCTTTTATGTCTTTTGTGTAAGGCTCGAGCTCTTGAGGTACAAGGCTCGAGCTTTAATGCCTTGTTGATTTTTCTTCTTTTTCTTGTAGAGCTCGAGTCTCAGAACTAAGGCTCGAGCTTTGGTACTTGGATTCTTCCTAACTTCACCATTAAGTTCTCGGCTTGCTTTGAATGATCGGCAACGACTCTATAAGCTTTGATATTAGTCTTTTCATCATAAAGTCTCGGTTTTAACCATTTCTCTGGGAAAGTACCTGTAAACACACAATAAACATAAATTAATCTAATAATGGATAGAAGTAAGGTCTTAACATAGTATATTTAGGGGCTCAAATATACAATATTCAGTACTCATTAATAGCCTACGAATGCCCCCACATGTCTCTAGTGGTTACAGAGACTGAGCAGCCATTATACCCAATCATTCCAGAGTATCGTTCAGAGATAGATGTGGCTGCAGCTCTTTCTCCTCAGACAGCCTATTTAGGCAACCCTCATATGGAGCGGGTTGATATTCCCTCCAGATTCTGGTTTCTTAACACTGTGCTATTCTGCAATGCCTTTCCATCTGGGTATAATACATAGAGGTGGGAGGGGATCTTGAGGGTCCTTTACAGTTTCAAACAGGGATATTGGGTTTCGATTCCTACTCTTATATGGGAGATTATCCACGAGTATTAGGATAATCTAGTGTTTAGAAGGAATGATAAAGTAAAGTCCTGATCCTTACCCATTAGCCACTTGATCACACAGATTTTAGCGGACCAGGGCTTCCCATTTGACCTAGCAGAGGATCCAGAGTTGGCTGACATGAGAGATCACAATAGGTATGGTATAACCTAGTGAGGGAAAGGGATATAATGCCTGTCAGGCCAATCTAAAAAGGGTTGCGTTGAAGAGGTTCCAGATTGCAGATTCATAGGAGGGATCTCAGGAGGGATCACCTACCTCTTCTAGACCCAGGTCGAGACAGCGCACCACTTCCAGCACATCCTAACCTCCCCCCACATCTCAATTCCAGACCAGCACTTCATTAGCTCCACCTCCACCTCCAGCAGCTTAGACAGGCCCATCCTCTTAGCACGCTAGCTCTGATTCCAATCTTCAAGGTGATGTTACTCAGCTCTAGTTCGAGCTTTGATCATTCGATGCCCGGATGGTTCAGAGAGTTGCCGATATTGAGAGAGGTATCACCGACATGAGGAGGCATGTTGCACAGCTCAGGAGTGATGTAGCCCACCTCTTCACTAATATGACCAGCTTCTATGGCGAGGTCACCGACATATTTCATCATATCACAGATCTACTCGAGCCACCAATGGATGTTATTCTATGACTTCACTATCTCTCTCTTACTCATTTACTTGCTTTGATACTTTCTGATACTATCTGTTACTTGATTATTTTTTGGGGGATTAATACTGTTGTTATGTTTTGCCTGGTTTTGGATATTTTATTTGGATCATTGTTTTGGAATAACTTTTAAATATTAGTTTTTGCATATTGATATATATTGCCTTGGGTTTTGGATATTTTGAGCTTGATATTGCTATATGCCATGATATTATACCCATTCTTTCCCAATTCTCCCTTTTATCTCTCATTTCTATCACTTGATGAATATGCCTTGACAGTTGCTAGTGTAACATTTTCAGACAGGTTTTTGGAATCTAAGTTTGGGGGTACACCTTCCAATGCTAAGCTTTCCATTGCTGGGTTCTGTATGCTACGTCCGTTTGGTATATTCTTTCCACTATCTATTGTTATCTTTGTACATTAAGGACAATGCACAGATTAAGTTTGGGGGTGTTTTAGCATGTTATACCTTATTTTCTATGCATATGATATGATTTGAGAGCTTAGCGATAATTTCGATCTTTTGAGGGCCATGTTACTTAGAATTTAAAATCGCTTGACTTGTGAGTTCAATACTCCTTGTATGTCTTTGAATGCCATTTTGGGGCAAATTTTTCAAAAGATTGACATCTTGCTTGCTTTTGTGGTCCACATCGTCTTGTTTGTGAGATTGTTTTGAGATTCGACTCTAGAGTTCTACACTTGCACATGCACACACTAGTATTCATTTGTGGGGTACATGCCTAGTTGATCATTGCTTTGATTATATCCCAATTGAGCTAGTAGGGTTTGAAAGCTTTCATTCTTAACAAGATGACCTTGCATGCTGATGTGTGCTCAATGTTACCACTCGCAATAGTATGAATCTTTGTAGGACATGACTATATAGAAGATGTCGATCCCACAGGGAGATGAGTGTTCTTTATTTTTTTTCTAATTAATCTAATTCTTTTTGGTCTACAGGTAACTGATTGGATTTAATTGATTGGTTGTCACGAACATAAAATGAAATTAAACTAAAATTAAATTAAAGAGATCAGAGAGAGAAAGTCTTAAGGCTTTGACTTCACCACGAATCTTTATACTATGGTCAATCATTCAACTCTGGGGTTTTAACAATTTATATTTTAAATGAATTAAACTCAATAACATTTGTTCAATTTGGTTTTAAAGAAAGATGTTTCATAAATTTTAATTAACTATAACCTATCTGCGGTTAGCATAGACTATTCACCTACCTACTTTAATTAATTTTCTAGCACAATTCATCTTTCCTAAGCATAGATTATGAAAACATTCAGTTATAAAAAATATTAGAACACCATTGCATGATCTCCATTCTTATGTCTGATAGGCCTCCACTAGATATCATCCAAAAAGAATGGGTTAAGAATAATTAATGAATACCTAAATCTAAGACAAGGTATTAAATATTCAAAAACTATTTAAAACATTAAAATCCAATTAACTTGACTCAATTGCTCAGAATTATGCAAAAAAATATAATATATTAAAAATATCCAAAGTTGAAACAATCAAACCATAGTACTCTAATCGAGTTACATCAGTGCCCTAAAAGAGGAATTAGCTACTCATGACAATGTAGAATATCATCTGTGTTGTCGTCGTCTTCATTGTCATGAACGACACTTCTCTTCTAAGGATCTTCACCTTCTAAGGTTATGGAAAATCTAAAAGCCACCACCATAATATGAGAACTCTAAACAATACGATAGAAAATGGACAATTCTTCTAAGGCCTTGTGCCTTCTTTTATAGAAGAATTAAGGTTCTAGCGGGCTTTTAGGTCTTCTAGGCCATCTGGAATGAATTAAGACTTTAAAAAGGATAAATCCCGTAACTTATAAATCTAATCTATCATGGAGAGCTCAAGCTTTAGAATCAAAGCTCAAGCTATTTGGCACGGGATCGAGCTTTGGAAGAAAATCTTGAGCTTCACTTTTGTACTTAGTTAAATTTCTTCAACTATTTTCTGAAGCGTCTTTTCCATCAACACTTAGAATATTTTTTGGGTTTTCTTCCTTTTAACATTGCTTGATCCTTTTTTCACAAGGCTCGAGATTTAGGTGCAAAGCTTGAGCTTTTGGCTCAATGCTCGAGCTCTGAATGACAGTGCTCGATCCCTTAAGGTCTAGCACAAGGCCTTGGGAGCTTAGCTTTCTCTGAAATCAAATCTTCAAATTTTGATGCCTCAGGCTCAAGCTTTTAGGTAAAGGCTCGAGCACCCTGAGGTAAGGCTCAACACCCTTGAGTAGGGCTCGAGCTCTAGAGGTCAAAGCTTGAGCTTTAATGCCTTGGTTGATTTTCTTATCTTCTTGCAGAGCTCTCGGCATGCTTTGAATGACCGACAACAACTCTATAAGCTTTGATATCAGTCTTTTCATAATAAAGTCTCAGTTTAACCATTTCTTTGGGAAAGTACCTATAAACACACAACTTAAATCAGTCTAACAATGGATAAAAGTATCACTTTAGGTCTTAACATACGTATATTTAGGGTCTCGAATATGTAATATTCAGCACTTATCACATGCTAATAACAAACATTTTACCGAGTAGCTAGATTCTAGCCTCATTAAGCATTAAATTCTAGCGCCGAAAAATAAATGCCCACACAATAGTTTAAAAAAAAAATGCAAAAGCAAAAGAAAAAGAAAAGTGAGCGTTTTTCACCAAAGGTGAGGAATAGGGAAATGATTAGATGAGAGTTATTTTGATTTGTAGCCTAGTTGATTTGAGCTTGTAAGTCTTTAGGGGTGTCTTTATACCTAATGCCCTAAAGCCGTCCGGTTTGGGAGTCATTGACCTAACGCTCATTAAATGGATCTTCTAGAAAGTGGAAGAGATCACTATATTGCACCATACTCTTGTCTTTGATCCTATAAAAATAAAAAAAATAAAAAATAAAAAATAAAAAATAAAAAATAAAAAGAAAAAGAAAAAGAGAGCATGTAGAAAATAAATTAAATAAGGAGGTTCATTCTTTGTCTTGATGATTGGTACTAGATTTGTGTGCTAGCTTGAGACCAGTTGTGCCCATTTCATTGATTTACTAAGATAGCAACATATTTGATGCCAGTTCACTCAAAAAGGATGCTAGAGTTTTTTTGATTTGCATGCTCATCTTAATTGATGTGTGGAAGACCATATTTGCTTGCTGCTTGTTGAAATTTTGGAAAATTGCTTAGAGATGATTGAAAAATGGCATACTTGAGGTAGTTTTCTTTCAATGCTTGTTTGAAATGTTGGTGTCTCTTAAGTGAGAAAGAGCTTGATGTTTGTGACTATTATTTCGGGAAACCCTCACGAGACTTCACTCGTCCACTAAGGGTAACCTAGGAGTTTAAAAGGCTTGTTGTATAGGCTAAATGCAACCGTGTTGCCTACGAAAGTGGTGTTATCCTTTTATTACTTTCTAGTTCATTGTTGTATAGTTGATCATTTCATTTCTTTACTTCGTAGTTCATTCCTAGGGACTAGCAATATCTAAGCTTGGGGGTGTGATAAGCGCTCAAATGTTACACATTTTAGCACCTAAGCTAGGGCATTTTAGTCTATTCATCTATCTTACTTTCCTGTTTTAGTTCTAATTCTTGTTTTTATCTATTTCAGGTCAATAAGGTTCAAATGGGCTAAAAACAGCCTATTAAGCCCTTTTTAGAGTCAAGAAGAAAATCTGGAAAAAGTAAATAAAAAAAAAAGTGCCCTGGAGCATTGGTGATCGATCGCAGAACTCACCACGATCGATCGCAAGACACGAGATCCATCGCACCCATCAACAAAGGGATAAGACTGCCACCTTATCATTCATTCAAAGTGGCAATCAATCGCAGAAATTGGCGATCCATCGCAATACCACATCAGCGCCAGCTAAGCAGATAAGGTTGACAGTTGTCAAAATAAGGATGTCACGTCATCGACGATCGATCACCGAGGTTGGCAATTTATCGCAGTAGTCGGCGATCGATCACCACCTTATTGGCAGTAAGCTGTTTAATTCCCGAACTCCACCTACCACATGGCTGCGAGATTGAACCAATTGGAAGGCCATTTTTTGACATATTGACTACTCAAAGGAGCATATATTTAAATCAAAATGAACCATTTGTTAAGGGTTCCATCAATTTACATACAATAGTCTATAGCTTGTAGTTAAATTCTTTCTCTATAATTAGGGTTCTTAAGCAAGAAAAGAGGAAGAAGATGGAGCTTAACTTGAAGATAGCCCTTGAGGGCTGTAAGACTACATCCATGAGTGGCTAAATAATCCTCTTAGGGCTTGGGAAAAGCCCTAGGCTTGTACTCTAAACCCTAGACCTTTGACATTTTTTGGGATTCTATGTTGTAATAAATGTTTTAACCTTGTGATTATATAGATCTTGACTTTATCTATGATTTGTATGGTTCAATTCTTTCAATTAGTTCTCTAATTTATTTACATGTCTATGTGTGAATATATTGAGGATTATGTCTGTACACTAGTTTCTCTATATTTGATGCGTGTCTATGTGTGGTTAAATTGAGAATCTAGTGATGATTATGCATGATTGTTCTTATTGGATACTCTTATGAATTGATTTGATGGATTATGCTCATGCTTGATAAATTGTTCTACACCCCTAGTAAATTAGTTTAATTTCCTTGTCTTAGTGTAATGTAGTGTAATTGCATTTCAATTCATAGATTAGGTTGACAATCCACGCTTGTGTTTGATATTCCATGCTTTTTATTGCAAGACGTATATTTCTCTAGATTAATGTGTGCTACAATTGTGGGTTTATTGAATGGTTCATACCTTAACTTGATGAGTTGTACTACATTCTAGCTTAAGTAGACAATTCATGCTTGTTTTTGCCACCCATGCTCATTGTTTCAATTGGTAGCACACACACACACACTTTAGTTACAACATTGAATTCCATCAAATTGTTAAAGGCTGTATGTTTTGAGGAAGAGCTTAGTGGTGATTCCTATGACCTAAGACCTTTCTCCTATACACCCTACTTTATTTAGATTGTTTTCTCCTTTCATTGATTAATTTAGTTAATCATAGTTCAATTAAAGCAAACCAAACCACTTCTTTGATCATTTGACCTACTAATCCGATTTTTATTCCAAATATCCTTACAATCTCTTGGGACGATCCCTTCACACTTCATACTACATAGTCTAAGTGTCTAGTGGTTTTATAAATTTCTAAATGTGGTGCAACTTTTCACTATCTTTTTAGCACTCCGATAGGATCACACCGCTTAGGGCATTGAATGCACCATTAAGCACATGCAACTAAACCCAGAGTCTTCAATTAATGGGGAAAACTTATTGTAATAAAAATGTGGCTACAAGCTCACATCAATCAAGAGGATAATACAAATTGTAATAATTGATAAGCGCTGAATATTTCATATTCAAGTACCTTTAATTGCATGTTTTAGTCTCATTAGCACGTCAATAAGGTGTATTTTACAAGCTTTCGTGTATTATGTCTATTTTTAGGGCCTAACTCCAAAATGGAATAAAAGCAAGTTTTTACAGGATTTAAGTGAACATGGTTCATAGCGAGCTATAGAATCAACCAAAGTGGTCCTAAGTCCCTGAGCAAGCTCAGCATAAGAAAGGAAGTCGACCCGAGAAGTTAAGCAAAGAAAATGAAGTGCACTATTAAAGAACTAGGGTGGTGTCCGGACGCAACCTCCAAGAGCATTCTTGGCATCCGAACGCCCTGTGTAAACGAAGCCCAGCAATTGCAAATTTAAAAGAGGATGAATTCTAGTAGCCAAAGAAATTTATGTCCAAATGCCCCATGCCAAGAGGTTGTAGCTCAGGCACCTAGCACGCGCGTGGCATACAGAATGACAAGCTAAGTCCAGATGCCCAGTCCGGACGCCAACCTGTGCAGTAAATGAGGAATTTAAAATTTTCAATTATTTTTCTCTCTTCTCCAACTTCAATACATGATTTTTAAGGAGGATTTTGACTGATTATGGCTAGGGGGTTATATACAGATTGCTATATTGTATTTCAAGGATCATTCATATTAGAATTCAAAAATTGGTATCAATTTTGGGGAGATAAAGTGAGGATAGCTAGGGTTCTTGAGTGTTCTTGAGAGGGGATGCTATAGAGCTGAAGATGAAGGCTCCATCTTCAATCCTTGGAGCTTCCACCACCACCAGGTTGTGCTAAATCCCCTCCTAGGGAATTGAGGATTGAGGTAACCTTGATAAATTAACCATGTAATCTTTGTATTTCAATTTGGGAAAATAACATTGTATGTAATGGATTTTATGAATAGGATGATGGTTTACATTGAAATTAGTGTTTTTGCATTGAATTGATGTATGATCTAAACTAAATTCATATATATGAGTATGTTTTATATGTAATTCTTATCTTAGAACCATATTTACATATTTATACTCTTAATATTCTTATAGTGATAATGAGGATTGATTTCATAAAATGGTTTTATAGGCATGTCACGTAGGAATTTAGATAAATTATGCTACGGGAAGATGGATCATGCTACACCTTTATATTAATGTAGTTAGGTAGATGGTACATACCTACTGAAGATAGTTTATGCTAGATGATTTACTTTAATGTGTTAAAACTTACAAATTCAGAACCTTGATAGGCCATGCCTAGGGAAGATGGCTCATACCATAACCTAGTTTAGGTGGATGAGCCATGCCAACCAAAGATGGGTTATGCCCAGTTTTAAATTGTATGATTTTCTAGAAATTGTTGTAGTTGTTGTATACTTCTACACATTATTGTTACATATAATTGTTTTCCCCAAGTTGATTACATTGTAGCATGTTTATGAGGTCTCGATGAACTCAATTCCCTAGTTTTCTCTATTTGTTAATTCAATCTTTGAATTCGTTTTAATTCTATATTAATTCATTATATGCTAAGTGACAAACAAACCAATTTTTAAACCAATCTATGACACTTTACAAAATTAAAATTAATCTTTGAAATTTGTTTGCCATAAGCTAGCAATCTTCTTGGATCGATACCCTTACTTTGCCATTTTTTACTGAATTTTGTGCTACAGTTAGTGGTTTATTATTGATACGCCTATGGTTAATGATCAATTTTTGGTATTGCATATTGCCGGGGATTGTAATCAGCTTTGTAATAAAAAAATTTAAAGATTAAATTCAGTTTAGTTATAATTATAATTTTTATATATTTTTCTGTTTTTAATTTGTTTTCCAAGTTCTTAAGTGCAGATTTGAAACAAAGGGGCTGCTTTTAGGTGTTGAACAAGTGCTAAAATTTTTGGGAATTTGCACCCTTTGTAAGTATTTTAAGTTGATTTGTGATGCACTTGAAATTTTTGTTGTATTTATTTCAATTGGATGTATGCTAGTTGGTGTTGGGACATAGGTCTTTGACATTGTCTACCTTTGAAGAACAAGTTTATATAACTTCATTAAAAAGAACTTTTAGACAACAAAAAAGGAACCTTAGGGATCCTAAAAATTTAAGAGAACTAGAAACTGAAGTTAACAACATGGCTGAAAATCTTGAAAATGTTAGAGTTGAAGATCCTAGAGTCGAAAATGCTGAAATCGCAAATAAAAATGTAGCACCCATGACTCTTAGGGACCATTTTATCCCATCAACATATACATCTCCATCATGCATCATCATGCCCAATGTCAATGCCCATCATTATGAAATAAAATCTGGCACAATACAAATGCTTCCATCTTATCATGGGTTTAATAATGAGGACCCTTATAAACATCTTAATGAATTCTTGGAAATCTGCTCCACCATCAGGATAAGCGACTTCCCTTAACAAGCACTCCATATACGTCTCTTCCCATTCTCTTTAAAAGAGAGGGCGACATATTGGTTAAATTCCCTTGTTGTAAATTCCATCACCACATAGGCCCAATTGCAACAAGAATTTCTGAAAAAATACTATCATGTGGGGAAAACCAATTAAATACGTCATTTTATTCTTCACTTCTCCCAAATAGATGGAGAACAATTCTATGAGACATGGGAAAGATTCCAATGAACTAGAAAGTAAAGGAATGAAATGAACAACTATACAAGTATGAACTCGAAAACAAGAAATAGATAACGCCACTTTCGTAGGAAGTGTCCACACCACCAAATTCCAAAATAGCAATTGGTGCAAGCCTTCTATGATGGTTTAACTGAACCACATAGACAACTCATTGATTCTTCTTCTGGGGCATGTTCATGTCCAAAAATGAAGATGAAGCTAGGACCTTACTTGAGAGTATGAGTGATAATTCAATTCAACATATTTCTTGTAGGGCTCCTACTTCTAGTGTTGGAAAACCCTCAAATCCATGTCAACAACGGACTCTAAGGGAAGAATCATTTCAAGTGGATGCTATAGCCCACAAGTTTTTTAGCTAGTGGCACTACATCTCTCTTCTTCCCAAAATTCTTTATCAAGTGCTATGTGTGCATCTTACACAAGCATTTTTTATCTTAAAAAAGATTGCCTCACACCGGAGCAATTTTTTGGAGGTACGCAAGAGTAGGCCAATTCCATGTTCTCTCGTCCTGGACATAATCCATATTTCAATACATATAGTCCGGGATAGTGAGATTATCTGAATTTTTTGTGGAGGCAACCAACAGCACAAAATTCAGAATTTCAAAGTCATAGGCAACAAAATTAGTCCAATTCTCAACCAATAAACCACCATTCCAAGCTTCTACAAACTATTATCCTCCTTCTTATAATCAAAGCCCTTCGAATCAAAATTTTGCTCCTCTTCACCCGTCTCCTCTTCACCCGTCCCAATTGGATGAGATATTGAACACTAATAAGCAAATCATGGCTGCCCTTAATGGTATGCAATCAATGGTGATTAGTTAATACTTGTTGACCTTAAGGACTTCATCCAAGGACAATCTAGAGGTTTTGATGATAAGAAACCATTAATGGTGTTTAAGGACTAATGTTTACATTGAGTGTTATAGATGATTTACATTCAAAGAAGAACCTCAATGAAGATTATAAAGACCATTCCAAGTATTCCATTACTAAAGATCACATCAATGGATAGCAAATGAGACAAAGACTTGAAGTTGCAAGGAAAGATGGCTTGTACTACCATGAGCAAAAAAGCAAGTCAAAGAAAAGAAGAAAGTAAGAATACCTTAAAACCTAAAGATCATAGACAAAGCTTGAAGAAAGGGGTAGATATGATGGTGAGTGTTTATGATTAAATGTTAAAGTATTTATGAATCCATTTGAAGCTCGTCTCTATAGGACCAGCATATCATATCATCATTCATATGTCCCTATATGTGGAGGGAAAATTCCCCACCAATCAAAATACACCACGTATTAATGAGTGTAAAGCCCATTACTAACCAAATCACCCTGAAGCCCAGCACAAGCCAGAAGCCCAATAAGAAAGGTCCACAAGGGTGTCAAGTCGGCCCTATTAATGAAAGAAGCTCCACTTGATAAGAAGCAAACCAGAGAATATCCCAAGTTCGGCAAACTCAAATTTACATAACGTCCACCATAAAAGAGAGGGCCGCAATATAAGGGGCCATAAATGCCGACTTCCAAAAACCACCAGTAACGGCTCCATGTAAATCTCTATACAAGCTTATAAGTAAAGCATGAATAAAAAGAGAAAGGCATCGATTTCCAAGCTGACTACTCTGACTATCAAAATTGTCCATTATTTCATGTTCTCTTGCTTATAATCTTTAATATATTTTCTTAAGTGTTTGGGTGTAAAAAACTGCACCTACACTTTGGCGCCATCCATGGGAATCATTTACAAAAAGCCTTTTCACTCTCACTTTCATATGACATTGCTTCGGGATAGTGACAAGATCAGATATTGCACGAGCACAACAGCAAGAAATCATTCAGAAGATGCGTGAAGAGATGCAAATGCAGTTTGATGTCCTTCGGCAAGCCAATGAAGCTAGTACTGAGCAGATCAACACACTGAAACAAGCTAACAAAGTCAATATAGCGCAAATCAATGGTCTATGCTAGGAAAATGAAGGACTTCGAGTCAATGCTCGGTAGAATTATCCGTCGATTGCCCCATGACCCGAGCGCTAGAACGAGCCAGCAAATCCACCCCTAGTGCCCAGACCCAATAACCCTCCTCCGTAGTAGAAGGTTCCACGGCAGTAGTTTAACATCCAAAACAACACTTTGGATTGGAATGATGCCGAAGAAACAGCGAGCCAATCCCGTATCCTTGGAAACTCCACGATAGGAGAACCTCAAACCACCAAGGTCCCAACCTCAGAAGATCATGCTGAGTCAGGAAAAAAAGATGCGTGGATCCCAGTTGGTGAACAGCAATCGCATGACTTCATCGCTAAATACCGAAGGAAAATGGATAAATGTATCAAAGGGTTGAAGGCCCAAACACCCAAAGACATAGCGAGAGAGTTCACCACCTCAATAGTCAAAACTCCCTTTACGGACGAAATAAAACAGGTTATAAGGCCTAAAAAGTTCACAATGCCAAAGTTCATCAAGTTCAATGGAACCGGAGACCCCCTCTAGCACCTCGATCACTACACTCTGGAGATGACCCTAGAGGCACAAAATGATCCGTTCATGTGCAAAATATTTCCATCCAGTCTGATGGGAGAAGCCCTGGAATGGTTCAAGAACCGGCCATGTAAATCAATCCTAAACTTCGAGACATTGTGTATTACATTCTTAGCCCAGTATTGCAGAAATAAGAAGCAGAAAAAAACCATCGCTAGTCTTTTCACAATTCGGCAAATGAAGGGGGAAGGCCTACAAACCTTTCTCACTCAGTTTAATATGGAGTCCTCAGGCATCCCAGATTACAATCAAGAGACTACCATAGAAGCATTCAAAATAGCCATGGTACATGGTACGCACTTTCATTCTTTGCTGGTGAAAAAGACTCCAACTATCATGTCTGAGTTAAATTCAAGAGCGCAAAATTACATCAGACTTAAAGAGAATAAAATAATAAGACAATAAAGAGTAACTCTGGTCACGATGGAAATTCGACCGAAGGAACGCCTGAGCACCTCAAGATCCCAACGGGAACCCCCGAGCATTGAAGGAAAAGCTCCTGAGAAAAAATCTCGAATAGTTTTGAGAAGGTAACACCTCTCAAAGTAACACTGGCAAGATTGTATCAGGAGACAAATAGCAGAAACATTTTTCAAATCACTCCACCAATCAGATAACCGATGGAACAGAGGGACCAAAGTAAGCATTATGCATTCCATAGTGATTTTGGGCACCTAACCAATGATTACAGGAGTCTGAGAAGAGGCATTAATAACCAAAGGTGAACTAACTGATTATCTAGCTAACTCAGGCCAGTAAAGGCAGTCCAAGCGAGCTAGATTAGCCCAGAAGGCTGCAGCAGATAATCAACCCATTCGAGTTATCAACATGATTCATGGTCGCCCGGAAGAGGACGAATAACCAAAGAATTCCTACAAGATTCAACTCAAGTAAGCGCATAAACTACGAAGAGTAGGTTTGATCAATGCGGTCAAAAATAGGCTGAACTCTGCACAGATTTCCTTCCATGAAGGAGACCTCAAGAGACTACAACATCCATATGAAGATCCACTAGTGATCAACCTACTAGCAATAAATTGCTTAGTCAGACGTGTGCTCATTGATCCTGGCAGTAGTGCTCACATCATAACAAAATAGACAATCGACCAACTGAAGTTGGCCCTAGATCAGGTCCGCTCTACCGGGAACCCTTTGGTAGGGTTCGATGGAAGAAGGGTAGAACCCATTAGCGTAACCACGCTATCGATCACTGTGGCTAAAAGAACTTTAAAGGAAAACTTTGTGATCGTAGACATCCACCAGACCTATAACCTGTTAATGGGTCGAAGATGGATCCATCGAATGCAAGAAATCCCATCGACTCTGCATCAAGTCATTAGATGTATTGACCCTAATGGGTGAAAGATTATTGACATATAGGTGGATCAGGTGGTAGCAAAGGAATGTTACCATACCACTATCCAATCAACCAGAAAGGGAAAACAATTGCTGAAATAGCAATTACCAGGCTTCTCTTCTCCCGGCGAAAATAACGAGCCAGAAGAAGAGCACCGGACTGAAGAACCCCTAGAAGCTGTGCAAATCAACGCAGGGGATGAACATAGATTAACTTAACTAGGGACACTCTAATCAGTATAAGAAAAAGAAGAACTAACAAAATTCTTAAGGCAGAACGCCGACATCTTCGCTTAGAACCACTGGGACATGCCAGGAATCGACCCAGAGGTAGCTTGTCACAGCCTGAACATGGATCTAAGCCACCACCCAATAAAGCAAAAGCAGAGGAAATTCGCCCCAGAAAGGAATAGAATCATTGTTGAAGAGGTCACCCGACTTTTAGAAGTAGGATTCGTCCGAGAAGTCCAATACCCCCAATGGCTATCAAATTTAGTTGTTGTCCAAAAGAAAATGGCAAGTGGAGGGTATGCATAGACTTCACCAACCTGAATAAGACCTGCCCAAAAGATAATTTCCCATTCCCCAAAATTGATCCGATGGTGGATGCTATGACTAGGTATGAGAAACTAACTTTCCTTGATGCTTTTTCAGGTTACAACCAAATCCCGATGAACCCGTCGGATGAAGAAAAGACTTCTTTCATTACTGAACGTGGGACCTATGGTGCTTCTATGGACAAATGCTCAAAATGATGTAAAAAAAGTGGGTGTGTGAAGTGGCCACCACATTTAAAAATTTATAAAAACCACTAAACACTTATACTTGGTAGTATAAAGTGAGTAGGGATTATCCCAAGGGATATGCAAGGTATTCAGAATCAAAATTGGATTAGTAGGTTTAATGATCAAGGAGAGTTTGGTTGGTTGAATTAAGCTACAATTAAATTAAAAACATGCAAAGGAAAACAATCTAAAAGTATTAGGGTGTAGAAAATGAGAGAGAGGTCTTAGGGCATAGAGTTCACCACTAAGCTCCACCTTTCTAAAAATCTAGCATTTGTCAATTTAGGGGGATTCAATGTTGTAAAACAAGTGTGTGTGTGTGTGTGTGTGTGTGTGCGCGCGCGCGCGCCAACAATTGAAATAATAAGCATGGATGACAAAACAAGCATAAATTGTCTACCTAAGCTAATGTGTAGCAGAACTCATCAAGCTAAGCCATTAACCATTCAATAAACCCACAATTGATGCACACACAAATCTAGAGAAATGTACTACTTGCAATCATAAGCATGGATCATCAAATACAAGTATGGATTGTCTATCTATCTAGGAATTTAAAGGCAACTACACTACAATTATACTAATGACAAGGAAATTAAACTAATTAAGCTAATGATGTAGAACAACCCATCAAGCATAAGTATAATCTATCAAATAAATCACAAGAGTAACTAATAAGCCCCATGCCTTGACCATCACTAAATTCACGACTCCAACACACATAGACATGCATCAAATTTGTTGAATCTAATGAAAAGACATAATCATCCATTCCATCACACATAGACATATGAATAAAATGAAAGATTAATTGAAAGAATTGATTCATATAAATCATGTAGAAACTCAAGAACTATATATAATCATAGGTCAAAACATAATTTATAACAAGAATCCCCTAAAAATAACAAAATACTAGAGTTTAGAAGGCAAGCCTAAGGCTATCTCTAGCCCCAAGAGGATGATCTAGCCACTCATGATTGTTATTGTCCAACCCTCAAGGGCTTTCTTCAATGTTAGCTCCATCTTCTTCCTCTTGCTTTGCTCTCCAAAAACCATAATCTAGAAAGAGAAAATATATAAGAACTATACTAATTGTTTAATGAATGGAAAAATAAAAATTGGAACCTTTTACAATTGATTCAATTTCATTTGAGTACTAGCTCCCTTAAGTGGTCTCCAAGTCAGAAATTGCCTTCTAATTGGTCTAATCCCGCAGCAAAAAGTTAGGTGGAATTCAGGCGTGCTCGAGAATTAAACAGCTCACTGCCAGTAGGGTTTCAATCGATCGAAGGGACTTCAATCGATCAAGACTATCTTCGATCGATCGAGAATGATGTGGCATGTTTATCTTGACAACTGGCAACCTTATATGCTTAGCTGGCACTGACACGGCACTACAATCGTACAAAAATGGCTTCAATCAATTGGGAACTTGGTCGAACGATGAGGTGGCATTCTTAACCCTTTGCTGACATGGCTTCAAAGGATCATGAAGCTTTGAACGATCGAGGATGAATCTTCGATCGATCGAGATTACTCCAGTGCAGTTTTTCTGACTTTTTCTGGATTTTCTTCTTGACTCCAAAAAGGGGTTAATAGGCTCTTTTTAGCCTGTTTGAACCTTATTGACCTAAAATAGACAAAATAAGAATTAAAACTAAGATAGGAAAGTAAGATAGATGAATGGACTAAAATATCCTAGCTTAGGTGCTAAAATGCGCAACATTTGAGCACTTATCAACCTACTACTACAAGGTAATGCCTTTCAAGCTAAAGAATGCAGGGGCAACTTACCAGCGGTTAATCAATAAAGTGTTCGAGAAACAGATCGGACGAACAGTCGAAGGTTACATAGACGACATAGTTGTAAAAAGCAATGAAAAGAAATATCACCTACAACATCTACAAGATGTGTTCAACACGCTCAGGGAGAATAAAATGAGGCTAAATCCAATAAAATGTTCATTCAGTGTATCTTCAAGCCAGTTCCTAGGCCATTTAATGAACAAGAGAGGAATAGAGGCCAGCCCTGCTCAACTGACAAAGCTACTACGGAACAAAGAACCTCAAACCATGAAGGACATCCAAGTCCTCATTAGACGAATAGTAGCCATTTCATATCCAGACTGTCAGACAAATGTAAACCGTTCTTCAATGCCATTAAGGTAAGAAAGGGAGACATTTGGGGGGCAGAGCAGCGAGAAGCTCTCATAGAACTCAAAGAGTACATGGCAAACCCCACAATTCTGTCTACCTCTGAACCTGAAGAACCATTATACCTTTATCTAGTAGTGTGATGGCCCTAGTTTTTCAAGCTAGTGCGTTCTGTGATGAACCGTAGTTCGACCCGATAACGGATCCGAAATGCAGAAGCAAAAACAGAAAACAAGTCTCTAGAGATATGCAACATCCCTAGGACACCAAAGTGACCTTTCATAAGGCCACGGAACTCCATGAGAACTGACGCGGAAGAAAATATCAGAAAAAGACCAAATAAGCCCCCAAGGGCAAAATAGTCTTTTATATGGAAGCAACGTCTTTGGAAATGTACATCATTCCCAAGACACATCCATGACTTCAAAGGAAGTCATGAAACTCATAAGAAAGCATAGCAGAAGCAATTTAAAAAAAAAAAAAAAAGGAAAAACCGGACAAGTTTATCCCCAAGGGCAAAATAGTAATTTTAGCAAGATCTGGGTGCTACCGAGCACACCATTGGAAAGATAGAAAAAAAATTAATCAAGTTAGACTCAAGAATCACTTGATTCGGAGTCCGAATGAAAGAGAAAAGTCAACAAAGTTTTGATATCGCCGAGGCCGTGAATAGTGTTTTAACAGCATGAATAGTAACATGGGTAAAATGCTGAAGTTCGTGTGCCGTTTTGAGGTACTAAACGATGTTTTCTAGAAAAACACGAAGAAGAAACCCTCCTTAAAATAATTTTTCCAGGCTGACCATGTCAAAAGAAAATTTTATTTTTGATGTAAAATTCCCAAAATGCCCTTACAACAGACTTTTTCAAATAGTGCAAGTGCGCACAGGAAATCAGATTTGACGCAGGGTTTTCGGGTCCGAGACGACATTTTTTGGAAAAATGTTGTGAAGAAACCCCCCCTAAAATCATATTTTCTATATAACTATGTCAAGACCGGAATTTATTTTTCAAAAGAAATTCCCGAAATTTCCCTAGATCAGTTTAGACCAAGAGGATTAAAACGAAAGGCTGCTACATGTTTTTTTTTTTTTAAATCTACCAGAACAGAGAGCAAAAACGGGGACCTTAGCGACATTTCTGGAAAAACACGAAGAACAAACCCCCCCTGAAATCACGTTTTCTACCCGGCAGCATGGAAGAAAACAAAAAAAAACACATTGTGAAATACCCAGAATGCCCCTAGATCAGAAAAGGGCAAAAACGACGAAAATCCAACTTTGCACCATGTGCTCATTTGACCCTAAATGCATTTCTAGGCTAAAACGATTATGCACGCAAACGTATTAAATGATTTCAAGTGCGCGGGAATGGTTCGCAGCTCCCGAGAAGACCAGATGCAAAATCCGACCCCCCCCCCCCCCCGACGGCCAAAAAAGGCGAAAATGCATATGAAAAGGGAATTTTGATACTTAAAATTATAAAATGGTTTCAAATTACCGTTTAGCCCTTGGCCACACTTCATGCATGATTAATGAGACCCTTGAAAGAATAAAAATAGAATTCACACACCTGATGCAAACATGGTGAGCCAATGACTTGCCATTTTTCAATATTTTCATAATATTTCATAAAGTCAAAAGTTATATAGGATACAAATTAGATGTCATTGGCCTATGGCCTCATCTCATACATGTCTAATACATTGTAAAGAGTGTACGTATGTACACATTACATGATTAGAATCAAATATACACATTTTGACATATAAGGCTACAAGTGGCATTTCAAGCCAACTTTTACAAGAATTGAAACCTTTAAGGCTACAAATCATCCAAGCAATATGAGAATCTCGAACCTTGATTCCTGTACCTGAAAAATGTCCCCACTACGTGGGTGAGTAACATAAAGTTACTTGTAGGAGATGAGCATGCGAAAACCTAACGTTTTACAAACCTATTAAGTTGCTATAGTTTAACTCAAATGATCATGCTACCTAGTGCCTATGTCAAAGGTGAGACTCAAGGAGCATCCTAAGCTACCTTAGAGTATTTCTAGCATAAACCACATCATTCATGCAATTTAAACAACATAGGAGCATGCGGTACAACGTAACAAGATAATCAATTTACAAGTATACACTTAATATTGAAATGTATTTAAGACAAGTATACAAGACACAAGTATACTAGGTTAACTCGAAAGTAAATCATCAATATACAAGTGTACACACCAAGTACGCTAAGCAATATTGAAATGGACAAGCAACATATATATTTAAGTATACATTTCTAAGTATACTAAGCAATGTTGACATACATGGCATATAAGTATACAAATCCAAGTATACTAAGCATTTTTTATATATAAGGCATACAAGTATACAAATCCAAGTATACTAAGCAAGAAATAAAGTATCATTCATCCAAGCACAAGATAAAAGTAATCCACGATTTCAAGTAGAAATTGAATGCGAAATCAATAATTGGCGGAAAAACAAAGGACATAAGGTCTCAATGACAAAGCAAGTGGTTCCGGGTTACTAGCCCGCAAGGTACTACCTAGTGCGCAACTAAACCCGGAATAAAAGTGTTATATTGGTGATTTTGGGCTATTAGCCCTCAGGGTACCACTCGGTGCGCACTATATGAAATAGAAGGAACTCTCATCCCCCGTACTAGAGCCATGCCCTAGCCGTAACAATTTTTAATGTCCATACAAGCTTTTCAAAAATCATCAAGTTGTGCAACAAGTATATCATATATACACAATGCACCAAAATCAATCACCAAGCACAACCAAGTCATAGAATACACACAAGCCATGCCCTAGGCATTCAAGCTACAATGGTATATTAAATGTCATATAAGTAAAATGTGAACACTTGCAAGTTAAATCATGACTTCCACTCATAGAATACTATCATGTAATCATATTACAAGTTCCAAATTACAAATTAAGCAAGAATACTACATCAATGCCTAAATACCTCAATGGAAGCATAAAAGGGAATTTAATAATCTTAAGTAATTAAATTATCAAGATTACAAAGCAATTCCAAATATTCTACAAATCATATATGTCAAAGGTCATACCAAGGCCTATCTTAATTTCATGTTACAAGTTAATCTACACTAGGCATCACTAGGTGAATTAAACTTCATATAAGAAAATAATTATCTGGCTACTAGGTCTTATCATTCTCAGTATTTATATTAGGTGTGTCCACTGGGGGTATATCTGACGTGCCAACCATCTCCTCTAACACTATCTGGCTACTAGGTCTGTAGTTCATAATATAATCCTCCTCCAGGTAAACAGCATGAGTGCTGACAATAACTTTATTGTCCCTGGGATCATAAAATAATCCACCTCTAGTGCCCTTAGATAGCCAACAAATAAGCATGCATCTGATCTTGCTTCTAACTTGTCTGCCTGTTTCTTTCGCACGTGTGCTGGACACCCCCATATATGCATGTGATTTAAACTAGGTTTACGTCCAAACCACAGCTCATATGGCGTTCCTGAAACAGACTTGGATGGAACACAGTTCAAAATATACATCGCTGATTCTAAGGCCAATCCCCAAAATGATAGAGGTAATGTAGCAAAACTCATCATAGATCTAACCATGTTAAGTAAAGTTCTGTTTCTCCTTTCTGCCACTCCATTCTGTTGAGGGCAGTCAGGTGCGGATAACTGGCGCACAATACCCTCATTGACCATATGATCCTTGAACTCCCCCAAGAGGTATTCACCTCCTCGATCAGATCGAAGTGTTTTGATATGTTTACCTAATTTACACTCCACTTCCGCCTGAAACTCACGGAATTTTCCATAAGCTTCTGACTTGTGTCGCATTAGGTAAATATATCCAAAACGTGAATAATCATCAATGAAAGTGATGAAGTACTTAAACCCTCCTCTCGCTTCGGTGTTCATGGGACCACACACGTCTGTGTGCACCAACTCTAATTGTTCTTTGGCTCTATATCATTTGGCTGAGTAAGCCCTTCGAGTCATCTTTCCTTCAATACAGGATTCACAAGTTGGCATAGGCTCCTCTGCCTCACAAGGTAATAAACCTTCTTTAACCAACCTTTGAATCCTATTTTGATTGATGTGACCCAATCGTAGATGCCAATGATACAATGAGTTTGGAGAAACTGCTTTTCTTTTAACATTCAATCTAGATGAAGTTGCATTTAATTCATAATTTTGCATTTGATATGAGCTAGGAGTTAAAACATATAGATTATCTTTCAATGCACCAGAAGTTATAACACAACCATTTAATTTAATTAAAACATTTTTTCCAAAAGTAAAAATATAATTTTTGCAAACCAACGAAGAAACTGAAATTAAATTGTGCCTAACATTTGGCGCATAAAGACAATCTTCTAAAATAAGACTCCTCCCACTATCAAACTGCATATGAACCACTCCCACTGCTTTAGCTTCCACCTTGGTATTAAATCCCATATACAAGGATATCTCTCCTTCATTGAGGCTTCTGGACTCCTGGAATCCCTTTTCCTTTGCCTTGTGTGCGAAGTATTGGGCAGTTAGGTTTCCAGTAACCCGGTTGACTGCAATGGAAGCAGTTTCCTTCGCCTTCAACCCGCACTTTCTTCTTTCCCTTATCCTTTTGGATTACTTTGTTTGGCACATCCACAGTTTTGGCACCATCCTTCTTCTTTTTCTTGCCCCTCCTCTTGGGCCTAGAAGTGGATGGTCCAGCAGACTGAGTGTAGTTGATAGATGCACCCTTGCTTTTGTTTATCCCTTCAAAGGTTACCAACTCATTCAATAGTTCAGCGAGTGTGTACTCAAGCTTATTCATATAATAATTAACCCTAAAAGAGTTAAATGAGTCTGGCAATGAAGCGATAATCATGTCAACCTGAAGTTCACCATCCAAGTTGCATCCAAGGATCTCCAGTTCATTTAAAAAACCAATCATTTTTAAAGCATGTTCCCGAACTGAAGTACCTTGGACCATCATAATGGTCATCAAATTTGTCATAGCATTTTGGCGTGCGCTCTTACCAATTTGCCCAAACATTTCCTTAAGGTTAAGCATGATGTCTGCAGAAGTGAGATATTGAAGATGTTGACTTTGGAGTACATTCGAGAGTGAAGCAAGAATGTAGCACCTAGTCATCTCATCTGCTTTATTCCATTTCTTAAATACTTCATGCTCCTCAGGAGGATCCTCAAGCAAAGGTGGAGAAGGTCTAGGAGTAGTAAGCACATAATTCAACCCCTCATATGTGAGTACAATATCTAGTTGCCTTTTCCAATCGATATAGTTAGGTCTAGTTAATCGATTTTCTTTTAGTATGTTTGCAAGTGGACTGAATGGACTAGTCATGATAAATCTGAAAATAAAAGCATTCATACAATAAATAAAGTGAATAATAATAATCATGCAAGTATAAAATAATTAATTAATTGTGGGTCCCTTAACCACATTGCATGAAAAATTGGACAATCAATATGCCAATAACTTATCCGGTTGGCGGAATTCATTATTGCTTATTGACGAGAACAACTCATTATTTCCATATCTCTTTAGACAATGCCTTATCTATATATGAAATAATTCCCGATTAGATTTAGCCTTTCTAAAATCATCTAGTATAGACCACTCCATTAGGGAGCTAATACTATTGATTTTAGATTGAGTGTATAACATAATTAATGCTCCAACGGAAAAACAAATATTAAATATATTGCCATTAATAGCTTAGACTCTTTAAATCATGCGTAGGGCCTTATTTTTAAAGATCTAACTATAATGGTTATTTAATAAATATATTTTCGTGAGACAACCATTCTTGTAATCTAGACTCTTTAAATCATGCGTGGAGCCTTATTTTTAAAGATCTAATCATAATGGTTATAATTACGAAGGCCATGGGGTAATGTATAAAAAATCCCCGCTCCCACTCAATTTTTAATAATATAAAACTAGGGTTTTCAATTCATGATTTAATGCATGCAAAACGCCTTGATTTTAATCCAATTAAATTTAGAAAATATATGGATTTTAAATGATTCACTAATCTTTAATTTGAGGCAAAAAATAATTTACAAAAATAATTTTTCTGTTTCCCAATAAATGCTCTCAAATTAATTAGCAATCTAATCCAATTTATCTTCATAATTTAATTAATATAAATTAAGCCATTTAGTTAAAAATCATGGATCCAATGCATGAACAATTATAACAACTATTAAATTACTCCACGCATCAAATAATAGACAGAAGCAATATAAATGGCCAATGGATTCAGCTTTTAACATTTAAAAACTATTCTTGTTGTACGGGCGTCCTTCAACTGTCTGTAAACACCCATAGGAAGCTTGTACGCGTCAGGAGAAGCAAATCGCTGCTTAGAACGAGCCCGGAGGACCCCACACGCACTGGCACGTGCCTAGGGCAGGCTGCAAGACTCAGCACGTGCACCCACGCGCCCCTACGCGCCGGCACGCGCTTGGGGCGCGTGGGACGCGCTCTCACGCTCTCCCACGCGCCTAGGGCGCGTGGGACGCGCCTCCACGCACCTTCACGCGCGTGGAGGGCAAGCTGCCTTGGCTGGCGCGTGCAATGCACGCGCCAGCATGTGCATTCTCCTGGCGCGTGTGGAAACGCGCCAGGCTCACCATATTGATGCCACACCTGATCCGGGCCACCTCCGATGCCCCTTCTCGCCGCCGGCGAAGCTCCGGCCACCGGAAAAACGCCGAAAAAATTCCAAAAAATCCGGAAAAATCCCAGAAAATTAAATTAAGCCTCAAAAAATTCCCCAAAAATTCAGAAAAATTCTAGAAAATTACTGAAGCATAATTTAACCTTTTCGGACCCTCTTGAAGCTTCATAGCATCCTTTGATGAATATTACATGGCTTTAATAAATACTTACAATTTGAAATACAATGAAAAAAATAAAATTACATCATTGAATTTTCAAACGGCTAAAACAAAGCCTTAATTACATTTATCCAAAAATAAAATTACATTCTATATACCTATAAGCTTCATCCATGGCCCAAACACACATCATCATCCATTCACAATTATACATACATCATCATGTATTAATACATATCAACATAATAAATCATACATCAACATATATCAATAATTTTATATATGTATATATAATTTGGATCCATGAATATGATTTTTATAAACACATGTTCTCTAGTAATGAATCAAACCATGTGCTCTGATACCACTGTTGGGAAACGTGCAAGTTTTTAAAACTTTTGAGCGATTTGCAATCATAGATCTTGATTCATCATACAGAGACAAGTTTTATGCAAAGATAAATAAAAGATGATGCATAATTCAATAAACAGATTGAATACTTACATCAAAGGTCTGAGTAAACCTTTTGAACTTTCCTCTAAAGTGAATGTTCTCACTTATTGTTGATCCCTTTAACAAGATCCTTTCTCCTTCCGTTTGATTATTATCTTCCCTTTAGGAATCACCAATATGCCTTGATGAATGACCTTGGAATCTAGGCTGGTGGTAGCCTCCTTTAAAAGAGAAAACAAAACCCTAAAATCTAGAGAGAGAAAGTGTATTCCTTTTTCTTGTTCTCCAAGTCACACCTAAAATATACATGAACTCATGTATATATAGGCAAAATAAAAATAAGAATAAGGAAACAATAAATCATTCTCCATCTCTAATTCAACTTTCTCAATCCTAACATGACTCCAATATCAACTTGGGCTATTGGTGATAATCCTTTTGGGCTTACTATTTTCTTGGCTCCTATAAATTAATAATTGGTCCGGTCCATTAAACCATGGACCCAATTCAATTAATTCATAAATTAATTTCTACTCCACTAAAAGAAATTAATTGCACTCCAATTAAATAGTAAATAACCTCTAAGTCAATGTTGCACTTTGACCCCTCTATGCTTAATTATTTATCGGATAATTAAAGCCATCAATCCGACAACATAATTAATATAATTATTTTGTTACCTTTGATTATTTCCGGCTCGATCACAATAAAATATTTATTTGACAAAAAATAATAATAATTTATTAAATAAATATATATATAATACATTTGTCTAAAACATACGAAGGCCTTCGAATTTAATTTGTGATCAACCATAATCAAAACAAAATAAATACAAATAGCACTGATGCAAATATTGAGAATATAGACCT
This sequence comes from Cornus florida, assembly GCF_030987335.1. NCBI lineage: Eukaryota > Viridiplantae > Streptophyta > Magnoliopsida > Cornales > Cornaceae > Cornus > Cornus florida. Next base: position 21,110,521 of record NW_026775571.1, read on the forward strand.
CCAATTATTAATTATATAACTACCCAAAGTGTCGATCTAAGGATCCCGAGGTATCCGCCGAACAAATCAAAGTAATTATTAATTAATAAAAGAGTCTATACTTCTCTCATGCTTGAGAGTCAAAAGCCATGACTGTGATAGAGAGCAATTGCATACGACAGCTCTCGCAATATATTTCAATCTATCGTGGACTCGGTTTAAGTCTTAACTAATTAAATGTCCATCCATAATTACCGACTTTAAACCATTTATGATTACTAATTTATATCATAGTATTAATTGCCATTAAATACATATATAAATATATTTTGTAATCAAGCGAACACCATCAATTCCATAAAGAATCGAAAAATAATACATTCTATTCACCAATTGTATAATGCTTTAATAATAATATCCAGACAAGAAACCATGACTTTTACAATCCAAAATTAGAATTTGCTATGCTAGGGCACACATATCCTAACAACTATGACATTTTACACGAGGGAAGAAGGTGGAAAAGAAGAAAAGAAGGTGGCAACCCCTTGGGCTACCATGGCTGGTCTGAAATGTGGGAGAAGAAAAGGAAAATAAAATGATTTAATTTTATAACCCCCTATTTATAGTAAAACCCCCGAAAGGGCCCCACCAGGTCTGAAAAAGTAGAATTTGAGCAGATGCGCTCAAATGAAAAAACTCCATGAACAAAAAAGAACCGCAATGAGAAAATATGAACAACGAAAGAAATGGCATCGAAAATTGAGTCCCGAGCAGAGAGATATGCCCTAAACAAGTTTGGTGCTAACCGGAGCCGAAAACCCAAAAACTGTATGGTTCGACCGCAAGACAATTCTAAGAGTACATGACTCGACGAAATATGAAAATGAATCTCGTACGAGAATCCAGGCTCAAAACGAGGCATTTTGCAATAATGCAAAAAGTGTTAACTGCACCAATGACCTAGAATGAAAATATCTTCCAAAAATATTTTCTTAAAAACCCCTGAAATAAAATATCTCCAAAAGATATTTATGAAAAACACCCCAAGAAACAAAAATGTTTTTGAAGAACTTTGCATCCATGCCCCTATGGACACCAGGAGCAACCAGAGTACTTTCCTATAAAAGTAAAGATACGTATTTCGTGGAAACCACTTAAAATGAAGGTATATGAAGTCAAAACTCAACTCTGAACATGAAAAGTGAGGTTATGCCAACAAAGTGACAAATGGGGAAAAGGACGAAAAGTGCATAGTGTCGAAAAACGAAAAATGTGGAAATGACGCAATTCTTTAAGGAAGTTGTCAATCCAAAGGGAAGAGTCTCAGAAACCATTTCTGAGCGCTCAAGACGACACTAAGTGACGAGTGACCATACTCAAAAAAGAAAAATTAACGGAAAAAATATATCCCTAAAAATCTGAGAAAAAGGAAAGGAAAGAAAATAACCGGGTCATTACAAGTAGTATCCCAGTCGATGACCAGTTCGGCCGTAGTAAGAGAAATGGGTAAGAAGAAACACCCAGTTTTTTATTCTAGCAAAACTATGATGGATTTAGAAAGCACGTACTCGATGGCAAAGAAAGTCGTCCTCGCCTTGATCCAGGCAAAAAGAAAGCTTTAGCACTATTTCGAAGCTCATCGGATAATAGTCCCCACAATACATCCAATCAGAGTAATTCTCAGTAAGCCAGATATTTCAGGTATAATTACCAAATGGGCAATTGAATTGAGCTCCTTCGATGTTCAGTATGAGCTACGCATGGCAAAGATGGGACAGATGGTTACAAATTCCTTTTGGATATGTGGACGGCTCATCAAGCCAGAATGGAGCTGGGGTAAGGTTGGAGATTAAAACCCCTGAGGGGACCAGACTCCAACAAGCAATCCGACTGTATTTCTAGCCACAAACAATAAAGCAGAATATGAGGCACTGTTGGCATGGCTTAAGCTAGCCAAAGAACTTTAGGGAAAACACCTTTGATCCCATAGTGACTCATAACTCATCACCAGACAAGTGACAGGTGAGTACACCTCCAGAGAAAAAAAAAATGAATGCATACAGAGAAAAAGTGGAAAAAGTGGCAAAGCATTTTGAAACAATAGAATTCCGGCAAATCCCGAGGGAAGAAAACCCGATCGCCGAACTCCTGGCCTGCACAGCATCTTCAGCAGACGATTCACTGATCAGGGTCATCCCCATCGATATTCTGGATACACCGAGTATCGCAAAAGAGATACCCGTGCTAGTTATTCCATGGGAGCCAAGCTCGATGGACACTATCCTAGTATATCTCGAAGGAGGAGAACTCCCCAATTCTAAAGAAGTAGCTCAGTAGTTAAGAGTAAAAGCTACTAAATACTCAATTATAGGAGGACAGCTCTTCAGGTGATCATACTCAGGCCTTACCTCAGATGCCTGACTCCCACAGAATCCAGAAAAGTTCTAAAGCAACTGCACGAAGGAGAATGTGGAAATCACTCTGGGGGCAGATCACTAGCTCATAAAGCTTTGACTCAGGGCTATTTTTTAGATAACCATTTAATTGCATTTTTATTGGTTTACTTGTTTATTTTAATTGTATTAATTGTTATTATTTGATTTATTTGAATTAAAATGAATTAATTATTATTATTTGATTTATTTGAATTAAATTGAATTAATTATTATTATGTGACTTATTTGACAATTATGTGACTTATTTGAATTAAATTGAAGTATTGCAATTGATTAGGATTTTGTTTTATTTTACTTCACGTTGTAGCCGACTTTTAATTAGCTTGGGCTTAGGATTAGGGTTTTCAGTTAGGCCTATAAATTTATGTATTAGGGTTTCGCCTAGGGTTTTAGAACCCTATTCATAACTGTGGAGTTAGAAAGAGAGAACAGAGGAGGATTACAGTAGGAATCACTGGAGAATTTAGGAAAACAACAGTGCAAGGTTTCAAACTGAGACCTAAAGGCAAATTCTATTCCTAACTCTCTCTCTTTGACTCGTGTTCTTTATATGCCTAACACAACTCCAGGAGTAACTAGACATTAAAGATTAATCTAGTTCGCATGTTAATTTCAATTATAATAGTATGCCTTTACATGAATTGGTGTTTGCTTATTTGTAAATTTCCTTGCATAATTCATGTTTTAATTGATGTTAATGATGCATAATGAATTTAATAAATTGTTGGGACTATGTGGAACCTAGAACAGAGGGTTAAGAACCTTAGCAAGGACAATCAGAAATTCAAAAAATAGCCGGCGTCAGGGAAGACAAAGGCTGGGAAGAGTAGAGGCAGCTCCACATGATGTAGAGGCGGCTCCAAGGGAGTTGAGCCTGCTCTATCTAAAAGTTGAGCCTGCTCTACCCAAGTTAAGCCTCCTCTACCCAAAAAGTTGAGCCTCCTCTACCTAAGTTGAGCCTCCTCTACCCAAAAAGTTGAGCCTCCTCTACCCAAAAAGTTGAGCCTCCTCTACCTAAGTTGAGCCTCCTTTACCCAAAAAGTTGAGTCTTCTATACCTTAAATTAGAGCCTGCTCCTTTGTGGAATTTCAATTTGTTTTTAATTTCAGTGATGGATTTTACTCCTATACTTGGATTTTGATGTTCCAATTTAATTAGAAGCTATACTGGAGGTTCTCAAAGGTGTCCTAAGCTTATTTAAAACTCCCAAGAGCCTTGTTAATACATAATTAGTCACCTTGTATTATAGTTTGAACAGTACAAAATTCTTACACAAATTGGTATACTGTTTTAGATGTGGAGGATTAAAATTGTTCATCAATGTTTTAGCAATTTTTTGAGAATGATTTTATAGTTTAAATCATGTTCCAGTGTTATAAATAAGCATATGAATTTATATATTCTATTATGCTTACTTGGAATTAATTGATGTTTACATGTAGGATCTGTATTATCAATTATTGGACTGTGCGGAGTTGTATCAAATAAGCTTGTTAAATTACAGAATTTTATCGTGCTTAGTATGTGACGAGGCCGCTTGATATACGCCAAAATAATGTAGTGAATATGCGTTTCAAGAAAAGCCTTTTGGGTAAAGTTTAAATTTAATAAAAACCACTACCAACACTACTACTAACGTAGCAAGAGTCAGTAGGGATCGTCCCAAGGGATTATATGTGTTGGAATTTAACTTGAACTCTAGCGTATCAAAAGATTGCAAAGAGAGATATTGGTTTGATTACACTAAGGTGCAATGAAATTAAAAAGTAAGTAAAGTAAACTAATGAAAGATATGGATTTAAGAGATATGAAGAGATAACTTAGGGTGTTGGAATCACCACTAAGCTCGTGTAATTAACCACTTGCTTTCCATTAATGGGGAATACATTGTTGCGAACAAAATGCGACTACCAATTGCAATATTAAGTATAGACCATTTAATTTATGTATGAATTGTCTACCTAAACTAAGTGTAGCACAACCCATCAATTTTAAGCATGACCCATCTAAGTAGCAACAATTGTAGTACACATCAATCTAGAGAATCATGGAATTTGCAATAATAAGCCATGGAATATCTAAGCAAGCATAGATTGTCTACCTACCTATAAGTATGAATTAAATTGTAGAACAACCCATCAAGCATAAGTATAAACTATCAAATTAATTGACAAACCCATTCAATGAAAACCCATGCTTAGCCATCACTAGATTTTCAATCAACCACACATAGACATGCAATTAAAATAGAAAAACTATTGTAGAGATTAATTCCCAAATAATCACACAAAAGACAACATGTAATCAACTAGAGAATCAATAGAAAGAATTAATCCATATGAATCCTGTAAGAAATAACTCCTAATTTAATCACACATAGACATGTAAATAAAATAGAGAATTAATAGGAAGAATTATACCATAGAAATCATAGAAATATACCAAGATTCATGAAATTCACAAGGCTAGAACACTAATCACAACAATATATATAAATCCTCAAAAATAGAAATACAAGGGTTTAGATTACACAAGACTTAAGGCCCATCCAAGCCCTAAGTGTAGTTCTAGCCAATCATGAAGGAGGTAGATGTGGTCATGAAATCAAGTTCCAAATATGGCTTCATCTTCTTCTTCCTCTTCTTTTTCTTCCTCTTCTTCTTCTTTAAAGCTCTAGAGATGAAGAGAGAGAGTGGTCTAGAGATGGATCTTGAGATGTGCCTCCACTTCCCTCTTTTCTTCTAACCCTAATCTCTAACTTTGCTAGAGAGAGAAATAAAAATTATAATGTAAAAATAAAATGATAAAAAGCTCTTTTACAAAATGGGTCACTTCCCTTTATATAGAAGGTCCTTTTCTTAGCCACTAAGTCAGAAATATAGCCCCAAAAATATCTAATCCCATACTATGTGGTAGGTGGGAGTTCGGGCACGCACGAGAATAAGACAGCTCGCTAGCAAAGGTTCGATCGATTAGAGAAAAAGTTCGATCGATCAGAAAAAAGTTCAATCGATCCAACTTTGATTTTCGATTGATCCAACTTTGATCGATCTCAGAAAAAACGATCGATCTCAGAAAAAGTTGGATCGATCCAACTTGGCAGATTTTCAACATCAGCCTCTTTTTGCTCCAAATCAGCCTTTTTTTGCTCCGGATCATCACTAAGACTTAGTTTGACTCCAAAAAGGCCTTAAAAAACCATTTTTAGCCCATTTTAACATTATTGACCTGAAATAGACAAAAACACAAATAAGTACTAAAACGGGTAAATAAAGATAGATGAATGGACTAAAATACCCTCGCTTAGGGGGTTTAAATGCGTATTTTTCAGTGCTCATCACACCCCCAAACTTAAATATTGCTAATCCCTAGCAATGAACTACAAAGTAAAGGAATGAAATGAACAACTATACAACTATGAATTAGAAAGCAATAAATGGATAACGCCACTTTCGTAGGGAACACGATTGCACTTAGCACATGCAACAAGCCTTGTAAACCCCTAGGTTACCCCTAGTGGACGAGTGAAGTCTCATGAGGGTTTCCAGAAATGATACCCACAAACATTAAGCTCATTCTCACAAAAGAGACACCAATATTACAAACAAGCATTGGGAGAAAACTACCTCAAGTATGCAAATTTTCAAACATTTCTAAGCAATCTCCCAAAATCTCAACATCAAGCAAGCAAGTATGGTCCTCCACACATCAAGAAAATGATCATGCAAATCAAAACAACTCTAGAATCCTTTTGAGTGGACCGGCATCAAATATGTTGCTATCTAAGCCAACTAAAGAATTAATCACATCCTTACCCTCAAATTAGCACACAAATCTAGTACTTATCATCAAGACAAAAAGTTGAATTTTTAATAAAAGTTTCATTCACCTAGGTGCGCTTATTCTTTTCACTCGAATATATTTTTTTTTTTTTATAGGATCAAAGATGGATGGTGCAATGTGTTGATCTATTAAGCTTTCTAGCGATTCGTGAGGTCGAGCGTTAGGTCAATGACTCCCAAACCAGACGGCTTTAGGGCATTAGGCGTTCAAACACCCTTACGAACTTACAAGCTCAAATCAGTTAGGCTACAAATCAAGACAACCTCCATCTAATCATTTCCCACTTCTCACCTTTTGAGAGAAGTCCTCACTTTTTTATTGCTTTTGCAACTTTTTCTTTTTTTTTTTTTTTTTTTTTTTTGAATAAACAAGTTCAATTATTAACCTAGAGTTTGGCCCTCCACCTTTCGGCGCGAGAAGTTCAGTACTTGATGAGGCTAGAATCCTGGCTACTCAATGAAAAGTTATCGACCTTTATCAAGAATGTAACGACCCGGTCATTTGCCTTCCTTTCCTTTTTTCCTGAAATTTTATGAATGAATTTTTTTCATTTAATTTTCTTTTCTGAGCTCTGTTTCGTGTCGCTTAGTGTCATCCGAGTGCTCAGAATTGGTTCCTGAGACTCTTTTCCGTGGATTGACAACTTCCTTTAAGGACCGAGTCATTTTCACATTTTTCGTTTTTCGACACTATGCTCTATTTCGTCCTTTTCCCTATTCTGTCTTATCTCCGTTTGTCAATTTTTGGCACAACCTCACTTCTCATGCTCAGAGTTGGTTGATAAGCGCCGAATATTGTATATTCAAGCGCTCTAAATTGCATTAGTAAAGTCCATTGTATGTTGATTTATGTAGATTATCTTCATTTCTATGTTTTTATGCATTTTCAGGTTCCTTGGCCCAAAAGGAGCAAAAATAAGGTGTTGTGGATTTTTGATCAACAATGTGCTCAAAAGCTGAATTTCAGGCAGCAGTGGAACTCGATTTTGATTGCCACTTTTGACCCAGAAAACTCGAGATCTGGACTTCTATTATAAAATGGCATATTTAGAGCTCTGAATTAGCTTTCTAAATCTTCAAACGGTTTGTCATTCAGAGCTCGGAGCAGAGAGTTATGGCCTTGTTACCAGAGGTGCGCAGAACTGCCTGGCAGCAATGAAATTCTGCCTTGATCTTCATTTTCGACCAACTATCCTTGAGAATTGGATCTCTACCAAAACATGAAGTATTTAAAAATCTGAATTAGCTCTCCAAATCTTCAAACAGTTCATCATTCGGAGTTTGGAGCGCAAAGTTATGGCCATTTCATCAAAGTAGGTCCGGGCGGAGCAAATGGAGAATAGGCATTCTGCCCAATTTTCGAGTGCTCGAGGCCCAAATTCGAGCACTCGAATTTAGGGCAGTTTGTCTCCGAAAAATTACTATTTCAGCCACTTGTTTCTTGGTTCCTTCATTTTTTGATTTCCTTCTTTATGAGGTGGTTGGAGATGTTCCTAGAGGGGGGGGAGAGAGCCTAGTTTGGTGGTAGATAAGAGGGATAAGAGCCACACATCTCCTAAGCTAGTTTGGATCAAATTTTGGGGAGAGAAGAGAGCAAGGAGATAGAGTTCTTCAAGCTTGAAGAAGGGAGCACGAAAATGGAGGAGGTCTTCAAGCTTCTTCCTTCTTCCATTGCTCCTATGGGTAATTAAATCTTCTCTAGGGAGGTGATGAAGCCCCTCCCTTGTAAGCATGTTCTGGTGTAGATTTTACTTTTGGGATTTCAATGTATTATTGTTGGTGATTTTATGATCTAGAGCATCATATGTGTTGTAATGAATTCTAATGTCTATACATGATTATTTTGAGCTATTCATCTTGTCTTAGATGGTTTCTCTTCCTAATCATATTGCTTGCATTTCCATAGTGACAATAGAAGTTAGATCATGGAATGGTTTTAATGGCATGGAGTTTGAGAACTTTGATAAATCATTGCTTAGGATGCCCTTTGATGGTTTATACTTGATTCTTAACTTTGTGTGCTCTCATCATTTAATTAAGAGCTTACTAATCTTTGGCTTAGGGAGCATGTTGAAGACTACACCCTAGTTTAGGTAGTTCAAGCATGTGAATCTTTGATGGATTATTCTTGTTTTTGATTTAATGAACCTCTTGAGGATAGTATAGCAACCAAGGGTTGTTATGTGTCATGACCATCATTTATGTTGATTTTCCCAATTTAATCTCAATCTAGAATATGTATAGGATTGGAGCGGATTCATTTCCCTAGTTTTTTTCTACTTGTATTTCATCTCTTTTTAATTCTTGTAAGTTTCTAATTTATGCAATTTCAATATTCTCAGCTTAAGTGACAAACAACAAAACCTTTAGAAACCCTTCATCATTCTAGAAAGATTCTAGACACTAAGGTTGTCGTAAGACTAGCGCAGTCCCAATGGTTCGACTTACCCGACCAATAGCCCTATTTTACAATGATTCGTGCTATTGCGAAGAGGGTTGATTTATAATTGATTTCGACCGTCGATCATTGGTTTTTGACTTCACATGCCTTCATCTTGAGTGGTTTCCACGAAATACGTATCTTTACTTTTGCAAGAAAGTACTCTGGTTGCTCCCGGTGTCCATAGGGGCATGGATGCAAAGTTGTTTGAAATTATTTTCTTTTCTTGGGGTATTTTTCGTGAATATCTTTTGAAGATATTTTATTTTAGGAGTTTTTAAGAAAATATTTTTTGGAAGATATTTTCATTCTGGGCCATAAGTGCAGTTTTCACTTTTTGGATGGGCCATTGTGCAATTAATGAAAGTTATTGCAAAATGTCTTGTTTTGAGCCTGGATCCTCGTACGAGATTCATTTTCACATTTCATCGAGTTGTGTACTCTTGGAATTTCTTCCTGGTCGATATTTTCCAGTTTCAGGGTTTCTGGCCCCGGTTTTCACTAAACTTGTTTTGGGCAAAACTTTCTGCTCGGAACTCGGTTTTTGACGCTATTTCTTCCGTTGTTCATATTTTATCATTTTGAATCTTTTTCATTCACAAAGTTTTGCCATTTGAGAGCGTATGCTCAAATTTTACTTTTTCGGACCCGGCGGGGCCCGTTCGGGCCACTTTTTGAGATTTCTATAAAATGGGGGTGAGATATTTCATTTTTGATCTTCTCCCCTCTTCATGCATGACCTGGAGCTCCCATGGCAGCCCAAGGGGTGCTGCTATCTTCTCTCTCCTCTTTTGGTTCACTTTTCCTTGATGCAAAGTCTTCGGCCTTAACGTTTGTTGTTCCCCTCGCCGTGCTCTACCTTTCCCCCTTATTAGAATTTAGTTTTGACCATTTCTTGAGTTTGGTTTTGAGGTCAAGCTATGATTTTGATGGCGCTTTGATGGGGGTTATGTTCACGGTGTTGTCCCCGACAAAACCTCTCGGTATCGTCGAATTCGGAGCACTTTTATTTTGGTGGGCCTTTGGGATTTTTATCTCAAATTGAGGTAGGAGATGTTTTAGGTTTAAATTCTTGTTATATAGCATGCTTGTGATGCTTATACTGCTTGTTTGCATGATTAAATATAAAATCTAGAGATTTTATTATTTATTTTTCTTGTACGGGATCTAATTTTTCCGGTTGCTCATGACTTGGTTTAAATATGTAGCATGATTTTATATTGCCCCTTTATATGCTCATTGTTGTGTATTAAAATTGGAACATTTGAATAAGTTTTAAAGATTTTATTTAATATTTATCTTAGGTGAAAGATTAATTCACATGGCCTTAACTAGCTTGAAATTAATATGTGTTAGCATATTATATTAGGCCTTAGCATGCTCTTCAACATAGTTGAATTTGAAAGTAATTGGAGGTGTTTTGAAAATTAGTAATTATTAATTAATTTGCCCCGAGTGCACTATTTACTCTATTTAAATTCCGACTTGATATTCTTGATTTAAATGCCATAGAGCTTCACATATATTTGATTTAGAATATTTGGTTAGGTTTTGAAACCTTTTATTTAATTAAATTTCATGTTTAAGATTTAATCCTCATGGTGATATACAACTTGGAATTGAATTGTGGCATGCTAGAAAATTAAGCTTAGGTATAGTTGTTCACATATATAAAATTGGGATTAATTGCATGAGAATTGCAACTTTTATTTTATATTTAACTTTAGTGAAAGTTTAATTCACATGGTCGTAAATTGAATGAAATAAACTTGTAATATGATATTTCACTAGTCCTTGGCATGTTCTCTAAGATATGTTAAATTGAGAGCATTTGGTTAAGTTTGACAATCTAGGGATTTTAATTAAAAGAATTAATTAAAATCTATTTAATGGTCCCCTTAGCTTAATTAAGCTTTTAACTTGATAATTGTATTGATCATGACTTGTTACTAGCATATATTAATTTGGGACTATTAGAAGTTGTTTTAGAACCTTGGGATTTAAATTAGCATGATTTAATTAAAGTTTTACTTTGTTGTTCCAACAACCTAATTGAGTTTTAGAATGGATATAGGTGATGACCATGCCATGTCCTTTAACATGTATTAAATTGAGGTCATTTGGAATTGAATCGGAATCTAGAGAATTTAATTGTGTTTATCTATTTAAATTCTATCAATTTGCTCCATGATCTAGTTGTGTTTTAGAAGTGGTTTCTATATTCAAATCATGGACTTGGACTTGTTGTATATTCATTTGGTTATGTTTTGAACATTGGAAAACATAGTTGCTATGTTTGTATTCATGAGAATATGTTTTCCTTATTAAATATATTGTTGCCTTGTGTATAATTTGCACACTTCGTGTTTAACATCTTTCATGCATAGCATATAACGAATCACACACTGAATATTCGACATTCATCATATCATATTAGTTGTGGATTTAGAGCATGTATTGTATAGGTTTCCAAATTTGGTTGTGCTTAGTAGATAGTTGATTACCTTGCATATTCCTGTTGATATATGCGTTGTTGCACAACATGTTGATTTTGGAAACTTGGGGATGTCGTTGTTTGACTATGGCTAGGACGTGGTTCTAGTACGGGGGATAATCCCTCTATATATAGTCTAGTGTGCACATAGGGAGGTTACCCATTGGCTAGTAACCCTAAAGTAACTATGTTGTCGGTCTGATCCGGCGTGACGTCCGAGTATCCACTTTGTTTGATTTCACATTTCATTTTCAAGTTGATAACTAGATGATGTTATAACTTGTTGTTTCTTATTTGTCGTTCCATTTTAAGTTACAAGATGTTAACTTTGCGAAATTGTGCTTTATGCGTTGTATTGGAAGTTCCAATGTTGGTTAAATTGCATCGATATTGAAAATCGTGTTTTGACGTTCTAATAAAGCTTAGGATTGATCCTATTGATTCTTTTATAACATAGACGTTAGGTGGCATGAACCACTACTGTTATTTTGTGCTTTAGATTCTAAGTTGATGGCTTTGAGAACTTAAACCTTGTTGTATTGTATAACATGCTCTTTTGTTGTTGAATTGCATAGATAAAGTGATTCTTGTTAACTTGTATTCAAATATGCTTTTGTCATGTTGTATGGATTACTCTAGACCTAGTTCAATTGTATTGAAAATGCAGTTCATGTTAATCTATGCTCAATCATTCTTCTTGTCGCGTTCTTTGGATTATCCCAACCATGATTCGCTTCATACACGTATGTATATCATGATTCTTGTTGCTTAGACTCTAAGGTAGCTTAGGATGCTCCCCGAGTCTCACTTGGACATAGACGTTAGGTGGCATGAGCCCCTTTAACATGTTTCACCTTAAGGTGATAAATTTGTAAAATGTTAGGTCGATGCATGCTCATCTCCTACGAGTAGCTTTATGTTACTCACCCCTACGATACTGGAGCATATTTCAGGTACGAAGACTTGGTTCGTGAAGCCTAACATTCCTTGGATGTCGTGTAGCCTTCAAGTTCCCATTTCATGCAAATGTTAGCATGAAATGTCATTTTGTAGACTTATATGTCAAAATATGTATATTTGATTCCATGTATGTAATGTGTACTTAAGTACACTCCTTTCAATGTAATTGATATGTATGAGACAAGGCCGGAGGCCAATGACATGTATATTGTGTTCTATGTACTTTTTAACTTCATGAAATATTGTGAAAATCTTGAAAAATCGCAAGTCATTGCTTCACCATGGTTGCATCGGGTGCGGGAATTCCATTTTCATTCTTTTATAGGGTCTTATTAATCTTATATGAAGTGTGGCCAAGGGCCAAATGGTCATTTGACTCCATTTTACATTTTTGGATTCCATGTTTTCCATTCCAAGTCCATTTTTGCCTTTTTGCCCATTGGGGGGTCGGATTTTGCATCGGCTATATTTTTAAGCCATGGACCATTGTAGCGTATCTAAATAGGTAAGTTACATTTGCGTGCATGGTCATTTCCGGGTAAAACCTTATCGTTTGTGTTTTGAGCCTTTTGTGAATTCATTTCGCATTTTTTTTGCATATTCTGATCTAGGAGCATTATGGACCTTTCACATCAGTTTTATTTTCTTCTTTTGACATGGTTGAATAGAAAACATGATTTGAGGGGGGTTTCTTCTTTGTGTTTTTCCAGAAAATGTCATCTTGGTACCGGAAATCCCTCGTGAAGTTTCAGCTTCCAGTTTTCATTTAGCAGCTTTATGACCCTCTTGTTCAGTTCTGATCTAGGGGCATTTTCGGAATTTCACAGTGAGTTTTTAGTGGGGGTTTCTTCTTCGTGTTTTTCTAGAAAAACTCGTCTTGACCTCCGTTTCAAGCCTCAGTTCTGGGCAGATAAAAAAAAATGTAGCAGCAGCCAAGGGCCGCCACCAGCCATGTCTTTGGGCGCCGGTGGGCTTGCGCATGGGCGCCGTGTGCGCCATGGCCCCTCGTCGGGCCACCGCGACGTTAATTCTTCTTTTGGGCTTTTCTCCTTCGTCTGGACTCCGATTCAAGTGAATTTTTTTTTGAACTTGACTAATTTTTCACTGTCTTTACAACGGTGTGCTCGGTTGCACTTGGTTCTTCCTGGATAATCACCAGCCTACCCTTTTTGCTTTAAGTACTCGTTTTTCTTCGTCATGCCGTTTCTCCTTCGTTCGAACTCCGAATCATGCGATTCTTGAGTCCATCTTGATTAGTTTTTTGTTGTCCTTCCAGTGGTGTGCTCGATGGCACCCAAATCTACAGTTTTTAGAAATGACTATTTTGCCCATGGGGGCTTATTTGTCATATTTTTTATCTTTTGCTTCTGCATCAGTTCTTGTTGAGCTCCACGACCTCATGGAAGGTCACTTTGACTCCTTAAAGTCTTGTTTTCTGTTTTCGCTTCCGCATTCGGATCCGTTATTAGATCATCCTTACGGTTCATCACAGGACATGCTGGCCTAAAAACCAGGGTCATCACAAAGAACGAAAGCTTTCAATGCACAACTAGCTCAATTGGGATATAACCAATTCAATAATCAACAAAGCATGTACCCCATAAATGAATGCTAGTGTGCATCTGTGCTAGTGTAGAATACTAGAGTGAATCTCAAAACAATCACAAAATCAAAATGATGTGGACCACAAATGCAAGCAAGATATCAATCTTTCGAAAAATTTACTCCTAAATGGCATCCATAAGGCATACAAGGAGTATTGGACTCTCAAGTCAAGCAATTTTTAAATTTTAAGCAATATAGTCCTCAAAAGATCAATATCACCGTTAATATGGACCAATCATAGAAAATCTCTCAAATACACAAGTCATGCTCAAAATTTTGAAGTTTAAAGCTAACACTGCAAAGTACACCATTACCCCCAAACTTAAACGGCACAATATCCTCAATGTACAAAGAGAACAAAAGGAAAAAGTATACCAGTGCAATTAAGGCAAAGAATGGCTGTGACTGAAGTATCCAAAGTAGGTGGCATGCCCCCCCCCCCCCCCAAACTTAGGATTAACTGTGGTCCTAAAATTTGGCACACGGATAAAGTCATCAGATAACAAAAAGGGATAATCAGTGCACAGGGGGCAAGCAAGTGTAAATGAAATAAAACAGTGAGAGGGGTATAAGGGTGGTCCTGAAAATTATGTAGCATTCTCTCTCACTGTAGTCATTGTGATGCACCTGATGGAGTCAAATAGATAGATATGAGAACATAATAGATGACATCCATAGCGAAAATATATATAAAGAAAATAAAGTATAGAGTACATCAAAAGAGCAGAGCTGACATATCCGGCTGCAAATAATATACAGTGACAAAAATAAAGTATAGATCATAGAGGTGTAGTATAAAAAGATAGAAGAAACTAGGAATCTCAGGTGAACGAGGCAGGACAGGCAGGGCGAGCTCCGCGGATATCGTGAGATAAGTCTCGGAGTGCAGTCATGACATCCATGCGGAATGTAGCAAAATCAGCTCGGTGGGCTACAGCATCGGCTCGAATGGTAGCAGTATCAACTCTAATAACAACCACTGCATCCTCAAGAGCCTGAAGACGCTCTCCAAAGCTGGGGGTGTGACTAGGAGCCTCAGGTAAGGATGAATCAGAAGGAAGATCCTGAGTCTGCTCCTCCTCATGTACTGGCGACCCAGCTGGAGAGTGCTACTCTGCGTCATCTGCAGGTCGCTCTAAATCAATGTCTAAGTGCTCGGCAGTTGGACCTACTAGTATATCATCCGCTGCAGGGTCTGCTGCTACTGCCTCTGCCTCCTCAGCCTCGAGCTCCTCTGCAGGCACTACTGCGTGGTCCTACAGTCTGGTGATAATAGCATTGTAGCTCTTGTCCCAGTCCTTCTTCAAGAAGTGACAGGAACCTCTCTCAGGGTGCTCCTGAGGATGGAAAGGATAGCGCTGATCGATCAGTATCTGGGTGATAAGGTGGCTGAAAGGAAGAGACTTAGCCCTTCTAGGCTTCTCCTTGCTGATATACTCATCGAAAACCTTCCTCATCACCCTCTAGATGAGCACGGGGATAGATACCCAGTGGCCTATATAAAATGTTTAAAGGGCTGTCAGATAGTCTCCTCGCCGCTGAATCTTGTGCCCGGCCATATATATGATCCGAAAGAAAACGGAATCAAAGAACCATAGGTCATCTGGAAGAGCAGTGTGGGTGGCGAAAGTCTCGCCATCGGCATGGTGACCTATCAGAAATACTGCCATGTCGGCATAAGAAGGCCTGTATAGCCTCGGATATAGCTCTTGTAGCTCCGGAGGGCATCGGTGTGGACAATGGCATAATCTGGCTAGTGTGTCCACAGTAAGAGAAATCTGATGGCCATCTATGGTAGTGACCAGCTCTGCCGTGGTATGCGGGGACGGTTGGAGGTTCTGGAAGAACATCCGTACTAGCCGCGGGTAGACTGGCTCAGTAACTGGGGCAAGAATAGCTGCAAGGCCCCTCTGGATAATATCATCATAAGCTGATCGGGTCAACACTGATCTGGAGAAGAAATCTGTATCGAAAGCTGACTCATAGTCCACTGCCATATGTGCATATCTAGGCGCGGGCCTGTCATGCTCTCGAGCTGGCTGTGGTGGCTGCTGTGGTGGAGATGGTAATGGTGAATGCTCAGCCTCAGCCTCAACCTCAGCCTCATCCTGTGATGGAGATGGAGATGGTGTAAACGCAAGCTGAGCCTCAGAAGTATATGGAATATGATCAGCCTCAGCCTCATGAGAAGGTGACTGAGATGGAGTAGGCTCTAATGGCTCCTCCTGTGCATGAGAGGGCTCTATTGTCTCCTCTATCCTAGGTCTAATACGTCTCTAAGGCCCGTGTTGCCTCTTGGCAATAGTTTTGTACTTAGTCATGGCCTGAAAAATAATTTAAAACTTGCAAGGGGAGTCAGTGCTAGAATAAAGAATTGAAAGCACAAAATAGAAACATGCATGTCAAATAAGATAGATAAAACATATATGACATGAATCTATACTAGTGACAGGAGGTGAACATGCTAAGCAATATGAGTATGAAATGCATCCAATGTGGAATATCACAGGCATTGGGCATGAATGAGATAGCATGGACACAAGATAAGATGCATGAAATGTGTGTATGAAATTGTGAAGTTCGATCGATCACAAAAAAATGTGAGATCGATCTTAAAACTTCGATCGATCTGAGAAACTGAAAAAAGATGAGTTTGATCGATCAGATATAGAAGTTCAATCGATCGAACTGTGCGAAGATGAAAACTGAAAGGTCACAGATATGTGACTTTGGAAGCACGGGGGCCACACGAACAAGGTCGTGGGCCCATCAACACAACAATTCCTCAATCCTACTCACATAGCATAGCCCATACTCCCAAAAATGGATTCAAAATACACAAATATATCAACACGAATCATATACATATGTATATATATATATATATAAACACAATGCTTCGAAGCTCAACAATGGCAGATTCATCATCCAAGCAACCTAGATCTAGTATATAAACATTTAGGTAACAATTAGATTCAAAGTTAGGGTTCGGATCTTACCCCAAACGAAGAGAGAAGTGGAGATGCGAAAGGGTGATGGAATCCAAGAGAAGAGAGAGAGAAAAGAGAGTCAAAGCTCACTGGATCTCACCGGGAATCTCGCTAGAGATGATGATGAAGATGGGTGCACAATGGTGACGGGAATGAGGGACAAGGGTTTGGAGGGTTGGATCGATCTAATGAATCGATCTTGAGACCCTCAGGTTCTATTTTTAAAACTTTTCCCGTTCAGTTCAATCGATCGAACTGAGATTTCAGATTAATCGAACTGTAATGATCTCTCTTCAAAGTGTTTTTGGAATTTTTAAATTTTTGAAAAATTAAAATTAAAAATTAAAATTGAAAAATAGAAAATATTTTTAGATTTTTTAAAAATAAGAGTAAAAATAAAATAAAATCTTTTTGGTTTTTTGGAAAATAAAATAAAATAAAATAAAAATATTTTTGGATTTTTGAAATTAAAAAGTCAAACAACGTCAAAGATGGTGAGATGAAAAACTGAGATCGATCTGAGCAAAATGTTCGATCGATCAGACAGAGAGCAAAAATATGCAGGCTTTTGGTTCAAAATTTTGATT
The DNA here is from genome assembly GCF_030987335.1 of Cornus florida. NCBI lineage: Eukaryota > Viridiplantae > Streptophyta > Magnoliopsida > Cornales > Cornaceae > Cornus > Cornus florida. The sequence continues at coordinate 21,127,877 of NW_026775571.1, forward strand.
AAGTGTTGGAACTTGCAGATCGATCCAATGATGAAGTTGGATCGATCAAAAAACTTCAGATCGATCTTGAAATGTTTTCGATCGATGAGACAGAGAGCTGAAATATGCAGGTTGATGCAGGCTCAAAATTTTTCTAAGTGTTGAAGCACGAGATCGATCGAACTTTGAAGTTGGATCGATCTAAGGTCTTCTGATCAATCTGAGAATAAGTTCGAACGATGGGACAGAGAGGTGATTTGGATGCAGGTGGATGTAGGTCGAAAATTTTTCTAAGTGTTGGATGCAGATGGAAGTTCGATCGATTGAACTCTCATTTGAGATCGATCGAACTTATGCAAAATGCTCAATCACAACATAAAAGTGCATGCAATCCAAATCACAGTTCCTAGCAATGCATATGAACCAAAAACAAGTATCTAGACTTCGCAAGAAATGAAATTAAAGATAGAAATGAGGGAGGAATAGGGTTTTGACACCTTACGAAATGTCGTTCTAGTTTTTAACATCTTTAGCAAGACGATGGGCTCTTTTAGCCCGGATCAAAGATCTTGTAATGCATCCCCTCCTTGTTGGGGTGATAGATGCTTTGAACTCCACCCAACAAATAGTTCTTTGAAGAACATGTTGGATTAAGCTCAAAAGAAACTTTTGATCCCTTGTCAATGCAATCACAATCTTTGGGCTTCCATGCCCTTTCAAAGCAAGAATTTGCGAAATTGTGCTTTATGCGTTGTATTGGAAGTTCCAATGTTGGTTAAATTGCATCGATATTGAAAATCGTGTTTTGACATTCTAATAAAGCTTAGGATTGATCCTATTGATTCTTTTATAACATAAACGTTAGGTGGCATGAACCACTACTGTTATTTTGTGCTTTAGATTCTAAGTTGATGGCTTTGAGAACTTAAACCTTGTTGTATTGTATAACATGCTCTTTTGTTGTTGAATTGCATGGATAATGTGATTCTTGTTAACTTGTATTCAAATATGCTTTTGTCATGTTGTATGGATTACTCTAGACCTAGTTCAATTGTATTGAAAATGCAGTTCATATTAATCTATGCTCAAGCATTCTTCTTGTCATGTTCTTTGGATTATCCCAACCATGATTCGCTTCATACACGTATGTATATCATGATTCTTGTTGCTTAGACTCTAAGGTAGCTTAGGATGCTCCCCGAGTCTCACTTGGACATAGACGTAAGTGGCATGAGCCCCTTTAACATATTTCACCTTAAGGTGATAAATTTGTAAAATGTTAGGTCGATGCATGCTCATCTCCTACGAGTAGCTTTATGTTACTCACCCCTACGATACTGGGGCATATTTCAGGTACAAAGACTTGGTTCATGAAGCCTAGTATTCCTTGGATGTCGTGTAGCCTTTAAGTTTCCATTTCATGCAAATGTTAGCATGAAATGTCATTTTGTAGACTTGTATGTTAAAATATGTATATTTGATTCCATGTATGTAATGTGTACTTAAGTACACTCCTTTCAATGTAATTGATATGTCTGACACGAGGCCGGAGGCCAATGACATGTATATTATGTTCTATGTACTTTTTAACTTTATGAAATATTATGAAAATCTTGAAAAATCGCAAGTCATTGCTTCACCATGGTTGCATCGGGTGTGGGAATTCCATTTTCATTCTTTTATAGGGTCTTATTAATCTTGTGTGAAGTGCGGCCAAGGGCCAAATGGTCATTCGACTCCATTTTACATTTTTGGATTCCATGTTTTCCATTCCAAGTCCATTTTTGCCTTTTTGCCCGTTGGGGGGTCGGATTTTGTATCGGCTATATTTTTAAGCCATGGACCATTGTAGCGCATCTAAATAGGTAAGTTACGTTTGCATGCATGGTCGTTTCCTGGCAAAACCTTATCGTTTGTGTTTTGAGCCTCTTGTGAATTCATTTTGCATTTTTTTTGCATATTCTGATCTAGGGGCATTATGGACCTTTCACATCAGTTTTATTTTCTTCTTTTGACAAGGTTGAATAGAAAACATGATTTTAGGGGGGGTTTCTTCTTCATGTTTTTCCAGAAAATGTCGTCTTGGTACCGGAAATCCCTCGTGAAGTTTCAGCTTCCAGTTTTCATTTAGCAGCTTTATGACCCTCTTGTTCAGTTCTGATCTAGGGGCATTTTCGGGATTTTGTAGTGAGGTTTTTTCTATTCCGTTCGCGATTTTGGGTAGAAAACTCGATTTTAGGGGAGGTTTCTTCTTCGTGTTTTTCCAGAAAAACTCATCTTGACCTCCGTTTCAAGCCTCAGTTCTGGGCAGATCAAAAAAAATGTAGCAGCAGCCAAGGGTTGCCACCAGCCATGTCTTTGGGCGCCGGTATGCACGCCGGGGGGCTCGCGCATGGGCGCCGTGTGCGCCATGGCCCCTCGTCGGGTCGCCGCGACGTCAATTCTTCTTTTAGGCTTTTCTCCTTCATCCGGACTCCGATTCAAGTGAATTTTTTTTTTGAACTTGACTAATTTTTCGCTGTCTTTCCAACGGTGTGCTCGGTTGCACCCGGTTCTTCCTGGATAATTACCAGTCTACCCTTTTTGCTTTAAGTCCTCATTTTTCTTCGTCATGCCATTTCTCCTTCGTTCGGACTCCGAATCATGCGATTCTTGAGTCCATCTTGATTAGTTTTTTGTTGTCCTTCCAGCGGTGTGCTCGGTGGCACCCGAATCTATAGTTTTTAGAAATGACTATTTTGCCCCTGGGGGCTTATTTGTCATATTTTCGATCTTTTGCTTCTGCATCAGTTCTGGTTGAGTTCCACGACCTCATGGAAGGTCACTTTGACTCCTTAAAGTCTTATTTTCTGTTTTTGCTTCCGCATTCGAATCCGTTATCGGATCATCCTTACGGTTCATCATAGGACATACTGGCCTAAAAACCAGGGTCATCACAAAGAATGAAAGCTTTCAATGCACTACTAGCTCAATTGGGATATAACCAATTCAATAATTAACAAAGCATGTACCCCATAAATAAATGCTAGTGTGCATCTGTGCTAGTGTAGAATACTAGAATGAATCTCAAAACAATCACAAAATCAAGATGATGTAGACCACAAATGCAAGCAAGATATCAATCTTTCGAAAAATTTACTCCTAAATGGCATCCATAAGGCATACAAGGAGTATTGGACTCTCAAGTCAAGCAATTTTTAAATTTTAAGCAATATAGTCCTCAAAAGATCAATATCACCGCTAATATGGACCAATCATAGAAAATCTCTCAAATACACAAGTCATGCTCAAAATTTTGAAGTTTAAAGCTAACACTGCAAAGTACACCATTACCCTCAAACTTAAACGGTACAATATCCTTAATATGCAAAGAGAACAAAAGGAAAAAGTATACCAGTGCAATTAAGGCAAAGAATGGCTGGGACTAAAGTATCCAAAGTAGGTGGCATGGCCCCCCCAAACTTAGGATTAACTGTGGTCCTAAAATTTGGCACACGGATAAAGTCATCAGATAACAAAAAGGGATAATCAGTGCACAGTGGACATGCAAGTGTAAATGAAATAAAACAGTGAGAGGGGTATAAGGGTGGTCCTGAAAATTATGAAGCATTCTCTCTCACTGTAGTTACTGTGATGCACCTGATGGAGTCAAATAGATAGATATGAGAACATAATAGATGACATCCATAGCAAAAATATATCTAAAGAAAATAAAGTATAGAGTACATCAAAAGAGCAGAGCCGACATATCTGGCTGCAAATAATATACAGTGACAAAAATGAAGAATAGATCATAGAGGTGTAGTATAAAAAGATAGAAGAAACTAGGAATCTCAGGTGGACGAGGCAAGACAGGCAGGGCGAGCTCCGCGGATATCGTGAGATAAGTCTCGGAGTGCAGTCATGACATCCATGCGGAATGTAGCAAAATCAGCTCGGTGGGCTACAACATCGGCTCGAATGGTAGGAGTATCAACTCTAATAACAACCACTGCATCCTCAAGAGCCTGAAGACGCTCTCCAAAGCTGGGGGTCTGACTAGGAGCCTCAGGTAAGGATGAATCAGAAGGAAGATCCTGAGTCTGCTCCTCCTCATGTACTGGCGACCCAGTTGGAGAGTGCTACTCTGCGTCATCTGCAGGTCGCTCTAAATCAATGTCTATATGCTCGGTAGTTAGACCTACTAGTATATCATCCGCTGCGAGGTCTGCTGCTGCTGCCTCTGCCTCCTCAGCCTCGAGCTCCTCTGCAGCCAATACTACGTGGTCCTACAGTCTGGTGATAATAGCATTGTAGCTCTTGTCCCAGTCCTTCTTCAAGAAGTGACAGGAACCTCTCTCAGGGTGCTCCTGATGATGGAAAGGATAGCGCTGATCGATCAGTATCTGGGTGATAAGGTGGCTGAAAGGAAGAGACTTAGCCCTTCTAGGCTTCTCCTTGCTGATATACTCATCGAAGAGCTTCCTCATCACCCTCCAGATGAGCACGGGGATAGATACCTAGTGGCCTATATAAAATGCTTAGAGGGCTGTCAAATAGTCTCCTCGCCGCTGAATCTTATGCCCGGCCATATATATGTTCCGAAAGAAAACGAAATCAAAGAACCATAGGTCATCTTGAAGATAAGTGTGGGTGGCGAAAGTCTCGCCATCGGCATAGTGACCTATCAGAAATACTTCCATGTCGGCATAAGAAGGCCTGTATAGCCTCGAATATAGCTCTTGTAGCTCCGGAGGGCATCGGTGTGGACAATGGCATAATCTGGCTAGTGTGTCCACAGTAAGAGAAATCTGATGGCCATCTATGGTAGTGACCAGCTCTGCCGTGGTACGCGGTGACGGTCGGAGGTTCTGGAAGAACATCCGTACTAGCCGCGGGTAGACTGGCTCAGTAACTAGGGCAAGAATAGCTGCAAAGCCCCTCTAGATAATATCATCATAAGCTGATCGGGTCAACACTGATTTGGAGAAGAAATCTGTATCGAAAGCTGACTCATGGTCCACTGTCATATGTGCATATCTAGGCGTGGGCCTGTCATGCTCTCGAGCTGACTATGGTGGCTGCTGTGGTGGAGATGGTAATGGTGAATGGTCAGCCTCAACCTCAACCTCAGCCTCATCCTGTGATGGAGATGGAGATGGTGTAAACGCAAGCTGAGCCTCAGAAGTATATGGAATATGATCAGCCTCAGCCTCATGAGAAAGTGACTGAGGTGGAGTAGGCTCTAATGGCTCCTCCTGTGCATGAGAGGGCTCTATTGTCTCCTCTATCCTAGGTCTGATATGTCTTTGAGGCTCGTGTTGCCTCTTCGCAATAGTCTTGTACTTAGTCATGGCCTGAAAAATAATTTAAAACTTGCAAGGGGAGTCAGTGCCAGAATAAAGAATTGAAAGCACAAAATAGAAACATGCATGTCAAATAAGATAGACAAAACATATATGACATGAATCTATACTAGTGACAGGAGGTGAATATGCTAAGCAATATGAGTATGAAATGCATCCAATGTGGAATATCACAGGCATTGGGCATGAATGAGATAGCATGGACATAAGATAAGATGCATGAAATGTGTGTATGAAATTGTGAAGTTCGATCGATCACAAAAAAATGTGAGATCGATCTTAAAACTTCGATCGATCTAAGAAACTGAAAAAAGAAGAGTTCGATCGATCTCTCAAGATCGATCTGAGATTGAAGTTCGATCGATCGAACTGTGCGAAGATAAAAACTGAAAGGTCACAGATATGTGACTTTGGAAGCACGGGGGCCACACGAACAAGGTCGTGGGCCCATCAACACAACAATTCCTCAATCCTACTCATATAGCATAGCCCATACTCCCAAAAATGGATTCAAAATACACAAATATATCAACACGAAGCGTATACATATATATATATATATATAAACACAATGCTTTGAAGCTCAACAATGGCAGATTCATCATCTAAGCAACCTAGATCTAGTATATAAACATTTAGGCAACAATTAGATTCAAAGTTAGGGTTCGGATCTTACCCCAAACGAAGAGAGAAGTAGAAATGAAAAAGGTGATGGAATCCAAGAGAAGAGAGAGAGAAAGGAGAGTCAAAGCTCACTGGATCTCACTGGGAATCTCGCCAGAGATGATGATGAAGATGGGTGCACAGTGGTGACGAGAATGAGGGACAAGGGTTTGGAGGGTTGGATCGATCTAATGAATCGATCTTGAGACCCTCAGGTTCTATTTTTAGAACTTTTCTCGTTCAGTTCGATCGATCTAACTGAGATTTCAGATTGATCGAACTGTGATGATCTCTCTTCAAAGTGTTTCTGGAATTTTTAAATTTTTGAAAAATTAAAATTAAAAATTAAAATTTTAAATTGAAAAATAGAAAATATTTTTAGATTTTTGAAAAATAAGAGTAAAAATAAAATAAAATAAAATAAAATCTTTTTGGTTTTTTGGAAAATAAAATAAAATAAAATAAAATTATTTTTGGATTTTTAAAATTAAAAAGTCAAACAAGGTCAAAGATGGTGAGATGAAAAACTAAGATCGATCTGAACAAAATGTTCGATCGATCAGACAGAGAGCAAAAATATGCAGGTTTTTGGTTCAAAATTTTAATTAAGTGTTGGAACTTGCAGATCGATCCAATGATGAAGTTGGATCAATCGAAAAACTTCAGATCGATCTTGAAATGTTTTCGATCGATGAGATAGAGAGCTGAAATATGCAGGTTGATGCAGGCTCAAAATTTTTCTAAGTGTTGAAGCACGAGATCGATCGAACTTTGAAGTTGGATCGATCTAAGGTCTTCTGATCAATCTGAGAATAAGTTCGAACGATGGGACAGAGAGGTGATTTGGATGCAGGTGGATGTAGGTCGAAAATTTTTCTAAGTGTTGGATGCAGATGGAAGTTCGATCGATTGAACTCTCATTTGAGATCGATCAAACTTATGCAAAATGCTCAATCACAACATAAAAGTGCATGCAATCCAAATCATAGTTCCTAGCAATGCATATGAACCAAAAACAAGTACCTAGACTTCGCAAGAAATGAAATTAAAGATAGAAATGAGGGAGGAATAGGGTTTTGACACCTTACGAAATGTCGTGCTAGTTTTTAACATCTCTAGCAAGACGATGGGCTCTTTTTTTCCAGATCAAAGATCTTGTAATGCATCCCCTCCTTGTTGGGGTGATAAATGCTTTGAACTCCACCCAACAAATAGTTCTTTGAAGAACTTGTTGGATTAAGCTCAAAAGAAACTTTTGATCCCTTGTCAATGCAATCACAATCTTTGGGCTTCCATGCCCTTTCAAAGCAAGAATTTGAAACAACACTTTGAGAATGCAGGGTTAAAGATGATCCCTTTGAAGTTTTGGTCTTACACAAAAGCTCACTTCCTTGACATTGAAGATCATGACATTTATCTACAACATTAACCTCTCATTCATATTTGTCAAATGAATTGGGTGTGGGATTGAAGATATTCAACTTCACCTTCATGTGGCCAAATGAGATCTTCATTATCCCCGTCCTACAATTGATGTTGGCATTAGCGGTTGCCAAGAAAGGACGGCCAAGGATAACGGGAATTTGGCTTTTAGGATTCGGGACCAGTTCCGTGTCAATGACAATGAAATCAATGGGGAAGAAGAATTTGTCAATCTTTATCAATACATCCTCGATTATACCCCTAGGCTTCTTAATGGATCGGTCGGCAAGTTGTAAAACTACCGACGTCGGTTTTAATTCACCTAGGCCCAATTTGACATAAACCGAGTATGGAAGAAGGTTAACACTTGCTCCTAAGTTAAGAAGCACCCGATTAATGATATGATCACCAATAATGCATGAAGTAGTAGGAGAATCGGGGGCCTTAAACTTTGGTAAAGTGTTATGTTGCAAAATTGAGCTGACTTGCTCGGTTAAAACCACTTTTCTTGGTGCTTGGCTCTTGTTCTTCCGCTTTTGGGTGCACAAGTCTTTCAAGAATTTGGCATAAGCCGGAATTTGCTTGATTGCATCCAAAGTGGAAGATTGACTTTCACTTGCCTAAACATTTCCATGATTTCATTGGTTTTTGCCTTTTGCTTGTCTTTTGAAATGGATCCTTTTAAGGCATCCGGAAATGGAACTTTTGGCTCAAACACTTTTTTAGCAGTTCCTTTTGAAAAATCTTCAACATAAGATTTTTTCAAATCACTTTATTTCAAATCATTTTTCAATAAAACTTTTTCAAATTCATTTTTCGGCAAATCTTTCTTCAATTCATTTTCAAAATCATGTATATGCAATGAAGGAGGAATTGGATGTGAAACGGGATGGGTGACAACTTGAGGTTACACTGGTTCACTCTCTTCATTGAACTTTTCGACTTGATTGTCCACAATCCTACCACTCCACAAGGTAGTCACCGCATTGACATGCTCAATAGTGTGGCCTTCCGATGAGGAATGGGTTTCCACAACACATTGTTGCTTAGGTGGGGCATTCATAGGCATCTTTCCCTTCTCTCTTGTATTAAGAGTGCTTGCTATTTTCCCTACTTGGGTTTCTAGCTTCACAATAGATTGAGAGTGGGAATGAAGCAATTGTGTGTTTGCCTCAAGAGTGTCCAAAGCATTCAAAACTTTTTTTTCAAAGGCGGGACTTCTAGTATTTCCTTGGGAATAAGATTGGTTGGGAAAATGAGAGTTAGCAAATTGATTCCCATGTGATTGATAAGGTCTATAACCTTGGGATCCTTGGTTTTGAAGTGGAGGTAGAATGTATTTCCCTTGAAAACTGCCTTAGGAAGGGTTTGAGCCCTCTCCTTGGTTTTTCTAAGAGAAATTCAGATGATTTCTCTAACTTGGATTATAATGAGTACCATAAGGATTGTTCCCTAGGTTCACAAAAGCTGCATTGACTTGTTCATTAGGTTCATTTTGCACTTGTCCGTGAGGACAATGAGAAGTAGAATGAAGAACACTAGAGAAAGTCATACATGTTTCATTTGATGCACGATGAGAATGGTTAGGGAAGGAAGATACTTGGTTCGCCGAGTTTTGGTTAATCAAAAATTGATCAAACCTTTGAGATAACGACGTCATTTTGGCGGTTATTTCATTTGAATGGTCGACTTAATGTAAGCCAACACTCTTCCTACCTTGTGAATTTCTACCATTCTTGGATGATAATGTTCTAAAGATGCCACACGTCATCCTCATGCCTATCAATGTATGAGCCACCCATGGAAGCATCAACCATGCCTTTGTAATTGTCCGATAAGCTCTCAAAGAAATATTGAACTAATTGCCATTTGGGCATGTCATGATGTGGACACTTCCTAAGCAATTCATTAAAGCGTTCCCATGCCTTATGAAATGTTTCTCCATCCCCATGTGTGAATTCTTTAATGGAAGGTCTCATGGCATTGGTCTTAGAAACTGGATAGTACTTCTTCAAGAATTCTTGTTACATTTCTGCCAAAGAAGTGATTGAAAAAGGCCTAAGATTGTTAAACCAATACTTTGCCTTGTCTTTTAAGGTGAATGGAAAAAGTTTGAGTCTTAAGACCTCTTCCGGCATGTCCGTATATTTTACGGTGGAACATACTTCTAGAAACTCATCCAAATGCTTGTAAGGTTCTTCACTTGGAAGTCCATGATAGTTATGAAGCATTTAAATGGTTTGTTGCTTAATTTCATAGTGATGTACTCTAAATGGTGGTAATTGAATGCATGTGGGTGCATTGTATTCATTAGGCACATAGTGGTCTCTTAAAGCAAATGGAGGATTAGCAATTTGAGGTGTAACATGGGCACCTTGATTTTGATTTCCTTGAATGATGGGAGGTTGTGGAGCATACATTGGCCTTAGCATTCCAAATGGAACTTGGCCTTGTTGTTGTTGTGGTTGGTGAATGAATGGCCTAGGCATGTCTAATGGTGCTTGCATGTTCTTATGATGCACATTTGGATGGAGGATACCTTGTTGGTCTATGTGACCAGGGTCCTCTACATGCTCTTCATTATGGTCGTCCATTGATGTAATGGACTGGGTAGAACTAGAACTTCCTCTTCCCCTAGGAGTTCTAACTACGGATTCAAGATTCAAATCAAGAGGGACAAGAGTTGGTCTTAGTGATCTACGACCATGCATGCACAATGTAAAAACACACAAACACAATGAATGAACAAGCACTTCGACTTCACAACAATTCAATGAAACTTCCTCCACAAACACTTAACCCGTACTCCTATGCTTTAACAACAATGATGCAAAGAACAATTAAAAATGCCTCCACGCGGGCTCACGATTTATCTAAGAATTTAAAAACAAGCCTCCACGCGGGCCGATGATTTAACTAAGGGATTGAGTAAAGAAAGTCTCACAAAGGTCCTTTAGCACTTCAACTCCAAATTTATAGCTTAGCTTAGCAAAAAAAATTTAAAATTTTTAGCATTTTTCCTTGCTTACTTAGCTTCTTTGCTTGAATACTCCTTTGCTTGCTTCCTAGCTCAATACTCCTTATCAAAGATGAACAAACACAATAAGTAATCAAAAGAAGAAAAAAAAAAAACAAAGTAAAGACACGATCAAAAGAGTACTAATTCCTAATTGATTCCACAAATACGACGTTGCCTAATCCCCGGCAATGGCGCCAAAAACTTGATGGTGACTCGTCGCTACTACACCAAAAGCTTAAAAGTGTGTGCATTAAGGCGAGGGCAAAGTTTTACATTTATAAAGGTCACTACTACCTTCACTAAAAATATAGTTAGAGTGAGTAGGGATCGTCCCAAGGGATTATATGTGTTAGAATTTAACTTCAACTCTAGCGTATCAAAGATTGCAAAGAGAGATATTGGTTTGATTACACTAAGGTACAATAAAATAAAAAAGCAAGTAAAGTAAACTAATGAGAGATAGGGATTTAAGAGATATGAAGAGAGGACTTAGGGTGTTGGAATCACCACTAAGCTCGTGTAATTAACCACTTGCTTTCCATTAATGGGGAATACATTGTTGCGAACAAAATGTGACTACCAATTGCAATATTAAGTATGAACCATCTAATTTATGTATGAATTGTCTACCTAAACTAAGTGTAGCACAACCCATCAATTTTAAGCATGACCCATCTAAGTAGCAACAATTGTAGCACACATCAATCTAGAGAATCATGGAATTTGCAATAATAAGCCATGAAATATCTAAGCAAGCATAGATTGTCTACCTACCTACAATCATGAATTAAATTGTAGAATAACCCATCAAGCATAAGTATAAACCATCAAATTAATTGACAAACCCATTCAATGAAAACCCATGCTTAGCCATCACTAGATTTTCAATTAACCACACATAGACATGCAATTAATATAGAAAAACTAGTGTAGAGATTAATTCCCAAATAATCACACATTAGACAACATGTAATCAAATAGAGAATCAATAGAAAGAATTAATCCATATGAATCATGTAAAAAATAATTCCTAATTTAATCACACATAGATATGTAAATAAAATAGAGAATTAATAGGAAGAATTATACTATAGAAATCATAGAAATATACCAAGATTCGTGAAATTCACAAGGCTAGAGCACTAATCACAACAATATATATAAATCCTCAAAAATAGAAATATAAGGGTTTAGATTACACAAGACTTAGGGCTCATCCAAGCCCTAAGTGTAGTTCTAGCCAATCATGGAGGAGGTAGATGTGGTCATGAAATCAAGCTCCAAATATGGCTCCATCTTCTTCTTCCTCTTCTTCTTCTTCTTCTTTGAAGCTCTAGAGATGGAGAGAGAGTATGGTCTAGATATGGATCTTGAGATGTGCCTCCACTTCCCTCTTTTCTTCTAACCCTAATCTCTAACTTTGCTAGAGAGAGAAATAAAAATTACAATGTAAAAATAAAATGATAAAAAGCTCTTTTACAAAATGGGTCACTTCCCTTTATATAGAAGGTCCTTTTCTTAGCCACTAAGTCAGAAATATAGCCCCAAAAATATTTAATCCCCTACTATGTGGTTGGTGGGAGTTCGGGCGCGCACGAGAATAAAACAGCTCGCTGCCAGCAAAGGTTTGATCGATCAGAGAAAAAGTTCGATCGATCAGAGAAAAGTTCGATCGATCCAACTTCGATTTTCGATCGATCCAACTTTGATCGATCTCAGAAAAAGCGATCGATCTCAGAAAAAGTTAGATTGATCCAACTTGGCAGATTTTCAACATCAGCCTCTTTTTACTCCGAATCAGCCTCTTTTTGCTCCGGATCATCACTAAGACTTAGTTTGACTCCAAAAAGGCCTTAAGAAACCATTTTTAGCCCATTTTAACATTATTGACTTGAAATAGACAAAAACACAAATAAGTACTAAAACGTGTAAATAAAGATAGATGAATGGACTAAAATACCCTCGTTTAGGGGGTTTAAATGCGCACTTTTTAGTGCTCATCAATATGGAACAATTGATGTTATTATTTGATATTTTAATTATAAATTATTGGATGTATGGATTAGTTGATATTTATATTCCTTGTCTGTATTATCAACTACTGGATGGATGGATTGTATGCACCGGTATCGGACGGTGGCATACTAGGGGGATTAGCTAAAAAATGTTAAGTCCTACCTACTATGGAATTAAGGAATGGATTAATTAAAAATTAAATCATATTGATTTGTAGTGTCAAGGCAACAAATGGTTGAGCGACACTACTTTAGATTCTAGATAGATTTTAAATATATTGTTATGGTACCTCAATATGAGCTTGAGTCTCAGGATCGATGGTTAAGGTGCGTATTTGCATTGGGATGCATAGCTGGCTATGATGGTTGGAGGTGTACCCTATTTGGCTTAGGTATACATGCCTACTTCAAGTGCATTTTGCATGTTGCCTCTATTCAGGTTGAGAACGGCCTGTAGTCCAGTGAGAGTCCTTTAGTGTGAATATATATATTTATTTACGGACTATATAGTTACTGTTGAGTTGGTTAGGATGTACATGCGTATCGAGTCTCTGCTTGGATTGTAGTAGGATAGAACTTGTTCGTGGGCCTGACCCACTTCTATTTTTTAGGTGTTCAATAGTTCCAGTCGTAGGATTGATCGTGCTAAGCAGAGACTATCACTCACTCTTCCGACAACATGGGACTTCTCTCCATGGTTTACTTTGGATGTTCTTTTAATAGTTTCATTTTAGTTTGGATTTTTATTAAGGGTCCACTAGAGATGGATTCTCGAGATGTTTAAACTATTAGAGGTTTTATGGAGGATTGGATTTCTGGATTTTAATTTTATTTATTCAAGGATTTTAAACTTATATTTCTTTCAGCTCTTAATTATTTATTTCTTATTTCATTTTTATATTCCGTGTTCGTTTATATATTAATTGTTTGATATTCCCTCGGGTTTGGACTTAGGCCTGATCAACCCGTGTCTCAGATATGAGGGGTATCACAGTTGGTATCAAAATACTCCAGGTTCAAGTGTCTCAAAGTTGTTTCGTACTAAGACTTCCGCGTAGCATTTTCTCTTGATTAGAGCTTAAGTTTAGGATTCATTGTATTCCTTTACAGTTCAGTTTAAGTTGTTCTAATGTCTGTTTGTTCTGTGTTAACAGATGGTTAATTCTAGGAGAAGACAGAACATGTAAGGAAATAGAAGACAAAAGAGAGCGGCACGTAGGCAACAAGATCGCCTACAACGTCAGCTAATGGAGGAAGAGCAGCATTTGCCAGAGTTTTAGGATAATGGTCAGTTCCATGAAGAGTAAGAGGAAGTTCAGCAAGCTCAGGATCAGGTTAGAGATCCAGAGTATCCTCCTCATATCAACGACCTCATTGCTCGGGTTATAGAAGCAGGGGTAACAACTGCACTTCGGAATCAGCCTCAGGTACAGCCGGCACCGATACCAGCACCGGTTGTTCAGACTGATACATGGGAAAAGGCTAGGAGTTCTTTCATAAAGGGGAGCCCACCTGAGTTCACAGGCTCCACCGATGCGAAAGTAGCTCATCAGTGGAAGAAGGATATTAAGCGACATTTTCATCTAGTTCAGTGCATGGAAGTTCAAAAGCAGATACTTGTTACCTTCAAGCTAGTTGGGGATGCACTACAGTGGTGGGAGTCAGTTACCACCACAGAGGAGAGGATGTCATTGACTTATAATCAGTTCAGTACTCGCTTTGATGAGAAGTACTTCCCTTATGCAGTCGGGCAGCTATGAAGACAGAGTTTCTTAATCTGCAGCAGGGGAGCATGACAGTGGCAGAGTATGAGCAGCAGTTCATGCGCTTATCTCTTTTTACACAGGAAGAGGTGGATACAGAGGAGAAGAAGCGTAATAGTTTCATTAAGTGACTGATGTGGTCTATCGGGAGAGCTATTACAAGTAGTCCAGCCTATACTACTTACGCTTAGGTGGTAGACGCGGCTCTATAGTAGTATCAGTTGATCGTGGACTTCAGACTGGCCAAGGGTGAGAAGCGAGGTAACAGAGACTCTGTAAATCAGTCAGCTGAGAAAGGAAATGGCAATGGTCACCGACAGAATGACAAAGGCAAATTCCAGGGACAGCAGCCTTGGAAGAAGCACAAAGGTGGTTCAAATGCTCACAGGGATGAGGTACCTATTCAACAATAGCATAATGGAAGACCACAAGCAGGACAAGGTCAGCCAAAGGCTAACTGACTAAGAAGGCCATTTGGTACTTTCTAGGGTAATTGCTACACTTGTGGAGAGTATGGTCATACTTTCAGGTAGTGTCCTAAAGCAGGACAGGGATAGGGACAGCATGTGCAGCAGGGGCAGAGGGCGTCGGTACCTTTACCGGCTCTACAGGTTCAACGGATTCATGTACAGGCGTATCCAGCTTTACCAGCACCGCCACAGCCTTAAGGACAGGCATAACAGCAGCTACATTATGGCAGGGTGTACAACCCCATGCCGCGAGGTGTTCGAGCACCTCAGGCTGTTGAGGGTAAGTTTCCTATTCATGGTTCATTGGGACGTGTTGTATTTGATACGGGTGCTACACACTCATTTGTAACTAGATCTTTTGTTACTTTATCTGGGATAATAACGCGGGTATGTGATAGACCTCAGGGTATTTCTACACCTTTGGGCAATACAGCCATTTTATATGAGAGTGATAGGCCTATGACACTAGTTATTGGTAGACTCAAATTTCTAGCCAATTTACTTATCCTGGACATGCACACTTATGATGTGATACTTGGGATGGATTGGTTATCTCACTACCATGCCCAAGTTAATTGTAATAGGTTTGTTGTGTTTACCATACCTGGTCAGGATCTGTACGTCATCGCTATGCCACGTTTTAACGGGGTTAATAGCACTTATTTGTTTCATATGGAGGAGGAAATGAAAAAGGAGGTTACTGTGTTATTGGATTGCATACCAATTGTACAGGACTTTTCGGATGTTTTTCAGGAGATTCCAGGGTTGCCACCTAGTCGAGAGATCGATTTTGTGATTGACTTAGCTCCAGACACTACACCTATTACTAGAGCACCATACAGGATGGCACCAGTGGAGATGAGACAGCTGAGGGATTAGATTCAGCAATTACTCAGCCAGGGTTTTATTCATAGGAGTACGTCACCCTGGGGAGCACTAGTACTATTTGTGAAGAAAAAGGATGGTTCACTTCGCCTGTGTATAGATTACAGGGAGTTGAACAAGGTTACTATTCGTAATAAGTATCCGTTACCTAGGATTGATGATCTTTTTGATCAATTGAAGGGAGCTACGTACTTCTCTAAGATTAATCTACGGTCTGGATATCATCAACTTTGGGTTAGGGAACAGGATGTTCCAAGGACAGTGTTTCTCACTAGATATGGATCTTATGAGTTTCGAGTCATGCCTTTCAGACTGACTAACACACTTGCAGTTTTCATGGACTTAATGAACAGAGTTTTCAGTGCTTATTTGGATCAGTTTGTCATTATCTTCATTGATGATATCTTGATCTATTCTAAGTCAGAGGATGATCATGCTAGGCATCTTCAGATTGTTTTGCAGACGCTTTGTGAGCACCAGTTATACGCCACGTTCGAGAAGTGTGAATTTTGGCAGCGGGAAATGAAGTTTCTGGGTCACGTGGTGTCAGAAAAGGGAATAGCGGTAGATTCAGCCAAGGTTTTAGTAGTGGTTATGTAGGGACAGCCTACATCACCTACCGAGATTCGGAGTTTTCTCAGATTGGCGGGATTTTATCGTAGGTTCATCCAGGGGTTCTCAAATATAGCGAGGCCACTCACTCATCCGACTAAAAAGGGTGTACGGTTCATGTGGGATGAACACTGTCAACGAGCTTTTGATGAGCTAAAGACTAAGTTGACTTTTGCACCAGTTCTGTCTACTCCACAGGGCGGGATAGAGTATCTTATCTACACATATGCTTCCTTGTAGGGTCTTAGATGTGTTTTGATGCAAGAGGAGTAACCGATTTCGTATGGATCTGTAAGCTTAAGCCTCACGAGCTTAATTATCCAACACATGATTTGGAGTTGGCAGCTATGGTCTTTGCCTTACGTATTTGGAGGCATTATCTGTTGGGCGAGTCCTTCAGATTATTTAGTGATCACAAGAGTATACAGTATTTGTTCACTCAGTGGGAGCTGGATATGAGATAGCGCAGGTGGTTAGAGTTTGTGAAAGACTATCATTTCTCTATATAGTACCATCCAGGGAAAGCGAATGTGGTGGCAGATGCACTCAATCGCCGACCTGTTAGTAGTCTTTTCGCTCTATTCACTACTAAGTAGAATGCATTGAAAAAGGTAGATGAATTGTCAGATGCTTTCATGGCATACATGGTAGTTACACCTTCTATCATTCACAAGGTTTTGAAGGCACAACTTACGGATCAGCAGCGCATTGATAAAGTTGCAGAGATAGCTTCTGGGGAGGTTCCCTTTTACTATGTTGGGGCTGATGGAGGTTTGAGGTACAAGAGGTGGTTGGTAGTACCTTCTGCTGATAATTTGAGGAAGGATGTGATGACTGAGACTCACCACTCTGAGTTTTCTGTTCATCTAGGGGGAGACAAGATGTATCAGGATATGAAGCAGCAGTTTTGGTGGGCAAGTATGAAAAAGGACATTGTTATTTTTGTCTCTCGATGTAGTACTTATCAAATAGTCGAGATTGATCATCAGCGGCCGCCAAGAGCTCTACAGCCACTACCGATACCGGAGTGGAAATGAGAGAGCATTTCTATGGATTTTGTGGAGGGATTGCCTAATTCCTTCAAGGATCACAATTCCATTTGGGTCATCGTGGACAAATTGACTAAATCAACTCATTTCTTGCCTATTCGCACTAACTTCACTTCGGAGCAGTTAACGACACTTTACATTACAGAGATTGTAAAGCTATATGGAATTCCATTGTCTATTACATCAGATAAGGATTCGAGCTTTCTGTTAGGATTCTGGAAGAGTTTTCAGCAGGCTTTGGGTACAGAGTTGCATCTTAGCACTGCTTATCATCCTCAGACAGATGGTTAGACCGAGTGCGTTAATCAGATCATGGAGGATATGCTTCATTCGTGTGTTCTTGATTTCAAGGGCCACTGGGAGGATTATTTGCTACTTGTGGAGTTTGCATATAACAATAGTTTCTAGAAGACTATTGGGATGGCACCATTTGAGGCATTATACGGCCGATCGTGTCGATCGCCTGTTTATTAGATGGAGGTTGGTGAGAGCAGATTCTTGGGTCCTGAGTTCATCAAGGATACTTCGAAGAAGATCGCTCTTATTAGGGATCGTATGCGCACTGCGCAGAGTCGGCAGAAAAGTTATGCAGATCATCTCACACGTGCTTTAGAGTTTCAGGTTGGGGATCAGGTTCTACTCAAAGTGTCTCATATGAAATGAGTAATACGTTTTGGGAAGAAGGAGAAGTTGTCTCCGTAATTTGTCGATCCATTCATGATTATGGATCGAGTTGGCGCTGTAGCTTATCGGTTAGCGCTTCCAGATAATTTGGATCGCATACACAATGTGTTCCATGTTTCCATATTGCGGAAATTTCTGCGAGATGAGGATCGGTATCAGCATATCATTGTTGGGGGGATTGAGTTACAGCCGGATACAACTTATTTGGAGCCACCGTGTCATATTGTTGACCTACGAGATCAAATCCTTCGTAATAAGATTATCCCTTTAGTGCGTGTTTAGTGGAGTCATCACAATGAGGCTGAGTCTACTTGGGAACAAGAGGATGCCATTCGCTCGTAGTTTCCTGAAATATTGGAAGAAGGTAAGAGCGAATTCCGAGGACGGAATTCCTTTTGTTAGGGGGGGGAGAATGTAATACCCCGAATTTTAAAAGGATAGTCCTGTTATTTCAGATAATTATTTAATTGTGTTTTTATTGGTTTACTTATTTACTTGTTTGTTTTAATTACATTAATTGTTATTATTGGATTTATTTGAATTAAATTGAATTAATTATTATTATTTGATTTATTTGAATTAAATTGAATTAATTATTATTATTTGATTTATTTGAATTAAATTGAATTAATTGTTATTATGTGACTTATTTGACAATTATGTGACTTATTTGAATACAATTGGAGTATTGCAATTGATTAGGGTTTTGTTTTATTTTCCTTTACATTGTAACCAACTTTTAATTAGCTTGGGCTTAGGTTTAGGATTTTCAGTTAGGCCTATAAATATATGTATTAGGGTTCTGCCTAGGGTTTTAGAACCCTATTCATGACTGTGAAGTTAGAGAGAGAGAACAGAGGAGGATTATAGTAGGAATCGCCGGAGAATTTTGGAAGACGACATTGCAAGGTTTCAAACTGAGACCTAAAGGCAAGTTCTATTCCTAACTCTCTCTCTCTTTGACTCATGTTCTTTACATGCCTAACACAACTCTAGGAGTAAATAGACATTAAAGATTAATCTGGTTCACATGTTAATTTCAATTATAACAGTATGCCTTTACATGAATTAGTGTTTGTTTGTAAATTTCTTTGCATAATTCATGTTTTAATTGATGTTAATTGATGCATAATGAATTTAATAAATTTTTGGGACTGTCTGGAACCTAGAACAGAGGGTTAGGAACCTTAGCAAGGACAATCAGAAAGTCAGAAAACAGCTGGCGTCGAGGAAGACGAAGGTTGGGAAGAGTAGAGGCGGCTCCACATGATGTAGAGGTGGCTCCAAGGGAGTTGAGCTAGCTCTACCTAAAAGTTGAGCCTGCTCTACCCAAGTTGAGCCTCCTCTACCCAAAAAGTTGAGCCTCCTCTACCTAAGTTGAGCCTTTTCTACCTAAAAAGTTGAGCCTCCTCTACCTAAGTTGAGCATCCTCTACCCAAAAAGTTGAGCCTCATCTACCTAAGTTGAGCCTCCTCTACCCAAAAAGTTGAGCCTTCTTTACCTTAAATTGGAGCTTGCTCCTTTGTGGATTTTCAATTTGTTTTTAATTTCAGCGATGGATTTTACTCCTATACTTGGATTTTGATGTTCTAGTTTAACTAGAAGCTATACTGGAGGTTCTCAGAGGTGTCCTGAGCTTATTTAAAACTCCCAAGAGCCTTGTTAATACATAATTAATCACCTTGTATTATAGTTTGAACACTATAAAATTCTTACACAAATTGGTATACTGTTTTAAATGTGGAGGATTAAAATTGTTCATCATTATTTTAGCAATTTTTCAAGAATGATTTTATAGTTTAAATCATGTTCCAGTGTTATAAATAAGCATGTGAATTTATATATATTCTATTATGCTTACTTGGAATTAATTGATGTTTACATGTAGGATCTGTATTATCAATTATTGGACTGTGCGGAGTTGTATCAAATAAGCTTGTTAAATTACAGAATTTTATCATGCTTAGTATGGAACAATTGATGTTATTATTTGATATTTTAATTATCAATTATTGGATGTATGGATTAGTTGATATTTACATTCCTTGTCTGCATTATCAACTACTGGATAGATGGATTGTATGCACCGGTATCGGACAGTCGCATACTAGGGGGATTAGCTCAAAAACGCTAAATCCTACCTACTATGGAATTAAGGAATGGATTAACTAAAATTTAAATCATATTGATTTATAGTGTCAAGGCAACAAATGATTGAGTAGCACTACTATGGATTCTGGATGGATATTAAATATATTGTTTTGGTACCTCGATATGAGCTTGAATCTTAGGATCGATGGTTAGGGCGCGTATATGCATTGGGATGCATAGCTGGCTATGATGGTTGGAGGTGTACCCTGTTAGGCTTAGGTATACATGCCCACTTCAGGTGCGTTTTGCATGTTACCTCTATTCAGGTTGAGACCGGCCTGTAATCCAGTGAGAGTCCTTTAGTGTGAATATATATATTTATTTATAGACTATATAGTTATTGTTGAGTTGGTTAGGATGTACATGCGTATCGAGTCTCTGCTTAGATTGTAGTAGAATATAACTTGTTCGTGGGCCTGACCCACTTCTATTTTTCAAGTGTTCAACAGTTCTAGTCATAGGCTTGATCGTGCTGAGCAGAGACTATCACTCACTCTTCCGATAACGTAGGACTTCTCTCCATGGTTTACTTTGGATGTTCTTTTAGTAGTTTCATTTTAGTTTGAATTTTTATTAGGGGTCCACTAGAGATGGATTCCTTAGTTGTTTAAACTATTGGAGGTTTTATGGAGGATTGGATTTCTGGATTTTAATTTTATTTATTCAAGGATTTTAAACTTAGATTTCTTTCAGCTCTTAATTATTTATTTCTTATTTCATTTTTATATTCTGTGTTCATTTATATATTAATTGTTTGATATTCCTTTGGGTTTGGGCTTATGTCTGATCAACCCGTGTCACGGATCCGAAGGGTATCACATTTTTGGTCTTATATGGCAAGAGAATCTGAAGAGTATCCCAGAAGATGCGATAAATGCCAGAGGTATGCTCCTCTCATCTATCAGCCTCCAAAGGAACTGCACACAATGGGTAACCTATTGCCATTCGCTTAATTAGGGATGGACACAATGGGACCTCTGCCACCAGCTGCATAACAAAAAAGATACATCTTTACCAAATGGGTAGAGGCAGAAGCATACGCAAGTATAACTAACGTTCAGGTAAGAAAGTTCATCTAGAACAATCTAATATGCAGATTCAGAATCCCAAAATCTATCATTATGGATAATGGTACGAATCTAAACATCCAACATACTCAGCGTTTCTTCGACAAATATGGGATCAGCCAAAAAATGTCAGCTGTGTACCACCCACAAGGCAATGGGCAGGCAAAAATAACCAACAAGATAATCTTCACTTGCATAAAAAAAAAAAGCTCGAAAACAAGAAAGAAAAATGGCTGGACGAATTACCAAATGTCTTATGGGCATACATAACCACTTCGAGGTGCCCCATGGGCAAAACCCCCTTCTCTTTAGCTTACGGAACTGAGGCTGCAATCCCTACTGAAGTGGTAGCACCAACCATCTGAAGCATAGCTTGGGAGCAGAGATCAAATGATCAACTTCTTAAGCACAATCTAGATCTCTTAGAGGAGAAAAGAGAAGCAGCAACCATTCGGCTAGCTGCGTACCAACAGAAGTTGGCAAATAGCTACAATAAAAGGGTCAGACATAGAGGCTTCAACCTAGGAGACCTGGTGCTTCTAAAGTCAGAAAAGTATATCGGCAAGTTGGAACCCAATTGGGAAGGTCCGTACCGAATCTCAAATGTGATTGGAAAAGGAACATACAGACTCCAACACCTGGATGTCACTGAAATGACCAAACCAAGGAATGCGATGAATTTGAAAAGGAATTTTCAATAAAGAAATCGTACAATGTTTTTCAGTACTCATGTTTTACCGTAAGCGAGTCGATATCGAGATATACCAATTGGCGTCTTAAACGCAGTCCAGTAAGCCCAAAGCGCATTATTTAGTCGCAGTGACCAATCGTTTAGTCACTTAACCATCTTTTCAAGAATATTTTTGATTTCCCGATTTAAGACTTCTATTTAACCAGTCGTTTGAGGGTGGTAAGGTGTGGCAACCTTGTGAATGACAAAGTACTTTAGGAGGACGAATTTGAGATAGCGATTACAGAAATGAGATCCTATGTCACTAAGGAGTGCTCTAGGCATACCAAAATGACTGAATATGTTTATTTGAATGAACTTGACCACCACGGAGTGGTCATTAGTTTTGGTTGCCTTAGCCTCTATCTATTTGGACACATAATCCACTGCCAAAAGTATGTACTTATGGCCATGAGAAGATGAAAATGGTCCCATGAAATTGATTCCCCATACATCAAAGATTTCAACAATTAAGATGGGGTTCAATGGAATCATGTCTCTTTTAGACATGGCCGCAAGCTTTTGGCATCGCTCACAAGACTTGCAAAAATTCTAAATGTCCCTAAATAATGAAGGCCAATAAAATCCACATTGAAGGACTTTAGATGAAGTCTTCTTAGCATTGAAGTGCCCTCTACATTCTAGAGTGTGTTAGAATTTTAGAATGTTTTGGACTTCATTTTCAAGAAAACGTCTCTGGATTATTTGATCCGGTTAATATTTGAAAAGTTCTAGGTCTTCCCAAAAGAAAATTTTGATTTGGGTAAAGAACCGGTCTTTTTCTTGCTTAGACAATTGGAAGTGAATTTTTCTAACCGCAAGATAGTTAATAATAATAGCAAACCAAGGAGGCGACGTATGAGAAATCTGAAACAGTTGCTCATCCGGGAAGGAATTGTGAACTGGAGAAAAATCAGAAGTTTTCTCAATGAGAAGCCGAGAAAGGTGGTCCACTACGACATTGTCAGTGCTTTTCTTATCCCTAATCTCAAGGTTGAACTCTTGGAGTAAAAGTATCCAACGAATGAGTCGAGGTTTGGTCTCTTTCTTTGCAAGCAAATGCCTTAATGCAGCATGATCCAAAAAGATGATAACCTTGGATCCAAGAAGATATAAACGAAATTTGTCCAAGGCATAGACAACATCTAGCAACTCTTTCTTAGTTGTTGTATAATTTAATTGGGCATCAAAGAGGGTCTTGCTAGCGTAATAGATGGCATGAGGAACTTTATCCACACGTTAGCCCAAAATAACACTTAATGCATAATCGGATGCATCGCACATGATCTCAAAGGGAAGAGACCAATTAGGTGGTTTCATAATTGGGGCGAAAAAGAATAGTGAATGAAGCTTCTTGAAAGCTTCCAAGCATGCTTTATCAAAACTGAAAGCAGTGTTCTTGGTAAGAAGATGGCACCAAGGCCGGGATATCTTGCTAAAGTCTTTGATGAAACGCTGGCAAAAACCAATATGACCAAGAAAGGATCATATTTGTCTCACCGAAGAGGGAGGAGGAAGGCTGGAAAGTAATTCAACTTTTGCTTTATCAACCTCAATCCCCCTTTTAGAGACAATGTGTCCCAAGATGATTCCTTCTTGAACTATGAAATGGCTCTTTTCCCACCTTAAAATCATATTTGTCTCCTTATATCTTTTGAGAACAACGAGAGATTATGGAGATAATCTTTAAAGGATGGCCCAAAGATGAAAAAATTGTCCATGAACACTTCAAGGAATTTTTTTACCATATCAGAAAATATGGACATTGCATAACCCAAAGGGCATGCATCGATAAGTAAAAGTTCCAAAAGGACAAGTGAAGGTGGTCTTCTCTTGATCTTGAGGATCTAAAACCACTTGATTATAGCCGGAATAACCATTAAGAAAATAGTAGTAACTTTGGCCGGTTAGCCGTACTTGGATTTAATCAATGAATAGAAGTGGGAAATGATATTTCCAAGTTGCAGAATTGAGTTTCCAGTAATCTATGCACACACGCCACCCAGTGGTGGTGTATTATGGCACAAGTTATACAGCTGAATTTTAAACAATGGTGAGGCCGAACTTCTTTGGAACAACTTGAGTGGGGCTTACCTACTTGTTATCCGAGATGGGGTATATGATTCCCGCATCTAATAGCTTGATAACCTCTTTTTTGACAACCTCCATCATGTTAGGATTTAACCGGCGCTGCACCTCTCGGGAAGGTGTGGCGTCTTCCTCCAAATGAATGTGGTGCATGCAAATAGAGGGGTCAATTCCTTTTAAATCAGCCACCGACTAACCAATAGCTTCTTTGTGCTCTTGTAGCACCTCTAAAAGACTATTTTCTTGGTCTTTGGAAAGATCCGATGCAATAATGACCAGAAGAGTTCTATTTACACCAAGAAATACATACTTGAGATTAGCCAGAAGTGGCTTCAATTCAAGTTGAGGTGGAGATTTCAGTGAAGGAATGGGAAGAGTGCTAGAAATTAATGGAAGAAGTTCCTTGGCCACTTTCCAAGAGAGAAAGTCCGAGATTGCATTGGCTTCAAGCAATAAGTTGACTTCACGAATAGATTGATCAATATCATAATCTTCAAAGCCAAAGAAAGCCAAGCAAGTTTCAAGAGGATCTTGACTTAGAATGAATGGGAGAGATTCTTCGACCAATTCATCTATTATATCAAGAGAGAAACACTCATTTTCATCTAAAGGATGTTGAGAGGTATTGAAGATGTTGAGCTTTACCTTCATATTTTCAAAAGAAATATCCATCACCCCAGTTCGGCAATTAATTGAAGCATTAGCCATGGCTAAAAAGGGCCGACCAAGGATCACGGGAATGTGTCTTTTGGGATTGTGGACTGGTACAACATCTAAAACCAAGAAGTCTACTAGGAAGTAAAACTTGTCCACCTTGATGATTACATCCTCAATGATACCACGTGGTTACTTCACGGATCTATTCGCAAGTTGTAAGACAATCGTGGTTGGTTTGAGTTCTTCTAAGCCAAGTTGCAAGTATACTGAGTAAGGGATTAGATTTATACTCGATCCTAAGCCAATGAGGGCATTTTCTATCTCGTTGTCTCCAATGACACACAAATTGTCAGGGCACCTGGATCCTTAAACTTTGGAGGTATATTGTGATGAATGATAGCACTCACTTGCTCAGTTAACCTCACATTCTTAGGAATATTGCTCTTAGAAATGTGTTTTTGAGTAAACAAATCTTTGAGAAATTTAGCATAAGGTGGAGTTTTCTTTATGGCATTAAGTAGAGAATGTTGATCTTTACTTGCCTAAAGACTTCCTACATATCTTAAATTTTATCATCCTTGTTCCCAAAGTGTGGGGACTCTTTGAGGCATTAAGGAAAAAGAGCCTTGGGCTCATAAGATGTCTCAACATTTGGGATTGGCAGATTTGAAATTTCTAGACTGATTTTCAGATTTTTGGGTGGAAGACTTGAACTCTTGGTAGCAAGAATTTCAGTTTTTCCATCAACCTTATTATCCACAATTCTTCCACTCCAAAGTGTGGTGATTGTTTGGACTTGCTCATGATGTGGTCCACTCGGAGGAGAGATTTCATCAATCACATATTGCCCTTTCGAGTTCACTACGGGTTGAGCTAGAAGTTTTCCCGTGTCCCTCTTATGAAGATGAGTCACAAAAGTAGCTAATTGTCCCAGTTGGGTTTCAATTTTGGCTATTGATTAGGAACGAGTATTAACCAATTGCACCGTTGATTGCATACCACTAATGGTAGCCATGATTTGCTATTGGTGTTTAATATCTCATCCAATTGGTACGGCTGAAGAAGAGCAGAATTTTGATTTAAAGGGCTTGGATTATAAGAAGGAGGACGGTAGCTTGAAGAAGCTTGGAATGGCCGGTTCAAGGGCTGAGAATTGGACTAATATTGTTGCCTATGACCTTAGAATGCTGAATTTTGTGCGGCTGGTTACCTCAATGAGAAATTTGGGTGATCTCTCCATCCCGGATTATATGTATTTGAAAATTGCTCTGGTGTAGGGCAATCTTCCTCAAGATGAAAAGTGCTTGTGCAATATGCATTCATAGCACTTGATGAGGAATTTTGGGTTGAACCAAGAGGGGGGGTGAATTGGTTAAATCTTTGCTTTCAAAAACTTTCTCACACAACTAAGCAAGCATTAAAAAATAGATAACACAAGATTTACAAGGAAACCCTTTTAAATAAGGAAAACCTTGGTTCTTAGCCTCGGCCAATAAACAATCCACTAGATTTATGTATCTTGTTACACACTCAACTATCTCACTCTCTGCACACACCCATGCACTAGAATAGACACTAGTTTTCACAACCAATACATACACACTAGGACACTTCAGTGCATCCACGCACTCCCCCTGTCCGAAGCAACCACGCTTGGACCCAATAAGCTCTCAAAGCTCACTCAACAATGGGGTGAGGATGTAAAGCCTCACTACCACTCAACAATGGGGTGAGGGATTATGCCTCACTGCCATTTACAACAAGTGTCAACACACCAAATACAATTCAAATAAGATGGACAATACAAAATTCCAAATTACTGCCTCAAAACTGTAATCCACTGCATCATGTGTCTGAGGGGTAAAATAGGAAATTCCTTTTGAGATCAATTCACTAGTGCCCCATGCAGTCTTCTTTCACTGTTGTACTCATGTTCATAGCTTTGTATAATCAAACACAGCATGAGTTTATTACAAGTTTAGTCAAAGTCCTTGGTTCAGCATATACCAGTTTTGGCACAGATAGCCTCGGTACAGAATAGTCTCAACACAGAATATTATCAGTACAAATTAGCCTTGGCACAGAATATCTTCAGCATAGAATACTCAAAAACAAAGCATACCATATTTTTGCTACAAACTCAACTTTGACAATCTTGATTCATTAAAATATATAGTATAGATCATCATGAAATTACTAAGTATAATCCAATAGCTCTTGAATCCAAGATTTCTTTAGAAAAACAAGCTCAACTACTGACCACACTGTCCAAATTCATTTTCAGCATAATCAACACAAACACAGTCTGAACAAGTGTGAGAAGATGAATTATACCTGTGTCAATCTTTAAAATCGACCACAGAAACTTGAAACACCCAGTCATTCTTCAATGCAGCCCTTACATTAGCAAATTGACAGCAGCCTCTTCTCAGCAAACAAAGCACTCCTCGGAATTGATTCAATGAGTTTTTCTTACACAGATCATCATCAAATAGCAGAGAAAAACTTGCCTGACATAGTGTACTAAAGGGTTCTCAGGAGCAGCTTAATGTGCAATATAAATTTCAGAGGCTTAAACCCTAAGGAGCCTTGTAGCAGCATATTTATAAAGACACTAAATTACATAAGGCCTCACACACCATGGATGTACACCTGTCACCTCAAGCTAATGATTGAGAGAGCACATTTCAGATATCTTCAGAGCAATGGACCAATGCAGACCTACCACCTCAGCTAATTTCGTCACTATTCTTCCAGCTACAGCAGGTTACAAGTTTGAGTATTGAATTCCATTTCTGTCCAAACTTAGCCTCCAAGAATGGAATATTCTTGCATAAACTAGCTCTCTGGGACCACTGATACGTGTCACATTCTTCTCTAGGACCACTGAAACGTGTTACATTCTTCTCTAGGACCACTGACACGTGTCACATTCTTGAGTAAAGCTAAAAAAAGACCATATTGCCCTCTACTCAGCACTGTGACAGAGCCGAGGCTGTAGCTAAAGCTGAAGTGCTGAACCTTCATTATCTGAGGCTGAGCACCTGTAGCTGCTGAACCTTCATTGTCCGAGGTTGAAGCATCTCTGTTTGAGGAGCATCTCTGTCAAAGGCTGAAGCATTGCAATGTCCGAGGCTGAAGTGCTAAACCTTCAATGTCTGAGGCTGAGCATTACTTTTAGACATTAAAAGGCAAACATTCCTTAAGGTAACTTAGGACCAACATTTTGAGAATTAGAGAGGAGAGATGGGGTGCCACTAGCTGAAAAACTTTGTGGGTTATGGCATCCACTTAAGAGGATTCTTCCCTTAGAGTCCGTGGTTTACATGGATTTGAAGGTTTTCCAACATTAGAAGTAGGAGCCCTATGAGAATTATGTTACATTGAATTATCGCTCATATTCTCGAGTAAAGTCCAAACTTCATCTGCATTTTTGGACATAAACATGCCCCCACAAGAAGAATCAATAAGTTGTCTATGTGGTTCTTTTAAACCATCATAGAAGGCTTGCACGAATTGCCATTTAGGAACTTAATGGTGCGGACACTTCCTAAGAAGATCTTGGAGTCTTTCCCATGTTACATAGAATTGTTCCCCATCTATTTAGGAGAAGCTAAAAATAGAACGACACATTTGATTGGTTTTTCCCACAAGATAGTATTTTTTCAGAAATTCTTGTTACAATTGTTCCCATGTGGTGAAGGAATTTGCAACAAGTGAGTTCAACCAATATTTTGTCCTATCTTTTAAGGATAATGGGAAGAGACGCATATGAAGTGCTTGTTGAGGGAAGTCCCTCATCTTGATGGTGGAACAGATTTCCAGGAACTCATCAAGATGTTTATAAGGGTCCTCATTATCAAACCCATGATATGATGTAAGTATTGGATAGTGCTGGATTTGATTTCATAGTGATGTGCATCGACATTAGGCATGACAATGCATAATGGAGAAATATATGTTGAAGGGATGAAATGGTACCTAAGAGTCATGGGTGCTACATTTTCATTTTCAGCTCTAGTATTTTTCGACTCTAGGATTTTTAACTCTAACATTTTCAAGATTTTTAGCCATGTTGTCAACTTCAATTTCTAGTTCTCTTATAATTTCGGAATCCCTAAAGCTCTGTTTAGTTAGATGGAAATAAGCTAGAAAAGAAAAGAAATAGAAAGTGAATGAAAAAAAAAAAAAAGAGAGAGAGAAAGAGATTTCTTAGGCTGCATTTGGTTAGCATGAAAATTTATCCAAGAAAATTGTAAAAAAATATTAGTTTGTTAATTTGGATAGCATGAAAGTGAAATGAAAGTGATTATGCATACCAAAACTACCCTTGTGAAGTAAAATGATGGATTATTAAATTCAAATATATAATTGTTTATATTAATTTTAGTATTTATATTTAGAATAAGGCTTCATAATATTTCCTTAGGTATAACTAATTATTAGTTTAAGATAAATAAATAAAAAATAAAAAATTAGAGATGAAGAGGCAATACTACAATTTAAGAGAAAAATCAAATATTTCACGACATATATATATATATATATATATCTATACGGGATTATAAGTGACTATAATTGCAACATAGAACAGATGATTAAAAAAAATAGAATAAAAAAATCTATTTAGAAGCATGATCTATTTTGAGCAATTTTACCAAAATTATCATTGATATTCTGCATATATAATTGTATAATTTGCCTTGCAAACCTACCTCAAAAGTTGTTTTGGAGAGAACTTACCTCATAATAGAAGTTGTTTTGGAGAGAACTTTCCACGATTAAGTTGCTGGGTAAAATAGGAAATGTAATTAAATAAGCGCTTTTTTCACGTGAAAATAAAATTTTAGTGTGTTTTTTGTAGGAAAAGTTTTAAGGGAAAATACTCAATGCGAGAAACTAAATTTTCCATTAAGTTTCTCTTTCTATCTATCCAAACTGTAAAAAAATTTAAAAATTTTCTCTTCCTTTCTTTTCTATCTATTTTCACCTAACCAAATAGAGCATAAGGTTCTTTTTTTATTGTCTAAGAGTTCTTTCTAAAAAAGTTATATCAACTTGTTCTTCTAAAGTTGTCAATGTCAAAGATCTATGACCCAACACCAACTAATAAATCCAAATAAAGTAAATACAACCGAAAATTCAAATGCAGCAAAAATTAACTTGAAATACTCACAAATGGTGCGATTTTCCAGAATTTTCAAAATTTTCCAAAATTTTCAGAATTTGTTCTTCACCTCAAAATAGCCCTATGTTTCAACACCTGTATTTAAGAACTTTGAAAAAAGTCAAAAATAGAAACATATATACAAAAATCCTTATTACAATCAAACTGAATTTAATCTTTAAATTTTTTTATTACAAAGTCGTTTGCAATCCCTAGCAACGGCGCCAAAAATTGATGTGCACTTAGTGTATCAATTATAAAACCACTATCTATAGCACAAATTGAAGTAGAAAATGGCTTAGTAAGGGCTATCGATCCAAGAAGACTGCTAGCTTATGGTAATCAAAATTCTAAGATTACTTTCAAGTTTGATAAGAAACAAGTTAGTTTGATGATTGATTTGTCACTTAGCATGAAATTAAACTTAAAATAGAATTTAAAACGAATTTAATGGTTTGAATAATAAAGAGAGGAGATTAGGGAATCGAGTTCACTAAGACCTCATAAACATGTTTCTATGCAATCAACTTGGGGAAAACAATTATATATAACTATGATGTGTAGAAATATAAAACAACTACAACATTTTATAGAAATTCATACAATTGGAACTAAGCATAACCCATCTTTAGTTGGAATGTCTCATCCACCTAAACTAGATTATGGTATGAACCATCTTCCTTAGGCATTGCCTATCAAGGTTTTGAAATTGTAAGTTTAAGCACATGAAATCCAAGCATCTAGTATAAACTATCTTCAGTAGGCATAGACCATCTACCTAACTAAATTAATCTAAAGGTGTAACATGGTCTATCTTCCCTAAGCATAGTCTATCCAAATTCTTACATATCATACTAATAAAACCATTTTATGAATTCAATCTCGTTGTCACTATGAGAAAATCAAGTGTATGATTATGTAAATATGGTTTCTAAGACAAGAATTACATATCAACATAATCATATATAGGAATGCAAATCAGATACATTATTTCAATGTAAAAACACCAATTCAATGTAAAGACATCTTCTAATTCATGAAATCAATTATATACAATGTATTTCCCCAAATTGAAACAATTTACAACATGATTACTTGTTTAAGGCTACCTCAATCCCCCTCCTAGGGATTTAGCTCATTCTGGAAGTGGTAAAAGCCCCAAGGAATGAAGAAGAAACCTCCATCTTCAGCCTCATAGTAGCCCTTCACAAGAACACACAAGAACCTTAATTTTTCCTCACTTTCTCTCTCTGAAATTGATACAAAATTGAATATATTTAAAATCTACAATATAGAGAGATATATAACAGCTCTCCATAGTCGTACATTCAAGTGGAGGAGAGAGAGATATAAAACTGAAAATTTGAATCAGCTCATTTATTCGCAGGTGGGCGTTTGGACGCATCGGGCGGCATCCGGATGCAGCCTGTCAATTCGGGCATCCTTACGCATGCTAAGTGCTTATTGCTACGGCCTCTGGTATGGGGCATTCAGACTTAAATTCCTTTAGCTATTGGAATTTTTACTTCTTCGAATTACAATTGTTGAACAGAGTTTCCACAGGGCGTCCGAACGCCAAGATTGCTCTTCGAAGTTTCGTCTTCTGAAATGCCTTTCATCTTTCTTGACAGGCTTTTAGGGTCGACTTCCTTCCTCAAGCTGAGCTTGATAATGTTCCTAAGACCCATTTTGGTTGATTCTTCAACTCGCCATAACCCATATCCATTGAGATCCCATAAAACCTCGTTTTTATTCCTTTTTGGAGATAAGTCTTGAAAAGAGGCAAAACACACAAAAGTCGGTAAAATACGCTTTATTGATACACAAATAGACTAAAACATGCAATTAACAGCGCTTAAATATGAAATATTTGGTGTTTATCAGTTGTGTATACTTGGAAGAAGGTCTCTTCATAATCATCTCATCCCTTGACCTAGAAATTGAATCTTCTCTTAAGGAATTGCGAAACCGAAATAGGAGACCTCCTTTTTTTAGCAATCACCCACTTAATTCAATGGCGCATAATGACATTCCTCCAATTCTTCCCGAACCACCTCATGAAGCTCATCCTCTACCTAATCCTCCTATGGTTCTTCGAGATTACTACACTCTAAATGTCTACAATTCTCCCACATGTTATCGATTACCAAATTTTAGGCCAATCATTATGAAATCAAGCCCGGAATCATTCAAATGTGTCCTTCATTTAGTGGTTTCCCACATGAAGATCCTTACAAGCATTTGGATGAGTTTCTAGAGATATGTTCCACTGTGAAGATCACTGATTTTTAGGAAGAAGCCTTAAAGATGAAACTTTTCCCTTTCTCCCACCGAGAAAAGTCTAAGTATTGGTTTAACAATCTAGAGGCAAATACAATCACTTTTTGGGCTCACATTTAACAAAAGTTCCCCAAAAAATATTTTCCTGCGAGTAGGACCAATCAAATGAGGACGGTCATAATGATATTCTCTCAAAATGATGGAGAACCATTTTATGAGGTTTGAGAGATTGAACGATTTGTTAAGGAAGTGTCCTCATCATGACTTTCCAAAATGGCAACTTATTCAGTGTTTCTATGAAAGCTTGTCTAACACTCATAGGCAAATGGTAGATGCTTCATGTGAGGGCACCTTCTTGCTTAAACATAAAGATGACATTTAGACTCTGTTCGATAATCTGAGTGAAAACTCCATGCATCGTGCTTCTTTCACTTGTTCGGGTCGTGTATCAATGTTAGGGGGAAAGAAATATGAAAATCTTTATCACATTGATAAGTCTATTGAGGTAGCCACGAAAGTTAAAAACCTCACTCAAAGGTTTGACCAATTCTTGCTGAGTCAAACTTCGACGAAACAATTATCCTCTTCTCCCCAAATTCAAAATGAAACTTGCATCATTTGCTCGAATCCATGTCATAATACTCAAAATTGTCCCCATGGACAATCAATATCAAGTGAATCTCAAGAGCAAGTGAATACCACATTCTCTCACCCGGGTAATAATCCTTTCTCTAACACCTACAACCTCGGGTGGAAAGATCATCTTGATTTCTTATGAAGAAATCAAGGAGCAAGTGCAAATCCCCCTCAAGGAAAGTACGTTCCATCTCATATCCAAAATTCTTAATCTCAATCATATCACCCCCCCCCCCCCCCCCCGGGGGCAATATTCTCATCATCAAAATGTTAGTCATTCTTCGAATTCATAGCATCAAGCTCCCACTTTCAATTCTTATTCAAATGCTCCTCAAGTACCTCAAAGGAATTCCGCTTTTAAGGACAAGGTGTTGGCTGCTTTGGGTAATCTTAAGGCAAATACACAATTGCTCCATTCTCACTCCCAATCAATTGTAAAGCTTGAATCCCAAATTGGGCAAATTGCAAATTTAATAAGGGCAAGAGAAAAAAGGTAGTTGCCTAGCTAACCCAAGCCAAACCCAAAGATACTTCACATGGTGGAATCCAATCCCACATCGGGATCTTCCACACATGAATAAGGTCAAGCCATCACAACCTTAAGAAGTGGTAAGATCATTGATAACAAAATGAAGAGATGCCAAGTAAGGATGGTGATCCGGTAAGAAATATTGAGAATCTATTGCCATGTTTTCCATTTATTCCACAAACCATTTCATCCCATGAAAATGAAAAAGAAGGAAATCCATTATTGTCATCATTGTCTCTATATTTAGGAAAACCTTATGAGCCAAAAGCTCCATTTCTTCAAGCTCTAAAAGAACTCTCCCTCTCGGGACGTCAAATGGAGAAAATCAATGACATAATAGAAGTTTTCAAACAAGTAAAAATCAATCTTCCTCTTTTTGATGCCATTTGTCAAATTCCACCTTATGTTAAGTTCTTGAAGGACTTGTGTACTCAAAAGAGAAAATTAAAAAGTTAAGTCCCTAAGAAAGTGATTCTTATTAAACAAGTGAGCTCAATCATCCAACATAATACTCCTCTAAAATTTAAGGATCCCGGTGCCCCCACTATATCTTGTATCATTGGGGACTATGAAATTCATAAGGCTCTTTTAGATTTAGAAGCAAGTGTTAACCTTATTCCATACTCGGTTTATTGTTAATTGGGATTAGGTGATCTGAAACTTACATCGGTTGTTCTTTAACTCGCCGATTGATCAACAAAACAACCACGGGGAATAGTTAAGGACATCCTCATTAAGGTGGATAAATTTTATTTCTCGATTGATTTTGTGGTCTGCCTTTAGTGTGCAAAAAAGAATTTTTTTTTTTTTTTAGAATGATCTGACATGGCTATGCCACATTGGACTTGGATCAGAGAAATCAAACACTCTATCATTATTCATTTATAAAAAACTTGTCTGTCTCCTTAATAATTTAGTACAATAATAATGAAAAAGCTAAAAACCATAAAAGTGGTGCGCACTTGTTGAGAGTCAAAATCAATACCTAAAAAAATGCTCTATTTTGTAGGGTTTGTTTGATAATCGTTTTGTTTTTGGTATTTTTATTTTTTTCGTGTACTATAGGAGTGAAATATTTATTTTTGTTTTATATAGTGCCGAAACGTTTAATGTATTGTGGCCAACAGTCAAAAAACTAAATTGGTATTTTTACATGTTTCGGCACTATAGCAACGGGTAATATAGCAACGAACAGTACACAAAAAAAAATAAATAAATAAATAATAAAAAAAATAAAAATAAAAATAAAAACTCTAAAATGACATTTTTAAACTAGTCATTATATTTTTTTATTGCAATACTTTTTTACCAAATAATTTTTTTACTTTAAAAAATTTTGCAATAAATAAATATTACCAAATATGCTTTCGATTACTATTCAAAATACTGTAAATTAAAACATTTATTTTGTTATATATATTTAAAAATAGACTAAAAAACGATAATGTTCTCATATATCATATCAAGTTTTTTAGGGGATAAAAAGTTAAAAAATCACCTGTACATAGAGTTTCTTGATTTTTGAGAGATTCTTCTTCTTCTACGTATTATTTTCACTGATTTTTTATTTTTTTATTATCTATATTTGTTCAAAAAGATGAGAAATTGGACTCCCTCTCAAATCTCTGCAATTTCCTTGTTAGACACCCAAACAGGCCAAACCTTATAAGGGACAATATCATCTTGCGTGTTGAGAGAAAGAGGCCGAAGAGCAGTAAAAATTGATTACATATCACATATGGATTAGGTTGATAGGAAGAGGAAGGGTAGTACTATGGGTGGGCTGAATTGAGCTGATAGTAAGAGAAAAAGTAATACTAAAAATTGATTACATATGGATTAGGCTGATAAGAATAGTAGTTCTAATTTTTTTTTAAAGACCTGGGCTATAGCCCAAGTTAGCCCATTAAATGCTCTGCCTATGTGCACACGGTACGAATTGAACCGATTAAAAATATTTGAAACCAAACCATTCCTAACAATTCCATAAAAATTAGAACCAAACCAAACCAAACCATGAAAACAATATAATCGAACTGAACCAATCCATGAGATAAAGGTTTGGTTCAATTCAGTTCCACAGTTCTAGGCTTTTTTTTTTATAACTCAATCTAATATATATATATATATATATATATATATAAAATTAAAAATTTATATATATTATATATAATAATTTTTTATTATAATATAATTTTATTATATAATATTGTTGAATGGTTAGAAGACTACTTTTATTATTCTATTATTCATATAAAATAAAATTTATAAATATATATAATTTATAAAACGTCCAATTTAATTTTATAAAATTTTAAATCATAATCCGTTTACAAATGATTCTATAGTTTAGAATCCTAACAGAACCAAATCCAAAAAAAATCTAACGGAAATGATTAGATTTATTGATTAAGCTGGTTGTTTTTTTTTTTTTTCACCCCAAAATGACATTGGCCGGTTCTTCTAGCTTGTGGGTACAATCAGATGTTGTTGTCTTGATAGGTCCTTTACAGCTGTCAAATGACTTCATCACCCAGCTCTCTAACCAATGAAATTACACAATGATAAGTGTGAAAACACAAAATAACCCAGAGTTTATATTCTACATAGCACCTGTCAGCAAAAACATTGTACCGGTGACGCAGTGAGTCAAAGTCGGTGACGCAATCTTTTTGCTTCTCCGCAAAGTTTCCTCTTCACTACCAGTCACCTTAGTCAGGCAGTTAGTGGCACCTCCGTAAATAAACTGCAACTTCATAGGCATATGCATAAACCCTATTTTATAAATCTCTGAACCCGTACGCATTAACTTTTTCCCACCCCCCCCTCTCTCTCTCTTCTCACCCTCTCTTTCCTCATTTCTACGAACTTTCGGCACGCCTTTTTCTTCTTCCGCCTCCTTAGGGCTATATATACACAGATATGTATACACATATAACAGTCTCAACAACTCTCTATAATCTAATCTAATCTGTGGGTAATTAAGAAAATTTTCGAGCTTTTCTTTGGATCATAATCAAATGGATTCTGATTCGTGGAATAGTCGTCTCACAAATGCTTCCAGGCGCTATCAAACTAGATTGGGTCAGTTTAGAGCCACTACTTATGCTCCTTTTGTTTCCCGAGAAATCTTCAGAAATGAAGGAAAATGATAGAAAATTGGGAAAAACTAGGACTTTTGGAGTTTATCCTGAAATAAAAGTTTCAAAGCTATCACTTTTTTGTTTTTCGCTTTGATTTTCTCGGGAATCAAATGGAGCTTTAGAGTGCAGTCAGTGGATTGAATCGCTTTTGATATCGGTGTAATTTGTATGTCTGCAGATCTGTGTCATGGAGGTGAAGAGATTGACGGAGAGGATGAGTCGCGGCCGGAGTTCTTGTGCCCCTTCTGTGCAGAGGATTTCGACATGGTCGGGCTCTGCTGTCATATAGATGAGGACCATCCGGTGGAAGCGAAGAATGGGGTAATAACCTTTTAACTTTATCTAATTTGATTTGGACTCCAAGTTCTTGACCTAGTTTTAATTTATTTGAAGTAAATTTAGTGTTGATTGAGAGAAAATGTCTGAATTTTGCTGGGTTGTTGTTTGGGTTGATTCAGGTTGAAAATTGTTAATGACCCAGAACAGAAAAGTTGCAATTTTGTGTTTTTTAATATATGCTTTTGATATTTTCAGTTTTAATTCTCTTTTATCTCCTTGGAAGTTGATTCTGATTCTAATTCTTAATGGTGTCCTTATAATTAATTTATTCGCATGTACGGTGAGGGAAAGAGTAGTGTAGTTGAAAGTTGGAACATTGGAAAGAATCGTGTAGTTGAAAGTTGGAACATTGTTTGTTAAGTGGGTCTTCCTGTATTGCTAATCTTGCTTTTCAGGGGAAAATCAAAGAAAAAATTGCTAGCAACAGCAAAATGAGCTCTTCTAGAATGCTATTGACCCAGTGCAAAGGATCGGAGAGTACTTGAAATAACTACTTCTACTAATAACATTTATTGTATCTGTTTACATTATCTCCCATATGTTTTTGTGCATCCATGTGATGTTTTCTTAGAATTTACCGGTTTTGAAAAGTGCTTATTTATGCATATCGAAGCTAAGAAACTAAAAACATTGTATTTCGCAGTAAGATGTCGAAAGAATATGAATGTCAATGTATCTAGAAAGATTCCTAAATGAAATCAGTATGTAGAAGTCATGTTTTAAATTTTCTTCTTAGGGGGCGTTACACTAAATTAATACTTTGTTGAATATCTATTGTCATATATGCATATATGCCCTTATACTTCATATATGCATAAATGTACTTTTACTAAGAGGAGTTTAATGAAAGTAAGTACTATGAAAAGTATCCTGAAGAAATTATTCAAAATATCAAGTTACAAATCAAAGAATCATGATGGCTTATGTGGAAAAAATAAAAGAGATATTTGATGTCACCTGTTTGAAAAATTAGTAATGTCATCTGCATTTAACAGATTCTAAATGTAGTGTTTTGTAAGTGTCCAATGTTTCAATGAAGTGTCTTTTCTAGGTACCTCTTTAATAAACATCCTAGGTTCTTTATAAGTTTGCATTCTGAATGAATGGTGGAAAGAAACTTGGAACTTGGTGATTTAGGATTGGATAAGAGGTTTTGTTGGATAGGGTATTATTGTACAATGGTGCTGGCTGTCAAATATGAAGTGATTTTTGCTTTTGAGTTTTTGCCCATTTAATGATACTTGTAACTGTTTAATTATGCAGATATGCCCACTTTGTGCAAAAAGGGTTGGAATGGATTTGGTTGGCCACATTACCATGCAACACGGAAGCCTTTTAAGAATATCCTTTTTACTCATAATGGATGACTTATATAATAGGCTACTTGATACAATTTGGTTTTGGCTTGCTTAACATGAGATCAACGCCTGTATGTGGTCAACAGTCTACGAGATAATTGAATCAGCTTATTGTTGACAATTATACCTTTGGGTTGACTCCAGTTTTATTACATCTGTGTTGCAGGACTTTGAGATATTTATTTTTTGTTTGGTCTCTAGGTTAGTTTTTGTTTTTTACTTTAATGGAGATTGTTAGAATCTGGATTTTAACAAACATGTTTGTATGTTTTGACTTCCTACAAGGTTTTCACTGCCAGAGCCAGCAAGGTTTAAGGACTTATGTGAAGGCATCTAATTTAAGACTTGTCCTAGGTTTACTCCGTTTAAAAGACAATTTGAATGTTATTATCTTATTTTATATGTTGTGAAACGATTTTTGGCTAGCTGTCTTATCATTCTAACTAGCCACCAAAATTTATATTTGGATTTAATTTCATACAAGAAAGTAAATGCGTTCTTCTCACAGCAGAAAAAAATAAAAAAAAGTTGAACTGGGTGCTGAGTCTATTTTCTCAGAATCATGCTATCTAGTTTTATTTTGTCATTCTAACTGATTACCAGAAATTGCATTTTGGATTTGATTTCATACAAGAACTTAACCGCGAGTCTAGTTACCAGGGCATATCCGTTGTTCAACCGGGCATTCCACATCCTTGTTATCTGAGTTTCATTCTTTCTACAAGGTTTTCATATATGTGTATGTTATTATATTATTTCATCTCATTTTCTTTGTGAAGTACTGTTCCTTGACTAGAAATTACGTGCCTAGAAAGAGGAGATTCCGCAAGGGTGGATCTAACACATTTTCTATACTGAGAAAAGAGTTGCGGGATGGAACCTTGCAGTCCCTCCTTGGTGGGACTTCATGCTTGGTTTCTTCCTCCAATACGGAACCTGATCCATTGCTGTCATCATTTATATACAGTCAGCCTGTTCTGGATGAACCTGCAATTGTAAAACCTCAATCTTCAGTTGAAGCAAGCTTAGTGAAGCAAAGCTTAAATGAGGATCTTTCAGAAAGGTAATAGCACCGGCATTAATTATGTATGACCTTTATATCATTGATGTTTGTGTGTCTGGAAATGGATGATAAAATTAGAAATTTGCATACTTAAAGAGTAAATTATGAATTGAATGGAATGAATTTGAGGAAGTGAATCCTTGCTCTTGGTCAAATAAGTGATATTTGAACATTTTATGGTATGGTATGTGGAAATTGAACTTTTTTTAAGAGTGGTATTTTAGGTTTTTTTTTTTTTTTTTTGTTTTCTTGGATAAGATTATTTCTCATTATTAGCCAGTTCTGGTTTTTTTTTTTTTTTTAATAGTTAAATTAGCCAGTTCTGTTGTAGATATTTGATGCATGGTCACTCTTAAAGTCTTCACATTAGCTGATCCTTTGAGGTCAAAAGTTAATAATGAAATTAAAATCCACATTTGAAGTGGTTTACTGTTATGTTGATTGAATGATGTGATGGTCTTTGTATTTTTTTAAGTGTTACTTTTTTGAATCTCAAATGTTTTGAGAGTCTAATAGCTCTGTGGTTGCCTCTTTTGTTTTTCTTTTGATCTGTCTTTATCTCAAGCTTCCATGCTCTTTAAGCTTCATATCAATTTTTGTTTCCTAGTTAACTTAATATTAAATTCATAAAGGGTATGATGGTTTGTACTTATTAGGCTCTAGCTCTTTAATAAATCAAATATATATATTTTTTTGGCAAGGGAGAAAAGAAAATAAATTACGCCAGTTCTGATTAAAATAGTGATCTATCCCAGTTTTGATTTTTCTTGTGGGGTTCTTTAGCAAACTACTGTTACAATACATTTATATTTGTATGTGTGTATATATATATATATATATATTTGTATGCATATATATATATATATGTATGTTGGACTGGACTCCGGACACTGATAGTACACCATTTGTGTGGATGTTTAAAGGTTAATATTAGAGGAAACTGCCCAGAGATCATGTAAAACAGCACAAGTTCTGGGCTATTTATTCTCTTTTACTAAATTTGCTTTTACCATTGAAACTTGAATGTGGAAGATCTATCGTTTCAAAATTTTGGGTAAATTTAAGAATGGTTCAATAAACATTTCGAATAGGGTTGCATATACTCCATGGACAATGAATATATGCATTATAATTTTGTCCTTTCCAAATTATTTGCTAATTATGGTTCATTTGTTTGGTTAGCATATAAGAATTAGATGGATATTAAAAAGAAAATGGGAGGATCTTAACTGTGTA
Organism: Cornus florida; assembly: GCF_030987335.1. Taxonomy (NCBI): domain Eukaryota; kingdom Viridiplantae; phylum Streptophyta; class Magnoliopsida; order Cornales; family Cornaceae; genus Cornus; species Cornus florida. Next base: position 21,168,227 of record NW_026775571.1, read on the forward strand.
TTGTTTGAAAGCAAAATGAAAAGAGTGAAGTACAATTGTTTAATAATGTGGCTTTGTACTAACTTTTTGTTACTGGAAAGGAGAAAAAGTTGGCCATGATTGACCGATAGGAGTGGAGGTCTGAGTACTTTATGATTCTAATGTCTAGTATTGATATAAATATTGTTTTGACTACAGTAATATGTTTACTTCAGTATTTTGGAACACTGAAGTAATGAAAATCCAGCTAAGAAGATATTCACTGGTGTTGGGCTGGAGGTCATGGTGTGGTGTAAAAAGATTTTTCACTCTTGTTAGAAAAGCAGACATCTCTGCTTTTCCGGGTCTCTGTTTCTATGATTGTGTGTGTGGTTTGGTTGAATGTTCTCTTATCACCCGAAAGTTTTTGGAGACCAATTGGCTTTAGTTTTATTGTCTGAACCCCCGGGTGAACGAGTCATTGGTAGCAGTGAATGCTATTGTGACTACTCTCTCTCATTTTCTGTATTAGAATCATTAATGGATTTACTTATTACACTTCGTGTTAAGATTGAATAGATGTCTTTCTATGGTTGCAGAGTTATCGAGCAATCTCCATTGTCAGACAAGGACAAAGAAGAGAAGGCTCGGAAATGCGAGTTTGTTCAAGGGCTGCTGCTGTCCACTTTCCTAGACGAAAATCTATTGAGTCCTAGGGGATACATGTAGTGGGAAGTGCTTAAATTATGTTTTAGCACTGAAGCATAGTTGTATGAGCGAAGAAGCGGATGCAAGTGTGGCTGTCAGTTGAAATAGTTAGTCCAGAGAGACTGTATCAGCTATTGTAAGTAACTTTTATGTGCATAATGGAAAGATGGAAGGACTTAATCTAGTTGATCTTCGTTTTATTTTTCTGAGTATAGCATAATTGGGAATCTGCAAGATGTTTTCTTTTTATTTTGCTTTATTTACCATTACATAGATGATATATGTATGAATGATTGTTTTAAAAAGCAAGGTAATTTGCATATGGTTGAATTGGGAGAGGTCCTGAAAGTGGATATGCACCATAAAAACACGCACAGACACGCACAATGAGCTTCAGCTGATTGTTCTAGCCATGAGTTCAAAGGGCTCGGGAAAAAATAAAAAATTATTCTAGCAATAATTTGTACGTAAATTGCACAATCTTTCTTAAGAGATTCTGTTTTTACATTATGACAAAACGCTTTCGATCTAATTTGTACAATTTATGACTTAATTTTGCGCACTTGCCTTCCACTCTCCCGCTCCTTTGTATATAACTAATAATTTTTGACGTTTTAAGGATGTTAAAGCCTTGTAATAATATATACTTGTACCATGCCAATGAGGCTGGTGTGGTAGGTGGGTAGGGTCAACTTGCATTCCTGACTCTAATTAATTGTATCCGTAAGGTGTCACATTGGTTTGAGTAATCAGATATATATATATATATATATATAAAGCAACAAGGAAAAGGCTAAAAAGCGAAAAGGAAGAAGCTTCAGCCTCTAGGGCTGAAATAAGCCAACTAGAGCACACTGGGCAGTGAACATCACCCCTACTAATCAGTTGAATTGAGGGTATTTTATTTGTTATTTAATGAAGATGACAATGTTTTCAAAAACAATGACATAGAATATCATTTCTCATTCAATTCAAAACTTGAAGAAATCCCAATCATGAAAGTGATTTTTATTTAACAAGTATACATGCACACAAACAACCATGAGTGAAGTTGGTTGGTTTGATGCTTCCATCTCCTTGCACAAATTGATGTTAGCGTTTGATTGGTGCACTGGTTTTGATATTGGAGGACATTTAGTATAACAAATTCGCCCACAGCCTAATGACAAAAATTCTCACCTCACATTTTAAAGGCTGGAAGTTCGAATCCCAGAAATTTTTTTTACTGTAATTGTCTCGTGCGCTTGAGACGGAGAGATTGCATGTTCCTAGTGGTAGATTATGGAATGTTTTAAGAGACCCAATCTTACCATTATAAGAAGAAAAAAAAAAAAAAAAACAAAAAACAAAAAAAATTACAATTAAAAGAATTTTAGCACAAAATTTTGTACCAAATTCTTTTCCATCCCATTCTAAATCAAAACAGCGAATTTGATGCTCCGAACGTTAACATGAATGCTTTTGACAAACTGAGGCACATGCATTGAACAAATTAGCAGGGGCCACCGGGTTATGTTACTTCATGTTTAATAAGACATACACTAACCTGTGCAGTGACAGAAAGAGACAATTATGGAAGGGTTGATTAGGGTTGATGTGAATGTTTGCTATTAATGAAAATGGTGAATAGCATTTGTGGGTTTTTGATTAATCCTTGTTTAAGCTAGATTGTGTTAGTTGTGATATGGGTCATCCTTGGCTGAAAAATAGACTGAAAAATAGAAACATACATGGTACCACACATGGCTAGTATTATTGTGAACAAAATTAGGACTGTGGTAAGTCATATAACGGGAGCGAGAGCGAATTCGAGAGCGGAAGCGTGAAAACGAAAAAATTAAGTCACAAATAATAGGAACAGTGGCAAATATGCGTGCGAAACGTCCTCGGAACATGAGAGCGGGACTCGATGAGAAGGATTGTGTGACTTGGGACTGTGCGGAGAGAAAATTCTCCAGGAATCATCAGGCATGCTATTGTAGGATAAGCCCAAAGAAGCGGAAGCCAGAGATCCAATTGCAAAGCCCGGCACAAAAGACCAAAGGGTTGCCTCATACGCTGAACAGGCCCGACAAAGAATATCAAGGCCCATATGGCCAAAGCCAAGTCTTGCCCAACATGGTAATAGAATCTGCATGAAAAGATAATAGCTACAAAATAAGTCCTGATTTGTAATATGGCCCAATCTCCAAAGGAAACTAAAACTCGAAAATAAGCTTAGAAATAAAATTACTCTAAAAATTATGAGAAAATAGAGCAAGAAACTTCACAAATAAATATTACTAAATATAAAAAATGAAAGCAATCTGAGTTCGTTTAAACAACAAATAAATATTCAGTAGGCCATCTAAAGGACAGAAAAATGTCGTTTTAAGGCCTAAACGATGGTATTTGCCGAAAAATGGCGTATGTCACGCCATTGCGGCGAGTCTTGTATATTGAGCCATTTATAATAATAATAAATAAAAAAAATCTCATTTGGGTTTAAAACGGACATTTCAGGATCAACCTAGAAAATTGATCAGCATTCTCGTTTGGCTCTCTATGAGTGAAAACGGGAATATAAGATTTAGCAATCTCATATATGGTTTTTTGGTTATGTAAAAATGGAGACTATGTGCGGTTAAGACTTAGCTTGGAATATAAAAACCAGGCTTCCACACGAACAGTTACTACCTATACATGTAGAATGCTCTTCACCATTGACACAAAAGTCTAACCGTTCCACATAAAATTCAATTCATCCTCCTTTTTTTACTTTGTTTTTTAGACGAAAAATTGGTGTGACCCTTCTCCCAAGAGCTCACAAGTCCACTTGCTCCAGTTAAGATGTTCATTGAGTTCATTAAAAGTGTACAATTTATACTTGGTAATTTTAAAACTCAGCTCATGTTCAAATTTTGAAGGTGAAATATTAGGTGAGAAGGTCGAATTAGTTGTACGTTTTTGCGATGAGTCTTGCTCGTTGGGTATAAGATAGACAATAGCGAGTACCACATCAAAGGCGAAAAGATGAAAGCCCTGGACTGTTTAAGGCAATAGAAGCACTCCTCCTTGCAAATGCTGAAGTCTTAAGCTTAATGTGTCTCACTACAACAAAAATGGTTCACTACAACAAAAATGGTTATTTACCGCATTTTATTTACAACGTTTAAGCTTTAAAACTTGTAAAAAAGTAAAAATTTTATTTTTGAAACTAAATTTTATATTAAAAACTAAATATTAATTTCAAATAAAATTTTAAAAGAGAACTTCATATTTATTACATTTTCTTTGTTATTTACTGCATTTAATTAACGTGGAAGCTTTGAGACCATCCACTTGTATTAATTACTTATCACACATATGTACTGGATTTTTGGCTTGAGATCAGCTGCTCACATTACTTGATCTAATCTATAGCCCCATCATACGCTGTGTGTGTACTAGTGGTTGGTTGCAGGAGAAAACCCTAAACGATTAAGGCGTGGATTGATGATTAAGCGTCGATTTTCTATCATCGATTGTGAACCTACAATCCGAATATATAGATCTGAGAGTTTGAGCTTCCAAGTATTTCAAAGAGCTTTATAGGGATTGTATCATCACAATCACCGTCTTCATAGTGTTCTTGGTCTTTGCCTTGTTGTTCGTCCTTCCATCATCGGCAGAATTTTAATTAGAACCTCTACAACTTCTGGTAAGTTTGTCACCTTTGATCATAGGCATCTATGGAGTTTTGTAGGTTTCAGTTTTTGTGTTTCACAATTGGTTCATCAACATAGCAAATTACTATTACTAGTTTCAGTTCATAAACAATCAAATTCATTTAGGTTTAATTCTTCTCAACTCCGATTTTGTATTTTGTATATGCATATTAGATGTGAGAATTTCTATTGACTCTGCTAGATCCATACTTGACCTACCAATCAATACCATAGAAAGCCATACAATAGGAATGTGTATTTACATGTGCATATATATATATACAAATTCACATGTGTATGTATATGTATACAAATTTATATTTAAATGCTCTGAATCTTCCTTTAACTGTTTGTTTGAGTTTTCAAATAACATTCTTGGTAGTGAATTAATTTTCTTTAGTGGCTATATTCCTGGATTGTGCCTTCAGAAGCTATATAACAAAAAAAGGAATACAGAATGTATTTGCTTGCTTTTTTTTTTTTTTTTTGCAAATTTTATCAACTGATTTTTGAGTTTTTCTCACACCTGTTTTCCGTTATGGGCTATGTGCAATGCACTTTTGCCTTCAAAAGCAATGGTTCTCTTTTCTTGGGATGTTTAATTCTTCCTTCATTTATTTGAGTTTAAGTTTCATTCTTTGTGATGAATTGATTTTCTCTAATGGACATATCCATAGAGCTGTGTGCCTTCAAAAGCTATAGAATAAAAAATGCAATGCAGAATGCATTTGATGTGAGTTTGCTTATTTCTTTGCTATAGGCGATAACTCTTTGAATTTTATCAAGTGACTATGTTTTGATCATTTGCATTTCTAGTGATGCATTTTTTATTTTCCAGAATTTTTCTAGTGATGCACTGATTTTTGTATAGTCACATGGAATTATGCTTTCAAATTTTGTAGAATAAAGAATGGTAAGGTTATAGTTCCGTTCTCTTCGCATTGTTTGTTGCATGAAATTGAATTGATTTGAGGATCTCTGTCATAGAGTATTTGTGTGACTTCCAAATGTTCGACAAAATGTTTGTTTCGCTTTGGTATTTCTGTATTGCTTGACACTTGATATAATACCAGGAAAAGGCACATGATCGGTGAATGTTTTGTAACTTATAAAATTTTTCTTTTCATTTTTTTTTAATTGTTGATTTGAAACTTGTACCAATAAACCTTACAAAAAAATCTGCAATTTTTTTATAAACTAGTACTTATCAAAATTCTAACCTTAAAGCTCCGATAATATAAATAAAAATAGATATCTTCAACACCAATAACAGCCTATCAAGGAAGCTATCTGGAGATAGAGATGACAAAGTAAAAATCCAATTCAACCTTCAAATCAAACAAGAATCATATATATATACAAAAAAATCTACAGCGATCAAGTCAGACAACAACTCACAAAATCAGAATTTCAAATTACAAAATCAAGATATAAAATTAAGTAACTGAAACATTTCAAATTACAAAATCAAGATATGAAAAACTGAAACATGTTCTAATAAATTTAAAAATTTAACAATTAGTAACCCAAGATATAATATATATAGAGGGCGTTCTGAGGTTGATGGTGGATATAATATATTTAGAGAGAGTAAAACAATTGGGGGTAGAGTTTGAGTTGTGTAAAGTAATAAATTTTTAGGTAATTTGAATTTTATTAGCTAATTTGAAAGTGGTGTTAGAATTTGAGTTTTGTAAAGTAATAAATTCTTTTTTTATATTAATACTGAAATACTGAATTTTGAAATTGGTGGTAGAGTTTGAGTTTTGTAAAGTAATAAATTCTTTTAGGTTTGTATATTAATACTGAAATATTTATATTTTATTTTTTTAATAAATAAGAAATATTATTTTATTTTAATACTGAAATTGGTGGTAGAGTTTGAGTTTTGCAAAGTAATAAATTATTTTAGGTAATTTGAATTTTATTATGTAATTTGTAATTTGAATTTTATTAGGTAATATTTAAAAACTTATATATATATATATATATATATATATATATAAAATGGTATAGATTTGAATTTTATTAAGTACTTTGTAATTTGAATTTTATTAGGTAATTTGAAATTTAGTATAATTTGTAATTTAAAATAGAAATTCAATTATAAAATTTTTTGTTAAATTTTAAAATAGAAATTCAATTATACTAATCATGCATTAGATTGAAATTGATATATAAATTTATAGGAAAACTACACTTACATAGAGTTATGACCCTTAAATAACAAAATGATTTATTTTAAAAGTTCATTTTTCACTTTGGTTGAATTAAGTAAAATAATTACATATGTATCAATAACTATTGTTTAGGTCGAAAATGGCCTCCAAACACTTATTCCAGAATCACTACAAGAAAAAGGGTTGTTAGTGACAAACCTTTAGGGATAGTACAAAAAATTGTCCGTAAAGACCCTATTTTTAGGGCGGGCTTTAATTACTGCCACTAAAGACACACTTTTTTGGTGACAGTCCTAACCTGTCAGTCCCTAAAAGACCCAAAAAAATAAAAAATCCCTCAAATCTGGTGGCGGCAAAACTTAGCGCCTTTTTTAGTGAAATTATATATTTTTTTTAATAAAAAAAATTATCAAAATAGCCTTTTGGGACGGTAAAATTACCGTCCCAAAAGGCTATTTAGTGAGATTATAATTTTTTTAATAAAAAAATAATCAAAATAGGGTTCTGGAACGGTAATGTTACCGTCCTTAATTAACTACTAAGTAATTTTACAAGACTACCCTATCAAAATGATGTAGTTTTGGTCAATTAAGTATATATCTGTATATATTCGATGTGCTCTGTGTCTGAAGATTGTTTCTTGCCCTAGCTCGATATTTTCCTTCGGTCTTCTCTCTCAAACTAGTTTGGTCTTCCCAAATCGATCTCTTTCTTTTCAATTAAGTACATATCTGTATATGTAATCCACGTTGAAGACTGTTTCTTGCCCTAGCTCGATCTTCTCCTTCCGTCCTCTCTCTCAAACTGGTTTGGTCTTTCCCAATCGATCTATTTCTTTTCAATTGAAGTCGTAGCCCTAGATTTTCTCTTTCTCAAGGTGGGTATCAACATGGAGATCTTGAAGGCCCCCCCCCCACAACAGCAGCAGCCCGAAACGATCTTTCGTGACGTCCTTTGCTCTCCTATCGACGAGTCCTCTAACACTCTCAGCCATCTTCAACATCAGTCCCACTGTCGGTAATTTTCACTTCTCAATTCCCTTATTTCCCAATTAATGAACCTTAACTGCTTATACATTTACTAGATACACACATATACACATATAATTAACATGAATGCTTCAGACGCACAAAACTTGAGTGTTTGCTTTTTGTGGGTTTTGTTGATTGATCTTAGTAGTATATAATTTGCATTTTATTGGCTCCTCCTTTGTCTAATTGGGTGAACATCTAATTCAATTCAATTGAGAGATAGCAAAGTCAGTCCATCAATGGTGGGCAAAGATTCTTCTTCGTCTTCCTTGTTTTTGTGGTCCAAATTAGCTTGGGTCGAAGCCTGAACAACTTGCGATCACCTAGCTTCTTTGTCTTCTAATCTCACCCACTTTCCCACCTTAGAAACTTCCTGCAATAGGTCCGTCATCTTCTCACAAACCCTGCTTTTTCATTTTTGAATATTCTTCTTATAGCTCTGGGAATATTCTAATTTTGCATTAACCTAAATGATACTGGGTTTTAACCTCTTTTTTGTTAGGGAAAAAAAAATCATAACAAACTAAATTTAGTATTATTATAAATTATTGGCCTAAGTTGTATCCATCTTCTTTTGGAACTAAATTTTCAAAAAGTTTTATTGGGCAAGAAAACAGAAGGGCAATGGTTTTTTTGGAAGCAATTGTTATAGAATGCAACACTTGTGTACTGTGTAATTAAGAAAATCTCTAATCACCAACATTACTGATCCACTTGAGCAGCCAAAAATGTTGTCAATTTAATGGATTTGTAAATTTTGCACTAGCTCAAAATGTTTAGTTGAACACGTAAAGTGACAGTCCTTTATATTTTTGGAATATCCCATTCATTTGTCTTAGTTGATTGGACTGATAGTTTGGAATGATTTCTATGAATTGCTTGTTTGTTTCGTGCCGCAGATCTTCTTTACAAGGACTACCAGAGCGACCAGAAGTTCAGTGTCACTACTTACTCTTCTACTAGTGTTGTAAGTGTTATTTATTTTTTATATATATTTTTTTGTTGCTTCTTAGATCTGTATATTTGCTTATTTGCTTGGTGAGGCTAGAGTTATCTCTCTATTTATTATTTTGTGTGTGGTGTTATTTGTAGAGTATTTTTATATGTGACTCAATGTGTTTTGTTCAAAAATTAAAAGAAATCAGTTCAATAGATTTGATACTTATACCCTCTCTAGTTTTTGTTCCACTTTCAACTTTTGGTCTATGTGATTAATGCATTATGGACTTAAAACATGTGTGTGCGCGTGTGTGCGCTATGTGGTTTTATACATTGCATATAGTGAACAATTTCTAAAGGGAATCTGCATTCTTGTCACTTTTGATGCCATTTTGTTTTGTGTAATATACTGTTGCGGTTTATTTATTTGATTTCTATTTCTTTTTATAGAGCTTGTTATATACCTACACGTCCAACCACATATTTGATCATTATGATACAGTAAACTCTTTGAAACTGATTGAATATTCATGTTGTTTATGCTTAGGCTTTAGCAAATATTTGAGAGAGCAGAGCTTAGTGCTGGGACAGCTAATGAATTTCAAACTAATCCATTGTCTGATATTTGGAAACTTTTGTCTTTCTAACGGCTAGAACAAGCATGCTATGAGTTTTTGAAAATGCACGTGTGTGATTGATTTTATAGAAAGTTCATTTTAAAGCATAAATGATCACGGTAAAATCTAAGATTTAACATTAAGTCATTGAGTCATTGCTTGAGTAAAATGTTCTAAAAACTTTTTATTGACATATTTTCTCTCTTATTGTTTTTAATGTGACCGACCCATTCATATAAGATTATGATAGGGATGACACCAATCTGTCAAACCTTTTATATATATATATATATTATATATTTTATTTTATTTGACCAAATTAAACTATTATCTTTAATTGTATAATTTTATTTTATTTATGGTGTTTTAAGCTAAGATTAATGTGATAATGAAAGTACTTTTTTTATTTTTTCCAAAATTTGCTTGCTTGCTTGCTTTCTTTTATTCGTAACAAGTTATTGGATTTATAAATTTTTTATTGGTGGAAGTTCTAAAACTTTTGTTTGTCTTCTTTTAACTTGCTTAATTTTTAAGCTCTACTATGATATTTACTCAAGCTCTTTAGAATTTTTAGTTAGTCTCTGGATCTCTATATCTGTCATCATTTTTTTTTACATGTGTTGTAAATTCTCTTAAATTAATTCAAGGATTTGTGCATTAAGATATGGTGACGATCAGAGAGAGGATCAAACGAACATATTTGACAATTTTCAGAGAGAATTGGAGGTCTGATCCAATGGCGGAAGATTTGGTGTTGGACACAGCGATCAGAGATTGGGTACTGAGTGGTTCTAATCAGAGTCCTTTGCTACTTCGTCGCTAAGCTCACTGAGTGGTTATATTCCTCACTTTCTCACTCTATATGTGCATTATATATATTTATATACATATATATGTCACTTTTTTAATTTTATTTGTTGTATGTGTTTTGAATTTCAGGCAAATTATAGTTAGGGCTAGGAATTTACGGGCCTTTACGAATTTCATCCCTCCAAAGTTGTTTCGTGCTCGACGGGTTTATTTCAGCAATGGTTTGATTATTTTTTCATTTTTTGTATATATATTTTTAAATTTTTTGAAGGATTTGAATTCATCTTTCCCTATTTGGTATGAATACGAAAATTACTGATTTTGATGTCGTAAGAAGTGAAATATTTGATTTGCTTTTGTAAACCTGCTATTACTATTATTTATGGGTGCTTGAAAATAAATGATTATTTTACTTATAGATTTCAAGGTAAGGTAAATGAGCCAAGTTTTGTGTGTTTGAACTTGGAGTGGCTGAATTTGCCTGAACTTATTTTTGGCTTTACCATCAATTATGCTTGAACTTAGCTCAGCTGTATGGTTTTGGTTCTCTATCACAACCAACAATACTAGGGACTTAAAAGATAAAAACAAAAGCCAACTTCTACAATCTAAATTTATTGCAACAGTTGGTAGCAATATCTCTACATAAATACCAAATTATTCCACCAGATTGGTTGTTGCTGGCTGTTGTAATTAACATTTAAAAAGGACAATACATGTATGTATAAAACTTAATCTCCCCTTCATAATGGGAATGATAGCTTAATATTATTTACTCAATTCTTTTCATTACTACTCCTTGGCAGGGCTCTGAACTCAAACAACTTCACTGCTGAATTACCACCGTCTCTGGGAAACCTTTCAAGACACTTGAGGTTCTGTGAGTGTACTTCATCCTTTCAGATAGTTCTTCATTTTCTTTTAAACAATTATCTTTTTCTCTGATCTTGTTCTACATGCACACACTTTCAATCTCCAACAGTCGGTATTTCTTTTTCTATCATCAGTATTAATTTTTAAAAGTTATGAATGATTGATAAAATGTCTTCATAATTTTTATTTATTAAAGTTATGCAACCTGTTACTTCAGTTTTTTTTTAGTATTGTTGCATGGGTGTTTACCTTAGAATTAGCAGCCATTGAAGACAGAAAGGAGGACTACTAGCCTTTGTTTTGCATACAGCTTGGGAATACAGAAGAGTAAGGATTGCAATTATTGTATTGATGGTACAAGTAGCAACAATACTATTGGTTAAATAGCAGATTTTGTGAATGCTATCCATTGATTTTTTATTATGAACCCGAATTCTTTTACCCACAACAAATTCTTCATATATCTGTGCATTATATGTGTGTGTGTGTGTGTGTGTGTATTTCTTCTTGTTTTTCAAGTTGCTTCACTAAAATGACCAATTATTATATTGCACCTTTCCATCTCAAATGATGGGGTTGATGGATACAGAAAAGCTTGGAGGTCCCAAAGAGGCCTGCCTGAGTGTTCTGTTCTGTTGACATACTGAAATAATTTTTCGTTGATATCTTGTTGTTCGATATTTCAAAATGTAGGGAAATGGAAAGGCATTTTGTGCTTCTTGTTGTGTTACAGCTGCAATTATACTACAACTACTGCAGGTAAGTAATTTCTTTTTCATAGACAATTACCCATTTGTTTGACTGAATTTCATTTCTGATCTGATATTTTACTGTAAATATAATTTATCTGGTTAGACTACCTCCATTTTAACAATTGATTAGGTTGGTTGACAGGATTAACACATCTTGTACTTTTTCTTGCTTTAGGTTAAGATATCTTGTGAATGAGCAGCATGCAGTTTCGAGGAATGACATCGAGGTCAGAACCTTTAATAGCTATTAATCATACACAATGCTTTACTTAAATGATATGGGTGATATCATTCATTTTAGAGAGACTGAAAAAATGTACTCGTTCTATGCACACTTAAATTCAGATGTATTTATTCGGTCATAACAATCCTGCACCGGCTAAACTGCTCCAACTGAACAATTTGCTGCTCGTGTTCTCAGCCAATGAAAATACGGCAGGTAATGAATACTTCCTATATAATATAGCAAGGATAATGCCCTTTTGTCAAGTTCTTTCTTAAAGATAATGTGCATATTGTTTCTCATACTTTTGTGTTAGGGAAGATCTACGATTTGTTTGGTGATGCATATAATCCTATAAAGTGCTTTGATCCCTTGCAGATTTATGAGTTAGATGGGACCATGTTTTTTTTTTTTTTTTTTTCCTTTGGTCCTTTAATTGTCATTGCACATTGGTTTTGCAGCAATAGAAGTTACTAGTAATATGATAATTTCTTCTCTTCTATGATTTTTGTGCATTCTTTTGATAGAAGTTAGGACTTTATTATAGTGGATCTTTGTTTCCTTACAGGTGCCAAAAGAACAGATTGTCCTGGAAGTTAGTGGGTTGCTAAAAAAATTGGGCTTCAGGTCATTAGTTGATTTTTTCTTTTTCAAACTCTTAATGTTTCACCGCAAAAAAAGAAAAAAAGAAAAAATATGATCAATATTGTTAATCTTGCCTCGATTTCATTGTTTTTCTAGAAAAAAGAAGAAGGGAAAATTAGAATAGAAAATACCAAATTAATATTGTCTTTGGTTTTAATGTTTCCTTCCACAGAAGAGCCTTTACAATGTGGATCTAATCAGAGCGATGTCCGTGCAGTGTTTTCACGACCAAATGTAAGAAATTAAATTAAATCATCTGTGTTTGTTTCTTTCAGTTCCCCTATATGTTGTCCTTCTCTTGGTTTATCCTTTTGCGTATTGTTACAGTTGTCTCCTTGCAATATATTTTTGTTAGCCTTTACTATTTTTCTGGTACAAGTCTTTTTCTCCTTAACTTGTATCTCAATTATCAATTCTAAGACTTATATGTCAATTACAAGATGAAATGATGGATAAGTCTTCCCAGATTTGTCAAAATTCTGATAGTACCAATCCAGTGAGAAATGATGTTGAGATAGTTCAAAACCAACTACGTATCAGGAAAGGATATACCCGTGGGTTCGCACATGGTTTCGTGATTCCAAGCCGTCAACGTGCATCCTCATCTTATGAAGAGGCTTCTCATAAAAGAGGAGAAATTGCTGAGGAAAATAATGCACAACTGAAGGAGGAAGTAAAAAGTTTGCGGCAATATATGAAAAGAATTGAGAAGATGCTTCAGCAGTAGCAGCCGCTACCATGGTTCCACCAATATCAACAGTCCTTAGCAAATTCCCAACAAGAAGCAGCCCCGCCAAGCGGGTCTGAGCATCCATCGCCACCAGATTCTCACCTTCGACAGCCGCCACCACCATGGTGGCAATATCGGCAACCGCCGCCACCTAGTGGCGGTATCATAACCACCCGCGAGCACCACCACAACCACAACCACAAATCGAATGACCAATATGATGGAGCCAAATATTTTGGTACAAAATTATGAAGCTTTCTTGTGACTATATATCTAGCCCTTTTGGTCTTAATTGAACTACAGAGATTCTGTTGGGCATATATTTTGGTATAAAATTATGAAGCTTTCTTATGACTGTATGTAGCCTTTTTTTTTTTGTCTTTGAACTACACAGATTTTGTTTGGCATTTAGTTTAAAATGATGCTCTGATTTTTGAACATGTTGGAAGAGGTTTAAAGTTTATTTTTATATTTTACTCTTTATTTTGATGTTTATCTGCGAGGTATAATATTTTGTAGGTTACCTGAGAAGAAAAAAATATATATATACCTACAGGTTGGCAACATAGGCATAACTCTCTGAAAACGTCCACCACCAAAGAGACCGGTATATAGCGGGAAAATAATAATAATAATAATAATGGTAATAGGGACGGTTTTTAGTTGTCACAATTGTGATAAAAAAATAAAAAATTTACTTATTAGTGATGGTAAATATTGTCACGAATAGTTTAGGTATTAGTGACAGTCCAAAAATTGACCCTAATATACTACTTATTAGTGATGGTAAACCCATCTCTAATAAATTTTAGGGACGGGATTATTTGGAACGGTAAATACCGTCACTAAAGATCGATTTTTTGGTGACGGTCATTTTTACCGTCACTAAAGATCTTTTAAGACGCTTTAATTAGTGATGGACGATTTTGATTTTTAGTGACGGTTTAAGTGCTTTTAGTGACGGATTTGACTGTTACTAAAGACCCATTTACTTGTAGTGAATACTAAAAATTATTCACCTAAAATCAAGTACTTTCTTTAAAAAATTTATTTCATTTAACTTTGAACCATATTGCTGCAACTTTCATATATATACACATACGATAACTTATACAAATAATAAAAAAGATTCAATATAGTAAAAAATGGGGAAATCAAATGTTAGTCCCCAAAAAGAAAAATATAATTAAACTTAAGAATATATAAATCGTCTTTACTGTGGTGCATGCCTTGAGATGATAATCAATTTTTTGGCTCAATTAATTACACTTGTTTTATAAATAAATAAATAAAATGATTGTTGGTGTACCATTTACTGAAGCAATCATTTAGTTTTTTCATGATCTCCCTCTGTTATGCGTGTGTATGATGTGTGTGTGTGTGTATATATATATATATTCATAGGAAAGTTTTTATATTTGCAGGTTTATATTGGTGTGAATTAGGAGATATGGTTAAAGTTATGTGCAAATAAAATTTTATATATGATAAATTTCCACTTAACTGAAAAAAAAAATTCTATACATGTTGAATTTCCATTAAATTATTTGTATATTTCCAAATTAATATTTGTAGGTTTGAACTTATATGAATTAGGAGATATCGTTAAATTTTTTTGCACAAAATTTACAATATATATATATATATATATATATATATATATATATTATTTTATTTATTTTGGTAATATATACACCAATGCCAAGTTGAAAGTCAACTTATAAATCTTTTTTTTTCTAAATTTTATGAATGAAAGAATGATTTGATTTATGAATGATATTTTGGTATTTTGAAATAAGAGTTTGGAAGATATTTTGGACCTAAATAATAGTTTTTAAAACATATATAATTATTTTACCTAACATGACCAAATTAAAAATTAACTTTAATAATAGACTGATTTGTTATTTAAGCCTCCTAAATCTACTTAAGTGTAGTTTTTTGGTGTGTCGCCGCACGAACGCTTAAATATGTGCAAAAGATAGTGAATGTGCAATATTGTCAAGTTTTACATTTATAAATGCCACAACTACCATTAACTAAAAATATAGCAAGGGTGAGTAGGGATCGTCCCAAGGGATTCGAGGGCTACTAGTAATGGAAACAATGCTTAGGGCTAGTAGGTCGAGTGATCAAAGGTAGGTTGTTTGGTTGATTAAATTACAATTAAGATTAAACAAGATCAATATAAAACAAGTAATTAAAGAATAGAGAAAACAAGAGAGAGAGGCGTTGGGACTTAGAGATCACCACTAAGCATCGCCTTTCTATACACTCAATTCACAATTAATGAGGGGGAAAACATATGTTGCAACAATAGTGAGTGTGTGTGGTTGTTTTAACAAGTTTGGATGACCAATTAAGTATGAAATCGTCTAAACAACACAATGAATAGCACAATACATCAAACTAAGTCATTAATCCTTCTTTAAGCTCACAATCCAAACACATCACATAATTAGAGAAATATATTACTTGCATCCATAAGTATGGAACATCAAATAACAAGCATGGATTGTCCTCCCATTTAACAACTAAGGTAGCTACACTACAACTAAGCTAATGACATGGAAATTAAATTAATTAGACTAAGGGAGAGGCACAATCTATCAAGAAATGAGTATGAACCATCAAATAAACCACAAGAGCATTCTATTAAGCACTATGTCTTGACAATCTCTAGATCTATAGCATCAACACACATAGACATGCATCAACAACACAAGAGATAGAGATAAACACATGAACATCTATTCTAGCATACATAGACATATGGATAGAATGAAATGATCAATTAGAAGAATTAAACCACACAAATTATTGAATAAACAAGATCTATGTATATAAATATGTCAAAACATGTTTTACAACACAAATCCCCTCAAAAATACATAAATCAAGGTAAAGAAAGCATGCTTAGGGCTAACTCTAGTCCCAAGAAGATGTCTAGCCACTCATGAATGATGTCCTCCAACCCTCAAGGGCTATCTCCATGGTATAAGTGCTCTTCTTCTTGAGGAAGATGGAAAACCTTTCAAGAATGTGTCTTTAGCTCCTCTTATATTTTCTTCCTCTCTAAGACAATCTCTAATATTGTGTATTGTGTCTTTTGTATCTCCTCTTCTCATAAAAGTGGCTCAAAATCCTTATATAGGTAGCTTAAATGTCACACCGAATGGTCAAGGCTTGTACACAAGGGCTCCTCCAATGATTGCACAATGAGACAACTTTTAATGAGCTAGAAATATATTTTTTTTTTGGGATTTGAGAGGGTTCGATCGATCGAACCTGTGCTGTGATCTATCGAACATGGCTGAGATCTATCAAACTTTGGCTGGATCGATCCTCCCATGGCGGCGCCTTTTTGGATAAGGACAGATCTGAGATATTTTGGAGAAAGAGACAAAAGTGGTAGGTAGGGTGGTACAACAGCATAAGATGGAATCTTTTCGATCGATCTGAGAATTGTTGGATTGATCGAACTTTGTGGGATCTTTGTATAAGGACAAAAGAGCTTGGATCCATCTTGGAGAGTCTAGATCGATGAACTTTTGATCGATCGAAGTATTCTTGAGATCGATCGAACTTGCTATATTTCCACACTTTGCTTCAATCTGCTTCCACTTTGCTCCTTTCTTCCATCCAGCTTGAGTTAGCTTCTTTTAAGATCTTATTTGACTGAATTAGCTTATTTTGGGGATAAACACCTGAAAAGGGTAATAACACGAAATTAGTCTAAAATGGGAAAGTAAGATAGATAAATGTCCTAGAATACCTAAGCTTAAGGGGTTTAAATGAGCATTTTACAGCGCTTATCACACCCCAAACTTAAATATTGCTAGTCCCTAGCATTGAACTACAAAGTAAAGGAATGAAATGAACAACTATACAACTATGAATCTAGAAATCAATAAATGGATAATGCCACTTTCGTAGGGAACACGATTGTATTTAGCACATGTAACAAGCCTTTTAAACCCTAGGTTACCCCTAGTGGACGAGTGAAGTCTTGTGAGGGTTTCTAGAAATGATACCCACAAACATTAAGCTCATTCTCACAAAGAGACACCAATATTGCAAACAAGCATTGGGAGAAAACTACCTCAAGTATGCAATTTTTCAACCATTTCCAAGCAATCTCCTAAAATTTCAACATCAAGTAAGCAAGTATGGTCCTCCACACATCAAGAAAATGATTATGCAAATCAAAACAACTCTAGAATCCTTTTTGAGTAGACTGACATCAAGTGTGTTGCTATCTAAGCTAACTAAAGAAATGATCACATCTTTTACCCTCAAACTAGCACACAAATCTAGTACCGATCATCAAGACAAAGAGTTGACCTTTTATTAAAGCTTTATTCATCTAGGTGTGCGCTTATTCTTTTCACTCGATTTTTTTTTTTTTTTTTTTTTTTTTTTTTTTTTTTTTTTTTTTTTTTTTTTGTAGACTACCTTAAGGATCAAAGATGGAAGCATAGTGCAATGTGTTGATCTATTAAGCTTTCTAGCGATCCATGAGGTCGAGCGTTAGGTCAATGACTCCCAAACCAGACAGCTTTAGGGCACTGGGTGTTCAAACACCCCTAAGGACTTACAAGCTCAAATCAACTAGGCTACAAATCAAAACAACCTCCATCTAATCATTTCCCATTTCTCACCTTTTGGGAGAAGTCCTTACTTTTTATTGCTTTTGCAACGTTTTCTTCTCTTTTTTTCTTTCTTCTTTTTTTTTTTTTTTTTTTTTTTTTTTTTTTCAAGTTCAATTATTAACCTAGAGTTTGGCCCCTCCACCTTTCGGCGCGAGAAATTCAGTGCTTGATGAGGTTAGAATCCCAACTACTCAATGAAAAGGGTTTGTTATCTACTTTTATCAAGATGAAAGCTTTCAATAAACTACTAACCCAATTGGGATATAACCAATTCAATAATCAACAAAGCATGTACCCCACAAATGAATGCTAGTGTGCGCCTGTGCTAGTGTAGAATCCTAGAGTGAATCTCAAAACAATCACAAAATCAAGATGATGTGGGCCACAAGTGCAAGCATGATATCAATCTTTCGAAAAAATTTACTCCTAAATGACATTCACAAGGCATACAAGGAGTATTAGACTCTCAAGTCAAACAATTTTTAAATTTTAAGCAATATAGTCCTTAAAAGATCAAAATCATCGCTAACATCAATCTGAAGTCTCAATCATGCATTTAAAGTTTAACTTAAGTAGAATGTAACAAGGACACCTTATTCCCAAACTTAAACCACACATTGTCCTCAATGTGCAATGAGAACAATGGAAAAGATGGAAAGAGTATACGGTGGTGGCAAAGACATGAAGCCCGGCAATGATCCAATTCGAAAGACGTCTCCACTAAACTTGGAATCAACAACCTACTTGAATAACCACACTAGCAAACTCACATCAAATATCAAATGGGATAAGAATAATCAAATTATGCATTTTAAGACAATATAACACAAGATGAAAGAGAGATATGAGATCAAGCCCAATAGAAATTATGAAAGTAGCATGACTACACATAAGGGCACAATGGTGAAATATTATAGTATTTTTTTTTTGGAATAAACAAAATTAAATAATATGTAAGAAAATATAAATAATGATTACTAAGTTTAACGTCTCTAGGTAGACGGAATGCTGCTTTAAAAGATTTGAATATATATATATATATATATATATATATATATATATATATATATATATATATATATATATATATATATATATATATGAAAGCTCAGATCGATCTAATTTTCGATTGATCAAAATGGTGAAATCCTACAGACAAGGTCGAGTGATGCACAGAGAAGTGAAATATGCAGGGATTCAAAAATTTTCTAAGTATGGAATTGCGATCGATCGAAAGGAAAGTTTGATTGATCTTAGTTTGACTCAGATCGATCTAGGATGAAATTCGATCGATACACAGAGAGTTGATTTATGCTGGAAATTTCAGATTGATGGAACAGAGCAATTATTGGATGCAGGGATGGGTGTTCGATCGATCGAACCTCATTTGAGATCGATCGAACATGTAAGAATATACAAAAAATTGAGCTTTCTCTTGAGACCAATGAACACATCACTATATCTTTTCATAGACTGGATCTACCAAAAGGGCAGCTTCCATATGTCTTTGAAAAACTTGTCCTTCAATACAGGGTTTCAACCTTTACCCATTCACCTTGAAAGTGTTGCCATTTTTTAAACTTTGAATTTCAACCTACCCATGCGGTGCAATAGAGATGATCTCATATGGACCTTCCCATTTGGTTCGCAACTTTCCAGGAAAGAGTTTTAACCTAGAGTTGAAAAGCCAAGCTTTTTGACCCGGCTCGAAAGATTTCTTCCTAATGTGTTTATCATCAAAAGCTTTGGTCATCTCTTTATAGAGTTTGGCATTATCATAAGCATTGTGCCTCAACTCTTCCAATTTATTTAATTGGAGTAAGCGATTCTCTCCGGCTTTGTTAAGGTCAAAATTGAGCTTCTTAACTGCTCACAAAGCTTTGTGTTCTAGCTTAACCGGAAGATGGCAAGGTTTTCCATAAACAAGTCTATAAGGAGACATGCCAATGGGAGTCTTGTATGCCGTTCGGTAAGCCCATAAGGAATCATTCAATTTGTGCGACCAATCCTTCCGGGTTGTGTTAACCGTTTTCTCAAGAATATGCTTAATTTCCCGGTTTGACACTTCTACTTATCCACTTGTTTGAGGATGATAAGGAGTGGCAACTTTATGTGTAACGGAGTACTTAAGAAAGAGTTTCTTTAAGAATTGATTGCAAAAATGCTTTCCCCCATCACTAATCATTACTCTTGGCATACCGAAACGAGTGAAAATATTAGATTTAATGAATTGAATAATCACGGAGTGGTCATTGGTTTTGGTAGCACAAGCCTCCACCCACTTAGAAACATAATCAACGGCAAGCAAAATGTATTGAAATCTCTACAAAATGTATTAGGAAAAGGACCCATGACATCAATGCCTCAAATATCAAAAATCTCTACAACAAGAATATTTGTCAAAGGCATCATGTGAGCCCATCTTTTGACATCTTTCACACGACTTGCAAAAATTGTAAGCATCTCTATGGATTATGGGCCAAAAGAGCCCACTTTGAAGAACCTTCAAAGCGGTCTTCTTTGTACTAAAATGCCCACCACATGCAAGAGTATGACAAAACACAAGAATGCTTGGAATTTCACTCTCCGGAATGCATCTTTTCACAATTTGATCCGGACAATATCGGTATAAGACAGGATTTTCCCAATAGTAATGCTGGATGTTGGCAAAGAAACGGTTCTTTTCGTTCTTTGACCAAGTAGTTGGAAGCTTGCCAATTGCCAAATAGTTTACAATGTCGACAAACCAAGGCATTTGTCCATTAGAAACTTGAAAAAGTTGTTCATTCGGAAATGAATCACGAATTGGTGGGCTAGGGGAAGATTCAACTACCAACCTTGAGAGATGATCGGCAACCACATTTTCGGTACCTTTCTTATCTTTGATTTCAAAGTCAAATTCCTGAAGGAGCAAAATCCATCTTATTAAACGAGGCTTTGTTTCCTTTTTAGTCAAGAGGTGCTTCAAAGCAGCATGATCAGAATAGACAATGACTTTTGACTCTAAGAGGTAGGACTAAAATTTGTCAAGAGCATATACTAAGGCAAGTAATTCATTCTCGGTAGTGGAGTAATTCAATTAAGCTCCCGAGAGGGTCCTGCTTGCATAGTATACAGTGTATGGAAGTTTTCCTACCCTTTGCCCCAAAACTGCTCCCATGGCATAATCAGAAGCATTACACATTATTTTAAACGGTAATGACCAATTGGGAGGCTACATAATAGGAGCGGATGATAACATGTCACGCAATTTATGGAAAGCGTCAAGGCATGCTTGATCAAAGACAAAAGGAGTTTCCTTAGCGAGAAGATTGCACAAGGGTCTAACAATTTTGCTAAAGTCTTTGATGAAATGGCAGTAGAAGCCGGCATGACCTAGAAAGGAGCGAACTTCTCTCACCGTAGAAGGTGAAGGTAATTCAAAAATGAGCTCAACTTTCACTTTATCCACCTCAATTCCCCTTTTTGAGATGACGTGACCCAAAACAATACCTTATTGAACCATGAAATGGCTCTTTTCCCAACTAAGAACAAGATTTGTTTCACATCTTTTAAGCACTAAATTCAAGTTTTTGAGGCATGCATCAAATGATGACCCAAAGACAGAAAAATCATCCATAAAGACCTTTAGATACTCTTCCACCATGTCTGAAAAAATTGACATCATACACATTTGAAATGTGGCAGGGGCGTTGTACAAACCAAATGGCATACATCTATAAGCAAATGTGCCAAAAGGACAAGTAAATGTGGTTTTCTCTTGGTCTAAGGGGTCCAGGGTTACTTGATTGTAACCTGAGTAGCCATCAAGAAAGTAATAGTATTATTACCCGGCCAATCTCTCTAAGATTTGATCAATAAAGGGCAAAGGGAAGTGATCCTTCCTAGTGGCGGCATTCAATTTTCGGTAATCAATGCATACTTGCCATGAATTGGCAGTACGCTTAAAAATTGCCTCACCTTTTGCATTTTCAACCACCGTAATCCCCGATTTCTTAGGAACTACTTGAGTTGGACTCACCCATTTGCTATCAGAGATTGGATAAATGATACCGGCATCTAAGAGCTTAACTACTTCTTTCTTAACCACTTCTTTCATGCTTGGATTTAATCTTCTTTGGACATCTCTAAAAGGTTTTGCATCTTCTTCTATAAGAATGCGATGCATACAAATAGAAGGATCAATTCCTTTTAGATCCGCCACACTCCATCCTATGGCTTCCTTATTTTCTTTAAGCACATTCAAAAGAGAATTCTCTTGATCTTTTTCAAGATTTGAAGAGATGATGACTGGAAGAGTCTATTTCGGGCCTAGGAAGGCATATTTAAGATCGGGAGGGAGAGCTTTAAGCTCAAGAGTGGGTGGAGAGACTAGAGATGGAACTGGTAGAGTGTTAGAGAGTGGAGGAAGAGGTTCTTTTGGATCTTTCTAAGGTGGAAAATCCAAACTTGCAACGGATTCCATTAGATTATTAACTTCATTCATTAACCCTTCACTATCAAACCCACAATTACCATACATTTCAAGAAGACAAGATGCAAGAGGGTCCTCAGAAAGAAGAGATGAAAGATTATCCTCAGTTGGTTGTCTCATGACCATTGTGGGAATAGACTCCTCAATAACTTTATCCAAGACATCTATGAGACAACACTCGTCTCCATCTATGGGATGTCGACTTGCATTGAAAGCATTAAGCTTAACCATCATTTTACTAAAGAAAGGTCCATGGCACTGGATCTACAATTAATGGTAGCATTTGCGATAGCAAGAAATGGCCTCCCTAAGATGATGGGGATGTGATTGGTGGGATTTGCAACTGGTTCGGTTTCAAGAACTATGAAATCAATCGGGAAGTAAAACTTGTCAACCTTTATGAGTATGTCCTCAATCATGCCCCTAGGTGTTTTAACGGATCTATTGGCCAATTGAAGCACCACCGAGGTTGGCTTCAATTCATTCAAACCTAGTTGGACATATACGGAGTAAGGAATCAAATTGACACTTGCCTCTAAGTCAAGAAGAGCTCTACGAACTTCATGGGTTCCAATTACACATGAGATGGTCGGAGCACTAGGATCTTTGAACTTAGGTGGAGTGTTATGTTAGATGATAGAGCTCACTTGCTCCGTTAGGAACACTTTTTTAGGGCCTTGTCCCTTGCTCTTCTGCTTTTGTGTGTAAAGATCTTTCAAAATTTTTGCATGAGGCGGAATTTGCCTAATCGCATCCAAGAGAGGAAGATTTATATTAACTTGTATGAAGACTTCCATTATGTCATGGATTTTTCCCTCTTTCCTCCCAAAAGGTGAAGTTTCTTTCAAAGTATAAGGAAATGGAGCTTTTGGATCATAAGACTTTGCAACTTGAGGGGATGATGAAGAAGGTTGAGGATTCCCTCTAGGGCCATGCTCATCCAGGGAAGGAGGAATAGGATTGGAAACGGGACGGGTGTCAACTTTTGGTTTCACCGGTTCACTATCTTCACTTGGTTGTTCAACCCTATTGTCAACTTGTCTACCACTTCTCAAAGTAGTAATTGCTTGCACTTGCTTTTGGGAAAGACACCCCAATGTGGAGTTTGCTTCCATAAAATGCTGAGCTTTTGGGTTCTTTTCGGGTTGCTAGGCAATTTACTAATTTCTCTCGCATTCAATGCATTAGCTATCATCCCGATTTGAGATTCAAGCTTTGATATCGATTGAGAATGAGAATGCAACAAATTGGTGTTCATTTCCAAACTACCCAAAGCTACTAAGACTTTATCTTCAAATGTGGGGTTGCTAGAGAGTGCATGAGGGTGATTAGAGTTACTTTGAGGATTACAAGCTTGAGGATGAGAGAAATGGTCCATTCTTTGACGAAAAGAAGAAGATGAGACGAATCTTTTTGAGCCTCTATTTCTTTGGTGAGGAGGAACATATCGGTTTTGAAAATTTTTAACTTGGAAAGGATTTGAGTGCTCGCTCCACATCGGAACATAAGCATTTGAAAGAGGGTGAGCAAATGTGGCATTGACTTGTTCATAATGTTCATCGAGCACATGTCCATAGGGACAATTGGAAGTAGTATGCAATACACTTGAACAAGTTATGCATGGCTCACAAGAATAATGAAGATGATGATTAAGAAGAGGAGATGATTGTTCTGCCGGTTTTTGACTCAATAGAAATTGATCAAGTTTTTGAGTTAGAGTTTTGACCTCGGCAACAATCTCCATTGGACTTCCAATTTGACATACTTTCAAATTTTTCTTTTTGTTATTGGAATCATGACCCAACCGAGAAGTGTGACATTTATGCAATGAATTTTCACTCATTTTCTCAAAAAGGTGCCAAACATCATCTTCATGCTTCCCAAAATATGATCCTCCACATGAGGTATCATCTATGCCCTTGTGAGTGTCGGATAGGCTTTCATAAAAATATTGGACAACTTGCCATTTTGGAATACCATGATGTGGACACTTTCTTAGCAAGTCATTCAATATTTCCCAAGCCTCATGTAAAAGTTCTCCTTCCCTTTGAGAAAATTCACGAATAGAAGTTCGCATAACATTGGTCAAACTCACGGGGTAAATTTTTTAAAAAAATTTATTTTGCATTTGTAACCAAGAAGTTATTGAATTTGCCCTTAAGTTGTTAAACCAATGCTTAGCTTTATTTTTAAGAGTAAAAGGGAAGAGAAGTAACCTAAGAACTTCCTCTAGGACATTCATATACCTCATAGTGGAGCATATTTCAAGAAATTCATCAAGAAGTTTATATGGCTCCTCACCATCTAAGCCATAAAAGAGTGGAAACATTTGAATGGTCTCAGGCTTAATCTCATATTGATTTCCCTCAAAATTAGGAAGCATGATGCAAATTGGTGCATGATATTCATGAAGATTATAATGATCACGAAGGATCATTGGAGGAATTGGAGCATGAACTCCGGGAGGAAATTGGTTGAAAGGAGGATACTTCATGAAGTTTGGGTCTAAATAACCAAGATGACCTTCTAGATTTTCCATTGATTATGATGATGGGTTGGTTAAGACCGCACAAAATTCAAGAAACACAACAATGACATCATCTAAGCAAGCACTTCACCCCCGCAACAAATCAATCAACAAATCTCCGCATACAATGATCCCATGCTCCCATGCTTAAACAACATGCAAAGAAAAGTAAATTGCCTCTGCGCGGGCTCACGATTTATCTAAGAAATGAAAAACAAGCCTCCACGAGGGCCGACGATTTAACTAGAGCTTGAGTTAGAAAGATCTCACAAAGGGTCCTTAAGCAATTTCAATTCATTTTCAACTTCCAAGCTTTGCTATGCTTTGCATGTTTTAGATTCTTAGTCCTTTTTGTGCTTAGCTTAGCTCCTTGCTTTGAATTCTCCTTTGCTTAACCTCCTTGCTCAATTTCACCTAGCCAAATAAGAATAAAAACAATAAGTAACCAAAAATAAAAATAAAGTAGAAACACGTTCAAAAGAGTACTAATCCTTAATTGTTTCCAAAACACGGTGTTGCCAATTAAATCCCCGGCAATGGTGCCAAAAACTTGGTGTGTCACTACACCAACGCTTAAAGATGTACAAAAGATAGTGAATGTGCACTGTAGCCAAGTTTTACATTTATAAATGCCACCACTACCATTAACTAAAAATATAGCAAGGGTGAGTAGGGATCGTCCCAAGGGATTGGAGGGCTACTAGTAATGGAAACAATGCTTAGAGTTAGTAGGTCGAGTGATCAAAGGTAGGTTGTTTGGTTGATTAAACTACAATTAAGATTAAATAAGATCAATATAAAACAAGTAATTAAAGGATAGAGAAAACAAGAGAGAGAGGCCTTGAGACTTAGAGATCACCACTAAGCATCACCTTTCTATACACTTAATTCATAATTAATGAGGGGGAAAACATATGTTGCAACAATAATGAGTGTGTGTGGTTGTTTTAACAAGCATAGATGACCAATTAAGTATATATTGTCTAAACAACACAATGAATAACACAATACATTAAACTAAGTCATTAATCCTTCTTTAAGCTCATAATCCAAACACATCACATAATTAGAGAAATATACTACTTGCATCCATAAGTATGGAACATCAAACAACAAGCATGGATTGTCCTCCCATTTAACAACTAAGGTGGCTACACTATATCTAAGCTAATGACATGGAATTTAAACTAATTAGACTAAAGGAGAGGCACAATCTATCAAGAAATGAGTATGAACCATCAAATAAACCACAAGAGCATTCTATTAAGCACTATGTCTTGACAATCTCTAGATCTATAGCATCAACACACATAGACATGCAACAACAATAGAAGAGATAGAGATAAACACATGAACATCTATTCTAGCATACATAGACATATGGATAGAATGAAATGATCAATTGGAAGAATTAAACCACACAAATTATTGAATAAATAAGATCTATGTATATAAATATGTCGAAACATGTATTACAACACAAATCCCCTAAAAAATACATAAATCAAGGTAAAGAAAGCATGCTTAGGGCTAACTCTAGCCCCAAGAAGATGTCTAGTGATCGGTTGATCAACTATACATCAACCTTCGCAATAGCACGAATCATTGTAAAATAGGGCTATTGGTCGGGTAAGTCGAACCACTGGGACTGCGCTAGTCTAAGGCAACCTAAGTGTTTAGAGTCATTCTTAGGCTGATGAAGGGGTGTTCATAGAGGTTTTGTTTGTTGTCACTTAAATTAGGAATTCAAAGTGCATAAAACACTAATTTGCAAGGAATTTAGGATGAAAAGATTAAGAAGAGGAGACTAGGGAAGTGAATCCGCCTCCATCCCTATACATATGCTAGATTAGACCTAAATTGGGGGAAAAACAACATATGATGGTCAAGACTTACATAGCAACACATGGTTGCCATATAAGTAATCAAGAGGTACATTAGGTCTCAAACAAGTATAATCCATCAAAAGATAAACATGCTTAGACTACCTAACTAAGGTGTAGCTTATACACATTTACTTAAATGAGAGACTATCAAGTTCTTGACAAAATGATAAAGCACATGGAGTTAGAGATTAAGCATACACCATCAAAGCAATGGTCTATCAAAGTCACCTATCAACATGCCATGAAACCATTTCATAACCTTGCTTCCACTCTCACCATGAAAAACTCAAGCAATATGATTACTCTAAGACATCATCTAAGACAAGATAATCAACTTAAAGAAATCATCCATACATGTATCAACATTCATTACAACAAATGAGGTGCTCTTGGTTATGAAAAGACCATAAAATATACATGGCAAATCCCCAAAATAGACTATCCTAGGACATGCTTACAAGGGAGGGACTTCATCACCTCCCTAGAGAAAGAGTTAGTTACCCATTGCTAAGCTAGAAGAAGGAAGAAGCTCCATCCAAGACTCCATTTTCGTGCTCCTACTGTAGCACTCAAGAACACCCTCCTCCTTGCTCTCTTCTCTCTCCTCTAATCTTGCCAAAATCAAAGATAGCAAATGTGTGGCCTTTGGTAGCTTTTTATTCTCCAACAACACCCTCTCTCTCTCCTCCAAGGAACACCTCCAACCACTTCATAAAGAAGGAAGATGGCATTGAGGAAACCAATGTGCAAGTGGCTGAAATTGAGCCATTTCCGAGTACAATCTGCCTGATTTTCGAGCACTCGAAAAGTGATCTCGAGCACTCTAACTTGGTGCAATGTGCAACATGCTCCTCTTGCTCAGCTCTGACCTATTTTGGTAAAACTACTATAACTTTGTGCCCCGAACTCCAAATGATGATCTGTTTGAAGATTTGGAGAGCTGATTCAGTGGTTTAAAAACTTCATGTTTTGATGAAGACCCAATTCTCAAGTCTGGTTGGTCGAAAATGAAGATCAAGGCAGAATTGCATTGCTGCCAGGCAGTTCTGCGCACCTCTGGTAACAAGGCCATAACTCTCTGGTCCGAGCTCCGAATGACAAACCGTTTGAAGATTTGGAAAGCTGATTCAGAGTTCTAAATCTTTCATGTTATGAGGGAAGTCCAGTTCTTGAGTTTGCTAGGTCGAAAATGGCGACAAAGTCAGGATCACTGCTGCCAGAAATTCAGAAATGGCATCCTTTTTGTTCAAAATTCCACAAGGCATCATTTTTGCTTCCTTTTTGCACTTTAACCTGAAAATGCATAAAAACATGCAAATGGAGTTAATCTACATAAAATAATCAATTAATGGACTTTGTTAATGTACTTTAGGGCGCTTGAATATACAGTATTCAGCGCTTATCACACCCCCAAACTTACATTTTGCTAGTCCCTTAGCAAAACCAAAATGCAAAACTCAATGGAATGAAAACATGGGAATGCTATTTCAAAAATATTCACCATGGCAAAGATAAACATAAACATAGCTCAAATACAACTTGAAACAGATAAAGAGCTGGAGACGGGATCATTGGGAAGACTACCTTGCATATATGAAGCATTGATACAAAACAAAAAAAAATGGGAAAGACCATTTCAACATGCATGCATCAACATCATAGTCCATATAAATAATTCAATTGTCATCTCTTAAATGGAAATAACTCAAATTCCAGTGAAAGTGAATTGAATCCTCAAGATGCGGCTTTTACTTTCTTTTCCAATTCCAAGGCACAAGTTTTCAAATCAATGAATTCCCCTTTACATGAAGTCCCTAAGGCATGATTTTATTTTCAAGACAACTTTCATAAGCGAAACATAGAATGGTTGTGCAATGCTAAAGTCCCTTAAGCTTTCTAACCAACCTATGTAGCAAGCGTTAGGCCAACAACTCCCAAACCAGACGGCTTTAGGGTGTTAAGTGTAGAGACACTCCAAAGGGCTTAATAGCTCAAGTTGGAAAGGCTACGAACTCTAGCTAACCATGTTTATTACAATTTTTTTTGAATGACCGTGCAATGTTTAAGTCCTTTAAGCTTTCTAACCAACCCTTATAGCAAGCGTTAGGCCAACAACTCCCAAACCAGACGACTTTAGGGTGTTAAGTGTAGACACAATCCAAAGGGCTTAATAGCTCGAGTTGGAAAGGCTACGAACGTCAACTAGTCAATTTTTTTTTTTTTTTTTTTTTTTTTACTTAAATCATGCCAAAGATATTCATCTATCAGGTTCATCAAATCAGATTAACTAGGCCAATGTCAAGGTTGATCAAGTTGCATGCCTCACAGTTAAGTTTCCAACGTGCATTTGTGCCTTGTGAAGCTTATAAGAGTGTAAATCCAGCAAGAATCTAATTGAAATATTTATACAGACTAATTTGAATCTACATGATCATTTCAACTTAAATTTTTCTTTATTTTCAAAAATTTCAATTGCTTCTATACACAAGGTATTAAATATATGTTTTATCTCCGACAAGTGTCAAGTTATACTATCATCGCTTAGCAAAAATTATAAAACCAAAAATATGCCAAGAATGCTTTGATGCACCCCCAAACTTAAACTACACAGTGTCCTCAATGTGGGAAATGGATGTAAGTTAGAGACAAAAAGGACAAAGAGTATAAAAAGGAACAACAATACCCAGGGGGAGGAAACGGCATTTTGATACAAAAACCCCCAAACTTGAATTGGACTGCGCAACCTGGAGAGCATCACGAAGAACAAAAAGAAACAACCACAAACAGTATTAATAGCACAAGCATAAATACAAAAAAAGAATGTACCGAAAGTTAACAGAACAGAAAGAATTTGCATTGCAAAAAGAATTTACATGATTACAAAAAGAGTTGTACAGGGATCATGTCGACTAGAGCAACCTATACGTAGCAAATTCTTACAGTTCAAAAGGAAAACAAAAGATACAAGAGAAATAGGTGCATATGAAATAAAAAGATAAGGTCCACACTCGCAACAAGCTATGGTACAGAGGGTAAACGGGCGAGGATGGAATGGAGGAGAGATTGAGTCTTACGCCGTTCAGCGGAAGCCAAACGACGTTCCTCAGCTGCGACACGATGGTCTTCAGTAGCAAGACGACGATCTTCTTCCGCACGTGAAGAAGTCTCACACAGAGTCTGAGTGCACGCGGACAAAGAATTCTCAAAACGATCCAATCGCTTATGAATACCGGCAATGCTAGCCCGGATGAAAGCCTGGTCCTGGTGAGAGTCGACCGGAGGCTCTACCCTTGCAGCGGCTGCTGTAGTGGAAGCATCCTCAGAAGGAGGAGGAGGAGGAGCGTGGATGAACAGGGGAGCAGGAGGCTGAGGGGTACTAGAATGGCTAAGAACATTGATCCATCGGCGCTGGGTAAAAATTTTAATCTTTTCGCCTTTTGGTTCATGGGGAGGAACAACGAAACCCTTGTGCTGAAGGAGCCGAGTGATGAAAAACGGCAAAGGCAATTTCCGATTTTCAACTCGCGGAACCCGTGTATTATGAGCATCATGCCAAAACTTCATAAATGTGGTCCAAATGAGCTCTGGGATGGAGAACCATTGGCCTTGGTCCATGGCATATAAGGCTTGTAGAAGGAGGCCCCGACGCTCGGTGCTATGCACCAAAGGGCAGACATTGTGCTTGAAGGCAGTGTCAATGAACCATAGGCGTTCCGGAAGATTGGTTTTGCGGATAAAAGACCGGGGCCTAGTAGGATCGTCAATAGTGCAAATGGCAGCGGCAATCTACTCCACAGTTAATGTATCCGGCTCCTCATATAAAGGGAGATTCTCACGATTGACAATGTCATCGGGGCACTCAATGGGGCAACCAGAAACCTGAATGATGTCAGTCATAGTGAAAGCATAGGTGGTGCCATCAATGGATGTAGTAAGAGAAATGGGTGGCTCTTCAGGGCATTGGAGATTCTGGTAGAAAAGGCGCACTACACGGGGGTAGGCAACCCTGGCAAGGGGCGCGCAAATGTGCTGCAGACGCCGGTTAGTCAATTCGGCTACAGCCCACGAAGTTGTGGGTAGAATATCAAAGGCATCGGTGAGCGGAAAAGAAAGCTCGTAGTTGAGTTGTTTTCGATCCCAAGGATCACGTGGTGGCTCATGATTGACAGCACGGGCACCCGCAGAGGGTCTAGGAGGGCGAGAATGACCGGCACGAGACATTTAGAGAGGTGGACTTGGTTGAAGAATTTCGGCGAACACCTGGCGTGCACCACAAAAAGGAGAAGGTGAAAATGAGTGGGATGGATGATGAAACCCAAAAATGTTTGGCCCTGCAATTGTAATAACTACTCCCAAACAATCACAAATCTCCATTGCATGCAAGCCCATCCTCCATTGATACCAAAAATGTGAAAGAGAAAGAGAAGAAAGAAACTTACCCCACAATGGAGAACCAAAGGCCCTTTGTGCGTGGGATAAGTGGTGGGGATGGGTGGGAGGTGGGTGATGGTGCTTGGGTTAGAGGAGAGTGGGGAATAAGGTGGAGGAGGTGATGTTGGGTTTGCATGGGGTGGTGATGTTTGAGGGTGGTTTGGTTTTGGAGTTGGTGCGAGAGAGAGGAAGGTTTAAGGTCGAGGGAATGATGGTTTGGGAAGGGGGTGGGTTGATGAGAGAGAGACCGAGAGGGTGTGAGAAGTTGGTGAAGCTTGAGGAAGGGTGTTGGGGTGTTGCAGCAGGTTGGGTTGATGGTGGAGGAGAGGGAGTTGGCAGCCGAGGAGGGGAGTTGAGGTTGAGTGAGATTGGTGGGGCTTCGGGGTTTTTAAATGAGAGGGGGTAAGCTTGGTTCGAGCACTCGAAGTTGGACTTCGAGTGCTCGAAAGATGGGCAGAGAGTTGGGAGCCGAGGGGTGAGAGGACTCAAGCAGTTGCGAGCACTCGAAGCTTGGCTTCGAGTGCTCGAAAATTTGGCAGAGAGGTGAGGTTGGATGAGGGGGTGAGGGTCGTGGTTGGGTTGTTGGTTAGGTGATGCCAAGAGCAAGGATGGTGAAGGGTAGGGTGGTGAGAAGGTTGAGTGTGAAGGGTTGATGAAATGGCTGAGAGAGGTTTTGGTGCATGGGGGTTGCTGGGATGGTTGTGTTGATGGTGGAGGCCGAGAGGGTGGTGAGCTTGGGGGTGGGGTTGTGCATGGGAGTTGGTTGCATGGTTGTGGGGTGGTGGGTGATTTGAGGTTGATGCATGCAGGAAGTTGATTGTGGGGATGGTGTATGGTTTGTGATATTGAAGAGAGAGATAGAGTGAGTGTGGTGGTGCGTTGGTGTTGCATGGGTTGTTGCTTGCTAGGTGGGGGTGATTGAAGGTTAGTGGTGGGTTTGTGGAAGTGCCGAGAGGGTGGTGAGCTTGGGGGTGGGAGAAAGAAGAAGATGGTTTGGGGAAGTGGATGAGAGTGGAGGGTGGTTGTGGGTTTGGAATGGTGGGGTGGTGTGGGTTGTTTATGTTGGGAAGTTGGCTTGTGTTGGGGTTGGATAGTTGTTGGTTTGTTAGTGAGAGAGAAAGAAGGGAAGATGGTTGCTGGGTTGGAGGTTGGTGTGTGGGTTGCCGTGAGGGATGAGGAAGAGATGGGTTGAGGATGATGCCGAGAGGTATGCATGGGGAGAGTTCATGCATGGTTTGGGGATGAGTGGGAGGTTGATTTGCAGGGGCATGCATGGGAGTTGAGGTGTGAGGTGGCATGGTGTTGCTGAGAGGGGTGTGATGCTGAGAGGGGTGCCAAAAATTGATTGGTTGATCAACTATACATCAACCTTCGCAATAACACGAATCATTGTAAAATAGGGCTATTGGTCGGGTAAGTCGAACCACTGGGACTGCGCTAGTCTAAGGCAACCTAAGTGTTTAGAGTCATTCTTAGGTTGATGAAGGGGTGTTCATAGAGGTTTGGAGGTGAGTAGGTTCATGGTGTGCCGAGGAGTGGTAGTTGCGAGCACTCAGCAGCTTTGGGTTTCAGCTTCGAGCACTCGAAATCCAATCTTCGAGTGCTCGAAATCATGGTAGTAGCTGCGAGATGTTGGGCTGAAAATTTGGAGCAATCTAAATGGGAAGCTAGAGTGCTCTAAATGAAGGCAGTGACCTTGGGATTGATGGTTCACATTTAGAGCACTCCAAATGAGAGCTAGAGTGCTCTAAATGAAGGCAGTAGGCTCATGTTGTTGGGCTGAAATTGGATGGTAGCAGCGAGCACTTGAAATGAGAGATAGAGTGCTCGGAAATGAGGCAGTGAGCTCATTAGGCAACATGGAGATGGAATTTGAAATGTGAGTAACATTATGAGAAGAGATTTAGTTGACAGTGGGCATCATTATTCAACATAAGGCAACATGGAAAATGAATGTTGCAATGTGAGGCCATGCAAGCAAGATGAAGGAATGCATGCAACCCACAATGGCTCGGATATGAAAGAAGGCATGCAATATAGAAATGTATGGAATGCATGCATTTTTCCTATGCATGGATTAAATTTTAAGAATTTTGCATGGATTAAATTTTAAGAATTTTGCATGGATGAAATGGATTGAAATTTTTGCATGGATTCAACATGGAAATGATGAAGGCCTTGGGACAAAATGAAATAATTTTTTTTTTTTTTTTTTTTTTTTTTTTTTTTTTTTTTTTTACTTTTCAAACTTTGCAATTTCTAATGCATGGAAAAATTGCCAACTTTCAGAACATCACACAATGCATGAATGAAATTTCTGGAGAAAATTTTAAACTTGCAAATTCATTCCATTCCAATGCATGGGAAATTTTGAAAGTTTTGTTTTGAAACCTTGCAATTTTTCAACTTTTTAATCATCTCAAATGCATGAAGAATTTTGAGAAAATTTTCAAACTTTTTAGTAAAAATGAGAAAATATGCACATGAGTCGCATTTGAAAAATCTAATGAAATTGCTAGAAAGCGATGGAGACTTCCGGGAATGAAAATTAGAGTTGAGAAGGTCTAAGAAAAATCAAATTTTTGGCTTTTCTAAACCGTTTCCCAGAAAATTTACAAGGCACGAGCAATTTCAAAGAGAAGGAAACTTGGAACATCGAAAGAATTTATTCCCTTGCTTTGCTAAATTTAATGTCGATAGCTAGACAAAGCTAGAGCAGGCACTAATCCTCATAAATTGGATCCGTCAAGAGGACTTCCTCAACTTTTCGGGTTAGAATTGTGCCGTCAATGCAAGGCTTAAGCCGTTGGCCGTTTACCTTGAAGAGTGATCCACTTGCAGGATCATGAAGTTCGATTGCTCCATGAGGAAAGACGGTAGTGACAATGTATGGACCATCCCATCTTGACCGAAGTTTACCGGGAAAGAGTTTCAAGCGGGAATTGAAAAGCCAGACCTTTTGTCCCGGGGCAAAAGACTTCTTGACGATGTGTTTGTCATGAAAAGCTTTAGTCTTTGCCTTGTAAATTTTTGCGCTTTCATACACGTCATTACGCAATTCCTCAAGTTCATTTAATTGCAATGCACGATTAGAGCCGGCTTGTTTGAGATCAAAATTGAACCTTTTTATGGCCCAATAAGCATGGTGCTCTAATTCTACCGGGAGATGACATGCTTTGCCAAAGACAAGTCGATATGGTGACATGCCAATGGGTGTCTTATAAGCTGTCCGGTAAGCCCAAAGCGCATCGTTTAGCCTTACTGACCAATCTTTGCGGTCCGGTCTAACCGTTTTTTCCAAAATGTGCTTAATCTCCCGGTTAGAAATCTCTACTTGACCACTCGTTTGAGGGTGGTAAGGTGTAGCAACCTTATGAATGACGGGATACCTAGTAAGGACGGATTTTAGATAACGATTTTGGAAATGAGATCCGCCATCACTAATGATTGCTCGGGGCGTACCAAAACGACTAAAGATGTAAGACTGAATGAAATGGATCACGACTTTATGATCTTCGGTTTTGGTAGCCTCGGCTTCAACCCATTTAGACACATAATCCACCGCTACAAGGATGTACTCATAGCCATAAGAAGATGGAAATGGTCCCATGAAGTCAATCCCCCACACATCAAAAATTTCAACAATTAAAATGTTGGTGAGGGGCATCATGTCTCTTCGGGACATGGATCCAAGTTTTTGACATCGTTCACACGATTTGCAAAAATTGTATGCATCCCGAAACAAGGTAGGCCAAAAGAACCCGCTTTGAAGAACTTTGTTAGCGGTCTTTTTGGCACTAAAATGGCCTCCACAAGCAAGAGTATGGCAAAAATTTAGAATGCTTGTGGCCTCGGTTTCAGGAATGCATCGCCGTATGATTTGGTCCGGGCAATACTTGAATAGTTCTGGATCTTCCCAAAAGAAATGCTTGACTTGGGAGAAAAACCGGTCCCTCTCTTGTTTGGACCAATGAGCTGGAATTTTGCCAACCGCAAGATAATTGACAATATCCGCAAACCATGGAAGAGTAGAATGTGAAACTTGAAGAAGTTGCTCATCCGGAAAGGAATCACGGATGGCTGTGAATTATGAAGATTTCTCAATAAGTAAGCGAGAGAGATGATCGGCGACAACATTGTCGGTCCCTTTTTTGTCCCGGATGTCAATGTCAAACTCTTGAAGTAAGAGGATCCATTGAATTAAACGGGGTTTTGTCTCTTTTTTCGCTAACAAATGCCTAAGAGCGGCATGATCTGAAAAGACGATGACCTTGGAGCCAAGAAGATAAGAGCGAAATTTATCCAAGGCGTACACCACAGCTAGCAATTCTTTTTCAGTGGTGGTGTAGTTCAATTGGGCATCGCAGAGAGTTTTGCTAGCATAATAAATGACATGCGGAAGTTTATCCACACGTTGGCCCAAAACCGCCCCTAATGCATAGTCGGATGCATCACATATGATCTCAAAGGGAAGAGACCAATTAGGGGGTTTCATGATTGGGGCGGAGG
The DNA here is from genome assembly GCF_030987335.1 of Cornus florida. Taxonomy (NCBI): domain Eukaryota; kingdom Viridiplantae; phylum Streptophyta; class Magnoliopsida; order Cornales; family Cornaceae; genus Cornus; species Cornus florida. Next base: position 21,203,858 of record NW_026775571.1, read on the forward strand.
AGAGGAGAATGCGAAGTTTGATGAAAGCTTCCATGCAAGCGTCATCAAAATTGAACGGAACATCCTTGGCTAAGAGATTACACATGGGCCGTGAGATTTTGCTAAAATCTTTGATGAAACGACGATAGAATCCGGCATGGCCAAGAAAAGAACGGATTTGACGGACAGAATTCGGAGGAGGAAGATTAGAGATTAACTCAACTTTTGCCTTGTCTACCTTGATTCCCCGCTTAGAAATGACATGTCCTAAGACAATGCCTTCTTGGACCATGAAGTGGCTTTTCTCCCAACTTAGAATGAGATTCGTCTCTTTGCATCTTTGGAGCACAAGAGATAAATTTTTGAGACACGAGTCAAAGGAGGAGCCAAATACGGAAAAATCGTACATGAAAACTTCCAAGAACTTTTTAACCATATCGGAGAATATGGACATCATGCACCTTTGGAACGTTGCCGGTGCATTGCATAGACCAAAAGGCATGCGTCGATAGGCAAAAGTACCAAAGGGACATGTGAATGTTGTTTTCTCTTGATCTTGGTGGGCGATTGCCACTTGGTTATAGCTGGAATAACCATCAAGAAAACAATAGAAGCTTTAGCCGGCTAACCTTTCTAGGATTTGATCAATAAATGGGAGTGGGAAATGATCCTTCCTAGTTGATGAATTGAGTTTACGATAGTCAATGCACACACGCCACCCGGTGGTGGTTCGTTGTGGCACGAGCTCACCCGCTGAATTTTCAACAACGGTGAGCCCGGATTTCTTAGGGACAACTTGTGTGGGGCTCACCCACTTGCTATCAGAGATAGGATAGATGATTCCCGCATCTAGCAATTTGATCACCTCTTTCATTACCACTTCCTTCATGTTTGGATTTAACCGGCGCTGGACCTCTCTAGTAGGCTTTGCGTCATCCTCCATATGAATGCGATGCATACAAATGGAGGGGTCAATTCCTTTCAAATCTGCCACTGTCCAACCAATAGCTTCTTTATGCTCTTGGAGCACCGCTAAAAGGTTGGTCTCTTGGTCTTTTTGAAGGTCCGAGGCAATAATGACCGGAAGGGTTTGCTTTGGACCAAGGAACACATACTTGAGATGGGCCGGGAGCGGCTTAAGCTCAAGTTGTGGCGGAGATAACAATGATGGGACCGGAGGAGTGGTGGAAAGTTGGGGAAGTGGTTCTTTTGGAATTTTCCAAGGAGGTACATCCATGATAGCATTAATATCAAGCAAGGAATTGACTTCTTGAATGGCTTGATCAACATCAAAGTTTGAGAAGTCAAAATGGGACATGCAAGTTTCAAGAGGATCTTTGCTTAGAATGAAGGGGAGAGATTCTTCGACCACTTCATCAATGACATCCACAAGAAAACAATCATCCTCATTGGAGGGATGTTGAGTTGCATGAAAGATGTGGAGTTTGACTTGCATGTTTCCAAAAGCAATGTCCATCACCCCGGTTCGGCAATTAATTGATGCATTAGCCGTGGCTAAAAATGGCCTACCAAGGATCACGGGAATGTGCTTTTTTGGGTCATGGACCGGTTCCGTATCAAGAACCACAAAATCTACCGGGAAGTAGAATTTGTCCACTTTGATGATAACATCCTCGAGAATACCCCATGGATGCTTGACCGATCTATCGGCAAGTTGCAAAACCACGGAAGTCGGCTTAAGATCTCCCAAACCAAGTTGTAGGTAGACTGAATATGGAATTAAATTCACACTAGCTCCTAAGTCAAGGAGGGCCCTCTCGATTTTGCTGTCACCAATGACGCAAGAGATTGTGGGGGCACCCGGATCCTTATACTTCGGAGGAGTGTTGTGCTGAATGATAGCACTAACATTTTCAGTCAACCTCACTTTTTTTGGCAAATGATTTTTAGAAGTGCGCTTTTGAGTGCACAAATCTTTGAGAAATTTCGCATAGGGAGGGATTTGCTTGATAGCATCCAAGAGGGGCAAGTTAATCTTCACTTGCTTGAAAACTTCCCACATGTCTTGAATTTTACAATTCTTGTTCCCAAAATGTGTCGACTCTTGAAGACGTTGAGGAAACGGAGCTTTTGGCTCATAAGTAGTTTCCACATTTGGGGTGACATGTGTGGGATTTCCGTGAATGGTATTTGGACAAGAATTTGGATTAGAAGAGCTTGAATTTGGATTTTTCAAAGGAGAAACTTCCTCACTTTTGTCTCCATCGACCTTGTTGTCAACCACTCTACCACTCCGAAGGGTGGTGATAGCTTGAACTTGTTCATGAGTCGGCCCACTCGGAAGAGGGGTTTCGTCAATCACATGCATTCCTCTAGGATTTTCAAAAGGTTGAGAGGGAAGCCTGCCCTTGTCCTTTTGAAGCAATTGATTCACCGAGTTAGCTATTTGGCCCACTTGATTTTCGAGATTAGCTATGGATTGAGTATGAGAGTGAACCATTTGGAGAGTAGGCTGCAAGGATGTCAAGAGTTACTTGTTGGCATCCATTATTTGCTTATTTAATGATTCCATCATTTGCTTGTTTGCAGCTACTATCTCGTCAGTTGGACACACAGGAGGTTGATTGGAGACATTTGGATTGTAAGGAGGACGGTAGCTTGAAGAGGCTTGGAAAGGTCTACCTTGAAATTGAGAAGAGGGCTGATTTTGCCGCCCTTGGTTTTGGAATTGGGAATTTTGTGGGGCTTGTTGCCGCCACGAAAAATTCAGATGATCTCGCCAACCCGGATTGTAGGTGTTGGAATATGGATTGTTCCCGGGCCGCGAGAACATGGCATTAGCTTGCTCTTGGTTGGGATTGGGAAATTGCTCCGGTGTGGGGCAATCTTCCGAGAGATGGAATGGACTAGTACATGAAGCACAAACTGAACTTGCCGAATTTTGAGACAATGAAGGAGGAAGATGTGGTACCATCAATTGGTAGAATTTATGAGCGATGGCATCCACTTGAGATGATTCCTCCCTTATTGACTTTGGTTGACAAGGGTTGGTGTTGTTTGGAGTGGTTGCGGTCGGAGCCCTACGAGAATTGTGTTGAAGTGAATTTTCACTCAAATTCTCAAGTAAGGTCCAAGCCTCATCCGCATTCTTGGACATGAACATCCCACCACAAGAAGAATCAACCATGAATCTATGGGTTTCGGTCAAGCCAGCATAGAAAGCTTGCACTAATTGCCATTTTGGGATCAAATGATGAGGACATTTTCGAAGAAGATCTTGTAGCCTTTCCCAAGTCTCGTGGAGTTGTTCTCCATCAACTTGAGAAAAGCTTAGAATGGAACGCCTCATTTGGTTGGTTTTACTCACCGGATAATACTTCTTAAGAAATTCTTGTTGCAATTGAGCCCAAGAAGTAATAGAGTTGGGAGCGAGGGAGTTCAACCAATATTTTGCCCTATCCTTTAGGGAGAATGGGAAAAGATGGAGATGAAGTGCATTGTCCGGAAAACCTCTCAACCGGATGGTCGAACAGATTTCAAGGAACTCATCAAGATGCTTATATGGATCTTCATTATCAAAGCCATGAAATGATGGAAGCATTTGAATGGTACTAGACTTGATCTCATATTGAGCTGCATCGATGTTTGGCATCACTATACAAGAAGGAGAAGCATAGGTGGTAGGAATGAAATGATCTCTAAGAGTCATTGGTTCTACATTAGGAATTTCAGCCCTTTCATTCCCCGGATTTCCTACGTTATTCCCCATTATATTGAATTCAGTTTCAAGGTCCCTTGTAAGAGTGGGTTCCCTAAGGTTCCGTCTAAGAGTTCTTTCAAGTGAATTTATATCAATAGGCGAGTCAAGTGTGGGTAGAGAGAGTGACCTCCGGCCAAACATCAACAATTCACAACAACATCATCACAACAAATCTTTATCATCAACTCCACATACGATGTTCCCTTTCTCCTCAATTATCAAGACAGAAAATAAATGGCCACGACAAGGACCGATGCTTGGAATTGAAAATACACAATTAACATAGCCTCGACAAGGGCTTGCAATTTATCTACTTCTAGGCCTAACACATGCACGATATTCACAATTTGAAACTAGAAGTCACGAGACTTACCTGGGGTCCTCTAGACTTACAATTTGCTAGCAATCCCACGGCGAGCTTCGAGTCCCTAGAATCTTGCAACACGAAGATGATCAAAACACACAAGGAATATTCACAAGACACAATATGCACAATCAAACTAAATTTAACCCTAAACTTTGGTTGGTAAACCGTTTGCAAATCCCCGGCAACGGCGCCAAAAATTGATCGGTTGATCAACTATACATCAACCTTCGCAATAGCACGAATCATTGTAAAATAGGGCTATTGGTCGGGTAAGTCGAACCACTGGGACTGCACTAGTCTAAGGCAACCTAAGTGTTTAGAGTCATTCTTAGGCTGATGAAGGGGTGTTCATAGAGGTTTTGTTTGTTGTCACTTAAATTAGGAATTCAAAGTGCATAAAACACTAATTTACAAGGAATTTAGGATGAAAAGATTAAGAAGAGGAGACTAGGGAAGTGAATCTGCCTCCATCCCTATACATATGCTAGATTAGACCTAAATTGGGGGAAAAACAACATATGATGGTCAAGACTTACATAGCAACACATGGTTGCCATATAAGTAATCAAGAGGTACATTAGGTCTCAAACAAGTATAATCCATCAAAAGATAAACATGCTTAGACTACCTAACTAAGGTGTAGCTTATACACATTTACTTAAATGAGAGACTATCAAGTTCTTGACAAAATGATAAAGCACATGGAGTTAGAGATTAAGCATACACCATCAAAGGATTTCCTAAGCAATGGTCTATCAAAGTCACCTATCAACATGCCATGAAACCATTTCATAACCTTGCTTCCACTCTCACCATGAAAAACTCAAGCAATATGATTACTCTAAGACATCATCTAAGACAAGATAATCAACTTAAAGAAATCATCCATACATGTATCAACATTCATTACAACAAATGAGGTGCTCTTGGTTATGAAAAGACCATAAAATATACATGGCAAATCCCCAAAATAGACTATCCTAGGACATACTTACAAGGGAGGGACTTCATCACCTCCCTAGAGAAAGAGTTAGTTACCCATTGCTAAGCTAGAAGAAGGAAGAAGCTCCATCCAAGACTCCATTTTCGTGCTCCTACTGTAGCACTCAAGAACACCCTCCTCCTTGCTCTCTTCTCTCTCCTCTAATCTTGCCAAAATCAAAGATAGCAAATGTGTGGCCTTTGGTAGCTTTTTATTCTCCAACAATACCCTCTCTCTCTCCTCCAAGGAACACCTCCAACCACTTCATAAAGAAGGAAGATGGCATTGAGGAAACCAATGTGCAAGTGGCTGAAATTGAGCCATTTCCTAGTACAATCTGCCTGATTTTAGAGCACTCGAAAAGTGATCTCGAGCACTCTAACTTGGTGCAATGTGCAACATGCTCCTCTTGCTCAGCGCTGACCTATTTTGGTAAAACTACTATAACTTTGTGCCCCAAACTCCGAATGATGATCTGTTTGAAGATTTGGAGAGCAGATTTAGTGGTTTAAAAACTTTATGTTTTGATGAAGACCCAATTCTCAAGTCTGGTTGGTCGAAAATGAAGATCAAGGCAGAATTGCATTGCTGCCAGGCAGTTCTGCGCACCTCTGGTAACAAGGCCATAACTCTCTGGTCCGAGCTCCGAATGAAAAACTGTTTGAAGATTTGGAAAGCTGATTCAGAGATCTAAATCTTTCATGTTATGAGGGAAGTCCAGTTCTTGAGTTTGCTAGGTCGAAAATGGCGACAAAAGTCAGGATCACTGCTGCCAGAAATTCAGAAATGGCATCCTTTTTGTTCAAAATTCCACAAGGCATCATTTTTGCTTCCTTTTTGCACTTTAACCTGACAATGCATAAAAACATGCAAATGGAGTTAATCTACATAAAATAATCAATTAATGGACTTTGTTAATGTACTTTAAGGCGCTTGAATATACAGTATTCAGCGCTTATCATCTAGCCAGTCATGAATGGTGTCTTCGAACCCTTAAGGGCTATCTGCATGTTAGAAGTGCTCTTCTTCTTGAGGAAGATGGAAAACCTCTCAAGAATGTGTCTCTAACTCCTCTTTTCTTTTCTTCCTCTTTAAGACATTCTCTAATATTATGTATTGTGTCTTGTGTATCTCCTCTTCTCATAAAAGTGGCTCATAATCCTTATATAGGTAGCTCAAATGTCACACCCAATGGTCTAGGCTAGTATACAAGGGCTCTTCCAATGATTGCACAATGAGACAACTTTTAATGAGCTGAAAATATATATTTTTTGGGATTTGAGAGGGTTCGATTGATCGAACTTGTGCTGTGATCGTTCGAACATGGCTGAGATCTATCAAACTTTGGCTGGATCGATCCTCCCATGGCGGCGCCTTTTTGGATAAGGACAGATCTGAGATATTTTGGGGAAGGAGACAAAAGTGGTAGGTAGGGTGGTACAACAGGATAAGATGGAATCTTTTCGATCGATATGAGAATTGTTGTATTGATCGAACTTTGTGGGATCTTTGGATAAGGACAAAAGAGCTTGGATCCATCTTGGAGAGTCTAGATCGATGAACTTTCGATTGATCGAAGTATTCTTGAGATAGATTGAACTTGCTGAATTTCCACACTTTACTTCAATCTGCTTCCACTTTGCTTCTTTCTTCCATCCAGTTTGAGTTAGCTTCTTTTAGGCTCTTATTTGGCTGAATTAGCTTATTTTGGGGATAAGCACCTAAAAAGGACAATAACACGAAATTATTCTTACATGGGAAAGTAAGATAGATAAAGGTCCTAGAATACCTAAGCTTAAGGGGTTTAAATGCGCACTTTACAGTGCTCATCATTTTCCCAAAATTTATTGTATGGTGATGAGTACTGAAAAGTGCGCATTTAAACCCCTTAAACTCGAGTATTATAGGACCTTTATCTATCTTATTTTTTTGTTTTAGACTAATTTCATGTTATTGCCCTTTTCAGGCCCTTATCTACAAAATAAGTCAATTCAGCCAAATTAGAGTATAAAAGAAGCAATCTTAAGCTGAATGGAAGAAAGGAGCAAAGTAGTAGAAAAAAGAAAGTTTCGATTGATCAGACCAATCTTTGATCGATCTCACAGTGATCGATCCAGCCTCACCAAGATAGATCAAACCTCTTGTCCTTATCCTCAAGAATTTCCATCTTCAATAGATCCAACTTTTCTTTCGATCGATTGAACATCTTTGATCTTATCCCCACTTACCACTTTTGTCTTTTTTCCCAAAATATCCCAAAAATATCTTAGGCTTGTCCTATTCCAAAAAGGCGCCGCCAAGGTTTGATCGATCTGGCCACACTTTGATCGATCTGAACATTATTAGATCGATCTCATCAGAATTCGATCGATTGAATCTCCTTAAGTTCGAAATAAAACAGAGTCCAGCTTATTAAAAGATGGCTCGTGGTGCAATCATTGAAGGGGCCCTAGTGCACGAGACCTGACCATTGGGTATGACATTGGAGCTACCTATATAAGGATTTTGATCCATTTTTACACCATATATATCATCATACAACAATAGAGTAGAGGAGAGAGCTTAGAGATTAGAGAGATACACACACCATTTGGGAGTTTTTCCATTCATCTAGGGTTTCCATCAAGGAGAAGAAGATCAATCCTACCATGGAGATGGCCCTTGAGGGTTGGATAACTACATCAATGAGTGGCTAAACATCTTTTTGGGGCTAGAGTTACCCCTAAGCATGCCTTCTAGATCTTGATGTTTTGTATTTTGAGGGGATTTGTGTTGTAATCTTGTCTTGACATTTAATTTATATATGAATATTGTTTCTACAATGATTTGTGTTGTTTAATGCTTCCAATTGATCATTTCATTCTATTCATATATCTATGTATGCTAGAATAGATATTCATGTATCTTTCTCTTGGTTTTGTGATATTGATGCGTGTCTATGTGTGTTAATACTATAAATCTAGAGATTGTCAAGGCATGGTGGTTTAATGGAATACACTTGTGGCTCATTTGATGATTCATACTCATTTCTTGATGGATTGTGCCTCTATCTTAGTTTAATTAGTTTAATTTGCATGTCCTTAGTTTAGTTGTAGTGTAGTTACCTTATTTGCTTAGAAAGGAGGACAATCCATGCTTATTGTTTGATGTTCCATGCTTATAAATGGAAGTAGTATAATTCTTTAGCTTGTTAAAGTGTTTGATTGTGAGCTTAAAGGAAAGAATAATGGCTTAATTTGATATATTGTGCTATTCATTAGGTTGTCTAGACAATGTATACCTAATTAGTCATCCATACTTGTTGATTAAGTCAATCACATATATTGGTGTTGCAACATATATATCCCCTCATTCATTACACATTGAGTATCTAGAAAGGTGGTGTTTAGTGGTGACCTCTAAATCCCAAGATCCCTCTCTCTTGTTCTTTACCCTTTACTTACTTTAATTGCTTTGCATTGAATTTATTTACATTATAGTTTAATTAACCAATCAAACCATCTTTTGATCAATCGACCTACTAATCCAATCTTGTTTCCATATTAACATTGCCCCCAATCCCTTGGGATGATCTCTATTTACCCTATCTATATTAGTAGTTAGAGGTAGTAGTGGCACTTTATAAATTCAAACTTGGCCATTCTATAACACGTTTCAACTTGTTGGTCGACTCGACTAGGGCCACACCAAGTTTTGGTGCCGTTACCGGGGATTGAATTGGTAACGCCGTGTTTTGGAAACAATTAGGAATTAGTACTCTTTTGATCGTGTCTTTACTTTGTTTTATTTTGATTACTTATTGTGTCTGTTCTTCATTGGCTAGGTGCATTGAGAAAGGAAGTGAAACAAAGGAGAATTGGAAAACAAGGAGCTAAGCTAAGCATAAAAAGGGCAAAATTCTAAAAAAGTGCAAAGCATAGCAAAACTTGAAAACTAAATTGAAGTTGCTTAAGGACCCTTTGTGAGCTTTTTCTAACTCAATCTCTAGTTAAATTGTCGGCCTGTGTGGTGGCAAGTTCTTAAATTCTTAGATAGATCGTGAGTCTGCATGGAGGCAATTTAATTTTTCTTGCATATTGTTCAAGCATGGGAATATGGAATCAATGTATGTGAATGATGTTTGTTGATTGATTTGTTGGGGGGACGAAGTGATTGCTATTTGATTGATTACTTGTTATTTGTTTTGTTAGTGCATGCATGGTCATAGATCATTAAATCATACTCTTGTCCCGCTTGATTTCCATCTTGAATCGGTTGTTCGTAATCCTAGGGGAAGAGGTAGTTCTCATCATTCCATTTCATCAATGGAGGAAAAAAATGACGACCATGTGGAGGACCTTGGTCACATAGACCAATAAGGCATCCTCCACCCTAATGTGCATCATGACAACATTCAAGTACCATTAGTTATGCCAAGACCATTCATTCCACCACAACAACAAGGCCAAATTCCATTGGGAATGCCTCGGCCAATTTTTACTCCACAACTTCCCATTATGCAAGGCCATCAAGGTGTTTATGTAGCACCACTGGTTGGGAATCCTCCCATTGCTTTGCGTGATCATTATGTTCCAAATGAATATAATGCACCGACATGCATTCAACTACCCCCATTTAGAGCTCACCATTATAAAATTAAACCGCAAATTATTCAAATACTTCCTAACTATCATGGAATTTCAAGTGAAGAACCTTACAAGTATTTGGATGAGTTTCTTGAAGTATGCTTCACCGTGAAATACACGGACATGCCGGAAGAGGTTTTGAGACTCAAACTTTTTCCTTTTACCTTTAAAGATAAAGCAAAATATTAGTTCAACAATCTTTGGGGATAACTTCTTGGGCAGAAATGTAACAAGAGTTCTTGAAGAAGTACTACCCGGTATCAAAGACTAATGCTATGAGAACTTCCATTCGTGAATTTTCTCAAGGGGATGGGGAATTGTTTCATGAGGCATGGGAAAGATTTAATGATTTGCTTCGGAAGTGTCCATATCATGACATTCCTAAGTGGCAATTAGTCCAATACTTCTTTGAAAGTTTGCCGGATAATAAAAAAGGAATGGTAGATGCATCTATAGGTGGTTCTTATCTTGATAAATATGAAAATGATGTTTGGCAATTGTTTGAAAGTATGAATGAAAATTCCATGCATCGATCTTTGTCCTCTAAAAATGGTAGAATTCTAGGTAGAAGGAAGAATGTCGGCTTATATCAAGTTGACAATTCCAATGACATAGCTGCCGAGGTAAAATCCTTAACTCAAAAGTTTGATCAATTTCTGGTCAACCACAATTCGGTGAACCAAGTGTTTTCCTCCCCTAATCATGTTCAGCACCCATCTAATGAAACATGCATGACTTATTCTAGTGTCTTACATTCTACTTCCAATTGTCCACATGGACATGTGTAAAATGAGCATCATGAACAAGTTAATGCTGCATTTGTTAACCAAGGGAAAAATCCTTATGGCATACACTACAATGCCGAATGGAGGAACCAGCAAAACTTCTTTTGGAAAAGCCAAGGGGAAGGCTTAAACCCTCCCCAAGGTGGTTTTTAAGGTAAGTATGTTCCACCTCCAATGCAAAGCCAAGGTTCCCAAGGTTATAGATCTTCTTTTCAATTATCACATGGAAACCAATTTTCAAACTCTCATTTCCCTAATCAATCGTCTTACTCTCAAGGAAATTCTAGGAGTCCCGCTTTTGAGGAAAAAGTGTTGACCGCTTTGGGTACACTAGAGGCAAACACTCAATTGCTTCATTCCCATTCTCAATCCATTACTAAGCTAGAAACCCAAGTCGGGCAAATAACTAGTTCTTTGAATGCTAGAGAGAAAGGGAAGATGCCTCTAAAAGCCCCACCAAAGCAACAATTTGTTGTAGAAACCAATGAAAGTCACACAATTGAACATGTTAATGCAGTGATAACCTTGAAAAGTGGGAAAATTATTGACAATCGAATTGGTGTTTCCAATTAAGAGAGTGAACCAGTGCAACCAAAAGTTGACACCTGTCCCGTTTCACATTCTATTCCTCCTTCAGTGCATGTGCATGATCATTTTGTTGAGAAAGTGGTGAAAAATGATTTGAAAACTTCTTGTGTTGAAAATGATTCAAAGAAAATTTTTGAAAAAGATTTTGAGCCAAAGGCTCCATTTCTGGATGCCTTGAAAGGATCCGTTTCTCTTGAAAAACAAAAGACCAAAGTGAATGAAATCATTGAAGTGTTTAGGCAAGTTAAAATTAATCTTTCCCTTTTGGATGTAATCAAACAGATACCGGCTTATGCCAAGTTCTTGAAAAATCTTTGCACCCAAAAGAGGAAGAATAAAAGCAAAGCACTAAAGAAGTAAGCCCCATTTTGCAACACAACACTCTCCCAAAGTTTAAGGATCCCAGTTCACCTACTACTTTTTGTGTCATTGGTGACTAGGTTATTAATCGGGCTATTCTTGACTTAGGAGCAAGTGTTAACCTTCTTCCGTACTCGGTATATGTTAAATTGGGCTTAGGAGACTTGAAACTGACGTCGGTAGTTTTGCAACTTACCAACTGATCCATAAAAAAGCCCCGGGGTATTATTGAGGATGTATTGAACAAGATTGATAAGTTCTTCTTCCCGGTTGATTTCATTGTCATTGACACGAAACCGGTTTCAAATCCCAAGAGCCAAATTTTCGTTATCCTTGGCCATCCTTTCTTGGCAACCGCAAATGCCAACATCAATTGTAGGATGGGGATAATGAAAATCTCATTTGGTTACATGAAAGTGAAGTTGAACATCTTTAATCCAACCCCGAGTTCAATGGACAAACAAAAAGAAGTGTGTGTTGTGGAATATAATGACCAGGTCATTTCCTTCCTTTCCTTTTTTCCTCAGAATTTTACGGATGAATTTTTTTTCGTTGAAATTTCTTTTCTGGGTTTGATTTCTTATCACTCAGTGTCGTCTTGGGTACTCAGAAATGGTTTCTGAGACTCTTTCCTTTGGATTGACATCTTCTTTTAAGGACCGCGTCATTTCCACATTTTTCGTTTTTCGACACTTTTCACTTTTCGTCTTTTTCCCGTTTGTCACTTTGTTGGCACAACCTCACTTTTCGTGTTCAGATTTGATTCCGGTTTTGCATGCATCCACAATATTTAAATTCCATACCATGTGTATTTTTACTTTCTTGGAAAAGCATGCTAAGTGTTCACTTTTACATAAAGACCATTTTGCAATTTAATTCAGAAGATATTTTGGAAAAGGACCTTTATGCAATTTTTGGAAAGTGTGAAAAGTGTCACACTCCAATGGAACCACTTGTTGACATTTTGGTGGAACTACTTGGAAGCTTAATCTCTTGACACATGGAGGGTGGAGATTCACCCATTTGTTGGCCTAGGATTGGACCACTTGTTGGCTTGGATGAGTGACAAGTGTATGCTCTAAATTAAGTCTAGCAATTATTTTTGGGCCACTTTGGGATTATGGTTTTAAAGAAGTGTTTTTGTGCAATTGACCATAGATGTGTATGTTGACCATGGTGTAGAATCATATAGTGAGTGGAGGATTTCTACTTCCTCCACTCACACTTCTTCACATTATGTCATTATCTTCCTCACCACAAACCCTAGCCACCATTAGAGAAGCTTGATGCTTAGGCCTTGATTTTGATTTTTGAGAACCTTTCATTGATTTCCAACCTTAACTTTGGGAATACTTTTTGTTCCCCTTATCCTCCTCTACATAACCCTTAAAGGGTTTGCCATTTTGTGTTGATTTTCCTTGGATTCAAGAGGAACAATCCTCTTGTGAGGTAGGGGGTGTTATAATTTATTTTCTAAGTGGTTTTAATTGCTTTTGTAGTGAAATACAAGTTGTATGCATGTTTTATATCAATTTGAGAAATAAATGATTTATTATAACTTACATATAACTCACTTCAGACTTGATATATGGCATGGCCATGACTTGATCTTTGTTGTATATTAATTTGGGATGATTTAAATGAGTTTTTAAGTCTAGAGATTTAATGAATTTAAATTGATTTTAATTCTACTAAATTGTACCTCGCTTGTATTCCATTTTGATTTGATACATGGCATGGTCATGACTTAGTTCTTGTTATATATTAATTTGGGATCATTTGAACAACTTTTGAAAAATCAGAGATATAATTAATTTAAATTAATTAAAATCTACATGATGATGTCTTGCTCATTTTGCTCTTTTGATTTGATATATGTAATGAATATGCTATGTTGTTTAATATATATTAATTTGAGGTTATTTGGGATTGATTTGAAATTTAAAGACTTTTCATGTTAGGTTGAAAATCCCTTGAAATGTAGTGTAATTAATTACCTTGTGAGTATGTTACTAACTAGATGTAGAATTAGTACTTGGGCCACTTAAAATGGTAATTGGATTTAACATGATATGGGATATCATTGATTTGTAAAGCTTGTTTAAATATATCTTGTATAAGTATATAGCTTGTCTAGAATATTACAATTGTTTACCTTGAGAGCTTGTTACTAAATTGAAGCTTATTTAGTACTTATGGCTTAGGATGGTAATGTGGCTCAATTGTTGTAAAATATTCTTGTTTTGTATAGAATTGCATATTGAAGACTTGACATGTCATATGCTATTTAGACTTGAATTCTAGGACATAGTTTATGTGGATTCAACCTTACTTGTGCATGAAATGTGGTAACTTGCATTTGATTTTGTATAAGTTTTAAACTTATTGATTTTGGAAAGCTTGTGAGGACATAATTTATGTGATGGCTAGGGTTTGGCTCTAGTATAGAGACAAGAGTCTTTTATGTAATAAGTGCGCACTAGGTGGTACCTTGGGGGTTGTAATTACCCGAAAATACTTACTTGGTCTAGCGACAGCATTTCCTAGTCTTTCTTTCCATTATTTGTTTTCGCATTTAATTTCAAGTTGTTAATCATGGATTACTTGTAGCTTGAGAATTGATGCTTACTGTGGATATATGAATCCTATTTAGTATACTTGAAACTGTATACTTGCTTCATGTATTTAGATCTTATTTAGTATACTTGAAACTGCATACTTGTTTTGTGTATTTAGATCTCACTTAGCATACTTGAACTTGTATCCTTGGTTGTGTAACTAAACCCTATTTAGTATACTTACGCATTGTATGATTGATTTGTGTAATCAAATTTCATTTTGTATACTTGTGTCGTGTATGTTTGTATTATGCGTAATTCATTTTGCTTAGTATACTTGTGCCTGTGTACTTGATTCATGAGATTTCCATATTAAATGTATACTTAAGTAAATATGCTTGGACGTTGCATAACTTGTTTTAATATGGTTTAATATACTTGAAAATGTATGCTTGAATGTCGTATAACATGTTTTGACATTGTTTAGCATACTGGAGCATGTATACTTGTATGAGGTAGTTCATTTCAATTGCATGAGTAGCTTAGGATGATCCTTGAGTCTCACTTTGACATAGACGTTAGGTGGCATGATCCTTTTGAATTGTTTCAAGTTGATGTAAAAATCTATGAAGAAATTAAGTCTATGCATGCTCATTCCCTACGAGTAAACTTGTTTACTCACCCCGAAGTTACTGGGGGTTTTGTTTAGGTACGAAGACTTAGTTTGTGATGTTCATCATTGCTTGGATGATTGTAGACATGAAGATTTTAATTCTTATAAAGGTTGGCTTGAAATGCCACTTCTAGCCTTATATGTCAAAACTTGTATCATTGATTCCATATATGTAATGTGTACATGAGTACAACTTTTATAATGTATTTGACATGTATGAGATGAGGCCGGAGGCCAATGACATGTATTTTGCACCCTATGTAATTTTTGACTTCATGGAATATTGTGAAAACATTGAAAAATGCCAAGTTATTGCTTTACCATGTTTTCATTGAGTGTGGGAATTCCATTTTTATTCTTTCATAGGGTCTTATAAATCATGTTTCAAGTGTGGCTAAGGGCCAAATGGTAATTTGAAATCATTTGTCAATTTTCGTTTTCAAATTTACCATTTCATGTGCATTTTTGCCCTTTTGGCCGTTGGGGGGTCGGATTTTGCATCGGTGGTACTTTTAAGCCATGAACCATTGTAGCACGTCCTAATAGGTAAGTTACGTCTGCATGCATGATAATTTTCAAGAAAAACCTCATCCTTAGTGATTTGAGCTTCCTATGACTCATTTTGTATTTTTATTACATAATCCGGTTTAAGGGTATTTTAGGTATTTCACTTGAAAAAATAAAAACTTCTCTTGACATGGTCATGTAGAAAACATGATTTGGGGGAGGTGGTTTATTTTTTGTGTCTTTCCAAAAAACGTCGTCTCGGACACGGAAACCCCATTTCAAATTCAATTTCCTATTAAGAAAATTTTTACTTGCTGTCAGCCTCATCTAATCGATTAGATGAGCCATCTAATCGATTAGATGGTCTTCCATGGGATTTCCAGCATTCTGTTTTGGCATCTAATTGATTAGATGGATCATCTAATTGATTAGATGGTCCTGAGTTGCATCTTTTGACCCTCTTTCTTCATTTGATCATAACTTTGTCATCTGGACTCCAAATTGAGTGAAATTTTTTTTGAACTTGACTAATTTTTCGTCATCTATCCAACGGTGTGCTCAGTTGTACCCAGCTATTTATGAATAATTACCAGTTTACCCCTTTTAGCCTTAAGTGCTCGTTTTCTTCGTCTTGCCGTTTCTCCTTCGTCCGGACTCCGAATCATGCGATTCTTGAGTCCATCTTGATTAATTTTTTGTTGTCTTTCCAATGGTATGCATGGTAGTACCCATTCCTTGGTAAAATGATCATTTTAACCTTCATCCATTTCTTGTAGGTTTTTAAAAACCTTGTTCCCTTCTTGCTTCCTTTGAGTCTCAAGACTCCTCGGGAAGCCACTTTCGTGTCTTAGGGATGACGTACATCTCTTTAGACTTTCATTTCATGTGAAAAGACTATTTTGCCCTTGGAGGCGTACTTGGCCTATTTTTTATTTTTTTCTTCTGCGTTATTTCTCGTTGAGTTTCGTGGCGTCTTGGAAGGTCACTTTGGTTTCTTAGAGACGTATTGTATCTTTAAAGACTTGGGTTCTTTTTTTTGATTCTGCATTCTAGATTCATTATCGAATCTACATTCGGTTCATCATAGGATGCACTAGCCTAAAAATTAGGGCCGTCACAGGTGGTATCAGAGTTCCTAGGTTCGAAAACCTTAGGACGACGGGTTTTGGGTGCATATCATGTTTGTGTTGTCATGCTCGATGTTTTTATTTGCTTCTTGATAACATGTTGAATGTGATCACATGTTTACGTGCTTATGTGAACATATGTTTAGAAATTTACTTTAAATGTCTCAGCATGATATATATGGCTGTTGCTTTACTATATTGTATATGCTTGCCTGCCTTAGCATACTGTATAAGCTTGTCGGCCTTAGTACATTGTATATGCTTGTTTGTTTTAGCATAGTGATTGACGCTTGTCTGCTTAGCATATTGGTTATGCTTGTCTACTCTAGTGTATAGCATGTACTTATTATTCTTAGCATGATAGTATAATGTATGCATTGACATGCCTTATGTGATTCCTTACTACTTGTGTAAGTATGTAATTCATTGCTATGTTACGTGTTAACTATTTATTTTATGTCTTGTTTAGGCATTACGGGTTGTCCCAGCTTGGTTGGTTAAGATTGATGCTAGGGCATCATCGCTTGGAGTTTCGTGGTAACCTTGATGTGATGACGTCATTGGGGTCTTGTTTCTAGTGTCATGGGATGATAGGTCAGATTGACTCGAGTCCTTCCTTGGGGATTGGGAGTTTTTGTTTTCGTGAGCCTCAATGGCGAGGTCCTCGCGTCTTTTCTTCTTAAAGTGATGGTTAAGGATTTGATGGGTGCGTTGACCTAGGTTATCTTCTTGTCTTGCCTTGGATAGCTCTTACGAGCTAAGGTTGGGGTGTGAGTGGTTTCGTGTAATTAATTACATTAGTGTAATTAATTACTCTCCCTCATCCTTGGAGACTTGGGATTTTGTGTTTAGGGTCCCGATAGGATCCTGTGGAGTTCTCATCAAACTCATTGGCAACCTGAGTTGATTTCTTTTGTTGGTGTCTCATAATGGTTAGTATTAGGACTATCCATTACATCGTTGTTTGTTTTGTGTGGCGTTAGGATTCCACCTTGTGTTTGAGTTAGTCTTGGGAAAGGCTTGCAGACTCTTTGTTTTAGGGACCTTAGTGTTCATTCTAGGAGATGATTCACTTCTTTGCGGTGAAGGATTGGACTCATCCGGGTTTTTGGGATTCATTTTCGGTAAGTTTGTCCTTTTGAGAGGCATTTCATCCCTTTTTGCTTATGATTTTGCGGGATTGTTAATTGCATAGTCATTCCTACATATTTATATGCCTTATTGTTTTGAGCATGCCTTAGAAACATGTTAGAGGATGTAACTATTTGGTAGTTATGTGATGATATAGATGATATGTTTTTCATTTACTATATCTGCTTGTCATGCTAGCGTCATAGGTGATGTGCAGCGTGTCTCTGATGCTTGACCCCTATGTGATATGTAACATATTTGATTTCCCTTGTACACTATGTGTTTAGTTGTATGGTGCGTGGACTTTTATTTACATTTAGTATACTTGTACCTAGTATGCTTGCACGTTATTTATTTCAGTTCATTTTGGTTTAGTATACCTGAGCCTGTATACTTGTCTACCATGCATTTAGTAATGCTTAGTATACCTATAGATGTATACTTGTACACATATATTGTATTTTTATTTCAATATTTCTTAGTATACTTGTGAATGTATACTTGCATATGTATATATATGTTTCATGACTAATTGCTTTATTAGTTTATTCCTTTTTATCATTCCGCACTGTGCTTGGGCTTATATGGCCATGGTTGTCGAGATTGTGTGTGTGAGCTTGATTTGATGTCCTGATTCCTAGACGTAGCTTTATAGTAGGTCAGCTTTAGGATGATGTGGAGGATTTGGGTGCATTGTCTTGTTAGGAGTCGTTGTGATTAGGGTGGAGGTGATGTTGTTTGATTTTGTAAAGTCCGATCCATTGGCTTGAGGGCATAGACTCGTCAGGCTTTGGATTCGTGATTGGTGTGGTTGACAACTGTGTTTTGAGACTTGGGATTGTTAGTTTTCCAGTATTGAGGATTTAAGGCCTTAAGCGTAGCGGTGCCTATGAAATTGTTGTAAGAGTTTTGGGATTGGCTAGAATGGTCCAGCCGAACATCTTTGGACCATATCGCAACTCTCACAAAATGCTTGGCTTCCGTGGTGCTTTTGGTAATGACTATTTTAACATTGATGTCATTTGTATCGATAGGTTTCATGGGTAAGCTTGTTGGGGGCAGGTGACGGATTAGGGCTTTATACTGTCATGCTACCGTACAGGTTGTGTGTGGGTGAGTGCTAGTTGCCGTCGATGCTACCTTGCATTACCTAGCTAGTAATGTGAGTGTGGGCAGGCACTTAATGTTGTTGATGCTACTGCACCTTGAGTACACTGTGGGCGGGTTCTAGTCGCTATTCATAACGCCATGTTGCTTCTGGTTGTGTTCTTAATTTCGATGTGTAGTTGCCTTGATCTCCTTTGGGTGGTTGACATTTGGTTAGTATGTCAATTCATTGGAGAGGTGTCTCACGGTTCGTAGTTTCGTGTATTTTCGTTGTTCTTGAGACCTTTGGAGTTATCCTCGGCTACTTTATGATCTATTCCTCAGTATGACCTTGTGTATGGTCCTTGTTCGGTTCTACTGAGAATGTTCCTGATTTCGGGGACGAAATCTCTTTAAGGAGGGTAGGTTGTAATGACCCGGTCATTTCATTCCTTTCTTTTTTTCCTCAGAATTTTACGGATGAATTTTTCTTCGTTGAAATTTCTTTTCTGGATTCGATTTCTTATCACTTAGTGTCATCTCGGGTACTCGAAAATAGTTTCTGAGACTCTTTCCTTTGGATTGACAACTTCCATTAAGGACCGCGTCATTTCCACATTTTTCATTTTTCGACGCTATTCACTTTTCGTCTTTTTCCCTTTTGTCACTTTGTTGGCACAACCTCACTTTTTGTGTTCGGATTTGATTCCAGTTTTGCCTACATCCATGATATTTAAATTCCATGCCATGTGTATTTTTACTTTCTTAGAAAAGCATGCTAAGTGTTTACTTTCCTTGTAAAGGGTAAGGATGCATAACCTTTTTGTAATATCTTAATTTGTGGGGTTTTAGTGTAATTACATAAAGTAATTATTTTTGGTCCAAGGGATCATTTTGTAATTTAATTTAGAAGATATTCTAGAAAATGACCTTTTTGCAATTTTTGAAAAGTGTGACAAGTGTCACACTCCAATGGAACCACTTGTTGACATTTTGGTAGAACTACTTGGAAGCTTAATCTCTTGACACATGGAGGGTGGAGATTCACCCATTTATTGGCCTAGGATTGGACCACTTGTTGGCTTGGATGAGTGACAAGTGTATGCTCTAAATTAAGTCTTGCAATTATTTTTGGGCCACTTTGGGATTATGGTTTTAAAGAAGGGTTTTTGTGCAATTGACCATAGATATGTGTGTTGACCATGCTGTAGGATCACATAGTGAGTGGAGGATTTCTATTTCCTCGACTCACACTTCTTCACATTATGTCATTATCTTCCTCACCACAAACCCTAGCCACCATTAGAGAAGTTTGATGCTTAGGCCTTGACTTTGATTTTTGAGAACCTTTCATTGATATCCAAGCTTAACCATGTGAATACTTTTTGTTCCCATCATCCTCCTCTACATAACCCTTGAAGGGTTTGCCATTTTGTGTTGATTTGCCTTGGATTCAAGAGGAACAATCCTCTTGTGAGGTAGGGGGTGTTATAGTTTATTTTCTAAGTGGTTTTAATTGCTTTTGTAGTGAAATATAAGTTGTATGCATGTTTTATATCAATTTGAGAAATAAATGATTTATTGTAACTTACATATAACTCACTTCAGACTTGATATATGGTATGGCCATGACTTGATCTTTGTTGTATATTAATTTGGGGTGCTTTAAATGAGTTTTCAAATCTAGAGATTTAATGAATTTAAATTGATTAAAATTCAACTAAATTGTACTTCGCTTGTATTCCATTTTTTACTTGATATATGGTATGGCCATGACTCAGTCATTGTTATATATTTATTTGGGATCATTTGAACAACTTTTGAAAAATGTAATACCCCTAATTTTAAAAGGATAGTCTCGGTATTTATTTATTTATTTTTATTGTATTTTTTTAATTGTTTAATTGATTATTTGACTAATTGTTTATGTTTAATTGAATTAAGTGTTACTTGATTAATTGGCTACTTATTTATGTGTTATTTGTATTTTGTCTAGGTGTTATTTGTATTATTTGTTTAATTAGATTGTGTGCTTAAATGATGTATTTGATTAATTGTAATTAATTGTAAATTAAATGATTAAATGTTTTATTTTATTTTATTTTATGGTTATGGTTAGTGGTAATGGGCTAACTAATTGGGTTCCATGGACTACTTGGATAGGAGGTTGGATGGGTATGGATAATTACCCAAGGATAGTTCTATATGTATATATATAGATATATATGTATATACATATATATAAAAAGGAAAATAATTTATTAATATTATAGTAACTTTAGTATTAATAAATAATCTGATGTATATATTTTATATATTTATATAATAAGGATACGTAACATGTTTTAAGTTACTTTTTTAATATTATGGTAACTTTAGTATAAATAAATAATTTGATGTATATTTTTATTTATTTAATGAGGATATAGATAGATTATATACGTAACATGTTTTAAGTTACCTTTTAATATTATGGTAACTTTAGTATTAATAAATAATCTAATGTATATATTTTATTTAATTAATAAGGATATACATAGATTATATACGTAACATATTTTAAGTTACCTTTTTAATATTTTCATTTTTATTTTTCTTCATTAAGTTGACTTGGATTGAGAAAAGGAATAAGGTTATTATTTAGCCTATAAATACACAACTATAGGTTGAAAAAGGAGTGAAAATATATCACGTAATATATTCTAGAGAGAGAGAGTTAGAGAGAGAAGGAGAAAGAGGAAGGAAGGAGGAGAAAACCATTTAGAGAGAAGATCAAAGAAGAAGAAGTTTAACTTTCAATCCGAAAGTTTAAGGCAAGTTCTTCTTCTATCTCTTTCCCTTTGATTCGTGTTTCTATACATGCCTAGGAAATTTCAGGATTTATTAAACACAGAAAATTAAATAATTATGCATGTTTAATTGGATTAGAACATAGGTTTTATGAATTTGGTTCATATCTGTTCTTGTGTTTTGAATTGATAAATGCATAATTTTGATTTGATTTCCGGTGTGAATTTTTACATGTTTAAATTATGTATATTTCATATAGGTGGAATGATAGAACGTCGAAACATGCCTAGGATTCCTGAACATTAAATAGGAACTAGGTTTGGGTTTAAATAAATTTAAATAAACTCAATCATAATGATGCTTGCTATTTTAATGTTTTAAACAAACGAATGAATTTAATCTTTTAATATGTTTTAACAATTGAGATTAAATGTGTAGGTTGAATTGGATATGGAGAATATTTATTTGACGGTATAATAAAATATCATCATATGTATAAGATTCAGTTTATGTAGGACATATGATATAGGAAACTTACATAAATAATAAGTCATTCCTATTTTGTGATAACTTGAAGTCATATTATCATAGTTATTTCTGGATTGTTTGATGTATTTCCTTAATCGTTACATCAATTGTTGAATTGTGTGATTTAATGCACCGGTATGGAACGGTGGCATTCTAGGGATGGATTAACTTATCAGTTAAGTCCTACCTATTTTATATAAGGGAATGGATTAACTAAAATGTTAAGTCCTACTTATATTCAAGTCAAGTCAGCTGAACAAGTTGAATGACTTATGGATGATTAATCTATTATATAAGGGAATGGATTAAATAAAATGTTAAGTCCTACTTATATTCAAGTTAGGTCAGCTGAACAAGTTGAATGACTTGTGGAGGATTAATTTATACCGGATAGGATGGTTACTAGATTTTATATATATAAGTATGGTGCTATGATATGAGCTTGAGTCTTAGGGTCAATGGTTAGGGTGCGTATATCGCCAGGGATGTGTAGCTAGATATAGTGCAGTTGTATACCCTGGTAGGTTTAGGTATTCATGCCCACTATATGTGTGTTTTGCATGTTACCTACTATTCAGGTTGAGACGACCCTATAGTCTAGTGAGGTTTCTTTAGTGTGTGTGTATATATATATACGGACTACTAGTTACTGTTGGATTAACTAGGATGTATACGTGTATCGGATCTTTGCTTGGACTGTAGTAGAGTAGAACTTGTTTGTAGGCCTAACCCGCCATTATTTTTCAGGTGTTCGTCAGAAGTAGAGGTTGTTCGTGCTGAACAGGGATCAGTCTACTTCATTCTTTCGATGCTACATAGGAGTTCCTTTACGATTCAGTTTCCTGATTTAGACAGTTATTGCTGTCATTTGTTTAGTTTGGATTTTCTAGGGGTCCACACAGTATGAATTCCCGAGTTGTATTTTGGAGGATCAGTTGTATCAGAAGAGTTTATTAATTAATGGAAATATATTCTGAGGTTTATTATTAGATTATCGTTTTAGTTTCTTGTCAACATTTTATTTATTCTTCTTTATTCTTTTGTACTCTGTGTTCATTTATTATCAATTTGTTTTGATATCCTCGGGTATTCGGGCGTGGGCCTAGCCAACCCGCATTCGGAAATCCGGGGGTATCACAGTTGGTATCAGAGCACTCCAGGTTTAAGTGTCCTTAAGAGTGTCTTTCATTATGTGACTTCCGCGTTGCGTCTCTTAAAACTTAGAGCCCTTATTAGGATTCATTGTACTCTATTTACGGTTCGTTAGGAGGAACTGATGTCAATTGTATTCTATAGTTACAGAATGGTTGGCACTAGGAAAAGGATGGGGTCCAAGGCGACAGCGATAAAGATCCAAAGGAGGAAAAGAGTACGTTATTAATTTCATTGCCCGAAGGCAAAATTAGGGATCGAAGGTTTAAGTTCGTTTAGAGCTACTTTAAAGTATAAGCTAAGGAAAGATTTAGATGTGCATGATAGGTCATCGCATATCGGGGCCGACACGACTTCAGTTGATCTCAAAAAGGAGACAAACGGGGATTAAGAGTCCAAAAAGGGTCCTAATGGAGGAGATTTCAGCGTATCCAAGAGAGAGGGTACTACATCTGGAAGATGGATGATCACGCGAGGGTGATCTTGTTTGCTGGTTATATAGATAATGTTATTTGTAGAATTGGTATTGATTAATCTACTATAATTAAACTGTCTTATCATCTCTACAAGAGATATATAAGAAGTACTTTTCAGAAGATTGGGGATTTGATGGAGTTCTTATCAGAACGAAACGTATGATTTTGTATCACATTCAGAAAGGTATTGGTATTATGTTGTGACGTTCTAATTCGCTTTATAAAGCCAAGTTAGATAGTTTAGATTCAGCGTGTAGGGAGGATAAGGGTTAAGCCCTTAGTATTTGCTTAGGCAAACATATATTGCTTTTATGCTCTGTTTAAAGGATATGTTTCGAGGTTGGATGATTACCTACGAAACTATAAAAGGAAATTGTGAAACAATTTGGTAGTGTTGATTTCAAATGAGACTTTCTTTTTTAGAAAGAACGATGTCCTAAGTAGGAGTATATTTTGTGCTAGTGTGTTTGTCATACGGGTTTTATTTTCGTTGATTATTTCGGTTAATGGTATATGGTTTAGTTGGGGACACAAGTATGTGATCAGCTAACTATTGTTTTTAATAATATGGAGTAATAGCGCTATTTACGCTAGATTTGTGAGCATGCAGTCGTAGGATATGGTAGATACACATAATTCTAGCCAATCTATTAGACCTGGACATGCGTCATTCTAGTATATTGTTTGGGATGGGATAGTTAAACCATCACTGTGAGTCAAATAATCTAGTTTGATTTACTTTACTCTAGGTATGGATTTGTGTCATATTACAACGCCATAATAATGGTGGTTGTTAATATTTTGGGATGCGTGAGATGGTGGTAAATAAAGATCACTGTAACGTCACGATGATTTATCTGAGGTGCCGGATTTGCTGAACATCTTCTTGAAAAATTCCGGAAGTTGTTACTAAGTCGAAAGGAGGATTTAGTACGGGTTTAGGTACTTATTAGAATGACACCGATTGAGGATAGTAGACTGAATAAATATTCATCAGTCTATTCTTAATCAAGAATTTTATTCGCGAGGGCGTGTCATTAGGAGGAGTTGCCGGTGTTGCATATAGAGGAGGAAAATAAGTCTTATTCACTTGCATAAATAATATGGATTTTTTTTTTTTTTTTAGGTCACAATTTGCAACAATTAGCTGTTGTTAGGAAATTGATAACTTATGTAGAGGATGGAAGGATTTCATATTCTTTTGAAGTTAGACAAAGAAGTCGGATTGTCATTAACTTGTTTTAAAGAAGCAACGGTACTTTCTATAAACAAATTGGATGGAGGATGCACGGACTGAGTTTCACAACTTTTAGTTCTTCTAATATTTATTAGATAGTAGAGAGGGACCATCAAAGATCACTAGATCCTTTGCAGCCATTTCCTATATTAAAGTGGAAATGAGAGAGCATTTTACAGATTTAGTTGCGGGATTTCTGATTTTACACAAGGGTCAGGATTCTAGATGGGATATTGGTTGACTGATACATTATGTCAACTTAATTCTTGTCTATTTCGAACTGGTAGGACTTTAGTTCATATGAATAGAATGGATCACGAGACGGTTTAGATGGATTACATTGGTGATTCACACTTTATATTAAGTTCTGTCTGGTGGAAGCAATGATGTAAATGGACGCTCTCAACAAATGATAGAATATTTAAATCTTTCAGTTAGTTGTTGAGTTATTAGATGCATTTATAGCAGGTGTAATAATAACACTTGTTATTACTACGGTAGTTGAGAAGGTCAACTTTGAATGTTGGAGCTGACCTTGGAGACGGTGTTACCTTACTCAGATGGAGTTTAAGGTACTCAAGGAGGATTTCGTAGTTTCTGTAAATAATGATATGACGGTCGAGCGACTGAGCTAGAAAATTTATAATTTTTCTTGGTGTGATCAAACGGTTAGAAGGTCCATCATGACATCAAATGTCGATTTTGGTGAACAGATACAGATAAGGATGCATATACAATTGCCCTAAGTGTAAAACCTGCTACAAAGATGGAAAGTTGATCATCGGATATCGTAGGAATCTTTAGCCACTTCTTATAACAAATATGGAAGTTGAATTAAATAGGAGTGACGATCGATGGGAAGGATCGACATTGATTTGGAATTTCAATTTTCCATATGGAATCTGAGTGGTGGATTGAGAAAGATCGCTTGAAGACATAAATTTGAGTGATACTTATTTTAGAACTTCATAGTAGTTCTATAGTTCAGTGATAGTGGTGTTATAGCATGTGGATGTCCATATTAGTGGATGCAAATTGCTATTTCGAAGGAACTTGTCGGAATTTTATCTGTGATATTGTTGGCACAAGGAGGTTAGTGTGACAACTTTGGAGGTTTTGTATCTTTCACAATGCATGCCTCTCATTTGTTGGTTGGAAATGGAAGTATGGGTTGTACAATCAGACCTTGACTTCATTTAAAATATGTCGGAAAGAGATACTTCCCTTTGTATTGAACTACGCGCGGTTGGGAGGCAACAGTAGGATGTTGTAAATAGTTGAACTCGTATACTAAAGTTTTTCTATCAGGGAGTAGTTTGCTCGTTCTGTTTTCTATGTAGGAAGAAGGCGATTTTTGGAGAAAGGTAAATTTTACTTATTACATTGACTTTTAGAAGATTATGTTTCGCAATTGAGGCAGTCACCTCTGAATTAGCGTTACCAAATTATTAGCTCTGGGTGCATAGGAGTTTGTGCGTATATTTTATGGCACTTGGAGGTATGTAGATCATTCCCTTGTCGATATGGGAGGATTACGTTGTTATTTGATACAACCTACGCATCGTATGATTATTGTGTTTCTTAAAATATAGGAACCCTGTCTACCACTTGGTATATTAAAGTTAAGTGGAGCCTTTATAGTGAGGTTGCGTCTACTTGGGAATAGGAGGATGTTTTTCGCTCACAGTTTCCAAGCATAATGGAAGAATAATGGAAGGAAGTAAGGGCGAATTCCGAGGACAGAATTCCTTTTGTTAGGGGGGAAGAATGTAATACCCCTAATTTTAAAAGGATAGTCTCGGTATTTATTTATTTATTTTTATTGTATTTTTTTAATTGTTTAATTGATTATTTGACTCATTGTTTATGTGTTTAATTGAATTAAGTGTTACTTGATTAATTGGCTACTTATTTATGTGTTATTTGTATTTTGTCTAGGTGTTATTTGTATTATTTATTTAATTAGATTGTGTGCTTAAATGATGTATTTGATTAATTGTAATTAATTGTAAATTAAATGATTAAATATTTTATTTTATTTTATTTTATGGTTATGGTTAGCGGTAATGGGCTAACTAATTGGGTTCCATGGATTACTTGGATAGGAGGTTGGATGGGTATGGATAATTACCCAAGGATAGTTCTATATGTATATATATAGATATATATGTATATACATATATATAAAAAGGAAAGTAATTATAAATATTATAGTAACTTTAGTATTAATAAATAATCTAATGTATATATTTTATATATTTATATAAAAAGGATACGTAACATGTTTTAAGTTACCTTTTTAATATTATGGTAACTTTAGTATAAATAAATAATCTGATGTATATATTTTATTTATTTAATGAGGATATAGATAGATTATATACGTAACATGTTTTAAGTTACCTTTTAATATTATGGTAACTTTAGTATTAATAAATAATCTAATGTATATATTTTATTTAATTAATAAAGATATACATAGATTATATACGTAACATATTTTAAGTTACCTTTTTAATATTTTTATTTTTATTTTTCTTTATTAAGTTGACTTGGATTGAGAAAAGGAATAGGGTTATTATTTAGTCTATAAATACACAACTATAGGTTGAAAAAGGAGTGAAAATATATCACGTAATATATTCTAGAGAGAGAGAGTTAGAGAGAGAAGGAGAAAGAGGAAGGAAGGAGGAGAAAACCCTTTAGAGAGAAGATCAAGGAAGAAGAAGTTTAACTTTCAATCCGAAAGTTTAAGGCAAGTTCTTCTTCTATCTCTTTCCCTTTGATTCGTGTTTCTATACATGCCTAGGAAATTTCAGGATTTATTAAACACATAAAATTAAATAATTATGCATGTTTAATTGGATTAGAACATAGGTTTTATGAATTTGGTTCATATCTGTTCTTGTGTTTTGAATTGATAAATGCATAATTTTGATTTGATTTCCGGTGTGAATTTTTACATGTTTAAATTATGTATATTTCGTATCGGTGGAATGATGGAACGTAGAAACATGTCTAGGATTCCTGAACATTAAATAGGAACTAGGTTTGGGTTTAAATAAATTTAAATAGACTCAATCATAATGATGCTTGTTATTTGAATGTTTTAAACAAACGAATGAATTTAATCTTTTAATATGTTTTAACAATTGAGATTAAATGTGTAGAATGAATTGGATATGGAGAATGCTTATTTGACAGTATAATAAAATATCATCATATGTATAAGATTCAGTTTATGTAGGACATATGATATAGGAAACTTACATAAATAATAAGTCATTCCTATTTTGTGATAACTTGAAGTCATATTATCATAGTTATTTCTGGATTGTTTGATGTATTTCCTTAATCGTTACATCAATTGTTGAATTGTGTGATTTAATGCACCGGTATGGGACGGTGGCATTCTAGGGACGGATTAACTTATCAGTTAAGTCCTACCTATTTTATATAAGGGAATGGATTAACTAAAATGTTAAGTCCTACTTATATTCAAGTCAAGTCAGCTGACCAAGTTGAATGACTTATGGATGATTAATCTATTATATAAGGGAATGGATTAACTAAAATGTTAAGTCCTACTTATATTCAAGTCAAGTCAGCTGAACAAGTTGAATGACTTGTGGAGGATTAATTTATACGGGATATGATGGTTACTAGATTTTATATATATAAGTATGGTGCCATGATATGAGCTTGAGTCTCAGGATCAATGGTTAGGGTGCGTATATTGTCAGGGATGTGTAGCTAGATATAGTGTAGTTGTGTACCCTGGTAGGTTTAGGTATTCATGCCCACTATATGTGTGTTTTGCATGTTACCTATTATTCAGGTTGAGACAACCCTATAGTTTAGTGAGGTTTCTTTAGTGTGTGTATATATATATATACGAACTACTAGTTACTGTTGGATTGACTAGGATGTATACGTGTATCGGATCTCTGCTTGGACTGTAGTAGAGTAGAACTTGTTTGTGGGCCTGACCCACCATTATTTTTCAGGTGTTCGTCAGAAGTAGAGGTTGTTCGTGCTGAGCAGGGATCAGTCTACTTCATTCTTTCGATGCTACATAGGAGTTCCTTTACGATTCAGTTTCCTGATTTAGACAGTTATTGCTGTCATTTGTTTAGTTTGGATTTTCTAGGGGTCCACACAGTATGAATTCTCGAGTTGTATTTTGGAGGATCAGTTGTATCAGAAGAGTTTATTAATTAATGGAAATATATTCTGAGGTTTATTATTAGATTATCGTTTTAGTTTCTTATCAACATTTTATTTATTCTTCTTTATTCTTTTGTACTCTGTAATCGTTTATTATCAATTTGTTTTGATATCCTCGGGTATTCGGGCGTGGGCCTGACCAACTCGCATTCGGAAATTCGGGGGGTATCACAAAAAATCAGAGATTTAATTAATTAAAATTAATGAAAATCTAGTTGATGATGTCTTGCTTATTTTGCTCTGTTGATTCTATATGTAATGAGTATGCTATATTATTTAACATATATTAATTTGAGATTATTTGGGATTGATTTGAAATTTAGAGACTTTTCATGTTAGGTTAAAAATCCCTTGAAATGTAGTGCAATTAATTACCTTGTGAGTATGTTACTAACTAGATATAGAATTAGTACTTGTGGCCTCTTAAAATGGTAATTGGATTTAACATGATATAGGATATCATTGATTTGCAAAGCTTGTTTAAATATATCTTGTGTAGGTATATGGCTTGTCTAGAATATTACAATTGTTTACCTTGAGAGCTTGTTATTTAATTGAAGCTTATTTAGTACTTGTGGCTTAAGATGATAATGTGGCTCAATTGTTGTAAAATATTCTTGTTTTGTATAGAATTGCATATTGAAGACTTGACATGTCATATACTATTTAGACTTGAATTCTAGGACATGGTTTGTGTGGATTCAACCTTATTTATGCATGAAATGTGGTAACTTGCATTTGATTTTGTATAAGTATTAAACTTACTGATTTTGGAAAGCTTGTGAGGACATAATTTATGTGTAATGACTTGGTCATTTTCTTTCCTTTCCTTTTCTCAGATGTTCACGGATATTTTTTTTTTTTTCGTTGATCTTTTCCTTTCTGAGTTCAATTTCTCGTCACTTAGTGTCATCTTGAGTGCTCGGGGATGGTTTCCAACACTCTTTTCCGTGGATTGACGACTTCCTTTGAGGACCGAGTCATTTTCACATTTTCACTTTTGTGACGCTATTCATCTTTCGTCTTTTTCTCAGTTGTCACTTTATTGGCATAACCTCACTTTTCGTATTTGGATTTGATTCTGGTTTTGCATGCATCCATGATATTTAAATTCCATGCTATGTGTATTTTCACTTTTGTAGAAAAGCATGCTAAGTGTTTACTTTTCTTGTAAAGGGTATAGACGCATAACCTTTTTGTAATATTCTAAACTTTTGGGGTTTTTGTGTAATTACTGTGAAGTAATTATTTTTCGTCTTATGGACCATTTTGCAATTTAATTTGGAAGATATTTTCAAAAAGGACATTTTTGCAATTTCTGAAAAGTGTGACAAGTGTCATACTCTCATTGGTCTACTTGTTGATATTTGTGTGGAAACATTTTGAGGCCTTGGATGAGGACATGTGGAGGGTGGAGATTTAACCACTTTTTGGCCTAGGATTGGTGCACTTGTTGGCTTGGATGGTTGACAACTGTAGGTTTGAGATTAAGCCTAGGATGGAGCCTTGGATTTGTGACAAGTGTAGGCACCAAATTTTGTCTTGCAATTATTTTTGGGCCACTTTGGAATTATGTTGTTAAGGAGGGTTTTTGTGCAATTGACCAAGACTTGTGTGTGTTGACCTTGGTGTAAGACCACATAATGAGTGGAGGATTTCTATTTCCTCCACTCACATTCGTTCACACTTAATTTCTATCTCTTCCCTCTCTTGTAAAGAAAACCCTAGCCTCCATGGATGGAGCTTGAAACCTTTGGCCTTGACCTTGATTTTTGATAGCCTTCCACTCACCTTAGACCATAAAGCTTGGAACACTTTTTGTTCCCCTCATCCTCCTCTACATAATCCTTGAGGGTTTGCCATTTTGTGTTGATTTGCCTTGGATTCTAGAGAGACTTTTCTCTAGTGAGGTAGGGGGTGTTATAATTTATTTTTTCCAAGTGATCTTACTTGTTTTTGTGTGAAATACAAGTTGTATGCATGTTTAAATGTGAATTTGAGAAATTAATGATTGTTGTAACTTGCATATAACTCATTTTTGACTTGGTATATGGTGTGGCCTTCACTTGATCCTTGTTATATAATTAATTGGAGCCATTTGAATGAGTTTTCAAATCTAGAGATTTAAATGAATTTAATTTGATTTAAATTCTATTTAATTGTACCTTGCTTGTTTTCCATTTTTGACTTAATATATGGTATGGCCATGACTTAGTCCTTGTTATATATTTAATTGGGATCATTTGAACAACTTTTGAAAAATTAGAGATTTAATTAATTTAAATTAATTAAAATGTACATGATGATGTCTTGCTCATTTTGCTCTTTTGATTTGATATATGCAATGAGCATGCTATGTTGTTTAACATATATTAATTTGAGGTTATTTGGAATAGATTTGAAATCTAGAGACTTTCCATAATTAGGTTGAAAATCTCTTAAAATGTAGTATTTTAATTACTTTGTGAGCATGTTACTAACTTGATGTAGAATTAGTACTTATGGCTCCTTAACATGGTAATTGGACTTAGCATGATATGGAATATCATTGACTTGAATGGCTTGTTTACATTACAATTGTTTACCTTGGAAGCTAGTTACTAAATTGAAGCTTATTTAGTACTTGTGGCGTAGGATGGTAATGTGGCTCAATTGTTGTAAAATATTCTTGCTTAGTGTAAAAATTGCATATTGAGGACATGACTTGTCCTATGCTACTTAGACTTGGATTCTAGGACATGAATTGTGTGGATTCAACCTTACTTGTGCATGGAATATGGTAACTTGCATTTGATTTTGGATAAGTTTTGAACTTGTTAATTTTGGAAAGCATGTGAGGATATAAATTATGTGATGGCTAAGGTTTGGCTCTAGTATAGAGACAAGAGTCTTCTAAGTCATAAGTGCGCACTAGGTAGCACCTTGTAGGTCGTAATTACCCGAAAATACTTGCTTGGTCTAGCGACCGCATGTCCTAGTCTTTTCACTATTTGATTTTGCATTTAATTTCAAGTTAATAATCATGGATTACTTATAGCTTGAGAATTAATGCTTGCTTGGATATTTGAATCCTATTCAGTATACTTGAACTTGTATACTTGCTCCACGAGTTTAAGTTGCATTTAGTACACTTGTGCTATGTATACTTGTCATATGTGCAATCCTATTAGCTTAGTATACTTGTGTTAGTACACTTGATTTACGAGATTTTCATATAAAATGCATACTTATGTAAATATGCTTAGACATTGCATGACTTGTCTTAATATGGTTTAGTATACTTGGAAATGTATGCTTGTATGTTGTATAACATGTTCTAACATTGCTTAGTATACTTGAGCATGTATACTTGTATGCTGTAGTTTATTTCAATTACATGAGTAGCTTAGGATGGTCCTTGAGTCTCACCTTGACATAGACGTTTGGTGGCATGACCCTTTTGAACTGTATCATATTAGTCTAAAAATCTGAAAGAAATCGAGTCGATGTATGCTCATTCTCTACGAGTAAACTTGTTTACTCACCCCGAAGTTACTGGAGGGCTGTTTCAAGTACGAAGGCTTGGTGTGTGATGTTCATCATTGCTTGGATGATAGTTGACTTGAAGGCTTTAATTTTTGTAAAGGTTGGCTTGAAATGCCACTTGTAGCCTTATATGTCAAAATGTGTATATTTGATTCCATATATGTAATGTGTACATGAGTACACTCTTTACAATGTATTTGACATGTATGAGATGAGGTCGGAGGCCAATGACATGTAATTTGTATCCTGTATAATTTTTGACTTCATGGAATATTATGAAAATATTGAAAAATATTGAGTTTTTGTTTCACCATGTTTGTATTGGGTGTGGGAATTCTATTTTGATTCTTCCTTAGGGTCTCATTAACCATGTATGAAGTGTGACCAAGGGCCAAATGGTATTTTGAAACCATTTCATAATTTTGAATTCCGAGTTTTCATTCTAAGTTCCATTTTGTCATTTTGGCCGTTGGGAGGTCAAATTTTGCATCGGTGGTATTTTTAAGCCACGGATCATTGTAACGTGTCCAAATAAATAAGTTACGTCTGCGTGCATGATCGTTTCTGGGAAAAACCCTTTCGTTTGCGTTTTGAACCTCCTATGGACTCATTTCACCCATTTGTTGAAAAATCTTGCTTAAGGGCATTTTGGGTATTTTCTTTGGGAAATAAATTCCATTCTCGACTCTGTCACATAGAAAATGTGATTTTGAGGGGAGTTTCTTCATGACATTTTTTCGAAAAATGTCGTCTTGGTGTTGGAAACCACTTTGCAAACCCATTTTCTGTAATTTCTACCATTTTCTGCATTTTTGGAGGTTCCAGTCCACCCCACTGCTGCATTTGGCGGGCCCCCACAGTGTTTGGGCGGGCACCCATTGGTTTTTGACGCATCTGGCAGGCCCCCGTAGGTTTTGGGCGGGCGCCCGCAAGTACTGTTCCTACTCTAGACATTTTTTTTCAACGGGCCATATCTCACTCGTTTTAACTCCAAATTGGTCTGTTCTTGAGTCTAAACTGACCGCGTCAAAATAAGCTTTACAATGGTATCAATTAGAGCTTCATATTCCATTTGTAACTAAAGTTATTCATATTTTAGTGAAGTAGTGTCAGGATTTGGTTCAAACCGGGATAGGGTTTCCCTTTCTTCGACTTCAGGACTTGATATCTTTTCCGTCCGGACTCTGAATCAGGTGATTCTTGAGTCTAACTTCATTAATTTTTTGTTTTATTTCCAATGGTACTAGTTTTAGTTTCAGATTTCTCTCCTAGCTCAGGGTATCCTTGTTTTAGTTAGAGGGTGTCAGTTTTAGTTTGAACCGGGATAGGGTTCATCTGGGATTTCTCTCCCTTTGGCCTTGGGACTTCATATGAAGTTACCAAAGGATGTTTTAGGATGTTTTAGGTCTAATTTAACTTGTTGAAAGTTAAATTCCTTCCTCTTAGGGTAAAATGATCATTTTACCCCTAGCTCTTCTCTTGTAGGGTTTTGATGCCCTTCTCTTCATTTTGTTTCCGTTGAGTCTCAAAACTCTTTGAGAGTCCAATCTTATGCCCTAGGGATGACGTACATCTCTAAGGACTTGTCTGTGTTGTGCTTTCGCATCTTGGATCCGGTTCGGGTCATTACAGGACACACTAGGTTGAAAAATCCAGGGTCGTCACATTATGTGATGGCTAGGGTTTGACTCTAGTACGGAGACAAGAGTCTTCTAAGTCATAAGTACGCACTTGGTGGTACCTTGTGGGTCGTAATTACCCGAAAATACTTGCTTGGTCTAGCAACCACATGTTCTAGTCTTTCCACTATTTGTTTTCGCATTTAATGTCAAGTTGTTAATCATAGATTACTTGTAGCTTGAGAATTGATGCTTACTGTGGATATATAAATCCTATTTAGTATACTTGAAACTATATACTTGCTTCATGTATTTAGATCTTATTTAGTATACTTGAAACTGTATATTTGTTTCGTGTATTTAGATCTCACTTAGCATACTTGAACTTGTATCCTTGGTTGTGTAACTAAACCCTATTTAGTATACTTACGCATTGTATGTTTGATTTGTGTAATCGGATTTCATTTTGTATACTTGTGTCATGTATGCTTGTCTTATGCGTAATTCATTTAGCTTAGTATACTTGTGTCTGTGTACTTGATTCATGAGATTTCCATATTAAATGTATACTTAAGTAAATATGCTTGGACGTTGCATAACTTGTTTTAATATGGTTGAGTATACTTGAAAATGTATGCTTGAATGTCGTATAACATGTTTTGACATTGTTTAGCATACTGGAGCATGTATACTTGTATGAGGTAGTTCATTTCAATTGCATGAGTAGCTTAGGATGATCCTTGAGTCTCACTTTGATATAAACGTTAAGTGGCATGATCCTTTTGAATTGTTTCAAGTTAATGTAAAAATCTGTGAAGAAATTGAGTCTATGCATGCTCATTCCGTACGAGTAAATTTGTTTACTCACCCCGAAGTTACTAGGGGTTTTGTTTAGGTACGAAGACTTGTAATATTCATCATTGCTTGGATGATTGTAGACTTGAAGATTTTAATTCTATAAAGGTTGGCTTGAAATGCCACTTCTAGCCTTATATGTCAAAACTTGTATCCTTGATTCCATATATATAATGTGTACATGAGTACACCTTTTACAATGTATTTGACATGTATGAGATGAGGCCGAAAGCCAATGACATATATTTTGCACCTTATGTAATTTTTGACTTTATGGAATATTGTGAAAACATTGAAAAATGCCAAGTTATTGCTTCACTATGTTTGCATCGGGTGTAGGAATTCCATTTTTATTCTTTCATAGGGTCTCATTAATCATGTTTGAAGTATGGCCAAGGGCCAAACGGTAATTTGAAATCATTTGTCAATTTTGGTTTTCAAATTTACCATTTCATGTGCATTTTTGCCCTTTTGGCCGTTGGGGGGTTGGATTTTGCATCGGTAGTAATTTGAAGCCATTGACTATTGTAGCACGTCCTAATAGGTATGTTACGTCTGCGTGCATGATCGTTTTCAAGGAAAACCTCATACTTAGTGATTTGAGCTTCTTATGGACTCATTTTGTATTTTTATTGCATAATCCGGTTTAAGGGTATTTTAGGTATTTCACTTGAAAAAATAAAAACTTCTCTTGACGGTCATGTAAAAAACATGATTTTGGGGGGGAGGGGTGTTTCTTCTTTGTGTTTTTCCAAAAAACGTCGTCTCGGACACGAAAACCCCACTTCAAATTCAATTTCCTGGTAAGAAATTTTTTGCTTGCTGTCAGCCTCATCTAATCGATTAGATGGTCTTCCGTGGGATTTCCAGCATTCTGTTTTGGCATCTAATCGATTAGATGGATCATCTAATCGATTAGATGGTCCTAAGTTGCATTTTTTTACCCTCTTTCTTCATTTGATCATAACTTTGTCATCCGGACTCCAAATTAAGTGAACTTTTTTTTGAACTTGACTAATCGATTAGATGGATCATCTAATCGATTAGATGGTTCTAAGTTGCATCTTTTGACCCTCTTTCTTCATTTGATCATAACTTTGTCATCTGGACTCCAAATTGAGTGAACTTTTTTTTGAACTTGACTAATTTTTCGTCGTCTATCCCATGGTGTGGTTGGTTGCATCCAAATGTCTATGAATAATTACTAGTTCACCCCTTTTAGCCTTAAGTGCTCGTTTTCTTCGTCTTACCGTTTCTCCTTCTTCCGGACTCCGAATCATGTGATTCTTGAGTCCATCTTGATTCATTTTTCATTGGTTTTCCAATGGAGTGCACAGTAGCACCCATTCTTAGGTAAAATGACCATTTTACCCTTGGTCTATTTCTTGTAGGTTTTTAAAACCTTGTTCCCTTCTTGTTTCCTTTAGTCTCGAGACTTCTCGGAAGCCACTTTCGTGTCTTAGGAATGAAGTACATCTCTTTAGACTTTCATTTCGTGTGAAAAAACTATTTCACCCTTGGAGGCATACTTGGTGTATTTTTGATCTTTTTCTTCTGCGTTAGCTCTCGTTGGTTTCATGGCGTCTTGGAAGGTCACTTTGGTTTCTTAGAGACGTATTGTATCTCTAAAGACTTGGGTTCTATTTTTTGCTTCCGCATTCTGGATTCGTTATCGGATCTACGTTCAGTTCATCACAGGATGCACTGGCCTAAAAACCAGGGCCGTCACATGGAAAAATGTCTTGAAAATGAATTTGATAAAGTTCAGTCGTTGCTTGAAAATCATATTTTTGAAGGTCCATCTTCCAAAATGATTTCAAAGAATGTTGTTTTGAAAATAAGTGTTGAAAGGGCATGGAAGCCCAAGAATAGTTTGACAAAGGGCTATCAATCTCCTTTAAGTCAAATCCAACAAGTTCTTTAGGGAACCATTTGTTGGGTAGGATTTAAGGTTTCATTCACCCTGTCAAGGAGGGGATGCACAACAAGATTTTTGATCCGGGCTAAAAGAGCCCAACGTTTTGCTAGAGATGTTAAACACTAGTACATAGTAGGGTTTACAACCCTATTCCTCCCTCATTTATCTTTTACCTTTCATTTCTTGCGAAGTCTAGATATATCCTAGGTGCATACACATTGCTAGGGACTTTGATTGAGAATGCATACACTGTCATTTTTGAAGTAAGCATTTTGTGCCAATTCGATCGATCTTAAAAGAGGTTCGATCGATCGAACATCATCTCTGTATCCAATCATCTCTCTGTCCCATTGTGCGTAAATTTCCTTCATATTTCAGTTCTCTATGCATCGTACGAACTTTATTCTCGATAGATCTGAAATTCCAAGATCGATCCAGTTTTCCCTTGGATCGATCTTCATTCTATACTTAGAAATTTTTTTAAACCCACTGAAAATCACCTCTCTGTGTGATCATTCGAGCATGTCTGCAGGTTTTTCACCTGTTGGATCGATCGAGCTGATCAATCTATGTTCAATTGATCTGGGGGCTTCTGTTGACCTTTGACTTCTTGTGGAACTTTATTTGATATATATATATATATATATATATATATATATATATATATATATATATATATCAAAAATATTTCTCAAAAATTTATTTTACAAAAAAAAATTCAAAAATATTTTTATTTAATTTTATTTTTATTCACTTCTTAATTTTAAAATATAAAAAAAATATATAAATATAATAAATATTTTGTTTTAATTTTCAAAAAAAAAAAAAAAAGAAAAAAGAAAAAAATTCCCGCCCTGCTAGACCGACCTTATCTGCCTGACCTCCATATCTCTTTATCATTTTATATATATTCGTGATAATTTACTATACTTTGATACTGTTATATTATTTTTTGCAGCCAATCTGTTGGCCCAGATATTGTGTTGTACCTTACACTGCTTTTATTTTCTCTGTTATATGCATGATATTTTTGGATGTCAGGTTCTTATATTGACATATTTATCTGTGATTGACTCCATTATCAGGTACATCCCAGTGACTTCAGTGAGAGTGTGTTGCCCAAAATTTTTCAGGATCATCCTTATTCCTCTCTCCTTAGTTCATTTATTATCCCACTTACACTTGCATGTCACTGTGCACTGTTACTATCCCTTTTGTTATCTGATCAGCTTTTATTCCAGTGCCATCTTTTCATGACCACAGTCAATCCCAAGTTTGGGGGGGTTATACCATCCACTTCGGATATTTGTGTCCCGGCCATTCTTTGCCATGGCTGCACTGGTATACTTTTCCCTTTTGTTTTCTTTGCACATTGAGGACACTGTGCCACTTAAGTTTGGGGGTAATAGGTGTTCTTTGCAGTGTTTGTTTTCAATTCAAAATTTTGAGCATAACTTGTGTATTTGAGGGATTTTCTATGATTGGTCTATGGCTAGCTATTATTTTGATCTTTTGAGGATTATATTGCTTAAAATTTAAAAATTGCTTGACTTGAGAGTCAAATACTCCTTGTATGCCTTGTGGATGCCATTTAGGAGTAAATTTTTTGAAAGATTGATATATTACTTGCACTTGTGGTCCACCTTATCCTGATTTTGTGATTGTTTTGAGATTCACTCTAGGATTCTACACTAGCACAGGCGCACACTAGCATTTATTTGTGGGGTATATGCTTTGTTGATTATTTAATTGGTTATATCCCAATTGAGCTAGTAGTGCATTGAAAGTTTTCATTTTGACAAAAGTGGATAACAATCCCTTTTCATTGAGTAGCCGGGATTTTAGCCTCATCAAGCACTAAATTTCTCGGGCCGAAAGGTGGAGGGCCCAAACTCTAGGTTAATAATTGAATATTAAAAAAAAAAAAAAAGTTGTTTCAAAAGCAAATAAAAGAAGTGAGGACTTCTCCCAAAAGGTGAGAAGTGGGAAATGATTAGATGGAGGTTGTTTTGATTTGTAACCTAGTTGATTTGAGCTTGTAAGTTCTTAGGGGTGTTTAAATACCTAATGCCCTAAAGCCATCTGGTTTGGGAGTCATTGACCTAACGCTCGACCTCATGGATCGCTAGAAAACTTAATAGATCAACACATTGAACCATGCTTCCATCTTTGATCCTTAGGATAGTTAAAAAAAAAAAAGAAGAAGAAGAAGAATTCGAGTGAAAAGAATAAACGCACCTAGATGAATAAAGTTTTAATAAAAGGTCCACTCTTTGTTTTGATGATCGGGACTAGATTTGTGTGCTAGTTTAAGGGTAAGGATGTGATCATTTCTTTAGTTGGCTTAGATAGTAACATATTTGATGCTGGTCCACTTAAAAAGGATTCTAATGTTGTTTTGATTTGTATGATTATTTTCTTGATGTGTGGGGACCATATTTACTTGTTTGATGTTGAAATTTTGGGAGATTTCTTGGAAAGGGTTGAAAAATTTCATACTTAAGGTAGTTTTCTCCCAATGCTTGTTTGCAATATTGATGCCTCTTTTGAGAGAATGAGCTTAATGTTTGTGGGTATCATTTCTGGAAACCTTCACGAGACTTTACTCGTCCACTAGGGGTAACCTAGGGATTTAAAAGGCTTGTTGCATGTGCTAAATGCAATCGTGTTCCCTACGAAAGTGGCGTTATCCATTTATTGCTTTCTAGATTTATAGTTGTATAGTTGTTCATTTCATTCTTTTACTTTGTAGTTTATTGCTAGGGACTAACAATATTTAAGTTTGGGGATGTGATGAGCACTGAAAAGTGCGCATTTAAACCCCTTAAGCTTGAGTATTCTAGGACCTTTATCTATCTTATTTTCCCATTTTAGACTAATTTCATGTTATTGCCCTTTTCAGGCGCTTATCTCCAAAATAACTCAATTTAACCAAATTAGAGTATAAAAGAAACAATTTTAAGCTGAAAAGAAGAAAGGAGAAAAGTGGTGGAAAACAGCAAGTTTCGATCGATCAGACCAATCTTCGATCGATCTCACAGTGATCGATCCAGCTTCACCAAGATGGATAAAACCTTTTGTCCTTATCCTCAAGAATTTCCATCTTCGATCGATCCAACTTTCCTTTCGATCGATCGAACTTCTTTGATCTTATCCCCACCTACCACTTTTGTCTTTTTTCCTAAAATATCCCAAAAAATATCTTAGGCTTGTCCTATTCCAAAAAGGTGCCGCCAAGGTTTGATCGATCTTGCCACACTTTGATCGATCTGAACATTATCCGATCGATCTCATCAGAATTCGATCGATCAAATCTCCTCAAGCTCGAAATAAAACAGAGTCCAGCTCATTAAAAGATGGCTCGTGATGCAATCATTAAAGGGGCCTTAGTGCACGAGACCTGACCATTGTGTGTGACATTGGAGCTACCTATATAATGATTTTGAGCCATTTTTACACCATTTATATCATCATACAACAATAGAGTGGAGGAGAGAGCTTAGAGATTAGAAAGATACACACACCATTTGGGAGTTCTTCCATTCATCTAGGGTTTCTATCAAGGAGAAGAAGATCAATCCTACCATGGAGATGGCCCTTGAAGGTTGGATGACTACATCAATGAGTGGCTAAACATCTTCTTGGGGCTAGAGTTAGTCCTAAGCATGCCTTCTAGATCTTAATGTTTTGTATTTTGAGGGGATTTGTGTTGTAATCTTGTCTTGACATTTGATTTATAAATGAATCTTGTTTTACAATGATTTGTGTTGTTTAATACTTCTAATTGATCATTTCATTCTATTCATATGTAAGTATGCTAGAATAGATGTTTATATATCTATCTTTTGGTTTTGTGATATTGATGCATGTCTATGTGTGTTAATACTATGAATCTAGAGATTGTCAAGGTATGGTGCTTTAATGGAATACTCTTGTGGCTTGTTTGATGGTTCATACACATTTCTTGATGGATTGTGCCTCTACCTTAGTTTAATTAGTTTAATTTGCATGTTCTTAGTTTAGTTGTAATATAGTTGCCTTATTTTCTTAGAAAGGCGGACAATCCATACTTGTTGTTTGATGTTCCATGCTTATGAATGCGAGTAGTATAATTCTTTAACTTGTTAAAGTATTTGATTGTGAGCTTAAAGGAAGGAATAATGGTTTAGTTTGATATATTGTGCTATTCATTATGTTGTTTAGACAATGTATACTTAATTAGTCATCTATGCTTGTTGATTCAATCAATCACACATATTGGTGTTACAACATATATTTCTCCTCATTCATTATACATTAAGTATCTAGAAAGGTAGTATTTAGTGGTGACCTCTAAATCCCAAGATCCCTCTCTCTTGTTTTCTACCCTTTACTTTAATTGTTTTGCATTGAATTTATTTACATTGTAGATTAATTAATCAATCAAACCATCTTTTTGATTACTTGACCTACTAATCCAATCTTGTTTCCACATTAACATTGCCCCCAATCCCTTGAGACGATCCCTACTCACCCTAGCTATATTAGTAGTTAGAGGTAGTAGTGACACTTTATAAATTCAAACTTGGCCACTCTATAACACATTTCAACTTGTTAGTCAACATGACTTGGGCCACACCATATGAAGTTTGTGATTTTTTGGAAGATCTTGCGTTTTATATATATATATATATATATATATATATATATATATTAAATATATCCTTGTCTAATGTGATAGAGTTTTATAAAAAATAAAATAAGTAATTTGTGGTAGAGTTTTATAGAAATTATTTTACTTTCTTTAAATATATCATTGTTTAAATAGATTTTTTTTAATTTAAAAAAACTCATAATAAATAGATAAATACATGTTATATGTAATATAGTTTTAAAGAAAATAAAATATGTAATTTAAAGAAAATAAAATAGGTAATTTGTGGTAGAATAGTTTTATAGAAATTATTTTATTTTTTTTATATACATTTAGAATAAATAGATAAATACAAGTTATATGTGATAGAGTTTTATAGCAAAATAAAATAGCTATTTGTGGTAGAGTTATAGGAAAATTATTTTATTTATTTTTATTAATAATTCTTGTCTAATTAGATTTTCTTTTACTAAAAAACTCATAATAAATAGATAAACAGGTAATTTGTGTTAGAGTTTTATAGAAACTCTTTTAAAAACTCTTTATATATAAATTAATAAATAGATAAATTCTTTTATTTTTTATATTAATAATTCTTGTCTAATTAGATTTTATTAGGTAATTTGTAATTTGAATTTTATTTGGTAATATTTAAAAACATATTTATATACATAATAGTATAGATTTGAATTTTATTAGGTAATATGTAATTTGAATTTTATTAGGTAATTTGAAATTTAGTGTAATTTGAAATTTACAATAGAAATTCAATTATAATAATTTTTAATTAAATTTTAAAATATAAATTCAATTATACTAATCATGCATTAGATTGAAATTGATATAAAAATTTATTGTATGGAGTTTGTGATTTTTTGGAAGATCCAGCGTTATATTTTATTTTTTTTAAATATATCCTTTTCTAATGTGATAGAGTTTTATAGAAAATAAAATAAGTAATTTGTGGAAGAGTTTTATAGAAATTATTTTATTTTCTTTAAATATATCCTTGTCTAATTAGATATATATATATATATATATATATATATATATATATATATATATATATATATATATTTCTTTTTTCTTTTTTTTTTTATTAAAAAAAATCATACTAAATAGATAAATTGAGATTATATGTGATATAGTTTTAAAGAAAATAAAATAGGTAATTTAAAGAAAATAAAATAAGTAATTTGTGGTAGAGTAGTTTTATAGAAATTATTTTATTTTCTTTAAATAAATTCAAAATAAATAGATAAATACAAGTTATATGTGATAGATTTTTATAGAGAATAAAATAGCTATTTGTGGTAGAGATATAAGGAAATTATTTTATTTTTTATATTAATAATTCTTGTCTAATTAGATTTTATTTTACTAAAAAACTCATAATAAATAGATAAATAGGTAATTTGTGTTAAAGTTGTATAGAAACTCTTTTAAAAACTCTTTTTATATAAATTAATAAATATATATTTTTATATTAATAATATTAAAAAATTATAATAAAAGGTAATTTGTGGTAGAGTTTTAAATAAATTATTTTATTTTTTATATCAATTAATAAATATTTTTTATATTAATAATTCTTATCTAATTAGATTTTATTAGGTAATTTGTAATTTGAATTTTATTAGGTAATATTTAAAAACTTATTTATATATATAATAGTATAGATTTTAATTTTATTAGGTAATTTATAATTTGAATTTTATTAGGTAATTTGTAATTTGAATTTTATTAGGTAATTTGAAATTTAGTGTAATTTGAAATTTATAATAGAAATTCAATTATAATAATTTTTAATTAAATTTTAAAATATAAATTCAATTATACTAATCATGCATTAAATTGAAATTGATATAAAAATTTATTGTATGGAGTTTGTGATTTTTTGGAACTGCGTTATACTTTATTTTTTTTAAATATATCATTGTCTAATGTGATAGAGTTTGTAGAAAATAAAATAGGTAATTTGTGATAGAGTTTTATGGAAATTATTTTATTTTCTTTAAATATATTATTGTCTAATGTGATAGAGTTTTATAGAAAATAAAATAAGTAATTTGTGGTAGCGTTTTATAGAAATTATTTTGTTTTCTTTAAATATATTATTGTCTAATTATATTTACTTTTATTAAAACCTCATAATAAATAGATAAATATAGGTGGTATGTGGTAGGGTTTTAAAGAAAATAAAATAGGTAATTTGTGGTAGTGTTTTATAGAACTTACTTTATTTTCTTTAAATGTATTCAAAATAAATAGATAAATATAGGTTATATGTGATAAAGTTTTATTGAAAATAAGATAGCTATTAGTGGTAGAGTTTTAGGGAAATTATTTAATTTTGTATATTAATAATTCTTGTCTAATTAGATTTTCTTTTACTAAAAAACTCATAATAAATATATTTATTATATTAGTAATAGATTTTCTTGGCTATTGATTCTTGAATTGGATATCTAGGTTGCAAAATGTACTAAGAGTATCATTGTGTTTGCAAGGTCATGTTTGAAAAGTTTAATCCACAATGTTGAAGGTAAGTCTTGTTTGGTTAATATTCTGCAGATGATGACCAGAATTTTGATTTCCCCCCCTAATCGCTAATCATAAATGGTAAATTAATCTTGATTTGAATCAATTATGCATATTGAACCTAACAAAAAAAAACCAAAAGGAATGGGGTTGCAAATCTTGTCAAGAGCCTAAGAAACAGATCCCGGTCAAGTAAGGTCGCGAGACAATCGGTTTGGCTTGAGTTATATATACTATTGGTTTTTTTTTATCTTTTTGTCGATGTGGGACACTTTACTGCTTTTAAAAATCCAGTGTCCAACTCCTAAGTGTGCCAAAGAGATATCCTTAAAATAATATAGTTGGATGATATGGGTTTGTCCCCGAATATCCTTACACACACAATTATACATACATCTTCATGTATAATTTTATGCTAAAAGAGTTTGCGAGTCATCTGATCTCTCACCTTCATCTTTTCCATTAATTTACTGTATTTGGAAATCAATACAAACAAGATAAAGACTACAAGATGGATTCAACATTGCTACACAACTTTGATGAAATAAAATACGTACTGTTAGATGGATTTAAAAAAAAAAACACACACACACACACAAATTTGCAATACTTCACAATAATATATATATATTTTTTCTTCTAAGCATAGGCTTTGGGGTGTGCCATGAGGTAGGCTTCCACAACTTCATACATCCCAACTGCTCTATCCTTTCCGAGCTCAATGTCTTCTTCTTTGATGTCTACGTTGTCTTTCGTTTTGTACTCGCTCGTCAACTTACAAATACATCCTCTGTAACCATATGCCTCGAATTTGACCTCGTATGTGACAGATTCGAGCTTGTCCATCAACGCATCACCTTCGATCAAAGTGTACTTGCACATGAAGTTCTCCTTGTCCAGCGCGTCTATCCGGTGCTTCACGTATCTGAA
The DNA here is from genome assembly GCF_030987335.1 of Cornus florida. Classification (NCBI taxonomy): domain Eukaryota; kingdom Viridiplantae; phylum Streptophyta; class Magnoliopsida; order Cornales; family Cornaceae; genus Cornus; species Cornus florida. The sequence goes on from NW_026775571.1 coordinate 21,248,778, forward strand.
AGGACTAGCTGCACAAGAAAAAAAAACCAATCAACACACACATACTGTGTGTGTAACTAAATATATATTAGTACTAGTACTAGTTTAGTACCGAGTTACGAACCTTCTGTGAAGTTCATCTGTCTGATGCTTCCAACATCTCCGTCGCCTTCAATGCATTCGATGCTCTTTATGGACGAAAACATGAGATTGGGGCAGAGGTTGTGGGAGTCGAGGATCAAGGCCTTGAACATCCTAGAGGGAGTAACTTGTGTCTTGAAAGTTTGGGAGATTTTGATATTACCCATATTGATTTTCTCTTGCACCAAACAGAACTTGCAAGAAAATTTATGAACTATGAAGAGATGGTGATTCGGTGAATGTAAGAAAAAAAGGGGAGAACTTGTTTGGCTTTGTGTGGGAATTTCTAATTTTTAAAAGGGAAAGGAGAAGACTTTGAACTAAATCTATCTATATATATATATATATATATAGTATTTACATTGTGATTAGGATCAAGTATCCACCATTCAAGTAGATAGCTTTATATTAAAGAAAAGACCTCAACTTTTAGTTTCCACTTGGTCACCGCATGGTGCATGGAAATCCCAAACTACTTGGGATATTATCATTAGAAATTTCCTTGGTGGACTAGGGGGTGTCATGGAATTCCCAAACACTAGGTTTAGGTGATGTGTATATGGACCACAAATTACTCAAACATCAGAGCGTGTGGACCATTGGGTAGGAAAAATCCATGAACCTGCTGGTCACAATACTGGAATGCTTACTTTTATCAATTCAAGCCATGTGACTATCAACTTGGCATCATAAAGTCAAGATTGGTTGATTTCAAACCCCCACACGTTTAAAGGGTTGGTGGACTTTCTAGGGCTTCAATGAACTGGGCCAATCAAACACAGCGTTGTTAGATTGAGTTCAATGGCCTACATTTGGAACGACAAAAACATCCATTTGGAATATTTTTATTTTCTTTTTTCTTTTTTTAGGGCAAGAATGTTATGTTAGAAATTAGAGATGCAATAGTTCAAAGCCGGGTTCTCAAGAACAACCGGAAGCAATCCAACTGTTGGAGTAGGTCCATTTGGATTGGCACCATATGAACTAAATGATCTAGAATAAAAACTGTGTTTGATATAAAATTGGATCTTCTAAAATATCCTTTCTACTTGTTTTGCCCCTTTTTTGCCTTCAAGTCACTATTTTTTTGGTTATATGTATGTGTCATTTGTGTATTGTATGTGTTTGTGTGTGTTCTTGCAAATTCAGATTCAATATTTGGAATTTTTTTTTTCCCTTTCCTTTTTCAGCACAAGAATGTTATATTAAAAGTTGGAGATGCCATGGGTCAAAACAGGATTCTCAAGAACAACGGGGAACAACTCAACTGTTGGACTACGAAGGTGTTCGTAGGTCCATTTGAATTGGCACCAAATGAGCTAAATGATCTAGAATAAAAAATGTGATATAAAATTGGATCTTCTAAAATATCCTCTCTCCTTGTTTTGCCCCTTTTTCGCCTTCAACTCACTGTTTTTTGGTTATATGTATGTGTCATTTGTGTGTTGTGTGCTCTTGAGTTGCAAATACAGATTCAATAACATCTTACACAAAAATTTCAATAAATTAAGAGATATGGGCACTTTGTTAAAGCCAAACATCAACAACTGAAGTCACCATATCTGAAGTAAATGAATCAACTTTCACCATATACACTCAGATCAAACATCACAAGCAGCTATATTATTGTTATTTTGAAGACATTTATTATGAAGCCAAAGAAGTAGATTTGGCTACAAAGCACACACAAGCCCACACAGTAGAGTGTCTCAATCAAAGGCATGCACATTAAACATAGGAATCAGGATTTGCCAAGAGGTAGGCCTCCACAGCCTTGAAGATACCCGCGGCTGCCTGTTTCCCAGCCTTGACTTCCTCTTCTTTGATCTCGACGCCGGGTTTGGTGTGGTATGTGCTCGTATTCTTCCCATTGCATCCCCCCTCAGGAGAGGCCTCGAGCTTGATTTCGTAACTGATCGATTCAAGCTTGTCCATCAGGGCATCACCTTCGATCAACGTGTAAGCATAGGTCATACTTGGCTCGTCCAACTTGTCGATCCTGTGCTTCACAAATTTAAAATGACTACCTGCAAAGAGAGAGGTTGACGGAAATTCAAACTTTGTTAATTTTTTTTAGGTAGTACTCACACACGTTTCAACTCTTCTGAGACATCAACTCTTCTGAGAGATGTCTCTTCTAAGATTTGGACCTCTGACTTCCTTTTGAGAAGTAAAAGGCTAATATGGCTAGGCCATTGGCCCGTTGATAACTTTGTTAATTTACTTTAGTAATGAAACCAAATCTGTGAAAATTTCTCTCTCTAATGAATAATTTACTTGCCTTCCGCGAAGTTCATTTGCTTGATGCTTCCGGGGCCTCCATTGCCTTCGATTATCTGGACACTCTTAACTGCCTGAGGGGCTATCTTGGGGATGAGGTTGTCGGCGTCAAGAATCAAGGCCTTGAACAGCCGTGATGCCGGAATGGTGCTAGTGAACTCCTCAGTGACGGTGAGAACACCCATGTTATTCTCCTTTTTGATCTTAAAAAATAACCAGAGAGAGAGAGATGATGATGAGTGATTGAAATGGAGAACAAGTTGGAGTGGGAGAGAGAGGTGAAGACTAGTGTTGGTATTTATGGAGGTGTGCTTTGCTTTTAGGTTCAAGTGGCTAGTAAATAGAGGCCATGAATGTCATTTATTGAACCTCCTTGTTAGATGTTGCTCTTATATATATAAATTTATATATATATATATATATATATTTTTTTTGCCAAAATGGTATCAAGGAGTCTTATGTGTGAAGCTCCTAAGGACATGACTTTTCAAAAGGATGATTTAGATTAGCTTTTAGTGAGCCATTTAATAATAATCAATGGATGCAAGAAAAATAGCTAGAAAAAAGAGGACAAAGAATGCAAGAGGCATTTATGTAGATGTGATAAGATGATAATTTTAATAGTGTAAATTGTATTTGTGTAGATAAAAAATATTTGTATTCTAAGATTTTATACAAATGTAATTATTTTTTAATATAGAATTTGGCTTATATTTATAAAATTGGATCTCCCAACTTAGAAAAAACATTTAAATTTCTAAATTTATCTTCTTATTAGGGGAAAAAAAAAGTGGCACTAGGATTCTCACATATCTAAACTAAATTTATCTTGTTATAAAGGGAAAAAAAAAGTGGCATTAGGATTATCACATTTCTAAACAAATCATGTTTTAAATTTCTACACATGGATAGAGATTGAATAATAGGAGGTGACAAATTATTAGATTGTCTCAAATCATGTGAACCCAAAAAATTTAAAATGATAAATATATTGAAAGTTTTGATCGGACGGTACTATCTATTTTCATGTTATAAGTTCTTGAGATGGGGAACTTGCCAAATATATATATATATATTTTAATTTTAATTTTTATGTATTTCATACTTTAGAATTATATGAGGCCATTAAGTTCATTGACAGTGAAATTGTCATTGAGAATCAATACATCCTCTTTTGTGCCGTGGTGATTTTGGGTACCATTTACTTTCGGTAAGATTTTTGTAAGCAATCTTTATTAGGGGTTGGCAACCCATGCTGCCTTCAACTAACAAATTTATCTTCATGGCATTAATGCATCTACCAACCGTATTATTGCATCGAAAATGTCATTGTTCTGTACCACATGGGGAGAGAGAGAGAGAGAGAGAGCCACTCCGTAGAAAAGCAAAATTCCCTTGGCTCTTGGTCAATTGAAACGAGACGTGTCAATATCTGATTATTCGGATACGAATGACATAAAAATTTCAATAATTTAATAATGATTTGAAGCCGATAAAATAATAACTTATAACAAATGGGATATAAATTTTAGTTGATTCGATCGAATAGTAATTCGATCCGATTAAAATTATTTATTATTTTTGTTCCAAAATTATTATCTATTTTTTATTTTTAAATTTTTTTTTATGATGTCGCATAATACATGTCTCATTCCAAAAATAGATTTTTTTATAATATTTTCAAACTATCATTTTCACATTAACTTGATTAAACAAGTGCACAAATTATGCAATACTTCTTTTGTCTTTTAATAAGGATAAATGTGAAAATTCTTTCTTATCAATACAATAAAAACAAGTATTAAAAAATCACTACTATAAAAAGCTGGATTTCCTAAACACCCCTAATTTTGTTGAGATAATTCCTATAAAATGGAATTTTGAAGGTTTACTGTCAAAATGATGGAGTTATAGTCAATTTTTCTAAAATGATGGAATTTTGTGAAAGTGTTTCTTGATTACCAAATTACCCCTCAATAGTTGAGGTATTTAGAGACCGATAGAAAACTGGCGACAAGCTCCAAGTTACCAACGACCAAGAAACAGTACAACAGCTTCGGTGAGAATAGCGTAACCATGAAATCGAGTGATTGCATCGACCTCCAAACTCGGTTTCTTTATAGAATACAGTGGAAGCTCGTGGAAACTTGGGACATGGCCGGATTTAAACTTGATGTTGCCGAAGAGATGCTCACTGTTGTTTTGATGATGAAGCGCGTTGATCGGAGATCATGGACGTTTCAGTTTGGAGCTTCGACGATAGGTTCGCCAACCCAAACACGTCGTGCCATAATCGGTCACGGAGCAAGAGGTCCAGAGGGGCGGCTACAAAAAGCTGGTCTTCCTCTCCGGAATCTGATACTCTGATCGTCAGGATACCAAAGACGAATACTGTGACGTTCTATAATTTTTATTTTTTGCATTTATTTTTCCCAATGCCTCGTTTTGCATGCCAGGAATGTGCCGTGTAGGGCCCACGCTTGGATTTTTTATGCCCGGGACTATTTTTCAGATTCATTGCACCCCATTAATTATTATTTGATGTATTTCTATGTGTGTATATGCTTAAATGTGTCATTGTGGCATGTTATAGTCTGTATTTACAGGAGGGGTGGCGGGGATTTTTAGAATTTTGTAGTTAAAGGTGGGGCCAAGGTTGACTAAGACCAAGTATTAAGACCACAAAAATCTAATTTTTTGGCCATTTCCTTCCTCTCCTAGCCGAGCTCTTCCTTTTCCCTCTCTAAAACTCTTTCTCTCTCTACAAACATAAGTTTTACACACTATAGGCCTTGATTTCACCCTCTTCCACCTAAAATTGATCTTTGTCATAAAAGGCAAAGTCGGAGAGCTTGTTAAGGGCTTCAATTTGATTAGAGCAAAGTTTCATTTGGAGGTCTTTAAGGAATTTTGAAAATTGGGGCTTCTTGCATATGTTGAGGTAGAGTTGTCTAATTGTCAAATTCCTTTGATAGTTGGTTTCATGTTTTTCCCCATCTTTAACATGCCTATTTGATGCAAATTATGTAAATGACAATTAGGGTTCTGCCTAACTAGAGATTCATGTTAAATTGTTAAGTTTTATTTGTTTAATTATTGATTTTGTGTATGGTTGTAGACTATGTTCTATATAATGTGCTATGTGATGAATGACATGATTAAATTATGTTGGAAATAATGAGATTGTGTGATAACATGCAAATTTCTTATGTTGCTCCCCAATTGATGTTATATCTATCAATTAGATTTGTATTGTGAGCATAAATTGTTCTTGAAGTTGAGAAAGCATTTGAGTAAGTTGACTAGTTTGAAATTTGTGAAACCCCCTGATTTCTAGGCCATGGGTTGATAAAATCCAAGCCCAAAAGTTAGGGGATATATAACAATTAATATTTTAAATCGAACACAAAATACAAAAAGAATAATTAATAAAGAAATAATATCGGTGAAAGGAAAACTAATAAATAAATAAATAAATTATCTGCATTAAATAAAATCCATTAATTCTCAAAGACAGATAAAAATCTCCATAGAATAAATCTCCATAAGAAATACAACTCGGGAATCCTCAAACATGGACCCCTAATAAAATCCCATAACTGAAAATAATAAATGTCTAAAAACTGAAATAAGTATTCAGAAGAAAGAATCCTACGCCGATGACATTGGAAGAGTGATCATGCCAAGTCTCTGATCTGCACGAATAACTACAAATCCTGTTACTAACGAGGACCTGAAAAAATATAACAATGGTGGGTCAAAACCCACAACAAGTCTGTTGCCCAAGTATTGACTCTAGAGGGGGGGGGGGGGGGGAGGGTGAATAGAGTCTATGGCAAACAATAGCTAATTTTCGGATTTGCAAATTATACTTAACACCCTCTAACAATTATGCAATAATCAAGATATGGATATAAGTAATTAATAGCATAAATGTAAAGGAGATAAGGGAAGAGAGATTACAAACATTCACACAGCAATTTTAGCGAGGTTCGGAAACTCCTACTCCTTAGCTCAAGACCCCTCTTGAGACTTCCCAATCCACTATGGCACCTCCTTACGGGTGGAGAGCAAACCTTTATATGAAACAACTCTTTGCTTTACTTTGCTAAGAGACAACCTCTCTTAGTCTTCCTTTGGGTCACACCAACCTTTACAAATATGAAGCTAGCTTGCTTCTTCTTCCTTGGGCCACACCAGCCCTTACAAATTGAAGATTAAATTTGTTGTATACAAGTATATCTCTCAAAGATTGATATGCAAATCAAAGCTCACAACTTTCAGCTCACTCTAGAGTATATATATGAATAGATTGAAGCTCAAGACTCTATGAATGATGTGGGATGAGAGAGTATGATATAAAATGAAGAACAAAAGCTCTTTGGATGCTATATAATGTTTCTCAATGGTAGCAACTATAAATTCCGAAGTCCCCAACTCTATTTATAGAGTTCTGATGCAGCTATTCAAAAATATAGCTATTGTGCATGGAGTTTAAGGCAAAATAGCCGTTTAGATTCAGATCTGGGCAAGGTTCGGTCGACCGAAATGAAACACCCTTGTGTTTCGATCGTCCAAAATGGTTCTAAGATTGGTCATCATCCTCAGTATCTCTATTTCGATAGACTAAAGTAAAACCCTTCTATGTTTCGGTAGACCGAAATGGTTCAGGTTAGCCATAATTCCTTATTTCGATAGACCGAAATATAATGGTCCTGAATTTGGATAGACCGAAATAGACCTGCTGCCTCATGAATTGTACTAAGTTAACAGGTGTGACAGTCTGTGCACAGGACATCTGCACATACCTTATTTTCATTGAAAACATTTTAGTAAATGTCTTTACTTTAATTTATCCATTTACTTTAAGTTTACAATGTAAATAAGGAAGTACTCCCCATTTGGATTCAATAAAAAATACTAGAAAATAGAAATCCAACTAAATCAAAATGTAGAAATTTAGTTTTAGTACAAATTTGGATTTCTGACAGTATTGGTAAAATTGAATCCGCATGTACACCAATGTAGACTTGGTCAAAAATTCTGATAAAATCAGTTTAGGCTAGTTGAAGTATAAAGAGTTATTACCAGGAAAAATTATTTTGAAATAATCATTATTTCAAAAATCCATTTTTCACACTTAGCCAAAAACATAGTTTTTCATACGCGCATTCTGGGGTCCTAATGTCCGTTACCAATTCATGGTAATGAAGGCTTCTCATGCCTTAATTGTTGACCAATATGAATTATATGATTGATGTGCATGGTCTTAGCATTTCTAGCACAAGTGATGAGTTCTTTTAAAGCTTATGCAAGCTTGAACTAACTCACTCTTTAGCAAAGAATCCATATGTCGATTGTATATGAATGAAGTGCATAGTCTATTGCTAATGAATATAGGAGCATATGAATGATGAGCTTCAAATGGATTCACAAATACTTTGACATTGAATCCTAAACACTCACCATCCTATCTACCCATTTTCTTCAAGCTTTGTCCATGATCGTGTAGGCTTTTAGGTAGACTTGCTTTCTTCCTTTCTTTGAGTTGCTTTCTTGTTCGTTGTAGTCCAAGCTATTTTTGGATGGACTTTGCATTTGCTTCTTTGCAACTTCATGTCTTGTTTGTATCCATTGCTTTTCTTGATATGATCTTGAATAATGGAATACTTGGAATGATCTTTCGTACTTCATTGAGGTCATCATTTGAATGTGAATAATCTATAACACTTAATGTAAACATTAGTCCTTAAACACCATTAATGATTTGTTATCATCAAAACATCTAGATTGTCCTTGGATGGAATCATTAAGGTCAACAATCTCCCCCTTTTTGATGATGACAAAACATTGATGTGTTCATAAGCAAGTGGAGTAGCATTTGAAAAATGCTTCCCCTATCAAAGTGTATTCAATGAACATAATGTTATAAAATAGCATGCTTGTACATTCTTCATAAATTTTAGATATTAACATGCATATAAGATCATTTTACTCTTCAAGAGATTTCTACAAATCTCCCCCTATCAACATGCTTCCATTAAAAGATATATATCATTCATTTGACATGTAAGCACAATGAGATAATGATATATATATAACATCAAGCATTTGAATCGTATCACACATATTTCTCCCCCTTTGTCATCTCAAAAAGGTGGGAGGCCTAGACAACTTCATTTAACATTTATCATTAAGCATAGTGAAGTGATGGCATCAAGAATTGGCAATATAGTGGTAATGACTATAATATACTTTGGAGAGCAACATATAAGCAATTATATCATAAGATAGCAATTTCCTTGATAGCATGAGTTTAATAGATTATAAAGATTCATGGCATGTACAAAAGTATACATAAATCATAAACCAAAGATGAAACATAAACTCAAATAGGCAAAAGTATACAAAAGTATACATAGTAAAGTATTAGAAAAAAAATAAAAAAGAAGTATGAATTAGAATGAGCCAAAAGGCAAAAACCTTTGTAGAGGCAAATCTAAGAAGTTAAGTGTGCTTATGCTTTAATTCTAATATATTTTTCTAATTTGATATATTCAAGAATGAGGAAAAATTTCAACAAAATTATGAAAGCTTATGAGTGTAAGTACTAAGACCAACAAGTCATTTTGTAGCATGCTTAACAATTTCCAAGATAATTCAATTAAGCATAACAAGTCATGCAATGAACATTTATAAGAGATTATCAATAGTCTCCCCCCTATGAGTGTGCTTCCATTTATATCATATATCAAGTATTGGAGATATAATAGATAATGTAATAAAACAATGATATATGAAATGAGCCATTGATGCCAAGGATCTTCTTTCTATAAGCATATGATTGAATGATCAAAATCACATGTGACATATAAAACATAAGGCATATGCAAGTAGTGTCACTACTCAAGTTATGTGCAATAAATTTCCAATTATGCAAACGCATATTTTCTTAGACATGTATTGATCGATATGACAATTATACATCAACCTTTGCAATAACACAAATCATTGTAAAATAGGGCTATTGGTCGAGTAAGTCGAACCACTAGGACTGCCAGTTTATGGCAACTAAGGTTTTTAAATTCCCTTTTAATTTGATGAAGGGTGTAAATAGAGGTTTGTTGGTTTGTCACTAAACTTAGGAATTTAAAATGCATAAAACAATAACTTGCAAGAACTTTAAAGAAAAGAAATTCAGAAATAGAGGACTAGGGAAATGAATCCACTCCAATCCTTTACACATGCTAGAAAAAGACTAAATTGGGGATAAATAATATATATAATGGTCAAGAATTATACAGCAACCTATGGTTACCATATAATCGTCAAGAAGTTCATTAAATCAAAAACAAGAATGATCCATCAAAAGTTCATATAATTGAACGACCTAAACTAGGGTGTAGTATCAAGCATACTCTCTTATGCAAAAGATCATGAAGCCCTTAATCAAATGGTAAAGCACATAAAGTTAGGTATCAAGCATAAACCATCAAAGGGATTACCTAAGCAATGGACTATCAAGGCTCTCTATCAACATGCCATTAAAACTATTCCACAACCTTATTTCCATTGTCACCATGAAAATGCAAGCATTATGATTAAGATAAGAAATCATCTAAGATAAGATAATTAACTTAAAACAATCATTAATATACATTAGAATCCATTACAACAAGTAATATGCTCTAGATTATGGAAAGACCAAAACTATACATCGTTATCCCCAAAATAGAAATTAATCTAGAATATGCTTACAAGGGAGGGCTTCATCACCTCCCTAGATGAAGGTTTAGTTACCCATAGAAACAAGGAATGAAGGAGAAGAAGCAAATCCACCCTCCATTTTCGTGCTCAAGCAAGCTAGCACTCCAAACCCTCAAAAACACTACTTTCTCTCTCTAAAACTTAGCTAAAATTTTTGATGCATGATAAGTCATGCTTTGCCCCTTCTTATCCACCCAAAATCTACTCTCCATCCACCCAATCCTGAGCTCCAACCACCCTAGATGAATTAGAACCACATAAATTGCATAGGAGACCAAAATCAGCTTGAAATCCGGAGCAGGTAAGATGTTATCTACAGATCCGCGGGGTACTGGCAGGCGCCCGCGGGCTTTCATGGCTAGAGGGAAGCTACTAGCATAAACGGCGGGCGCCCGCGGTGGCGTGGCGGGTGCCCGCGGGAGCTCGGCGGGGGCCCGCGAACCTGTGGCGGGGCCCCGCAAAACAAGGTAGTGAGTTGTGGATTTGGCGGGCGCCTGCGGTGGCACGGTGGGCACCCGTGGACTTCAGCAAAACTTCTAGTGCCACTCCGAGCCGGTTCGTTGCCGCGATTTCCATTATGATCATTATGCCCCGAACTCCACACAAATAACGACTGAAAAGGCTCGGTCTAAAAGATGGCTCCCAGCAATAGCGCACCTCCTTCAACAAGAGATTGTCAAAACCGATTCTATAACCATATTCGGGGAAACTGACCTGAAAGAAGACAAAAATATAATAATAAAGTTAAACTGTACATTAAACTCCACTAATGGACTTAACTAATGCAAGTAAAGGCGCTTGAATATATAATATTCGGCACATGTATGATTAAAAATAATTGGTACATGATTGTACATGTGAATGAGCTCAATATTTCTCTTATACATTTTCCTCAAGATGTGATGTCAAGGTATCCCATGAAGTTCTCGATTGCAAAAAGCAATAATGTATAGATTAAAGTCTTGATACCAAAATATTTTCTTTAAGAGATGTGGTGAGAGATTGGCTACATGATTTTCAATGTGGATGATCTTAATATCTCTTTTACACACATTCTTTAAGAAGTGATGTAGAAACATCACATGAAGTTTTAAAGTGCTAAAAATGAAAACATCAAGATAGAGTGGCACTTAATATCACATTGGTCATCTAAGCTAGAACACAACGTGTTCTTTGAATGATATATTTCCAAGATTAGAGTGCCAACTAAATGTATGAAAATTCATTTTCATGACACTAAAGGAGTTTCAATCCTTAGAAGAAATTGAGTTACTTATCATGCTTATTTCAATTTATTTTGCATGCTTAAGGAAGACTTCTTTGTACAAAACATAAATGTTGATTTAAGACAATATCATCCATGTAAGTGCAATTAACATAATGTCAATAATGGTTTTGAACATAATGAGAGAGATATATATAAATTTTGTTAAAAACCATTACTTATGAGAAAATCACTTGTGCCTTTCAAGATGAGCTCTAGGAGCTTATTTATAAGTGCATAAGGTAATTAATAATTTTAAACATCTAGTTCAAAATTTATGCATTTCAAGTCCGGGTGATTTTTCTTCAAAAGAATTTTTAGATATGAAGTCAATAACTCATGCATTTGATAAAAATCATTTCATGCAAAAACATGTAGTATTCTTATTGCTTTAATTCAAAGTCATATGTGCATAAAGACATAAATTCAAGGCATTTTTCTTGGTTGAAATCTTGGGAACACATTCTAGCATAGTTACCAATTGTGGTCCACAATGCATGTTATGATATAGATTTTAAAAGCCCTGTAAGTATTGATGCTGCAAACATATCGGTCATCCAAAATAACTAGAGGTTTGGTTTTCATGAATTCATTTTGGTAGGCCGAAATAACTTAAAGCTTAGTTCCAAAACTCTCTGTTTATACCAGGTCGACTGTTTCAAGTGGTTATTTCATTTCGGTCAACCAAAGTTATGTTTCGGTAGACTGGTTTGTGCAGGAACTGCAAAACCAGTAAATATCCTCATTAAAATAGAGCTTGACTTTCTAGATATAGCTACTTAGAATAATTCAAATTAAGTAGCTTTTAACCTCTTTGGGTGACTTTCTTTGATGGCATGCAATTCCAAGTATCTTTCACAAATTTAGTCTTGATTAACAATAAATGCATGCTAGCATGTTTAAGTCACAAAGTCCAAGATAAGCTACTTTAACATAGGCATTTTTGTAACAAGTAGCATTTATGTCAAAATCACAAATCATATTAATTATGCCATGACTAGATGTGGAAATGATAGTATTGTCCTTATCATATAGCACAATTAAGTCACATTCAATGCTTATTAAATAAAAGCACACTTATGATAAGGAGGGTATATTTACCGAAGCAATCAATATCTCATTGCAGTGCATCCCTCATCTTATTCATGGCTTAATTTCTCTTTATGTGCTTTAGCCCTCCATATTGTGAATCCACTTGTTCTTAAAAGAAGAGGTCTTTAACCTACAAAATATGCTTGAGTGGAATTTTTTGGTACCCACTACTTTTAGGGTCCTTATGGGTTAGTACACATGGTTAAGGTTCCTCTTGGGAGCTCAATTCAATACAATGCATAAATGTAACACTGTCTTTGTTCAATATGCTTTATGATAGATTATCAATTAATTTTTCTCTACCATGATGATGCATTTTATAATTCAAATAGTAAATGTCTAGGATTACATTGATGCTCAACAAACCCTAGCTTTTGAGCTTTAAAGGGTAAGTTTGTAATTTAGCCTTAGGGACAACCCAACCTTCACTCCCCTAGTCTTTAATCGACAATATACACTTGCTCAAATGATCAGAATAAATTACAATGCAAGGTATAACATTGTATATGCTCACAACAGCAATATTAGGGTTAAAACCCTACTTCTTAGTTTCTACCAACCACAGTCTTAAGATACTTCAACTTTTCAACAACCTAAGCATGCTCAGATGATGGACATTCATAGTGTAGCATAATTATAGCATATAAAGTTCAGTTTCAGAAGTGTAAACCAGAAAATCAATACATACTAGAGGTTTGAGATATGAAAATCAATACCAGCTTCAATATGTGGTTTTAGACACTTTCTGCAGTTGTAAACCACCAACATATTGTTGCTCAAACCTTGTTCTAGCTCCAGAAGTAAGCACAACAGGTTTGGACCTCCTTAACCTCTATTGGCACCAGAAAATTAGCACAAAGGAACCTCCTTAATCTTTACTGTAACTCATTCATTTTAGCCCTTGAAGAAACCTCTCACAGTATTATGCTTTTGTAGTTGTTCCTAATTATAATGTTCTTTTGCTTTAAGAGATAAGAATTTAGAACATTCTTTACATCATATGTTGAACAACTATTATCAAGAAGCCATTCTCCATGGTTGATGAGGATTTCTTGAAGCAACCCTACAAGGCAAACTTAGAAAATCTTTGTTTGGTACCCAAATTTTTTTAGGCCCATAAGTGTTAGGCAATGGCACAAAAGTTCCTTTTGAAACCCAAATCTTCTTGATTCTTTTCTTCTTTCTAAATGGACAATGGTAAATTTTGTGTCCCAACTTTCTACAATAATTGCATTTAGAATAATGAAAAGAACTTTTGATAAAGGAATCATTTGAGAACTTTCTCTTTTTCATTAACCATGCATCTTTGATATTAGGTTCATATCCTATCTCATTTTTGAAAGAGATAACTTTTTGCTCACCAAGCATAGTACCTAGGTTTTCCTTTCCTTTTGTGAATTTAGCTAAAGTGTCATTTTGATCATCAATGATTTTATTTAAAGAATCATTTTTAGGGACAATGTCAATTGATGGTGACTCTTTAGATAATACACACTTCTCTTCCTTTTTGAAAGATTCATTTCCATTTTTGACTCTTGAGAGCTCAATTGAGAGAGAAATGTTTTCTTTCTTAAGAATGGCATTCTTAGAAATTTCTTTCTCTAGCATCTTATACAGATCTTTAAAAGCATCATGTAATTTATTATGCTCATCAACTAACTCATTATAGGAAGCATCTAAATCAAAAGAATCATGGTTGGAGTTTACCTCATCTTTGTCGGCCATGAGACAAAGAACAATATCTTCATGATGATCAACCATATCTTTAATGTCATTTGCTTCTTTGCTAGAAGCTTGGAGAGTTTCACTCTTCCTTTGAATTGCTTCATTTTCTTCACTATAAGAAGATGAGTAAGTTCTAGCAAGATCATTCACATGATTAGTAATGTTAGTAGAGCTAAAATTCATCTCATTATTTGAACCATTGTTATTCATGCTACAAGATTCATCTTCATTGATAAGCATTCATAAATTTGATTCATCAACATTACAAGTACTATCAAGGAATATCTCAAGTGAGTCCCAAATTTCTTTTGCCGTTTTACAATTTGCAATTCTCTTGAACTCATTTTGGTTCAATGCACAATAAAGATTATTTATGGCTTTAGCATTGCATTGAATTAATCTATGGTCATTTTCATTCCATTGTTTCTCTTTTTAGGAACCATTGTCTTTTCTACTTCTTTCATGGGAATGAATGGTCCATTAACTATGGCAAGTCAAATTCTATAGTCTATGGATTGAATAAAGTCTATTATTATACTTTTCCAATAGCTATAGCTGGTTCCATAAAAATTTGGAGGTCTATCAATACATTGTCCTTCTAGGTGTGTGACTATGCCATTGTTAGCCATGATCGTACTCTAAGACGGTTAAGTCTTTTTAATTAGAGTTAGGCTCTGATACCAATTGTTGCCCAAGTATTGACTCTAGAGGGGGGGTGAATAGAGTCTATGGCAAACAATAGCCAATTTTTGGATTTGCAAATTATACTTAACACCCTCTAACAATTATGCAATAATCAAGATATGGATATAAGTAATTAATAGCATAAATGTAAAGGAGATAAGGGAAGAGAGATTGCAAACATTCACACAGCAATTTTAGCGAGGTTCGGAAACTCCTACTCCTTAGCTCAAGACTCCTCTTGAGACTTTCCAATCCACTAGGGCACCTCCTTATGGGTGGAGAGCAATCCTTTACATGAAACAACTCCTTGCTTCACTTTGTTAAGAGACAACCTCTCTTTGTCTTCCTTTGGGTCACACCAACCTTTACAAATATGAAGCTAGCTTGCTTCTTCTTCCTTGGGCCACACCAGCCCTTACAAATTGAAGATCAAATTTGTTGCATACAAGTATATCTCTCAAAGATTAATGTGCAAATCAAAGCTCACAACTTTCAGCACACTCTAGAGTATATATATGAATAGATTGAAGCTCAAGACTCTATGAATGATATGGGATGAGAGAGTATGATATAAAACGAAGAACAAAAGCTCTTTGGATTCTATATATTGTTTCTCAATGGTAGCAACTACGAATCCTGAAGTCCCCAACTCTATTTATAGAGTTCTGATGCAGCTATTCAAAAATATAGTTGATGTGCACGGAGTTCAAGGCAAAATAGTTGTTCAGATTCAGATCTGGGCAAGGTTTGGTCAACCGAAATGAAACACCCTTGTGTTTCGGTCATCCAAAATGGTTTTAAGATTGGTCATCATCCTTAGTATATCTGTTTCAGTAGACCGAAGTAAAACCCTTCTCTGTTTCGGTAGACTGAAATGGTTCAGGTTGGCCATGATTCCTTATTTCAGTAGATCGAAATATAATGGTCCTGAATTTCAGTAGACCGAAATAGACTGTCACACCTGTTAACTTAGAACAATTCATGAGACCGAAATAGACCTACTGCCTCATGAATTGTTCTAAGTTAACAGGTGTGATGATATGATATACATGGTCCTGTAGAGATGAGCTTCAAATGGATTCACAAATACTTTGACATTGAATCCTAAACAGTCACCATCCTATCTACCCCTTTTCTTCAAGCTTGTCCATGATCGTGTAGGCTTTTAGGTAGACTTGCTTTCTTCCTTTCTTTGAGTTACTTTCTTGTTCGTTGTAGTCCAAGCTATCTTTGGATGGACTTTTCATTTGCTTCTTTGCAACTTCATGTCTTCTTTGTATCCATTGCTTTTCTTGATGTGATCTTGAATAATGGAATACTTGGAATGATCTTTCGTACTTCATTGAGGTCATCATTTGAATGTGAATAATCTATAACACTCAATGTAAACATTAGTCCTTAAACACCATTAATGGTTTGTTATCATCAAAACCTCTAGATTGTCCTTGGATGGAATTAAGGTCAACAAAGTCCTTTCTACGATAACCCAAACAGAGATTAGAGAAACTATACATCTATAGCTAACTTATGGAATAGCTATATAGTCGATAAGTATATAAATATACATACTAAAGACTCTCACTGAATTAAGGCAGATTCAACCGTGTAGTGGGTATCTCATGCAAATCACATACAAAGGTGGTTATGAGTCCTCCTTCTGCCAGGGCACACACATCCCTAATCCAGCTACCCATCTCAATCGACAATATACACCTTCATCCTAACCACTGATCCCAAGACCTTAAGCTTGTATCATGGTATACATAATATCATTATAGATATAATTAACCATATCCTAACAATAGTTAACAGCTAATAACCACGCCTATATCCTGACAACAGGTTGGAAGTTATAAAAATATATAATAACTATATCCCAATAATGGCATGTCATCCACATCCTGACAATGGCCTGACATAGAATAAGTCTAAACTTATTAGCCAGCTCATCCACAGAATGCCTCCATATCTTGATAATAGTGCATACATAGAACCAAATCCCGATATTGGTCTTCAAACAAATCCAAACATATATATATTATTCTTCAAGATTATAAAATACAGATATGCAATTGATTATAATTATATCCTATCATAACAGTACATATCATAATATCATGTTATCAAATTATAGGAATGACTTATAATTTATTTAAGCTTCCTCCATCATGTATCTCACATAAACTGAATCTTGAGTATTGTGATATTTTATTTTACAGCCAAAAGCATTCTCCAAATACATCTCATGCTCAACATTTAATCTTAAATGCTGAAACAATTTAAAAGATTAAAATCATAAATTCTTTATTAATAAATTTAAATTGCATGCATCGTTGTATTCATGCCTATTTAAATTCACATATCATTATACCTAAGTCCCTATTTAGTGTTCGGGACCTTAAATAATAAATTCGGGGTCAATTTAAGCCTTTTTACCAAAAATCCCCAAATGGTGCGCAAGCACCCTCTTTAGTGGGCTCGAGTACCCTCCCAAAGGTGCTTGAGCACTGTTTCCCAGAAAGGGGTGCTCGAGCACCATAATAGTGTGCTTGAGCATTGTTTGTGATGGCCTGAATTTCAAAGAACATAGTGCGTCAGCGAGTTACCCGAAAATTGACCCGATAACGGATCCCAGATGCGGAAGCAATAAAAGAAAAGAAGTCTCTAGAGATGAATACCACATCTAAGATGCCAAAGTAACTTCCTAAGAAGTCATGAGACTAAAAAGGAAATAAATGCAGAAACTAGGGCTTAAAATGGATAAGGTGATAAGTGCTCAAATGTGATGCATTTTAACACCTAAGCTAGGGTATTTAGTCCATTCATCTATCTTACTTTCTCATTTTAGTACTAATTTGTGTTTTTATCTATTTTATGTCAATAAGGTTCAAATAGGTTAAAAAGAGCCTTTTAACTCAGTTTTGGAGTTAAGGAGAAAATTAAGAAAAAGTCAGAAAAACTGCACTGTTCAAGTCTCAATCGATCGAAGGAAATCCTGATCGATCGAAGATATCTACAATCGGTCGAGATTAAGGCGGTGCCAGCTCAATGGATAAGGTTCCCAGCTATCCAAAATATCTTTCCACGTCAGCTTTGATCGATTGAAGTAAGTGTTGGATTGATCGAACTCCTATTTGATCGATCGAACTCCCTGTTGGCAGTGAGCTGTTTTATTTCCCGAGCGCGCTCGAACTCCACCAACTTTTACAGCTATGAGTTTGCACCAATTAAAGGCCTAATTTTCTGATTTGTTCACTACTCCAAGAAGCTTGTATAAAGGGGGAATTGAACCATTTGTAAAGGGTCTTCAATTATATTATTTTTACATTGTAATAGTCAGTTTCTCTCTCTAGAAAAGTTAAAGATTAGGGTTAGAAGAAAAGAGAAGAGTGGAGGCACCAAGAACACATGTCAAGATCTACACACACACTCTCTCTAGAATTCAACAAAGAAGAAGAGGAAGAAGATAGAGCCATGTTTGGGGATTGCCCTTGTGGGTTCCAATATCACACCCACCTCCTCCATGATTGGCTAGACTTCTCCTTGGGGCCGGCTTAGATGAGCCCCAAATTTGTAATCTAAACCTCTATCTCTTTTCTACTTTTTGGGGAATAATATCTTGTGATTAGTATTTTAGCCTTGTGAATTTAATGAATCTTGGGTTCTCCTTTGATTTCTATGGATTAATTATTTATATTAATTCTCTATGTGATTACATGTTGTCTTATGTGCGATTATTTGGGAATTGATCTCTACACTAGTTTTTTTTATTTATTAATTACATGTCTATGTGTGGTTGATTGAGAATCCAGTGATGGCTATGCATAGTTTTCATTGAATGGATTTGTCAATTAATTTGATAGGTTATGCTTATTCTTGATGGGTTGTTCTACAATTTAATTTATGCTTGTAGTTAGGTAGACAATCTATACTTTATTTGATATTCCATGGCTTATTATTGGAAATTCCATGATTCTCTAGATTGATGTGTGCTATAATTGTTACTAGTTTGATGGGTCATGCTTAGGATTGATGGGTTGTTCTACACTTAGTTTAATTGTTGGTTAGGTAGGTAATTCATAGTTAAATTTGATGGTCCATGCTTAATATTGTAATTAGTAGTCACATCTAGATTACAAGAATGTTTTCCCCAATTAGTTGAAAGTGTGTGGTTTGGTGAACGAGCTTGGTGGCGATTTCAGTGCACCCTAATACCTCTCTTCTCATCTCTTAAATCCCTAACTCAATTTAGTTCATTTTAATTAATTAAATTTTAGTGTAATCAAACAATCAACCCTCCTTTGCAATCGTTTGGTATATTAGAGTCGAAATTAAATTCCAACATGTATAATCTCTTGGACGATCCCTTCTTACTCATATTACATAGTATAGGTGTTAAGCGGTTTATAAATTTAAAGTATGATGCCCACTTGACACTAATTTCTAAACTCAAAGTGTTATGCATTATTTTGTGCACACGCTCGGGTCGCATCATAATTTTGACGTCGTTTCCGGCGATTAGCGATTTTGTTGGAATTAGACTAGATAATAGTGTTCATTTGATTGCTTCTATTTTTATTTTATTTTCCATTGTATATTCTTTTCTCATTCTTGATATTATTTGTTCAGTTAGGTACCTGACTACAATGAAGGCAAACATTGGATCTTAAAGCAATCATTGGAGCTTAAAGCTAACATTGAAATTTGAAGTTGCTTAAGGACCGTTGTGAGCAATTCTTAGAACTCTTGAATTTTAATTTTGCACTTCTTTGCATGCTTGTGATAACCCTTGTTGAGGTTAATTTCACTGCTTTATTTTAAGTCCAAGCATCGGCCTGTGTGGAGGCCAATTTTTTTTTTTCTTCTTGCATTTGGATTTTTAATGTGAATGGAACCATTATTTGATCCAAGTTTTTTTTTTTTTTTTTTTTTTTTTTTGGGGGGGGGGGGGGGGGGGGGATTTCTTCTCTTCACCTTATGCCTCTCAATCATATTTTAATCCTTATGAGATTGAGTCCAATTCATTTCAAGTATCATCATTTTATTATAGATTTGATCACTCTTTTAATCCTTCTTATGACAATTACTCTCCCCACCATTTAATGAAGAACTACCTCCATCACCTTATTCCCTTGAGTTTCAAAAAAAAGTGTTAGCTTTACTTCATGTGCATATCTCACAAACTCAACTTATTAATTCTCATTCTCAAACTATAGCCAAGTTAGAAGCTCAAGTTGAGCAAATTGCAAGTATTCTTTCTCCTCAAGAGGAGGAGGAAGAGGCAAATGAACAAATGGCAAAAACTTCAATTTATATAGATGAGGATGAGGAGAGTGAAGAGGAAGAAGTAGCAAATGATCAATTTGAGGAATTAATAATTCCACCAATGGCTAGTCCAATAGAGCACAACATGACTTATAAGGATTTTCCTTATTTTGATCATGATTTGATTCCAGCCTTTGATACTTTAGAGAGTGAGGAGATGTTGACCACTGTAGAGGTAGGAGAGGAGGAGGAGGAACTTGTTGAAGAGAGCTTTCCTTTTATTATCTCTAAAGACCCTTTTGAGACATGCCTTTTTGAAATGTATAAAAATTGTGGTTTTGACCTTGAAAGCTCCAAAAATGAAATGAACTCTCTAATGGACTCCTTAGCTAGCTTGGAAGATGAAGAGATGGTGATTTTTGAGGAAGAGAAAAAGGATGAAGAGAGGGTGTTTCTTAATATTCCAAATGAGTCTTTGAAAGGCATTGACTACATGTTGTCTTATGTGTGATTATTTGGGAATTGATCTCTACATTAGTTTCTCTATGTTTGTTGCATGTCTATGCGTGATGAATTAAAGATCTAGTGATGGCTAGGCATGGTTTTTATTAGATGGGTTTGTCAATTAATTTGATGGACTATATGCTTATGCTTGATGGGTTGTTCTACAATTTAATTCATGCTTGTAGGTAGGTAGACAATTTATGCTTGATTTGATATTCCATGGCTTATTATTGCAAATTCCATGATTCTCTAGATTGATGTGTGCTACAATTGTTAGTAATTTGATGGGACATACTTAGAATTGATGGGTTGTGCTACACTTAGTTTAATTGTTGGTTGGGTAGACAATTCATTCTTGAATTTAATGATCCATGTTTAATGTAGCAATTGGTAGTCGCATTTTGTTCACAAGAATATTTTCCCCAATTAGTTGAAAGTGTGTGGTTTGGTGAATGAGCTTGGTGGCGATTCCAATGCCCTAAGCCTCTCTTCTCATCTCTTAAATCCATAACTCAACTTAGTTCATTTTAATTAATTGAATTTTATTGTAATCAAACAATCAACCCTCTTTTGCAATCATTTGGTACATTAGAATCGAAATTAAATTCTAACACGTATAATCTCTTGGGATGATCCCTTCTCACTCATACTATGTAGTATAGGTATTAAGTGGTTTATAAATTTAAAATATGATGCCCACTTGACACTAATTTCCAAACTCAAAGTGTTGTGCATTATTTTGTGCACACGCTCAGGTCGAATCATAATTTTGGCGCCGTTGCCGGGGATTAACGGTTTTGTAGGAATTAGACTAAATAATAATGTTCATTTGATTGTTTTTATTTTTATTTTATTTTCCATTGTCTATTCTTTTCTCTTGTTCTCATTATTATTTGTCAATTATGTACTTGACTACAAGAAAGGCAAGCATTGGATCTTGGTGCAATCATTGGAGTTTAAAGCTAACATTTAAATTTGAAGTTGCTTAAGGACCCTTGTGAGAAATTCTTGGAACTCTTGTATTTTAATTGTGCATTTCCCCAAAAAGTTAAAAAGAAGCGTTTAGATTTACAAACTTGGGGCTCATCTAAGCCCCAAGGAGAAGTCTACCCAATCATAGAGGAGGTGGTTGTGATCTTGGAACCCTCAAGGGTAATCCCCAAACATGTCTCCATCTTCTTCCTCTTCTTCTTTGTTGAATTCTACAGAGAGAGATTGTGTAGATCTTAAGATGTGTTCTTGGTGCCTCCACTCTTCTCTTTTCTTCTAACCCTAATCTCTAACTTTTTTAGAAAGAGAAACTAACTATTACAATGTAAAAATAAAATAAAATTGAAGACCTTTTATAACTGGTTCAATTCCCCCTTTATACAAGCTTCTTGGAGTAGTGAACAAGTAAGAAAATAAGCCTTTTAAATATCTAATCCCACAGCCAGGTGGTAGGTGGATTTTGGGCCAACGCAAGAATAAGATAGCTCACTGCCAGCGTATTCTCGATCGATCCAAAATATCTTCGATCGATCCAAATCCACGGGTGGCAAAATTCTACATTTTTCTGAAACTTTCTGGAACTCTATGCTTGACTCTAAAAAGGCAGTAATGGACCATTTTTGGCCTGTTTAAACGTTATTGACCTAAAATCAACAAAAATATAAATTAATACTAAAATGGAAAAATAAAGATAGATGAATGGACTAAAATACTCTAGCTTAGGTGCTAAAATATGCAATATTTGAGCACTTATCATCTATCAGGGAAGTTTTCATCAGTCAGGGGCGCAGGGACGAGTTTATGCTCTTCCGTAGCCAGCCTCCGCAGGGACTTCTACATTTCGAGTTATCTTTCCAATTTTCAGTCTTGGGCTAGAGTTCTTGTTGACACGAGTGCATCACATTCATTCATTTCTATTTCATTTGCACGTTCATTGGGGCTGGAGGTCACATTGTGGGACAGTTTCCTTTGTGTTGACACGCTAGTTGGGGGTCCAGTGTCTTTGGACTGGGTTTGTCGGGGTTGTACTATTGAGATAACTGGGCAAACTTTGGAGTTCGATTTCATTCTTCTTAACATAACAG
This sequence comes from Cornus florida, assembly GCF_030987335.1. Classification (NCBI taxonomy): domain Eukaryota; kingdom Viridiplantae; phylum Streptophyta; class Magnoliopsida; order Cornales; family Cornaceae; genus Cornus; species Cornus florida. Next base: position 21,271,554 of record NW_026775571.1, read on the forward strand.
GCTTTGACATCATTCGTGGGATAGACTGGTTATCCTTCTTTCGTGCTTCGATTGATTGTTTCTACGGGAGGGTGTCCGTTTGCACTCCCAATGGAGACTGTTTTCATTTCGTGGGAGATCAGAGTGATTCCCACCCAGCGTTGGTTTTTAGCATTGGTGACTAGAGTCACCACAGGTCCTACTTGGCTATTGTATTGGCCGAGGAAGACAGGGGTTTGGGCTGTGTTTTTCTAGCAGTTGTGGTCGAGTTTTTGGATGTCTTTCCGGAGGAGTTGACGGAGCTTCCTCCTCTTCGGGAAGTTATTTTTGCCATTGATGTCATTCCCGGTATTGCGCCTATCTTTATGGCACCGTACCGCATGGCACTGGGAGAATTAGATGAACTGAAGGCTCAGTTAGATGATTTGAAAGCCAAGGGATTTTTTTATCATAGTGCTTTACCATGGGGAACCCTGGTTCTTTTTATGAAGAAGAAGGATGGATCTTTGAGACTTTACATCAATTATCGCAAGTTAAAAAACACTACAATCAAGAACTGGTATCCTTTACCTTGGATTGATGACTTGTTTGATCAGTTGAAGGGGGCTACTTATTTCTCGAAGATTGACTTGAGATTAGGTTACTATTAGTTAAGGGTTAAGAATGAGGACATATCCAAGACCGCTTTTTTTACACGGTATGGCTATTATGAGTTTCTGGTGATGCCACTTGGTTTGATCAATACTCCAGCAGCTTTCATGGACTTGACGAACCGTGTATTCAGTGACCACCTCGAACAGTTTATTGTAGTTTTCATTGATGACATTCTCGTGTACTTAGCTTTGAGGGAGGAGCATGAGTATCATTTGAGGACAATTTTGTAGATCCTCAGGGATAATCGATTATATGCCAAGTTCGAGAAATGTGAATTTTGGCTACCGGAGGTGAAGTTCCTTGGACATGTTGTGTCAGGGGGCAGTGTTGTAGTGGATCCATCAAAGATTGAGTTTGTGATAGATTGGGAGCGTCCGAAGATAGTGTTTGAGATTCGGAGTTTTTTGGCCTAGCCGGTTATTATCAAAGATTTGTTCAGGATTTCTCTCGTCTAGCGGCACCTATGACTTGACTTACCCGCAAGGGGGTCAAGTTCATATGGAACGAGGCTTGTGAGTTTTCTTTTCAGGAGTTGAAGGTTAGGTTGACATCAGTTCTAGTTCTGATCATACCAGAACGTGGGTTGGGGTACATGATCTTTTATGATGCTTCGCGGGAAGGATTGGTTTGTATTCTAATGCAGACGGAGTGGGTGGTAGCTTATGGGTCTCAAAAGTTGAAAACTCATGAGTTGAACTATTCGATACATGATTTGGAATTGGCAGGAGTGATCTTTGCCCTAAAGGGGTGGAGACATTACTTGTACGGGGAGAAGTTCGAGGTTTTCTTCGATTACAAGAGTCTCAAGTATCTTTTCTCTCAGAAGGATTTAAAGTTGAGGCAGTGTAGATGGGTCGAGTTCATAGAGGACTACGGCTTTGAGTTGCAGTACCATCCGGGTAAGGCTAATGTGGTGGTCGATGCATTAAGTAGGATGTCACGGGGGACTCTTGCTAGAATTTCCACTCATAGATGGAAAATGCTAAAAGAGCTTGCAGATCTTCATTTGCAGTTACGGGAGTATGATTCACCGGCTATTTTGTTTAGCCTTGTGGCTGAACTAGCTCTTATTAGCAGGGTGTTGTGTGTTTGTGTCAATTATAAATAACCATTCACAATAGTACAAATATTTGTAGGATAGCACTATAGAGAGGGTGTCTAACCCATAGGGAGATGAGTTATTATATTCTACTTTTAACTAATCGTTATTGGTTTACAGGTAACTGGTTAAAGTGATTGATTGGTTGTCACGATTATAAACTAAAATTAAACTAGAGTGATCAGAGAGAGAGAGGTCTTAGGGCTTTGATTTCACCACAACCTTCATACTATGGTTAACTATTTCAACTTTTGGGGATTTAATCAAATTATATTTCAAATGAATTGAACTCAATAACATTCATTCAGGTCGGGTTTTAAAGAAAGATGTTTAGTAAAATGCAGTTAACTATAACCTATCTGCAGTTAGCATGGACTATCTACCTACCTACTCTAACTACTTTAACTAATTTGCAAACAATCCATCTTTCCTAAGCATAGACTCTGAAAACATTCTTTTTATAAAAAAAGTTGGAACACCATTACATGACCTCCATTCTTATGTCCGATAGGGCTCCGCTAGATGCCGTCCAATTGCTTATAGTTATGTAATAAAAAACATAATATATATTAAAAATATCCTAAAGTTAAAACAATCAAACCATAGTACTATATTGGGTTAAATCAGTGCCCTAAGAGAGGAATTAGCTACTCATGATGATGCCGAATATCATCTGTGTTGTAGTCATCTCCATCATCACGGACGACACGTCTCTTCTCAAGATCTTCACCTTTTAAGGTTATGGAAACCCTAAAAGCTGCCACCATAGTATCAGCCTTTTGAATAATACGAGAAAAAGGACTTTCTTCTATCAATGCCTGTTCCTTCTTTTATAGAAGAAAATAAAGGTCTGGTGTGCTTTTATGACTTCTGGCCCATTTGGAATGAGATACGACTTTAAAAAGAATAATCCTGTAACTTAAATTTGATCTGTCATAGAAGGCTCGAGCTTTGAGGTTCGGGCTTGAGCTTTTGGAACATGGCTTGAGCTTCATTGAATTATTGCTCGAGCTTCAAGGAATGGTGCTCGATCTTCACTTTTATACTTAGCCAAATTTCTTCAACTATTTTTCCGAAGCATCTTTTCCTTTAACACTTAGAATATTTTGCGATTCATCTCTTTTAACATTGCTCGATCCAAGCTTCTTGGGCTCCAGCTCTAGGTACCAAGCTCGAGCTTTAGGTACTCAAGGCTTGAGCTTTGAATGATGGTGCTCGATCCTTGAGGTCTGGCACGAGGCCTTGGGAGCTTGGTTTTTCCATTAAATCAACTCTTCAAATTCAGACGCCTTGAGCTCAAGCTTGAGGGTCAAGGCTCGACCACCCTAAGGTTAGGCTCGAGCACCACTGAGTAGGACTCGAGCTCTGAAGGTATAAGGCTCGAGCTTCAATACCTTGTTGATTTTTCTTCTTTTTCTTACAGGGCTCGAGCCTCAAGACTTGGGCTTGAGCTTTGGTTCCTGAATTCTTCCAAACTTCACCATTTAAGCTCTCAACTTACTCTGAATAACCGACAACGACTCTGTAAACTTCGATATCAATCTTTTCATCATAAAGTCCCAGTTTTAACCGTTTCTCTTGTAAAGTAACTATAAACACACATTAAACATAAATCAGTCTAACAATGGATAGAAGTATCACTTTAAGCCTTAACATATGTATATTTAGGGGCTTAAATATGCAATATTTAGCGTTTATCACACCCCCAAACTTGCATATTGCTAGTCCCTTAGCAATACAGAACTAAAAAGCTGCTTTCGTGGGAATCACGGTTGCATTTAGCCTATGCAACAAGCCTTTAAACCCCTAGGTTACCCTTAGTGGATGTGTTGTAGTCTCGTGAGGGTTTCCAATGATGGTACCCACAAACATCTTAAACAGTGCCTTAATTGCACAACAAGCTCATTCAAGCCTGTTTTCAAATCATAATATCCTTGCAGTTAACTAATCAGTCAAATATAACAAGTACAACCAATCATATAATCAGAAAAACTTTCAACTTTCGATTTCAATTTAGCAGCTATGGTCCCCATATGTCAATTTAATTATTTATTCAACAATCTTAATCTCCAAAACACTTTTTAAAAGTTATCTTACAATTAAACATGTGGCTTACGGTCCATGCTTGCATTTATTCCTTGCTATTCCTCAATTCACAGGTAAACTTTTCAAATTCTAACTCCCAAGGCATTATTATTTTTCTTTCTGCTGGTATGCATTTTTCAAAAAGGATACTGTGCAATGTTCAAGTCTATTAAGCTTTCTAGATCACCATGTAACGAACTTTCAGCCAATGACTCCTAGACCAGATGGTCTTAGGGCATTAAGTGATAAAGCACCCCTCCGGACCTAATTGTTCAAGTAATCTAGGCAACCTAAACCCCTTATGTAACAAGCTTTTAGCCAATGACTCCCAACCCAGATGGTCATAGGGCATTAGGTGTCAGAATACACCGCTAAGGACTTAATTGCTCAAGCAATCTAGGTACAAACCTGAACTTGACCCTTTTTTACTTCTTTTCTTCACTTTTGTTTTATTTATTTATTTTTTCATTCCCATTGGTGAAGAATTTTTTATTTTATACCTTGGTTATTAAAATTATCAAATCCACATGCTCATCTCAGTTTAACTCAAAACAAGACAAGACTTCTAGTTTTTACCCCACAGAATTCATGCAAGTGTGAATATGTGCAAAATGTAGCATCTCAGAGATTAATATCATTAAACAATGATCATCCTAACAGAGTAGACCACAAGCCACCAACTGATTTAAATTTTTTTTAAGAATCCCTTTTCACAATATTTTGGCATACAAACCATTTCTAACCAACATCAGACTGCAAACAGAATATATAACAATCAACAGACTCAAACTTATGCTTATAATATCAAATATTATGACCTTGTGTTAGCAAAAGCTTTATTTTATTCCTTGATGTCCCAATTTACCTTACCCCCAAACTTAGTGTACACATTATCCTCAGTGTGTGAGAACAAAAAAGAGTTAGAAAGATATTACCATACAAGCAGAGCAGTAAAGATAAACCAAAATGAAGCACAGATGGGTAAAATGGAGAAATCACCCCCAAACTTAATCTGTAGTACCTGGCAAAATCAACAAACTCTAACACAGATCAGAGTATCAAGTATATAGAGTAATAACAGAGAAATATCACATGTAGCTCAAATATCAACATAAGGATAAGATAAGCAAAGAACATGTATAAAAATGATCAATATTAGTACAATGCTTTTGAAATAGCAGACTTAGGGCAGAAATACAGCATAAAGAAATAAATACATAAAAAAGACTGCCCTAGTAAAAAAAAGTGCTTATCTAGCAAAAGAAAATACAAAAAAGCCATAGATAGCTAATCAATATGAGGTGGAGGAGTATCAGTAGAAGTAGAAGGGGCAGACGGAGTACGACGTAATAGCCCCTCAAGAATGCTCTGCTGTGCAGTTAGCATCTGTCTTAGCACTGCCTGTTCATCCTATAGCTCAGTTACCTTGGCCTGCAACTCTCTAATCTCAGCCAGAGAAGAACTCTCAGGTTGGGCTGTAGGAACTGGCCTTCTCCGCGGTTGGGCCTGGCCGTCAGAGGTATCCATCGTCATCCTCCTCGGCCTCATCGTCATCCTCCTCATCCTCTGCCTCTTCAGCCACTGCTGCATCTGCTTGATCGGTTGAGAGAATAGTAGGGGGAGGTGGGTTAGGTGGTACATGCAGCACATATGGCACCCCCCATGCCTCGGCATCCAAACGCCGTTGATCCTCTCGAATCTCATCGTCAACCCCCACTCTTTGCATCTGGGCTTGGGCATATGCCCCCAGACGTTGTTCCAGTGATTTAAATGGTACTGGGTGAAGACGGTAACTGTAGCCTCATTCAGGGGTAATGGAACCCCCAAGATCTCCATCAGGTAAGCAACGAGCCTGGGAAAATGTAAGTGGTGGGTAGGAGGGCGTCGGGCTTATCCCATCTTATCGTAGAGCCAGTGCATCTATAGGAACACCAGTTGGGATATAGACACCCCATAGCCAGTGTGGAATGCATAATGCTCATCCACCACCTCTATGCACCACCCTATCTTATGTTCGATAGGGTGAGTATTGGCCACAAGGATCGTGTCTAAGAACTAGAATCGTCTTAGAAGCTGTGACTTCCGGATCATCTCTAATATGGTGGAGTGTCTCCCCTGACAAAGGGCTCTGACCATCACCTCCCTAGATAGGCTAAGAGAAATCTATGGAAACTACCCCTGAAGAGTGGCAGGGTATCTATGGTGGCAGCCCTTAGCCCACGCTATAGCCTCACAGTCCACTGTCAGCTCCACTCCCTCGATAGTGGCTATAAAGTAATCCTCTCCATCATGGGCATCATTGCTTGCATGTAGAAGCAGAGTGTAGTAAAATGCATGCACCAGTTTAGGATAGGCTACCTATGCTGGATGCCTCAGAAATTTCGATAGCTGTTGAGCCTGTAGGACCTCTACAGCCTAGAATGTGTCTCTGTGCCTCTAAAAATCCTCCAGCACAAAATCTGTTTGATGGCGGATAGTGTTGTACCTTTATGCATCATCCAGTGCCATAGCTGGAGTCCGAATAAGCCTCTTTCATGGACGTCGAGGCATCTCTAATGTCCAAGGTCCTGGCACTATCCCTCAATAACTGTCTAATAAAATCCCCAAATTTGTGCCCCAAGGCTCGAGCCTAAGGTCCTATGGCTCGAGCTTTACTCTGGTTGAGGCTCGTACTTTTTGTTCCTAATGCTCGAGCCCAAATATGAGAGCTCGAGCTTCCTGGGTTTCAACCGAATCAAATCTTCTCCTAATCCTTCCAAAAATGTCCAAAATCAACCCCCAAACTTCTCATCAATTACACAATAACCCCCAAACTCCTTATATTGCAACTCAATCCTCCAAAAGAACCCAAACCCGTGTTATTCAAATCTAAGATTAGATCTGGAATTTCTGCAAGTTTATATGTGGATTCCTGATTAGAATGGATATACTTATGATTAAATCGAAGTTTTTATTCATTTGGATATGATTTTGTGAAAAATTAGTGAATATATATAGAAAATATATAAGTATATATACATATATATATATATATCTATATAAAATGAAGAAAGATTGAGAGGAGATCTTACCTTTTGATGTATATCGAAGCCTGAGATACTAGAGATGATGAATCGAAGAAGATTGAAGAAATTTGGGAGAGAAAGGAGGTAAGAACGAGTGAAGGCATGAGGTTTTCAAGCTCGGCACGAGGGTTTCTATATATATTAAAGTACAAGGGCTCGAGCCTGAAAACTAAGGCTCGACCTTAGCTGCTGAAAACCTTAAAGTTAGCGATGATGGAGGGCTCGAGCTTAGCATGTGCAAGCTCGAGCTTTTGGTAGCTGATGCTCGAGCTTTAAAGTGGAAGCTTAAGCTTTGAGACAAAATTTTGTATTTTTGTATTTTTTTCCAATTTTTATTTTCTTTTTCTTGATAAACCTAACCTAAACTAAACTATAACTAAAATAACAATAAAAATAACTAAAACCTAAAAATTAATGCAAGAATAAAAATAAAAATAAACTACGGTACAACATACAACTGCTAAGTTTAATGTCGATAGCTCGACAATATGTTAAGTTTAACGTCGATAGCTCGACAAAAACAGATGTCTCTAGTCCAAGTAAATAGGATCATGAAGTTCTACTGCCTCCACTATGCCTCTCTACATATTACCCTCTATATAGGGTTCAAGTCTCTGTCTATTAACTTTGGACAATTGTCCAGTCTTGCAATCTCGTATCTCTATTGGACCATAAGGTGTAACAGAAATAACCATGTATGAACCTTCCCAACGTGACTTCAGCTTGCCAGGAAAATGTTTCAGTTGTGTTTAAAACAACCAAACCTTCTTCCCAGGCTCAAAAGTCTTACGCAAGATATGCTTGTCATAAAATGCCTTAGTCTTTGATTTGTAAACCTTAGCACTCTCATAAGTATCATTATGTAATTCTTCGAGCTCAATTAGTTGAAGCTTCTTGTTAGAACTAGCAGAGCTTATATCAAAATTGAGCTTTTTTATGGCCAAAAAAGCTCTGTGTTCTAACTCTATAGGAAGAAGGCACCCTTTACCAAAGACGAGACGGTAAGGTGACATACCAATCAGGGTTTTAAAAACTGTTCGGTAAGCCCATAAAGTATCATTTAGTCGTAATGACCAATCTTTACGATTTGGCTTAACTATTTTTTCAAGAATTCTCTTAATCTCATGATTGGATATTTCAACTTGGCCACTTGTTTGGGGATGATAGGGAGTAGCAACTTTATGAGTGATGAAGTATCTTTGTACCAAAGTATGGAAATACTTATTATAGAATTGAGCACCCCTATCACTAATAATAGCTCGTGTCGTACCAAACCGACTAAAAATGTTCATTTGAATGAACTTAACCATGACTGCGTGATCGGCGGTTTTAGTAGTGTTGGTCTCTCCTTGGAGTGTCGCTACATCACAAGCTTAAGAGTGTGTGAATTTTATAAGGCGAGGGCTAAGAGTTTTACATTTATAAAAGCCACTACTACCTTTCACTATAAATATAGCTAGGGCGAGTAGGGATCGTCCCAAGGGATTGGAGTCGTACTTGATTGTGGAATTGTAATTAGGGTTAGTAGGTCGAATGATCAAACAAATGGTTGGTTGGTTAATTAAACTAGAGAACAACTAAATTAAACTAAGTAATTGAATATAACAAAGAGTAAGCAAGAGAGAGAGAGAGATCTTGGGGTTTAGAGGTCACCACCAAGCAATGCTTTTCTACACTTCCAACTAGTGACTAATGAGGGTAAATTGTGTTGCAATATTTGTGTGTGTGTGTTTGGTTGATTCGATTAGCAAGGGTGACCAATTAAGTATACATTGTCTAATCAACATGTGAAAAACACAATATATCTAGTAATTAAGTATATATTGTCTAAATAGCACGTGAAAAGCACAACATATCTAGCAAGTCATTAATCCTATCATTAAGCTCACAAGCCAAATACACCACAAGGTTAGAGACATATGCTACTTGCATTCAAAAGTATAGAACATCAAACAACTAGCATGGATTGTCCTCTTATCTAACAACTATGCTATCACTACACTACAATTAAACTAATGACATGAAATTAAACTAAGTAAGCTAAGGGAGAGGCATAATCCATCAAGAAATGAGCATGGACCATCTAGAAAATCACAAGAGCATTATTTTAAGTACAATGTTTTGACAATCCCTAAATCCATAGCATTAATACACATAGACATGCATCAATTACACAAGAGAAAGAGGCCAACACATGAAAATCTATTCTAGCATACATAGACATATGGATAGAATGAAATAATCAATTGGAAGCATTAAACCACATAAATCATTGAATAAACAAGATCTATATATATATCAAAATGTCAAAACATTAATTACAACACTAATCCCTCAATAATACACAAGATTAAGATATAGAAAGCATTCTTGGGGCTAACTCTAGCCCCAAGAGGATGTCTAGCCACTCATGGTGATGATGCTCCAACCCTCAAGGGCTAATTCCATGGTTGAAATTTGCTCCTTGTTGAGGAAGAGTCTCCTATGGTGTCTCTAGCCTCCTCCTCCTCTAAGCTTCCTCTCCAAGAGATGATAAAAAAAATAATATTGGCTTTCCTTGTAAAAAGCAATCCTTATCCTTATATAGGTAGGTCAAAATGACACCCAAAGTGAGCTGGGGTCGTGCACACAATATTCCCTAATGATTGGATAAAGGACAACTTTCAGTGAGATGGAATTTTAACTTTTTCGCACTGGAGGAAGTTCGATTGATCGAACTGGCTGAGATCTATCAAACTTAGGCTGGATTGATCCAACTGGTTGAGCTTTTTGGGAAAAGACAAATCTGAGATATTTTGGAGAGATATTTATGGGAAAAGGACAAAAGTGGTTAGTGGGTGGTACAGCTGTGGATTGGATCAATCATTTGAATAAGGACAAAAGTGTTCGATCGATCGAAGGATGGTGTTGGATTGATTGAACTTTTGGGACTTTATGCTTTTGGGTCTAGGCTTAGATCTATCTTGAAGTGCTGAGATCGATCATTGTTCGATCGATCGAACCTTGAACTTGGATCGATCGAACTTTTGCTGCTTGTCACCTTTGGCTTCATTTGCTTCTTTCTTTCTCCACTTTGCTCTTTTCTTTGTTTAATCCCAGAATTGCTTTAATTAAGCTCTTATTTGGCTAAGTTAGCTTATTTTCGGGATAAGTGCCTGAAAATGGAAATAATACGAAATTAATTTAAAATGGTAAAGCAAGATAGATAAAGGTACTAGAATGCCTAAGCTTAAGGTTTAAATACACACTTTTCAGCGCTCATCATACCCCCAAACTTAAATATTGCTAGTCCCTAGTAATGAACTAGAAAGTAATGAAATGAACAACTATACAACTATAAACTGAAAAACAATAAATGGATAACGCCACTTTCGTAGGGAACACGATTGCACTTAGCACATGCAACAAGCCTTTTAAACCCCTAGGTTACCCCTAGTGGACGAGTGAAGTCTTGTGAGGGTTTCCAGAAATGATACCTACAAACATTAAGCTCATTTTTTCAAAAGAGGCACCAATATTGCAAACAAGCATTGGGAGAAAACTACCTCAAGTATGCAATTTTTCAACCCTTTCCAAGTAATCTTCCAAAATCTCAACATCAAGCAAGCAAATATGGTCCTCCACACATCAAGAAAATGATCATGCAAATTAAAACAACTCTAGAATCCTTTTGAGTGGACCGGCATCAAATGTGTTGCTATCTTAGCCAACTAAAGAATTAATCACATCCTTACCCTCAAACTAGCACACAAATCTAGTACTGATCATCAAGACAAAAAGTGGACATTTTATTAAAGCTTTATTCATCTAGGTGGCTTATTCTTTTCACTCGACTTATTTATTTTTTTAGGATCAAAGATAGAAGTATGGTGCAATATGTTGATCTATTAAACTTTCTAGCGATTCCTGAGGTCGAGCATTAGGTCAATGACTCCCAAACCAGACGGCTTTAGGGCATTAGGCATTCAAATACCCCTACGGACTTATAAGCTCAAATCAACTATGCTACAAATCAAGACAACAACCATCTAATCATTTCCCACTTCTCACCTTTTGGAAGAAGTCTTCACTTTTTATTATTATTATTATTTTTATTTTATTTTTATTTTTAAATTCAATTATTAACCTAAAGTTTGGGCCCTCCACTTTTCGGCGCGAGAAATTCAGTGCTTGATGAGGCTAAAATCCCGGCTACTTAGTGAAGAGGGGTTGTTATCCACCTTTATTAAGAATGAAAGCTTTCAATGCACTACTAGCCCAATTGGGATATAACCAATTCAATAATCAACAAAGCATGTACCCCACAAATGAATGCTAGTGTGCGCCTATGCTAGTGTAGAATTCTAGAATGAATCTTAAAACAATCACAAAATCAGGATGATGTGGACCACAAATGCAAGCAAGATATCAATCTTTCAAAAAATTTACTCCTAAATGGCATCCACACGGCATACAAGGAGTATTGGACTCTCAAGTCAAATAATTTTTAAATTTTAAGCAATATAGTCCTCAAAAGATCAAAATCATAGCTAGATATGGACCAATCATAGAAATATCCCTCAAATACACAAGTCATGCTCAAAATTTTGAATTTAAAACTAACACTATAATGCACCATCCCTCCTAAACTTAAATAGTACAATGCCCTCAATGTGCAAGAGAACAAAGGAAAGAGTATACCAGTGCAACTAAGGCATAGAATGATTGGGACTAAAGGATCTGAAGTGGGTGGCATGGCCCCCCCAAACTTAGGATGAACTGTGGTCCTGAAAATTGGCACTTGGATAAACTTATCAGATAACAACATGGGGTAATCAGTGCACAGTGGACATGCAAGTGTAAATGGGATAAACAGATAAAGAAATGAGAAAGGTATAAGGGTTGTCCTGAAAATTGGGTAGGATTTTCTCACTGAAGTCACTGAGACGCACCTGATGGAATTAAAAGCACAGATGTATCAATAGAAACATACGACATCCATCATAAAGAAAAACAATCATAGAGGGTAATACATCCAGTGTTAAAGCCAACAGACTCGGCTGCAAAAAGAATAGTATCACAAATGTAGCAGACACATAACATAGATAAAGAGCATAAAAAGATAAAGAGACTAGGAGGCTCAGGCAGAGGGAGCTTCCCGGATCTCCCAGGCTAAGTCATCAATGGTAGTCAAGATCTCCGTACGGAGGCGAGAAATGTCAGCTCTAATGGCAGCCATCATATTCAGACGAAGGATACTAATGTCAGCTCTAAGGGCAACCAGCATATCCTCTAGACTCTGAAGGTGCTCCTCTAAGCGACAGATCTGATTATGAGCCTCAGGTGTGGCTGAAGTGGAAGAACTGTCATTCTTAGTCATGGTCTGCAAAAAGGAAATCTTGTAATGGGATTAAGTGCTAGAATAATGAATTGAAGGCACAATAGATAAATGTTTGTCAAATAGTATAGACAATACATATATAACATGAATCTATGCAAGTGATAGGATGTGAAGTATGCTAAGCAATATAAGTATGAAATGCATCCAATGTGGAATATCACAGGCATTGGGCATAGATATAATAGCATGAAGTGAATACAAGATGAATGAAGTGTGTGTATGAGATCTGTGAAATTCGATCGATTAGAAAAAGAAGTGAGATCGATCATAAAAGTTAAATCGATTGAAAATTAGTGAGATCGATCTCACAAGTTCAATTGATCTGGGGCACAAGTTCAATCGATCGAACTGTGTTCTGTGAAAAATGAGAAGTCACAGATCTATGACTGTGGGAACACAGGACGCACACAAACATGTTTGTGGGCCCATCAACACAACAATCATCAATCACAATCACCTAAAATGGCTCACACTCCCAAAAATCAGAGCAACTCATTACAATGGATATGGCATAAAGACGAAAATGGACATATAGACATTAAAGCTTAAAACTTCATCCATGGCCAACAATCATCATGAATAGTGGAACGGATCAAACACTGAAAGCATACTCTTAACAAATAGAGGTGTTAAATCAATAAGATGGTCTCGGATCTTACCTAGAAGCAAAGAGAGGAGAGATGAAATATGAAGAGGAAGAAGATCCAAGAAGAGGGAGAGATCGACACGTGGTTTACTATGGAGATCTCGCCGGAGAGGGAGGAGATGGGTGAGGTTACGGCGGCGTAGGAACTAGGGTTTGGAAATGGGGGAGAATGGGATCTTATCCTCTATTTAAAAACTGTCGCACGTGAGTTTGATCGATCGAACTAGAATTTCAGATCGATCGAACTTGGAATGATTTTTTTTTTTTTTTGGAACAAACAAGAAAATAAAAATGAAAATATTTTTGGATTTTTAAAATTTGAAAACTTAAAACAAAGTCAAATAATGAAATGGAGAATTGAGATCGATCGATCAGACATAGAGCAAAAACATGCAGGTTTTTGGTTCAAAAATTTGGTTAAGTGTTGGAACTTGAAGATCGATCGAACTTGGAAGTTGGATCGATCGAAGAACTTTAGATCGATCTTGGAATGTTTCAAATGATCAGATAGAGAGTTGAAATATGCAGGTTGATGCAGGTCGAAATTTTTTCTAAGTGTTAGATCATGAGATCGATCGAACTTGGAAGTTGGATCTATCGAAGGTCTTTTGATCGATCTAAGAGTTAGTTCGAACGATGGGACAGAGAGGTGATTTGGATGCAGGTTTCTATAGGTCAAAATTTTTTCTAAGTGTTGGATGCAGAGAGGAGTTCGATCGATCGAACTCAAGTTTGAGATCGATCGAACTATGCAGAATGCTCAATAATGACATGAAAGCTCATGCAATCCTCACCAAAGTTCCTTTTAATGCACATGAGAACCAAAAACAAGTATCTAGACTTTGCATGAAATGAAATGAAAGATAAAAATGAGGGAGGAATAGGGTTTTGATGCCCTACGAATGCCTTTGCTAGTCTTTAACGTCTCTAGCAAGACGTTGGACTCTTTTAGCCCGGATCAAAGATCTTGTTATGCATCCCCTCCTTATTGGGGTGATGAATGGTTCTTTGAACTTTTCCCAACAAATGGTTCTTCGAAGAACGTGTTGGTTTAAACTCAAAAGGAGCTTTTGGTTCCTTGTCAATGCAATCTTCTATATGCTCATACACCGAGTCAACTAGATGTGCAGCTTCAAAATGTCTTTGAAAGACTTGACCCTCTATGTAAGGTTTCAATCTTTGACCATTAACCTTGAAAATGTTGCCCTTCTTCAAGTTTTTGATTTCAACCGCCCCATGAGGTGCAATAGAGATGATTTCATAAGGACCTTCCCATTTGGTTCTCAATTTCCCAGGAAAGAGTTTCAGTCTAGAGTTGAAAAACCAAGCTTTTTGACCGGGTTCCAAAGACTTTTTCACAATATGCTTATCATGAAAGGCTTTGGTTTGTTATTTGTAGATTTTGGCATTATCATAGGCATTGTGTCTTAACTCTTCTAACTCACTCAATTGGAGTAACCTATTCTCTCCGGCTTTATCAAGGTAAAAATTGAGCTTTTTAACTGCCCATAGGGCTTTATGCTCTAGCTCAACCAGAAGATGGCAAGGCTTTCCATATACAAGTCTATAAGGAGACATGCCAATGGGAGTCTTGTATGCCATCTGATATGCCCACAAAGCATCATTTAGCTTTCTTGACCAATCCTTCCGGGTGGTGCTAACCATTTTCTCAAGAATATGCTTAATTTCCCGGTTAGACACTTCAACTTGCCCGCTTATTTGAGGATGATAAGGAGTGGCTACCTTATGAGTGATGGAGTACTTAAGAAATAAGTGCCTCAAGAATTGATTGCAAAAATGTTTTCCTCCATCACTTATTATAGCCCTTGGCATACCAAAACGAGCAAAGATATTGGATTTGATAAATTGAATGACAATGGAGTGGTCATTTGTTTTGGTAGCACATGCTTCCACCCACTTGGAAACATAATCAACGGCAAGAAGAATGTATTGAAAACCATAGGATATAGGAAATGGACCCATAAAATCAATGCCCCTTATATCAAAGATCTCAACAATAAGTATATTGGTCAAGGGCATCATATCTTTTCTAGACATTGTTCCCATCTTTTGACACCTCTCACATGATTTGCAAAAATTGTAGGCATCTCTATGAATAGTGGGCTAAAAGTGCCCACTTTGAAGAACTTTCAAGGCGGTCATCTTTGCACTAAAATGCCCACCACATACAAGAGTGTGACAAAACACTAGGACACTTAGAATTTCATTCTCTGGAATGCATCTTCTCATAATTTGATCCGGACAATATCGGTATAAGATAGGGTCTTCCCAATAGTAATTTCGGATGCTGGCAAAGAAACGATTCTTTTCATTCTTTGACCAAGAAGTTGGTAGCTTGCCTACTGCCAAATAATTCACAATGTCGGCAAACCAAGGCATTTTTCCATTAGAAATTTGGAAGAGTTGTTCATCCGGAAAAGAGTCACAGATTGGTAGACTGGAGAAAGGCTCTATCGATAACCTAGAAAGATGATCGGTAACCACATTTTCATTGCCTTTCTTGTCCTTGATTTCAAAATCGAATTCCTGAAGAAGCAAAATCCATCTAATCAGCCTAGGTTTTGTTTCCCTTTTTGACAATAGATGCCTCAAAGCGGCATGATCAGAATAAACGACAACCTTGGACCCTAAGAGATAGGAACGAAATTTGTCAAGAGCATATACTACGGCAAGTAATTCTTTCTCGGTAGTGGAGTAATTCAATTGAGCTCCCGAGAAAGTTTTACTTGCATAGTATATGGCACAAGGAAGCTAACCCACTCTTTGTCCTAAAACTGCCCCCATGGCATAATCAGAAGCATCACACATGATTTCAAATGGCAATGACCAATTGGGAGGTTGCATGATAGGAGCAAATGATAATAATTCACGCAATTTATGAAAAGCGTCTAGGCATGCTTGGTCAAAGACAAAAGGAGTTTCCTTGGCAAGAAAATTGCACAAGGGTCGAGCAATTTTGCTAAAGTCTTTGATAAAACGGTGGTAAAAGCCAGCATGACCTAGAAAGGAGCGAACCTCTCTCACCGTTGAAGGTGGAGGCAATTCAGAAATAAGCTCGACCTTCGCTTTATCAACCTTTATTCCTCTTCTTGAGATAATGTGACCTAAAACAATACCTTCTTGAACCATGAAATGGTTCTTTTCCCAGCTAAGCACAAGGTTGGTTTTACGACATCTCTTAAGCACTAGATCTAAGTTTTTGAGGCATACATCAAATGAGGACCCAAAAACAGAAAAATCATCCATGAAGACCTCTAGATACTCTTCCACCATATCTGAGAAAATTGACATTATACACCTTTAGAATGTGGCGGGTGCATTGCACAAACCAAAATGCATCCATTTATAAGCAAATGTGCCAATTGGACATGTAAAAGTGGTTTTCTCTTGGTCTAGTGGGTCGAGGGCTACTTGATTGTACCCCAAAGAGCCATCAAGGAAGCAATAATATTCTTGCCTAGCCAATCTCTCTAGAATTTGATCAATGAATGGCAAAGGGAAGTGATCCTTTCTAGTGGCGGCATTCAATTTGTTGTAATCAATGCATACACGCCATGAATTGGCGGTACGCTTAGAGATTTCCTCACCTTTTGCATTCTCAACCACCATAATCCCCAATTTTTTAGGAACTACTTGAGTTGGACTCACCCATTTACTATCAGAGATTGGGTAAATTATTCCAGCATCCAAGAGTTTGAAAACTTCCTTCTTAACTACTTCCTTCATGTTTGGATTAAGTCTCATTTGGGCATCCCTAAAGGGTTTTACATCATCTTCCATAAGTATGCGATGCATACAAATAGAGGGGCCAATTCCCTTAAGGTCCGCCACACTCCATCCTATGGCTTCCTTATTTTCTATAAGCACACTTGAGAGAGCATCTTCTTGGTCTTTTTCAAGACTTGAAGAAATGATAACCGGAAGATGATAAGCGCCGAATATTGCATATTCAAGCGCCCTTATTTGCGTTAGTTAAGTCCATTATTTGATTATTTTATATAAATTATCTTCATTTGCATGTTTTTATATATTTTCAGGTTTGTTTCCCAAAAAAGGAATAAAGATGATGTTTTGATAAGTTCTTGAATATCAAAGTATGCAATGCTGAAGTTTACAGCCAGGCAGCAGTGGAGTTCTACTTTGCTCATCAGTTTTGACCCAACAAACTTGAGAATTGGACTTCTATTAAAACGGAATAATTAGATCTTTGAATTAGCTTTCCAAATCATTAAATGTTTCTTCATTTGGAGTTTGGAGCAGAGAGTTATGGCCTTTTAACCAAAGGTGCGCAGAACAGCCTGGCTGCAGTGAAGTTCGACTTTGCTCTTCATTTTAGACCTACCAAACTTGAGAATTGAACTTCCATCAAAACATGACGTACTTAGATTTTTGAGTTAGCTTTCCAAATCGTAAAACAGTTCATCATTTGGAGTTCGGAGTAGAGAGTTATAGCCTTTTTTCCGAAGGTGCAAAGAGTTGAGAAACATCCGCGGGCGCCCGCGAGAAACCCGCGGGCGCCCGCCAAAATGGGCAGCGAGCTCGTGTGCCCGTGGGCGCCCGCCGATTTGTAGAGATCTGCTCACCCACTCCATGATTTTGCTCAAATTTGTCCCCTTTGACTAAATGAATGGCTAGACTTCCTTCTAGGGATTTTTGAGCCACGAAATTGGGGATAGATGGAAGGATAAGGTGGATATAATAAGGCATGTATGGTTGTAAGAATGGATATCTCTCATTTTTGTAAGGTTTTAGAGAGAGAAAGGAGGGTTCTTGAGGGTGTGTGTGTTAGGGAGCCCCTAGGTGCGAAAATGGAGGGTGAGGCCTCTTCTTCTCCTTCATTCCTTGCATCCATGGGTAACTAACTCCCTATCTAGGGAGGTGATGAAGCCCTTCATTGTAAGTATGTTCTAGTTTTGATTCTATTTTGGGGAAAATGATGTATTTTTTTGGTTGTTCCATAATCTAGAGCTTGCACTTGATGTAATTAACTGAAATTGATATAAATGATCATGTTGAATCTACTATCTTGTCTTAGAATGTATGTTCTCATGGTTGTATGGCTTGCATTTTTATGGTGACAATGAAGATGAGATTGTGGAATGGTTTTAATGGCATGTTGTTGAGAAATTTGATAGGCCATGGCTTAGGTTCTCCCTTTGATGGTTTATTCTTGATTTTTGGCTTCATGTGCTCTTATCATGTGATTGAAGGCTTGATAATCTCTAACTTAGTGAGCATGTATAAAACTACACCCTAGTTTAGGTAGTTAAGCATGTAAATCTTTGATAGATTATTCTTGCCCATTGATTTCATGAAATTCTTGAAGATAATGTAGCAACCATGTGTAACTACATATCATGGCCACTTATTTATGTTGTTTTTCCCAAATGAATCATATTCTAGCATATTTATGTTGTAGGTGGTGGATTCACTTCCCTAGTCCTCTCTATATTATTTTCATCTCTTTAATTTCCTTACAATTGTAGTTTATGCATAATTTAATTCCAAGTATCAAGTGACCAACCAACAAAACTCTATACACCTTTCATCAAACCAAAAGTGATTTTAGAAAACTTTGGTTGCCATAAACTAGCAATCCCAGTGGTTCGACCTACTCGACCAATAGCCCTATTTTACAATGATTTGTGCTATTGGAAAAAGGGTTGATTTATAATTGTAATCGATCAGTCGATCAATTTTTGGTGCCATTGCCGGGGATTGCAAACGGTTTTGTGACCGAGGTTTTAAAAATTACCTTTAGTTTGATTGTGAATATTTTGTTTTGTGTATAGTTTTTGTTCTTGTGTTTTTGTGTTTTGTGTGTTTCTGTGTGATCCTAGGAACTCAAAACTCGCTAAGGAGAAGCTGAAAATCTGAAATCTTAAGGACTCCTGGTAAGTTTTTTTTAAAGTTCTAGTTTCGACATTGTGAATATCTTGCATGTGGTTAAATTAGAGATAGTTAAATTGTGAAGCCCTGTTCGAGGCTATTTATTGTTTCTGTATATTACAAGCATCGGTCCTTGTCGTGGCCATTTATTTTCTGTCTTGTTGATAATTGAGGAGAAAGGGTTCATTGCATGTGGATGTTTTGGTGAAGGGTTGTTGTGTATCGTGTTTGTGTTGTATATATGTTATGTGTGGAATTTTTTATATGTATCCCAACCAGAGGTTGAATTAGTCCTAAATGGATGGTAATTTTCCTTCAACTCAATTTTACACACTACATGAGTTTTGTACATTTTGCTCTAGTCATACACATCATACAAGAGATTGTCCTCCACCGGGACAATTCTCAAATTTCTATCTAGAGCAACCAATTGAAAATTTCTTTGAACTGGGTAATGATCCATACTTCAATGATTATGACTCGGGTTGGGGAGATCATCAAAACTTCTTGTGGCATGACATGGGAAATTAAGCCTCACAATCTCATGGGCAACATTTTCACGCCAATTTCCAACCCAATGATCATGATTTCTAGCCCTCTTCTCTTTTTCTACTGTCTCAATTGGATGAGTTTATTGCTGCCAACAAACAAATGATGGAGTCTATCAACAAGCAAATGATGGAGTCTAATAAGCAAATATTAGATGACAATGTTAGCATGCAATCCACCACCTATTCTCATTCCCAATCTAGAGTTGAGCTAGATGACCAAATAGCCCAAATTCAACAAATGGTTAATGCTCTAAATCATGAAAAGGAAGAAGAATTTCCAATTGAACTTTTGAGCAATCCAAAAGAAAATTCTATGAATGATGAGTTTACTTCTAGTAACTTTCATCATGAGAATGATCAAGTGGTTATCACATGTGAAAATGATGAAATGGCGGTTGAAGATCAAGTTGTTGCCACACAAAAAAATGAAGAATTTGTGGCTCAAAATGAGGAAAATAATGATGAAGAGATTTTCACTCTTGAAAATCCAAAACAACCCCTAAAGAATCCTTTGCTTGATACACCTCCTTCAATGGAGGATCCTCTAAAAGCTTGCTTGGCTCATTTTAATTGTGAGGATTTTGATGTTGACAATTCTATTTGGGAGGTAAATTCTTTGCTTGATATTCCTTCCCCCATTCACTCTCTTCCTTGGGCAACATCAAATGTATCTCTTTCTTGGGAGCTTGCATCTCCTCCCATTTCCTCACTTAAGTTGTCTCAAACTGTTGAGCTTGAACCACCGGATAAGTGTGAGGAGGATGTTGAAGGTTTGAAGGATAATTTTTTGGGCATTCCCACGCTAAATATAACCCTTCACAAGTCTTTGCTTGTTGTACCCGCACTTTGTCCGCCTTCCCATAATCTAAAACAACCCTATAATCCAAAGTTCCTCATTGAGGATGAATAGTGGGTTGAAGTCTTTCCTTTTCCTCTTTTCATATTTTCTCTTCAAACTCTCTTTCCTCCATTTCTACAGGAACTTTCTTATTTGGGGAAGTATAACGCTCTAGAGAGACTTGGTGTAGGGTAAACCTTACTTTGAGATTCGTAGTTAGATTTTAGTTTGTTTTTCTTTGCATTTTAATTTTTAGATGTTTTGATTTTACTTGACAATTTTAGATTTGATTTCATGAACTTGTGGAAATGCTTAGTTTAGCTTCCTTTGCACATTTTCAGTTTGTTTTTGTGTGCCTGTGCTTTTATACTTGTGTGTTTTAGTGTTGTTTTCATAGGTTCTTATGTCCAAGTTTGGGGGAAGATCATTTTGGCATCTCTTCATGGGATTGCATGCGGCTACAACGCCAGAGTTGCCTCACTCACTTGGTATTATTGTTCCTTTTACCCCCTATGTTATTTATTTATACATCTTTGTCTTCACACATTGAGGACAATGTGTTATTCAAGTTTGGGGGTATTGTGTGTTGTATAGTGTTTGCATTTTGCTATTTTATTCAAATAGATTGGTATAAAATTGAAATTTTTTTAAAAAATGGAAGTAATGATTTTGTAGTCTTGGAACTTGTTGGAGATTGAAGTATGTATTGAATACTTTGTGTATAGAGGTAAATGATAGTTATGAAATGAGGAAAATCTGAAATGAACATGTGGATTCAAAATGGTTTGTATAAATGCTTCAATTAGATTATTTTCGAGTATCACTCTTTTCAATGCTTCACACTTCACATATGCACACCAGAAACTTAATTGTGAGGCATGCAACCCGATGTACCTTGACCATGACTTAGTTGATTTGAATTGATGACCCTAATGAATGGATACCTTTGGCATGTTGAAAAAAAAAAAAAAAAAAATAAAAAAATAAATTAAGTTGAATAATGATAATTACTAGTTTAAGTTCGTAACCTTGCTAACTCGAGTTATTAAGCCTTAGGAGTGTCTTTGCACTTAGCACCCTAAAGCCATCTGGTTTGAGAGTTGCTGGCCTAACACTTGCTACATGGGTTAGTTAGAAAGCTTAAGGGACTTAGGCATTGCACGGTCATTCACAAAATAAAAATAAATAAATATGTTTCGTTGGAGTTCGTAGCCTTGCTGACTCAAGTTATTAAGCCCTATGAGTGTCTTTACACTTAGCACCCTAAAGCCATCCGGTTTGGGAGTTGCTGGCCTAACACTTGCTACAGGGGTCGGTTAAAAAGCTTAAGGGACTTCGGCATTGCACGACCATAATATGTATTTAAAAAAAAAAAAAAGTTGTGTTTTGAATAAAATCATGCCTTAGAGACCTCATTTAAAAGGAAATTCAATGAATTGAAAACTTGTGTTCTTGAAATTGGAACAAGAGGGTAAAAGCTGCATATTGGGAATCCGGTTCAATTTAAATGAAGCTAGAGATGATTTCAATTATAGATATGACAATTGAAGTATTTATATAGACTATGATGTTAATATTTTAGAGTTGAAAGATGATTAGCCATTTTGTTCTATCAATGCTTCATATACACAAGATAGTCTTCATAATGATTCCATCTCCAATGTTCTCTATGTTCCTAGTTTGCAAATGAGCTTTGTGCATCTTCATGCACCATGTTTGATGTTTGTGGGTAACATTCCTGTTAAACCCTCACGAGACTTCACTCGTCCTCTAGGGACGCCTAGGGGTTTAAAAGGCTTGTTGCATATGCTAAATGCAATCGTCGCTCTCACGAAAGAGGAGATTTGTTGTCATTTTATTAAGTGTTTTCATTCTAGTTTTGCTAAGGGACTAGCAAAATGTAAGTTTGGGGGTGTGATAAGCGCCGAATATTGCATATTCAAGCGCCCTTATTTGTGTTAGTTAAGTCCATTATTTGATTATTTTATATAGATTATCTTCATTTGCATGTTTTTATATATTTTCAGGTTTATTTCCCAAAAAAGGAATAAAGATGATGTTTTGATAAGTTCTTGAATATCAAAGTGCGTAATGCTGAAGTTTACAGCCTGGCAGCAGTGGAGTTCTACTTTGCTTGTCAGTTTTGACCTAACAAAATTGAGAATTGGACTTCTATTAAAACATGGCATACTTAGAGCTCTGAATTAGATTTCCAAATCATCAAACGGTTCTTCATTTGGAGTTTGGAGCAGAGAGTTATGCCCTTTTAACCAAAGGTGCGCAGCATAGTTTGGCGGCAGTGAAGTTTAACTTTTCTCTTCATTTTAGACCTACCAAACTTGAGAATTGGACTTCCATCAAAACATGACATACTTAGACCTTTGAGTTAGCTTTCCAAATCATCAAATGTTTTGTCATTTGGAGTTCAGAGCAGGGAGTTATGGCCTTTTTACCAAAGGTATGTAGAGCTAAGAAACATCCACTGGCGTCCACGAGAAACCCGCGGGCGCCCGCCAAAATGGGTAGCGAGCTCGTGCGCCCGTGGGCGCCTGCCAATTTGTAGAGATCTGCTCACCCACTCCATGATTTTGCTCAAATTTGTCCCCTTTGACTAAATGAATGGCTAGACTTCCTTCTAGGGATTTTTGAGCCACGAAATTGGGGATAGATAGAAGGATAAGGTGGATATAATAAGGCATGTATGGTTGTAAGAATGGATATCTCTCATTTTTGTAAGGTTTTAGAGAGAGAAAGGAGGGTTCTTGAGGGTGTGTGTGTTAAGGAGCCCCTAGGTGCGAAAATGGAGGGTGAAGCCTCTTCTTCTCCTTCATTCCTTGCATCCATGGGTAACTAACTCCCTATCTAGGGAGGTGATGAAGCCCTTCATTGTAAGTATGTTCTAGTTTTGATTTTATTTTGGGGAAAATGATGTATTTTTGTGGTTGTTCCATAATCTAGAGCTTGCACTTGATGTAATTAACTGAAATTGATATAAATGATCATGTTGAATCTACTATCTTGTCTTAGAATGTATGTTCTCATGGTTGTATGGCTTGTATTTTTATGGTGACAATAAAGATG
The DNA here is from genome assembly GCF_030987335.1 of Cornus florida. Lineage (NCBI taxonomy): Eukaryota > Viridiplantae > Streptophyta > Magnoliopsida > Cornales > Cornaceae > Cornus > Cornus florida. The sequence goes on from NW_026775571.1 coordinate 21,294,842, forward strand.
CGATTGTGGAATGGTTTTAATGGCATGTTGTTGAGAAATTTGATAGGCCATGGCTTAGGTTCTCCCTTTGATGGTTTATTCTTGATTTTTGGCTTCATGTGCTCATATCATGTGATTGAAGGCTTGATAATCTCTAACTTAGTGAGCATGTATAAAACTACACCCTAGTTTAGGTAGTTAAGCATGTAAATCTTTGATAGATTATTCTTGCCCATTGATTTCATGAAATTCTTGAAGATAATGTAGCACCCATGTGTAACTACATATCATGGCCACTTATTTATGTTGTTTTTCCCAAATGAATCATATTCTAGCATATTTATATTGTAGGTGGTGGATTTACTTCCCTAGTCCTCTCTACATTAATTTCATCTCTTTAATTTCCTTACAATTGTAGTTTATGCATAATTTAATTCCAAGTATCAAGTGACAAACCAACAAAACTCTATACACCTTTCATCAAACCAAAAATGATTTTAGAAAACCTTGGTTGCCATAAACTAGCAATCCCAGTGGTTCGACCTACCCGACCAATAGCCCTATTTTACAATGATTTGTGCTATTGCAAAAAAGGTTTGATTTATAATTGTAATCGATCTGTCGATCAGAAGAGTCTCTTTTGGTCCTAAGAATGCATACTTGAGATTGGAAGGTAGAGTTTTAAGCTCAAGAATTGGTGGAGAGACTAAGGATGAGACCGGTGGAGTGCTAGAGAGTGGAGGAAGAGATTCTGTTGGAGTTTTCCAAGATGGAAAATCTAAGCTTGCAACAGATTCCATGAGATTGCTTACTTCATTCATTGAATTTTCATCATCAAATCCACAACTTCCATACATTTCAAGAAGACAAGAGACTAGAGGATCATTGGATAAAAGAGATGGAAGACTATCCTCAATTGGTTGTTTTATTACCATTGTTGGAATTGCTTCCTCAACAACCTCATCTAACACATCTATAAGGAAGCAGTCATCCTCATCCATGGGATGTCGACTTGCATGGAAAACATTAAGTTTGATCATCATATTGCCAAAAGAGAGGTCCATTATCCCAGATCTACAATTAATTGTTGCATTTGCAGTGGCAAGGAATGGTCTTCCCAAGATGATTGGGATGTGGTTAGAGGGATTAGCAACCGGTTCAGTATCAAGAACTATGAAATCAACCGGAAAGTAAAATTTATCTACCTTGACAAAAATGTCCTCAACCATGCCCCTAGGTATTTTGACGGATCTATCGGCCATTTAAAGCACCACCGAGGTTGGTTTCAATTCATTCAACCCTAATTGGACATATACGGAGTAAGGAATCAAATTGACACTCGCACCTAAGTCAAGAGGAGCTCTACGAATTTCGTGAGTTCCAATCACACAAGAAATAGTCGGAGCACCGGGATCTTTGAACTTAAGTGGAGTGTTTTGTTGAAGAATGGAGCTCACTTGTTCCGTGAGGAACATTTTTTTAGGGCTTGGTCCCTTGCTCTTCCTCTTTTGTGCGCAAAGATCTTTCAAGAATTTTGCATAAGGTGGAATTTGCTTAATGGCATTCAAAAGAGGAAGATTGATATTGACTTGCTTAAAAACTTCCATTATGTCATGTGTTTTCCCTTCTTGCCTCCCATGAGGCGAAGTTTCTTTTAAAGCATAAGGGAATGGAGCTTTTGGCTCACAAGACTTTGTAATTTGAGAGGATGATGGAGAAGCTTGAGAATTTTGGTTAGGAACATTTTCATTCAAAGGAGTAGGAGTAGAATTGGAAATTGGATGGGTGACAACTTTAGGTTGCACCAATTCACTATCTTCCTTTAGTAGCTCAACCCTATTGTCCACTATCTTACCACTTCTCAAGGTGGTGATGGCTTGCGCTTGAGCTTGGGAAGAATACCCCAATGTAGGGTTTGCTTCCACACAAAATTAGGCCTTTGGATTCCTCTCGGGTTGACTAGGTAATTTCCCAATCTCTCTTGCATTCAATGCATTAGCTATGGTCCCAATTTGGGCTTCAAGCTTTGATATAGATTGAGAGTGGGAACGCAACAAGTTGGTATCCTTTTCTAAGCTACCCAAAGCCATCAAAACCTTGTCTTCAAATGTGGAATTACTAGAAAGTGCTTGAGGATAATGAAAGCCAACTTGGGAATCATACATTTGAGGATGTGAGAAGTTATTCATTCTTTGATGATGGAAAGAAGAAGAAACGAACCCCTGAGAACCTCCATTTCTTTTATGAGGTGGAATGTATTTTCTTTGAAGGTTCTTAGCTTGATAAGGGCTTTCATTCCACAATGGAACATATGCTTTTGAATAAGGGTGAGCAAATGTGGCATTAACTTGTTCAAAGTGTTCATTAACAACATGTCCATGGGGATAATTGAAAGTAGAATGCAAAATACTTGAACATGTCATGCAAGGCTCACAAAGATGAGTTGTATGATGAAAAGGAGATGCATTGGTAGCCGGTTTTTGATTCAACAAAAATTGATCAAGTTTTTGAGAAAGAGTTTTAACCTCGGCTATAATTTCCCTTGAATTTTCAATTTGACACGGTGTTACACTTTCCTCCTTTTTAGTAAAACCATGATCAAGCCGAGAAGTGTAATATTTGTGCAAAGAGTTTTCACTCATTTTTTTAAAGAGGTGCCAAATGTCATCTTCATGTTTTCCAAAATATGAACCTCCACATGAGGTATCAACTATGTCCTTTTGCATGTCGGATAGGCTTTCATAGAAGTCTTGGACAACTTGCCATTTTGGAATACCATGGTGTAGACACTTTCTTAGCAAGTCATTCAATCTCTCACAAGCCTCATGCAACAACTCTCCTTCCCTTTGAGAAAATTCTCTAATTGAAGCACACATTACATTGTTCAAACTTACGAGGTAAAACTTTTTTAAAAACTCATTTTGCATCGTGCCCAAGATGTTATCGAAGTCACCCCGAGAGTATTGAACCAATGTTTTGCTTTATTTTTAAGTGTGAAAGGGAAGAGGACTAATTTAAGAACTTCCTTCGGGACATCCATGTACCTCATGGTGGAACATAGTTCAAGAAATTCATTAAGATACTTTCTTGCTTGAACTCCGGTCAATTTGGAGGAATTAGAGCTTGAACTCCGGGGTTATGTTGATTAAGAGGTAAGTTATGCATGAAACGTGGGTCTAAGTAGCTAAGATTACCCTCTAGATTTTCCATGTGAATACCTAGAATGAATGGTATGACTAGGTCTATACAAGACTACAAATGACACACAAATCACCACAAAACAAGCAAGCACTCCTCATTCGCAACAAATCAACAATCAACAAACTTCCTCCACATATAATGTTCCCATACTCCTATGCTTTGATAACAATGCAAAAAGAAGTAAATTGCCTCCACGCAGGCTCACGATTTATCTAAGAATTCAAAACAAGCCTCCACGCGGGCTGACAATTTAACTAAGGGCTTGAGTAAGAGAGTCTTACAAAGGTCCTTTAGCACTTCAACTCCAAATTTAAAGCTTAGCTTAGTAATTTTTATTTTTATTTTTTATTTTTAGCACTTTTCCTTTCTTGCTTAGCTTCTTTACTTGATGGCTCCTTTGCTTGCCTTCTAGCTCAATGCTTCTTGTCAAAGATGAACAAACACAATAAGTAATCTAAAAGAAAAATAAAAACAAAGTAAAGACACGATCAAAAGAGTACTAATTCCTAATTGATTCCACAAATACGATGTTACCTAATTCCCGGCAGGGTTGTTGTAACCACTACCAGTGGCAGAGTGGAAGTGGGAGCACATCACTATGGATTTCATGACGGGACTTCCGAGATCCAAGGCAGGGAATGATGCCGTTTGGGTCATTGTTGATAGATTGACTAAGACAGCTCACTTTTTGCCTATGGCAGTGACAAATGATGCAGAGAGGCTTAGTGAACTGTATGTGGGGCAGATTTTCAGGCTTCACAGGGTTTCGGTGTCCATTGTTTCGGATATGGATCCCAGGTTCACATCTCACTTTTGGTAGAGTTTTCGGGAGGCTCTTGACACGGGGCTTCATTTCAGCACAGCATTTTATCCTCAGACTGATGGTCAGTCGGAGCGTACCATTCAGATATTAGAGGATATGCTATGGGCTTGCATTTTGGATTTTGGGGGTAGTTGGGAAGACTACTTACCCTTAGTTAAGTTTGCCTATAACAACAGTTACCAGAACAGTATTGGCATGGCACCTTTTGAGGCGTTGTATGGCAGACCTTGCAGATCTCCAGTTTGTTGGACCGAGGTAGGTGATAAAGTCGCCTCGGGTCCCGATATTGTCTTTGAGACTACAGAGAAGATCAAGTTGATTCGGCAGCGGTTGGCTACAGCTCAGAGCAGACAGAAGAGTTACGCTGACAAGAGGAGGAGGTCTTTGTCTTTTGAGGTAGGGGACCACGTCTTTCTCAAGATTTCTCTACGGAAGGGACTTTTGAGATTTTGGCAGACGGGCAAGTTGTCTCATAGGTTCATTGGACCATTTCAGATTTTGGAGTGTGTCGGTGAAGTTGCTTATCGTTTGGCATTGCCGCCAGACCTGGATAGGGTTCACGACATTTTCCATGTATCTATGTTGAGCAAGTACGAGCCGGATCCATCGCACGTTTTATGGTGGACAGATGTTGTTGATGAGGACGTAACCTACGAGGAAGGTCCGGTCCAGATTCTTAATTCACGGGAGCAAGTTTTGCGGACCAAGACCATTCCATTGGTTAAGGTCTTGTGGAGACATCACAGCGTTGAGGAGGCTACCGGGGAGCTCAAACTGGAGGTTCGCTCTCGGTATCCCCATTTGTTCTCCCTTTCAGGTACGACTCGATTTCAAGGACAAAATCCTTTAAGGTGGGTAGGTTGTAATGACCCGGTCTTTTTCCTCCTTTTCCATTTTTGGCGATTTTCTTTTTTTGTCTTTTCCTTATTTCGTCTTTTAGTCATTTTTTCAATTTTCCTTGCATAACCTCACTTGTTGTGCTCGGATTTGATTCCGGTTTTGCATGCATTCATAATATTTGATTTCCATGACATTGGTATTTTTACTTTTCTTGAAAAGCATGCTAGATTAGTACTTTTCCTGTAAAGGGCATGAATGCATACTTTAGTGTAATTATTTTTAACTTTTGGGGTTTTAGTGTAATTATGTAAAATAATTATTTTTCATTTTAGGGACCTTTTTGTAATTTATTTTGGAAGATATTTTGAGAAAGGACCATTTTGTAATTTTTGAAAAGTGTGACAAGTGTCACACTCTCACGGAGCCATTTGTGAGCATTTAGGTGAAGAGACTTGGAACCATGACCTCTTGACATTTGGTGGGTAGAGATTCATTCATGTATAGACCTTAGATTAGTGCACATGTAACCTTTGATTTGTGAAAAGTGTGGGCTTGGGATTTAGTCTTGGAAAAGGCATTGGATTACTGACAAGTGTAGGATCAAGGTTTAGTCTTGCATTGTGTGTGTGTGAGAGGTAGTGCAAGAGCATATAGTGAGTGGAGGATTTCTAGCCCTTCCACTCACCATTTTACACTTTACCTTCTTCATTTCATTATCCCTAGCAAATCCACCATTGGAGGAAAGCTTAGTTCATAGTTTCTCCTTTCAATTTGGCTCACTTCCTTACACCTTAGAGTAGAAACCTTGGGAGAGAAAAGATTCCTCTCACTCTCCTCTTCACTAACCCTAAACTTGTTTTACATTTAATGCTTGGTTACTTGGATTGTAAAGATTCAATTCTCTATTGAGGTAGGGGTGGTTGTATGTTTATCCTCTTAGAGTTTTATATATATTGGAGCTTGATATTTATTGATTACATGCTTTAAAATTCTTGTATTTGCATATGAATAGAGATTTTGTATGCTTGACTTAGGATTTGTGAATTAAAGCATGTATATAACTATTAAATTGTATAGGTAGATTATTGCTTAATGATTTGTCTATTACTTATGATTTCATTGAGGATTTATGATGAATATCTTGAGATTACTTTTGTGTTGTTAAGTAATATGGATTTCATTGAAAGACTTGTAAGTATCACTTGAAATTGCTTGACGGTAAATTGCTATATTGCATAATTAGTAATTGTGGCCTACATTAATATTAAATCCATGTGGCATAATGTGTAGTATCATTAGTTTGCCACTTTAGACATGAAACCTTAGGGCATGGTTTGTGTGGTTTTACCCTACTTGTGCTTGGTAGGTAGTTCATGCATTGAGATTATATAAATGTCATGAACTTGTTGATTTTTGGAAGCATGTAAGGATATGAAATGTTTGATGGCTAGAGTTTGGCTCTAGTACGGAGGATGGGAATTCTCCTAAGTCATAGTGCGAACTAGGTAGTACCTTGTGGGTCATAATTACCCAAAATAACTTGTATGGTCTCGTGGCCACATATCTTAGTTTTTCCATTACTTGATTTCGTATTACTTTCCAAGTTGTAAATCATGGGTTTCTTATAGCTTGTGATTTGGAAAATCTTAGTTTAATGTGGTTAGTATACTTGCTTATGTATACTTGGATGTTATGTGTTTTCCGTTTCAACATTTGTATAGCTTGAGATGATCCCTTAGTGGTTTGGGTTGTTTTTTAGGTAAAGAGACTATGTTCTTGGAGGCTCATCATCCTTAAAAGCTTTTGAGCTAAATGAAGCATTTTTGTATATTGACATGTAAGTGTTTAACATGCCTTTCTTTTGATATTATATTTTGAATGCCATGGGTGTATGGTACTTTTGGAGTTTTAGTAGCTTTCATGATATGTAATGACACTCAAACATTTACTTTTGACATTTTAAACATGTATGTAAAGAGGCCAAAGGCCAAACATGTATACTTTTGTACTTAGACACTTTTGGTATCAACCTTTGCATCAAAAGTGTATTTAAACCAAAGTTTGAGGTTTGACATTTGAAAATCTTGTAAATGATGTGTATGGGGCCATGGGCCATTGTTTTATCTTTATTTACTTATATCAAAGTTGTTGACATGTTCACATTCTCAAAACTAATGAAAAATCAGTTTTACACATTTATATTTGAATCAAAGCATCATGGAATTCACATTTGGGTTGAACCTTAGCACCTTCAGTAGATAGCAGGTTCAGCAGTAGGTTTTTGAAGTGTTTTGGTCGACCGAAACTCCATTTCGGTCAACCGATGGTTAATGGTTTGGTATTTGTACAGTAACATCACATTCCAGTAGCCAAATCAACTGTTCAAAGCTCATTTCGGTCGACCGAACCCTTATTTTGGTCTACCCAAATGAATTGCATCTTTTCTTCATGATTTCAGGTCTCAGTGATTTCATTTTGGTCTTCCAAAAGTCCATTTCAGTCGACCAAAATAGCTAGAACCCGAGCCTTGCTTATGTTGAGTTTTAGCACTGATCATTTGACTTCAACGGGTCATAACTTCTTCATTTCTAATCCAAATGGGGTGATTCTTGAGTCTAAACTCAAAAATTTTGAGTCAAATTTCCAATGATACCAATCCCATTCTCAAATTCCAAACATGGTGGGAGTTATGTTTGTTTTAGTGAAGCAGTGTCAGTTTTCACTTCAACCGGGACGGGGCATTTTGTGGAATTCTTAGCCAATGTTCATGGAACCTCTTGGAATGTTTCAATATGATTAGATTAGGTTGTATTAACCCTGGTTGACTTTTTTAGAGTCAAGTTTCTCCTTTTAATTGGGAATTAACCTTTTTGCCCCTTGGATAACAAATTTTGTCCCTTTTGACCGTTGTTTCCGTTTTTGTCCTCTTTAAGTTCCGTGACCTCATGGAGGGTCAAGTTCGTGTCTTAGGAGTGACTCTTATCTTTAGAGACCTTGGTTTATCATTTGCTTCCACATTTCGGATCCGTTATCGGATCAACCTTCGGTTCATCACTAACGCACCGGGTTGAAAAACTTGGGCCGTCACAAGTGGTATCAGAGCTCCTAGGTTTGAATACCTTAGGACGACGGGTTTTGGGTGCATATCATGCTTTTATTGATGTACCTTGATGCATTCACATGCTTTTAATTACATGTTCTGGGATTATAACATGTTTAGGTGTTTCTTGATAACATGCTTAGTAGTATGACATGTCTTTATGCTTATATGCCTATGTGGTTAAGAGCATCCTTGTTGACATGTATGCTTAATTGCTTAAGTGCTTAATTGTTTAAAAGCTTTTGTTAATTGCTTTAGCATGACAGTATGTTGCATATCTCGTCTTGCTTCATATATTGTGCATTCATAGTGTGAATTGCATTTGGTCATAATAACTTGTGTTATTGTTGACCTCATTTCTTTCTTACGTTTAGCGTCATGGTTGTCACGCGTGGAGAGTCTTCGCGTCAGGGCACTGAGGAGCAGGTGGCTGACACCGAGTTCACACGGGGTCCGGGGAGGCCCAGGATTCCAGTTCGTGGCGTGGACACTAATCCGCCACGGGCACCGACTTATGAGGAGCGAGTGGCTCAGGGAATCAATCAGGGGATTGCTGAATCTCTATAGGAGTTGATACGCAGGCAGGTGGTAGGGATACAGATTCCTGCACCGGCACCAGTAGTCAATGAGGCACTAGAGTACTTTATGCGACTATAGAGGGTCAAGATTGATCCATTTGTGGGGAGTTCAGATCCGCTAGTCTCGGAAGCTTGGTTAGACCTTATGGTACGCAAGTTAGACAATATGGTGGTACCCACGGATAGGTTGAGGATTTCCTTGACTGCTTCTTTGTTCATTTGGAATGCAGATATCTAGTGGAGGTCTATGACCAATGTCCATAATGTTGAGTTGATGACTTAGAATAAGTTCAAGGGTTTGTTCTTCGAGCGCTTCTTTCCTAGGGCTATGAGGCGGGAGATGAGGACACAGTTCACCGGTCTTTATCAGGGCACTATGAGTGCCATTGAGTATGAGACACGATTTACTTCTCTCTCTCGCTATGCCGAGGATATGGTAGGGACAGACGAGGCCGGGGCAATGAAGTTTCAGGATGGGCTACATCTTGACATCAGGCCATGGGTCTCCATTCTTGATTTGAGGACCTATAGGGAAGTGGTCCAGAGGGCTATGCTAGCTGAAGCAGAGGAACGGGATCAGTTACGGATCAGGGATTCATACAAGTAGCCTCGTAGTGACACTTCGTCATCTTCCAGGGGCTAGTGGAAGAAGACTAAGGCCGGGGACAGTTCACGCACTCAGGGACAGTCACAGCAGGCCGGGTCTGTATCTGCAGTTCCAGTATCTTCGGGGTTGACCCGAGGAGTGATTTGTCACCATTGTCAGCAGCCGGGGCATATCAACCCTCGCTGCCCACAGCTTCAGCCACAGGCCAGTCAGTCACAGGCTAGTAAGCCTACAGCTTCGACGAAGGGGGTTCGCGGAGCTTGTCATTATTGTAAACAACCAGGTCACTTCAGGAGAGAGTGTCCGAAATTGCAAGGCGGGACTCAGAGTGGCATAGGTTCACCGGTCGCACCGGCACAGTCAGCAGTTGTGCAGTTAGGTTTTAGAGTGCCTCAGGCACCACAGTCGGTGGCACCGCCAGTTGGTTCTTATCCAATCAGAGGTTCTACACCTACTGTTTCGGGACATTAGTCAGGCCACCAGGGTAGTTCTCAGCAGTCGGGGGCTCAGGGACGGGCTTACGCACTACCACAGGCTGATACCTCTGCAGGGACTTCTACAGTTCGAGGTATCTTTCCAGTTTTCAGTTCTTAGGCTAGAGTTCTTGTTGACACAGGTGCATCGCATTCTTTCATTTCTGCATCATTTGCACATTCATTGGGTCTGGAGGTCACACTTCGGAACAGCCTTCTTTGTGTTGACACACCAGTTGGGGGTCCGGTGTCTTTGGATCGTGTTTGTCAGGGTTGTGTTATTAAGATAGCTGGGCGGACCTTAGAGTTCGATTTTGTTATTCTCGACATGACGGGCTTTGACGTCATTCTCGGAATATATTGGTTATCATTCTTTCGGGCTACGATTGACTGCTTCCGTTGGAGGGTGTCCGTTTGCACTCGATTCTTTCCATTTTGTGGGAGATCGGAGTGATTCCCACCCGGCAATGGTTTTCAGCATTGGTGACTGGAGTCGCCACAGATCCTACTTGGCTAGTTTGCTAGTTAACGAAGATAGCAATTTGGGCCGTGTTCTTCCGGCAGTTATTGTGGATTTTGTTGATGTTTTTCTAGAGGAGCTAACGGAGTTACCTCCTTTAAGGGAAGTGGTTTTCGCTATTGATGTCATTCCTGGTACAACACCCATCTCTATGGCACCGTACCGTATGGCACCGGCAGAGCTTGATGAGCTGAAAAGTCAGTTGGATGATTTGAAAGCTAAGGGCTTTATTCGTCCTAGTGTTTCACCATGGGGAGCACCGGTTCTTTTTGCGAAGAAGAAGGATGGGTCTTTGAGACTTTGCATCGATTATCGCAAGTTGAATCAAGCTATGATCAAGAATAGATATCCTTTGCCTAGGATTGATGACTTGTCTAATTAGTTGAAGGGAGCGACATGCTTTTCGAAGATTGATTTGAGATCAAGTTACTATCAGTTGAGGGTTAAGGATGAGGATATATCCAAGACCACTTTTTGTACACGGTATGGCCATTATGAGTTTCTGGTGATGCCATTTGGTTTGACCAATGCTCCAGCAACTTTTATGGATTTGATGAACCGTGTATTCAGTGACTATCTTGACAAATTTGTGGTGGTGTTCGTTGATGATATTATCGTGTACTTAGCTTCGAGAGAGGAGCATGAGTATCATCTGAGAGCAGTTTTATAGATCCTTAGGGATAACCAATTGTATGCCAAGTTCAAGAAATGCGAATTTTGGCTACCAGAGGTGAAGTTCCTTGGACATGTTGTGTCAGGGGGTGGTGTTACAGTGGATCCATTAAAGATTGAGTCTGTGATGGATTGGGAGCGTTCGAAGACAGTGTTTGAGATTTGGAGCTTTCTTGGCCTAGCCGGCTATTACAGGAGATTTGTTCTGGATTTCTCGTCTAACGGCACCTATGACTCGACTTATTCACAAGGGGGTCAAGTTTATATGGAATGAGGCTTGTGATTTTGCTTTTTAGGAGTTGAAGGTCAGGTTAACATCAGCTCCAGTTTTGATCATACCTGAACGTGGTTTGGGTTACGTGGTCTATTGTGATGCTTCGCGAGAAGGTTTGGGTTGTGTTCAGATGCAGACTGAACGAGTGGTAGCTTATGGGTCTCGACAGTTGAAGACTCACGAGTTGAACTATTCGACACATGATTTGGAGTTGGTAGCAGTTATCTTTGCCCTTAAGGGGTGGAGACACTATTTATATAGGGAGAAGTTCGAAGTTTTCTCTTATCATAAGAGTCTCAAATATCTCTTCTCTCAGAAGGATTTAAATTTGAGACAGCGCAGATGGGTTAAGTTCATGGAGGACTATGACTTTGTGTTGCAGTATCATCTGGGGAAGGCCAATGTGGTGGCTGATTCATTGAGTAGGAAGTCACGGGGTACTCTTGCTAGTATTTCCATTCACAGATGGAAGATGCTAGAAGAGTTTGCAGGTCTTGGTTTGTAGTTGTATGAGGATGTTTCACCAGCTATTTTGTTTAGCCTTGTGGCTCAACCGGCTCTTGTTAGTAGAGTTATTGAGGCACAACAGGAGGATGGGGAGATGAAGTCCATCCACGAGCAGATTTCAGGCAGCGGGAATGTAGAGGGTTGGACCTCGCATTCGGACGGTGGTCTCAGGTACGGAGGGAAGATGGTTATTCCTTTATCTTGTCGTGATGTTGTTCTTCGGGATTTTCATCATTCTTGACTTGCAGTTCATCCTAGTGGTACAAAAATGAATCACAATATGCAGAGACAGTTTTGATGGAAAGGCATGAAACGGGATGTTTCTCAGTTCGTGGCGAAATGCCTTACTTATCAACAAGTGAAGGAAGAGCATCAGAGACCGGTAGGGTTGTTGCAACTACTAACAGTGGTAGAGTGGAAGTGGGAGCGCATCACTATGGATTTCGTGACGGGACTTCCGAGATCCAAGGCAGGGAATGATGTCATTTGGGTCATTGTTGACAGATTGACTAAGACGGCTCACTTTTTGCCTATGGCAGTGACAGATGATACAGAGAGGCTTAGTGAACTGTATGTGGGGCAGATTTTTAGGCTTCACGGGGTTCTGGTATCCATTGTTTCGAATAGGGATCCCAGGTTCATGCCTCACTTTTGGCAGAGTTTTCAGGAGGCTCTTGACATGGGGCTTCATTTCAGCATAGCATTCCATCCTCAGACTGATGGTCAGTTGGAGCGTACCATTCAGATATTGGAGGATATGCTACGGGCTTGCATTTTGGATTTTGAGGGTAGTTGGGAAGACTACTTACCCTTGGTTGAGTTTGCCTACAATAACAGTTACCAGACTAGTATTGGCATGGCACCTTTTAAGGCGTTGTATGGCAGACCTTGCAGATCTCCAATTTGTTGAACCGAGGTAGGTGATACAGTCGCCTTGGGTCCCGATATTGTCCTTGAGACTATAGAGAAGATCAAGTTGATTCAGCAGTGGTTGGCTATAGCTCAGAGTAGGCAGAAGAGTTACGCTGACAAGAGGAGAAGATCCTTGTCTTTTGAGGTTGGGGACCACGCATTTCTCAAGATTTCTTTACGGAAGGGACTTCTAAGATTTCAGCAGACGGGCAAGTTGTCTCCTAGGTTCATTGGACCATTTCAGATTTTGGAGCGCGTCGGTGAAGTTGCTTATTGTTTGGCATTGCCGCCAAACCTGGATAGGGTTCACGACATTTTCCATGTATCTATGTTGAGGAAGTACGAGCCGGATCCATCGCATGTTTTATGGTGGACAGATGTTGTTGTTGATAAGGACGTGACCTACGAGGAAGGTCCAGTCCAGATTCTTGATTCACCGGAGCAGGTTTTGAGGACCAAGACCATTCCATTGGTTAAGGTCTTGTGGAGACATCACGGCGTTGAGGAGGCTACTTGGGAGCTCGAATAGGAGATTCGCTCTCGGTATCCCCATTTGTTCTCCCTTTCAGGTACGACTCGATTTTGGGGACAAAATCCTTTTAAGGAGGGTAGGTTGTAAAGACCCGGTCTTTTTTCCTCCTTTTCCATTTTCGTCGATTTTCTTTTGTTGTCTTTTTCCTATTTTGTCTTTTCCTTATTTCGTCTTTTAGTCATTTTTTCATTTTTCCTTGCATAACCTCACTTGTTGTGCTCGGATTTGATTCAAGTTTTGCATGCATTCATAATCTTTGATTTCCATGACATTGGTATTTTTACTTTTCTTGGAAAGCATGCTAGATTAGTAATTTTCTTGTAAAGGGCATGAATGCATACCTTAGTGTAATTATTTTTAACTTTTGGGGTTTTAGTGTAATATGTAAAATAATTATTTTTCATTTTAGGGACCTTTTTGCAATTTATTTTGGAAGATATTTTGAAAAAGGACCATTTTACAATTTTTGGAAAGTGTGACAAGTGTCACACTCTCATGGAGCCATTTGTTGGCATTTAGGTGAAGAGACTTGGCACCATAACCTCTTAACATTTGGCGGGTAGAGATTCATCCATGTGTAGACCTTAGATTAGTGCACATGTAGCCTTTGATTTATGACAAGTGTGGTCTTGGGATTTAGTCTTGGAAGAGGTATTGGATTAGTGACAAGTGTAGGATCAAGGTTTAGTCCTGCATTGTGTGTGTGAGAGGTAGTGCAAGAGCATATAGTGAGTGGAGGATTTCTAGCCCTTCCACTCACCATTTTACACTTTACCTTCTTCATTTCATTATCCCTAGCAAATCCACCATTGGAGGAAAGCTTAGTTCATAGCTTCTCCCTTCAATTTGGCTCATTTCCTTACACCTTAGAGTAGAAACCTTGGGAGAGAAAAGATTACTCTCACTCTCCTCTTCAATAACCCTAAACCTTTTTTACATTTAGGGCTTGGTTGCTTGGATTATAGAGATTCAATTCTCTATTGAGGTAGGGGTGGTTATATGTTTATCCTCTTAGGGTTTTATATATATTGGAGCTTGATATATATTGATTACATGCTTTAAAATTCTTGTATTTGCATATGAATAGAGATTTTGTATGCTTGACTTAGGATTTGCGGATTAAAGCATGTGTGTAACTGTTAAATTGTATAGGTAGATTATTGCTTAATGATTTGCCTATTTGTGATTTCATTGAGGATTTATGATGAATATCTTGAGATTACTTTTGTGTTGTTAAGTAATATAGATTTCATTGAAAGACTTGTAAGTATCACTTGAAATTGCTTGTAGGTAAATTGCTATATTGCATAATTAGTAATAGTGGCCTACATTAATATTAAATCCATGTGGCATAATGTGTAGTATCATTAGCTTGCCACTTTAGACATGAAACCTTAGGGCATGGTTTGTGTGGTTTTACCCTACTTGTGCTTGGTAGGTAGTTCATGCATTGAGATTGTATAAATGTCATGAACTTGTTGATTATTGGAAGCTTGTAAGGATATGAAATGTTTCATGGCTAGAGTTTGGCTCTAGTACGGAGGATGGGAATTCTCCTAAGTCATAGTGCGCACTAGGTAGTACCTTGTGGGTCATAATTACCCAAAATAACTTGTATGGTCTCGTGGCCACATATCTTAGTCTTTCCATTACATATTACTTTCCAAGTTGTAAATCATGGATTTCTTGTAGCTTGTGATTTGAAAAATCTTAGTTTAATGTGGTTAGTGTACTTGCTTATGTATACTTGGATGTTATGTGTTTACCGTTTCAACATTTGTATAGCTTGAGATGATCCCTTAGAGCACCATGGTAACATAGACGTTAGGTGGAATGCACCCTTGTAATGGTCTATATATGGTTCACATTATACTTGAAACTATTGGGTATGCGCATGCACCATATCCTACGAGTAACTTGATTACTCACCCTAGTGGTTTGGGTTGTTTTTCAGGTAAAGAGACTATGTTTTTGGAGGCTTATCATCCTTAGAAGCTTTTGAGCTAAATGAAGCATTTTTGTATATTGACATGCAAGTGTTTAGTATGCCTTTCTTTTGATATCATATTTTGAATGCCATGGGTGTATGGTACTTTTGGAGTTTTAGTAGCTTTCATGATATGTAATGACACTCAAACATTTACTTTTGACATTTTAAACATGTATGTAAAGAGGCCAAGGGCCAAACATGTATACTTTTGTACTTAGACACTTTTGGTATCAACCTTTGCATCAAAAGTGTATTTACACCAAAGCTTGAGGTTTGACATATGAAAATCTTGTAAATGATATGTATGGGGCCATATGCCATTGTTTTATCTTCATTTACTCATATTAAAGTTGTTGACATGTTCATATTCTCAAAACTAATGAAAAATCAGTTTTACACATTCATATTTGAATCAAAGCATCATGGAATTCACATTTGGGTTGAACCTTTGCACCTTCAGCTGATAACAGGTTCAGCAGCAGGTTTTCGAAGTGTTTTGGTCAACCAAAACTCCATTTTGGTTGACCGATGGTTAATGGTTTGGTATTTGTACAGTAACATCACATTCCAGTAGCCAAATCAACTGTTTAAAGCTCATTTTAGTTGACCGAACCCTTATTTCAGTCTACCGAAATGAATTGCATCTTTTTTTCATGATTTTAGGTCTCAGTACTTTCATTTTGGTCGACCGAATGTCCATTTTGGTTGACCGAAATAGCTAGAACCCGAGCCTTGCTTTTGTTGAGTTTTAGCATTGATCATTCGACTTCATAGGGTCATAACTTCTTCATTTCTAATCCGAATAGGGTGATTCTTGAGTCTAAACTCAAGGATTTTGAGTCATCTTTCCAATGGTATCAATCCCATTCTCGAATTACAAACATGGTGGGAGTTATGTATGTTTAGTGAAGCAGTGTCAGTTTTCACTTCAATCGGGACGGGGCATTTTGTGGAATTCTTAGCCAATGTTCATAGAACCTCTTGAAATATTTCAAAATGATTAGATTAGGTTGTATTAACCTTATTTGACTTGTTTAGATTCAATTTTCTCCTTTTAATTAGGAATTGACCTTTTTGCCCCTTGGATAACAAATTTTGTCCCTTTTGACCATTGTTTCTGTTTTTGTCATCTTTAAGTTCCGTGACCTCATGGAGGGTCACGTTGATGTCTTAGGAGTGACTCCTATCTCTAGTGACCTTGGTTTATCATTTGCTTCCATATTTCAGATCTGTTATCGGATCAACCTTCGGTTCTCACTGACGCACCGGGTTGAAAAACTTGGGCAGTCACAAATACACACACGCCATCCAGTGGTGGTGCGTTGTGGAACTAATTCTCCCCTAGAATTTTTAACTACTATAATACCTGTCTTTTTAGGTACTACCTAAGTAGGACTCACCCACTTGCTTTTTGAGATGGGGTAGATTATTCCCGCATCTAATAACTTCATAATTTCCTTCAAAACCACCTCCTAAAGAGTTCCCTAGATGTTCGGGAATTCTCCTCCAAATGAATCTGATGCATGAAAATTGTGGGACTAATTCCTTTTAAATCAGCCATACTCCACCCAATAGCCTCTTTATTTTACTCAAGAACTTTTAAAAGACTACTTTCTTTGGAACTTGTAAGATTAGAAGCAATGATCACTGGGAGGGTGTCATCTAAACCCAAGAAAGCATACTTGAGCTTATCCGGTAGTGGCTTAAGCTCAAGTTTAGTTGGAGACTCTAAAGAAGGAATAGGCGGAGTATTAGAAAGTGGAGGAAGAGGCTCAAGTCTAGATTTCCATGGAGGAAAATCTGTGATAGGAGTGGAATTAAGAAAGGAATTCACTTTAGCTATTGAAGATTCGATATCGAAGTCTTCATAATTGAATAAGGAATTCATTTTAGCTATTGAAGATTCGATATCGAAGTCTTCATAATTGAAGTGATTCAAACAAGCTTCTAGAGGATCCTTGGATAAAATAGTTGGGAGTGATTCTTCAACCAACTCATCAATAACATCAAGGAAGAAGCATTCACTATCATCATGGGGATGATGAATAACATTGAAGATGTTCAGCTTGACTTTCATATTTCCAAAAGATAAATCCATGGCTCCAGTCTTACAATTAATGCAAGCATTCGCTATTGCTAGAAAAGGACGCCGAAGAAGGACTGGAATATAGTTTTTGGAATCATAGACTGGTTCTGTATCAAGAACTAAGAAATTGATGAAAAAAAAAGAACTTGTCCACTTTTATGAGTACATCTTCAACAATACCTCGTGGTTGTCTGACAAAACGGTCAGCAAGCTGTAGAACAACGACGTAGGTTTTAATTCTCCCAAATCTAACTTCTCATACACCAAGTAAGGAAAAAGATTCACACTTACTTTAAGATCAAGAAGTGCTCGGTTTATCACATTGTTTCCAATTATGCAAGAAATTATAGGAACACTAGGATCTATAACCTTTATAGGAGTGTTATACTTAATAATAGTACTGACTTGCCCGGTGAGACAAATTTTCTTAGGAACTTGGCTTTAGATTTTCTCTTGAGAGTGCACAAGTCCTTTAAAAATTTGGAGTAGGCTGGAATTTGCTTTATAGCATCAAGTAGAGGAAGATTGATTTTAACTCATTTAAAGACCTCCATCATATCTTGAATTTTCTCCCATTGTTTACCAAAATGGGAGGGTTCCTTAAGATGTTCAAGATAAGACACTCTTGGCTCATAAACAGCCTCGAGGTTAGGAGCTAATGAAGAAGTGACTCCACCTTCAACTCCTGTGGTGGATTGTGGAAAAGATCTTGAGGAAACATCCTTGGGATGTTGATTATGAATGATAGGAACAATAGAAACCCTAAGCCTCTCTTTTTCTTCCTATCCTTTTTCAACTTGATTATCAACCACTTTACCACTCCTCAATGTAATAATAGCCTGAACTTGCTTATGAGGAATACCTGAGGAGTTGGTTTCATCAATCATGTAGGTCTGCCCTCTCGGGTTGGCTACTAGCTGACTAGGCAATTTTCCATCCTCTCTTCGAGATAGAGTACTCACTATTTGCCCAACTTGTGCCTCTAGCGTTGCTATGGCTTGTGAATGAGAATTAAGAAGTTGGGTATTAGCTTTAAGATTAACAAGAGCATTGAGTACTTGATCCTCAAAAGCAGAATTTCTAGGAGGAGGTAGAATATTAGGAGTTTGAGTTAGTTGATTCCTGAATTGAGGTGGATGATAAATACCAGATTGATTAAAAGAATTATTTTGTGGCATAGGATTAGATGAATTTTGGAACTGTTCTTGTGATTAAGGAACAGTGGTTCCTTGACTTTGATTACGCTATGATAGATTTGGATGATCTCTCCAGCCAGAATTATATGTAGAAGCATAAGGATTGTAAGCTGGTTTAGAGAATATTGCATTTACTTGCTCCTGTGGGATCTTAGATGATTGTCCTATCATAGGGAAAGTGTTAGGAAAATGGGAAGGATTAACACAGATTAAACAAACTTCCTTTGGCAAGGCAATTTGTGGATTAGAAACTGGAGCAAAGCTAGATGATAAGATTTGATTAAACCTACGGTTTAGTGCTTCTATTTGAGCAGCTAACTCACTAGATTTGTCTACCTCATAGAGTTTTTTAACCTTATGCATTCCAGTTGAAGACCTAGACCTAGAGGAAGAAGCATGTTGCACTGAATTTTCACTTAGGGCTTCAAACAGTTCCTAAGCGTCAGCCGGAATCTTACGCAAAAAGGCTCTATTACTATATGCATTAACCATGTTTCTATAAGAATCAGAAAGACTATCATATAAAATCTGTATTGAGTGCCATTTAGCAATATCATGGTGTGGACACTTTCTTAGAAGATCATTATATCTTTCCCATGAATCATGGAGCTGTTCTCCCGGGATTTGGGAGAATGCTATGATTTCTC
Organism: Cornus florida; assembly: GCF_030987335.1. Classification (NCBI taxonomy): domain Eukaryota; kingdom Viridiplantae; phylum Streptophyta; class Magnoliopsida; order Cornales; family Cornaceae; genus Cornus; species Cornus florida. Next base: position 21,313,779 of record NW_026775571.1, read on the forward strand.
TTCTCATTTAACAGGTTTTACCCACTGTGTAGTACTTTTTAAAGAACTCTTGTTACAACATGTCCCATGTAGATATGGAATTTGTGGAAGGGATTGCAACCAAGTTCTTGTTTTGTCCTTGAGAAAGAATTGAAAAAGTCGCATCCTGAATGAACTATTGGTAAGAGTGGTCAACTTGGTAGTCGAATGTTGTTCTAAATTTGACCACTCGCAATAGAACGAATCCTTGTAGGATAGCACTATAGAGAGGGTGTTGAACCCATAGGGAGATGAGAATTTATGTTCAGCCTTTAATTAATTCCTATTGGTTCACAGATAACTGGTTAAAGTGTTTGATTGGTTGTCACGATTAAAAAAAACTGAAATTAAACTAAAATTAAGCTAAAGTGATCAGAGAGAGAGAGAGATCTTAGGGCTTTGACTTCAGCATAATCGTCGTACTATGGTTAACTGTTTCAACTATGGGGATTTAACAAATTATGTTTTAAAAGAATTGAACTCAATAACATTCATTTAATTTAGGTTTTAAAGAAAGATGTTTTATAAAATTCAGTTAACTATAATATATCTGCAGTTAGCATGGACTATCCACTTACCTACTCTAACTACTTTAACTACTTTGTAAATAATCCATCTTTCCTAAGCATAGACTATGAAACATTCTTTAATAAAAATGTTGGAACACCATTATATGACCTCTATTCTCATGTCTGGCAGGGCTCCGCCAGATACCGTCCACTAAGAATAGGTTGAGAATAGAGAACAAACAGTTATATCTAAGATAAGGTAATAACAATTTGTAATATATTTAAAGCATTAAATCCAATTGAGTTGTCTCAATTGCTCATAGTCATATAATAAAAAATATAATATACATTAAATAATCCTAGAGTTAAGAACAATCAAACCATAATACTAGATTGGGTTACATCAGTGCCCTAAGAGAGGAATTAGCTACTCATGATGATGCCAGATGTCATCTGTATTGGAGTCGTCTCTATTGTCACGGACGACACTTCTTTTCTCAGGATCTTCACCTTTTAAGGTTGTGGAAACCCTCAAAGCCGTCACCATAGTATCAGTCTTCTAAAATAATATGAAAAAAAGGGACTTCTTTTATCAAGGCCTATGCCTTCTTTTACAGAGGAAAATAAAGGCTTGGTAGGCTTTTAGGTCTTTTGGCTCATCTGGAATGAGATACGACTTGTAAAGAGAACAATCCCGTAACTTAAATCTGACATGTCATGGAAGGCTCGAGCTGTAGGAATAAGGGCTCGGGCTTTAAGGTTTGGGCTCAAGCTTTGGGAACAAGGCTCGAGCTTTTTTGGATTGGTGCTCGATCTTCACTTTGATACGTAGCCAAATTTCTTCAACTATTTTCCGAACCGTCTTTTTCTTCAACATTTAGAATATTCTAGGGCTTCATCTCTTTTAACATTGCTCGATCTAAGCTTCATGGGCTCAAGTACTAGGTACTAGGCTCGAGCTTTAGGTACTCAAGGCTCGAGCTTTGGGTAATAGTGCTCGATCCTTGAGGTCTGGCATGAGGCCCTGGGAGCTTGGTTCTTCTATGGAAATCAACTCTTCAAATTCCAATGCCTTGTGCTCGAGCTTGAGGGTCAAGGATTCAAGCACCCTAAGGTTAGGCTAGAGCTTGAAGGTGTAAGGCTTGAGCTTCAATGCCTTTGTTGATTTTTCTTCTTTTACTTGTAGTGCTCAAGCCTCAAGACTTGGGCTCGAGCCTTAGATCTTGAATTCTTCCAAACTTCACCATTTAAGCTCTCGGCTTGCTCTGAATGACCGGCAATGACTCTGTAAGCTTCGATATCAGTATTTTCATCATAAAATTTAGGTTTTAACCATTTCCCTGGGAAAGTACCTATAAACACACATTAAACATAAATTATAACAATGGATAGAAGTCTCACTTTAGGCCTTAACAGACGTATATTTAGGGGCTCAAATATGCCATGTTCAGTGCTCATCACACCCCCAAACTTAATATTGCTAGTCCTTTAGCAATACAGAACTAAAAATTGCTTTTGTGGGAATCACGATTGCATTTAGCCTATGCAATAAGCCTTTAAACCCATAGGTTACCCCTAGTGGACGAGTTGTAATCTTGTGAGGGTTTCCAGTGATGGTACCCACAAATATCTTAAAGCAGTGGCTTAATTGCATAATAAGCTCATTCAAGCCTATTTTCAAATCATATTATCACTACAGTTCATTAATCAGTCAAATATAACTGATCGGTTGAGAATTCAATCTATAATAAATCAACCTTCGCAATAGCACGAATCATTGTAAAATAGGGCTATTGGTCAGGTAAGTCAAACCACTGGGACTGAGCTAATCTATTGCAACCTAAGTGTCTAGAGTCTTTTTAGAATGATACGGGGTGTTCATAGAGGATTTGTTGGTTGTCACTTAAGCTATGAAATTAAGGTGCATAAAATAAAAGTTTGCAAGAGTTTAAAGGAGATGAAATACAAGTAAAGAGGACTAGGGAAATGAATCCGCCTCCATCCCTATACACATGCTAGATTAGAGCTAAATTGGGGGAAAAACAATATATATATGGTCATAATACATAGCACACTTGGTTGCTATAATATCCTCAAGAAGTTCATTAAATCAAACACAAGAATAATCCATCAAAGATTTACACGCTTGAACTACCTAAACTAGGGCGTAGCCTTCAACATGCTTACTAAGTCAAAGATTATCAAGCCCTTAATTAAATGATGGAAGCACACAAAGCTAAGAATCATGTATAGACCATCAAAGGGCACCCTAAGCAATGGACCATCTAGGTTCTCCAACTCCATGCCATTAAAACTATTCCATGATCTCACTACCATTGTCACCCTGAGAGTGCAAGTAACATGATTAAAAGAATAAACCATCTAAGATAGATAATTGACTCAACATTAATCATTTAAATACATGAAGATCCATTACAAGAGGTAAAATGCTCTAGACCATGAAAAGACCAAAGATTATACATTACAATCCCCAAAATAGAACTATACTAGGACATGCTTACAAGGGAGGGGTTTCATCACCTCCCTAGAAGAAGATTTAGTTACCCATGGAAACTCTAAAGGAAGGAAGAAGCTTGGTCTGCATCCCCATTTTCGAGCTCCTTTGTTGTAGCTTCAAGAACTCTATCTTTTCCTCCTCCTTCTCTCTCTAGAAATCTTACAAGATGAGATATGATAATGATATGTGGTTCCCCTCACCTCTTGTAGACATTATCCTACCAAACCCTCAACTCCCCCCAAAAGACATCTCCAACCAACCCATAAAGATGGAAATCAGAAATGAGGGAATCAAGGTGTAAGTGGGCTGAAGTGATGGTTCCCGGAGAGCATTCTGCCCAAAGTTCGAGCGCTTGAAGTAAGCCCTTCGAGCGCTCGAAGTTCCATCAGCTTGCTCCTTTCTCTTGACCTGCTTTGCACTACTTTAGTAAAACAGCCATAACTTTCTGCTCCGAACTCCAAATGACAAACTGTTTAAAGATTTGGAAAGCTAATTCAAAGATCTAAATACGCCATGTTTTAATGGAAGTCCAGTTATCAAGTTTGTTAGGTCAAAAATGGTGAGCAAGGTAAAACTCCACTGCTGCCAGAACTTTAGTCTTGAGCACATTGGTATTCAAAGAATCAAGAAAACATCATTTTTGCTCCTTTTTGGCCAATGAGCCTGAAAATATATAAAAACATGCAAATGAAGTTAATCTACATAAAATAATCAAATAATGGACTTAACTAATGCAACTAAGGGCGCTTGAATATGCAATATTCAGCGCTTATCACACCCCCAAACTTACATTTTGCTAGTCCCTTAGCAAAACCAAGATGAAAAACTCAATGAAATGACAATAATGGGAATGCTACCCCAAAAATATCAACCATGACAAAATGAAATATATATATAGCTCAAATATAACTCGAAACAAACATAGGACTGGAGACGGGGTCATTAAGTAAACTACCATGCATATATGAAGCATTGATACAAAAATTGGCTAAACACATTTCAATACACATGCATCAACATCCTAGTCTATATAAATAACTCAATTGTCATCTCTTGAATGGAAATCAACTATAACTTCAGTGAAAGTGGATTGGATTCTCAACATGCGGCTTTTACTTTCTTTTTCCAATTTCAAGACACAAGTCTTCAAATCATTGAATTCCCTTTTAAATGAAGTCCCTAAGGCATGAATTTATTTACAAGACAACTTTTGCTACTTGCTGACAATTTATTATAACTCATAATTGATACATAAAATGGTTGTGCAATGCTAAAATCCTTTAAGCTTTCTAACCAACCCATGCAGCAAGCGTTAGGCTAACAACTCCCAAACCAGATGGCTTTAGGGTGCTAAGTGTAAAGACACTCCATGGGCTTAATAACTCGAGTTGGCAAGGCTATGAACTCCAACGAACCATATTTATTTATTTTTTTATTTCGTGAATGACCGTGCAATGCCTAAGTCCCTTAAGCTTTCTAACTAACCCATGTAGCAAGTGTTAGGCCAACAACTCCCAAACCAGATGGCTTTAGGGTGCTAAGTGTAAAGACACTCCAAGGGCTTAATAACTCGAGTCAGTAAGGCTACAAACTTAAACTAGTCATTATCATTATTTATTTCAACTTCTTTTTTTATTTTTGATTTTTTTATTTTTTTTATTTTTTTTATAAGTTCATGCCAAAGATAACCATTTATTAGGGTCATCAATTCAAATCAACTGAGTCATGGTCAAGGTCAATCTGGTTTCATGCCTCACAATTGAGTTTCTAGTGTGCGTCTGTGCAGTGTGAAGTATAGAAGAGTATGATACTCGAAGATAATCTAATTGAAGCATTTATAAAAACCTTTTTGAATCCATATGTTCAATAGATTTTCCTCAATTCAAAACTATCATTTACATCTATACACAAAGTATTCAACACATACTTCAATCTCCAACAAATTCCAAAATTCCAAAATCATAGCTTCCATTTTTTTTTAAAATTTTTAGCTTTATACAAATCTATTTGAACAAAATAGCAAATGCAAACACTCTATAATACACAATACCATTCAGTTTTATACAAATCTATTTGAACAAAATAGCAAATGCAAACACTCTACAATACACAATACCATACACTATACCCCAAACTTGAATGGCACATTGTCCTCAATGTGTGAGACAAAGATGTATAAATAAAGAGCATAGGGGATAAAAGGAACAATAATACCAAGTGGACTAACGAAGGCAAAGGTTTCCATCTATGTGAATGCGCAAATGTTTCCGCCAAACTTGGACATGAAGACCTGTCGAAACATAACTAATATACACATGTAAAAGCATAGGTCTCTTAAGAAAAACCAAAATAGAAATAATAACACTAACATGAATTTTATTGAAAGATAAAAATCCATACAAAACACAAATCTGTACACATTAGCCACAAGTTTAAAACGGATAACAAAAAAATGCCAAAAACAGTGCCATTTAGAGAGATAAAGTTGGTTCAGGAATTTTGTTGAGCAGGTGGTGTGCACTTTGCAAAAATTAGAGGCAAAGACAGTGAATGGTTCTTGAAAACCTAAAAAAAATTTACCTGCAATTGACAATATACAAGCCCCAAACACATACTATACCTCTACACAATCAATCCCATCTCCCATTTATACCAAAAATGTGAAAGAGAAAGAGAAAGAAACTTACCCAAAAATGAACCAAAGGCCTCTTGTGCTTGGTGGTAAGTGGTGGTGATGTGGATGAGAGAGTGATGGAGATGGGAGAAGGTTGGAGATAAAGAAATGAGGAAGAGGAAGAGGTAGAGAAGTTAGGGAGGTGAAATGAATCAAGGAGGTCGTGGGAGCAAAGGGAATGGATGAGTGAAACTGAATAAATGGAAGAGGAAAAGTTGGTTTTTAAAAGGAGTGGGGGAGTTCGAGCGCTCGAAGTTAGCCCTTCGAGCGCTCGAAGTATGGACAGTAGGTTTCGAGCGCTTGAAAGTGACACTTCGAGCGCTCGAAGTTTAGACAGTGGGCATGGATGGAATTTCGAGCGCTCGAAGGTTGTCTTCGAGCGCTCGAACTTGAGGCAGTAGCTGGTTGAACAAAAAATGAAAGCTTCGAGCGCTCGAAGCTTGAACTTCGAGTGCTCGAAATTGGACCAGTGAGCAAAAGCCTGAGTGAACTGACTGAAATTGCAAATTTTTCAACATCCCTTCAATGCATGGATGGAATTTGGGGAAAAATTTCAAACTGTGCAACATCACTCCAATACATGGATGGAATTTGGGGAACCATAATCCAACAATGCATTAGAAATGAGAGGTTACATACATGTGCAGCATTCCAAAGATCTGATGAAATTGCTGGAAAGAGATGGAAACATCTGGGAATGAAAATAAGGGTTTAGAAGGTCTAAGAAAACCAGTCTGAATTATGGGAACACAATTTAAGATAGTTCCAGATAAGGTTAAAGTTTTGGCTTTTCTTAACCATTTCTCAGAAAATTTCAAGGCTCAGGCAATTGGAAATTAGGGAAGCATGGAAATAGAAAGAATTTCTTCCCTTGAGTTGCTAAATTTAAAGTCGACAGCTAGATGAAGCTAGAGAAGGCATTAATCCTCGTAAAGTGGGTCCGTCAAGAGGACTTTCTCAATTTTCTGGGTTAGGGCTATGCCGTCAATGCAAGGCTTAAGCCGTTAGCCATTAACCTTGAAGAGCGATCCTTTTGCAGGATCTTGGAGTTCGATTGCTCCATGAGGGAAGACAGTAGTGACGATGTATGGACCATCCCATCTTGACCGAAGTTTACCGGGAAAGAGTTTCAAGCGGGAATTGAAAAGCCAAACCTTTTGTCCTGGGGTGAAAGATTTGCTGACAATGTGCTTGTCATGAAAAGCTTTAGTCTTTGCCTTATAGATTTTTGCACTTTCATATGCATCATTTCGGATTTCCTCAAGTTCATTTAGTTGCAAAGCACGATTAGAGCCGGCCTGTTTGAGATCAAAATTTAGCCTTTTTATGGCCCAAAAAGCACGGTGCTCTAATTCTACCAGGAGATGACACGCTTTGCCAAAGACAAGTCGATATGGCGACATGCCAATGGGTGTCTTATAAGCCATCCAGTAAGCCCAAAGTGCATCGTTTAGCCTTAGTGACCAATCTTTGAGGTCCGGTCGAACCATTTTTTCCAAAATGTGCTTAATCTCCCGGTTAGAAACCTCTACTAGACCACTCATTTGAGGATGGTAAGGGGTAGCAACCTTATGAATAACGAAATACTTAGAATGGACGGATTTAAGATAACGATTTCTGAAATGTGATCCGCCATCGCTGATGATTGCTCGAGGCGTACCAAAATGACTAAAGATGTAAGATTGAATGAACTCGATCACGACTTTATGATCACTAGTTCTGGTGGTCGCGGCTTCCACCCATCTAGAAACGTAGTCCACCACTATAAGGATGTACTCATAGCCATAAGAAGGTGGAAATGGTCCCATGAAGTCGACTCCCCACACATAAAAAATTTCAATTATTAAGATGGAAGTGAGGGGTATCATGTTTCTTTGGGACATGGATCCGAGCCTTTGGCATCTTTCACATGATTTACATAAATTGTATGCATCTCGAAACAAGGAGGGCCAATAGAATCCGCTTTGAAGAACTTTATTAGCGGTCTTTTTGGCACTGAAATGGCCTCCACAAGCAAGAGTATGAGAGAAATTGAGGATGCTTGTGGTCTCAGTTTTGGGAATGCATCGTCGGATGATTTGGTCTAGGCAATACTTGAATAGTTTCGGATCTTCCCAAAAGAAATGCTTGACTTGGGAGAAGAACCGGTCCTTCTCTTGTTTGGACCAATGAGTTGGAATTTTACCTACCGCAAGGTAGTTGACAATATCCACAAACCAAGGAAGATTTGCATGAGAAATCGGGAAGAGTTGCTCATCCGGAAAGGAATCACGGACAGCGGCAAAATCAGAAGATTTTTTAATGAGTAAGCGAGAGAGATGATCGGCGACAACATTGTCTGCCCCTTTTTTGTCCAGGATTTTAATGTCAAACTCTTGAAGTAAGAGTATCCATCAAATCAAGCAGGGTTTTGTCTCTTTCTTTGCTAACAAGTGCCGAAGGGCGGCATGATCCGAGAAAACTATGACCTTGGAACCTAGAAGATAGGAGCGGAATTTATCCAAGGCATAAACTATAGCTAGCAACTCTTTTTCAGTAGTGGTGTAATTTAATTGAGCATCAGAAAGAGTTCGACTAGCGTAATAAATGACGTATGGGAGCTTGTCCACATGTTGACCCAAAACCGCGCCTACTGCATAGTCAGATGCATCACACATGATCTCAAAAGGAAGATACCAATTAGGCGGTTTCATTATTGGGGCAGATGAGAGGAGAGTGCGAAGTTTAATGAAAGCTTCCATGCAAGCTTCATCAAAATTGAGTGAAACATCCTTGGCTAAGAGATTGCACAAGGGCCGTGAGATTTTGCTAAAGTCTTTGATGAAGCGATAATAGAATCCGGCATGGCCAAGAAAAGAACGAATTTGACGGACGGAATTCAGAGGAGGAAGATTAGAGATTAACTCAACTTTGGCCTTGTCTACCTCGATTCCCCGTTTAGAGATGACATGTCCTAGAACAATGTCTTCTTAGACCATGAAATGGCTTTTCTCCCAGCTTAGAATTAGATTTGTCTCATTGCACCTTTGGAGCACCAGAGATAGATTTTTGAGACAAGAATCAAAGGAGGAGCCAAAGACGGAAAAATCGTCCATAAAAACTTCCAAGAATTTTTCAACCATTTCGGAAAATATGGACATCATGCACCTTTGAAACGTTGCCGGAGCATTGCATAGCCCAAAAGGCATGCTACGATATGCAAAGGTTCCAAAGGGACATGTGAATGTTGTTTTCTCTTGATCTTGGGGGCGATTGCCACTTGGTTATAGCCGGAATAACCATCAAGAAAACAATAGTAGCTTTGGCCGGTTAGCCTTTCTAGGATTTGATCAATAAATGGGAGTGGAAAATGATCTTTCCTAGTTGACGAATTAAGCTTCCGGTAGTCAATGCACACACGCCACCCGGTGGTGGTTCGTTGCGGCACGAGCTCACCCGCTGAATTTTCAACAACGGTGAGACCGGATTTCTTGGGAACAACTTGTGTGGGGCTTACCCACTTGCTATCAGAGATGGGGTAGATGATTCCCGCATCTAGCAATTTTATCACTTCCTTCATTACCACTTCCTTCATGTTAGGATTTAAGTGGCGCTGAACCTCTCTAGTAGGCTTTGCGTCCTCCTCCATATGAATGCGGTGCATACAAATGGAGGGGTCAATTCCTTTCAAGTCAGCCACTGCCCAACCAATAGCTTCTTTGTGCTCTTGTAGCACCACTAAAAGGTTAGTTTCTTGGTCCTTTAGAAGGTCCGATGCAATGATGACCGGGAGAGTTTGATTTGAACCAAGGAATACATACTTGAGATAGGCCGGGAGCGGCTTAAGCTCAAGTTGTGGTGGAGATTTCAGAGATGGAACCAGAGGAGTAGTGGAAAGCTGAGGAAGTGGCTCTTTTGGAATTTTCCAAGGGGGAATATCCATGATAGCGTCAACATCAAGCAGAGAATTAACTTCTTGGATGGATTGATTAATGTCAAAGTTTGAGAAGTCAAAATGAGATATGCAAGTTTCAAGGGGATCCTTGCTTAGAATGAAGGGGATAGATTCTTTGACCACTTCATCAATGACATCAACAAGGAAATAATCATCCTCATTGGAAGGATGTTGAGTTGCATGAAAGATGTGGAGTTTGACTTACATGTTTCCAAAAGCAATGTCCATCACCCCAGTTCGGCAATTAATTGAAGCATTAGCCGTAGCTAAGAATGGCCTACCAAGGATCATGGGAATGTGCTTTTTTGGATCGTGGACCGGTTTCGTGTCAAGGACCATAAAATCTACCGGGAAGTAGAATTTGTCCACTTGGATGATAACATCCTCAAGAATGCCTCGTGGATGCTTCACCGATCTATTGGCAAGTTGCAAAACCATGGAAAGATGCAAAATTCATCAAGATGCTTATACGGATCTTCATTATCAAGGCCATGGAAAGATGGAAGCATTTGAATGGTACTTGATTTGATCTCATATTGAGCCGCATCGATGTTTGGCATCACTATGCATGAAGGTGAAGCATAGGTAGTAGGGATGAAATGGTCTGTGAGAGTCATTGGCTCTACATTTGGAATTTCGGCCCTATCATTATTAACCCCTTGATTCCCCAGATTTTCTTCATTATTCGCCATTGCATTAAATTCAGTTTCAAGTTCTCTTATATGAGAGGATTCCCTAAGGTTTCGTCTAAGAGTTCTTTCAAGTGAATTTATATCAATTGGCGAGTCAATTGTGGGTAGGGAAAGTGATCTACAGCCAAACATCAACAATTTGCAACACAATCATCACAACAATTCATCTTCCATAACTCCACATACGATGTTCCCTTTCTCCTCAATTATCAAGATGGAAATAAAATTGGCCACGACAAGGACTGATGCTTGCAATTTAAAATATATAATAAATTAGCCTCGACAAGGGCTCACAATTTAACACATGCACGATATATTACAAATTCGAAACTAGAAGGACAAGAGACTTACCTGGGGTCCTTTAGACTTACAAATTAGCTAGCTTTCCCTCGGCGAGCTTCGAGTCCCTAGAATCTCACTTACAACACAAGATGGTCAAACTACACAATAAATATTCACAATTCATGATATTAACAATCACACTAAAATTAACCCTAAAACTTCGGTTGCTAAACCGTTTGCAGTCCCCGGCAACGGCGCCAAAAATTTGATCGGTTGAGAATTTGATCTATAGTAAATCAACCTTCGCAATAGCACGAATCATTATAAAATAGAGCTATTAGTCGAGTAAGTCGAACAACTGGGACTGCGCTAATCTATGGCAACCTAAGTGTCTAGAGTCTTTTTAGAATGATACGGGGTGTTCATAGAGGATTTGTTGGTTGTCACTTAAGCTATGACATTAAGGTGCATAAAATAAAAGTTTGCAAGAGTTTAAAGGAGATAAAATACAAGTAAAGAGGACTAAGGAAGTGAATCCGCCTCCATCCCTATACACATGCTAGATTAGAGCTAAATTGAGGGAAAAATAATAAATATATGGTCATGATACATAGCACACTTGGTTGCTATAATATCCTCAAGAAGTTCATTAAATCAAACACAAGAATAATCCATCAACGATTTACATGCTTGAACTATCTAAACTAGGGTGTAGCCTTCAACATGCTTACTAAGCCAAAGATTATCAAGCCCTTAATTAAATGATGGAAGCACATAAAGCTAAGAATCAAGTATAGACCATCAAAGGGCACCCTAAGCAATGGACTATCTAGGTTCTCCAACTCAATGCCATTAAAACTATTCCATGATCTCACTACCATTGTCACCATGAGAGTGCAAGCAACATGATTAAAAGAATACACCATCTAAGATAGATAATTGACTCAACATTAATCATTTAAATACATGAAGATCCATTACAAGAGGTAAAATGCTCTAGACCATGAAAAGACCAAAGATTATACATTGCAATCCCCAAAATAGAACTATACTAGGACATGCTTACAAGGGAGGGGTTTCATCACCTCCATAGAAGAAGATTTAGTTAGCCATGGAAACTCTAAAGGAAGGAAGAAGCTTGGTCTGCATTCCCATTTTCGAGCTCCTTTGTTGTAGCTTCAAGAAATCTATCTTTTCCTCCTCCTTCTCTCTCTAGAAATCTTACAAGATGAGATATGATTATGATATGTGGTTCCCCTCACCTTCTTGTAGACATTATCCTACCAAACCCTACCAAATAAGGCTCAACTCCCCCCAAAAGACATTTCTAACCAACCCATAAAGATGGAAATTAGAAATGAGGGAATCAAGGTGCAAGTGGGCTGAAGTGATGGTTCCCAGAGAGCATTCTGCCCAAAGTTTGAGCGCTCGAAGTAAGCCCTTCGAGCGCTCGAAGTTCCATCAGCTTGCTCATTTCTCTTGACCTGCTTTGTACTACTTTGGTAAAATAGCCATAACTTTCTGATCCGAACTCCAAATGATGAACCGTTTGAAGATTTGGAAAGGTAATTCAAAGCTTTAAATATGCTATGTTTTAATGGAAGTCCAGTTCTCAAGTTTGTTAGGTCAAAAATGACGACCAAGGTAAAACTCCACTGCTGCCAGAACTTCAGTCTTGAGCACATTGGTATTCAAAGAATCAACAAAACATCATTTTTGCTCCTTTTTGGCCAATGAGCCTGAAAATATATAAAAACATGCAAATGAAGTTAATCTACATAAAATAATCAAATAATGGACTTAACTATTGCAACTAAGGGCACTTGAATATGCAATATTCGGCACTTATCAGTAACAAGTACAATCAATTATGTAATCAAAATTCACTTTCAACTTCCAATTTCAATTATCAACCATGGTCTCCACATGTCAGTTCAATCATTCATTCAAGAATCTTAATGTCCAAAACACTTTTTGGAAGTGAACTTACAACTAAACGTGTGGCTTATTATCTGTACTTGCATTCATTCCTTGTTATTCCTCAATTTAGAGGCAAACTTCTCAAATTCCAACTCCCAAGGCGTTTATTATTATTTTTCAATGTATGCATCTTTTTTAAAAAAGGATATTGTGCAATGTTCAGGACTATTAAGCTTTCTAAATCACCCATCTAATGAACTTTCGGCCAATGACTCCCAGACCAGATGGTCTTAGGGCATTAAGTGATAAAGCACCCCTCCAGACCTAATTATTTAAGTGGTCTAGGTAACCTAAACCCCTTATGTAACAAGCTTTCAGCCAACGACTCCTAGACCAGATGGTCTTAGGGCATTAGGTGTCAGAACAAACCCCTAAGGACTTAATCACTCAAACAATCAAGTACATGATAAGTGCTTAAATGTTGCACATTTTAGCACCTAAGCTAGGGTATTTTAGTCCTTACATCTATCTTACTTTCATGTTTTAGTCCTAATTTATGTTTATTTGTATTTCAGGGTAATAAAGTTCAAACGGGTTTAAATCGGTCCATTACCGCAATTTTCGGAGTCAAGCAAAAACAATCAAAAAAAGCTTAGAAAATGGCAAAAAGAGACCACGGCCCATTGTTCGTATAGTGCGCTTATCCTTCAAAAGCGGTCAATTTTACCTTTTTTCTGGGCATTTGATGATTTTCTCAAGGATCAAGAAGCAAACCGATTAGCTCGGGGCCAAAATGGAGTTAAACGGGGCTTAAAAGAGATTTCTAGCACTGGGGGATCGATCCCCCACTATTGGAAAAAAGGTGCAAAAAAATACTCCCTGGGGATCGATCCCCAAGGCTGTGGGATCAATCCCCCAGCACCTGGCAGCATTACGGGATTTTCTTATTTTAGGCTTATTTTTGTAACTTATGGGCTTTAATAAAGTTTGTTACTTAAGGGAAACAAGCCCATTATTTTTAGGGTTAGTTTTTCATTAATTTTGGGTAGAGTTTTATTTGGATGATGATTAAGTTTTATTTTTAAGTTTGTATCGATATATTCTCTCTGGAGAATGGGAGGAGTGTGAGAAGAGAAGGAAGAGTGGAGGCATAAGGTTTGGGAAGAACATCTACACACTCATCTCTCTAGCGCTTTAAGGATGAAGAAGAAGGAGCAAAGCATAGAGGAGGATCTTGTTGACACCTTGACCACCACAACCATGATAGGCTAGATCTTCACTTAGGGCTTGCTTAAGCCTTAAGTTTATCAATTTCTAAACCCTTGTATTTCTATTTTTGGGGAGATTAATATATTGTTGATGTTATGGCCTTGTGATTCCTATTTACATGCTTGATTTGACAAATCATGGCTTGTGTTGGTTTAATTCTTCCATTAACTCTATATGGTAATTATATGTCTATGTATAATTAATCTAGGGTTATGCTATTGATTAGATGTTAAAGATTAATTCTTTCATTAATTCTCTATGTAATTGCATGTCTATGTGTGATTAGAGGATTATACTTAACACTCAATTCCATTGTTATTTGGGTTTAGTGATGGCCATGGCATGGGTATTATTTGATATAATTGTCAATTAATTTGATGGATAAAGGCTTAATCTTGATGGGTTGTTCTACAAATTAGCTTACTTTTCATTAGTTAATTGTAGTAAAGTAGGCAATTTGTGCTTGATTATGTTAATCCATACTTCTAATTACAATTAGTATTATCTTCTTGATTGATGTATGCTCTTATCGGATACATTTGTGAATGTGTATGGTAGGTTATGACGTAGTCTTGCATGGGTTCTACACTTTAGTTTAGTTGTCATTAGGTAGACAATTCGTTCTTGATGTTGATAATCTATGCTTACAATTGTGATTTGTGATGATAATGTAACCACACCTATGATTACACTAATGATTTCCCCATTAATTGAAAGCAAATGGTTAATTGCATGGGCTTAGTGGTGAATCCTAACCCTAAGACTCTCTTCATATCTCTTTAATCCCTTAGTTTAATTTAGTTTAATTTACTGGCATTGCAATTTATTTAATCACCTAACCAAACTCTTTTTCTCTCAACTCTCCCTTTCGCTCTTTCTCTCTTGTGCAATCTCATTAGCACTAAAATCAAGTTTAATCTCAACACGTGTTCAATCCCTTAAGAATGATCCCTTCTCACTTCATACTTGACAGTATAAGTGTTAAGTGGCTTTTATATAAATTTAAAGTATGATGCCCGTTTGATACCATTTCCAAAACCAAAGTGTTGTGCATTATTTTGTGCACACGCTCGGGTCGCATCAGTACAGACCTGAACTTAATCCTTTTTGACTTTTTTTCTTCAATTTTTTTTTTTTTTTTTTTTTTTTTTTTTTTTCACATTAGTGAAGAATTTATATCTTTTATTACATTGCATACATACCACTCTATTTTTTCCTTTTCTTTCTCTTTTTATTTTATTTTATTTTATTTTATATTTTGGTTATCAAAATTATCAAATCCACCTACTCATCTTAGTTTAACTCAAAACAAAACAAGACTTCTAATGTTTACCTCACATAATTCATGCAAGTGTGAATATGTGCAAAGTGTAGCATCTTAGAGATTAATTTTATTGAACAAGTATCATCCTAACAGAGTGGACCACAGGCCACCAACTGATTTCAAAAAATTTCAAGAATCCCTGTTTACCATATTTTAGCATACAAACCATTTCTAACCAACATCAGACTGTAAACTGAGTATATGACAATCAACAGACTCAAACTTATTCTAATAACATTAAATATCATATCCTGTCATTGTGTTTATCAAAATTTGAATTTCTCCCAATTTTACCGTACCCCCAAACTTATTGTGCACATTGTCCTTAATGGGAGAACAAGAGAAAGTTAGAAAGATATTACCACACAAGCAGACCAGTAAAGATAGATTAAATTGAAGCATAGAACGGTAAATAGAGAAATCACCCCCAAACTTAATCTGTAGTATCTGGCAAAATCAACAAACTCCAACACACATCAGAGTAGCAAGCATATGGAGAAATATCACATGTAGCACAAATGATAATACAAGTATAGTATATGCAAAAACATCTATATAAATGATCATGGTTAGTACAATGATTTCAAAATAACAGACTTAGGGCAGATATACTACATAAATAAATAAATACATCCAAAAAACTGCCCTAGTGTACAAAAGAACTATAAAAAAGCCCTAGTCAGCTAATCTATATGTGGGGGATGAGTATCTGTAGATGTGGATGGAGCAGACAGAGTACGACGCGATAACTCCTTTAATATGCTCTACAATGCAGTCAGTATCTGCCACAGCACTGCCTGTCCTTCCTGCAGCTCGGTCACCCTGACTTGTAACTCTTGAATCTCAACCTGAGAAGAACTCTCAGGCTGGGCTATAAGAACGGGCCTCTTCCTTGGTGCGGCCTGGCGAGATCCATCTCATCCTTAGTGGCCTCATCATCATTTGCCCTCCTAGCAGTAACTGCTATATATCCCTCATCACTATACTCTACTGCATTGCGGTGATGTGTCGGCATATGTGTCCACACCATATTCCATTCATTCATTCCAAACTTTGGAGTTTCATCACATGATTCCTCTTTCGGACCTACCACAAAACCCTGCAACTCTAACAGTCTGGTAACCACATATGGAAAAGGTAGCATATGTGTAGGAACAATCTTGTGTGGTCTAACTTCTGACTAAAACTCCAATAGCTGACAGAAAATTATCCTCAGAAACGAATACCAATGCTTAAACTGAATAGCATATAGCGCGTTGAGAAAATCAGTATTCCTAATATTCTTATGTCCAAAAGGATGGACATTAGCAGAGATGATAGAATCTAGAATCCATAACCTCTTAGGAATTTTGGCCTTGGTAGTACTACTACGCTTTCTCCTGGAAAATCGACCATCACACAGCTTTTGAATTAAATTCTCTGCAATTGGTATCCTAGGGAATGGTGTGAAAGTGGGACAACTACGCCTCTCATATACCACCTCAGGAAGCGTATGATAACATTCTAAAGCTGCAGCAAGGGTATAAGGATTGATAATCAACTTATGCCCATCAATCATAGTCCTAAACTTCCAAGGGTCATCCTCACTATACACAAGATTGAGATAAAACAGACGAACAAGACGAAGATATGCAATATTAGTTAGAGGGACCATAAGATGCAGAAGATACTTGTAACTGAATGACTTCATCACCTATCTAGTGCGAGGATCGGTGATGAATGCCGAATAATCAAAGGTAATCTTATAAGAAATTGGAATTTCTTTCCAAGCACTTGGTAAAACATCTTTAATCACCCTAGCACGCTTAGAAGGAGTAGGACGAACCATCTCTAGTTTCAATTAATAGTATCCTTAATAAAATCCCTGAAATCACTCAAATCCTGCAATTTGGAAATTGAGTCTCGAGCTTATCCTTTTGGGATTGAGCTTCAATCAATGCTCAAGCTTAAAGTTGTAGAGCTCGAGCTTTACCTGGACTTCACCAAAACAGATCTCAAAAATAGTTCATAAATCAATTAAGAATTGATATAAACAACTAGCATACGATGATGATGTATTAAAGTCCAAAGAATCATACATCCCAAGCGAATCTCATGCTTTCCTATTCTTAATCTAGAAAATTAATTATCTAAGGAGAAAACAATGGAAAGAGGATTAAGAAGAAAATCTTTACCTAAATTTTGCCTGTAGATCAAGATGGAGAATGTCGAGTATCATGTAGTATAAACATGGGGGGAGAACATGGAGAGAGACTTTATAGGGAAAGGATGTTCTTTATGTAATAGGAGACAGAGTACTCAATTTCCTGGTCTTAAAAAAACTTTTAGAACCTAATGCTCAAGCTTAAAAGATGAGAGCTTGAGCCTACCGCCATAAACCCTAAAGTTAATGATGATGAAGGGCTTGAGCTTAGCGTGTGCAGGCTCAAGCCTTTAGTAGTTGATGCTCGAGCTTCAAAGTTCAGGCTCAAGCATTGAGACAATTTTTTGGATTTTTCTATTTTTTAATTTTAATTTTCTTTTTCTTATTTAACCTAAACCTAAACTATCCTAAATATAAAATAAACATAAAAAATACCTAAAACCTAAAAAAATAATTAAATAAAAAACTAAAATAAAAACTAGAAATAAACACAAAACTACGGTACAACATACAAATGCTAAGTTTAACGTCGATAGCTCGACATCATGCTAAGTTTAACGTCGATAGCTCGACGAAAACTGACCTCTCTAGTCTAAGTAAATAGGATCATGAAGTTCTGCTGTCTCCACTGTGCCTCTCTGCACACTACCCTTTATGTAGGGCCTAAGTCTCTATTCGTTGACTTTGGACAGTTGTCTAGTCTTGCAGTTTTGTATTTCAATCGCATCATAAGGTGTAATAGAAATAACCATATATAAACCTTCCCAACGTGACTTCAGTTTGCCAGGAAAAAGTTTCAGTCGTGTGTTAAACAACCAAACCTTCTTCCCAGGCTTAAAAGTCTTATGCAAGATATGCTTGTCATGAAATGCCTTAGTCTTTGATTTGTAAACCTTAGCACTCTCATAAGCATCATTACGCAATTCTTCAGGCTCTGTTAGTTGAAGCTTCTTGTTAGATCTAGCAAAATTCATATCAAATTTGAGCTTTTTAATTTTCTAAAAAGCTCTGTGTTCTAATTCTACATGAAGATGGCACCCTTTACCATAGATGAGACGATAGGTGACATACCAATCGGAGTCTCAAAAGCTGTTCAGTAAGCCCACAAAACATCATTTAGTCTTAAAGACCAATATTTACGATCTAGCTTAACTATTTTCTCAAGAATTCTCTTAATTTCACGATTGGTTAATTCAACTTCGCCACTTATTTGGGGATGATAGGGAGTAGCAACTTTATGAGTGATGGAGTATCTTTGTACTAAAGTACGAAAATACCTATTACAGAAGTGAGCACCTTTATCACTAATAATAGCTCGTGGCATACCAAACTGACTAAAAATGTTCTTTTGAATGAACTTAACCACAACTGCATGATCGGCTATTTTAGTAGCCACTGCTTCAACCCATTTAGACACATAATCAACAGCCCCAAGAATATACTCATTATGAATTGACTGAACAAAAGGACCCATGAAATCAATACCCCATACATCAAAAACCTCATGATTAAGATTGGAGTTAAGGGCATCATGTTTCTTCTAGAAATTGATCTTAACTGCTAACATCGAAGGTACAACCTACAAAACAAGTATGCATCCCGAAAGAGTGAAGGCCAAAAGAAACCGTATTGAAGAATTTTAGCTACAGGTTTTCTTTGCACTGAAATGATCTCTGATGTGTCTTATTTTACCACTCACAATAGTACATCTCCGCATAAGATAGTGCTATAAAGAGAGGTGTCGAACCCACAGGGAGATGAGATTAATATCAAGTTTTCAATTTAGTTCTATTGGTTTATAGGTAACTGGTTGAAAAGTTTGTTGGTTGTCATAATTTAACAACTAAAATTAAAACAAAATCTTAAACTAAAATAAATTAAATGACCAGAGAGAGAAATCTTAGGGCTTTGACTTCGCCATAATCATCATACTATGGTTAATTGTTTCAACTCTTAGGTTTTAACAAATTATATTTTTAAAAGAATTGAACTCAATAACATTCATTCAATTTAGATTTTAAAGAAAGATATTTTACAAAATTCAGTTAACTATAACCTATTTGCGGTTAGCATGGACTATCCACCCACCTACTCTAACTACTTTAACTACTGTGCAAAAATTCATCTTTCCTAAGCATAGATTATGAAATCATTCTTTTGTCAAAAACGTTAGAACACCATTATATGACCTCTATTCTTATGGCCGGCAAGGCTCCGCCAGATACCATCTAATAAGATAGGTTGAGAATAGAAAACTGTTGATCTAAGATGCCTATCTTGAGGTTTACTTTTTTAATGACAATATGCAAGCTAAGGGCTCAAAGCAATTGGATATTGGAATGTTGATATATTAGGGTTTGATTAAGTGTGGTTTAACATATCTTGGAGGTTTACACAATGAGGTATACAAGTTTAAATGCTCAATGCTCAATGAAATATCAAGTAAGTAGCTGCAGCACTTTACAAGTTGGTAAATTATAAAGACAGCATACTGAATTGCCTACTATTTTTGTCAAGGGAATTTTTGTCCTTGTACACATGTTAATATCCATATTACATATGTCTGTGAAGCTACATTGTGTATGTGAGCTCAAATATTCAATGTGATAGTTCAATCCAATGTGATAGTAATGTGCTTTTAGTGATCTATCAAAAGGAATCTGCAGGGGTATTTATGTAATCATGTGTATGGCTACATAATGCTGACACATGCTCTATGCTCCTAGAATGAAAGACTATAGCTAGCTTCACATTTCTTGGGGACCAAGAACAAAAAGGCAATTTTGTTATATACATAGATATTGATATTATGAGCTGGATAATGTATGTTTTTTAAGGAAGCTGGCAAAGGGAAAAAAAGGTACACTCACCTCTACAGTGCAAGAATCACTCTCCTCATGGGTTGGAGGACCTCATCTCAATCCTATCCATTGGTTTTAGGGCTGTATCATCAAGGGTTTGAGTATAAAAATAATGCTACAGCAGCTACTAGGTTTTAAGGCCTAAAAAAAAAAAAAAATACATTTACAATACTCTCTAGAGGCTGTTCTTGAGTGACACGAAAAAGAAAGTTAAATGGGAATTTCTAAGTACTAATTCAACAATGTAAGCTCACTTTTATCTCAGAAATTGCAGTGAGGATATGATCTCTTGAAGAATCACAGAAGAACAGTTCTGCTAAGGCTTGTATGTTGTTGTCAAGGTTGCTATGGGAGGTCAAGTTGTGTTCTAGAGGTTTGAGGTGATAAGCTGAGGTTGAAGCAAGTCAAAACCACCTATTTACATCTGTAGAAATAAGGTATAATCTCAAATACTCACTGTTACAGAATGTGGTTTCTCAAAGCTTGTTGTTTGAGCATTTTGTGATGAAATTGGTACTGTGTTAATCTACTGTGATTAAACCTGATATTAAACTTATGGTAAACATCTGAGAATGCTTAACTTAATGAGTTGAAGCTGTTAAAGTTGGATTTAGCTTAGGAGATTGGTTGTTTTCTGTGTTGACCTTGCAAACCACACTAAGCTATGTTTTAACCTAATTAGTTTTGTATTATGAACTGAGAAGATATTATACCATGCTGCCATTCAAGAAATTATCATTTGAGTATGTGTATTAACGTGAAATATGTTGAGAGTCTCAAGCACAAGACTATATGGCAGTGAAATTACATTTCAGTCTCTCAGTGCAGAATTTCTGTAGAAACAGACAGGAAGCAGGTTTTAAGGCTATAATTGATGGACTTATTGATATGATTAACCTCTAATCTTTTGTGTGAAGATGAACCAAGCTAGTGAGTGAATTTCCCATGCATGAGACATTCCAGAATACCATTTATACCCTCAGTGCAGAGGCATCACAGTGACTGCAAAACTGAACCTGCATTAAGCTTATTTGTTACTGTTTTATGCTGAAATTTCTTTATCTTGCTTTGTTAATTGAAGATTCCATATATGCAAGTGTAAAATGATTATCTGAGGCTGTGAGAACTAGTATTAACTTTTGGTTCCAGTTTTTTGACAGTATTACCCTTGAGAGACTGAAATTTGGGGTTTATTGTAGTGCAAGCCTATTGTGAACTAAATTTGTTATTCATTACTCTAATCATTATTATAACCTATTGAGCAAGGTGATATTGTGATTTCAAGGCTGTGACTACATAAGAACTATGTGGGGTTAAGCTACAAAGTGATTTGACAGATATACCCTTGTTTAGGGTTTGAAGCCTTGTTTGAAGAAAACTCTTGTGTGCTTGCTATTCACTATCCATTACTGCTTTGAGTAAGTTTATTTGGCTGAGACAAGGTTGTGGGAACCTAGTATGTACTTGAGTTAAAGCTGCATTGTGCTTTGGAAGGTGTGTTCAACTGATTGTAGAAGAGTGTAAGCTATGGTTTCACTTTGATTTACTTAAGGCTGTGTTTTGCATTCTTATTTTGTATTGCAAATCAAGTTCATTGTACTTGGTGTATTGACACCTTATTGTAAATGGTAGTGAGACTTTGATACCTTACCCCATTGTTAATTAAGCTATTAAGAGCTTTGGGTCCAAACAAGGTTGCTTGGGATAGGGGGAATGCTTGTGTGCACGTTGGTGAGCTAGTGTGTAAGTATTGGTTGTGAAAACTAGTGTCTATTCTTGTATAAGGGTTTGTGCAGAGAGTGAGATAGCTGAGTGCGTAACAAAGTACTTGCAACTAGTGGATGATTTATTAGCTGAGGCCAAGAACCAAGGTTTTTCCCTATTGAAAGGATTTTCCTTGTAAACCTTGTGTTACGTGTTTGATTCATGTTTGTTTGGTTTAGCTTTCATTGAAGAAAAAGTTTAATTTGACCAATTCATCCCCCTCTTGGTCTAACAATTGGTCTTAGAGCGTGTAGTCTGCTATGTTGAGGTTTAACGTACCTACAGCCAAGATCCTATCTATGGAAGAAGGCCAAGATCCAAACATTGCTCATGTCTTATCTGGTTCAAGCTATGAAGAGTGGAAAATTAGAATGGAAGCTTATCTAATGTCTAAGTCCTATGATGTTTGGGATGCAACTATCAATGGTGTAAAATTTTAGAGTTCAAATGAGTTTTTCAGAAATGATCTCAAAGTAAGACAAGTATTGGTTAGTGGTCTTAACCAACTTGATCTCATAACAGTCAAGGATTGTAAATCATCCAAGGATATGTGGGACACTCTTGGGACTGTGTATGAATCTACTGATGACCTTGAAGAACAAGAAACAATTAACATTGCTAGAAATGTTATGAACACTCAATGTGTCAAGGCTTTAGTTCAAAGGGGTGAAGCTAAAGAAGATATTTGTTTTGAAGTATACAAGTCTGGGCTTTCAAATATGGTCTTATTCTCCCTTGTTGTGTTCAATTTAGTGAAGTATAAATCAAAGGAAATCTTGAAGAAGATTAGATAAGAAGAGGAAAGATTCAACAAACACTACTCTCCTATGCTTTCTCTGAATCATCCAAGTATCCTACAAGCTTATGCCATAAAGAGGTCAAACATGATTGGGTTTCAAAAGTACAAAGGCTAGGACCTCTACATTAAGATTAAAATGATGAGATCATCTTCAAGGCTATTCTCAATGGGGTTGTTAGTAGGTGCACTCTCAAGGATCAGTAACTTAAATGTTAAAAGAATTTGAGCTGATTACTATTTACAACATTTAAAGGTGAGGATGAAAGCTAAAAATCAACACAGTGATGAAGTTAGTTCAAGGCTGTCAAGGTTTGAAAGCTCATATTCAAGGAAGATCTGTACTCAGTTCTTTGTCAAACCAAGAACCCTTAAGTTTGGAATTAACAAAAGAGTCTCACAGCCTGGTCTTCAAATATATCTCAAAACTGAAAGTGTTATTAAATCCAACTTTATCATTGTGTATTAGCTCTAAAGCTCTACAAGACCACCTCCTCTCAGAGACAAGGCTCCTCAAACTCTTCGCTCTTGTATTATCATTAAATGTTAGCTTCAAAACTCTACAAAGCCACCTCATCTCAGAGATAAGCTGTTTCTTGTTCTTTAAATGTATCTTGTTGCTGTGATCACTTCTGGAATTTATACATGGGGTGAGCAAATGTATGTTGGTGATTTACAATAGCTGAAGATGCCGGAAATTGCATTGTAAAGCTGGTACAATATTTTTCTATCTCAATCCTCTGAGTTCAACTTATTTTCTAGCTTAAGACTATAAAATTGAGCTTATCTTGTCTAACTCGTGCTGTATATGGATTATATATCATCTAAAGATGATTGAATTAATGACGTAAAGCTAAACAAGTTGAGAGTTTGTCAACAAAGTGACCATCTCAATTCCCAGTATAGTAAACCTACTAGTTAGGCATATTGTTCTTTAAACTGTTGCTATGTGTACGGTGATCACAATTTCATAATGCTATTGCTGTGAACTTCATCTGAGCACATTTATATTGATAATCTTCATTTGAGAGAACTTTAACCTAGTTTGAGTTGCTAAGAAGTTAACAATTTGTTCCTATGAACAATATTGCTGTAGAAAACTGTTTGGTGACTGATTTTGAGCCTTAAATTGGTCTTACCTTGCACAAACTGTGAAATAATGATTTAAGCAAGTGTATTTATGTGAAAGAAAGATGGGCAACTTATCACAAGAAGGATCAGTCTCAAAATTACAATTTAGGACTGTAAAACCTGAATGCTTAAGTTGCAGCTAGCTGAACTTGTAATGAGCTGAGTGGCACAGTTTTAAGTCACAATGGTTAATACCTGCAAGGGATTATTGTTTACTTAGCTGAGCATGATATTCTAACTATGGTGTATCTTTGGAAATCCTGTTGTGTTCAAGATTCTAATGGATTTACAGTTCTACCTTCCATTGCTTGGTCAAGAGTTTTGGGTATAATTCAAGGTTTGTGTGTTATCTTAATGTGTAACTTACTATGTTCTAGTTGATATATCTTGTCCCTACCATTTAACATGCTTGATCCATCATATTCAAGCTGAGGAAGCTTTGGTTGATGAAAAACTAGACAATATCAAGGCTGTGTTTGATAAAACTGAAAGTCAGTGTTATCTCTCTAAAGATGCTGCTGTGATCTTTTACATGTCTATACCTTGCTTAATAATTTATTTTAAATATCTAAATAAGTGTATATTTTCTATTCAAGACTTAGGAAGTGAAGATTGAGCTGGTTCTAAAGCTTGTCTACATTTTAACCCTTTAAAGCATAAAAGTTAGGGTTTGATGAAGTTATGCCTGCCCAATGTATTTATTGCTGAAACTTGCTGTCTAAATTGTTCTCTAAAGTTAAGCAAGTATATTTTGTTGATTTAAAGCTATAGAAGCCAAGAGCAAGCCTGAATTGAAGCTACATTGTAGAGGTGCCCTATGAAGCTACAAAGCTAGGGTTTATCAAGATTTAAGCTCAAACTGTGATAGCAATGTTATACCTTGATATTTGTATTGATCTTATTAACTGAGCAAGTATATTCTACCTTTTGAAGACTGAGGATGTGGAAATTGGGGTGGTTCTAAAGCTAAATTACAATATTACCCTTGAGAAGGCTAATTTTGGGTTTTGAAGGAAACAAGGCTGCTTTGCTGTTACATTACTGTATCTTGCTTGTTTAATTGAGTTTATCTCTCAAGCAAGTGTATTCTATCTATACAAGTCAGCGAAGATTAAGGTAAAGCCCTTTTGGAAGCTGAATCAAAGATTTCTTAACCTAAAATCTTGAATTCAAGTTGTTTATCACTGAAATCAGCCTTGATGTTACAATCCAATTGATGTTTTTGACTGAATCCAGTTCTTCTATCAAAAGTTTATGATAAAATCTCACTCTTAAGGAATCAAATGAGAGCTAAATTTGGAATGTTCAAGGCTGCCCTTTGGTATGTACCTTGTGATATTTACTGAAATGGTTCAAAAGACTTACTTAAGAAGTTAATGATAACAGTGCTCATTGTTGATCCCTTGACCCTTTTGACTTTTAATGTCAAAAAGGGGGAGAATGTTAGGATTTTTGTCATTAAAAGGCAAAAGGGGGAGATTATTGATCTAAGATACCTATCTTAAGGTTTGCTCTTTTAATGACAAAATGCAAGCTAAGGGCTCAAAGCAATTGGATATTGGAATGTTGATATATTGGAGTTTGATCAAGGGCAGTTTAAAATATCTTAAAGGTTTACACAATGAGGTATACAAGTTTATATGCTCATTCCTCACTGAAATATCAAGGAAGTAACTGCAGCACTTTACAAGTTGGTAAATTGTAAAGACATCATACTTAATTGCCTACTATTTTTGTTAAGGGCATTTTTGTCCTTGTACACATGTTAATATCCATATTACATATATCTGTGAAGCTACATTGTGTATGTGAGCTCAAATATTCAATGTGACAGTCTGATCCAATGTGACAGTAGTGTGTTTTTAGTGATCTGTCAAAAGGAATCTGTATGGGTATTTATGTAATTTTGTGTGTGGCTACACAATGTTGACACGTGCTCTGTGGTCCTAGAATGAGAGACTATAGCCAGCTTCACATTTCTTGGGGACCAAGAACAAAAAGGCAATTATGTTATATATATAGATATTGATATTATGAGCTAGATAATGTATGCTTTTAAGGGAAGCTAACAAAGGGTAAAAAAGGTACACTCACCTCTATAATGCAAGAATCACTCTCCTCACGGGTTGGAGGACCTCAGCTCAATCCTATCCATTGGTTTTAGGGCTGTATCATCAAGGGTTTGAGTATAAAAACAATGCTACAGCAACTGCTAGGTTTTAAGGCCAAAAAAAAAAGGAAAAAAAAAAATTACATTTGCAATACTCTCTAGAGGTTGTTCTTGAGTGACACGAAAAAGAAAGTTGAATGGGAATTTTTGAGTACTAATTCAACAATGCTGTGAGGATATGATCTCTTGAAGAATCATAGAAGAACAGTGCCGCTAAGGCTTGTATGTTGCTGTCAAGGTTGCTATAGGAGGTCAAGTTATGTTCTAGAGGTTTGAGGTGATAAGCTGAGGTTGAAGCAAGTCAAAACCACCTATTTACATCTGCAGAAATAAGGTATAATCTCAAATACTCACTATTACAGAATGTAGTTTCTCAGAGCTTGATGTTTGAGTATTTTGTGATAAAATTGGTACTATGTTGATCTACTATGATTAAACCTGATAGTACACTTATGCTAAACATCTGAGCATGCTTAACTTAATGATTTGAAGCAATTAAAGTTGGATTTAGCTCAGGAGATTGGTTGTTTTCTATGTTGACCTTGCAAACCACACCATGCTAGGTTTTAACCTAATTAGTTATGTATTATGAACTGTGAAGATATTATACCATGTTGTCATTCATGAAATTATCATCTGAGCATGTGTATTAATATGAAATATGATTAAGAGTAGTGAAATTACATTTCAGTCCCTCAGTGCAGAGTTTCTGCAGAAACAGACAGGAAGCAGGTTTTGAGGCTATGATTGCTGGACTTATTGATGTGATTAACCTCTAATCTTTTTGTGTGAAGATGAACTAAGCTAGTGAGAGCATTTTCCATGCCTGGGACATTCTAGAATACCATTTATACCATCTGTTCAGAGGCATCACAGTGACTGCAAAACTGAACCTGCATTGAGCTTATTTGTTACTGTTTTACGCTGAAATGTCTTTATCTTACTGTGTTAATTGAAGATTCCATCTGTGCAAGTGTAAAATGATTATCTGAGGCTGTAAGAACTAGTATTAACTTTTGGTTAAAGTGTTTTGACAGTATTGCCCTTAAGAGCCTGAAATTTGGGGTTCATTGTAGTCCAAGCCTATTGTGAATTGTAATGACCTGATCATTTTCCTTCCTTTCTTTTTTCGGTAATTTTTATTTTTTTTTTGTCTTTTCCCTATTTTGTCTTTTTCCCGCTTATCGTTTTTCCTTGCATAACCTCACTTGTTGTGCTCGGATTTGATCTCGGCTTTGCATAGATCCATGATATTTGATTTCCATGATAATTGTATTTTTACTTTTGTAGAAAATACATTCTAGTTGCTTACTTTTTTGTAAAAGGGCATGGATGCATACTTTATTGTAATTATTTTTGATTTTGGGGGAGATATTTTGGAAAATGACCTTTTTGTAATTTTTGGAAAGTGTGACAAGTGTTACACTCTCATGGAGCCACTTGTTGGCATTCGGGTTGGGAGACTTGGAGGCATAATCTTGTGACATTTGGAGGGTGGAGATTCATCCACTTGTTGGCCTAGGATTGGTGCACTTGTTGGCTTGCATGGTTGACAAGTGTAGGCTTAAGATTAAGCCTAGGAAGGAGCCATTGATTTGTGACAGGTGTAGGCTCACAAATTAGTCTTGCATTGTGTGTGTGTGAGAGGTAGTGTAAGAGCGCATAGTGAGTGGAGGAATACTAGATCTTCCACTCACCATTTTCACTTTTATCTTTTTCATTTCTTTGTTCTTCAAAACCCTAACCTAGCCACCATTGGAGAAAAACTTGGTTAATAGCTTATTTATTCATTTTGGCCTCCTTCCACTCACCTTAGAGCATTAACCTTGGGAGACAAAAGTTTCCTCTCACTCTCCTCTTCAAAACCCTTGTTTTGTTTTCCATTTTTGAGCTTGGTTGCTTGGGTATAGAGATTCAATTCTTTATTGAGGTAGGGGTGGTAGTATGTTTATACTTCAAGTGTTTTAAGTCCTTTGGGGTTTAATATATATTGTGTACATGCTTTTAATATGATAGTCTTGCATATTATAGGAAACGCTCACATCTTGACTTAGGATTTATTGATTTAATCATGTATGATATGTATATATCTTGTGTAGGAAGAGTATATGATTTAGTGGTATACTAGATACTAATATTTTTCACATGTGATAGTGATATAGAACTCTTGTAGAATTATTGATGTTATATGCAAGTCTTGTTAAATTGAATTGTTATAATTATTGTAATGATAATTCTATATACTTGTTGGTTGTTATTTGCAATTATTTTAGAGGCTTATTACTATAATGTTAAGATTTAGTACATAAAGCTTATTGATGAGGCATGATTTGAATTGACAAGTTAGTGGTATTGTATTGCACATTATATCATCAGGACTTGTCATTTATTATGCCATTCTAGACTTGGAACCCTGAGACATGGTTTGTGTGGTTTCAAAATACTTGTGCATGGAAGGTGATATATATGCCTTAATATTTGTGTATAAGTTTTTAACTTAATTCTGATTTTGGATTCTCTTGGGACATTTTTATAAGTGACAAGGCTAGAGTTTGGCTCTAGTGCGGGAGGTATGAGTTCTCCCCATTTTTAGTGTGCACTAGGGTGGTATTCCCAGCAGGTTAATGCCTGGAATAACCGTTTAGGTCTTGGCTTTATCCAAGATTTAATGTCCAAGTATTCCATTATTTGATTTCGCTTTCAATTCCAAGTTGACAACCAATGCTTAATTATGACTTGTAATTTTTTTATTTGCAAATTGATGTTGTTAATTACATTAATGTTGATTTTGTGTTGTTATAGAATCAATTAAGTTAGCTTAAGATGATCCCTTAGAACACCTTGAACATAGACGTTAAGTAGAATGCTCCCTTGTATTCGTCTATATTAATCTTGCAATGATATTGAAACTTTAGGGTATATGCATATGTTTTTTCCTACGAGTAACTTGATTACTCACCCTAGGTGTGTGTGTTATTTTATAGGAAAGGCGACAATGTTCTTGGATGCTTATTATCCTTAGGGGCTCATGAGTACTTGAAGCTTTTTTATAAATTAACATGCACTTGTTTTGCATGCTTACTTTTGATGTTATATTTTGGTAAACCATGGATGCATGGTACATTGAAGCTTGTTTAATTTCCTTGGAAATGTGTAATATGTTATATTAGGATACTTTTTGAGGGGGGAATTGGAATTGGGACTTATAATCTCCTTGGTTGAGTCCCAGTGTCATTTCCACCTTAGTTTCATCTTTTGTATAACCTTGGATCACATGTATTGAGGCCTTAAAGCCATTTTTTGCTTATTTCCCTTTATTGATTAAATTGCACCTTAAGTATGTTTCTCACACTTGCAAATGATCTTTTATGTTTATCTATGTTGTGGGGACTTGTATTTCATTTTTGGGAGTTGATGGAATCATTCTTGAACAATTAGAGTGCATGTATAGGGTCAAAAATGAACTTGCATCGGATAGCAGTATCTGCTACAATTTTTTTGCCATGTTCCCATGATCGAGTCGGCTAAATTGCCAAAGGAGCCAACTTTTTTCTTCAACCGAGCCGACTCAGTTCCGAAAAGGGTCGACTTAGTTCATCTAGGCATCATTTTTCTCATTTTGCATGCGCTCAGCCCAATCCAGCCAACTCAGTTCTCAAAGGAGCCGACTGGGTTCATCCATGCCTCATTTTAGTCACTTTTGGTGCTCTCGACCTAAAAGAGCCGACTCAAATGCCAACTAAGTCGACTAAGTTTGGCTACAGTGATGACCTATCTTCAAATGGTCATAACTTGATCATCTAAGGTCCAAATTTGGTTATTTTTGAGTCTCAATACAAGAGCTTGAAGTTAGCTTTCCAATGATACCAACCACACCATGAAATTCCAACCGTAGTGACAATTATGATGGTTTTAGTGAGACAGGGTTATGGTATCTCCAAATTGGAGGATGCCTCGTTCTATCTTCATTTCTTTGTCATCCGGACTCCAAATCAAGTGATTCTTAAGTCTATCTTTATTAATTTTTTGTTGTTTTTCCAATGGTGTGCACCGTGGCACCCATTTTAGTTTGAAATGACCATTTTACCCTTGGTTCATTTCTTTTTAGGTTTGAAATCCTTGCTTCAGTACTTAACTCATTTGAGCTCCGTGGCTTCATAGGGAGTCATTTTGGTGCCTTAGGGATGATGTACTTCTCAAGAGGCCATTTTAGTTCTTTCACTTCCACATTTCAGATCCATTATTGGGTTATCCTTAGGTCGTCACTGACGCACCGGGTTATAAAAACTTAGGCTGTCGCAAGTGGAATCAGAGCTCCTAGGTTTGAATACCTTGGACGACGGGCTTTGGGTGCATATCATGCTTTTGTTGATGGACTTTGATATATTCACATGACTTTGATAATATGTTTCGACATTGTAATATGTTTATATGTTTCTTGATAACACTTTTTGTATTATAACATGTCTCTTTGTTTATATGCTTATGTGTTTAAAAGCATCCTTGTTTGACATGTATGCTTATTTGCTTAAGTCCTTAGCCTTTAGACAGCTTTATTTGATTGCTTTAGCATGACCGTATGCTGCGTACCTTGTCTTGCTTCGTGTTTCGTGCATTCATAGTGTGAGTTGTATTCGATTATAATAACTTGTGTTATTATTGACCTCTTTCCTTTTGTACATTTAGCATCATGGTTGTCACGCATGGAGAGTCTTCACGTTAGGGCATTGAGGAGCAGGTGGATGACACCGAGTTCATGAGGGGTCTAGGGAGGCCCAGGATTCCAGTTCGTAGCGTGGATACTAATCCGCCGCGGGCACTGACTTATGAGGAGTAATTGGCAGGTGGTAGGGATACAGATTCTGGCACCGGCACCGGTACTATTATTCAATGAGAACTGGAGTACTTTATGCAACTATAGAGGGTTAAGATTGATCCATTTATAGGGAGTTCAGATCCGCTAGTCACAGAAGCTTGGTTAGACCTTATGGTTCGCAAGTTAGACAATATGGCGGTACCCACAGATAGGTTGAGGATTTCTTTAACTACCTCTATGTTTATGGGAGATGCAGATATCTAGTGGAGGTCTATGACTAATGTCCACAATGTTGAGGTGATGACTTGGAATGAGTTCAAAGATTTGTTCTTAAAGCAAGTCTTTCCGAGGGCTATGAGGCGGGAGGTGATGATACAGTTCACAGGTCTTTATTAGGGCACTATGAGTGTTATTAAGTATGAGACACGATTTACTTCTCTCTCTCGTTATGCCGAGGATATGGTTACGACAAACGAGGCCAGGGCAATGAAGTTTCAAGATGGGCTACAGCTTGACATCAGGCCACGAGTCTCAATTCTTGATTTGAGGACTTACAGAGAGGTGGTCCAGAGGACTATGCTAGTTGCGGCAGAGAAATGGGATTAGTTATGGATCAGGGGTTCACATAAGCAGCCTCGTGGAGACACTCTATCATCTTCCGGGAGTCAGTGGAAGAAGGCTAAGGCAGGGAACAATACACATTCATAGGGGCCACCACAGCAGATTCGTTCTGCACCCACAGTTTTTGTATCTTCGGGATTAGCCCGGGCTGTAATTTGTCACCAATGTCAGCAGCCGGGGCACATCAAGCCTCGCTGCCCATAGCTTCGACCACAAGCTAGTCAGACATCAGTTTCTACGAGAGCAGGGTAGGGAACTTATTTCTATTACAGGCAACCAGGTCATCTCAAGAAGGATTGTCCAAAGTTGTTGAATATGTCAAGTAATGGGACGGATTCACAAATAGTACAGGCACAATCTATAGTGGTTCAGTCTGGCTTTAGAGTTCCCCAGGCACCACAGCAAGTAGTGCCAGTTGGCACTTATCCAGCCAGGGGCTCTACACGTATTACTTCTACACATCAGTCAGGCTATTATGGCAGTTCACAACACTGCTCAGGGGCTCAGGGACAAGCCTAGGCTCTTCCACAGGCAGATGCTTCTGTAGGGACCTCTTTAGTTCGAGGTATGTTTACAATTTTCAGTTCTTGGGCACGGGTTCTTGTTGACATGGGTGCATCTCATTCTTTTATTTATGCATCATTTACACATTTATTGTGTCTGGAGGTCACACTTCGGGATAGTCTTCTCTGTATTGACACACCAGTTGGGGGTCCAGTGTTTTTGGATCGTGTTTATCGGGGTTGTGCTATTGAGATAGCTGGGCGGACCTTAGAGTTTAATTTTGTTGTTCTTGACATGACGGGCTTTGACGTCATTCTCGGGATGGATTGGTTATCATTCTTTTGGGTTACGATTGATTGCTTCTGCGGGAGGGTGTCTGGTTACACTCCCAAGGGAGATTGTTTCCATTTTGTGGGAGATCAGAGCGATTCCCACTCGACGGTGGTTTTCAGCATTGGTGACTAGAGTCACCACAAATCATACTTGGCTAGTTTGCTAGTTAATGAGGATAGCAGTTTGGGCTATGTTTTTTCGGCAGTTGTTGAGGATTTTGTTGATGTCTTTCTAGAAGAACTGACAGAGTTACCTCCTTTATGGGAAGTTGTTTTTGCCAGTCATGTTATTCTTGGTACAGCACCCATCTCTATGGCATTGTACCATATGACACCGATAGAGCGTGATGAGCTAAAAGGTCAGTTGGCTGATTTAAAAGCTAAGGGCTTTATTCGTCATAGTGCTTCTCCATAGGGAGCACTGGTTCTTTTTGCAAAGAAAAAGGATGGGTTTTGAGACTTTGCATCGATTATTACAAGTTGAATCATGCTACGATCAAGAACAGGTATCCTTTGCCAAGGATTGATGACTTGTTTGATCAATTGAAGGGAGCGACATGCTTTTCGAAGATTGATTTGAGATTGGGTTACTATTAGTTAAGGGTTAAGGATGAGGATATATCCAAGACCGCTTTTCGTACACGGTATAGCCATTATAAGTTTCTAGTGATGCCATTGGGTTTGGCCAATGCTCCAGTAGCTTTTATGGATTTGATGAACCGTGTGTTTAGTGACTATCTTGACAGATTTGTAGTGGTGTTCTTTGATGACATTCTCATGTACTCAGCTTCGAGGGAGGAGCATGAGTGTCACTTAAGAGCAGTTTTGCGGATCTTTAGGGATAACCGATTGTATGCCAAGTTCGAGAAGTGTAAATTTTGGCTACCAGAGGTGAAGTTCCTTGGACATGTTGTGTTAGGGGGTGGTGTTGTAGTGGATCCGTCTAAGACTGAGTATATGATGGATTGGGAATGTCCAAAGATGGTGTTTGAGGTTCAGAGCTTTCTTGGCCTAGCCGGTTACTACGGGCGATTTGTTCGAGATTTATCTCATCTAGCGGCACTTAGACTCGATGATAAGCGCCAAATATTGCATATTCAAGCGCCCTTATTTGTATTAGTTAAGTCCATTAGTTGATCATATTATTTATTTTAGCTTCATTTGCATACTTTTGTTTATTATCAGGTTCGTTCCCCAAAGCGAGTTAAAAGAGATGCTTTGACGAGCTCTTAAAGAATCAAACCACGCCATTGCCAGGGACCTTTGTTTTGGCCAAGATTAATGATCCATGGGACTTATGATGCTCTGTGCAAAAGGTTCTAGGATGAAGAATCACATCATCGGGCCAGGGAAGGAGCAGTTCAAGATGAAGTGCATAACCCAGAAGCATAGCGGGCGCCCGCCATCCAGCTACTGGCGCCCGCCGATTGAGCCAGAATGTTTTGGTTTTCGCGGGGCCCCGCCGTGTCTCGTGGGCCCCTGCCAGATGCCCCCGCAGCAGCCTCTTGACACAGTGTGGGCGCTCGATCAGCCCTACGGGCGCCCGCTGTTTTGCAGACCAGAGGGCATGGCCCTCTTTTCCTTACCTAATGTTATCCCCTTAATTAGGGGATTGCTCTGCATTTTGTCTAAGGGCTTTTAGACCACAAAAATGGAGTTGTTGGATGGCTATGGTTGATTATTAAGGGCTTGATTCAATGTATTAGACAGATCTCATATTTTGTAAGGTTCTGGAGAGAGAAATATTGTGAGAAAGAGGGTTTATGCGTCTTGTGGCCTTGAGGTGCGAAAATGGTGGGGATGATGATCTTTTCTCCTTCCTCCCTTGCTCCTATGGGCAACTAACTCCCTTTCTAGGGAGGTGATGAAGCCCTCCCTTGCAAGCATGCCTTAGTTTAGGTTTATTTTGGGGGAATGATGTATATATTTGGTCTTTCCATAATCTAGGGCTATACACATGTTGTAATGGATATTAATGTTTATAAATGATCATTTTGAGTTTATTATCTTGTCGTAGACTGTTTTCTCTCATGATCATATGGCTTGGATTTTCATAGTGACAATGGAAATGAGATTGTGGAATGGTTTAATGGCATGTTGTTTAGGAAATTTGATAGTCCATAGCTTAGGGCCTTCCTTTGATGGACTATACTTGGTTTTTAACTTCATGTGCTCTTATCATTTAATTAAAGGTTTGATAATCTCTAGCTTAGTAAGTGTGATACCCCTCGGATCCGAGACACGGGTTGATCAGGCCCAGGCCCAAACCCGAGGGATATCGAACAATTAATATGTTATAACGAACACAGATTACTAAATGAAATAAGAATTAAAATTTAAGAGCTGAAAGAAAACTAAAAGATAATCCTTAATAATTTAAATACTTAAAATTCGATAATCCAAAACTCCATAAGTTAAACAACTCGGGAATCCATCTCCGGTGGACCCCTAATAAAATCCCAAACTGAATAAAAGTAAAACTGAAGATAAAATCCAACTCTATTATCTGGAAAGAAGCCCTACATCGTCGGTAGAGTGGAAGATCGTCTCTGCTCAGCACGACCAAACTCAAGCCTGGAACTGACGTACACCTGAAAAAGAGGAGCGGGTCAAGCCCACGAACAAGTTCTATCCTACTACAATCCAAGCAGAGACTCGATACGCATGTACATACTAAATAGTTCAACAATAACTAATAATCCATACATAAATATATCCACACTACAGGACTCTCGCTAGATTATGAAGAGGGTCTCAACCTGAATAGAAGGCATCACACAAAACGCACCTGAGTGGGCATAAATACCTAAACCTAAACAGGGTATACCTCAACCCTCACAGCCAGCTATGCATCCTATTGCATATATGTACCCTAACCGTCAATGCTAAGACTCAAGCTCACATCGCGGTATCATAGAAATATATCTAAACTCTGTTCCTGACCATCCACAAGAAAACCAGTAAGTCGTTCGGCGTATTCAACCGCCCTGACTGATAAGCGCCGAATATTATATATTCAAGCGCCCTAAATTGCATTAGTAAAGTCCGTTGTATGTTAATTTATGTAGATTATCTTCATTTCTATGTTTTTATGTATTTTCAGGTTCATTGGCCAAAATGGAACAAGAATAAGGCCTTGTGGAATCTTGAGCAACAAAAGGTGCCAATGCTGAATTCTGGCAGCAGTAGAACCTGGACTTTGCTTGCCATTTTGACCTTCCAAACTCGAGAACTGGACTTCCCTCATAACATGAAAGATTTAGAGCTCTGAATTAGCTTTCTAAATCTTCAAACGGTTTGTCATTCATAGCTCGGAGCAGAGAGTTATGGCCTTGTTGCCAGAGGTGCGCAGAACTGCCTGGCAGCAATGAAATTCTGCCTTGATCTTCATTTTCGACCATCCATCCTTGAGAATTGGATCTCCACTAAAACATGAAATATTTAGAGCTCTGAATTATCTTTCTAAATCTTCAAACGGTTCATCATTCGAAGTTCGGACCGCAAAGTTATGGCTGTTTAACCAAAGTAGGTCTGGGCGGAGCAAGTGAAGCATGGGCATTTTTACACTAAATTCGAGTGCTCGAGGCCTTGCTTAGAGTGCTCGAATTTTGGGCAGAATGCCCTTCGGAAATGGCTCATTTCAGCCCACTTGCACCTTGGTTTCTTCATTTTGCTTTCCTCTTTAATGAAGTGGTTGGAGATGTTGGTTGGTGGCATTTTGGGTGGTAGATAAGAGGGATAAGAGCCACACAATGAAAGGAGCTTCATTCTACAAGATTAAAGGAGAGAGAAGAGAGCAAGAGGGAGGAGTTCTTGAAGCTTCAAGGAGGGTGCACGAAAATGGAGATGAGGATGATGCTTCTTCCTTCTTCTAGCTCACCAATGGGCAACTAAACCTCATCTAGGGAGGTGATGAAACCCCTCCCTTGTAAGCATGTGTTAGTATAGTTTATTTTTGGGGATTACAATGTATTTTTGATAGTCTTTCCATGATCAAGAGCCTCATTTTTGTTGTAATGAATGTTGAATGTTTTAAATGATTATTGTGAGTTATTCATCTTGTCTTGGATGGTTGCTTTTCTTAATCATATTGCTTGCACTTCCATGGTGACAATGGAAGTTAGATCATGGAATGGTTTTAATGGCATGGAGTTGGAGAACCTAGATAGTTCATGGCTTAGGGTTTCCCTTTGATGGGCTATACTTGATTCTTAGCTTTATGTGCATTCACCATTTAAATTAGGGCTTGATGATCCTTGGCTTAGTAAGCATGTTTTAAGCTACATTTTAGTTTAGGTAGTTGATCATGTGAACCTTTGATGGTTTATTCTTGCCTTTCTATTTAAATGAACTTCTTAAGGATATTATAGCAACCTAGTATTGTTATGTATCATGACTATCATATATGTTGTTTTCCCCTTAAATTAATCTTAACCTAGCATGTGTATAGGGATGGAGGTGGATTCATTTCCCTAGCCTTCTTTACTTGTACTTCACTCCCTTGAATTCTTGCAATTTATTGTTTTATGCACTTCAATTACTAGCTTAGTGACAAACCAATCAAACAAACCCTTATTACCCCTTATCATTCTAAGAACAATTCTAGACTCTTAGGTTGCCATAGACTAGCGCAGTCCCAGTGGTTCGACTTACCCGACCAATAGCCCTATTTTACAATGATTTGTGCTATTGCGAAGGTTGATGTATAGTTGATCAACCGATTAATTTTTGGCGCCGTTGCCGGGGACTGCAAACGGTTTAACGACCAAAGTTCTAGGGTTAAATTTAGTTTGATTGTGAATACTGTGTTTTGTGAATATTTCTTGTGTGGTTTAACCATTTTTGTGTTGTAAGTGAGATTCTAGGAACTCGAAGCTCGCCGTGGGGAACGCTAGGAAATTGTAAGTCTAGAGGCCCCCAGGTAAGTCTCGTGACTTCTAGTTTCGCATTGTGAATATTGTGTATGTGTTTAATTTAGCTTGTGAAGCCCTTGTCGAGGCTATTTTTGTTTTACTATATTGCAAAGCATCGGTCCTTGTCGTGGCCATTTATTTCCTATCTTGTTGATAATTGAGGAGAAAGGGATCATTGTATGTGGAGTTGATGATAAAGAATTGTTGTGTTGATTATGTTGTGTGTTGTTGATGTTTAAGTCCTAGATGGAGGGTAGTTATCTTCCAACTCAATTCTACACACCACATGCGTTTTGTGCTTTTTGCTCTAGTAATTCACATCATACAAGAGATTGTCTTCCAACGAGACAATTCTCGGATTTTTATCTAGAGCAACCAAATGAAAATTTCTTTGAACCGGGTAGTAATCCATACTTCAATGGTTACAACTCGGGTTGGGGAGACCAACAAAACTTCTTGTGGCATGACATAGGAAATTCAACCCCACAATCTCATATGCAACCTTTTCAACCCAATGATCGTTCTTTCCCGCCCTCTTCTCCTTTTCCACCGTCTCCATTGGATGGGCTAATTGTTGCTAACAAACAAATGATGGAGTCTATGCACACGCAAATGATGGACTCCAACAATCAACTATTGGCTTCCCTTGCTAGCATGCAATCCACAGTAGAGTCTATCAATCAAGTGGTACCATATCACCAGTCCCAAGTTAGTGCAATGATAGATGACCAAATATCTCAAATTCAACAAAGGATTAATGCTAAAAATCATGAAGAGGAGGAAACATTTTCATTTGAATTTATGGCCAATCCAAAAGAAAATTCTATGAATGATGAGATTACTCCTAGTAACTTTCATCATGAGAATGATCAAGTGGTTATCACATATGAAAATGATGAAATAGTGGTTGAAGATCAAATTGTTGCCACTCATAAAATGGAAGAATTTGTGGTTAAAAATGAGGAAAAAGATGATGAGATTGCATCCTTTAAAACTCTAGAACAACCCCTAAATAATCCTTTGCTTGATGCACCTCCTTCAATGGAGGATCCTCTAAAAGCTTGTTTGGCTCATTTCAATTGTGAGGATTTTAATGTTGACAATTCCATTTCAGAGGTGAATTCTTTGCTTAATATTCATCCACCTATTCATTCTCTTACTTGGTCAACATCAAATGTATCTCTTTCTTGGGAGCTTGCATCTCATCTCATTCCTTCTCCTGAGTTATCTCAAGCTGTTGAGCCCGAACCACCGGATAAGTGTGGGGAGGATGTTGAAAGTTTGAAGGACAATTCTCCGGGCATTCCCGTGCTAAATATGATTTTTCAAAAACCTTTGCTAGGTGTGCCCTCACTTGATCCACCTTTCCCTTATCCAAATCAGCCCCTAAATAATCCAAAGTTCTTCATTGAAGATGAAGAGTGGATTGAGGTCTTTCCATTACCTCTTTCCAACTTTTGTCTTCAAGCTCTTTTCCTTCCGCTTCCAAAAGAACTTTCTTACTTAGGGAAGCTTGAATCTCTAGAGAGACATGGTATAGGGTAAAGAGGACTAACTTGATCTCGGTGTGTCTAGCTATCGAGATTTTTGAGGATTAGTGCCTGCTCTAACTTCGTCTAGCTATCGACATTAAATTTAGCAAAGCAAGGGAATAAATTCTTTCGATGTTCCAAGCTTCCCTACCTTCTCAAATTGCTCGTGCCTTGAAATTTTCTGGGAAATGGTTTCGAAAAGCCAAAAATTTGATTTTTCTGATATGGTCTTCAGTTGTGTTCCGCAATTTTAGACCGGCTTCTTAGACCTTCTCAGCCCTAATTTTCATTCCCGAAAATTTCCATCGCTTCCTAGCAATTTCATCAGATCTTGAGAATGCTTCTCATGTGCATATTTTCTCATTTTTAATGCACAAGTTGGAAATTTTCTCAAAATTCTCCATGCATTAGAGAGAAGCTGCAAGGTTTGAAAATTTTCTCAAAATTTTCCATGCATTGGAGATGAAATGCAAAGTTTGAAAATTTTTCATCCAGGCATTAGAAATGTTGAGCAATTTGACAATTTTTCCAAAAATTTTCCACCCATGCATTGGAACGGACTGAATTTGCAAGTTTGAAAAATTATCCATGCATTAGAGAAAAGTTGCCAAGTTTAAAAATTTTCTAAATTCATCCAAGCATTGGCGTACAATTGCAAAGTTTGAAGAATTTTCAAAAATTAATCCATGCATTGGATTGACATTGCAAGTTTTAAAAAATTTTCTACATTCATCCATGCATTCATGTTGGCTGAAAAATTCATTTCCATGTTGCTCACATTGCACATTCCATTGTAATGAATTCATTTTCGAGCCTACTGATCCAATTTCGAGCAATCTACCTTCCCTGTCAAGTGCTCGTTGCTGCCTCCAATCTTGCATGCACCACTGTCCTAATTTCGAGCATTCAAGATCCAAGTTAGAGTGCTCGCAACTGCACACCAATTTCAGCCCATCATTCGCAGCTACTGCCTCTATTTCGAGCCCTCGAATCCCAATTTTGAGTGCTCGAACCTCCTCCACATCTTGCCAATCTCTCTGCCCCAAGCTCGAGCACTCTAGCTCCCATTTGGAGTGCTCGAGCCTAGCCAACATGCCCACCATGCAACAAACCAAGCAACCTTCCAATCATTAACCAACCTCTTCACCCCATCCTCTCCACCAACCTCCAACCAACCCACAACCCCTTCACCTCACCACCTCTCCCATTCTCGGCAACCCAGCAACCACCACGCCTCCATCTTCACCCTCCACCATCAGCCCCATGTAACACACCACCCAACTCCAACCTCACCACTGAACACTTCTCTCTCTCGGCATCCCTCCACCAAACCACCACCCCTCAACCTTAAACCTTCTCTCTCTCTCAAACCAAGTTTCCACCATGCAGCTTCCCTCCCTCACTCACTGCATGTCCTTCGAGCACTCGAAGAACCCATTTCGAGTGCTCGAATTTCTTACAACCCATCTCCTCAACCTCCAACCACCTCACCATGCCACCCACCAACCCCACACACCCCCACCATCTTGGCTTCACCCATTCCCACCCCTTCACCCAAC
The DNA here is from genome assembly GCF_030987335.1 of Cornus florida. Lineage (NCBI taxonomy): Eukaryota > Viridiplantae > Streptophyta > Magnoliopsida > Cornales > Cornaceae > Cornus > Cornus florida. Next base: position 21,354,061 of record NW_026775571.1, read on the forward strand.
CACCACCTTCTCTCTTTCTCTCCTCAACCCACACCATGCATGCACACCACCCACAAACCAACTAACCAACCTCCCAACCTCACCCCCTCAAGCCACCTCCACTCTCAGCCACCATGTAGCCATGCATGTCACAACCATGCCCCCCCCCCCCCCCCCCACACCATGCCAACCATCTCCACAACAAACCCACCACACCAACCCAAACCCACCCCTCTCTGCCGATTTCTAGAGCACTTGAACCCAAGTTTCGAGTGCTCGCCATTGCCCGGGCTCTCTCATGCAAACCAACCGAGGCCACTGCCCCCATTTCGAGCACTCGAAAGCACCCTTCGAGTGCTCGAACCAAGCATCTCTCTCTCTCTCCCTTCTAAAACCACAGCCCACCACTCTCACTCAACCTCATCTCCTCTCCTCGGCTGCCAACCCCTCTCCTCCACCAACTCCACAACCCAACCACCCTCAACCTCACCACCCCATGCAAACCTACCTTCACCTCCTCCACCTTTTTCCCCACTCTCCTCTAACCCAAGCACCATCCTCAACCTCCCACCCATCCCCACCATTTATCCCACGCACACAGGGCCTTTGGTTCTCCATTGTGGGGTAAGTTTCTCCTTCTTTTTCTCTTTCATATTTTTAATCAATGGAGGATGGGATTGCTTGTGTGAAGGATTTGTGATTGTTTGGGAGTTGTGTATTGCATTTGCAGGGCCAAATTTTTGGATTTTCTCATCTCTAATCAACCTTTGGCCCTCTTCCTTTTTGTCTTGCACACCACGTGTTTGACGAATTGCCTAAGCCAACTTCATCTCTCTAAATGCACGGCTTTTGGCACTTTTTTTGTTTTCCATTTTAAACTTATGACTCATGTGTGCCAATTTGTATTTTGTACGGATTTTTACCTTGCAATAACATTCGTCTTAGTGTTTTCATTTCTGTTTTGATTTTTCTTAAGAGTCATATGCTTTTACCTGTGTCTATTAGTGCTGTTTTGATAGGTCTTCCTGTCCAAGTTTGGGGGACGCGTTTGCGCATTCACATCGATGGATATTTTTGCATTCGTCATTCCACTTGGTAATATTGTTCTTTTACCTTCTTTGCTCTTATTTTGTTTAACTTGTCTTCACACATTGAGGACAATGTGACATTCAAGTTTGGGGGTGCAATAGGACATTTTTGGTTTTGCATTTAGACATTTTTGGTTTTGTATTTTTGCTAAGCAATGATAGTATAACTTGGAACTTGTCGGAGACGAAGCATATGTTTAATACCTTGTGTATAGAAGCAATTAACATTTTTGAAAATAAAGAAAAAAGAAAAATTTGAGTTGAAATGATCATGTAGATTCAAATTAGTTTGTATAAATGTCTCAATTAAATTCTCGCTGGATTTGACACTCTTTTAAGCTTCACAATGCACAGATGCACATTGGAAACTTAACTGTGAGGCATGCAACTTGATCGACCTTGACCTTGGCCTAGTTAATTTGATTTGATGAACCTGATAGATGAATATCTTTGGCATGATTTAAGTTGTTTAAAAAAAAAAAAAAAAAAAAAAACTGAAAAGGAAAGAAAATAATGACCAGTTGATGTTCGTAGCCTTTCCAACTTGAGCTATTAAGCCCTAGGAGTGTCTCTACACTTAACACCCTAAAGCCATCTGGTTTGGGAGTTGTTGGCCTAACGCTTGCTACATAGGTTGGTTAGAAAGCTTAAAGGACTTAAACATTGCACGGTTATTCAAAAAGATTGTAATAAGCATGGTTCGTTGGAGTTCGTAGCCTTTCTAACTTGAGCTATTAAGCCCTAGGAGTGTCTCTACACTTAACACCCTAAAGCCATCTGGTTTGGGAGTTGTTGGCCTAACGCTTGCTACATAGGTTGGTTAGAAAGCTTAAGAGACTTCAACATTGCACAACCATTCTATGTTTCGCTTATGAGTTACAATAAATTGTCAACAAGCAACAAAAGTTGTCTTGTAAATAAAATCATGCCTTAGGGACCTCATTTAAAGGGGAATTCAATGATTTGAAAACTTGTGCTTTGGAATTGGAAAAGAAAGTAAAAGCCGCATGTTGAGAATCTAATTCACTTTCACTGAAGCTAGAGTTGATTTCCATTCAAGAGATGATAATTGAGTTATTTATATAGACTTTGATGTTGATGCATGTATGTGGAAATGTATTTAGCCAATTTTTGTATCAATGCTTCATATATGCAAGGTAGTCTTCCTAATGACCCCATCTCCAGCTCTTTGTCTGTTTCAAGTTGTATTTGAGCTATGTATCTATCTCATTTTACCATGGATGATATTTTTGTAGTAGCATGCCCATGGTTGTCTTTTCATTGAAGTATTCATTGTAATTTTGCTAAGGGACTAGCAAAATGTAAGTTTGGGGGTGTGATAAGCGCCGAATATTATATATTCAAGCGCCCTAAATTGCATTAGTAAAGTCCGTTGTATGTTAATTTATGTAGATTATCTTCATTTCTATGTTTTTATGCATTTTCAGGTTCATTGGCCAAAATGGAACAAGAATAAGGCCTTGTGGAATCTTGAGCAACAAAAGGTGCCAATGCTGAATTCTGGCAGCAGTAGAACCTGGACTTTGCTTGCCATTTTGACCTTCCAAACTCGAGAACTGGACTTCCCTCATAACATGAAAGATTTAGAGCTATGAATTAGCTTTCTAAATCTTCAAACGGTTTGTCATTCATAGCTCGGAGCAGAGAGTTATGGCCTTGTTACCAGAGGTGCGCAGAACTGCCTGGCAGCAATGAAATTCTGCCTTGATCTTCATTTTCGACCATCCATCCTTGAGAATTGGATCTCCACTAAAACATGAAATATTTAGAGCTCTAAATTATCTTTCTAAATCTTCAAACGGTTCATCATTCGAAGTTTGGACCGCAAAGTTATGGCTGTTTAACCAAAGTAGGTCTGGGCGGAGCAAGTGAAGCATGGGCATTTTTACACTAAATTCGAGTGCTCGAGGCCTTGCTTAGAGTGCTCGAATTTTGGGCAGAATGCCCTTCAGAAATGGCTCATTTCAGCCCACTTGCACCTTGGTTTCTTCATTTTGCTTTCCTCTTTAATGAAGTGGTTGGAGATGTTGGTTGGTGGCATTTTGGGTGGTAGATAAGAGGGATAAGAGCCACACAATGAAAGGAGCTTCATTCTACAAGATTAAAGGAGAGAGAAGAGAGCAAGAGGGAGGAGTTCTTGAAGCTTCAAGGAGGGTGCACGAAAATGGAGATGAGGATGATGCTTCTTCCTTCTTCTAGCTCACCAATGGGCAACTAAACCTCATCTAGGGAGGTGATGAAACCCCTCCCTTGTAAGCATGTGTTAGTATAGTTTATTTTTGGGGATTACAATGTATTTTTGATAGTCTTTCCATGATCAAGAGCCTCATTTTTGTTGTAATGAATGTTGAATGTTTTAAATGATTATTGTGAGTTATTCATCTTGTCTTGGATGGTTGCTTTTCTTAATCATATTGCTTGCACTTCCATGGTGACAATGGAAGTTAGATCATGGAATGGTTTTAATGGCATGGAGTTGGAGAACCTAGATAGTTCATGGCTTAGGGTTTCCCTTTGATGGGCTATACTTGATTCTTAGCTTTATGTGCATTCACCATTTAAATTAGGGCTTGATGATCCTTGGCTTAGTAAGCATGTTTTAAGCTACATTTTAGTTTAGGTAGTTGATCATGTGAACCTTTGATGGTTTATTCTTGCCTTTCTATTTAAATGAACTTCTTAAGGATATTATAGCAACCTAGTATTGTTATGTATCATGACTATCATATATGTTGTTTTCCCCTTAAATTAATCTTAACCTAGCATGTGTATAGGGACGGAGGTGGATTCATTTCCCTAGCCTTCTTTACTTGTACTTCACTCCCTTGAATTCTTGCAATTTATTGTTTTATGCACTTCAATTACTAGCTTAGTGACAAACCAATCAAACAAACCCTTATTACCCCTTATCATTCTAAGAAAAATTCTAGACTCTTAGGTTGCCATAGACTAGCGCAGTCCCAGTGGTTCGACTTACCCGACCAATAGCCTTATTTTACAATGATTCGTGCTATTGCGAAGGTTGATGTATAGTTGATCAACCGATCACTGACTCATATATATAAGGAGGATTTTACCTAACAACCTGTACCCTTATTCCAAAATAGGTAGGACTTAGCAATTTGAACTAATTCAAACCTAGTATGGCACCGTCCCATACCGATGCATACAATCCCATCCATCCAACAGTTGATAAGGCATTAAAAATATGAATGTCAATATCAAGAATTCCATATTAAGCATATTAAAGTATATTATCAAACATGCTTAAACAAAACCAAATAGTTGATAAAACACTGATAATATAAATATCAATACCAACAATTCTAAACTAAGCATATTAGAGTAGCTTAACAAATATGCTTAAGTAAACCAAAATAGAAAACAAAACTTGATCACACAGGACTATACCTGTAAATAAAACTCTATTCCTAGTTTCCATGTGATTAACAGAGCCTAAATAGATATTGTCTCACTAAATTCCATGGCATGCCAAATAAATCTAGGCAACTTATCATACTGTTAATTTCATGTCCAAACAGATTAATGTACTAAATTCTAAAATTTAATCATCAATTAATCCTTAGCAAAATATAGATTTCTAGCAAGTATTTCTATTCCACAAATATGTAATTAGCAGTGAATAAGTCCTCACAGAAATTTCTAAGATAATTAAGAAATATACTATCCAAAACCAAACAGGTCTGTAAGGCACATAAAATTTCTATATAGTTTTAACGATTAAAACTCAGTGACTAAATCTGTATTATTCTATCCCTTGAGACTTTAATTCTACTCTAGAAAACCTCTAATACCTCCATTAAAGTATTTAATTCCTCTTAGAAAACTTAAACAACCCATCACCACGAAGCTTTCTCATTGAAAACTGAAACTAAAACAAACAGAACGAAAAAAAAAAAACATAAAGGAACAGCATGGAGCAGGCTCTAAAATCTTAGAGCTGCCTCCATTGGCCTTGGAGCTGGCTCCATAGGTCTTAAAGCCATCTCCAAACCAAGAAGACCCAGCACCAAATTCAAGAGGAGTCGGCTCTCTCCCTCCTCTACCTTGTGTTCTCTTTTCCGACAACGTCAACTCCTCCGGCACTTCAGTACTTTGTTTCCTAGACTTTATAACTTAATTCTAGTGAATTCCAACCCTTGGTTAAGTCCTTAATACACTACTAACATGGATTAAACAAAGAACTATGCAAGAAAGTTTACAATTTAACCAGTTAAACAAGTATAACACCTACTGTTACAATTTAAATTTTAAAGATGTAAACAGACAATGTTTTTGTTTTAAAACATGTAACTCATTCCTGGAACTATTTATGTATGCAAAGAACACGAAGCCTAAGAGAGAGAGTTAAGGATAAAACTTGCCTTTAAGACTTTTGTTTAAAATCTCTACGCCATCTTCGAAGGTTCCCGGCAATTCCTACTGAAAAATTCCTCTGTTCCTCCTCTGCCTCCATAGACGTGTACAGGTTTATTTTTCTTTTCCTAAAACCCTAAACAGAGGTAACCTATATATTTATAGAGTTGTACCAAACCCTAAATTAATTCCAAGCCCCAAGATGAATCCTAATCGGCCCAAAGATACTTAATTAAAAACCTACGTCGGCTAGAAACGTGACTTCTAAAAATAAAACCCTAATTAAATAAAATTAAATCAAGACAATTAACAATGAAATTAAAATAGTTAAACTATTATATTCAATTAAATTAATTCAAATAAAACAACTAAATTAAGCCACTTAAACAAAAATAAAGAATTAAATACAACAATTAAATAAAACAAGTCATAATAAATTTACTAATTACAAATAATGCGAGCAATTCAAGTAATAAGACATTTAAACACACCATGAAACTTAAACACCAATTTAATCAAGTAATAAGTATGTCAAATAAATAATTAAATAATTTAAAATTCAATTAAAAGAAAAAAAAATTAAATAGCAGGACTATCATTTTGAAATCAGGGGTATTACATTCTTCCCCCCTAATAAAAGGAATTCCGTCCTCGGAATTTGCTCTTACCTTCTTCCCAAATATCAGGAAACTATGAGCGAATAACATCCTTCCGTTTCCCAAGTGGACTCAGCCTCATTATGGTGACTCCATTGAACACGAACTAAAGGATAACCTTGTTACAAAGGATTTGATCCCGACGGTCGACAATACGACATGGTGGCTCCAAATAAGTTGCATCCAGCTACAACTCAATCTCCCCAACATCGATATGCTAATACTGATCCTCAACTTGCAGAAATTTCCACAACATGGAAACATGGAACACATTATGGACACGATCCAAATTATCCGGAAGTGTCAACCGATAAGCAACAGCTCTAACTCGATCCGTAATCATGAATGGACCGACAAACTGCAGTGACAACTTCCCTTTCTTCCCAAAGCGCATTACACCCTTCATAGGCGACATTTTGAGTAGAACCTATTCCCCAACCTGAAACTCCAAATCACGAGTGCGACGATCAGTATAGCTCTTCTGCCTACTTTGAGCAGTACGCATGCGATCTCAAATAAGAGCAATCTTCTCAGAAGTATCCTTAATGAACTCAGGGCCCAATTATCTGCTCTCACCAACCTCCATCTAACAAACAAGCGATCAACATGGTCGGCCGTATAACGCCTCAAAGGGTGCCATCCCAATAGTCTTCTGTAAACTATTGTTATAAGCAAACTCTACAAGTGGTAAGTAATCCTCCCAGTAGCCCTAGAAATCAAGAACACACGACCGAAGCATATCCTCCATAATCTGATTCACCCTCTCAGTCTGTCCATCAGTTTGTCCATTAGTCTGAGGATGATAAGCAGTACTAAGGTGTAATTTTATACCCAAAGCCTGCTGAAAACTCTTCCAGAACCCTGACACAAAGCTCGAATCCTGGTCCGATATAATAGACAATGGAATGCCGTGTAACTTCACAATCTCGACAATGTTAAGTCTCGCCAACTGCTCCGAAGTGAAGTCAGTACAAATTGGCAAAAAGTGAGCTAATTTCGTCAGTCTGTCCACGATAATCCAAACAAAGTTGTGATCCTTGAAAGAGTTTGGCAATCCCTCTACAAAATCCATAGAAATACTCTCACATTTCCACTCCGGTATCAGTAGTGGCTGTAGAGCTCCTGGCGGCCTCTGATGATCAATCTTGACCATCTGACAAGTACTACATCTTGAGACAAAAAGAGCAATGTCCCTCTTCATACCTGCCCGCCAAAACTGCCGCTTCATATCCTGATACATCTTGTCGCCTCCTGGATGCATAGAAAACTCAGAGTGGTGAGTCTCAGTCATCACATCCTTCCTTAAATCATTAGCAAAAGGTACCACTAACCGTCCCTTGTACCTCAAACCTCCATCAGCCCCAACATAGTATAATGGAACCTCTCTGGAAGCTATCTCTGCAACCTTGTCAATGCACTGTTGATCCGTAAGTTGTGCCTTCAAAACCTTGTGAATGATAGACGGAGTAACTACCATACAAGCCATGAACGCATCTGACAATTCATCCACCTTCTTCAACGCATTCAACTCAGTAGTGAATAGAGCAGAAAGACTACCAATAGGTCAGCGACTGAGTGCATCCGCCACCACATTCGCTTTCCCTGGATGGTACTGTATAGAAAAATGATAGTCTTTCACAAACTCCAACCACCTGCGCTGTCTCATATTCAGCTCCCGCTGAGTGAACAAGTACTGCAGACTCTTGTGATCACTAAATAATCTGAAGGACTCACCCAACAGATAATTCCTCCAAATACGTAAGGCAAAGACTACTACTTCCAACTCCAAATCATGTGTTAGATAATTAAGCTCATGAGGCTTAAGCTTTCGGGATCTATAAGAAATCGGTCACTCCTCTTGCATCAAAACACATCCAAGACCCTGCAACGAAGCATCCGTGTAGACAGGATACTCTATCCCGCTCTGTGGAGTAGCCAGAACCGATGCAGAAGTCAACTTCCTTTTCAACTCATCAAAAGCTCACTGACAGTGCTCATCCCACACGAACTATACACCCTTCTTGGTCAGATGAGTGAGTGGTCCAGCTATCTTGGAGAACCCCTGGATGAACCGACGATAATATCCTGCCAAACCTAGAAAACTCTGAATCTCGGTAGGTGAAGTAGGCTGTCCCCACTCTACCACAGCTGAAACCTTGGCAGGATCAACCGCTATCCCCCTTTTCTGACACCACGTGACCCAGAAACTTCATTTTCCGCTGCTAAAATTCACACTTCTCGAACTTGGCATATAACTGGTGCTCACGAAGCATCTGTAAGACTATGCGAAGATGTCTAGTATGGTCGTCCTCAGACCTAGAATAGATTAAGATATCATCAATAAAGACAATGACAAACTGATCCAAATAAGCCCGAAAGACTCTGTTCTTTAAATCCATGAGCACTGCAGGTGCATTAGTCATCCCAAACAACATGACACGAAACTCATAAGAACCATATCTCATGAGAAACGCTGTCTTAGGAACATCCTGCTCCCTAACCCCTAGTTGATGATACCTAGAACGCAGATCAATCTTAGAGAAGTATGTGTCTCCCCACAACTGATCAAACAAATCATCGATCCTGGGTAGAGGGTACTTGTTACGAATAGTAACCTTGTTCAACTCCCTGTAATCTATACACAGGTGAAGCGGACCATCCTTCTTCTTCACAAATAGAACCGGTGCTCCCTAAGGTGATGTACTCCTATGAATAAAACCCTGGCTGAGTAATTGCTGAATCTGATCCCTCAGCTCTTTCATCTCCACCGGTGCCATCCTATAGGGTGCTCTAGCAATAGGCGCAGTGCCTGGAGCTAAGTCTATCATAAAATCGATCTCGTGACTAGGTGGCAACCTTGGAATCTCCTGAAATACATCTGGGAAATCCTATACAATCGGTATGTTATCCAATGATACAGTAATCCCCTCCTCCGTTTTCTCCTCTACATGAAACCAATAGGTGCTACCGACCCCGCTAGAACATGGCATAGCGACGACATACATGTCCTGACCAGGTATGGTAAACACAATAGACCTATCAAAGCAATTAACTTGGGCATGGTAGTGAGACAACCAATCCATCCCAAGTATCACATCATAAGTGTGCATGTCCAGGACCAATAGGTTGGCTAGAAATCTGAGTCTGCCAATATCTAGTGTCACGGGCCCATCACTCTCATGTATAATAGCTGTATCGCCCAATGGTGTAGAAATACCCTAAGGTCTAGTGCATACCCTCGTCCTCATCCCAGATAAAACAATTAAAGTCCTAGCTACAAATGAGTGTATAGCACCCGTATCAAATAAAACACGTCCATGAAAACCATGTATAGGAAAATTACCCTCAATAGCCTGAGGTGCCTGTATATCCTGTGGCTTAGGGTTATACACCCTGCCATAATATAACTGTTGTGGCACCTGTCCCTGAGGCTGCGGTGGTGCCGGTAAAGCCAGATGTGTCTGACCCTGAATCCGTGGAACCTGTGGAGTTGGTAAAGGCACTGGCGCCCTCTGCCCCTGTTGCACATGCTGTCCCTGTCCCTGTATATGTCCCTATCTTGTTATAGGACACTACTTGGAAGTGTGACCATACTCTCCACAAGTATAACAACTATCCTGGAAAGTACCAAATGGCCTCCTCTGTCGGTTAGCCTGTGGCTGACCCTGTCCTGCCTGTGGTCCCCCATTCTGCTGTCGCTGAACAGGTGCCACATCCCTGGGAGCATCTGAACCACCCTTGTGCTTCTTCCAAGGCTGTTGTCCCTGGAATCTGCCCTTGTCATTCTGTCAGTGCGCGTTCCCATTCCTTTTCTCAGCTGACTGGTTAGCAGAGTCTCTGTCACCCCGCTTCTCACACTTGGCCTGTCTGATGTCCACGGTCAACTGATACTGCTGTAGAGCGGCGTCTACCACCTGAGCATAAGTACTATAGGCTGGACTACTTTTAATAGCTTTCTTGATAGACCACATCAGTCTCTTGACGAAACTATTGCGCTTCTTCTCTTCTGTATCCACCTCCTCCAGTGCAAAAGGAGACAAGCATGTGAACTGCTGCTCATACTTCGCCACTGTCATATTCCCTTACTGCAAATTTAGAAACTCAGTCTTCATAGCTGCCCTGACTGCATAAGGAAAGTACTTTTCATCAAAGCGTGCACTGAACTGATCGTAAGTCAATGCCATCCTCTCCTCTGCGGTGGTAACTGACTCCCACCACTGTAGTGCATCCCCAACAAGCTTGAATGTAGTAAGCATCTGCTTCTGAACCTCCGTGCACTAAACCAGGCGAAGATGTCACTCGATGTCTTGCTTCCACTAGTGAGCTGCTCTCGCATCAGTGGAGCCTATGAACTAAGGTGGGCTCCCCTTTATGAAAGAACTCCTGGCCTTCTCCCAAGTATCAGTATGAACAACCGGTGCTGGTAGCGGTGCTGGCTGTACTTGAGGCTAATTCCGAAGTGCAACTGTTACCCCAGCGTCTATAGCCCGAGCAATGAGGTCGTTGATGTGAGGAGGATACTTTGGATCTCCTCCCTGATCCCAAGTTTGTTGAACTGCCTCCTGAACCTGGCCATCACCATTCTAAAACCCAAGCCTTTGCTGCCATTAATCTATTTGCTGACGTCGTAGGATATATTGTTGCCTACGTACCGCTCTCCTTTCCTCCCTAGTTCCTTGCATATTTTGTCCATTTCTAGCGTTAACCATCTGTTAACACGAAAAGATAGACATCAGTACCATTTCTATACGAACTGTAAGGAATACAATGAATCCTAAACTTAAGCTCTAATTAAGAGAAAACGCTATGTGGAAGACTTAATACAAAACATCCTAGAGACACTTGAACCTGGAGTGCTCTGATACCAACTATGATACCCCTCAGATCCGAAACACGGGTTGATCAGGCCCAAGCCCAAACCCGAGGGATATCGAACAATTAATATGTTATAACAAACAAAGATTACTAAATGAAATAAGAATTAAAATTTAAGAGCTGAAAGAAAACTAAAAGATAATCCTTAATAATTTAAATACTTAAAATTCGATAATCCAAAACTCCATAAGTTAAACAACTCGGGAATCCTTCTCCAGTGGACCCTAATAAAATCCCAAACTGAATGAAAGTAAAGCTGAAGATAAAATCCAAATCTATTATCTAGAAAGAAGTCCTACATCGTCAGTAGAGTGGAAGATCGTCTCTACTCAGCACGAACAAGCTCAAGTCTGGAACTGACGTACACCTGAAAAAAAAGAGTGGGTCAGGCCCACGAACAAGTTCTATCCTGCTACAATCCAAGCAGAGACTTGATACGCATGTACATACTAAATAGTTCAACAATAACTAATAATGCATATATAAATATATCCACACTACAGGACTCTCGCTAGACTATGAAGAGGGTCTTAACCTGAATAAAAGGCATCACACAAAACGCATCTGAGTGGGCATGAGTACCTAAACCTAAATAGGGTATACCTCAACCCTCACAGTCAGCTATGCATCCTATTACATATATGCACCCTAACCGTCGACGCTGAGACTCAAGCTCACATCGCGGTATCATAGAAATATATCTAAACTCCATTCCTAACCATCCACAAGAAAACCAGTAAGTCGTTCGACATATTCAACCGCACTGACTCATATATATAAGGAGGATTTTACTTAACAACCCATACCCTTATTCCAAAATAGGTAGGACTTAGCAATTTGAGCTAATTCAAACCTAGTATGAGACCATCCCATACCAGTGCATACAATCCCATCCATCCAATAGTTGATAAAGCATTGAAAATATAAATGTCAATATCAAGAATTCCATATTAAGCATATTAAAGTATATTATCAAACATGCTTAAACAAAACCAAATAGTTGATAAAACACTGATAATATAAATATCAATGCCAACAATTCCAAACTAAGCATATTAGAGTAGCTTAACAAACATGCTACCAAATAAATCTAGGCAACTTATCATACTGTTAATTTCCTATCCAAACAGATTGATGCAATAAATTCTAAAATTTAATCATCAATTAATCCTTAGTAAAATATAGATTTCTAGCAAGTACTTCTATTCCACAAATATGTAATTAGCAGTGAACAAGTCCTCACAAAAATTTGTAAGATAATTAAGAAATATACCATCCAAAACCAAATAGGTCTGCAAGGCACATAAAATTTCTACATAGTTTTAACGATTAAAACTCAGTGACTAAATTTGTATTATTCTATCCCTTAAGACTTTAATCCTACTCTGGAGAACCTCTAATACCTCCATTAAAGTATTTAATTCCTCTCAAAAAACTTAAACAGCCCATCACCACGAAGCTTTCTCATCGAAAACTAAAACTAAAACAAACAGAACGAAATAAAAACATAAAGGAACAGCATGGAGCAGGCTCCAAAATCTTGGAGCTGCCTCCATTGGCCTTGGAGCTGGCTCCATAGGTCTTAGAGCCATCTCCAAACTAAGAAGACCTGGCTCCAAATTCAAGAGGAGCCGGCTCTCTCCCTCCTCTACCTTCTGTTCTCTTTTCCGGCAACGTCTACTCCTCCGACACTTCAGTACTTTGTTTCCCAGACTTTATAACTTAATTCTAGTAAATTCCAACCCTTGGTTAAGTCCTTGATACACTACTAACATGGATTAAACAAAGAACTATGCAAGAAAGTTTACAATTTAACCAGTTAAACAAGTATAACACAAACTGTTACAATTTAAATTTTAGAGATGTAAACAGATAACGTTTTTGTTTTAAAACATGTAACTCATTCCTGGAACTATTTATGTATGCAAAGAATATGAAGCCTAAGGGAGAGAGTTAAGGATAAAACTTGCCTTTAAGACTTTTGTTCAAAATCTCTACGCCGTCTTCGAAGGTTCCCGGCAATTCCTACAGAAAAATTCCTCTGTTCCTCCTCTGCCTCTATAGACGTGTACAGGTTTATTTTTCTTTTCCTAAAACCCTAAACAGAGGTAACCTATATATTTATAGAGTTGTACCAAACCCTAAATTAATTCCAAGCCCCGAGCTGAATCCTAATAGGCCCAAAGATACTTAGTTAAAAACCTACGTTGGCTACAAACGTGACTTCTAAAAATAAAACCCTTATTAAATAAAATTAAATCAAGGCAATTAACAATTAAATTAAAATAATTAAACTATTATATTCAATTAAATTAATTCAAATAAAACAACTAAATTAAGCCACTTAAACAAAAATAAAGAATTAAATACAACAATTAAATAAAACAAGTCATAATAAATTTACTAATTACAAATAATGCGAGCAATTCAAGTAATAAGACATTTAAACACGTCATGAAACTTAAACACCAATTTAAACAAGTAACAAGTATGTCAAATAAACAATTAAATAATTTAAAATTCAATTAAAAGAAAAAAAATTAAATACCAGGACTGTCCTTTTGAAATCAGGGGTATTACAGTAAGCATGTCTAAGGCTACACCCTAGTTTAGGTAGTTCAAGCATGTACAACTTTGATAGGTTATTCTTGCCATTGATTTCATGAAATTTCTTGAAGGTAATGTAACAACCATGTGTAGTTACATTTCATGGTCACATATAAATGTTGTTTCCCTAAGTTAATCATATTCTAACATGTTTAGAGGTTGGTAGTGGAGTCACTTCCCTAGTCCTCTCTACCTAGATTTATTTTCTCTTAAATTCCTTACATTTATTGTTTTATGCAATTTTCAATTCTAGTTTCGAAGTGATAAACAAAACCAACTCTTATACCTCCTTTCATCAAACTAAAAGTGATTTTACAATCTTGGTTGCGATAAACTAGTAATCCCAGTGGTTTGACTTACCGCCTAATAGCCCTATTTTACAATGATTTATGCTATTGCAAAGGGTTGATTATTTTTGAAATAGTCGACGAGACCGATCATGACTCATTTGAGTTCCGTGGCTTCATGTGGAGTTATTTTGGTACATTAGGGATGATGTGCATCTCTAGAGGCCATTTTACTTCTTTCGCTTCTACATTTCATATCCGTTATTGGGTCATCTTTAGGTCGTCACTGACGCACCGGGTTATAAAAACTTGGGCCGTCACATGAACTAAATTTGTTATTCATTGCTCTAATCATTATTGTAACCTACTGAGCAAGGTGATGTTGTGATTTCAAGGTTGTGGTTACATAAGAACTGTGTGGGGTTAAGCTACAGTGTGATTTGATAGATATACCCTTGTTTAAGGTTTGAAGCCTTGTTTGATGAAAACTCTTGTGTGCTTGCTATTCGTTGTCCATTACTACTTTGAGCAAGTTTATTTGGCTGAGACAAGGTTATGGGAACCTAGTGTGTACTTTAATTGATGCTGCATTATACTTTGGAAGGTGTATTCAATTAATTGCAGAAGAGTGTAAGCTAGGGTTTCACTTTGTTTTACCTAAGGCTGTGTTCTGCATTCCTATTTTATATTACAGCTCAAGTTCATTGTACTTGGTGTATTAACACCTTATTGTAAATGGTAGTGAGGCTTTGATACCTCACCCCATTTTTTATTAAGCTATTAAGAGCTTTGGGTCCAAGTAAGGTTGCTTAGGACAGGGGGGTGCTTGTGTGCACATTGGTGAGCTAGTGTAATTATTGGTTGCGAAAACTAGTGTCTATTCTTGTACAAGGGTGTGTGAAAAGAGTGAGACAGCTAAGTGTGTAACAAAGTACTTGCAGCTAGTGGATGATTTATTTGCTAAGGCTAAGAACCAAGGTTTTTCCCTACTGAAAAGGTTTTCCTTGTAAACCTTATGTTATGGGTTTGATTCATGTTTGTTTGGTTTAGCTTTCATTGAAGAAAAAGTTTAATTTTACCAATTCACCCCCCTCTTGGTCTGACAAAAATAAATGATTATATCTAAGACAAGGTAATTACAGTTTGTAATCCATTAAAGCATTAAACCAATTGAGTTCTCTTAATTGCTCATAGTCATATAATCAAAACATAATACATATTAAAATAATACCAGACTTAAGAACAATCAAACCATAATACTCAATTAGGTTGCATCAGTGCCCTAAGAGAGGAATTAGTTACTCATGACAATGTCGGATATCATCTGTGTCGGAGTTATCTCCATCGTTACGGACGGTACTGCTCTTCTCAGGATCTTCACCTTCTAAGGTTGAAGAAACCCTAAAAAACACGACAGTATCAGCCTTCTGAATCACACGGGAAAAAGGACTTGGAATTTCAGACCTCTTCTATCAAGGCTTAAGCCTTCTTTTATAGAAAAAAATAAGGATCTGGTGAGCTTTTAGGTCTTCTGGCCATCTGGAATAAGATATGTCTTAGAAAGAAAACATTCCCGTAACTTAAATTTGATATGTCATGAAAGGCTCGAGCTTCAGGAACCAAGGCTCGAGCTTTAGGGTTCAGGCATGGGCTTAAGGAACAAGGCTCAAGCTTCTCTGGATTGATGCTCGAGCTTCAAGAATTTGTGCTCGATCTTCACTTTGACACTTAGCCAAATTTCTTTAATTATTTTCTAAAACATCTTTTTCTTCAACACTTAGAATATTCTTGGGATTGAAATCTTTTAACATTGCTCGATCCAGGCTTCATAGGCTTGAGCACTAGGTACCAGGCTCGAGTTTTTGGTTTTTAAGGCTCGAGCTTCAATGGATGGTGCTAAATCCTTGAGGTGATGCACAAGGGTCCTGGGAGCTTAGTTTTCCAATAAATTAACTCTTCAAATTCTGACGCCTTGTGCTCGAGCTTAAGGGCTAAGGCTCAAGCACTCTTTTGTCAGGTGCGAGCACCCCCTTTGTTAAGGCTCGACCATTCAAGTGCAAGGTTTGAGCTTTAGTGGCTTGTTGACTTGTAATGACCGGGTCATTTTCCTCCTTTTCCTTTTTCGTCGATTTTCTTTTTTCGTCTTTTTCCTATTTTGTCTTTTCCCTATTTCATCTTTTTTCCATTTATCATTTTTCCTTGCATAACCTCACTTGTTGTGCTTGGATTTGATTCCAGTTTTGCATGCATTCATGATATTTGATTTCCATGAGATTTGTATTTTTACTTTTGTAGAAAATACATTCTAGTTGCTTACTTTTTCATAAAGGGCATGGATGCATACTTTCTTGTAATTATTCTTTATTTTTGGGGTTTTTGTGTAATTACATAAAGTAATTATTTTTCGTCTTAGGGACCTTTTTGCAAATTAATTTGTAAGATATTTTGAAAAAGAACCTTTTTGCAATTTTTAGAAAATGTGACAAGTGTCACATTCTCATAGCGCCACTTGTTGGCATTGGGGTGGAGTGACTTGGGAGCTTGATCTTTTGACATTTGGAAGGTGGAGATTCACCCACTTGTTAACCTAGTATAGGAGCACTTGTTGGCTTAGATGGGTGACAAGTGTAGGTTTAAGATTAAGCCTTGGAAGGAGCCATTGATTTGTGACAAGTGTAGGATCATAATTTAGTCTTGCATTGTGTGTGTATGAGAGGTAGTGTAAGAACACATAGTGAGTGGAGGAATACTAGATCCTCCACTCACTATTTTTACTTTATCCCTATCATTTGCACTTGTTCTCTAAGAACCCTAACCTAGCCACCATTGAAGGAAAAGCTTGGCTTAGAGCTTTGACCTCACTTTTGGCCTCCTTCCATTCACCCTAGATTTAAAACCTTGGAACACAAAAGTTTCCCCTCACTCTCTTCTTTATTAACCCTAGACTTGTTTTCTATTTTGAGCTTGGCAGCATGGATTATAGAGATTCAATTCTCTATTAAGGTAGGGGTGGTAGTATGTTTATATTTTATGTGTTTTAAAATCCTTTGGGGTTTAATATATATTGTATACATGCTTTTAGAATTGTAGTATTGCATACTATAGGAAATCCTTATGATTGACTTAGGATTTATTGATTAAACATATTATTGTGTATGTATCTTGAGTATGATTATTAATGTTGTATAGAACTCTTATTGATTTGAATTACTATACTATTGTGATGTTAATCCTACATTCTAGTAGATTACTATTGGTAATTGTAATTATTTTAGAAGCTTAGTACTATAATGTTGTAATCTAGTATATAAAGCTTATTGTTGAGGCATGGTTTGAATTAATAAGTTGGTGATATTGTTTTATACAATATATCATGATGAATACTTGTCATTTATTATGCCATTCTAGACTTGGAAGCCCTAAGACATGGTTTGTGTGGTTTCAAAATACTTGTGCATGGAAGGTGATATATATGCCTTAATAATTATGTATGAGTTTTGAACTTGCTATATTTTAGATTATCTTGGGACATTGTTGTTACAAGTGATATGGCTAGAGTTTGGCTCTAGTGCGGGAGGTACAAGCTCTCCCCATTTAAAGTGCGCACTTAGGGTGGTATTCCTAACTGGTTATTGCCCGGAATAACCATTTAGGTCTTGGCTTTATCCAAGATTTGATGTCCAAGTATTCCACTAATTGATTTCGCATTTTTTTTCCCAAGTTGACAACCAATGTTTAATTGTGACTTGTGATTTGGTTATTCGCGAATTAATGTTGTTAAATACATTGATATTGTTATTATGTTATGATTGAATCATTGCATTAGCTTAAGGTGATCCCTTAGAATACCTTGAACATAGACGTTAAGTGGAATGTTCCCTTGTATTCGTCTATATTAATCTTGTAATGATATTAAAACTTTAGGGTATACGCATATGCTTCTTCCTACGAGTAACTTGATTACTCACCCTAGTGGTTTGGGTTGTTTTTCAGGTAAGGAGACTATATTCTTGGATGCTCATCATCCTTAGAGGCTAATGAGCAATTTGGAATATTTTTGTATATTGACATGCAAGTGTATGCAAGTGTTTAGCATGCTTTACTTTTGGATGTTATATTTTTGCATACCATGGATGTATGGTATTTTAAACGCTAATATAGCTTTCTTAATATGTAATGACACCTAAGTACTTACTTCTTATATTATAAGCATGTATGCAAAGAGGCCAAGGGCCAAGCATGTTTACTTTAGCACTTGTGTTCCTTTGGTACCAACTTTTACTATAAAAATGTCCTTTTACCAATTTTGGAGGTTTGGTGTATGAAGATCTTGTAATGAACATGTATGAGGCTAGGAGCCATTGTATTACATTTAAATATGCATATGAAGTTTGTTGACATGTTCACCTACTCAAATCTTATTGAAAATCAACTTTAAACTTTCATTTTTGAACCAAATCATCATGGGATTCAAAGCATGGGTTGAACCTTAGCACTTTGGGCATATAACAGGTCATATAGCAGCATTTTGAGGTGTTTTAGTTGACCGAAACTCTATTTCGGTCGACCGATAGCTTTTGGTAGCTTCATTGTACAATAATTCATCAATTCTAGTAGGCATTTTCAGCTTTCAGGGCCATTTTGGTCGACCGATGGCCTATTTCGGTCGACCGATAGTTTAATTCAGTGTACTAAACCAAAGACTCCTTAAAATTACGATTTAAGAAAAGTTTTTGTCCAGTTTGGGCGACTGAAACTCTATTTTAGTCTACCGAAATAGCTTAAACATGCATAGTTTCTCTATTGGGTTTTAGCACTGACGCTCCAACTTCAAAGGGGCATAACTCCTTCATTTCTAACCCAAATGGGGTGATTATTGAGCCTAAATTCATGGATTTTGAGTCAGATTTCCAATGGTACCAATGTCATTCTCATATTCCAATCACAGTGGGAGTTATTCATGTTTTAGTGAGGTAGTGTTAGTTTTCGCTTAAACCGGGAAAGGGCATTTTGTGGGATTCTTGTCCAAAGTTATTAGAACCTCTTAGAATGTTATGAAATGATTAGATTAGGTTGTTTTAACCTTTTTTGAATTGTTTAGAGTCAATCATCTCTTCCCAATTGTGAATTGACCATTTTGCCTTTCATTGAAGGATTTAGCCCGTTTTAACTCTTGTTTGCTCATTCGCTTTCTTTTAACTTCCGTGACTTTATGGAATGTCGCATTGGTGTCTTAGAGATGATTTATATCTCAAAGGACTATGGTTTTATCTTTTTCTTCCGCATTTCGAATCCTTTATCGGGTTACTTTTGGGTCATCACTAACGCATCGGGTTGAAAAACTTGGGCCGTCACATGACTTTTCTTCTTTGGCTTGTAAAGCTCGAGCCTCATAACTTGGGCTCGAGCTTTGGATCTTGAATTCCTCCAAACTTCACCATTTAAGCTCTCAGCTTGCTTTGAATGACCGGCAACGACTCTGTAAGCTTCGATATCAGTGTTTTCATCAAAAAATCCCGGTTTTAACCGTTTCTCTGGGAAAATACCTATAAACACACATTAAACATAAATCAGTCTAACAATGGATAGAAGTTTTTATACCTTAACATACATATATTTAAGAGCTCGAATATGCAATATTCAATGCTCGTCACACTCCCAAACTTACATATTGCTAGTCCCTTAGCAATACAGAACTAAAAAGCCACTTTCGTGGGAATCACAGTTGCATTGAGCTTATACAACAAGCCTTTAGACCCCTAGGTTACCCCTAGTGGACAAGTTATAGTCTCGTGCGGGTTTCCAGTGAAGATACCCACAAACTTCTCAAATCAGTGCCTTAATTGCACGGTAAGCTCATTCAAGCCTATTTTCAATTCATATTAACCCTGCAGTTCATTAATCAGTCAAATACAATAAGTACAACCAATCATGCACTTAAAGAAACTTTTAAATTTTAATTTCAATTTTGTAACCATGGTCCCCACATGTCAGTTTAATCATTTATTCAACAATCTCAATCTCCAAGACACTTTATAGAAGTGATCCTACAATTCAACGTGTGGCTTACTATCCATACTTGCATTCATTCCTTACTATTCCTTAATTTACAGGCAGACTTTTCAAATTCCAACTCCTGAGGCATTTATTATTATTTTTTTTTTCTTTTTTTTTTTTCAAGGTATGCATTTTTCAAAAGGATACTGTGCAATGTTCAGGTCTATTAAGCTTTCTAAACCACCCGTGTAACGAACTTTCGGCCAATGACTCCCAAACTAGATGGTTTTAGGGTATTAAGTAATAAAGCACCCCTCCGGAGCTAATTGTTCAAGTAATCTAGGTAACCTAAACCTCTTATGTAACAAGCTTTTAGCCAACGACTCTCAGACCAGATGGTCTTAGGGCATTAGGTGTCAGAACACACCGCTAATGACTTAATCACTCAAGCAATCTAAGTACAAAATCTGAACTTGATCATTTTATACTTCTTTTCTTCACATGTTTTTTTTTTTTTTTTTTTTTTTTTTCATTGGTGAAGAATTGTTTTCTTTTATTACATTGCATACATACAATTTCTTCTTCTTTTTTTTTCTTTTTTCTTTTTTTTTTTCCCCTTTTTATTATTATTTTTTTAATTTATTTTATGCCTTGATTATCAAAATTATCAAGTCTACCTGCTCATCTCGATTTTACTCAAAACAAAGCAAGACTTCTAGTGTTTGTCTCACAGAATTCATGCAAGTGTGAATATGTGCAAAGTGTAGCATCTCAAAGATTAATTTTATTAAACAAGGATCATCCTAACAGAGTGGACCACAAGTCACCAACTGATTTCAAAATTTTCAAGCTCCCTTTTTATAATATTTTAGCATACAAATCATATCTAAGCAACATCAGACTGCAAACAGAGTATATAACAATCACTAGACTCAAATTCATTCTAATAACGTCAAATATCATATCCTATCCTTGGGATTAATTGCATAAGAATTGCAACTTTTATTTTATATTTAACTTTAGTGAAAGTTTAATTCACATGGTCGTAAATTAAATGAAATAAACTTGTAATGTGATATTACATTAGTCCTTGGCATGCTCTCTAAGATATGTTAAATTGAGAGCATTTGGTTAAGTTTGAAAATCTAGGGATTTTAATTAAAAGAATTAATTATAATCTATTTAATGGTCCCCTAAGCTTAATTAAGTTTTTAACTTGATAATTGTATTGATCATGACTTGTTTACTAGCATATATTAATTTGGGACTATTAGAAGTTGTTTTAGAACCTTGGGATTCAAATTAGCATGATTTAATTAAAGCTCTACCTTGTTGTTGTATATTCATTTGGTTATGTTTTGAGCATTGGATAACATAGTTGCTATGTTTATACTCATGAGAATATGTTTTCCTTATTGAATATATTGTTGCCTTGTGTAATGATTTGCACACTTCGTATTTAACATCTTTCATGCAGAGCGTGTAACGAATTGCACACTGAAGATTCGACGTTTATCATATCATATTAGTTGTGGACTTAGAGCATGTATTGTATAGGTTTCCAAATTTGGTTGTGCATGGTAGATAGTTGATTATCTTGTATATACATGCTGATATATACGTTGTTGCATAACTTGTTGATTTTGAAAACGTGGGGATGTCGTTGTTTGGCTACAGCTAGGACGTGGTTCTAGTACGGGGAATTGTCCCTCTATATAGTCTAGTGTGCACATAGGGAGGTTACCCATGGGCTAGTAACCCTAAAGTAACTATGTTGTCGGTCTGATCCGGCGTGACGTCCAAGTATTCACTTTATTTGATTTTGAATTTCATTTCAAGTTGATAACTAGATGATGTTATGACTTGTTGTTTCTTACTTGTTTTCTAGTTTTAAGTTTCAGGATGTTTACTTTGAGACACCATGCTTTACGCGTTGTATTAGAAGTTCTAATGTTAGTTAGATCGCATTGAAATTGTGATTTGTGTTTTGATGTTCTAATGTAGTTTAGGAATGATCCTATAGATTCAATTAGAACATAGACGTTAGGTGGCATGACCCACTTCTATTGTTTTCATACTTTAGATTTCAAGCTGATAGCTTTAAGAATTTGTATTTTGTTGCCTTGTATAACATGCTTTTATTTGGCTAGATTGCATTGAAATTGTAATTTGTGTTTTGATTGTTTATCATGGCCTAGGATGATTCCTTAGACTTATTTGGAACATAGACATTAGGTGGCATGATCATTTTAGTTGTTTCTGTATTCTAGATTGCAAGTTGATACCTTTAAGAACATTTATCTTGTTGCCTTGTATAACGTGCTTCCATATTGTTTAAATTAGATAGATGATGTGATTTATGCTAGAAATGATCTAAGATACCTTAGGATGATTCCTGAGTCTAATCTTTGACATAGACGTTAGGTGGCATAATCCCTTTTGAACTATATCATGTTAGTCCTAAAAATATCTAAAGAAGTCGAGTCGATGCATGCTCATCCCCTACGAATAAACTTGTTAGTTTTGTTTATTCACCCTGAAGTTACTGGGTGTTTTGCAGGTGAAAAAGCTTTGTTGTGGAATACACAACACTCTTAGATAGGCTAGAAGTCTTGAAGTATTTTTTATGATATTGAATATGCACATGCTAGCATATCATGTTCACTTTTGTTTATTTTGATAAAACTTGTATTCTTCGATCCCACATATGTAAAGTGTACATAAGTACACTCCTTTTCATTGTATTCAACATGTATAAGACGAGGCCGGAGGCCAATATCATGTATCTCGTATTCTATACACTTGTGCTTTCAAAGTTCATATGGAAATATTGAAAATTCATGTGTTGTTATGTCATAACTTTTGCATCGGGCGTGGGAATTCCATTCTGATTCTTTCATAGGGTCTCATAAATCATGTTTGAAGTGTGGCCAAGGGCCAAACGGTAATTTGAAATCATTTGTCAATTTTGGTTTTCATGTTTTCTATTTCAAGTCCATTTTTGCCTTTTCAGCTGTTGGGGGGCCGGATTTTGCATCGGTGGTATTTTTAAGTCATGGGTCATTGTAGCACATCCTAATAGGTAAGTTACATTTGCGTGCATTGTTGTTTCTAGGCAAATCTTCTCCTTTGGTGAAATGAGCCTCCTATGGACTCATTTTGAGGATTTGTTGTATAATCTGATCTAGGGGTATTCTAGACCTTTTACATCAGTTTTATTTTCTTCTTTCAATATGGTCAATTAGAAAATGTGATTTTAGGGGGGGTTTCTTCTTTATATTTTTTCAGAAAACATCGTCTTGGTACCGGAAATCCCTCGTGAAGTTTCAGCTTCCAGTTTTCATTTTAGCAGTCTTTTAGCTCTTTTGACCAAATTTCTTGGGAGGGCATTTTGGCTATTTTGCAGTGAGTTTTTTTTTTTAATTTTCTCACAAGTCACGTAGAAAACTCAATTTTGAGGGGGGTTTCTTCTTTGTGTTTTTGCAAAAAAGTCATCTAGGTCTCTAAATTCAGCCTCTGTTCTGGATTTTTCTGAAAAAAAAAACCACACAGCAACTTTATGGGCTGCTGCCAGCCATGTGTGCACCCAGCGCACGCGGCATGCATGGGCGCGCACATGGGCGTGCACATGGGGCTGTCATGGCCCCTCGTCAGGCCGCCGCGACGTCAATTCTTCTTTTGGGCCTTTCTCCTTCGTCCGGACTTCGATTCAAGTGAATTTTTTTTTAACTTGATTAATTTTTCGTCATCTATCCAACGGTGTGCTCAGTTACACTCTGATATTTCTGGATAATTATCAGTTTGCCCTTAAAGCTTTAAGTGTCCGTTTTTCGTCGTCATACTGTTTCTCCTTCGTTCGGACTCCGAATCATACGATTCTTGAGTCTATCTTAATTAGTTTTTCGTTATCCTTCCAGTGGTATGCTCGGTGGCACCCGAATTTACAGTTTTTAGAAATGACTATTTTGCCCCTAAGGGCTTATTTGTCATATTTTTGATCTTTTGCTTCCGCATCAATTCTTGTTGAGTTCCACGACCTCATGGAAGGTCACTTTGACTTCTTAGAGTCTTGTTTTTTGTTTTCGCTTCCGCATTCGGATCCGTTATCGGATCATCCTTTTGGTTCATTATTGACGCACTGGCCTAAAAACTAGGGCCATCATACTCCACCCTCCAAATGTCACAAGATTATGTTTCCAATTCTCTCCACCCCAATGCCAACAAGTGCCTCCATGAGAGTGTGACACTTGTCATGCTTTCCAAGAATTACAAAAAGGTCATTTTCCAAAATATCTTACAAATTAAATTGCAAGATAGTCCCTAAAATGAAAAATAATTATTTCACATAATTACACTAAAATCCCAAAATTAAGAATAATTACAATAAAGTATGCATCCATGCCCTTTACGAAAAAGTAAGCAACAAGAATGTATTTTCTACAAAAGTAAAAATATAATAATCATGGAAATCAAATATTATGGATGCATGCAAAGCCGGAATCAAATCCGAGCATAAAAAGTGAGGTTATGCAAGGAAAAATGATAAACGAAGGGCCTATTTACATACATGTCAAATGTAATGACCCGGTCATTTTTCTCCCTTTCCTTTTCTTGAAATTTTATGGATGAATTTTTTTCTGTTTAATTTTCTTTTTTGAGTTCTGTTTCTCGTCACTTAGTGTCATCTTGAGTGCTTGGAAATGGTTTCCGAGACTCTTTCGTATGGATTGACAACTTCCTTTGAGGACTTAGTCATTTCCACATTTTCACTTTTTGGACACTATTCACTTTTTGTCCTTTTCTCTATTTCGTTTTTTTCCCTATTCTATCTTTTCCCCGTTTGTCACTTTGTTCGTAAAACCTCACTTTTCATGCTCGGAGTTAGTTTTTGACTTCATGTGTCTTCATCCTTAGTGATTTCCACAAAATACGTATCTTTACTTGTGTAAGAAAGTATTCTGGTTGCTCCCGGTGTCCATAGGGGCATGGATGCATAGTTCTTTGGAATTATTTTCTTTTCTTGGGGTGTTTTCGTAAATATATTTTGAAGATATTTTATTTTAGGAGTATCTAAGAAAATATTTTTGGAAGATATTTTCATTCTGGGGCATTAGTGTAGTTAATCCTTTTTAGAGGAGTCATTGTGCAATTAACGAAAGTTATTGCAAAAATACCTCGTCTGGAACCTGGATCCTCGTATGGGATTCATTTTTACATTTCATCAAATCGTGTACTCTTAGAATTCCGTTCTGGTCATTTTTCTTCAGTTTCAGAGTTTCTGACCCTAGTTGCCGCCGAACTTGTTCAGGGCATATCTCTCTGCTCGGGACTCGGTTTTTAACGCTGTTTCTTCTGTTGTTCATATTTTCTCATTTTGAATCTTTTTTGTTCATAAAGTTTTTTTATTTGAGTGCGTCTGCTCAAATTCCACTTTTCCAGACCCGACGGGGCCCTTTCGGGGCACTTTTTGAGATTTTCTATAAATAGGGGACTTAAAGAAGAAAAAT
Organism: Cornus florida; assembly: GCF_030987335.1. Classification (NCBI taxonomy): domain Eukaryota; kingdom Viridiplantae; phylum Streptophyta; class Magnoliopsida; order Cornales; family Cornaceae; genus Cornus; species Cornus florida. The sequence continues at coordinate 21,379,455 of NW_026775571.1, forward strand.
CAGATTTTTCTCTTCTTCTTCCTCTCTTGGCTGGCAGCCGTGGATGCCCATGGAGCTGCCACTATCTCTCTCCTCCTTTGATCCACTTTTCCTAAGTGAAAAGTCTTCGGCCTTAACGTTTATTGTTTCCCTCGTCGTGCTTTACCTTTCACCCTTATTAGAACCCATTTCTGACCATTTCTTGAGTTCAGGTTTGAATTCAAGTTGTAATTTTCATGGGCCTTTCTTCAAATTCTTGTTCATCGTGTTGTCCCCGACAAAACCCTTTGGTTTCGTCGAATTCAGAGCACTTTTATTTCGGTGGGCTTTTTAGATTTTCATCTCAAATTGAGGTCGGGGGTGTTATAATTTATTTTCTTGTTATATAGCATGCTTGTGATGCTTACTTGCTTGGATATCAAATCTAGAGATTTTATTTAATTATTTTCTTGTATGAGATTTGATTTTCCCGGTGCTCATAACATGGTTTAAACATGTGGCATGATAGGATATTACCCCTTGATATGATCATTGACATATATTAAATTGAGAGCTTTTGGACAAGTAATGAAATTTTTATTTAATATTTATCTTAAGTGAAAGTTTAATTCATGTGGCCTTCACTAGCTTGAAATCAATGTGTGTTAGCATATTATATTAGGCCCTAGCATGCTCTTCAACATAGATGAATTTGAGACTAATCGGAGGTGTTTTAAAATCTAGAGAATATTTAATTATTTGATTAATTAATTTATTCCATCCGTATTATTCACCCCATTTGAATTCCGACTTAATATTCTTGATATGCATGTCATATAGTTTCACATATATTAAATCTAGAATATTTGATTAAGTTTTGAAACTTTTCATTTATTATTTTTCTAGTATTAAGATTTAATCTCATGGCCGTATCTTGCATGGAATGTACTCGTATCGTGTCCTTAAATCTAATCTTGACATGTTGTATAACACATATTAATTTGAGATCATTTAGATGAGTTTTATAATCTAGAGATTTTAATTAAATGAGTTAATTAAAATCCATTCAATGGTCCCTTGTACTTGATTAAGTTTATAACCTTGTATTCATGATTTCCTTGACAAGTTCTTTCACGTGTATCAAATTGAGAATAATCGGATAAGTTTTGAAACTTTTATTTAATAATTTCCTCTGTATGGGACTTAATTCACATGGTCGTATATTGTATAAAATGAACTTGTAACTTGACATTAGACTTGGCCTTGACATGATCCTTGACTTGTCTTGTAATCTTGACAATTTAATCCCTTAAGTAGAATAAATTTCCTTATATACTTCCATCGTGTTAATCATGCTTTGATATTGAACCCGCGTTAACTTATGAATCGGGCTTATATTTCATGTACTTTCATCTTTTTAATCAAGCATCGTGACTTCTTGTGTCTAGGTTTCATTAATATACTTAATAAACATTGCACATTTGTCTTGGAATGATTTAATTACTCATGTGTTGCTTAGTAAGTACTTGAATCATGTATCTTATACTTGTGGTATTTTTCCTTCAATGGATTCTATGTGCTATATATATCTTGATTCTAATCTATATAGATGCATACTATGATTTCTTAACATTTCATATGCCATTATAGTTGAGAACTTAGGGCATGACTTGTGTGTTCCAAGATCTTGGTTGTGCATGAAACGTGGTTAATGCATTTCTTGTAATTTGATACTATCTTGGTTTGCACAACTTGTTGATTTTGGGACTTGGGATATCAATCAAGAATTGACATGGCTAGGACTTGGTTCTAGTATGGGGGAATGTCCTCCTGCACTATAGTGCGCACTAGGGGAAATGTACCCATGTGTTAGTAGCCCTAAAGTGATCTCAAGAGTACGGTTTTAATCTGGAGCGATATCTGAGTTTTCCACATTGGTTGATTTCACTCTTTAAATTTCAAGTTGTTATTCCTTGAAGATTTAAACTTGTCGTGTATGTGAAATGCTCCAATCTTGTTTACTTGCATAGATATTATGCCTTGTTCTTGATTTCATGTATAATTCTTTTCGCGTTTCATGGAATGTTCTATCCTTGTTTAATTGCATAGATATTATGCCTTGTTCATGATTTCGTGTATAACTTCTTGTCGTGTTAATTGGAATGCTCCAATCATGTTAATTGCATTAATAATGTAATTCTTATTAACTTGTATCTGAGTATACTTCCTATCGTGTTAATTGGTATGTTCCAATCATGTAAATTGCATAGATTATGTGATCCTTATATTCTAGTATTCTCTTGTCGTGTTGTATGCATTATTCCAAACCTTGCTTAATTGTATTGATAATGCAATTCATGTAAATCTATGTTTAAGTATCTTTCTTGTCGTGTTCTTTGGATTATCCCAATCTTGATTCCCTTCATATATGTATGTATATCATGATTCTTGTTGATATTGCTCTAATGTAGCTTAGGATGCTCCCTGAGTCTCATTTTGACATAGACATTAGGTGGCATCATCCTTTTGAACTATTTCATGTTAGTCTAAAAATCTCTGAAGAAATCGAGTCGATGCATGCTCATTCTCTACGAGTAAACTTATTTACTCACCTTGAAGTTACTGGGGGTTTTGTTCAGGTACGAAGACTGGTTCGTGATGCTTATCGTTTATTGGGATGGCTTGTAGCTTCGAGTTTCCATTTCATGCAAGTGTTAGCATGAAGTGCCATTGTTATAGCCTTTTTTAATAAACTTGTATTCTTTAATTCCATTTGTGTAATATGTACATAAGTACACTCTTTTCATTGTATTCAACATGTATGACATGAGGCCAAGGGCCAAGCATGTTTATATTTGCACTTGTACTCATTTAGTGCCACATTTTGTTTAAAAATGTAATTTTTATCAACTTTGGGGGTTTGGCATGTCAAATATTTTAAATGGATTGTAATGAGGCCGTAGGCCATTGTAACATGTTTAAAATATCATATTACACTTGCGTGGATGTTTACATCATCACACATTAGCTTATAATGTAAATTGATCATGCCATGGGGGTTTCAAATAAGACTTAGAGTCTTTTCTTCATTTTGACGCATAATAGGTTCATATGTACATTCTCGATCCATTTCAGTCGACTGAAATGCTACATCGGTCGACCGATTCCCTTTTGGTTTCATTTGAATAGCAAAAACTCCAACTCCAGTAGCCTTTTTCACTATAGAGGCTTATTTCGGTCGACCGGTTCTCTATTTCGGTCGACCAAAACACCATTTTTTTTATCTCGAGCCTCAAACCGGTTGACCGGTTTGTCACTTCGGTTGACCAAACTGGGAGCTCTTTCTTCTCTTTTCTCCTGGCTCATTTCGGCAGACCAATGCTCTATTTCGGTTGACCGAAATGGAGCTGCCTTGTGAGTTTGTTTGGGTTGTTGCCTAGACAGGTTAACCTTGTTTCGTTCGTTCCCACTTGACCTCGTTGTTCTTGTTCAAGCCATTTAATGGTGCACGTGGTCTAGTTTGAACTAGATGTTGTTTCCTTAGGTGTAATTGGAGCCATAGGGTACCATTTGACCCTTTTTATTCTAACTTCGCTTCCAGTTATTTCCTTGAGTTCCGTGACTTCATGGAAGGTCACTATGGTGTCCTAGGGATGGTTCGTATCTCTACAGACCTAGGTTTATCGTTTGTCCCCATGTTTTTATTTCCCTTGAATTCCTTGACCTCATGGAGGGTCATCTTAGTGTCTTAGAGGTGTGGTATGCCTTGGAAGACCATTGTCTTATTTCTTGCTTCCACATCTGGATCCATTATCTAGTAAATCTTTAGTTCATCACTGTTGCTCCGAGTTGAATCAAAAATCGGGTCACAACATCAAATAAATCCCAAATGGCGCATGTAGGTGCTCATTACATATGTGGAACCAAATATACAAGTTTTGACATTTTGAATCAAAAATAGCATTTCTGTAATGACCCGGACTTTTTCCTCCTTTTTCATTTTTGGTGATTTTCTTTTTTTCGTCTTTTACTCGTTTTTCGTTTTTCCTCGCTTAACCTCACTTTGGGTGTTCGGATTTGATTCCGGTTTTTCATGCATTCATGATACTTGATTTTCATGACATTGGTATTTTCACTTTTGTTGAAAAGCATGCTAATTGCTTTTATTTTTCATAAAGGGCATGAATGCTTACTTTAGTGTAATTATTCATGACTTTTGGGATTTTAGTGTAATTATGCAAAATTATTATTTTTCGTTTGAGGGACCTTTTTGCAATTTATTTTAGAAGATATTTTGAAAAAGGACCATTTTGCAATTTTTGGAAAGTGTGACAAGTGTCACATTCTCATGGAGCCATTTGTTGGCATTTAGGTGAAGAGACTTGGCACCATGACCTCTTGACATTTGGTGGGTGGAGATTCATCCATGTGTTGGCCTTAGATTGGTGCACATGTAACCATTGGATTGTTGACAAGTGTAAGCTTAGGATTAAGTCTTGGAAGAGGCATTGGATTGTTGACAAGTGTAAGCTTAGGATTAAGTCTTGGAAGAGGCATTGGATTAGTGACAAGTGTAAGGCCATGATCTAGTCTTGCATTGTGTGTGTGTGAGAGGTAGTGTAAGAGCACATAGTGAGTGGAGGATCTCTAGCCCTTCCACTCACCATTTTTCACTTATCCTCTTCATTTTCCTTAGTTCTTCAAAGTTCTAACCTAGCCACCATTGGAGAAAAGCTTGGTTAATAGCTTTCTTCTTCAATTTTGGTGCCCTTCCATTCATCTTAGACTAAGAACCTTAACTAGTAAAAGTTTCCTCTCATTCTCCTCTTCATTAACCCGAAGCTTGTTTTCCATTTAGTGCTTGGTTGCTTGGATTATAGAGATACAATTCTCTATTGAGGTAGGGGTGGTAGTATGTTTATTTTCTAAGTGTTTTGAAATCCTTTGGGGTTTAATATATATTGTATACATGCTTTTAGAATTGCAGTATTGCATACTATAGGAAATCCTTATGATTGACTTAGGATTTCATTGATCAAGCATGTATGTTGTGTATATATCTTGAGTAGGATTGTTGAAGTTGTATAGAATTCTTAATGATTTGAATTACTATGCTATTGTGATGGAAATCCTACATTCTAGTGTATTACTATTGATAATCATGGTTGTTTTAGAAGCTATTTGCTAAAATGCAAACATTTAGTATATATGGCTTATTGTTGAGGCATGTTTAAATTGATAAGTTAATGATATTGTTTTGTGCATAATATCAAGTTAAGAACTTGTCATCTATCATGTCATTCTAGACTTGGAACCCAAAGACATGGTTTGTATGGTTTCAAAGTACTTGTGCATGGAAGGTGGTTTATATGCCTTGTTATCTATATATAAGTTTTGAACTTGATATATACTTTGGATTCTCTTGGGACATGGTTACTAGTAATATGGCTAGAGTTTGGCTCTAGTGCGGGAGGTATGAGTTCTCCCCAATCGAGATAGTGCGCACTTAGGGTGGTCTTCCCTGCTGGTTAATGCCTGGAATAACCGTTGAGGTCTCGGCAGAATTCCGAGCTTAGGTGTCCAAGGATTCTACTTTTTTTTTATTTCGCATTCATTTCTAAGTTGACAATCAATGCTATTTGTAACTTGTAAATTTTGTTATATGCGGTTTGATGTTGCTAAGTACATCCATTTTGATATTGTGTTGCTAAGAAACATTTAAGATAGCTTAAGATGATCCCTTAGAACACCTTGAACATAGACGTTAAATGGAATGCTCCCTTGTATTCGTCTATATTAATCTTGCAATGATATTGAAACTTTGGGGTATATGCATATGCTTCTCCTACGAGTAACTTGATTACTCACCCTAGTGGTTTGGGTTGTTTTTCAAGTAAGGAGACCATGTTCTTGGATGCTCATCATCCTTAGAAGATTTTCAGTTATTTGAAGCATTTTTGTATATTGACATGCACTTGTTTAGCATGCTTTCCTTTTTGGATGTTAATTTTGTATACCATGGATGTATGGTATTGTAGAAGCTAAGATGGCTTCCTTGATGTGTAAAGCATATCTAAGAACACTTGAAGATGTCTATTTTGTATGCATAACATGAGGCCAAGTGCCATGTACATTTATATCACATGTATGCTAGTTTAATCCCACAGTTGTCTTATGAAATGATGAGAATTTGAGGTTTGACAGGTTGTATTTTGTATATAACATGTTATGTGACCATGAGCTATTGGAACATGTGTATTTAGTCATTTTACATATGTGTGCATGTTCACTTTGGCACACAACACCATTCTTGAAGAAGTGAACACTTAGAGTAGCATTCATTTACATATTTTTGCTAAATGAGACCTCAAGGGCATTTATGGTATTTCACTAGAAAAAAAATGTTGGTCTTGACATGGTTGACCAGAAAACATGATTTTAAGGGGGGTTACTTCACAAATTTTTTCCAAAAAAGGCCCAGAAAGTCCTCAAAATGGCATTTCAAGGTTGCATTTCAGGTGCAGCTACAGGAGTTCGAGCGCTCTAAATGGGAGTTCGAGCGCTCGAAGTTTGGGCAGAAAGTTTTGGCCTTGGTCAGGTACTATTCGAGGCTCAAAGTCCCAGTTCGAGCGCTCGAAGTACTGTTCATAGAGTGTTTTTGTGTCTTGGTTTAATATTGCACCTCCAACTTCAAATTATCATATCTTCCTCATTTTAACTCCAAATTGGTCCGTTCTTGAGTCTAAATTGACCACATCGAAATAAGCTTTCCAATGGTACCAATTAGAGTTTCAGATTCCTTTGGTAACTCAAGTTATTCAAGTTTTAGTGGAGGGGTGTTAGTTTTTGGCTCGAATCGGGATAGGGTTTTTCTTCCGTCGACTTCAAGACTTGATATCTTTGCCGTCCTTACTCCGAATCAAGTGATTCTTGAGTCTAAATTCATTAATTTTTCATTTTCTTTCAAACAGTGTGCTTGGTAGTACTCACTTTTAGGATGGAAATGACCATTTTACCCTTGGGTTCCTTTTTGTCCATTTTGAAGTCTTGTTTCCGTATTTGTTTTTCTTTGGGCTCCATGATCTCATTGAGGGTCTCTTTGGTGTCCTAGAGACATGTTGTGTCCCTAGGGATGTCATTTTATCTTTTGCTTCCGTAATTCGGATTCGTTATCGGGTCATCTTTCGGTTCATCACTGATGCACAGGGTTGAAAAACCTTGGGCCGTCACAATTTCATGCTAACATTTTCATGAAATAGATATTTTGAGTCTACAAGACATTCCAAAGCAAATGCAAAGCCCCAAATCTTGAATCCTGTACCTGAAAAATGTCCCCACTACGTGGGTGAGTAATATAAAGCTACTCGTAGGAGATAAGCATTTATAGACCTAACATTTTACAAACTTATTAAGTTGCAATAAATCAATTCATATGGTCATGGCACCAAGCGTTTATGTCAAATGTGAGACTCATGGAACATCCTAAGTTACCTTAGAGCATTTCTAGCATAAACTATATCATTCATGCAATTTAACAACATAGAAGCATATAGTGTAACGCAACAAGACATAGGTATTCAAAGTTATCAACTTGTAACCTAAAATGTGAAAACAACCGAAACGGTTCATGCCACCTAATATATATGTTCCAAATGAGTCTAAGAAATCATCCTAGGCTACATTAAACAATTAATACCCAAATTACAATATCAATGCAATTTTAATTAACATCAGAACTTCTAATACAACGTATCAAGGTATAGATTATCAAAGTTAACAACTTGAAATCTAAACTATGGAGACAATAAGTTATGGCAATTTACTGCTATTAACTTGTATTGAAAAACAAGGCTTGCAAGTATACTAAGCACATGTATACTACACCTAATTGAAATGTCAAACACCACATCACACAAGTTATAAATAATCCATATTAAACAACTTAAAATTGAATGCGAAATCAAATAGTGGCAAAAAGACAAGGACATACGGTCTCAATGACTAATCAAGCTGATCTCAGGTTACTAGCCCGCAAAGTACTACCTAGTGCGCACTAAACCTGGAATCAAACCGTATATTGGTGTTTTAGGGTTACTAGCCTTCAGGGAATGTGATACCCCCTAATTTCGAAACACGGGATGATCAAGTCCATGCACAAAATTAAGGGATATCAAAACAATTAAAGTATTTTAAACAAGCACATATTACAAAAAGAAATAAAAATAATAAATAATATGCTGAAGAAAACTATTAAATAATACTTTCGCAAATACTTCTCCAAAATTACAACTCGGGAATCCCATAATGCAAGGACCCCTAAAACAATATTTAATAATCCAGTCAATTATAAATTAAATAAGTTTATCATCCTACTTTGGAATAAACTGAAAGAATGGATAAGTCCTCCAGGTGCGAATCCTCAACCGTGAGACTTGGAACTTCTAATAACCTGAAAAATAAATTGCGGGTTAAACCCTATGAGCAAACACTCTCTACCAGGCCTCTAAAAACCAATAAGCAGATTATCTCTGATCAAAACCAAACCTAATAAAGTTTTAAGTTTAATAAAGATACACATATGTATAAATAATTATATACAATATAACCTTCACATCCATTAATAGGTTCATTAATTTTCAAAACCATTAAACCAAGATTAAAACATAATCCTACCTAAACCAATCCACAATCTCCTTCTCTTTTAAAGAGAAACCTTTTAACCTTAATTCCATTTTAAATAATTATTTAATCATTTAAATAATAAACCATAATCTAAGGAACAATTTCTGTAATCCAAAACTGTATAACCATTAATGAATGATTTTACTTATCTAAATCATAAAGTGAAGATTTATACCTTGGCAATTCATCCATGTATTCTCCAATATTATTTATTAATATATATAAAATAATACACTAACTTATAAATACTAAATTATTCTAATTTAAGAATAACAAATCCTAATCCACCCTATACATACAATAACTATAGATGAAATTATAATCGTCTAACATATAGTAATTTAATTACGCTTTGGTAAATCAATCATGCCATTATAAATGTATTTATTTATATATTGGCAACTCAACCGTGCCTCTTTAAGTATTTTTATTTATACATTGACAATTCAACCATGCCTCTATAGGTATATTTATTTATACATTGGCAAATCAACCATGCCTCCTATGTATATATTTTATTCATACAAATAAGTTAATATTTTTTTAAACCTTTAGCAACTCACCCATGCCTACAATTCATCCATGTACCAACTTTAGACTCAACGATAGCTAATTCATATATTGGCATCTCGTGCAGATTCTAAGCATATCACTAATTTAATAACTAAGCCATCTAGATATATCAAGTAAGTATAACAATACTAATAATCTTAATTAATATACATATATATACACATATATTACATATAATATATTTGTATAATCCTTCCTTAATAATCCGTAATTATTTAAAATCACATATACATATATATCAACAATTATATATATATATATATATATATATATATATATATATAAATAAATAAATATATATATATCCTCCTTCCATAACCAATTATTAATTTCTTTATATTTTCGCAATTTTAATGCTACTAAATATCGTCTGAAATAGTTTCATATAAATACTCCATCTTAGTAAATAATTTTCTGACACCGTCTTACTAAAACATAAATATCTCCTAGTAGGATGGGAATCTGAGAATAAAATTGGTACCATTGGAAAGAGAATGAAAAATCCTTGAATTTGAGCTAAAGAATGACCCAATTTTGATTTAAAATGACTAAGTTATGACCGTTTTAATTTCATGTCATAAAACAGGCAAACATGGATCAGTACGCGCGCCCACGCGCTTTCCATGCACTTGCACGCACCGGATCCAAGTCTCCATATGTACTAGCGCGTTCTGATTGGCCAGAGTCTTTCAGCTGTCGTGAGCTCATCCACACCGTATTATTTTTATGTTGACTAAACCACATCTACGGTTCGGATGCACATGCGTACCCTTTTTCTATATGCCGCAATGCACCGAATCATTCTACTTATATTAAATTAATCCAATGGCCTAGATTAGCGTGTGTAACATATTATCATGTGCCGCAATGTACCGGATTAATCCACTTAAGATTAAATAATCTAATGGTCCAGATCAGCATGTGTACCACCATTCCATGTGCCGCATTTCACTAGATTATCCGCCCTTTTTCATTACAATCCAATGGCCATGATCTATGTGCTCATGGTAGAGAAGTAAGCTGCGCCACACCGAATCAAAGCTCCCCTTTGAAATGCCGATTCACAGACAGTGTGTATGTGTATATATAAACAGTATATATATATATATATATATATATATATATATATATATATACATATAAATTTCTATCAATTATAGGAAAATAAAATATAATAAATTCCTAAAAAAAATTACAAAAAAATACAAGAAAATTCTCAAAAATTCTATAAACCCAAAATAACCCTCTTGGGTCACAGATCAAGTATAACAATTGATTTAAAAACAAAAACAACACATACTGTAATGACCCGGTCATTTTCTTCCTTTCATTTTTCCTCAAATTTTGTGAATAAATTTTTTCCTTTTCTTTTCTATTCTGTATTTGGTTTTTCATCACTTAGTATCGTCTTGAGTGCTCGAAAATAGCTTCTGAGACTCTTTCCTTTGGATTGACAACTTCCTTTAAGGATCGAGTCATTTTCACATTTTTCATTTTTCGATACTATTCACTTTTCGTCCTTTTCCGTATTTTGTCTTTTCCCTGTTTGTCACTTTTTGGCGTAACCTCATTTTTCATGCTCAGAGTTGGTTTTTGAATTCACGTATCTTCATTCTAAGTGGTTTCCATGAAATACGTGTCTTTACTTTTGCAGTAAAGTACTCTAGTTGCTCCCGGTGTCCATAACGGCATGGATGCATAGTTTTTCAGAATCTTTTTCTTTTCTTGGGGCATTTTTCATAAATATCTTTTGAAGATATTTTGTTTCAGGGGTTTTTAAGAAAATATTTTCATTCTGGGTCATTAGTGCAGTTTTCACTTTTTGGAGGGGCCATTGTGTAATTAATGAAAGTTAATGCAAAAATGCCTCTTTTTGAGCCTGGATCCTTGTATGGGATTCATTTTAACTTTTCATCGAGTTGTGTACTCTTAGAATTGTCTTCTATTCATTTTTCCCCAGTTTCAAGGTTTCTGGCCCCAATTACTGCCGAAATTGTTTGGGGCATATCTCTCTGTTCAGAACTCAGTTTTTGACGTTGTTTCTTTTGTTATTCATATTTTCTCATTTTGGTTCTTTTTCGGTCATGGAGTTTTGCCGTTTGAGAACGTCTACTCAAATTTCACTTTTCCGGACCCGGCGGGGCCCTTTTAGGACACTTTTAGAGTTTTCCTATAAATAGGGGGTTATAAAATTAAAAAATGATCTTCCCCTCTCTTCATGCACGACCAGAAGCTGCCATGGCAACCCAAGGGGGCTGCCACACTTCTTCTCTCAATTAAACCTCCTTCCCTTCATTAAAGTCGTAACGTGCTAATGATGCTTCTACAACTTATATGCATACCTTTGTTCATAATCTAGAATTTAATATAATTTAATTATTTTCTTTGTGTAAAATTTAATTCTTATAATGATATTCAACTTAGAATTAAATAGTGGCATGCTAGAAATTTAGGCCTTGGTACGATAGTTTATATATATTAAATTGGGATTATTTGAATAAGAATTGCAACTTTTATTTAATATTTATCTTTTCTGAAAGTTTAATTCATAAAGTTGTATCAAGCATGAAATAAACTTGTAATGTGATATTAAAGTAGGCTTTGGTGAGTTCTTGAACATATGTTTATTTGAGAGCATTTTGAGCTGTTTAAAAATCTAGAGGAAATTAATTAATTAGTTTAATTAATTTTATTTTAAGTGTTTTAATCACTTATTTAGTTATTTGATGTTATATATGTAATGACCATGATATGTCTGTAACGACCCGGTCATTTGCCTTCCTTTCTTTTTTCTTGAAATTTTACGAATGAATTTTTTTCGTTTAATTTTCCTTTGTGAGCTCTATTTCGTGTCGCTTAGTGTCATCTCGAGTGCTCAGAATTGGTTCCTGAGACTCTTTTCCGTGGATTGACAACTTCCTTTAAGGACTGAGTCATTTTCACAATTTTCGTTTTTTGACACTATGCGCTATTTCGTCCTTTTCCCTATTCTGTCTTATCTCCGTTTGTCAGTTTTTGGCACAACCTCACTTCTCATGCTCGGAGTTGGTTTTTGACTTCACGTTCCTTCATCTTGAGTGGTTTCCACGAAATACGTATCTTTACTTTTGCAAAAAAGTACTCTAGTTGCTCCCGGTGTCCATAGGGGCATGGATGCAAAGTTTTTTGAAATTATTTTCTTTTCTTGTGGTGTTTTTCGTAAATATCTTTTGAAGATATTTTATTTCAGGGGTTTTTAAGAAAATATTTTTGGAAGATATTTTCATTCTGGGCCATAAGTGCAGTTTTCACTTTTTGGAGGGGCCATTGTGCAATTAATGAAAGTTATTGCAAAATGTCTTGTTTTGAGCCTGGATCCTCGTACGGGATTCATTTTCATATTTCATCAAGTTGTGTACTCTTGGAATTTCCTCCTTGTCGATGTTTTCCAGTTTCAGGGTTTTTGGCCCCGGTTCCCGCCAAACTTGTTTTAGGCATAACTTTCTGCTCAGGACTCAGTTTTTGACGCTATTCCTTCTGTTGTTCATATTTTATCATTTTGAATCTTTTTTGTTCACAAAGTTTTGCCATTTGAGTGAGTCTGCTCAAATTTTACTTTTCCGGACCCGGCGGGGCCCGTTCGGGGCACTTTTTGAGATTTCTATAAAAGGGGGGTGAGATATTTCATTTTTCATCTTCTACCCTCTTCATGCCCGACCTGGAGCTCCCATGGCAGCCCAAGGGGTGCTGCCATCTTCTCTCTCCTCTTTTGGTTCACTTTTCCTTGATGGAAAGTTTTCAGCCTTAACGTTTGTTGTTCCCCTCGCCGTGCTCTACCTTTCCCCCTTATTAGAATTCAGTTTTGACCATTTCTTGAGTTTGGTTTTGAGGTCAAGTTATGATTTTGATGGGGCTTTGATGGGGGTTATGTTCACGGCGTTGTCCCCGATAAAACCTAGGAGTTTCGTCGGATTCGGAGCCGTTCCATTTTCATGACTTTTGAGATTTTCATCTCAAATTGAGGTAGGAGATGTTCTAGGTTTAAATTCTTGTTATATAGCATGCTTGTGATGCTTATACTACTTGTTTGCATGATTAAATATGAAATCTAGAGATTTTATTATTTATTTTTCTTGTACGGGATCTAATTTTTCTTGTTGCTCATGACTTGGTTTAAACATGTAGCATGATTTTATATTGCCCTTTGATATGCTCATTGTCGTGTGTTGGAACATTTGAATAAGTATTAAAGATTTTATTTAATATTTATCTTAGGTGAAAGGTTAATTCACATGGTCTGAACTAGCTTGAAATTAATATGTGTTAAGCTTGTAATATGATATTACATTAGTCCTTGGCATATTCTCTAAGATATGTTAAATTGAGAGCATTTGGTTAAGTTTAAAAATCAAGAGATTTTAATTAAAAGAATTAATTAAAATCTATGTTGTGGTCCCATTAGCTTAATTAAGGTTTTAACTTGATATTTGTATTGGCCATGATTTGTTTACTAGTATATATTAATTTGGGACTATTAGAAGTTGTATTAGAACCTTGGGATTTAAATTAGCATGATTTAGTTAAAGTTCTACTTTATTGTTCTAACAACCTAATTGAGTTTTAGAATGAATATAGGTGATGACCTTGCCATGACCTTTAACATGTATTAAATTGAGGTTAATTGAAGTTGAATCAGAAATCTAGAGAATTTAATTGTGTTTATCTATTTAAATTCTATCAATTTGCTCCATGATCTAGTTGTGTTTTAGAAGTGGTTTCTATATTCAAATCATGGACTTAGACTTGTTGTATATTCATTTGGTTATAATTTGAACATTGGATAACATAGTTGCTATGTTTGTATTCATGAGAATATGTTTTCCTTATTGAATATATTGTTGCCTTGTGTAATGATTTGCACACTTCGTATTTAACATCATTCATGCATAGCGTGTAACGAATCGCACACTGAATATTCGACATTCATCACATCATATTAGTTGTGGACTTAGAGCATGGATTGTATAGGTTTCCAAATTTGGTTGTGCTTGGTAGATAGTTGATTATCTTGCATATTCCTCTTGATATATACGTTGTTGCACAACTTGTTAATTTTGGAAACTTGGGGATGTCGTTGTTTGACTATAGCTAAGATGTGGTTCTAGTACGGGGGATAGTCCCTCTATATATAGTCTAGTGCGCACGTAGGGAGGTTACCCATGGGCTAGTAACCCTAAAGTAACTATGTTGTCGGTCTGATCCGGCGTGACGTCCGAGTATCCACTTTGTTTCATTTCGCATTTCATTTTCAAGTTGATAACTAGATGATGTTGTAACTTGTTGTTTCTTATTTGTCGTTCCATTTTAAGTTACAGGATGTTAACTTTGCGAAATTGTGCTTTATGCGTTGTATTGGAAGTTCCAATGTTGGTTAAATTACATCGATATTAAAAATCATGTTTTGACGTTCTAATAACGCTTAGGATTGATCCTATTGATTCATTTATAACATAGACGTTAGGTGGCATGAACCACTACTATTATTTTGTGCTTTAGATTCTAAGTTGATGGCTTTGAGAACTTAAACCTTGTTGCATTGTATAACATGCTCTTTTGTTGTTGAATTGCGTGGATAATGTGATTCTTGTTAACTCGTACTCAAATATGCTTTTGTTATGTTGTATGGATTACTCTAGACCTAGTTCAATTGTATTGAAAATGCAATTTATGTTAATCTATGTTCAAGCATTGTTCTTGTCGTGTTCTTTGGATTATCCCAACCATGATTCGTTTCATACACGTATGTATATCATGATTCTTGTTGCTTAGACTCTGAGGTAGCTTAGGATGCTCCCCGAGTCTCACTTTGACATAGACGTTAGGTAGCATGAGCCCCTTTAACATGTTTCACCTTAAGGTGATAAATTTGTAAAATGCTAGGTCGATGCATGCTCATCTCCTATGAGTAGCTTTATGTTACTCACCCCTACAATACTGGGGCATATTTCAGGTACGAAGACTTGGTTCGTGACGCCTAGCATTCCTTGGATGTCGTGTAGCCTTCAAGTTTCCATTTCATGCAAATGTTAGCATGAAATGTCATTTTGTAGACTTATATGTCAAAATATGTATATTTGATTCCATGTATGTAATGTGTATATAAGTGCACTCCTTTTAATGTATTTGACATGTATGAGATGAGGCCAGAGGCCAATGACATGTGTATTGTATTCTATACAACTTTTTAACTTCATGAAATATTATGAAAACCTTGAAAAATCGCAAGTCATTGCTTCACCATGGTTGCATCGGGTGTGGGAATTCCATTTTCATTCTTTCATAGGGTCTTTTTAATCTTGTATGAAGTGTGGCCAAGGGCCAAATAGTCATTTGACTCCATTTTACATTTTTGGATTCCATGTTTTCCATTCCAAGTCCATTTTCGCCTTTTTGCCCGTTGGGGGGTCGGATTTTGCATCGGCTATATTTTTAAGCAATGGACCATTGTAGCACGTCTAAATAGGTAAGTTACGTTTGCGTGCATGGTCGTTTCTGGGCAAAACCTTATCGTTTGTGTTTTGAGCCTCTTGTGAACTCATTTCGCATTTTTTTTGCTTATTCTGATCTAGGGGCATTATGGACCTTTCACATCAGTTTTATTTTCTTCTTTTGACATGGTTGAATAGAAAACATGATTTTAGGGGTGTTTCTTCTTCATGTTTTTCCAGAAAATGTCGTCTTGGTACCGTAAATCCCTCATGAAGTTTCAGCTTCCAGTTTTCATTTAGCAGCTTTATGACCCTCTTGTTCAGTTCTGATCTAGGGACATTTTGGGGATTTCACTGTGAGTTTTTTTTTATTCCATCCACGTTGTCGAGTAGAAAACTCGATTTTAGGGGAGGTTTCTTCTTTGTGTTTTTCCAGAAAAACTCATCTTGACTTCCGTTTCAAGCCTCAGTTCTGGGCAGATAAAAAAAAAATGTAGCAGCAGCCAAGGGCTGCCACCAGCCATTTCTTTGGGCGCCGGCATGCGCGCCGGTGGGCTCGCGCATGGGCGCCGTGTGCCCCATGGCCCCTCGTTGGGCCGCCGCGACGCCAATTCTTCTTTTGGGCTTTTCTCCTTCGTCCGAACTCCGATTCAAGTGAATTTTTTTTTGAACTTGACTAATTTTTCGCTGTCTTTCCAACGGTGTACTCGGTTGCACCCAGTTCTTCCTGGATAATTACCAGTTTACCTTTTTTACTTTAAGTGGTCGTTTTTCTTCGTTATGCCGTTTCTCCTTCGTCCGGACTCCAAATCATGCGATTCTTGAGTCCATCTTCATTAGTTTTTCGTTGTCCTTCTAGCGGGGTTCTCGGTGGCACTCGAATCTACAATTTTCAGAATGACTATTCTGCCCCTGGGGGCTTATTTGTCATATTTTTGATCTTTTGCTTCCGCATCAGTTCTTGTTAAGTTCCACGACCTCATGGAAGGTCACTTTGACTTCTTAAAGTCTTGTTTTCTGTTTTTGCTTCCGCATTCGGATCCGTTATCTGATCATCCTTATGGTTCATCGCAGGACACGCTGGCCTAAAAACCAGGGTTGTCACAATGTCCTTCAACATATATAAATTTGAGGTTATTTGGAATTAATTTGAAATCTAGAGAATTTAATTATTTTTATTTAATTAAATTCTATCTAATTGCTCCATGGATTTAATTGTGTTTTGGAAGTTGTTTTTAAGTTTAAATCATGGACTTGGACTTGTTGTATATTCACTTGATAACATTTTGAGCATTGGATAACATAGTTGTTATATTTATATTCATGGTAATATGTTTTCCTTATTGAATATATCATTGTCTTGTGCAATGAGTTGCACATTTTGTATTTAACATTTTTCATGCCGTAGTAGTTATGGACTTAGAACATGTATTGTATGTGTTTCCAATTTTGGTTATGCGTGGTAGATAGTTGATTATCTTGTATATACATGTTGATATTTACGTTGTTGCATAAGTTGTTAATTTTGTTGAGAACCAATATCTTGTCACATTGTATAGTATACTTCTATATAGTTAAATTGCATGAATGATGTGATTTATGCTAGAAATGATCTAAGGTAGCTTAGGATGCTCCCTGAGTCTTATTTTGACATAGACGTTAGGTGACATGAGCCCCTTGACATGTTTTACCTTATGGTGATAATTTTGTAAAATGCTAGGTCGATGCATACTCATTTCCTACGAGTAACTTTATGTTACTCACGCCGAAGTTACTAGGGATTTGTTTTAGGTACGAAGGCTTGGTTCATGATGTTCAGCATTCCTTTGATGACTTGTAACTTTTAAGTTTCCATTTCATGCAAATGTTAGCATGAAATGTCATTTTGTAGCCTTATATGTTAAAACTTGTATCCTTGATTCCAAATACGTAAAGTGTACCTAAGTTGGGACGGCTCAAGTTTTTTAAACCCGGTGCGTCAGTGATGACAAAAAGATGACCCAATAATGGATCCGAAATGCAGAAGCGAAAGGTGAAACAACGGTCTCTAGAGATACAATGCGTCTCTAAGACACCAATGTGACCCTCAATGAGGTCACGGAACTCAAAGGAAACAAATGCAGAAGTGTCGTTCCAAAAACGGACAAAAAGAACCTAGGGGCAAAATGGTTATTTTGCAAAAAGTGGATTCAGGTGCTATTGAACATACCGCTGGAAAGACAATGACAAATTAGTCAAGTTCAAAAAAAAGTTTACTCAATTTGGAGTCCGGACGGGGGAGAAAGGTCAAAAACAAAAATAATGTCGTGGTGGCCCGACGAGGACAAACAACCACTGCTGCAACTGAGAGTAAAAACGGGTATCTAAACGGACTTTTTTGGAAAAACTCAAAGAAGAAACCCCCCCCTAAAATTAAGTTTTCTAGCCCGATTGTGAACGGAAACAAAAAAAATGCATTGTAAAATGCCTAGAATGCCCCCAAGAAAATCAGGTTAAGAGGAAAAAAACTAATCTGAGCTACTGCCCAAGTTTTGGAAATAGGGCTTCTGGAGGTTTTTAAATTGGCTAAATTGAAAATGCAATCTTAAAATGCACCCACAAGACCTCCAAAAGTTTCGGATTGGTCGTGACGATTTAAAAAAAAAAAAGTCGATGAATAGTACCAACTACATTTGTACTAAAAATTTGCAAAACCTGGCAGCAAGGATTTTTCAGAAAAATATTGATTTTTGAGGTCCAAGATGATGTTTTCTAGAAAAACACAAAGAAGGAACCTCTAAAATTGAGTTTTCTACGTGACTCGCGAGGAAAAATGAAAAAAACGCATTGTGAAATACCCGAAATGCACCTGGAACAAAATAGGGTAAAACTCCCTAAAATGCTACTTAGAGTTTTTGTTTCATCAATGGAGGTATTATTTGCCAAGGTAAACATGCAAGTATATGTAATATGATAAAATTGATGAGCTACAATGGCCTATGGCCTCATTACAATACATTTACTACATTTGACATGTCAAACCTCCAAGTTAGAAAAATTACATTTCATAGACAAATCATGAACATGCTAACACTTGCATGTGAACAAGAATGCTTCTAAAGAAGCTCAACTCAGCAAATCACCCAAGCAATTGCAATCTCCAATCTTGTATCCTGTACCTGAAATATGCCCCAGTATCGTAGGGGTGAGTAACATAAAGCTACTCGTAGGAAATGAGCATGCATCGACCTAAAGTTTTACAAGTTGCATGTTTTAATTATTGTGGTTCATTCCACCTAACGTCTATGTCAAGGTGAGACTCAGGGAGCATCCTAGCTACCTAAGATCATTTTTAGCATCAATCATCTCATTCATGCAATTTTAACAACTTAGGGTCATACTTACACAAAGCAACAATATAGGAGCATGCTTACACAAAGCAACAACATAGTGATTCTCAAGGTTATCAACTTGAAGTCTAAAATGCAACATCAACTAAATATAACAATTTAACATAATTAAAATATCTAATACCACACATTAAGACATAGATTCTCTAAGTTATCAACTAGAAATCTAAAAGTGTGAAATCAACTAAATATAACAATTTAGTATAGATGTACTTAACAACATCAAATCGCCGATAGCCAAAACCACAAGTCACAATATAAACATGATTGCAAACTTGGAATTGAATGCGAAAACAAATAGTGGAAGACTTGGACATCACGTCTCGGACTAAACTAAGAACAAATTGGTTATTCTGGGCATTAACCCGCTGGGATAACTACCCTAGTGCGCACTATCTCAATTGGGGAGAACTCATACCTCCCACACTAAAGCCGAACTTTAGCCATATCACAGTAACAATGTCCCAAGACTCCAAAATAATTAAGTTAACAACTTATATACGTATTAAATAGTACACGAAACTACCTTCATGCACAAGTAGGTTGTAACCACACAACACATGCTCTAAATCCACAACTACTATAGGATGACAATGTCGATCTTCAGAGCGCAATTCGTTACGCACTATAATACTATCACATGTCAAATCTTCAGTGTGCGATTCGTTACACGCTATAACAATATAATTCAATATTGGAACATAAACTCATAATTCCATTATAAGCCTAAAATCATGCCTTAAACATATTATCAATGTCAATTACATGATTCAATCAACGGTGCAACAAGGTAGAATTTAATTACATCATGATAATTAAATCTCTCAATTCTAAAACAACTCTAAATGGTCCCAAATTAACATATGCTAGTACATAAGTCATAGTTATCACAAATATCAAGCTAAACACTTAATTAGGCCAATGGAACCCTTAATTAGATTTTAATTAATCATTTTAATTAAAATCTCTAGATTTTCATGGTTGTCCAAATGCTCTCAAATTAAAGTATGTTAAACAACATGCCAAAACCTAACTTAGAAGCATACTACAACTTAATTTCATGCAAGGTACGGCCATGCACTTTAATCTTTCACAAAAGATAAATATTAATTAAAAAGAGCAATTCTTATTTAATTAATCCCAATTTAATATATGTTAACAAACATATTAAAACTAGATTTTCTAGCATGCCACAATTCAAATCAAAGTTATATATCATCATGAATTTTAAATCTTATACAAAGAAATAAAAATTAATAACTTCCAAGATTTGATACAAGGCATATATATAAGTTGTATAATCATGCTAAACACTCAATACAACACACACAAAAGCCTAAAACATTCCCTACCTCAATTTGAGATGAAAATCTCAAAAGCCATCAAAATGGAACGGCTCCGAATCTGACGAAACTACTAGGTTTTGTTGGGGACAACGCCGTGAATACAACCCCCATGAAAGCCCCATCAAAATCATAACTTGATCTCAAAACCAAACTCAAGAAATGGTCAAAACTGAATTCTAATAAGGGGGAAAGGTAGAGCACGGCGAGGGGAACAACAAACGTTAAGGCCGAAGACTTTCCATCAAGGAAAAGTGAACCATAAGAGGAGAGAGAAGATGGAAGCACCCCTTGTGCTGCCATGGGAGCTCCAGGTCGTGCATGAAGAGGGGAGAAGATGAAAAATGAAATATCTCACCCCCCCTTTTATAGAAATCCCAAAAAGTGCCTCGAACGGGCCCCGCCGGGTCCACAAAAGTAAAATTTGAGCAGACGTACTCAAATGGCAAAACTTTGTGAATGAAAAAGATTCAAAATAATAAAATATGAACAACGGAAGAAATGATGTCAAAAACTAAGTCCCGAACAGAAAGTTATGCCCAAAACAAGTTTGGCACAAACCGAGGTCAGAAACCCTAAAACTGGAAATCAATGACCAGAAGGAATTTCTAAGAGTACGAGACTCGGTAAAAAGTGAAAATGAATCCCGTACGAGGATCCAGGCTTAAAACAAGGCATTTAGCAATAACTTTCATTAATTGCACAATTGCCTATCCAAAAAGTGAAAACTACACTAATGGCCCAAAATGAAAATATCTTCCAAAAATATTTTCTTAAAAACACCTGAAATAAAATATCTTCAAAAGATATTTACGAAAAATACCCCAAGAAAAGAAAAAAAATTCAAAGAGCTTTGCATCCATGCCCCTATGGACACCGGGAGCAACCAGAGTACTTTCTTGCAAAAGTAAAGATACTTATTTCTTGGAAACCACTCAAGATGGAGATACATGAAGTCAAAAACCAAATTCGAACACAAGAAGTGTGGTTATGCCAACAAAGTGTCAAACGGGGAAAAGACAAAATAGTGAAAAGGACGAAAAGGGAATAGTGTCGAAAAACGAAAAATGTGGAAACGACTCGGTCCTCAAAGGAAGTTGTCAATCCATAGAAAAGAGTCTCGGAAATCACTCCAGGGCACTCGAGATGACACTAAGCGAAGAGGAACTGAACTCAGAAAGGAAAGACAACGGAAAAAAAAAAAAAATATCTGTGAAAATCCGGGTCATTACATAAGTACACTTTTTGTATGCTTATTTTTTATGTATGACATGAGGCCAAGGGCCATTAATTCTAAGGTTTACAAATATGTTTTTTTAAAAAACTTGAGATTTTAGTACTTGGTATTATTCATCAATTTTTTTTTGAAAAATGTGTCGACCGATCCGAAACTTCCGGGGCTCTTGTGTGTGTATTTTAAGATTGCATTTTCAATTTAGACAATTTAAAAATCTCCCGAAGCCCTATTTCCTTTCCTTTGGCAGCAGCTCAGAAAGATTTTAAACTTCTTGACCTGATTTTCTTGGGGGTATTCTGGGCATTTTACAATGCATTTTCTTTGTTTTCGTCCACGCTGTTGGGTAGAAAACTTGATTTTGAGGTGGGTTTATTCTTTGTGTTTTTCCAGAAAAATTCGTTTGATGGCCCGTTTTTGCTCTCAGTCACGGACAGATCCTGTAGCAGCTTTTTGACCCTCTTGACTTCTTCTGATCTAGGGGCAATTTGGGTAATTCACATAGTGAGTATTTTGTGTTTTCATCAGTGTTATTGGGTAGAAAACTTGATTTTGGGGGGGGGGGGGGGGGGGGGTTTCTTATTCGTGTTTTTCCAAAAAAATTCGTTTCGGACCTCGTTTCAGCTCTTAGTTCTGGCTGGAACTTTTCTTCCCCTAGCATGTCATGGTGCTTGTCGGGGTGCTCGTGGGGTGTTCGTCTCGATGTCGCGACGTCGACTTTTGTTTTCGCTCGTTCTCCTTCGTCCGAACTCCAAATCGAGTGAACTTTTTTTAGAACTTGATTAATTTTTTGCGATCTTTCAAACGGTGTACTCGGTTGTACCCAGATCTTCCTGGATAATTACCCTTTTAGCCTTAAAGGCTCTTTTTTCTTCGTCATGCTGTTTCTCCTTCGTCCAGACTCCGAATCATGTGATTCTTGAGTCCATCTTGATTAATTTTTTGTTGTCTTTCCAGCGGTGTGCTTGGTGGCACCCGAATCCATATTTTTAGAAATAACTATTTTGCCCTTGGGGACTAAATTGTTACTTTTCTGATCTTTTGTTTCCGCGTTAGTTCTCATTGAGTCCAGACCTCATTGAAGGTCATCAAAGTGTTTTAGAGGCATGTCGTGCCTTGGTAGACCATTGTCTTGTTTCTTGCTTCCACATCTGGATCTGCTATCGGGTCAATCTCCGATTCATCACAGGACGCACTAGCTTAAAGAACTAGGGTCGTCACACATACATCTCATAATTTAAAATCCAAAGTTACAAAAAAATAAAATAAAGTAATTCATGTTTTTACTTTATCCAATCTAACCATGGTTTAATCAAATAAATTAATCTAAACATTGATACTCAAGGTGAAATCCTTATGAGTTCTAAGAGGAAACATAGAGAAGAACTCGCCTGAAGGTTTCGAAACGAAACTGATGCTTCAAACCTTGATTGTCTCTTCCAATTTCGGCATCCTATTTCTCATATCTGGCCTCCTCCTTGTTAGCACTCTCTTCTTCTCTCTCTATCTCTCTTATTTTTCTAACGTGACAAAACTTTTGTCGATAAAACCTTATGTGTATATTTATACACCTTAATACCTAATCATATTCCAACAATGACTACTAAATAAAAAGAAACTAATAATCATTAACTAATATAGATATATCTAGACACACATATTTTATATAATAAATATTTGCATATTACCTTCCATAATTAATTATTAATTAAATAAATCATATATATCTATATATATCCATAAATATATATCTATATATATATTCTTCCATGACACTTATTAATTAATTATATTTATATATAATTAAATATATATTTATAATTATACAAAAATGATGATTTAAATAATCACAAAACCATGGGCTTTATTAATTAACCCAATAAGGCTTCATTCAAGCCCAAGACCATATCCTTTAGTCCAACTTTCCTTAAGCCCAGTCAAATTAATTTAAATAAATAAAATAATTAAATATCACTTAAATTAAAATAACTAATTACATGAACCATATAAACAAACAAGAATTTATAGCTAAGTCACACCATACCCAAAATCTAAACAAACAAGAATTTAAAAGGTCATCTTCCAAAATATCTTACAAATTAAATTGCAAGATAGTCCCCAAGACGAAAAATAAATATTCTACATAATTACACTAAAACCCCAAAATAAAGAATAATTTCAATAAAGTATGCATCCATACCCTTTACGAAAAAGTAAGCAACAAGAATGTATTTTCTACAAAAGTAAAAATACAATAATCCATGCAAAGCCGAAATCAAATCCGAGCACAAAAAGTGAGGTTATGCAAGGAAAAATGATAAACCAAGGGCCTAATTACATACATGTCAAATAAATCCCAAATGGCGCATGTAGGTGCTCATTACATATGTAGAACCAAATATACAAGTTTTGACATTTTGAATCAAAAATACCATTTCATGTTAACATTTTCATGAAATAGATACTTCGAGTCTACAAGACATTCCAAAGCAAATGCAAAGCCCCAAATCTTGAATCCTGTACCTGAAAAATGTCCCAACTACATGGGTGAGTAACATAAAGCTACTCATAGGAGATGAGCATTTATAGACCTAACATTTTACAAACTTATTAAGTTGCTATAAATCAATTCATACGGTCATGCCACCTAGTGTCTATGTCAAATGTGAGACTCATGGAACACCCTAAGCTACCTTAGAGCATTTCTAGAATAAACCACAACATTCATACAATTTAACAACGTAGGAGCATATAGTGTAATGCAACAAGACATAGGTATTCAAAGTTATCAACTTGTAACCTAAACTGCGAAAATAACCGAAACGGTTCATGCCACCTAATATATATGTTCCAAATGAGTCTAAGAAATCATCCTAGGCTACATTAAACAATTAATACCCAAATTACAATATCAATGCAATTTTAATTAACATTAGAACTTCTAATACAACGCATCAAGGTATAAATTATCAAAGTTAACAACTTGAAATCTAAACTACGGAGACAATAAGTTATGACAATTTACTACTATTAACTTGTATTAAAAAACAAGGCTTGTAAGTATACAAAGCACATGTATACTACACCTAATTGAAATGTCAAATACCACATCACACAAGTTATAAATAATCCATATTAAACAACTTAAAATTCAATGCGAAATCAAATAGTGGCGGAAAGACAAGGATATACGGTCTCAATGACGAATCAAGCTGATCTCAGGTTACTAGCCCGCAAAGTACTACCTAGTGCGCACTAAACCTGGAATCAAACCGTATATTGGTGTTTTAGGGTTACTAGCCTTTAAGGATTATGATACCCCCTAATTTCGGAACACGGGATGATCAAGTCCATGCACAAAATTAAGGGAAATCAAAACAATTAAAGTATTTCAAACAAGCACATATTACAAAAAGAAATAAAAAGAATAAATAATATGCCAAAGAAAACTATTAAATAATACTTTCGCAAATACTTCTCCAAAATTACAACTCGGGAATCCCATAATGCAAGGACCCCTAAAACAATATTTAATAATCCAGTCAATTATAAATTAAATAAGTTTATCATCCTACTTTGGAATAAACTAAAAGAATGGATAAGTCCTCCAAGTGCGAATCCTCAACCTTGAGACTTGGAACTTCTAATAACCTGAAAAATAAATTGCGGGTTAAACCCTACGAGAAAGCACTCTCTACCAGGCCTCTGAAAACCAATAAGCAGATTATCTCTGATCAAAACCAAACCTAATAAAGTTTTAAGTTTAATAAAGATACACATATGTATAAATAATTATATACAATATAACCTTCACATCCATTAATAGGTTCATTAATTTTCAAAACCATTAAACCAAGATTAAAACATAATCCTACCTAAACCAATCCACAATCTCCTTCTCTTTTAAAGAGAAACCTTTTAACCTTAATTCCATTTTAAATAATTATTTAATCATTTAAATAATTATTTAATCATTTAAATAATAAACCATAATCTAAGGAACAATATCTGTAATCCAAAACCGTATAACCATTAATGAATGATTTTACTTATTTAAATCATAAAGTAAAGATTTATACCTTGGCAATTCATCCTTGTATTCTCCAATATTATTTATTAATATATATAAAATAATACACTAACTTATAAATACTAAATTATTCTAATTTAAGAATAACAAATCCCAATCCACCCTATACATACAATAACTATAGATGAAATTATAATTGTCTAACATATAGTAACTTAATTACGCTTTGGCAAATCAACCATGCCATTATAAATGTATTTATTTATATATTGGCAACTCAACCGTGCCTCTTTAAGTATTTTTATTTATACATTGACAATTCAACCATGCCTCCACAAGTATATTTATTTATACATTGGCAAATCAACCATGCCTCCACAGGTATATTTATTTATACATTGGCAAATCAACCATGCCTCCTATGTATATATTTTATTCATACAAATAAGGTAATATTTTTTTAAGCCTTTGGCAACTCACCCATGCCTACAATTCATCCATGTACCAACTTTAGACTCAACGATAGCTAATTCATACATTGGCATCTCATGCAGATTATAAGCATATCACTAATTTAATAACTAAGCCATCTAGATATATCAAGTAAGTATAACAATACTAATAATCTTAATTAATATATATATATATATATATACACATATATTACATATAATATATGTGTATAATCCTTCCTTAATAATTCTTAATTATTCAAAATCACACACACACACACATATATATATATATTTATATATATATATATATATATATATATATATATAAATAAATAAATAAATATATATATATATATATATATATCCTCCTTCTATAACCAATTATTAATTTATTTATATTTACGCAATTTAAATGCTACTAAATATCGTCTGAAATAGTTTCTTATAAATACTCCATCTCGGTAAATAATTTTCGGACACCGTCTTGCTAAAACATAAATATCTCCTAGTAGGATGGGAATCTGATAATGAAATTGGTATCATTGGAAAAAGAATGAAAAATCCTTGAATTTGAGCTCAAGAATGACCCAATTTCGATTTAAAATGACTAAGTTATGACCGTTTCAATTTCATGTCATAAAACAGACAAACATGGATCAGCACGCGCGCCCACGCACTTTCCACACACTTGCATGCACCGGATCCATGTCTCTATATGTACTAGTGCATTCTGATTGGGTGGAGTCTTTCAGCTGCTCTGAGCTCGTCCACACCATATTATTTCTATGTTGACTAAACCACATCTACGGTTCGGATGCACATGCGTACCCTTTTTCCATACGCCGCAATGCACCGAATCATTCTACTTATAATAAATTAATCCAATGGCCTAGATTAGCGTGCGTAACATATTATCATGTTCCGCAATGTACCGGATTAATCCACTTAAGATTAAATAATCTAATGGTCCGGATCAGCATGTGTACCACCATTCCATGTGCCGCATTTCACTAGATTATCCGTCCTTTATCATTATAATCCAATGGCCATAATCTATGTGCGCATGGTAGTGAAGTAAGCCGCGTCACACCGAATCAAAACTCCCTTTTGAAACGCCGATTCATAGACAGTGTGTATGTGTATATATAAACAATATATATATATATATATACACATATAATTTTCTATCAATTATAGGAAAATAAAATATAATAAATTCCTAAAAAAAATTATAGAAAAATACAAGAAAATTCTAGAAAATTTCAGAAAATGCTCAGAAATTCTATAAACCCTAAATAACCCTCTTGGGTCACAGATCAAGCATAACAATTGATTTAAAAATAAAAACAACACATACTGTAATGACCCGGTTATTTTCTTCCTTTCATTTTTCCTCAAATTTTGCGGATAAATTTTTTCCGTTGTCTTTTCTATTCTGTGTTTGGTTTTTCATCACTTAGTGTCGTCTTGAGTGCTTAAAAATGGTTTCTGAGACTCTTTCCTTTGGATTGACAACTTTCTTTAAGGACCGAGTCATTTCCATATTTTTCGTTTTTCGATACTATTCACTTTTCGTCCTTTTCCCTATTTTGTCTTTTCCTTGTTTGTCACTTTTTGGTACAACCTCATTTTTCGTGCTCAGAGTTGGTTTTTGACTTCACGTATCTTCATTCTAAGTGGTTTCCATGAAATACATGTCTTTACTTTTGCAGTAAAAAACTCTAGTTGCTCCCGGTATCCATAACGGTATGGATGCATAGTTTTTCAAAATCTTTTTCTTTTCTTGGGGAGTTTTACGTAAATATCTTTTGAAGATATTTTGTTTCAGGGGTTTTTAAATAAATATTTTTGGAAAATATTTTCATTCTGGGTTATTAGTTTAGTTTTCACTTTTTGGATGGGCCATTGTGCAATTAATGAAGTTATTGCAAAAATGCCTCATTTTGAGCCTGGATCCTTTTATGGGATTCATTTTTACTTTTCTTCGAGTCGTGTACTCTTAGAATTGTCTTCTGATCATTTTTCCCCAATTTCAAGGTTTCTGGCCCCACTTACCACCGAACTTGTTCGGGACATATCTCTCTGCTCGGGACTCATTTTTTGACACTGTTTCTTTTGTTGTTGATATTTTCTCATTTTGGTTCTTTTTCATTCATGGAGTTTTGCTGTTTAAGCAAGTCTGCTCAAATTTCAATTTTCCGGACCCGGCGGGGCCCTTTCGGGGCACTTTTAGGGTTTTCCTATAAATAGGGGGTTATAAAATTAAAAAGTGATCTTCCCCTCTCTTCATGCACGACCAGAAGTTGCCATGGTAGCCCAAGGGGGTAGCCACCCTTCTTTTCTCAATTAAACCTCCTTCCCTTTGTTAAAAAGTCATAGTGTCTTCGTATTTTATGCTTGTCTTGACTTCACGCATCTTTCCCCCTTATTAGAATCCGTTTTTGGCCATTTTTTGAGTTTGGGTTTGAGGTTAAGTTTGGATTTTGGTATGTCCTCTTTGGAGTTTAATGTTCACCGTGTCGTACTCGACATAACCTAGGAGTATCGTCGGATTCGGAGCACTTTTCTTTCGGTGGGGATTTGAGATTTTCATCTCAAATGGAGGTAGGGGGTGTTATAGTTTCATAGTTTTGGTTTCTTACATGCTAATGATGCTTATACAACTTGTATGCATGCTTTTGTTCATAATTTAGAATTTAATTTAATTATTTTCTTTGTGTAAAATTTAATTCTTATGATGATATCAACTTAGAATTAAATTATGGCATGCTAGAAATTTAGGCCTTGGTACGGTGGTTTATATATATTAAATTGGGATTATTTGAATAAGAATTGCAACTTTTATTTAATATTTATCTTTTGTGAAAGTTTAATTCACATAGTTTTATCAAGCATGAAATAAACTAGTAATGTGATATTAAAGTAGGCCTTGGTGAGTCCTTGAACATATGTTAATTTGAGAGTATTTTGAGTTTTTAAAAAATCTAGAGGAAATTAATTAATTAGTTTAATTAATTTTATTTTAAGTGTTTTAATCACTTAATTAGTTATTTGATGTTATATATGTGATGACCATGATATGTCCTTCAACATATATAAATTTGATGTTATTTGGAATTAATTTGGAATCTAGAAAATTTAATTATTTTTATTTAATTAAATTCTATCTAATTGCTCCATGGATTTAATTGTGTTTTGGAATTGTTTCTATGTTTAAATCATGAACTTGGACTTGTTGTATATTAACTTGGTTACATTTTGAGCATTGGATAATATAGTTGTTATATTTATATTCATGAGAATATGTTTTCCTTATTGAATATATCATTGTCTTGTGTAATGAGTTACACATTTTGTATTTGACATTTTTCATGTTGTAGTAGTTATGGACTTAGAACATGTATTGTATGTGTTTCCAATTTTGGTTGTGCATGGTAGATAGTTAATTATCTTGTATATACATGTTGATATATACGTTGTTGCACAACTTGTTGATTTTGGAAACTTGGGGATGTCGTTGTTTGACTAAGGCTAGGACATGGTTCTAGTACGGGGGATTATCCCTCTACAAATCTAGTGCATACATAGGGAGGTTACCCGTAGGCTAGTAATCCTAAAGTAATTATGGTGTCGATCTGATCTAGCGTGACGTCCAAGTATCCACCGGGTTTGATTTCGCATTTCATTTCAAGTTGATAACTAGATGGTATCGTAATTTGTTGTTCCTTATTTGATTTTCCATTTTGAGTTTCAAGATGTTAACTTGAGAAATCATGCTTTATGCGTGGTATTAGAAGTTCCAATATTGGTTAAATTGCATCGATATCGTGACTTGTGTTTTATTGTTCTAGTGTAGCTTAGGATGATTCCTTAGACTCATTTGGAATATAACCCACTTTAATTGTTTTCTTATCTTAGATTACAAATTGATATTGTTGAGAACCTATATCTTGTTGCGTTGTATAGTATGTTTCTATATAGTTAAATTGCATGAATGATGTGATTTATGTTATAAATGATCTAAGGTAGTTTAGGACGCTTCCTAAGTCTTATTTTGACATAGACGTTAGGTGGCATGAGCCCCTTGACATGTTTCACCTTAAGGTGATAATTTTGTAAAATGCTAGGTCGATCCATACTTATTTTCTACGAGTAGCTTTATGTTACTCACCCCGAAGTTACTGGGGATTTGTTTCTGGTACGAAGGCTTGGTTCGTGATGCTCATCATTCCTTAGATGACTTGTAACTTTTAAGTTTCCATTTCATGCAAATGTTAGCATGAAATGTCATTTTGTAGCCTTATATGTTAAAACTTATATCCTTGATTCCAAATATGTAATGTGTACCTAAGTACACTTTTTGGATGCTTATTTTGTATGTATGACATGAGGCCAAGGGCCATTAATTCTAAGGTTTACAAATATGTTTTTTTTAAAACTTGAGATTTTAGTACTTGATACTATTCATTGATTTTTTTTTGAAAAATGTGTCGACCGATCAGAAACTTCCGGGGGTCTTGTGGGTGTATTTTAAATTTAAACAATTTATAAACCTCCCGAAGCCTTATTTCCTTTCCTTTAGCAGCAGCTCAGAAAGATTTTAAACTTCTTGACCTGATTTTCTTGGGGGTATTCTGGGCATTTTACAATGCATTTTCTTTGTTTTTATCCATGATATCGCATGGAAAACTTGATTTTGGGGAGGGTTTCTTTTTCGTGTTTTTCCAAAAAAATTCGTTTGATGGCCCGTTTTTGCTCTCAGTCGTGGACAGATCTTGTAGCAGCTTTTTGACCCTCTTGACTTCTTCTGATCTAGGGGCAATTTAGGTATTTCACACAGTGAGTTTTTTGTGTTTTCATCAGCATTATTGGGTAGAAAACTTGATTTTGGGGGGGGGGGGGTTTCTTCTTCGTACTTTTCCAGAAAAATTCGTTTCGGACCTCGTTTCGGCTTTTAGTTCTGGATGAAACTTTTTTTCCCCTAGCATGTCATGGTGCTTGACTTTTGTTTTTGCTCGTTCTCCTTCGTCCGGACTCCAAATCAAGTGAACTTTTTTCGGAACTTGGTTAATTTTTTGCTATCTTTCAAACGGTGTGCTCAGTTGTACCCAGATCTTCCTGAATAATTACCAGTTTACCCTTTTAGCCTTAAAGGCTTTTTTTTCTTCGTCATGCCGTTTTTCCTTCATTCGGACTCCGAATTATGTGATTCTTGAGTCCATCTTGATTAATTTTTTGTTATCTTTCCAACGGTGTGCTTGGTGGCACCTGAATCCATATTTTTAGAAATAACTATTTTGCCCTTGGGGGCTAAATTGTTACTTTTCTGATCTTTTGTTTCCGCGCCAGTTCTCATTGAGTTCCAGACCTCATTGAAGGTCATCAAAGTGTCTTAGAGGCATGTTGTGCCTTGGGAGACCGCTGCCTTGTTTCTTGCTTCCGCATCTGGATCCGCTATCGAGTCAATCTCTAGTTCATCACAGGACGCACTGGCTTGAAAAACTAGGGTCGTCACACATACATCTCACAATTTAAAATCCACAGTTACAAAAAAAATAAAATATAGGAATTCATGTTTTTACTTTATCCAATCTAACCATGATTTAATCAACTAAATTAATCTAAACATTGATACTCAAGGTGAAATCCTTATGAGTTCTAAGAGGAAACATAGAGAAGAACTCGCCTGAAGGTTTCGAAACGAAACTGACACTTGAAACCTTGATTGTCTTATCCAATTTTGGCATCCTATTTCTCAGATCCGGCCTCCTCCTTGTTAGCCCTCTCTTCTTCTCTCTTTGCCTCTCTTATTTTTGTAATATGACAAAACTTTTATCGATAAAACCGTAAGTGTATATTTATACACCTTAATATGGAATCCTATTCCAATAATGACTACTAAATAAAAGGAAACTAATAATCATTAACTAATTTATATATATCTAGATACACATATTTTATATAATATATATATGCATATTACCTTTCATAATTAATTATTAATTAATTAAATCATATATACCTATATATATCCATAAATATATATCTATATATATATTCCTCCATAACACTTATTAATTAATTATATTTATATATAATTAAATATATATTTATAATTATACAAAAATGGTGATTTAAACAATCACAAAACCATGGGCTTTATTAATTAACCCAATAAGGCTTCATTCAAGTCCAAGATCATATCCTTTGGTCCAACTTTCCTTAAGCCCAGTCCAATTAATTTAAATAAATAAAATAATTAAATAACACTTAAATTAAAATAACTAATTACATGAACCATATAAACAAACAAGAATTTGTAACTAAGTCACACCATATCAATAAAATCAACACGCAAACAATTTAATCAATAAACAAACACACATATAACAATCAACGTATCAATAATGAAATAGAATTTAATTAAAACAAGATAATTAATCTAAGCACTCAATTTAAATAAAAATAATTAATTCCAAATATATCAAATAAATCATTTAAAAATAAAATAGAAGTAATTAATTTCAATTAATAAATCCTTTAAAATATCGGGGTATTACGTTCTTCTCCCCAACAAAAGGAATTACGTTCTTGGAATTCACAAATCTATGACATGAAACTCTGGTTATTTAATCCAAAATTTCATTCTTCCTTTATCCGTTTGGAATTAACCCATCCACACCTACTCATAACTAGCAGACATATCTCGTAATTTATTAAGACGATGCTAAGCTAATCCATACTCGTTGCATTTATTTGCAACCTAACCTTACCAACTTATATGCATTGGGAAAAAGTATCCATTACTGTAATTTCTTGCAGCGAAACAAATAAAAGCCCCTTTTCACTCATGACTTAAAATATATAACATCGCCAACAACAAACAATTACCTAATCAAACAAAGTATGAATAACCCACATAATGAGGTAATAACCTCCTCTTTATTGCTAAACCACGTTATACCCTTCATGGAAAAAAATGCCTTAGGTAATAACTTATTTCCCATTTTCGAACTCTAATATACTAGTTTACGATAACCTAACTATTTCGCCCATTTTAGCAGCGCACAATAGATATCTAATCAAAGTAATCTCTATTAGTATTCCTTAATTAATGTAGGACTCATAATTCAATTACTTTTAAACAATGACATACGAATGAAAAATCTTAAAAGATCGTCCATAGAAATCCTTAAGTAATGCCATAACAACAGTCAACTCTGAAAACTTTATTTAATACTCTCAACCAATCTTGGTCAAACTATCATTTATGACCTATATGGAAATAAATATCTTATCACTACGTCGGTACTCCCATACTCTATTACATGAAAGTACCCTCTCATATCCATTTTAGTATATGAAGTGGTTACATTAACTCCATGATTTTCTCCTACCCTCCTGAATAATAGAGAACTGAGAATAAAGTTCCTCAGTCATCATCACTTTCCTTAAACGTTATCACGAAGACCTATTAGTCAATTCTTATAACCCATACCCTGTCGGATTCCACTGAGTAAAAATAAATAAAAATTCTTTGAAAATCAACTCCCTATTTCCAAGTTGACCCATAATTTCCTTGTGAGTAACAACAGGTGTACCAGCTTTCCCACTATACCTAAACTAGATACTTCTCAACAGACTAACCATTTTGTATCGTGTTGCCATTTGAGAATATCTGCAACCACATTCATCCTTCCTGAACAATACTGAGTGTAGAAGTAATAAGTTCCTATAATTCAGTTATTGACTCTATCTCGCACCTGTGTTCTCTGTGTGAACATAAACTATCGAACTTCGTAGTCTATGCCATTCAATCAGTTTCCATAATAAATATTGTCTCCTTATATATTGATTTAGTATACGATCCTAGCACCTATACTCTTGCCTCCTCCAATACCTTCCAAATCGGTATCCGACCATTTACTAATAAGACTAAACAATTTAACTTTAGGACGCACTAACGGACCGAATACAGAATACAATGAATCCTAAACTTAAGCTCTAAGTAAAAGAGTACATAACGCGGAAGTCACACAACGAAAGACACCCTACGGACACTTGAACCTTGTAATGACCCGGTTATTTCCTTCCTTTCCTTTTTCCTTAGGATTTTACGAATGATTTTTTTTTCATTGAAATTCCTTTTCTAAGTTCGGTTTCTCGTTGTTTAGTGTTGTCTTAAGTGTTCGGAAATGGTTTCTGAGACTTTTTCCCTTGGATTGACAACTTCCTTTGAGGACCGAGTCATTTCCACATTTTTCAGTTTTTGACACTATTCACCTTTTTGTCATTTTCCCTGTTTTGTCCTCTTCCTTATTTTGTCTTTTCTCCGTTTGTCACTTGGTTGGCATAACCTCAGTCCTTGTGTTTGGAGTTGAATTTTAACTTCACGTACCTTCATCCTAAGTAGTTTTTACGAAATACGTATCTTTACTTTTGTAAAAAGGTACTCTAGTTGCTCCCGGTGTCCATAGGGGGGCATGGATGCACAGTTTTTTAGAATCTTTTTCTTTTCTTGGGGTGTTTTTCATAAATATATTTTGAAGATATTTGATTTCAAGGGTATCTAAGAAAATATCTTTTGGAAGATATTTTCATTCAGGGGCAGTTTTGCAGTTAACCCTTTTTGTAGGGGCTATTGTGCAATTAACGAAAGTTATTGCTAAATGTCTTATTTTGAGTCTGGATCCTCGTATAGGATTCGTTTTCATGTTTCGTCGAGTCGTGTACTCATAAAATTTCCTTCTGGTCATTTTTCTCCAGTTTCAGGGTTTTTGGACCCGGTTGCCGCCAAACTTGTTTGGGGGCATATCTCTCTGCTCAAGACTTGGTTTTTGATTCCGTTTCTTCCATTATTCATATTTTCTCATTTAGAATCTTTTTTGTTCATGGAGTTTTGCCATTTGAGCGCGTTTACTCAAAATCCACTTTTCCGGACCCGACGGGACCCTTTTGGGGAACTTTTTGAGATTTTCTATAAATAGGGGGTTTTAAGTCAAAAAGTCAGATTTCCATCATCTTCTTCACCCTCTTGGCCGGCAGCCATGGGAGCCCAAGGGGCTGTGTTCATTCTTTCTTCTCCTCCACTTGATTTCCTTAATGAAAACTATTCGGCTTTAATGTTTATCGTTCCCCTCGACATGCTCTACCTTTCCCCCTCATTAGAATTCATTTCTGACCATTTCTTGAGTTCAGGTTTGAAGTCAAGTTGTGATTTTGATGGGGCTTCTTGGGGGTTCATGTAGATCGCGTTGTCCCCGACAAAACCCTTCGGTATCGTCGGATTCGGAGCACTTTTATTTTGGTGGGCTTTTGAGATTTTCATCTTAAATTGAGGTAGGGGATGTCTTAGATTTATATTATTGTTGTATTGATAGTTTTATAAGCATATACAACTTGTGAGCATGCCTTATTCAAGTTTTTAGAATTTAATTTATTTATTTTCTTTGTTTGGGATTTAACTCTAATGATGGTATATAGTTTAGAATTAAATTGTTGCATGCTAGTAAATTAGGCATTGGTGAGTTGTGTAACATATATTAAATTTGGAGCATTTGAATAAGAATTGCAAAACTTATTTAATATTTATCTTTTATGAAAGTTTAATTCACATAGTTGAAACAAGCATGAAATCAACTTGTAGTGTGATATTAAAATGGGTCTTGGCATGTTCTCTAACATATGTTAAATTGAGAGCATTTGGATAAGTTTATAAATTTAGAGATTTTGAATTAAATGAATTAATTAAAAATCAAATTAATGGTTCCACTAGTTTGATTGAGTTTTTTACTCGATAATGGTAGTGACTTAGGCTTGTTCACTTGTATATATCTACTTGGGGCCATTTGGGGTTGTTTTAGAAAATCTAGAGATTTAATTAATATGTTTCAATTAAACTCTAGTTTGTTGTCTCAATGATCCAAATTAGTTTATGAGTTGGTTTATGTAGTGACCATACCATATTGTTTAACATATTTGAATTTGGGATCATTTGGATGAGATTGCATTTTGATATTGAAATGAAATTGTCATAGCGTGTAACGAATCGCACACTGACGATTCGACATTGTGAATGTCGTTGTAGACTTGAACTCTAGGGCATGGTTTATATGGATTCAACCTTACTTGTGCATGTAAATTGATTCCTAGACATTATTTGAAATGTATAAGTTTGGTTTAACTTATTGATTTTGCATAAGTTTTGAACTTATTATTTTTGGAGGCTTGTAAGGATCATGTTCATGTGATGGCTAGGGTTTGGCCCTAGTACGGATTCATGAGCTTCCTAAGTCATATGAAGTGCGTAGTAGGTAATACCTTGTGGGTCATAATTACCCGGAATAACTTATACACGTGCGCACTAGGTAGTACCTTGCGGGCTAGTAACTCGGAATAACTCGATTAGTCTATAGCCAAGGATCCTAGTCTTTTCACTATTTGATTTTGCATTTAATTTCAAGTTGTTAATCATGGATTACTTGTAGCTTGAGAATTGATACTTAGTTGGGTATTTGAATCCTGTTTAGTATACTTGAAACTGTACACTTGTTTTGTGTATTTAGATCATAATTAGTATACTTGAAACTGTATACTTGTTTTGTGTATTTAGACCTTATTTAGTATACTTGAACTTGTATCCTTGTTGGAGTGTCTAAACTCTATTTAGTATACTTAAGCTTAGTATGCTTGTTTTGTGTATTCGGATTTCATTTTAGTATACTTGTGCCATGTATACTTGTCTTATGCGTACTTGTTTAGCTTAGTATACTTGTGCTTGTATGCTTGATTTATGAGTACTCTATATTTATATTGGATACTTGTGTATGTATGTTAGATATTGTTTATCTTGTTTAACATGATTTAGGGTACTTGAACATGTATGTTTGTATGTCATGTATCATATTTTATTACTGTTTAGTGTATTTGAGCATGTATACTTGTATTCCGTTGTTCAATTCAATTGCATGAGTAGCTTAAGATGCTCCCTGAGTCTCATTTTGACATAGACGTTAGGTGGCATGAGCCCTTTTGACATGTTTCACCTTAAGGTGATATAATTGTAAAATGCTAGGTCGATGCATGCTCATCTCTTACGAGTAGCTTTATGTTACTCACCCACGTAGTGGGGACATTTTTCAGGTACATGGACCTTGATTTGGGATGCACACTACGCCATGGAAGTCTCGTAGACTTGAAGTATCATTTTTCACGAAAATGTTTGCATGAAATCCTATTTGTAGCTTGTATGACAAAACTTATAAATTTTATTCTAAATGTGCAAAGTGTACATAAGTACACCTTTTGTGATGTTATTGACATGTATGATATGAGGCTAAGGGCCAAGCATGTTTATTATTGCACTTGAACTTATTTGACGTTAGATTTTGTCTAAAAGTGTAATTTTCCTACCTTTGAGGGTTTGGTATATCAAATCTTGTAAATGAAATGTAATGAGGTTGTAGGCCATTATATCATGTTTAAAATGTCATATTACACTTGCGTGTATGTTCAAATCATCACACATTAGTATATAATGTAAATTGATCATGCCATGGGGGATTTAAATGAAACTTAGGAATTCATTTCAGCCTTGGTGCATAGCAGGCCTAATTTTTAGTTTTTCGACATGTTTCAGTCGACCGATGGCTATTTTCGGTCGACCGATTCTTTGTTCAATTTGATTTGAACAGTGTTTTGTCAACTCCAGTAGCCATTTTCACCATCGAGGCTTATTTCGGTCAACCGGTTCTCTACATCGGTCGACTGAAACTCATTTTTTTCATCTCGAGCCTTAAACCGGCCAACCGGTTTGTCACTTTGGTCGACCGAACTGAGAGCTCTTTTCTCTTCTTTTTCCAGGCTTATTTTGGCAGACCGAAGCTTCATTTCGGTTGACCAAAATGGAGCTGTCTTGTGGATTTTGTTTAGTTTGTCGCCTAGACAGGTTAACTTCGTCTGTTTGTTTACACAAGACCTTGTTTATCTTGTTTGAGCCATTCTATGGCACACACGGTCTAGTTTGAACTAGATCTTGCTCTTTTGGTTGTCATTGGTGCCATAGGGTACCAAGTGACATTTTCATTCTAGCTTTCGCTTCCGGTAATTCCTTTAGGTTCTGTGACCCCATGGAAGGTCATCTTAGGGTCTTAGAGGTATGTTATGTCTTGAGAGACCATTGTCTTGTTTCTTTTGCTTCCGCATCTGGATCCATTACCGGGTCAATCTTTAGTTCATCACTGGACATTGGGTTGAAAAATCCAAGGTCATTACAAACCTGGAGTGCTCTGATACCAACTGTGATACCTCCTAATTTTGGAACACAGATTGATCAAGTCCACGCACAAAATTAAAGGATATAAAAACAATTAAAGTATTTCAAACAAGCACAGATTACAAAAAGAAATAAAAAGAATAAATAATATGCCGAAGAAAACTATTAAATAATACTTTCACTAATATTTTTCCAAAATTACAACTCGAAAATCCTGTAATGCAAGGACCTTAAAACAATATTTAATAATCCAGTCAATTATAAATTAAATAAGTTTATCATCCTACTTTGGAATAAACTAAAAGAATGGATAAGTCCTCCAACTGCAGATCCTCAACCTTGAGACTTGAAACTTCTAATAACTTGAAAAACAAATTGCAAGCACTCTCTACCAGGCCTCTAAAAACCAATAAGCAAATTATCTCTGATAAAAACCAAACCTAATAAAGTTTTAAGTTTAATAAAGATACACATATGTATAAATAATTATATACAACATAACCTTCATATCCATTAATAGGTTCATTAATTTTCAAAACCATTAAACCAAGATTAAAACATAATCCTACCTAAACCAATCCACAATCTCCTTTTCTTTTAAAGAGAAACCTTTTAACCATAATTCCATTTTTAATTATTATTTAATCATTTAAATAATAAACCATAATCTAAGGAATAATTTCTTAAATCCAAAACCCTATAACCATTAATGAATGATTTTATTTATTTAAATCATAAAGCAAAGATTTAAGCCTTCGTAATTCATCCATGTATTCTCCAATATTATTTTAATAATATATATAAAATAATACACTAACTTATAAATATTCGATTATTCTAATTTAGGAATAACAAATCCTAATCCAACCTATACATACAATAATTATAGATGAAATTTTAATCATCTAACATATAGTAATTTAATTACGCTTTGACAAATCAACCATGCCATTATAAATATATTTATTTAGTTTAAGTCATTTTCTTAAGCTGATAGTTTTAGTAATGAATTTTTTTTTAATTATTTTAAGTCAATTAGAAGTGATGGGACCATTTTTAGAATTTTTAGGAAGTCGGGACAATTTTTGGGCTCAAGAACTTCTTTTGGTTTTGCCATTTACATTGAAGGGCATTATTGCCATTTCACTCATATATGCATATATATGTATCTAGACATTAGGGAGATATTTATGGGATAATCATGGCATTATGACAGAAGGGTGAGGGCAAGATGGTAACTTGGCCTAAAGTTAGTAATCATATAGGGCTTGACACTTGGCATTATTTGGACCACATGACCAAATAGAAGACAAGCACCCCCCCCCCCCCCTCATTCCTCCATTCTCGGCCAAACTCTCTCTCTCTCTAACTTTCTCATTCTCTCTATATCTATACATACACACATAAACCTCCATGCTTCTAGCTTAGATTTGGAGGAGTTAGAGTGTGAAATTGATGATGCCATAGAAAGGAAAGTGGAAGAGCTTGGAGAGGGCCATCTATTGACACCATTATTGCAAGGGGTTAGAGGAATTCAAAATTTAGGCTTTGGTAAGGGCATTTTTGGTTAGCACTCAATTAAGGTAGGGATTTATAATGCCTTAAACTTTATCTTTTATTGAACGTCCTTACTTTGATTTCTTTAAAATTCATTCTTAGATGTGAAAATCTGAATTACAATGAGTGTTGATATTGATGAAAGCATGCTAGTGTATGATGTAATGATATGTTTAAATTCATGCTAAAGACGTGTAAAACATAACTTTGATGCAAAATTGCTTAAATGGTGAATGTTAGCATGAATTGTGATGATATTACTTCTATGAGGAGTATGTTTGCAATTGAATTAAATGGGAATGCTATGCTTATAGTTGTATTGTGCAAATTGCCCTTGTTGTATTAAATTTCTAAAATATACCATGTTTATGCCATTATTACAATATAGATGAAAGTGTGGCTTAATTGATGGAATTAATACATATGCATGACATGGTAGGAAAAAGGGCAATGAAAAAGGGTTTGAAATGGCATTTTTATAAAATAAACCAGATTTCACGAGTCTGGTGTTAAAGTTGACATAGAGGGATCGTGTGCCGGTTTAGGACGCGTAAAGTTGGTTACTAGTTCGCAAATGGTCGTTGGTTTAGAGGCCAGGGATAACTAACTAATCTCACCTTAGGAAAGTCGATTAGCGGTTTTGAGTGTGAGTTAGGGTGGGTAGAGACCAAGTTTGGGAGAGAGGAAAAAAGTTCTAAAATGACTAAACGGGTGTTCGGGATTATGAACGGGGGCAAAAACGGGCTATAAGCCTATTTTTGGGCTTATCCGAACTCTCAACGCGCGTGCTAGGGTGCTCAAGACACACCCCAAATGCCCTCAGGGTGCCCACCGAATGCTTTAAGGATGCCCACTGAGTGCTCTAAGGATGTCCACTGAGTGCTCGAGGAATATGTTGGGTTGCTCGCGGCACCCTCCTAGTGCTCGAAGACATCGATGGAGCACTCCGTATTAGAAATTAGGTATTGCTTTTTTGAAAGTTTTTCGTGTATGGGTCTCACAAGATATTTAGGGGGTTTAGATCACTATGGCCTCGCCGGAATGTTAGCGGATTAGCCCGGAATGACATTTTTACCCTTTTTAGCCCTAAAATGGATGACCTCG
Source organism: Cornus florida (assembly GCF_030987335.1). Classification (NCBI taxonomy): domain Eukaryota; kingdom Viridiplantae; phylum Streptophyta; class Magnoliopsida; order Cornales; family Cornaceae; genus Cornus; species Cornus florida. Next base: position 21,420,521 of record NW_026775571.1, read on the forward strand.
AACCAAGTTATTTTCTTCCATTCACAAATGAATCTAAGTGACTGTATATGACCTAGATGACAGTTGTAAGGTCCCCAACGCGTTGCATGGTCCAAAAAGACCAAATTACCCTTGTTACCCTAAGTGGACCAATTTAAGGATGAAGTTGATTCTTTTATCCGTAAGTGAACCAATTTAATTAGTGATGACCATTATGTCATTATTATGACCTCTATTACACTAAAATGGTCAAAATAACTATTTTATCCTTGGGTGTTCCCGGGTTGGGTCAGGACCTGGTTAGCAATCTGGATATCCTGGGTTTGGGTCGTTACATTTAAGCTTATCGACACCCATGTGCTATGAAATACACAACTATATCCAAATGTGAAGATTTAGTAAGATCAAATTTAATTACATCCCCAAAATATGTCAAAATATATACAAAAGAATAGTGATGCTCTCTTTAGTGTTGCACAAAATAGTGTACTTTTGAATATTTAGAATTGAAATGTCAAATGTGCTAAATGGGCATCAAATTTTACAATTTATAAGCCACTTAACACTTATACAATGAAGTATAGTGAGAAGGGATCGTCCTTAGGGATTAAACACGTAGTTGGAATCTAACTTGACTTAGTGCTAATGAGATTGAAAAGAGAGGTTTGGTGACTAATCTAATGTTCAATTAAATGAAACATAAAATGGAAATTAAACTAAAATGAATTGGGTTTGAATGATAGGAAGAGAGGTCTTAGGGAATAACAATCACCACTAAACTCATGCCCTAAACCATTTACCTTCAATTAATGGAGAAAACATTGTTGTAATCTAAATGCGACTACAAATTGCAATAATAAGCATGGACTTTCAAATTCAAGCCTAAATTGTCTACTTAACTACAATTACTCTAAGGTATAGTGCAACCCATCAAGCCTAAGCATAATCCATCAAACAAATTAACAATTGTAGCACACATTAATCCAGAGGATAATGCAATTTACAATAATTAACATGGACTATCAAAATTAAGCATGAATTATCTACCTAAATAACAAATAAATTAAGGTGTCATACAACCCATAAAATCTAAACATAATCCATCAAATTAATTAAGAAATCCATCCAATAAAAATCATGCATAGTCATCACTAAATATTATTACAAAAAGTATCTAGTGTAGAGATCAATTCTTAATTAATCACACATAAGACAACATGTAACCAACATAGAGAATCAATCGGAAGAATTAACCATAGAAATCCTTGGTACAACCAAGTTTTTCATATACACAAGTCTATAGCACAAACCACAACATTTAATTCCCAAAAAAAAAAAAATGAAAGACAAGAGTTTAGATTACAAGCTTAGGGCTTATCCAACCCATAAGGAGAAGTCTAACCAATCTTGGAGGTGGATGTGGTCAATAGACCCTTAAGAGCAATCCCCAAACATGGCTTCATTTTCTTCCTCTTTTTCTTGGTCTTATTGAAACCCTAGAAAGAGAAAATGTTTGTAGATCTAGAGATATTTCTTGTGCCTCCACTATTCTCTCCTTTCCCAAACCCTAATTATCTTTAGAGATTTCTCTACAAAACTAAAGCTAACAAAACGAAATAATAGCTAAACCTTACAAGTTGGTACAATCCCCTTTTATACAAGACCCTTGGAGCCCAAAATAGGTCAGAAATATACCCAAAAGCCCTTTAATAGGTGAAGTTCAGACCAAAACCGCGTACAAAATAGGTTATCAGGACAATTCAGGATCGATCGCACAGTGTTACGATCGATCGCAACTCTGCTATGATCGATCGTTAATGAGCTGGCTTGATGATAAAGCTCATCCACTTTGCTGACTAGGAGCTGACGTGGGTTACGATCGATCGTGCTTCTTGCTGTGATCAATCGTAATGATGACTTGGCCACTGGGAATGATTATGATGATGACGTGGCAACTGCGAATGATGACGTGTACTTACGACCGATCGTGGCTTGGTTGCGATTGATTATAGACACCTTTTGGACGTTTTTTTGGACTTTTCTCGGAGCATTTGCTTGACTCCAAAAGGACTTTAATGAACTATTTTTAGCCCATTTAAACCTTATTGACCTAAAATTGACAAAACACAAATTAGGACTAAAACGAAAATACCTGAGATTAGGGTTGAATATATGCATATTTCAGCACTTATCACACCCTCAAACTTAGATATTGCTAGTCCCTTAGCAATGAACTATGAAGTAAAAGGAAAAGAACAAACTATACAACTACAAACTATAAAGCAATAAAGGAATAACGCCGTTTTCATAGGGATCACGATTGCATTTAACATATGCAACAAGTCTTTTGAACTCCTAGGTTACTCCTAGTGGATGAGTGAAGTCTTATGAGGGTTTCCAGAAATGATACTCACAAACAACAAGCTTTTTTGTTTCCCTTAAGAGGCACCAACACTTTCCAAACAAGTATTGAAAGAAAACCACCTCAAGTATGCCATTTTCAACCATCTCTAAACAATTTTCAAAATTCTATCATCAAGCATGCAAATAGGGTCCTTCACACATCAAATAAGATAAGCATGCAAATCAAATAAACTCTAGCATCCTTTTGAGTGAACCGACATCAAAATAGGTTGCTATCTTAGCAAAATCAATGAAATAGGCACAACGGCCTCAAACTAGCACACAAATCAAGTAACAATCATCAAGAACAAAAAAATGAACTTTTTATTCAATTAATTTCAAATTTCTTTCTTTCATTTTTTTTTTTTTTTTTTTTTTTTCAATGGGATCAAAGATAAGAGTATGGTGCAATGTAAAGATCTCTTAAGCTCTCTCAAAGATTCATGTAACGAACGTTAGGTCAATGACTCCCAAACCGGACGTCTTTAGGGCAATAGGTGTAAAGACACCCCTAAGGACTTACAAGCTCAAATTAACTAGGCTACAAATCAAAACAACTCTCACTTATCATCTCCCAACTTTTCACCTTTGGTGAGAGTGTTTTGTTTTTTTAGATTAGGGTCCTTCACCTTTTTACATGGAATCAATGCTTAATGAGGCACAAATCTTGGTTACTCAGTGAAAAGGGTTTGTTATTTAGTATACAAGGTCATTTTGTCAAGAATGAAAACTTTCAAAGCTTACTAGCTTAATTGGGATATAACTGAAACAATAATCAACTAAGCATGTACCCCACAAATGAATGCTAGTGTGTGCCTGTGCAAATGTAGTACTCTAGAATCGAATCTCAAAGCATTCTCACAAATAAGATGATGTGGACCACAAAAGCAAGCAAGATATAAAATTTTCAAAAAATTTGCTCCTAAATGGCATCCAAAGGCATTTGAACTCTTAAGATATGAAAATTTTCAATTCAATGGAATATAGGCCTCAAAAGATCAAAATCGTAGCTAAATTGGATCTCAATTATCAATCATTCAATTAAAGCTCAAAACTTCAAGTAGAATGCAACAAAGTAATCTTACCCCCAAACTTAAACCCCATATTATCCTCAATGTGCAATGAGAACAATGGAAAAGATGGAAAAAAAATACCATAGTGTCAAAAGACTATGAAGCCTGTCAATAATCCCAATTGAAAGACGTTTCCCCCAAACTTGGAATCAAAAACCTATTTAAATAACCACACTAGCAAACTCACATCAACTATCAAAATGGGATAAAGAATAAGCAAATCATACACTCTAAGGCGATATAAAACAAGATGCAATAGAGATATGAGAACAAGTTTTCAATTTTATTTTATTTTATTTTATTTTATTTTTTGTAGAAAAAAAAAACATGTATGCACAGGTGCGATCGATCACACTTCATTTGCGATTAATCGTAAGAGAGAGAATTTTGGAGGCTTAAAAATGGTATAGGTACGATCGATCGCAAATATTGATCACAAGAATTCGCGATTGATCGTATAGGTTTATGAATGATTGGGCTAGAATTGTGAGCAGGTACAATCGATCACATATGGTTGCGATCGATCGTGAAGGGTTACGAATGATGGGTCGAGATTGCATTTTTGGGATTTTTCAAAAATTTTCTAAGATAAGAGGGTACGATCGGTAGCACAAGAGTTTGTGATCGATCGTAAGGGAATTCGAACGATTGGCTGAGGCTTTTTCTTTAGGCCAAAATCCAACTTGCTCAAGTACGATCCATCGCACAAGGTTGCAATCGATTGTGAACACCTGGGAATGATGGGCTGCGCCTTGATTTTTAGGCAAAATTTGATTCTAAGGAGATGAAAAAGCACCCAATGCTTAAAATTTTTAGGGCTCAATAAATTATCTAGACGACGTAAGAAGGAAAAATAAAAAGAAATGAGGAAGAAATAGAGTTTGAAAACTCTACGAAACTAGTGTTTAACGTTTCTAGCAAGACGGGGGACTACTTTCTAGCCTGGATCAAACACTTTGCCTACCTTCCCCTTCACCATAGGTTACACATTTCCTTGAATCTCACCTAACAATTTACTCACTTGGGAAGTTGTTAGATTGGAAGCAATAACGAATGATGGATCTCTATGAACGCCCAAGGAAGCACACTTAAGCTTATTTGACGATTTAAGCTCAAGCTTAGGATTAGATTCAAGAGAATAAAGAATTAGTGCACTTTTAGATCAACAGAGAAGATGATTTTTGTGGAGGAGTAAGGTGGGAATTTTTGACCACTTCCTCAATGACATTCACATAAACTTACTCTTTCTTATCCGAAGAATTTGGAGTAGGATTGAAAATGTTCAACTTAATTTTCCTGTGCCCAAAAGAGATTTTCATCACCCTCGTTTGACAATTAATGTTTGCATTAGCGATAGCCAAAAAGGTACAGCCAAGAATAACGGGTATGTGACTTTTAGGATTGTGGACCGGTTCCGTGTCAAGGGCCACAAAATCTACCAGAAAGTAGAATTTGTCAACTTTGATGAGAACATCTTCAATGATCCCACGTGGTTTCTTGATGGACCTATCAGCAAGTTGCAAGACAACCGACGTGGGTTTCAGCTACCCCAAACCTAATTGGAGATACATCAAGTAAGGTAGAAGATTGACACTAGCTCCTAAGTCCAAAAGAGCCCTATGAATAACATGATCACCAATAGTGCATGAAGTTATGGGAGAACCGGGATCTTTGAACTTGGGAGGGGTGTTATATTGAATGATTGAGCTTACTTGCTCGATGAGAAGTACTTTATTTGGTGTTTGGCTTTTAGACTTCCTCTTTTGGGTGCACAATTCTTTCAAAAACTTGGCATATACGGAAATTTGACGGATTGTGTCAAGAAAAGGAAGATTGATTTTTACTTGCCTAAACACTTCTAAAATCTCATGGATCTTGCCCTTTTGTTTCCCAAAAGAAGAAGAAATTTTCAATGCTTAAGGGAATGAAGCCTTTGGCTCATAAGGTTTCTCTACTTGGGAAGAATATGATAATGATGATGATAGTGATTTATCCTTTATCTGACCACTTGTCTCTAGTGAAGTAGGAATAGACTTCGAAATTGAGGGCAACCAACCACTTGGTTGCATATGATCACTTTCTTCGCTAGGCAATTCCACTTTGTTATCAACCTATTTACCACTTCTCAAGGTAATTATGGCATTCACTTGCTCATGAATGGGAAATCCCGATGGAGGATTTGTTCCCACCATGTAGTGCGCTTTGGGATTGGGCTTGGGTTGACTAGGTAACTTACCCTTCTCTCTTGCATTTAACGAATTATCTATTTACCCGATTTGGGATTCAAACTTTGATATGGATTGAGAGTGAGTGGAGCAATTGATTATTCGCTTCACGACTACCCAAAGCCGCCAAAACCTTGTCCTCAAAGGCGGAACTCCTAGGAGGTGCTTGAGGTGGATGAGAGTAAGATTGAGAATTGGACTCTTGAGGATTAGAGTAGTGATTCACATTGTGAGGAGGATAGGATGAAAGACGGTACCCTTGAGAATTTGTTTTTGGAGATGAGAGGGCACATACTTTGCTTGGAAACTTTGGCCTTGAGGAGGGTTTGCATCGTCTCCTAGATTTTTTTAAGAAAAGTTTGGATGGTCCTTGTGATACCCCTCGGAACCGATACATGGGTTGATCAGGCCCAGGCCCAAACCCGAGGGAATTTCAAACAATTAAAGTATTTTAAAGCGAACACAGATGACAAAATGAAATAATAAAGATGGAATAAAACTGAAAAAAACATTAATTATAAAACCCTCCATGCATAACTGAAATAATAAAACTCCAATCCTCCTAAAACTTCAAGGTTACAACTTGGGAATCCACTGGTGGACCCCTAACCAAAAGTTTAACTGAAACTGAAAATTTAAAATAGAAAATGCTAGAAACATCGAGAAAATTCTACGTAATTAGATGAATGTGAGACTGTCCTTGACAAGCACGATCAAGCTCTAAGGCTGGAACCGTCCTGTACTTGAAAAGAATAATAAAGGAGTGGGTCAGACCCACGAGCAAGTTCTAATCTAACTACAATCCATACAATGACCCGATACGCAGATACACCGTAGACACCTCACAATATCTATCTAGTCCATATGTATAAATATATCCACACTAAGGGACATTCACTAGTCTATAATAGGGGTCTCAACCTGAATAGAAGGTAACGTGCGAATACGCACCCAAAGGTAGGCATGAGTACCTAGACCTAACATGGTACACCTCAACCTATTATAACCAACTACGCATCCACCGCATATACGCACCCTAACCAACGAGTCTGAGACTCAAGCTCAGCTCGTGGTACCATAAACATATATATAACATCCATCCAAATCCAGGGTATGTAGTTCAAATATTTAATAAACTGACATACAACAAACCAACTGGTTAGTCACCCAACTTATTCAGTTGATGTGACTTAACCTCCGTCCATTAATCCAAGAAGCCATTCAACTTAGTTGCAGTTGACATGCCTTAACCAAAATTAGGATTCAACATTTATAAATCCATTCCTTAAATCCGTTAGGTTAGGTTTAGGTGTTTGGAGCTAAACCGTCACCAGTATGTCACCGTCCCATGCCGGTGCATACTATCCTCCATATCCAGGTAAATTACAATGTATACATAATGAACAAGTAATTTACAGTCCAAAACCACCATCCAAATAATTGGAGAAAAGTATTTAAGATTTCAGCAATTTAAATCCCAGAATTAAACCATGTAATTGCAGGAAACAGTTTAATAGTTTACACAACTAGCATCCAAAGCATGCATAGACCCAATCCAATATATCAATAACTCTATCATGCATTTAGAACAAATTCTATAATCCCATTATAGTCCAACAAATTGCTAAATTAACCTAAACAATTTATTTCGTCCCATCCGATAACACTGTACTAAGTCATATGCCTTTATACTGTTTTTTCCTTTATCTTAGAGACTTAAACCATGCATCAACTAGTTTAATCACACTTAGAATCAAGTAATTAAATCCTCTGAAAAGTCCCCACAATCCATTAGAAGCATCCCAAGGCTCAAACAGTGTCCAGAATACCAAACAGTGCCTTAAAACTGAAAAAAAGAAAAAAAAATTAAACGTATATTGCAAAGGGAGCCTGCTCCAAATTTTGGGAGCAGGATCTTTCAGCCTATAGCCAGCTCTAGGAGTCCTTAGAACCATCTCTACTTGTTGTGGGAGCCGGCTCCCACATCCATGGAGCCGGCTCTCACCTCCTTTGAGAGCCTCTGTCCTCGTTGCTTCGTTTCAGTCCATCTGCTCATTCTCTGATCAATTCCTACCACTCTGTTGGTTTCTAAAATAGATTTTAAGCATCTTATTAACACCCATGAGCATCCCAAAGGTTTGATAACAACCATTAGAATCAATTACAGAGGTTAAATTGGCTACCGAACTAACACGCGTTAGGAACAAATCTACAACTATTTTGCATTAATAGTTCTAGTCCAACCCCTCTGTTCCTCTTCACTACTGATCTTTAGAGTCCTATAACACCCCATAATCATCCCCATGATTTATTTATAGAGGTTAAAAACAATTACAAAAACTAAAATTGCTAACAACAAAACATGCTTAAACAGAGAACTAAAACAAGACTTGCAAACATTTAACAGAATTTATTTTAACACACAGAGATCATCAATATTTTATATGGTAAGAATTTAAGTTCTGGTTTTAATAATTAATTAAACCCTAGAGATTATCTAGGTGCACAGAACACAAGCCAGATGGAAGGAGGAAGAGAAGAACTTGCCTGTAGTTTTAGACTCAAAACTTGTCGCCGTCGTCCTAACTTCCGGCAACCACAGACTACCGTCTAGCCTCCTCTGGTTATGGTCTAATCCACCAAAATCCTCCCTTGGTACTCACTGTTCTTCTCCTTGACAATTCTTACAGTGCCTCCGTTCACAACCCTCTATGCTAAGAACTTACTTCACGTTTATGTAATCTGAATTATGATTGTAAACCCTAGGCTAAAACATAATGGTTGTATTTATAGGTTTAACTCTATAACCCTAATCCTTGTAATTTTAGAGACAGAGCCCTAATCTTAATCCTAGTCGGCCCATAAACAAAACCTATGATTAAATTCTATGTTGATGCCTAAAAGAAACTGTGAGTCAATTAATGTATTTAAAAACTCACGTAACTTAATTTTAACATTACAAGAATTATAGTAAGTTAATTTCCTAAGTTCAAAATAGTGAATTACAAATAATACAATTAATAATTTACGAAAATAGACACAACAATTAAGAATTTAAAGAAACCGAATAATGCACATAAAACTAATTTAATTCAAATTTCAAATAACCAATTAAACAAATGAAAAACAATAAAATAAATAAAAATGCAATAAAGACAATAAAATAAATAAAAATGCAATACAACAAATATTAAAAATGCCGAGACTGTCCTTTTAAAATTAGGGGTATTACATTCTTCCCCCCTAACAAAAGGAATTCTGTCCTCGGAATTCGCTCTTACCTTCTTCTAATATTTCAGGAAACTGCGAGCGAGTGACATCCTCCCGTTCCCAAGTGGACTCAGCCTCATTGTAATGACTCCACTGCACACGAACCAAAGGGATAACCTTATTGCGAAGGATTTGATCCCGACGGTCAACAATACGACATGGTGGCTTCAAATAAGTTGCATCCGGCTGTAACTCAATCTCCCCAACATCGATATGCTGATACCGATCCTCATCGCGTAGAAATGTTCGCAACATGGAAACATGAAACACGTTGTGAACGCGATCCAAGTTATCCGGAAGTGTCAACCGATAAGCCACAACTCCCACTCGATCCGTAATCATGAATGGACCAACAAACCGCGGAGACAACTTCCCTTTCTTCCCAAAGCGCATAACACCCTTCATAGGAGATACTTTGAGAAGAACCTGATCCCCAACCCGAATCTCCAAAGCACGAGTGCGACGATCAGCATAGCTCTTCTGCCTACTTTGGGCAGTACGCATGCGATCTCGAATAAGAGCAATCTTTTCAGAGGTATCCTTGATGAACTCAGGACCTAAGAATCGATTCTCTCCAACCTCCATCCAATAAACAGGTGATCGACATGGTCGACCGTATAACTCCTCAAAAGGTGCCATCCCAATAGTCTTCTGGAAACTATTGTTATAAGCAAACTCCACAAGTGGCAAATAATCCTCCCAGTATCCCTTGAAGTCAAGAACACACGACCATAGCATGTCTTCCATGATCTGATTAAGCCTCTCAGTCTGTCCATCAGTCTGAGGATGATAAGCAGTACTAAGGTGTAACTCCGTACCTAAAGCCTGCTGAAAACTCTTCCAAAATCCAGATACAAAGCTCGAATCCCTGTCCGATATAATAGACAATGGAATGCCATCCAGCTTCACAATCTCTGAAATGTAAAGCCTCGCCAACTGCTCCAAAGTGTAGTCAGTGCAAATAGGCAAGAAATGAGCTGACTTGGTCAACCTATCCATAATGACCTATATGGAATTATGCCCCTTGAAAGAATTTGGCAACCCTTCAAAAAAATCCATAGATATGCTCTCCCATTTCCACTCCGGAATTGGTAGTGGCTGTAGAGCTCCTGGCGGCCTCTGATGATCAATCTTAACCATCTGACAAGTACTACACTGAGAAACAAAAAGAGCAATGTCCCTCTTCATACCTGCCCACCAAAACTACCGCTTCATATCCTGATACATCTTATCGTTTCCTGGATGAATAGAGAACTCAGAGTGGTGAGTCTCAGTCATCACATCCTTCCTCAAATTATCAGCAGAAGGTACCACTAACCGTCCCTTGTACCTTAATTCTCCATTAGCCCCAATATAGTAGAATGGAACCTCTCCAGAAGCTATCTCTGCGACCTTGTCGACACACTGCTGATCGGTGAGTTGTGCTTGTAAAACCTTGCGAATGATGGAAGGTGTAACCACCATGAAAGCCATAAAAGCATCCGATAACTCATCCACACTCTTTAAAGCATTCCACTCAGTAGTGAATAGAGCAGAAAGACTACCAACAGGTCGGCGACTGAGTGTATCCGCCACCACATTCGCTTTCCCTGGATGGTACTGTATAGAAAAATGATAGTCTTTTACAAACTCCAACCATCTGCGCTGTCTCATATTCAGCTCCCGCTGAGTGAACAAGTACTGCAGACTCTTGTGATCACTGAATAATCTGAAGGACTCACCCAATAGATAATGCCTCTAAATACGCAAGGCAAAGACCACTACTGCCAACTCCAAATCATGTGTTGGATAATTAAGCTCATGAGGCTTAAGTTTCCGAGATCCATAAGAAATCAGTCGATCCTCCTGCATCAATACACATTTAAGACCCTACAACGAAGCATCCGTGTAAACAAGATACTCTATCCCGCTCTGCGGAGTAGCCAGAACCGGTGTAGAAGTCAGCTTCCTTTTCAGCTCATCAAAAGCTCGCTGACAGTGTTCATCCCACACGAACTGTACACCCTTCTTGGTCAGATGAGTGAGTGGTCCTGTTATCTTGGAGAACCCCTGGATGAATCTCCTATAATATCCTGCCAGATCGAGAAAACTCTGAATCTCAGTAGGTGATGTAGGCTGTCCCCACTCAACCACCACTGAAACCTTGGCCGGATCCACTGCTATCCCCTTTTTTGACACCACGTGACCTAGAAATTTCACCTCCCGCTGCCAAAATTCACACTTCTTGAACTTTGCATATAACTGGTGCTCACGAAGCGTCTGTAAGACTATGCGAAGATGTCTAGCATGATCATCCTCTGACCGAGAATAGATCAAGATGTCATCAATAAAGACAATAACAAACTGATCCAAATAAGCCCGGAAGACTCTATTCATTAAGTCCATGAACACTGCAGGTGCATTAGTCATCCCAAACGGCATAACACGAAACTCATAAGAACCATATCTCGTGAGAAATGCTGTCTTAGGAACATCCTGCTCCCTAACCCTCAGCTGATGATACCTAGAACGCAGATCAATCTTAGAGAAGTATGTGGCTCCCCTTAACTGATCAAATAAGTCATCAATCCTAGGCAAAGGATACTTGTTACGAATCGTAACCTTGTTCAACTCCCTATAATCTATACACAGACGAAGCGAACCATCCTTCTTCTTCACAAACAGAACCGGTGCTCCCTAAGGTGATGTACTCCTACGAATAAAACTCTGGCTGAGTAACTGTTGAATCTGATCCCTTAGCTCTCTCATCTCCACCGGTGCCATCCTATAGGGTGCCCTAGGAATAGGCACAGTGCTTGGAGCTAAGTCTATCACAAAATCAATCTCTCGACTAGGTGGTAACCCTGGAATCTCTTGAAATACATCCGGGAAATCCTGTATAATCGGTATGTTATCCAATGGCATAATAATCCCCTCCTCATTTTCCTCCTCCACATGGAACAAATAGGTGCTATCGCCCCTTTTAGAATGAGGCATAGCTACTACATATATATCCTGACCAGGTATGGTAAAAATAATAGATCTATCAAAACAATCAACTTGGGCATGGTAGTGAGACAACCAATCCATCCCAAGTATCACATCATAAGTGTGCATATCCAGGACCAGTAGATTGGCTAGAAATCTGAGTCTGCCAATATCTAATGTCACAGGCCCATCACTCTCATGTATAATAGCTGTATCACCCAATGGTGTAGAAATACCCTGAGGTTTAGTGCATACCCTCGTCTTCATCCTAGATAAAGTAATAAAAGTCCTAGCTACAAATGAGTGTGTAGCACCTGTATCAAATAAAACACGTCCATGTAAACCATGAATAGGAAACTTACCCTCAATAGTCTGAGGTGCCTGAACATCCTGTGGCATGGTGTTATACACCCTGCCATAGTGCAACTGCTGTGGTGCCTATCCCTGAGTCTGCGGCGGTGCCGGTAAAGCCAGATGTGTCTGTCCCTGAATCCATGGAACCTATGGAGCTGGTAGAGGCACTGGCACCCTCTGTCCCCGCTGCACATACTATCCCTGTCCCTGTCCTGCTTTAGGACACTGCCTGGCCTCCTCTGTCGGTTAGCCTGTGGTTGACCCTGTCCTACCTGTTGTCCCCCATTCTGTTGCCTCTGAATAGGTGCCCCATTCCAGTAAGCATCTGAACCACTCTTGTGCTTCTTCTAAGGCTGTTATCCCTGAAACTTGCCTTTGTCATTCTGCCGGTGATCATTGTCGTTCCCTTTTTCAGCTGACTGATTAGTAGAGTCTTTATTACCCCGCTTCTCACCACGAGCCTGTCTAATGTCCACAGTCAACTGATACTGTTGTAGAGCGGTGTCTACCACCTGAGCATAGGTAGTATAGGCTGGACTACCCGTAATAGCTCTCTTGATAGACTACATCAGTCCCTTGACGAAACTGTTACGCTTCTTCTCCCCTGTATCCACCTCCTCCGGTGCAAAGAAAGATAAGCGTGTGAACTGCTGCTCATACTCCGCCATTGTCATGTTTCCCTGTTGCAGATTTAGAAACTCGGTCTTCATAACTGCCCTGACTGCATATGGAAAATATTTCTCGTCAAAGCAAGCACTGAACTCATCATAAGACAATGTCATCCTCTCCTCTGGGGTGGTAACTGACTCCCACCACTGTAGTGCATCCCCAACTAGCTTGAAAGTAGCAAGCTTCTGCTTCTGAACCTCCGTGCACTGAACCAAATGAAGATAACGCTCAATGTCCTGTTTCCACTGGTAAGCTGCTCTCACATCAGTTGAGCCTGAGAACACAGGTGGACTCCCCTTTGTGAAAGAGCTCCTAGCCTTTCCCCAAGAATCTGTCTGAACCACTGGTGCTGGTACAAGTGCCTGCTGAACCTGTGGTTGGTTCCGGAGTGCAGCTCTTACCCCAGCCTCTATAGCTCGAGCAACAAGGTCATTGAGGTGTGGAGGAATCTCTGGATCTCTGACCCAACCCTGAGTTTATTGAACTTCCTCCTGCTCCTCCTGAAACCCTTGCATTTGCTGCTCTTCTTCCATTTGTCGATGTTGTAGACGTTCCTGCTGTTTATGTGCCGCTCTCCTCTGTCGACTGTTCATGTTCAGTCCTCTTCTAGTGTTAACCATACTGTTAACATAGAAAGGCAGACATCAGTACGAGTTTAAACGAACTGTAAAAGAATTCAACGAATCCTAAACATAAGCTCTATATAAAAAAAAAAAAAGCTACGCGGAAGTCTTAATATGAAACGTCCTAGAGACACTTGAACCTGGAGTGCTCTGATACCAACTGTGATACCCCTCGGATCCGAGACATGGGTTGATCAGGCCCAGGCCCAAACTCGAGCGAATATCAAACAATTAAAGTATTTTAAAGCGAACACAGATGACAAAATAAAATAATAAAGATGGAATAAAACTGAAAGAAACATTAATTATAAAACCCTCCATGCATAACTGAAATAATAAAACTCCAATCCTCCTAAAACTTCAAGGTTACAACTTGGGAATCCACTGGTGGACCCCTAACCAAAAGTTCAACAGAAACTGAAAATTTAAAATAGAAAATGCTAGAAACATCAAGAAAATTCTACGTAATCAGATGAATGTGAGACTGTCCTTGACAAGCACGATCAAGCTCTAAGGCAGGAACCGTCATGTACCTGAAAAGAATAATAAAGGAGTGGGTCAGACCCACGAGCAAGTTCTAATCTAATTGCAATCTATACAATGACCCGATACGCAAATACACCGTAGACACCTCACAATATCTATCTAGTCCATACGTATAAATATATCCACACTAAGGGACATTCACTAGTCTATAATAGGGGTCTCAACCTGAATAGAAGGTAACATGCGAATACGCACCCGAAGGTGGGCATGAGTACCTAGACCTAACAGGGTACACCTCAACCTATTATAACCAGCTACGCATCCACCACATATATGCAACCTAACCAACGAGTCTGAGACTCAAGCTCAGCTCGTGGTACCATAAACATATATATAACATCCGTCCAAATCCAAGGTATGTAGTTCAAATATTTAATAAACTGACATACAACAAACCAACTGGTTAGTCACCCAACTTATTCAGTTGATGTGACTTAACCTCCGTCCATTAATCCAAGAAGCCGCTCAACTTAGTTGCAGTTGACATGTCTTAACCAAAATTAGGATTTAACATTTATAAATCCATTCCTTAAATCCGTTAGGTTAGGTTTAGGTGTTTGGAGCTAAACCGTCACCAGTATGTCACCGTCCCATACCGGTGCATACTATCCTCCATATCCAGGTAAATTATAATGTATACATAATGAACAAGTAATTTACAGTCCAAAACCACAATCCAAATAATTGCAGAAAAGTATTTAAGATTTCAGCAATTTAAATCCCAGAATTAAACCATGTAATTGCAGGAAACAGTTTAATAGTTTACACAACTAACATCCAAAGCATGCATAGACCCAATCCAATATATCAATGACTCTATCATGCATTTAGAACAAATTCTATAATCCCATTATAGTCTAATAAATTGCTAAATTAACCTAAACAATTTATTTCGTCCCATCCGATAACAGTGTACTAAGTCATACGCCTTTATACTATTTTATCCTTTATCTTAGAGACTTAAACCATGCATCAACTAGTTTAATCACACTTAGAATCAAGTAATTAAATCCTCTGAAAAGTCCCCACAATCCATTAGAAGCATCCCAAGGCTCAAACAGTGTCCAAAATACCAAACAGTGCCTTAAAACTAAAAAAAATAAAAAAAATTAAACATATTTAGCAAAGGGAGCCTGCTCCAAATTTTGGGAGTAGGCTCTTTCAGCCTAGAGCGGGCTCTAGGAGTCCTTAGAGCCGGCTCTACTTGTTGTTGGAGCCGGCTCCCACATCCATGGAGCCGGCTTTCACCTCCTTTGAGAGCCTCTGTCCCCGTTGCTTCGTTTCAGTCCATCTGCTCCTTCTCTGATCAATTCCTACCTCTCTGATGGTTTCTAAAATAGATTTTAAGCATCTTATTAACACCCATGAGCATCCCAAAGGTTTGATAACAGCCATTAGAATCAATTACAGAGGTTAAATTGGCTACCGAACTAACACGTGTTAGGAACAAATCTGCAACTATTTTGCATTAACAGTTCTAGTCCAACCCCTCTGTTCCTCTTCACTACTGATCTTTAGAGTCCTATAACACCCCATAATCATCCCCATGATTTATGTACAGAGGTTTAAAACAATTACAAAAACTAAAATTGCTAACAACAAAACATGCTTAAACAGAGAACTGAAACAAGACTTGCAAACATTTAACAGAATTTATTTTAACACGCAGAGATCATCAATATTTTATATGGTAAGAATTTAAGTTCTGGTTTTAATAATTAATTAAACCCTAGAGATTATCTAGGTGCACAGAACACAAGCCAGATGGAAGGAGGAAGAAAAGAACTTGCCTGTAGTTTTAGACTCAAAACTTGTCGCCGTCGTCCTAACTTCTGGAAACCACAGACTACCTTCTAGCCTCCTCTGGTTATGGTCTAATCCACCAAAATCCTCCCTTGGTACTCACTGTTCTTCTCCTTGACAATTCTTACAGTGCCTCCGTTCACAACCCTCTGTGCTAAGAACTTACTTCACGTCTATGTAATCTGAATTATAATTGTAAACCCTAGGCTAAAGCATAATGGTTGTATTTATAGGTTTAACTCTAAAACCCTAATCCTTGTAATTTTAGAGACAGAGCCCTAATTTTAATCCTAGTCGGCCCATAAACAAAACCTATGATTAAATTCTATGTTGATGCCCAAAGGAAACTATGAGTCAATTAATGTATTTAAAAACTCACGTAACTTAATTTTAACATTACAAGAATTATAGTAAGTTAATTTCCTAAGTTTAAAATAGTGAATTACAAATAATACAATTAATAATTTACGAAAATAGACACAACAATTAAGAATTTAAAGAAACCAAATAATGCACATAAAATCAATTTAATTCAAATTTCAAATAAACAAATGAAAAACAATAAAATAAATAAAAATGTGATAAAGACAATAAAATAAATAAAAATGCAATACAATAAATATTAAAAATACCGAGACTATCCTTTTAAAATTAGGGGTATTACAGTCCTCCCACCCCGGATTGTATTGATTGGAATATGGGTTGTTCCCTGGATGAGTGAACGTGGCATTTACTTGTTCTTGAGACTCACTTGGAAAGACTTGTCTAAGAGGATAATTAGAAGTATTGTGAGTGTAGCTAGAACTAGTCCTTCACATTTCATTATGATGATGGGAGGAAGAGGATGATTGATTTCCCGGGTTTTGACTCAAAAGGAATTTTTCAAAACTTTAAGTAAGAGTTTTTACCTTGGTGGTAATTTCCATGGAGATATCTATTTGACATAGATTTTTCCTCCCTCCTATATTTAAATTCTAGCCTATTCTAGAAGATGAAAAACAATGCATTGAATTTTCACTTATGTTTTCAAAAAGAAGTCAAATATCATCTTTATTCTTTTCCAAATAGGTGTCTCCACATGAAGCATCAACCATACCTTTGTGAGTATCGGATAAGCTATCATAGAAGCAATGAATTAGTTGCCACTTAGGAAAGTCATGATATGGACATTTCCATAACAAGTCGTTCAAACACTCCTATGCTTCATGCAAAGGTTCTTCCTTACCTTGGGAAAATTCACAGATGGAAGTTCTCATTACATTAGTTCTACTTGCAAGGTAATTTTTTTTAAGAATTCTTGTTGCAATTGTGCCCAAGATGTGATTATGTTCACCCCCAAGTTATTAAACCAATATATTGCTTTGTCTCAAAGAGAGAAAGGGAAAAGCTTCATTTTTAAGACTTCCTCCGGAACATCCATGATTTTCACGGTTGAACAAACTTCTAAAACCGCGTCCAAGTGTTTATTTGGTTCTTCATTGCTCAACCCATAGAATAGGGGGCACATTTGGATGGTTGAAGCTTTAATCTCAGAATGGTGAGCCCAAAAGTTTGGTAAACAGATGCATGTAGGTGCATTGTATTCATTTGGAGTGTAATGATCCCTAAAGACCATTGGAGGATTGGGAGGATACACCACATGACCTTGAGGAGGGTAAACTACTTGAGCTCCTAGAGAGATTTGCACAAAAGGATGTGGTTGCATTCCAATGGGTGGTGGAACCACATTTGGTCTTGGCATTCTATGAGGTTGTTGCACAACATTTTGTTGTTGAACTCCTAGAGCTGGTGGCACCACTTGAGGTTTAACATACCTTGAACAGGATTTTGTTCCTCCATTGAGTTTGTGGGATGGTCAAGAATGGTAAGAATTCTTCTACCTCTTAATCGCTGAAGGGGAAATTCAATTTCGTGATTGATGACTTCCGTGCCAACACACAAAAATGTGTATAAAAATTTTAGAGAGCGTCAAGTGGGCATCATATTTAAAATTTATAAAACCACTAGACACTTATACTATGTAGTATGAAGTGAGAAGGGATCACCCCAAGAGATTGAAAAGGTTACTTGGAATTAAACTTGGATTAGTAGATTAATTGATTGAAAGAGGTTTTGGTTTGGTGTGATTAAAACTACAATTAAACTTAAAAACATGCAAATTAAAACAAGCTAAATTAAGTAAGGTCTAGAGAATAGGAGAGAGGTCTTAGGGCATAGGAATCACCGCTAAGCTTGTCTCTAAACCACTAGTATTCATCTTTTGTAACCCAAATATGTGTTACCAATTGCAACAATGAGCATGGATATCAACTATAAGCATGAATTGTCCACTTAACATCAAATAAACTTGGATGTAGCACAACTCATCAAGTTAAAGAATAAAACATCCAATTAATCCACAATTGTAACACACATTAATCTAGAGAATCATACAACTTGTAACAATAAGCATGGATTGTCTACCTATCTAGGAATTTAAATGCAATTACACTACAATTAAACTAAGACAATGAAATTAAAGCAATTAAACTAAAGTTGTAGCACAATCCATCAAGCATAGGTATTACCCATCATATTAATCAACAAGTATATCAAATGAAATCCATGCATAGGCATCACTAGATTCCCAATTTAATAACACATAGACATGCAATTAACATAGAAAAACTAGTATAGAGATGAAATCCTCAATTAATTACATATAGACATGCAACTAATCTAGAGAACTAAAAGGAAGCATTCAACCACAGATAAAATCATGGAAAAACCAAGATTCATATATTCACAAGGCTATATCATTCCTTACAACAATAGATTCCCTAAAAGGACAAGAGCTAGGATTTATAGAACAAGCCTAGGGCTCTTCCGAGCCCTAAGATGGTGTTTAGCCACTCATGGAAGAGGTGGATGTGATCTTGGAACCCTCATGGGCTAACCCCAAATATAGCTCAATCTTCTTCCTCTTCGTCTTCTTGGTAGAAACCCTAGATGATGATGATCTTGCCTCTTTTCTTTCCAAGAAACCCTGATCTAGAGAGAGAATTTCTATGTGTAAAATTTTCTAATGAGTAAACAATTGGTGAACCTTTATAAAATGGTTCATTGTACTTTATATGCAAGCTTCTTAGAATGCAAAACAAGTTAGAAATTGGCCTTCTAATTAGTTTAATCTCGCAGCCACTTGGTAGGTGAAGTTCGGGCGAGGCCGAGAAAAAAACTGGTCACTGCAAGCAGAGTTGTGATCGATCATAGATTTTTGCGATCGATCGTCAACTTCTGCAATTGATCATATCTAATGTGGCAGTTTATTCTTGACAACTGGCAATCCTATCCACTAAGCTGGCGCTGACGTGGCACTGCGAACAATCGCAATTGGCTGCAATCAATCATAAGTTTAAATGAATGATGATGTGGCAACCTTATCCAATACTAACGTGGCTACGAATGATGACGTGGCCTACGATCGATTGTGAAGAATCTGCCATCGATCGTGGATGCTCCAGTACAATTTTTTAAACTTTTTTTGAATTTTCTACTTGATTCTAAAAAGGCTTTAAAGGACTGTTTTTAGCCCGTTTGAACCTTATTGACCTAAAATATATAAAAGCAAGAATTAGAACTAAAACGGGAAAGTAAGATAGATGAAATGACTAAAATACCCTAGCTTAGGTGCTAAAATGTGCAATATTTAAGCACTTATTAGTGATCAATAGGGATAAGAGGAGTACTAAGAGACCTTTTACCACGCATACACAATAACAATCCACAACAATTTCACAACAAACCACAACAATCAATAACAAATCCATAACCTCCACATATGATGTTCCAGTTCTCCTCAATATATTAATTCATAAAATAAATGACCTCGACAAGGACCTATGCTTGGATAAGAAATTAAGCAATATGATAGCCTTGACAAAGATTATCTCACAAACATATGTAGATATGAACAATTATGGTAAAAGAATTTCGAGAAATGCTCACAAAGGTCCCTAGCAACAATATAGTGATCTAATGCTTGCTCCTCTTCTTTTCAAGTACCTAATTGAACATAGAGTAACAAGTAAGAAATTAAGCAATGTGATAGCCTCTATAAGGAGTGGAAGGATAAAATTATTAAGGTTGGAGGGGCGTGGCGCCCCTCTTCTGCTCAGGATTTCCCTGTTCGAAGGAGCTTTCATGCTCCATATATTCCTGCGTTTGAAGATTCGGGTGAGTACTTTTGTTTTGTTTGTGTAGTTAAAAATTTCTGTTATATCTTTGACTTCTTGGGTCATAAGGATGACTTTTTTTTCTTTGAAATTTGTAGATAACCGTCATGAATATCTTCGGGTAAGTGTCTGGAGTGACATTCTTTTTGCTTGGTTCTTACTCTCCTCTTCTCTTACTGAGGTGATCTCTAGGGACTCTCCCATGATTTTTCAAAATCCCAAGGAGCCTATCGATCTAGAGGACTATGATACTGAGGGTAGTCTTATCTTGCATGCCCCTCTCCTTCTTTCTCAATCAGTAATAGAACTTCTTCTTCCCAAACCCCGTACAACTAGGAAAAAGAAGGAAGTGGTTGCTAAGTTGCTGCCAGAAAGGAAGAACGCCCTTGTTGAGGTGAGTAAGTCCGTTACTTCTCTGAAATAGAAGGGGTCTTAATTTGGGCATGGGCATAAGTGTTCTTCTGGGAAGGATGAGCCTCCCTCTAAACACCCAAAGCTTTTAGCTGGGGCTTTCAGGGGCAAAGACGACTTTGTCTCTCCTGCTGACGATATTGGAGGATGTGACTTTGCAGGGTCCACTAAAAGGTGGTTTCCTGAGATGCTGAAGGCTGATGTTTCTCCTCTTACCCTCGGTGACTCTAGAGCCGAGGACCCAGAGACACTGATTGGTTTGGCCAGAGAAATGTGGCCACCTAGGGATGAGATTCTTCAACCACAGATGAATGTTGATGATCTCCTTTCCCTTGCTCCCAAGTCTATCATGGAGGTAATTTATTCAATTCTTTTCTTCTACTTTTCTTTGTCATGTTTTTATCTGTTAGTAACATATTATTTTCTTCTTGTAGATCTCTTTTTTGATGTTTTTCCTTATGAAGAAGCTTTCAGCTTAGTCTCTTTAGGCAAACCAAATGACTGCCCTATAGAAGATGGTAGATTTTCTGGAGGCTTCTCTTAAGGAAGCTAGAAAGGAGAAGGCTAAGCACCTCAAGTCAGTTGAGTACTTTGGTAAGAGGGCTAAGGAGCTTGAAAACAAGGCAGCTAAGCTTGACTTGCATCTTAGGAAAATGAATTCCCTAATCCAGACTTGCAAGGAAATGGGTTTAGAGATGTTTACTCCTTTCTCCTAATTGCAAATCTTCGTTATGCCACGGGGTTTAAGCCTGGCTTTGCCTAGGGATAGCTTCCTTCAGAGGAGAGGGATAGTGGTGATGCCGATGAGCATGATACCGAGCAAGGGCTCTTGATCACCGGGGAATACGTTGAACTATCTACTAGGCCTAGGGAGATGGAGTTTGCTGCTCTCTTGAAAGGTGAGGTGGCTCTAGAGGTTCTGCCCTCTCTTCAGTTCCCTTCAATTTCTTTTAGCTTGCCTTCTTTGACTCTTGATACTTCCCCTTCTATTCCAGCTAGAGTGCAGTTGGTCAATGCCTTTACATAGAAGTTTAATGTCAAAGGTGGAGTTGAGACTGTGGAGGACCCTGTGAATGAAGAGTAGTTTTTTTTTATTTTTTTGTTATTTTTTTTTTTTATTTAGAGTTGTGGGGTATATATCCTACCTCTGCAAAAATTATATATATATATATATAAAAGATTTTCTCTCTTTTCTTCACATTTTTCATGATTGCTCGTATTTATTTGAATCTTTTGGGGCCATTTGGCTTTTACACTTGATAAAATTTTGATAAAATTAGGTGTGGCGTTCGGCTCTTTGGGCCTTAGCCTTTTGTTGCGATCGGCTTTTTGGGCCGTTAGGCTTTTTTGAACTTGACTACATTTTTGGTTAAATTTGGTATGGTGTTCGGCTCTTCGGGCCTTCACCTTTTGCTGTAATCTGCTCTTGGGGCCGCTTGGGTTTTTTGAACTTGGCCAATTTTTTGATTAAATTTGGTATGGCGTTCGGTTCTTCGGGCCTTGGCCTTTTGTTGCGATCGTGTAACGACCCGGATTTTATTCAACCCAGTGGGTTAGTGATGAATAGAGGATTGACCTGATAATGGATCCGAAATGCAGAAGCGAAAGATAAACCAAGGTCTCTAGGGATATTAATCATCCCAAAGACACCAATGTTATCTTCCATGAAGTCACTGAACTCAAGGAGATAATTAGAAGTGGAAGCTAGAATGAACAGGGTCAAATGGTACCCTATGGCACCAATGACAGCCAAAGGAACAAGATCTAGTTCAAACTAGACAATGTATACCATTAGATGGCTTGAACAAGATCAACAAGGTCAAGTGGGAACGAACGAAACGAAGTTACCAGACTAGGCAACAAACCAAATAAAACCCACAAGGCAGGTTCATTTCGGTCGACCGAAATATAGCTTCGGTCGGTTGAAGTAAGCTAGGAAAAAGAGAAGATGTAATGACCCGGACACTTTCATTCCTTTCCCTTTTTAAGATTTTCACGGATATTTTTTTTCCGTAGATCTTTTCCTTTTTGAGTTCAGTTCCTCATCGCCTAGTGTTGTCTCGAGCGCACTAGAGTGATTTATGAGACTTTTTTCTTTGGATTGACAACTTCCTTTGAGGGCCGAGTTATTTCCACAATTTTCATTTTTTCACACTATTCACTTTTCGTCCTTTTCCCTATTTTGTATTTTCCACGTTTGTCACTTTGTTTGCAAAACCATACTTCTTACGTTCGGAGTTGATTTTTGACTTCATGTATCTTCATTCTAAGTGGTTTCCACGAAATACGTATTTTTACTTTTGTAAGAAAGTACTCTGGTTGCTCCTGGTGTCTATAGGGGCATGAATCTTTTTCTTTTCTTGGGGTGTTTGTCGTAAAAATCTTTTGAAGATATTTTATTTTAGGGGTTTTTAAGAAAATATTTTTGAAGATATTTTCATTCTGGGCCATTAGTGTAGTTTTCACTTTTTAGAGGGGCCATTGTGCAATTAATGAAAGTTATTGCTAAATACCTTATTTTGAGCCTGGATCCTTGTATGGGATTCATTTTCACTTTTCGTTGAGTCATGTACTCATAGAAATTCCTCCTGGTCGTTGTTTTCCAGTTTCAGGGTTTCTAGCCCTAGTTGCTGCCGAAATTGTTTGGGGCATAACTTTCTGCACGGGACTCAGTTTTTGATGCCATTTCTTCCGTTGTTCATATTTTTTCATTTTGAATCTTTTTTGTTCACATAGTTTTGCCATTTGAGTGCATCTACTTGAATTTCACTTTTTCAGACCTGACGGGGCCCATTCGGGGCACTTTTTAAGATTTCTATAAAAAGGGGATAAGATATTTCAGTTTTCATCTTCCCCACTCTCCTTGCACGACCAGTAGCTCCCATGGCAGCCCAAGGGAGGCTGCCACCATCTCTTTCCTCTTTTGAGCTTCATTCCTTTGTCAAAACATAGTAGGGCCTTTGTGTTTATTGCTTATCTTAGCGATACGTATCTTTCACCCTTATTAGAACCCATTTCTGACCAAATTTTGAGTTTGGGTTTGAAGTCAAGTTGTGATTTTGATGGGGCTTCTTAGGGGTTCATGTAGATCTTGTTGTCCCCGACAAAACCCTTCGGTATTGTCGGATTCGAAACACTTTTTTTTTCAGTGGGCTTTTGAGATTTTCATCTCAAATTGAGGTAGGGGATGTTTTAGGATTTTATATGTGTTGTATGGAGTGTTTTCCATGATTATACAACTTTTATGCATGCTTTTGTTTAAGTCCTATAATTTAATTCAATTAATTTCTATGGTTAGAATTTAATTCTCATGATGATGTATAACTTAGAATTAAATTGTGGCATACTAGAAAGTTTAGATTTGATGTGTTTGTTAACATATATTAAATTAAAATTTTTTGAACAAGAATTGCACTTTTTATTTAATATTTTTCTTTTGTGAAAGATTAATTCCCATGGTCATACCTTGCATGAAATGAACTTGTAATATACTGTAAATTAAGTCTTGGCATGTTCCTTAACATACTTTAATTTGAAAGCATTTGGATAAGTATAAAAATCTAGAGATTTTAATTAAAATGATTAATTAAAATCCATTTAATGGTTCTATTGACCTAATTAAGAATTTAACTTGATATTTGTGATGACTAGGGCTTGTATACTAGCATATGTTAATTTGGGACGATTTGATGTTGTTTTAGAATTTAGGAATTTAATTATCATGTTTTAATTAAATTTTACCCTATTGCTCCAACGACCTAAGTAAGCTTTTGACTTGATTCATGTAATGAATAAGTTATGTTGTTCACATGTGTTAATTAGGGTTCTTTTTATTAAGATATGAAACTTAGAAAAATTAATTAGGTTATATAATTAATTTCTGTTTCTATTGCATTATTGATTAAATCATGTGTTTAACATTGATATTACATTTGAAGCATTATTTTAGACTTGTAATGGATTTATGCGATTGTGTTTCAATATTGAATTATATTGTTATAGCGTGTAACGAATCGCACAATGAAGATTCGACATGTGATGTTATTATAGCGCGTAACGAATCGCGCTCTGAAGATTCGACATTGTCATCCTAAAGTAGTTGTGGATTTAGAGCATGTATTGTGTGGTTTCAACCTACTTGTGCATGGAATGTAGTTTCGTGCTGTATATATATATTTTGTATATAAGTTGTTAACTTATTTATTTTAGAGTCACTTGGGACATAGTTACTATAATATGGCTAGAGTTTGGTGCTAGTGCAGGAGGTATGAGTTCTCCACGTCGAGATAGCGCGCATTAGGGGTGGTATTACCAGCGGGTTAGTCCCCATAATAGCCGTTGAGGTCTCGGCAGAATTCCGAGCTTAGATGTCCAAGTGTTCCACTAATTGATTCCGCACTTTTAGATTTCTAGTTGATAACATAGAGAATCTATGTCTTTATGTGTGGCATTAGAAATTCTAATTATGCTAAATTGCTATATTTAGTTGATTTTGTATTTTAGATTTCAAGTTGATAACTTTGAGAATCTATATCTAGTTGCATTGTATAGCATGCATCTATGTTGGTTAAATTGCATAGATATTATGATTTGCGTGTTGTTGTTCAAATGTAGCTTAGGAATGATCCTATAGATTCAACTGGAACATGGACGTTAGGTGGCATGACCCACTTTTGTCATTTTCGTATATTAGATTTCAGGTTGATGACTTTGAGAATATGTATCTTGTTACTTTGGATAGCATACTCCTATGTTCTTTGAATTGCATGAATGATGTGTTTTGTGCTAGAAATGATCTTAAGCAGCTTAGGATGCTCCCTGAGTCTAACCTTTGACATAGACGCTAGGTGGAATGAACCACAATGTTTAAATCATGCAACTATGTAAAATGTTAGTTCGATGCATGCTCATTTCCTACGAGTAGCTTTATGTTGCTCATCCCAAATTTACTAGGGCATATTTCAGGTACAGGATACAAGATTGGAGATTCGCATTTGCTTTGGTGATTTTCAGAATTGAAGTTTCTTTAGAAGCATTCTTCTTCACATGCAAGTGTTAGCATATTTAAGTTTTGCCTATGAAATATAATTTTTCTAACTCGGAGGTTTGACATGTCAAATGTTGCAAATGAATTGTAATAAGGCCATAGGCCATTTCAGCATGTTTAAAATGTTATTTTGCACTTGCGTGTATGTCCACATCATCACATACTTGAATACAATTCATTTTGATCATGCAATGGGGGATCCTTTTGAGACTTAGGAATTTCTTTTCAGTTTTAGTGCTAAACAGGTTCATTCTTTGCATTTCTACCTATTTCGGTCGACCAGTGGCTTGTTTCGGTCAACCGATGGCCTTTAAATTTCAATTGAATAGTAAGAGTCCAATTCCAGTAGGCATTTTTCACTTCGAGCCACAAACTGGTCGACCAGTTTGTTATTTCGGTCGACCGAAATGAAGGCTCGTTTCTCTTCTCTTCCTAGTCTATTTCAGTAGACCGAAGCTCCATTTCGGTTGACCGAAATAGAGCTATTTTATAGGTTTGGCTTGGTCAGTTTTTTCGACTGGTTGGCTTTATTTTTTTTTGTTCCAACATAACCTTGTCGATCTTATTCAACACATTTAATGGTGTACGTAGTCTAGTTTGAACTAGATCACATTCCTTTGGTCGTCATTGGTGCCATAAGGTATCATTTGACCTTTTTATTCTTGTTCCGCTTCTGGTTATTTCTTTGAGTTTCATGACATCATGGAAAGTCATTTGGGTGTCTTAGGGATGATTGATATCTCTACAGGTCTTGTTTTTGGTTTCACTTCTGCATTTCGGATCCTTTATCGGGTTAACTTTTGGTTCATCACTGACGCACCGGGTTAAAAAACTTGGGCCGTCACAAGTGGTATCAGAGCTCCTAGGTTTGAATACCTTGGATGATGGGTTTGGGTGCATATCATGCTTATATTGACATACTTTATGTGTTTATATGCTTCTTGATAACATGTTGTGGTTTGATAACATGTTTTTGTGCTTATGTGGTATATATAGTATGCAGTTTGTTTAAGCATGATTTTAATTCCGATGTAAAGAGCATAACATGTGATGTATGCTAGATTAGATTTGTATATACATAACTATGTTGCATATTTGGCATGACACGGGATTAGTCATTGAGGCACGAGTTGGGGTTAATGGTGATTATAGTCATAGTCTCGTGGTGGTTTAGGTTGTTGTCGACCCAGCATTGGTTTTTGAGGTAGGTGGATGGTCACCTTTTGTTTAGACTCTCGTGAGGTGAGTCATTTGGCATTGCTGTAGAGCTGAATTTGTTGGTTTTGAGCCATGACGAGGTTATGAGCCTCTAAGGATCTTTGATTGTTCGGGATGATTCCTCTGGGATTGCAATTTTTGTCGGCGGGTACGTTATGGGCGGGTGCATGGCACTGTCATGCTACCGTACTGGCTAGCTACAAGTGCAGTGGGGATGGAATCGATGTTGGTTTTGTTTTGATAGGCGTTGTCCTTTTGATCGAAGATGATGATGGCTATTTTGCGGACCAGTCGCAGTGATTAATTTTGGTTGCTGTTGGTATGGCTATAGTTTCCATTTTTTTTGGAGTTCTCCTTGCGTGATAACGTTTTTAGGGTCAAGTCGATTGATTGATGTTTCAGGTAGAGAGAACATTGCATTGTTAGTGTCACTTGTAGTGTCACCTTTAGATTCAGAGATGGATTGTTAGAGCCTTACCATTGTGGTAAGGGCTCACGTTTGTTTTGAGACAAGTTGTTGTCACATTGGGTTTTGGAGTCAGTTTATGGCTAGGATTGGTCTTTCCTTTTACTTAGACACTCTAGGACACGATGTCTCTAGGGCTCATTGTTGCATCATTTTTATTTTCTGCAGTTTCGTTTACTACCAGGTTAGTAGTATGATTTATAATATTGTGATGCATGAGTAGGTGGAGGTGTGTCCACATTTGCTTTCTTGTTGTGTGGCATTAGCATGCCTTCTTTATATGTTTAGAGATGCCATGTTTTTATTATGCTTTATTAACATGCCTTTGTGTTACGTGGAGACGTGCCACATGTACATTTGAATTTATCTATGTGAGTAGATTTACTTATTTGATAGTCGCACTTCCTTGTTATTTGAATGACTTCTATGTTCAGTTTTTCCATTTTGTTTCCCCCTCGGTCGCACGTAGTGTGTATGTGGGTTTCCGTGAGGATTTTGTTGTGAGATTCTTTGTAGAGGAGTTATCACATTTGGTTTGTCTTGAGCTACCCACTTCTTTAAAGTGGGAAGAATGCTCCCTTTTCTCATTTATCGTGTTGACACTTGTGGTAGGGATTATGGTTTCTCCTCTTTTCTTGGTTTGAGTAAAGGGCTTCACAAGGAGTGAGTCTCTTCTCTTCGTTGCGTTGTGCACAGCTTTGGGGTTGGCTAGTCCATAAAGACCACTATCGTTGTCTTAAGTCCTTGGTGAGGATTTAGTGGATTTTGGTCGACTTACTTCCATGTAGGGGGTCAAGTCTTTGACATTGTTGTCTTTCACTTCAGTGATGAAGTCTTAGTGTTGTCCTTCTTAGGAATGGTGGTTTCCTTTCCTTTGTGTCTTCCTTTGGGAAGTTTTTGCCGTGGTTGTTGACGAGTTGTGGTGCTCAGAGTGAGTGGGTTAGTGTGAGATCATTTTATGGGGACTTGTGTCCATATCGTTGAGGATTTGTTTAATTCATGAGACGAGCTCGATGCTCTTTTGGGAATGTCTTTTAGAGACTTGTTTCCGTTTTGGGGACCCGGATGTGGTTGACTCTTAGGAGGAGTTTTGGAGGATTGCTGTTGGATATGACTTATTTGTGGAGTTTTCTCGTCCTAGTTATGACTAGGCGTGGTCTTAAGGAATCATAGTTCTAGTGATTGTTCTTGGATTGAAATTGAGGGGTTTTGATTTAGCTTGGTGTTACCGAGCACGATTTTGAGAGATTCATTTTGTGACCTTGGTTGTTAACATTTTGATTTGTGTAGCACTTAGTAGACTTGTATTTTGAGGATTTAGTTATCCATGATAGGGATGTGGATCTGATGTTTGATCATGGTGATTGGTCTTGTAGTTAATCTGTTTCAGGGATAAATGTAGGACTTTCGATGAAATGACTTGTGGTGAGGTTCGTTTTGATTTTTGGAGGTTTTGATTTGCTTTTCAGGTTTTGGATTCTCGATTGATGTTGTTGGTAGTAGCATTTTGAGACATTAGAGATGTTGGTTTTGTTATATTAAGGATTTGGGGCCTGAAGCATAATGGTGCCTATAACATTGTTGTCCGAGTTTGGGATTGGCCGGGATGGTCCGGGACGTCTTTGGACCATATTCTAACTCTCACAGATGCCTGGTTCCCATATTGCCTTTGGCCATGATCATTTTGCGACATTGATGTCATTTGTATCGAGAGTTTCATGGGTAGACCTAGTGGGGGGCAGGTTATGAACTAGTGTTTTATACTGTCATGCTATCGCACAAAGTTGTGTATTGTGGGCGAGTGCTAGTTGCCGTTGATGCTACCTTACTGATGAGTAAGTGTGGGCGGGCGCTGTGCATTGTCTTTGCTACCGCACATTTGAGTACGCTGTGGGCGGGTTCTAGTCGCTATTTGTACTGCCATATCGTCTTTGTTCGGTACCCTGATTTGATATGTGGTTATCTTGGAGTTCCTTTGGTGGTTGTTTTTGAATTGGTATGATGGTTCAGCAGGAATGATGGTTACGGTTGTTATTTTTCGTTCTTTTATCTAGCCTTGGGTTCAATGTGTGAGTTCTGACTTGTCGTGTGGCCATGTGGTCCCTTTTCCTTTGAGAGATTGTCTTGTCATGAGCACGTGTGTGCAGATGACATTAGTTTGTGTGTTCCTTTCAACTTTGAGGTCGCTGGTATGGCGTGTTATGTGGGCTACTCAGAGATGTACTCCGTAGTTATCCTGGTTTCGCCTTTTTTTTTGTTTGGCGCTGGATTTCGGGGACGAAATCCCTTTAAGGTAGGAAGGTTGTAATGACCCGGTCATTTTCATTCCTTTCCCTTTCTCAGATTTTCATGGATTTTTTTTTTCCATTGATCTTTTCCTTTCTGAGTTCAGTTCCTCGTCACCTAGTGTTGTCTCGAGTGCTCTGGAGTGATTTCTGAGACTCTTTTCTTTGGATTGACAACTTCCTTAGAGGGCTGACTCATTTCCACATTTTTCATTTTTCGACACTATTCACTTTTTGTTATTTTCCCTATTTCGTCTTTTTCCCAATTTTGTCTTTTCCCCGTTTGTCACTTTGTTTGCAAAACAACACCTCTTGTGTTCGGAGTTGGTTTTTGACTTCATGTATCTTCATTCTAAGCGGTTTCTACAAAATACGTATCTTTACTTTTGTAAGAAAGTACTCTGGTTGCTCCCGGCGTCCATAGGGGCATGGATGCATAGTTTTTCAGAATCTTTTTCTTCTCTTGGGGTGTTTTTCGTAAATATCTTTTGAAGATATTTTATTTCAAGGGTTTTTAAGAAAATATTTTTGGAAGATATTTTCATTCTGGGCCATTAGTGCAGTTTTCACTTTTTGGAAGGGCCATTGTGCAATTAATGAAAGTTATTGCTCAATGCCTTGTTTTGAGCCTGGATCCTCGTACGGGATTCATTTTCACTTTTTGTCGAGTCGTGTACTCATAGAAATTCCTCCTGGTCGTTGTTTTCCAGTTTAGGGTTTTTGGCCCTATTGCCGCCGAACTTATTTGGGGCATAACTTTCTGCTCGGGACTCGATTTTTTACGTCATTTCTTCTATTGTTCATCTTTTCTCATTTTGAATCTTTTTTGTACACAAAGTTTGGCCATTTGAGTGCGTCTGCTCAAATTTCACTTTTTCAAACCCGGCGAGGCCCGTTCGGGGCACTTTTTGAGATTTCCATAAAAGGGGGATGAGATATTTCATTTTACATCTTCCCCACTCTCGTTACACCACTAGTAGCTCCCATGGCAGCCCAAGGGAGGCTGCCACCTTTTTCTTTCCTCTTTTGAGCTTCATTCCTTTGTCAAAACATAGTAGGGCCTTTGTGTTTATTGCTCATCTTGGTGATACGCATCTTTCACCTTTATTAGAACCCATTTCTGACCAAATTTTGAGTTTGGGTTTGAAGTCAAGTTGTCATTTTGATGGGGCTTCTTGGGGGTTCATGTAGATCGTGTTGTCCTCGACAAAACCCTTTGGTATCGTCAGATTCGGAGCATTTTTTTCGGTGGGCTTTTGAGATTTTCATCTTAAATTGAGGTAGGGGATGTTTTAGGATTTTATATATGTTGTATGGAGTGTTTTCCATGATTATACAACCTGTATACATGCTTTTGTTTAAGTCCTATAATTTAATTTAATTAACTTCTATGGTTAGAATTTAATTCTCATGATGATTTATAACTTAGAATTAAATTGTGGCATGTTAGAAAGTTTGGATTTGATGTGTTTGTTAACATATATTAAATTGAAATTTTTTGAACAAGAATTGCACTTTTTATTTAATATTTTTCTTTTGTGAAAGATTAATTCCCATGGTCATACCTTGCGTGAAATGAACTTGTAATATGCTTTTAAATTAAGTCTTGGCATGTTCCTTAACATACTTTAATTTGAAAGCATTTGGATAAGTATAAAAATCTAGAGATTTTAATTAAAATGATTAATTAAAATCCATTTAATGGTTCCATTGGCCTAATTAAGTTTTTAACTTGATATTTGTGATGACTAGGGCCTGTATACTAGCATATTTTAATTTGGGACCATTTGATGTTGTTTTAGAATTTAAGGATTTAATTATCATGTTTTAATTAAATTATACCCTATTGATCCAATTACCTAAGTAAGCTTTTGACTTGATTCATGTAATGAATAAGTTATTTTGTTAATATGTGTTAATTAGGGTTCATTTGATTGAGATATAAAACTTAGAAAAATTAATTAGGTTATATAATTAATTTTCGTTTCTATTGCATTATTGATTAAATCTTATGATTAACATTGATATTATGTTTGAAGCATGATTTTAGACTTGTAATGGATTTATGCGATTATGTTTCAATATTGAATTATATTGTTATAGCGTGTAACGAATTACACACTGAAGATTCGACATGTGATGTTATTATAGCGCGTAACGAATCGCGCTCGAAAGATTCAACATTGTCATCCTATACTAGTTGTGGATTTAAAGCATGTATTGTGTGGTTTCAACCTACTTGTGCATGGAATGTAGTTTCGTGCTGTATATATATATTTTGTATATAAGTTGTTAACTTATTTATTTTGGAGTCACTTGGGACATGGTTACTATAACATGGCCAGAGTTTGATTCTAGTGCAGGAAGTATGAGTTCTCCATGTCGAGATAGTGCGCACTAGGGGTGGTATTACCAGAGGGTTAGTCCCCATAATAGCCGTTGAGGTCTCGGCAGAATTTTGAGCTTAGATGTCCAAGTGTTCCACTAATTGATTTCGCACTTTTAGACTTCTAGTTGATAACCTAGAGAATCTATGTCTTGATGTGTTGTATTAGAAATTCTAATTATACTAAATTGCTATATTTAGTTGATTTCGTATTTTAGATTTCAAGTTGATAACTTTGAGAATCTATATCCAGTTGTTTTGTATAGCATGCATCTATGTTGGTTATATCGTGATTTGCATCTTGTTATTCCAATGTATCTTAGGAATGATCCTATAGATTCAACTGAAACATGGACGTTAGGTGGCATGACCCACTTTTGTCGTTTTTGTATATTAGATTTCAAGTTGATGACTTTTAGAATATGTATCTTATTACTTTGGATAGCATACTCCTATGTTGGTTGAATTGCATGAATGATGTGTTTTGTGCTAGAAATGATCTTAGGTAGCTTAAGATGCTCCCTGAGTCTCACCTTTGATATAGACGCTAGGTGGAATGAACCTCGATGTTTAAATCATGCAAATATGTAAAACGTTAGGTCGATGCATGTTCATTTCCTACGAGTAGCTTTATGTTGCTCACCCCAAATTTACTAAGGCATATTTCAGGTACAGGATACAAGATTGGAGATTTGCACTTGCGTTGGTGATTTGCAAAATTGAAGTTTCTTTAGAAGCATTCTTGTTCACATGCAAGTGTTAGCATGTTTAAGTTTTGCCTATGAAATGTAATTTTTCTAAATTGGAGGTTTGACGTGTCATATGTTGCAAATGAATTGTAATAAGGCCATAGGCCATTTCAGCATGTTTAAAATGTTATTTTACACTTACGTGTATGTCCACATCATCACACACTTGCATACAATTCATTTTAATCTTACACTGGGGGATTCATTTAAGAATTAGGAATTTCTTTTCAGTTTTGGTGCTAAACAGGTCCAATTTCAATTGAACAGTAAAAGTCCAATTTCAGTAGCCATTTTTCACTTTGAGCCATAAACTGGTCGACCGGTTTGTCATGTCGGTCGACTGAAATGAACGCTCATTTTTCTTCTCTTACTGGTCCATTTCGGCACACCGAAGCTCCATTTCGGTTGACCGAAATTGAGCTATTTTGTGGGTTTTGCTTGGTCAGTTGTTTCGGCTGGTTCGCTTTATTTGTTTATTCCAACATAACCTTTTCGATCTCGTTCAAGACATTTAAGGATGTACGTAGTCTAGTTTGAACTAGATCACATTCCTTTATTCGTCATTGGTGCCACAGGGTATCATTTGACCTTTTTATTCTAGTTCCGCTTTTGGTTATTTCTTTGAGTTTCATGACTTCATGGAAAGTCATTTGGGTGTCTTAGGAATGATTAATATCTCTACAGGTCTTGTTTTTGATTTCGCTTCCGCATTTCAGATCCTTTATAGGGTCAACTTCGGTTCATCACTGACGCACTGGGTTGAAAAACTTGGGCCGTCACAAGTGGTATCAGAGCTCCTAGGTTTGAATACCTTGGACGATGGGTTTGGGTCTGTATCATGCTTATGTTACCATGCTCTATGTGTTTATATGCTTCCTGATAACATGTTGTGGTTTGATAACATGTTTATGTGCTTATGTGGTATATATAGTATGCAGTTTGTTTAAGCATGATTTTAATTCCTATGTAAAGAGTATGACATGTGATGTATGCTAGATTAGATTTGTATATGCATAACTGTGTTGCATATTTGGAATGACACGGGATTAGTCATTGAGGCACGAGTTGGGGTTGATGGTGATTATAGTCACAGTCTCATGGTGGTTTAGGTTTTTGTGAACCCAGCATTGGTTTTTGGGGTAGGTGGATGGTCACCTTTTGTTTAGACTCTCGTGAGGTGAGTCATTTGGTGTTGCCGTAGAGCTGGATTTGTTGGTTTTGGGCCATGATGAGGTTATAGGCCTCTTAGGATCCTTGATTGTTCGGGATAATTCCTCTGGGATTGCAATTTTTGTGGGCGGGTACGTTGTGGGAAGGTGCATGGCACTGTCATGCTACCATACTAGCTAGCTACAAGTGCAGTTGGGATGGAATCGATGTTGGTTTTATTTTGATAGGTGTTGTCCTTTTAATTGATGATGATGACGGTTGTTTTGGGGATAGTCGCAGTGATTGATTTGTATTGCTGTTGGTATGGCTATAGTTGCCATTTTCTTTGGAGTTCTCCTTGCGTGATAACGCTTTTGGGATTAAGTCGATTGATTGATCTTTCGGGTAGAGAGAACATTGCATTGTTAATGTCACTTGTAGTGTCACCTTTAGATTCAGAGATGGATTGTTAGAGCCTTACCATTGTGGTAAGGGCTCACGTTTGTTTTGAGACAGGTTATTGTCACATTGGGTTTTGGAGTCAGTTTATGGCTAGGATTGGTCTTTCCTTTTACTTAGACACTCTAGGACACAATGTCCCTAGGGTTCATTGTTGCATCATTTTTATTTTCTGCAGTTTCATTTACTACCATGTTAGTAGTATGATTTATGATATTGTGATGCATGAGTAGGTAGAGGTGTGTCCACATTTGCTTTCTTGTTGTGTGGCATTAGCATGCCTTCTTTATATGCTTAGAGATGCCATGTTGTTATTATGCTTTAATAACATGCCTTTGTGTTACATGGAGACGTGCCGCATGTACTTTTGACTTTATCTATGTGAGTAGATTTACTTATTTGATAGTCGCATTTCCTTGTTATTTGCATGACTTCCATGTTCATTTTTTCCCTTTTGTTTCCCCCTTGGTCGCACGTAGTGTGTATGCGGGTTTCCGTAAGGGTTTTGTTTTGAGATTCTTTGTAAAGGAGTTGTCACATTTGTTTTGTCTTGAGCTACCCACTTCCTTAAGGTGGGAAGGATGCTCCGTTTTCTCGTTTGTCATGTTGACACTTGTGGGAGGGAATAGGGTCTCTCCTCTTTTCTTGGTTTGAGTAAGGGGCTTCATAAGGAGTGAGTCTCTTCACTTCGTTGCGTTGTGCACAGCTTTGTGGTTGGCTGGTCCGTAAGAACCACTATCGTTGTCTTAAGTCCTTGGTGAGGAATTGGTGGATTTTGGTCGACTTACTTCCATGTAGGGGGTGAAGTCTTTGACATTGTTGTCTTTCACTTCAGAGATGAAGTCTATGTGTTGTCCTTCTTAGGACTGGTGGTTTCCTTTCCTTCGTGTCTTCCTTTGGGGAGTTTTTGCCGTGGTTGTTGACGAGTTGTGGTGCTCAGAGTGAGTGGGTTGGTGTGAGATCATTTTACGGGGACTTGGGTCCATATAGTTGAGGATTTGTTTGATTCGTGAGGCGAGCTCGATGCATTTTTGGGAATATCTTTTAGAGACTTGTTTCTGTTTTGCAGACCTGGATGTGGTTAACTCTTAGGAGGAGTTTTGGAGGAGCGCTGCTGGATATGAGTTGTTTGTGGAGTTTTCTCGTCCTAGTTATGAGTAGGCGTGGTCTTAAGGAATCGTAGTTCCAGTGATTGTTCTTGGATTGAAATTGAGGGGTTTTGATTTAGCTTGGTGTTGCCAAGCACGGTTTTGAGAGATTCATTTTGTGACCTTGGTTGTTGACATTTTGATATGTATGCCACTTGGTGGACTTGTATTTTGAGGATTTAGTTATCCATGATAGGGATGTGGATCTGATGTTTGATTATGGTGATTGGTCTTGTAGTTGATTTGTTTCAGGGAGAAATGTTAGACTTTCGATGAAATGTCTTATGGTAAGGTTCGTTTTGATTTTTGGACGTTTTGATTTGCTTTTCAGGTTTTGGATTCTCGATTGATGTTGTTGGTAGTAGCATTTAGAGACATTAGAGATGTTGGTTTTGCTGTATTAAGGATTTGGGGCCTTAAGCATAATGGTGCCAATGACACTGTTGTCAGAGTTTGGGATTGGCCGGGATGGTCCGGGACGTCTTTGGACCATATTCCAACTCTCACAGAAGCCTGGTTCCCATATTGCCTTTGGCCATGATCATTTTACGACATTGATGTCATTTGTATCGAGAGTTTCATGGGTAGACCTAGTGAGGGGCAGGTTATGAACTAGGGCTTTATACTATCATGCTACCGTACAAAGTTGTGTGTTATGGGCAAGTGCTAGTTGCCGTCGATGCTACCTTACTAACAAGTAAGTGTGGGCGGGCGTTGTGCATTGTCTTTGCTACCGCACATTTGAGTACGCCGTAGGCGGGTTCTAATCGCTATTCGTACTGCAATGTCATCTTTGTTCGGTACCCTGATTTGATATGTGGTTATCTTGGAGTTCCTTTGGTGTTAATTTTTGAATTGGTATGATGGTTCAGCGGGAAGGATGGTTACGGTTGTTGTTTTCCGTTCCTTTATCTGGCCTTGGGTTCAATGTGTGAGTTCTGACTTGTCGTGTGGCCATGTGGTCACTTTTCCTCTGAGAGGTTGTCTTGTCATGAGCACGTGGGTGCAGATGACATTAGTTTGTGTGTTCCTTTCAACTTTGAGGTCGCTAGTTTGGCGTGTTGTGTGGGCTACTCGGAGATGTACTCCGTATTTATCCTGGTTTCGCCTTTTTTTTTGTTTAGGGCTGGATTTCAGGGACGAAATCCCTTTAAGGTGGGAAGGTTGTAATGACCCGGTCATTTTCATTCCTTTCCCTTTCTCAGATTTTCACGACCGAACTGGGCCAAAACATCAAAAATGGCTACTAGAATGTGTGATTTTACTGTTCAAATGAAACCATAAGGGATTCAGTCGACCGAAATGGCTTGAGAAAGTGCATATGAACCTGTTATTCACCAAAAATGAAGAAAAGTCCTTAAGTCTTATTTGAATCCCCCATGGCATGATGAAATTTAATAATATTCTATTATGTGATGATGTGAACATACACGCAAGTGTAATATGAAATTTTAAACATGCTACAATATCCTACGGCCTCATTACATTTCATTTACAAGATTTGACATCTCATACCTCCAAGGTTGGAAAAATTACATTTCAAGAGTGAAACTTGAAGTTTAAATATATACACTTGAACTTTAAAGTTTGTGGCCCATGGCCTCATATCATATACATCAAATGAAAGTCAGAAGGTGTGCTTAGGCACACATTACATATTTAGAACAAAAATACAAGTTTTGTTATAAGAAGCTACAAATCACCCAAGGCAAGTGCAAATGTAATGACCCGGATTTTCACGGTTATTTTTTTTCCGTTGTCTTTCCCTTCTGAGTTCAGTTCCTCTTCGCTTAGTGTCATCTCAAGTGCTCTGGAGTGATTTTTGAGACTCTTTTTTGTGGATAGACAACTTCCTTTGAGGACCGAGTCGTTTCCACATTTTTCGTTTTTCGACACTATTCACTTTTCATCATTTTCCCTATTTCTTCCTTTTCCCTATTTTGTCTTTTCTCCGTTTAACACTTTGTTGGCATAACCACACTTCTTGTGTTCAAAGTTGGTTTTTGACTTCATGTATCTCCATCTTGAGTGGTTTCCACGAAATACGTATCTTTACTTTCGCAAGAAAGTACTCTCGTTACTCCCGGTGTCCATAGGGGCATGGATGCAAAGTTCTTTGAAATTATTTTCTTTTCTTGGGGTGTTTTTAGTAAATATATTTTGAAGATATTTTATTTCAGGAGTTTTTAAGAAAATATTTTTGGAAGATATTTTCATTCTGGGCCATAATTGCAGTTTTCACTTTTTGGAGGGGCTATTGTGCAATTAATGAAAGTTATTGCTAAATGCCTTGTTTTGAGCCTGGATCCTCGTACGGGATTCATTTTCACTTTTCGTCGAGTCGTGTACTCTTAGAAATTCCTTCTGGTTATTGTTTTCCAGTTTCAGGGTTTCTAGCCCTAGTTAGCGCCAAACTTGTTTGGGGCATAACTTTCTGCTCGGGACTCAGTTTTTGACGTCGTGTCTTCCATTGTTCATATTTTCTCATTTTGAATCTTTTTTGTTCACAGAGTTTTGTCATTTGAGCGTGTCTGCTCAAATTTCACTTTTTCGGATCCGGCGGGGCTCGTTCGGGGCACTTTTTGAGATTTCTATAAAAGGGGGGTGAGATATTTTATTTTTTCATCTTCCCCACTCTCTTGTACGACCTGAAGCTTCCATGGCAACCCAAGGGAGGCTGCCACCTTCTCTCTCCTCTTTTGAGCTTCATTCCTTCGTCAGAATATAGAAGGACCTTTGCGTTTAGTGTTCGTGTTGACTTCGCGCTTCTTTCACCCTTATTAGAACCCATTTCTGACCATTCTTTGAGTTTGGGTTTCAAGTCAAGTTGTAATTTTGATGGGGCTTCCTTGGGGGTTATGTGCACGGTGTAGTCCCCGACAAAACCTAGAAGTTTTGTCGGATTCGGAGCGGTTTCCATTTGGTGGCTTTTGAGATTTTCATCTCAAATTGAGGTAGGGGATGTTCTAGACTTTTGTGTGTGTTGTATTGAGTGTTTAGCATGATTAAACAACTTAATTGCATGCCTTGTATCAATTCTAGAAAATTAGTATTAATTATTTCTTTGTATGAAATTTAATTCACAAGGATGTGTATAACTTAGAATGGAATTGTGGCATGCTAGAAAATCACGTTTTAATATGTTTGTTAACATATATTAAATTGGGATTAATTGAATATGAATTGTACTTTTTATTTAATATTTATCTTTGGTGAAAGATTAAATCCCATGGCCATACTTTTCATAAAATGAACTTGTAATATGCTTTTAAATTAAGTCTTAGCATGTTTGTTAACATACTTTAATTTGAGAGTATTTGGACAAGTATGAAAATCTAGAGATTTTAAATTAAATGATTAATTAAAATCTATTTAATGGTTCCCTTGGCCCAATTAAGTTTTTTACTTGATAATCATGATGACTAGGACTTGGGTACTAGTATATATTAAATTGGGACCATTTGAAGTTGCTTTGAAATTTAGAATTTTAATTATCATGATATAATTAAATTCTACCTTGTTATGCCATTGGCCTAATTGAGATTTTAGTGAATGTATGTATATACTATGCTATATTGTATAATATGCATTGATTAGGGACCATTTGATTGAGATTTGAAAGCTAGGGAATTTAATTAGTTTATTTGATTAAATTCCATTTCTATTGCTTTAATGATTAAATCTTGAAATTGGCATTGATAGTATGTTTGAAGCATGATTTTAGAATTGTAATAGATTTATAAATTATGTTTTCAATATTGGATTATATTGTTATAGCATATAGCGAATCACACACTGAAGATTCGACATGTGATGTTATTATAGCGCGTAGCAAATCGCACTCTGAAGATTCGACATTGTCATCCTATAGTTGCTGTGGATTTAGAGCATGTGGTGTGTGGTTACAACCTACTTGTGCATGAAGGTAGTTTCGTGTACTGTTTAATACGTATATAAGTTGTTAACTTATTTATTTTGGAGTTGCTTGGGACATTGTTAAGTTGTGATGGCTAGGGTTTGGCTCTAGTACGGGGACAAGAGTCCTCTAAGTCAAAGGTTCGCGTGTTGGGTAGGCTGCCTAGGGGTTAGTAGCTCCAAATTAGCCCTATAAAGTTCGCACGTTGGGTAGGCTGCCTGGGGGTTAGTAGCTCCAAATTTGCCTTGTCTCGGCGGAAATCCGAGCTGTGATGTCCAAGTCTTCCACTATTTGATTTCGCATTCAATTCCAAGTTGACAACCAATGTTTAATTGTGACTTGTGGTTTTGGTAATTGGCGATTTGATGTTGTTAAGTACATCCATACTAAATTGATATATTTACTTGATTTCACACTTTTAGATTGCTAGTTGATAACCTAGAGAATCTATGTCTTGATGTGTGGCATTAGATATTCTAATTATGCTAAATTGTTATATTTAGTTGATGTTGCATTTTAGACTTCAAGTTGATAACCATGAGAACCACTATGTTGTTGCTTTGTGTAAGCATGACCCTATGTTGTTAAAATTGCATGAATGAGGTGATTGATGCTAGAAATGATCTTAGGTAGCTAGGATGCTCCCTGAGTCTCACCTTGACATAGACGTTAGGTGGAATGAACCACAATAATTAAATCATGCAACTTGTAAAACTTTAGGTCGATGCATGCTCATTTCCTACGAGTAGCTTTATATTACTCACCCCTACGATACTGGGGCATATTTCAGGTACAGGATACAAGATTGGAGATTGCAATTGCTTGGGTGATTTGCTAAGTTGAGCTTCTTTAGAAGCATTCTTGTTCACATGCAAGTGTTAACATGTTCATGATTTGTCTATGAAATGTAATTTTTCTAACTTGGAGGTTTGACATGTCAAATGTAGTAAATGTATTGTAATGAGGCCATAGGCCATTGTAGCACATCTATTTTATCATATTACATACACTTGCATGCTCACTTTGGCAAACAATACCTTCATTGATAAAACAAAAACCTAAAGTTGTATATATTTGAGTTTGACCCTATTCTGTTACAAGGGCATTTCAGGTATTTCAAAATGAGTTTTTTTCATTTTTCCTCGCGAGTCATGTAGAAAACTTGATTTTGAGGGGGGTTTATTTTTGTGTTTTTCCAGAAAACATCATCTTAGCCCTAAAAAATCCATATTTTTCCAGAAAATCCTTGCTGCCAGGTTTTGCAAATTTTTAGTACAAATGTAGTTGGTACTATTCATTAACTTTTTTTTGAAAATCGTCACGACTGATCCGAAACTTCCGGAGGCCTTTTGGGTGCATTTTAAGATTGAATTTT
Source organism: Cornus florida (assembly GCF_030987335.1). Taxonomy (NCBI): domain Eukaryota; kingdom Viridiplantae; phylum Streptophyta; class Magnoliopsida; order Cornales; family Cornaceae; genus Cornus; species Cornus florida. Next base: position 21,461,256 of record NW_026775571.1, read on the forward strand.
CAATTTAGGCAATTTAAAAACCTCCCGAAGCCCTATTTCCAAAACTTGGGCAGTAGCTCGGATTAGTTTTTTTTCCTCTTGACCTGATTTTCTTAGGGGCATTCTGGGCATTTTACAATGCATTTTTTTTTGTTGTTTCTGTCTACAAATGGGGTAGGAAACTTGATTTTAGGGGGGGTTTCTTCTTTGAGTTGCCCGTTTTTACTGTCAGTTGCAGCAGTGGTGGGTTGTCCTCGTCGGGCCGCCGCCACGACATCATTTTTGTTTTTGACCTTTCTCCCCCGTCCGGACTCCAAATTGAGTAAACTTTTTTTTGAACTTGACTAATTTGTCATCGTCTTTCCAGCGGTGTGCTCGATAGGACCTGAATCCACCTTTTACAAAATGGCCATTTTGCCCCTAGGTTCTTTTTGTCCGTTTTTGAAGCGACACTTCTGCATTTGTTTCCTTTGGGTTTTGTGACCTCATTGAGGGTCACATTGGTGTCTTAGAGATGCATTGTATCTCTAGAGTCCATTGTTTCACCTTTCGCTTCCGCATTTCGGATCCATTATCGGGTCATCTTTTGGTCATCACTGACGCACCGGGTTTACAAAACTTAGGCCGTCACAACAAATCTCTAAGTCTTGAATCCTGTACCTACACAATACCTCCAGTAACTTCAGGGTGAGTAAATAAGCTTACTCATAGACAATGAGCATGCATAGACTCGATTTCTTTAGAGATTTTTAGATTTATATGAAACAGTTCAAAAGGGATCATGCCTCCTAGCGTCTATGTCAAAGTAAGACTCAGGGATCATCCTAAGCTAGTCATGCAATTGAAATGAGATACATGACATACAAGCATACCGGTTACAAGTGTACTAAAAGAAGATGAAAACATGCGAGGTAAGTATACAAAACACAGGTATACTAATGAGATTGGAAACATACAAGGCAAGTATACAAGACACAAGTATGCTAAATGGAATCTAAATACAAGAAGCAAGTGGACAGTTTCAAGTATACTGAATAAGGTTTAGATACACGAAGTAAGCATAATGTTTATGCAATTAAACAAGGTAGGAAATACTCCATATAACACGACAAGGTCCTTATATCTTCAAGAGATAACACTTGAAATCTAAGGGTTTAGAGAGTTTACATGTTGATATAAATCATTACATGTGGACCATGCCACCTAGTATCTAAGTCAAATTACATGTATAGGATCATTCCTAAGTCACAATAGCATAAAGTAACATAGAATGAGATAACTGAGAAAATTAACAAGATTGAAACAATTCAATTAACACGATAAGGACAAGGCGTGAAATCAAGGAAAATGCATAATATATATGCAAGTAAACAAGTATGGAACATTCCGATTAACACGATAAGAGTTATACATGAAATCAAGAACAAGGCACAATACCTATTCAATTAACAAGATTGGAGCATTTCACATAATACGACAAGTTTTAAATCTTCAAGGAATAGTAACTTGAAATTTAAATAGTGAAATCAACCAATTTGGATACTCAGATATCGCCTGGATTAAAACCGTACTCTTGGGATTACTTTAGGGCTACTAACCCATGGGTACCTTCCCTTAGTGCGCACTATAGTATAGGGAGCTCTCTATCTCCTGTTCTAGAACCAAATCCTAGCCATGTCAATTCTTGATTGATATCCCAAGTCCAAAAATTAACAAGTTGTGCAACCAAGAATATATATCAAGATACAAGTAATGCATTAAACCACATTTCATGCACAACCAAGATTTTGGAACACCCATGTCATGCCCTAAGTTCTCAACTATGATGGCATGTGAAATGTCAAGAAATCATGGTATGCATCTACATAGACTACAAACTAGGATTTAAAACACAAGAAATCCATTGATGCAAACATACCACTAGTATAAGATTAACGATTTAATCATTTGTTTAACAACTCTTGAACAATTAAATCATTCTAATAGAAGGGTGTAAGTTCATTAACTACATTAATGAACCTAAGTTGCAACAAGTCACGATACATGATAAAAAGGCAAAAGCCCCATGAATTACAAGTCTAACTCATTAGAACCCTAAGTAAAAATTAATTAACTTAATTAATTAATTTCTCTAGAAATCAAAGTTGTCCAAAAATTCTCAAAATAATACATGTGAAATCATATGGCATGCACATCAATAACATCAAGTCAGAATTCCATTAGAGTGAATAGTGCACATGAAATAATTCAATTAATCAAATTAATTAAATATTACTAGATTTCAAAACATCTCCGATTACACTTAAATTCACCCATGTTGAAGAGCATGCTAGGGCCTAATATAATATACTAACACATTCTGATTTCAAGCTAGTTAAGGCCACATGAATTAAACATTTATTCAAGATAAATATTAAATAAAAACTTTCATATTTATTCAAATACCCTCAATTTAATATATGTCAATGAACATATCAAGGGGTAATATTCTGTCATGTCACAAGTTTAAAACAAGCTATAACGAATCGGGAGAATCAAATCTCATACAAGAAAAATAAATAATAAAATCTCTAGATTTGATATCCAAGCAAGTAAACAAGTTGTATAAGCATCCATAGCATGCAATAGATCAAGAAAAATAAATTATAACACCCCCTACCTCAATTTGAGATGAAAATCTCAAATCCCCACTGAAAGAAAAGTGCTCCGAATCCGACGATACTTCGGGGTTTTGTAGGTGACAACACGGTGAACAAGATTCCCAAGGAAGCCCCATGAAAATCACAACTTGGCTTCAAACCCAAACTCAAAAAATGGTCAAAAATGGGTTCTAATAAGGGGGAAAGGTAGAGCACGACGAGACATACGATAAACGCTAAGGCCGAAGACTTTTCACTAAGGAAATCAAGTGGAGGAGAAGAAAGAGTGAAGGTAGCCCCTTGGGTTCCTATGGCTGCCGGCCAAGAGGGGCAAGAAGATAATGGAAATCTGATTTTTTTGACTTAAGACCCCCTATTTATAGAAAAACTCAAAAAGTGCCCCGAAAGGGTCCCGCCGGGTCCAGAAAAGTGGAATTTGAGCAGACGCGCTCAAATGACAAAACTCTGTGAATAAAAAAGATTTAAAATAAGAAAATATGAACAACGAAAGAAATGGCATCAAAAACTGAGTCCCAAGCAGAGAAATATGCCCCAAAACAAGTTCGGCGGCAATTGGGGCCAAAAACCCTGAAACTGGAGAAAAATGGCCAGAAGGAAATTCTAAGAGTACATTACTCGATGAAATTTGAAAATGAATCCCGTACGAGGATCCAGGCTCAAAACGAGGTATTTTTGTAATAACTTTCGTTAATTGCACATTCGCCCCTCCAAAAAGTGAAAACTGCATAACTGCCCCACAATGAAAATATCTTACAAAAATATTTTCTTAAAAACTCCTGAAATAAAATATCTTTAAAAGATATTTATGAAAAACACCCCAAGAAAAGAAAAAGATTCTGAAGAACTGTACATTCATGCCGCTATAGACATCGGGAGCAACTAGAGTACTTTTTTACAAAAGTAAAGATACGTATTTCGTGGAAACCACTTAGAATGAAGATATGTGAAGTCAAAAACTAACTCCGAGCACGAAAAGTGAGGTTGGGCAAAAAAGTGACAAATGGGGAAAAGACGAAATAGGGAAAAGGACGAAAAGTGAATAGTGTCCAAAAAGTGAAAATGTGGAAATGGCTTGGTCTTTAAAGGAAGTTATCAATCCAAGTGAAAGAGTCTCAGAAACCATTTTCGAGCACTCAAGATGACACTATGAGACGAGAAACTGAACTCAAAAAAGAAAATTAAATGGAAAAAAATTTATTCGTAAAATTTCAGAAAAATGATAGGAAGGTAAATGATCGGGTCATTACAGATCGGCTCTTGGGGCCGTTCGGCTTTTTTGAACTTAACCAAATTTTTTATTAAATTTGGTATGGCGTTTGGCTCTTTGGGCCTTCGCCTTTTGTTCCGATCGGCTCTTCGGGCTATTTAGTTTTTTATTTTCTGTTTGTATATAGGCCTTTTGACTGTCTGAGCTCAATGAAAAAGTGGGGGAGGGGATGCAGGGAGAGACCCTTAATAATGGGCCACTATTGTCGATGCGGGTCTCTCCCTTAATAATGGGCCGCCATTTGTCAATGGGCATCCATTATTAAGGAGTTCCCTCCGCTATTTTTAAAGTCAACTGGTTGTACTTTAGTAATAAAGAAAGAGTTTATTTTTTAGTCGATGTGGGACACTTATTTGAAAAAGAAACAACTTTATTATCATAGAAATAAAAAGGTGGGGCGGGGGTGCGTAGTGGAGACCTCTGATAATGGGTCATTTGATAGTGGGTCTATTATCAATGGGTTCCCATTATCAAGGGGTCCCACTCACTGATTTGTAAATGAGCCATGTACGTTATAAAAACAACATAGAGGTCTATCTTTTAATCAATGTGGGATTCTCTTTTGAAGACAAGATAGAAAACATCTTTTTTTATTTGTTAGATAAAGAAACAATAAAAAATATTGTATGAATATTCTATTAAAAATACCTTTTCAATTGCATCGCATTTCTTGGTTTGTCCATCATAGTGCCATCCAGGTGTCGAAATCTGTATGCTCCATTCCCAATCACATCTGAGACCCGGTTTGGACCTTCCCAACTAGGTTCCAACTTTCCAACATATGTTTCTGACTTCAGAAGCACCAGGTCCCCTAAGTTGAAGCTTTTATGTCTAACTTTTTTATTATAGTTGTTCATCAGCCTTTGTTGATACGCTGCTAATCGAATGGCCGCTGCTTCTCTTTTTTCCTCTAAAAGATCTAGATTGTGCTCCAGAATTTAATTATTTGACTCCTGTTCCCAAGCTAAACTTCAGACGGTTGGTAATTCTACCTCCGTTGGGATTACGGCTTCAGTTCCGTAAGCTAAAAAAAATGGGGTTTCACCCGTGGGGCACCTTGGAGTGGTTCTGTATGCCCATAGAACATTTAGCAGTTCATCAAGCCATTTTCCCTTCTTGTCTTCGAGTTTATTTTTGATGCAAGCAAAAATTGTCCTATTGGTTATCTCTGCTTGTCCATTGCCCTATGAATGGTACAGGGCTGACATTTTTGGTTGATGCCAAACTTGTCGAAGAACCGCTGAGTATACAGATTGCTTAGGTTCGTGTCGTTATCCATAATGTAATGACACTGTCATTGCCCTTCCTTTCTTTTTTTTCGATAATTTCTTTTTCGTCCTTTTCCTTAGTTCATCTTTTTGCCGTTTATCATTTTTTTCTTACATAACCTCACTTTTTGTGCTTGGATTTGATTCCAGCTTGCATCCATCCATAATATTTGATTTCCATGATATTTGTATATTTACTTTCGTAGAAAACATGCAAGTTGCTTACTTTTATCGTAAAGGGCATAAATGCATAGTTTCTTGGAAACATTCTTGATTTTTAGGGTTTTAGTGTAATTATGTAAAGTAATTATTTTTCGTCTTAGGGACCATTTTGTAATTTAATTTGGAAGATATTTTATAAAAGGATTTTTTTGTAACTTTTGTAAAGTGTGACAAGTGTCACACTCTCATAGAGCCACTTAATGGCATTGGGGTGGAGTCACTTGGGAGTATAATCTTATAACATGTGGAGGGTGGAGATTCACCCACTTGTTGGCCTAGGATAGGTGCACTTGTTGGCTTGGATGGTTGACAAGTGTAGGTGTGGGATTAAGTCTTAAAAGGAGCTATGGATTGGTGACAAGTGTAGGCTCCAAATTAAGTCTTGCATTAGTGTGTGTGTGAGAGGTAGTGTAAGAGCACATAGTGAGTAGAGGAATACTAGATCCTCTATTCACTATATTTCACTTTATCTCTTTCATTTCCATTGTTCTCAAAACCCTAACCTAGCCAGCATTGGATAAAAGCTTGGTTTAGAGCTTATTTCTTTAATTTGGCCTCCTTCCACTCACCTTAGACCATTAACCTTGGGAAGTAAAAGTTTCCTCTCACTCTCCTCTACAAAACCCTAGATTTGTTATCTATTTTGAGCTTGGTTGCTTTAGATTATAGAGATTCAATTCTCAATTGAGGTAGGGGAGGTAGTATGTTTATACTTTAAATGTTTTATGATCCTTTGAGGTTTAATACATATTGCATATTATAGGAAACTCTTACATTTTGACTTAGAGTTTATTGATTTAAGCATGTATGATATGTATATATCTTGTGTAGAAAGATTATATGATTTAGTAATATGCTAAATTCTAGTATTTTCTTATGTGGTAGTGATATAGAATTCTTGTAGAATTATTAATATTGTATGCAATTCTTATTAACTTGAATTGCTATATTTATTATAATGATAATTCTATACTCTTGTTGATTACTAATTATAATTATTTTAGGAGCTTATTACTATAATGTTAAGATTTAGTATATAAAGCTTATTGATGAGGCAAAATTTAAATTGATAAGTTAGTGGTATTGTATTGTATGTTATATCATGATGTGGACTTGTCATTTATTATGTCATTCTAAACGTGGAACCCTAAGACATGGTTTTTGTGGTTCCAAAATACTTGTGCATGGAAGGTGGTTTAATGCCTTAATTATAGTGTATAAGTTTTGAACTTGATAATGATTTTGGATTCTCTTTGGACATTGTTAGAAGTGACATGGCTAGAGTTTGACTCTAGTGCGGGAGGTATGAGTTCTCCCCATTTATAGTGCGCACTAAGGTGGTATTCCCAGCGGGTTAGTGCCCGGAATAACTGTTTTGGTCTTGGTTTAATCCAGGATTTTGATGTCCAAGTTTTCCACTAATTGATTTCACATTCAATTCCAAGTTGACAACTGATCGGTTGGTCAATTAACATCAACCTTCGCAATAGCACGAATCATTGTAAAATAGGGCTATTGGTCGGGTAAGTCGAACCACTGGGACTGCGCTAGTCTTACGGCAACCTTAGTGTCTAGAATCTTTCTAGAATGATGAAGGGTTTATAAAGGTTTTGTTGTTTGTCACTTAAGCTAAGAATATTGAAATTGCATAAATTAAAAACTTACAAGAATTAAAAAGAAATGAAATACAAGTAGAGAAAAAAAAACTAGGGAAATGAATCCGCTCCAACCCTATAAAAATTCTAGATTGAGATTAAATTGGGAAAATCAACATAAATGATGGTCATGACACATAACAACCCTTGGTTGCTATACTATCCTTAAGAGGTTCATTAAATCAAAAACAAGAATAATCCATCAAAGATTCACATGCTTGAACTACCTAAACTAGGGTGTAGTCTTCAACATGCTCCCTAAGCCAAAGATTATCAAGCCCTTAATTAAATGATGAGAGCACACAAAGTTAAGAATCAAGTATAAACCATCAAAGGGCATCCTAAGCAATGATTTATCAAAGTTCTCAAACTCCATGCCATTAAAACCATTCTATGATCTAACTTCCATTGTCACTATGGAAATGCAAGCAATATGATTAGGAAGAGAAACCATCTAAGACAAGATGAATAGCTCAAAATAATCATGTATAGACATTAGAATTCATTACAACACATATGATGCTCTAGATCATAAAATCACCAACAATAATACATTGAAATCCCAAAAGTAAAATCTACACCAGAACATGCTTACAAGGGAGGGGCTTCATCACCTCCCTAGAGAAGATTTAGTTACCCATAGGAGCAATGGAAGAAGGAAGAAGCTTGAAGACCTCCTCCATTTTCGTGCTCCCTTCTTCAAGCTTGAAGAACTCTATCTCCTTGCTCTCTTCTCTCTCTTCTAATCTTGTAGAATATGGGCTAATGATATGTGTGGCCTTCCTTGCCTTATCTACCACCAAAAGGTCACCAACCAACATCTCCAACCACTTCATTAAAGAGGAAAGAAAAGTGAAGAAACCAAGGTGCAAGTGGGCTGAAATGAGCCATTTCCGAAGGGCATTCTGCCCAAAATTCGAGCACTCTAAGCAAGGCCTCGAGCACTCGAATTTAGTGTAAAAATGCCCATGCTTCACTTGCTCCGCCCAGACCTACTTTGGTTAAACAGCCATAACTTTGCACTCCGAACTCCGAATGATGAACTGTTTGAAGATTTAGAAAGCTAATTCAGAGCTCTAAATATTTCATGTTTTGGTGGAGATCCAATTCTCAAGGATGGTTGGTCGAAAATGAAGATCAAGGCAGAATTTCATTGCTGCCAGGCAGTTCTGCGCGCCTCTGGTAACAAGGCCATAACTCTCTGCTCCGAGCTCCTAATGACAAACTGTTTAAAGATTTGGAAAGCTGATTCAGAGCTCTAAATCTTTCATGTTATGAGGGAAGTCCAGTTCTCGAGTTTGGAAGGTCAAAATGGCGAGCAAAGCCCAGGTTCTACTGCTGCCAGAATTCAGCATTGGCACCTTTTGTTGCTCAAGATTCCACAAGGCCTTATTCTTGTTCCATTTTGGCCAATGAACCTGAAAATGCATAAAAACATAGAAATGAAGATAATCTACATAAATTAACATACAACGGACTTTACTAATGCAATTTAGGGCGCTTGAATATATAATATTCGGCGCTTATCACACCCCCAAACTTACATTTTGCTAGTCCCTTAGCAAAACTACAATGAAAAATTTAATGAAAAGACAACCATGGGCTTGCTACTGCAAAAATATCATCCATGGTAAAATAAGATATATACATTGCTCAAAAATAACTTGAAATAGAAAAAGAGCTGGAGATGGGGTCATTGGGAAGACTACCTTGCATATATGAAGCATTGATACAAAAATTGGCTAAATACATTTCCACATACATGCATCAACATCAAAGTCTATATAAATAACTCAATTATCATCTCTTGAATGGAAATCAACTCTAGCTTCAGTGAAAGTGAATTGGATTCTCAACATGCGGCTTTTACTTTCTTTTCCAATTCCAAAGCACAAGTTTTCAAATCATTAAATTCCCCTTTAAATGAGGTCCCTAAGGCATGATTTTATTTACAAGACAACTTTTATTGCTTATTGACAATTTATTGTAACTCATAAGTGAAACATAGAATGGTTGTGCAATGCTGAAGTCCCTTAAGCTTTCTAACCAACCTATGTAGCAAACGTTAGGCCAACAACTCCCAAACCAGATGGCTTTAGGGTGTCAAGTGTAGAGACACTCCTAGGGCTTAATAGCTCAAGTTGGAAAGGCTACGAACTCCAACGAACCATGTTTATTACCAGTTTATTTTTTGAATGACCGTGCAATGTTTAAGTCCCTTAAGCTTTCTAACCAACCCTTGTAGCAAGCGTTAGGCCAACAACTCCCAAACCAGATGGCTTTAGGGTGTTAAGTGTAGAGACACTCCTAGGGCTTAATAGCTCGAGTTGGAAAGGCTACGAACGTCAACTGGTCATTATTTTCTTTCCTTTTCAGTTTTTTTTTTTTTTTTGTTTTTTTTTTTTTTTTTTTAGACAACTTAAATCATGCCAAAGATATTCATCCATTAGGTTCATCAAATCAGATTAACTAGGGCAAGGTCAAGGTCAATCAAGTTGCATGCCTCACAGTTAAGTTTCCAATGTGCATCTGTGCATTGTGAAGCTTAAAAGAGTGTCAAATCCAGCGAGAATTTAATTGAGACATTTATACAGACTAATTTGAATCTACATGATCATTTCAACTCAAAATTTCTTTATTTTCAAAAATATCAGCTGCTTCTATACACAAAGTTTTAAACATATGCTTTCATCTCCAACAGGTTTCAAATTCCATTATCATTGCTTAGCAAAAATGTAAAACCAAAAATACATAAATGCACCCCCAAACTTGAATGTCACATTGTCCTCAATGTGAGAAGACAAGTAAATCAAAATAAGCGCAAAGAGGGTAAAAGAACAATAATACCAAGTGGAGTGACGACGACGTAGATGTTCAGCCATGTGAGTGCGCAACGGCGTCCCCCAAACTTAGACATGAAGACCTATCAAAACAGAACTAATGTACACAGGTGAAAGCATAGGTCTCGTAAGAAAACTCAAAACAGAAAGAAAAATACTAACTTGAATGTGATTGCAAGGTAAAAATCCATACAAAATACAAATTGGCACACATGAGTCATAAGTGTAAAATGGAAAAAAAAAATAATGCCAAAAGCCGTGCATTTAGAGAGATAAAGTTGGCTTAGGCAATTCGTCAAACACGTGGTGTGCAAGATAGAAAGGAAGAGGGCTAAAGGTTGATTAGAGATGAGAAAATCCAAAAATTTGGCCCTGCAATTGCAATACACAACTCCCAAACAATCACAAATCCTTCACACAAGCAATCCCATCCTCCATGGATCAAAAAGTAAAAGAAAAAGAGGGTAGACACTTACCCAACAATGGAGAACACAAGGCCCATTATTTTGTGGTTAATGGAAGATATGGATGAGAGATTGATAGATGGGTGGGTAAGCATGCATGGGGAGTGGAAGGAAATGGATAAGCATGTATGGAGAGGTGCATGCATGCATGCATGGTGGGAAATGTGGGGTGGAAGTGGTGGTGCATGCATGAATGCATGTCCTTGTGTGGTGGTGTGGTTATGGAGGCATGCATGAGGTGGTGGGTTTGGATAGTTGGGTTGGAGCTTAAGGGTGCCGAGAGGTTGAGTTTGGAGGATGGTGTGCATGGTTGCCGAGAGAGGTGTAGTGGATTTGGGAGAGGGTTGTGAGGTGAGGTTGATGAGTTGTGGAGAGGTTGAGCCGAGTGAGAGGGAGTTGGTTGGTTGAGGTTGTGTTTAAAAGAGAGGGGGCTTGGTTCGAGCACTCGAAGTGTGTCTTCGAGTGCTCTAAAATGGGGCAGTGGGCTCGGGTGTTTGTTGTGTGAGAACTCAAGCAAGTGCGAGCACTCGAAGCTTGGCTTCGAGTGCTCGAAAATATGGCAGAGAGGTGAGGGGAGCTTTGTGCATGAAATTGTAGGTTGTGGGGTGGCTTGGGGTTGGCATGGAGTGGGTTGTTAGAGAGTTGGGGTTGTGGATGGAGATGCCGAGAGGGTGGGTTGTGAGGTTGGTTGGTGCATGGTTAGTTGATGAAGGGAAGTTGGCCGGAGCTGGGAATGGGGATGGTGTTGGGATGGTGATACAGGCAAGATGCATGGAAGTTGGTTTGGTGTGGAAAAGGTTGGTGCAAGATGCCGAGAGATGGGCATGCTTGATGGGGTGAGAATTTCGAGCACTCGAAATGGGTTCTTCGAGTGCTCGAAGTAGATGCAGTGAGACAGGGAGAGGGATTGAGTGAGGAAGAGGTATAGAGGACCGAGAGTGGTTGGTGGTTTATTTGCTGTGATGCATGGTTGGCTGAGTGGTGTGAGGAAGAGGGTTTGTGGAAGGATGAGAGTGGAGGGTGGTATGAGGGAAGATGGGTTTGTATGGTGGATGAGAGAGAATTGGTTTGGTGGTGCAGAGAGGAGATGATGTTGGTTAGGGTGGGAAGGTTGGTTATGCATGGTGTTGTGCATGCATGGGGGTATGCCGAGAGGATGAGGGTTGTTGATGGGTTCGGGTGAGGTGGTGAGTGGTGGTAGGCATAGGGAGTGGGAGGGATGCATGGAGTGGGTTGTTTGGTTGGAGCCGAGATAGAGTGATGCATGAGGTGAGAGAAGGTGATTGCTGGGATGTTGGTTGTTGGAGTTGGGTTTCTTGGTTGAGAGAAGTGGTCGAGCACTCTAAGCATGGAAGTAGAGTGCTCGAATTGGGACCAGCTGCCTCAGCAGCTTTGGGGTTTAAAATTCAAGCAAGGACGAGCACTCCAAATTGGAGTTTAGATTGCTCGAAATGAAGCCAGAGAGTTCGGGTTTGCTGGGATGTGGCTGCGAGCACTCCAAAGGAACTTGAGAGGGCTCGAAAATGAGGCAGTGGCTGCAAATGAAGGGCTGAAATTGGAGGGCATCAGCGAGCACTCCAACTTGGATTTTGAATGCTCGAAATTGGATCAGTAGGCTTGAAACTGAATTCATTGCAATGGAATGTGTAATGTGAGCAACATGGAAATGGAAGCTGTTCAAAATGGAGTCCATGCATGGAAAGTCAGTGGCTTAGAGATGAAAGAATGCATGCAATCTAAATACATTATCAGTGGTTACTGTTGCATGCATTGGATGGAATTTGATTCATGTGCAACATCATTCCATGCATTTGCATTTGCAATCTCATTCTATGGAAGACAGTGAGCACTATTGCATGCATTTTGATGCATTTGCAACATCATTCCAAGAATTTTGCAAGTTGGCGACTTGGAAACAAAAAAAAAATTTTGCATGTCATTCCCATGGAATGCATGGGGAAAGTTTTAAACTTTGCATGCGGCAACCTAAATTCAAGCTATGCATAGAAAAATTTTGAAGCTTTGCATGGCATTCCCATGCATAGAAGAAATTTTTGAACTTTTGCATCGCAACATCATTCCAATTTTAATGTAGGGAAAATTTTTTGAAGCCTTGCAAGAGAATTCCAATCCAATGCATGGATGGAAAATTTTTGAAACTTAGCACTTTATCTCTAAAGCATGGAAAAAATTTTAAAATTTGCAAATTCAGTCCATTCCACTGCATGGATGGAAAATTTTTGGAAAAATTATCAAATTGCTCAACATTTCTAATGCCTAGATGAAAAATTTTCAAACTTTGCATTTCATCTCCAATGCATGGAAAATTTTGAGAAAATTTTCAAACCTTGCAGCTTCTCTCTAATGCATGGAGAATTTTGAGAAAATTTCCAACTTGTGCATTAAAAATGAGAAAATATGCACATGAGAAGCATTCTCAAGATCCGATGAAATTGCTAGGAAGCGATGGAAATTTTCGGGAATGAAAATTAGGGCTGAGAAGGTCTAAGAAGCCGGTCTAAAATTGCGGAACACAACTGAAGACTATTTCAGAAAAATCAAATTTTTGGCTTTTCGAAATCATTTCCCAGAAAATTTCAAGGCACGAGCAATTTGAGAAGGTAGGGAAGCTTGGAACATCGAAAGAATTTATTCCCTTGCTTTGCTAAATTTAATGTCGATAGCTAGACGAAGTTAGAGCAGGTACTAATCCTCAAAAATCTCGATAGCTAGACACACCGAGATCAGGTTAGTCCTCCTTACCCTATACCATGTCTCTCAAGAGATTCAAGCTTCCCCAAATAGGATAATTCTTTTAAAAGCGAAGGAGGAAGAGCTTGAAGACAAAAGTGGAAAAGAGGTAGCGGAAAGACCTCAACCCACTCTTCATCCTCAATGAAGAACTTTGGATTATGGGGCTTATTTGGATTATAGGAAGATGGAGTAGGTGAGAGTGCACCTAGCAAAGGCTTTTGAAGGGTCATATTGAGCGCGGGAATGCTCGACAACTTATCCTTCAAAATTTCAACATCCTCCTCACACTTATCCGGCGGTTCGGGCTCAACAACTTGAGACAACTCAAGAGAAGGAATGAGATGAGATGCAAGCTCCCAAGAAAGAGATACATTTGATGTTGACCAAGGACGATAATGAATAGGTGGATGAATATTAAGCAAAGAATTCACCTCTGAAATGGAATTGTCAACATTAAAATCCTCACAATTGAAATGAGCCAAACAAGCTTTTAGAGGATCCTCTATTGAAGGAGGTGCATCAAGCAAAGGATTATTTAGGGGTTGTTCTAGAGTTTTAAAGGATGCAATCTCATCATCTTTTTCCTCATTTTTAACCACAAATTCTTCCATTTTATGAGTGGCAACAATTTGATCTTCAACCACTATTTCATCATTTTCATATGTGATGACCACTTGATCATTCTCATGATGAAAGTTACTAGGAGTAATCTCATCATTCATAGAATTTTCTTTTGGATTGGCCATAAATTCAAATGAAAATGTTTCCTCCTCTTCATGATTTTTAGCATTAATCCTTTGTCGAATTTGAGATATTTGGTCATCTATCATTGCACTAACTTGGGACTGGTGATATGGTACCACTTGATTGATAGACTCTACTGTGGATTGCATGCTAGCAAGGGAGGCCAATAGTTGATTGTTGGAGTCCATCATTTGTGTGTGCATAGACTCCATCATTTGTTTGTTAGCAACAATTAGCTCATCCAATGGAGACGGTGGAAAAGGAGAAGAGGGCGGGAAAGAATGATCATTGGGTTGAAAAGGTTGCATATGAGATTGTGGGGTTGAATTTCCTATGTCATGCCACAAGAAGTTTTGTTGGTCTCCCCAACCCGAGTTGTAACCATTGAAGTATGGATCACTACCCGGTTCAAAGAAATTTTCATTTGGTTGCTCTAGATAAAAATCCGAGAATTGTCTCGTTGGAAGACAATCTCTTGTATGATGTGAATTACTAGAGTAAAAAGCACAAAACGCATGTGGTGTGTAGAATTGAGTTGGGAGATAATTATTCTCCATCTAAGAGTTAAACATCAACAACACATAACATAATCAACATAACAATTCTTTATCATCAACTCCACATACAATGATATTCCCTTTCTCCTCAATTATCAAGACAAAAATTAAAATGGCCACGACAAGGACCGATGCTTGGAATTGAAAATACACAATTGCAATAGCCTCGACAAGGGCTTGCAATTTATCTACTTCTAAGCTTAACACATGCACGATATTCACAATTCGAAACTAGAAGGTCAAGAGACTTACCCGGGGTCCTCTAGACTTACAATTTGCTAGCATTCCCCACGGCGAGCTTCGAGTTCCTAGAATCTCACTTACAACACAAAAATGGTTAAACCACACAAGAAATATTCACAAAACACAGTATTCACAATCAAACTAAAATTAACCCTAGAACCTTGGTCGCTAAACCGTTTGCAGTCCCCGGCAACGGCGCCAAAAATTGATCGGTTGGTCAATTAACATCAACCTTCGCAATAGCACGAATCATTGTAAAATAGGGCTATTGGTCGGGTAAGTCGAACCACTGGGACTGCGCTAGTCTTACGGCAACCTTAGTGTCTAGAATCTTTCTAGAATGATGAAGGGTTTATAAAGGTTTTGTTGTTTGTCACTTAAGCTAAGAATATTGAAATTGCATAAATTAAAAACTTGCAAGAATTAAAAAGAAATGAAATACAAGTAGAGAAAAAAAAACTAGGGAAATGAATCCGCTCCAACCCTATACAAATTCTAGATTGAGATTAAATTGGGAAAATCAACATAAATGATGGTCATGACACATAACAACCCTTGGTTGCTATACTATCCTCAACAGGTTCATTAAATCAAAAACAAGAATAATCCATCAAAGATTCACATGCTTGAACTACCTAAACTAGGGTGTAGTCTTCAACATGCTCCCTAAGCCAAAGATTATCAAGCCCTTAATTAAATGATGAGAGCACACAAAGTTAAGAATCAAGTATAAACCATCAAAGGGCATCCTAAGCAATGATTTATCAAAGTTCTCAAACTCCATGCCATTAAAACCATTCTATGATCTAACTTCCATTGTCACTATGGAAATGCAAGCAATATGATTAGGAAGAGAAACCATCTAAGACAAGATGAATAGCTCAAAATAATCATGTATAGACATTAGAATTCATTACAACACATATGATGCTCTAGATCATAAAATCACCAACAATAATACATTGAAATCCCAAAAGTAAAATCTACACCAGAACATGCTTACAAGGGAGGGGCTTCATCACCTCCCTAGAGAAGATTTAGTTACCCATAGGAGCAATGGAAGAAGGAAGAAGCTTGAAGACCTCCTCCATTTTCGTGCTCCCTTCTTCAAGCTTGAAGAACTCTATCTCCTTGCTCTCTTCTCTCTCTTCTAATCTTGTAGAATATGGGCTAATGATATGTGTGGCCTTCCTTGCCTTATCTACCACCAAAAGGTCACCAACCAACATCTCCAACCACTTCATTAAAGAGGAAAGAAAAGTGAAGAAACCAAGGTGCAAGTGGGCTGAAATGAGCCATTTCCGAAGGGCATTCTGCCCAAAATTCGAGCACTCTAAGCAAGGCCTCGAGCACTCGAATTTAGTGTAAAAATGCCCATGCTTCACTTGCTCCGCCCAGACCTACTTTGGTTAAACAGCCATAACTTTGCACTCCGAACTCCGAATGATGAACTGTTTGAAGATTTAGAAATCTAATTCAGAGCTCTAAATATTTCATGTTTTGGTGGAGATCCAATTCTCAAGGATGGTTGGTCGAAAATGAAGATCAAGGCAGAATTTCATTGCTGCCAGGCAGTTCTGCGCGCCTCTGGTAACAAGGCCATAACTCTCTGGTCCGAGCTCCGAATGACAAACTGTTTGAAGATTTGGAAAGCTGATTCAGAGCTCTAAATCTTTCATGTTATGAGGGAAGTCCAGGTCTCGATTTTGGAAGGTCAAAATGGCGAGAAAAGCCCAGGTTCTACTGCTGCCAGAATTCAGCATTGGCACCTTTTGTTGCTCAAGATTCCACAAGGCCTTATTCTTGTTCCATTTTGGCCAATGAACCTGAAAATGCATAAAAACATAGAAATGAAGATAATCTACATAAATTAACATACAACGGACTTTACTAATGCAATTTAGGGTGCTTGAATATATAATTTTCGGCGCTTATCAACAACCAGTGTTTAATTGTGACTTATAATTTTTGTTATTGGCGATTTGATATTGTTAAGTACATAAATGTTGATATTATGTTGTTATAGAATCATTTAAGTTAGCTTAAGATGATCCCTTAGAACACCTTGAACATAGACGTTAAGTGGAATGATCCCTTGTATTCGTCTGTATTGATCTTGCAATGATATTGAAACTTTAAGGTATGTGCATATGCTTCTTCTTACTAGTAACTTGACTACTCACCCTAGTTGTGTGGGTTATTTTACAGGTAAGGAGACAATGTTCTTGTATACTCATCATCCTTAGGGACGTATTAGTAATTTGAAGCATTTTTGTATTTTAGCATGCACTTGTTTAGCATGCTTTACTTTTGATGTTATACTTTGGTATACCATGGATGTATGGTGTTTTGTAAGCTAAGGTGGCTTTCTTGATGTGTAATGTGTATCTAAATCTAAGTACACTTGTCAATGCTTATTTTGTATGTGTGACATGAGGCCAAGGGCCATAAACATTAAAGTTCATAAGTATGTTTTGAAACTTAAGTTTTGCCATTATATCCTATTTTGTGAAAATTGGAGGTTTGGTATGTCAAATTTTATAAATGGATTGTCATGGGGCTGTAGGCCATTGTAGCACATCTACTTTATCATATTACGTATGCGTACATGTTCAATTTTGCACACAACACCATTCTTAATGAAATGAACACTTAAAGTTGAATTTTTTTTTAGTTTTACCCTTTTTTGATCTAGGGGCATTATGGGTATTTCACAGTGTATTTATTTTTTGTTTTCGTCCGCTGCTGGGTAGAAAACTCGATTTCAGGGGGGGGGAGGGGAGGGGGGGGAGGTGGTTTCTTCTTTGTGTTTTTCCAGAAAATATCATCTTGGCCCTCATAATCCCATTTTTTTTTCCCAAAAACCCTTATTGTCAGGTTTTTGCTTGGGCAGAATATCCCATTTTCTTCTTCATGTTTTTCCAGAAAGTGTACGGGTCAAGTGTACAGGTGGTGGATCTCGTAACCGGTTACATGTGCTTGGGCAGAATATCGGTCATTCTGTTTTTACCTCTTAACCGGTTAGAAAGGTCTCCTAACTGGTTAGATGGTATAGGGTTGACTCCTTTTGACCTTTTTACCCTTTTCTTCCGTTAGCCATATCTTTTTCGCCCGGACTCTGAATGAAATGATTCTTGAGTCTAGGTTTATTAATTTTTCGTTGTCTTTCTAATGGTGTGCATGGTAACACCTAATTTCATTTTAGAAACGACCTTTTTGCCCCTCGGTTCATTCTTGTCCATTTTTTGAAACGTCACTTCCGTATTGTTTTCTTTAGGTTTCGTAACCTTATTGAGAGTCACATTAGTGTCTTAGAGACGTGTTGTATCTTTAGAGACCATTGTTTCACTTTTTGCTTCCGCATTCTGAATCCGTTATCGGGTCAACTTTAGGTCATCATTGACGCATCGGGTTTATAATACTTATGCCGTCACAAGTGGTATCAGAGCTCCTAGGTTTGAATACCTTAGGATGACGGGTTTTGGGTGCATTTCATGCTTTTGTTGATCTACGTTGATATATTCACATGCATTTGATAACATGTTTTGGCATTGTAATATGTTTATGTGTTTCTTGATAACACGTTTGGTATTATGACATGTCTCTATGGTTATATGCTTATATGTTTAAAAGCATCCTTGTTTGACAAGTATGCTTATTTGTTTAAGTGCTTAGCAGTTTAAATGGCTTTCTTTGATTGCTTGAGCATGACTGTATGTTGCATACCTTGTCTTACTTTGTGTTTCATGCATTCATAGTGTGAGTTGCATTCGGTCATAATAACTTATGTTATTGTTGACCTATTTCCTTTCGTACGTCTAACATCATAGTTGTTACGCGTGGAGAGTCTTCACGTCAGGGCATTGAGGAGTAAGTGGCTGACACCAAATTTACGAGGTGTCCGAGGAGGCCTAGGATTCCAATTCATGTCGTGGATGCTAATCCGCTGCGGACACCGATTTACGAGGAGCGAGTGGCTTAGGGAATCAATCAAGGGATCGCTGAGTGGTGTGCTGTCGAAGCACATGTAAGAAAAGTGTGTAGTGTGGCCAAGTTTAAATTTAGAAAATGTCACTATCACTTCCAACTAAAAATATAGCTAGAGTGAGTAGGGATCATTCCAAGGGAAATGAGGTGTATTTGTGATGGAAAGTAATGTCGGATTAGTAGGTCGAGTGATCAAAGATTGATTGGTGATTATTTAATTAAACTATAATGCATTTAAAGATTAATGCAAGTAAAAAGAGCAATCTAGAAAGTAGGGAAAAGATATAGGAGAGAGGTCTTGGGGCACAGAGTCACCATTAAGCTTCACTTCATCAAACACTAGCAATTGTATATTAATAGGGAAATTTAAATTGTAACTTGTGTGTGTGTGACATCAATTGAAACTAAGCATGGGTGGCAAATAAGTATAGATTGTCTAAACAATTTTAATAAATATCACAACCTATCAAATATGACCAATATCCATTCAATTAAACCACAATTAATGCACACATAAATATCTAGAGGCATACACTCTTTGCATTCATAAGTATGGAACATCAAGAAACAAGAATGGATTATTCACCAACCTAAGAAATTAAAGCAATTATACTACAACTAGGCTAGAGACATGAAATTAAAATAATTAAACTAGAGATGTGATACAATCTATCAAGAAACAAGTGTGAACCATCAAATAAATCATAAAAGTGTTCCATTAAGTACCATGCCTTGACCATCACTAGATCAACATCATCAATACACATAGACATACATCAACTTTGTTAAATCTAGAGATAAAAACATGAACATCAATTCTAGCATACATAGACATATGATTAGAGCCAAATGATCAATTGAAAGCATTAATTCATACACATCAAGTAGAAACCACAAGATATATATTTATTTCAAGGTCAAAACATTTATTACAACTAAAATCCCCTAAAATACACAAAAGCTAGGTTTGAGAAGCAAGCCTAGGGGTTATTTCTAGCCCCAAGAGAAGGATTTAGCCACTCATTGTAGTAGATATGGAACCCTCAAGGGCTAGCTTAGAGGTTGGCATCATCATCTTTATCTTTACTTTCTTCCCCAAAACCTTAGTTCTAGAGAGAGGAAAAATTTTTATTCTGTAATTGATAATTATTCTATCTACTACAATGATGTTCAATAAATCAATTACACACCCCTTTGAGTAAGGACCAAGTCAGAATTACAGCCTCTAATTGGAGGAAATTCGCAACTACACAAGTTAGATAGAAATCGACACGCTCGAGAATTAGATAGCTCACTTGCCAGCAAGCATTTCGATTAATCGAAGATGTTTGATCAATTAAACACTTAGCTTCAATCGATCGAAGCTAATGTGGCATAAAAAATATCTTATGGCCTTATCCACTTTGTTGAGCTGGCACCGCCTTGTTTCGATCGATTGAAGACCACTTCGGTCGATCGGGACTTCCTTTCGATCGATCAAAGTTCCCCTGGTGCATTCTTTTTAGCTTCTTTTCAACTTTGCTCATTAGCTCCAAAATGGTCTAAATGGCTCTTGTTAGCTTGTTTGAACATTATTCACTTAAAATAGGAAATAACACAACTAAGTATCTAAAACATGAAAGTAAGATAGATGAATGGACTGAAATACCCTAGCTTAGTTGCTAAAATGCATCACATTTGAGCACTCATCACATCCCCAAACTTAGATATCGCTAGTCCCTAGCAATGAACTATAAGGAAAGGAAAGAAATAAACAACTATACAACTATGAACTAGAAAGCAATAAAATGAAAATATCACTTTCGTAGGGAACACGATTGCATTTAGCGTATGTAACAAACCTTTTAAACCCCTAGGTTACCCCTAGTAGACAAGTGAAGTCTCGTAAGGGTTTCCAGAAATGATACCCACAAACATGGAGCTCTTTCTCACAAGAGAGGCACCAATATACAAACCAAGCATTGAGAGAAAACTACCTAAAGTATGCAATTTTTCAACCCTTTCCAAGCAATCTCCCAATATCTCAACATCAAGCAAGCAATATGGTCCTCCACATATCAAGAAAATGATCATGCAAATCAAAATAACTCTAGAATCCTTTTAAGTGAACCAGCATCAAATATGTTGCTATCTAAGCCAACTAAAGAAATGATCACATTCTTACCCTCAAACTAGCACACAAATCTAGTCCCGATCATCAAAACAAAGAGTGGACCTTTTATTAAAGATTTATTGATGTAGGTGCACTTATTCTTTTCACTCAATTTTTATTTTTTTTAACTATCCTAGAGGATCAAAGATGGAAGCATGGTGTAATGTAGTGATCTATTAAGCTTTCTAGCGATCCATAAGGTCAAGCATTAAGTCAATGACTCCCAAACCAGATGGCTTTAGGGCATTAGGTGTTTAAACACCCCTAAGGACTTACAAGCTCAAATCAACTAGGCTACAAATCAAAACTACCTCCATCTAATCATTTTTCACTTCTGACCTTTTGGGAGAAGTCCTCACTTTTTTATTGCTTTTGCAACTTTTTTTTTTTTTTTTTAACTTTTAATTATTAACCTAGAGTTTGGGCCTTCCACCTTTCGGTGTGAGAAATTCAGTGCTTAATGAGGCTAGAATCCCGGCTACTCAATGAAAAGGGTTTGTTATCCACTTTTGTCAAAATAAAAGCTTTCAATGCACTACTAGCCCAATTGGGATATAACCAATTCAATAATCAATAAAATATGTACCCCACAAATGAATGCTAGTGTGCGCCTGTGCTAGTGTAGAATCCAAGAGTGAATCTCAAAACAATCTCAAAATCAAGATGATGTGGACTATAAATGCAAGCAAGATATTAATCTTTCAACAAATTTACTCCTAAATGGCATCCACAAGGCATACAAGGAGTATTAGACTCTCGTCAAGTAATTTTTAAATTATAAGTATCTGGTCCTCAAAAGATCAAAATCATAGCCTAAAAATCTATCTCAAATCTCAATCATGCATTTAAAACTCAACTTAAATAGAATGCAACAAAGCCACCTTACCCCCAAACTTAAACCGCACATTGTCCTCAATATGCAATGAGAACAATAAAAAAGACGGAAAGAATATATCGTGGTGGAAAAGACATGGAGTCCGGTAGTGATCCAATTGGGAAAGAGTACACCCCCAAACTTGGAATCAACAACCTACTTGAATAACCACACTAGTAAACTCACATCAAATATCAAAATAGAATAAGATAAGTAAATCAAGCATTTTAAGGCAATATAGCACAAGATGAAAGAGAGATATGTGATCAAGCCCAAGATAAATCATAAAGTATGCATGACTACACAAAATGGCACAATGGTGATTTTTTATTTATTTTTATTTTATTTTTCATTTAATGAAAGCAAGTATATACAAAATGCAAGAAATAAAATACAAAGATGTATAAACAAAATGAAAAAGAAAAATAACGAAGGTAAAATGTAATGAAAGAATATGTACAATGAAAAAACAAAAAGTAAAAAGGATGCAAAACAAAACAATGAAAACTAAATTTTTTTTTTTTTAATCGATCGAAGCCTACCTTAATCGATTTTTTTTTTTTTAATCGATCAAAGCTTGCCTTGATCGATCGAAAATCCCATGATCGATCGAGATTCTATGAAAAACTGAGTCTTGGGAGCAAAAATTTCCGACGCATTTTCGATCGATTGAAATCATGTTCGATCGATGGAGATTGATGTTCGATCGATCAAAAATTTTCGACGCAATTTCGATTGATTGAAAATGATTTTGATCGATCGAATTCTCCAGGCTCTAAAATTTTAAGAGTGTAGATTTTGAAAAACTCACAACATACCTGGAAAACTTCAATGAGATAATGATATACTATTATTATGATGCTTCATAAATGAAAGGCAAGAAAGAAAAGGAGGAAATAGAGTTTGAAAACTCTATTAGAAACGTCTTTAGTCAACGTTCAAACAATCTCAAATATCAACATAGACTAGGTCCACCAAGAGGGCAGACTTCATACGTCTTTGGAACACTTTCCCTTCAATATAGGGCTTCAACCTTTGTCCATTCACTTTGAATGTAGTTCTATCTTTCAAGCTTTGTATTTCAACCACCCCATGAGGTGCAACAGAAATGATCTCATATGGGCCTTCCCATTTGGTTCACAACTTTCTAGGAAAGAGTTTTAGCCTAGAGTTAAAGAGTCATGCACTTTGACTAGGTTCCAAAGATTTTTTCACAATATGTTTGTCATGAAAAGCTTTAGTCTTTCTTTGTAGAGTTCGGCATTATCATATGCATTATATCTTAACTCGTCCAATTCATTCAATTGTAGCAACCGATTCTCTCCGGCTTTGTTAAGATCAAAATTGAGCTTTTTAACCGCCCACATAGCCTTGTGTTCTAGCTCAATTGGGAGATGGCAAGGCTTTCCACATACAAGTCTATAAGGAGACATGCCAATGGGAGTTTTATATGCCATCCGGTAAGCCCATAAAGCATCATTCAATTTGCGCGACCAATCTTTCCGGGTTGTGTTTATTGTTTTCTCAAAAATTTGTTTTATCTCCCAATTTGACACTTCTACTTGCCCACTTGTTTGAGGATGGTATGGGGTAGCCACTTTATGAGTAATAGAGTACTTAAGAATAAAGTGCCTTAAGAATTGATTACAAAAATGCTTTCCTCTATCACTAATCATGGCTCATGGCATACCAAAACGAGCGAAGATGTTGGATTTAATGAATTAAACAACCACAGAATGGTCATTCATTTTGATAGCACATGCTTCCACCCACTTAGATGCATAATCAACGATAAGTAGAATATATTGAAAGCCATAAGATATAGGAAATGGACCTATAAAATCAATACCCCAAATATCAAAAACCTCTACAACAACAATATTTGTCAAGGGCATCATATCTCTTCTTGACATTGATCCCATTTTTTGACATCTTTCACACTGCTTGCAAAAACTATAGGCATCTCTATGAATGGTAGGCCAAAATAGCCCGTTTTGAAGAACCTTTAAGGCGGTCTTCTTTGCACTAAAATGCCCGCCACATGCAAGGGCATGGCAAAACGCAAGGACACTAGGAACCTCACTCTCCGAAATACATCTCCTCACAATTTGGTTCGGGTAATATGAAAACAAAATGGGATCTTCCCAATAATATTTCCGGATGTTGACAAAAAATTAGTTCTTTTCTTACCTTGACCAATTAGTGGGAAGTTTATCAATTGTGAGATAATTCACAATGTTAGCAAATCAAGGCATTTTTTTATTGGAAATTTGGAAGAGTTGTTCATTCGGAAAAGAGTCCTGAATTGGTGGGCTTGGGGAAAATTCTACCATTAACCATGAGAGATGGTCGGCAACCACATTTTTGGTGCCTTTCTTGTCTTTGATTTTAAAATTAAATTCTTAAAGAAACAAAATCCATCTTGTTAAATGAGGCTTTCTTTCCTTCTTAGTCAAAAGATGCCTCACAGCAACATAATCAGAATAGACAATGACTTTCGATCCTAAGAGATAAGATCGAAATTTATCAATAGCATATATTACGGCAAGTAATTCCTTCTCGGTAGTGGAGTAATTCAATTGAGCTCTCGAGAGCGTCTTGCTTGCATAGTATATGACGCATGGAAGTTTTCCTATCCTTTGCCCCAAAACTACTCCCGTAGTATAATCAGAGGCATTATACATGATTTCAAACGGTAATCACCAATTAGGAGGTTGCGTAATTGGAGCAGATGACAATAGACCATGAAGTG
The DNA here is from genome assembly GCF_030987335.1 of Cornus florida. NCBI lineage: Eukaryota > Viridiplantae > Streptophyta > Magnoliopsida > Cornales > Cornaceae > Cornus > Cornus florida. The sequence continues at coordinate 21,485,674 of NW_026775571.1, forward strand.
TATGAAAAGCATCAAGGCATGCTTGATCAAAGACAAAAGCAGTCTCCTCGGCTAGAAGATTACATAAGGGTTTAGCAATTTTGCTAAAGCCTTTGATAAAATGGCGATAGAAGCCGGTATGTCCTAGAAATGAGCGAAATTCTCTCACCATAGAAGGAAGAGGCAATTTAGAAATGAGCTCAACTTTTGCTTTATCCACCTTGATACCCCTTTTTGAGATGACATGACCCAAAACAATACCTTTTTGAACCATGAAATGACTTTTTTCCCAACTAAGAACAAGGTCTGTTTGACAACATCTTTTAAGCACCAAAGATAGATTTTTAAGGCATGCATCAAATGAAAACCCAAAGACCAAAAAATCATCCATGACGACCTCTAGATACTCTTCCACCATGTCCGAGAAAATTGACATCATACACCTTTGGAATGTTGCGGGAGCATTACACAAATAGAAAGGCATTCGTTTATAAGCAAATGTGCCAAAAGGACAAGTGAAGGTGGTTTTCTCTTAATCTGAAGGGTCTAAGGCTACTTGATTATAACCCAAATAGCCATCAAGAAAGTAATAATATTGTTGCCCAGCCAATCTCTTTAGAATTTGATCAATAAATGGCAAGAAAAAGTGATCTTTTCTAGTGGCGGCATTGGTAATCAATGCATACATATGACGACCCTGGATTTTTAAACCAGTGTGTCCTGTGATGAACCAAAAGATTATCCGATAACGGATCCGAAATGCGGAAGCGAAAGAAGCAAAATGGCATCAAGAGATGTAGGTCATCCCTAAGACACCAAAGTGACACCCTATGAAGCCACAGAACTTAAATAAGCCAAGCAAATGAAGCAAGAATGCCTAGCCCGAAAAGAAATGAGCCAAAGGTAAAGTGGTCATTTTGGACTGAAATGGGTGCCACCGTACACACCCAAGAATTGTGACGGCCCTGGTTTTTCAAGCCGGTGCGTCCTGTGATAAACCGAAGATTGACCCGATAACGGATCCAAATTGCGGAAGCGAAAATAGAAAACAAGATTCTAAGAAGTCAAAGTGACCTTCCATGAGGTCGTGGAACTCAATGAGAACTGATGCGGAAGCAAAAGATTAAAAATATGACAAATAAGCCCTCAGGGGCAAAATAGTCATTTCTAAAAACTGTGGACTCGAGTGCCACCAAGCACACCGCTAGAAGGAAAACAAAAAACTAATCAAGATGGACTCAAGAATTGCATGATTCGGAGTCTAGACGAAGGAGAAACGGTATGACGAAGAAAAATGAGCACTTAAGGCTAAAAAGGTAAACTAGTAATTATCCAGAAGATCTGGGTGCAACCGAGTACACCGTTGGAAAGAAAGCGAAAAATTAATCAAGTTGAAAAAAAAGTTCACTCGATTTGGAGTCCGGATGAGGGAGAAATGAGTGTTTGAAGTTTTGACGTCGCGGCGGCCCGATGAAGGCCATGACATGCCCCATGCACGCCCGGCGCCCATGCCGGGGCATGCGCCGATGCCTAATGGCATGCCCATACTGACAGCAAGGGTTCAAAGCAGGCTTTCCAGAACTGAGGCTTTAAACGGAGGTCAAGACGAGTTTTTCTGGAAAAACACGAAGAAGAAACCCCCCCTAAAATTGAGTTTTCTATGTGACACGCAAGAGAACTAAAAAAAAAAACTCAATGTAAAATGCCCAAAATGCCCCTCCATAAAATCTGGTCATGAAGGCCTAAAAGCTGCTAAAATGCAAACTAGAAGCTGAAACTTCACGAGGGATTTCTGGTGCCAAGACTACATTTTCTAGAAAAACACGAAGAAGAAACCCCCCTAAAATCACATTTTCTATTCAACCATGCCGAAAGAAGAAATTCAAACTGATGTGAAAGGTCTAGAATGCCCCTAGATCAGATTATACAATAAAATTTCAAAATGAGTCCATAGGAGGCTCATTTCACCAAAGAAGAAGGTTTGCCCGGAAAAAGGCAAAAATGAACAAGAAAAGGGAAATTTGAAAACCAAAATTTTCAAATGATTTCAAATTACCGTTTGGCCCTTGGTTACACTTCAAACATGATTTATAAGACCCTATGAAAGAATAAAAATGGAATTCCCGCACCTGATGCAAAAGTTATGAAGCAATGACGTAGCATTTTTCAATATTTTCATAATATTCCATAAAGTTAAAGTTGCATAGAATACATGTCATTGGCCTCCGGCCTCATCTCATACATGTCAAATACATTGCATAAAGTGTACTTATGTACAAATTACATAATTGGAATCAAATATACACTTTTTGACATATAAAGGCTACAAGTGCCATTTCAAGCCAACTTTTACAGGAATTGAAACATTCAAGGCTACAAATCATCCAAGCAATACGAGAATCTCGAATCTTGACTCCTGTACCTGAAAAATGTTCCCACTACGTGGTTGAGTAACATAAAGCTACTCGTAGGAGATGAGCATGCATCGACCTAGCATTTTACAATAAGATCACCTTATGGTGAAACATGTTAAAAGGGCTCATGCCACCTAATGTCTATATCAAAATGAGACTCAGGGAGCATCCTAAGCTACTCATGCAATTTAAAGTGAACAACGGCATACAAGTATATGTGCTCAAGTATACTAAACAATGTTAAACACATTATACAACATACAAGCATACATTTCCAAGTATATTAAACCACATTAAAATAAGTCATACAATGTCTAAGCATATTTACACAAGTATGCATTTTATATGAAAATCTCGTAAATCAAGTATACCGACACAAGTATACTAAGCTAAAAGAGAGACGCCTAAAACAAGTATACACAGCACAAGCATACTAAATGAAATTTAGACTCACGGGGCAAGTATACAAGTTTAAGTATACTAAGTATGATTCAAAAATCCAAAGCAAGCATCAATTCTTAAGTTACAAGTAATCTATGATTAATAACTTGAAATTAAATGCGAAATCAAATAGTGGAAAGACTAGGACATGCAGTCGCTAGACCAAGCAAGTATTTTCGGTTAATTACGACCCACAAGGTACCACCTAGTGCGCACATGCATAAGTTATTCCGAGCAATTACAACCCACAAGGTACTACCTAGTACGCACTTATGACTTAGAAGACTCTCGTCTCCGTACTAAAGCCAAACCCTAGCCATCACCTAAAATATGTCCTTACAAGCTTACCAAAATCAATAAGTTCAAAACTTATACCAAAATCAATAAGTTAGACCAAACATACATCAAAATCAATAATGCATAAAACCATCTTCCATGCACAAATAAGGTTGAATCCACACAAACCATGTCCTAGGATTCAAGTCTAAATAGCATATGACATGTCAAGTCTCCAATATGCAATTATACACAAAGCAAGAATATTTTACAACAATTGAATCACATTACCATCCTAAGCCACAAGTACTAAATAAGCTTCAATTTAGTAATAAGCTTTCAAGGTAAGCAATTGTAATATTCTAACAAGATATATTTAAATAAGCTTTACAAGTCAATGATATTCTATATTATGTTAAGTCCAATTACCATTTTAAGAGGCCCCAAGTACTAATTCTATATCCAATTAGTAATATGCTCACAAGGTAATTAATTTCACTACATTAAAAGGGATTTTCAACCTAACATGAAAAGTCTCTAGATTTCATATTAACCCTAAATAAACTCAAATTAATATATGTTAAAGGACATAGCATAGTCTTTATATATATTATACCTAGAATCAATTTAAGTACAACACTTAAAAATAAAATTAATTAAGCTAATTAATTAATTTTCTTTAGATTTTCAAACATATCTAAATATCCTCAATTTAATATATGTTAAAGAACTCACCAAGGCCTACTTTAATATCACATCACAAATTGATTCCATGCTCGATACAACTTGGTGAATTAAACTTTCACAAAAGATAAATATTAAATAAAATTTGCAATTCTTATTCAAATAATCCCAATTTAATATATATCAACCACATTACCAAGGCCTAAATTTCTAACGTGCCACAATTTAATTCTAAGTTTCCTAGTGTCATAAGAATTAAATCTTAAACAAAGAAAATAATTAAATTGAATTCTATAACTTGAACAAGGCATGCTCACAAGTTGTATATGCTCATATAACAATGAATACAACATCAATATAACCCTAAAACATCCCTTACCTCAATTTGAGATGAAAATCTCAAAAGCCCACCGAAAAAAAAAGTGCTCCGAATCCGACGATACCGAAGGGTTTTGTCGGGGACAACACGATCTACATGAACCCACAAGAAGCCCCATCAAATTCACAACTTGACTTTAAACCCAAACTCAAAATTTGGCTAAAAACGGGTTCTAATAAGGGGGAAAGATGCGCGTGGTCAAGACAAACACAAAACGCGAAAGCACTTCGACTTTTTAACAAAGGGAAGAAGGTTCAAATGAAAGAAGAAGGGTGGCAGCCCCCTTGGGCTGCCATAGCTGGTTCTGGTCCTGCATGGAGAGGGGAGAAGATGACTTTTTAATTTTAAGTTCCCCTATTTATAGAAAATCTCAAAAAGTGCCCCGAACGGGTCCCGCCGGGTTTGGAAAAGTAAAATTTGAGCAGACGCGCTCAAACGGCAAAACTCTATGAATGAAAAAGATTTAAATTGAGAAAATATGAATAACGGAAGAAACAGCGTCGAAAATTGAGTTCCGAGCAGAGAGATATGCCCCAAACAAGTTTGGCGACAACTAGGGCCAAAAACTCTGAAACTGAAGAAAAACGACCAGAAGGAAATTCCAAGAATTTACTAGTCGAAGAAAAGTGAAAATGAATCCCGTATGAGGATCCAGGCTCCAGACAAAGTATTTTGCAATAACTTTGATTAATTGCACAATGGCCCCTCCAAAAAGTAAAAACTGCACTAATGACCCATAATGAAAAAATCTTCCAAAAATATTTTCTTAAAAATCCCTGAAATAAAATATCTTCAAAATATATTTATGAAAAACACCCCAAGAAAAGAAAAATATTCTGAAAAACTATACATGCATGCCTCTATGGACACCGTGAGCAACCAAAGTACTTTTCTGCAAAAATAAAGATACGTATTTTGTGGAAACCACTTATAATGAAGATGTGTAAAGTCAAAAACCAACTCCGAACATAAGGGGTGAGGTTATGCCAACCAAGTAACAAACGAGGAAAAGACAAAATAGGGAAAAGGACAAAACAGGGAAAAGGACGAAAAGTGAATAGTGTCAAAAAACGAAAAATGTGGAAATGACTTGGTCCTTAAAGGAAGTTGTCAATCCAAAGGCAAAAGTCTCAGAAATCTTTTCCGAGCTCTCGAGACGACACTAAGAGACGAGAAACTGAACTCAGAAAGGAAATTTCAACGAAAAAAATTTATCCGTGAAATTCTGAGGAAAAAGAAAAGGAAGGAAATGACCAGGTCATTACACCTACCATCCTTAAAGAGATGTCATCCCTGAAATCAGGAACATTCCCAGAAGAACTGAACAAGGACCGTACACAAGGTCACACGAAAGAACAGATCATAAAGTACCTAAGGACAACTCCAAAGGTCTCAAAATCAACGAAGAGACACGAAACCGTGAATAGTGAGACACCTCTCTAACAAATTGACATACTAACCGAATGTCAACCACCCCAAGGAGATCAAGGCAACTACACATCAAAACAAGGAACACAACCAGAAGCAACATGGCAGCACGAATACTAACTAGAACCCACCCACAACGTACCCAAGGTGTGGTAGCATCCATAGTGTCAAGTGCCCGCCCATACTCACATTACTAGCTAGATAATGCAAGGTAGCATCGACGGCAACTAGCACTCACCCACCCACAACCTGTACGGTAGCATGACAGTATAAAGCCCTAATTCATCACTTGCCCCCAATAAGCTTACCCGTGAAACCTATCAATACAAATGACATCAATGTCAAAATGATCATTACCAAAAGCACCACGGAAACCAGGCATTCTGTGAGAGTTGCGATATGGTCCAAAATTTTCAGCCAGACTATTCTGGCCAATCCAAAACTCTGACAACAATGTCATAGGCACCGCTACGCTTAAGGCCTTAAATCCTCAATACTGGAAAAACTGACAACCACAAGTCTCAAAACACTGTTGTCAACCACACCAGTCACGAATCCAAAGCCTAACAAGTCTATGCCTTCAAGCCAATGGATTGGACTTTACAAATCAAACAACAACATCATCGTCCTAGTCACAATGACTCCTAACAAAACAATACACCCAAAATCTTCCACGTCATCCTAAAGCTGACCTACTATAAGGCTACGCCAAGGAATCAAGACATCGGATCAAGCTCACACACACAATCGCAACAACCAAGGTCATACAACCCCAAACACAGTGTGGAATGATAAAAAGGAATAAACTAATAAAGTAATTAGTTATGAAACATATATATACATATGTAAGTATACACTCACAAGTATACTAAGAAATATCGAAATGGAAATGCTATATATATATATATATATATACAAGTATACATTCGCAAGTATACTAAGAAGTACTAAATCCATGCAAGACAAGTATACAGGCTCAAGTATACTATACCCAAAATGAACTGAAATAAACAACGCGCAAGCATGCTAGGTACAAGTATACTAAACGTAAATGAAATTCCAAGAACAATTTCACAGAAACAATATCGCACCATACAACTAAACACATAGTGTACAAGGGCAATCAAATATGCTACCTGTAACGGCCCGGTCATTTGCCTCCCTTTCCTTTTTCCTGAAATTTTACGAATGAATTTTTTTCGTTTAATTTTCCTTTCTGAGCTCTGTTTCGTGTCGCTTAGTGTCATCTCGAGTGCTCGAAATTGGTTTCTAAGACTCTTTCATGTGAATTGACAACTTCCTTTGAGGACCGAGTCATTTTCGCATTTTTCGTTTTTCGGACACTATGCGCTATTTCGTCTTTTTCCCTATTCTGTCATTTTCCCTATTTCGTCTTATCTCTGTTTGACAGTTTTTGGCACAACCTCACTTCTCATGCTCAGAGTTGGTTTTTGACTTCACGTGCCTTCATCTTGAGTGGTTTCCTCGAAATATGTATCTTTACTTTTGCAAGAAAGTACTCTGGTTGCTCCCGGTGTCCATAGGGGCATGGATGCAAAGTTCTTTGAAATTATTTTCTTTTCTTGGGGTGTTTTTCATAAATATATTTTGAAGATATTTTATTTCAGGAGTTTTAAGAAAATATTTTTGGAAGATATTTTCATTCTGGGCCATAAGTGCAGTTTTCACTTTTTGAATGGGCCATTGTGTAATTAATGAAAGTTATTGCAAAATGTCTTATTTTGAGCCTGGATCCTCGTACGGGATTCATTTTCATATTTCATCGAGTTGTGTACTCTTGAAATTTCCTCCCGGTCAATGTTTTCCAATTTCAGGGTTTCTAGCCCCGGTTTTCGCCAAACTTGTTCTGGGTATAACTTTCTGGTCGGGACTCAGTTTTTGATGTTGTTTCTTCTGTTATTCATATTTTATCATTTTAAATCTTTTTCGTTCACAAAGTTTTGCCATTTGAGCGCGTCTGCTCAAATTTTACTTTTTCGGACCCGGCGGGGTCCGTTCGGGGCACTTTTTGAGATTTCTATAAAAGGGGGGTGAGATATTTCATTTTTGATCTTCTCCCCTCTTCATGCATGACTTGGAGCTCCCATGGCAGCCCAAGGGGTGCTGCCATCTTCTCTCTCCTCTTTTGGTTCACTTTTCCTTGATGGAAAGTCTTCGGCCTTAACGTTTGTTGTCCCCGAAAAAACCTCTCGGTATCGTCGAATTCGGAGCACTTTTATTTTGGTGGGCCTTTGGGATTTTCATCTCAAATTTATGTAGGAGATGTTCTAGGTTGAAATTCTTGTTATATAGCATGTTTGTGATGCTTATACTACTTGTTTGCATGATTAAATATAAAATCTAGAGATTTTATTATTTATTTTTCTTGTACGGGATCTAATTTTTCCGGTTGCTCATGACTTGGTTTAAACATGTAACATGATTTTATATTGCCCCTTGATATGCTCATTGTCGTGTATTAAAATTGGAACATTTGAATAAGTATTAAAGATTTTATTTAATATTTATCTTAGGTGAAAGATTAATTCACATGGCCTTAACTAGCTTAAAATCAATATGTGTTAGCATATTAAATTAGGCCTTTGCATGCTCTCCAACATAGTTGAAATTTGAAAGTAATTGGAGGTGTTTTGAAACTTAGTAATTATTAATTAATTTGATTAATTAATTTGCCCCGAGTGCACTATTCACTCTATTTAAATTCCGACTTGATATTCTTGACTTACATGCCATGTAGCTTCACATATGTTTGATTTAGAATATTCGGTTAGGTTTTCAAACCTTTCATTTAATTAAATTCCTTGTTTAAGATTTAATCCTCATGGTGATATACAACTTGGAATTGAATTGTGGCATGCTAGAAAATTAAGCGTTGGTGTGGTTGTTCACATATATTAAATTGGGATTAATTGCATGAGAATTGCAACTTTTAATTTATATTTAACTTTAGTGAAAGGTTAAGTCACATGTTCTTAAATTGAATGAAATAAACTTGTAATGTGATATTACATTAGTCCTTGGCATATTCTCTAAGATATGTTAAATTGAGAGCATTTGGTTAAGTTTAAAAATCTAGAGATTTTAATTAAAAGAATTAATCAAAATCTATTTTGTGGTCCCATTAGCTTAATTAAGGTTTTAACTTGATATTTGTATTGGCTATGACTTATTTACCAGTATATATTAATTTGGGACTATTAGAAGTTGTTTTAGAACCTTGGTAATTAAATTAGCATGATTTAATTAAAGTTCTACTTTGTTGTTCTAACAACCTAATTGAGTTTTAGAATTGATATAGGTGATGACCATACCATGTCCTTTAACATGTATTAAATTGAGGTTATTTGGAATTGAATCAGAATCTAGAGAATTTAATTGTGTTTATCTATTTAAATTCTTTCAATTTGCTCCATGATCTAGTTGTGTTTTAGAAGTGGTTTCTATATTCAAATCATGGACTTAGACTTGTTGTATATTCATTTGGTTATGTTTAGAACATTGGATAACATAGTTTCTATGTTTGTATTCGTGATAATATGTTTTCCTTATTGAATATATTGTTGCCTTGTGTAATGATTTGCACACTTCGTGTTTAACATCTTTCATGCATAGCGTGTAACGAATCGCACACTGAAGATTCGACATTCATCATATCATATTAGTTGTGGATTTAGAGCATGTATTGTATAGGTTTACAAATTTGGTTGTGCTTAGTAGATAGTTGATTATCTTGCATATTCCTGTTGATATATGCGTTGTTGCACAAATTGTTAATTTTGGAAACTTGGGGATGTCGTTGTTTGACTATGGCTAGGACGTGGTTCTAGTACGGGGGATAGTCCCTCTATATGGTCTAGTGCCCATATAGGGAGGTTACCCATGGGCTAGTAACCATAAAGTAACTATGTTGTCGGTCTGATCTGGCGTGACGTCCGAGTATCCACTTTGTTTGATTTCGCATTTCATTTTCAAGTTGATAACTAGATGATGTTGTAACTTGTTGTTTCTTATATGTCATTCCATTTTAAGTTACAGGATGTTAACTTTGCGAAATTGTGCTTTATGCGTTGTATTGGAAGTTCTAATGTTGGTTAAATTGCATCGATATTGAAAATCGTATTTTGACGTTCTAATAAAGCTTAGGATTGATCCTATTGATTCATTTATAACATAGACGTTAGGTGGCATGAACCACTACTGTTATTTTGTGCTTTAGATTCTAAGTTGATGGCTTTGAGAACTTAAACCTTGTTGCATTGTATAACATGCTCTTATGTTATTGAATTGCATAGATAATGTGATTCTTGTTAACTTGTATTCAAATATGCTTTTGTTATGTTGTATGGATTACTCTAGACCTAGTTCAATTGTATTGAAAATGCAATTCATGTTAATATATGCTCAAGCATTATTCTTGTCGTGTTCTTTAGATTAATCCAACCATGATTCGTTTCATATACGTATGTATATCATGATTCTTGTTGCTTAGACTCTAAGGTAGCTTAGGATGCTCCCCGAGTCTCACTTGGACATAGACGTTAGGTGGCATGAGCCCTTTTAACATGTTTCACCTTAAGGTGATAAATTTATAAAATGCTAGGTCGATGCATGCTCATCTCCTATAAGTAGCTTTTTGTTACTCACCCCTACGATACTAGGGCATATTTCAGGTATGAAGACTTGGTTCGTGAAGCCTAGCGTTCCTTGGATGTCGAGTAGCTTTCAAGTTTCCATTTCATGCAAATGTTAGCATGAAATGTCATTTTGTAGACTTATATGTCAAAATATGTATGTCTGATTCCATGTATGTAATGTGTACTTAAGTACACTCCTTTCAATGTATTTGATATGTATAAGATGAGGCCGGAGGCCAACGACATGTATATTGTATTCTCTGCAACTTTTTAACTTCATGAAATGTTATGAAAAACTTGAAAAATCGCAAGTCATTGCTTCACCACGGTTGCATCGGGTGTGGGAATTCCATTTTGATTATTTTATAGGGTCTTATTAATCTTGTATGAAGTGTGGCCAAGGGCCAAATGGTCATTTGATCCCATTTTGCATTTTTGGATTCCATGTTTTCCATTCCAAGTCCATTTTTGCCTTTTTGCCCGTTGGGGGGTCGGATTTTGCATCGGCTATATTTTTAAGCCATGGACCATTGTAGCGCATAGTCGTTTATGTGCATAGTTGTTTCCGGGCTAAACCTCATCGTTTGTGTTTTGGGACTCTTGTGAATTCATTTCGCATTTGTTTTTCATATTCTGATCTAAGGGCATTCTGGACCTTTCACCTCAGTTTTATTTTCTTCTTTTGATATGGTCACTTAGAAAACGTGATTTTATGGGGGGTTTATTTTTTGTGCTTTTCCAGAAAAGGTCATCTTGGTGCTGGAAATCGATCGTAAAGTTTAGTTTTCTGCTATGCATATAGCAGCTTTTTAATCCTCTTGCCCTTTTCTGATCTAGGGGCATTCTGGGTACTTCATAGTGTTTATTTTTTATTTTTGTCCACTATCCAGGTAGAAAACGTGATTTTAGGGGGGGTTTCTTCTTCATGGTTTTACAAAAAAAATCATCTTGATGCCGAAAACAACTCGCAGATCCGGAAAATCTGGTCGTTCCAGGTTTTTTCGGAAAAAGTGCTGATCTAAAGGGCATTTTAGGTATTTCACTTGTAAAATAAAATCTTCTCTTGACATGGTCATGTAGAAAACATGATTTTTGGGGGGGTTTGTTCACAACTTTTTGCCAAAAAATGTGGTTTAAGCCCTCCAAACTACATTTGAAGTCCAAAAATCTGGGCAGGTCCTACCCAGATTTGAACCCAGAAAATTGTTTTTTTTTTTAACTTTGAGGCTTCGTATCTTCTTTGTCCCGACTCCAAATCAAGTGATTTTTGAGTCTAAGTTTATTAGTTTTTGCTGGTCTATATCACGGTATACACGATTGCATCAAATTATATCTTAAAAGACCATTTTACCCCTTGTAAATTACCCTTGCCGCACTGATTTTAAACCCAAAAGTTGGTTTTTATGAAACTTTGACGTTTCATATCTTCTTCGTCCGGACTCCGAATCAAGTGATTATTGAGTCTAGATTTATTAAATCTTCCCGATCTATCTAACGGTATGCTCAGTTGCATCCAATTTTGTCTGAAAATACCTTTTTACCCCTTGCGAAGTACCTTTGCTGCATTGATTTCAAACCCAAAAATGTGATTTTTATGAAACTTTAGATTTTCATATTTTCCTTATCCGGACTCCGAATCAAGTGATTCTTGAGTCCATCTTGATTAGTTTTTCGTTGTCCTTCCGTGGTGTGCTCGGTGGCACCCGAGTCCACAGTTTTTAGAAATGATTATTTTGCCACTGGGGGCTTATTTGTCATATTGGTCTTTTGCTTCCGCGTCAGTTCTCATTGAGTTCCACGACCTCATGGAAGGTCATTTTGACTTATTGGAGTCTTGTTTTCTGTTTTTGCTTCCGCATATCGGATCCGTTATCGGGTCAATCTTCGGTTCATCACAGGACACGCATGGCAACACAAGCATGATATGCACCCAAAACCCGTCGTCCTAAGATTTTCAAACCTAGGATCTCTGATACCACCTATGACGGCCCTGGTTTTTCAAGCCAATGCGTCATGTGATGAACCGAAGATTGACCCGATAACGGATCCGAATTACAGAAGCAAAAACAGAAAAGAAGACTCTAAGAAATCAAAGTGACCTTCCATGAGGTCGTGAAACTCAATGAGAACTGATGCGGAAGCAAAAGATTAAAAATATGATAAATAAGCCCTCAGGGGCAAAATAGTCATTTCTAAAAATTGTGGACTCGGGTGCCATCGAGCACACCGCTGGAAGGACAATGAAAAACTAATCAAGATGGACTCAAGAATCGCATGATTCGACGAAGGAGAAACGGCATGACGAAGAAAAACGAGCACCTAAGGCTAAAAGGGTAAACTGGTAATTATCTAGGAAGATCCGGGTGCAACTGAGCATACCGTTGGAAAGATAGCGAAAAATTAATCAAGTTCAAAAAAAATTTCACTCGATTTGGAGTCCGGACGAGGGAGAAACGAGTGTTTGAAGTTTTGACATCGCGGCGGCCCGACAATGGCCATGACATGCCCCATGCACGCCCGGCGCCCATGCCGGCGCACGCGCCGGCGCCCAATGGCATGCCCATGCTGACAGCAAGGGCCCAAAGCAAGTTTTCCAGAACTGAGGCTTGAAACGGAGGTCAAGACGAGTTTTTATGGAAAAACACGAAGAAGAAACCCCCCCCCTAAAATTGAGTTTTCTACGTGACTCACAAGAGAATTAAAAAAAAACTCACTGTAAAATGCCCAAAATGCCCCTCCATGAAATCTGGTCATGAAGGCCAAAAAGCTGCTAAAATGCAAACTATAAGCTGAAACTTCACGAGGGATTTCCGGTACCAAGACGACATTTTCTAGAAAAACATAAAGAAGAAACCCCCCTAAAATCACATTTTATATTCAACCATGTCGAAAGAAGAAATTGAAACTAATGTGAAAGATCTAGAATGCCCCTAAATTAGATTATGCAACAAAATTTCAAATTGAGTCCATAGGAGGCTCATTTCACCAAAGAAGAAGGTTTGCCAGGAAACGACCATGCACGCAAATGTAACTTACCTATTTGGACGCGTTACAATGGTCCACGGCTTAAAAATACCACCGATAAAAAATCCAACCCCCCAACGGGCAAAAAGGCAAAAATAAACAAGAAAAGGGAAATTTGAAAACCAAAATTATCAAATGATTTCAAATTACCATTTGGCCTTTGGCCACACTTCAAACATGATTTATAGGACCCTATGAAAGAATAAAAATGGAATTCCCATACCCGATGCAAAAGTTATGAAGCAATGACGTAGCATTTTTCAATATTTTCATAATATTTCATAAAGTTAAAGTTGCATAGAATACAAGATACATGTCATTAGCCTCCGGCCTCATCTCATACATCTCAAATACATTGCATAGAGTGTACTTATGTACACATTACATAATTGGAATCAAATATACACATTTTGACATATAAGGCTACAAGTGGCATTTCAAGCCAACTTTTACAAGAATTGAAACCTTCAAGGCTACAAATCATCCAAGCAATATGAGAATCTCGAATCTTGATTCCTGTACCTGAAAAATGTCCCCACTACGTGGGTGAGTAACATAAAGCTACTCGTAGGAGATGAGCGTGCATCAACCTAGCATTTTACAATAAGATCACCTTATAGTGAAACATGTTAAAAGGGCTCATGCCACCTAACGTCTATATCAAAATGTGACTCAGGGAGCATCCTAAGCTACTCATGCAATTTAAAGTGAACAATGGCATACAAGTATACATGCTCAAGTATACTAAACAATGTTAAACACGTTATAGAACATACAAGCATACATTTCTAAGTTTATTAAACCACATTAAGACAAGTCATGCAATGTCTAAGCATATTTACACAAGTATACATGGCACAAGCATACTAAATGAAATTTAAACTCACGGAGCAAGTATACAAGTTCAAGTATACTAAGTAGGATTCAAATATCCAAAGCAAGCATCAATTCTCAAGCTACAAGTAATCCATGATTAACAACTTGAAATTAAATGCGAAATCAAATAGTAGAAAGACTAGGACATGCGGTCGTTAGACCAAGCAAGTATTTTAGGGTAATTACGACCCACAAGGTACCACCTAGTGCGCACATGCATAAGTTATTCTGGACAATTACAACCCACAAGGTACTACCTAGTGCGCACTTATGACTTAGAAGACTCTCGTCTCCATACTAGAGCCAAACCCTAGCCATCACGTGAAATATGTCCTTACAAGCTTCCCAAAATCAATAAGTTTAAAACTTATACCAAAATCAATAAGTTAGACCAAACTTTTATCAAAATCAATAATGCATAAAACCATCTTCCATGCACAGATAAGGTTGAATCCACACAAACCATGTCCTAAGATTAAAGTCCAAATATCATATGACATGTCAACTCTCCAATATGTAATTATACACAAAGCAAGAATATTTTACAACAATTGAATCATATTACCGTCCTAAGCCACAAGTACTAAATAAGCTTCAATTTAGTAACAAGCTTTTAAGGTAAACAATCGTAATATTCTAACAAGATATATACCAGCACAAGATATATTTAAATAAGCCTTACAAGTCAATGATATTTTATATCTTTTTAAGTCCAATTACCATTTTAAGAAGCCCCAAGTACTAATTCTACATCCAATTAGAAATATGCTCACAAGGTAATTAATTTCATTACATTAAAAGGGATTTTCAACCAAACATGAAAAGTCTCTAGATTTCATATTAACCGCAAATAAACTCAAATTTATATATGTTAAAGGACATAGCATAGTCTTCACATATATTATACCCAAAATCAATTTAAGTGACTCCAACACTTAAAAATAAAATTAATTAAGCTAATTAATTAATTTTCTCTAGATTTTCAAACATATCTAAATGTCCTCAATTTAATATATGTTAAAGAACTCACCAAGGACTACTTTAATATCACATTACAAATTGATTCCATGCTTGATACAACTAGGTGAATTAAACTTTCACAAAAGATAAATATTAAATAAAATTTACAATTCTTATTCAAATAATCCTAATTTAATATATATCAACCACCATACCAAGGCCTAAATTTCTAGCATGCCACAATTTAATTCTAAGTTGCCTAGCATCATGAGAATTAAATCTTAAACAAAGAAAATAATTAAATGAAATTCTATAACTTGAACAAGGCATGCTCACAAGTTGTATATGCTCATATAACAATGAATACAACATCAATATAACCCTAAAACATCCCCTACCTCAATTTGAGATGAAAATCTCAAAAGCCCACCGAAAAAAAAGTGCTCCGAATCCAACGATACCGAAGGGTTTTGTCAGGGAAAACACGATCTACATGAACCCACAAGAAGCCCCATCAAAATCACAACTTGACTTCAAACCCGAACTCAAAATTTGGCTAAAAACAGGTTCTAATAAGTAGGAAAGATGCGCGTAGTCAAGACAAACACAAAACACGAAGGCACTTCGACTTTTTAACAAAGGGTAGAAGGTTCAAATGAAAGAAGAAGGGTGGCAGATCCCTTGGGCTGCCATAGTAGGTTCTGGTCG